>NC_050100.1:53347500-55847500 GCF_902167145.1 Zea mays | reverse complement strand
AAAGTGGAACGTCGCGTGAATACACACGCGACGTGACGCCTTAAACAACCTGAAATAAAAATGGATCGTCGCGCGACGAAGCGCACGACGCAACACACAGATAGAACCTGAAATTAGACAAACTGTCGCGCGGCGAAGCGCGCGACGCAGCACGTTAACTAACGAATAAACACCGCGAGCGCGGGCGAGCGGGGACACGGTCGAGTGAGGCCGGGACGGGGGGGGGGGGGGGGCAGGGCGACCGGGCCGGGGCCGGGACCGGGGCGGTTGAACCAGCCGGGGGCGGCCGAGCTCGCCGGGGGGGACGGGCGGTTGAACCGGCCCAGGGGCGATTGAACCGGCCAGGGGCCGCGCCGGGGACCGAACCGCGCCAGGGCCACGCCGGGGGCGCGCCGGGGCCGCACCGCCGCGCACGGGGCGAGCAGGGGCCGCCGGGGCCGCGCCGGGGGCGAGCGCCGCCGCGGGGAGGCCGGGGCAGGGGCGGGGTCGGGCGCCGCGGGGGAAGCAGGGCGGGGCCGAGCGCCGCCGCGAGGGGAGGCCGGGCGGGCCGCGCCGCCGCGCGCAGGGGCCGGGCGGGGGGTGGGGGCCGCGCCGCGGGGGAGCAGGGCGGGGCCGGGGCGCCGCCGCGCAGGCAGGGGGCGGGGCCGCGCCACCGCGGGCCGGGGTGGGGGCCGCGGGCGCCGCCGCGAGGGGAAGGGGCGGGGCCGAGCGCCGCCGCGCGCAGGGGGAAGGGCGGGGCGCGCGCGGGCAGGGGGAGAGAGGGAGCGCGCGTGGGGGAGAGAAGAGGAGGGAGAGGGAGAGAGAGGGGAAGGGGAGGGGAGGGGAGCTCACCTCGAGGTCCAAAATCCGGTGATCATCGTCTCCAAACCCTAGGGCACCACGGGGAGAGAGAGGTGGAAGAGGGAGAGGGAAGTTGTTGAGCGGGAGATCCAAATGAGAGAGAGAGGAGAGGTGGGGGCGCATAAGGGGGGGTTGGGCGCCAGGGGCGCGCAGGCCGGGGCGGGCCGGGCCGGCTGAGCTGGGCTGGACTAGGCTGGGCTGGGCCGAGCTACTTCGTGGATCAAAAACCCACGACGCGCGCGGACCACTGAACGGAATTAAAACGCGAATCAAAATCCGGAACGGAACGAGACGAACACTCAACATCAGACAAAGAAATGTGCTTCGGCATGATGCAACACCCATGACACTTAGGTTTTGGTTTATACATGACACGAACACCTGTCGCTATACTGGTTTGAAATTGGGAAGAAGGAGCAAACAGGGAAAGAGAAAAGAGAGTAACGCCCGAATTTGGTGAGAGAAAAGAAGAAAAAATTCTACCCCCAAATTCAGGGCGTTACAAACCTATCCCCCTTAAAAGAATCTCGCCCTCGAGATTCAGGGTTGGCTAGCAAAGAGCTCAGGGTATTTCGCCATCAGATCATCTTCACGCTCCCAGGTTGCTTCTTCCTCAGAGTGGTGATTCCATCTGACTTTGCACATTCTGATGGTCTTCCTTCGGGTGACTCTGTCTGCAACCTCAAGGATTTGCACTGGCTTCTCAACGTAGGTCAAGTCCTCCTGGACTTCAAGACCTTCCACTGGCAACTGCTCTTCTGGCACACGCAAGCACTTCTTCAACTGAGACACATGAAAGACATTGTGCACAGCAGACAAATTCTCTAGCAAACTGAGCTGATAGGCCACTTCTCCACGTCTTGCAAGAATCTGATGCGGACCAACGTAGCGGGGTGCTAGCTTGCCTTTCACTCCGAACCTTCTGACTCCTCTGATCGGTGACACTTTCAGATAGACAAAGTCTCCGACTTCGAAACTCAGCTCTCTTCTTCTTGTGTCTGCATAGCTTCGCTGTCTTGATTGCGCTATCTTCAGATTCTCTCGAATTATCCTGATGTTCTCTTCGGCTTCAAGCGGAATGTCTGGCCCAAACACTTGCTTCTCTCCAGGCTGATCCCATTGCAACGGAGTTCTGCAACTCCTTCCATAGAGCGCCTGAAATGGTGACATCTTCAAACTGGCCTGATAACTGTTGTTATAGGAAAACTCTGCATAGGGCAATCTCTTATCCCATCCGAACTGATCTTGCAACGCACAGGCTCTCAACATGTCTTCAAGAATTTGATTGGTCCTTTCGGTCTGACCATCTGTCTGCGGATGATAAGCTGAACTGAAATTCAGATGGGTGCCCAAATCTTCATGCATCTGCTTCCAAAAATGAGAGGTGAACTGCGTTCCTCGGTCTGACACTATCTTCTTTGGCACACCATGAAGACAAACGATCCGAGACATATACAGCTCTGCCAACACTGCACTGCTGTAGTTGGTCTTGACAGGTATGAAGTGGGCTGACTTGGTCAAACGGTCCACTACTACCCAAATGGAATCGTAGCCGGCTCGAGTGCGAGGCAATCCGACTATGAAATCCATACCAATTTCATCCCATTTCCACTGAGGGATCTGCAACGGTTGCAACAATCCAGCAGGTCTCTGGTGGTCTGCCTTAATTCTTCGACAACTATCGCACATAGCCACATGCTCTGCGATTTCCCTCTTCATTCCGTACCACCAGAATTTCTTCTTCAGATCCTGATACATCTTCTCACTGCCAGGGTGAATCGAATAGGCTGTCTCATGTGCTTCCTTGAGAATCAACTCCCGAATGGACTGGACATTAGGAACACACAAGCGGTCTTTGAACCATATCACGCCTTCTGCATCTTCTCGAAAATCTTTGCCTCTGCCATCAAGAATCAGTCGCCGGATCTCACTGATCTTCTCATCATTCTTCTGTGCTTCTTTGATTTCGCGCTCTAAGGTAGGTTCCAACTCAACTGTGACTCCTCACGAATTGTTCAAAAATCCGAGACTCAACCTGTCGAACTCCTTGTCCAACTCATAAGGCATCGGACGAGCGACCATCAGATTGACTTGACTCTTTCTGCTCAAAGCATCTGCCACTACGTTTGCTTTGCCTGGATGGTAGTGAATTTCCAACTCATAGTCTTTGATCAACTCCAACCATCTTCGTTGCCTCATATTCAATTCTGACTGAGTGAATATGTACTTCAGACTCTTGTGGTCTGTGTAAACATCGCATTTCTGTCCATACAGATAGTGCCTTCATGTCTTCAGTGCGTGAACCACTGCTGCCAATTCTAGATCATGGATTGGGTAATTCTTCTCATGAACCTTCAACTGTCGGGATGAGTAAGCCACAACTCTTCCCTCTTGCATCAACACACATCCCAAACCTGTGTAACAAGCATCACAATACACCAAGAAGGGCTTGTGCACATCAGGCAAGTCTAGGACAGGCGTTGTAGTCAACTTCTCTTTCAGCGCTTCAAAGGCCTCTTGGCATTTCTGGGTCCACTTGAACTCAACCTTGTTGCCTAGCAACGCTGTCATTGGTTTCGCAATCTTCGAAAACCCTTCAATGAATCGCCGATAATATCCGGCCATTCCAATGAAACTCTGATTCCTCGAGCATCTGTTGGCGCTTTCCAGTTCAGAATGTCTGCCACTTTCTTTGGATCCACAGCCAATCCTTCCTTGTTGATTATATGACCCAAGAACAGGACTTCACTGATCCAGAATTCACACTTGCTCAACTTTGCATACAACTGGTGCTCTCGCAATCTCTGCAACACCATCTTCAGATGATCTGCGTGCTCTTCTTCGCTTTGAGAATAAACCAGAATATCATCAATGAATACTACCACAAACTTGTCGAGATAATCCATGAATACATTGTTCATCAAATTCATGAAGAACGCTGGCGCATTGGTCAAACCAAAAGACATCACTGTGAACTCATACAAACCATACTTGGTAATGAATGCTGTCTTCGGAATATCCGAAGGTCGGATCCTGAGCTGATGATAACCTGACCTCAGATCAATCTTGGAGAACACACTGGCTCCTCTCAACTGGTCGAACAGATCTTCTATTCTGGGCAAAGGATACTTGTTCTTGGTCGTGACTTCATTCAAAGCTCGATAATCGATACACATCCTTTTGGTGCCATCTTTCTTCTCCACAAATAGGACAGGGGCGGCCCAAGGCGAGGTGCTTGGCCGAATGTAACCTTTCTCTGACAACTCATCGATTTGCTCCTTAAGCTCAACCAACTCTGGTCCAGATATTCTGTAAGCTCTCTTGAAGATAGGGGCGGTTCCAGGAAGAAGCTCTATGGCAAACTCAACTTTCCGCTCTGGTGGCATACCCGGTAAGTCCTTTCGAAACACATCTGGGAACTCAGACACAACCTTGATACTCTCAATTGGGTCTGCTTCACTGCTGTCAACAGCCATCTGATAACAACTTCCTTTCTTTGGCTCAGGCGGGACTAACTCGGTCACCACTTCCTCTCCTAGTGGGGACACCAACTTGATCGTCCTCTTATCACAACTGATAACTGCCTGATACTTATCTAGCCAATTCATCCCTAGGATGACATCTATTCCCTGAGTACCCATTACTATAAGGTTAGCGGGAAACGCTATCCCCCTTATTTCCACACTTACATTCAAACAAATGCTATCGGCTCGAATTCTACCACCGGCTGAGTCAATTTGAATGGGGGTTGACATGGTGGTAATTGGAAGATTATGTGCTTCTACCCATGATGCAGTAATGAAAGAATGCGTTGCTCCAGTATCAAATAACACTTCTGCAATATGGGAGTCGACTGGGAACATACCTACTATCATGTCGGGGGTCTCCTGAACTGCTTCAGCCTCCAAGTGATTCAGTCTTCCATGGTTATAGCGCGGCTAAGAGCGATTGCCTGCTCCAGGCTGAGACACATTCTGCTTTGCTGGGGCATTGGGGCCCGACTGCTGCTGGGCTGCCTTCTTCGGACATTGCATCACCCAATGGCCTTGCTCTCCACAGTGGAAACATGCCCTGTTTCCAACCTGAGCTGGTGTTGCCTGACTGTTCTGCTGGCTTGCTGGGGCAGGAAGACAAGGTGTCTGCTGATTCTGCCTCTGAAACTGACCTCCTCCTGACTGATTGTTTTGACGATTCTGATACTGATGCTGAGAGAACTGCCTTTGGAACTGCTGATGCTGCTGAGGTGGACGCTGGTTCTGCCTGAACTGCTGAGATTGATTGCCTGAGAAACGAGGACGGCTGCTGCTTCCAGGCTGGGGTCCACTGATCTTGCGCTTACGATCCTCCATCTCTTTATGCTTCCTCTCTGTCATGATTGCTCTGTCAATCAGGTGCTGGAATGTCGGGAAGGTGTGATTCATCAGCTGATACTGCAGAGGGTCAACCAAGCCTCTCAGAAAACGGTACTGTCGCTTGGCGTCGGTGTTGACATCTTCAGGAGCATAACGAGACAACTGCAGAAACCTGTCCCGGTACTCACTGACAGACAATGGCCCTTGCTTGAGGGCCAGGAACTCCTCCTTCTTCACTGTCATCAGACCTGCAGGAACATGGTACTAACGAAAGCTACCTCTGAACTCTTCCCAGGTGATGGCGTCAGGGTGGGCATGGGTGGCGAGGTAGGACTCCCACCATGACTGGGCTGCTCCTCTCAACAGACGGGGACCATACAGGACTTTCTCCCTATCATCGCACTGAGCGGTATGCAACTCCCGCTCCACAGTGTGTAGCCAGTCTTCAGCATCCATGGGGTCAGAAGAATGAGCAAACGTTGGTGGATGACCTCTCATGAATTCAGCACGCTTGTCTCTGGGCATCTGAGGCTGAGGCTGAGGTGGTGCTTGCTGCTGTTGCTGCTGCTGCTGCTGAATGGCGGCCAAAGTCTGACCGATGGCTTGAACTGCCTGAGTCTGCATCAGGAACATCTGCTCGATGGACATCGGGGGCGGGGGTGGCAGGTGCTGCTGCTGGGGCACCTCCTCCCGTTGAGCGGCTCGCTCCTGCTGAGCACGCCTTCCTCCTCTGCGCCTGTTCTCTGACATCTGCAGAATGCAACCACACATCAGAACTGATCTGGCAAATCTTGCAGCACAAGAAAAGAGTATAGAATTCTTCAACAGCACTGAACAGATGAGCATCTTCACTGATCTCCAACATAGACCACACAGCTTCTCAGATAAAGAGGAAAGTGGAATAAAAGGTTTCCCAACTATATAACTAACTTTATTAACATAATAGGTGAACCAAAATGCAGGGGATACCCACACTCTAGTGACATTCATTACAAAGATCCAAACCAAACATAGTTCATCATGACAAATATAAATGCACAGGATATAGCAAACTACCCTGTCTAACTAAGACTAGCTAAGAGCGAGACTAACGCTAAGACTGAAGCTTCTATGTATATATTTGTATTAATTACAAGATCCAACTCTAACGATCTATGGTTCTAGAGTTATCTTGGTCTTGCTGTCGGGGTTGCCATAAGACTGGTGTCCACGCCGAGGTGAGCGGTACAGGTGCTGAGTCCCGACAGGAGCGGGGGAACCATCCTCCAGGTGACGACGTTCCGTGCGCTCAGCCCACAGCAGGGCGATCTCAGCACGAGCCCTACTCAGCTCGTCTAGTGCATGGTCCAGCTCCGTGTTTAGCACGGCGGCTAGGTTGACTGTGCTGCTCAACCTAGGATTGCCCTCACCGACAGGTGAGACAATCACGCCTCCTGTGCTGCCAGATGGACGGCGGGGGTAATACTTCAGGTCAAGGCCGTCAGCTACCCCACCGAAAACCGAGCAGTAGTGCGAAAGCGCACGCCGTGCAGCATCTTGCATGGCTGCCTCAGCTGAGTCCCGCTCAAGGATAGAATAGTGCTCTGAGCAGGCCTCCGCACCCTGGAGACTGTTCTCCGGACGGCGCACCAAGCAGGTTGCCTCCTAGCGGTCCGGGTAGACCCCGCGACTATGCTGGTAGACCACACAGCGATACTCGATGGACCAAGTATGCCGGTTAAGTGCCCGACGTAGCAGGGTATCGAGCGCATCGTGGAAGTGACACCCGCGAGCAGCGTCGCGAGTGATGGGTCGAGCAAACCATCCTTCCAGCTCAAGGTTAGCAGAGAAGTCGGTGACGTGGCTCGAGCTGTCGTCGCCACCTCCGTCATCTGGGTCTCCTCCAGCAGCTACTCCAGAGGGTGGGGCGCCCAGTGGTGGTGCAGGGGGCGGCTCCAGAGGAAGCACAGGGGAGCAGCTCCTCACAGACTCTATCTCCTGGTGGAGCGAGAAGGAAGAGCCCTGCTGCTCCTGTCGTCGACGTTCTTGCTCCTCATGCAGGCGGTGGTGCAGTCTCTCCAAGTGGCTGGACTGCCCGGCCACGGGACGGCGAAGCGGACGCTCAGCAAGGCGGGAGGGTAAGAAGGGGATGACTGACTTTCGTGCAGTGTGTCTAAGTCGAGCCATCTACAAAAGACATCGCAAGCAAAAGGGTGAGAACAGAATCAATATGACCAGCAAGTAATGAACCATAAGTAAATGAAGGATTAGAATAAAACACAATTTTTCAGCAAGGTATAATATATAGTAGAACATAGGTTTGGTCGGTATGACCAACTTTTGAAGGGATATCAAAGTCAAGGCAGGGACAGAGGTCTATAGTCCTTAGAACGACCATTCTACTCTAGGTTAGCGATCCTACAGTCAGCACGGCTTTGATACCACTTATGTCACACCCGGTTTTAGAAGGCAAACCGAATGCGAACCATGTACGTGCCAGGATCAGTTATTCACGTACACAGCAGTTACATAACATGGACATCATCACACAGTGCTCAAAATAGTATTAAAAGGGAAATAATAGTCGATTACATCATACGTCTGAGACGTCCATATAGTTCATACAATAAATCAAAGTGCGGAAAAGAAACGTAGATAACTGCGGCCTTCACAGGCAGCCGACTGGGGGTTGCCACTAACCCACACCTAGAACTCGTCATAGTCTTGGAACTCCTGAGGGTCTCCTTCCACAGCTTCATCTTCGCCTGAGCAGTGGTTGCAATGCTGACAACCTGGGGATGGGGGGGTTTGGTGTGTAGAGCAAGGGTGAGTACACATCAACATACTCAGCAAGTATCCTGTTTGGCTGTAGTGGACTAGCTTTATTTGGGGATAAGTCAAGCAGTTGCTTTTAGTTGGTCAGATTATTATTTACTAGTAGAGTAAGCCAAGTTTTAGCATTAACCCAAGTTATTAGCCCAATGTACCCTTTCCAAACGGAAAGAATACCACTTACCAGCACCATAGTCATAACCAGAATCATCGATCTCATAACCACCTGTACCACAATGTCTCTAATCAAGTACCACTAATCACTGGAGCTCCCTTGGCCGCTCATAACCGCGAGCACGGCTGATATATCAGTTTCATAACACTCTGCAGAGGTTGTGCACTTTACCCACAAGCCGTGATTCCCATTCTGCCCGGAGATCATGACTCTCCATTGATCACTACCAAGGTGACCCAGCAGGGCATCACTACGTAGCCTTTACAAAGATTCCCCGGGGCTGTAGCCACCCGTTAGGTTTCCTAAATGCACCGCACTCCTCCCCAAGGGGCGAACCCAAACTTGGCAGAGCGAGCCGCATACACCGAGCCCCATTGACGGCACGACGGCTAAGTGAACTACACCCCGGATCCTCTAATTATTCAGCTAAGGGCACCCCATTCCACCCTCATGGTTGCACTGTTTTCCCGGGCGGTCATCCATAGAACATGTCCTTACGGAGAGGCACTCGAGAAACCGCTCGAGCCCCCTTGATGACCACAAGTACAACATCATAATAAGAGAAGGGAAAACAGCGTATCATAGATAATCTCATCATGTTCATTGATTAGAGTTTGAGCAATAGCATAAAGCTAAACAATAATAATAATAATCCAACCCAGATAGGTAAACAAGGACATGGATAACAAAAGCTAGTCAATCCTTAAGTATAAATGTGTAATGCGGGGGGTGAATTAAAGAATGAATAGGACAGAGATAGGTCAAGGGACACTTGCCTCCACCAACCGATTGCTGCTCAGGGGCTTCTCCTGCGAGTTCCTCGGGCTCTTCAACCGGATCGTTCTCTATGCGAGTGCAAACATACATACATCCACATATTCAATACAAAAGAACAGTACACCATACAATAGAAAGCAATAAGTAAACAGACGTTCATGCGGGTTCGCGAGTACGGTTAAGAGAGAAAGAGGAAAAGACAGTCGAGAAACGATCACGTTACATGATTATAAATTAACCACTCGCTTAATGAAAGGAAATTTAATGTAGACACTATGTTCAGCGTAAAGTAAAGTCATGTTTCATGTCTAATTATTATAAGCAGGTGGAGATAAATAAAAAGAATGGTCGCGCGGCGAGACGCGCGACAAAGCACTCTAAAACAAATTAAAAGCTAGCGACTCGTCGCGCGACCGAGCACGCAACGAGACACTTCGCCTTAGTTATGATGAGACGTTAAGCGTCGCGCGACGAAACGCACGACGGCATACGTCGACTAAACTGAGTCCAAAGTGGAACGTCGCGTGAATACACACGCGGCGTGACACCTTAAACAACCTGAAATAAAAATGGATCGTCGCGCGACGAAGCGCACGACGCAACACACAGATAGAACCTGAAATTAGACAAACCGTCGCGCGGCGAAGCGCGCGACGCAGCACGTTAACTAACGAATAAACACCGCGAGCGCGGGCGAGCGGGGACACGGTCGAGCGAGGCCGGGACGGGGGGGGGGGGGGGGGCAGGGCGACCGGGCCGGGGCGGTTGAACCGGCCAGGGGGCGGTTGAACCGGCCGGGGGCGGCCGAGCTCGCCGGGGGGGACGGGCGGTTGAACCGGCCCAGGGGCGGTTGAACCGGCCAGGGGCCGCGCCGGGGGCTGAACCGCGCCAGGGCCACGCCGGGGGCACGCCGGGGCCGCACCGCCGCGCACGGGGCGAGCAGGGGCCGCCGGGGCCGCGCCGGGGGCGAGCGCCGCCGCGGGGAGGCCGGGGCAGGGGCAGGGTCGGGCGCCGCGAGGGGAGGCCGGGCGGGGGGCGGGGGCCGCGCCGCGGGGGAGCAGGGCAGGGCCGGGGCGCCGTCGCGCAGGCAGGGGGCGGGGCCGCGGGCGCCGCCGCGAGGGGAAGGGGCGGGGCCGAGCGCCGCCGCGCGCAGGGGGAAGGGCGGGGCGCGCGCGGGCAGGGGGAGAGAGGGAGCGCGCGTGGGGGAGAGAAGAGGAGGGAGAGGGAGAGAGAGGGGAAGGGGAGGGGAGGGGAGCTCACCTCGAGGTCCAAAATCCGGTGATCGCCGTCTCCAAACCCTAGGGCACCACGGGGAGAGAGAGGTGGAAGAGGGAGAGGGAAGTTGTTGCGCGGGAGATCCAAATGAGAGAGAGAGGAGAGGTGGGGGCGCATAAGGGGGGGGGGGGGGTTGGGCGCTAGGGGCGCGCAGGCCGGGGCGGGCCGGGCCGGCTGAGCTGGGCTGGACTAGGCTGGGCTGGGCCGAGCTACTTCGCGGATCAAAAACCCACGACGCGCGCGGACCACTGAACGGAATTAAAACGCGAATCAAAATCCGGAACGGAACGAGACGAACACTCAACATCAGACAAAGAAATGTGCTTCGGCATGATGCAACACCCATGACACTTAGGTTTTGGTTTATACATGACACGAACACCTGTCGCTATACTGGTTTGAAATTGGGAAGGAGCAAACGGGGAAAGAGAAAAGAGAGTAACGCCCGAATTTGGTGAGAGAAAAGAAGAAAAAATTCTACCCCCAAATTCAGGGCGTTACAGTCGGGTAAGTCTTGCTGAGTAATTCCATACTCAGGGTTTTATTCCCTATTGTTTTTAGGTGAGGAAGCAACAAACTTTTGTTGTTTCTGTTCCAAGGTGGTTCCAAAAGAAGAAAAGCAAGAATGAAGCTGCGGGAGGAAGAGTTCCTCCATAAGAACTTTTGTTTAAAAAAACTTATCGGGAGGGGTTTTTCCTCCCTTGGTGTGTAATAATACTACTCTGCACTCATAAGTTATATCCTGGTCTGTAATATATAACTTTGTCTTACTTTTAAAATAAAGGTAAGTTTATGTAACCGCTTCCGCATTTTCGTATCTCCGATGATCTGTAATGTCTGCGTGACGGGTGAAACGCTCTTGGGAAAGGTAAGAAAAGTAGATATCGAACTTGTCAAGTGACTCAGGGGCATCTGCAGGGTTGTCTGATGTCCGTTGGACAAGGACAACTGTAGATGGGCCTAATGACTTGGGAGGTTCCGTCACAGCTGGTATCAGAGCGAAGCCCTTCTCTGCAGATATTATGAGGTATCTTCAAAAGAATTTTCTAAAGACTCATCTAGAAAAATTTCTTCCTTTCTTATCTATTATATCTGAATAGTTTATCTTAAAGACCAGATAGTAAGAGTGCAATGTATAGAAGGTTGAATCAACTAAGGTTGGTTCTATAATTACACATGCATCATGCTAAGAACTATCTTAATAAGATTTTCCCCCTTAGAAAAATGCCGCCGCGCACAAGGAAAACTGCGCGAAAGCATACCTGCCCAATTGGTGTGCCACGTCATCAACTTGCCCCAAGACACGAGGATAGCAGTAGTGGGAGTAATGATCCGATCGGGGATCTTGAAGCGCAAGTGAATCAGCTTCAAACAGAACTCCGACGCATGACTGACATTTGGGTTGCGGATGGCGACATAATCAATGAATTAAGAAGCGACATCCGCCGCCTGCAGGATCAGCTCGCAGATCGAGATTTAGCACTCGACTGGGCGGTTTAGTCTCGTTCGATTGCCTGGGCTAAGGAGGCAAAAGCTCGAGCCAGAGTAGAAGAGCTTAGCTCAGCCATCGATAACCTGCAGGCTTATTGCAATACTCTACATGAAGAAGTTCATGTACTATATTCACAATTGCACCCCAATGTGCCTGCGGATTCTGTCGGGACAGAAGCCGGACCTTCTCATGTAGCGGGAGAAGCTTTTGGTGGTGAATTGGACCTTTTCAGGCCCCCTCCCTCTATAAAGTTGGTCGATGAGTGGTCTCCTACGCCCGACAGTGAGGCTACCAAGAGTGATAGGAAGTAGGAATAGTATAGTTGTAGAAATAGTAGTGTTATTGTATAATGGGTACTGTACTCCTGTTGTAAAAATTCGAGTCTGTGACATTACTCTTTTTAGTAATGTAAAATGGATGGTTTTCTTTGGCATATTATATTGTTTCCAAATGTTTGTTGTCACAGATGCCTTCCCGGACTCGCGCTCAGGATGGTGCTAGTACCTCTCGTGGGAGGGAGGCAACACCAAACCCACCTCCAGTCCCTCCCACACTTGCCGAGGCTATCGCCGCCTTGGTAAATGCTACAGCAGATAATACCCGTTTCCTACGGGAGATGGCAGGTCAGCAACTCCAACAACAAGGCGGGCAGGGCTATCCGCAAGGCCCCCGTGAGACATCTTATTTGGACTTTTCCGAGACGCGCCCCCCGTTGTTCATCAAGGCGGAAGACCCTTTAGAGGTGGACGAATGGATCCGCGTCATTGAGCAGAAATTTGGACTTCTTTGATGTTCTGAAACTCAGAAGCCCCTGTTCGCAGCTCAGCAACTGTGTGGCCCTGCCAGCACCTGGTGGGGGAACTTTGTGGCCGTTTAGCCGGCCAATCATCAGATTACCTAGGAAGAATTCAAGCTGGCCTTCCGTGAACATTACATACCTGAAGGAGTACTCCACATGGAACAGGAAGAATTCATGAAGTTGAAGCAAGGCAGAGATATTGTCACCCAGTATCTCAATAAATTTAATCACTTATCTCAGTATGCGATTGACCAAGTCAACACCGACACAAAGAAGAAGAACTGTTTCATGAGGGGTTTAAATGATTGGATGCAAAGGAAAATGGCTACTTACATCGACCTCACATACGGAAGGGCTGTCAGCACAGCGCTGGCAGTCGAATCTAAGTATACAAGTTCTGGAAAAACCAAGGGGAGTGGAGGTAACAGGCCTAACCAGGGCCCCGAGAAAAGGCAACGGTTAGTTATCCGGCCTTTTAATCAGGGTCGTTCTTCAGCACGCCCACCCTCCTTCCCATTCAAACAACCAGTGTTCATCCGTCCCAATGCTGCCCCTACTGCAACAAGTCAGCCGGGTGCCCCTGGCACTCGTTTCCCGGCCCTTCCCAGTTCGTCAACAGGTTGTTTCAATTGAGGAAAATCTGGGCATTTTATTAAGGATTGCCCTTACCCGAAGCAGAATCGCACGAACAATCAACAAGGTACTGGGAATTCTTCTCAAGCTAAGGGAAATACGGGCAAGAATACTAAGAAGACGGGACGAATTTATTACACTCAAGTGGCCACCACACCGGACGGTAAACCAATAATGATGGGTACGTTCCTTGTGGCCAATCATCCCGCAATTATTCTCTTTGATTCTGGTGCTTCACATACACTCATCATCAAGAAATTTGTGGAGCAACATTGCATTTCATACCATGAATCAAAAGAAGGGTTTAAAATTCAGTCACCTGGGGGACAAATCTTTACTAGGGAAGTGGCTTTCCAAGTGCCCGTAACATTGGCCGGACGGGACTTTCCTACTAATATGATTGTTCTGAAAGGCCAAGACATAGATGTGATTTTGGGCATGAATTGTTTGGCCCGACATAAAGCAACCCTCAACACTGATCAGAGAACCATCAGGTTGAGTCATAATCAAGAGGAAATTCTTTTGTCTATCCCCATTCCAACCAAAACTACTGGCAGAGTTTATGAAGCCATTATATCGGAGATCGAGGATATTCCGGTAGTATGTGAGTTCCCAGATGTCTTTCCAGAGGATTTGCCTGGATAGCCACCCAAAAGAGATGTAGAGTTTGTAATTGAGTTGGAGCCCAGTACGGCTCCCATTTCTAGAAGATCGTACTGAATGCCTCCAAATGAGCTGGCAGAACTAAAGATTCAATTACAAGATCTACTAGAGAAAGGATTCATCCGGCCAAGCTCGTCACCATGGGGTTGTCCAGCCATATTCGTCAAGAAGAAGGATCAAACATTACGAATGTGTGTGGATTATCGACCCCTGAATGAGGTCACTATCAAGAACAAGTACCCTCTTCCACGAATTGACATTTTATTTGATCAACTGACTGGAGCAAGGGTATTCTCCAAAATTGATCTCAGGTCGGGCTACCATCAGATCCGTATTCGGCCCGAGGATATACCAAAGACCGCATTTACCACGCGGTATGGTTTATTTGAATATTTGGTAATGTCTTTCAGACTGACGAATGCTCTTGCCCACTTCACTTATCTGATGAACTCGGTATTCATGCCCGATTTGGACAAATTTGTGGTGGTCTTCATAGATGATATTTTAATATATTCAAAGAATGAAGAGGAGCATGCTCAACATTTACGGGTCGTATTAACGCGCTTAAGGGAACATCAATTATATGCTAAGTTCAGTAAGTGCGCGTTTTGGCTGGAAGAAATTCAATTTTTGGGACATGTGCTATCTGCCAGAGGGATTGCAGTGGATCCCAGCAAAATCAAGGACATTTTGGAGTGGAAACCCCCGACCACTGTTCATCAAGTCCGAAGTTTCCTTGGACTGGCTGGTTATTACCGCCGATTTATACCAGATTTTTCTAAGCTTGTGAAGCCAATCACAAGTCAATTGAAGAATGAGACTAAATTCAATTGGTCTTTAAAGTGTA
This sequence comes from Zea mays, assembly GCF_902167145.1. Classification (NCBI taxonomy): domain Eukaryota; kingdom Viridiplantae; phylum Streptophyta; class Magnoliopsida; order Poales; family Poaceae; genus Zea; species Zea mays. The sequence goes on along the minus strand of NC_050100.1, from coordinate 55,832,836 downwards.
ATGAAGCTTTTGAGAAATTGAAGACATTGTTAACCACTGCTCCGGTATTGGCTCAACCGGACATTAATAAGCCCTTTGATGTGTATTGTGACGCATCGGGCAGTGGTCTCGGCTGCGTATTAATGCAAGAGGGCCGAGTAATTGTGTATGCTTCAAGGCAGTTGCGTCGGCATGAGGAGCATTATCCCACTCATGATCTAGAGCTAGCTGCAGTGGTTCATGCCCTGAAGATATGGCGTCATTATTTGCTGGGGAAAGTCTGTCATATTTATACAGACCATAAGAGTTTGAAATACATCTTTACCCAATCTGAGCTCAATATGAGACAAAGGAGATGGCTCGAGCTAATCAAGGATTATGAACTGGAAATCCATTATCACCCGGGCAAAGCAAATGTAGTGGCAGATGCACTTAGTCGCAAGGCCTCTTGCCATTGTTTAACTATGAGGACTTCTGACATTACATTGTGTCAGGAGATGGAAAACCTGAACCTGGGAATGATTCAGCATGGGACTTCAAATCACTTGAAGCTGGAGTCAGTCATCTTACAAAGGATAATTGACGCACAGAAAAATGATGAGGGTATGAAACATATACGGGAGAAGATAAGAGCTGGAAAAGCCAATTGCTTCCGAGAAGACAATCAAGGTGTGGTATGGTTTAAAAACCGCATAGTGGTGCCGAAAAATGACGAAGTCCGCCAGCAAATTCTAGATGAAGCCCATCTTCGTCGCTATTCTATTCATCCCGGAAGCTCTAAGATGCATCAAGATCTGAAACAGCATTATTGGTGGACAAAGATAAAGATCGAAATCGCACGCTATGTGGCTAAATGTGACACTTGTAAACATGTCAAGGCCATACACATGAAGGCTGCTGGTCCATTACAATCTCTACCAATCCCAACTTGGAAATGGGAAGACATTAGTATGGACTTTATTGTGGGATTGCCCAGGACTGCCAAAGGGTATGATTCTATCTGGGTTATCGTTGATCGACTCACAAAGATTGCCCACTTCCTACCCGTCAGGGCAAAATACACAGTGGCCACTTATGCAGCATTATACATTGCCTGTATTCTCAGTTTGCATGGTGTTGGGGTCATGCTTCGTCGCCGAAGGTCCTGCAGGAAGAAACAGCTTCGGCTAAAGCTGCTTATACATGATGACCGAAGCTACCACTCATAAAGCTTCGATGTTGCAGCATGCCCAAAGACGAAGGATCGAACCGACTTAAAGATAGAATGACATTTTAGCCCATAAGGGTCTGAGTCAATGTTGTAAACTTTTATGAGGGACGTGATTGTAATTCCTCACAGGCTGTGTCCTGTGCCTATAAATAGTGAACAGTATTCCTTTACTGTTCACGATTTCCTGTAATTGCAAACGCATTGCTCGGGAATTATCATCTGTCAAGGAGAAGGTATAATTGTACTCAAACTTTACGTTCTGACATTTTTATGATCAGATAATAAAATATGTGGATAATGTTGATTATTTCTGATACATTTATCTTTAATGCTTCATGTTTGATATATTAATTCATTTTATTTTGTAAGTTTGCTTACGAAGGTATGACCTTCGTAACATTTCACTCATGGTCTTCGTCCGAAGTTCATTAAATCCTTGGGGATATAATGCTTCAGCGGACGAAGGGCATTAATATTTAACATTTTATGTTGCCTTGTTCTTAATTCATAGCATTTGAGAACAAGTCCCCAACATTGGCGCCCACCTCCGGTCAACTCACTTCCACTTGTTTGAGCTGATGGCTTCGGTCAAGAATCAAGCTGGAACTGCTTCGGCCCCGAAGCTAGTTCTCCCGATAACAGGCGGTTCATGTTCAGAGCCGGCCAACAAGAAGCAGAAGAAGGAGGCACAGCGAAGAGTACATCATGTAGGGGTACAAGGGCCCTTCATCAAATCAAGATGGTCTCACATCCCAATTACCTTTTCTCAAGAGGATCTTCAGCTCAAGGATTACCCACACAATGATGCTATGGTTATCTCTTGTGTGATCAAAGGATTTCTGGTCCATAATGTTTTGGTTGATACAGGCAGTGCAGCAGATATCATATTTGCTAAGGCTTTCAGACAAATGCAAGAGCCCGAAGACAAGATCCATGATGCTACGCACCCTCTTTGTGGCTTCGGAGGGCGGCAGATTGTAGCACTTGGGAAGATTACCATGCCAGTAACCTTCGGATTTGTCAACAACACAAGGACTGAGCAAATTGTGTTTGACATTGTTGACATGGAGTATCCTTACAATGCTATCATTGGTCGCGGAACACTCAATGCTTTCGAAGCAATACTTCATCCAGCATATCTTTGCATGAAGATACCTTCGGATCAGGGACCTATTGCTATTTATGGGAGTCAGGAAGCCGCCAGAAAGGCCGAAGGGAATTGGACTGATTCAAAGGCAATCCATAACATAGATGAAGCCGAAGCTTGTGAGCAGTACAAGCATAGAAGGGAGAAGGCTGCTTCGGCCGATCAGCTGAAACCCATGCTTTTATGCGAAGATATCGCAGAGCAGAAGGTGCTGCTAGGATCTCAATTGTCTGAGGAACAAGAGAAAACCTTGATAAGATTCTTGTTCAACAACAAAGATGTCTTTGCATGGTCGGCTAATGATCTTTGCGGAGTCAACAGGGATGTTATTGAGCATTCGCTTAATGTTGATCCATCCTTCAGACCCAGAAAGCAGAGGCTTCGGAAGATGTCTGATGACAAGGCTGAAGGTGCTCGAAATGAAGTGAAAAGACTTCTCAGTGCTGGAGTTATCAGAGAAGTAAAATACCCAGAATGGCTGGCTAACACTGTCATGGTAAAAAAGGCCAATGATAAATGGAGGATGTGTATCGATTTTACTAATCTCAACAAGGCCTGTCCGAAGGACGAGTTTCCATTGTCGAGGATAGATTCCTTAGTTGATGCAGCAGCTTCATCAGAGCTTATGAGTCTGTTGGATTGTTATTCAGGCTATCATCAAATCTGGATGAAGAAGGAGGATGAGCCGAAGACCAGCTTCATAACCCCTAGTGGAACATATTGTTACCTTCGGATGCCTGAGGGGCTCAAGAATGCTGGAGGAAGCTTCAGCAGAATGACAGCGAAGGTTCTTCAGTCTCAGATAGGCAGAAATGTGTTAACTTATGTTGATGATATCATTGTAAAAAGCACGAAGCAAGAGAACCACATTACTGACCTCCAGGAAACCTTCGCTAATTTCAGACAGGCCGGTTTAAAGTTGAATCCAGAAAAATGTGTCTTCGGAGTGAAGAAAGGGAAATTTCTTGGCTGCTTAGTTTCAACAAAAGCGATTGAGGCTAATCCAAATAAAATCGAAGCTATCCTTCGAATGGAACCACCCAGTGCAAAGAAGGGGGCTCAAAGATTGACAGGAAGACTGGCATCTCTCAACAGATTCATATCTAGATCAGCAGAGAGAAATTTACAATTCTTCGAAGTGCTGAAGTCAGCCGAAGTTTTTCAATGGGGACCGGTCCAGCAGAAAGCCTTCGAAGAGCTGAAGCAATATTTGATAGACCTAACAACGCTAACTCCACCAGCGCCAGGGGCTCCTCTGTTGTTATATGTGGCAGCTTCGCACTCAGCGGTAAGTGCGGCACTTGTCCAAGAGAAGCTTGAAGGGCAAATCAAGAAGCAAGCTCCAATATACTTTGTATCTGAAGTTCTTAGTTTATCAAAGAAAAATTATACAGAATTGGAGAAGGTGCTATATGCTGTTTTGATGGCTTCTAGAAAGCTTCGGCATTATTTCCAAGCATACAATATTATTGTCCCTTCTTCACAACCATTGAAGGACATTATGAGAAATAAAGAAGCTACTGGAAGGATTGGAAAGTGGGATGCGGAACTCAATGAATTCTGCATTGATTATGTACACAGATCTTTGATTCAATCCCAGGCGTTAGCTGACTTCATTGCCGATTGGACGCCAGGGGCTCAAGTAGAAGAGGCAAATAAAGATGCCGAAGCATGGACAGTATTCTGCGATGGTTCTTGGGGAACCTTCGGAGCAGGAGCAGCTGCTGTTTTGGTCGCACCCTCCAAAGTTAAAACTTGCTACGCAGCAAGACTTGATTTTAGCTGCACAAATAACATTGCTGAGTACGAAGCTTTACTTTTGGGTCTTTGGAAGTTAAAGGCAATGGGAATCAGAAGGGCGGTTCTTAAAACTAATTCCCAGGTTATCTCTGGTCATATTGACAAAAGTTGTAGGGCAAGAGACCCGAAGCTTGAGAAGTATCTGGATACTGTCCGAAGGATTGAAGCTTCCTTTGAAGGGTTTTCTGTAAAAAATATTCCTCGAGGAGAAAATGAGCATGCTGATTTGCTAGCCAAGTCAGTAGCACAGGGGCTGCCTTTACCTTCGGAAGTATTTTTTGAAACAATAAAAGCACCTTCGGTTGAACTTCTTGAAAGAGCGGTCCTCAACATATCTCCTGTTTATAGTGAAGACTGGAGAACTGAAATCATCTCTTACCTTAAGGGTAATTTCCTTTCAGATGACGAAGCTTATAACAAGAGAATAGAGGCAAGAGCTCGTCCATATGTAATAATAGAAGGGGAGCTGTACAAGCATGGTGTCTGCTCTCCCTTACTCAAATGTTTATCCAGAGCCAAAGGTGTAGAGTTGATGAAGGAAATACATGCAGGCTTGTGTGGATCTCACATTGGATCTAGGCCTTTGCTGGGAAAAGTCTTTCGCCAAGGATTTTATTGGCCAAAAGCAGCTTCGGATGCAGCGGAACTAGTCCAAAAGTGCGAAGGTTGTCAGAAATGTGCAAAAGATCAAAAACAACCTTCGTCTCTAACTCAGTTAATACAACCCACTTGGCCGTTACAAAGGTGGGGCCTTGATTTGTTAGGTCCGCTACCACCAGCACAAGGAAATTTAAGATATGTTGTAGTGGCAGTGGAATATTTTTCTAAGTGGATTGAGGCAAAGCCTTTAGCCACAATAACTTCGGTTACTGTCCAAAAGTTTTTCTGGCAAAACATTGTTTGTCGCTTCGGAGTGCCGAAGGCTATCACTGTGGACAATGGAACGCAGTTTGACTCCGAAGCTTTTAAAGAATTTTGTGACCAAATTGGCACAAAGTTCCATTTTGCGTCAGTTCGACATCCCGAGTCAAATGGACTAGTTGAAAGGGCTAATGGCATCATAATGACAGGAATAATGAAGTTAATATTCAATCAACCAAGGGGAAAGTGTCCAGAAGAATTAATTAAAGTGGTGTGGAGCCACAACACAACAGTGTCAAGGTCAACAGGTTTTACACCATTCAAATTGCTGTTTGGTGATGAAGCAATAACCCCAGAAGAGGCTAAGGCAGGATCAATAAGAACAGTGGCTTCGGCGATAGACGAAACTGATTGTTCTGTGAACAAAGATGCTATAGAGGGGATCAGGCTTCAGGCTGTGGAAAATATCAATAAATATCAAGCCGAAACAATAAAATGGCGTGATAGAAAGGTTCGGTTGAAGAACATTAAGCCAGGACATTTGGTGCTTCGAAGAGTGGCCAGCCCAGACATAGTGGGCAAACTACAACTAAAATGGGAAGGCCCCTTTCTGGTAGTATCTTCGTCAAGACCCGGTTCCTACAGATTAAAGGACATGGACGGCAACGACATTCCTAGATCGTGGAATGCGGATGAGCTTCGGCGGTATTATGTGTAATTTGATGTAATCTTTTCTATTTTTTATTGTTGTTTTAGTTTTTCCTTATGGCACCCTTTTCCTTTCCAAAGGGGGAGAAAGGTTTTTAATGGGGCCACAACATGTAATTTTTCTTTTCCATATTTCAATTCTATAGGAGTGATATCCCCCAAAAATGTAAATGTAAAGGCCGATGATGCACCATCGAGTGCAATGGAAAAAGAAAAGAAGAAGCTCAAAAGTCGTTCCCAAGGGAATGCAGAGCTCACATCGAAAAATAAACGCTGATTCCGCCGAAAGTAAAAGGCGAAGAAGCTCCTAAGGGAGGCTTACAGCGAAAAATAAACGCTGATTACGCTGAAAGTAAAAGGCGAAGAAGCTCCTAAGGGAGGCTTACAGCGAAAAATCAGCGCTGATACACCGTAAAGTAAACGGTGAAGCCAAAAAATAAACGGCAAAAAGATTTGAGTCATTCTCATGGGAATGAGGGCTATGATTATGGTTTGCACAATGCATTACATCATGTCATTTGCATTCATAAACATTCATTTAGACATGTATAGAATCATCATCATCATACCACACAAAAAAGACAGATGCTTTGGCAATGAGGAAAAACTCTGAAGAAAGAGGAAAATTTTCATGCTTCGTTGTGTACGAAAAGAAGGGAAGGTGTTTTTCGCCTTCGGCTCAAAAGTGTAGTTTCGTTCACAGCAAAGCAGATTGTACACGGATAAAGGAGACAAGATATATTACAAGGTATGTACAAATTTACATAAGTTTTTTTTTCTATAATTATATTACAAAGATCTCTCTAGATTTTTTGTAGGAAAGTCTATTATAGCAACTATTAAGCTTTAGGTCGTCATACTTCAGCTTCGTCATACTTCAGCTTCGTCAAACTTCAGCTTCGTCATCCTGCACATATTAAAGAAGCAGAATAAGAAAGGTGCAAATTTCAAGGAGAAGGTAAAAGTAACAAATATAAGTTTCTCACTGGCTTAAGGTGGCTTCGAGCTTCGTCACCAGCCATTTTTCGCCCGCCATTTACCCAAATCTGGGTCATAAATCTATTTCCGATGCTTCGGGCTAGGCTTGGTATATCAACCAAATCTGCTGCTGACAAGCTGAAGTTTGGCCTATTTACAATTTTTCCGTGCGCACAGCCAGCCTTCAGAAAAGCGGCAGCTGTGCCTCGAGAAGCTACCAGGGCGCAGAAGTCAGCATGCCCAGCAATAACTTCGTCAAGAGCATCAACCTCGCCTTCAATATATACCAAGGTGCTGGGCAGGTTTTCAGCTGAAGGTGAAAATTTTTCAGAACTAGCTCCGATAGAGTGAAACACATCCTTCAGCCGCTGCACGCATCGGCTGCCGAAATTTAGGCATTTCTCTTGAAGTTCCTTCAATGATTTTTGCAAATTTGAATTTTTCTCGATCTCGGTCTTGAGATTTGTTTCAAGGTTCTTCTTTTCTTCCTCAGATTTTTCTGACCTTTAGAGTAATTCATTGTTTAACCTGATATTTTCGGCTTGGGCTTCAGCCAACGAACCTTCTAAAGATTGAATGACGAAGTCTTTCTTTTCCACGGTAGCTTCGTAATCTTTAACTTTGATTTTAAGATCCTGAATAACGGAGTCTTTTTCCGTCAGAGCAGCTTCGTAATTTTTGACTTTGCTTTCTAGATCTTTGATGGTAACTTCGTTCTTTTCATCCTCAAGATCTTGTTGCATTCTTAGCACTTTACTTAGAAGTATACTCTGCCAAAACAACCTTCGTCAGAAAACAACTTAATTCAAAATAAGAAATATATAATAATAAAAAATCGATACTTTTTACCTTGAAATTAGCATAGAGCAAACTACCGGCGATATGTTGTCGCTGGTACCTATAAAGGTCCGCTTCTATCTTCGGCAGGCCAACGCTTTTGGAGAAGGTCCTAACAATTTTGGCCTCGATGCGATTCCGAAGGCATCTTAGCTTCCCTTCGTTGACCCCACCAAATAGCATAGACCCTGGTTTATATCCACAGGATATGGCATATTTTTTCTGCTCTTCTTTTTCAGCACCTGTTAATTCTTGTCCAAGTAAATCTTGAAAGTTAAAATTTCCTTCCTCCAAAATGTCTTCAACCTGCTCTTTTCCTTTTTCAGTAGCCGTGCTCACCGCAGCCACAACAGTTTCTTCTTCAGCCATTTTCAGAAGTATATTGTCAATAACTTCAAGTGTGGTTTCCAGGTTTGAATCTTCGGTGGTCTCGGCTTCGGCTCCGGTAGCTTCGGCTCCGGTAGTTTCGACGGCTTCGGCTCCGGTAGCTTCGGCTCCGGCGGTTGCAAATTCAGTGGTTTTGGCCCCGGTAGCGGCGTCTGCGCCGGCTTCGGCTTTGGAGGTCTTGGCAGTAACAATTTTTGACGCCGATACCGGTGGCGGTGTCTGATGAATCACATCTGTCACTTGGATAATTCTTCGTTTTTTTGGCTTTGCAGGACTTTCTGCTGCCGAAGCTTCTTTGTCCTTCTGAAAAAACTTCGTCAGTTCAGGCGCCAGCGGACTTAGCTTGACAGGCAAAGATTCAGTCATTACCTTCATAATCTCTTTCACTTCGGCAGCAGAAGGTGTCGCAGGAGTTTCCTTCTCCTGGCCCGACGTCTTGGGTTTTGGAGATGCAGGTTTTGGAGATGTACCTTTTCTTTTCCTTGAAACAGCTACCCTCGGTTTTTCAGAAATTTCTTTTTCCTTTCTGGCCAACTTGATGCTTTCTTTGTCCAGGGCGCAAGCAATCCTCTTTCTCTTTGGGCCTTCGGCATCTTCGCCTAGTTGCTCGTAATCAGGGTAATCAAAATTCAAAGCATCTATCACACGGTTCAATCTTCGCTTCGGACGAGTGCCGAAGGCTGCAGTCATCAACTGATCTTCTTTCTTAGAGTAATGTGACGGAACCTCCCAAGTAATTAGGCCCACCTACAGTTGTCCTTGTCCAACGGACATCAGACAACCCTGTAGGTGCCCCTGAATTAGGCCCTGATTAGGCCGCTCACCACCAAATCCCTTATTTTTCCCAGAATTTGTATATTTGGCTTCAACAGATAAGGCTGTGCTGACAGCCTTTCCATATGTGAGGTCTATGCATGTGGCCATTTTCCTTTGTAGCCGATCATTCAGTCCCCGCATAAAACAGTTCTTCTTCTTCAAATCTGTATTCACCTGATCGATAGCATACTGCGAGAGGTGATTGAATTTGTTGAGGTATTGAGTGACGGTATCTCCGCCTTGTTGTAACTTCATAAACTCCTCTTGTTTCATGTGCAGCACTCCATCGGGGATGTAATGTTCACGGAAAGCTGCTTTAAACTCGTTCCAGGTGACTTGATGGTTATCAGGTTGAATAGCCATAAAATTTCCCCACCAGGTACTGGCAGGACCACGGAGTTGTTGTGCAGCAAACAACGGCTTCTGCGTCTCTGAGCATCGGAGAAGACCAAACTTTTGCTCGATAACCCGAATCCACTCGTCAGCTTCTAAGGGATCTTCTGCTTTGACAAATAGAGGTGGACGAGTTTCCGAGAAATCCAGATAAGTGGTCTCACGGGGACCCTGCGGATAACCTCTTCCCGCCTGCTGTTGGAATTGTTGCTGACCCGCCATTTCCCTAAGGAAGCGGGTATTATCGGCGGTGGCATTCACCAAGGCGGCGATCGCCTCGGCTAACGTGGGAGGAACTGGAGGTGGGTTTGGGGTAGTATCCCGTCCCCCGGAAGTTCCTGCTGCATCCTGTCCTCGAGTCCTGGTCGGCATCTGTGGCAAAAACATTTGAGGTAAACATAATGTGCCAGAGAAAACCTTCCATTTTACATTACTATAAAAAGTAATGATACAGACTCGATATTACATAACAGGATACAATACCCATTATACAAAGGTTCAACCTATTAGCAGGATACAATACCCATTATACAACAGTACACCCTACAATACCCTACCATACTCTACTCTACTTCTATCACACCTTTATTCCTGCTTGCCATCAGTCTTGGCGGCTTCATCGTCAGGTGTGGGAGTCCAGACATCAACCAACCTCAAGGAAGGAGGAGGCTCAAACAGGTCTAACTCCCCACCCAGCGCACGTCCCGCAACGTGAGATGGTCCAGCTTCTGCCTCAGCAGGTTGTGCAGGCTCACTTGGGTGTAGTTGTGAGTATAATATATGGACTTCCTCGTGCAACGTGTTGCAGTAAACCTGCAGGTCATCAACAGTCGAGCTAAGTTCTTTAACTCGGGCCTGAGCCCTTGCTTCCTTAGCACACATTAGCAAACGGGACTGTACGGCCCAGTCAAGTGCTAAGTCTCGATCAGCGAGTTGATCCTGCAAGTGTCGGATGTCCCTTCTCAGTTCGTTGATTCTATCACCGTCAGCGACCCAAGCATCAGTCCTATGTTGCAGTGCTGCCTGAAGTCGACTCACACGAGCTTCAAGGTCTCCGATGGGGTCGTTACTTCCACTACTGCTGCTTTCATGTCGGGGAGCCAATTGATGCCGAGGCACCCCAATTGGTCCCGTAGACTTGCGTGTCGTTAGCCTGGTACGTGGCAGCATCTTTTCTAAGGGGGAAAATGTTATTAGTATGATTCTTAGCATGATGCATGTGTAATTACAGAATCAACCTTAGTCGATTCAACCTTCTATATGTTGCACTCTTCCTATCTGGTCTTTAAAATAAACTCCTTCAGAATACTTAGGTAAGAAGAGAAAAGAATTTTTAGATAAGACTTTTGAAAATTCTTTTGAAGATGCCTCATAATATCTGCCAAGAAGGGCTACGCTCCGATACCAGCTGTGACGGAACCTCCCAAGTAATTAGGCCCACCTACAGTTGTCCTTGTCCAACGGACATCAGACAACCCTGTAGGTGCCCCTGAACTACTTGACAAGTTCGGTATCTTTCCTTACCTCGCCAGGAACGTCTCACCCATCTTGTAGACATTACAGAACATCGGAGATAAAGAAATGCGGAAGCGAATTATATAATCTTACATTTATTTCAAAAGTAAGCTTGAGTTATGTTATTACAGACCAAACTAAAAGTGAGTGCATAGGAGTAATATTATACAAACCAGGGAGGCACAAACTCCTCCCGAGAAGCTAAAAGCAAAAGATCTTAAGTGGAGGACCGAATCCTCCCGCACTTCAGTCTTGATTTTCTTCTTTTGGAACCACCTTGGCACAGAAGCAGCAAAAGTCTGCTACTTCCTCACCTAAAAACAACGAAGGGATAAACCCTGAGTATGGAATTACTCAGCAAGACTTACCCGACTAAGGAAAAGACTCTCAAGGGTATGCTGGTTATGTGGGAGTCAAGGTAAGGCTTTTCAATAATCAAAGACTCTGTTTTGCAGAAATGCTTACTAAAGTGGATCCTTAAAAATCCAATTTTATTTGTCAAGTTAAGTAAAATCACCTGCACTAGAGTTCTTTCTACCCTAGTTCAATCACTGGTCCTGCACTAGCCAATTTCTTACAAAAGCCCATTGTCTTTAGTGGAATGCTACGTGTAGGGCAGTGACCAAGTCTTCATAACCGCGAAGGTACGGCGATCCGAATCGATTATACTCAGCTGAGGATCTCCAATCACACGACATATGTAGCACTTAACCCTTGCATATGTCAACCCGCCACCGGGGTTCTTAAGACCGGATCAGGTTCACGCAGACCGAGAGCACAGATACACCACCGTCCAGCCTCTTGCCACGGAGGGTACACGCTACTCTCGCCACCGCTCCACGCCCATCTCGTGTTGTCTTATTCCGGCCTTAGTCTGCCCGAGGCAAGGCTTACCCATGACGAGGCATGTGACCAGTTAAAGGGTCCTCGATCATCAAGCCTACATCGAGACGGTCCTTAATCGACTCAGACGGAGACACTACACCGAGACTCTCTTCTCGTGCAAGTCACCCGCCCGGTCTCAGCTTAATCATTTCAAACCCAAAGTTTGGTACCTGGCAGAGGTACATCTTTTCCAGATGTTGAATCCATCAAGGCCCTGATGGATCCACCATCAAATTTTATTTTCAAAAACAACCCTCCCACTTTGCCAAACATCTTTTGTAAAACAAATCCTTTGTTTTTCTAAAGCAATGCTAAGCAAAGTAAAACCTTTTGTAAAAACAGGATTTCAAGGGGGGGGTAATCAAAATCAAGGAAGGTAATGCAGGAATTGTTTAACAATCAACTCCTATAACTTAATGCAGCAAGCAAGTGAGAAAGATTTTAAAAACATCAAGGGAGGTGGCAAATGCACCGGGGCTTGCCTTCGTTTACAGGTGATTCAGGCTCGGATCCACAAATGTCGAAGTAGAAACTATTCCCGGCCTAAGTGTCCAAAGGTGGTTGTACTTGCTCTTCAGTGACTTCTATCTCTTCTTCTCGTTCTAATCATAACCATACGTATGTATAAGAATGGATGCCATGGGATGCTCATGAGGATGCAAAGACAACATAAACTTATTATTTATGTCTTGAATACAACTTGCCTTCACGGAGTTCCGGGAACTTAGGGTTTCCGGAGTCGGTAAAGGAGTTCATAGGGCAGGGGGGGTGTTTTGGGGTTTGGTGATCAAACAAGGTCCAAATCAATTCAAACTTTACCCAAGGCTTCTAAATATTGTATAACACTCATATAAAAATTTTGGGCATTTTAGGACTTACCAATTATTTTCTAAAAATCTATAACCAAGACTTTTAACTACTTTAAATACCCTAAAATTTCTTACTTCCACTAAAAATCACAAACTTATTTTTATTAAATACTATGGAAAATAACAAACCTAGGAAAATTAGTTTCACAATTTTAGCATTTTTCTACATTTTTCTACATATTTTTGAATCTCTGCGGAAAAAGAAAAAGGAAAAGAATTAATAGGACTGGGCCGAATTCAGCCCAGCGGCCCAAGACCAGGGAGGAAAGCGCCCGCGCGCGGCCGCGCCCTGGCGGCTTTGCATAGGGGACCTTGGGGTTTTGGTTAATTTGAAGCAGGTTTATTTACTGTGTTTCTCAGTCACTAACAACTTGCAAAAGAGACCTCCGGTTTCTGTTTCTTCGCAGGGGAAGGTCCCCGACCACGGCAGCGCACGGAGAGGCTCCGGCGAGCCACTGCACCGGCCGATTGAGGTGATGACCGGCGCACCCGAGTGGTGGACACCAAATCGGGGCTTGCCCGAGCATTTCCCCTAACTTAATTGCACGAATGGCGACCTATTACGCTCTGTCCACGTGAACCGAGAACATTGCGGATGGGTGAAGGTGTTCCCGGTAATCCGTGGTGGCTTGGTTCAATCAACAGGGTCAGAGAGCATGTGGAAAGCCTAGGGACGTTAGAACAAGCAATGGTGCAGCTTGAACTAACCTGGGTTGAGCTGGCCGCGGTGAGCTCGATCCGGCGGTGCTTCAGAACAGAATTGGGGGAAACTAGAAATTGGAGCGTGCTGGTGGAGGATTGAGGGTGGGAGCGGGTGCAATAGCTTCGGGATGACCTAGCACAGCTGCCTAGGGGCTCAATTTATAGTGTTCGCGGGCGGTGGTGTTCAATTTGGATGGAGATGAGCGGCGGCCGGAGATAGGGAAGAATCCCTGGCGCGGTGAGCTCGTGGCAAATGGCGTGGCGAGCTCCCCGTCGACGATGGGATGGCTTAGAGGAGTCACGACGGCACGGTGTAAAGACAGAGCCACGCGGCGGACGCCGGTAATGGCTCAACGGCGGTGAAATCCTTATCCGAGGGATCGGTGAGCAAGGGGGAATGGACTACGGCGGGCCGAGGTGGCATCCAGCTCACCGGCGGCAAAGATTTTTACCGAGCGGAACTTATCCGATGGCCACGGCGCATGAATCTCGGCGACCGGCAATCAACGACGACGGCCACCGGCGACGAGCACGGGAGGGGATCTTTTTCAGTTTAACCGTACTGTACCATGGCGCATTCCATTCAACAGCCTGTCAGCCGAACTTGGAGCATCATTTTCTCTTAATTTCTAATGTCAACATATGTCGAGCTCTGCAGCAAAAGTGTAGAGCAATATGCCCTCTACAACTTTGTAATATGATGATGCCACAAAAACTCATTGAATCATGCTTGAATTTAAACTTGAAGTTGATGGCATCAATCTGTCAGTCTGATTTTCAGACTTATCCAACCTGACAGCCTGACTTTAGGCTTACTTATCTCTGGATTTTTCTTAACAAGTGAGCTTACCACCTTAAGCAAAGTTGTTCACCTAAGATAGATCTACATAGTTGATGTGGTGACCTAGGGCAAAAACCCTATGCTTTACAAGCTACAAAGCCCTAAAGTGGAGCCTTTAACACTGAATTTCAGACTTAGTGTAGAACTCAAATGAGGTCCATTTTGCACTTAAGTCCAAAACTTAGGGTTTGGCTTGTAAATTCACATATTTGTGAACCAAATGACTTTATATGTCAAAACATAGTAGTTTTTACACTTTAGTCCAAAGGTTCATCATTTTTGCACATAAGCCCCTAGGGTTTGGTGTTAGGGTTTTCCAGGGTTTCAATTAGGGTTTCTGGTATCCCAGGGGTATAAAAGTGATTCAAGTTTATTCTTAGGGTCATTTTATGACTTTTACCCTAAAGTCCTTTGGTTTTCTTAGCTTGGGTAAAGTTTTATCCCTTTAACCACTATTTAGGGTTAAGTCCATTAACCAGGGTTCCATTTGCAAAAACAGTAAAACAATACAACTTGTTTGAAATTTTTGCCTAGTGAATGCACTCTAGGTGTGTCACACATATGCAATGTCAATGCTTATGATGTCATGCTCAAGTTTTAGTTATAGTAACACCAGGGTGTTACATCCTTCCCCCCATAAAAGAATCTCGTCCCAAGATTAAAATCCTAGGGTAAGTAATGGTAAAGGAAACGCATCACATTTTTATTTCCTTATTTTTGGTACAAGACAGGGGTGATGTGGGGGTTACTTCTTTATTACAACAGCTATACAGGCTTTACAATTTACATGAGGCTAAGAAGCCTGGGAAATTCTTATCTAAAAAGTCTTGGGTTTCCCATGTAGCCTCATCTTCCGAATGTTGGTTCCACTGTATCTTGTAGAACTTGAGAGTCTTTCTTCGGGTAACCCTGTCCTTTTGATCCAGAACTCGAATAGGATGTTCCGAGTATGTTAAATCTGGTTCCAGGACAACATCAGCCACTTCAACTGTTCGATCAGGAACCCGAAGACACTTCTTCAGTTGTGACACGTGGAACACATTGTGCACAGCAGACAATGTTTCGGGGAGCTGAAGTCGATACGCCACTGGCCCATATCTTTCCAGAATAAGAAAAGGACCAATATATCGTGGTGCAAGTTTTCCTTTAACTCCGAAACGCGATACGCCCTTCATTGGTGATACCTTCAGGTAGACATAGTCCCCTTCAAGAAAATATAAGGGCATTCGCCGTTTGTCTGCATAACTCTTTTGCCGTGCTTGAGCTTTCTTCATATTATGGATAATTCTCTGAACCTTTTCCTCAACCTCTTTCACCATATCAGGTCTAAAGAAGTATCTTTCTCCAGGTTCAGACCAATTTAACAGAGTTCGACACCGACGTCCATATAAAGCTTCAAAAGGTGCCATCTTGATACTTTCTTGGTAGCTATTATTATATGAAAACTCCGCTAAAGGTAAACATTCATCCCATTTAAGTGAGAAATCCAGGACACATGCCCGCAGCATATCTTCAAGTATTTGGTTCACTCTCTCAGTTTGTCCACTGGTTTGAGGATGATAGGCCGAAATGTGGAGCAGTTTAGTACCCAGGGATTTATGAAGTTCTTCCCAAAACTTGGATACGAATTGAGGTCCACGATCCGACACTATGGTCTTTGGAACACCATGCAAACTAAGAATACGGGCAATGTATAACTCCGCATAGGTAATGACGGGATATTTAACTTTGACAGGGAGAAAGTGGGCGATCTTTGTAAGTCGATCGATGATAACCCAGATGGAGTCAAAGCCTTTTGCGGTTCTGGGCAATCCCACAATGAAGTCCATGCTGATGTCTTCCCATTTCCATGTTGGGATTGGCAAAGATTGCAATGGACCAGCAGTTTTCATGTGTATGGCCTTGACACGTCTGCAAGTGTCACACTTAGCCACATAGCGTGCAATTTCAATCTTCATCTTAGTCCACCAGTAGTGTTGCTTTAAGTCTTGATACATCTTAGTGCTTCCGGGATGAATAGAATAGCGACTAAGATGTGCTTCATCTAGAATCTGCTGGCGGAGCTCTTCGTTCTTTGGCACAACTATGCGGTTTTTAAACCATATCACACCTTGATCGTCTTCTTTGAAACACTTGGCTACTCCAGCCTTTATCTTTTCTCGAATGTGCTTCATACCCAGATTATCCTTTTGAGCATCAATGATTCTTTGCAAAAGGATTGACTCAAGCTTTAGTTGATTTAGAGTCCCTTGTTGGATGATCCCCAGGTTTAGCTTTTCCATTTCTTGCCACAAAGTGTTCTCGAAGGTCTTCGCCATAAGACAGTGGCAGGCAACCTTACGGCTCAGTGCATCTGCCACCACATTGGCCTTACCCGGGTGATAATGGATCTCCAGTTCGTAGTCTTTAATGAGCTCAAGCCATCGTCTTTGCCTCATATTTAACTCTGTCTGGGTGAAGATGTACTTCAAACTTTTATGATCTGTATATATATGACAGATATTTCCCAGCAGATAGTGACGCCAAATCTTTAGGGCATGAACCACAGCAGCTAGCTCCAGATCATGAGTTGGATAGTGCTCCTCATGCCGGCGCAACTGCCTTGAAGCATACGCAATCACTCGGCCCTCTTGCATCAGTACACAGCCGAGCCCACTGCCCGATGCATCACAATATACGTTAAAAGGTTTAGTGATGTCCGGTTGAGCTAATACCGGAGCAGTGGTCAATAGTGTCTTCAGTTGTTCAAAGGCTTCATTGCACTTAGAAGACCAATTGAACTTAGTGTCATTCTTCAACAAACTTGTGATTGGCTTCACAAGCTTAGAGAAATCTGGTATGAATCTGCGATAATACCCAGCTAGTCCAAGAAAACTCCGGACTTGGTGAACAGTTGTTGGGGGTTTCCACTCCAGAATATCTTTGACCTTGCTAGGATCTACCGCAATTCCTTTAGCTGATAATACGTGCCCCAAAAATTGAATTTCTTCCAGCCAGAACGCGCACTTGCTGAACTTGGCATATAGCTGATGTTCCCTTAGGCGCGTCAATACAATCCGTAAATGCTGAGCATGGTCTTCTTCATTCTTGGAATATATCAAGATATCATCAATGAAGACTACCACGAACTTGTCCAACTCGGGCATGAACACCGAGTTCATCAAATAAGTGAAATGGGCAGGAGCATTTGTGAGCCCGAACGACATTACCAAGTATTCAAACAATCCGTACCGCGTAGTAAACGCGGTCTTCGGTATATCCTCGGGCCGAATACGGATTTGATGATAGCCCGACCTGAGATCAATTTTGGAAAATACCCTTGCCCCAGTCAGTTGATCAAATAAGATGTCGATCCTTGGGAGAGGGTACTTATTCTTGATAGTGACCTCATTTAGGGGTCGATAATCCACGCACATTCTCAAGGTTTGATCCTTCTTCTTAACAAAAAGGGCGGGACAACCCCACGGGGACGAGCTTGGCCGGATGAATCCCTTATTCAATAGATCTTGCAATTGAATCTTCAGTTCCGCCAATTCATTAGGGGGCATACGGTACGATCTTCGGGAGATGGGAGCCGTACCGGGCTTTAGCTCAATTACGAATTCTACATCTCTTTCAGGGGACAGTCCAGGCAAATCTTCCGGAAATACATCTGGAAACTCACATACTACCGGAATGTTCTTGATCTCCGGTACAATGGCTTCATAGATTCTACCAGAAGCTTTGGCTGGATTGGTTGCAGGGAGAGTCAAGAGAATCTCTTCTTGATTATAGCTCAACCTGACGGTTCTGAGTTCAGTGTTGAGGATTGCCTTATGTTGGGTTAACCAATTCATACCCAAGATTACATCTATATCCTGGCCATTCAGAACAATCATGTTAGCAGGAAAGTTCCGTCCGGCCATTGTTACTGGCACCCCATAGGCCACTTCTTTAGTATAAATGTGTCCCCCAGGTGAATGAATTTTAAATCCCTCCTTTGATTCATGGTATGCAATATGATGTTGTTCCACAAACTTCTTGCTAATAAATGTATGTGAAGCACCAGAATCAAAAAGAATAATTGCTGGGTAACTGGCTACGGGAAACGTACCCATCATCACCGGTTCTCCTTCCGGTGTAGTAGCCACTTGAGTGTAGTATACACGCCCCGTTTTCTTTGTATTCTTCCCCGCAGCATTTCCTTTGGGCTGAAGTGATTTCCCAGATCCTTGCGAAGCATTAGATTGATTTTGCCTAGGATATGGGCAGTCCTTGATAAAATGTCCTGATTTGCCGCAATTAAAACACTCAGTTGAAGAACTAGGCAAGGCAGGAAATCGAGTGCCTGGGGCACCCGGCTGTTTTGGGGTAGTGGGGGCATTATTGGGGCGGATAATGATAGGCTGCTTGAAGGGAAATGAAGGTGGACGAGAAAAAGGGCGATTTTGGTTTGAGGGTCGAATCACAAACCGTGGTTTCTTCGCCTGGCCCTGATTAGGCCGCTCACCACCAAATCCCTTATTTTTCCCAGAATTTGTATATTTGGCTTCAACAGATAAGGCTGTGCTGACAGCCTTTCCATATGTGAGGTCTATGCATGTGGCCATTTTCCTTTGTAGCCGATCATTCAGTCCCCGCATAAAACAGTTCTTCTTCTTCAAATCTGTATTCACCTGATCGATAGCATACTGCGACAGGTGATTGAATTTGTTGAGGTATTGAGTGACGGTATCTCCGCCTTGTTGTAACTTCATAAACTCCTCTTGTTTCATGTGCAGCACTCCATCGGGGATGTAATGTTCACGGAAAGCTGCTTTAAACTCGTTCCAGGTGACTTGATGGTTATCAGGTTGAATAGCCATAAAATTTCCCCACCAGGTACTGGCAGGACCACGGAGTTGTTGTGCAGCAAACAACGGCTTCTGCGTCTCTGAGCATCGGAGAAGACCAAACTTTTGCTCGATAACCCGAATCCACTCGTCAGCTTCTAAGGGATCTTCTGCTTTGACGAATAGAGGTGGACGAGTTTCCGAGAAATCCAGATAAGTGGTCTCACGGGGACCCTGCGGATAACCTCTTCCCGCCTGCTGTTGGAATTGTTGCTGACCCGCCATTTCCCTAAGGAAGCGGGTATTATCGGCGGTGGCATTCACCAAGGCGGCGATCGCCTCGGCTAACGTGGGAGGAACTGGAGGTGGGTTTGGGGTAGTATCCCGTCCCCCGGAAGTTCCTGCTGCATCCTGTCCTCGAGTCCTGGTCGGCATCTGTGGCAAAAACATTTGAGGTAAACATAATGTGCCAGAGAAAACCTTCCATTTTACATTACTATAAAAAGTAATGATACAGACTCGATATTACATAACAGGATACAATACCCATTATACAAAGGTTCAACCTATTAGCAGGATACAATACCCATTATACAACAGTACACCCTACAATACCCTACCATACTCTACTCTACTTCTATCACACCTTTATTCCTGCTTGCCATCAGTCTTGGCGGCTTCATCGTCAGGTGTGGGAGTCCAGACATCAACCAACCTCAAGGAAGGAGGAGGCTCAAACAGGTCTAACTCCCCACCCAGCGCACGTCCCGCAACGTGAGATGGTCCAGCTTCTGCCTCAGCAGGTTGTGCAGGCTCACTTGGGTGTAGTTGTGAGTATAATATATGGACTTCCTCGTGCAACGTGTTGCAGTAAACCTGCAGGTCATCAACAGTCGAGCTAAGTTCTTTAACTCGGGCCTGAGCCCTTGCTTCCTTAGCACACATTAGCAAACGGGACTATACGGCCCAGTCAAGTGCTAAGTCTCGATCAGCGAGTTGATCCTGCAAGTGTCGGATGTCCCTTCTCAGTTCGTTGATTCTATCACCGTCAGCGACCCAAGCATCAGTCCTATGTTGCAGTGCTGCCTGAAGTCGACTCACACGAGCTTCAAGGTCTCCGATGGGGTCGTTACTTCCACTACTGCTGCTTTCATGTCGGGGAGCCAATTGATGCCGAGGCACCCCAATTGGTCCCGTAGACTTGCGTGCCGTTAGCCTGGTACGTGGCAGCATCTTTTCTAAGGGGGAAAATGTTATTAGTATGATTCTTAGCATGATGCATGTGTAATTACAGAATCAACCTTAGTCGATTCAACCTTCTATATGTTGCACTCTTCCTATCTGGTCTTTAAAATAAACTCCTTCAGAATACTTAGGTAAGAAGAGAAAAGAATTTTTAGATAAGACTTTTGAAAATTCTTTTGAAGATGCCTCATAATATCTGCCAAGAAGGGCTACGCTCCGATACCAGCTGTGACGGAACCTCCCAAGTAATTAGGCCCACCTACAGTTGTCCTTGTCCAACGGACATTAGACAACCCTGTAGGTGCCCCTGAACTACTTGACAAGTTCGGTATCTTTCCTTACCTCGCCAGGAACGTCTCACCCATCTTGTAGACATTACAGAACATCGGAGATAAAGAAATGCGGAAGCGAATTATATAATCTTACATTTATTTCAAAAGTAAGCTTGAGTTATGTTATTATAGACCAAACTAAAAGTGAGTGCATAGGAGTAATATTATACAAACCAGGGAGGCACAAACTCCTCCCGAGAAGCTAAAAGCAAAAGATCTTAAGTGGAGGACCGAATCCTCCCGCACTTCAGTCTTGATTTTCTTCTTTTGGAACCACCTTGGCACAGAAGCAGCAAAAGTCTGCTACTTCCTCACCTAAAAACAACGAAGGGATAAACCCTGAGTATGGAATTACTCAGCAAGACTTACCCGACTAAGGAAAAGACTCTCAAGGGTATGCTGGTTATGTGGGAGTCAAGGTAAGGCTTTTCAATAATCAAAGACTCTGTTTTGCAGAAATGCTTACTAAAGTGGATCCTTAAAAATCCAATTTTATTTGTCAAGTTAAGTAAAATCACCTGCACTAGAGTTCTTTCTACCCTAGTTCAATCACTGGTCCTGCACTAGCCAATTTCTTACAAAAGCCCATTGTCTTTAGTGGAATGCTACGTGTAGGGCAGTGACCAAGTCTTCATAACCGCGAAGGTACGGCGATCCGAATCGATTATACTCAGCTGAGGATCTCCAATCACATGACATATGTAGCACTTAACCCTTGCATATGTCAACCCGCCACCGGGGTTCTTAAGACCGGATCAGGTTCACGCAGACCGAGAGCACAGATACACCACCGTCCAGCCTCTTGCCACGGAGGGTACACGCTACTCTCGCCACCGCTCCACGCCCATCTCGTGTTGTCTTATTCCGGCCTTAGTCTGCCCGAGGCAAGGCTTACCCATGACGAGGCATGTGACCAGTTAAAGGGTCCTCGATCATCAAGCCTACATCGAGACGGTCCTTAATCGACTCAGACGGAGACACTACACCGAGACTCTCTTCTCGTGCAAGTCACCCGCCCGGTCTCAGCTTAATCATTTCAAACCCAAAGTTTGGTACCTGGCAGAGGTACATCTTTTCCAGATGTTGAATCCATCAAGGCCCTGATGGATCCACCATCAAATTTTATTTTCAAAAACAACCCTCCCACTTTGCCAAACATCTTTTGTAAAACAAATCCTTTGTTTTTCTAAAGCAATGCTAAGCAAAGTAAAACCTTTTGTAAAAACAGGATTTCAAGGGGGGGGGGGGTAATCAAAATCAAGGAAGGTAATGCAGGAATTGTTTAACAATCAACTCCTATAACTTAATGCAGCAAGCAAGTGAGAAAGATTTTAAAAACATCAAGGGAGGTGGCAAATGCACCGGGGCTTGCCTTCGTTTACAGGTGATTCAGGCTCGGATCCACAAATGTCGAAGTAGAAACTATTCCCGGCCTGAGTGTCCAAAGGTGGTTGTACTTGCTCTTCAGTGACTTCTATCTCTTCTTCTCGTTCTAATCATAACCATACGTATGTATAAGAATGGATGCCATGGGATGCTCATGAGGATGCAAAGACAACATAAACTTATTATTTATGTCTTGAATACAACTTGCCTTCACGGAGTTCCGGGAACTTAGGGTTTCCGGAGTCGGTAAAGGAGTTCATAGGGCAGGGGGGTGTTTTGGGGTTTGGTGATCAAACAAGGTCCAAATCAATTCAAACTTTACCCAAGGCTTCTAAATATTGTATAACACTCATATAAAAATTTTGGGCATTTTAGGACTTACCAATTATTTTCTAAAAATCTATAACCAAGACTTTTAACTACTTTAAATACCCTAAAATTTCTTACTTCCACTAAAAATCACAAACTTATTTTTATTAAATACTATGGAAAATAACAAACCTAGGAAAATTAGTTTCACAATTTTAGCATTTTTCTACATTTTTCTACATATTTTTGAATCTCTGCGGAAAAAGAAAAAGGAAAAGAATTAATAGGACTGGGCCGAATTCAGCCCAGCGGCCCAAGACCAGGGAGGAAAGCGCCCGCGCGCGGCCGCGCCTTGGCGGCTTTGCACAGGGGACCTTGGGGTTTTGGTTAATTTGAAGCAGGTTTATTTACTGTGTTTCTCAGTCACTAACAACTTGCAAAAGAGACCTCCGGTTTCTGTTTCTTCGCAGGGGAAGGTCCCCGACCACGGCAGCGCACGGAGAGGCTCCGGCGAGCCACTGCACCGGCCGATTGAGGTGATGACCGGCGCACCCGAGCGGTGGACACCAAATCGGGGCTTGCCCGAGCATTTCCCCTAACTTAATTGCACGAATGGCGACCTATTACGCTCTGTCCACGTGAACCGAGAACATTGCGGATGGGTGAAGGTGTTCCCGGTAATCCGTGGTGGCTTGGTTCAATCAACAGGGTCAGAGAGCATGTGGAAAGCCTAGGGACGTTAGAACAAGCAATGGTGCAGCTTGAACTAACCTGGGTTGAGCTGGCCGCGGTGAGCTCGATCCGGCGGTGCTTCAGAACAGAATTGGGGGAAACTAGAAATTGGAGCGTGCTGGTGGAGGATTGAGGGTGGGAGCGGGTGCAATAGCTTCGGGATGACCTAGCACAGCTGCCTAGGGGCTCAATTTATAGTGTTCGCGGGCGGTGGTGTTCAATTTGGATGGAGATGAGCGGCGGCCGGAGATAGGGAAGAATCCCTGGCGCGGTGAGCTCGTGGCAAATGGCGTGGCGAGCTCCCCGTCGACGATGGGATGGCTTAGAGGAGTCACGACGGCACGGTGTAAAGACAGAGCCACGCGGCGGACGCCGGTAATGGCTCAACGGCGGTGAAATCCTTATCCGAGGGATCGGTGAGCAAGGGGGAATGGACTACGGCGGGCCGAGGTGGCATCCAGCTCACCGGTGGCAAAGATTTTTACCGAGCGGAACTTATCCGATGGCCACGGCGCACGAATCTCGGCGACCGGCAATCAACGACGACGGCCACCGGCGACGAGCACGGGAGGGGATCTTTTTCAGTTTAACCGTACTGTACCATGGCGCATTCCATTCAACAGCCTGTAAGCCGAACTTGGAGCATCATTTTCTCTTAATTTCTAATGTCAACATATGTCGAGCTCTGCAGCAAAAGTGTAGAGCAATATGCCCTCTACAACTTTGTAATATGATGATGCCACAAAAACTCATTGGATCATGCTTGAATTTAAACTTGAAGTTGATGGCATCAATCTGTCAGTCTGATTTTCAGACTTATCCAACCTGACAGCCTGACTTTAGGCTTACTTATCTCTGGATTTTTCTTAACAAGTGAGCTTACCACCTTAAGCAAAGTTGTTCACCTAAGATAGATCTACATAGTTGATGTGGTGACCTAGGGCAAAAACCCTATGCTTTACAAGCTACAAAGCCCTAAAGTGGAGCCTTTAACACTGAATTTCAGACTTAGTGTAGACCTCAAATGAGGTCCATTTTGCACTTAAGTCCAAAACTTAGGGTTTGGCTTGTAAATTCACATATTTGTGAACCAAATGACTTTATATGTCAAAACATAGTAGTTTTTACACTTTAGTCCAAAGGTTCATCATTTTTGCACATAAGCCCCTAGGGTTTGGTGTTAGGGTTTTCCAGGGTTTCAATTAGGGTTTCTGGTATCCCAGGGGTATAAAAGTGATTCAAGTTTATTCTTAGGGTCATTTTATGACTTTTACCCTAAAGTCCTTTGGTTTTCTTAGCTTGGGTAAAGTTTTATCCCTTTAACCACTATTTAGGGTTAAGTCCATTAACCAGGGTTCCATTTGCAAAAACAGTAAAACAATACAACTTGTTTGAAATTTTTGCCTAGTGAATGCACTCTAGGTGTGTCACACATATGCAATGTCAATGCTTATGATGTCATGCTCAAGTTTTAGTTATAGTAACACCAGGGTGTTACAAGTAATTTCCGAGGATATCGTTGCACATAATCTCGATTGAGTCCAGCCACTCTTGGCAGGGTTTTTTAAAGTGTTTTTTAAACTTGTAGTAATACGACAATCGAACAAATTCTCCCTTTTTCTTTTCTCCCTCCAGCTTTGGCATTTCCCAATCCCTCATTGTTGGAAACACTTTAAAAGCCAGAAATTCCTGCACCAAATCTCTAGTGCAATTTGGCTCGGGCTTCCACTTATCATGTTGCATCGGGGCCTCGTTTCTCCGAAGGTTAGCTCTAGTGGACTCTGGACCAATTTATCTTCATCTTTATCAACTTTAACATAAAACCACTCAGACTTCCATCCGGCTGGCCATTTGCTTCGGTAGCTTATCACTGGAAACTTCGAAGTTTTACGATAAGCAAAGTTGTAACATCCAAAATTCTCATGAAGACCATCTCCTCTGGCTTTAGTCTGATAGTGTAGTTCATGGACTCGACAGAAACCTTCACCGAACGGTTCCACTCCCTGGCTACGAAGGGCCCAAATATAAACACTTAATCTAACAATAGCGTTAGGGGTCAGCTGATGAAGGTAAACCCCAAACTTCTTCAACACATCAGCAATCATTCCATTCAAAAAAAATCTTAATCCTGCTTTAAAGAAGCTTTTGAACACAACCACTTCATTCTTTTCCGGCTTCGGAGTAATCTCCTCTCCGCCAAAACGAACCAGCTCCTTTTTTGTTTCACTAAAGTAGCCCAGCTTCACCATTTTTGGAAGATCAGCTTCAGAGATGGTGGACTTTCCAAAGTCCAAATGACTAGGTTTGCTTGGCATCCCGCAGTTGTACTCATCTTCGGAACCAACTTCTTCAACATCAGCTTGCGTTGCTTCGGCAGCAGGTGTGTCTTCTGATGGAGCCAGCCCGGAACGCCTCATCGCTTCAGAAATCGGAACAGTTTCAACGGCTTCGGTCTCGTCTTCACCACGCTCAACCCTAGCAGTGGAGCGTATTCTGGCCATTTGATTTTAAATTTTCTTGAAAAAATTCTTTGGAAGTCAATAACCTTTTTTCCGAAGCTATCCTCGTGACAAAGCACACACCAAACTGGAGCTTCGTTTGAATGCGAAAATCAAGCTTCAGCTATGATTAAATTTTTGGCAGCAAAACAGTGCAATAGCAATGAATGCCGTGGTAACTTCACACCTACCTGTCTATTTATATAGTGTTGCAGGTAAGAAGGTGAATCGTCAGGATTTTTTCACCGGGCAAACAGTCACTCGCACTCACTGCACGGTGGGCCGCAACAACCAAGAAGGTGCACCTGCATGGTAGGACTGCTCCGCGCTCGAAAACTGTATCGTTTCTCGGCAACGAGCTCAGGGAAGGTGTTTTTCAGACCTTCGGCTTCCCGAAGCCTAAGAGACTTTTTTCATGGATCAAGCTCGTTACGAAAAACGATCTAGCACCGCGAAGGGGCTACTGTTGGGGTCATGCTTCGTCGCCGAAGGTCCTGCAGGAAGAAACAGCTTCGGCTAAAGCTGCTTATACATGATGACCGAAGCTACCACTCATAAAGCTTCGATGTTGCAGCATGCCCGAAGACGGAGGATCGAACCGACTTAAAGATAGAATGACATTTTAGCCCATAAGGGTCTGAGTCAATGTTGTAAACTTTTATGAGGGACATGATTGTAATTCCTCACAGGCTGTGTCCTGTGCCTATAAATAGTGAACAGTATTTCTTTACTGTTCACGATTTCCTGTAATTGCAAACGCATTGCTCGGGAATTATCATCTGTCAAGGAGAAGGTATAATTGTACTCAAACTTTACGTTCTGACATTTTTATGATCAGATAATAAAATATGTGGATAATGTTGCTTATTTCTAATACATTTATCTTTAATGCTTCATGTTTGATATATTAATTCATTTTATTTTGTAAGTTTGCTTACGGAGGTATGACCTTCGTAACATTTCACTCATGGTCTTCGTCCGAAGTTCATTAAATCCTTGGGGATATAATGCTTCAGCGGATGAAGTGCATTAATATTTAACATTTTATGTTGCCTTGTTCTTAATTCATAGCATTTGAGAACAAGTCCCCAACACATGGTATTCCGAAGACGATAGTGTCAGATCGTGGATCGCAATTCGTGTCCAAATTCTAGGAAGAACTTCATAAATCCCTGGGTACTAAATTGCTCCACAGTTCAGCCTATCACCCTCAAACCAGCGGGCAGACTGAGAGGGTAAATCAGATACTGGAAGATATGCTGCAGGCATGTGTGTTGGACTTCTCACAAAAATGGGATGAATGTTTACCATTAGCGGAGTTCTCATATAATAATAGCTATCAGGAAAGTATCAAGATGGCACCCTTCGAAGCTTTATATGGACGACGATGTCGTACTCCGCTAAATTGGTCTGAACCGAGAGAAAGGTACTTCTTCAAGCCTGATATGGTAAAAGAAACCGAAGAAAAAGTTCGAAAAATAGTTCATAATTTGAAGAAAGCTCAAGCTCGTCAAAAGAGTTATACAGACAAACGGCGAATGCCCTTATATTTTCTGGTAGGGGATTATGTTTATCTAAAGGTCTCCCCAATGAAGGGTGTATCGCGTTTCGGGGTTAAAGGGAAGCTTGCACCCCGGTACATTGGTCCCTTTCCTATACTTGAGCAATGTGGACCAGTGGTATACCGACTCCAACTACCTGAAACCTTGTCTGTTGTGCATAATGTGTTCCACGTGTCTCAGTTAAAGAAGTGTCTTCGGGTTCTAGATCGAACCATTGAAGTGACAGATGTTGTCCTTGAACCAGACTTGACATATTCTGAACATCCTATTCGAGTCTTGGATCAAAAGGACAGGATTACCCGAAGAAAAACTCTCAAGTTTTACAAGATACAGTGGAACCAGCATTCCGAAGATGAGGCTACTTGGGAAACTCAAGACTTCTTAGATAAAAATTTCCCAGGCTTTTTAGCCTCTTGTAATTTGTAAAGTGTACAACATTGTTGTAATAAAGGAGTGAGCCCCAAACCACCCCTGCCCTTTATCAAAACTCAAGAAATAAAAACGTGAAGCATTTCCTTTTCCACTACTTACCCTAAGACTTTTAATCTCGGGACAAGATTCTTTTATGGGGGGAAGGATGTAAGACCCCTGGTGTTACTGTTACTAAAAATTGAGCATAACATCATGAGCATTGGCATTTGCATATGTTTGACACACCTAGAGTGCATTCACTAGGCAAAATTTCAAGCAAGTTGTATTGATTTGGCATTTTGCAAATAAGACCCTAGTGTAGGGTACTTAACCTTAAATGGGGATCTGAGGGGTAAAATAGGAGCCAAATAGAGAAAACCCTAAAGATTAAGTGAAATAGTCATAAAAGTTACCAAGGATGGACCTACTTTGTATTTACACCACTAAGATACCAGAAACCCTAATTGAAACCCTGGAAAACCCTAAATCCAAACCCTAGGGGCCTATGTGCAAAACTAGTACACTTTTGGACTAAAGTGCAAAAACTATAATAATAAAGTGTCTTAAGTCATATGGATCACAAATATGTGGATTTGCAAGTTAAACCCTAAGTTTTGGGTCTAATTGCAAAAAGGACCATTTCAACTCTATATAAGTTAAGTCTGAAAATCAGAGAATTGGTTCAACTTTGGAGCTCTATAGCTTTCAAATTCTAGGGTTTTTTCCTTAGGTCACCACATCAAACTTGTAGACCTAACAAAGGAGAACAATTTTGCTTAAGAGTGTAAGCAAGGTTGTTATGAAGAAATTGGAGATAATCACACTCAAAGTCAGACTGTCAGGTTGTTTAATGTCTGAAACTTAGACTGACAGTGCAACTGCAGTGACTTTGGACAGGAATTCAAGCATGATCTAGTGCTCAACTGAGTTCAGTTCCTATAGTGGAAATGTAGCTGGTTTGTAGCTCTATAGCTTTGCTGCAGATCTTCGGGTGAGATGCCATAGGAAATGGAGAGAGAATTGGCCCTAAACTATGACTGTCAGGCATACTGAAGAAGCATCCCATGGTACAGTAGCCGATCGAATCAGGTTCAGTGACCCTCACCGCCGACGACCCTCATGCCACGATTCCCGCCGATGAGGTGATTCGCGCTCACCAGTGTCTGGATAATGCTCGGGGTCACCTAAATATCGCCGCCGTGGATAAGCCCCGGCCAGTAAACAACTCCGGCCGCCGTACCGAGCTCTCTGTGGCGGGTTTGGATAAGTTCACTAGTGATGGTCGTCTGTTGGTCTTGTGCCACATGCTCTGGTACCTCCGTCGCGTCGCCGTAACTCTCTAATAGCTGTCTAATCGTCACCGGTGAAGTCGCCACGATGGTAGACACGAATCCGCTGCACCAGTGTTCTTCCCTATCTCCGGCCGCCAGCATTGCTCGGTCGAATTGCGCGCCACCGCCTAAGCCCTCTATAAATTTAAGGCCAGGGCAGCTGCGCTATATAATCACGAAACCAAAGCCCAAAATCCCACCCTCAATCGTTCGCGAGAGCTCACGAATTTTGAATTCTCCCCAAATCGGTTTCCGCCACCGCGAAGAACACCTCGCCGCGGCTAGCTCAACTCAGGTCTGATCTCGCCCTCTGTGTTATTGTTCCACCACCCTCTCGTGTTCTTGATGCTCACCGAACCGTCCAATTGAACTAGACTGCCATGGGTCGTCGGGAACACGCTGTTCCTTTGATTCTCAGCACTGTCACCGTGGACAGAGCAGGATAGACCACCAATTTTGAAATTGATCAAGGGGAACCCGTTGATAGGACTTGAATTTGGATCGATCGCTCGGAAGCACTAGTCGTTGCCCCATTTGGCCGGTCCTGGAGCTCGTCGGAGCTCTGCCGCATTCATCGCCGTCGGGGACCGGGCGGTGTAAAGGAATAGAAACCGGGGGTCCTTTTTAGGAACTGTCAGTGACTCCCAAAAATAGTGCTTGTGCTCATTTCAGATTAGCTAGTGCGCTGACGGCCTTTCTGTAAAGCCGCTAGCGAGGGCGCGGGCGCGCGCACGCTTCTGCGTGAACTTGGGCCGCCTAGGCTGAAACTGGCCCAGGACTATTCACTCTTTTTCTTTTTCAGTCAGGACTCCAACAATTTTAGAAAATTGTTGAAAAATCCTAAAAATGTCAAACCAATTTTCCTAGATTCCTTATTTTTCATAGTATTTAATAAAAATAGTTTTATGATTTTTAGGACAAATAGGAAATTTTGGAGCATTTAAAATAGCTTAAAACATTGGTTCTGGATTTTTTAGAGAATAGATAATAATTCCAAAAATGCCCAAACTTTTTATGTGAACTCAAAACATTATTTAGAAGATGTGGGTAGAAATTGGTTTGATTTGGACCTTGTTTGGTAACTAGAACCCAAAACCCCCACCCCCTGCTCTTTGAAGTTCACTGTTAACTCCGGAAACCCTAAGTTCTCGGAGCCCTGTGAAGGAAAATTGTATTCAAGAACTTTAGATAATAAATTCTTATTATCTTTGCACTCTCATGAGCATTTTATGGCATTCATTCTTATATACACATATATGGTTATATCTAGAAAACGAAGAAGAGGTTGAGGTAGAAGAGGAGAAGACTTCACCACCACCTGCAGAACCTCAGGCAGGGAATTGTTTTTGGGAGAATTGGCTGTGTACCATTAAAAGAACATATGTTTGGCAATGTACCATTAAAAGATCCCTTCTTTGCTGTATACCATTAAAAGATTGCATTTTTTTGAGGCTCACCACATCCGTTAAGTCACAGTTAAATAGGACACATATGCCCTTGCCCCTTCCAACGTAGAATATAACAGATCAAAGAGGCCATAAACACATTAAAATATGATATAATACTAATTTTGTCCGTGCATAACGACTTGGCATAAGACTACAAGCTGTTCATAGTTCACAGAGACCCTAGTTCACATGGTAACTAGACAAATGCCCAAAAGCTAGCCATGGAGCATGCCATAAACTAAGTTACAGTACATGCTAACATTGCACTAATACAACTAATCAATGATAAGCCTGCGGTTGATTCCTCCAGGTGAGATAAATGCCATCCTTCTTGTTGTCACACCCGGACTGGTTGGAGACAGGGACGCCATCCTCCTTGTGGTAACACATAGACTTGCTCTTGCCGGAGAGAGGGACGCCATCCTTCTTGTCATAACACCTAGGCTTGAAGTTAGTTTTGGATCAACATCAATGTTTGATGGCTCAGCACCTTTTGTGGAGTTTTCATAAGCTTCGGATTTGGCCCGATTGTACACCTTTTTACCATCAAGAACGGCGAAATAAGAGTTGACGGTAACATCTATTTTATGCAGGTTCTTTGAATTATCCCTGAAATAGAGACCGAACACAAACGGAACAAAGAAAAAATTTTAAGGACCAATCAACAAGATAGATCCCATTAATTCACTTCAGACAACCATAAGCTTGTACTCGTACATGAAAATACCAAAAAAAATTAGAACAATTTTTAGAATGCGAGAGGAGATTACCCTTCTGAAACACAAGCAGGATCCATCCCAGCTCAAATCCCCAACCAATTTCAGATTAATGAGCACTACAAAAAAATCCCCAAAAATTAGGGTTAGAATATGAACTTACAGTATGGGAGAGGAAAGGGAGGGGAGGGGAGATGAGAGGGGTGCTCACCATGGAGTGAAGGAGTGGGCGAAGGAGCTGGAGCCACTAGCAGAGAGCACACTGTCGGGAGGGTCGCCGGGAAGCTCCGCGAGCGGCTGCTTTGCTTGTGCCTGGGAGGAGCGGACTCCTGGGCTGGGAGCGTACGTGAGGTTGAGAACGAGCAGGCTTACTAGTTTACTAAGGCAAGGGGCAAAAGAGCCATTTCATAACTCATTTTTAGGCAAAGAAAAATAAAACCGTTAGTATTCCCTAACGAAGGTGACGGAATGCTATAAACCTTCAACGTTGTAACCTTTCAGTGGTACAAAGCAAAGAAGAAATCTTTTAATGGTACATTGCCAAACATGTGTTCTTCTAATGGTACACAGCCAATTCTTCCATTGTTTTTACTTTGACATCTGCGGATCCGAGCCTGACTCACCTATAAACGAAGGCAAGCCCTGGTGCATTTGCCACCTCCTTGTGATTTAAAGATCGTTATCACTTGCTTGTTGCATTAGGTGATAGGAGTTTATTGATAAAACAATTCCTGCATTACCTTCCTTGAATTTGATTACCTTCCTTGATCACCTGTTTCACAAAAGATTTTGATGCTTAGCTTTCTTTAGAAAAAAAATGTTTTGTTTTTACAAAAGATGATATGGCAAAAGTGGGTGGATGTTTTTGAAAAACAAAACTTGATGGTGGATCCATCATGGCCGTGATGGGTTCAACATCGAAAAAGATGTACCTCTGCCAGGTACCAAACCTTGGGTTGAAATGATTAAGCTGAGACCGGGCGGGTGATTTGCACGAGAAGAGAGTCTCGGTGTAGTGTCTCCGTCTGAATCGATTAAGGACCGTGTCGATGTAGGCTTGCTGACCGAGGACCCTTTAACTGGTCACATGCCTCGTCATGGGTAAGCCTTGCCTCGGGCAGACTAAGGCCAGAATAAGATAACACGCAATGGGCGTGGAGCGGTGGCGAGAGTAGCGTGTACCCTCTATGGCAAGAGGCTGGATGGTGGTGTATCTGTGCTCTCGGTTGACGTGAACCTGATCTGGTCTTAAGAACCCCGGTGGCGGGTTGACATATGCAAGGGTTAAGTGCTACATATGTTGTGTGATCGGAGATCCTCAGCTGAGTATAATCGATTCGGATCGCCGTACCTTCGCGGTTATGAAGACTTGGTCACTGCCCTATACGTAGAACTCCAGTAAAGATAAAGGGTTGTTAAGAAAATGGCTAGTACAGGTCAAGTGATTGAACTAGGGTAGAAAGAACTCTAGAGATAGGTAATCTTACCTAACTTGACAAGTAAAATTTGGACTTTTAAGGATCCACTTTAGTAAGCATTTCTGCAAACAGAGTCTTTGATTACTAAGAAACCTTACCTTGACTCCCTGATAACCAGCATACCCTTTGAGAGTCTTTTCCTTAGTCGGGTAAGTCTTGCTGAGTAATTCTATACTCAGGGTTTTATTCCCTATTGTTTTTAGGTGAGGAAGCAACAAACTTTTGTTGTTTCTGTTCCAAGGTGGTTCCAAAAGAAGAAAAGCAAGAATGAAGCTGCGGGAGGAAGAGTTCCTCCATAAGAACTTTTGTTTAAAAAAAACTTATCGGGAGGGGTTTTGCCTCCCTTGGTGTGTAATAATACTACTATGCACTCATAAGTTATATCCTGGTCTATAATATATAACTTTGTCTTACTTTTAAAATAAAGGTAAGTTTATGTAACCGCTTCTGCATTTTCGTATCTCCGATGATCTGTAATGTCTGCGTGACGGGTGAAACGCTCTTGGGAAAGCTAAGAAAAGTAGATATCGAACTTGTCAAGTGATTCAGGGGCATCTGCAGGGTTGTCTGATGTCCGTTGGACAACGACAACTGTAGATGGGCCTAATGACTTGGGAGGTTCCGTCACAGCCAGTGTGAGGAAGGACGGAGCTCGGGCGGTCCTTTTATAGGCGCTCGGGGCGGGGAAGGGGGGCGAGGTGGCGAGCACCGTCGAGCTTGCCACGGCGGCGATGATGGCACACAGTGGTGGCGACGGGATGGCTCGGGCAGGGGGGGTGAAGGAACAGCCCGGGCACAGTGCGCAGTGGTGCAAGGCGCCAAACCGAGCTAGCAAGTGTGTTAATGGCGAAGTGATGGAGCGTGCGGTGGTCGGCGGTGATCACGTCGATAACTTGGTCACGGGCGCGAGGAAGGGGCTGACAAGCGAGGCCCGCTTGCTAGAGAGAGGGCGATTGAGAGGGAGCGAGGGCGAGCGCGGCTGACGGGTGGGGCCGGGTTGGCAGCGGCGGAGGGAGGAGCGCGGGTGCGCGAGCGGAGATGGGCTGCTTGGGCCACAAGGGGTGGAAGAGCGGGCGCGCAGGAGAGAGGTGGTTGGGCCTGATTCGGCCCAGCCGAGGGGGGGAAGATTTCCCTTTTTCTTTTTCTATTTCTATTTCTATTTCTATTTCTTTTATTTCCGTTTTCTTTTGAACAAATATTTAGCTATATATTCTTAGGTGTCAAAAAAATACTCTTTGTGAGGTGCTACTAATATTCATGGTGTATGCATATGATGAAATGTCCTATGAGGTGGAGTCTAGGGAATAATCAAGGGGGCTAGGAGATTAGGGTTTCTAACCTTGGGGTTAAATTTTTGGGATGTTACAAACCTACCCCACTTAAAGGAATCTCACCCTCAAGATTCAGACTGGGCTTGAGAAAAGGTAAGGGTATTCTCTCCTCAAAGAGTCCTCACTCTCCCAGGTAGCTTTTTCTTCTCCTTATCTGCTCCATTGAACTTTACAGAGTCTTACTTCTGAGTTGCGGGTCCTTTGGACTGCCGAGTCAAGAATCTTTACTGGCTTTTCTCGATACTGCAGATCCTTCTGAATCTGAATTGTCTCTTCTTCGATGTGACTTTCTGGCACTTGCAGGCATTTGCGGAGCTGGGATACATGAAACACATTGTGGATATCTGACATAGATTCTGGTAATTCAAGGCGGTAGGCTGCGGGTCCTACCCTGCCCATGATAGGGTAGGGGCCGACGAACCGCGGAGCTAGCTTTTCTTTCACTTGAAACCTTTTGACTATGCGCATTGGGGAGACTTTGAGGTAAACGGAGTCTCCTTCCTCAAACCGGAGTTCTCTCCGCCTGTTGTCTGCATAACTCTTCTGCAGACTCTGAGCCTCAAGTAATCTTTTGCGGATCAGGGCAACTTTCTCTTCTGCCTCTTTAACGAAGGCAGGCCCTTCTAGTGTCTTTTCCCCTATGTTGGACCACATTAGAGGGGTCTGGCACTTTCGTCCATACAATGCTTCGAACGGTGACATCTTGATACTGGCCTGGTAGCTGTTGTTATACGAGAACTCCGCGTATGGCAAATTAGACTCCCAATTTCTGTCAAATGTCAACACACAGGCTCTTAACAAATCCTCGAGGACCTTGTTGACCCTTTCTGTCTGACCATCTGACTGGGGGTGATAGGCGGTGTTGAAGTCTAGCTTGGTGCCCATGGCTTGCTGAAGGCTCATCCAAAATTTTGAGGTGAACTATGTCCCCCTGTCTGACACTATCTTCCGTGGAATACCATGGAGTCTGACTACCTCTTTAAGATATATCTGGGCAAGGGTGGCTCCTCCGAAGGTGGTTTTCACTAGGATGAAATGGGTTACCTTGGTAAGACGGTCGATTATCACC
Source organism: Zea mays (assembly GCF_902167145.1). Classification (NCBI taxonomy): domain Eukaryota; kingdom Viridiplantae; phylum Streptophyta; class Magnoliopsida; order Poales; family Poaceae; genus Zea; species Zea mays. The sequence goes on along the minus strand of NC_050100.1, from coordinate 55,798,249 downwards.
CAGATAGAATCGTTCCCTTTTTGGGTCCGAGGTAGTCCAGTTACAAAATCCATGCCTATTTCTTCCCACTTCCATTCAGGTATTGGAAGGGGTTGCAGTAGACCTGCAGGCTTCTGATGCTCTGCCTTAGTTTGCTGGCAAGTGTCGCACCGGGCCACATACTGTGTTATCTCCTTTTTCATTCCTTTCCACTAGTATCTGGTTCTGAGGTCTAGGTACATCTTGGTGGTCCTTGGGTGGATAGAGTAGGCTGAGTTGTGAGCTTCATCAAGCAGAACTTCTCGTGCCTCTCCTCTTGGTACACACAGACGGTTTTTGAACCAAAGGACTCCTTCTTCATCTGTCCTGAAGTTCGGAAGTTGTTCTTTGCGAGTTCTCTCCATAAGACCTGATGTCTCAGTGTCCAGGCGTTGAGCCTTACGTATGAGGTCTTCTAGCATTGGCTTGACTTCTAGGCTACCATTGTCTCCCAGACAAGTGTTCAGTTGAGCTGATTCTTTCTTCCAGTCTTCCAAGAAGTTGGTTTCTTTCTTCCCAAAAGATTTTTAGCTGAGGGCGTCTGCTACCACGTTGGCCTTCCCGGGGTGGTAATGGATCTCAAGGTCATAGTCTTTGATCAATTCCAGCCATCTTCGTTAACGAAGATTGAGGTCTGGCTGAGTGAAAATGCACTTCAGGCTCTTGTGATCTGTGAAGATGTGACATTTGTTCCCAATCAGGTAGTGCCTCCATATTTTTAGGGCATGCACTATGGCTGCTAGTTCCAAATCATGTGTGGGATAATTCTGCTCATGCGGCTTGAGTAGGCGTGATGCATAGGCAATGACTTCCTCATTTTGCATAAGTACACACCCTAAACCTTGCCTTGAAGCATCGCAGAAGATGACGAAATCCTGATGGATGTCTAGCAGTGTCAAAACGGGTGTGTCGGGTACCGAAATTAGGGGTACCCCCAATACTCCTAATCACGGCTGGAAAACACCTTTAGAGCAAACCATGAAGGCTCATAATTCGAGTCAAAGTCAAGGCTTCATCTACCAAGGGACTCAGCCTCGCCTCGCCTGAGCCTGGCCTCGGACGGAACGATGGTCCCGGACGAGTTCGCGCCTAGCCCGAGGGTCTCCTCAGGTCGTGAGCGCACCCTAGGCTCAGCCAAGGGCAAGCCTTGTCGTGCAAGCGACCTTGGCCAGATCGCCTTACCAAGCCGACCGCATCGCATGCGCATTTAATGCTGGGATCGCCTGACACCTTATCCTGACACGCGCGCCTTAGTCGGCAAGGTCGAAGTGACCGCAGTCACTTCGCCCCTTCACTGACCGATCTGACAGGAAAACAGCGCCACCCGCCCCGCTCCGGCTGTTGTGCCAACCGCCCGGGCTAAACCGACAATGGTCAAGATAAGCCTCGGGTGCAACAGGAAGCTCCGCCTCGCCCGACCCCAGGGCTCGGCCTCGACTCCGGCCTCGAGAAGAGTCACATCCTCGCCCGACCCTGGATCTCAGCCCTAGCCTCGGCCTCGAAGGAGCCGCCGCCTCGCCCGACCTCAGGCTCGGATCAACCACGCCACGGGGGATGCATCATTACCCTACTCCTAGCTAGCTCAGGCTACAAAGGAACAAGACCGGCGTCCCATCCGGCTTACCCCGGTAACCGGCGATGGTGGTTTCCTGCATGCAACCATGACGTTGGTGGTTCTCAAGCCCCCTACGGAAGCAAGGAGATGTCAGTAGGATCCATACAACACCGACAACTGTACTGCTACAGGGCTCAAGGCACTCCTCCGATGGCCACGATACTACCTCTACAGGACTTAAGACATCCCCCCGGTGGCCACGTTTTTATCTGTACAGGGCTCAGGGCACTCCCCTGCCAGCCACGTTAAGCTCCCAGCAACACCCCATTGTATAGCTGGGCATCTCCTTACGTCTATAAAAGGGGGTGTCCAGGGCCCCACGAGGGGGGGGGGACAAAAAAAGGGGCGAGAGGACGAAGGAACGAGCATACGAAGCATACGTACGCACGGCGGGAGAAGACGAGCAGGGGCCGGACCCTCTCTCTCTCGCTCTCTACTACTCGCCCTCTCTCGCTCTCACTCTCTTGCAAGGCTTGTAACCCCTACTACGAGCACCCCAGTGCAGGATAATAGAAGGCGCATTCCTCCACTTGTGTTCCATCCCGCGCCAACCCATCTGGGCAGGGGCACGCAACGACAATTTTACTCGTCGGTCCAGGGACCCCTCGGGTCCGAAACGCTGACAACTGGCGCGCCAAGTAGGGGCCTGCTGCATGTTAACAATCGCTTTCCTGTTGAGTTCCAGATGGGGAGTTTTCAGCAACCTCTTCAGCCCAGGACAGTGCTCCACTTCGGGAGCCTCGAGTTCATGTCCCCCGACGGTAGCTACGACATGGTACTCCTCCCTCCGCGGCACAACGACAACGACAGTCAACGACTCGCCCCACGGAGGCAACCTCCACGGCGGCATCTCCCCGTGGCTGAAGAGGAGCACTCCGGTTGTCCCCGCCACCCTTCTCGCCGGAGGAGGCGGAGTCGGGGCAACCGTGGCCACGCAGGAGGCGGCACCTTATCGGCTGTCGGACCGGATCGAGCCGACGACGCCGGCACTCCTCCGGGGGACATGTCGGGTGTTGTCCTCGTGCTTGAGACGACGACGAGCACCGCTTCCCCGCAACGAGCCAGCCCCGAGCATACCGACGACGCCAGCACCCTCGCCAAGGACCTGTTGGGCGTCACCCTCGTGCCTGAGATGACGGTGTGTTCCGTCCCCAACACGACTTCACCACCGTCCATCGACCAAAAGGTATCGTCCGTATTCCACCCTTTTCCCTTTCGATTCAGCTTCGATCCACCTAGCGATCCCTCTACGGTGAGCGCTTTCGTAAGGGCGTATCCCAACCTTCCGGGGTACCATATGTGGTCGACCTGGGACCGACTGACAGCCGTCTCAATCTCCGGACCGGCGGGTTCCGAGGAAGAGGACGACCCCAACTTCGGTTGGGAATTCTCTGGCCTCAATGACCCCGGTGTCATGCAAGACTTCATGTCCGCATGTGACCACTGCCTCTCCGGTTGTTCTGGCGATGGCCACAGCCTTGACGACGAGGGTTATGGCCCATGTCGCGAATGTTTCCACGTCGATCAGGGAGATCACGATGAAGGCAACCACCTCGGTATGTCGGAGGTTGACGATCCCCCTAGGCCCGCATCTCATGTTGACATCCTGCGGGAGCTAGCTGTGGTCCCAGTCCCTGCGGGGGATCGGGACACACAGCTCGAGCAAATCCGTGAGATGCAGGCCCGGGTCGACAGGGAAGCAGGGCGGCTTGTGCAGCTCCGACAGAACTTCGAACAGGAGTGGGCAGGCCGAACACTCGCCGGAGGAGCCTGTCATCGGCCCCGGGATGTCCAGCGCCGCATCGTAGACAATGCCAGGGCAGTGCTGCCCCCGGCCGTCAGCGGGTCTGGCCAGGACCTAGCTGCAGCGGTGATGCTACTTCGAACAATGCCGGAGCCATCCACCACCGAGGGACGGCGTGTCCAGAGCGAACTCAAGAATCTCCTGGAAGGTGCCGCAGTTCGACGAGCCGAGAGCTCCGCCTCCCGGAGGCGAGCTGACCCCTCGGAGCATCACGCGATGTCCTCTCGATGCATGCGAGAGGCCTTTGTCCATCCCGAGTGCACGCGGGACGAGGCACCTGCCGCCCGGGATCGCCTCGGCAACGAGCATCACCATCACGACCATCGAGCCTGCCTCGACGAGAAGGTGCGCCGAGGCTACCATCCCAGGTGCGGGGGGCGCTGCGACAGCGAAGAGGATCGGAGCCCCTCGCCCGAGCCACCCGGTCCACGAGTCTTCAGCCGGGCCATACGACGAGCGTCGTTCCCCGCCCGTTTCCGAGCCCCGACTACCATCACCAAGTACTCGGGGGAGACGAGGCCGGAGCTGTGGCTCGCGGACTACCGACTGGCATGCCAGTTGGGAGGGGCGGACGATGACAACCTCATCATCCGTAATCTACCCCTTTTCCTCTCCAACGCCGCCCGGGCCTGGCTACAGCATCTGCCTCCTACGCAGATCTCCGGCTGGGATGACCTGGTCAAGGCTTTCGCGGGAAATTTCCAGGGCACATACGTGCGCCCTGGGAACTCATGGGATCTCTGAAGCTGCCGCCAACAGCCTGGGAATCCCTCCGAGAGTACATCCGGCGGTTTTCGGAGCAGCGCACCGAGCTGCCTAACATCACCGACTCGGACGTCATCGGAGCTTTCCTCGCCGGCACCACTTGCCGAGACCTGGTGAGCAAACTGGGACGCAAGACACCCACCAAGGCGAGCGAATTGATGGACGTCACCACCAAGTTTGCCTCAGGTCAGGAGGCAGTCGAGGCCATCTTCCGGAAAGACAAGCAGCCTCAGGGGGAGCTGAAGGAAGACGCCCCCGAGGCGTCCACCCTACGTGGCGCGAAGAAGAAGGCGCAAGCGAAGCGCAACACCGCTGACGTGAATCTTGTCGCTGCTACCGAGCACAGGAATCCTCGGAAGCCCCCTGGAGGGGCTGGCGCGTTAGACAAGATGCTCAAGGAGCCGTGACCCTATCACCAGGGTCCTGTCAAGCACACCCTTGAAGAATGTGTCATGCTCCGACTCTATTTCCATAAGGCCGGGCCCCCGACGGAGGACGACAAGGACCGAGGCAACAACAAGAAGGAGGGCGGCAAGGAAGAGGAGTTCCCCGAGATCCACAACTGCTTCATGATTTACGGCGGGCAGGTGGCGAACGCTTCGGCTCGGCACCGCAAGCAGGAGCACCAGGAGGTCTGCTCGGTAAAGGTGGTAGCACCAGCCTACCTAGACTGGTCCGACAAGCCTATCACCTTCGACCGAGACGACCACCCCGACTTCGTGCCAAGCCCAGGAAGGTACCCGCTCGTCGTCGATCCGATCATCGGCAACGTTAGGCTCTCCAAGGTCCTCATGGACAGAGGAAGCAGCCTCAACATCATCTACACCGAGACCCTAGAACTCTTGGGGGTTGATCGGTCCGAGGTCCAGGCCGGTGCGGCACCCTTCCACGTGATCGCACCCGGAAAGCGTATCCTTCCCCTCGGACGGATTGACTTGCCCGTCTGCTTCGGGACTCCCTCCAACTTTCGAAAGGAAACCCTCACCTTCGAGGTGGTCGGGTTTCGAGGGACCTACCACGCGGTGTTGGGAAGGTCGTGCTACGCCAAGTTCATGGCCGTCCCCAACTACACCTACCTCAAGCTCAAGATGTCGGGCCCGAACGGGATCATCACCATCGGATCCACGTACCGCCGCGCGTACGAATGCGACATGGAATGCATGGAGTACGTTGAGGCCCTCGCTAAGTCCAGGGCCCTCATCGCCGACCTGGAACGCCTCTCCAAGGAGGCGCCCAACGCGAAGCGGCATGCCAGCAACTTCGAACCAGTTGAGGCGGTTAAGTCCGTCTCCCTCAACCCCAGCAACGACGCCAGCAAGAAAGTCCGGATCGGCTCCGAGCTCGACCCCAAATAGGAAGCAGTGCTCGTCGACTTTCTCCGCGCAAACACCAAATTTTTGCGTGGAGTCCCTCGGACATGCCAGGCATACCGAGGGATGTCGCCAAGCACTCACTAGACATCAGAGCTGGAGCCCGACCCGTGAAGCAGACCCTACGCCGTTTTGACGAAGAAAAGCGCAGGGCCATAGGCGAGGAGATCCACAAGCTACTCGCGGCAGGGTTCATCAAAGAGGTATTCCATCCCGAATGGTTAGCTAACCCTGTTCTTGTAAGGAAGAAGGATGGGAAATGGAGGATGTGCGTAGACTACACTGGTCTAAACAAAGCATGTCCGAAGGTTCCCTACCCTCAGCCTCGCATCGATCAAATTGTGGACTCCACTGCGGGGTGCGAAACCCTATCATTCCTTGATGCCTACTCAGGCTATCATCAAATCAAGATGAAAGAGTCCGACCAGCTCGCGACTTCTTTTATCACGCCTTTTGGCATGTATTGTTATACTACAATGCCGTTTGGTTTGAGGAATGCAGGCGCCACCTGCCAGAGGTGCATGAACCATGTGTTTGGAGAACACATCGGCAGAACGGTCGAGGCTTACGTCGATGACATCGTTGTCAAGACGAAGAAAGCCTCTGACCTCCTCTCTGACCTTGAAACGACATTCAAGTGTCTGAGAGCTAAAGGCGTGAAACTCAACCCCGAGAAGTGTGTCTTCGGAGTCCCCCGAGGCATGCTCCTAGGGTTCATCGTCTCCGAGCGGGGCATAGAGGCCAACCCAGAGAAAATCGTGGCCAACATGGGGCCGATAAAAGATTTGAAAGGAGTACAGAGGGTCATGGGATGCCTTGCGGCACTGAGCCGTTTCATCTCACGCCTTGGCGAAAAAGGATTGCCCCTGTACCGCCTCTTAAGGAAGACCGAGCGCTTCACTTGGACCCCCGAGGCCGAGGAAGCCCTCGGGAACTTAAAAGCACTCCTTACAAATGCACCCATCTTGGTGCCCCCCGCTGCGGGAGAAGCCCTCTTGATCTACGTGGCCGCAACCACTCAGGTGGTCAGCGCTGCGATCGTAGTCGAGAGACGAGAAGAAGGGCACACACTGTTTGTCCAGAGGCCAGTCTACTTCATCAGCGAAGTGTTATCCAAGACCAAAGTCTGCTACATGTAGATCCAGAAGCTGCTCTACGTAGTGATTCTAACACGGCGAAAGCTACGACACTACTTCGAGTCTCACCCGGTGACTGTGGTGTCATCCTTTCCTCTGGGAGAGATCATCCAGTCCTGAGAGGCCTCGGGTAGGATAGCGAAATGGGCAGTGGAACTCATGGGCGAAACACTTTCATTCGCCCCTCGGAAGGCCATAAAATCCCAAGTCTTGGCCGACTTCCTGGCTGAGTGGATTGACACCCAGTTACCGACGACTCCAATCCAACCCGAGCTTTGGACCATGTACTTCGACGGGTCACTGATGAAAACACGGAGCAGACGCGGGCTTGCTCTTCATCTCACCCCTCGGAAAGAATCTTCGCTACGTGATCCGCCTTCATTTTCTGGTGTCAAACAACGTGGCCAAGTATGAAGCATTGGTTAATGGGTTGCACATCGCCGTCGAGCTAGGGGTTTGGTGCCTCGACGCTCGTGGCGACTCGTAGCTTGTCATTGACCAAGTCATGAAGAACTCCCACTGCTACGATCGGAAGATAGAGGCCTACTGCGACGAAGTTCAACGCCTGGAGGACAAGTTCTACGGGCTGGAAATCAACCACGTCGCTCGACGATTCAACGAGACTGCGGATGAGCTGGCTAAAGTAGCCTCGGGGAGGACAATGGTTCCCCCGGACGTCTTCTCTAGGGATATACATCAACTCTCCGTCAAGATCGACGACACACCCGAGATACCCTCGGCCAAACCCAAGGAAGCCTCGGCTGAGCCCGAGGTGCCCTCGGCCGCCGAGGGTGAGGCCCTGCACGTCGAGGGAAAGTGGAATGGGGTCACACCGGTCCCGAACTGGCAGACCCCGTACCTGGAATATCTCCTCCGAGGAGAGCTGCCCCTCGACAAGGCCGAAGCTCGGCGACTGGCTCGATGTGCCAAGTCGTTCGTTTTGCTGGGTGATGAAAAGGAGATCTATCACCGCAGTCCCTCGGGCATCCTCCAGCGTTGCATCCCCATCGCCCAAGGACAAGAGCTGTTACAAGAAATACACTCGGGGGCTTGCGGCCACCATGCAGCACCTCGAACCCTCATGGGGAATGCCTTCCGACAAGGTTTCTACTGGCCAACCGCGGTGGCCGACGCCACTAGGATTGTACGCTCCTGCCGGGGGTGTCAATTCTACATAAAGCAGACACGCCTGCCCGCTCAGGCCCTGCAGACGATACCCATCACCTGGCCGTTTGCTGTGTGGGGTCTAGACCTCGTCAGTCCCTTGTAGAAGGCATCTAGGGGCTTCACGCATCTGCTGGTCGCCATCGACAAATTCTCTAAGTGGATCGAGGTCCGACCCTTAACCAGCATCAGGTCTGAGCAGGCGGTGGCGTTCTTTACCAATATCATCCATCGCTTTGGAGTCCTGAACTCCATCATCACCGACAATGGCACGCAGTTCACCAGGAAAAAGTTCCTGGACTTCTGCGAGGACCACCACATCCGTGTGGACTGGGCCGCCGTAGCACACCCCATGGCGAATGGGCAGGTGGAGCGTGCCAACGGTATGATTTTGCAAGGACTAAAACCCAGGATCTACAACGACCTCAATAAGTTTGGCAAGCGGTGGATGAAGGAGCTACCCTCGGTGGTCTGGAGTCTGAGGACGACGCCGAGCCGAGCCACGGGTTTCTCGCCGTTCTTTCTAGTCTATGGGGCCGAAGCCATCCTCCCCACGGACTTAGAATACGGTTCCCCGAGGACGAAGGTGTACGACGACCAAAGCAACCAGATCAGCCGAGAGGACTCGCTGGACCAGCTCGAAGAAGCTCGGGACGTTGCCTTACTACATTCGGCGTGGTATCAGCAGTCTCTGTGACGCTACCACGCCCGAAGGGTTCGGCCCCGAGGCCTCTAGGTGGGAGACTTGGTGCTTCGGCTGCGACAAGATGCCCGAGGGCGCCACAAGCTTACTCCCCTTTGGGAAGGGCCATTCATCATCGCCAAGATCTTGAAGCCTGGAACATACAAGCTGGCCAACGAACAAGGCGAGGTCTATAGCAACGCTTGGAACATCGAACAGCTACGTTGCTTCTATCCTTAAAATGTTTCAAGTCGTTCATGTTCTTCGTTTTTACACGCTTAAATCGAGTCTAACCTTCAAGGGAGGGTCAGCCTGACCCTCCCTCGGGGGCTAGAAGGGGGCAACCCCCTCTGCGTCAAAATTTTCTTCGGAAAAGTTTTCTACCGAGAAAGGTTTTCTACAGAAAAAAAAACTTTCATGCTTTCGACTATATCGATAGCAGGGTCCTGCGAACGGGTGAGAGAGCACTTAAGTGGCAAGGCCGACCGAGCCGAGGGACTCCTACGCCTCCGAGATACGGATACCTCACTCATCACCTTCCGCGAAAAGTAACTCACGCTCGGATAAGCGATCCTGCTATCGAACAAGTCCTAACGCTCGGGTAGAAAACGACTTTCGTGCATTTTTCGACTATATCGATAGCAGGGTCCTGTGGACGGGTGAGAGAGCACGTAAGTGGCAAGGCCGACCGAGCCGAGGGACTCCTACGCCTCCGGGATACGGATACCTCACTCATCACCTTCCGCGAAAAGTAACTCTCGCTCGGACAAAGCAGTTCTGCTACCGACGAACAAGTCCAAATGCTCGAAACAAGAGGAAAGAAAATGCAGCTTCATAATCTGAATGCTAAATATGTTTAGGCCTCGGTGGCCGCAAAAAACATACACATACTTCAGATGAACTATTCATGCAGGCTCAAACATCAGCAGGGGGAGGAGCGGCACCCTCGACGTCGTTTCCACCTTCGGCGGAACCTGGCCCAGCCTCAGACGGCGAAGCGAGCAGGCGCCTCGGCCAGTCGCTCCGAAGCCCCAGCCAGCTGTCCCCCGAAGATCTTAGGCCGGCTCACGGCTTTGGCGGCTTGGCTCCGGGATTGGTCCTGCTCGCGAGTGATCTGCCCAAACTCCAGCTACCGTTGCTGCACGTCCTCGGCCTGGGAAGCCATCTGCCCCGCATCGAGAAAGCCTCTGTTCGAGCCAACATTGCCTCTGTCCACGCCACCGCTGCCTTCGGCTTCGGCTCATCGCAGAGCGGCCAAAGGTTCTAAAACCGAGCTAGAGAGGCTTTAAGCGGCAAGGCCGACCGAGCCGAGGGACTCCTACGCCTCCGGGATACGAATACCTCACTCGTCACCTTCCGCGCAAGGCAACTCACACTCGGTTAAGTGGTTCAGCCACCGACAGGCAAGTCCTAGTGAAATGAGGAAGAAACACAGCTTTATACTCGAATACCCAAAATGTTCAGGCCTTGACAGCCACAAAGAACAAATACATATGCTTGGGGTAACTATGCTACATAGACTTAGACATCGGCAGGACCCTCGGCGGTTCTCCCGGCCTACGACAAATGTCTAAGTCCTTGAAGTGGTTACATTTTGCTCAGGCAAAAACCTAGTATATCCCCTTACAAATGAGACTCCGGTTCCATTCCTGTGGGTATGAACAACCTCCAACACCAGGGGGCCCGTGGGATAACGAACTCCAAGTGGCTCGCTGACGACCTCTGCAGCAGCAGAGACAACGACCTCCACCTCGGGCGGCTAAACAGCAGCAGTGATGACCTCAGGACAGACGCTGCTGTGAAAAGGCCCTCGCCCACGTCCCCACACGAGGGGCGAGGACAACCCGTTGAGGCCGAAGAGTCGGAGGGCACCGTCCATGGGGATCGAACCCACCGACAACGCGCCGGCGAACAGCGGCCGCCCCAAAGCGCACCGGCAGGTCCTCACTCCCATCCTCGCCGAGGCCGTCCCAGAACACGAGTATCGCCCTCGCGGCGTACGACGTGCTGGACGACCCCCGGCGCAGCTGACGGTGCGAGGAGGACCTGGACGTGGCCGGCCCGCGCGCGGCACGACCGTCGCCCGGGTGGAGGACGGAAAGCTGCACCCTGGCTAGGGAGCAGCAGTTCGCCTTCCCCCGCATGGCTGGAGGACGCCTCCGCAGGGCTGGAGGATGCCATTCTCCCCCGAACACTGGGGGAAGAAAAGGGTCACCGACCCACGTGGAGGCAACCCCCCACTCGGTGCGCTCCTCCGCCTCAGCCCGGATGACGAAGATCCTTGAAGCTGAGGGCGGGGCAGAGGTCGCAGCCCGGCTTGCTTCTCCCCACCAAACTGACCATTGGTGAGGGAATGCAGCCGGGCTGCATGACGAAAATCCTTGAAGCTAATCTCCACGAGGCCGCGCTCCTCCAACGATGGCAAGAGCAAGACGACGCCGGTGCACCCCATCCGAGGGCTCGAAAGGTGGAAGGACGCAACACATGAGGGGAGAACGAAGGCATGACCACTGCCCGAGGGATCGATCCCCTTTTATAGGCAGATCTCCTCACTTGCGCCCCCAAGCGTCACGGGCAAAGTCTCCACCGACGTGCTCCAAGGTTCCCGCCCCACGACGCGAGGGCCGGGTCCCACACATCATCAAAACTGACTCGAGACGCGAAGGAGGCCAAACGCTGCACGCAAGGCATAAAACTGCCCTGCGGTTATAGGCGTCCCCCCATCCTCGCCGGAACCAGCGGACGGAAGGGCGAACCGCCACGCTAGGAGCATGCAACCACGCCACGGTTATGCACCCTTTCGGCTTCGTCACTTCCGGTGGACCAGCACGAAGGCCCGGTCCCACCTACCATGCAACCGGCGCGACGGTCGCTACGTGCGAAGAAACTGCACCGCCACCTGCGCCAATGCCACATCTTCTTGACTGCGGAACCAGTGCCGCGACTCGAGGCGGCCCCGCGCGTGACCCAGCAGTGCCAATTGGGTGCAGCGGTCATGGGTCAGTCAGCCGCGGGGGTAGGCACGACAGTTGATGTGGCCAAAAGCAGACCGGCAATAACTGCTGCAACAGACGGGCGGGAGCGGCGGTCAGATCACCCCTAGGCTCGCGTCCTTTCCTGAAGCAGCAGGGGAGCCTTCTCCCACGGCATAAGAACGACACGTCTGTGCCCCGTTTCTCGAACAGTCCGCGCACGCGCAACAGACGCCCCACGAGTCGCCCGTCCCGTCGCATTAACTCCTTGGCAGGGCAAGCGACACCGCTGGCGGACGAAGCAGGCGACGTTTCACCTCCGCCATAAAGGCCACGTCAAAAAAAGGTGCTCCACGACTTTTCGAATTCATATCCCTTTTCCGTTTCCTCTCTCTCTCTTGCCACAGGGACTGGGAAGGGGGATATTTCGGAAAGGATCCTTCCCCGCGAAGGAAACGGGCCCCCGAGCCCTCTTACTGATCAGGGGTTCGAAGGCTGGCCCCTCGGAGGGGTTCGACAGCCGCCCCAGAGCACCCGGGCTCCGCGCCCATCACTGATCAGGGGTTCGAAGGTTGGCCCCTCGGAGGGGTTCGACAGCCGCCCCAGAGCACTCGGGCTCCGCGCCCACTACTGATCAGGGGTTCGTAGGCTGGCCCCTCGAAAGGGTTCGACAGCCGCCCCAGAACACGCAGAGTGAGGGATGACCCTGGGTACGTCTGATACATGGCCGAGGCTCGGGCTATGCTCCCGAGGTACCCTAGGACATTTTCGAGACCAGCGGGAATGACTCGTAATGGAATCCCACCGGAGGGAGGCATCGAGCCCTCGGACCCTATCGAAAAGGGACCGAGTCCAGCGAATCACCTGCAGGTACTTTTGGAGAGCGCCTCTGGGCCACTAGCCGACCCCTAACGAACGGGGCACGGGCGTCCACTCGGATCACCCATTAGCAACTCACCGGAAACACCATGATCGGTGCCCTCCGAGGGTAACATGGTGCTTTCCCCCCTTCCTCCTTGCAGAAAGGCGACGAAGGGGCGTATAATAAAAGTCGAGACAGTCCTTGATCGTCCTCTCGCTCTGTGCAGAGGCTCGGGGGCTGCTCCCGCACCCGGCTACGGCCAAACTGTTGACAGCGTCAACAAACCAGCTCAAAAACTCAGAACCTGATCAAGCGCCCGGGCTACGGCCAGGCCGCATGGGGGAACAACAGACCGGCCGAGGCATCACGAAAAGCGATAAGACCTCAGAGGAGTCACACCACTCCTCCGAGGCCTCGGGGGCTACACCCGGTGGGTGCGCTCGCGCGCACCCATCGGAACAAAGTATAACCGAGAAAGGCCGGTCCCCTCACCAAGAATGCGGCAGAGCCTCGAAGCGAGCATCACCACTCCCCTCGAGGCTCGGGGGCTACTGTCGGGTACCGAAATTAGGGGTACCCCCAATACTCCTAATCACGGCTAGAAAACACCTTTAGAGCAAACCATGAAGGCTCATAATTCGAGTCAAAGTCAAGGCTTCATCTACCAAGGGACTCGGCCTCGCCTCGCTTGAGCCTGGCCTCGGACGGAACGATGGTCCTGGTCGAGTTCGCGCCTCGCCCAAGGGTCTCCTCAGGCCATGAGCGCACCCTCGGCTCAGCCAAGGGCAAGCCTTGTCGTGCAAGCGACCTTGGCCAGATCGCCTTACAAAGTCGACCGCATCGCATGCGCATTTAATGCTGGGATTGCCTGACACCTTATCCTGACACGCGCGCCTCAGTCGGCAAGGTCGAAGTGACCGCAGTCACTTCGCCCCTTCACTGACCGATCTGACAGGAAAACAGCGCCGCCCGCCCCGCTCCGGCTGTTGTGCCAACCGCCCGGGCGAAAGCGACAACGGTCAAGATAAGCCTCGGGTGCAACAGGAAGCTCCGCCTCGCCCGACCCTGGAGCTCGGCCTCGGCCTCGAGAGGAGATCTCCGCCTCGCCCGACCCTAGGGCTCGGCCTCGACTTCAGCCTCGGGAAGAGTCACATCCTCGCCCGACCCTGGGCCTCAGCCCCGGCCTCAGCCTCGGAGGAGCTGTCGCCTCGCCCGACTTCAGGCTCGGATCAACCATGCCATGGGGGATGCATCATTACCCTACTCCTAGCTAGCTCAGGCTACGAAGGAACAAGACCGACGTCCCATCCGGCTTACCCCGGTAACCGACGATGGTGGTTTCCTGCATGCAACCATGACGTTGGTGGTTCTCAAGCCCCCTACAGAAGCAAGGAGACGTCAGCAGGATCCATACAATACCGACAGCTGTACTGCTACAGGGCTCAAGGCACTCCTCCAACGGCCACGATACTACCTCTACAGGACTTAAGACATCCCCCGGCGACACGTTTTTATCTGTACAGGGCTCAGGGCACTCCCCTGCCAGCCACATTAAGCTCCCAGCAACACCCCATTGTACAGCTGGGCATCTCCTTACATCTATGAAAGGGGGTGTCCAGGGCCCCACGAGGGGGGGACAAAAAAAGGGGCGAGAGGACGAAGGGACGAGCATACGAACATACAAAGCATACGTACGCACGGCGGGAGAAGACGAGCAGGGGCCGGACCCTCTCTCTCTCGCTCTCTGCTACTCGCCCTCTCTCGCTCTCACTCTCTCGCAAGGCTTGTAACCCCTACTACGAGCACCCCGGTGCAGGATAATACAAGGCCCATTCCTCCACTTGTGTTCCATCCCGCGCCAACCCATCTGGGCAGGGGCACGTAGCGACAATTTTACTCGTCGGTCCAGGGACCCCCCGGGTCCGAAAATGCCGACAGGGTGCGGTTGTGAGCTTCTTCTTTATGATTTGGAAGCTTTCCTCACACTTTGGGGTCCACACAAACTTATTGTCTTTCTTGAGGAGCTCGGTCATAGGTCTTGCTATGCTGGAGAACCCTTTGATAAAACGGCGGTAATATCCTGCCATTCCCAGAAAGCTTCGAACTTCACTAATGTTGGATGGCTGCTTCCATTTGGATACTGCTTCTACCTTGGACGGGTCCACTTCTATTCCTTCTGCAGTCAAGATATGCCCAAGGAAGGCTATCTTTTCTAACCAGAATTCACATTTGCTGAGCTTAGCATAGAGTTGATGTGTTCTGAGTCTTCCGAGGACAATCCAGAGGTGATGTTCATGATCTTTGCGACTCTTGGAGTAGATAAGGATGTCGTCAATGAAGACTACGACAAACTTATCCAGCTCTTCCATAAATACCTTATTCATGAGATTCATGAAAAAGGTGTGTGTGTTGGTTAGTCCGAAGGGCATTACTGTGAACTCATACTGTCCGTACCGGGTGACAAAGGCAGACTTCTGAATGTCTGCTTCCTTGATTCTCAGCTAGTGATATCCTGACCTCAGGTCTATCTTGGAGAAATATTTGGCCCCTTGAAGCTAGTCGAAGAGGTCATCGATCCGAGGTAGTGGGTACTTGTTTTTTATTGTAACCACATTCAAGGATCGGTAGTCAATACACATCCTCATACTTCCATCCTTTTTGGTGACGAAAAGGACTGGTGCTCCCCAAGGAGATGAGCTGGGATAAATGTACCCTTTCTGTTGGAGCTCTACGATCTGGAGTTTTAGTTCTGCTAATTCGATGGGAGCCATGCGGTATGGTCTCTTTGCAATGGGTGCAGTGTCGGGAATTAGATCAATGTAGAACTCCACTTCTCTCTCTGGCGGCATTCCTGGCAATTCTTCTGGAATACATCCATGAATGCTTCTACTACAGATATGCTTCCTGCTGCTAGATTAAATACCATTGGGTCTTGGGCGGGTGGCTGAGCCTGACATGAAACTGACTTTCCTTGGTGGTCAGTGAGAAGAACGATCTTATTTGCGCAACTTATGATGCCCTTGTGCTTGGTTAACCAATCCATTCCTAAGATCACATCGATCCCTTGGGATGGCAAGACAGCTAAGTCTTCCAAGAACACTACCCCACTTAAAAGGATCCTGACTTGGGAGCATTTAAGCTGGCATAAAAGGTCTGAGCCTGGGGTTTGGGTGACCAAGGGAATTTTTAGGTGTGTAGTGGGAATGCCATGCTTTTCCACAAAACTAGTGGCTATGAAAGAATGAGATGCTCCTGAATCGAAAAGTACAGTAGCGGGAGTAAATTCAACTAGGAACTCACCAAGCACTACTCCCGGAGCTTGCTGAGCCTCTTGAGCATCGACATGGTTTACTCATGCTCTGCCATGATACTGGGTCTTGCTCTGCTAGCTATTGGAGGAGGGTGCCTTGGAGGCGGGTGCTGGGGCATTTTTGGGGCCATTCATCGAGTTGGAGTAAGTAGGCATGGATGCCTTCAACTGAGGACAATTATTCTTGTAGTGACTGGGGTCCCCGCAGTGCCAACAGGCATTGGCTGGAGGTTGGTTGCTTGCAACGGAGGGGGCCTGAAAGGAGCTTTGACCCTGCTGACTGAAACGTGATGGAGTGGGTCTAGCTGGCTTGTTGAAGCTTGGTCCCTTGGGTGGAAACCCAAAGGATCGAATTCTCTGGTGCCTGTCCTACTATTGAGCTCATAGGACTTGGAATTTCCTCTTGAGGTGACCCTTTTCTTATTCCCTTGCCCTTTCCACTTGTATGGCCTTGTTTGAGAGGTGCAAGAAGCTGAGGAAATCTTGGCTAACAAGGATAGTCTTGAGTTCTGGTCTTGGTCCCTTCAAGAAATGGGCCATCTTCTTGGCTTCTGTGCTAACATCGTCAAGCGTGTAGCGAGCTAGTTCTGTGAATTTGTGCACGTACTCGCCGACAGATCTTCCACCTTAGGTTAGTTCCCGAAATTCATCTTCCGTGAGCTGAATGATCCCTTGGGGCACATGATGTTCTCGGGAAGCGGCTTCAAATTCTACCTAGGTAGCATCCCTGACGGCAACGCTGAAGGTATCCCACCAGGATAGGGCCATCCCAGAAAGTTGATGAGCAGCCAGATGAACATGTTGGTTCTTAGGGAATCCGATGGCTTCTAACTTCCTTTTTATCATGAGTAGCCAGTCATTAGCGTCGAGTGGATTGCTGGATCCAGCGAATGTGGGAGGCTTGAGTCTTAGAAAATCTCCCATCCTGTCCTGAGGTCTTCCACCATTCGGGCGCTTGTTCTCAAGACTTCTGGCGAGGACTTCAATGAGTCGGGTTTGGTTGGCCAGAACTTGGGCTAAATCTAATGGCAGCTCTTGAGGTGTGGGGAGGTGGGTCTCACTCCCTTCTCCACCGGCTTCTCCTTCAGCTCCTAGGGGAAATCTTGCTCCAATCCCGGAGGCGGTAGGCGTGGTTTTATCCAAAGCCATCTGCCAGGGGAAGAGAATTACTACTATGCACATGCCAATTTTTTATTTATTTATTTATTTATTTCAACCATGTTATTTTATTCATCACACAAGTTCATTACAAGCATGCAGTTACCACAAGTCACACTACACGCGAGTGCTCTCTAAGGTGCTTCCGAACTCCCTTTCTAAAGTGTCCCCAAATTCCTTGAGAAGGTCGTCAAGGCTAGCTAGGGACATATCTTCTACATCTGACAAGTTTTCTATCCTGGAGGGAGGTAGTGCTGGTGGGGCTTCCTTTTTCCGCTCAGTCTAGCATCCTTGGCTCTTGGTCTTCTTCCGGATCTTCTTAGTGGGGGCGAGCTTCTTTAACTTCTTATTGTAATCCATCTTTAGGGTTCGGTAGGCTTCACGAGTGTTGGCCTCTTCACCTTCTGCTATTTCGAGGCTTTCTTGGAGGGACGCCTTCTCCTTTTTAAGTTCCTTGACCTGTTGCTCCAAGCTTTCCACCCGGGAGTTTAGGTGGGTGCAGTGGGAGGAAAGGTCGTCATAGTGGTTATCGAGTGTGTGGAGATATCTGGCCATGTTGACTATGGTGGGGTCATCTTCAGTAGGATCTCTTCTTGATAGGGCTTGAAGTCTTTTCCTCCATGTAGGGGTATTCTTGTTGCTGGATGGAAAGTAACGAAGGGGGGTCTCAAAGACTTCCCTGCTGTAGTTTTGGCATAGCTGTCGGAGGGCTTTTCGGGCAACATTTTGGCAAGTGTCTGGGAAGTGGTGTCTAGTGAAGGTGACTTGGAAGGGAGGGTGGTTTGGGTAATTTTAGCTTTCTCCCAGGTAGACTGCCATAGAGCATTTCTCAGTTCCATTCTCACGGTATTCTTTCCAGACGTACTCCGGCTTCTTGCGGATTCCCATGCGAATCACGCAACTCCGCAAAAGGTGAGGGAATCCTTCCACCTCTGAGTAGTAGGATGTCCTAATGACCAAGGGTCTGTTAATATCGGGGAAAGGAGAGAAGATTCTTCTTTAGAGGTAAGAGGTCTTTCTTTTTAGGGCAAACTTTTAAGGTCGGGGCTATGATCTACGGCCAGTCCTATGACTCTGATACCACCTGAAGCGCCCCAATCCTCTGGGACTCAAATGTGATACAATTACTAGTCCCAGGAGGCTAGTAACCACATTCCTTACTTCAAATAGTACAGAGTTCAAATTAAAAGTTATTACAATACCAGGGTACAAGCTCAAGAGAGCCTAAAAAGCAAAGCGCAGGGGAAGATAAACTAGCCCAAGCCACAGGCAGAACTAGTGCAGACACAGCCCCCTTCTAGTCGAGCATAGCAGAAAAGAAGTCTTCAGCTGCTGAAAAACATAAATAAATCTGGGTGAATACAGTAGGTATTCTGCAAGCCCATCCCGCCCGTAAAGAGAAAGGGACCTATATAATACATGCTTTGTATGGTGGAGTTGAAATCACTCTTATTTTTTAGAAAACAGCAACTCTTTGATGGTTTTCCTCAGAGACGGAAGTAGCACATTTTCACACTCAATCACCACTGAGCTTCCTGCTCCCGTGGCATTGTTTTCATTTCCAAAAACACACCCACTCACACATTTCCTGGTTCGCGGAGGTTTTAAACACTAATTGTCATACACCACCAGACTCGTCCATACCAGTGGACACGGACTATTCAAATAGGTTTGAACTCTGCGCAGAGGGGTACACTTTACCCACTAGTCCGGTTCTGCGATCTCATGGCCAATGAGACCCGAATCCGAATCTCTTTCTTTCCTCACACGTCCTTACCTTAACGGTTATACTGGAAGGAGTCAGGCCACTGCCATGTCCAAACCGGACAAAACATTCCCCCTCCTTATCCTCCCGGTGCTCCGTAGCCATCATAACCCTGGGGTTCGGACCGTACGAGTTCAGATTGAGTGACTGCCCATATAGTCTCCAGTGGTTGTACTTGTCATGAGTACAGGTAGTGAAGGATGACAAACCGGTCCTTATATGAGGGGACAATCCTTCTGCTCACACCTAACCAGTTGAGCCATCACCTTAGCCCCTCCCCTAAACTAGGGAGTCCCTGATCATCCCACTCAAAAGGTGATGAGGGTGAATACCCTTCATCATACACTTTTTTGAAAACGTCGCTTAGTAAAAAATACTACCCTTTTCTCATCCCACGTTTTGTACTCAAAAGATATTCGTTAATGCGGGCTATCTCTGTTCTCACAATGCAAAAGACCCATCCCTTATTCCCGGCTTAGGTAGTGGTAGAAAGAGTAGGTAATTTATGCATCAAGGGAAGAATGGACTTGCCTTCATCGAAGTTCTCCTGGCACAAAAGATCTATTTCGGAGAGGTCGGGTTCCTGCCCTTCTTCCGGAGCTACAAATTCCAGAGGATCGGATCCCTCTTCTTCTAGCAAAAATAGGTAATGAACAATACATCAACCATGGTGACTTGGTGGAGTGTGCCAATTGTTAGACATTGTTATTTTGTGCCCTATAATTTTTTTAGACTATTTTTGGTGCATAAAATATCAATATATGCATAAATATGTGAAAATAGGAAAAAGATATGGAAAAAGGAGAAAGAAAAGGGTTTTCTCTGCTAGCTGGGTCGGGGGAGATTTCGACCCAGGCGAGCGCGGGCGCAGGCCCACGTGCCAGCAAGGAGGGGAGGGGACGGCGTTAGGGGGGGACGGGGGGTGGGGGCGAACCGGCCGGAGTTCGACCGCGGATGAGGCTCCACGGCGGTTCTCCGTCGCGGTCAAGTTTCTGTGTCGACGGAGTGGTGCAAGGCACGGGTGGAGGTAGGGGATTACGGAGGTGGGGCCAATTTGGCCAGAGGGTGCTTGGGACAGCCGGTCCACGGCGAGGTGGCAGGCGCTCGTGGCGGTGGGTATCGCCGGCGAGGTTGCCGGGCGCAATAGGTAGAGGGAATGGGTGTGTCGTGTTCGTGAGGAGCGGTGAAGCTCAAGGGCTATATTAATTGGACTAGAACTTAATTGAGAGAGGAGGGCGGGGCTCACCGGAGCGGAGGAAGGGCGTAGCGGCGTGGAGCTCGATTCGACTCAAGGGAGGGGAGAGGGAGTGGCCGAGACCAATGTGAGGAAGGACGGAGCTCGGGCGGTCCTTTTATAGGCACCCAAGGCGGGGAAGGGGGGCAAGGTGGCGAGCACCGACGAGCTTGCCATGGCGGCGATGATGGCGCACAGTGGTGGCGATGGGATGGCTCGGGCAGGCGGGCTGAAGGACAGTTCGGGCACAGTGCGCGGTGGTGCAAGGCGCCAAACCGAGCTCGCGAGCGTGTTAATGGCGAAGCGATGGAGCGCGTGGCGGCCGACGGTGATTGCATCGATAACTTGGTCACGGGCGCGAGGAAGGGGCTGACAAGCTTGCCAGAGAGAGGACGGTTGCGAGGGAGCGAGGGCGAGCGCGACTGACGGGTGGGGCCGGGCTGGCAGCGGCGGATGGAGGAGCATGGGTGCGCGTGCGGAGATGGGCCTCTTGGGCCGCGAGGGGGGAGCGTGGGCGCGCAGGAGAGAGATGGTTGGGCCGGATTCGGCCCAGCCGAGGGGGGAGATTTCCCTTTTTCTTTTTCTTTTTCCATTTCTATTTCTTTTATCTCCTTTTTCTTTTGAACAAATATTTAGCTATATATTCTTAGGTGTCAAAAATACTCTATGTGAGGTGCTACTAACAATCATGGTGTATGCATATGATGAAATGTCCTATGAGGTGGAGTCTAGGGAATAATCAAGGGGGGCTAGGAGATTAGGGTTTCTAACCTTAGGGTTAAATTTTTGGGATGTTACACTAGTCCCCGTTGAGGTGGTCACAAAGACCGGGTTTCTTTCAACCCTTTCCCTCTCTCAAACGGTCACTTAGACCGAGTGAGCTTTCTCCTTAATCAAATGGGTCACTTAGACCCTGCAAGGACCATCACACACTTTGTGTCTCTTGCTTTGATTACAAGTCTCTTGGGAACAAGAATGAGGAAGGAAGAAAGCAATCCAAGCACAAGAGCGCAAAAGAACACGAACAAACACTCTCTCAAGTCACTAGGTGGTTGGAGTGAATTTGGACTTTGGAGAGGCTTTGATCATTTCATTTGTGTCTAGGAGTGAATGCACTAGCTCTTGTATTGAATGAGAAACTCAGAAAACTTGGATACTTGGAGTTGTGGTGGTTGGGGGGTATTTATAGCCCTCAACCACCAACAAGCCGTTGGGGAAGGCTGCTGTCGATGGGCGCACCGGACAGTCCAGTGCGCCAGCCATGTCACCCAACCTTTAGGGTTCTGGAGCTTTTGATCGTTGGAGGCTTTGTCCTCTAGTGGCACCGGACAGTCCGGTGCCGTACCGGACAGGCACTGTTCAGTGTTCGGTGCGCCACTGACTCCACGCTCTGACTCTGCCGCGCACAGTTGCACACTGTTCATCTGTTCTTTAGCTTTTGCATGCGATCGTTGCGCGAAGTAGTCGTTGCTCCGTTGGTGCACCGGACAGTCCGGTAAATTATAGCGGAGCGCGCCTGGAGAAACTCGAGAGTGGTTATTTGGACTCTGTACGGTCCTGGTGCGTCGGACACTGTCCGGTGGCACACCGGACAGTCCAGTGCGCCAGACCAGAGCACACTCGGTTTCTTTGCTCCTTTGTATTTGAATCCCTAACTTGTATATTTATTGGTTTGTGTTGAACCTTTATGCACCTGTAGAACATATATTCTAGAGCAAACTAGTTAGTCCAATGTTTGTGTTGGGCATTCAACCACCAAAATTAATACTGGGAAAAAGTTAACCCTGTTTCCCTTTCAATGGAACAGTACTATTTGTCATTGAAGACTAGTTCCATACAATATTAGTCTTCTCTCGCTTTTGCCAAGCAGCTATCACCATTTGCTTAGGCTTAGCAATTAGATGTTTTTCCCAGATAATACGAATTTTTAGTCTTGTCTATTCTATTCTAAAGCTTCTCTTTTTGCTGAACAGTGAAGAGATCGACATAATACTATATAGAGCAAATTGGTATATAATATGAGGACAAACGTTTACCCTGCTAGCAGCTTACAACATAAATAATTAACTGTTTTATAAGTTCTCTATCAAAATTATTGTACCTAAAAATGTTGTATATCCCAATTTTAGAGCGATGCGAGTAATTAGGCAAACTATGGGCAATGATAAAACGAGTTGGACTATACACCGCTACATATAAAAAATATCTGCTTAGCAGCATTGGCCTGATGATGTACACTTTACTACTATTATATGCACACACATTTTTTCTATGCTTTTGAAAGAACAAAACAACAACCAGTAAATGTCCTTGTGAGCACTGAACCCTGATGGTCATTTTACTTGTTGATCTGAAGTCAACTACTTGCTCTAAATGATGAATGATGTGCATGAGTCCCTAAAGTATTTTTATGGCTAACATAGTGTTGTGCATACCAGTATAAAATAAATCATGTCCTCCTACTTGCTTCTGTCGGGCCAAATCGGCGTTCAGAGTTACCGGCCACATCGCCATCAAAAGGGGCTGCATGCGGCCCAGTCCAGTTATGGAAGCGAGAATGGGCGGTACGCATGCGTAGACATTTCAGTGACATTCAGCCCACTGGCAATTTCCGGCCCAAATGCGGAGAGCCCGGTCGTCGTCCCGTCTCCGCGGCGCCAAAGCTTTAGTATACGTGTTGGATTCTTCCGGTTAGTACGTGTGCTGTGCGCAGGGTTTCCAGTGCACGGTTTTGACAATCGCGCGCCCTCCACAGGTTCTTGTCAAAGCCCCTTTTGACAAAGCGAACGTTGCCGTGTTGACGGCCGGCTTGACGCAGTCGGTCCGACAACAAAGCCAATAATATTCGGTCGGTGCAGCTAGCCATTCTTCCCGTGTAATAAAACCATATATATTTATATATAGGGAGATATATATGCATGTAAATGTACGATGCAGGTATACTGAGGTACATACGAATTACGATATATACGAATACGATACATGCCAAGACACATGCATGGCGTCTAGCCGTCTACGTATACATATATCCGCCGAACTTATGCCGTAGTACAATGTGTAAACCAAAAACCAAGCGACGGGTCGATTTAATTAATTGATTGCTCTCTGTATCCGATCAATTCTACTCATCTACTACTTGGCCGGCGACGAGCACTCGGGCGGCGGGCCCTGCGGGAACCGGTACTTATCGGTGCAGTAGTTGTAGATCATGTAGCTGGCCTGCGCCCGGCGGAGCTGCTCCTGGCCGGCGCTGTCGAGCTCCTGCGACATCCATGCGCCGTTGGAGCGCGCGCAGGCGGCGGCGTCCGGCGCGGTGCACCCGGCGGCGGCGTACCCGCGGTACGACGCGACGAAGGGCGCCTTGGACCAGTCGGTCCGGACGCGCCCCCCCTGCGTGGCCCACTCCTCCGCGTCCCACACGCTGGCGTACACCCGCATCGGCTGCGACGTCGGGAACGGCACGGTCCCGTCGCCGCGGCGCCGGAACTCCCGGATGGGGACGCCGTCCACGTAGAAGACGACGTGGGCGGGGTTCCACAGCACGGAGTAGGCGTGGAAGGCCGCCGTGGGGTCGAACCACATCCGGAACTGCTGCTCCCGCCCGCCCTTCCCCTGGCTGTACACGTTCGTGTGCACCGTGTACGGCTCCCCGCTCGCGTTCCCCAGGAACTCGAAGTCGATCTCGTCGTGCTGCGAACCCTGCGACGAAAGCTGTGCGCGTGCGTGCGTGACCGACGACATGTGTTCAGCGCGCGAGAGAGAGAGACGACAGCGAATATATACGAAGCTAGGACGAGGAGGCGGCGGCGGTGTAGTATGTACGTAGTAGTACGTACATAGAAGGTGGCGACGGTGCCGGCGGAGTCCCCCGGGACGAGCTTGAGCTGCATGTCGAAGCGGCCGTAGAGGTACTGGGCCTTGGACTGGAAGCCCGAGCCGGAGGACCTGTCCATGGACAGCGTCAGGAGCTGGCCGTTGTCGAGGATCTTGCCGCGGCCGTCGCCCCAGGTGATGTCCACGTCCTGGTAGAAGTTGCCGCCGGCGCTCGCGGCTCCCCCGTGCTGCAGCAGCAGCACCGCCGCCAGAATCAACGCCTTCATGGGAGCTCGCTCGCTCGATCGATCGATCGATCGGTTCACTTCAGGCTTCAGTTCGTCTCTCAGCAAGACTGGCTGGCTGCGATCGATCGGCAGGACGATGGTGCGTGCGATGCGACGACGACGACGACGAAGAGGCGACCGAGCCGCGGTATTTATAGCTCGCGCCGGCCGGATTGACGCTTCCGGCCGGGCGGATATATGGTTGGATTGGACCAGAGAGGATGATCGATCGGTCGATGGATCATATCGTCTCGCAACCCAGGGGTGGCGTGAGCTGGCTGCGCCATCCATCCGATATGATGGCTTGCGCCGCCCGTCCACGACGCCGACGTTGACGCGGCGGGGCAGACGTACGGAGCCACGCACACACGGCTCTTGCCTGGATCGATCGGCTCCAGGTTTGCGTCCGGGCATTCGTTCGTTTTGTTCGGCCGGGTCTCTATCTAGCTGCGGCGTGCGACGAAAGCGCCCAACGGCGGCACAGGATTGTTCGGCGGGCGGGCGTGTCCGCGTGTGTGTTCGCGTCAGGACGTCAGCTGTTTCGCTCGCGCACAGCGGAAGAGGGAGGAGGGATCATGAAGAGCCGTGTGCGACCGAACCGAGAGCCTCGAACGCATTCGCATGCAGATTGCAGCTAGCTGCGCATGCCATGCATGCATGATATGCATGGTTGTGATGAAACTGCTGGCAGAATGGATAATCTAGCCAGCAGCTTGCCTTGCATTTTGGTCGTGGTATTAGCAAAGTACTAGAGGAACAGTGGTGGGTGGTGTGTTAGGCGGCGGATTATTAGGAGCAAGCATATGATTGGGATTAGGTAGTACGTACGTATAGTATGCTGGGCTCCATCTATGCACACGTCCTGTTCATTCTTAGCTATCTTTAGCGGGGAAATTTATGGGACTGTTTAACTGCCTGCAGCACACACACACGAAAATGAATAATAAAAAGAAAAAGAAATTGAAGACGATGGGTGAGTACTTCCTTCTTGCAAGGTAGTTTTGTTTTTTTTTTTTTGTTAAGTTCAAACAAGTTCAGGTTTGATTGATATATAAAAAATTACTAACAGTACTAAAAAATTAAGCAATATCAGATTAACTACGTATGAATTACATTTTCCTAGTAATTACAATCGTTTAGCAACCTAAAAGGTTACATTTTACGAATTAAAAGGCTGGAATCGAAGGAGTATCAATCACAGTACAGTGTAACGACATGCATATATGCATGGCACACATTGCACTATGCATGCATCACATTCCAAAAGGGATGAACCGATCCCGGCCAATTTGCTGCTGCTTGTTCCGTAGTGCATCACGGTATACATCGATCGATGTATATGTGTTTATCGTCTCTGCGAATGGCTCGTCCACAGCAGCCTTTCAACCATCTGAATAATGCGCCACGAACGCACTGGTGGCATGCACTGCAGCAGTATTTCTGGTCGGTGACTCGGAGACGACGGTACGGTCTGCCGTATCGGATGCTGTTACTGTCTTTCAAAATCATCTGACTGTATATCACGCACAACGTACACACGACTTGGATAAGAAATAACAGCTAGCTAGCTAGCGCTCCAGCTGTAGCTAGCTGTGGACATTGCTATGTTTTAGAAAAATTCTGAGAGTCTGACTACCATGCCTACATATATATATAGCCGTTTACCGCCAAAAAAAAATCCAACTCTTGAGCATGCGTTTTTTTTGGAAAGTAAGGTTTGATATCTTTTATGGAAAGTAAAGAGAGCATTATATATGTTTTTTTTTCTTTTTTGTTATACATTATATAAACTAAAAAGACAAATTTTATAAGACGGTTATAGAATTGCAAGTGGAAGGAAAAAGAAAAGTGCTATCCTCTTCTTTGACGACAATGGCCAAAGGATTGAAGGAGATGAATATATGCTCGAACATGCTACTAGTTATTATGCTAAGCTTTTTGGCCCTGCACCCCGGGGAACCTTTTCCATATGGATGACTTCATTCACTACCGGACACAACTTCTCTGTCGAGTGTCCAGAAAACACTCGACAAAGTCTTTGCCGACTGTGAACTCTCGGCAAAAAAGTCTCGGCGAACTGTACATCAGCAACAACTTTTTTTGCCGAGTACTTTTATGTTGGGCACTCGGCAAAGACTTGACTTTGTCGAGTTCCGTCTGTTACTCGGCAAAGAAAAGTCGCCATGGGAGACCTCTCTATATAATTTATTTAGTTATTTTGTACGGAAGTTGCATCAAGTAATAAAGATGTGTGGCATTGTTTTCTGTTAGCTATAGTCTATATGGTAACATTATAAAAATCCGTTATAGACTATATTATTAACCTTGCTTGTAGGCAGGCCTCTAGAGGGCTAGCTAGGGGAGTATCACTGCACCGACTTGATCCATCATCCATGCAGAGATACCATATCACCTGCACCTGCCCATCCCGTTTCACCTGCATCATATCCACACACTACACACACTACTACTAGCTCCCTGCAGGCAGCTATATAGCTCTAGCTAAACTTATCTATCTCCCGCAAAAGAAGAAGGCAGCAACAGCAAGCAAGCAATTCGTGCAAATAGTATTAGGCCATGCATGCATGCATCGACCTACGCCTTCATCTTCATCACACCCGTCTCTATCGACGGACCAAGTGGTAGTGGAGGCGCCAATTGCTGTTGCTGGATCGACTTCAGAATGGGCCGGTCACTCGCCACCCATCGATGGATTGCTTTGCTTTGACAGAAATGACAGGTAAATTAAAGATAGGCACCACTCTCCGTCCCACCGATGTCTTTTCTGAACCCGAGCTACACTTGTGGGATATGTATGGACGGATACGCCGGCCGACCGTTCTTTCTCTATGGCCGGCCGTCCGTCTCCATGCCGCGCCCGCGCGCCACCAGCACAACTGATTGAAAGCATGATGTGGTCGAGAGTATATGCGCTACTCCTATCCCATTGTTCTCGGCCACCTCACAAAGGCGTGGATATGGGAGGGGGGGCACCATTTTCTTGTTTACTTTGCTGACCCGACGGTCCCTGGAGGGACACGCACGCACGCGTGGGTAGCTTTTTGGAATAATACCACGTACTATCATAGCTGATGGGGAAAAAAGCTAGGTTTATCATGCATGGTGGTCAATCAAGCACGTATATATAGTAGCAGTGTGTCAGTTGGCGAGGACGACCCAGCAAAGGTAGGTTGTTAGGTACGGTACCAGGATTATTTGTGGTTAGTTTTTTCGGACGATGAGTAGTCAGATCTACTGTAATAGTGTAATACATTAATAAGAGTATATACATATCAGTGACACATACACACGCACGTACGCGTGGAGAGGCAGAGGGACCAGACCTTGTCTGAGATCGATAATGGGAACGCGTGCAATGAAGTGCGAGATCCAGCCACATACATGAATTGCCGGAGCATGTTCGTGTGTATCTCTGGTACCTTGCATATGTGAGTTGTGATTAGACCTGATGAAACATTGGGTCGGCTCGTATTCAGGTCAGATCAAGATCAAGTCGTGGGCTATTTAGCACCATCCGTACCTGACCTATGTGACTATGTCTAGTGTCGGATCGTGTTCGGTTGTCCTGTGCCCTCTACTCCTTTTCATGTGCCTCCCTTTGATGTGTCTCAGCGGCGGTTTTCTTTCCGCGCGCTCACGGGTTTCGCCGTCGACGTTACCTCGTCATCATGTTGGCTCCCCCGCACGCACGCATGTACTACCAGTGAAGAGTACCTGGTTCCATTGATCCGACCCACGCCGCCGCCGCTTTCTCTTTTCCGGTTAAGACGACCGGCCGGCGGCGGCGGCCGGTACGGCACGGCCGATCCTCTCCGCCGTCCAGTGCGCATGCAGTTTCATAGGCCCCTGCAGCCGCACGGACGGACTTCATGGTCGATACGACGACGAGTCCAATCCGCAATTTCGCACCATGCATCAGCATTCCGATTCCAACAAGCACGTACTGGACGTACGTCGGACGGTACGTCGTGCTCACTGCCTCAGTACTGCGCTAACGACGATACTCGGATCATCAGGCCCGCCTTGAAGCATATCGATCCGCCTGCATGCGTGTCGTAGTATAATTACGTACCCGTGCATGATCGGACGGGGCACCAACCAATAAAAACCATGCATGGAGATAGCAAGAGGAGAGCACCGGTCGCAAGAACTGGAGCCGCCGGCCGGCGACACGTCCAGGTCGTCCATCTCGTTCAGGGGCGGCCCTGAGGCCATGCGACCGAGGTGACGGCCTGGGGCCCAAACCCAATATTTATTATCTATGTATATCACTATATAATTCATTAGTTTAAATTTTGCAAACTCATCCAACTAAATAACTCACACACTCATAATCTTCACTATATCAATCAAATAAATTGCATTCATACTTAACACATCATAAAACCAACGGTTCTGATCGTTAATAACCACATCTCCCTTACTCACTTAAATCTAATAGACAATATTATTTGAATAATTCCTCGACCCTCCTCTCTCATCGTCCCCACTGACGTCAACCCCTCCCCTCGCGTCGCCACCGTCGTCGTCCACCTCTTCCCAGAAACGTAGCGTTAGCACGAGCTATATGCTAATAGTAAAATAGAAGGGGTAGTCAATAAGGCGGTAGTGCTGGGCACATGGACGCCCCGACGCACACGGACCGCACAACACGTGCTGCCCACTATATATCCAGCCATCATGCCCACACCACCACACGAGTGCAATCTGTGCCACCACACCCTTCACACGATCGTCGTTCGCCATCTCGCCGATCCAGCCATCCAGGATTCCGGGACGCTGGGTAACACTGCGCCAGCCGTCAGGCACACACGGTCGAGTGATCAGGATTCAGGTTAATCTGATGTCGTCGTTCTTATTTCTAAACCTGCTAAGTGCTAATCCACACCACTATATATTATCTAGCGTCTTAGATACTTTAAAAATTAATTTCAATTCACATCATCATTTAACTATGAAGTGCTAATATGTACCACTGTATATCATAAAAATTTTATATAGTCTAGAGGGTCTACCACGAATTCACGATCAGTTCGGCTAGAGCCTTCAAAATTATAGGACCTGCATTGATCTCTTTCTCCTGTGCATGTGTATATCCCCTCGACTAGAGATGGCAACGGGTACAAACCCGCCGGGTTTTGCTATCCCAAACCCGTACCCGTGAAAAATATTTACACCCATTAAAAAACCCGTACCCATGACGGGTTTGAAATTTTGCCTAAACCCGTACCCATCGGGTTTGCGGGTACCCACGGGTTACCCGCGGGTTTTTATCTCCAATATGCTTATTCTTTTTATAATCAATAAGTATCGTAATGATTAATGAGATCATGGTCCAAAATTTATGTAATGAACAACGAGTTCATGATTTGGTATAAATAATATTAGTAGAGAGAATTAAATACAAATAATAAGTTGTATAATCAAGTTAACTTGCACTAAGTTATACATCCACCACATATATAACGCTAGTAATAACTATAATAGCAAGCACGCAACACTATCACCAACTACTTATACATTCACTATTTGATAAAAATTAGGAAGTAAATAGGTAGATAACAAGTTTGTTGTTCGTTTATAAAATAAAATGACAATGTGCACTAGGTTTGGTCGGGTTTAAAAAACCCACGGGTTCACGGGTTTGAGTACTATAGGAACAAACCCGTACCCATGAACCCGTCGGGTATACATTTATGCCCATTAACAAACCCATGGGTATGAAAATTGACCCAAACCCGTACCCTAATAGGGTAAAAACCCATCGGGTTTCGGGTTTCGGGTACCCATTGCCATCTCTACCCTCGACCCCCACGGCGAATCGCGTACGCCAGTTAATCGCGACAGCGACGTGTCTGCTACGCCGTGGTGTGTGATAGCTATATGTTAGGAGTACTAGATGCCTGCGAGCTGGAAGCAGCTGGCTGGCTGACGGATGATGTATGGGATGATCTGACGAGTGATCGAGCTTCTCAACTCGATCTCAAGCATGCAGCAAGCTGTTTTCTGGAGTGAGGCGCCGCATACATCCATGCATGTGGCGGGTTGGCCGCCTCGATCTCATCTGCGCCGGAGCCTTGAATTCTTGAGGTGATGGCCGAGCTGCCGAGGATAATGTTCCAAGTTCCAACCCTTAGGACTTGTTCGGTTTGAAGGGGTTTAAGGGCCTGTTCGGTTATTTTCAATCCATATGGATTGGAGTGGATTGATACGGATTGAAGGGGATTTTGACTTATTGGGGATTAAAATCTCCTCAATCCCCCTCAATCCATATGGATTGGGGTAGAACCGAACAAGCCCTAAGGGGGATTGGAGGGGATTAAATCCTCTCCTATTTAAATTTGTATAGAAGGGGATTGAATCCCCTCCAATCCCTCTCAATCCACTCCTAACCGAACAAGTCCTTAGTTGGGGGAGGGTTAGGGATGAAAACGGACGGAAAACCTCTCTTCTGTTTTTGTATTCATATTTTATCATCGAAAACAGAATCGGGTCCGGAATAGTCGGGAACGAAAACAGGAGCGGGATAAACGGAATTGCGAAAACGAACGGAAACGGAAATACTAACGGAAACTCATAATTTAATGCAAATAGAAATGGTATTGATGTTTGACTAGTGATTGATTAACATGACAATAACATAAAACAAATAGATATAGAGGGGTATGATATCCTGACCCCTGGGATGGTGATATCCTGGCCCAATGCTTAATAGAATTAATAGAGTATCCATATCAATAAGGTGTATCTTCTTTTTCGGAAGACTATCTCGAAAGAAACTCCAAGTTAAACGTGCTTGACTTGGAGCAATTTAGGATGGGTGACCAACCGGTAAGTTTTCTCGGGTACGCATGAGTGAGGACAAAGTGCGCACAAAAGACTCGTGTTGTTCAGTGGGGGACAATATATGATCCTAGCGAGCTGTCAGGAGTAAGTACCGCTGGTCCAGGGATTGGACAGGGTGTTACAAGAGGCAACGTTCTATTATTGTTTGGTTGCTAATAGTGTACATTTACCTTCATCCGATGTTGTTTAAGACTTTAGATGACTTGTCGTTTGAAAGAGCCAATAGTTACAATAGCCTCTTGTGCTATAATTTGTCACCTAAAGACACGATGCTTTAGTTTATATGCTAATACTGTTGGGGGTATGCTTCGTCGCCGAATATCCTGTAAGAAGAAACACCTTCGGCAGATTCTCTCAAAAGCAGTGCCGAAGCTATCATCCATAAAGCTTCGGCATAGTGGCATGTCTCAAGACGAAGGACTGCACCGACTTAAAGATGAAATGACCGATTGATCCATGAGAGTCTGTGTCATAATTGTAATCTTTTGTAAAGGGCATGAATGTAAGATCTCACAGGTTGTGCCCCGTGCCTATAAATAGATGAACAGTACCCCCGTACTGTTCACGCTGGCTTGTATTCACTCGCACGTCACACTCGGATTCTCACCTTCTGTAAAGCCAAAGGTATAAATGTAATTCAATATTGTCCATGTTTATTCATGATTATATAATAAAAAATGTCTGAATGATTTCACATGATTATTCATGATTTTTATATGTATCATATGATCCTGCTTTCCATTGTATATTGAGATGATGAAGGTACGTCCTTCATGACCTTCGTCTGAAAATCATTATATCCTAAGAGAAATAATGCTTCGAAGGACGAAGGTCTTTAATCATTAACTTTTGTGTTACCTTGTTCTTAATTCATAACATTTGAGAATAAGTCCCCAACAAATAC
The DNA here is from genome assembly GCF_902167145.1 of Zea mays. Classification (NCBI taxonomy): domain Eukaryota; kingdom Viridiplantae; phylum Streptophyta; class Magnoliopsida; order Poales; family Poaceae; genus Zea; species Zea mays. Next base: position 55,766,523 of record NC_050100.1, on the reverse strand, counting down.
ATATTAGGCTCGTCCCATATTTATCAAATACGGAATAAAATATGGGTTCAATCCGGAATAAAATACGGGTTCAATCCGGATAAAAACGGGATCTCGCTAAAACGGACGGAATAAACCCTCTCCCGTTTCCGTCCCGTTTTTTTCCCGTAAATATGGAAACAGTCGGATCAAGTGTAAAAAACGGTAAGGATCGGAACAAGATTTTACCCGCCCGTTTTAGGGAGGGTGACGTCGTCGCTCCATCCCAGCTCGGTTGAGGGTGTTGAGAACTACGTTACCACGAATCACCAGATCCGCTTCCTTCCCTCCCGTCAGCAGTAGAGGCACAAGAAGATGTAGAGAACCCGTCTCCCTTCCCATAAGCACGACAGAAGAAACACATGAGACACTGGATATAGGGTTGGGCCTCTGGCCTCTTTCTGATCTCTGTATTATGAGGTGGTATACATGTTCCTTATATAGAGATATGAGACCCCTCAGGGGCAAAGCAGGTATTTGCCCACATAACCCTAACTAGGGTTACTTAACACCCCCCCCTTGGGCGAATACCGCGACCAACACATGCCTCGTTAAAACTCCGAAAACCCCAATGGGAAAATGTGGAGAAAGAGTGCATGGTGATACAAATTGCATTTGCACTTTGTTGCCTCGTTAAAAACCTCATGTGAGAAACTTCAAGAAAACTCACCAAGGGAAAAAGAGTACAACAGCTGTCATCGTGACAGATTTCGATCCTCTAGGATCTAGATTCTATCGAATCTTCTACAAGGGCTAACTTTAGAAATGTGCTCCCCCTGATCCTTGCAAAACTGTATCAATAAGGTAAAACATCTTCTTCTAGAAGTATATGCACATAAAGATTTAGCAAACGGATTGCATATCCTTGCAAGGACTATTTCAGGAACTTTACCTCTACTCACTTCTAGGATATACGAGGTAAGTGCACGTATCAATATAAATAAGCCACTTTGACTGATGATGTTCGATCGACTGGATCTATATATTTGATAGAAAGTTCCATAAAGGTACACATATTGATCATCAAGCTCACGCCTTCAGGGCATAAAATATGACATTTATTGTCTCACGATTGTGATCAATATAAGCATTCGCTCCCCCTGACGATGACATCTGTCAAAGTCGTTATCCCTCAAAACTCAAGCATATTCTTCAAGATATATGTCTCATTGTCCATCTAGAATAACGAGAATGGATGAAGTTGGAGTGCTATCATTTTCTATCTTACACCACAATTTATACATAGTTGTGCAAAGCAAATAACATGTCCTTCAATAGGACTTAGGAGATAATATAGTTGCAATAGTACATATTCTAAATATGACACATCGCTCCAGGCGTTCATCCTTTGCAACATCTATGATGGTGTAACAAAAGTCCATCAAAGATCATAATCCATCAGGGATTTTTCATCGATCAGATATATCGTTATAGTCTGTCATTCTGGCACAATGGGGATATTTTGCCAGTAACACCTAAACCTTATAGGTTTCTGCCATCGTGGCTTTAGAGGATACCGTAATTCCACATCTAATGGAAAATACCATGAGTAAAGATCGTGGAATGCACATGTGCTTATTCGGTGAACTTCAAGTCCTTTGGTACCTCATCTTATTCCTTTTCGGGTATGTATGGGTCTTTATCCCTTTATAGGGATTATCAAACTTTGGTGTTTAACACATACTTTATTTCTTCTGGAAAGGTTCCATTAAGGAACTATAATCTCATAGGAGATATTCTCTCTACACAGGAGAGTGTTCCTTCGTCAGGAATGTATTATTCGGTACGAGATTTATATGTTGCATATTTATAATTCAAAGATATGAGTCCTCCTAGGATCTCATGATGGATCTTCAGAATCCTATTAACTGCATATTTTAATTCATGCCATTTGCCAGATATATTATATAGCGAAAAAGTGTTTATTCAACACATATGTGGGATGGGTCTCTTACAAGACCACTTGAACCATCGCATTCACCACACATTATTTCAATAGTGCCCATAAATGTCCGAACTTCAAGCTTGTGACTTTCATTTTTCAATTATTGGTTCAGCCTCGATTGCATTTATCAATGGCCCGATAAGAGAGCTTCAAGCACTCATGCCTAGGACTTTGTTTTGGATCCCTTTGCAATCTATAGAGGCAAGATAAGTGTCGACATATTTGTCTCCCACATTTAATAATGATCTCCGTCATTTCCCAAAACAAAAGATTCATTGTTCCGAATTCCCAGCACAATGATATTGCGCGCATTGCTAGGAATTTCATCATCAAGATGAACCTCTTCGTGAGGCAAATCACCAGCAGGGCGAGTTCATCGGAGGAGAGTTATTACAGATCACGTGAACCTGTAATCAGAACATATGCTTTGACTAAGACCAATGGATCATATTCACAGGCGTCCCCGAGAATAGATCAAAATGCCAATAAGCCAAATGTGGATACAATATTAATCCCGGGTATATCCACATATACATTAGGTAGAAGCATTCAGACCAATATGGTTACTCCTCAACGATTTCTGGCAAACTCCATATACATAGGAGTACACACCGAACGACAGATTCAGTTTGGCTTTTGTGCGTTTAATAGAATATTGAGGCATTACATTATATGTGCATTCCTCCCCCTAATGCCGAGATGTTATAAAAGTGTACATATAAAATCCCCAACCACAATCATCTAGTTGTAGCCAATGTATGCTATTGTGGTGATTTATTTGGGAAATCTTACGCACATTACAGAACGGGGTTTTATGCAGTGAGCTTTGGACTTAGATTAATGTAGTGGCATGAATACTACATATTTTTCCTTCAACATGAAGGGTTAGTCTCTACATCCAGCGAGACACGCAACAACAAGTTGCTTCATGGTTACAATTCTGCAAACTTATTGTTATTACTACCAAATGCATAGTCAATCATTAAGATTTAGACTGATATGTGCAACACCATTTTATTCATAAGGGTCCTTCAGGGGCTCATGCATACCATTCGTCGTTTGGAGTCATTAGTTGACTTCAGATCAACAAGTAAAATGACCATCAGGGTCTAACACTCACAAAGACATTCACTGGTTGCATTGTGCTTTTAAGCACATAGGAAAAATGTGTGTGTTTATATTGGTAGTGAAGTGCACGACATCAAGCCAATGCTGCCAAGCAAAGATTTTTATATGCAGAATGTATAGTCCAGCTCGTTTTTATCACTGCCCATGGTTTACCCAATTACTCATACTGCTCTGAAATTGGGTATCAATTTATGCAACATTTTTAGGTATAATAATTTTGAGAGAGAACTTATAACAATAGTTAATTATTTGTGGTGTTGCCAGCAGGGCAAACATTTCTCCTCATATTATATACCAAATTGTTCTATATAGCATTATTTCGATTTCTTTATTGTTCAGCAAAAAGAGAAGCTTTGGAATAGAACAGACAAGGCCAAGAATTCATTTTTATCTGGGAAAAATCACCATATAACTAGCTTTTCATGAAACAAATGATGACAACTGCTTGGCAAGAATGAAACAAGACTGGTATTCGCTTAGGATCCGTCTTCAGATAGTACCACTCTCATACGAAGGAGTCATCAGGACTAGGGAGAATACAACAGGTCTCCATAAGATATTTATATTTTTATCACAAATCAACATCACGAACAATATTGTGGTCGAAAATTGTGGCTCTTCCAACGCCAAGAATCAAGGACAAATTAATGCCTAATGTAGCTTCAAGCTCTGAGGTGATGTGGGATTTCACTACTATTTTTCTACTCTTCTTACTTCTGGTAGATCGGAGGTAGATAATGTAAGGATGCCAAAGGATGAAATCAAGTGTAGTTAGGCTACATAAACCCTAGGTATGTGTCGGCGTTTCGAGACCGGGGGGTCCCTAAGCCGACGAGTGAGTGTGCCGCGTGCCCCAGCCCAGATGGGTCGAGCGCGTGGGCGAGCGCGAAGGGGGGAAAGGAGCGAGGAGGGCGGAGTCCGGCGAGAGAGAGAGATGGGAATCCCGCGGCCTTCGTGTTCGTCCCGCGCCCAGGTCGGGTGCGCTTGCAGTAGGGGGTTACAAGCGTCCACGCGGGTGAGGGAAGCGAGCGGCCCCGAGAGAGCGCCTGTCTCGTCCTCGTCCCCGCGCGGCCAACCTCCTCTAAGAAGGCCCTGGTCCTTCCTTTTATAGGCGTAAGGAGAGGATCCAGGTGTACAATGGGGGTGTAGCAGAGTGCTACGTGTCTAGCGGGGGAGAGCTAGCGCCCTGGGTACATGCCAATGTGGCAGCCGGAGAGATCTTGGCACCCAGCTGGTGTGGTGTCGTGGCTGTCGGAGAAGCAACGGAGCCTGGCGGAGGGACAGCTGTCGGAGTGGTTGTGTCCTTGCTGACGTCCCCCTGCTTCCGTAAGAGAGCTGAGAGCCGCCGTCGTCACAGGGCATGCGGGGCGCCATCATTGCCTATCTGGCGGAGCTAGCCAGATGGGACACCGGTCTTGTTCTCTGCGGCCCGAGTCGGCTCGGGGCAGGGTGATGATGGCGCTTCCTGTTGACGTGGCTGGCCTGTGCCCTAGGTTGGGCGACGTGGAGGCTCCTCTGAAGTCGGGGCCGAGTCTGTCTGTCATGGCCGAGGCCGAGTCCGAGCCCTTGGGTCGGGCGAGGCGGAGGTCGTCGGCAGAGGCCAGGGCGGTGTCCGAGCCCTGGGGTCGGGTGAAGCGGAGTTCGTCGTCTTCTGGGGCTGAGCCCGAGTCCGAGCCCTGGGTCGGGCGGAGCGGAGTTCACCGTCTTCCGAGCCTTAGCCCGAGTCCGAGCCCTGGGTCGGGCGGAGCGGAGTTCGCCGTCTTCCGAGCCTTAGCCTGAGTCCGAGCCCTGGGTCGGGCGGAGCGGAGTTTGCCGTCTTCCGAGCCTTAGCCCGTGTCCGAGCCCTGGGTCGGGCGGAGCGGAGTTCGCCGTCTTCCGAGCCTTAGCCCGTGTCCGAGCCCTGGGTCGGGCGGAGCAGAGTTCGCCGTCTTCCGGGGCTGAGCCCGAGTCCGAGCCCTGGGTCGGGCGGAGCGGAGTTCGCCGTCTTCCGGGGCTGAGCCCGTGTCCGAGCCCTGGGTCGGGCGGCGCTTCCTACGGCGCCTTTGGCAGGGCCTGGCTTCCTTTGTCGTTAAATGCTCCTGCGACTCGGTCGGTCGGCGCGACGATTTAGTCAGGGTTGCTTCTTGGCGAAGGCAAGGCCTCGGGCGAGCCGGAGATGTGTCCGCTGTTAAAGGGGGGCCTCGGGCGAGGCGGAAACCCCTCGAGGTCGGTTGCCCTTGCCTGAGGCTTGGCTCGGGCGAGGCGTGATCGAGTCGCTCGTATGGACTGATCCCTGACTTAATCGTACCCATCAGGCCTTTGCAGCTTTATGCTGATGGGGGTTACCAGCTGAGAATTAGGCGTCTTGAGGGTACCCCTAATTATGGTCCCCGACAGTAGCCCCCGAGCCTCGAAGGGAGTGTTAGCACTCGCTTGGAGGCTTCCGTCGCACTTTTTTGCAAGGGGACCAGCCTTTCTCGGTTGCATTTTGTTCCGGTGGGTGCGCGCGAGCGCACCCGCCGGGTGTAGCCCCCGAGGCCTCGGAGGAGTGGTTTCACTCCTTCGAGGTCTTAATGCCTTGCGTAATGCTTCGGCTGGTTTGGTTGTTCCCTCATGCGAGCTGGCCATAGCCCGGGTGTACGGTTGGGGCCCAAGTTCTCGGGCTGTTATGTTGACGCTGTCAAACGGTTTGGCCGGAGCCGGGTTTGCGAGAGCAGCCCCCGAGCCTCTGCACAGGGCGAGAGGGCGACCAGGGACAGACTCGGCTTTTTTACATACGCCCTGAAAGGGAATTAGGCTTACACCTAGTTCCTAAATAATTTTGGTGGTTGAATTGCCCAACACAAATCTTTGGACTAACTAGTTTGCTCTAGTGTATAAGTTATACAGGTGTCAAAGGTTCACACTTAGCCAATAAAAAGACCAAGTGTTGGGTTCAACAAAATTGCAAAGGGGCAACCGAAGGCGCCTCTGGCCTGGCACACCGGACTGTCCGGTGTGCCACCGGACAGTGTCCGGTGCACCACCGGACATGTCCGGTGTACCAGAGGATTCCAAGTCGAACTCGCCACCTTCGGGAATTTCCAGAGGCACTCACGCTATAATTCACCGGACTGTCCGGTGTGCACCGGACATGTCCGGTGCTCCAAGGAAGGGCGGCCTCAGGAACTCGCCAGCCTCGGGTTTTCACTCCAGCCGCTCCGCTATAATTCACCGGACTGTCCGGTGTGCACCGGACTGTCCGGTGCATCTGCGGAGCAACGGCTACTTCAGGCGCCAACGGCTACCTGCGACGGCATTTAATGCGCGCGCAGAGTCAGAGTCGCCCATGCCGGCGCACCGGACAGTGAACAGTGCATGTCCGGTGCGCCACCGGACATCAAGGCAGGCCCAGAAGACAGAACTCCAACGGTCGATTTCCAACGGCACTGGTGACGTGGCGGGGGCACCGGACTGTCCGGTGTGCACCGGACTGTCCGGTGCGCCATCGAACAGACAGCCCAGCCAACGGTCAAGTTTGGTGGTTGGGGCTATAAATACCCCAACCACCCCACCATTCATTGCATCCAAGTTCTCTACTTCCCAACTACTACAAGAGCTCTAGCATTCAATTCTAGACACACCAAAGAGATCAAATCCTCTCCATATTCCACACAACGCCCTAGTGACTAGAGAGAGAGATTTGCTTGTGTTCTTTCGAGCTCTTGCGCTTGGATTGCTTCCTTCTTTCTTGATTCTTTCTTGTGATCAAACACTCACTTGTAATTGAGGCAAGAGGCACCAATTGTGTGGTGGCCCTTGCGGGAAGTTTGATTCCCAAGTGATTTGAGAAGAGAAGCTCACTCGGTCCGAGGGACCGATTGAGAGAGGGAAGGGTTGAAAGAGACCCGGCCTTTGTGGCCTCCTCAACGGGGAGTAGGTTTGCAAGAACCGAACCTCGGTAAAACAAATCCGCGTGTCACACTCTTCATTTGCTTGCGATTTGTTTTGCTCCCTCTCTCGCGGACTCGTTTATATTTCTAACGCTAACCCGGCTTGTAGTTGTGATTATTTTTGAGAATTTCAGTTTCGCCCTATTCACCCCCCTCTAGGCGACTTTCAATTGGTATCAGAGCCCGGTACTTCATTAGAGCCTAACCGCTCGAAGTGATGTCGGGAGATCACGCCAAGAAGGAGATGAAGACCGGCGAAAAGCCCACTACAAGCCACGGGAGCACTTCATCGGAAGAGTCCCGCACCAAGAGGAAGGAGAAGAAAAAGAGCTCCTCCAACAAAGGGAAGGAGAAGAAATCTTCTTCGCACCACAAGGAGAAGAAGGAGAGATCTTCCTCCCACAAGCCACATCGGAGAGGGGACAAGCACAAAAGGATGAGGAAAGTGGTCTACTACGAGACCGACACTTCATCAACATCGACCTCCGGCTCCGATGCGCCCTCCGTAACTTCTAAACGCCAAGAGCGTAAGAAGTTTAGTAAGATCCCCCTACATTACCCTCGCATTTCTAAAAATGCACCTTTACTTTCCGTCCCATTAGGCAAACCACCAACTTTTGATGGTGAAGATTATGCTAGGTGGAGTGATTTAATGCGATTTCATCTAACCTCACTCCACAAAAGTATATGGGATGTTGTTGAGTTTGGTGCACAGGTACCATCCGTAGGGGATAAAGACTATGATGAGGATGAGGTGGCCCAAATCGAGCACTTCAACTCTCAAGCGACAACAATACTCCTCGCATCTTTAAGTAGAGAGGAGTATAACAAAGTTCAAGGGTTGAAGAGCGCAAAGGAGGTTTGGGATGTGCTCAAAACCGCGCACGAGGGAGATGAGCTCACAAAGATCACCAAGCGGGAAACGATCGAGGGGGAGCTCGGTCGGTTCCGACTTCGCAAAGGGGAGGAGCCACAACACATGTACAACCGGCTCAAGACTTTGGTGAACCAAGTGCGCAACCTCGGGAGCACGAAGTGGGACGACCACGAAATGGTTAAGGTTATTCTAAGATCTCTCATTTTCCTTAACCCCACTCAAGTTCAATTAATTCGTGGTAATCCTAGATATACTAAAATGACCCCCGAGGAAGTTATCGGGAATTTTGTAAGTTTTGAGTGCATGATCGAAGGCTCGAGGAAGATCAACGAGCTTGATGATCCATCCACATCCGAAGCTCAACCCGTCGCATTCAAGGCGACAGAGGAAAAGAAGGAGGAGGCTACACCAAGTCGACAACCTATAGACGCCTCCAAGCTCGACAATGAGGAAATGGCGCTCGTCATCAAGAGCTTCCGCCAAATCCTCAAGCAAAGGAGAGGGAAAGACTACAAGTCCCGCTCCAAGAAGGTTTGCTACAAATGTGGTAAGCCCGGTCATTTTATTGCTAAATGTCCTATATCAAGTGACAGTGACCGAGGCGACGACAAGAAGGGGAGAAGAAAGGAGAAAAAGAAGTACTACAAGAAGAAGGGCGGCGATGCCCATGTTTGTCGGGAGTGGGATTCCGACGAAAGCTCAAGCGACTCCTCCGACGACGAGGACGCCGCCAACATCACCGTCACCAAGGGACTTCTTTTCCCCAACGTCGGCCACAAGTGCCTCATGGCAAAGGACGGCAAATGGAAGAAGGTTAAATCTAACTCCTCCACTAAATATGAGTCTTCTAGTGATGATAATGATAGTGATGAGGAGGATAATTTGCGTGTTCTCTTTGCAAATCTTAACATGGAGCAAAAAGAAAAATTAAATGAATTGATTAGTGCTATTCATGAAAAGGATGACCTTTTGGACTCCCAAGAGGATTGTCTAATTAAAGAAAACAAGAAACATGTTAAGGTTAAAAAGGCTTATGCTCTAGAAGTAGAAAAATGTGAAAAATTATCTAGTGAGCTAAGCACTTGCCGTGAGATGATTGACAACCTTAGGAATGAAAATGCTAGTTTAAATGCTAAGGTTGATTCTCATGTTTGCATTGTTTCAACTTCCAATCCTAAAGATAATAATGATGATTTGCTTGCTAGGATTGAAGAATTGAATATTTCTCTTGCTAGCCTTAGAGTAGAAAATAAAAATTTAATTGATAAGGCTAAAGATTATGATGTTTGCAAAGTTACAATTTCCGATCTTAGAGATAAAAATGATATTCTTCATGCTAAGATTGTTGAACTTAATTCTTGCAAACCGTCTACATCTACTATTGAGCATGTGTCTATTTGTGATAGATGTAGAGATATTTATGTTAATGCTATTCATGATCACATGTCCTTAATTAAACAACAAAATGATCATATAGCAAAACTAGATGCTAAAATTGCCGAGCACAACTTAGAAAATGAGAAATTTAAATTTGCTCGTAGCATGCTTTATAATGGGAGACGCCCTGGCATTAAGGACGGCATTGGCTTCCAAAGGGGAGACAATGTCAAAATTAATGCCCCTCCTAAGAACTTGTCTAACTTTGTTAAGGGCAAGGCTCCCATGCCTCAGGATAACGAGGGCTACATTTTGTACCCTGCCGGCTATCCTGAGAGCAAAATTAGGAAAATTCATTCTAGGAAGTCTCACTCTGGCCCTAATCATGCCTTTATGTATAAGGGTGAGACATCTAGCTCTAGGCAACCAACCCGTGCCAAGTTGCCTAGAAAGAAAACTCCTAATGCATCAAATGATCATGCCATTTCATTTAAAACTTTTGATGCTTCTTATGTGCTTACTAACAAATCCGGCAAAGTAGTTGCCAAGTTTGTTGGGGGCAAACACAAGGGTTCCAAGACTTGTGTTTGGGTACCCAAAGTTCTTGTGTCTAATGCCAAAGGACCCAAAACCGTTTGGGTACCTAAAGTCAAGAACTAAAATTGTTTTGTAGGTTTATGCATCCGGGGGCTCAAGTTGGATACTCGACAGCGGGTGCACAAACCACATGACAGGGGAGAAAAAGATGTTCTCCTCATATGAGAAAAACCAAGATCCCCAACGAGCTATCACATTCAGGGATGGAAATCAAGGTTTGGTCAAAGGATTGGGTAAAATTGCTATTTCACCGGACCATACTATTTCCAATGTTTTTCTTGTCAATTCATTAGATTACAATTTGCTTTCTGTTTCACAATTATGTCAAATGGGCTACAACTGTCTATTCACTGATGTAGGTGTCACTGTCTTTAGAAGAAGTGATGATTCAATAGCATTTAAGGGAGTGTTAGAGGGTCAGCTATACTTAGTAAATTTTGATAGAGCTGAACTCGACACTTGCTTAATTGCTAAGACTAACATGGGTTGGCTCTGGCACCGCCGACTAGCCCATGTTGGAATGAAGAATCTTCATAAGCTTCTAAAGGGAGAACACATTTTAGGATTAACAAATGTTCATTTTGAGAAAGACAGGATTTGTAGCGCATGCGAGGCAGGGAAGCAAGTTGGAGCTCATCATCCACACAAGAACATCATGACGACCGACAGGTCACTGGAGCTCCTACACATGGATCTATTCGGCCCGATTGCTTACATAAGCATCGGCGGGAGTAAGTACTGTCTAGTTATTGTGGATGATTATTCTCGCTTCACTTGGGTATTCTTTTTACAGGAAAAATCTCAAACCCAAGAGACCTTAAAGGGATTCTTAAGACGGGCTCAAAATGAGTTCGGCTTAAGGATCAAGAAAATAAGAAGCGACAACGGGACGGAGTTCAAGAACTCTCAAATTGAAGGCTTTCTTGAGGAAGAGGGCATCAAGCATGAGTTCTCTTCTCCCTACACCCCTCAACAAAATGGTGTAGTGGAGAGGAAGAATCGAACTCTATTGGACATGGCAAGGACCATGCTTGATGAGTACAAGACTTCGGATCGGTTTTGGGCCGAGGCGGTCAACACCGCTTGCTACGCCATCAACCGGTTATATCTTCACCGAATCCTCAAGAAGACATCATATGAACTCCTAACCGGTAAAAAGCCCAATATTTCTTATTTTAGAGTCTTTGGTAGCAAATGTTTTATTCTTGTTAAAAGAGGTAGAAAATCTAAATTTGCTCCTAAGACTGTAGAAGGCTTTTTACTCGGTTATGACTCAAACACAAGGGCATATAGAGTCTTTAACAAGTCCACTAGACTAGTTGAAGTCTCATGTGACGTTGTGTTTGATGAGACTAACGGCTCTCAAGTAGAGCAAGTTGATCTTGATGAGATAGGTATTGAAGAGGCTCCGTGCATCGCGCTAAGGAACATGTCCATTGGGGATGTGTGTCCTAAGGAATCCAAGGAGCCTCCAAATGCACAAGATCAACCATCCTCCTCCACTCAAGCATCTCCATCAACTCAAAATGAGGATGAAGCTCAAGTTGATGAAGTAGAAGATCAAGCAAATGAGCCACCTCAAGATGACGGCAATGATCAAGGGGGAGATGCAAATGATCAAGACAAGGAGGATGAAGAGCAAAGGCCGCCACACCCAAGAGTCCACCAAACAATACAATGAGATCACCCCGTCGACACTATCCTCGGCGACATTCATAAGGGGGTAACTACTAGATCTCGTGTTGCACATTTTTGTGAGCATTACTCGTTTGTTTCCTCTATTGAGCCACACAGGGTAGAGGAAGCATTACAAGATTCGGATTGGGTGGTGGCGATGCAAGAGGAGCTCAACAACTTCACTAGGAATGAGGTATGGCATTTAGTTCCACGTCCTAATCAAAATGTTGTAGGAACCAAATGGGTCTTCCGCAACAAGCAAGACGAGCATGGTGTGGTGACAAGGAACAAAGCTCGACTTGTGGCCAAAGGATACTCCCAAGTCGAAGGTTTGGATTTCGGTGAAACCTATGCACCCGTAGCCAGGCTTGAGTCAATTCGCATATTATTGGCCTATGCTACTTACCATGGCTTTAAGCTTTATCAAATGGACGTGAAAAGTGCCTTCCTCAATGGACCAATCAAGGAAGAGGTCTATGTTGAGCAACCTCCTGGCTTTGAAGACAGTGAGTATCCTAATCATGTCTATAAGCTCTCTAAGGCGCTTTATGGGCTCAAGCAAGCCCCAAGAGCATGGTATGAATGCCTTAGAGATTTTCTTATTGCAAATGGATTCAAAGTCGGAAAGGCCGATCCTACACTCTTTACTAAAACTCTTGAAAATGACTTGTTTGTATGCCAAATTTATGTTGATGATATTATATTTGGGTCTACTAACGAGTCTACATGTGAAGAGTTTAGTAGGATCATGACACAAAAGTTCGAGATGTCTATGATGGGGGAGTTGAAGTATTTTCTAGGATTTCAAGTAAAGCAACTCCAAGAGGGCACCTTCATTAGCCAAACGAAGTACACTCAAGACATTCTAAACAAGTTTGGGATGAAGGATGCCAAGCCCATCAAGACACCCATGGGAACCAATGGGCATCTCGACCTCGACACGGGAGGTAAGTCCGTGGATCAAAAGGTATACCGGTCGATGATAGGTTCTTTACTCTACTTATGTGCATCTCGACCAGATATTATGCTTTCCGTATGCATGTGTGCAAGATTCCAAGCCGACCCTAAGGAAGCTCACCTTACGGCCGTGAAACGAATCTTGAGATATTTGGCTTATACTCCTAAGTTTGGGCTTTGGTACCCTCGGGGATCCACATTTGATTTGATTGGTTATTCGGATGCCGACTGGGCGGGGTGTAAGATTAACAGGAAGAGCACATCAGGGACTTGCCAGTTCTTGGGGAGATCCTTGGTGTCTTGGGCTTCAAAGAAGCAAAATTCGGTCGCTCTTTCAACCGCCGAAGCTGAGTACATTGCCGCAGGTCATTGTTGCGCGCAATTACTTTGGATGAGGCAAACCCTGCGGGACTACGGTTACAAATTAACCAAAGTTCCTTTGCTATGAGATAATGAGAGTGCAATCAAAATGGCCGACAATCCCGTCGAGCATAGCCGCACTAAGCACATAGCCATTCGGTATCATTTTCTTAGGGATCACCAACAAAAGGGGGATATCGAGATTTCTTACATTAACACTAAAGATCAATTAGCCGATATCTTTACCAAGCCTCTTGATGAACAAACTTTTACCAAACTTAGGCATGAGCTCAATATTCTTGATTCCCGCAACTTCTTTTGTTAGATTGCACACATAGCTCATTTATATACCTTTGATCATATCTCTTTTGTATGCCATGACTAATGTGTTTTCAAGTCTATTTCAAATCAATTCATAGGTATATTGAAAGGGAATTAGAGTTTTAGGCGAAGACAAAGGCTTCCACTCCGCAACCCATCCTTCGCCGTCGCTCCAAACCACTCTCCATCTTTGGGGGAGAGAACAAAAGGACTTCATCTTTGGTATAATCTTAACTCATTTGTTTATGACCAAAGAGGAAGACATTACTTCGAGGGCTCTAATAATTCCGTTTTTGGCGATTCATGCCAAAGGGGGAGAGAATATGAGCCCAAAGCAAAAGGACCGCACCACCACCAATTTCAAAAACTTAGTGTTTTCCAAGAGTATTTTTTCAATTGGTATCCTATTGTGTTCAAAAAAGGGGGAGAAAGTAGTATTTCAAAAATGATATATCAAAACCCTCTTGAACACTAAGAGGAGAATCTCCTTTAGGGGGAGTTTTGTTTAGTCAAAGGAAAAGCATTTGAAACAGGGGAAGAAAATTTCAAATATTGAAAATGCTTTGCAAAATCCTATTCATTTACCTTTGACCATTTGCAAAAGAACTTTGAAAAGGATTTACAAAAGAGTTTGCAAAAACAAAACATGTGGTGCAAGCGTGGTCCAAAATGTTAAATAAGAAAGAAACAATCCATGCATATCTTGTAAGTAGTTATATTGGCTCAATTCCAAGTAACCTTTACACTTACATTATGCAAACTAGTTCAATTATGCACTTCTATATTTGCTTTGGTTTGTGTTGGCATCAATCACCAAAAAGGGGGAGATTGAAAGGGAATTAGGCTTACACCTAGTTCCTAAATAATTTTGGTGGTTGAATTGCCCAACACAAATCTTTGGACTAACTAGTTTGCTCTAGTGTATAAGTTATACAGGTGTCAAAGGTTCACACTTAGCCAATAAAAAGACCAAGTGTTGGGTTCAACAAAATTGCAAAGGGGCAACCGAAGGCGCCTCTGGCCTGGCACACCGGACAGTGTCCGGTGTGCCACCGGACAGTGTCCGGTGCACCAGAGGATTCCAAGTCGAACTCGCCACCTTCGGGAATTTCCAGAGGCACTCACGCTATAATTCACCGGACTGTCCGGTGTGCACCGGACATGTCCGGTGCTCCAAGGAAGGGCGGCCTCAGGAACTCGCCAGCCTCGGGTTTTCACTCCAGCCGCTCCGCTATAATTCACCGGACTGTCCGGTGTGCACCGGACTGTCCGGTGCATCTACGGAGCAACGGCTACTTCAGGCGCCAACGGCTACCTGCGACGGCATTTAATGCGCGCGCAGCGCGCGCAGAGTCAGAGTCGCCCATGCCGGCGCACCGGACAGTGAACAGTGCATGTTCGGTGCGCCACCGGACATCAAGGCAGGCCCAGAAGACAGAACTCCAACGGTCGATTTCCAACGGCACTGGTGACGTGGTGGGGGCACCGGACTGTCCGGTGTGCACCGGACTGTCCGGTGCGCCATCGAACAGACAGCCCAGCCAACGGTCAAGTTTGGTGGTTGGGGCTATAAATACCCCAACCACCCCACCATTCATTGCATCCAAGTTCTCTACTTCCCAACTACTACAAGAGCTCTAGCATTCAATTCTAGACACACCAAAGAGATCAAATCCTCTCCATATTCCACACAACGCCCTAGTGACTAGAGAGAGATTTGCTTGTGTTCTTTCGAGCTCTTGCGCTTGGATTGCTTCCTTCTTTCTTGATTCTTTCTTGTGATCAAACACTCACTTGTAATTGAGGCAAGAGGCACCAATTGTGTGGTGGCCCTTGCGGGAAGTTTGATTCCCAAGTGATTTGAGAAGAGAAGCTCACTCGGTCCGAGGGACCGATTGAGAGAGGGAAGGGTTGAAAGAGACCCGGCCTTTGTGGCCTCCTCAACGGGGAGTAGGTTTGCAAGAACCGAACCTCGGTAAAACAAATCCGCGTGTCACACTCTTCATTTGCTTGCGATTTGTTTTGCTCCCTCTCTCGCGGACTCGTTTATATTTCTAACGCTAACCCGGCTTGTAGTTGTGATTATTTTTGAGAATTTCAGTTTCGCCCTATTCACCCCCCCTCTAGGCGACTTTCACGCCCCTACGTCGCCTTTCCGCAAGGAGGAGGGGGGGAGAGCGCCATGCTACCCTCGATGGGCACCAAACATGGTGTCTCCGGTGAGCTGCAAGCGGGTAATCCGAGTGGACGTCCGTGCCCCATTCGTTGGGGGTCGGCTAGGGGCCCAGAGGCACGCCCAAAAGTACCTAAGGGTGATCTGCCGGACCCGGTCCCCTGGCGACGGGGTCCGAGGGCTCGATGGCTCCCTCCGATGGGATTCCGTTACAAGATCGCTCCCGCTGGTCTCGGAAATGTCCTAGGGTACCTCGGGAGCGCAGCCCGAGCCTTGGTTATGTATCGAACGTACCCCTGGTCATCCCTCGCTCGGCGTCTGAGGCGGCTGTGAACCCTTCGGGGGCCAGCCTTCGAACCCCTGATCAGTAATGGGCGCGGAGCCCGAGTAGCCTGAGGCGGCCGGCCTTCGAACCTCTGACCAGTAGTGGGTGTAGGGCCCACGCGATCTGAGGCGGCTGTTGAACCCTTCGGGGGGGGGCCAGCCTTCGAACCCCTGATCAGTAAGAAGGCTCGGAGCCTGGTTCCATCACGGGGAAGGATCCCTTTCGGGGTATCCCCCTTTCCCGGTCCCTGTTGCAAGAGATAGAGAAAGAGGAAAAAAGGAAAAGGATTCGAAATCGAACGACGTGGCGTACCTTTTCTGGCGCGGTTATTACGGCGAAGGCGAAGCGTCGCCTGCTTCTCCTGCCAGAGGCGCCGCCTGTCCCGCCACGGAGTTAATGCGACGGGGCGAGTAGTTGGCGGGGCAGCCGTTGCGCGTGCGCGAGCCGTTTGAGGAACGGATCACGGGCGCGTTGTCTTCACGCCGTGAGAGGGGGCTCTCTTGCTGCCCCCGGATGGGACATGAGCTTGGCTGACGACGTGACCGCTGCTCCCGCGCGCCTGCCACCGTCATTACCGCCGGCCCTCCTTTGGCCGTGTTGGCCGCCGCGTCAGGCTAGCGCTGCTGGGTCGCGCGCTGGGTCGCCTCGAGTCGCGGTATTGGTTCCGCAATCGAGGAGGCACGGTGGTGGCGCAGGCGATGCAGTTGCTTGCATGCAGCATCCGGCGCGCCGGTTGCGCGACGCGTGGGCCTGGGCCTCCATGCTGGCGTGTCAGGAGTCGGAGAAGCGCATCCACTTGGCGCGGTTGCATGCCGCCTGCATGGTTGCCCGCCTCTTTCGCCCGTTGGTCTGGGCAAAGGTGGAGGGTTACTTGTAACCGTTGGGTGGTTGCGTGCACCACGCGCGGCGGTTTGGCTTCTTCTGCTCGGAGCTGGTCTGCATGACATGCGGGACCCAGCCCCCGCGCCGCAGGGGAGGGCTCTGGAGCGTGTTGGAGAAGACCCAGCCCGTGACGGTTGGGGCGCAAGCAGGGAGAGTTGCCTTTAAAAGGAGGGCGACCCCTTTCGTAAGGCAACCATGTCTTCTCGCTCCCTTATGCACCGCGTCCTTCCTCCTTCCAAGCCCCCGGATGGGGGGATGCCCGTCGTCTTTTTGCCTCGTCGTTGGAGGGACGCAACTCCGTGGGAGTTGGTACCTTTCAGCCATCGTTCGGCTTCAAGGATTTTCATCATGCAGCCCGGCTGCACCCCTCCGCCGGCGGTCACCCAAGATGGTGACCTCCGGCTTGATGGTGGGGGAAAGCGAGCCGGGCTGCGGCCTCTGCCCCTCCCTCAGCCTCAAGGATTTTCATCACTAGTGCTGGGAAGGGGAGTGTGCCGAGTTGAGGTCAGTCCCCGCTTGGGCGGCGGCCCGCTCCTTCACTCAGTGATCGGAGGGAGGAGCGGTCGTCGTCCGTGGCGCTGGCATCTGCAGCGTGCCTGGCTTTCGGACGCGAGTGGCTTCGGAGCCGCTCACGGCGCCGGCGTCTGCCACGGCAGCTGGAAGAGGTTCGTCCGTCGGCGTGATAGCCAAGGCTGGCCACGGACCGACCTCCAACTCTATGGCCTTCTGCCCGTCCTTGCCTCTCGAGTTTGGGCATGGGCGGGGGCCTCCTAGCAGCAGCATCCGCCTGAGGTCATCGCCGCTGCTGTTCGGCCCCCCGGGATAGAAGTCTTCATCGTCGCCGCTGCTGGGGCGGGCGACGACGAGCCGTTCGTCGGTCTTCTGTTACTCCGCAGGCCTCTCCCCCGTCGAGTGGGGTTGTTCGTACCTACGGAGGGGGGAACCAGAGTTCCGTTTGTAATGGCACTTCGAATGCCAGGGTTTTTTGTTCATCGCGGCTTTCGGGGCCTGAACATGTATGTAATTTCGGCACGGAGCCGTGTTTTTTCCTCATTTTCGAGCGCTAAGACTCGTCTGTTGATTATCTGAATTGCTTCACCAAGCATGAGTCGCCCCATGTCAAGGTGACGAGTGAGGTATCCATATCCCGGAGGCGTAGGAGTCCCTCGGCTCGGTCGGCCTTGCTGTCCGAGGCTCCTCTAGCTTAGTTAAAGAGACCCCCCGGCCGCTCTTCGATGAGCCGAGGCCAGGGGTAGCGATATCAGCATGAACAGAGGCGGAGTTGGCTCGAAAGTGAAACCTGGTTGGCCGGAGCCTAGTCGAGTTGTCCGTCAGCGGGACCGATGCCGGAGTTGATCAGCCTAGGCCTCGGACCGGGCCGACGCCCTTGGAAGATGGTTGGCCAAGGCCCCGGGGGCAACCGGCCGAGCCGCCTGCTCGGGCCGGATTCCCGGAGAAGTCCCTGGCAGCGATTGCCCGAGCGTGGTGATGACGTCGTCCTTCGGAGCGGAGAACCTCGGACCGCGTCGCCGTTCGAGGCTAGGTCGGGCCTCGCTGAAGGTATCGTCGATGCCGAGGGTGTTGCTGCCCCCTTCCAGCGTCAAGACCCAAGCCTGCAGGGTCAAAGTGTCTTGTAGCGTGTGCCTTGTGCGGCCGCCGAGGCCAGAACACACACCCTCGCTGCGCTGTAAAGCTGCGTCTCTTTTCTTCTTGTTTCGAGTATCTGGACTTTTTGTCGGTAACAGGGATGTTTGTGCGAGCGAAAGTTGCTTCTCGCGGAAGGTGATGAGTGAGGTATCCGTATCCCGGAGGCGTGGGAGTCCCTCGGCTCGGTCGGCCTTGCCGCTTACGCGTACTTTCACCCGTTCGTGAGGCCCTGTCACCGACTCGGTCGAGAAGGCTCGAAGGATCGCTTTGGCAGAAGGGCTTCCGAACGTAAAGACTTGTTCGATCCGCTGAGCCACTTTATCCGACCGCGAGTTACTTATCGCAGAAGGTGATGAGTGAGGTATCCGTATCCCGGAGGCGTAGGAGTCCCTCGGCTCGGTCAGCCTTGGCTGCTTACGTGTACTCCGTCGTTTCCAGGACTCACTTTTCGAAGTAGCCAAAAAGCACGAAAGATATTCTGGTAAAAGAGATCTTTTTTCGAGGAAAATTTTGACGCAGAGGGGGTCTCCCCCCTTTTAGCCCCCGAGGGAGGGTCGGGCTTTGCCGAGGCGAGGCCGACCCTTCCTTGATGACTAAACTTTGCGTGGGTGCGAGGTATATGAACGACTTGAAAACATCTTAAGGGAAAAAGCGACGTAGCTGTTGGATGTTCCAAGCGTTGCCGTAGACCTCGCCTTGGCTGTTAGCCAGCTTGTACGTTCCGGGCTTCAGAACTTTGGCGATGACGAATGGCCCCTCCTAGGGGGGCGTGAGCTTGTGCCTCCCTCGGGCGTCTTGCCGCAGCCGAAGCACTAGGTCGCCCACCTGGAGGTCTCGGGGTCGGACCCCTCGGGCGTGGTAGCGCCGCAGGGACTGCTGATACCGCGCCGAGTGTAGTAAGGCCCTGTCCCGAGTCTCTTCCAGCTGGTCCAGCGAGTCTTCTCGGCTAGCTTGGTTGCTTTGATCGTCGTAGGCCCTCGTCCTCGGGGAGCCGTATTCCAGGTCAGTGGGTAAGACGGCCTCGGCCCCGTAGACCAGGAAGAACGACGTGAAACCCGTGGCTCGGCTTGGCGTTGTCCTCAGGCTCCAGACCACCGAGGGGAGTTCCTTCATCCATCGCTTGCCGAACTTGTTGAGGTCGTTGTAAATCCGAGGCTTGAGCCCTTGTAGAATCATGCCGTTGACACGCTCTACTTGCCCATTCGACATGGGATGAGCTACGGCGGCCCAGTCCACCCGGATGTGGTGATTCTCGCAAAAATCCAAGAACTTTTTGCCGGTGAACTGGGTGCCGTTGTCGGTGATGATGGAGTTTGGGACCCCGAAGCGATGGATGATGTTGGTGAAGAACGCCACCGCCTGCTCGGACCTGATGCTGTTCAGGGGTCGGACCTCGATCCATTTGGAGAATTTGTCGACGGCGACCAGCAGGTGCGTGTAGCCCCCGGGCGCCTTCTGCAAGGGACCGACGAGGTCCAGACCCCACACAACAAAGGGCCAGGTGATGGGTATCGTCTGCAGAGCCTGAGCGGGCAGGTGGGTCTGCTTCGCATAGAATTGACACCCTTCGCAGGTGCGGACAATTCTGGTGGCGTCGGCCACCGCCGTTGGCCAGTAGAAGCCTTGCCGGAAAGCATTCCCGACGAGGGCTCGAGGCGCTGCATGATGGCCGCAAGCCCCCGAGTGTATCTCTTGCAGGAGTTCCTGACCTTCGGCGATGGAGATGCATCGCTGGAGGATGCCCAAGGGGCTGCGGTGGTAGAGCTCCTTCTCATCGCCCAGCAAGACGAACGTCTTGGCGCGTCGCGCTACCCGCCGAGCCTTGGCTTGGTCGAGGGGTAGCTCTCCTTGGCGGAGATATTGCAGGTACGGGGTTTGCCAGTCTTGGTCAGGCATGGCCTCGCTCCGCTCCTCCTCGATGCGCAGCGCCTCGCCCTCGGGGGCCGAGGGTACCTCGGGCTGAACCGAGGACGCCTCGGGATGGGCCGAGGGTACCTCAGGCTGGGCCGAGGGTACCTCGGGCTCGGGCACGTCGTTGATCTTGACGGAGGGTTGGTGCAGATCCCGGGAGAAGACGTCCGGGGGAACCGTCGTTCGCCCCGAGGCTATTTTTGCCAGCTCGTCTGCAGTCTCGTTGTAGCGTCGAGCGATGTGGTTAAGCTCGAGCCCATAGAACTTGTCTTCCAGGCGCCGAACTTCATCGCAGTAGGCCTCCATCTTCGGGTCGCAGCAGTGGGAGTTCTTCATGACTTGGTCGATGACGAGTTGCGAGTCGCCGCGAGCGTCGAGGCGTCGGACCCCTAGCTCGATGGCGATTCGCAATCCGTTGATCAGAGCTTCGTACTCAGCCACATTGTTGGACGCCGGAAAATGGAGGCGTAGCACGTAGTGTAGGTGTTTCCCGAGGGGCGAGATGAAGAGCAGGCCCGTGCCGGCTCCCGTCTTCATCAGCGACCCGTCGAAAAACATGGTCCAGAGCTCCGGTTGGATCGGAGCCATCGGCAGCTGGGTGTCGACCCATTCGGCTACGAAGTCCGCCAAGACCTGGGACTTGATGGCCTTCCGAGGCGCGAACGAGATGGTCTCGCCCATGATTTCCACCGCCCACTTCGCAATCCTGCCCGAGGCCTCTCGGCACTGGATGATCTCCCCCAGGGGGAAGGATGACACCACAGTTACCGGGTGAGACTCGAAGTTGTGTCGCAACTTCCGCCTCGTCAGGATCACTGCATACAGCAGCTTCTGGACTTGTGGGTAGCGGATCTTGGTTTCGGACAGTACTTCGCTGACGAAGTAAACTGGCCTCTGGACGGGCAATGCATGCCCCTCTTCTTGCCTCTCGACCACAATCGCGGCGCTAACCACATGAGTGGTCGCGGCGACGTAGACCAAGAGGGCTTCTCCATCGGCTGGGGGTACCAAGATAGGCGCCTTTGTAAGAAGCGCCTTCAGGTTCCCGAGAGCTTCCTCGGCCTCAGGGGTCCAAGCGAAACACTCGGCCTTCCTTAACAGGCGGTACAGAGGCAGACCTCTTTCGCCGAGGCGTGAGATGAAGCGGCTCAGGGCCGCGAGACATCCCATGACCCTCTGTACGCCTTTTAAGTCCTTTATGGGCCCCATGCTGGTGATGGCTGCGATCTTCTCCGGGTTGGCTTCGATGCCCCGCTCGGAGACGATGAACCCCAAGAGCATGCCCCGGGGCACCCCGAAGACACACTTCTCGGGATTGAGCTTGACGCCCTTTGCCTTGAGGCACCGGAATGTCACTTCAAGGTCGGAGAGGAGGTTGGAAGCCTTTCTCGTCTTGACTACGATGTCGTCGACGTAGGCCTCGACTGTGTGACCGATGTGTTCGCCGAACACATGGTTCATGCACCGCTGGTACGTCGCGCCCGCATTCCTCAAACCGAACGGCATGGTGACATAGCAGTACATGCCGAAGGGCGTGATGAAAGAAGTCGCGAGCTGGTCGGACTCTTTCATCCGTATTTGGTGGTACCCTGAGTAGGCATCAAGGAAGGACAGGGTTTCGCACCCAGCAGTGGAATCCACGATCTGATCGATGCGAGGTAGAGGGTAGGGAACCTTCGGACATGCTTTGTTGAGACCAGTGTAGTCTACACACATCCGCCATTTCCCCCCTTTCTTTCTCACAAGCACAGGGTTGGCAAGCCATTCGGGATGGAATACCTCTTTGATGAACCCTGCTGCCATTAGCTTGTGGATTTCTTCGCCTATCACTCTGCGCTTCTCCTCGTCGAATCGGAGCAGAGGCTGCCTGACGGGTCGGGCCCCGTCCTGAATATCCAGCGAGTGCTCGGCGACTTCCCTCGGTATACCGGGCATGTCCGAGGGACTCCACGCAAAGACGTCGGCGTTTGCACGGAGAAAGTCGACGAGCACTGCTTCCTATTTGGGGTCGAGCCCGGATCCGATCCGGATCTGCTTGGAGGTGTCACCACTGGGGTCGAGAGGGACGACCTTAACCGTCTCCGCTGGCTCGAAGTTGCCAGCATGTCGCTTCACGTCTGGCACCTCTTTGGAGAGGTTCTCCAGGTCGGCGATGAGGGCCTCGGACTCGGCGAGGGCCTCGGCGTACTCCATGCACTCCACGCCGCATTCGAACGCGTGTTTGTACGTGGGGCCGACGGTGATGACCCCGTTGGGACCCGACATCTTGAGCTTCAGGTAGGTGTAGTTGGGGACGGCCATGAACTTCGCGTAGCATGGCCTCCCCAATACCGCGTGGTAGGTTCCTCGGAACCCGACCACCTCGAACGTCAGAGTATCCCTTCGGAAGTTGGATGGCGTTCCGAAGCAGACCGGAAGGTCGAGCCGTCCGAGGGGCTGGACGCGCTTCCCAGGAATGATCTCGTGGAAGGGCGCAGCGCCTACTCGGACGGAGGACAGATCGACGTGCAGGAGCCTGAGGGTCTCGGCGTAGATGATGTTGAGGCAGCTGCCCCCATCCATCAGGACCTTGGTGAGCCTGACGTCGCCGACGATGGGGTCGACAACGAGCGGGTATTTCCCCGGGCTCGGCACGTGGTCGGGGTGATCAGCTTGGTCGAAAGTGATGGGCTTGTCGGACCAGTCTAGGTAGACTGGCGCCGCCACCTTCACCGAGCAAACCTCCCGGCGCTCTTGCTTGCGATGCCGAGCCGAGGCATTCGCCGCATGCCCTCCGTAGATCATGAAGCAGTCGTGGACCTCGGGGAACTCTCCCGCTTGGTGATCTTCCTTTTTGTCGTCGTCGTGGGCCCTGCCACCCTCTGCGGGTGGCCCGACCTTGTGGAAGTGGCGCCGAAGCATGACACACTCTTCAAGGGTGTGCTTGACGGGCCCCTGATGATAGGGGCACGACTCCTTGAGCATCTTGTCGAAGAGGTTGGCACCTCCGGGGGGCTTCCGAGGATTCTTGTACTCGGCTGCGGCGACAAGGTCCGCGTCGGCGGCGTCGCGTTTCGCTTGCGATTTCTTCTTGCCTTTCTTCTTGGCGCCGCGCGGAGTAGATGCCTCGGGAGCCTCTTCCGACGGGCGGCCCTGGGGCTGCTTGTCCTTTTGGAAGATGGCCTCGACCGCCTCCTGGCCAGAGGCGAACTTGGTGGCGATGTCCATCAGCTCGCTCGCCCTGGTGGGGGTCTTGCGACCCAACTTGCTCACCAGGTCGCGACAGGTGGTACCGGCAAGGAACGCGCCGATGACATCTGAGTCGGTGATGTTGGGCAGCTCGGTGCGCTGCTTCGAGAATCGCCGGATGTAGTCCCGAAGAGACTCTCCCGGCTGTTGTCGGCAGCTTCGGAGGTCCCAGGAATTCCCGGGGCGCACGTACGTGCCCTGGAAATTGCCGGCGAAGGCTTGGACCAAATCATCCCAGTTGGAGATCTGCCCCGGAGGCAGGTGCTCCAACCAGGCACGAGCAGTATCGGAAAGGAACAGGGGGAGGTTGCGGATAATGAGGTTGTCGTCGTCCATTCCACCCAGTTGGCAGGCCAGGCGGTAGTCTGCGAGCCACAGTTCCGGTCTCGTTTCCCCCGAGTACTTTGTGATAGTAGCCGGGGGTCGGAAACGGGTCGGGAACGGCGCCCGTCGGATGGCCCGACTGAAGGCCTGCGGACCGGGTGGTTCGGGCGAGGGACTCCGATCCTCCCCGCTGTCGTAGCGTCCCCCATGCCTGGGGTGGTAGCCTCGGCGCACCCTTTCGTCGAGGTGAGCCCGACGGTCGTGACGATGGTGCTCGTTGCCGAGGTGGCCCGGGGCCGCAGGCGCGGTGTTGCGCGTGCGCCCGGTGTAGACCGAGGCTTCCCGCATGAATCGGGAAGTCGCGGCATGAGGTTTCGAGAGGTATCCCTGCCTTCGGGAGGCAGAGCTCTCGGCCCGTCGGGCCGCAGCGCCTTCCAGGAGATTCTTGAGCTCTCCCTGGATTCGCCGACCCTCGGTGGTTGATGGCTCCGGCATCGCGCGGATGAGCATCGCTGCGGCTGCCAGGTTCTGACCGACCCTGCTGGATGCGGGAGGCGGCCTGACCCCGACGTCGTTGGCGACGCGGTGCTGGAAACCCTAGGGAAGGTGACGTATTTCTCCGGCCGGGGGCTGGTGAAAGGGAAATGTGCCCTTGGGCCATTTCTAAGTATTTTGGTGATTGAGTGCCAACACAAGTGCGTAAATGTGAATTCATGCTTATGGATGGACAAAGTGCAAAACAAGAGCAAAGGTATGTTTCTAAGTCTTAGTACATTGGTTTTGTGTACTAATATACTTGTCTAAGTATTAGAAACAGAAAGAAGAAGAAAAGAGAAGAGTGGCTGTGTACAGCCAGAAGGCTGTTTCGGTCTGAGGCACCGGACTGTCCGGTGGTGCACCGGACAGTGTCCGGTGCGCCAGGCTGACTCGGCGCGAAGTGGCCGCTCTCGGGAATTCGCCCGACGGCGTACGGCTAAAATTCACCGGACTGTCCGGTGTGCACCGGACTGTCCGGTGAGCCAACGGTCGGCCGCGGAATCTGCGCGCGACACGTGGCCGGGCCAACGGTCGGAAGGGGGCACCGGACTGTCCGGTGTGCACCGGACATGTCCGGTGCGCCAACGGCTCCCAGATCTGCAACGGTCGGCTGCGCCATTTTGGGAAGGAAATCGGGCACCGGACTGTCCGGTGCGCCCGACGACAGAAGGCAAGAATGGCCTTCCAGATTTGCTCTCAACGGCTCCTAGCTGCCTTGGGGCTATAAAAGGGACCCCTAGGCGCATGGAGGAGAATACCAAGCATTCCTACAACATTCCTAAGCACCAAGACATCGATTCCGCGCATTTTGGTTCATTGTGATAGCATCTAGAGCTCTTGTTGAGTTGTGAACTCATTGAGTTGTGTTGCGAGCTCTTGTTGCGACTTGTGTGCGTGTTGTTGCTCTGATTTTGAGTCTTGTGTGCGTTGCTAGTTCCTCCCTTACTCCGCATTTCTTTGTGAATCTCAAGTGTAAGGGCGAGAGGCTCCAAGTTGTGGAGATTCCTCGCAAACGGGATATTGAAAGGCAAAGCAAAACACCGTGGTATTCAAGTTGGTCTTTGGACCGCTTGAGAGGGGTTGATTGCAACCCTCGTCCGTTGGGACGCCACAACGTGGAGTAGGCAAGCGTTGGTCTTGGCCGAACCACGGGATAAACCACTGTGTCATCTCTGTGTTTGATCTCTTGTGGTATTGTGTTTTGTTGAGACTTCTCTCTAGCCACTTGGCATTAACTGTGCTAACGTTTAACCAAGTTTTGTGGCTGTAAGATTAAGTTTTACAGGATCACCTATTCACCCCCCCTCTAGGTGCTCTCAATTGGTATCAGAGCCGTTCTCTTCAAGAAAGGGACTAACCGCCCGAAGAGATGGATCCTAAAGGCAAGGGGATGGTGATCAACGACAAGGAGAAGGAGTCCTTCGTCAACGAGCCCAATGATGACAAGCCCACCGACTCAGGCTCGGGCCACAAAAGAAAAGACGGGAGGAAGAAGAAGACAAGGCGCATCAAGGAAATTGTCTACTACGACAGCGACGAATCTTCCTCCTCCCAAAAGGACGACGACGACTACGATAGACGAAAGACGGTTAACTCAAACTTTTCTTTCGATTATTCGCGCATCCCGCATAGTTCAAATGCTCAATTGCTCCCCATTCCAGTTGGCAAGCCCCCTCACTTTGATGGAGAGGATTACGGATTTTGGAGCCACAAAATGCGTACTCACCTGTTTTCTCTCCATCCAAGCATTTGGGAGATTGTGGAAAGTGGAATGAAATTTGATAGCTCAGATAGCCCTGTGTTTATTAATGAACAGATTCATAAAAATGCACAAGCTACTACTGTGTTGCTAGCTTCTTTGTGCAGGGACGAGTATCACAAGGTGAGCGGCTTGGACAATGCCAAGCAGATCTGGGACACCCTCAAGATCTCTCATGAGGGAAACGACGTCACCTTGCTCACCAAAATGGAGTTGGTGGAGGGCGAGCTTGGACGGTTCACGATGATAAGGGGCGAGGAGCCGACACAAACATACAACCGACTCAAGACCCTTATCAACAAAATAAGGAGCTACGGGAGCACGCGATGGACGGACCACGACGTCGTCCGCCTAATGCTAAGGTCCTTTACCGTTCTTGATCCTCATTTGGTGAACAATATTCGTGAAAATCCCAGGTACACCAAGATGTCGCCCGAAGAAGTTCTTGGAAAATTCGTTAGCGGGCGAATGATGATCAAGGAGGCGAGGTACGTGGACGACGCCTTGAATGGTCCGATCAACGAGCCGCAACCCCTTGCTCTCAAGGCAACACGAAGCAAGGAGGCGCTACCTAGCAAGGTGGCACAGTTTGAGGCGGCCGGACTTAATGATGAAGAGATGGCTCTCATCATCAAAAGATTCAAGATGGTGCTTAAAGGTCGCAAGGGACAACCAAGCAAGACCAAAGCCAAGGGGAAGCGCTGATGCTTCAAATGCGGTAAGCTTGGTCATTTTATTGCTAACTGTCCCGACAATGATAGTGATCAGGAAGGGAACAAGAGGGAGAAAAAGAAGAACTATAAGAAGGCAAAGGGCGAGGCTCATCTTGGCAAGGAGTGGGATTCGGACTGCTCTTCGTCCGACTCCGACAATGAAGGACTCGCCGCCACCGCCTTCAACAAGTCATCCCTCTTCCCCAACGAGCGTCACACTTGCCTCATGGCAAGGGAGAAGAAAGTAAGCACTCATAACACTAGTACTTATGCTTCTTCAAGTGAGGATGAGTCTAGTGATGATGATGAGATAGATTACTCATGCTTATTCAAGGGATTAGATAGAACCAAGGTAGACAAAATTAATGAATTAATTGATGCCTTGAATGATAGGAATATACTCTTAGAAAAGCAAGAGGATTTGTTGTATGAAGAGCATGATAAATTTGTAGAAGCTCAGAAATCTCTTGCTCTAGAAATTAAGAGGAATGAAATGCTCTCCAGTGAATTATCTTCTTGTCATGAAACTATTGCTAAGTTAAAAGGTTTTAATGATGATTTAAATGCTAAACTAGAAGTAGCCTGTAAATCTAATTCTTGTGTAGAGATTGTTGAAACTTGCAATAGGTGTAAAGATTTTGACATTGATGCTTGTAGTGAACACCTAGTTTCAATTTCCAAACTTAATGATGAATTGGCTAGTCTTAATGCCCAACTTAAGACTAGCAAAAGCGAATTTGAGAAACTAAAATTTGCAAGGGATGCCTACACAATTGGTAGACACCCCTCAATTAAGGATGGGCTTGGCTTCAAGAGGGAAGTCAAGAACTTGACAAGCCATAAGGCTCCTATCTCCGCCAAGGAGAAAGGGAAGGCCCCTATGGCTAGTAGTGTGCAAAAGAACCATGCTTTTATGTACCATGATAGGAGACAAACTAGAAATGCTTATAGGAGTTATACTGCTTATGATGATTTTGATTCTCATGCCATGTTTGCTTCTAGTTCTTCCTATGTGCATGATAGAAATGTTGATAGGAGAAATGTTGTTCATAATATGCCTAGGAGAAATGTTGTTAATGTTCCTAGAAAAGTTATGAATGGACCTTCTACAATTTATCATGCCTTAAATGCTTCCTTTGCTATTTGTAGAAAGGATAGGAAGATAGTTGCTAGAAAATTAGGGGCAAGATGCAAGGGAGACAAAACTTGCATTTGGGTCCCTAAGGATATTTGTGCTAACCTTGTAGGACCCAACATGAGTTGGGTACCTAAGACCCAAGCCTAAATTTGCCTTGCAGGTTTATGCATCCGGGGGTTCAAGCTGGATTATCGACAGCGGATGCACAAACCATATGACGGGGGAGAAGAAGATGTTCACCTCCTACGTCAAGAATAAGGATTCCCAAGATTCAATAATATTCGGTGATGGGAATCAAGGCAAGGTAAAAGGGTTAGGTAAAATTGCAATATCTAATGAGCACTCTATCTCTAATGTGTTTTTAGTTGAGTCTCTTGGTTATAATTTGCTATCTGTTAGTCAATTATGCAATATGGGATATAACTGTCTATTCACAAATGTAGATGTGTCTGTCTTTAGAAGGTGTGATGGTTCACAAGCATTTAAGGGTGTATTAGATGGCAAACTTTATTTAGTTGATTTTGCAAAAGAGGAGGCCGGTCTAGATGCTTGCTTAATTGCTA
This sequence comes from Zea mays, assembly GCF_902167145.1. Classification (NCBI taxonomy): domain Eukaryota; kingdom Viridiplantae; phylum Streptophyta; class Magnoliopsida; order Poales; family Poaceae; genus Zea; species Zea mays. The sequence goes on along the minus strand of NC_050100.1, from coordinate 55,738,155 downwards.
AGACTGGCATGGGCTGGCTGTGGCATCGCCGCTTAGCACATGTGGGGATGAAGAACCTTCACAAGCTTCTAAAGGGAGAACACGTGATAGGTTTGACTAATGTGCATTTCGAAAAAGATAGACCTTGTGCAGCTTGTCAAGCAGGTAAACAAGTGGGAGGAGCGCATCACAGCAAGAATGTGATGACCACTTCAAGACCCCTGGAGCTGCTACATATGGACCTCTTCGGACCCGTCGCCTATCTGAGCATAGGAGGAAGTAAGTATGGTCTAGTTATTGTTGATGACTTTTCCCGCTTCACTTGGGTGTTCTTTTTGCAGGATAAGTCTGAAACCCAAGGGACCCTCAAGCGCTTCCTAAGGAGAGCTCAAAATGAGTTTGAGCTCAAAGTGAAGAAGATCAGGAGCGACAACGGGTCCGAGTTCAAGAACCTTCAAGTAGAGGAGTTCCTTGATGAGGAAGGGATCAAGCACGAGTTCTCCGCTCCCTACACACCACAACAAAATGGTGTGGTAGAGAGGAAGAACAGGACGCTCATCGATATGGCGAGGACGATGCTTGGAGAGTTCAAGATCCCCGAGTGCTTTTGGTCGGAAGCCGTGAACACGGCTTGCCACGCCATCAACAGGGTCTACCTTCATCGCCTCCTCAAGAAGACTTCGTATGAGCTACTAACCGGTAACAAACCCAATGTATCTTACTTTCGTGTATTTGGGAGCAAGTGCTACATTCTAGTGAAGAAGGGTAGAAATTCTAAGTTTGCTCCCAAAGCTGTAGAAGGGTTTTTGTTAGGTTATGACTCAAATACAAAGGCGTATAGAGTCTTCAACAAATCATCGGGTTTGGTTGAAGTCTCTATCAACGTTGTATTTGATGAGACTAATGGCTCTCCAAGAGAGCAAGTTGTTGATCTTGATGATGTAGATGAAGAAAACGTTCCAACGGCCGCCATGCGCACCATGGCGATTGGTGATGTGCGACCACAGGAACAAGTGGAGCAAGATCAACCTTTTTCCTCAACAATGGTGCATCCCCCAACTCAAAACGATGAACAGGTTCATCAAGAGGAGGAGTGTGATCAAGGGGGAGCACAAGATGATCATGTGATGGAGGAAGAAGCACAACCGGCACCTCCAACCCAAGTTCGAGCGATGATTCAAAGGGATCATCCCGTCGACCAAATTCTGGGTGACATTAGCAAGGGAGTAACTACTCGATCTCGATTAGTTAATTTTTGTGAGCATTACTCTTTTGTCTCTTCTATTGAGCCTTTCAGGGTAGAGGAGGCCTTGCTAGATCCGGACTGGGTATTGGCCATGCAGGAGGAGCTCAACAATTTCAAGAGAAATGAAGTTTGGACGCTGGTGCCTCGTCCCAAGCAAAATGTTGTGGGAACCAAGTGGGTGTTCCGCAACAAACAAGACGAGCACGGGGTGGTGACAAGGAACAAGGCCAGACTTGTGGCAAAAGGTTATGCCCAAGTCGCAGGTTTGGACTTTGAGGAGACTTTTGCTCCTGTGGCTAGGCTAGAGTCCATTCGTATCTTGCTAGCATATGCCGCTCACCATTCCTTCAGGTTGTTCCAAATGGATGTGAAGAGCGCTTTCCTCAACGGGCCGATCAAGGAGGAGGTGTACGTGGAGCAACCCCCTGGCTTCGAGGATGAACGGTACCCCGACCACGTGTGTAAGCTCTCTAAGGCGCTCTATGGACTTAAGCAAGCCCCAAGAGCATGGTATGAATGCCTTAGAGACTTTCTAATTGTTAATGCTTTCAAGGTTGGGAAAGCCGATCCAACTCTTTTTACTAAGACATGTGATGGTGATTTGTTTGTGTGCCAAATTTATGTCGATGACATAATATTTGGTTCTACTAACCAAAAGTCTTGTGAAGAGTTTAGCAGGGTGATGACGCAGAAATTCGAGATGTCGATGATGGGCGAGTTGAACTACTTCCTTGGGTTCCAAGTGAAGCAACTCAAGGACGGCACCTTCATCTCCCAAACAAAGTACACGCAAGACTTGCTAAAGCGGTTTGGGATGAAGGACGCCAAGCCCGCAAAGACTCCGATGGGGACCGACGGACACACCGACCTCAACAAAGGAGGTAAGTCCGTTGATCAAAAAGCATACCGGTCAATGATAGGGTCTTTACTTTATTTATGTGCTAGTAGACCGGATATTATGCTTAGCGTATGCATGTGTGCTAGATTTCAATCCAATCCTAAGGAGTGTCACTTAGTGGCGGTGAAGCGAATTCTTAGATATTTGGTTGCTACGCCTTGCTTCGGGCTCTGGTATCCAAAGGGGTCTACCTTTGACTTGGTTGGATACTCAGATTCCGACTATGCTGGATGTAAGGTCGATAGGAAGAGTACATCAGGGACGTGCCAATTCTTAGGAAGGTCCATGGTGTCGTGGAACTCTAAGAAACAAACCTCCGTTGCCCTATCCACCGCTGAGGCCGAGTATGTTGCCGCAGGGCAGTGTTGCGCGCAACTACTTTGGATGAGGCAAACCCTTCGGGACTTTGGCTACAATCTGAGCAAAGTCCCACTCCTATGTGATAATGAGAGTGCTATCCGCATGGCGGAAAATCCTGTTGAACACAGCCGCACAAAGCACATAGACATCCGGCATCACTTTTTGAGAGACCACCAGCAAAAGGGAGATATCAAAGTGTTTCATGTTAGCACCGAGAACCAGCTAGCCGATATCTTTACCAAGCCTCTAGATGAGAAGACCTTTTGCAGGCTGCGTAGTGAGCTAAATGTCTTAGATTCGCGGAACTTGGATTGAATTGTAGCATACATGTATTTATGCTTTTGATCATGTTCCTTTTTACATTTTGTTGTTTAGTATGGTGCTCAAGTTGTACAATCACTCCCTGGACCTCACAAGTCCATTGCAAAGTGATGCATAGTTTTAGGGGGAGATGTGTTACAACTTGACCCTTTGAGACTAACCATGTACTTGAGTTTGATTGTTTTAGTCTCCAAGTAGAATTGAAAGGGAAAAGGTGGACTTGGACCATGCAAGACTTCCACTGCACTCCGATGAAAAGAGTAACTTTTCCAAGTTCATCTTTATACTCTTATTGCCTATTTGCTCTTAGTTGAAGATTTTGGTGAGGCAATGGGGTTAAAGGGCCAAGATTGATCCCGTTTTGGTGCTTGATGCCAAAGGGGGAGAAAATAAAGGCCAAAGCAATAGATGGATCAGCTACCACTTGAGAAATTTTGAAAATAGTAGAATAGAGCTTTTGGTTTGTCAAAACTCTTGCATTGTCTCTTTTGTCAAAAGTTGGCCTCTTGTGGGGAGAAGTGTTGATTATGGGAAATAGGGGGAGTTTTTGAAATCTTGAATCAATTTCTCTTGGAATGACTCTCTTTATGCTTCAACATGTGTGTTTAACTTAGAGATAGAGATTTGAGTTTGATTTGCAAAAACAAACCAAGTGGTGGCAAAGGATGATCCATATATGCCAAAAGTGAATCAAAATAAATTTGAGTTTTATTTGAAGTGATATTGCACTTGTTCTAGTTGCTTTATGTTGTGTTGGCATACATCACCAAAAAGGGGGAGATTGAAAGGGAAATGTGCCCTTGGGCCATTTCTAAGTATTTTGGTGATTGAGTGCCAACACAAGTGCGTAAATGTGAATTCATGCTTATGGATGGACAAAGTGCAAAACAAGAGAAAAGGTATGTTTCTAAGTCTTAGTACATTGGTTTTGTGTACTAATATACTTGTCTAAGTATTAGAAACAGAAAGAAGAAGAAAAGAGAAGAGTGGCTGTGTACAGCCAGAAGGCTGTTTCGGTCTGAGGCACCGGACTGTCCGGTGGTGCACCGGACAGTGTCCGGTGCGCCAGGCTGACTCGGCGCGAAGTGGCCGCTCTCGGGAATTCGCCCGACGGCGTACGGCTAAAATTCACCAGACTGTCCGGTGTGCACCGGACTGTCCGGTGAGCCAACGGTCAACCGCGGAATCTGCGCGCGACACGTGGCCGGGCCAACGGTCAGAAGGGGGCACCGGACTGTCCGGTGTGCACCGGACATGTCCGGTGCGCCAACGGCTCCCAGATCTGCAACGGTCGACTGCGCCATTTTGGGAAGGAAATCGGGCACCGGACAGTGTCCGGTGTGCACCGGACTGTCTGGTGCGCTCGACGACAGAAGGCAAGAATGGCCTTCCAGATTTGCTCTCAACGGCTCCTAGCTGCCTTGGGGCTATAAAAGGGACCCCTAGGCGCATGGAGGAGAATACCAAGCATTCCTACAACATTCCTAAGCACCAAGACATCGATTCCGCGCATTTTGGTTCATTGTGATAGCATCTAGAGCTCTTGTTGAGTTGTGAACTCATTGAGTTGTGTTGCGAGCTCTTGTTGCGACTTGTGTGCGTGTTGTTGCTCTGATTTTGAGTCTTGTGTGCGTTGCTAGTTCCTCCCTTACTCCGCATTTCTTTGTGAATCTCAAGTGTAAGGGCGAGAGGCTCCAAGTTGTGGAGATTCCTCGCAAACGGGATATTGAAAGGCAAAGCAAAACACCGTGGTATTCAAGTTGGTCTTTGGACCGCTTGAGAGGGGTTGATTGCAACCCTCGTCCGTTAGGACGCCACAACGTGGAGTAGGCAAGCGTTGGTCTTGCCGAACCACGGGATAAACCACTGTGTCATCTCTGTGTTTGATCTCTTGTGGTATTGTGTTTTGTTGAGACTTCTCTCTAGCCACTTGGCATTAACTGTGCTAACGTTTAACCAAGTTTTGTGGCTGTAAGATTAAGTTTTACAGGATCACCTATTCACCCCCCTCTAGGTGCTCTCAGCTGGCCCGCCCATACCTGCCCGACGTCCCGGCGGATCGACTCAAGCGCTCCTGCTCCCTCGTCGAGCCTGGCCTGCGCCCCGCGGACTTGCTCGAGCTGTGGGTCGTGACCCCCCGCCGGAACGGGGACCACAGCTAGCTCCCGCGGGATGTCAGCGCGAGGCACCGGCCTAGGGAGGTCACCGTCCTCCGGCATGCCAAGATGGTTGCCTTCGGAGGGATCCCCTAGCTCGACGTGGAAACATTCGCGGCTTGGGCCGTAGTCCTTGTCGTCAAGGTTGCGGCTACCGTCGGAACAGCCGGAGAGGCAGTAGTCACATGCGGTCATGAAGTCCCGCATGGCACTGGGGTTGCCAAATCCAGAGAAATCCCAACAGATGCTGGGATCGTCATCTTCCTCGGACCCAGAGGGCCCGTAGGTCGAGACGTCCGTCAATCGGTCCCAAGGCGACCGCATACGAAACCCCAGAGGGGTTGCACTCGCCTCAACGAGAGCGCCCGCCAAAGCGAGGTCGCTAGGCGGGTTGAGGCCGAGTCGAAATGACGTAGGATGGGAATCAGTTAGTACCTTTTGGTCGACGAGGAGCGACAGAGTCACGTCAGGGACTGATTGCGCCGTCGTCTTGGGTACGAGGGCGACGTCCTGCAGGCCCTCCGCGAGCGTGCTGGTGTCGTCCACTTGCTCGGGATTGGCGTGTCGCGGGGGGACGACGCTCGCCTCCGTCTCAGACGTGAGGTCGACGCCCGACGCATCCCCCGTTGGGGCGCTGGGGACGTCGATTCGCTCGACAGCCGACGAAGCGCGGCCTCCCGCTTGGCCTTGGTTGCCCCTCCTCCTCCTCCGATGGCGGGGGAGAGGACGGGGCGAGCTCAAATGTCGTTCTCCCACCACGCGGGGAAGATGTCGCCGATTCCGCCGCCGGCGGGCGGGTTGTCGGCCGCCATTGTCGTTGTCGCGCGGCGGTGGAAGGAGTATCATGTCGTAGCCGCCGTCGAGGGACATGAACTCAAGACTCCCGAAACGGAGCACCGTCCCGGGTTGGAGAGGTTGTTGGAGACTGCCCATCTGGAGCTTGACGGGAAACTGCTCGTCAACACGCAGCAGGCCCCTACCTGGCGCGCCAACTGTCGGCGTTTCGAGACCGGGGGGTCCCTAAGCTGACGAGTGAGTGTGCCGCGTGCCCCAGCCTAGATGGGTCGAGCGCGTGGGCGAGCGCGAAGGGGGGAAAGGAGCGAGGAGGGCGGAGTCCGGCGAGAGAGAGAGAGATGGGAATCCCGCGGCCTTCGTGTTCGTCCCGCGCCCAGGTCGGGTGCGCTTGCAGTAGGGGGTTACAAGCGTCCACGCGGGTGAGGGAAGCGAGCGGCCCCGAGAGAGCGCCTGTCTCGTCCTCGTCCCCGCGCGGCCAACCTCCTCTAAGAAGGCCCTGGTCCTTCCTTTTATAGGCGTAAGGAGAGGATCCAGGTGTACAATGGGGGTGTAGCAGAGTGCTACGTGTCTAGCGGGGGAGAGCTAGCGCCCTGGGTACATGCCAATGTGGCAGCCGGAGAGATCTTGGCACCCAGCTGGTGTGGTGTCGTGGCTGTCGGAGAAGCAACGGAGCCTGGCGGAGGGACAGCTGTCGGAGTGGTTGTGTCCTTGCTGACGTCCCCCTGCTTCCGTAAGAGAGCTGAGAGCCGCCGTCGTCACAGGGCATGCGGGGCGCCATCATTGCCTATCTGGCGGAGCTAGCCAGATGGGACACCGGTCTTGTTCTCTGCGGCCCGAGTCGGCTCGGGGCAGGGTGATGATGGCGCTTCCTGTTGACGTGGCTGGCCTGTGCCCTAGGTTGGGCGACGTGGAGGCTCCTTCGAAGTTGGGGTCGAGTCTGTCTGTCATGGCCGAGGCCGAGTCCGAGCCCTTGGGTCGGGCGAGGCGGAGGTCGTCGGCAGAGGCCAGGGCGGTGTCCGAGCCCTTGGGTCGGGTGAAGCGGAGTTCGTCGTCTTCTGGGGCTGAGCCCGAGTCCGAGCCCTGGGTCGGGCGGAGCGGAGTTCGCCGTCTTCCGAGCCTTAGCCCGAGTCCGAGCCCTGGGTCGGGCGGAGCGGAGTTCGCCGTCTTCCGAGCCTTAGCCTGAGTCCGAGCCCTGGGTCGGGCGGAGCGGAGTTCGCCGTCTTCCGAGCCTTAGCCCGTGTCCGAGCCCTGGGTCGGGTGGAGCGGAGTTCGCCGTCTTCCGAGCCTTAGCCCGTGTCCGAGCCCTGGGTCGGGCGGAGCGGAGTTCGCCGTCTTCCGGGGCTGAGCCCGAGTCCGAGCCCTGGGTCGGGCGGAGCGGAGTTCGCCGTCTTCCGGGGCTGAGCCCGTGTCTGAGCCCTGGGTCGGGCGGCGCTTCCTACGGCGCCTTTGGCAGGGCCTGGCTTCCTTTGTCGTTAAATGCTCCTGCGACTCGGTCGGTCGGCGCGACGATTTAGTCAGGGTTGCTTCTTGGCGAAGGCAAGGCCTCGGGCGAGCCGGAGATGTGTCCGCCGTTAAAGGGGGGCCTCGGGCGAGGCGGAAACCCCTCGGGGTCGGCTGCCCTTGCCCGAGGCTTGGCTCGGGCGAGGCGTGATCGAGTCGCTCGTATGGACTGATCCCTGACTTAATCGTACTCATCAGGCCTTTGCAGCTTTATGCTGATGGGGGTTACCAGCTGAGAATTAGGCGTCTTGAGGGTACTCCTAATTATGGTCCCCGACAGTATGTGTCCATTCAGGACCGACCTTTACCATTCTCGTCAAAGTACTACCCCGAGTCAATTCAGCGACTATGAGTATTTACAATTCTGAGATATGTATGCAACACAAGCATATAGGTCCTAGATAGGACGAGCAAAGCGATTCGACGGGAACACACAATGGTTTTTCACACCAACATAGTGATTTTTCTCTCAGAATTACCTCTCAGTGTACTCACAACTTCGTGTTGCTATGGTACTAGCCATTTATCTCAAAGTTTGCTGCATGTCATTCAACGACAAAGAGAGCAATGTGTCAACATCTGGTTGAGCAATTTATAACTGAGATTTATAGCCTTAAAACATTTGGTAAGGTCGTTTTGCTTACTAATAGAATTCCAATGTGTGATATCTCCGATGCCAAAAGGCTTTCATGCATTATATTTCATATCTTCGGGTTACTTCAGGTAAAAGTCCATGAGAAATGAGAGAATTAACTTATCTATGTTCTATATTATTTCATTTAATTTCCCAGATTATTCAAGCACTATAGAGCTTGATATAGTTGTTATGGCCACTTGGCAATATAAATAAATATATGATGCCACACAACACAATCAAATAAAATATAGAGTTAAACAACATTGTTTATGAAGGTTGCGCTATGTTGTGACTTCATGGGCTCGAATAATCCACCACATTCCACGCGAATACAAGCTCCAGCGTATCTGGCGTCAACATGTGTGTGGCCAGCAAGGCTACGACAACGAATAAGCCTCCGTAACAAGCGCAACAGGCGCAATTGTGGCTCGATAGTCGGGGTATAGGATAAGTCCACGGAACGTGCACAACAGGCGCAATTGTGGCTCGCTGATCATGGCAGACGAACCGTTCCTGCAGGGCATGCGAAAAATACGTGATTTGGTGATGGCACCGACTCAATGGGAGTGGTCCGACTAAGTGAGAGTATAACATAGTAATTGTCGGGGACCATAATTAGGGGTACCCCCAAGACTCCTAATCTCAGCTGGTAAACCCCATCAGCACAAAGCTGCGAAGGCCTGATGGGCGCGATTCAGGCCAAGGCTCCGCTCAAAGGACACGATCCCGCCTCGCCCGAGCCCAACCTCGGGCAAAGACAGCCGACCCCGGAAGATTCACGCCTCGCCCGAGGATCCCCTCAAGCAACGGACGCACCGTCGACTCGCCTGAGGCACATCTCGGGTAGGCTTCGCGGAGAAGCAACCTTGGCCAAATCGCCACACCAACCGACCATATCGCAGGAGCATTTAATGCAAGGATCGCCTGACATCTTATCCTGACGCGCGCTCTTCAGTCGACAGGGCCGAAGTGACCACAGTCACTTCGCCGCTCCACTGACCGACCTGACAGGAATACAGCGCCGCCTGCCCTGCTCCGACTGCCGTGCCACTCGCTAGAGTGAGGTCGACAGCGGCTAAGTCTAGCTTCGGGCGACATAGGAAGCTCCGCCTCGCCTGACCCCAGGGTTTGGCCCTCGTCTCGGCCTCAGAAGATGGACTTCGCCTCGCCCGACCCCAGGGCTCAGACTCAACCACGACTTAGAAGACGACAAACTCCGCCTCGCCCGACCCCAGGGCTCGGACTCAGCCTCGGCTCCGGAAGACGATGGACTCCGCCTCGCCCGACCCCAGGGCTCGGACTCAACCTTGACCTCGGAGGAATCGCCACCTCGCCCAAACTCGGGTCCGGACCGGCCATGTCGCCAGGAGGGCCATCATTACCCTGCCCCTAGCTAGCTCAGGCTACGAGGAACAAGACCGACGTCCCATCTGGCTTGCCCCAGTAAACAAGTAATGATGACACCCCGCACGCTCCATGACGACGGCAGCTCCCAGCCCCTTACTGAAAGGGAATTAGGCTTACACCTAGTTCCTAATTGATTTTGGTGGTTGAATTGTCCAACACAAATAATTGGACTAACTAGTTTGCTCTAGTCTATAAGTTATACAGGTGCCAAAGGTCCACACTTAGCCAATAAAAAGACCAAGAAATGGGTTCAACCAAAAGAGCAAGGGATAACCGAAGGCTGCCCTGGTCTGGCGCACCGGACTGTCCGGTGTGCCACCGGACAGTGTCCAGTGCACCAGGGGACTACAAGCCAAACTTCGCACCTTCGGGAATTCTCAGAGACGCTTCACTATAATTCACCGGACTGTCCGGTGCACCATCGGACAGTGTCCGGTGCTCCAGAGGAGAGCGGCTCTGAACTCGCCAGCTTCGGATTTCCGCTCCGCTATAATTCACCGGACATGTCCGGTGCACACCGGACTGTCCGGTGAGCCAGCGGAGCAACGACTACTTCGCGCCAACAGTCGTCTGCAACACATTTAATGCGTGCCAGCGCGCGCAGTGGAGCAGGGCACGCGTGGGTGGCACACCGGACAGTCTATAGGACTTGTCCGGTGCACCACCGGACAGCCAGGCGGGCCCACACGTCAGAGCTCCAACGGTCGGAACCCAATGGCCTGGTGACGTGGCTGGCGCACCGGACAGTGTTCGGTGGTGCACCGGACTGTCCGGTGCGCCATGCGACAGCAGCCTCCACCAAACGACTAGTTTGGTGGTTGGGGTTATAAATACCCCCAACCACCCCACATTCAAGTCATCCAAGTTTTCCAACTTCCAACCATTTACAAGAGCTCTAGCATTGAATTCTAGACACACCCAAGTGATCAAATCCTCTCCCAATTCCACAAAAGCTTTAGTGTTAAGTGAGAGAGATTTGTTGTGTTCTTTTGAGCTCTTATGCTTGGATTGCTTTCTTTCTCATTCTTTCTTGAGATCAAACTCACTTGTAATCGAGGCAAGAGACACCAATCGTGTGGTGATCCTTGTGGGAACTTTGTGTTCCAAGTGATTGAGAAGAAAAGCTCACTCGGTCCGAGGGAACGTTTGAGAGAGGGAAAGGGTTGAAAGAGACCCGGTCTTTGTGACCACCTCAACGGGGAGTAGGTTTGCAAGAACCGAACCTCGGTAAAACAAATCCGCGTGTCACACTCTTCATTCGTTTGCGATTTGTTTTGCGCCCTCTCTCTCGGACTCGTTTCTATTTCTAACGCTAACCCGGCTTGTAGTTGTGATTAATTTTGTAAATTTTAGTTTCGCCCTATTCACCCCCACTAGGCGACTTTCAATTGGTATCGGAGCCCGGTGCTTCATTAGAGCCTAACCGCTCGAAGTGATGTCGGGAGAACACGCCAAGAAGGAGATGGAGACCGGCGAAAAGCCCACTACAAGCCATGGGAAGGCTACATTGGAAGAGTCCCACAACAAGGGGAAGGGGAAGGAGAAGAAAGCCTCTTCCCACAAGTCGCATCGGAGTGGCGACAAGAAAAAGAAGATGAGGAAGGTGGTCTACTACGAGACCGATACTTCATCACCTTCTACCTCCGGCTCCGACACGCCCTCCATAACTTCTAAGCGCCATGAGCGCAAGAAGTTTAGTAAGATCCCCTTACGCTATCCTTGCACTCTTAAACATACACCTTTACTTTCCGTCCCATTAGGCAAACCACCAATTTTTGATGGTGAAGATTATGCAAGGTGGAGTGATTTAATGCGATTTCATCTAACCTCACTCCACAAAAGTATATGGGATGTCGTTGAGTTTGGTGTACATGTACCATCCGTAGGGGATGAGGGTTATGATGAGGACGAAGTGGCCCAAATCGAGCACTTCAACTCCCAAGCCACAACAATACTCCTCGCCTCTCTAAGTAGAGAGGAGTACAACAAGGTGCAAGGATTGAAGAGCGCCAAGGAAGTTTGGGACGTGCTCAAAACTGCACACGAGGGAGATGAATTAACCAAGATCACCAAGCGGGAGATGATCAAGGGGGAGCTCGGTCGCTTTCGGCTTCGCAAAGGGGAAGAGCCACAAGACATGTACAACCGGCTCAAAACCTTGGTGAATCAAGTGCGCAACCTCGGGAGCAAAAAGTTGGATGACCACGAGATGGTTAAGGTTATTCTTAGATCACTTATTTTCCTTAACCCTACTCAAGTTCAATTAATTCGTGGTAATCCTAGATATACACTAATGACTCCCGAGGAAGTAATCGGGAATTTTGTGAGCTTTGATTATATGATCAAGGGTTCAAAGAAAATCAACGAGCTAGATGATCCCTCCACGTCCGGAGCACAACCGGTTGCATTCAAGGCAACAGAGGAGAAGATGGAGGAGTCTACATCAAGTAGACAACCAATCGACGCCTCAAAGCTCGACAATGAGGAAATGGCGCTCGTCATCAAGAGCTTCCGCCAAATCCTCAAGCAAAGGAAGGGGAAAGATTACAAGCCCCGCTCCAAGAAGGTTTGCTACAAGTGTGGTAAGCCCGGACACTTTATTGCAAAATGTCCTATTTCTAGTGACAGGGGCGACGACAAGAAGGGGAGAAGAAAGGAGAAGAAGAAATACTACAAGAAGAAGGGTGGCGACGCCCATGTATGCCGCGAGTGGGACTCGGACGAGAGCTCCTCCGACTCCTCCTCCGATGAGGACGCCGCCAACATCGCCATCAACAAGGGCCTTCTCTTCCCCAACGTCGGCCACAAGTGCCTCATGGCAAAGGACGGCAAAAAGAAGAAGGTTAAATCCAAATCCTCCACTAGATATGAGTCCTCTAGCGATGATAAAGCTAGTGATGAGGAAGATAATTTGCATACTCTTTTTGCCAACTTAAACATGCAACAAAAAGAAAAATTAAATGAATTAATTAGTGCTATCCATGAGAAGGATGATCTCTTGGACTCCCAAGAGGACTTCCTTATTAAAGAAAACAAGAAGCATGTTAAAGTTAAAACTGCTTACGCTCTAGAAGTAGAAAAATGTGAAAAACTATCTAGTGAGCTAAGTACTTGTCATGAGACTATAGACAACCTTAGAAATGAGAATGCTAATTTGTTAGCTAAGGTTGATTCAAATGTTTGTGATGTTTCAACTCCCAATCTTAGAAATGATAATGATAATTTGCTTGCTAAGATTGAAGAATTAAACATTACTCTTGCTAGCCTTATGAATGAAAATGAAAATTTGCTTGCTAAGGCTAAAGAACTTGATGTTTGCAATATTACAATTTCCGATCTTAGGGATAGAAATGATATATTGCGTGCTAAGATTGTTGAATTTAATTCTTGCAAACCCTCTACATCTACCATTGAACACACTACAATTTGCACTAGATGTAGAGATGTTAACATTGATGCTATGCATGATCACATGGCTTTAATTAAACAACAAAATGATCATATAGCAAAATTAGATGCTAAAATTGCCGAGCATGAACTTGAAAATGAAAAATTTAAATTTGCTCGTAGTATGCTTTATAGTGGGAGACGCCCTGGCATTAAGGATGGCATTGGCTTCCAAAAGGGGGACAATGTCAAACTTAATGCCCCTCCTAAGAAATTGTCTAATTTTGTTAAGGGCAAGGCTCCCATGCCTCAGGATACCGAGGGTTACATTTTGTACCCTGCCGGTTATCCTGAGAGCAAAATCAGGAGAATTCATTCTAGGAAGTCTCACTCTGGCCCTAACCATGCATTTATGTATAAGGGTGAGACATCTAGTTCTAGGCAACCAACCCGTGCTAAGTTGCCTAAGAAGAAAACTCCTAGTGCATCAAATGATCATGACATTTCTTTTAAAACTTTTGATGCATCTTATGTGTTAACTAACAAATCCGGCAAAGTAGTTGCCAAATATGTTGGGGGCAAGCACAAGGGGTCAAAAACTTGTGTTTGGGTACCCAAAGTTCTTGTGTCTAATGCCAAAGGACCCAAAACCATTTGGGTACCTAAAGTCAAGAACTAAACTTGTTTTGTAGGTTTATGCATCCGGGGGCTCAAGTTGGATCATCGATAGCGGGTGCACAAACCACATGACAGGGGAGAAGAAGATGTTCTCCTCCTATGAGAAAAACGAAGATCCTCAACGAGCTATCACATTCGGGGATGGAAACCAAGGTTTGGTCAAAGGATTGGGTAAAATTGCTATATCACCTACCCATTCCATTTCCAATGTTTTTCTTGTAGATTCTTTAGATTACAATTTGCTTTCCGTTTCTCAATTATGTCAAATGGGCTACAACTGTCTTTTTACTGATGTAGGTGTCACTGTCTTTAGAAGAAGTGATGATTCAATAGCATTTAAGGGAGTGTTAGAGGGTCAGCTATACTTGGTAGATTTTGATAGAGTTGAACTCGACACTTGATTAATTGCTAAGACTAACATGGGATGGCTCTGGCACCGCCGACTAGCCCATGTTGGGATGAAGAATCTTCATAAGCTTCTAAAGGGAGAGCACATTTTAGGATTAACAAATGTTCATTTTGAGAAAGACAGGGTTTGTAGCGCATGCCAAGCAGGGAAGCAAGTTGGTGCTCATCATCCACATAAGAACATCATGACGACTGACAGGCCACTGGAGCTCCTACACATGGACCTATTCGGCCCGATTGCTTACATAAGCATCGGCGGGAGTAAGTACTGTCTAGTTATTGTGGATGATTATTCTTGCTTCACTTGGGTGTTCTTTTTACAGGAAAAATCTCATACCCAAGAGACATTAAAGGGATTCCTGAGACGGGCTCAAAATGAGTTCGGCTTAAGGATCAAGAAAATTAGAAGCGACAACGGGACGGAGTTCAAGAACTCACAAATCGAAGGCTTCCTTGAGGAGGAGGGCATCAAGCATGAGTTCTCTTCTCCCTACACGCCACAACAAAATGATGTAGTGGAGAGGAAGAATCGAACTCTATTGGACATGGCAAGAACCATGCTTGATGAGTACAAGACTTCGGATCGGTTTTGGGCCGAGGCGGTCAACACCGCCTGCTACGCCATCAACCGGTTGTATCTACACCAAATCCTCAAGAAGACATAACACGAACTCCTAACTGGTAAAAAGCCCAATATTTCATATTTTAGAGTCTTTGGTAGCAAATGCTTTATACTTGTTAAAAGAGGTAGAAAATCTAAATTTGCTCCTAAGACTGTAGAAGGCCTTTTACTAGGATATGATTCAAACACAAGGGCATATAGAGTCTTTAACAAGTCCTCTGGACAAGTTGAAGTTTCTTGTGACGTTGTGTTTGATGAGACTAACGGCTCTCAAGTAGAGCAAGTTGATCTTGATGAGATAGGTGATGAAGAGGCTTCGTGCATCGCGCTAAGGAACATGTCCATTGGGGATGTGTGTCCTAAGGAATCCGAAGAGCCTCCAAATGCACAAGATCAACCATCCTCCTCCACGCAAGCATCTCCACCAACTCAAAATGAGGATGAGGCTCAAGTTGATGAAGGAGAAGATTGAGCAAATGAGCCACCTCAAGATGACGGCAATGATCAAGGGGGAGATGCAAATGATCAAGACAAGGAGGATGAAGAACAAAGACCGCCACACCCAAGAGTCCACCAAGCAATCCAACGAGATCACCCCGTCGACACCATCCTCGGCGACATTCATAAGGGGGTAACCACTAGATCTCGTGTTGCACATTTTTGTGAGCATTACTCTTTTGTTTCCTCTATTGAGCCTCACAGGGTAGAGGAAGCACTTCAAGTTTCGAATTGGGTGGTGGCGATGCAAGAGGAGCTCAACAACTTCACTAGAAATGAGGTATGGCATTTGGTTCCACGTCCTAATCAAAATGTTGTAGGAACCAAATGGGTCTTCCGCAACAAGCAAGACGAGCATGGTGTGCTGACAAGGAACAAAGCACGACTTGTGGCCAAAGGATACTCCCAAGTCGAAGGTTTGGATTTCGGTGAAACCTATGCACCCGTAGCTAGGCTTGAGTCAATTCGTATATTATTGGCCTATGCTACTTACCATGGCTTCAAGATTTATCAAATGGACGTGAAGAGTGCCTTCCTCAATGGACCAATCAAGGAAGAGGTCTATGTTGAGCAACCTCCTGGCTTTGAAGATAGTGAGTACCCTAACCACATTTACAAACTCTCTAAGGCGCTTTATGGGCTCAAGCAAGCCCCAAGAGCATGGTATGAATGCCTTAGAGATTTCCTTATCACTAATGGATTCAAAGTCGGAAAGTCCGATCCTACGCTCTTTACCAAAACACTTGAAAATGATTTGTTTGTATGCCAAATTTATGTTGATGATATTATATTTGGGTCTACTAACGAATCTACATGTGAAGAGTTTAGTAGGATCATGACACAGAAATTCGAGATGTCTATGATGGGGGAGTTGAAGTATTTCTTGGGATTTCAAGTAAAGCAACTCCAAGAGGGCACCTTCCTAAGCCAAACAAAGTATACTCAAGACATTCTAAGCAAGTTTGGGATGAAGGATGCCAAACCCATCAAGACACCCATGGGAACATATGGGCATCTCGACCTCGACACGGAAGGTAAGTCCGTGGATCAAAAGGTATACCAGTCGATGATAGGTTCTTTACTCTATTTATGTGCATCTCGACCGGATATTATGCTTTCCGTATGCATGTGTGCAAGATTCCAAGCCGACCCTAAGGAAGCTCACCTTACGGCCGTAAAACGAATCTTGAGATATTTAGTTTATACTCCTAAGTTTGGGCTTTGGTATCCTAGGGGATCCACATTTGATTTGATTGGTTATTCGGATGCCGATTGGGCGGGGTGTAAGATTAATAGAAAGAGCACATCGGGGACTTGCCAGTTCTTGGGAAGATCCTTGGTGTCTTGGGCTTCAAAGAAGCAAAATTCCGTAGCTCTTTCTACCGCCGAAGCCGAGTACATTGCCGCAGGCCATTGTTGCGCGCAACTACTTTGGATGAAGCAAACCCTTAGGGACTACGGTTACAAATTAACCAAAGTTCCTCTTCTATGTGATAATGAGAGTGCAATTCGCATGGCGGATAATCCCGTTGAGCATAGCCGCACTAAACACATAGCCATTCGGTATCATTTTCTAAGGGATCACCAACAAAAGGGAGATATCGAGATTTCATATATTAACACTAAAGATCAATTAGCCGATATCTTTACCAAGCCACTTGATGAACAAACTTTTAACAAACTTAGGCATGAGCTAAATATTCTTGATTATTGGAACTTCTTTTGTTGATTTGCACACATAGCTCATTCATATAACTTTAATCATGTCTCTTTTCATGTGTTATGACTAATGTGTCTTCAAGTGAATTTCAAACCAAGTCATAGGTATATTGAAAGGGAATTGGAGTCTTCGGTGAAGACAAAGGCTTCCACTCCGTAACTCATCCTTCGTCGTCGCTCCGAGCATCTCTCCGGCTTTGGTATAATCTTCACTCATGTTTTAATTTGCCAAAGGGGAGAAAATAGTTAGGAAAGGGCTCTAATAATTCCGTTTTTGGCGATTTATGCCAAAGGGGGAGAGAGCATGAGCCCAAAGCAAAAGGACCGCACCACCACCAATTTAAAAATTTTGGTTTTTCAATTGGTACTAATTTTAGAAAGAGTTTTTCAATTGGTATGATTTTCAAATTGGTATCTCATTGTGTTCAAAAGGGGAGAAGTAGTATTTTCAAAATCAATATCTTAAAACCCTCTTGAACACTAAAAAGGAGATTTCATTGAGAGGGAGTTTTGTTTAGTCAAAGGAAAAGCATTTGAAACAGGGGGAGAAAATTTCAAATCTTGAAAATGCTTTGCAAAATCTTATTCATTTACCTTTGACTATTTGCAAAAGAACTTTGAAAAGGATTTACAAAAGAATTTGCAAAAACAAAACATGTGGTGCAAGCGCGGTCCAAAATGTTAAAAATAAAGAAACAATCCATGCATATCCTATAAGTATTTATATTGGCTCAATTCTAAGTAACCTTTGCACTTACATTATGCAAACTAGTTCAATTATGTATTTCTATACTTGCTTTGGTTTGTGTTGGCATCAATCACCAAAAAGGGGGAGATTGAAAGGGAATTAGGCTTACACCTAGTTCCTAATTGATTTTGGTGGTTGAATTGTCCAACACAAATAATTGGACTAACTAGTTTGCTCTAGTCTATAAGTTATACAGGTGCCAAAGGTCCACACTTAGCCAATAAAAAGACCAAGAAATGGGTTCAACCAAAAGAGCAAGGGATAACCGAAGGCTGCCCTGGTCTGGCGCACCGGACAGTGTCCGGTGCACCAGGGGACTACAAGCCAAACTTCGCACCTTCAGGAATTCTCAGAGACGCTTCACTATAATTCACCGGACTGTCCGGTGCACCACCGGACAGTGTCCGGTGCTCCAGAGGAGAGCGGCTCTGAACTCGCCAGCTTCGGATTTCCGCTCCGCTATAATTCACCGGACATGTCCGGTGCACACCGGACTGTCCAGTGAGCCAGCGGAGCAACGGCTACTTCGCGCCAACGGTCGTCTGCAACGCATTTAATGTGCGCCAGCGCGCGTAGAGGAGTAGGGCACATGCGGGTGGCACACCGGACAGTCTACAGGACTTGTCTGGTGCACCACCGGACAGCCAGGCGGGCCCACACGTCAGATCTCCAACGGTCGGAACCCAATGGCCTGGTGACATGGCTGGCGCACCGGACTGACCGTGCGCCATGCGACAGCAGCCTCCACCAAACGGCTAGTTTGGTGGTTGGGGTTATAAATACCCCCAATGTCACACCCGGTTTTAGAAGGCAAACCGAATGCGAACCATGTACGTGCCAGGATCAGTTATTCACGTACACAGCAGTTACATAATATGGACATCATCACACAGTGCTCAAAATAGTATTAATAAGGGAAATAGTCGGTTACATCATACGTCTGAGACGTCCATATAGTTCTTACAATAAATTAAAGTGCGGAAAAGAAACGTAGATAACCGCGGCCTTCACAGGCAGCCGACTGGGGGTTGCCGCTAACCCACTCCTAGAACTCGTCGTAGTCTTGGAACTCCTGGAAGTCTCCTTCCACAGCTTCATCTTCGCCTGAGCAGTGGTTGCAATGCTGACAACCTAGGGATGGGGGGGGTTTGGTGTGTAGAGCAAGGGTGAGTACACATCAACATACTCAGCAAGCATCCTGTTTGGATGTAGTGGACTAGCTTTATGTGGGGATAAGTCAAGCAGTTGCTTTTAGTTGGTCAGATTATTACTTACTAGTAGAAAGCCAAGTTTTAGCATTACCCAAGTTATTAACCCGATGTACCCTTTCCAAACGGAAAGAATACCACTTACCAGCACCATAGTCATAACCAAAACCATCGATTCTCATAGCCACCTGTACCACAATGTCTCTGATCAAGTACCACTAATCACTGGAGCTCCCTTGGCCGCTCATAACCGCGAGCACGGCTGATATATCAGTTTTCAAACACTCTGTAGAGGTTGTGCACTTTACCCACAAGCCGTGATTCCCATTCTGCCCGGAGATCATGACTCTCCATTGATCACTACCAAGGTGACCCAGCAGGGCATCACTACGTAGCCTTTACAAAGATTCCCCGAGGCTGTAGCCACCCGTTAGGTTTCCTAAATGTACCGCACTCCTCCCCAAGGGACAAATCAACCTTGGCAGAGCGAGCCGCATACACCGAGCCCCATTGACGGCACGACGGCTAAGTGAACTACACCCCGGATCCTCTAATTATTCAGCTAAGGGCACCCCATTCCACCCTCATGGTTGCACTGTTTTCCCGGGCGGTCATCCATAGAACAGGTCCTTACGGAGAGGCACTCGAGAAACCGCTCGAACCCCCTTGATGACCACAAGCATAACATCATCATAAGAGAAGGGAAAACAGCGTATCATAGATAATCTCATCATGTTCATTGATTATAGTTGAGCAATAGCATAAAGCTAAACAGTAATAATCCAACCCAAATAGGTAAACAAGGACATGGATAACAAAACTAGTCAATCCTTAGGCATAAATGTGTAAAGCGGGAGGTGAATTAAATAATGAGTAGGACATGGATAGGTCAACGGACACTTGCCTCCACCAACCGACTGCTGCTCAGGGGCTTCTCCTGCGAGTTCCTCAGGCTCTTTAACCGGATCGTTCTCTAAGCGGGTGCAAACATACATACATCCATCCATTGAAATTAGGAAACCAACAGTACACCATACAAGAGGACAAGTAAAGCAAATATGCACAGAATACCACATACGATAATGAATTTACCTTGGTTAGAAAGAAACGAGGGAAAGTCTCGCAAGGGTTGAGGCTTATGCTCGAGGGACACTACGGGTAAATGAAAGACTAGACGTCACGTGCTCTAGTTTTAATCAGTTCTAACAAAAGAATTAGCTACATGCACTACTGTAAACGCGATCACTTTTAGTAGATTAACATAGAATAAGATAGACGATTGAATATACAAATTAACTATCGTAACCAATTTCCAAATTAAGACTCCTACCTTATTAATATAAACGACGTGATTAGCGCATATAGGAGACGGGGGGGGGGGTAGACGAGGGGTTAGGGGGGTAGACGAGGCACGACGAGTCGTGCCAAGGCACGCGCACTACGCGGGCACGCACGCGAGGCCGCACACACACGCCACGGACTAACCGTACGCACGTCGGGGCCGTGCGCTAGCCGAGCTCAAAGCCGCGCGCCATAGGCACGCTGGGCCGAACTCAAGGCTACGCTGGGGCCGACACGACGCGAGCAAGGCACGGCGGGGCGGGCGGGCAAGCACGCTGGGGCCAGCGAGCGCGAGCGAGCGAGGACGCGGCCGGACGAGGCCGAGCGCGGGGACGGGCGGCCGAGCCGGGGCACGGGCGGTTGAACCGGGGGGGGCGCCGAGCTCGCCGGGAGGCGGGCGCGCGCGGGCGGCTCGCCGGAGCGGGCGCGAGGGCGGGGCCGAGCGGGGCCGGGCGAGGGCGGCTCGCCGGAGGGCGGCGAGGCGGGGCCGACGCGGGCGCGGGGCTCGCTGGGGGCGAGGCAGCCGAGGGCGGCCAAGCCGGGGGCGGGGCCGAGGGGCGCGGCCGAGCGCGGGACGGGGCGGGGGCTCGCCGGAGCGGCCGGGCGCGGGCTCGCCGGAGCGGCCGGGCGCGGGCGGCGCGGGGCAGCCAAGCTCGCCGGGGACGGGCGAGGGCGGCCGGGGCGGGGAAGGGCCGGGCGGGCGAGGGAGGAGGAGGGAGAAGGGGGGAAGGAGAGGGGAGGAGGGGGGCCTCACCGGAGGGGGGCGGCGCGGCGGCGGCGCCGGGGAGGGGAGAGGCGACGGCGGCGGCGGCGCTAGGGCAAGGGCGGCGCGGTTAGGGTTTGGGGAGAGAGAGAGCGAGAGAATGACGGGCGGGGCCCGCGGGGGGATTTTTGGGAAAAAAAGAAAAGGGTGGGGGCGGGCTGGGCCGGATGGGCCCAAAGTGGGGGAAGGGGGGGGCGCGCGCGGCTGGGCCGGCCGGGGCCCACGCGGGAGGGAGGGGGGAGGGGGCGGCTGGGCCGGCCGAAGGGGGGGGGGGCTGGGCCGAAATGGGAAAGAGAGGGAGGGAGAGAAAAAGATTCTAAAATCTAATTTTCTCGGGATGAATGCTTTCACATTTTAAACACCCAAAAAATATGCATGGTTCGGCATGATGCTTCACACAAAATAAAGTAATTTAGGTTTTTTCTTTACACGGGAAATCCAAGCCAAACCCCGCTATAACTTTGGAAAAATATCAAGGTTTAGCGAGGGAACGAGAAAAGAAAAGGGGTAACGCCTGAATTTGGTGAGAGACAAGAAGAAAAAATTCTACCCCCAAATTCAGGGCGTTACAAACCTATCCCCCTTAAAAGAATCTCGCCCTCGAGATTCAGGGTTGGCTAGCAAAGAGCTCAGGGTATTTAGCCATCAGATCATCTTCACGCTCCCAGGTTGCTTCTTCCTCTGAGTGGTGATCCCATCTGACTTTGCACATTCTGATGGTCTTCCTTCGGGTGACTCTGTCTGCAACCTCAAGGATTTGCACTGGCTTCTCAACGTAGGTCAAGTCCTCCTGGACTTCAAGACCTTCCACTGGCAACTGCTCTTCTGGCACACACAAGCACTTCTTCAACTGAGACACATGAAAGACATCATGCACAGCAGACAAATTCTCGGGCAAACTGAGCTGATAGGCCACTTCTCCACGTCTTGCAAGAATCTGATACGGACCAATGTAGCGGGGTGCTAGCTTGCCTTTCACTCCGAACCTTCTGACTCCTCTGATCGGTGACACTTTCAGATAGACAAAGTCTCCGACTTCGAAACTCAGCTCTCTTCTTCTTGTGTCTGCATAGCTTCGCTGCCTCGATTGCGCTATCTTCAGATTCTCTCGGACCATCTTGATGTTCTCTTCGGCTTCAAGCAAAATGTCTGGCCCAAACACTTGCTTCTCTCCAGGCTGATCCCATTGCAACGGAGTTCTACAACTCCTTCCATAAAGCGCCTGAAATGGTGACATCTTCAAACTGGCCTGGTAACTGTTGTTATAGGAAAACTCTGCATAAGGCAATCTCTTATCCCATCCGGACTGATCTTGCAACGCACAGGCTCTCAACATATCTTCAAGAATTTGATTGGTCCTTTCGGTCTGGCCATCTGTCTGCGGATGATAAGCTGAACTGAAATTCAGATGCGTGCCCAAGGCTTCATGCAACTGCTGCCAGAAGTGAGAGGTGAACTGCGTTCCTCTGTCTGACACTATCTTCTTTGGCACACCATGAAGACAAACGATCCGAGACATATACAATTCTGCCAATACGACACTGCTATAGTTGGTCTTGACAGGTATGAAGTGGGCTGACTTGGTCAAGCGGTCCACTACTACCCAAATGGAATCGTAGCCGGCTCGAGTGCGAGGCAATCCGACTATGAAATCCATACCGATTTCATCTCATTTCCACTAAGGGATCTGCAACGGTTGCAACAATCCAGCAGGTCTCTGGTGTTCTGCCTTAATTCTTCGGCAACTATCGCACATAGCCACATGCTCTGCGATTTCCCTCTTCATTCCGTACCACCAGAATTTCTTCTTCAGATCCTGATACATCTTCTCACTGCCAGGGTGAGTCGAATAGGCTGTCTCATGAGCTTCCTTAAGAATCAACTCCCGAATAGACTGGACATTGGGAACACACAAGCGGTCTTTGAACCATATCACGCCTTCTGCATCCTTTCGAAAATCTTTGCCTCTGCCATCTAGAATCAGTCGCCGGATCTCACTGATTTTCTCATCATTCTTCTGCGCTTCTTTGATTTCGTGCTCCAAGGTAGGTTCCAACTCAAATGTGACTCCTCGCGAATTGTTCAGAAATCCGAGACTCAACCTGTCAAACTCCTTGGCCAACTCATAAGGCATCGGACGAGCGACCATCAGATTGACTTGACTCTTTCTGCTCAAAGCATCCGCCACTACGTTTGCTTTGCCTGGATGGTAATGGATCTCCAACTCATAATCTTTGATCAACTCCAACCATCTTCGTTGCCTCATGTTCAACTCTGACTTAGTGAATATGTACTTCAGACTCTTGTGATCTGTGTAAACATCGCATTTCTGTCCATACAAATAGTGCCTCCATGTCTTCAGTGCGTGAACCACTGCTGCCAACTCTAGATCATGGATTGGGTAATTCTTCTCATGAACCTTCAACTGTCGGGACGAGTAAGCCACAACTCTTCCCTCTTGCATAAACACACATCCCAAACCTGTGTAACAAGCATCGCAATACACCGAAAAGGACTTGTGCACATCAGGCAAGACTAGGACAGGCGCTGTAGTCAATTTTTCCTTCAGCGCTTCAAAGGCCTCTTGACATTTCTGGGTCCACTTGAACTCAACTTTGTTGCCTAGCAACGCTGTCATTGGTTTCGCAATCTTCGAAAACCCTTCAATGAATCGCCGATAATATCCGGCCATTCCAATGAAGCTCTTGATTCCTCGAGCATCTGTTGGCGCTTTCCAGTTCAAAATGTCTGCCACTTTCTTCGGATCCACAGCCAATCCTTCTTTGTTGATTATGTGACCCAAGAACAGGACTTCACTGATCCAGAACTCACACTTGCTCAACTTTGCATACAACTGGTGCTCTCGCAATCTCTGCAACACCATCCTCAAATGATCTGCGTGCTCTTCTTCGCTTTGAGAATAAACCAGAATGTCATCAATGAATACCACCACAAACTTATCAAGGTAATCCATGAATACACTGTTCATCAAGTTCATGAAGAATGCTGGCGCATTGGTCAAACCAAAAGACATCACTGTGAACTCATACAAACCATACTTGGAAATGAATGTCGTTTTCGGAATGTCCGAAGGTCGGATCCTGAGCTGATGATAACCTGACCTCAGATCAATCTTGGAGAACACACTGGCTCCTCTCAACTGGTCGAACAGATCTTCTATTCTGGGCAAGGGATACTTGTTCTTGATCGTGACCTCATTCAAAGCTCGATAATCGATACACATCCTCTTGGTGCCATCTTTCTTCTCCACAAATAGGACAGGGGCGGCCCAAGGCGAGGTGCTTGGCCGAATGTAACCTTTCTCTGACAGCTCGTCAATTTGCTTCTTAAGTTCATCCAACTCTGGTCCAGATATTCTGTAAGCTCTCTTGAAGATAGGGGCGGTTCCAGGAAGAAGCTCTATAGCAAACTCAACTTTCCGCTCTGGTGGCATACACGGTAAGTCCTTTGGAAACACATCTGGGAACTCGGACACAACCTTGATACTCTCAATTGGGTCTGCTTCACTGCTATCAACAGCTATCTGATAACAACTTCCTTTCTTTGGCTCAGGCGAGACTAACTCAGTCACCACTTCCTCTCCTAGTGGGGACGCCAACTTGATTGTCCTTTTATCACAACTGATAATTGCCTGATACTTATCTAGCCAATTCATCCCTAGGATGACATCTATTCCCTGAGTACCCATTACTATAAGGTTGGCGGGAAACGCTATCCCCCTTATTTCCACACTTATATTCAAACAAATGCTATCGGCTCGAATTCTACCACCGGCTGAGTCAATTTGAATGGGGTTTGACATGGTAGTAATCGGAAGATTATGTGCTTCTACCCATGATGCAGTAATGAAAGAATGTGTTGCTCCAGTATCAAATAACACTTCTGCAATATGGGAGTCGACTGGGAACATACCTACTATCATGCCGGGGGTCTCCTGAACTGCTTCAGCCTCCAAGTGGTTCAGCCTTCCATGATTATAGCGAGGCTGAGAGCGATTGCCTGCTCCAGACTGAGGCACATTCTGCTTTGTTGGGGCATTGGGGCCTGACTGCTGCTGGGCTGCCTTCTTCGGACATTGCATCACCCAATGGCCTTGCTCTCCACAGTGGAAACATGCTCTGTTTCCAACCTGAGCTGGTGCTGCCTGACCGTTCTGCTGGTTTGCTGGGGCAAGAAGACGAGGCGCTTGCTGATTCTGCTTCTGAAACTGACCTCCTGACTGACTGCTCTGACGGTTCTGGTACTGATGCTGAGGGTACTGCCTTTGGAACTGCTGATGCTGAGGTGGACGCTGGTTCTGCCTGAACTGCTGAGGTTGATTGCCTGAGAAACGAGGACGATTGCTGCTTCCAGGCTGGGGTCCACTGATCTTGCGCTTACGATCTTCCATCTCCTTGCGCTTTCTCTCCGTCATGATTGCTCTGTCAATCAGGTGCTGGAATGTCGGGAAAGTGTGATTCATCAGTTGGTACTGCAGAGGGTCAACCAAGCCTCTCAGGAAATGGTACTGTCGCTTGGCGTCGGTGTTGACATCTTCAGGAGCATAGCGAGACAATTGCAGAAATCTGTCTCGGTATTCACTGACAGACGATGACCCTTGCTTGAGAGCCAGGAACTCCTCTTTCTTCACTGTCATCAGACCTGCAGGAACATGGTACTGACGAAAGCTTCCTCTGAACTCTTCCCAAGTGATAGCGTCAGGGTGGGCATGGGTGGCGAGGTAAGACTCCCACCATGACTGGGCTGCTCCTCTCAACAGACGGGGACCATACAGAACTTTCTCCCTGTCATCGCACTGAGCGGTATGCAACTCCCGCTCCACAGTGCGCAGCCAATCTTCAGCATCCATAGGGTCAGAAGAATGAGCGAACGTTGGTGGATGACCTCTCATGAATTCAGCACGCTTGTCTCTGGGCATCTGAGGCATTTGAGGTTGAGGTGGGGCCTGCTGCTGTTGCTGCTGCTGCTGCTGAATGGCGGCCAAAGTCTGACCGATGGCTTGAACTGCCTGAGTCTGCATCAAAAACATCTGCTCGATGGACATCGGGGGCGGGGGCGGCAGGTGCTGCTGCTGGGGCACCTCATCCTGCGGAGCGGCTCGCTCCTGCTGAGCACGCCTTCCTCCTCTGCGCCTGTTCTCTGACATCTGCAGAATGCAACCACACATCAGAACTGATCTAGCAAATCTTGCAGCATAAGAAAAGAGTAGAGGATTCTTCAACAGCACTGAACAGATGAGCATCTTCACTGATCTCCAACACAGACCACACAGCTTCTCAGATAAAGAGGAAAGGGGAATAAAAGGTTTCTCAACTATATAACTAACTCCATTAACATAATAGGTAAACCAAAATGCAGGGGATACCCACACTCTGGTGACAATCATTACAAAGATCCAAACCAAACATAGTTCATCATGACAAACATAAATGCACAGGATATAGCAAACTACCCTGTCTAACTAAGACTAACTAAAACTGAGACTAACGCTAAGACTGAAGCTTCTATGTATATATATTTCGTATTAATTACAAGATCCAACTCTGATGATCTATGGTTCTAGAGTTATCTTGGTCTTGCAGTCGGGATTGCCATAAGACTGGGATCCACGCCGAGGTGAACGGTACGGGTGCCGAGTCCCGACAGGAGCGGGGGAACCACCATCCAAGTGACGACGTTCCGCGCGCTCAGCCCGCAGCAGGGCGATCTCAGCACGAGCCCTACTCAGCTCGTCTAATGCATGGTCCAGCTCCGTGTTTAGCACGGCGGCTAGGTTGACTGTGCTGCTCAACCTAGGATTGCCCTCACCGACAGGTGAGACAATCACGCCTCCTGTGCTGCCGGATGGACAGCGGGGGTAATACTTCAGGTCAAGACCGTCAGCTGCCCCACCGAAAACCGAGCAGTAGTGCGAAAGCGCACGCCGTGCAGCATCTTGCATGGCTGCCTCAGCTGAGTCCCGCTCAGAGATAGAATAGTGCTCTGAGCAGACCTTAGCACCCTGGAGACTGTTCTCCGGGCAGCGCACCAAGCAGGTTGCCTCCCAGCGGTCCGGGTAGACCCCGCGACTGTGCTGGTAGACCACACAGCGATACTCGACGGACCAAGTATGTCGGTCAAATGCTCGACGTAGCAGGGTGTCGAGCGCATCGTGGAAGTGACACCCGCGAGCAGCGTCGCGAGTGATGGGTCGAGCAACCCATCCTTCCGGCTCAGGGTTAGCAGAGAAGTCGGTGTCGTGGCTCGAGCTGTCGTCGCCACCTCCGTCGTCTGGATCTCCTCCAGCAGCTGCTCCAGGGGCTGGGGCGCCCAGTGGTGGTGCAGGGGGCGCCTCCAGAGGAAGCACAGGGGAGCAGCTCCTCACAGACTCTATCTCCTGGTGGAGCGAGAAAGAAGAGCCCTGCTGCTCCTGTCGTCGACATTCCTGCTCCTCACGCAGGCGGTGGTGTAGTCTCTCCAAGTGGCTGGACTGTCCGGCCACGGGACGGCGAAGCGGACGCTCAGCAAGGCGGGAGGGTAAGAAGGGGATGACTGACTTTCGTGCAGTGTGTCTAAGTCGAGCCATCTACAAAAGACATCGCAAGCAAAAGGGTAAGAACAGAATCAATATGACCAGCAAATAATGAATCATAAGTGAATGAAGGATTAGAATAAAACATGATTTTCAGCAAGGTATAATATATAGTAGAACATAGGTTTGGTCGGTATGACCAACTTTTGAAGGGATATCAAAGTCAAGGAAGGGACAGAGGTCTATAGTCCTTAGAACGGCCATTCTACTCTAGGCTAGCGGTCCTACAGTCAGCACGGCTTTGATACCACTTATGTCACACCCGGTTTTAGAAGGCAAACCGAATGCGAACCATGTACGTGCCAGGATCAGTTATTCACGTACACAGCAGTTACATAATATGGACATCATCACACAGTGCTCAAAATAGTATTAATAAGGGAAATAGTCGGTTACATCATACGTCTGAGACGTCCATATAGTTCTTACAATAAATCAAAGTGCGGAAAAGAAACGTAGATAACTGCGGCCTTCACAGGCAGCCGACTGGGGGTTGCCGCTAACCCACTCCTAGAACTCGTCGTAGTCTTGGAACTCCTGGAAGTCTCCTTCCACAGTTTCATCTTCGCCTGAGCAGTGGTTGCAATGCTGACAACCTGGGGATGGGGGGGGGTTTGGTGTGTAGAGCAAGGGTGAGTACACATCAACATACTCAGCAAGCATCCTGTTTGGCTGTAGTGGACTAGCTTTATGTGGGGATAAGTCAAGCAGTTGCTTTTAGTTGGTCAGATTATTACTTACTAGTAGAAAGCCAAGTTTTAGCATTACCCAAGTTATTAACCCGATGTACCCTTTCCAAACGGAAAGAATACCACTTACCAGCACCATAGTCATAACCAAAACCATCGATTCTCATAGCCACCTGTACCACAATGTCTCTGATCAAGTACCACTAATCACTGGAGCTCCCTTGGCCGCTCATAACCGCGAGCACGGCTGATATATCAGTTTTCAAACACTCTGCAGAGGTTGTGCACTTTACCCACAAGCCGTGATTCCCATTCTGCCCGGAGATCATGACTCTCCATTGATCACTACCAAGGTGACCCAGCAGGGCATCACTACGTAGCCTTTACAAAGATTCCCCGGGGCTGTAGCCACCCGTTAGGTTTCCTAAATGTACCGCACTCCTCCCCAAGGGACAAATCAACCTTGGCAGAGCGAGCCGCATACACCGAGCCCCATTGACGGCACGACGGCTAAGTGAACTACACCCCGGATCCTCTAATTATTCAGCTAAGGGCACCCCATTCCACCCTCATGGTTGCACTGTTTTCCCGGGCGGTCATCCATAGAACAGGTCCTTACGGAGAGGCACTCGAGAAACCGCTCGAGCCCCCTTGATGACCACAAGCATAACATCATCATAAGAGAAGGGAAAACAGCGTATCATAGATAATCTCATCATGTTCATTGATTATAGTTGAGCAATAGCATAAAGCTAAACAGTAATAATCCAACCCAAATAGGTAAACAAGGACATGGATAACAAAACTAGTCAATCCTTAGGCATAAATGTGTAAAGCGGGAGGTGAATTAAATAATGAGTAGGACATGGATAGGTCAAGGGACACTTGCCTCCACCAACCGACTGCTGCTCAGGGGCTTCTCCTGCGAGTTCCTCGGGCTCTTTAACCGGATCGTTCTCTAAGCGGGTGCAAACATACATACATCCATCCATTGAAATTAGGAAACCAACAGTACACCATACAAGAGGACAAGTAAAGCAAATATGCACAGAATACCACATACGATAATGAATTTACCTTGGTTAGAAAGAAACGAGGGAAAGTCTCGCAAGGGTTGAGGCTTATGCTCGAGGGACACTACGGGTAAATGAAAGACTAGACGTCACGTGCTCTAGTTTTAATCAGTTCTAACAAAAGAATTAGCTACATGCACTACTGTAAATGCGATCACTTTTAGTAGATTAACATAGAATAAGATAGACGATTGAATATACAAATTAACTATCGTAACCAATTTCCAAATTAAGACTCCTACCTTATTAATATAAACGACGTGATTAGCGCATATAGGAGACGGGGGGGGTAGACGAGGGGTTAGGGGGGTAGACGAGGCACGACGAGTCGTGCCAAGGCACGCGCACTACGTGGGCACGCACGCGAGGCCGCACGCACACGCCACGGACTAACTGTACGCACGTCGGGGCCGTGCGCTAGCCGAGCTCAAAGCCGCGCGCCATAGGCACGCTGGGCCGAACTCAAGGCTACGCCGGGGCCGACACGACGCGAGCAAGGCACGGCGGGGCGGGCGGGCAAGCACGCGGGGGCCAGCGAGCGCGAGCGAGCGAGGACGCGGCCGGACGAGGCCGAGCGCGGGGACGGGCGGCCGAGCCGGGGCACGGGGCGGTTGAACCGGGGGGGGCGCCGAGCTCGCCGGGAGGCGGGCGCGCGCGGGCGGCTTGCCGGAGCGGGCGCGAGGGCGGGGCCGAGCGGGGCCGGGCGAGGGCGGCTCGCCGGAGGGCGGCGAGGCGGGGCCGACGCGGGCGCGGGGCTCGCCGGGGGCGAGGCAGCCGAGGGCGGCCAAGCCGGGGGCGGGGCCGAGGGGCGCGGCCGAGCGCGGGACGGGGCGGGGGCTCGCCGGAGCGGCCGGGCGCGGGCTCGCCGGAGCGGCCGGGCGCGGGCGGCGCGGGGCAGCCAAGCTCGCCGGGGACGGGCGAGGGCGGCCGGGGCGGGGAAGGGCCGGGGTCGGGGACGGGCCGGGCGGGCGAGGGAGGAGGAGGGAGAAGGGGGGAAGGAGAGGGGAGGAGGGGGGCCTCACCGGAGGGGGCGGCGCGGCGGCGGCGCCGGGGAGGGGAGAGGCGACGGCGGCGGCGGCGCTAGGGCAAGGGCGGCGCGGTTAGGGTTTGGGGAGAGAGAGCGAGAGAATGACGGGCGGGGCCCGCGGGGGGGATTTTTGGGAAAAAAAGAAAAGGGTGGGGGGGCGGCTGGGCCGGATGGGCCCAAAGTGGGGGAAGGGGGGGGCGCGCGCGGCTGGGCCGGCCGGGGCCCACGCGGGAGGGGAGGGGGGAGGGGGCGGCTGGGCCGGCCGAAGGGGGGGGGGGCTGGGCCGAAATGGGAAAGAGAGGGAGGGAGAGAAAAAGAAAAAGGTTTTCTTTTTCTAAAATCTAATTTTCTCGGGATGAATGCTTTCACATTTTAAACACCCAAAAAATATGCATGGTTCGGCATGATGCTTCACACAAAATAAAGTAATTTAGGTTTTTTCTTTACACGGGAAATCCAAGCCAAACCCCGCTATAACTTTGGAAAAATATCAAGGTTTAGCGAGGGAACGAGAAAAGAAAAGGGGTAACGCCTGAATTTGGTGAGAGACAAGAAGAAAAAATTCTACCCCCAAATTCAGGGCGTTACACCCAACCACCCCACATTCAAGTCATCCAAGTTTTCCAACTTCCAACCACTTACAAGAGCTCTAGCATTGAATTCTAGACACACACAAGTGATCAAATCTTCTCCCAATTCCACAAAAGCTTTAGTGTTAAGTGAGAGAGATTTGTTGTGTTCTTTTGAGCTCTTACGCTTGGATTGCTTTCTTTCTCATTCTTTCTTGAGATCAAACTCACTTGTAATCGAGGCAAGAGACACCAATCGTGTGGTGATCCTTGTGGGAACTTTATGTTCCAAGTGATTGAGAAGAAAAGCTCACTCGGTCCGAGGGACCGTTTGAGAGAGGGAAAGGGTTGAAAGAGACCCGGTCTTTGTGACCACCTCAACGGGGAGTAGGTTTGCAAGAACCGAACCTCGGTAAAACAAATCCGCGTGTCACACTCTTCATTCGTTTGCGATTTGTTTTGCGCCCTCTCTCTCGGACTCGTTTCTATTTCTAACGCTAACCCGGCTTGTAGTTGTGATTAATTTTGTAAATTTCAGTTTCACCCTATTCACCCCCCTCTAGGCGACTTTCACTTACGTCAGCAAGGATCCGACAGCCCCGACAGCTGTACTTCTGCCGGGATCCAGCTCTCCTCCGACGGCCACGACATCACATGAACAGGGCAGCAACACCTCTCCGACAGCCACGACGGCATGTACGTAGGGCACTAGCTCCTCTCTGCTAGACACGTTAGCACATTGCTACACCCCCCATTGTACACCTAGGCCCTCTCCTTACGTCTATAAAAGGAAGGTCCAGGGCTCTCGTACGGGAGGTTGGTCGCGCGGGAGAACGGGCCGACGCATAAGGCTCTCGCTCTCTCTCTCTCCCACGTGAATGCTTGTAACCCCCTACTGCAAGCGCATCCATCTGCCCTGGGCGCAGGACAACACGAAGGTCGCGGTTTCCCCTTACTGTTCTCCCCCTTTGTGTCTCGTCTCGCGCCGACCCATCTGGGCTGGGACACGCAGCGACAATTTACTCGTCGGTCCAGGGACCCCCGGGGTCGAAACGCCGACAGTTGGCGCGCCAGGTAGGGGCCTGCTGCGTGTTGACGAACAGCTTCCCGTCAAGCTCCAGATGGGTAGTCTCCAGCAACCTTTCCAACCCAGGACGATGCTCCATTTCGGGAGTCTTGAGTTCATGTCCCTCGACGGCAGCTACGACATGATACTCCTTCCTCCACCGCGCGACAGCGACAATGGCGGCCGTCAGCCCGCCCGCCGGCGGCGGAATCAACGACGTCTTCCCCACATGGCGGAAGAACAACATTCGGGTTTGTCTCGTCACCTCCCCCACCGACGGAGGAGGCGGGGCAACCATGGCCAAGCAGGAGGCGGCACCTCGTCGGCTGTCGAGCAAGTCGACGACGCCGGCGCCCCAGGGGGGGACACGTCGGGCTTTGACCTTGCGTCTGAGACGAAGACGAGCGCCGTTTCCCCGCAACACGCCAACCCCAAGCAGATGAACGACGCCAGCACGCTCGCGAAGGACTTGCTGGGCGTCGCCCTCGTACCTGAGACAACGGTGCAGTCCGCCCCTGACGCGATTTCATCACCGCCCGTCGACCAAGAGGTACCGACCGATCCCCATCTCGTGCCTTTTGGATTCAGCTTCGACCCACCAAGCGACCTCACTTCGGTGGAAGCCTTCATAGTGGCATGTACCAACCCTCCGGGGTACCATATGCGGTCGCCGTGGGACAGACTGACGGCCCTCTCGACCTACGAACCCTCAGGTTCCGAGGATTTCTCTGGGCTCGGTAACCCCAGTGCCATGCGGGACTTCATGACCGCATGCGACTACTGCCTCTCCGATTGTTCCGATGGTAGCCACGGCTTCGGCGATGAGGACTGCGGCCCGAGTCGTGAATGTTTCCACGTCGATCTAGGGGGTCCCGGCGAAGGCAACCATCTTGGTATGCCAGAGAGCGGCGATCCCCCTAGGCCTGCGCCTCGCGTTGACATCCTTCGGGAGCCAGCTGTGGTCCTAGTCCCTGCGGGGGTCAGGACGCACAGCTCGAGCAAATCCGCGAGATGCAAGCCAGGCTCGACGAGGGAGCAGGAACACTTGAGCAGTTCCGGCGGAACATCGGGCAGGAATGGGCAGACCAAGCTCCGGCCGGAGAAGCGCATCATCTACCCTAGGGCATCCAGCACCGCATTGCCGACGATGTCAGGGCAAGGCCGCCACCGGCTTCCAGTGGGGTCGGCCAGAACCTGGTTGCAGCAGCAATACTACTCCGTGTGATGCCGGAACCATCGACCACCGAAGGGCGGCGTATCCAGGGAGAGCTCAAGAATCTCCTGGAGGATGCCGCGGTCCGACGGGCCGAAAGCTCTGCCTCCCGAAGGCAGGGGTACCCCTCGGAGCATCGCGCCGTGACTTCCCGATTCGTGCGGGAAGCCTCAGTCCACACCGGGCGCATGCGCAACACGGCGCCTGCGGCCCCGGGTCTCCTCGGCAACGAGCACCACCACCGCAACCGTCGAGCCCACCTCGACGAGAGGGTGCACCGAGGCTACCACCCCAGGCGTGGGGGACACTACGACAGCGGGGAGGATCGGAGCCCCTCGCCCGAACCACCCGGTCCGCAGGCTTTCAGCCGGGCCATACGACGGGCGCCGTTCCCGACCCGGTTCTGAACCCCGACTACCATCACAAAGTACTCGGGGGAGACGAGGCCGGAACTGTGGCTCGCGGACTACCGACTGGCCTGTCAGCTGGGTGGAACGGACGATGACAACCTCATCATCCGCAACATCCCCCTGTTCCTCTCCGACACCGCTCGAGTCTGGCTGGAGCATCTGCCTCCGAGGCAGATCTCTAACTGGGACGACCTGGTCCAAGCCTTCGCTGGCAACTTCCAGGGCACGTACGTGCGCCCCGGGAACTCCTGGGATCTTTGAAGCTGCCGCCAGCAGTCGGGAGAGTCTCTCCGGGACTACATCCGACGATTCTTGAAGCAGCGCACCGAGCTGCCCAACGTCACCGACTCGGACGTCATCGGCGCGTTCCTCGCCGGCACCACCTGCCGCGACCTGGTGAGCAAGCTGGGTCGCAAGACCCCCACCAGGGCGAGCGAGCTGATGGACATCGCCACCAAGTTCGCCTCTGGCCAGGAGGCGGTTGAGGCCATCTTCCGAAAGGACAAGCAGCCCTAGGGCCGCCAGCCGGAAGACGTCCCCGAGGCGTCCGCTCAGCGCGGCACCAAGAAGAAGAACAAGAAGAAGCCGCGAGCGAAACGCGACGCCACCGACGCGGACCTTGTCGCCGCCGCTGAGTACAAGAACCCTCGGAAACCTCTTGGAGGTGCCAATCTCTTCGATAAGATGCTCAAGGAGCCGTGCCCCTATCATCAGGGGCTCGTCAAGCACACCCTTGAGGAGTGCGTCATGCTTCGGCGCCACTTTCACAAGGCCTGTCCACCGGCGGAAGGTGGTAGGGCCCACAACAACGACAAGAAGGAGGATCACAAGGCAGAGGAGTTCCCTGAGGTCCACGACTGCTTCATGATCTACGGTGGGCAAGTGGCGAACGCCTCGGCTCGGCACCGCAAGCAAGAGCGTCGGGAGGTCTGCTCGGTAAAGGTGGCGGCGCCAGTCTACCTAGACTGGTCTGACAAGCCCATCACCTTCGACCAGGGCGACCACTCCGACCACGTGCCGAGCCCGGGGAAATATCCGCTCGTTGTCGACCCCGTCATCGGCAACGTCAGGCTCACCAAGGTCCTCATGGACGGAGGCAGCAGCCTCAACATCATCTACGCCGAGACCCTCGGGCTCCTGCAGATCGATCTGTCCTCGATCCGAACAGGCGCGGCGCCTTTTCACGGGATCATCCCTGGGAAACGCGTCCAACCCCTCGGACAACTCGATCTGCCCGTCTGCTTCGGGACTCCCTCCAACTTCCGAAGGGAAACCCTCACGTTCGAGGTGGTCGGGTTCTGAGGAACCTACCACGCAGTACTGGGGAGGCCATGCTACGCCAAGTTCATGGCCGTCCCCAACTACACCTACCTCAAGCTCAAAATGTCGGGCCCCAACGGGGTCATCACCGTCGGCCCCACGTACCGACACGCGTACGAATGCGACGTGGAGTGCGTGGAGTACGCCGAGGCCCTCGCCGAATCTGAGGCCCTCATCGCCGACCTGGAGAGCCTCTCCAAGGAGGCGCCAGATGCGAAGCGCCATGCCGGCAACTTCGAGCCAGCAGAGACGGTTAAGTCCGTCCCTCTCGACCCCAGCAACGACGCCTCCAAGCAGATCCGGATCGGCTCCAAGCTCGACCCCAAATAGGAAGCAGTGCTCGTCGACTTACTCTGCGCGAACGCCAAAGTTTTCGCGTGGATTCCCTCGGACATGCCTGGCATACCGAGGGATGTCGCCGAGCACTCGCTGGATATCCGAGCTAGATCCCGACCCATGAAGCAGCTTCTGCGCCGATTCGACGAAGAAAAGCGCAGAGCCATAGGCGAGGAGATCCACAAACTGATGGCTGCAGGGTTCATCAAAGAGGTATTCCATCCTGAATGGCTTGCCAACCCTATGCTTGTAAGAAAGAAAGGAGGGAAATGACGGATGTGTGTAGACTACACTGGTCTAAACAAAGCATGTCCAAAGGTTCCCTACCCTGTGCCTCGCATCGATCAAATCGTGGATTCCACTGCTGGGTGCGAAACCCTGTCATTCCTCGACGCCTACTCAGGGTATCACCAAATCAAGATGAAAGAGTCCGACCAGCTCGCGACTTCTTTCATCACACCTTTTGGCATGTACTGCTACGTTACTATGCCATTTGGTTTGAGGAATGCGGGTGCGACATACCAAAGGTGCATGAACCACGTGTTTGGCGAACACATTGGTCGGACCGTCGAGGCTTACGTCGATGACATCGTAGTCAAGACGAGGAAAGCCTCCGACCACCTCTCCGACCTTGAAACGACATTCAAGTGTCTCAAGGCGAAAGGCGTAAAACTCAATCCCAAGAAGTGCATCTTCGGAGTCCCCCAAGGCATGCTCTTGGGGTTCATCGTCTCCGAGCGGGGCATCGAGGCCAACCAGTAGAAAATCGCGGCCATCACCAACATGAGGCCCATCAAGGACTTGAAAGGCGTACAGAGGGTCATGGGATGCCTTGCGGCTCTGAGCCGCTTCATCTCGTGCCTCGACGAAAGAGGCCTACCTTTGTACCGCCTCTTAAGAAAGACCGAGTGCTTCACTTGGACCCCCGAGGCCGAGGAAGCCCTTGGGAACCTGAAGGCGCTCCTTACGAACGCACCCATCCTGGTGCCTCCCGCTGCCGGAGAAGCCCTCTTGATCTACGTCACCGCTACCACTCAGGTGGTCAGCGCCACGATCGTGGTCGAAAGACGAGAAGAAGGGCATGCATTGCCCGTCCAGAGGCCGGTCTACTTCATCAGTGAGGTACTGTCCGAGACCAAGATCTGCTACCCACAAATTCAGAAGTTGTTGTACGCGGTGATTCTGACGCGACGGAAGTTGCGACACTACTTCGAGTCTCATCTGGTGACTGTGGTGTCATCCTTCCCCCTGGGGGAGATCATCCCGTGCCGAGAGGCCTCAGTTAGGATTGCAAAGTGGGCGGTGGAAATCATGGGCGAGACAATCTCGTTCGCCCCTCGGAAGGCCATCAAGTCCCAAGTCTTGGCGGACTTTGTGGCTGAATGGGTCGACACCCAGCTCCTGGCAGTTCCGATCCAACCGGAACTCTGGACCATGTTTCTTTACGGGTCGCTGATGAAAATAGGGGCAGGTGCGGGCCTGCTCTTCATCTCGCCCCTCGGGAAGCACCTCCGCTACGTGCTGCGCCTCCATTTCCCGGCGTCCAACAACGTGGCTGAGTACGAGGCTCTGGTCAACGGGTTGCGCATCGCCATCGAGCTAGGGGTCCGACGCCTCGACGCTCGCGGTGACTCGCAGCTTGTCATCGACCAAGTCATGAAGAACTCCCACTGCCGCGACCCAAAGATGGAAGCCTACTGCGACGAGGTTCGGCGCCTGGAGGACAAGTTCTACGGGCTCGAGGTCAACCACGTCGCCCGGCGGTACAACGAGACTGCGGACGAGCTGGCGAAGATAGCTTCGGCACGAACAACGGTTCCCCCGAACGTCTTCTCCTGGGACCTACATCAACCCTCAGTCAAGACAAACGACATGCCCGAGCCCGAGAAGGCCTCGGCCCGGCCCGAGGCACCCTCGGCTACC
Source organism: Zea mays (assembly GCF_902167145.1). Taxonomy (NCBI): domain Eukaryota; kingdom Viridiplantae; phylum Streptophyta; class Magnoliopsida; order Poales; family Poaceae; genus Zea; species Zea mays. The sequence goes on along the minus strand of NC_050100.1, from coordinate 55,701,266 downwards.
GAGGGTGAGGCTCTGCTCATCGAGGAAGAGCGGAATGGGGACACGCCTAATCGAAACTGGCAGACCTCGTACCTGCAATATCTCCACCGAGGAGAGCTACCCCTCGACAGAGCCGAAGCTCGGCGACTGGCGCGGCGTGCCAAGTCATTCGTCTTGCTGGGTGACGGGAAGGAGCTCTACCACCGCAGCCCCTCCGGCATCCTCCAGCGATGCATATCCATCGCCGAAGGCCAGGAGCTCTTACAAGAAATACACTCGGGGGCTTGTGGTCATCACGCAGCGCCTCGAGCCCTTGTTGGAAACGCTTTCCGACAAGGTTTCTACTGGCCAACCGCGGTGGCCGACGCCACTAGAATTGTCCGCACCTGCCAAGGGTGTCAATTCTACGCAAGGCAGACGCACCTACCCGCTCAGGCTCTGCAAACAATACCCATCACCTGGCCGTTTGCTGTGTGGGGTCTGGACCTTGTCGGTCCCTTGCAGAAGGCACCCGGGGGCTACACGCACCTACTGGTCGCCATTGACAAATTCTCCAAGTGAATCGAAGTCTGACCCCGAAACAGCATCAGGTCCGAACAGGCGGTGGCATTCTTCACCAACATCATCCATCACTTCAGGGTCCCGAACTCCATCATCACCGACAATGGCACCCAGTTCACTGGCAGAAAGTTCCTGGACTTCTGTGAAGACCACCACATCCGGGTGGACTAGGCCGCCGTGGCACACCCCATGACGAATGGGCAGGTAGAACGTGCCAACAGCATGATTCTGCAAGGACTCAAGCCGAGGATCTACAACGACCTCCACAAGTTCGACAGGCGATGGATGAAGGAACTCCCCTTGGTGGTCTGGAGCCTGAGGACGACGCCAAGTCGAGCCACGGGTTTCACGCCGTTCTTTCTAGTTTATGGAGCCGAGGCCATCTTGCCCACAGACTTAGAATACGGTTCCCCAAGGACGAGGGCCTACGACGACCGATGCAACCAGACCAACCGAGAAGACTCACTGGACCAGCTGGAAGAGGCTCGGGACGTGGCCTTACTACACTCGGCGCGGTATCAGCAGTCCCTGCGATGCTACCACGCCCGAGGGGTTCGGTCCCGAGACCTCCAGGTGGGCGACTTGGTGCTTTGACTACGACAAGACGCCCGAGGGCGGCACAAGCTCACGCCTCCCTGGGAAGGGCCGTTCGTCATCGCCAAGGTTTTGAAGGCCGGGACGTACAAGCTGGCCAACAGTCAAGGCGAGGTCTACAACAACGCTTGGAACATCCGGTAGCTACATCGCTTCTACCCTTAAGATGTCTTCAAGCCGTTCATATACCTCGTTTACATATGAAGTCTAACCATCAAGGAAGGGTCAGCCTTGCCTCGGCAAAGCCCGACCCTCCCTCGGGGGCTAGAAGGGGGGAACCCCCTCCGCGTCAAAATTTTCCTCGGAAAAAGTCTTTCTGCCAGAATATCTTTCGTGCTTTTCGACTACTTCGGTAGTGGGATCATGAAAACGACGGAGTACACGTAAGCAGGCAAGGTCGACCGAGCCGAGGGACTCCTACGCCTCCGGGATACGGATACCTCACTCGTCACCTTCTGCGAGAAGTAACTCGCGTTCAGATGAGCAATCCTGCTGACCGAACAAGCCTTAACGCTCAAAAGACTTTCTGCCGAAACGGTTTTTCGGGTTTTCTCGGCTACGTCGATAATAGAATCTCGCGGACGAGCAAGAGTACACGTAAGGGGCAAGGCCGACCGAGCCGAGGGATTCCTACGCCTCCGGGATACGGATACCTCACTCATCACCTTCCGTGAGAAGTAACTCTAGCTCGGATAAATGATTCTGCTACCGACGAGCAAGGCCTGATACTCGAAACAAGAGGAAAAGAAACACAACTTTACAACGCGACGACAGTATGTTTGGGCCTCGGCGGCCGCAAAAAACATATGCATACTACAGGCAAACCGATCCTGCAGGCTCAGACGTCAAGGGGGGGAGCAGCAGCACCCTCGGCGTCAACTGCACCTTCGGCGAAGTCCAACCGAGCCTCGGACGGCAACACGGTCGGAGGATCTCCGCTCCGAAGGACGACGTCAGCACCACGCCCGGGCCATCGCCGCCAGGGTCTCCTCCAGGAACCCGGCCCGAGCAGACGGCTCGGTCGGCCGCCCCGAAGCCTCAGCCAGCTGTCCCCCGAGGACACCAGCCCAGCTCGTGGCCTCAGCAACTCGACTCCGGCGTTGGTCCCGCCAGTGGACGACCCGGCCAGGCCCCGGCCGACGAAGCTTCCTTTTTCGAGCCAACTCCGCCTCTGTCCACGCTGACACCGCTGCCCTCGGCCCCGGCTCACCATAGAGCGGCCGAGGGTTTCTTTGACTAAGCAAGTGAAGCCTCGGGCGGCAAGGCCGACCGAGCCGAGGGATTCCTACGCCTCCGGGATACGGATACCTCACTCATCACCTTCCGCACAGAGCAACTCACATTTGGTTAAGCGGTTCAGCTAGCCGACAGGCGAGTTCTAGTGCTCGAAAATGAGGAAAAAAACACGGTATTACACCCAAAAATACCTACATGTTCAGGCCCCGACAGCCACAATGAACGAACACCGGCACTCAAGGTGCCATTACAAACGGAACTCCGGTTCCACTCCCGCAGGTACGAACAACCCCCACATTAGAGGGCCTGCGGGGCGACAAAACCCCTGGTGGCTCGCCGACGCCCGCTCCGGCAGCAGCGACAACGACCTCCGCTCCGAGTGGCCAAACAGCAGCAGCGATGACCTCAGGGCGGACGCTGCTGCGACGAGCTCCTCGCCCACGTCCCCACTCGAGGGGCGAGGACAAGCTATCAAAGCCAAAGAGCCGAAGGCCCGGAGCGCGGATGGTGGCGGCGATCTCGTCGGCAACGAGGACTTCTTCAGCCGCCATCACCTCAACGTCGATGACGACAGCCATCCGCCCACCGGCAGATCCCCACTCGGATCCTCCCGGACAGGCGTGCACCGACCTCCGTGCAAGAGGCGTCGTACCGGAGCAAAGGCAGGACAGCCCAAGAACACGAACGCCGCCTTAGCAGCGCGCGACGTCTTGGGCGGCCCTCTGGTGCGCGCGGCGCGGCGACCGCTCGTACGGCGGGAGGGGACACCGGGAGCCGAGCCAGAGCCAGCTGAGCCAGTGAGCCCAACGCACTAAAGCTGACGACGCTCGCGGCCGACCAGCCCCGCGTTGTCAGAGTCCACCCCTTCCGCTAGGCCAGTGAGCACCCTCTCCCCTGAATGCTGAAGGAGAGGGTGACCCACGAACCCATGCGGGAGGTAGAGCTCCGGCTCAGCCCGCCCTCCACCCCAGCAAGGATGATGAAGATCCTTGAAGCTGAGGGCGGGGCAGAGGCCGCAGCCCGGTTTCCTTCTCCCCACCATCAAGCTGGTGGTCACCGTCTTGGGTGACCACCGGCGAGGGGATGCAGCCGGGCTGCCTGATGAAAATCCTTGAAGCCAAGCGATGGCTGAAAGGTACCAACTTCCGCGAAGTTGCGTTCCTCCAACGACAGCAAGACGAAAGCGACGCGAGTGCTCCCCATCCGGGGGCTCGGAAGGTGGAAGGACGTGATGCATGAAGGGAGTGCGAAGACATGGTTGCCATCCAAGGGGGTCACCCTCCTTTTAAAGGCGACTCTCCCCACTTGCGTCCTCAACCGTCACGGACTAAGTCTTCTCCAACACGCTCCAAGGTCCTCCCCCTACGACACGGGGGCTGGGTCCCACGCGTCATGCAAGATGGCCCAGGACAGAAGAAGCCAAACCGCCACGCGTGGAGCGCGTAACTGCCCAGCGGTTACAAGCATTCCTCCACTTTCGCCTGGACCAGCGGGTGAAAAGTCGGACCGCCGTGCAGACGGCATGCCACTGCACCAAGGGGACGCAACCTTTCGACTTCGACGCGTCCAGCTTGGAGGTCCAGGCCCACACGTCATGTAACCGGCGCGCCGATTACTACGTGCAAGAAACTGCACCGCCACTCGCGCTAGTATCGCGCCTTCTCGATTGCGGAACCGGTGCCGCGACTCGAGGCGACCCTGCGCATGACCCGACAGTGCCAACCGAGCACATCGGTCACGGGTCAGTCAACCGCGGGAGAAGGCGCGACGGTCGATACGGCCAGAAATGGGCCGACAGTAATGGCGGTGGCAGGCGGGCGGAAGCAGCAGTCAAGTCGTCAGCAAGCTCATGCCCCCTCCTGGGACAGCGAGAGAACCCTCTCCGACGGCGTGAAGACGACGCGCCCGTGTTCCGTTCCTCGAACGGCTCGCGCACGCACAACGGATGCCCCGCGAACCACTCGTCCCATCGCATTAACTCTGCGGCGGGACAGGCGGCACCTTTGGCAGGCAAAGCAGACGACGCTTCACCTCCGCCATAATGACCGCGTCAAAAAAAGGTGCGCCACGTCATTCGATTTCGTATCCTTTTCCACTTCCTCTTTCTCTCTCTTGCTACAGGGACCGGGGAAGGGGATACTCCGAAAGGGATCCTTCTCCGCGAAGGAAGCGGGCCCCGAGCCCCCCTACTGATCAGAGGTTCGAAGGCTAGCCCCTCGGAAGGGTTCAACAGCCGCCTCAGAGCACTCGGGCTCCGCGCCCACTACTGGTCAGAGGTTTGAAGGCTGGCCCCTCGGAAGGGTTCAACGGCCGCCTCAGGCCACTTGGGCTTCGCGCCCACTACTGATCAGGGGTTCGTAGGCTAGCCCCCGAAGGGTTCGACAGCCGCCTCAGAGCATGCAGAGCGAGGGATGACCCTAGGTACGTTCGATACATAACCAAGGCTTGGGCTACGCTCCCGAGGTACCCTAGGACATTTCTGAGACCGACGGGAACGATTTTGTAACGGAATCCCACCAGAGGGAGGCATCGAGCCCTCGGACCCCGTCAAAAGGGGACCGGGTCCGGCGAATCACCCGCAGGTACTTTTGGAGCGCGCCTCCGGGCCACTAGCCGACCCCTAACGAATGGGGCACGGGCGTCCACTCGGATTACCCGTTAGCAACTCACTGGAGACACCATGTTCGGCGCCCTCCGAGGGCAACATGGCGCTTCCCCCCTCCTCCTTGCGGAAAGGCGACACAGGGGCGTATGAAAAAAGCCGAGTCTGTCCTTGACCGTCCTCTCGCTCTGTGCGGAGGCTCGGGGGCTACTCTCGTAAACCCGACTCCGGCCAAACTGTTGACAGCGTCAACATACCAGCCCGAGAACTTGGGACCTGACTAAGCACCCGGGCAACGACCAGTTCGCATGAGGGAACAACCAAACTGGCCGAGCCATCACGAAAGGCACTAAGACCTCGAAGGAGTCAAAACACTCCTCCGAGGCCCGGGGGCTACACCCGGCGGGTGCGCTCGCGCGCACCCACCGAAACGAAATTCAACCGAGGAAGGCCGGTCCCCTTGCAAAAAAGTGCGACAAAAGCCTCCAAGCGAGTGCCAACACTCCCTTTGAGGCTCGGGAGCTACTGTCGGGGACCATAATTAGGGGTACCCCCAAGACTCCTAATCTCAGCTGGTAAACCCCATCAGCACAAAGTTGCGAAGGCCTGATGGGCGCGATTCAGGCCAAGGCTCCGCTCAAAGGACACGATCCCGCCTTGCCCGAGCCCGACCTCGGGCAAAGACAACCGACCCCAGAAGATTCACGCCTCGCCCGAGGATCCCCTCAAGCAACGGACGCACCGTCGACTCGCCCAAGGCACAGCTCGGGAAGGCTTCGCGGAGAAGCAACCTTGGCCAAATCGCCACACCAACCGACCATATCGCAGGAGCATTTAATGCAAGGATCGCCTGACATCTTATCATGACGCGCGCTCTTCAGTCGACAAGGACGAAGTGACCGCAGTCACTTCGCCGCTCCACTAACTGACCTGACAGGAATACAGCGTCGCCTGCCCTGCTCTGACTGCCGTGCCACTCGCCAGAGTGAGTCTACAGCGGCTAAGTCCAGCTTCGGGCGACATAGGAAGCTCCGCCTCGCCCGACCCTAGGGTTCGGCCCCCATCTCGGCCTCGGAAGATGGACTTCGCCTCGCCCAACCCCAGGGCTCAGACTCAACCACGACTTAGAAGACGACGAACTCCGCGTCGCCTGACCCCAGGGCTCGGACTCAGCCTCGGCTCCGGAAGACGATGGACTCCGCCTCGCCCGACCCCAGGGCTCGGACTCAACCTCGACCTCGGAGGAATCGCCACCTCGCCCAAACTCGGGTCCGGACCGGCCACGTCGCCAGGAGGGCCATCATTACCCTGCTCCTAGCTAGCTCAGGCTACGGGGAACAAGACCGGCGTCCCATCTGGCTCGTCCCAGTAAACAAGTAATGATGACACCCCGCACGCTCCATGACGACGGCAGCTCCCAGCCCCTTACGTCAGCAAGGAGACGTCAGCAAGGATCCGACAGCCCCGACAGCTGTACTTCCGCAGGGCTCCAGCTCTCCTCCGACGGCCACGACATCACATGAACAGGGCAGCAACACCTCTCCGACAGCCACGACGGCATGTACGTAGGGCACTAGCTCCTCTCTGCTAGACACGTTAGCACATTGCTACACCCTCCATTGTACACCTGGGCCCTCTCATTACGTCTATAAAAGGAAGGTCCAGGGCTCTTGTGCGGGAGGTTGGCCGCGCGGGAGAACGGGCCGACGCATAAGGCTCTCGCTCTCTCTCTCTCCCACGCGAACGCTTGTAACCCCCTACTGCAAGCGCATCCATCCGCCCTGGGTGCAGGACAACACGAAGGCCGCGATTTCCCCTTACTGTTCTCCCCCCTTTGTGTCCCGTCTCGCGCCGACCCATCTGGGCTGGGACACGCAACGATAATTTACTCGTCGGTCCAGGGACCCCCCGGGTCGAAACGCCGACAGTAATCACATGACGCAACCAAGTTCGTACGACACAAATAATGCGTCGTGTTGCCAGGGCGCAGCCAATATTTAGCCAATGTCATAACTTAGCCGATTAATAATATAGTCTGATTAGCATGACCGGGTACCCTCTATACAATTTAATCATTTGGCATGAGTCTAAAGACTTAACGCAACACAAATATTTAGAGCGATTTGAGTATGTACATACAGTACAATATAGCCTTCACATGCATTCTAATATTTCTGCTATATATTTACAACGAAGAATAGAGCTGAAAGATAATACTGAAATTAATAGATGAGCATAAGCTTATCACGTGCAAGAAGTCATTTTTCATATATAAGGATGCATTTTCTACTGATTATTCGTGCCAAAGAATAAATAATTGAAATAAAGAAACATGTTTAATTATTTATTTTTCAGCCAACCACTTGCATGCAATGCTAAACGACTTTATTTTCTTAGCCACATCCGCATGCATGCATGCATGCATGCAGTGGAGTGCGGCACGCCTGCTGGGCATTACGTCTCTTTTGACCATCGTTTGGCCCCACATGACATATTGCTGGCGAAAAGGATAAGCACAAGCAAATGGTACGAACGTTGAGCGCCAGCTATATGGTCGGTCAATCACCGTCTGTTACGGTTTCGACACGTTCAACGCGACTAGCATATAGGGTATTCGATGGCTCGATCCCTAGTGGTGGGCGAGGTCGTACCCGTGCTGCTCGGACCAGCCGGTCATGGCCACGCCATCCGGCTCCGCAGCAGTGCCGATGGCAGCAGGCCACCTGTCAAATAAGGCAGCCACGCTACTGGCTTAGGTGCGCGGGCGAGCTCTGTCTCCACTGTCATGCCAACAGAGCCGTGACATGCCGGCCCGTTGCTCTTAGTCTCTCACGCATTTGCAACACCTATGGCTGCGACAGGCGGTCGTTGGTGCAGCCTACCCGGCCTGGCGCGTGCAAGCGCTTCTGGCGCGAGCAACCACCTGCGGTGCAGATGTAGCAGCAGAGAAGTAGCTCACATAGAGGCTAGCGGCTGGATTCTCTTCCGACGAATCAAGAACAGTAAACATACCGTTCGATTGCGTAGAGGAATAATCGAAGCCTGTCGCGTAGGACAGTTCGGCTAGGCCGGAGACCTGCTGGATTGACGTAGAGTTGATGCAGATCTGATCCCGCAGCAACGTCGAGGTAGAGCATGCTGATAACGTGTTGAGAACTACGTTACCACGAATCACCAGATCCGCTTCCTTCCCTCCCGTCAGCAGTAGAGGCGCAAGAAGATGTAGAGAACTCGTCTCCCTTCCCATAAGCACGACACAAGAAACACACGAGACACTGGATATAGGGTTGGGCCTCTGGCCTCTTTCTGATCTCTGTATTATGAGGTGGTATACAGGTTCCTTATATAGAGATATGAGACCCCTCAGGGGCAAAGCAGCTATTTGCCCACATAACCCTAACTAGGGTTACTTAACAGAGGGGTACGTGAGGGGGACATGCCACGCGCTTACTAAATACTAGAATCGGAACTGGACTAGTATGGCAATCGGGCGGGTAGTACACGGATATATAGTTCGCAAATCCATACCCGCGAGACAAAACTCAACCCATACCTGTACCCATAAACGTTCGTGGGTATGGATCTGTATCCATACCCGTACCCGTCGGGTATCCGCTATCCAGTGGATACCCGTTACCCACCCGCACACTACAATTTTAGCATTCAACACCAAACAACAATTATATCACATTTCGAAATAATTATCATTCTAATAACATCAAATGATAATTTCAGCACAAAACAACATATTATGGATAAAAACTAAAAATGAGAATTTATGATAATATATTAAATCTGGATGACTCACATGTTAGATATCCATTGGGTAACGGGTATGGATACTGGATATCCATACCCACGAAAAAAATATCCACGAATACCTTATTATATCTATAACCGTACCCGCGGATAACAAATTCCACCGTACCCATATTAAATGGATAATTATCCGCGGTTATTTACTCATACCCGTACCCATTGCCATGCCTAAACTGGACGTCTCCAGCGACAGCATGTGCCAGTGGGACCGAGAGGGCAAGGACGATAGCGAGGTGGGGAAGATGAAAAAGCTTCAACGAGTTGGCGGGAGTCGAGAGGAGGCGGTGACAACGTGGCATAGGATGATAGGAGCGAGCGGTGGAGCCACGATGACGGAGAGCGGTCGCTACGGTGGTGATGGTTTTGATTGGGAGGGGGCAGCTGTAATATTTTCTCTTTGTGGTGTATCTCTCTTTGTGGTGTATCCAGGCAGGGGCGGAGGGCCCATTATGGCCCAAGCCATACCTAAAAAACAGAACAGCTTACCTTGGAATCCCTAATCAGTGAACCGGCCGCCGCAGTCCCACACGTCCGCCGAGCCGAGGGCACGAGCAGCAGCCAGCACCGCCCAGCAGGCAGCAGGCGCCCAGGCCCAGCCCCAGCAGCGGAGCAGCCGCGGCGTGCGGCACCGCCCGCGCCCAGCACAGCAGGCCAGCCGCCAGCACCAGCAGGCAGTAGGCACGGCATCGGCCGGCGCACCGCTCTGACGGCTGACGCCCTGTCCGCCCAGGCGCCCAGCAGCCACGCCCACGCCGTCCGCCCAGCCCAGCATCCGCACGCGGCAGTGCGGCACCGCCCAGCAGCCGAGCCAGCAGCCCAGCACTCCGGCGCGCCTTCCGCTTCCAGGTTCGAGCACACACAGCAGTAGCACGCGAGGCCTTCCGCATCTTTGTTTGAATGTTGATTGTTTGAATGTTGATGTTTGTCACAAACTTGCAGGTAACAAATGCAATTGCCTAGGTCTTCAAGACATATATAACAAAATCAGTGGTATGACAATTACATGTTTTGTAGCAATTTGTTTTTATTTTAGACAATGTTTTATTTCTTTATATATATCGCGAGTTGTTATACAAGTTGATCGATTGTGTGTTAAATATTATATGGTTGTGTAGAGCCATACCTAATTTTTTTTTCCGTCCTCCGCCACTGTATCCAGGTGAATCTAGTTAGCACTAGAATGTGGATCGCTCAGAGGTTATATATTGGTAGTTGCACTTTGCTTCTCCTGCACTGCTCATTGCCGTTTATGTATATCCCGACGACTGATATTTTAGTAGCCGACGTGGACGTCCTAGGATACCAGGAATGCTCTGGAAGAATCTCGTCCCCTCACGAAGATTTACTGCCAAGCAAAGATTTTTATATATAGGGATATATATATATATATAGTCCATCTTATTTTATTATTGCTCGTGATTTATCCAATTAACACGCCGCCCATGTACGTCGTCGTCGTCGTCACTCCGAAAAAACCTGGCACCGCAAACCATTTGGGCCGGTTATATGATTTGGGTCAAGAGTGTTGGACTGTTTGGCCCATCGTACGGGCTAGGCTGGTTACGAATACTGTTGGGCTTTGTTGGTGTAGGTTAGGCATTGACGCATTTATTGTTACATCCTTTGTCCAACACGTACTACGTCTGTCGCCGAGCTACGCTCTCCGGGATCGCAGACCGTCACCGTAGCGGGCTCGGACCTGGCAAAATTTGGCCGAACTTTTGGCATCGGTACGAACCGAAGAGGTCGAAAGTTTTTTTTATTCGTGGCAGACGCTTCAACAATGGCTGTCTAGGAACGTGCTGGACTCAGATTTGAAGAATTGAGGAGACCGATCGTGGGAGGGGCGTGGCCGCGTGGGTATCTGGTTTCCGTGGGTGAAGGCGGCTGGTCCTGGTTTTCACGGGGGAAGGGAAACCGAGGAAGGATGACGCCAGTTTCAGCAGACGACTTGTGTTTTGTCCTGCCACGTTGTAAAATAGCTTCGTTTGTCGTCACTCGTCGGCAGCCATCAGCTTTCGTATATAACTATATATATCCTATAAAATAACACTCCCGTCCCGTCGCGTTCCTCCGGTTTACAGGGTGTCCGTGCGCCTGTGTCTCCATGGGTTTACACGCATGAATCGTGTTCGAAAGCGTAGCGCGACGCCGGACGGATTTGAAACGGAACGAACTCGATCGCTACGTCTCCAAACTTGTACACATCCGGTGTTGCAGAAAACAGATGAAAGAATATCACTGCGACGTGCGTCACGTGCTACATTTACATTGCCATCGCCCATGGCAAAAAAAAAACCCAAACATTATTCGCCAGACCACCGATCTCTGGTCTGAAGTGAACGACGACGAGGGGATCGATCGTCGTGCACGCACGCAGGTGGCTTCGCGTTCGCTCATCCAGCCACCTTTATCGCCGGAGCCTGCATTCAGCGGGCACGCCCCGGCCCTGCGGGAACCGCTTGGCGTCGGTGCAGTAGTTGTAGATCATGAACTTCCTCTGCACCCAGCGCATGCGGCGGTAGCTGGCGTCGCTGAGCTGCTGGTTCCACCAGCCGCCGCCTCCTCCCGCCTCCTCCATGGTGCCGACGGGGCACTGCGACCTGCCGCCGGACCAGACGCAGGCGTCGGCGCTGAACCCGCGGAACGAGGCGACGAACGGCGCCCGCGCCCAGTCCGCCTTGACGCGGCCGCCCTGCGTGGCCCAGTCGTCGGCGTTCCAGAGGCTGGCGTACACCCGCATGGGCTGCGTCCGCGGGAACGCCACCCCGCGGGCCTCGCGGTTGGCGAAGTCCCTCACCGGCGTGCCGTCCACCGCGAAGATGACGTGCCGCGGGTTCCACACCACGGAGTAGGTGTGGAAGTCGGCGGTGGGGTCGAACCAGAGGCGGAACTGCTGCTCCCGCTGCCCCCGCCCGCGCGTGAACACGTTCGTGTGCAGCGTGTAGGGCTCGCCCGACACGTTGCCCAGGAACTCCAGGTCGATCTCGTCGTGCGCGTCGCCCTGCGACGACAGGTACAAGGTCGTCACGGTGCCCGCCGAGTTGCCAGGCACCAGCTTCATCTGCATCTCGATCTTGCCGAACAGGTACTCGTCCTTGGACTGGAACCCGGACCCGGAGGCCCTGTCCAGGCTCAGGTCCAGCCCGCGCCCGCCGTCCACCACCTTGCCGCGCCCCTGCCCCCAGGTCATCTCCGTGTCCTGGTAGAAGTTGCCGCCATGCGCGATGCACGCTATGCACGCCGACACCGCCACGAAGCAGACCAGCGCGGACGCCCTCATCTTCTCCTCCTCCTCCTTCTTCTTCTTCCCTGCAGCTCTAGCTCTAGCTCGTGTCTGTGACGGCCGGAGCTCTAGATAGCGATAGTAGCGTGAGACTGTGAGTGGGTTGGGATGGCCATGGACTGCAGTCTGGGTGTAGTATTTATACGGGAGAGTTTTCCATGGCAGCTAGCCTCGGGCGGGCGGGCGGGCACGGCACGGACAGCAGGTGGTGAACCAACGGGCCGGCTCGGCTGGCTGTGAGGACGGCGCGTCCGCGGCGTAAATGTGGGTAGTTTTGGGACACGCCACCGCCATGGCTGGCCGCACCCTGGATCCAGTGGAGGCTGCCCGCGCGTACGTCCACGCCGGTGGGGGCCGCGGGCGCGGGGGGCTTTACTTGCCCACGAGCCCACCCGGGCGGCATCCGCGAAAGGGGAGGAGCGCCTAGGCTAGGCTGGCGGCAACTGGTGGGGTGGCTGCCTGCCGTGCCGGGAGCCGGATGCCGGGCGGGGAAAGCGCGCGTGCAGCTTTCCTCTGCGCTGCGTGGTGCTAGCTAGGGCTACGGCCGGGGGCGTTCGCTGCTTTACAGTGAGGCGCCGGCTGGTGGTGGACTGGTGGGCAGGCAGCGGCACAGGCTGCTTGCCCCGCTCGTGCTGCCCGACTGCCACTGCCACTGCCAGCCCGCGGCGACATCCGGCCGTGGCACGTGCCAAGGACGTGCGCGCAGGTCTGGGATTCGCGGAAGGCTGCCGGGCCACCCGGGCGCCAGCTTGCCCTTGTCCTGCTCCTGCCCCGCATATGGGAGAAGGATTGAAGGAACGCGGCGGTTTGCCGGCCGGGCCGGCCTTCCCGTCCCGTCCATGGCATTCGAGTGGTACTTGCGTGCTGCAGCAGGTGCATGGACCACGGCGAACGGCTAAACGCACGCAGTGGCAGCGCCGCCGGTGTCTGGTAAGGCTTCATTGGGAGTTAAAGTAGGTTTTGCCCACGAACGTTGGATCCGCCATTACGCCGAGCAGTTGAACGGGCGGTGGCGGTAGCCACGGGAGCACGTACACGTACACGTACACGGGAAGAGGCTGCTGTGTAGCTCTGTCGGTGCTTACTGCTTCTCCCTCCGACATGCTGTCGTTAGGTACACCTATACAGGTGTGCTGATTTGGACTAGTCTTTACGAACGAACACGATGGCCTTTTGGACATGTCGAGATCTTGACGGAGGGCTGCCCAATTTGAATCCGTCACGACTTACCACGAAAATAGTACGTAAATAAAATTAAAGTTTTTTTTTTGGATAAACTAATGTTTGGGGGAAAATGACACAAGCATCTATCCCTAGAAAATGTGACATAAGGCTGTCTTTAGTGGACCATATAAAAATAGAGATTTTTTTCCATACATAACACTCTATACACGGTGAAATCTCTAATAGAGAATGTGATAAAGAATAAACAAAGGAGCTGCTAAGGATAGCCTAACATTTAATGATTTTTGTTAGAGGCGTTCTGTTTTATTTAGTACCTATCCGATATGAAATATTTTGACGTTATAAGATTTAAGTTTTATTTTAATGCGGTCATTATTCTTACTTTCTGTCGGAGAGGAAATCTCCGACCGAGTGGCGGAATGCATCCGCCCTAAATCCTAAGATGAGGAGGGGTCTAAGCGTTTTGCTTGTTAGTTAGAAAATGAGGAGAACACAAGAACACATAAGGATTTAGAGTGGTTCGGACCGCCGGAGCGTAACATCCTACTCCACTGTGTGATGTATAGAGCTTGTATGAACTTGTGAGCCTGAGCTGGATCTAAGTGTGTCTGAGTCTGTCTGTGTTGTAACGATGCATGCCTCCCCTTTTATAGCTAAGGGGGGCACGTACAAGGGTACTGAGCCCCGACATGTGGGTCCAGGAACATAACGGATGTAATACTTGGAGCAACTAATGTTCGTTGCTGGAGCAATCTTCTTGCGCCCTGACATCCGTGATCTGCGTAGTGTTGGCGTGCAGGGGAAACTTTACTGGCAACGTATAAGTGATGATGGACACATTGCACCTCGCAGCATGGGCGTACTGTTTGACAATGGACTCGACAGGCACGCCGCCTGCAGGATGGCCTGCACGCCACCTGCCAGCGGAGTGGACAGGACACATTAAATGTTGAGGGGGCACATCGTCTGTCAGCGGGATAGACAGGCGGCGCGTCTTCTCCGCAACAAATGCAGAGGCAGCGCAGCCCAGAGGCCTTACGTCACGCTCTGCCCGCTGGCTTACGTCACGGGCGATAGTCCACGTGGCAGCATCGGGCCTCCGCCTGAGCGGGGAGCATGATCTTACGCGGCATGGTCCGGACACGTATTGGTTCTGGACCCCCGCCTGACCTTGATCAAGGCCTGGGTATCCTTTGCGTCAGAACCCTTGGACCTTGCTGCGAGCGGCCCGGACCCTGCCCAGGGGGGGTCCGGGGGCTCGTCCCAGGGGTCCGGGCACGCTTGTGGTGATTCTGGACCTTACCCGGGGGTCCGGTCCGTGCATACAGGGGTCCGACACTTTCCCATGGGGGCCCAGACCCACTGTTGATATCCAGGGGTATATCGTCTTTTTTGGCCACGCGACGGCCCTGGAGCTGTCCACGTGGTGGGGTCAGGTACCGTTCGCCACGCGATTAAAGATAGTCGCATGGACACCACACCTTCATACTGTAGTAACGGGTACCCCATTTCCAGGGTACTGACAGTGGCCCCCGGGCCTGCCTCAGGGAAGGATACGAGCCTGCAGGTGGGGCCAAAGCTGGATTGTCGATGGGTGCGCTGCTTCCGTGTGTTTGCTGGCGTAATTACTGCCAGCCCGCCCTCGTTCATGCCAACTTCCACGCCTGTCCCCGCGGCTGATTGACCCGTGACCTCCGCACTTGATGCTTTTGTTGGGCCACGCGCGGGGTGCCTCGATACTGCTGCATCGGTTTTGAAAATTTTTCTGTCTTCTGTGGAGGCCCCGAGGAGGCGCGGTACTGGCGCGAGCGGCAGTTTGACTTCTCTGCACCCATGAACCGACGCCCATGGAGGATGACTTGTGGGCCCGGCCCCCCGTGCTAGTGACTGGGCTGTTGGTTTCGGCGGAGGTGAAGAGGCGCACTACCGCAGGCGGTAGCATGCTCTTCACGCAGCGGACTGGTCTGCTGCTTTCGATGGAGACGAAGAGGCACATTTACCACGGGTGGTGGTGTGCTCCTCACGCGGCGGTTCGCCTTCTCCGCACACGGAGGCCGACGCCCCAAGAGTATGACTCGTGGGCCCGGGCCCCCGTGCCAGAGGCTGGGCCACCCTAGCGCGCGTCGGGCGAGATCTTTGGCAGCGTCTCGGGGTGTCAGTGGGGGAATCCTTCTTTCAAAAGGGGATTCCCCCGATTGTGGTAGCCATCACTCGCAGCGCCCTTTCGCTCTTTAGTTCTCCACGCTCTTCTGCCGCCGCGGCCTTGCTAGACCCTCCCGAGCGTCTTCCGCCCGAGGTGACACTCAACTTGGTGCGCAACCTGCTCGGACGGGGTGCGTCGGCGTTCGTCGGAAGGATCCGTGTCAGCACCTCTGCTCACGGCGACCTTACCGCCAGTGAGTTCGTGCTCTTTGTCTCCAACCTCCCCAGCGGGTTGGCGCTGCTAATCTTGCCTTTCTTCGTGCTGCTGTTGGAGGAGCTTGACCTCCAAGCTCTGCACTTCACGCCCTGCTTCATCCTTTAGGCGGCCATCATCGCCTACCTCCGCAGGATGTCTGTGGAGGAGACGCTCCTTCCCGCTTCTTCCTCCAGCATTCGGGGGGAAGGATGTTCACCAGCCTCGTGAAGGTGGACAGCGGGTGGAGTGGCGGCTCCATCCCTCACGCCCCCAACTCTTTGGGGGTGGGAAGCGAGCCGTGATGCGGCTCCATCTCTTTGGCTTCAATGGCCTCGTCGTCACCTCCGTAGGAAGGCGGGGGCGAGGGCCTCTTCGCTTATGACGCATGCGTTGAGGTGGCCACTGCCACTGGCTTGGCCGCTGAAAACGTCGTACAAGACGTCGTACGCCGCGGAGATGGTGACCGCGCGCCTCCAGCGCGACCCTACTGATGTCGAGTAGGTCACACCTGTAGACATAAGGCTAGGAAACCGCTTGAAGGCGGATGTAATACTTTATTTTTGTAAGGTACTTTTGAGTACTATTTATCAAGCAGTATTAGCACTTATCTGTATACCACTTGTCCCTGTTGTGCGCGGCATTGCTGACTCCTCCCTGGTACCTGCCCCCCTGGGAGGTAGGCTCGACGTGTCGAGGTTGGATACCAGTATACCTAGGAATGAGTTGGCAATAGCCCCCAGGAGGTAGACTCGACTGGGACCCGGACCTGCACACAGTTTCGGCTAGGGAGCGTTAGTAGTACACCCGTAGTACCCATCGTCTGACATTAGCCATCCTTTGACATATGCACATGACCTGCATGTTTTAGTCTGGGAAGCCAAGTTGTGTGTCCGGACCCCCTGGACCGCGGTTCCAAATACTAGGACACCCATCGCAGAGTGGTGAGCGTGCAGGCTCACGGTACGGGACCAGGCTGAGCGGCTACACGGCTCCGGACCACCCCAGGGGACAAGTATCCATTCTCTAGAGCCGGACCCCAGGTTGTCGGACCCACAGGACTATAGTTCCAAATACTAGGGTGCCCGTCATAGAGTGGTGGAGTGTGCAGGCTTTTGGGTACGGAACTAGGCTAAGCGGCCACACTACTCCGGACCACCCCATGGAACGAGCTCCTGTTCTTTAGAACCGGTCCCCAGGCTACCGGACCCCCTGCTTTCGTAGAGGGTCCTAAACTGCAGGCCTAGCTACTCAATTCGAATGTCTTCATGCCAGGACAGATAGGAACTGTACGGGTGGGTTAGATAAAATTAATGTCTGGGAACTGCAGGATAAAACCATGGAGGCAGGAGGATAAGCTGTCATAGGAGCATATGAGGGGGTAAATCTTCTCTTTATAACTCGACATGCATGGGTGCAGGCCAACAGGCCGGGCTTATGAGGGTGAACCTAACCGGGCTGGCGTACACTTATGCACAACCTAGTTACAAAAGGGAGAAAAACTAAACCCCACAGACTTGCTCCTATGGATAGAACTTACAGAGATACTCCAGGGGTTAGGAAGAGGTGCTCCAGCTGTAGCAAGGTGGTTTCCCCCAAGTCGGCACATTTCCGTCACCTTGAAGGGTTCCTCCCAACTGGGGGAGCGTTTATGGAACCCTTCTTGGTTCAGTACTCGCCATAGGGCTAGGCCCCGACCCAGGGTTCCCTACTATGCACGAACCATCAGTAGCGCCTGGGCGCTTGGTTGCAACGTGCATTTCGGGTCGCTGCTTGCCCTCCGCGTTCGTCGATGGAGCCCATATCCTTACACTGTGGCCGCTCCTGCACAGACCTATCAAAAGACTGGACCCGTGGTGAGTCCATAAGGGTTTCTGGGGGAAGATAGGCTTCAGCCCCGTAGACTAGGAAGTATAGGGTCCCCTGGTGGTCTGTCTAGTTGTCACCACCGGATAGGAGTCTCTGGTGATGACATCCTTCAAGACCCCATCGGGTGACTGATACCCGAGGTCTCGTTTAGCCGCGGCCACCTCGCCGTCGTCGACCCTTTCCTTACCAGGTCGGCGACGAGGTGGGGAGCCGTCCTTGGAAGACTGCTCGCGCCGCTCGCTGACATGTTTCATGAGGTCGATTATCTCGCGACACTCCGCAGCGCTGTGGCGACTGTTGGGTGTACATGGCATGAGCCGCTGTTACCCCTCTGCGGCCGTGGGCGTTTGTTGTGGTCGCCCTGGCCCCCAGTCGCAGCTGCGACGACTAGAGCGGTGGACCGCGGCTTCTCGTGGCCGCGGCCCTTCTTTTTCTTTTTACCGTCCTGGGGGACGACACCCGAGCCACCCGTCTGGGCGACCCTGGTTTGTGGGGCCGAGTGCCATGCTCGGCCCTCGGCGGCTCTGGCGCACTTGTCGGCCAGAGCGAAGAGTGTGGAGACAGTCTCCACGTCATGCGTGGACAACTTCTCCAACATTTTTTCATCACGTACTCCCTGACGGAAGGTCGTGATGATGGAAGCATCGGAAATGCGAGAGTCTCCCCAGGTTCCTGCCTCACTGCGTGGAGGTGGGCCTCCACGTCGTGCTGTTGGTAAGCGCTGACGAAGTTCGCTGCGAACCACACGCAGAGTTCTTCCCAGTAATAGATTGATCCTGGGGCAAGATTCATGAGCCAAGTCCGGGCAGGCCTAGACAAGGCGACATGAAAATATGTCGCCATCACAGTGGTGTTTCCACCTCCTGCTGTGATAGCGGTGACATACACCTGCAGAAATTCCGACGGATTTGACGTACCGTCGTACTTTTCCGGCAGGTGAAAGGGAAATGTGCCTTTGGGCAATTTCTATTATGTTTTGGTGATTAAGTGTCCAATACATTTAATTGAGTTCTTAAGTGCTAAATGAAGAAAGAAGTGCAAATCAGAGAGAAGGTATATTTCTAGACTTAGTAGTTGGTTTTTGTATACTAATGAAGTTATCTAAGTGTTAGAAACAGAGAAAAGAAGAAATTAATTGGATTGCAAAAGTTTGGCTGCCTACAGCCAAAGACCAGCTCGGCTTGGCACACCGGACAGTGTCCGGTGCGCCAGGCTGAACTCCGGTGAACAGGCCGCTCTCGGGAGAATTTGGCGGTGTACGACTATAATTCACCGGACTGTCCGGTGGTGCACCGGACTGTCCGGTGAGCCAACGACCGCCAGCGCAATGGTCGGCCGCGCTATCCGCGGGCGACGCGTGGCCCACGCCAATGGTCGGCAGGGGGCACCGGACTGTCCGGTGTGCACCAGACTGTCCGGTGCGCCAACCGGCTCGGCGCTGCAATGGTCGACTGCGCCAGAAAAGGAAGGAGATCGCGCACCGGACAACTACAGTGACTGTCCGGTGGTGCATCGGACTGTCCGGTGCGCCACCCAACAGAAGGCAAGGATAGCCTTCCTTGTTGGCCTCCAACGGCTCCTAGCTGCCTTGGGGCTATAAAAGGGACCCCTAGGCGCATGGAGGAGTAACCCAAGCACACTCTAAGCATTCCAAGACTTCTAGTCCTCACTTTCACGCAATCGTTCATCGTTCTTGAGATTGGAGCACTTTTCGAGTTGTAAACTCCCCGTGCATGTTTTGTGTGCTCATCTTCTCACTTGTGTGCGTGTTTGCAGTGTGGATTTAGTTCTAGTGTGTGTTGCTCTTCCCAACCTTACTCTGTGCTTTCATTGTGATCTTTGTTGTAAGGGCGAGAGACTCCAACTTGTGGAGATTCCTCGCAAACGGGAAAAAGAGATAAGCAAAGAAAAGTTGTGGTATTCAAGTTGATCATTGGATCACTTGAAAGGGGTTGAGTGCAACCCTCGTCCATTGGGACGCCACAACGTGGAAGTAGGCAAGTGTTACTTGGCCGAACCACGGGATAAAATCGCGTGTCTCTTGTGTTGATTTCTTTGTGATTGTCTTGGCCACAAGAACTCGCTTCGCAACTACTTAGTCACACTAACATTTGTATAACCAAGATTTGTGGCTATTAGTTGTTGAATTTTACAGGATCACCTATTCACCCCCTCTAGGTGCTCTCAATTGGTATCATAGTCGTTCTCTTCACATAAGGGACTAATCGCCCGAAGAGATGGATCCTAAGGGAAAGGGGATGGTGGTCAACGATAAGGAGAAGGAGTCCATCTTCAACGAGCCAAGAGATGATAAGCCCACTAACTCTGGCTCAAGTCACAAGAAGAAGGACGGGAAGAAGAAGAGGCGCATCAAGAAGATCGTCTACTACGACAGCGACAAATCTTCTTCTTCACCAAGAGACGACGACGACGAGAAAAAGAAACCGGTTAATTCAAATTATTCATTTGATTATTCTCGTATTTCTTTCAATTCCAATGCTCATTTGCTTTCAATTCCTCTTGGTAAACCTCCACACTTTAATGGAGAGGACTACGCTTTTTGGAGTCACAAAATGTGTAGTCACTTATTTTCTCTCCATCCTAGTAAATGGGAGATAGTTGAAAATGGAATGTAATTTGATAGTACGGATAACCCTGTGTTTATTAACGAGCAAATTCATAAAAATGCACAAGCTACCACTATTTTGCTAGCATCTTTGTGCAGGGATGAGTACAACAAGGTGAGCGGCTTGGACAACGCCAAGCAAATCTGGGACACCCTCAAAATATCACATGAGGGAAACGACGCCACAAGAAGATCGTCTACTACGATCAGGGGAGAGGAGCCAACACAGATGTACAACAGGCTCAAGACTCTGGTCAACAAGATTAGGAGCTATGGGAGCACGAGATGGATGGACCACGACGTCGTCCAACTTATGCTCAGGTCTTTTACTGTTATTGACCCTCATCTTGTGAACCTTATCCGTGAAAATCCCAGGTACACAAAGATGACGCCCGAGGAGATACTCGGAAAATTTGTGAGCGGGCACATGATGGTCAAAGAGGAAAGATATGTTGATGATGCATTCAATGGCCCTATGCCCATCTACGAGCCACAGCCCGTTGCGCTCAAGGCAACAAGCAGCAATGAGGCGCTACCAAGCAAGGTAGCACAAGTAGAGGCTGCCGGGCTCAACAGGAATGAAATGGTGCTCATCATCAAGCGCTTCAAGACTGCTCTTAAAGGACGCAAGGAGCACCCCAACAAGAACAAAACAAGGGGAAAGCGCTCCTACTTCAAATGTGGTAAGACTGGTCACTTTATTGCAAACTGTCCTGATAATGATAGTGACCAGGGATAAGAAAAGAGCGGGAAGAGAGAGAAGAAGAAGGCCTACAAGAAGGCGAAGGGCGAGGCGCATCTTGGCAAAGAATGGGATTCAGACTGCTCTTCCTCTGACTCCGACGACGAAGGACTTGCTGCCTCAGCCTTTGTCGGGGACCATAATTAGGGGTACCCCCAAGACTCCTAATCTCAGCTGGTAACCCCCATCAGCACAAAGCTGCAAAGGCCTGATGGGCGCAATTTAGGTCAAGGCCCTGTCCACTCAAGGGACACGATCTCGCCTCGCCCGAGCCCAGCCTCGGGCAAAGACAGCCGACCCAGGAGGATTCACGTCTCGCCCGAGGGTCCCCTCAAGCAACGGGCACACCTTCGACTCGCCCGAGGCCCAGCTCGGGCAGGCTTCGCGGAGAAGCAACCTTGGCCAGATCGCCTCGCCAGCCGACCGGATCGCAGGAGCATTCAATGCAAGGATCGCCTGACACCTTATCCTGACGCGCGCTCCTCAGTCGACAAGGCCGAAGTGACCGCAGTCACTTCGCCCCTCCACTGACTGACCTGACAGGAAAACAGCGCCGCCTGCCCTGCTCCGACTGCTGTGCCACCCGCCAGGGTGAGACTGACAGCAGCCAAGTCCAGCCTTGGGCGCCATAGGAAGCTCCGCCTCGCCCGACCCCAGGGCTCAGACTCAACCTCGACACCAGAAGACGGTCTCCGCCTCGCCCGACCCCAGGGCTCGGACTCCACCTCGACCTCGGAAGACGGTCTCCGCCTCGCCCGACCCCAGGGCTCGGATTCAACCTCGACACCGGAAGACGGTCTTCGCCTCGCCCGACCCCAGGGCTCGGACTCCACCTCGACCTCGGAAGACGGTCTCCGCCTCGCCCGACCCCAGGGCTCGGACTCCACCTCGACCTCGGAAGACGGTCTCCGCCTCGCTCGACCCCTGGGCTCAGACTCAACCTCGACACCGGAAGACGGTCTCCGCCTCGCCCGACCCCAGGGCTCGGACTCCACCTCGACCTCTGAAGACGGTCTCCGCCTCGCCCGACCCTAGGGCTCGGACTCCACCTCGACCTCGGAGGAATCACCGCCTCGCCCGACCTTGGGCTCGGACCTACCACGCTACAGGGGGGCCCATCATTACCCTACCCCTAGCTAGCTCAGGCTACAGGGAACAAGACCGGCGTCCCATCTGGCTCGTCCCGGTGAAACAAGTAATGATGGCACCCCACGTGCTCCATGACGACGGCGGTTCTCAGCCCCTTACGGAAGCAAGGAGACGTCAGCAAGGACCCGACAGCTCCGACAGCTGTGCTCCTACAGGGCTCAAGCACTTCTCCAACGGCCACGACATCACATGAACAGGGCGCCAAAACCTCTCCGACAGCCACGTCGGCATGTACATAGGACTCTGGCTTCCCTCTGCTAGACACGTTAGCACATTGCTACACCCCCATTGTACACCTAGGCCTTCTCCTTACATCTATAAAAGGAAGGTCCAGGGCCCTCGTACGAGAAGGTGGCCGCGCGGGAGGACGGGCTGACGCACAGGCTCTCTCTCTCTCCCTCGCGAACACTTGTAACCCCCTAATGCAAGCGCATCCGCCCTGGGCGCAGGACAACACGAGGTCGCGATTCCCCTTATTGTTTCTCCTTTGTGTTCCGTCTCGCGCTGACCCATCTGGGCTGGGACACGCAGCGACAATTTACTCGTCGGTCCAGGGACTCCCCGGG
Source organism: Zea mays (assembly GCF_902167145.1). Classification (NCBI taxonomy): domain Eukaryota; kingdom Viridiplantae; phylum Streptophyta; class Magnoliopsida; order Poales; family Poaceae; genus Zea; species Zea mays. The sequence continues at coordinate 55,678,657 of NC_050100.1, read as the reverse complement.
GTCGAAACACCGACAGTTGGCGCGCCAGGTAGGGGCCTGCTGCGTGTTGACGAACAGCTTCCCGTCAAGCTTCAGATGGGTAGTCTCCATCGACCTCTCCAACCTGGGACGCTGCTCCGTTTTGGGAGTCTTGAGTTCATGTCCCTCGACGGCAGCTACGACATGATACTCCTTCCTCCGCCGCGCGACAACGACAATGGCGGCCGTCAGCCCGCCCGCCGGCGGCGGAATCGACGACGTCTTCCCCACGTGGCGGAAGAGCAACATCCGGGTCTGTCCCGTCATCTTCCCCGCCGACGGAGAGGAGGCGAGGCAACCATGGCCAAGCAGGAGGCGACACCTCGTCGGCTGTCGAGCGAGTCGGCGCCCCAGCGGGGGACACGTCGGGCGTTGACCTCGCGTCTGAGACGAAGACGAGCGTCGTTTCCCCGCAACACGCCAACCCCAAGCAGACGGACGACGACAGCATGCTCGCGAAGGGTTTGCTGGGCGTTAGCCTCGTACCTGAGATAACGGTGCAGCCCGTCCCCGATGCGGCTTCATCACCATCCGTCGATCAAGAGGTACCGTCCGTTTTTCATCCTATGCCTTTTAGATTCAGCTTCGACCCACCAAGCGACCCCGCTTCGGTGGATGCTTTCATAAAGGCATATCCGAACCTTTCGGGGGTATCATATATGGTCAACCTGGGACCGACTGACGGCCGTCTCGACCTACGGGCCCCCGGGTTCCGAGGAAGATGACGAGCCCGACTATGGTTGGGATTTCTCTGGGCTCGGTAACCCCAGTGCCATGCAGGACTTCATGACCGCATGTGACTACTGCCTCTCCGATTGCTCCAATAGTAGCCACAGCCTCAGCGACGAGGACTGTGGCCCAAGTCGCGAATGTTTCCACGTCGATCTAGGGGGTCTCGACGAAGGCAACCACCTTGGTATGCCGGAGGACGGCGATCCCCTTAGGCCTACGCCTCGCGTTGACATCCTTTGGGAGCTAGCTGTGGTCCCAGTCCCTGCGGGGGGTCAGGACGCACAGCTCGAGCAAATCCGCGAGATGCATGCCAGGATCGACGAGGAAGCAGGACAACTTGTGACGCTCTGGCAGAACGTCGGGCAGGAGTGGGCAGGCCGAGCTCTGGCCGGAGAAGCGCGTCATCTGGCCCAGGACGTCCAGCACCACATCGCCGACGATGCCAGGGCAAGGCTGCCCCCAGCTTCCAGTGGGGTCGGCCAGAACCTGGCTGCAGCAACAATACTACTCCGAGCGATGCCGGAACCATCCACCACCGAGGGGCGGCGTATCCAGGGAGAGCTCAAGAATCTCCTGGAAGATGCCGCGGTCCGATGGGCCGAAAGCTCTGCCTCCCGAAGGCAAGGGTACCTCCGGAGCATCGTGCCGCGACTTCCCGATTCATGCGGGAAGCCTCGATCCACACCGGGCGCACGTGGAACACAGCGCCTGCGGCCCCGGGTCGCCTCGACAACGAGCACCACCGCCGCGACCGTCGAGCCCACCTCGATGAGAAGGTGCGCCGAGGCTACCACCCCAGGCGTGGGGGACGCTACGACAGCGGGGAGGATCAGAGCCCCTCGCCCGAACCACCCGGTCCGCAAGCTTTCAGCCGGGCCATACGACGGGCACCGTTCCCGACCCGGTTCCGAACCCCGACTACCATCACCAAGTACTCGGGGGAGACAAGGCCGGAACTGTGGCTCGCGGACTACCGGCTGGCCTGCCAGCTAGGTGGAACGGACGATGACAACCTCATCATCCGCAACCTTCCCCTGTTCCTCTCCGACGCCGCCCGAGCCTGGCTGGAGCATCTGCCTCCTGCCCAGATCTCCAACTGGGACGACCTGGTCAAAGCCTTCGCCGGCAACTTCCAGGGCACATACGTGCGCCCTGGGAACTCTTGGGATCTCCAAAGCTGCCGCTAGCTGCCGGGAGAATCCCTACGGGACTACATCCGGCGATTTTCGAAGTAGCGCACCGAGCTGCCCAACATCACCGACTCGGATGTCATCGGCGCGTTCCTCGCCGGCACCACTTGCCGCGACCTGGTGAGCAAGCTGGGTCGCAAGACTCCCACCAGGGCGAGCAAGCTGATGGACATCGCCACCATGTTCGCCTCTGGTCAGGAGGCGGTCGAGGCCATCTTCCAGAAGGACAAACAGCCTCAGGGGCGCCAGCCGAAAGATGTCCCCAAGGCGTCCGCTCAGCGTGGCGCGAGGAAGAAGGGCAAGAAGAAGTCGCAAGCGAAACGCGACGCCGCCGATGCAGACCTTGTCGCCGTCGCCGAGCACAGGAACCCTCGGAAGCCTCCTGGAGGCGCCAACCTGTTCGACAAGATGCTCAAAGAGTCGTGCCCCTATCATCAGGGTCCCGTCAAGCACACCCTTGAGGAGTGCGTCATGCTTCGGCGCTACTTCCACAAGGCCGGGCCACCGGCGGAAGGTGGCAGAGCCGACGACAACGACAAGAAGGAGGGCCACAAGGCAGAAGAGTTCCCCGAGGTCCATGACTGCTTCATGATCTACGGTGGGCAGGTGGCGAACGCCTCGGCTTGGCACCGCAAGCAAGAGCGCCGGGAGGTCTGCTCGGTGAAGGTGGCGGCGCCAGTCTACCTAGACTGGTCCGACAAGCCCATCACCTTTGATCAAGGCGACCACCCCGACCGCGTGCCGAGCCTAGGAAAGTACCCGCTCGTTGTCGATCCCGTCATCAGCAACGTCAGGCTTACCAAGGTCCTCATGGACGGAGGCAGCAGCCTCAACATCATCTACGCCGAGACCCTCGGGCTCCTGCAGATCGATCTGTCCTTGATCCGAGCCGGCGTGGCGCCTTTTCACGGGATCATCCCCGAGAAACGCGTCCAACCCCTTGGGCAACTCGATCTGCCCGTCTGCTTCGGGACTCCCTATAACTTCCGAAAGGAAACCCTCATGTTCGAGGTGGTCGGGTTCCGAGGAACCTACCACGCAGTGCTGGGGAGACCATGCTACGCCAAGTTCATGGCCGTCCCCAACTACACCTACCTCAAGCTCAAGATGCCGGGCCCCAACAGGGTCATCACCGTCGGCTCCACGTACCGACACGTGTACAAATGCGACGTGGAGTGCGTGGAGTACGCCGAGGCCCTCGCCGAATCCGAGGCCCTCATCACCGACCTGGAGAGCCTCTCCAAGGAGGCGCCAGATGCGAAGCGCCACGCCGGCAACTTCGAGCCAGCTGAGGCGGTTAAGTCCGTCCCTCTCGACCCCAGCAACGACGCCTCCAAGCAGATCCGGATCGGCTCTGAGCTCAACCCCAAATAGGAAGCAGTGCTCGTCGACTTTCTCCACACGAACACCGAGGTTTTTGCGTGGAGTCCCTCGGACATGCTTGGCATACCGAGGGATGTTGCCGAGCACTCGCTGGATATCCGAGCTGGAGCCCGACCCATGAAGCAGCCTCTGCGTCGATTCGACGAAGAAAAGCGCAGAGCCATAGGAGAGGAGATCCACAAGCTGATGGCTGCAGGGTTCATCAAAGAGGTATTCCATCCCGAATGGCTAGCCAACCCTGTGCTTGTGAGAAAGAAAGGCGGGAAATGGAGGATGTGTGTAGACTACACTGGTCTAAACAAAGCATGTCCAAAAGTTCCCTACCCTCTGCCTTGCATCGATCAAATCGTGGATTCCACTGCTGGGTGCAAAACCCTGTCATTCCTTGATGCCTACTCAGGATATCACCAAATCAGGATGAAAGAGTCCGACCAGCTCGCGACTTCTTTCATCACACCCTTTATCATGTACTGCTATGTTACTATGTCGTTCGGTTTAAGGAATGCAGGCGCGACATACCAAAGGTGCATGAACCACGTGTTCGTACAACACATTGGCCGAACGGTCGAGGCTTACGTCGATGACATCGTAGTCAAGACGAGGAAAGCCTCCGACCTCCTCTCTGACCTTGAAACGACATTCAAGTGTCTCAAGGCGAAGGGCGTAAAACTCAATCCTGAGAAGTGTGTCTTCGGAGTCCCCCTAGGCATGCTCCTGGGGTTCATCGTCTCAGAGCGGGGCATCAAGGCCAACCCAGAGGAAATCACGGCCATCACCAACATGGGCCCTATCAAGGACTTGAAAGGAGTACAGAGGGTCATTGGATGCCTTGCGGCTCTGAGCCGCTTCATCTCGCGCCTCGGCGAAAGAGGCCTGCCCCTGTACCGCCTCTTAAGGAAGACCGAGCGCTTCACTTAGACCCCCGAGGCCGAGGAAGCCCTCGGGAACTTAAAAGCGCTCCTTACAAGTGCACCATCCTGGTGCCCCCCGCTGCCAGAGAAGCCCTCTTGATCTACGTCGCCGCTACCACTCAGGTGGTCAGTGCCGCGATCGTGGCCGAGAGACGAGAAGAGGGGCACACATTGCCCATCCAGAGGCCGTTCTACTTCATCAGTGAGGTACTGTCCGAGACCAAAATCCGCTACCCGCAAATTCAGAAGCTACTGTACACGGTAATTCTGACGCGGCGAAAGTTGCGACACTACTTCGAGTCTCATCCGGTGACTGTGGTGTCATCCTTCCCCCTGGGAGAGATCATCCAGTGCCGAGAGGCCTCGGGTAGGATTGCAAAGTGGGCGGTGGAGATCATGGGTGAGACAATCTCGTTCGCTCCTCGGAAGGCCATCAAGTCCCAAGTCTTGGCGGACTTTATGGCTGAATGGGTCAACACCCAGCTTCCAGTAGCTCCGATCCAACCGGAACTCTGGACCATGTTTTTCGACGGGTCGCTGATGAAGACAGGAGCGGGCGCGGGCCTGCTCTTCATCTCGCCCCTCGGGAAGCACCTCCGCTACGTGCTGCGCCTCTACTTCTCGGCGTCCAACAACGTGGCCGAGTACGAGGCTTGGGTTAACGGGTTGCGCATCGCCATCGAGCTAGGGGTCCGGCGCCTCGACGCTCGGGGCGACTCGCAGCTTGTCATCGACCAAGTCATGAAGAACTCCCACTGCCGCGACCCGAAGATGGAAGCCTACTGCGACGAGGTTCGGCGCCTGGAGGACAAGTTCTATAGGCTCGAGCTCAACCACATCGCTCGACGATACAACGAGACTGCGGACGAGCTGGCTAAGATAGCCTCGGGGCAGACAACGGTTCCTCCGGACGTCTTCTCCCAAGACCTACATCAACCCTCCGTCAAGATCGATGACACGCCCGAGCCCGAGAAGGCCTCGTCCCTGCCCGAGGCACCCTCGGCCGCCAAGTGTGAGGCACTGCGCGTCGAGGAAGAGTGGAATGGGGTCCCGCCTAATCGAAACTGGCAGACCCCGTACCTGTAGTATCTCCACCAAGGAGAGCTACCCCTCGACAGAACTGAGGCTCGGCGATTGGCGCGGCGCGCCAAGTCGTTCATCTTGCTAGGTGACGGAAAGGAGCTCTACCACCGCAGCCCCTCAGGCATCCTCCAACGATGCATATCCATCGCCGAAGGTCAGGAGTTATTACAAGAAATACACTCGGGGGCTTGCGATCACCACGCAGCGCCTCAAGCCCTTGTTGGAAACGCTTTCCGACAAGGTTTTTACTGGCCAACCACAGTGGCCGACGCCACTAGGATTGTACGCACCTGCCAAGGGTGTCAATTCTACGCAAAGCAGACCCACCTACCCGCTCAGGCCTTGCAAACAATACCCATCACCTGGCCGTTTGCTGTGTGGGGTCTGGACGTCGTTGGTCCCTTGCAGAAGGCACTCGGGGGCTACACGCACCTGCTGGTCGCTATCGACAAATTCTCCAAGTGGATTGAGGTCCGACCCCTAAACAGCATCAGGTCCGAACAGGCGGTGGCGTTCTTCACCAACATCATCCATCGCTTCGGGGTCCCGAACTCAATCATCACTGACAACAGCACCCAGTTCACTGGCAGAAAGTTCCTGGACTTCTGCGAGGACCACCACATCCGGGTGGACTGGGCCGCCGTAGCCCACCCCATGACGAATGGGCAGGTAGAACGTGCCAACGACATGATTCTGCAGGGACTCAAGCCAAGGATATACAACGACCTCAACAAGTTCGGCAGGCGATGGATGAAGGAACTCCCCTCGATGGTCTGGAGTCTGAGGACGACGCCAAGCCGAGCCACGGGCTTCACGCCGTTCTTTCTAGTCTATGGAGCCGAGGCTATCTTGCCCACAGACTTAGAATACAGTTCCCCGAGGACGAGGGCGTACGACGACCGAAGCAACCAGTCCAGCCAAGAAGACTCACTAGACCAGCTGGAAGAGGCTCGGGACGTAGCCTTACTACACTCGGCGCGGTATCAACAGTCCCTGCGACGCTACCACACCCGAGGGGTTTGGTCCCGAGACCTCCAGGTGGGCGACTTGGTGCTTCGGCTACGATAAGATGCCCGAGGGTGCCACAAGCTCACGCCTCCCTAGGAAGGGCCTTTCATCATCGCCAAGATTTTGAAGCCCGGAACATACAAGCTAGCCAACAGTCAAGGCGAGGTCTACAGCAATGCTTGGAACATCCGACAGCTACGTCGCTTCTACCCTTAAGATGTTTTCAAGTCGTTCATATACCTCGTTTACATACACAAATAAAGTCTAACCATCAAGGAAGGGTCAGCCTTGCCTCGGCAAAGCCCGACCCTCCCTCGAGGGCTAGAAGGGGGGAACCCCCTCTGCGTCAAAATTTTCCTCGGAAAAAGTCTTTCTGCCAGAACATCTTTCGTGCTTTTTGACTACTTCGATAGTGGGATCCTGAAAACGACGGAGTACACGTAAGCGGCAAGGTCGACCGAGCCGAGGGACTCCTACGCCTCCGGGATACAGATACCTCACTCATCACCTTCTGCGATAAGTAACTCACGCTCGGATAAGCGATTCCGCTGACCGAACAAGTCTTAACGCTCGAAAACTTTTCTGCCAAAACGATTTTTTGTGCCTTCTCGACTATATCGATAATAGAATCCTACGGACGAGTAAGAGTACACGTAAGCGGCAAGGCCGACCGAGCCGAGGAACTCCTACGCCTCCGGGATACGGATACTGAAAGTCGCCTAGAGGGGGGGGTGAATAGGGCGAAACTGAAATTCTCAAAAATAATCACAACTACAAGTCGGGTTAGCGTTAGAAATATAATAGAGTCCACGAGAGAGGGTGCAAAACAAATCGCAAGCGAATAATGAAGTGAGACACGCAGATTTGTTTTACCGAGGTTCGGTTCTCTCAAACCTACTCCCCGTTGAGGAGGCCACAAAGGCCGGGTCTCTTTCAACCCTTACCCTCTCTCAAACGGTCCCTCGGACCGAATGAGCTTTCTCTTCTCAATCACTTGGAACACAAAATTCCCACAAGGACCACCACAAGTTTGGTGTCTCTTGCCCCAATTACAAGTGAGTTTGATCGCAATGAAAGAATCAAGAAAGAAGAAAGCAATCCAAGCGCAAGAGCTCGAAAGAACACAAGCAAATCTCTCTCTCTAATCACTAGGGCGTTGTGTGGAATTTGGAGAGGATTTGATCTCTTTGGTGTGTCTAGAATTGAATGCTAGAGCTCTTGTAAGTAGTTGGGAAGTGGAAAACTTGGATGCTATGAATGGTGGGTGGTTGGGGGTATTTATAGCCCCAACCACCAAACTAGCCGTTTGGTGAGGCTGTCTGTTCGATGGCGCACCGGACAGTCCGGTGCACACCGGACATGTCCGGTGCGACACCCACGTCACCAAAGCCGTTGGGTTCCGACCGTTGGAGTTCTGACTTCTGGGCCCGCCTGGATGTCCGGTGGCGCACCGGACATGTACTGTAGAGTGTCCGGTGCGCCATGGCGTGCCTGACGCCTGCGCGCTCTGGCGCGCATTAATTGATGTTGCAGGCGACCGTTGGCGCGAAGTAGCCGTTGCTCCGCAGTTGCACCGGACAGTCCGGTGTACACCGGACATGTCCGGTGAATTATAGCAGAGCAGCCGTTATGATTTCCCGAGGCTGCCAAGTTCCAGAGCCGTGTCTTCTTGGAGCACCGGACACTGTCCGGTACTGTCCGGTGTACACCGGACAGTCCGGTGAATTATAGCGCGCCGTCTTCTCAAAATTCCCGAGGCTGAGGAGTTTTGCGCGAGGTCTCCTGGTGCACCGGACACTGTCCGGTGTGCCACCGGACAGTCCGGTGCGCCAGACCAGGGAGCCTTTCGGGATGCCTTTAGCTTTCTATTTTGAACCCAACTTTGGTCTTTTTAATTGGCTTGTTGTGAACCTTTGACACCTGTATAACTTAGACACTAGAGCAAACTAGTTAGTCCAATTGTTTGTGTTGGGCAATTCAACCACCAAAATTATTTAGGAACTAGGTGTAAGCCTAATTCCTTTTCAATCTCCCCCTTTTTGGTGATTGATGCCAACACAAACCAAAGCAAATATAGAAGTGCATAATTGAACTAGTTTGCATAATGTAAGTGCAAAGGTTGCTTGGAATTGAGCCAATGTAAATTCTTACAAGATATGCATGGATTGTTTCTTTGTCTTTAACATTTTGGACCACGCTTGCACCACATGTTTTGTTTTTGCAAACTCTTTTGTAAATCCTTTACAAAGTTCTTTTGCAAATAGTCAAAGATGAATGAGTAAGATTTTGCAAAGCATTTTCAAGATTTGAAATTTTCTCCCCCTGTTTCAAATGCTTTTCTTTTGACTAAACAAAACTCCCCCTAAATGAGATCCTCCTCTTAGTGTTCAAGAGGGTTTTGATATATCATTTTTGAAATACTACTTTCTCCCCCTTTTTAACACAATAAGATACCAATTTGAAATTTACCAATTGAAAAACTCTCCAATTTTAAAATAGGTGGTGGTGCGGTCCTTTGCTTTGGGCTCATACTTTCTCCCCCTTTGGCATGAATCGCCAAAAACGGATATTTTGAGTGAGATATAAGCCCTTTCCTAACTACTTTCTCCCCTTTGGCAAATGAAACATATGAGTGAAGATTATACCAAAGACGGAGAGTGATGCAGAGCGACGGCGAAGGGTGAGTAGTAGAGTGGAGTGGAAGCCTTTGTCTTCGCCGAAGACTCCAATTCCCTTTCAAGATACTTATGACTTGGTTTGAAATATACTTGAAGACACATTAGTCATAACATATATCAAAGAGAAATGATCAAAGGTATATTTTTGAGCTATGTGTGCAACTTAGCAAAAGAAGTTCCTAGAATCAAGAATATTGAGCTCATGCCTAAGTTTGGTAAAAGTTTGTTCATCAAGAGGCTTGGTAAAGATATCAGCTAATTGATCTTTAGTGTTAATGTATGAAATCTCGATATCCCCCTTTTGTTGGTGATCCCTAAGAAAGTGATACCGAATGGCTATGTGTTTAGTGCGGCTATGCTCAACGGGATTATCCGCCATGCGGATTGCACTCTCATTATCACGTAGAAGAGGAACTTTGGTTAATTTGTAACCGTAGTCTCGCAGGGTTTGTCTCATCCAAAGCAATTGCGCGCAACAGTGGCCTGCGGCAATATACTCGGCTTCGGCGGTAGAAAGAGCGACCGAATTTTGCTTCTTAGAAGCCCAAGACACCAAGGATCTTCCCAAGAACTGGCAAGTCCCCGATGTGCTCTTTCTATTGATCTTACACCCCGCCCAATCGGCATCCGAATATCCAATCAAATCAAATGTGGATCCCCGAGGGTACCAAAGCCCAAACTTAGGTGTATAAGCCAAATATCTCAAGATTCGTTTTACGGCCGTAAGGTGTGATTCCTTAGGGTCAGCTTGGAATCTTGCACACATGCAAACGGAAAGCATAATGTCCGATCGAGATGCACATAAATAAAGCAATGAACCAATCATCGACCGGTATACCTTTTGATCCACGGACTTACCTCCCATGTCGAGGTCGAGGTGCCCATTTGTTCCCATGGGAGTCTTGATGGGCTTGGCATCCTTCATTCCAAACTTGGTTAGAATGTCTTGAGTATACTTTGTTTGACAAATGAAGGTGCCCTCTTGGAGTTGCTTGACCTGGAATCCTAGAAAATACTTCAACTCCCCCATCATCGACATCTCGAATTTTTGTGTCATGATCCTACTAAATTCTTCACATGTAGATTTGTTAGTAGACCCAAATATGATATCATCAACATAAATTTGGCATACAAACAAATCATTGTTAAGAGTCTTAGTGAATAAAGTAGGATCGGCCTTGCCGACTTTGAAGCCATTAGCAATAAGGAAATCTCTAAGGCATTCATACCATGCTCTTGGGGCTTGCTTGAGCCCATAAAGCGCCTTAGAGAGCCTATAAACATGGTTAGGGTACTCACTATCTTCAAAGCCGGGAGGTTGCTCAACATAGACCTCCTCCTTGATTGGTCCGTTGAGGAAGGCACTCTTCACGTCCATTTGGTAGAGCTTGAGGCCATGGTAAGTAGCATAGGCCAATAATATACGAATTGACTCAAGCCTAGCTACGGGTGCATAGGTTTCACCAAAATCCAAACCTTCGACTTGTGAATACCCCTTGGCCACGAGTCGAGCTTTGTTCCTTGTCACCACACCATGCTCATCTTGCTTGTTGCGGAAGACCCACTTGGTTCCTACAACATTTTGGTTAGGACGTGGAACTAAATGCCATACCTCGTTTCTCGTGAAGTTGTTGAGCTCCTCTTGTATCGCCATCACCCAATCCGAATCTTGAAGTGCTTCCTCTACCCTGTGTGGCTCAATAGAGGAAACAAAAGAGTAATGTTCACAAAAATGTGCAACACGAGATCGAGTAGTTACCCCCTTATGAATGTCGCCGAGGATGGTGTCGACGGGGTGATCTCGTTGTATTGCTTGGTGGACTCTTGGGTGTGGCGGCCTTGGTTGTTCATCCTCCTTGGCTTGATCATTTGCATCTCCCCCTTGATCGTTGTCGTCATCTTGAGGAGGCTCATCTCTTTGATCTTTTCCTTCATCAACTTGAGCCTCGTCCTCATTTTGGGTTGGCGGAGATGCTTGCGTGGAGGAGGATGGTTGATCTTGTGCATTAGGAGGCTCTTCGGATTCCTTAGGGCACACATCCCCAATGGACATGTTCCTTAGCGCGATGCACGGAGCCTGTTCTTCACCTATCTCATAAAGATCAACTTGCTCTACTTGAGAGCCGTTAGTTTCATCAAACACAACGTCACAAGAAACTTCAACCAGTCCTGAGGACTTGTTAAAGACTCTATATGCCCTTGTGTTTGAGTCATATCCTAGTAAAAAGCCTTCTACAGTTTTAGGAGCAAATTTGGATTTTCTACTTCTCTTAACAAGAATAAAGCATTTGCTACCAAAAACTCTAAAATATGAAATATTGGGCTTTTTACCGGTTAGGAGTTCATAGGATGTCTTCTTGAGGATTCGGTGTAGATATAACTGGTTGATGGTGTAGCAGGCGGTGTTGACCGCCTCGGCCCAAAACCGATCCGATGTCTTGTACTCATCAAGCATGGTTCTTGCCATGTCCAATAGAGTTCGATTCTTCCTCTCCACTACACCATTTTGTTGTGGGGTGTAGGGAGAAGAGAACTCATGCTTGATGCCTTCCTCCTCAAGGAAGCCTTCTATTTGTGAGTTCTTGAACTCCGTCCCGTTGTCGCTTCTAATTTTCTTGATCCTTAAGCCGAACTCATTTTGAGCTCGTCTCAAGAATCCCTTTAAGGTCTCTTGGGTATGAGATTTTTCCTGCAAAAAGAACACCCAAGTGAAGCGAGAATAATCATCCACTATAACTAGACAGTACTTACTCCCGCCGATGCTTGTGTAAGCGATCGGGCCGAATAGGTCCATGTGTAGGAGCTCCAGTGGCCTGTCACTAGTCATGATGTTCTTGTGTGGATGATGAGTCCCAACTTGCTTCCCGGCTTGGCATGCGCTACAAATCCTGTCTTTCTCAAAATGAACATTTGTTAGTCCTAAAATGTGCTCTCCCTTTAGAAGCTTATGAAGATTCTTCATTCCAACATGGGCTAGTCAGCGGTGCCAGAGCCAACCCAAGTTAGTCTTAGCAACCAAGCAAGTGTCGAGTTCAGCTCTATCAAAATCTACCAAGTATAGCTGACCCTCTAACACTCCCTTGAATGCTATTGAATCATCACTTCTTCTAAAGACAGTAACACCTACATCAGTAAATAGACAGTTGTAGCCCATTTGACATAACTGGGATACGGAAAGCAAATTGTAATCTAAGGAATCTACAAGAAAAACATTGGAAATAGTATGGTCAGGTGATATAGCAATTTTACCCAATCCTTTGACCAAACCTTGATTTCCATCCCCGAATGTGATAGCTCGTTGGGGATCTTGGTTTTTCTCATATGAGGAGAACATCTTCTTCTCCCCTGTCATGTGGTTTGTGCACCCGCTGTCGAGTATCCAACTTGAGCCCCCAGATGCATAAACCTACAAAACAATTTTAGTTCTTGATTTTAGGTACCCAAACGGTTTTGGGTCCTTTGGCATTAGAAACAAGAACTTTGGGTACCCAAACACAAGTCTTAGAGCCCTTGTGTTTGCCCCCAACAAACTTGGCAACTACCTTGCCGGATTTGTTAGTAAGCACATATGTTGCATCAAAAGTTTTGAATGAAATAGCATGATCATTTGATGCATTAGGAGTTTTCCTTTTAGGCAACTTAGCATGGGTTGGTTGCCTAGAGCTAGATGCCTCACCCTTATACATAAAAGCATGGTTAGGGCCAGAGTGAGACTTCCTAGAATGAATTTTCTTAATTTTGCTCTTGGGATAACCGGCAGGGTACAAAATGTAACCCATGTTATCCTGAGGCATGGGAGCCTTGCCCTTAACAAAGTTAGACAAATTTTTAGGAGGGGCATTAAGTTTGACATTGTCTCCCCTTTGGAAGCCAATACCATCCTTGATGCCAGGGCGTCTCCCATTATAGAGCATACTCCTAGCAAATTTAAACTTTTCATTTTCTAAGTTATGCTCGGCAATTTTAGCATCTAATAAAGCTATATGATCATTTTGTTGTTTAATTAAAGCCATGTGATCATGAATAGCATTGATATCAACATCTCTACATCTAGTGCAAATAGAAACATGCTCAACGGTAGATGTAGAGGGTTTGCAAGATTTTAATTCTACAACCTTAGCATGTAGTATATCATTCTCATTTTAAGGTTAGAAATAGTAATATTGCAAACATCAAAATCTTTAGCCTTAGCAATTAATTTTTCATTTTCAATCCTAAGGCTAGCAAGAGAATCATTCAATTCCTTAATCTTAGCAAGCAAATCATCATTATCATTTCTAAGACTAGGAATTGAAGCATCACAAACTTGAGAATCAACCTCAACAATTAATTTAGCATTTTCATTTCTAAGGTTGTTAATGGTCTCATGGCAAGTGCTTAGCTCACTAGACAAATTTTGACATTTTTCTATTTCTAGAGCATAAGCATTTTTAACCTTAACATGTTTCTTGTTTTCCTTGATTAGGAAGTCCTCTTGGGAGTCCAAGAGATCATCCTTTTCATGGATGGCACTAATTAGCTCATTCAATTTTTCCTTTTGTTCCATGTTAAGGTTGGCAAAAAGGGTATGCAAATTATTTTCCTCATCACTAGCATTATCATCACTAGAGGACTCATATTTAGTGGAGGATTTAGATTTAACCTTCTTCCTTTTGCCGTCCTTTGCCATGAGGCACTTGTGGCCGACGTTGGGGAAGAGGAGTCCCTTGGTGACGGCGATGTTGGCGGAGTCCTCGTCGGAGGAGGAGTTGGTGGAGCTTTCGTCCGAGTCCCACTCCCGGCAAACATGGGCATCGCCGCCCTTCTTCTTGTAGTACCTCTTCTTTTCTCTCCTCTTTCCCTTCTTGTCGTCGCCCCTGTCACTGTCACTAGATATAGGGCATTTTGCAATGAAATGACCGGGCTTACCACACTTGTAGCAAACTTTCTTGGAACGGGATTTGTAATCCTTCCCCTTCCGTTGCTTGAGAATTTGGCGAAAGCTTTTGATGATTAAAGCCATTTCCTCATTGTCGAGCTTGGAGGCGTCAATTGGTTGTCTACTCGGTGTAGACTCCTCCTTCTCCTCCGTCGCCTTAAATGCCACCGGTTGCGCTTCGGACGTGGAGGGTTCGTCAAGCTCGTTGATCTTCTTTGAGCCTTTAATCATACATTCAAAGCTCACAAAATTCCCAATTACTTCCTCGGGAGTCATTAGTGTATATCTTAGGTTACCACGAATTAATTGAACTTGAGTAGGGTTAAGGAAAATAAGTGATCTCAAAATAACCTTTACCACCTCGTGGTCATCCCATTTCTTGCTCCCGAGGTTGCGCACTTGGTTTACCAAGGTTTTGAGCCGGTTGTACATATCTTGTGGCTCCTCCCCTTGGCGAAGACAAAAACGACCGAGCTCCCCCTCAATCGTTTCCCACTTGGTAATCTTGGTGAGTTCATCACCCTCGTGCGCGGTCTTGAGTAGGTCCCAAATCTCCTTGGCATTCTTCAACCCTTGCACTTTGTTGTATTCCTCCTTGCTTAGAGAGGCGAGGAGTATGGTTGTGGCTTGGGAGTTGAAGTGCTCGATTTGGGCCACTTCGTCCGTATCATAGTCTTCATCCCCTACGGATGGTACATGTGCTCCAAACTCAACAACATTCCATATACTTTTGTGGAGTGAGGTTAGATGAAATTTCATTAAATCACTCCACCTAGCATAATCTTCGCCATCAAAGGTTGGCGGTTTGCCTAATGGAACGGAAAGTAATGGAGTAGGTCTAGATGTACGAGGATAGTGTAAGGGGATCTTACTAAACTTCTTGCGCTCTTGGCGCTTAGAAGTTACGGACGGCGCATCGGAGTCGGAGGTCGATGTTGATGAAGTGTCGGTCTCGTAGTAGACCACTTTCCTCATCCTCTTGTGCTTGTCGCCTTTCCGATGCGACTTGTGAGAAGAAGATTTTTCCTTCTTCTCTTTGTGGTGAGAAGAGGATGATCTTTTCTCCTTCCGTTTGGAGGAGTCCTTCTTCTTCTCCTTCCTCTTGGTGCGAGACTCTTCCGATGAAGTGCTCCCATGGCTCGTAGTGGGCTTGTCGCCGGTCTCCATCTCCCTCTTGGTGTGATCTCCTGACATCACTTCAAGCGGTTAGGCTCTTAATGAAGCACCGGGCTCTGATACCAATTGAAAGTCGCCTAGAGGGGGGGTGAATAGGGCGAAACTGAAATTCTCAAAAATAATCACAACTACAAGTCGGGTTAGCGTTAGAAATATAATAGAGTCCACGAGAGAGGGTGCAAAACAAATCGCAAGCGAATAATGAAGTGAGACACGCGGATTTGTTTTACCGAGGTTCGGTTCTCTCAAACCTACTCCCCGTTGAGGAGGCCACAAAGGCCGGGTCTCTTTCAACCCTTACCCTCTCTCAAACGGTCCCTCGGACCGAATGAGCTTTCTCTTCTCAATCACTTGGAACACAAAGTTCCCACAAGGACCACCACAAGTTTGGTGTCTCTTGCCCCAATTACAAGTGAGTTTGATCGCAATGAAAGAATCAAGAAAGAAGAAAGCAATCCAAGCGCAAGAGCTCGAAAGAACACAAGCAAATCTCTCTCTCTAATCACTAGGGCGTTGTGTGGAATTTGGAGAGGATTTGATCTCTTTGGTGTGTCTAGAATTGAATGCTAGAGCTCTTGTAAGTAGTTGGGAAGTGGAAAACTTGGATGCTATGAATGGTGGGTGGTTGGGGGTATTTATAGCCCCAACCACCAAACTAGCCGTTTGGTGAGGCTGTCTGTTCGATGGCGCACCGGACAGTGCGGTGCACACCGGACATGTCCGGTGCGACAGCCACGTCACCAAAGCCGTTGGAGTTCTGACTTCTGGGCCCGCCTGGATGTCCGGTGGCGCAACGGACATGTACTGTAGAGTGTCCGGTGCGCCATGGCGTGCCTGACGCCTGCGCGCTCTGGCGCGCATTAATTGCTGTTGCAGGCGACCGTTGGCGCGAAGTAGCCGTTGCTCCGCAGTTGCACCAGACAGTCCGGTGTACACCGGACATGTCCGGTGAATTATAGCGGAGCAGCCGTTATGATTTCCCGAGGCTGCCAAGTTCCAGAGCCGTGTCTTCTTGGAGCACCGGACACTGTCCGGTGTACACCGGACAGTCCGGTGAATTATAGCGCGTCGTCTTCTCAAAATTCCCGAGGCTGAGGAGTTTCGCGCGAGGTCTCCTGGTGCACCGGACACTGTCCGGTGTGCCACTGGACAGTCCGGTGCGCCAGACCAGGGAGCCTTTCGGGATGCCTTTAGCTTTCTATTTTGAACCCAACTTTGGTCTTTTTAATTGGCTTGTTGTGAACCTTTGACACCTGTATAACTTAGACACTAGAGCAAACTAGTTAGTCCAATTGTTTGTGTTGGGCAATTCAACCACCAAAATTATTTAGGAACTAGGTGTAAGCCTAATTCCCTTTCAGATACCTCACTCATCACCTTCCGTGAAAAGTAACTCTCGCTCGGATAAACGATTCTGCTACCGACGAACAAGTCCTGATACTCGAAACAAGGGGAAAAGAAACGCAGCTTTACAACACGGCGACGGTATGTTTGGGCCTCGGCGGCCGCAAAAAAACATACGCATACTACAGACAAACTGATCCTGCAGGTTCAGACATCAATAGGGGGAGGGGCAGCAGCACCCTCGGCGTCGACTCCACCCTCGGCGGAATCCGACCCGGCCTCGGACGGCGACACGGTCGGAGGATCTCCCCCTCGAAGGAAGACATCAGCACCGCGCCTGGGCCATCGCCGCCAGGGTCTCCTCCAGAAACCCGGCCCAAGCAGACGGCTTGATCAGCCGCCCCGTAGCCTCAGCCAGCTGTCCCCCGAGGACATCAGCCCGGCTCATGGCCTCGGCAACCCGACTCCGGCGTTGGTCCCGCCAGTGGACGACCCGACCAGGTTCCAGCCGTCGCTGCTACACCTCCTCGGCCTGGGAAGTCACCTGCTCCTGGGCCGATGAAGTTTTCTTTTCAAGCCGACTCCACCTCTGTCCATGCTGACACCGCTGCCTCCGGCTCCGGCTCATCGCAGAGCAGCCGAGGTTTCCCCTAACCTAAACAAGAGAAGCCTTGGGTGGCAAGGCCGACCGAGCCGAGGGACTCCTACGCCTCCGGGATACAGATACCTCACTCGTCACCTTCCGCACGGGGCGACTCGCACTTGGTTAAGCGGTTCAGCTAGCCGACAGGCGAGTCCTAGTGCTCGAAATGAGGAAAAAACACGGTATAACGCTCAAATACCTCGATGTTCAGGCCTCGACAGCCACAATGAACAGACACCGACACTCAAGGTGCCATTACAAACGGAACTCTGGTTCCACCCCCGCGGGTACGAACAACCCCCCACATTGGAGGGCCTGCGGGGCGACAAAATCCCAGGTGGCTCGCCGCCGCCCGCTCCGGCAGCAGCGACAACGACCTCCGCTCTGGGCGGCCAAACAGTAGCAGTGATGACCTCAGGGCAGACGCTGCTGCAACAAGGCCCCAACTCGCCTCGTCCTCCTCCTCAGCAAGGATGATGAAGATCCTTGAAGCTGAGGGCGGGGCAGAGGTCGCAGCCCGACTTGCTTCTCCCCACCATCAAACTGGTGGTCACCGTCTTGGGTGACCATCGGCAAGGGGATGCAGCCGGGCTGCCTGATGAAAATCCTTGAAGCCGAGCGATGGCTGAAAGGTACCAACTTCCGTGAAGTTGTGCTCCTCCAACGACAGCAAGACGAAAGCAACGCGGGCGCTCCCCATCCGGGGGCTCAGAAGGTGGAAGGACGCGATGCATGAGGGGAGTGCGAAGGCATGGCTGCCATCCAAGGGGGTCGCCCCCTTTTTAAAGGCGACTCTCCCCACTTGCGTCCTCAGCCATCGCGGACTGAGTCTTCACCAACACGCTCCAAGGTCCTCCGCCTACGACACGAGGGCTGGGTCCCACGCGTCATGCAAGCTGGCCCAGGACAGAAGAAGCCAAATCGCCGCGCGCGGAGCGCGTAACTGCCCAGCGGTTACAAGCACTCCTCCACTTTCGGCCAAACCAGCGGGTGAAAAGGCGGACCGCCATGCAGGCGGCATGCAACTGCACCAAGGGGACGCACCCTTTCGACTTCGATGCATCCAGCATGGGGCCTAGGCCCACACGTCATGTAACCGGCGTGCCGGTTACTACGTGCGAGAAACTGCACCGCCACTTGCGCCAGTACCGCGCCTTCTCGACTGCGGAACCGGTGCCGCGACTCGAGGCAACCCTGCGCATGGCCCAACAGTGCCAACCGAGCACATCGGTCACGGGTCAGTCAGCCGCGGGGGAAGGCGCGACGGTCGATATGGCCAAAAGTGGGCCGGCAGTAATGGCGGCGGCAGGCGGGCGGAAGCAGCAGTCAAATCGTCTGCAGGCTCACGTCCCCTCCTGGGACAGCGAGAGAGCCCTCTCCCATGGCGTGAAGACGACGCGCCCGTGTTCCGTTCCTCGAACGGCTCGCGCATGCACAACTACTGCCCCTCCAACCACTCGTCCCATCGCATTAACTCTGCGACAGGGCAGGCGACACCTTTGGCAAGCGAAGCGGGCGACGCTTCACCTCCGCTATGATGACCGCTCCGAGAAGAAGGGCAAGAACCCGACCCCTCCGAGATTAACCTCTTGTGCCAGGAAAGCTTCGACGAAGGCAAGTCCATCTTTCCCTTGATGCATTATTTACCTATTTCTCTCTACCACTGCCTAAGCCTGGAATATGGGATGGGAATCGAATTGCATGGTGTGCATGAGAGAGCTCGCATTAACTATTACTTCGATTAAAAGATATGGGACAAGTGAAAAGGGTACAAGTGGAATGTTTTCCAAAAGAGTGCGATGAAGGGTACTCACCCTCATCACCTGGTGGAGTAGGATGATCAGGGACTCCCTGGTTTAGGGGAGGGCCTAAGGTGTTGGCTCAGCTGGTTTAGGCGTGAGCAGAAGGATCGTCCTCTCATATAAGGACCGATTTGTCATCTTTCATTACCTGTACTCTCAAAAAGTACAACCACTCGAGGCTGTGTGGGCAGCCACTCAATCTAAACTCGTACGGTCCAACCCCAGGGTTATGAAGGCTAGGGTAGCACCGGGAGGATAAGGAGGGGGGATGTTTTGTCCGGTTTGGACATGGCGGTGGCCTGATTCCTTCCGATATAACCGTTAAGGTTCGGACGTACAAGGAAGGAAAGAGTTTCGGATTCGGGTCTCATTGGCCATGAGATCGCAGAGCCGGACTAGTGGGTAAAGTGTACCCCTCTGCGCAGAGTCTAAACCTATTCGAATAGTCCGTGTCCACTGGTATGGACGAGTCTGGTATGGTATGCCAATTAGTGTTTCTACTACAACCGGGAACAGGGAAATGTGTGTGTATGTCCTGGAAGGAAGGTGGTACCACGGGAGCGGGAAGCTCAGTGGTGGTCAAGCAAGTGTTACTTCTATTGTCTTGGGAAAACCTTAAACATTGAGTACTGCCTTTCTCAAAGTATGAGTGACTTCAACTCCACCATATAAAGCATGTACAATATAGGTCACTTTCTCTTTACGGGAGACGAGTGGGCTTGCGGAATACCTAGTGTATTCACCCAAATTTATTTATTTTTTTCAGCAGCTAAAGACTTCTTTTCTGCTATGCTTGATTGATGGGGCTGTGTCTTCACCCAGTTCTGCCTGTGGCCTGGGCTATTTTATCTTCCACTGCGCTCTATGTTTTCCGGCTCACTTTCGAGCTTGTATCCCCGGTATTGTAATAACATTATTCAGACTCTGTAACTATTTGAAGTAATGAATGTGGTTACTAGCCTCCTGGGACTAGTAATTGTATGACATTTGAGTCCCAAAGGATCGGGACGCTTTAGGTGATATCAGAGCCTATAGGACTGGCCGTAGACCACAGCCCTGACCTTAAAAGTTGCCTTAACAAGAAAACACCTCTTACCCCCAAGAAACACTCTTCCCCTTTTCCCGATATTAATAGACCTTTCTTTTCGTCTACCAGATGGAAAACCCCTGGGTGATTAGGACCTCCTATTGCTCAGAGGAGGAAGGCTTCCCTCACCTTCTTCGGAGTTGCGCGCTACGCTTGGGGATCCACAAGAAGCCCGAATATGTCTGTAAGGAGTACCGTGAAAATGGAATAGAAAATTGCTCTATGGCGGTCTACTTGGGAGAAAGCCGGAACTACCCAAACCACCCTCCCTTCCAAATTACCTTCATCGGGCACCGCTTCCCAGACACTTGCCAGAGCGTTGCTCGAAAAGCCCTCAAACAACTGTGCCAAAACTATAGCCGAGAGATCTCTGAGACCCCCTCCGATATTTCCCACCCAGCAACAAAAACACCCCCACCTGGAGGAAAAGACTCCAGGCTCTGTCAGGAGGAGATCCCACAGAAGATGACCCCACTATCGTATACATGGCCGGATACCTCCACACCCTCGACAACCACTACGACAAGCTCTCCTCCCACTGCACCCACCTAAACTCCCTAGTGGAAAGCCTAGAGCAGCAAGTCAAAGAGCTTAAGCAAGAGAAGGCATCCCTCCAGGAGAGTCTCAACATAGCAGAAGGCGAGGAAGGCAACACCCGTGAGGCCTATCGGACCTTGAAGATGGACTGTAACACCCCGGGGTCCACAAACACCTCGGAATGCTACTGAACAACACTCCTGACATCTATATATAAAATTTCGGCAGCACCCCCTTTGCAAAATTGCATAAATGAGGGGGGGGGGGCAACAGTGTATAAACATATATCATGACAAAAACATACTAAGTATTATTAATCGGCTAGCAAAGAGAAGTTAAACAAACGACATGAACTGAATTAACTAGTGCGCACGACTAGTTAAAAGAAACAAACTTCCTTTGACAATAAGTTTCTAATTAAATCATGGCTGCGCCTGGGCTACGTTATTGTGAGAGTGAAAGTGGACGTGCTGCTACTCCCCTCATTCCCAACATGTATCAAGTACCTGCATTGAGTAATGCAAGAGTGAGATGACACATCTCAGCAAGTAAAATAATATCAAACTGTTTAACCACATAAGAACATTGTTTTACCATCACTTGATTCCACAACTTTCTTATTACGACGGTGCAGCACGTATACAACGTACAACACACCTAGTCACCACACCTCGCAGGTAGAAACCACAATAGTAACATAGTAATGTCACACTTCATATATACCTCATGTGTGCAAATGTCTGCAAATGCAATGATGACTTCTGCCTTCATACCTCTAAGGATATGAAGCCGCATCGTACCCCTCCTCGGGCAACGTACGATGCTAAAAATGTACCGGTACGGTCGGACCATAAGATCACGACATAACTTCAAAATTCAAGATGGATGATGCGATGTGCATGTTATGCCTACAACACTTCATATAACATGATTCAAAAAAGATACTTCAACTTCATCCAAGATGGGAATCAACCACATATATCATAATCAAATTATGATCATCCACAATATTAGACAATTGAGAATTAATACTTCCAAACAAATAAACTTCATCATAGAATTCAATGATTAACATAATTAAAACTTATGCATACTCAATGACAGGGAATAGGATGCAAACCAAACGGTAGCAACCACCACTATATTTACTTGCCTTTACCGGAAGTTCGGGCAAATCCCTAAGTACGATCCGGAAGTCCACCACCTGTTTTTTGACACACAACTTAGTGTACCAATTTCACATAATCAGGCTCATAAACGACGCCGCACCTACGCACAAACTCAAACCCCGCCACGGGTTACATCTCTCCCCACACCCACCAAACTGCAGCGGCGCTGCTTAATAATTTCATAACTTTAAAATTATGACAGCAGTGGTAACAAACAAAAACTCCAGAGACATCTACATAAAATTCCCTACAAGTTTTGTATACAATTTATAATTAAATTCCAACATCTAATTAGCCCAAAACAGTCCACAAGATGAACCCTGTAATCTGTTTTTTTGTCTTTTGGACAGCGACATACCCGGATTCAAACAGCGATATCTTTTAAAATATAATTCCAAATCAAGCGCATAAGTACTCATTGGAAAGATAAGACAAAGCCCTACATGATTATAATACTGGTTAACAATAATTATCCACGAAAAATTCCCAGAAACTGCTAATACTACTGCTGTTCACCCACCTGAAAAATCTGTTTTTTTGGACAGCAACATAACCGGATTCAAACAACGATATCTCCTAAATTATAACTCCGAATCAAGCGCATAAGTACTCGTTGGAAAGGTATGACAAAACTATACATGATCCCCACTAATTGCCCACGAAAAATTCCCAGAAATCCCTAGAACTACTGCTGTTCGCCCTCGCACAAAAATTCTGGACAGCACCTCTACCGATTCGCATAGATAAACATATAATCAATTGAATTTTAGCGCAAAAACATAGATAACTTCAAGATCACCTTGAGTTCCACCTTTTTCCTCCTTCCTTCCTCCCACCAATTCTCCAATTGAAACTTGCACCCACACGAAGAAGATCCGACGAGGAAGAACGACACTTGGAGAAGAGGGGATGGGGGGTGGCGGCTAGGGTTGAGGAGATGGCTGCTGCAAAAAACTTGAGAATGGAGAGGGGGCGGTTGCAGCACTTGGGGAAGAGAGAAGAGGGAAGAGGGGGGGGGGGGGGGAGGGTGACAGCCAAAGGAGGGAAGGGGGGGTGGGGGCGGCTGCCCACAAGGGGCCTTAAGAGAGGGGGCGGCTAGGGTTTTGGGGGGAAAAGTGGGCTTCCCACCGCCGGATCGCGATCAACGGCCCAAAACCATTCCTACGCCAGAGCTCTCGACCCCCGCGCACACATCAAACATAAATTTACTGTTTTACAGATGTTTACCTCCTAAAATTCCAAACCCCCATAGCACGGGACCCGCAAGAGAAAACAAAGAAAAAAGAGTAAACTTCAATTTCTCTTCTTTTTGAAAATTGGGTATCACACTCTACCCCCCTTAAAAAGAATTCGACCTCAAATTCCGATGCTTCTATCGGAACGACAAAGGAAAGATTAATGAACCAACAAAACTCACACATAAAGAAAAGTTCGGGTACTTCTACCGCATCAGCTCCTCAAGCTCCTAGGATTCTAAGATACGTAGCAGACGACACTCTAGAGTCTGGTCTTGCTACACAGGAATCGGCTCTAGCTCAATTTGATGGTCCGGATTCCGCAAATACTTCCTCCACATAAAGACATGGAATACATGGTGTACTCTGATCATAAATTTCGACAATTGCATATGCTAAGCCCAGCTGCCAACTCGGCTAAAATAGTAGATGGTCATATATACCTCGGACAAAGCTTTCCTGACACCAAATCAATCATTGACATATGCAAGTACTTTAAGGAATGTATATATGAATGCACTGCATATAGTATTCCTATAGCCTAAACCAAACTTAGCCAAACAAGAGCAACTTCAAGAGAGTAACTTAATGCTTGCATATTTCTGGATAGCAGCACAACGGTTAATTGTTTTGTTCATAACTCATAAAATAAGCATCCAAAAATAATAAACTAGGACTTTATGGAAAGCTTATAAAGTCCACTATACCCTTGGTATTATCTTTACAGCAAGATTTGACACTTAGAAAGGTCAAACAATGCTAAACGTAAATTCTGTCAAGACTTGGACAGAATTCAACTACTCAATTCAAAAATCCATAATTGGAGTCTTAGCCATCCAATTCAGGTGCTCCCAGACTTTTTAGAAAGTTAGTAGAATTGTCTATAATTCATTTATAAACATATCAGGTTAATTCAATGCATATCAAGGTCAAAAGACATGAGAAAGGCTCTGCTGTCCAAATTTAGACAGATTCAGAGATCACACTTAAAACAGCCGTAACTTTACTTATAGATCTTCAAAAAGGGTGATTCAAAGTTTGTTGAAAAGATTAAGAAAGGTACTACAACTTCTTTATAATTTATAATAAGTTATTCGAAGTTTAAATTGGGCAAACAAGGTCAGTTTCGAAATCTGTACAGAATCTGCACAGATTCCAAGACTGGACTTGAGAAAATCATAACTCCCAAACTACTAGACCTATGGTCATGAAATTTTTACACAAGTAAGATAAAGAAGTCGGCTACAACTTTTATATATAACATCTCTACAGAAAAGATGGTTTACTTCATTGAACTAGCTGCATAACTAAAACTGGTCATGCAGACCCAACAACAAGCAATAGATTTTATTCAGGTTCATTACTCTTCTAAGATTAAGCGTTCATCGAAAGACTAATAACTTTAGGTTCTTCATTACGAGATACTTAGAACAAATATAAGTATAGAAGTAATATGATAACTTTTTAAACCATTTAAGCCTAATCTCACATCATGCAAACAGGAATCTGTTTAAGCATGTTAGGCCTGCCCACATATTCATCCAAGCACATTCTATACATTATATCATCCCATATAGGAACTCTCTTTTTTTAATTATACTATACATATATCTATCGAATAACTCAGACAAATTGCATCTCAACCTAGACTTCACATGACGTAACTATTTCATACTTACGCAATCACGCCAATACAAGAAAACGTGGCTTCACAACAATACGTACTGGCCTATTCAAACGTTCCTTGCTATCTCTGTGTTCCAGCCCACGCTCCACATATATATAAACAAGATAACCATCCCAACCACTACGTCTATTCCCTCCCACCATACAACTTAATTAACATGGATTGCGAAAGAGCTCACCACAACTAAACCAAACACCCATGAAAAAAATCACTAAGTAGAAAATTGACAATCAATAGCACAAATGTTCATTTTTTCTACCTCTCACTATGAAAGCAATGGTAACAATGAAATATTGTAAAATCATCTAAACTTCATGATCTACAACTTTCGTATTCAAAGGATAAACAATTTTTTCCATCTACCATTTTTAATTTGACTTGTAAGGCGACATACATGATCTGCCACCAGAAACTGACGAAACATGACACATAAATTCAAAATATCATAACTCCCTGCAGCTTAACAAAATTTTGCAAATATAAACCCATTGAAAAGATTATAACATTCTGTAAAACTTTTATTATAATGAGTGTCTCGAAATTGGTTTTCAAACCGATAAAATAATGTAGCTCTTTTGTTGCAAAACTGATAGGATGGAAACAATGGACAACTAAAATTCAAAAACCTATAACTCCTCCTATACTCAACTTAAAACTACAACGAACACGCGTTGGAAAAGTTTGAAAATTGTCCATGACTTTTGCAATAAAGTTGCACCCAAATTTATCTTTATAGCCCTCAACTCTGCATGACCTACAGCTAAACTCAGCCCGAGATACTGCACATTGGAGATTCGACTTATAACCGGACAACCACCTCTCCCAATCTATTTAACAGACAATTACAAGTAAATACCCATTTAAAAGGTACTGATAAGAACTAAAGTTTTGCTTAAAGAGAATTCCCAAATTTGGGCTATGAAACTATCAAAACACGGTCGATTTATTGGTGGTTATAACGACACCTAAAGTTCAGACACAACGGTGCAACAACTTCAGAGCAGCCTAACTCCAATTATATACAATGAAAATTACAAACCAATACTCTTTGGAAAGATCATGAAATTACTAAAACTTTCATAATCTAACAAAGACAAAATTATACCATCTTCAAGGTCTATTCTTCCGTACAAAATTAAGGCTGCTATAGGAAACCCATAACTCTCAAATGTTTAGACCAAACTGGGTGATTAAGCATCATATGCAAACATGAAGAAACCTACTACAAAACATTCTAGATAAGTGAAGCCTGATTTAGCTTCCAACTAATTTAAAATGACTCCCAAAACCAAGCAACACCTTAACCACAATTAAAAAAACAATATAAAATGAAACCCAAGGCATTGGCAGGTGCAATCAACACTAGGATTTCCCACTACCAAATGGGGATGCAACTCCCCAAAGTCTTTAAACAACACTTTACCTAATAGGTTAGAACTCTAAGCATAACAATCAACGAATTCAACAACTCTTTGTTAATGCCACTAAGGTCAAACATCCATGTAGCGACAATGTACGAAACACCTGACATACCCGTCTCTAGCACTATAAAACATGGTTGTTATTACACCAGAATTCAACTACTAGAGATCTCCACAACTATTCTGTTGACGTGAAGCAAATGGTGCTCATGTCATATAACGTCTTTTTCTCCTCACAAAAGAGATAAAATTTGCAACACTCATAAAGCAATGGAGGGATAACAACAAGAAAACTAATGTACTTCTTGACATAGACTCATGCAAAAGCTTCATAAATATTACTTTCAATACTAAAATAATAACACGATACTATGCTCAACAGAAGTAATTGGACGTCAATAAGACAATCCACATAACCAAACTACCGTGATTAACCTCACATACAACAAAACCTACTATTACTGCACTTGAACAATTTGTACCTCGTGATATCATAGGATGCATTCAAAGTAGTACAATGTTGGCAAATAAAAAAAATATAAAATGGGTTGTCAATATCGCCCACATGACTAGCCTGCAACAACTAAAAATTATGCATAGCCTTTATGGCTATTGAAACAAGCCATAGAAGGAAAACATGCATGACATAAAATCCACTTGAAACCACCCTATTTATTGTTAAAAATAAGGTTGCACATAATAAGAAAACCTATCAGGTAGACATGGTTGGACTTATCAATCTACGTCATCTCACAAATTCACTCGAGTTCTACCAGTCTAAAGATTTCATAGACATTACAACGTTGCCTCTGCTCTAGAGAGACAAACAAATTTTATACTAAGATCAAGTTAGCAAGTAGCCACACTAGCCTAAAAAAGTGAGGCGCAAAGCATTGCCTCCATGGAAATATTACATTGATAAGTTGGGTTGTAGCCCAACATTCAATCAGACCCAACAACATGATAAAACTACATTATAGAGTGTTTTCACACCACACCAAGCCGGATTAGACCCACTATACACAGACTCAATAAACAATCGGTCCTACAAGTACTAGAACCCCAAAAAATCCATTTTTTGAAAAAAATAACCACAATCAAGCATATAGAAATATATGATAGTAATAGCTCAAAGATTTGAAAAACATCGCATAAAAAAACATCATGACGATATGTATACAAAACAAGTACATTAGTAGCTTCACTTGCATAATAACTTCAATAACAACCACATCAAGGAACCAATATTAATTAGAAGTAACATATCATATCAAACATTAAGTCGTTAACGACATACCCCATCAAACCATAAAGGGATTTGGAGTAAAGGAATTCTAGTCATCTATACAATAAAATACTAATATGAAAGATATACGAACCCATATCCTTCCTATATGTGCAAGTGTGTCAAATTTATCTTCAATTTGCGTAGAATCTAAAGCCTATCCTCTGATACCAACTGTAACACCCCGGGGTCCACAAACACCCCGGAATGCTACTGAACAACACTCCTGACATCTATATATAAAATTTCGGCAGCACCCCCTTTGCAAAATTGCATAAATAAGGGGGGCAACAGTGTATAAACATATATCATGACAAAAAACATACTAAGTATTAATAATCGGCTAGCAAAGAGAAGTTAAACATACGACATGAACTGAATTAACTAGTGCGCACGACTAGTTAAAAGAAACAAACTTCCTTTGACAATAAGTTTCTAATTAAATCATGGCTGCGCCTGGGCTGCGTTATTGTGAGAGTGAAAGTGGACGTGCTGCTACTCCCCTCATTCCCAACATGTATCAAGTACCTGCAATGAGTAATGCAAGAGTGAGATGACACATCTCAACAAGTAAAATAATATCAAACTGTTTAACCACATAAGAACATTGTTTTACCACCACTTGATTCCACAACTTTCTTATTACGACGGTGCAGCACGTATACAACGTACAACACACCTAGTCACCACACCTCGCAGGTAGAAACCACAATAGTAACATAGTAATGTCACACTTCATATATACCTCATGAGTGCAAATGTCTGCAAATGCAAGGATGACTTCTGCCTTCATACCTCTAAGGATATGAAGCCGCATCGTACCCCTCCTCGGGCAACGTACGATGCTAAAAATGTACCGGTACGGTCGGACCATAAGATCACGACATAACTTCAAAATGCAAGATGGATGATGCGATGTGCATGTTATGCCTACAACACTTCATATAACGTGATTCAAAAAAGATACTTCAACTTCATCCAAGATGGGAATCAACCACATATATCATAATCAAATTATGATCATCCACAATATTAGACAATTGAGAATTAATACTTCCAAACAAATAAACTTCATCATAGAATTCAATGATTAACATAATTAAAACTTATGCATACTCAATGACAGGGAATAGGATGCAAACCAAACGGTAGCAACCACCACTATATTTACTTGCCTTTACCGGAAGTTCGGGCAAATCCCTAAGTACGATCCGGAAGTCCACCACCTGTTTTTTGACACACAACTTAGTGCACCAATTTCACATAATCAGGCTCATAAACGACGCCGCACCTACGCACAAACTCAAACCCCGCCGCGGGTTACATCTCTCTCCACACCCACCAAACTGCAGCGGCGCTGCTTAATAATTTCATAACTTTAAAATTATGACAGCAGTGGTAACAAAAAAAAATCCAGAGACATCTACATAAAATTCCCCACAAGTTTTGTATACAATTTATAATTAAATTCCAACATCTAATTAGCCCAAAACAGTTCACAAGATGAACCCTGTAATCTATTTTTTTGTCTTTTGGACAGCGACATACCCGGATTCAAACAACGATATCTCCTAAATTATAACTCCGAATCGAGCGCATAAGTACTCGTTGGAAAGGTATGACAAAGCTCTACATGATTCTCCCACTGATCCCCACTAATTGCCCACGAAAAATTCCCAGAAATCCCTAGAACTACTGCTGTTCGCCCTCGCACAAAAATTCTGGACAGCACCTCTACCGATTCGCATAGATAAACATATAATCAATTGAATTTTAGCGCAAAAACATAGATAACTTCAAGATCACCTTGAGTTCCACCTTTTTCCTCCTTCCTTCCTCCCACCAATTCTCCAATTGAAACTTGCACCCACACGAAGAAGATCCGACGAGGAAGAACGACACTTGGAGAAGAGGGGATGGGGGGTGGCGGCTAGGGTTGAGGAGATGGCTGCTGCAAAAAACTTGAGAATGGAGAGGGGACGGCTGCAGCACTTGGGGAAGAGAGAAGAGGGAAGAGGGGGGGAGGGTGACGACCAAAGGAGGGAAGGGGGGGGGGGGGGGGGGCGGCTGCCCACAAGGGGCCTTAAGAGAGGGGGCGGCTAGGGTTTTGGGGGGAAAAGTGGGCTTCCCACCGCCGGATCGCGATCAACGGCCCAAAACCATTCCTACGCCAGAGCTCTCGACCCCCGCGCACACATCAAACATAAATTTACTGTTTTACAGATGTTTACCTCCTAAAATTCCAAACCCCCATAGCACGGGACCCGCAAGAGAAAACAAAGAAAAAAAGAGTAAACTTCAATTTCTCTTCTTTTTGAAAATT
This sequence comes from Zea mays, assembly GCF_902167145.1. Taxonomy (NCBI): domain Eukaryota; kingdom Viridiplantae; phylum Streptophyta; class Magnoliopsida; order Poales; family Poaceae; genus Zea; species Zea mays. The sequence continues at coordinate 55,649,027 of NC_050100.1, read as the reverse complement.
GGGTATCACATGGACTATGACAAGAAGCTAAAGAAACTCGCCCCCAAAAAGAAGATCCAGAAGAAGACCACCAACCAAGGATGCCAGACAGAGAAGAAGAAGAAGAAGGCCCCTCTAGCCCTACCTCCCCCCAGAATAGATGACTGGTCCGACGAAGAGGATATATCCCTAGCAAGCCTCGATGATCTTCTCAAGGCATTTGGGGACACCTTAGATAAGGAATTCGCTAGTACCTCGGGGAACGCTCTCGTGTAGTTCCACCTGTAGTAGTCTTATGCTTGTAATGTGATGGTGTAATGAATAAAATAACTTGGTTGAAAACAATTTGCATGTGCATAATAGTGACTCTTTTCCCTGGCAGATGGCTTCGGATAAAACCACGCCTACCGCCTCTGGGATTGGAGCAGGGTTTCCCCTGAGAGCTGAAGGGGAAGTCGTTAGAGAAGAAAGTGAAACCCACCTCCCCGCACCTCCACCACTACCCTTAGACCTAGCCCAAGTTCTAGCCAATCAAACCCGACTCATCGAGGTCCTCACTCGAAATCTGGAAAATCAACGGCCGAATGGTGGAAGACCACAAGACAGAATGGGGGACTTCCTGAGACTCAAACCTCCCACGTTCGCCGGATCAAGCAACCCCCTCGATGCAGACGATTGGATGCGCACGATCAAAAGAAAACTGGAAGCCATTGGTTGCCCAGAAAATCAGCGTGTTCAACTGGCTGCCCACCAACTTTCTGGGATGGCCTTAGCCTGGTGGGACACCTTCAACGTCACCATCAGAGATGCTACCTGGGCGGAATTTGAAGCAGCTTTCCGGGAGCACCATGTGCCCCAAGGACTGGTACAGCTTAAGGAGGACGAGTTCCGAGAATTGACTCAAGACGGAAGATCTGTCAGCGAATATGTGCACAAGTTCATAGAGTTAGCCCGCTACGCGCCAGATGATGTCAGTACCGAGAGCAAGAAGATGGCCCGTTTCCTGAAGGGACTCAGGCCAGAACTCAAGACAATCCTGGCTAGCTAAGACTTCCTCAACTTCTCTCACCTTTCCAACAAGGCCATGCAAGTTGAAAGGGCAAAGGAGGAAGAAAAAGGGCATCTTAAAAGGAAGTTCCAGGTTCTCCGGGCACAGCAGCAGGACCGGCACCAGAAGACTCGATCACTTGGGTTTCCACCCAAGGGGCCAAACTTCAGTAGACCAGCTGGACCCACTCCGTCGCGATTCAGCCAGCAGAGTCAGAGCTCCTTCCATTCCCCCTCAGTGGCAAGCAACCAACCCCCGGCAAATGCATGTTGGCACTGTGGTGATCCCAATCACTTCAAGAGCAACTGTCCGCAGCTGAAGCCACCAGTACCCGCCTACTCCAACTCGGTGAATGGCCCCAAGAATACCTCGACATCCGCCCCCAAGGTGCCCTCCGCCGTCAGCCAGCAGAACAAGGCTCCGTACCAAGGAAGGGCACGTGTAAATCACGTCAATGCCCAGGAAGCTCAGCAGGCTCCGGGAGTAGTACTCGATGAGTTCCTTGTTGAATTTACTCCCGCTACCGTACTTTTCGATTCTGGAGCTTCCCACTCCTTCATAGCCACTAGCTTTGTGGAAAAGTATGGCATTCCCTCTACTCCTCTAGAGTTTCCTTTGGTCACCCGAACCCCAGGGTCCGACCTTCTATGCCAGCTAAAATGCTCCCAAGTCAGAATCCTTTTAAGTGGGGTAGTATTCCTGGCAGACTTAACTGTCTTGCCATCCCAAGGAATTGATGTGATCTTAGGGATGGATTGGCTAACTAAGCACAAAGGCATCATCAGTTGCGCAGACAAGATAGTCCTCCTCACCGACCGGCAGGGAAAGTCAGTCTCTTGTCAGGCACAGCCACCCGCCAATGACCCAATGATGTTCAATCTAGCAACAGAAAGTATATCAGTAGTAGAAGAATTCATGGACGTATTTCCAGAAGAATTACCAGGAATGCCACCAGAAAGAGAAGTGGAGTTCTACATAGATCTGATCCCTGGAACAGCACCCATCGCAAAAAGACCATACCACATGGCTCCAACCGAGTTAGCAGAATTGAAGCTTCAAATCGCAGATCTTCAGCAAAAAGGGTACATTCGTCCCAGCTCATCACCTTGGGGAGCACCAGTCCTGTTCGTCTCTAAGAAGGATGGAAGCATGAGAATGTGTATTGATTACCGATCGTTAAATGAAGTTACCATCAAGAACAAGTATCCACTTCCTCGGATTGACGACCTCTTCGATCAGCTTCAAGGAGCCAAGTATTTCTCCAAGATAGACCTAAGGTCTGGTTACCACCAATTGAGGATCAAGGAAGCAGACATCCAAAAGACTGCATTTGTCACCCGATACGGGCAATATGAATTCACAGTGATGCCGTTCGGACTGACAAACGCACCCGCCTTTTTCATGAACCTCATGAATAAAGTGTTTATGGAAGAGCTAGATAAGTTTGTCGTAGTCTTCATCGACTACATCCTTATCTACTCCAAGAACCGCGAAGACCATAAGCATCACCTTCGGATCGTCCTTGGAAAACTCAGAGCACACCAACTTTATGCTAAACTCAGTAAATGTGAATTCTGGTTGGAAAAGATAGCCTTCCTTGGGCATATCTTAACCGCAGAAGGGATAGAAGTGGACCCTTCCAAGGTGGAAGCAGTATCAAAATGGAGGCAACCAACCAACGTCAGTGAAGTTCGAAGCTTCCTAGGAATGGCAGGGTATTACCGCCGCTTCATCAAAGGATTCTCCAGCATAGCAAGACCGATGACAGAACTTCTCAAGAAAGACCATAAATTTGTGTGGACCCCAAAATGTGAAGGATGTTTCCAAATCATAAAGGAGAAACTTACAACGGCACCCATTCTATCACTGCCAGATATTCATCAAGATTTTGTCGTCTTCTGTGATGCCTCGATGCAAGGCTTAGGGTGTGTGCTAATGCAAAACGAGAAAGTCATTGCTTACGCATCACGCCTACTCAAGCCGCACGAACAGAATTACCCCACCCATGATTTGGAATTAGCAGCCATAGTGCATGCCTTGAAGATATGGAGGCATTACCTAATCGGAAACAAATGCAACATTTTCACCGATCACAAGAGTCTGAGGTATATATTCACTCAACTAGATCTCAACCTCCGACAGCGAAGATGGTTAGAACTGATCAAGGATTATGACCTAGAAATTCACTATCACCCCGGGAAGGCCAACGTGGTAGCCGACGCCCTCAGTCGAAAACCATTCGGAATAAAAGGAACCAACTTTCTAGAAGATTGGAAGGAAGAATCAGCACAACTAAATGCATGTCTGGGAAACAACGACAGTCTCGAAGTCAAACCAATGCTAGAAGACCTCATCTGCAAAGCTCAATGTCTAGACTCAGAGACAGCAAGGCTTGTGGAGAAAGCCCGCAAGGAACAACTCCCAGACCTCAGGACAGATGACCAAGGAGTCCTTTGGTTCAAACACCGTTTGTGTGTACCAAAAGGGGAGGCCCGAGAAGTCCTACTCAAGGAAGCTCACGACTCGGCCTACTCCATCCACCCAGGAACTACCAAGATGTACCTGGACCTCAAAACCAGATAATGGTGGAAAGGGATGAAGAAAGAAATAGCTCAGTATGTGGCCCGATGTGACATCTGCCAACGGACGAAGGCCGAACACCAAAAACCTGCAGGCCTATTACAACCCCTTCCGATACCTGAATGGAAGTGGGAAGAAATAGGCATGGACTTCGTAACCGGACTGCCCCGGACGCAAAAAGGGAATGACTCCATCTGGGTAATAATAGATCGCCTCACCAAGGTAGCCCATTTCATCCCAGTGAAAACTACCTTTGGAGGAGCCACCCTTGCCCGGATTTATCTCAAGGAGATAGTCAGACTCCATGGCATCCCAAGGAAGATAGTGTCAGACAGGGGAACCCAGTTCACATCCAAATTCTGGACAAGCCTTCAGAAAGCTATGGGCACCAAGCTAGATTTCAGTACCGCTTATCACCCTCAGATAGATGGGCAGACAGAAAGAGTCAACAAAGTCCTCGAAGATCTATTAAGAGCATGTGTGTTAGCTTTTGATAGAAGTTGGGAATCCAGTCTACCCTACGCAGAGTTCTCATACAACAATAGCTATCAGGCCAGCATCAAGATGTCGCCATTCGAAGCACTGTATGGACGAAAATGCCAGACCCCTCTCATGTGGTCCAGCGTGGGGGAAAAAGCACTAGAAGGACCTGCCTTTGTCAAAGAGGCGGAAGAGAAAGTTGCACTGATCCGCAGAAGGTTACTTGAAGCTCAGAGTCGGCAGAAGAGTTACGCAGACAACAGGCGGAGGGAACTCCGATTTGAGGAAGGAGACTTCGTCTACCTCAAGGTTTCTCCAATGCGTGGTGTCAGGAGGTTCCAAGTAAAAGGGAAGCTAGCCCCACGTTTCGTAGGTCCCTATCCCATCATTGGCAGGGTAGGACCCGCAGCATACCGCCTGGAACTACCAGAATCCATGTCCGACATCCACAATGTGTTTCACGTATCCCAGCTCCGCAAATGCCTGCAAGCACCAGAAAGTCACCTCGAAGAAGAGACAGTGCAGATTCAGAAAGACCTTCAGTACCGTGAAAAACCAGTGAAGATTCTTGATTCAGCAGTCAGAAAAACCCGCACCTCAGAAGTAAAGCTCTGTAAAGTTCAGTGGAGCAGAGAAGGAGAAGAGGAAGCTACCTGGGAGAGTGAGGACTTCTTGAGGAGGGAATACCCTTATCTTTTCCCAAATCCAGTCTAAATCTCGAGAGCGAGATTCCTTTAAGTGGGGTAGGTTTGTAACATCCCAAAAATCCCAAACCGAGGTTTGAAACCCTAACCTCCTAATCCCCCCTTCATTTTATTCTTCTCCCTTAGCTCTACCCCTAGGTCACCTAATCATATGCATACACTTAAAATGATTGGGAGCACCTCACATAGACCATATTTATCACCCAAGTTCATTTAGAGAATTTTTGTGGCAAGGGAAAAAGAAACAAAAAGACACAAAAGTGGAAAAGGAAAAGAAAAGAATTAGAATAAGAAAAGAAAAAGAAAAACTCTCTCCCCTCCCTCGGCTGGGCCGATTTCCAGCCCAGCTCGCGCGCGCCCGCATTCCCCCCTCTCTTTCCGGCCCAAGCGGCCCAATCCGCGCGCCGCTCCCTCCCGCTGACACCCGGGCCCCGCCCGTCAGCGCCTCACCCCCCTCCCTCTCTCGCAGACTCCTCTCGCTGGCAGCCAGGGCCCATCCGTCAGCTTCGTCCCGCTCGCCCATCCCTCACCGGCGCGATCACCGCCGAGCGCCCTCTCGCCTCGTCGCCTCGCCATTAATGCTCGCCAGCCTCCACGACAACCCCGCCACTGTGCTTGAGCCGACCTCTCACCCCCCCTCAGCCTGCTCGAGCCGTCCCAATCGGCGTTAGCGCCATTCCCGCCATCATGGTGAGCTCGCCGGTGTTCGCCGTCTCCCCCATCCCCCTCCCTCCCCCGAGCGCCTATAAAAGGACCCGCCCGAGCCCCGTCTTCACCACACCAGCTCCGACCACCTCCTCTGCTTTCCCCCGCGCCAATCGAGCTAGCGCCGTCGTGCTGCCTACCTTGCCCCGGTGAGCTCCCCTCTCCCTCTCTGGCGATCTTCCGTTCAATTAAGTTGTGCCAAGAGCTCCGCCACACTCTCACGTTCACGACACGCCACTTCCCCCACTCAATTATGGCCGGAAACCTCACCGGCGGCTTCGCCGCCGCGGACACTCGCCACCGCGCCGCGGACCGGCCGCCATAGGCCCCCGTCGGTCCAATTAACCCCACCCCCGTTACCCACTTCACCCGCCCGTACTTCGCCACCACTTCCCCGCTGAAGAACCGGACCGGCGGCGGAGAACCACCGCGGAGCTCGCCGCCGACCGGCCCCGGTCGAGCCCTTCCCCCCCCCCCTCCGTTGCCGTCAATGCCGTCAGCCCCCTCTCTCTCCCTGACTGGTGGGCCCGCGCTACGGCGCCGTCCCCCGCCGTCGCTCCCTCGCAGCTGGGCCAGCTGGGCCGCAAGCGTGCCCGCGCCCGCGCGTCCGCGCCGAGTGGGCCGAAATCCCCTCCCCTGGCCCAGTTAGCTGGAGAATTCCTTCTCTTTTTCTTTTTCCCTTTTCTTTTTCCTATTTTCACATATATATTTAGATGCTAATATTTTATGCACCAAAAATTGTCTAAATAAATTATTAGGGCACAAAAATAATAAAATATAACAATTTGCACACCCCACAAAGGTCACTATGTTTGATGTATTGTTATTGTCTATGTTTAATTAGCGGAAGAGGGATCCGATCCTCCGGAACTCTTAGCTCCGGAAGAAGGGCAAGAACCCGACCCCTCCGAGATTAACCTCTTGTGCCAGGAAAGCTTCGACGAAGGCAAGTCCATCTTTCCCTTGATGCATTATTTACCTATTTCTCTCTACCACTGCCTAAGCCTGGAATATGGGATGGGAATCGAATTGCATGGTGAGCATGAGAGAGCCCGCATTAACTATTACTTCGATTAAAAGATATGGGACAAGTGAAAAGGGTACAAGTGGAATGTTTTCCAAAAGAGTGCGATGAAGGGTACTGTCGGCGTTTCGAGACAGGGGGGTCCCAAAGCCGACGAGTGAGTGTGCTGCGTGCCCCAGCCCAGATGGGTCGAGCGCGTGGGCGAGCGCGAAGGGGGGAGAGGCGAGGTGGCCGGAGTCGAGCGTGAGAGAGGTGGAAGTCCCGCGGCCTTCGTGTTCGTCCCGCGCCCAGGTCGGGTGCGCTTGCAGTAGGGGGGTTACAAGCGTCCACGCGGGTGAGGGAAGCGAGCGGCCCCAAGAGAGCGCCCGTCCCGTCCTCGGTCCCGCGCGGCCAACCTTCTCTAAGAAGGCCCTGGTCCTCCCTTTTATAGTCGTAAGGAGAGGATCCAGGTGTACAATGGGGGGTGTAGCAGAGTGCTACGTGTCTAGCGGAGAGAGAGCTAGCGCCCTAGGTACATGCCAATGTGGCAGCCGGAGAGGTCTTGGCACCTTGCTGGCGTGATGTCGTGGCTGTCGGAGGTGCGACGGAGCCTGCCGGAGGGACAGCTGTTGGAGCGGTCGAGTCCTTGCTGACGTCGCCCTGCTTCCGTAAGAGAGCTGGGGGCCGCCGTCGTCACAGAGCTTGTGGAGCGCCATCATTGCCCATCCGGCGGAGCTGGCCGGATGGGACGCTGGTCTTGTTCTCCGTGACCCGAGTCGATTCGGGGTAGGACGATGATGGCGCTTCCTGTTGACGTGGCGGGTCTGTGCCCTAGGCAGGGTGACATGGGGGCTCCTCCGAAGCCGAGGTTGAGTCTGTCTTCTGTTGCCGAGGCCGAGTCCGAGCCATGGGGTCGGGCGAGGCGGAGGTCGTTCGGCCGAGGCCAGGTCGGAGTCCGAGCCCTGGGGTCGGGCGAGGCGGAGTTTCGTCGTCTTCCGGGTCTTAGCCCGAGTCCGAGCCCTGGGGTCGGGCGGAGCGGAGTTCGCCGTCTTCCGGGTCTTAGCCCGAGTCTGAGCCCTGGGGTCGGGCGGAGCGGAGTTCGCCGTCTTCCGGGTCTTAGCCCGAGTCCGAGCCCTGGGGTCGGGCGGAGCGAAGTTCGCCGTCTTCCGGGTCTTAGCCCGAGTCCGAGCCCTGGGGTCGGGCGGAGCGGAGTTCGCCGTCTTCCGGGTCTTAGCCCGAGTCCGAGCCCTGGGGTCGGGCGGAGCGGAGTTCGCCGTGGCGCCTTTGGCAAGGCCTGACTGTCTGTCAGACTCACTCTGTCGAGTGGCACCGCAGTCGGAGTGGCGCAGGCGGCGCTGTCCTTCTGTCAGACTGGTCAGTGGAGCGGTGGAGTGACGGCGGTCACGTCGGCTCTGCTGGGGGGGGCGCGTGTCAGGATAAAGGTGTCAGGCCGCCTTTGCGTTAAATGTTCCTGCAACTCGGTCAGTCGGTGTGGCGATTTAGTCAGGGTTGCTTCTGAGCGAAGCCAAGGCCTCGGGCGAGCCGGTGATGTGTCCGCCGTAAAAAGGGGGGCCTCGGGCGAGACGGAAGTCTCTCGAGGTCGGCTGCCCTTGGCCGAGGCTAGGCTCGGGTGAAGCGTGATCGAGTCGCTCGTGTGGACTGATCCCTGACTTAATCGTACCCATCAGGCCTTTGCAGCTTTACGCTGATGGGGGTTACCAGCTGAGAATTAGGCGTCTTGAGGGTACCCCTAATTATGGTCCCCAACAGTAGCCCCCGAGCCTCGAAGGGAGTGTTAGCACTCGCTTGGAGGCTTTCGTCGCACTTTTTTGCAAGGGGACCAGCCTTTCTCGGTTGCATTTTGTTCCGGTGGGTGCGCGCGAGCGCACCCGCCGGGTGTAGCCCCCGAGGCCTCGGAGGAGTGGTTACACTACTTCGAGGTCTTAATACCTTGCGTAATGCTTCGGCTGGTCTGGTCGTTCCCTCATGCGAACTGGCTGTAGCCCGGGTGCACGGTCGGGGCCCAAGCTCTCGGGCTGGTATGTTGACGCTGTCAACGGATTGGCCGGAGCCGGTTTTTGCGAGAGCAGCCCCCGAGCCTCTGCACAGGGCGAGAGGACGATCAGGGACAGACTCGACTGTTTACATACGCCCCTACGTCGCCTTTCCGCAAGGAGGAGGGGGGAGTGCGCCATGTTACCCTCGATGGGCACCGAACATGGTGTCTCCGGTGAGCTGCAAGCGGGTAATCCGAGTGGGCGTCCGTGCCCCGTTCGTTGGGGGTCGGCTAGGGGCCCAGAGGCACACCCAAAAGTACCTGCGGGTGATTTGCCGGACCCGGTCCCCTGGCGACGGGGTCCGAGGGCTCGATGCCTCCCTCCGATGGGATTCCGTTACAAGATCGTTCCCGCTGGTCTCGGAAATGTCCTAGGGTACCTCGGGAGCGCAGCCCGAGCCTCGGTTATGTATCGAACGTACCCCTGGTCATCCCTCGCTCGGTGTCTGAGGCGACTGTGAACCCTTCGGGGGCCAGCCTTCGAACCCCTGATCAGTAATGGGCGCGGAGCCCGAGTAGCCTGAGGCGGCCATGGAACCCTTCAGGGGGCTGGCCTTCGAACCCCTGACCAGTAGTGGGTGTCGGGCCCACGCGATCTGAGGCGACTGTTGAACCCTTCGGAGGGCCAGTCTTCGAACCCCTGATCAGTAGGGGGGCTCGGAGCCGGGTTCCTTCGCGGAAAAGGATCCTTTTCAGGGTATCCCCCTTTCCCGGTCCCTGTTGCAAGAGATAGAGAAAGAGGAAAAAGGAAACGAAATCGAACGACGTGGCGTACCTCTTTTTGACGCGGTTATTACGGCGAAGGCGAAGCGTCGCGCGCTTCTCCCGCCAGAGGCGCCGCGTGTCCCGCCGCGGAGTTAATGCGACGGGGCGAGTGGTTGGCGAGGCGGCCGTTGCGCGTGCGCGATCCGTTCGAGGAACGGGTCACGGGTGCACCGTCTTCACGCCGTGGGAGGAGGCTCTCTTGCTGCCCCAGGATGAGACGTGAGCCTGGCTGACGACGTGACTGCTGCGCCCGCCCGCCTGCCACCGCCATTACTGAGAGCACCTAGAGGGGGGGGTGAATAGGTGATCCTGTAAAAACTTAAACTTATAGCCACAAAACTTGATTAGGCGTTAGCACAGTTTATGCCAAGTGGCTAGAGAGGAGTCAAAACACAATAACCACAAGAATCCAATCACAGAGATGACACAGTGGTTATCCCGTGGTTCGGCCAAGTACAAAACTTGCCTACTCCACGTTGTGGCGTCCCAACGGACGAGAGTTGCACTCAACTCCTCTCAAGTGATCCAATGATCAACTTGAATACCACGGTGTTCTTGCTTTTCTTTTCTCAATCCCGTTTGCGAGGAATCTCCACAACTTGGAGCCTCTCGCCCTTACTCAAGGAATGCTTGGTGTTCTCCTCCATGCGCCTAGGGGCCCCTTTTATAGCCCCAAGGCAGCTAGGAGCCATTGAGAACAATTCTGGAAGGCCATCCTTGCCTTCTGTCGTCGGGCGCACCGGACAGTCCGGTGCACACCGGACACTGTCCGGTGCCCGATTTCTTTCCTTAACAGGCGCAGCCGACCGTTGCCGACCACTGCAGATCTGGCGCACCGGACAGTCCGGTGCACACCGGACAGTCCGGTGCTTCCTTCCGACCGTTGGCTTGGCCACGTGTCGCGCGGCGATCGTGCGGCCGACCGTTGGCCCAGCCGACCGTTGGCTCACCGGACAGTCCGGTGCACACCGGACAGTCCGGTGAATTTTAGCCGAAGTCGCCGGAGAAAAACCCGAGAGCGGCTGGTTTGTTCCATGCTGGTCTGGCGCACCGGACACTGTCCGGTGCACACCGGACAGTCCGGTGCCCCAGCCCGAAACAGCCTTTGGCTGCACACAGCCACTCTCCACTTCTTTTCTTCTTCCTGTTTCTAACACTTAGACAAGAATATTAGTACACAAACCAATGTACTAAGGCTTAGAAACATACCTTAACTTGTGATTTGCACTTTGTTCATCCTTGGGCATATTTTCACATTTAAGCACTTGTGTTTGCATTCAATCACCAAAATACTTAGAAATGGCCCAAGGGCACATTTCCCTTTCAATCTCCCCCTTTTTGGTGATTTATGCCAACACAACATAAAGCAACTAGAACAAGTGCAAAATCACTTCAAATAAAAACTCAAATTGGTTTTGATTCAATTTTGGCATATATGGATCATCCTTTGCCACCACTTGGTTTGTTTTTGCAAATCAAACTCAAATCTCTATTTCTATGTCAAACACACATGTTGAGGCATAAAGAGAGTTATTCCAAAAGAGATTGATTAAAGATTTCAAAAACTCCCCCTATTTCCCATAATCAACACTTCTCCCCACAAGAAGCCAACTTTTGACAATAGAGACAATAAAAGACAATAAAAGCTTTTGACACAACAAAAACTCTATTCTACTATTTTCAAAATCTCTCAAGTGGTAGCTGATCCATTTATCACTTTGGCCTTTATTTTCTCCCCCTTTGGCATCAAGCACCAAAACAGGATTAATCTTGGCCTCTTAACCCCATTGCCTCACCAAAGTCTTCAATTAAGAGCAAATGGCAATAAGATTTCATGAAATGAACTTGGAATTAGTTACCCTCTCATCGGAGTGCAGTGGAAGTCTTTCATGGTCCAAGTCCACCTTTTCCCTTTCAATCCGCCTTCGAGACTAAATCATCAAACTCAAGCACATGGTTAGTCTCAAAGGGTCAAGTTGTAACACATCTCCCCCTACACATGTGCATCACTTTGCAACGGACTTGTGAGGTCCAGGGAGTGTTTGTACAACTTGAGCACCATAATAAGCAACAAAATGCAAAAAGGAACATGATCAAAAGCATAAGTACATGTATGCTACAATTCAATCCAAGTTCCGCGAATCTAAGACATTTAGCTCACTACGCAGCCTGCAAAAGGTCTTCTCATCTAGAGGCTTGGTAAAGATATCGGCTAGCTGGTTCTCGGTGCTAACATGAAACACTTCGATATCTCCCTTTTGCTGGTGGTCTCTCAAAAAGTGATGCCGGATGTCTATGTGCTTTGTGCGGCTGTGTTCAACAGGATTTTCCGCCATGCGGATAGCACTCTCATTATCACATAGGAGTGGGACTTTGCTCAGATTGTAGCCAAAGTCCCTGAGGGTTTGCCTCATCCAAAGTAGTTGCGCGCAACACTGTCCTGCGGCAACATACTCGGCCTCAGCGGTGGATAGGGCAACGGATGTTTGTTTCTTAGAGTTCCATGACACCAGGGACCTTCCTAAGAATTGGCACGTCCCCGATGTACTCTTCCTATCGACCTTACATCCAGCATAGTCGGAATCTGAGTATCCAACTAAGTCAAAGGTAGACCCCTTTGGATACCAGAGCCCGAAGCAAGGCGTAGCAACCAAATATCTAAGGATTCGCTTCACCGCCACTAAGTGACACTCCTTAGGATCGGATTGAAATCTAGCACACATGCATACGCTAAGCATAATGTCCGGTCTACTAGCACATAAGTAAAGCAAAGAACCTATCATTGACCGGTATGCTTTTTGATCAACGGACTTACCTCCTTTGTTGAGGTCGGTGTGTCCGTCGGTCCCCATCGGAGTCTTGGCGGGCTTGGCGTCCTTCATCCCAAACTGCTTTAGCAGATCTTGCGTGTACTTCGTTTGGGAGATGAAGGTGCCGTCCTTGAGTTGCTTCACTTGGAACCCAAGGAAGTAGTTCAACTCTCCCATCATCGACATCTCGAATTTCTGCGTCATCACCCTGCTAAACTCTTCACAAGACTTTTGGTTAGTAGAACCAAATATTATGTCATCGACATAAATTTGGCACACAAACAAATCACCATCACATGTCTTTGTAAAAAGAGTTGGATCGGCTTTCCCAACCTTGAAAGCATTAGCAATTAAAAAGTCTCTAAGGCATTCATACCATGCTCTTGGAGCTTGCTTAAGTCCATAGAGCGCCTTAGAGAGCTTACACACATGGTCGGGGTACCGTTCATCCTCGAAGCCAGGGGGTTGCTCCACGTACACCTCCTCCTTGATTGGCCCGTTGAGGAAAGCGCTCTTCACATCCATTTGGTACAGCCTGAAAGAATGGTGAGCGGCATATGCTAGCAAGATACGAATTGACTCTAGCCTAGCCACAGGAGCGAAAGTCTCCTCAAAGTCCAAACCTGCGACTTGGGCATAACCTTTTGCCACAAGTCGAGCCTTGTTCCTCGTCACCACCCCGTGCTCGTCCTGTTTGTTGCGGAACACCCACTTGGTTCCCACAACATTTTGCTTCGGACGAGGCACCAGTGTCCAAACTTCATTGCGCTTGAAGTTGTTTAGCTCCTCTTGCATGGCCAACACCCAGTCCGGATCTAGCAAGGCCTCTTCTACCCTGAAAGGCTCAATAGAAGAGACAAAAGAGTAATGTTCACAAAAATTAACTAATCGAGACCGAGTAGTTACTCCCTTGCTAATGTCACCCAGAATTTGGTCGACGGGATGATCCCTTTGGATCGTCGCTCGAACTTGGGTTGGAGGTGCCGGTTGCGCTTCTTCCTCCATCACTTGATCATCTTGTGCTCCCCCTTGATCAAGCGCCTCCACTTGAGGTACCTGTTCGTCATCTTCGGTTGGGGGATGCACCATAGTTGAGGAAGAAGGTTGATCTCGTTCATCTTGTTCCTGTGGCCGTACTTCTCCAATCGCCATGGTCCGTATAGCGGCCGTCGGAACATCTTCTTCATCTACATCATCACAATCAACAACTTGCTCTCTTGGAGAGCCATTAGTCTCATCAAATACAACGTCGCTAGAGACTTCAACCAATCCCGATGATTTGTTGAAGACTCTATACGCCTTTGTATTTGAGGCATAACCTAATAAAAACCCTTCTACAGCTTTAGGAGCAAACTTAGAATTTCTACCCTTCTTCACTAGAATGTAGCATTTACTCCCAAATACACGAAAGTACGATACATTGGGTTTGTTACCGGTTAGTAGCTCATACGACGTCTTCTTGAGGAGGCGATGAAGGTAGACCCTGTTGATGGCGTGGCAAGCAGTGTTAACGGCTTCCGTCCAAAAGCACTCGGGGGTCTTGAACTCTCCTAGCATCGTCCTCGCCATATCGATGAGCGTCCTGTTCTTCCTCTCTACCACACCATTTTGCTGTGGTGTGTAGGAAGCGGAGAACTCGTGCTTGATCCCTTCCTCTTCAAGGAACTCCTCTACTTGAAGGTTCTTGAACTCGGATCCGTTGTCGCTCCTTATCTTCTTCACTTTGAGCTCAAACTCATTTTGAGCTCTCCTGAGGAAGCGTTTGAGAGTCCCTTGGGTTTCGGACTTTTCCTGCAAAAAGAACACCCAAGTGAAGCGGGAAAAGTCATCAACAATAACTAAACCATACTTACTTCCTCCTATGCTCAGATAGGCGACGGGTCCAAAAAGGTCCATATGCAGCATCTCCAAGGGTCTTGAAGTCGTCATCACATTTTTGGTGTGATGAGAGCCTCCCACCTGTTTCCCTGCTTGACAAGCTGCACAAGGTCTATCTTTTTCGAATTGAACATTAGTTAGACCTATTACGTGTTCTCCCTTTAGAAGCTTGTGAAGGTTCTTCATCCCCACATGTGCTAAGCGGCGATGCCACAGCCAGCCCATGCTAGTCTTAGCTATTAAGCATGCATCTAGACCGGCCTCTTCTTTTGCAAAATCTACTAAATAAAGTTTGCCGTCTAATACACCTTTAAAAGCTAGTGAACCATCACTTCTTCTACAGACAGACACATCTACATTTGTAAATAGACAGTTATATCCCATATTGCATAATTGACTCACAGATAGCAGATTATATCCAAGAGACTCAACTAAAAACACATTCGATATGGAGTGCTCATTAGAAATTGCAATTTTACCTAAACCTTTTACCTTGCCTTGATTCCCATCACCGAATATAATTGAATCTTGGGAATCTTTATTCTTGACGTAGGAGGTGAACATCTTCTTCTCCCCCGTCATATGGTTTGTGCATCCGCTGTCGATAATCCAGCTTGAACCCCCGGATGCATAAACCTGCAAGGCAAATTTAGGCTTGGGACTTAGGTACCCAACTCTTGTTGGGTCCTACAAGGTTAGTCACAATTTCCTTAGGGACCCAAATGCAAGTTTTATCACCTTTGCATTTTGCCCCTAACTTCCTAGCAATTACTTTTCTATCCTTTCTACAAATTGCAAAGGAAGCATTCAAAGCACAATAAATTGTAGAGGGTTCATTCACTACTTTTCTATGAACATTTGCAATATTTCTTTTAGGAACAACATTTCTCCTAGTAACATTTCTATCATACACATAAGAAGAACTAGGAGCAAACATGGCATGAGAATCATAAACATATGAATCAAAAGCATCATAACTTCTATTTACATTTCTAGTTTGTCTTCTATCATGATACAAAAAGGCATGGTTCCTTTTAGCATTAGTAGCCATAGGGGCCTTCCCTTTCTCCTTGGCGGGAATGGGAGCCTTATGGCTTGTTAAGTTCTTGGCTTCCCTCTTGAAGCCAAGTCCATCCTTAATTGAGGGGTGTCTACCAACCGTGTAGGCATCCCTAGCAAATTTTAGTTTTTCAAAATCGCTTTTGCTAGCCTTAAGTTGAACATTGAGACTAGCTACTTCATCATTTAGTTTTGAAATTGAAACTAAGTGTTCACTACAAGCATTAACATCAAAATCCTTACACCTAGTGCAAATTGTAATATTTTCAACACAAGAGTTACTTGCTACTTCTAGTTTAGCAGTTAAAACATTAATTTCACCTTTTAAAGAAGAAATGGTTTCATTACAAGTAGAAAGTTCACAAGAGAGTATTCCATTTCTTTTAACTTCTAGAGCAAGTGAATTTTGAGCACTAACAAATTTATCATGCTCTTCATATAAAAGGTCTTCTTGTTTCTCTAAGATTCTATCCTTTTCATTTAAGGCATCAATCAGCTCATTAATCTTAGCTATCTTAGTTCTATCCAATCCCTTGAATAAACTAGAGTAATCAATTTCATCCTCACTAGATTCATCATCACTAGAAGAATCATAAGTATTAGCATTACGAGTGATTACCTTCTTTTCCCTTGCCATGAGGCAAGTGTGATGCTCGTTGGGGAAGAGAGCCGATTTGTTGAAGGCGGTGGCGGCGAGTCCCTCATTGTCGGAGTCGGAGGAGGAGCAATCCGAATCCCACTCCTTGCCTATATGCGCCTCGCCCTTGGCTTTCTTGTAGTGCTTCTTCTTCTCCCTTTTGTTCCCCTTTTCCTGGTCACTTTCATTATCAGGACAGTTAGCAATAAAATGACCAAGCTTACCGCATTTGAAGCATGATCGCTTCCCCTTGGTCTTAGTCTTGCTCGGCTGTCCATTGCGACCCTTTAGCACCGTCTTGAATCTCTTGATAATGAGGGCCATTTCTTCATCATTAAGACCGGCCGCCTCAATTTGCGCCACCTTGCTGGGTAGCGCCTCCTTGTTCCTTGTGGCTTTGAGAGCAAAAGGTTGCGGCTCGTTGATCGGTCCATTCAAGGCGTCGTCCACATACCTTGCCTCCTTGATCATCATTCGCCCGCTGACGAATTTTCCTAGGACTTCTTCGGGCGACATTTTGGTGTACCTGGGATTCTCACGAATATTATTCACCAAATGAGGATCAAGAACGGTAAAGGACCTGAGCATTAGTCGGACGACGTCGTGGTCCGTCCATCGCGTGCTTCCGTAGCTCCTTATTTTGTTGATAAGGGTCTTGAGCCGGTTGTATGTCTGAGTTGGCTCCTCGCCCCTTATCATCGCGAACCGTCCAAGCTCGCCTTCCACCAACTCCGTTTTGGTGAGCAAGGTAACGTCATTCCCTTCATGAGAGATCTTGAGGGTGTCCCAGATCTGCTTGGCGTTATCCAAGCCGCTCACTTTGTTATATTCATCCCTGCACAGTGAAGCTAGAAGAACAGTGGTAGCTTGTGCATTCTTATGGATTTGCTCATTAATGAATGAAGGGCTATCCGAGCTATCAAATTTCATTCCACTTTCCACAATCTCCCAAATGCTTGGATGGAGAGAAAATAGGTGAGTACGCATTTTGTGACTCCAAAATCCGTAGTCCTCTCCATCAAAGTGAGGAGGCTTGCCAAGTGGAATGGGGAGCAAATGAGCATTTGAGCTATATGGAATGCGCGAATAATCAAAAGAAAAGTTTGAGTTAACCGTCTTTTGTTTGTCGTCCTTTTGGGAGGAAGAGGACTCATCGCTGTCGTAGTAGACGATCTCCTTGATGCGTCTTGTCTTCTTCTTCTTCCCATCTTTTCGCTTGTGGCCCGAGCCCGAGTCATTGGACTTGTCATCCCTTGGCTCGTTGACGAAGGACTCCTTCTCCTTGTCGTTGATCACAATTCCCTTCCCCTTAGGATCCATCTCTTCGGGCGGTTAGTCCCTTTCTTGAAGAGAACGGCTCCGATACCAATTGAGAGCACCTAGAGGGGGGGGGGGGTGAATAGGTGATCCTGTAAAAACTTAAACTTATAGCCACAAAACTTGATTAGGCGTTAGCACAGTTTATGCCAAGTGGCTAGAGAGGAGTCAAAACACAATAACCACAAGAATCCAATCACAGAGATGACACAGTGGTTATCCCGTGGTTCGGCCAAGTACAAAACTTGCCTACTCCACGTTGTGGCGTCCCAACGGACGAGAGTTGCACTCAACTCCTCTCAAGTGATCCAATGATCAACTTGAATACCACGGTGTTCTTGCTTTTCTTTTCTCAATCCCGTTTGCGAGGAATCTCCACAACTTGGAGCCTCTCGCCCTTACAAAAGATGTTCACAGAGAATCACAGAGCAAGGGAGGGATTAGCAACTCACACACGACACAAAGATCACAGCGAATACGCACACACAAGACCCAGACTTGAGCTCAAAAGACTAGCACACTAGAACGGAGCTCAAATCACTAGAATGTCGAACAAGTGCGCGAGATTGATGTGTGAGTGATCAAGAGTGCTCAAGGAATGCTTGGTGTTCTCCTCCATGCGCCTAGGGGCCCCTTTTATAGCCCCAAGGCAGCTAGGAGCCGTTGAGAACAATTCTGGAAGGCCATCCTTGCCTTCTGTCGTCGGGCGCACCGGACAGTCCGGTGCACACCGGACACTGTCCGGTGCCCGATTTCTTTCCTTAACAGGCGCAGCCGACCGTTGCCGACCACTGCAGATCTGGCGCACCGGACAGTCCGGTGCACACCGGACAGTCCAGTGCTTCCTTCCGACTGTTGGCTTGGCCACGTGTCGCGCGGCGATCGTGCGGCCGACCGTTGGCCCAGTCGACCGTTGGCTCACCGGACAGTCCGGTGAATTTTAGCCGAAGTCGCCGGAGAAAAACCCGAGAGCGGCTGGTTTGTTCCATGCTGGTCTGGCGCACCGGACACTGTCCGGTGCACACCGGACAGTCCGGTGCCCCAGCCCGAAACAGCCTTTGGCTGCACACAGCCACTCTCCACTTCTTTTCTTCTTCCTGTTTCTAACACTTAGACAAGAATATTAGTACACAAACCAATGTACTAAGGCTTAGAAACATACCTTAACTTGTGATTTGCACTTTGTTCATCCTTGGGCATATTTTCACATTTAAGCACTTGTGTTTGCATTCAATCACCAAAATACTTAGAAATGGCCCAAGGGCACATTTCCCTTTCAATTACTGCCGGCCCACTTTCGGTCGCTTTGACCAACGCGCCAGGCTAGCGCTGCTGGGTCGCCTCGAGTCGCGGCATAGGCTCCGCAACCGAAGAGGCGCGACGGTGGCACAAGTGGCGGTGCGGTTGCTTGCATGCAGCAACTGGCGCACCGGTTGCTTGACGCGTGGGCCTGGGCTTCCAAGCTGGCGTGTCAGAAGTCGGAGAAGCGCGTCCACCTGGCGCGGTTGCATGCCGTCTGCATGGCTGCCCGCCCCTTCCGCCCGTTGGTCTGGGCAAAAGTGGGGGGTCGCTTGTAACCGCTGGGCGGTCGTGCGCACCACGCGCGGCGGTTTGGCTTCTTCTGCCCTGAGCCGGTTTGCATGACATGCGGGACCCAGCCCCCGAGTCGCAGGGGAGGGCCTTGGAGCGCATTGGAGAAGACTCAGCCCGTGGCGTCTGGGGGCGCACGTAGGGAGAGTTGCCTTTAAAAGGAGGGAGACTCCTTTCAGAAGGCAACCATGTCTTCTTCCTCCCTTATGCGTCGTGTCTTTCCATCTTCCAAGCCCCCGGATGGGGGGTATCTGCCGCCTTTCTGCCTCCTCGTTGGAGGAACGCAACTCCATGGGAGTTGGTACCTCTCAGCCATCATTCGGCTTCAAGGATTTTCATCATGCAGCCTGGCCACACCCCGCCACCGGCGGTCACCCAAAATGGTGACCTCCAGTTCGACGGTGGGGAAAGCGGGCCAGGCCGCGGCCTCTACTCCTCCCTCGGCCTCAAGGATTTTCGTTATCCAGGCCAAGATGGAAGATGAGGCGAGTCGAGGGGCCGCCCCCGCGTGGGTCGGCTGCCTTTTTCTTCCCCCCGCGCCTGGGGGAGAATGGCGTCCTCGAGTCCCACGGGGACTTCCTCCAGCCATGCCGGGATAGGTAGGGCGCCAGTGGTCCTGGGTCTCCGTCTCCCTGCCTGAATGGCTGGTTCTCGTCCTCAGCGGGGGAGAGCCCTCCTGTCGTGACACCTGCCCCAAAGCTGCTGCCTAAGCCGCTTCGCTGCCCAGGGCGGGGGTGGTTGTCGTCGTGGTTAGAACGGGCGGCGGCGAGCCGCTCGTCAGTCTTCTGTTGCTCCGCAGGCCTTCCCCATGGAGTGGGGTCGTTCGTACCCGCGGAGGGGGAACCGGAGTTCCGTACGTAATGGCACTTCGAATGCCAGTGTGTTTGTTCATTGCGGCTATCGGGGCCTGAACATGTATGTAATTTCGGCACGGAGCCGTGTTTTTTCCTCATTTTCGAGCACTAAGTCTCGCCTGTTGATTATCTGAACCGCTTTACCAAGCATGAGTCGCCCCGTGTCAAGGTGACGAGTGAGGTATCCATATCCCGGAGGCGTAGGAATCCCTCGGCCCGTTCGGCCTTGTTGTCTGGGGCTCCTCTAGCTTAGTTAAAGAGACCCCTCGGCCGCCCTTCGATGAGCCGAGGCCAGGGGTAGCGATATCAGTATGAACAGAGGCGGAGTTGGCTCGAGAATGGGAACCTGGTTGGCCGGAGCCTAGCCGTGTTGTCCGTCAGCGGAGCCGACGCCAAAGTCGATCCGCCGAGGCCTCGGGTCGGGCTGGCGCCCTTGGAAGCCGGTTGGCTGAGGCCCCAGGGGTAACCGGCCGAGCCGCCTGCTCGGGCCGGATTCCCGGAGGGGTCCCTGGACCGCGTCACCGTCCGAGGCTGGGTCGGACTTAGCTGAAGACGTCGTCGATGCCGAGGGTGCTACGGCTCCCTTCAGCGTGAAGACCCGAGCCTGCAGGATCAGATCGTCTTGTAGCGTGTGCCTTCTACGGCCGCCGAGGCCAGAAAACACACCCTCGTCGTGCTTGCGAAGCTGCGTCTTTTTTCCTCTTGTTTCGAGCATCTGGACTCTGTCGGTAACAGGGATGTTTGTGTGAGCGAGAGTTGCTTCTCGCGGAAGGGACGAGTGAGGTATCTGTATCCCAGAGGCGTGGGAATCCCTCGGCTCGGTCGGCCTTGCCGCTTACTCGTACTTTCACCCGTTCATGAGGCCCTATCCCCGACTTAGTCGAGAAAGCTTGAAGGACTGCTTCGGCAGGAGAGCTTCCGAACGTGAAGACTTGTTCGGTCCACGGAGTCGCTTTATCCGAGCGCGAGTTACTTATCGCAGAAGGTGATGAGTGAGGTATCCGTATCCCGGAGGCGTAGGAGTCCCTCGGCTCGGTCAGCCTTGGCTGCTTACGTGTACTCCGTCGTTTCCAGGATCCGCTTTCCGAAGTAGTCAAGAAGCACGAAAGTAATCCTGCTAAAAAGAGATCCTTTTTCGAGGAAAAATTCGACGCAGAGGGGGTCTCCCCCCTTTTAGCCCCCGAGGGAGGGTCGGGCTTTGCCGAGGCTAGGCCGACCCTTCCTTGACGACTAAACTTTGCGTAGGTGCGAGGTATATGAACAACTTGGAAACATCTTAAGGGTAGAAGCGACGTAGCTGTTTGATGTTCCAGGCGTTGCCGTAGATCTCGCCTTGATTGTTGGCCAGCTTGTATGTTCCGGGCTTCAGAACTTTGGCGATGACGAATGGCCCTTCCTAGGGGGGCGTGAGCTTGTGCCTCCCTCGGGCGTCTTGCCGCAGCCGAAGCACGAGATCGCCCACCTGGAGGTCTCGGGACCGGACCCCTCGGGCGTGGTAGCGTCGTAGGGACTGCTGGTACCGCGCCGAGTGTAGTAAGGCCCTGTCCCGAGCCTCCTCCAGCTGGTCCAGCGATTCTTCTCGGCTAGCTTGGTTGCTTTGATCGGTGTAGGCCCTCGTCCTCGGGGAGCCGTATTCTAGGTCAGTGGGCAAGATAGCTTCAGCCCCGTAGACCAGGAAAAACGGTGTGAAACCCGTGGCACGACTCGGCGTCGTCCTTAGGCTCCAGACCACCGAGGGGAGTTCCTTCATCCACCGCTTGCCGAACTTGTTGAGGTCGTTGTAGATCCGAGGCTTGAGCCCTTGTAGAATCATGCCGTTGGCACGCTCTACTTGCCCATTCGACATGGGATGAGCCACGGCGGCCCAGTCCACCCGGATATGGTGATCCTCGCAAAAATCCAAGAATTTTTTGCCGGTGAACTGGGTGTCGTTGTCGGTGATGATGGAGTTCGGGACCCCGAAGCGATAGATGATGTTGGTGAAGAACGCCACCGCCTGCTTGGACCTGATGCTGTTCAGAGGTCGGACCTCGATCCACTTGGAGAATTTGTCGATGGCGACCAGCAGGTGCGTGTAGCCCCCGGGCGCCTTCTGCAAGGGACCGACGAGGTCCAGACCCCATACGGCGAAGGGCCAGGTGATGGGTATCGTCTGCAGAGCCTGAGCGGGCAGGTGGGTCTGCTTCGCATAGAATTGGCAACCTTCGCAGGTGCGGACAATTCTAGTGGCGTCAGCCACCGCCGTTGGCCAGTAGAAGCCTTGCCGGAAAGCATTCCCGACAAGGGCTCGGGGCGCCGCGTGGTGGCCGCAAGCCCCCGAGTGTATTTCTTGCAGCAGTTCCCAACCTTCGGCGATGGAGATGCATTGCTGGAGGATGCCCGAGGGGCTGCGATGGTAGAGCTCCTCTTCACCGCCCAGCAAGACGAACGACTTGGCGCGTCGCGCTACCCGCCGAGCCTCGACTTGGTCGGGGGGTAGCTCTCCTCGACGGAGATATTGCAGGTACGGGGCCTGCCAATCTCGATCAGGCGTGGCCCCGCTCTGCTCTTCCTCGACGTCCAGTGCCTCGCCCTCGGGGGCCGAGGGTACCTCGGGCTGAGCCGAGGGTACCTCGGGCTGAGCCGAGGGTGCCTCGGGCCGAGCCGAGGGCGCCTCGGGCTCGGGCGCGTCGTCGATCTTGACAGAGGGTCGATGCAGATCCCGGGAGAAGACGTCCGGGGGGACCGTCGTTCGCCCCGAGGCTATTTTAGCCAGCTCGTCTGCGGTTTCGTTGTAGCGCCGAGCGATGTGGTTGAGCTCGAGCCCGAAGAACTTGTCTTCCAGGCGCCGAACCTCGTCGCAGTAGGCCTCCATCTTCGGGTCGCGGCAGTGGGAGTTCTTCATGACTTGGTCGATGACGAGCTGCGAATCGCCGCGGGCGTCGAGGCGTCTGACCCCTAGCTCGATGGCGATCCACAACCCGTTGACCAGAGCTTCGTACTCGGCCACATTGTTGGACGCCGGGAAATGGAGGCGCAGCACGTAGCGCAGGTGCTTTCCAAGGGGCGAGATGAAGAGCAGGCCCGCGCCGGCTCCTGTCTTCATCAGTGACCCGTCGAAAAACATGGTCCAGAGCTCCGGTTGGATCGGAGCCGTCGGCAACTGGGTGTCAACCCATTCGGCCACGAAGTCCGCCAACACCTGGGACTTGATGGCCTTCCGAGGGGCGAACGAGATCGTTTTGCCCATGATTTCCACCGCCCACTTTGCGATCCTGCCCGAGGCCTCTCGGCACTGGATGATCTCCCCCAGGGGGAAGGATGACACCACAGTTACCGGATGAGACTCGAAGTAGTGTCGCAGCTTCCGCCTTGTCAGGATCACATCATATAGCAGCTTTTGAACTTGTGGGTAGCGGATCTTGGTCTCGGACAGCACTTCGCTGACGAAGTAGACCGGCCTCTGAACGGGCAATGCATGCCCTTCCTCTTGCCTCTCGACCACAATCGCGGCGCTAACCACCTGAGTGGTCGCGGCGACGTAGACCAAGAGGGCTTCTCCATCCGCCGGGGGCACCAAGACAGGCGCCTTCGTAAGGAGCGCCTTCAGGTTGCCGAGGGCTTCCTCGGCCTCAGGGGTCCAAGCGAAACACTCGGCCTTCCTTAAGAGGCGGTACAGAGGCAGACCTCTTTCGCCGAGGCGTGAGATGAAGCGGCTCAGGGCCGCGAGGCATCCCATGACCCTCTGTACACCTTTTAAGTCCTTGATGGGCCCCATGCTGGTGATGGCCGCGATCTTCTCCGGGTTGGCTTCAATGCCTCGCTCGGAGACGATGAACCCTAGGAGCATGCCTCGGGGCACCCCGAAGACACACTTCTCAGGATTGAGCTTGACTCCTTTCGCCTTGAGACACCGGAATGTCACTTCAAGGTCGGAGAGGAGGTCGGAAGCCTTCCCTGTCTTGACTACGATGTCATCGACGTAGGCCTCGACTGTGCGACCGATGTGTTCGCCGAACACATGGTTCATGCACCGCTGGTATGTCGCGCCCGCATTCCTCAAACCGAACGACATGGTGACATAGCAGTACATGCCGAACGGCGTGATGAAAGAAGTCGCGAGCTGGTCGGACTCTTTCATCCGGATCTGGTGATACCCTGAGTAGGCATCGAGGAAGGGCAGGGTTTCGCACCCAGCGGTGGAATCCACGATTTGATCGATGCGAGGCAGAGGGTAGGGAACCTTCGGACATGCTTTGTTGAGACCAGTGTAGTCTACACACATCCGCCATTTCCCCCCTTTCTTCCTCACAAGCACAGGGTTGGCAAGCCATTCGGGATGGAATACCTCTTTGATGAACCCTGCTGCCATTAGCTTATGGATCTCTTCGCCAATCACTCTGCGCTTCTCCTCGTCGAATCGGCGCAGAGACTGCCTGACGGGTCGGGCTTCGGCCCGAATATCCAGCGAGTGCTCGGCGACATCCCTCGGTATGCCGGGCATGTCACGCAAAGACGTCGGCGTTTGCGCGGAGAAAGTCGACGAGCACTGCTTCCTATTTGGGGTCGAGCCCGGAACCGATCCGGACATGCTTGGTGGTGTCGCCACTGGGGTCAAGAGGGACGGCCTTAACCGTCTCTGCTGGCTCGAAGTTGCCGGCATGGCGCTTCACGTCTGGCACCTCCTTGGAGAGGTTCTCCAGGTCGGCGATGAGGGCCTCGGACTCGGCGAGGGCCTCGGCGTACTCCACGCACTCCACATCGCATTCGAACGCGTGTTTGTACGTGGGGCCGATGGTGATGACCCCGTTGGGGCCCGGCATCTTGAGCTTCAGGTAGGTGTAGTTGGGGACGGCCATGAACTTCGCGTAGCATGGCCTCCCTAGTACGGCGTGGTAGGTTCCTCGGAACCCGACCACCTCGAACGTCAGGGTCTCCCTTCGGAAGTTGGAGGGCGTCCCGAAGCAGACGGGGAGGTCGAGTCGCCCGAGGGGCTGGACGCGCTTCCCAGGGATGATCCCGTGGAAGGGCGCAGCGCCTGCTCGGACGGAGGACAGATAGACGCGCAGGAGCTTGAGGGTCTCGGCGTAGATGATGTTGAGGCAGCTGCCCCCATCCATCAGGACCTTGGTGAGCCTGACATTGCTGACAACGGGGTCGACGACGAGCGGGTATTTCCCCAGGCTCGGCACATGGTCGGGGTGGTCGGCCTGGTCGAAGGTGATGGGCTTGTCGGACCAGTCTAGGTAGACTGGCGCCGCCACCTTCACCGAGCAGACCTCCTGGCGCTCTTGCTTGCGATGCCGAGCCGAGGCATTCGCCGCATGCCCTCCATAGATCATGAAGCAGTCGCGGACCTCGGGGAACTCTCCTGCTTGGTGATCTTCGTTCTTGTCGTCGTCGCGGGCCCTGCCACCCTCGGCGGGTGGCCCGGCCCTGTGGAAGTGACGCCGAAGCATAACGCACTCCTCGAGGGTGTGCTTGACGGGCCCCTGATGGTAGGGGCACGGCTCCTTGAGCATCTTGTCGAAGAGGTTTGCACCTCCGGGGGGCTTCCGAGGGTTCTTGTACTCGGCGGCGGCGACAAGGTCCGCGTCAGCGGCGTCGCGTTTCGATTGCGACTTCTTCTTGCCTTTCTTCTTGGCGCCGCGCGGAGCAGATGCCTCGGGAGCCTCTTCCGATGGGCGGCCCTGGGGCTGCTTGTCCTTTCGGAAGATAGCCTCGACCGCCTCCTGGCCAGAGGCGAACTTGGTGGCGATGTCCATCAGCTCGCTCGCCCTGGTGGGGGTCTTGCGACCCAGCTTGCTCACCAGGTCGCGGCAAGTGGTGCCGGTGAGGAACGCGCCGATGACATCTGAGTCGGTGATGTTGGGCAGCTCGGTGCGCTGCTTCGAGAATCGCCGGATGTAGTCCCGGAGCGACTCCCCCGGCTGTTGCCGGCAGCTTCGAAGGTCCCAGGAATTCCCGGGGCGCACGTATGTGCCCTGGAAATTGCCAGCGAAGGCTTGGACCAAGTCGTCCCAGTTGGAGATCTGCCCCGGAGGCAGGTGCTCCAACCAGGCGCGAGCAGTGTCGGAGAGGAACAGGGGGAGGTTACGGATGATGAGGTTGTCGTCGTCCGTCCCACCCAGTTGGCAGGCAAGGCGGTAGTCCGCGAGCCACAGTTCCGGTTTCGTTTCCCCCGAGTACTTCGTGATAGTAGTCGGGGGTCGGAACCGGGTCGGGAATGGCGCCCGTCGGATGGCCCGACTGAAGGCCTGCGGACCGGGTGGTTCGGGCGAGGGACTCCGATCCTCCCCACTGTCGTAGCGCCCCCCACGCCTGGGGTGGTAGCCTCGGCGCACCCTTTCGTCGAGGTGGGCCCGACGGTCGCGTCGATGGTGCTCGTTGCCGAGGTGGCCCGGGGCCGCAGGCGCGGTGTTGCGCGTGCGCCCGGTGTGGACCGAGGCTTCCCGCATGAATCAGGAAGCCGCGGCATGAGGTTCCGAGGGATATCCTTGCCTTCGGGAGGCAGTGCTCTCGGCCCGTCGGGCCGCAGCGCCTTCCAGGAGATTCTTGAGCTCTCCCTGGATTCGCCGACCCTCGGTGGTTGATGGCTCCGGCATCGCGCGGAGGAGCATCGCTGCGGCTGCCAGGTTCTGACCAACCCCGCTGGATGCGGGCGGCGGCCTGACCCTGACATCGTTGGCGACGCGGTGCTGGAGACCTTGGGGCAGGTGACGTATTTCTCCGGGCAGGGGTTGGCCCGCCCATACCTGCCCGACGTCCCGATGGATCGGCTCAAGCGCTCCTGTTCCCTCGTTGAGCCTGGCCTACGCCTCGCGGACTTGCTCGAGTTGTGGGTCGTAACCCCCCGCCGGAGCGGGGACCACAGCTAGCTCCCGTGGGATGTCGGCGCGAGGCACCGGCCTAGGAAGATCACCGTCCTTCGGCATGCCGAGATGGTTGCCTTCGGAGGGATCCCCTAGCTCGATGTGGAAACATTCGCGGCTTGGGCCGCAGCTCTCGTCGCCAAGGCTGCGGCTTCCGTCGGAACAGTCGGATAGGCAGTAGTCACATGCGGTCATGAAGTCCCGCATGGCACTGGGGTTGCCAAGTCCGGAGAAATCCCAACAGACGCTGGGGTCGTCATCTTCCTCGGACCCAGAGGGCCCGTAGGTCGAGACGTCCGTCAGCCGGTCCCAAGGCGACCGTATACGAAACCCCAGTGGGGTTGCACTCGCCTCAATGAGAGCGCCCGCCAAAGCGAGGTCGTTTGGCGGGTTGAGGCCGAGTCGAAATGACGTAAGATGGGAGTTAGTCGGTACCTTTTCGTCGACGAGGAGCGACGTAGTCACATCGGGGACTGGTTGCATCGTCATCTCAGGTACGAGGGCGACGTCCTGCAGGCTTTCCGCGAGCGCGCCGGCGTCGTCTTCTTGCTCGGGGTCAGCGTGTCGCGGGGGGGACGGCGCTTGCCTTCGTCTTGAACGCGAGGTCGACGTCCGGCGTGCCTTCCGTCGGGGCGTCGGGGGCGTCGATTCGCTTGACGGTCAACGAAGCGCGGCCTCCCGCTTGGCCTTGATGGCCCCGCCTCCTCCTCCGTTGGCGGGGGAGAGAACGGAGCGAGCTCGAATGTTGCTCTTCCACCACGCGGGGAAGATGTCGTCGATTCCGCCGCCGGCGGGCGGGTTGTCGGCCGCCATTGTCGTTGTCGCGCGGCGGTGGAAGAAGTATCATGTCGTAGCTGCCGTCGAAGGACATGAACTCAAGAGTCCCGAAACGAAGCACCGCCCCGGGCCGGAGAGGTTGCTGGAGACTGCCCATCTGGAGCTTGACGGGGAGCTGTTCGTCAGCACGCAGCAGGCCCCTACCTGGCGCGCCAACTGTCGGCGTTTCGAGACAGGGGGGTCCCAAAGCCGACGAGTGAGTGTGCTGCGTGCCCCAGCCCAGATGGGTCGAGCGCGTGGGCGAGCGCGAAGGGGGGAGAGGCGAGGTGGCCGGAGTCGAGCGTGAGAGAGGTGGAAGTCCCGCGGCCTTCGTGTTCGTCCCGCGCCCAGGTCGGGTGCGCTTGCAGTAGGGGGGTTACAAGCGTCCATGCGGGTGAGGGAAGCGAGCGGCCCCAAGAGAGCGCCTGTCCCGTCCTCGGTCCCGCGCGGCCAACCTTCTCTAAGAAGGCCCTGGTCCTCCCTTTTATAGTCGTAAGGAGAGGATCCAGGTGTACAATGGGGGGTGTAGCAGAGTGCTACGTGTCTAGCGGAGAGAGAGCTAGCGCCCTAGGTACATGCCAATGTGGCAGCCGGAGAGGTCTTGGCACCTTGCTGGCGTGATGTCGTGGCTGTCGGAGGTGCGACGGAGCCTGCCGGAGGGACAGCTGTTGGAGCGGTCGAGTCCTTGCTGACGTCGCCCTGCTTCCGTAAGAGAGCTGGGGCCGCCGTCGTCACAGAGCTTGTGGAGCGCCATCATTGCCCATCCGGCGGAGCTGGCCGGATGGGACGCCGGTCTTGTTCTCCGTGACCTGAGTCGATTCGGGGTAGGACGATGATGGCGCTTCCTGTTGACGTGGCGGGTCTGTGCCCTAGGCAGGGTGACGTGGGGGCTCCTCCGAAGCCGAGGTTGAGTCTGTCTTCTGTTGCCGAGGCCGAGTCCGAGCCATGGGGTCGGGCGAGGCGGAGGTCGTTCGGCCGAGGCCAGGGCGGAGTCCGAGCCCTGGGGTCGGGCGAGGCGGAGTTTCGTCGTCTTCCGGGTCTTAGCCCGAGTCCGAGCCCTGGGGTCGGGCGGAGCGGAGTTCGCCGTCTTCCGGGTCTTAGCCCGAGTCCGAGCCCTGGGGTCGGGCGGAGCGGAGTTCGCCGTCTTCCGGGTCTTAGCCCGAGTCCGAGCCCTGGGGTCGGGCGGAGCGGAGTTCGCCGTCTTCCGGGTCTTAGCCCGAGTCCGAGCCCTGGGGTCGGGCGGAGCGGAGTTCGCCGTCTTCCGGGTCTTAGCCCGAGTCCGAGCCCTGGGGTCGGGCGGAGCGGAGTTCGCCGTGGCGCCTTTGGCAAGGCCTGACTGTCTGTCAGACTCACTCTGTCGAGTGGCACCGCAGTCGGAGTGGCGCAGGCGGCGCTGTCCTTCTGTCAGACTGGTCAGTGGAGCGGTGGAGTGACGGCGGTCACGTCGGCTCTACCGGGGGGGCGCGTGTCAGGATAAAGGTGTCAGGCCGCCTTTGCGTTAAATGTTCCTGCAACTCGGTCAGTCGGTGTGGCGATTTAGTCAGGGTTGCTTCTGAGCGAAGCCAAGGCCTCGGGCGAGCCGGTGATGTGTCCGCCGTAAAAAGGGGGGCCTCGGGCGAGACGGAAGTCTCTCGAGGTCGGCTGCCCTTGGCCGAGGCTAGGCTCGGGTGAAGCGTGATCGAGTCGCTCGTGTGGACTGATCCCTGACTTAATCGTACCCATCAGGCCTTTGCAGCTTTACGCTGATGGGGGTTACCAGCTGAGAATTAGGCGTCTTGAGGGTACCCCTAATTATGGTCCCCGACAGGTACTCACCCTCATCACCTGGTGGAGTAGGATGATCAGGGACTCCCTGGTTTAGGGGAGGGCCTAAGGTGTTGGCTCAGCTGGTTTAGGCGTGAGCAGAAGGATCGTCCTCTCATATAAGGACCGGTTTGTCATCTTTCATTACCTGTACTCTCAAAAAGTACAACCACTCGAGGCTGTGTGGGCAGCCACTCAATCTAAACTCGTACGGTCCAACCCCAGGGTTATGAAGGCTGGGGTAGCACCGGGAGGATAAGGAGGGGGAATGTTTTGTCCGGTTTGGACATGGCGGTGGCCTGATTCCTTCTGGTATAACCGTTAAGGTTTGGACGTACAAGGAAGGAAAGAGTTTCGGATTCGGGTCTCATTGGCCATGAGATCGCAGATCCGGACTAGTGGGTAAAGTGTACCCCTCTGCGCAGAGTCTAAACCTATTCGAATAGTCCGTGTCCACTGGTATGGACGAGTCTGGTATGGTATGACAATTAGTGTTTCTACTACAACCAGGAACAGGGAAATGTGTGTGCATCTCCTGGAAGGAAGGTGGTACCACGGGAGCGGGAAGCTCAGTGGTGGTCAAGCAAGTGTTACTTCTATTGTCTTGGGAAAACCTTAAACATTGAGTACTGCCTTTCTCAAAGTATGAGTGACTTCAACTCCACCATATAAAGCATGTACAATATAGGTCACTTTCTCTTTACGGGAGACGAGTGGGCTTGCGGAATACCTAGTGTATTCACCCAAATTTATTTATTTTTTTCAGCAGCTGAAGACTTCTTTTCTGCTATGCTTGATTGATGGGGCTGTGTCTTCACCCAGTTCTGCCTGTGGCCTGGGCTATTTTATCTTCCACTGCGCTCTATGTTTTCCGGCTCACTTTCGAGCTTGTATCCCCGGTATTGTAATAACATTATTCAGACTCTGTAACTATTTGAAGTAATGAATGTGGTTACTAGCCTCCTGGGACTAGTAATTGTATCACATTTGAGTCCCAAAGGATCGGGACGCTTC
Organism: Zea mays; assembly: GCF_902167145.1. Classification (NCBI taxonomy): domain Eukaryota; kingdom Viridiplantae; phylum Streptophyta; class Magnoliopsida; order Poales; family Poaceae; genus Zea; species Zea mays. The sequence continues at coordinate 55,619,078 of NC_050100.1, read as the reverse complement.
AATGATGTTCTGACGGCTGCAATGCGCACCATGGCGATTGGAGATGTGCGACCACAGGAACAATAAAAGCAAGATCAACCTTCTTCCTCAACGATGGTGAATCCCCCAACTCAAGATGATGAACAGGTTCCTCAAGAAGAGGCGTGTGATCAAGGGGGAGCACAAGAAGAACAAAGGGTGGAGGAAGAAGCACCACTGGCCCCTCCAACTCAAGTCCGAGCGACAATTCAAAGGAATCACCCCGTCGATCAGATTCTGGGTGACATAAGCAAGGGAGTAACTACTCGCTCAAGATTAGCTAACTTTTGTGAGCATTACTCGTCTGTCTCTTCTATTGAGCCTTTTAGGGTAGAAGAGGCCTTGCAGGATCCAGACTGGGTGTTGGCCATGCAGGAGGAGCTCAACAACTTCAAAAGAAACAAAGTTTGGAGCCTGGTGCCACGTCCAAAGCAAAACGTTGTGGGAACCAAGTGGGTGTTCCGCAATAAGCAAGACGAGCACGGGGTGGTGACAAGAAACAAGGCTCGACTTGTGGCAAAAGGTTATGCCCAAGTCGCAGGTTTGGATTTCGAGGAGACTTTTGCTCCTGTGGCTAGGCTAGAGTCGATTAGAATATTATTAGCCTATGCCGCTCATCATTCTTTCAGGTTGTTTCAAATGGATGTGAAGAGCGCTTTCCTCAACAGGCCAATCAAGGAGGAGGTGTACATGGAACAACCCCCTGACTTTGAGGATGAAAGGTATCCCAACCACGTTTTTAAGCTCTCTAAGGCGCTCTATGGACTTAAGCAAGCCCCAAGAGCATGGTATGAATGCCTTAGAGATTTCTTAATTGCTAATGCTTTCAAGGTTGGGAAAGCCGATCCCACTCTTTTCACTAAGACTTGTGACGGTGACCTTTTTGTGTGCCAAATTTATGTCGATGACATAATATTTGGTTCTACTAATCAAAAGTCTTGTGAGGAGTTTAGCAGGGTGATGACACATAAATTTGAGATGTCGATGATGGGCGAGTTGACATACTTTCTTGGGTTCCAAGTGAGACAACTCAAGGACGACACCTTCCTCTCCCAAACGAAGTACACTCAAGATCTTCTCAAGAGGTTTGGGATGAAGGACGCCAAGCCCGTGAAGACGCCGATGGGAACCGACGGACATGTCGACCTCAACAAAGGAGGTAAGTCCGTTGATCAAAAGGCATACCGGTCTATGATAGGGTCATTGCTTTTTTATGTGCTAGTAGACCGGATATTATGCTTAGCGTATGCATGTGTGCTATATTTCAATCCGATCCAAGGGAATGTCACCTTGTGGCCGTTAAGCGAATTCTTAGATATTTAGTTGCTACGCCTTGCTTCGGGATCTGGTATCCAAAGGGGTCTACCTTTGACTTGATTGGATACTCAGACTCCGATTATGCTGGATGCAAGGTTGATAGGAAGAATACATCAGGTACGTGCCAATTCCTAGGAAGGTCCCTGGTATCTTGGAGTTCTAATAAACAAACCTTCGTTGCACTATCCACCGCTGAGGCCGAGTATGTTGCCGCAGGACAGTGTTGCGTGCAACTACTTTGGTCTTTGGATGAGGCCAACTGAGAGCACCTAGAGGGGAGGTGAATAGGTGATCCTGTAAAATTCAACAACTAATAGCCACAAAACTTGGTTATAAAGATGTTAGTACTCAAAAGAACCAAGTGGCTATGGAGTGAGCCTTTGCGAATCACAAAGAAAGACAACACAATAGACACAGTGATTTAGCCCGTGGTTCGGCCAAGTATAACACTTGCCTACCTCCACGTTGTGGCATCCTAATGGACGAGGGTTGCACTCAACCCCTTTCAAGTGATCCAATGATCAACTTGAATACCACGGCTTTTCTTGCTTATATCTTTTCCCGTTTGCGAGGAATCTCCACAAGTTGGAGCCTCTCGCCCTTACAACAAAGATCACAATAAAAACACAAGAGTAAGCTTGGGAGCAACACACACAAATCCACAGCACACACACGCACACAAGCCAAGACTTGAGCTCAAATGAAGCACAGAGAGTTCACAGTTAGAACGGAGCTCAAATCACTAACACGATCGATCAAGTGCGTGGAGACGGAGTGTGGAGACTTAGAATTGCTTAGTGACTGCTTGGGTGACTCCTCCATGCGCCTAGGGGTCCCTTTTATAGCCCCAAGGCAGCTAGGAGCCGTTGGAGACCAACAAGGAAGGCAATTCTTGCCTTCTGTCGGGTGGCGCACCGGACAGTCCGGTGCACCACTAGACAGTCACTGTAGCATGTCCGGTGCGGATCTCCTTCATAATTTGGCGCAACCGACCGTTGCACCTCCAGGCTAGTTGGCGCAACGGACACAGTCCGGTGCACACCTGACAGTCCGGTGCCCCCAGCCGACCGTTGGCGCGGGCCACGCGTCGCCCACGGATTGCGCAGCCAACCGTTGCGCTGGCGGCGTTGGCTCACCGGACAGTCTGGTGCACCACCGGATAGTCCGGTGAATTATAGCCATACGCCGCCAAATTCTCCCGAGAGCATCCAGTTCGCCGGAAGCCAGCCTAGCGCACCGGACACTGTCCGGTGCACAACCGGACAGTCCGGTGTGCCAGACCGAGCTGAGTCTTGGCTGCTCCGACCAAGTCCTTTTCTTCTTCTCTTTTCTCTGATTCTAGCACTTAGACAAATATATTAGCACACACAAATACCAATGTACTAAGTCTAGAACCACACCTTTGCCTTGATTATCACTTCTCTCTTTATTTAGCACATGAGAGCTTATTTAAATGTGTTGGGCACTTAATCACCAAAACATAATAGAAATTGCCCAAAGGCACATTTCCCTTTCAATCTCCCCCTTTTTGGTGATTTATGCCAACACATCAAAAGGCAAATGCAAAACATGCAACATTGATTCAAATTGAAGACCAAATTGTTTTTGACTCAAATTTGGCATATTTGGATCATCCTTTGCCACCACTTGGTTTGTTTTTGCAAATCAAAATCGTTTTCCTATCTCTAAGTCAAACACACATGTTTAGGCACAAAGAGAGATATTCCAATTGAAAAATTGAACGAGTGCCAAAAACTCCCCCTTTTTCTCATAATCATTAATTCTCCCCACAAGAGACCAAATTTTGACAATAAGAGTATTTTGACAGATCAAAGCTTCTAACTCTACTATTTTTCAAAATTCTCAAGTGGTAGCTGATCCATTTGCTTTGGCCTTAATTTCTCCCCCTTTAGCTTTAAGCACCAAAACGGAATCATTTTTGGCCCTTTAACCCCATTGCCTCACCAAAAATGTCAATTAAGAGCAAAAAGGCAATAGGAGCTTAAGAATGAACTTGGAGGTTAGTACACTAATACGGAGTGCAGTGGAAGTCTTTGCATGGTCCACGTTTACCTTTCCCTTTCAATTCAACTTTGAGACTACATTAAGTAAACTCAAGCACAAATGTTAGTCTCAAAGGGTCAAGTTGTAGCACTTCTCCCCCTAAATATGTGCATCATTCACACATGGACTTGTGAGGTCCTAGGATCCCTTGCACAACTTGAGCACCATACATAAACAACAAATCTCATAAATGCATAAAGTAACTTGATCAAAGGCATAAAACACATGTATGCTATAAATCAATCCAAGTTACGCGAATCTAAGACATTTAGCTCACTACGCAGCCTGCAAAAGGTTTTCTCATCTAAAGGCTTGGTAAAGATATCGGCTAGCTGGTTCTCGGTGCTAATATAGAACACTTCGATATCTCCCTTTTGCTGGCGGTCTCTCAAAAAGTGATGCCGGATGTCTATGTGCTTAGTGCGGCTGTGTTCAACAGGATTATCCTCCATGCGGATTGCACTCTCATTGTCACATAGGAGTGGGACTTTGCTCAGATTGTAGCCAAAGCTCGGAGGGTTTGCCTCATCCAAAGTAGTTGCCGCAGGACAGTGTTGCGCGCAACTACTTTGGATGAGGCAAACCCTCCAGGACTTTGGCTACAATCTGAGCAAAGTCCCACTCCTATGTGACAATGAGAGTGCAATCCGCATGGCGGATAATCCTGTTCAACATAGCCGCACTAAGCACATAGACATCCGGCATCACTTTTTGAGAGACCACCAGCAAAAGGGAGATATCGAAGTGTTCTATATTAGCACCGAGAACCAGCTAGCTGATATCTTTACCAAGCCTTTAGATGAGAAAACCTTTTGCAGGCTGCGTAGTGAGCTAAATGTCTTAGATTCGCGTAACTTGGATTGATCTACATCATACATGTGTTTTATGCCTTTGATCATGTTACTTTATGCATTTATGAGATTTGTTGTTTATGGTGCTCAAGTTGTGCAAGGGATCCCCGGACCTCACAAGTCCATGTGTAAATGATGCACATATCTAGGGGGAGAAGTGCTACAACTTAACCCTTTGAAGACTAACCTTTGTGTTTAAGTGTACTTGCTATAGTCTCAAAGGTGGACTGAAAGGGAAAGGTGAACTTGGACCATGCAAAGACTTCCACTGCACTCCGGTATTAGTGTACTCACCTCCAAGTTCATTCTTAAGCTCCTATTGCCTTTTTGCTCTTAATTGACATTTTTGGTGAGGCAATGGGGTTAAAGGGCCGAAAATGATCCCATTTTGGTGCTTAATGCCAAAGGGGGAGAAATTAAGGCCAAAGCAACTGGATCAGCTACCACTTGAGAATTTTGAAAACAATAGAGTTAGAACTTTTGATTTGTCAAAATACTCTTATTGCAAAATGTGGTCTCTTGTGGGGAGATTTTTTTATTATGGCAAAAAGGGGGAGTTTTTTGTACTTGATCAATTTTCCATTGGAATATCTCTCTTTGTGCCTAAACAAGTGTGTTTGACTTAGAGATAGGAAAATGAATTTGATTTGCAAAAACAAACCAAGTGGTGGCAAAAGATGATCCAAATATGTCAAATCTTGTTAAAGACAAATCTGTTCTCAATTGCATTGATGTTACACTTCTTTTGGTTGCTTTTGGATGTGTTGGCATAAATCACCAAAAAGGGGGAGATTGAAAGGGAAATGTGCCTTCGGGCAATTTCTATTATGTTTTGGTGATTAAGTGTCCAACACATTTAATTGAGTTCTTAAGTGCTAAACGAAGAAAGAAGTGCAAATCAAAGAGAAGGTATGTTTCTAGACTTAGTAGTTGGTTTTTGTATACTTATGAAGTTATCTAAGTGTTAGAAACAGAGAAAAGAAGAAATGAATTGGATTGCAAAAGTCTGGCTGCCTACAGTCGAAGACCAGCTCGGCTTGGCACACCGGTCTGTTCGGTGGTGCACAGGACAGTGTCCGGTGCGCCAGGCTGAACTCCGGTGAACAGGCCGCTCTCGGGAGAATTCGGCGGCGTACGACTATAATTCATCGGACTGTCCGGTGGTGCACCGGACTGTCCGGTGAGCCAACGGCCGCCAGCGCAACGGTCGGTCGTGCAATCCGCGGGCTACGCGTGGCCCGCGCCAACGGTCGGCAGGGGGCACCGAACTGTCCGGTGTGCACCGGACAGTGTCCGGTGCGCCAACCGGCTCGGTGCTGCAACAGTCGACTGTGCCAGAAAAGGAAGGAGATCGCGCACCGGACATCTACAGTGACTGTCCGGTGCGCCACCCAACAGAAGGCAAGGATAGCCTTCCTTGTTGGCCTCCAACGGCTCCTAGGTGCCTTGGGGCTATAAAAGGGACCCCTATGCGCATGGAGGAGAAACCCAAGCACACTCTAAGCATTCCAAGACTTCTAGTCCTCACTTTCACGCAATCGTTCATCGTTCTTGAGATTGGAGCACTTTTCGAGTTGTAAACTCCCCGCGCGTGTTCTGTGTGCTCATCTTCTCATTTGTGTGCGTGTTTGCAGTGTGGATTTAATTCTAGTGTGTGTTGCTCTTCCCAACCTTACTCCATGCTTTCATTGTGATCTTTGTTGTAAGGGGAGAGACTCCAACTTGTGGAGATTCCTCGCAAACGGGAAAAAGAGATAAGCAAAGAAAAGTCGTGGTATTCAAGTTGATCATTGTATCACTTGAAAGGGGTTGAGTGCAACCCTCGTCCATTGGGACGCCACAACATGGAAGTAGGCAAGTGTTACTTGGCCGAACCACGGGATAAAATCGCGTGTCTCTTGTGTTGATTTCTTTGTGATTGTCTTGGCCACAAGAACTCGCTTCGCAACTACTTAGTCGCACTAACATTTGTATAACCAAGATTTGTGGCTATTAGTTGTTGAATTTTACTGGATCACCTATTCACCCCCCTCTAGGTGCTCTCAGCAGGTGCAGCCAGAATTTGGATGGCTAGGATGCTGCACGGAGATGATCCGCAAGGGCGGCGCAGCCCACGCCGGCCAAGGGGACACTCGCCTGGAACCGAGCGCCCACTGGAGTTCGCGGCGCTACCGCAGCAAAGTCTTGATCGAGGTTGCGACCCTCGATGTTTTGCCAGCGCTCACGCGCTCTTTCCAGAGAGACTCGAGCGTCCTCGTGACCCTCGAAGTTTTGTCGGTGCTCCCGCGCCCTCTCCAGGAAGACCCGGGCATCCTCTCCCGCACGCCTGCGGTTGAGCTCTGCACGGAGGTCGTCGGTCTACGCGCCCCTCACAGAGAGTGAGCGCATAGACGCCGTCGCCTCATGTTGGCGCCGGGATGATCGTGGCCTCGACCTGGTCGAGGTAGAATGTGCCATGCTGAGTAGCCGGTCGACGTCGTCACGCTACTGCTTCATGGCCCTTGATGAGGTCGTGGAGCTTGGAGGGTAGCGTAGCAACTCTCTAGCCGTGGACAACGCCCCGGGCGCTGCCCTTGACAGAGTCTGGGACGCCTGTGCAGGCGTGTGCTGCCGCGCAGCATGCACAACAGTAGCCCCAGCCATCGGGCGGCTGGATACTCGTGGCGCGGAGAATGCAGCTTCTTCCTGCACCACGAAATCCTCCAAGGTGTCGGCGCGGTGCTCAACGATTTACACCATCATGCCGAGCAAGAAAGCAAGCAAAAACCTAAAGCCTAGCCCACTACCTGGCGCGCCAAATGTCGGAGGAAATCTCCGGCCGGGTGGCGAAATGCACCCGCCCTAAATCCTAAGATGAGGAGGGGCCTAAGCGTTTTGCTTGTTAGTTGGAAAATGGGGAGAACACAAGAACACACATGGATTTAGAGTGGTTCAGGCCGCCGGAGCGTAACACCCTACTCCACTGTGTGATGTATAGAGCTTGTATGAACTTGTGAGCTTGAGCTGGGTCTAAGTGTGTCTGAGTCTGTCTGTGTTGTAACGATGCATGCCTCCCCTTTTATAGCTAAGGGGGGCACGTACAAGGGTACTGAGCCCCGACATGTGGGCCCAGGAACATAACAGATGTAATACTTGGAGCAACTAATGTTCATTGCTAGAGCAATCTTCTTGCGCCCTGACATTCGTGATCTGCATAGTGTTGGCGTGCAGGGGAAGCTTCCCTGACAACGTATAAGTGATGATGGACACAGTGCACCTCGCAGCACAGGCATACTATTTGACAATGGACTAGACAGGCACGCCGCCTGCAGGATGGCCTGCACGCCGCTTGCCAGCAGAGTGGACAGGACACATTAAATGCTGAGGGGGCACATCGTCTGTCAGCGGGATAGACAGGCGGCGCGTATTCTCCGCAATAAATGCAGAGGTAGCGCGACCTAGAGGCCTTACGTCCGGCTCCACCCGCTGGCTTACGTCACGGGCGATAGTCCACGTGGCAGCAACGGGCCTCCGCCTGAGCGGGGAGCAGGATCTTACGCGGCATGGTCCGGACACGTGTTGGTTCCGGACCCCCGCCTGACCTTGATCAAGGCCTGGGTATCCTTTGCGCCAGAACCCTGGGACCTTGCTGCGAGCGGCCCGGACCCTGCCCAGGGGGTCCGGGGGCTCGTCCCACGGGTTCGGGCACGCTTGTGGTGATTCTAGACCTTACCCGGGGGTCCAGTCCGTGCATACAGGGGTCCGACACTTTCCCATGGGGGCCCAGACCCACTGTTGATATCCAGTGGTATATCGTCTTTTTTGGCCACGCAGCGGCCCTGGAGCTGTCCACGTGGTGGGGTCAGGTACCATTCGCCACGCGACTAAAGATAGCCGCATGGACACCTGAAAGGGAAATAGGCTTACACCTTTTCCTAATTGATTTTGGTGGTTGAATTGCCCAACACAAATAATTGGACTAACTAGTTTGCTCTAGATTATAAGTTTTACAGGTGCCAAAGGTTCACAACAAACCAATAAAAGTCCAAGAAAGGGTTCAAATAAAAAGAGCAAAAGACAACCCAAAGGCAGCCCTGGTCTGGCGCACCGGACTGTTCGGTGCACCACCGGACAGTGTCCGGTGCACCACTGGACAGTGTCCGGTGCATCAGGGAACCCAACTCCAAACATGCCACCTTCGAGAATTCTGGGAGCCACTCCACTATAATTCACCGAACTGTCCGATGTAGCACCGAACTGTCCGTTGTGCCAGCGGAGTAACGACTACATAGCGCCAACGGTCGTCTGACTGTCCGTTGTGCCAGCGGAGTAACGACTACATAGCGCCAACGGTTGTGTGCAACAGAACAGTAAAAGTGAACAGTGCATGCCTGCACGCGCAGAAGTCAGAGCAGCGCCAGAAGGCACATCAGACAGTGAATAGTGACTGTCCGGTGGCCTAGTTGTTAGAAGTTCCAGCAGTCAGAATCCAACGGCCTGGTGACGTGGCTAGCGCACCGGAAAGTGTCCGGTGGCGCACCAAACTGTCCGGTGCGCCATACGACAGCAGCCTCCACCAACGGTCCTTTTGGTGGTTGGGGCTATAAATAACCCCCAACTACCACACTTCAATGCATCCAAGTTTTCAGCCTTCAAACCCCATACAAGAGCTCTAGACTTCATTCTAAGACACAAACAAAGAGATCAAATCCTCTCCCAAGTCCAAAGATCATTCCAATCAAATAGTGACTAGTGAGATAGACATTTCTGTTCATTTGAGCTCTTGCGCTTGGATTGCTTTTCTTCTTCCTTCTTTCTTGTTTCCAACTCAATTGTAATCAAGGCAAGAGACACAAATTGTGTGGTGGTCCTTGTGGGGACTTAGTGTCCTGATTGATTGAGAAGAGAAGCTCACTCGGTATAGGTGACCGTTTGAGAGAGGGAAAGGGTTGAAAGAGACCTGGTCTTTGTGACCACCTCAATGGGGAGTAGGTTTGCAAGAACCGAACCTCGGTAAAACAAATCACCGTATCACCCACCTTATTTGCTTGTGATTTGTTTTTCGCACTCTCTTTCGGACTCGCTTATATTTCTAACGCTAACCCCGACTTGTAGTTGTGCTTAAAGTTTGTAAATTTCAGATTTGCCTATTCACCCCCCTCTAGGCGACTTTCAATTGGTATCGGAGCCCGGTACTTCATTAGAGCCTAACCGCTCGAAGTGATGTCGGGAGCATCCACCATGAGGGAGATCGGGACCGGCGACAAGTCCGCAAGCTCGGGGAGAACACAGTCACGAGAGTCCGCCCACAAGCACAAGGAGGAATCCTCTTCCTCCATCAAGTCCCAACGGAAGGGTGACAAGAAGAAGAAGATGAAGAAGGTGGTCTACTACGAGACCGACTCTTCGTCACCCTCCACCTCCGGCTCGGAATCGGCATCCACCGAAGATTATTCTATGTGGAGTGATAAAATGAGGCATCACCTAACCTCACTCCACAAAAGCATATGGGATATTGTTGAGTATGGAGCGCAGGTACCAAAGAAGGGGGATAAGGATTATGATTCGGAGGAGGTCGAACAAATCCAACACTTCAACTCCCAAGCCACTACTATACTCCTCGCCTCTCTAAGTCGAGAGGAGTATAATAAGGTGCAAGGGTTGAAGAGTGCCAAAGAGATTTGGGAAGTGCTAAAGACCGCACACGAAGGAGATGAGGAGACCAAAATCACCAAGAGGGAAACGATCGAGGGGGAGCTCGGTCGCTTCATGCTTCACCAAGAGGAGGATCCACAAGCCATGTACAACCGGCTCAAGACCTTGGTGAACCAAGTGCGCAACCTTGGGAGCACCAAATGGGATGACCATGAAATGGTCAAGGTTATTCTTAGATCACTCGTATTTCTTAACCCTACTCAAGTTCAATTAATTCGTGGTGATTCAAGATATAAACTAATGTCTCCTAAGGAAGTGATAGGAAAGTTTGTGAGCTTTGAACTCATGATCAAAGGCTCCAAACAAATCATTGAGCGAGGCGCCACCTCCACACCCGAGGTGCAACCCGTCGCCTTCAAAGCGACGGAGGAGAAGAAGGAAGAGTCTACACCAAGTAGGCTTCCCATCGACGCCTCCAAGCTCGACAACGAGGAGATGGCTTTAATCATCAAAAGCTTTCGCCAAATCCTCAAGCAAAGGAAGGGGAGAGATTACAAGCCCCGTTCCAAAAAGGTGTGCTAAAATGTGGTAAGCCCGGTCATTTTATCGCTAAATGTCCTTTATCTAGTGATAGTGACAGGGATAACGACAAGAAGGGAAAGAGAAGAGAAAAGAAGAGGTACTACAAGAAGAAGAGCGGTGATGCCCATGTTTGCCGGGAGTGGGACTCCGAAGAGAGCTCCACCGACTCCTCCAACGAGAACGCTGCAAACATCACCGTCACCAATGGCCTTCTCTTCCCTAACGTCGGTCACAAATGCCTCATGGCAAAGGACGGCAAGAAGAAGAAGGTAAAATCAAAATCCTTCACTAAGTATGCAACCTCTAGTGATGAGGATAATTCTAGTGATGATGAGGATAACTTGCTCACTCTTTTTGCCAATCTTAACATGCAACAAAAGGAGAAATTAAATGAATTGATTAGTGCTATTCATGAGAAGGATGAACTCTTGGACAACCAAGAGGACTTCCTTATTAAGGAAAATAAAAAGCATGTTAAGGTTAAAAATGCTTATGCTCTAGAGGTAGAAAAATGTGAAAAATTAACTAGTGAGCTAAGCACTTGCCATGACACTATCTCTAGCCTTAGAAATGAAAATGCCAAATTAGTTGCTAAGGTTGAGAAATCAAATGTTTGTGATGATTCAATTGTAAATCTTAGAAATGATAATGCTAGTTTAATTGCTAAGATTGACAAATTGAATGCATCTCTCTCTAGCCTTAAAAATGAGAATGAGAAATTAATTGCTAAGGCTAAAGACTTAAATGTTTGCAATGTTTCTATGTCCAATCTTAGAGATGATAATGCTATTTTACATGCTAAGATTGTTGAATTAAGTACTTACAAACCCTCTACATCTACCGTTGAGCATGTTACTATTTGCACTAGATGTGGAGACATTAATGTTGATGCTATTCATGATCACCTAGCTTTAATTAAACAACAAAATGATCACATAGCTCAACTTAGTGCCAAAATTAATGAGCATGACTTAGAAAATGAAAAATTTAAATTTGCTAGAAGCATGCTCTATAGTGGGAGACGCCCTGGCATTAAGGATGGCATTGGCTTCCAAAAGGGAGACAATGTCAAGCTTAATGCCCCTTCTAAAAGATTGTCTAACTTTGTTAAGAGCAAAGCTCCCATGCCTCAGGGTAACGAGGGTTACATTTTATACCCTACCGGTTATCCCGAGCACAAAATTAGGAGAATTCACTCTAGGAAGTCTCACTCTGGCTCTCATCATGCTTTTATGTATAAGAGTAAGGCATCTAGTTCTAGGCAATCAACTCATGCTAAATTGCCTAAGAAGAAAACTCCTATTGCATCAAATGAACCTAATATTTCATTTAAAACTCTTGATGCTTCTTATGTTTTAACTAACAAATCAGGCAAAGTAGTTGTCAAATATGTTGGGGGCAAACACAAGGGGTCAAAGACTTGTGTTTGGGTACCCAAGGTGCTTGTTTCTAATGTAAAAGGACCCAAGACCGTTTGGGTACCTAAGAACAAGGCCTAAATTTGTTTTGTAGGTTTATGCATCCGGGGGCTCAAGTTGGATCATCGATAGCGGGTGCACAAACCACATGACAGGGGAGAAGAAGATGTTCTCCTCCTACGAGAAAAACCATGATCCCCAAAGAGCTATCACATTCGGGGATGGAAATCAAGGTTTGGTCAAAGGATTGAGTAAAATTGCTATATCTCCTGACCATTCTATTTCTAATGTTTTTCTTGTAGATTCTTTAGATTACAATTTGTTTTCTGTTTCTCAATTATGTAAAATGGGTTACAACTGTCTTTTTACGGATATAGGTGTTACTGTCTTTAGAAGAAGTGATGATTCAGTAGCATTCAAGGGAGTGTTAGAGGGTCAGCTATACTTAGTTGATTTTAATAGAGCTGAACTCGACACTTGCTTAATTGCTAAGACTAACATGGGTTGGCTCTGGCATCGCCGACTAGCCCACGTTGGGATGAAGAATCTTCATAAGCTTCTAAAGGGAGAGCACATTTTGGGACTAACCAATGTTCATTTTGAGAAAGACAGGGTTTGCAGCGCATGTCAAGTAGGGAAGCAAGTTGGTGTTCATCATCCACACAAGAACATCATGACGACCGATAGGCCACTTGAATTACTCCACATGGATCTATTCAGCCCGATCGCTTACATAAGCATCGGTGGGAGTAAGTATTGTCTTGTAATTGTGGATGATTATTCTCGCTTCACTTGGGTGTTCTTTTTGAAGGAAAAATCACAAACCCAAGAGACATTGAAGGGATTCTTGAGACGGGCTCAAAATGAGTTCGGCTTAAGGATCAAAAAGATTAGAAGCGACAACGGGACGGAGTTCAAGAACTCACAAATCGAAGGCTTTCTTGAGGAGGAGGGCATCAAGCATGAGTTCTCTTCTCCCTACACTCCACAACAAAATGGTGTAGTGGAGAGGAAGAATAGAACTCTATTGGACATGGCAAGGACCATGCTTGATGAATACAAGACTTCGGGTCGGTTTTGGGCTGAGGCAGTCAACACCGCTTGCTACGCCATCAAATGGTTATATCTTCACCGAATCCTCAAGAAGACATCTTATGAACTCCTCACTGGTAAAAAGCCCAATGTTTCATATTTTAGAGTGTTTGGTAGCAAATGCTTTATTCTTGTTAAAAGAGGTAGAAAATCTAAATTTGCTCCGAAGGCTGTAGAAGGCTTTTTACTTAGTTATGATTCAAACACAAGGGCATATAGAGTCTTTAACAAGTCCACTGGACTAGTTGAAGTTTCTTGTGACATTGTGTTTGATGAGACTAACGGCTCTCAAGTAGAGCAAGTTGATCTTGATGAGCTAGATGATGAAGAGGCTCCATGCATTGCGCTAAGGAACATGTCCATTGGGGATGTGTGTCCTAAGGAATCCGAAGAGCCTCCACAAGCACAAGATCAACCATCTTCCTCCATGCAAGCATCTCCACCAACTCAAGATGAGGATCAAGCTCAAGAGGATGAAAATGAAGATCAATAGGATGAGCCACCTCAAGAGGAGGACAATGATCAAGGGGGAGATGCTAATGATCAAAACAAGGAAGATGATGAGGGTCCAAGACCGCCACACCCAAGAGTCCACCAAGCAATACAACGAGATCACCCCGTGAACTCCATCCTCGGTGATATTCATAAGGGGGTAACTACTCAATCTCATGTTGCTCATTTTTGTGAACATTACTCTTTTGTGTCTTCTATTGAGCCATATAGGGTGGAAGACGCATTAAGGGATTCAGATTAGGTGTTGGCGATGCAAGAGGAACTCAACAACTTCACGTGGAATGAGGTATGGCATTTAGTTCCACGTCCTAATCAAAATGTTGTAGGAACCAAGTGGGTCTTCCGCAACAAGCAAGACGAGCATGGTGTGGTGACAAGGAACAAAGCCCGACTTGTGGCCAGGGGATATTCACAAGTCGAAGGTTTGGATTTTGGTGAAACCTATGCACCCGTAGCTAGGCTTGAGTCAATTCGTATATTACTTGCCTATGCTACTTACCATGGCTTTAAGCTTTATCAAATGGACGTGAAAAGTGCCTTCCTCAATGGACCAATCAAGGAGGAGGTCTATGTTGAGCAATCTCCCGGCTTTGAAGATAGTGAGTACCCTAACCATGTATATAAACTCTCTAAGGCGCTTTATGGGCTCAAGCAAGCCCCAAGAGCATGGTATGAATGCCTAAGAGATTTTCTTATCGCTAATGGCTTCAAAGTCGGAAAAGCCGATCCTACTCTATTCACTAAAACTATTGCAAAAGATTTGTTTGTATGCCAAATTTATGTTGATGATATCATATTTGGGTCTACTAACAAATCTACTTGTGAAGAATTTAGTAGGATCATGATTCAAAAATTCGAGATGTCTATGATGGGGGAGTTGAAGTATTTCTTAGGATTTCAAGTGAAGCAACTCGAAGAGGGCACCTTCATTAGCCAAACGAAGTACATTCAAGACATACTCACCAAGTTTGGGATGAAGGATGCCAAGCCCATCAAGACACCCATGGGAACCAATGGGCATCTCGACCTCGACACGGGAGGTAAATCCGTAGATCAAAAGGTATACTGGTCGATGATAGGTTCTTTACTCTATTTATGTGCATCTCGACCGGATATTATGCTTTCCGTATGCATGTGTGCAAGATTCCAAGCCGATCCTAAGGAAGTTCACCTTAGGGCCGTAAAACGAATCTTGAGATATTTAGTTTACACTCCTAAGTTTGACCTTTGGTACCCCAGGGGATCCACTTTTGATTTAATTGGATATTCCGATGCTGATTGGGCAGGGTGTAAGATTGATAGAAAGAGCACATCAAGGACTTGCTAGTTCTTAGGAAGATCTCTGGTGTCTTGGGCTTCAAAGAAGCAAAAATCTGTCGCTCTTTCTACCGTCGAAGCCGAGTACATTGCCGCAGGCCATTATTGCGCGCAATTGCTTTGGATGAGGCAAACCCTTAGGGACTATGGTTACAAATTAACCAAAGTTCCTCTCCTATGTGATAATGAGAGTGCAATCCGCATGGCAGATAATCCCGTTGAGCATAGCCGCACTAAACACATAGCCATTCGGTATCACTTTTTGAGGGATCACCAACAATGGGGGGATATCGAGATTGCTTATATTAACACTAAAGAACAATTAGCCAATATCTTTACCAAACCTCTAGATGAGAAAACTTTTACCAAACTTAGGCATGAGCTAAATATTCTTGATTCTTGGAATTTTGATTGATATTTTTGCACACATAGCTCGTTTATATACCTTTGATCATCTCTCTTTCATTTGCTATGACTAATGTGTTCTTCAAGTGCATTTCATGCTAAGTCATAGATTGAAAGGGAATTGGAGTCTTCGACGAAGATAAGGCTTCCACTCCACTCCATCGAACTATTCATCCTTCGTCGTCACTCCGCACCGCTCTCCAAATTGGTATAATCTTCACTGCTATATTATTTACCATAAGGGGAGTAAGTATGAACAAGGGCTTATATTTCACTCACAAGTATCCGTTTTTGGCGATTCATGCCAAAGGGGGAGACAGTATTAGCCCAAAGCAAAAGGACCGCACCACCACCAATTTCAAAAATGTAGTCTTTCAAATTTGGGTTAAGAAAAGATTTTTCAATTGGTATATTATTTTTGATATAATTTCAAATTGGTATACCCTCTTCAAAATTAATATCTAAAACCCTCTTGAACACTAAGAGGAGGATTTCATTAAGGGGGAGTTTTTTTAGTCAAAGGAAAAGCATTTGAAACAGGGGGAGAAAATTTCAAATCTTGAAAATGCTTCTCAAAATCTTATCCATATACCTTTGACTATTTGCAAAAAGACTTTGAAAAGAATTTACAAAAGAATTTGCAAAAACAAAACAAGTGGTGCGAGCGTGGTCCAAAATGTTTAATAAGAAGAAAGCCATCCATGCATATCTAGTAGAAATGATTATTGGTTTCATTCCAAGCAACCTTTGCACTTACCTTATGCAAACTAGTTCGATTCCGCACTCTTATATTTGCTTTGGTTTGTGTTGGCATCAATCACCAAAAAGGGGGAGATTGAAAGGGAAATAGGCTTACACCTTTTCCTAATTGATTTTGGTGGTTGAATTGCCCAACACAAATAATTGGACTAACTGGTTTGCTATAGATTATAAGTTTTACAGGTGCCAAAGGTTCACAACAAACCAATAAAAGTCCAAGAAAGGGTTCAAATAAAAAGAGCAAAAGACAATCCAAAGGCAGCCCTGGTCTGGCGCACCGGTCTGTCCGGTGTGCCACCGGACAGTGTCCGGTGCACTAGGGAACCCAACTCCAAACTTGCCACCTTCGGGAATTCTGGGAGCCACTCCGCTATAATTCACCGGACTGTCCGGTGTGCCAGCGGAGTAACGGCTACACAGCGCCAACGGTCGTCTGCAACGGAACAGTAAAAGTGAACAGTGCGCGCCTGCGCGCGTAGAATCCAGAGCAGCGCCAGAAGGCGCACCGGACAGTGAATAGTGACTGTCCGATGCACCACCGGACTGTCCGGTGGCCCAGTTGTCAGAAGCTCTAACGGTCAGAATCCAACGGCCTGGTGACGTGGCTAGCGCACCGGACAGTGTTCGGTGGCGCACCGGACTGTCCGGTGCGCCATACGACAGCAGCCTCCACCAACGGTCCTTTTGGTGGTTGGGGATATAAATAACCCCCAACTACCACACTTCAATGCATCCAAGTTTTCAGCCTTCAAACCCCATACAAGAGCTCTAGACTTCGTTCCAAGACACAAACAAAGAGATCAAATCCTCTCCCAAGTCCAAAGATCATTCCAATCAA
Organism: Zea mays; assembly: GCF_902167145.1. Taxonomy (NCBI): domain Eukaryota; kingdom Viridiplantae; phylum Streptophyta; class Magnoliopsida; order Poales; family Poaceae; genus Zea; species Zea mays. Next base: position 55,602,270 of record NC_050100.1, on the reverse strand, counting down.
ATAGTGACTAGTGAGAGAGACATTTGTGTTCATTTGAGCTCTTGCGCTTGGATTGCTTTTCTTCTTCCTTCTTTCTTGTTTCCAACTCAATTGTAATCAAGGCAAGAGACACCAATTGTGTGGTGGTCCTTGTGGGGACTTAGTGTCCCGATTGATTGAGAAGAGAAGCTCACTCGGTCTAGGTGACCGTTTGAGAGAGGGAAAGGGTTGAAAGAGACCCGATCTTTGTGACCACCTCAATGGGGAGTAGGTTTGCAAGAACCGAACCTCGGTAAAACAAATCACCGTGTCATCCGCCTTATTTGCTTGTGATTTGTTTTTCGCACTCTCTTTCGGACTCACTTATATTTCTAACGCTAACCCTGGCTTGTAGTTGTGTTTAAAGTTTGTAAATTTCAGATTTGCCTATTCATCCCCCTCTATGCGACTTTCAACACCGCACCTTCATATTGTAGTAACGGGTACCCCATTTCCAGAGTACTGACACTTTCTAATATGCATTTCTCTTCTTGAAATATATATTTTCATTCTTATTGCATCTCTCTCTCTCTCCCTCTCTTCCTTGTTTTATGTGCACCATATATTTTTACTTTTAAATTTTCATATACAAAACTAAGTACATATTTTTTAAGACAAATCCGAGCAGAGCAGATTCTTTAGAGTTGTTGATTGACCAATATAGTAAAATGCTAATTGTAGATTGATGTAGCACCGCACCTAAATTTCACGCAAATATACTCCTTATTAATTCACTGGGACTATGTTCGTGCGTAGCGTAGAATTAAGGCATGTACAGTGATGTTTAATGTAGAAGCTCTTGAGATGTTTAAAGGGGTATTTGCAAAAAAATCTTGGAGTCGTCTCTTCGTGAAGAGACGACTCTAGCTCGTAAACCAAGTAGTAACATACGCCTCACTTCGTACTGTACGAATTTGTTGTCTGTTCTATCGATCTGTTGTTATACAAATACATTTAATTCTGTATTTATTAATATACTATATTTATAGATGTTCCATCGTATAATAGAGTTTCTTAGTTGTCTCTTGTGCTTGGAGAACCGTTTTGGTGTCTCTCCACTATACATGCCCTTAAAATGGTACTACTCCAATTTTAAATTTGAACATGTGCTATATACTGTTAAAAGTAGATTATTAGAGCGCGTGCTAAACTTGTTTTTTTGCATGCCAGGCCGATGGCTCCGATGATCTAGACGATGGTGACTCCGATGATCATAGACGATGACGATGCCTTCAACATCTAGCAAGCAAAAGGAAGTGATCCATTTCATAAACACTAGACATTACTGTTGAAATAGTAACAATTTAAGTGGTCCATTTTTTTATTTGTTATTTATCAAAGCGTGGTACCGATGCTTTGCCTCGTTGTTCCTTTATCGTATGGTGTGGACATGCCCCCTCGCGAGTATGCCACACCTCTCCATCCTATTTCCGATGACCTGAGCCAGTTGCACTATGAAGTTCCTTATATGACTCCAGAAGAAGAAGAAGAAGAAGACAAAGTAGATTGGAGGCCAAATAAGTATGATCCTCCATCGCAGCAACAACATCAGGATCGTCCCTCCACTTCTCATGCTCCTCCACCTCCTCCTAATCAGGCTCCTCCAGAGGATCACGACTTCGCCGCCAACCTTGCTAATCAATTCTTCACTCCACCTCCTGCTTTCGAATTTTAGAGCGATTGGTGAGTTGTTCCCTCTCTTTTTTGTGCTTGGTGCCAAAAAATGGGAGAAGTTTGAGCTTTGGGAGTAGCCTGGGGAGAAGCTTAACTCTTAAAGGTCATGTGAGTGAGTCTATTTATGTAATCGAACTCTATTTATGTCTCTTGTAATATTGAGTTAGACATATTTATGTTTCATGCACTATTGGACATCTTTCTGCTATCGTGATGGACATCTATGTTTATTGTTGGGGCGGTGGCAGAACATGACCTCGATCAACGACGCGAAGGCCCGACCCCTCGTTTTAACTAACCATACTTGCACAAGACCATGGGAAAATCGGAGCCTTCGCTATGTAGCGAATTCGGTAGAGCCTCTGACAGCAGCCAGTGACTGACCATGCTTGCTAACAAGCAAACGAGCGAAGGCCCATGCACGGGACAAGCGCCAAGACAAAGGACTTTGCCAGCCACGATTCAAGGACCCTCGACGCAGATAATCCTTCCGAGGGAAGCGAAGGCTCTTTAGTCAACAGCGAGGGCTGTACGGAGTGTGACCCACCGGGGCCAACGGTCCACCTAGGCACTCTCTGAGGGACCCGCTTGTCAGTGTGATTACTGGGTGTAATTATGGGTGTGCCCGCCAGGGGTGGCTACAGTGTTGCAATTACCCCATTATACAGAAATATTCTGAGGATGTAGTTGGTAACCGTGGGTATGAACGTACTTTGGTCCACCTACCCCAGATGGCCCTATAAATACTCTCGTCTTATAGCTTGACGTGACACGCATAACGAGACGCTACAGTTCTCCACCAAACGTTTTGTTGTGCACTGTCTTCCCTTTGGCCTCCGAGTGCTTGGGTCTACTTATCTGAACCCAACATTTGGCACGCACTATTCGTGCAACGAAGACTAATCCCTCGATGCCTCCCAAAAAGACCACTCGAGCCAGCTCAGCAACTGACGATGACGTAGCAAGGGAGACCCTCGCCGCTAAAAAAGCAATGCTGCCTTCGTTGATGATATCCCACCAGTCGATCCAAAGGCCACCACCAAGCCACAAAGCAAGGGCAACTCCACAAAATACAAGCAATTAGCCACCCCACTGAGCGAGAGGACAAAGTACACACCTCTAGCTTAGACACCCAAACGACCCCACCCAATCCAAAATGTTATCCCTACCAAGCCACAATTTGCCAGACCTAGCCAAGAACATGTCATCCGTCCCCGTAGGCTTCCAAGCAGCAGCAAGGCGCCAGCAGCATCCGCTAGGGATGCCCCTCCTAGATGATGATGAAGACTAGCAGGACCGTTTAGACCCCAAAATCAACACCGAGCAACAACTTTTACTCAGATGCCTTCGCATGCACAACATCAATCTACAAAAGCAAAAAAAGGTACCCTTATAGCCAACATACAACACAACGAGGTCCAAGCTAGTATACACAATCTGATCCAGCAAGAGAAAGGGCACCTCTGGCCATACAACTACAGAGCAAGAAACTAGCCAAATATTACAGAAAAGTCGCCCCCTTGCAGTTTATGATGAGTTATCTTGTAGTAGTACTGAAAGTCGCCTAGAGGGGGGTGAATAGGCAAATCTGAAATATATAAACTTTGAGCACAACTACAAGCCGAGGTTAGCGTTAGAAATATAACTAAGTCCGAAAGAGAGGGTGAAAACAAATCAACCAAAGAAATAGAGAGGAAGAAACAATGATTTGTTTTACCGAGGTTCGGTTCTTGCAAACCTACTCCCCGTTGAGGTGGGCACAAAGACCGGGTCTCTTTCAACCCTTTCCCTCTCTCAAATGGTCACCTAGACCGAGTGAGCTTTTCTCCTCAATCAAATGGGTCACTTAGACCCCACAAGGACCACCACACAATTGGTGTCTCTTGCTTTGATTACAACTGACTTGAGAACAATAATGGGGAAGAAGAAAAGTGATCCAAGCGACAAGAACTCAAATGAACACGAAAATCTCTCTCTCACTAGTCACTAAGTATTTGGAGTGATTTTGGACTTGGGAGAGGATTTGATCTCTTGTTTGTGTCTTGGAGTGAAGTCTAGAGCTCTTGTATTGAATGCACTATTGTGAAAACTTAGATGCCTTGAATGGTGGTGGTTGGGGGTATTTATAGCCCCAACCACCAAAACAGACGTTGGGGAGGGTTGCTGTCGATGGGCGCACCGGACAGTCCGGTGCGCCACCGGACACTGTCCGGTGCGCCAGCCACGTCACCCAACAGTTAGGGTTCTAACGGTTTTTGACCGTTGGAGCTGTGACATCTTGGGGCACCGGACAGTCCGGTGTTGCACCCGACAGTCACTGTTCACTGTCTGGTGCACCTTCTGGCGCTGCTCTGACTCTGCGCGAACTGACCGCGCACTGTTCACTTGTCAGCCGACCGTTGGAGTCGACCGTTGCGCTGGCGAGCCGTTGCTCCGCTGGCACACCGGACAGTCCGGTGACCCACCGGACAGTCCGGTGAATTATAGCAGAGTGCAGACTCAGAAACCTGAAGGTGAAGAGTTTGAAGTCGATTCACCCTGGTGCACCGGACACTGTCCGGTGCGCAGACCAGGGTTCTCTTCGGTTTCTTTTGCTCCTTTCTTTTGAACCCTAACTTTAATCTTTTTATTGGTTTGTGCTGAACCTTTGGCACCTGTAGAACATGTAATCTAGAACAAACTAGTTAGTCCAATATTTGTGTTGGGCAATTCAACCACCAAAATCATTTAGGAAAAGGTTTGACCCTATTTCCCTTTCAATCTCCCCCTTTTTGGTGATTGATACCAACACAAACCAAAGAAAATATATAAGTGCAGAATTGAACTAGTTTGCCTAAGGTAAGTGCAAAGGTTGCTTGGAATTAAACCAATTTATACTTTCATTAGATATGCATGGATTGCTTTCTTTTATTTTAACATTTTGGACCACGCTTGCACCACTTGTTTTGTTTTTGCAAATTCTTTTGGAAAATCTTTTCAAAGTCCTTTTGCATATAGTCAAAGGTATATGAATAAGATTGCAAGAAGCATTTTCAAGATTTGAAATTTTCTCCCCCTGTTTCAAATGCTTTTCCTTTGACTTTAAACAAAACTCCCCCTTAATGAAATTCTCCTCTTAGTGTTCAAGAGGGTTTTATCAATTTGAAAGAAGAATAACTATACCAATTTCAAAAATGCTAACCAATTGAAAAATCCTCCTTTAAATATTTCATCATAATATACCAACTGAAAACTTCATTTTAAACTTTGAAATTAGGTGGTGGTGCGGTCCTTTTGCTTTGGGCTAATACTGTCTCCCCCTTTGGCATGAATCGCCAAAAACGGAGACCTTTGAGAGCCCTTTTTACTTTCTCCCCTTTGAGAGCCTTGTCTTCGCTGAAGACTCCATTTCCCTTTCAATCTATGACTTAGCATATGAATACACTTGAAAACACATTAGTCATAGATATAAAAGAGATATGATCAAAGGTACATAGATGAGCTATGTGTGCAAAGTATCAATCAAAATTCCGAGAATCAAGAATCTTTAGCTCATTCCTAAGTTTGGTAAAGGTTTTCTCATCTAGTGGTTTGGTAAAGATATCGACTAATTTTTCTTTGGTGCTAACATAAGCAATCTCGATATCCCCCTTTGTTGGTGATCCCTCAAAAAGTGATACCGAATGGCTATGTGCTTAGTGCAGCTGTGTTCAACGGGATTATCCGCCATGCGGATTGCACTCTCATTATCACATAGGAGAGGGACTTTGCTCAATTTGTAGCCGTAGTCCCTAAGGGTTTGCCTCATCCAAAGCAATTGCGCTCAACAATGGCTTGTGGCAATATACTCGGCTTCGGCGGTAGAAAGAGCTACCGAATTTTGTTTCTTTGAAGCCCAAGACACCAGGGATCTTCCCAAGAACTGACAAGTCCCTGATGTGCTCTTTCTATCAATTTTACACCCTGCCCAATCAGCATCTGAATAACCTATTAAATCAAAAGTGGATCCCTTGGGGTACCAAAGACCAAACTTAGGTGTACGAACTAAATACCTCAAGATTCTTTTCACGGCCCTAAGGTGAACTTCCTTAGGATCGGCTTGGAATCTTGCACACATGCATACGGAAAGCATAATATCCGGTCGTGATGCATATAAATAGAGTAAAGATCCTATCATCGACCGGTATACCTTTTGATCTACGGATTTACCTCCCGTGTCGAGGTCGAGATGCCCATTGGTTCCCATGGGTGTCTTGATGGGCTTGGCATCCTTCATTCCAAACTTGGTGAGTATGTCTTGAATGTACTTTGTTTGGCTGATTAAGGTGCCCTCTTGGAGTTGCTTCACTTGAAATCCTAGGAAATACTTCAACTCCCCCATCATAGACATCTCGAATTTTTGAATCATAATCCTACTAAATTCTTCACAAGTAGATTTGTTAGTACATCCAAATATGATATCATCAACATAAATTTGGCATACAAACAAATTATTTGCAATGGTTTTAGTAAAGAGTGTAGGATCGGCTTTTCCGACTTTGAAGCCATTAGTGATAAGGAAATCTCTTAGGCATTTCATACCATGCTCTTGGGGCTTGCTTGAGCCCATAAAGCGCCTTAGAGAGTTTATACACATGGTTAGGGTACTCACTATCTTCAAAGCCGGGAGGTTGCTCAACATAGACCTCTTCTTGATTGGTCCATTGAGGAAGGCACTTTTCACGTCCATTTGATAAAGCTTAAAGCCATGGTAAGTAGAATAGGCAAGTAATATACGAATTGACTCAAGCCTAGCTACGGGTGCATAGGTTTCACCGAAATCCAAACCTTCGACTTGTGAATATCCCTTGGCCACAAATCGGGCTTTGTTCCTTATCACCACACCATGCTCATCTTGCTTGTTGCGGAAAACCCATTTAGTTCCTACAACATTTTGGTTAGGACGTGGAACAAGATGCCATACCTCATTCCTCGTGAAGTTGTTGAGTTCCTCTTGCATTGCCAACACCCAATCCGAATATCTTAATGCATCTTCCACCCTGTATGGCTCAATAAAAGACACAAAAGAGTAATGTTCACAAAAATGAGCGACACGAGATCGAGTGGTTACCCGCTTATGAATATCGCCGAGGATGGAGTTCACGGAGTGATCTCTTTGAATCGCTTGGTGGACTCTTGGGTGAGGCGGTTTTTGACCCTGTCCTTCTTGATCATCTTCCTTGTCTTGATCATTGTCATCTCCCCCTTGATCATTGTCCTCCTCTTGAGGTGGCTCATCTTCTTGATCTTCATTTTCATTGTCTTGAGCTTGATCCTCATCTTGGGTTTGTGGAGATGTTTTATTGGAAGATGATGGTTGATCTTGTGCTTGTGGAGGCTCTTTGGATTCCTTAGGACACACATCCCCAATGGACATGTTCCTTAGCGCGACGTATGGAGCCTCTTCATCATCTAGCTCATCAAGATCAACTTGCTCTACTTGAGAGCCATTAGTCTCATCAAACACAATGTCACAAGAAACTTCAACTAGTCCAGTGGACTTGTTAAAGACTCTATATGCCCTTGTGTTAGAGTCATAACCAAGTAAAAATCCTTCTACAACATTAGGAGCAAATTTAGATTTTCTACCTCTTTTAACAAGAATAAAACATTTTCTACCAAAGACTCTAAAATATGAAACATTGGGCTTTTTACCGGTTAGGAGTTCATATGATGTCTTCTTGAATATGCTTATGTAAGCTATCGGGCCGAATAGATCCATGTGGAGTAACTCCAGTGGCCTGTCTGTTGTCATGATGTTTTTGTGTGGATGATGGGTACCAACTTGCTTCCCTGCTTGACATGCGCTACAAACCCTGTCTTTCTCAAAATGAACATTTGTTAGTCCCAAAATGTGTTCTCCCTTTAGAAGCTTGTGAAGATTCTTCATCCCAACATGGGCTAGTCGGCGATGCGAGAGCCAACCCATATTAGTCTTAGCAATTAAGCAAGTATCGAGTTCAGCTTTATTAAAATCAACTAAGTATGGCTGACCCTCTAATACTCCCTTAAATGCTACTGAATCATCACTTCTTATAAAGACAGTAACACCTATATCCGTAAAAAGGCAGTTGTAACCCATTTTGCATAATTGAGATACTGAAAGCAAGTTATATATAATCTAAAGAATCTACAAGAAAAACATTGGAAATGGAATGGTCAGGAGATATAGCAATTTTATCAAGTCCTTTGACCAAACCTTGATTTCCATTATCGAATGTGATAGCTCTTTGGGGATCTTCGTTTTTCTCGTAGGAGAACATCTTGTTCTCCCCGGTCATGTGGTTTGTGCATCTGCTATCAATGATCCAACTTGAGCCCCTGGATGCATAAACCTACAAAACAAGTTTAGGCCTTGTTCTTAGATACCCAAACGGTCTTGGGTCCTTTTACATTAGAAACAAGCATCTTGGGTACCCAAACACAAGTTTTGGAGCCCTTGTGTTTGCCCCCAACATATTTGGCAACTACTTTGCTGGATTTGTTAGTTAAAACATAAGATGCATCAAACATCTTAAATGAAACATTGGGTTCATTTGATGCAATAGGAGATTTTTTTAGTCAATTTAACATGGGTTGATTGCCTAGAGCTGGAAGCCTCATTTTTATACATAAAAGCATGATGTGAAACATTATGAGGTTTCCTAGCATGAATTCTCCTAATCTTATGCTCAGGATAACCAGCAGGATATAAAATATAACCCTCATTATCCTGAGCCATGGGAGCCTTACCCTTAACAAAATTAGACAATTTCTTGGGGGCATTAAGCTTGACATTGTCTCCCTGTTGGAAGCCAATGCCATCCTTAATGCCAGGGTGTCTCCCATTATAAAGCATGCTACGAGCAAATTTAAAATTTTCATTTTCTAGTTCATGCTCGACAATTTTAGCATCTAGTTTAGCTATATGATCATTTTGTTGTTTAATCATAGCAATGTGATCATGGATAGCATCAACATTAATGTCTCTACATATAGTACAAATATTAACATGATCAACACTAGATGTAGAAGGTTTGCAAGCATTTAATTCATCAATCTTAGCATGTAACATTGCATTTTCATTTCTAAGATTAGAAATAGAAACATTGCAAACATTTAAATCTTTAGCCTTAGAAATTAATTTACCATTCTCAATTTTAAGGCAAGAAATTGATTCATTCAACTTGTCAATCTTAGCAATCAAACTAGCATTATCATTTTTAAGGTTGATAAGAGAATCGTCACAAACATTTGATTTCTCAACCTTAGCAATTAATTTGGCATTTTCAATTCTAAGGTTAGAGATAGTGTCATGGCAAATGCTAAGCTCACTAGTTAATTTTTCACATTTCTCTACTTCCTGAGCATAGGCATTTTTTACTTTAACATGCTTTTTGTTTTCCTTAATAAGGAATTCCTCTTGGCTATCCAAGAGTTCATCCTTTTCATGAATAGCTCCTATCAATTCATTTAACTTTTCTTTTTGTTTCATGTTAAGGTTGGCAAAAAGTGCAAGCAAATTATCTTCATCATCACTAGAACTACCCTCATCACTAGATGTAGTATATTTGGGGGTGTTTCTAGCTTGTACTTTCTTTTTCTTGTCGTCATTTGCCATGAGGCACTTGTGACCGACGTTGGGGAAGAGGAGGCCTTTGGTGACGGCGATGTTGGCGGCATCCTCGTCGGAGGAGGAGTCGGTGGTGCTTTCGTCGGAATCCCATTCCCGACACACGTGGGCATCGCCGCCTTTCTTCTTGTAGTATCTCTTCTTTTCCTTCCTCTTTCCCTTCTTGTCGTCGCCCCTGTCACTAGAAATAGGACATTTTGCTATAAAGTGACCGGGCTTACCACACTTGTAGCAAACCTTATTGGAACGGGGTTTGTAGTCTCTCCCCTTCTTTTGCTTGAGGATTTGGCGAAAGCTCTTGATGATGAGCGCCATCTCCTCGTTGTCGAGCTTGGAGGCGTCGATGGGGAGCCTACTTGACGTAGACTCTTCTTTCTTCTCCTCCATCGCTTTGAAGGCGACAGGTTGCACCTCGGGTGTGGAGGTGGTGCCACGCTCGATGATTTGTTTGGATCCTTTAATCATTAATTCAAAGCTCACAAACTTTCCTATAACCTCCTCGGGAGACATTAGCTTGTATCTAGGATCACCACGAATTAATTGAACTTGTGTAGGATTAAGAAAAACAAGTGATCTTAGAATAACCTTGATCATTTCATGGTCATCCCATTTTGTTCTCCTGAGGTTGCGCACTTGATTCACCAAGGTCTTGAGCCGGTTGTACATGGCTTGTGGCTCCTCTCCTTGGTTGAGGACGAACCGACCGAGCTCCCCCTCGATCATCTCCCGCTTGGTGATTTTTGTCACCTCATCCCCTTCGTGCATGGTCTTGAGCACTCTTTAACCCTTGCACCTTATTATACTCCTCTCGACTTAGAGAGGCGAGGAGTATAGTAGTGGCTTGAGAGTTGAAGTGCCGGATTTGGGCAACTTCGTCTGAATCATATCCTTCATCCCCTACGAATGGTACCTGCGCTCCAAACTCAATAATGTCCCAAATGCTAGAGTGGAGTGAGGTTTGGTGATGCCTCATTTTATGACTCCACATACAATAATCTTCACCGTAGAAAAACCAGTGGTTTGCCTAATGGGACAGAAAGTAATGGAGTATGTTTAGAAATGCGAGGGTAGCGTAAGGGGATCTTACTAAACTTCTTGCGCTCATGGCGCTTGTTGGGGACTTGTTCACGAAGATGTTAAGTATAAACGCCCTTCGTCCGCTGAAGCATTATCTCCCCAAGGATTTAATGAGCTTCGGACGAAGGTCATAAGTAAAGTATCACGAAGATTTCACCTTCGTAATTATATTTGTAGGACAATAATCAATGAAAAATAAAATATAAAGTATAAAGTATTTTCATATGTTTTATTATATGAATATACAAGTATTAAAACATAATATTTAAGTACATTTATACCTTCATCTAGGCGGAAAACAATGATTTAAGCGTGACGTGTCCGTGATTACATGATCGCGTGAACAGTGCCGGGATACTGTTCACCTATTTATAGGCACAGGATGCAACCTGCGCAAAATTACATTTATGTCCTTTACAATCGACTAAAATAATGACACAAAACATCATGGGTCTTTAAGTCAATTCATCTTTAAGTCGGTTCGACCCTTCATCTTGAGATTTGTCTTTGTGCCGAAGCTTTACAGATAATAGCTTCGGCGCTTGCTTCATCATGGGTCTTTTTAGGATCTTCGGCTACGAAGCATACCCCCAACAGTAGCCCCTTCGCGGTGCTAGATCGTTTTTCGTAACGAGCTTGATCCGTGAAAAAGTCTTCTAGGCTTCGGGACGCCGAAGATCCAAAAAACACCTTCCCTGAGCTCGTTGGCGAGAAACGATTAAAATAATCGTCGCGCGTGCCCCATCTTGCACCAATTACGCGCGCGCTAGCGATTCACCATCTCGGACCCTGTGGCCCACCGTTCAGTGAGTGCGGGTGACTGTTTGTTTGGTGCTGGAGACCTTGCCGATTCACCTTCCTACCTGCGGCACTATATAAACAGACGGGTAGGTGTAAAGTTACCACGGCATTCATTGCTATTGCACTGTTTTGCTGCCAAATTTTTAGTCATAGTTGTCACACCCGGTTTTAAGGAACAAAGTCGGGTGCATCTCATACATGCGCCAAGAAGACAACATATACAATAACAGAGTGTATAGAGATAAACGTCATAAAACATCAGAGTATTTATTACATAGCGGAAGACTTATTACAAAATAAAATAATAAATATAAAACGAACTAAGGATCGTCGGCGCCAATGTCAACTGAGAAACGCCACCTAGATCAGATCATACTCCTCGCCTTGTGGCTCCTCCTGAACCACCTGCTCTTCTCCTGTGGGGGGGGTGTGAGACAGCAAGAGTGAGCTCACACATGTTCATCGCTCAACAAGTTGTGGGGAATAATGTGGCATGAACTCACCAAAGGTGGGAGTTCATGAAGTGTAAGGCTGATCAATGATATAAGGCTGAAGCTGAGCATTGCTTTTAAGTTGGTCAAAATTTTATTAGCAATTACTAAGTATATGTAAATACCAACCCTTAGAAATAATAAATAAAAGTAATAATGAAATAATCCCAGATGCAATGAAATGACAGATTGAGTTTAAGTTCCATAATTTAATCATGTGAGTGTCCGAGCCGCTCATGACCGTGAGCACGGCTAGTATACCAGTTTTACACTCTGTAGAGGTTGCGCATCTTTACCCACAAGTCATGTTACCCATTTGCCACAGAGTTGATCAGACTCCATACACCTCTACCAAGGAAGCGAGGCAGGGTACCACTACGAGGCCTTTACAAAGTTCCACTAGCTTCAGAAAACCCGCTACAGTTTATAGGAAGCTCCATTGCAGGAATCCCTCGCCTGACCGCCATCGCAGCAAAATCAACCCAAGGACCTCCCTACACTGACCACTCCCCTACTGCCCTTGCCCCTTTCGGGTAAGGTAGTCATCCACTAGCTTTCCTAGTTAATCAGCCAAGGGCGTCCCATTATACCCTTGTGGTAGCACTGTTTTCCCGGGTGGTTCTCCATGTTCCCATTAACATAATGATCTTATATGAATAATAATAATAAACAGATAATAAAAAGTATAACAATGAGTGATGAATATCTTTATACCCAAAGCCACATAAAGCAATAGCATGTACTACCCAAAAATTTAGTAGTAAAACTAGTGGTGAAACAAGGTATAAAGATAGTCAAAATCTAGGGTATCCTATTGGGTCCCATCAAAATTAACCTATGCAGATCATTATGATGAATAAGAACATGAATAGGTAAAAGAAGTGATCAAGGGCACAACTTGCCTTGAACGAGCTCCTGCTCAGCAGTCTCTACCAGCTGAACCTCAGAATCCTCTATAGCTTGCTCGTCTACTCGCATCAATACAATACATACATAGTATAGCAAAAATTAACATCACACCAAACATGTGAATAAAATACACAATAATAATCTAGATATTAAACTAAGATCACAGGAACTGGAATCATTAAATTTGGAGGTATAGATTTTAAGTTATGGATTTTCTAATGTTTTATGTGCTTAATACAAGATTAAGTGCTAGATAAATTTTAAATCATCTTTCATGTTAAAACAAAGGCACTAATGGTTAGACAATAATATTATAAAAATTTAGGAATTGGAATGGACTAATTTGGAGTTCATATGCATTTTCTATGAATTATACAAATTCTATGAATTGTTTTTATATTAAAACTCATTTTCTAATTCATTTTTCCTGATTTTACAACTCTCTAGACAGGGCCTCAAATACTGAAAACTACAGGGGCTCACTGGTAAATTACCCTAGACTTAGTGAACAATGCCCCCAGGACGGCGGGTTCTATTTTCTTAATCCCCGAGGACTCTTTAACAAAATTCTCGGCCGAAGGGGTATAGTGAGTTCTGGGCTATTGGATTAGAATCGAAGGGTGACAATTAGATCTATCCAACAATCACACGGCCATCGACGAGAACCCTCGGATCACGATCTAAAGGTTTCGATTCAATGAACGCCCAAACGCCATCCGACCGCCCGATTTCACATTGACGGCGATGATCCAGCGACCGAAACGGTGTCCGATTCTCCAATCCGAGCCGCTCGTTGGAGATCGGACGGTGCTCGGGTATCGTCTTCCCCTGTGGTTTCTAACGGCGGCGCCGCGCTCGCACGTCGGCGCAAATGCCGATGAACACCGCGCCTGACCCCACGGTGGTAATCCCTATGTTCTAACAGTGTTGACCCAATGCGTAGATTAAGTCAAATTCACGGGTGGTAGTATTACCGGCAATTGCAGCGCGGACGACGCTGGCCACGGCGCTTGGCGGACGCGCCCCGGTTTCACAACTCCGGCGAGCGATTAGAAGCGCACCGATGGATTTCTTCGCCCAGAGATGCCACGGTTAGATTCGGTAGCTGCCCACGATCACTCCTGGTCACAGGCCAACGACCCGACGTCGCTTAATCGGTAGAACGGCGGCGGCGGATCGTGTTTCCCAGGACAAGCTCGGTGTGCTGGCGGCTGAGGCGAGAGAGGAGTCGCGAGGTCGACGGAGAAGTGGAGAGGGGCGCAGAGGGCACCAATTTATCCCCCCCACGGACCCTGGCACGGGATGGAGGAAGGCCGCCCACGCCCGCGAGGATCACGGCGGCAGGTACGCCATCCGCGCACCCGCAGCGGCTTGGAGATCGGCACTGACCCGACGGGTCCACACGTCAGCCAGAGTCAGTGCGCGCAGTTGTGACACGAGGGACGCGACAATCTGTTCGTGGAGCTGACGTGCGGGGCCCGCAGCCAGTGAGGGCGTGCGTGTGACCGTGGGTGAAGGGGTATTTGGGCTGCGCGGGAGAAAAGGTTGGATGGGCCGAATTGGTTAGCTACCGGCCCAAACAGAGTTTTGGTCTTCTTCCCTTTTTTATTTTATATTTTCTTTTCTCCCTCCCCAATTCAAACTCCAATTTGAAATTGAATTCGAATTTCCATGGCAAACTTGTCTTAAATATCCCACTTGGATATGACATGATATGGATTGATCTATTTTTAATGAGTTTATTTAGTGGTGACTAATGTTTTTCCTCCTTAAATTCTAGTGTTTCCGATTTAATGTTTATTTCCAAATTGGCTTTTACTATATATATGTATATTTTTTTAACCTCATTTCATATAATCACGACATACACACAATAAAGTCTCAGCATGATGCACCATTTTATGACTTCTATTAATCCTCTGGTTTCAATTAAGGTGTTCACATGAAATGACAAATAGATATGGCTCACAGGTATATAAAGGAGCAAAGTTTTCTCCTTTTAGATTTTCTTACAAAGTAGGTATTACAAATCCTACCCCCCTTAAAAATAATCTCGTCCTCGAGATTTAGGAAGGACCAGTGAAAAGATGGGGAAAATCTATGCGAAGCTCTTCTTCTCTCTCCCAAGTAGCTTCATCTTCACCATGGTGACTCCATTGTACCTTGCACATCTTTATCACCTTATTTCTTATAACTCTAGTCAAAGTGTCAAGAATCTTGATAGGGTACTCAGCATAAGTCAGATCATCTTGAACACTAAGGTCCTCCATTGGTAGCTGTTCTTCAGGTACCCTGAGGCACTTCTTTAGTTGGGACACGTGGAATACATCATGTACATCTGCCAGATGATCGGGTAACTCCAGTTGATATGCAACTTCTCCCACTCGCTTTAAGATCAAGAAAGGTCCAATGAAGCGAGGGGACAACTTTCCTTTAACTTTAAATCTCCTCATACCACGGATTGGTGACACCTTCAGATACACGTGATCACCCTCCTTAAACTCCAGTAGTCTTCTCCTATTATCAACATAGCTCTTTTGCCTTGATTGTACAATTCTCAAATTCTCTCTTATCATTCGAACTTGTTCTTCTGCCTCTTGAATAAGTTCAGGCCCAAAGAATTGCCTTTCACCAGTCTGATCCCAATACAGTGGAGTCCTGCACTTTCTGCCATATAGAGCCTCAAATGGTGACATCTTCAAACTGGCCTGGTAGCTATTATTATAAGAGAACTCTGCATATGGTAAGCTCTTATCCCAACTTCCACCATGTTTAAGAGCACAAGCTCTTAACATATCCTCCAGTACTTGGTTAGTCCTCTCTGTCTGTCCATCAGTCTGAGGATGGTAGGCTGAACTAAAATTCAACTTTGTATCCAAGCTCTCATGCAACTTCTTCCAAAATCGAGAAGTAAACTGCGATCCTCGATCAGACACGATCTTCTTAGGCACTCCATGTAAACAAATTATCCGAGTCATATACAATTCTGCTAACTTGGCTCTCGTGTAATTAGTCCTCACAGGTATGAAATGAGCCACTTTTGTCAATCTGTCCACAATCACCCAAATAGAGTCAAATCCTGCTGGGGTGCGGGGTAGTCCAACAATGAAATCCATACCAATTTCTTCCCATTTCCACTCGGGTATCTTCAATGGGTGCAATAGCCCAACTGGTCTTTGATGTTCGGCCTTAACTCTTTGACACACATCACACTTAGCCACATGAGCAGCAACATCTCTTTTCAGTCCATACCACCAATACTTTTGCTTCAAATCCTGATACATCTTAGTGCTACCAGGGTGGATTGAGTGATCAGAATCATGAGCTTCTTTCAATATAGTCTCGCGGAGGCTATCAATCTCCGGAACACATATCCGATCCTTGAACCATATAGTACCTTGCTCATCCTCCGTGAATTCTGGAACTTGACCTTCCGTAATCAGATCCTTAATCTCTTGAATTTTAGCATCACCAACCTGACCTTTACGAATCTCTTGCTCCAAGGTAGGTTCCAACTCGATGGTAACTCCTTCAGTGTGTGTAACCATTCCCAAGTTGAGTCTCTCAAAATCTTTTGCTAATTCATCGGGTAGCTGGACAACAAAAGCGGAGTGAACATGCTCTTTCCGACTCAAGGCATCTGCAACCAAATTTGCCTTGCCCGGGTGATGATGAATCTCCAAGTCATAATCCTTAATAAGCTCCAACCAACGACGTTGTCTAAGGTTGAGATCCTTCTGAGTGAATATATACTTCAAACTCTTATGATCCGTGTACACTTGACAATTGGTTCCCATAATGTAATGTCTCCATATCTTAAGTGTGTGCACAACCGCTGCCAGTTCCAAGTCATGAGTGGGGTAGTTCAATTCATGTTTCCGCAACTGACGAGACGCATAGACGATCACATGTCCTTCTTGCATAAGTACACATCCCAAGCCTTGGCCGCAGGCATCACAATAAATGTCAAATCCTTTCTGTAGGTCTGGCATAACCAACACTGGGGGGTGACATCAATCTCTCCTTCAATTGATCAAAGCTCTCTTGGCATTTATCATCCCACTTGAATTCTCTTCCTTTCTCCAGCAGTGAGGTCATAGGCTTGGCAACCTTAGAGAATCCTTCAATAAATCTCCAATAATATCCTGCAAGCCCCAAGAAACTTCGAATCTCCGTAACTGTAGTGGGTACTCTCCACTCCATTATTTCCTTGACTTTAGCAGGATCCACTGATATCCCTCCATTAGAAATGATATATCAAAGGAATGGCACCTCATCAATCCAGAACTCGCATTTACTGTACTTGGCATAGAGTTGATTATCCCGTAGCTTTTGTAGCACCAATCTTAGATGTTCCTCATGATCACTATCACTCTTGGAATAAAAATATCGTCGATGAAAACCACGACGAATCTGTCCAGATCATGAACACCTTATTCTTTAGATCCATAAAATAGCTGGTGCATTAGTTAGTCCAAATGACATAACGATGAACTCATATAAACCATATCGGGTCGAAAAATCCGTCTTGGCAATATCCGATGGCCTAATCTTCATTTGATGGTAACCTGATCAGAGATCAATCTTCGAGTATACCCTTGCACCTCTCATCTGATTAAATAAATCCTCAATGCGGGGTAATGGACACTTGTCCTTCACAGTGACATCGTTAAGGGTCCTATAATCCATGCACATCCCTTGCGATCCATCTTTCTTCTATACAAATAGAACTGGTGCTCCACAAGGTGAAGAACTCGGACGAATGTACCCATCCTCTTGTAATTCTGTTAATTGCTTCTTAAGTTCCTTTTAGTTCTTCTACGGACATCCTCTATGGCCGTTTGGGAGTAGGGGCAGCCCAGGTAAGGGATCAATGATAAACTCAATTTCCCTATATGGTGGCATACCTGGTAACTCTTCTGGGAAGACATCCGGAAAATCTCTAACCACACGGATGTTGACACCAACAAACTTCCCATCTACTAAGAATGCCGCTAGTCCGATGGTGGTAGTTACTGCAATTTCAACTTCGAATTTTTCTTCTTTGAAACTGGTGAGTTCTACGGTTCCCTTCGCATAATGTATAAACTGCCTTGGCCTTTCTTAACCATGACATACCAAGGATCAAGTCTATACTGCTCTCTTCTAACACTTATAGGGGTAGCCCATCTGGTTTAGAAACACAGGGTAAGAAGGGAAGAATTGTAGACAAGGCGAGTAATTACGAGGAATGTTACTACGGTTGATTTATTAGCTAAGTAGATTAGTGTGTTATCCACTAAAGCTAATACAATACCTTATGGTGGTACATGCTAAGATGCCCAACTATAATGTTGCAATCAATCAAAGAAGCAAATCAAGCATTTATCATCAGAACAATGAACCAACATTTTTTTAAATAGAGAAAATAGTTTAATTTTGTCTTAGGTCTCCTATCTCTAAAAGAGTTCATAATTATAGGATTTCAAGGCGTGAAATCTATCTTGTCTTAGAGTAGAAAAGATAAGAGAAATCAGAGTATGACATCAAAAGGTGAGACAGGATCAAGATAAGGTAAGTATAGAATGAATCAGAGTAAGGTAAGTAGGTAAGTGTTGTCCATTTCTATCTAGGTTTCGTCCTACAGTCAACATTTCCTTTGATACCACTTCTGTCACACCCGGTTTTAAGGAACAAAGCTGGGTGCATCTCATACATGCACCAAGAAGACAACATATACAATAACAGAGTGTATAGAGATAAATGTCATAAAACATCAGAGTATTTATTACATAGCGGAAGACTTATTACAAAATAAAATAATAAATATAAAACGAACTAAGGATCGTCGGCGCCAATGTCAACTGAGAAACGCCACCTAGATCAGATCATACTCCTCGCCTTGTGGCTCCTCCTGAACCACCTGCTCTTCTCCTGTGGGGGGTGTGAGACAGCAAGAGTGAGCTCACACATGTTCATCGCTCAACAAGTTGTGGGGAATAATGTGGCATGATGAACTCACCAAAGGTGGGAGTTCATGAAGTGTAAGGCTGATCAATGATATAAGGCTGAAGCTGAGCATTGCTTTTAAGTTGGTCAAAATTTTATTAGCAATTACTAAGTATAAGTAAATACCAACCCTTAGAAATAATAAATAAAAGTAATAATGAAATAATCCCAGATGCAATGAAATGACAGATTGAGTTTAAGTTCCATAATTTAATCATGTGAGTGTCCGAGCCGCTCATGACCGTGAGCACGGCTAGTATACCAGTTTTACACTCTGCAGAGGTTGCGCATCTTTACCCACAAGTCGTGTTACCCATTTGCCACAGAGTTGATCAGACTCCATACACCTCTACCAAGGAAGCGAGGCAGGGTACCACTACGAGGCCTTTACAAAGTTCCACTAGCTTCAGAAAACCCGCTACAGTTTATAGGAAGCTCCATTGCAGGAATCTCTCGCCTGACCGCCATTGCAGCAAAATCAACCCAAGGACCTCCCTACACTGACCACTCCCCTACTGCCCTTGCCCCTTTTGGGTAAGGTAGTCATCCACTAGCTTTCCTAGTTAATCAGCCAAGGGCGTCCCATTATACCCTTGTCGTAGCACTGTTTTCCCGGGTGGTTCTCCATGTTCCCATTAACATAATGATCTTATATGAATAATAATAATAAACAGATAATAAAAAGTATAACAATGAGTGATGAATATCTTTATACCCAAAGCCACATAAAGCAATAGCATGTACTACCCAAAAATTTAGTAGTAAAACTAGTGGTGAAACAAGGTATAAAGATAGTCAAAATCTAGGGTATCCTATTGGGTCCCATCAAAATTAACCTATGCAGATCATTATGATTAATAAGAACATGAATAGGTAAAAGAAGTGATCAAGGGCACAACTTGCCTTGAACGAGCTCCTACTCAGCAGTCTCTACCAGCTGAACCTCAGAATCCTCTGTAGCTTGCTCGTCTACTCGCATCAATACAATACATACATAGTATAGCAAAAATTAACATCACACCAAACATGTGAATAAAATACACAATAATAATCTAGATATTAAACTAAGATCACAGGAACTGAAATCATTAAATTTGGAGGTATAGATTTTAAGTTATGGATTTTCTAATGTTTTATGTGCTTAATACAAGATTAAGTGCTAGATAAATTTTAAATCATCTTTCATGTTAAAACAGAGGCACTAATGGTTAGACAATAATATTATAAAAATTTAGGAACTGGAATGGACTAATTTGGAGTTCATATGCATTTTCTATGAATTATACAAATTCTATGAATTGTTTTTATATTAAAACTCATTTTCTAATTCATTTTTCCTGATTTTACAACTCTCTGGACGGGGCCTCAAATACTGAAAACTACAGGGGCTCACTGGTAAATTACCCTAGACTCAGTGAACAATGCCCCCAGGACGGTGGGTTCTATTTTCTTAATCCCCGAGGACTCTTTAACAAAATTCTTGGCCGAAGGGGTATAATGAGTTTTGGGCTGTTGGATTAGAATCGAAGGGTGATGATTAGATCTATCCAACAATCACACGGCCATCGACGAGAGCCCTCGGATCACGATCTAAAGGTTTCGATTCAATGAACGCCCAAACGCCATCCGACCGCCCGATTTCACATTGACGGCGATGATCCAGCGACTGAAACGGTGTCCGATTCTCCAATCCGAGCCGCTCGTTGGAGATCGGACGGTGCTCGGGTATCGTCTTCCCCTGTGGTTTCTAACGACGGCGCCGCGCTCGCACATCGGCGCAAACGCCGATGAACACCGCGCCTGACCCCACGGTGGTAATCCCTATGTTCTAACAGTGTTGACCCAATGCGCAGATTAAGTCGAATTCACGGGTGGTAGTATTACCGGCAATTGCAGCGCGGACGACGCTGGCCACGGCGCTTGGCGGACGCGCCCCGGTTTCACAACTCCAGCGAGCGATTAGAAGCGCGCCGATGGATTTCTTCGCCCAGAGATGCCACGGTTAGATTCGGTAGCTACCCGCGATCACTCCTGGTCACAGGCCAACGACCCGACGTCGCTTAATCGGTAGAACGGCGGCGGCGGACCATGTTTCCCACGACAAGCTCGGTGTGCTGGCGGCTGAGGCGAGAGAGGAGTCGTGAGGTCGACGGAGAAGTGGAGAGGGGCGCAGAGGGCACCAATTTATCCCCCCCCCCCCCCCGCAGACCCTGGCACGGGATGGAGGAAGGCCGCCCACGCCCGCGAGGATCACGACGGCAGGTACGCCATCCGCGCACCCGCGGCGGCTTGGAGATCGGCACTGACCCGACGGGTCTACACGTCAGCCAGAGTCAGTGCGCGCAGTTGTGACGCGAGGGACGTGGCAATCTGTTCGTGGCGCTGACGTGCGGGGCCCGCAGCCAGTGAGGGCGTGCGCGCGACCGTGGGTGAAGGGGTATTTGGGCTGCGCGGGAGAAAAGGTTGGATGGGCCGAATTGGTTAGCTGCCGGCCCAAACAGAGTTTTGGTCTTCTTCCCTTTTTATTTTAGATTTTCTTTTCTCCCTCCCCAATTCAAACTCCAATTTGAAATTGAATTCGAATTTCTGTGGCAAACTTGTCTTAAATATCCCACTTGGATATGACATGATATGGATTGATCTATTTTTAATGAGTTTATTTAGTGGTGACTAATGTTTTTCCTCCTTAAATTCTAGTGTTTCCGATTTAATGTTTATTTCCAAATTGGCTTTTACTATATATATGTATATTTTTTAACCTCATTTCATATAATCACGACATACACACAATAAAGTCTCAGCATGATGCACCATTTTATGACTTTTATTAATCCTCTGGTTTCAATTAAGGTGTTCACATGAAATGACAAATAGATATGGCTCACAGGTATATAAAGGAGCAAAGTTTTCTCCTTTTAGATTTTCTTACAAAGTAGGTATTATAATAGCCGAAGCTTAATCATCGTGCTCAGACGAAACTTCGCTTGTGATTCTGCTTCGGAACAAGAGTAAGAGCTTCGGAGGAAAACAAAAAAGTCAACGCCAACTTCGGAGAAAAACAAAAAAGTCAACACCAAAAATTTCAAGTAAGTCATAATCAAATGGCCAGAGTTCGCTCTACTACTCGGGTCGATCGTGAGGGAGATGAGACCAAAGCTACCGAGACTGTTCCTATTTCGGAAGCAATGAAGCGCTCGGGGTTGGTAACATCGGAGGACATCCCTGCTGCCGAAGCAGAACATGCTACTGTTGAAGAAACTGATTCCGAAGATGATTACAGCAGTGCAGTGCCGAGCAAGCCTAGCCACCTGGACATCGGAAAGTCCACCATCTCCGAAGCTGATTTTCCTAAGATGGTGAAGCTGGGCTATCTTAGTGAAGCGAAGAAGGAATTGATTCGTTTTGGTGGAGAAGAAACTATCCCGAAGCCGGGAAAAAAATGAAGTGGTGGTTTTCAAAAGTCTTTTTAAAGCTGGTTTAAGATTCCCTCTGAACAAGATGATTGCTGGTGTGTTGAAGAAATATAGGATCTACCTTCATCAGTTGACGCCTAATGCTATTGTTAGGCTGAGTGTTTATATCTGGGCCCTGCGAAGCCAGGGGGTGGAACCATTCTCCGAAGGTTTCTGCCGAGTACACGAACTGCACTACCAAACCAAGGCTAGGGGGGATGGTTTGCATGAAAATTTTGGCTGCTACAACTTTGCTTACCGCAAAACTATAAAGTTCCCAGTGATTAGCTACCGAAGCAAATGGCCAGCAGGATGGAAATCTGAATGGTTTTATGTCAAAGTTGACGAAGATGAAGATAAATTGGTCCAGAGTCCGTTAGAACTAACCTTCGGAGAAACAAGACCCCCATGCAACATGGAACGGGGGAGGCCGAGCCAGATTGCCCTGGCTGAATTTCGAGTAATTGCAGATAGGGATGGCAACGGATAAATTATCCGCGGATAGTGTCTCTAGACATCCATATCCGTGACTTATATCCGATATCTGAACCCGTACCCGTTACCCGCTATGGATAACAAACAATATCCACATCCGTTACCCGCGGGTAACCGATATCCGCGGATATATCCGTTTGCCCACTACACATACAACATATTTAAATCTAACAAATTCAAATATGATATCATATTTGTTCAGCAAATTTAAATATGATATCATATCCGTTTGCTCACTATTGAATCTTCCATCTCGATCATCTAAAATAAAGTTGCATGCACATTAGTATCTATATACTTCAAATATAACATATTGGAAAAATGAAGAAAAGTGCTGAATATCAAATATAGCAGGGACTGTGGTGGCGGACTGGCGGGCGCAGTGGCGGCACTCGGTAGCGACTGCGGTAGGAGCCGGAGTGCCGGACTGCGGCGGGAGTCTGGGAGAGGAGAGATGGAGTGGGCGACGGCGGTAGGAGTGGGAGAGGATCAGAGGAGAGATAGAGTGGGTTTGGAGCGAGAGCGACCGAGTGAGGGCTTCGCTGCCTGGAACAGTGGAATCTAGGCTTGTGGCCTTGTGGGCTGTGGCCCGTGGGCCTGTGGGACGGGAGTACGTGATATTTTAATGGATATTCGGGTATTTGGGTATGGATACTGAATTTTTGTATCCGTTTTAAAAATATCCACGGATATCAAGTGCTACCCGTATCCATATCCATGGGTACAGACTCGTACCCAAAACCGTACCCTAAGAGCACCTAGAAGGGGGGGTGAATAGGTGATCCTGTAAAACTTGAACTTAATGCCACAAAAACTTGGTTAAGCGTTAGCACAGTATTGCCAAGTGGCTAGAAAGAAGTCTTAGCGAAACACAATAACCACAAGAGAATCAACACAGGTAGACACAGTGGTTTATCCCGTGGTTCGGCCAAGTACAACACTTGCCTACTTCCAGGTTGTGGTGTCCCAACGGACGAGGGTTGCAATCAACCCCTCTCAAGCGGTCCAAAGACCCACTTGAATACCACGGTGTTTGCTTTTCTTTTCTATATCCCGTTCGCGAGGAATCTCCACAACTTGGAGTCTCTTGCCCTTACAAAGATGTTCACAAAGAATCACGGAGTAAGGGAGGGATTAGCAACTCACACAAGACACAAAGATCACAGCAAATACGCACACACAAGACCCAGACTTAAGCTCAAAAGACTAGCACACTAGAATGGACCTCAAATCACTAGAATGTCGAACAAGTGCGCAAGAATGGAGTGTGAGTGATCAAGAGTGCTCAAGGAATGCTTGGTGTTTTCCTCCATGCGCCTAGGGGTCCCTTTTATAGTCCCAAGGCAGCTAGGAGCCGTTGAGAGCAATCTGGGAAGACAATTCTTGCCTTCTGTCGCCTGGCGCACTGGACACTGTCCGGTGCGGATTTCCTTCCTTATTTGGTGAAGCCGACCGTTGGCAGCCTTGGAGCCGTTGGCGCACCGACAGTCCGGTGCCCCCTCCCGACCGTTGGTTCGGCCACGTGTCTCGCGCAGATCGCGCAGCCGACCGTTGGCCCGGCCGACCGTTGGCTCACCGGACAGTCCGGTGCACACCGGATAGTCCGGTGAATTATAGCCGTACGCCGTTAATTTATTCCCGAGAGCACCAAGTTCGCCTGAGCTAGCCTGGCACACCGGACAATGTCCGGTGCACCACCGGACAGTCCGGTGCACCCAGACAGCGCTGGCTTTGGCTGAAACAAAGCTATCTCTCTCCAATTTGTTTTCTCCTGTTTTCAGCACTTAGACACAATACATTAGTCTCTAAAACAATGTACTAAGTCTGAGAAACATACCTTTATACTTGATTTGTACTTTGTCCACCATTTGACATTTAAGCACTTGTGTTGGACACTAAATCACCAAAACACTTAGAAATGGCCCAAGGGCACATTTCCCTTTCAATCTCCCCCTTTTTGGTGATTAATGCCAACATAACATAAAGCAAGTAGAACAAGTGCAAAATCAATTCAAATAAGAACTCAAATTTGTTTTGAATCAAATTTAGCATATATGGATCATTCTTTGCCACCACTTGGTTTGTTTTTGCAAATCGAGCTCAATTTCCTAACTCTAAGTCAAACACACTTGTAGAGACATAAAGAGAGTTGTTCCAATAGAAATTGATCACAGTGTCAAAAACTCCCCCTTTTTCCCATAATTAAGCCTTCTCCCCACAAGAGACAAACAAGAGTATTTTGTCAAACAGAGGCAAATAAGAGTATTTTGACAAACAAAAACTCTAACTCTACTATTTTCAAAATTCACAAGTGGTAGCTGATCCATTTATTGCTTTGGCCTTATTTTCTCCCCCTTTGGCATCAAGCACCAAAACGGGATCAATTTTGGCCCTTTAACCCCATTGCCTTACCAGAAATCTTCAACTAAGAGTAAAAGGCAATAAGAGTACTAAGATGAACTTGGAAGAAGGTACTCGTTCATCGGAGTGCAGTGGAAGTCTTTCATGGTCCAAGTCCACCTTTTCCCTTTCAATCCACCTTCGAAACTAAATCAGGTAAACTCAAGCATACAGTTAGCCTCAAGGGGTCAAGTTGTAGCACATCTCCCCCTAAATTTGTGCATCACTTGCAAATGGACTTGTAAGGTCCGGGGAGTGCTTGTACAACTTGAGCACCATAAATAAACAACAATATGCATACGGAACATGATCAAAGGCATAAACACATGTATGCTATAAATCAATCCAAGTTCCGAGAATCTAAGACATTTAGCTCACTACGCAACTTGCAAAAGGTCTGTTCATCTAAAGGCTTGGTAAAATATCGGCTAGCTGGTTCTCGGAGCTAACATGAAACACTTTGATATCTCCCTTTTGCTGGTGGTCTCTCAAAAAGTGATGCCGGATGTCTATGTGCTTTGTGCGGCTGTGTTCAACAGGATTATCCGCCATGCGGATAGCACTCTCATTATCACATAGGAGTGGGACTTTGCTCAGATTGTAGCCAAAGTCCCTGAGGGTTTGCCTCATCCAAAGTAGTTGCTCGCAACACTGTCCTGCGGCAACGTACTCGGCCTCAGCGGTGGATAGGGCAACGGAGGTTTATTTCTTAGAACTCCATGACACCAGGGACCTTCCTAAGAATTGGCACGTCCCCGATGTACTCTTCCTATCGACCTTACATCCAGCATAGTCGGAGTCTGAATATCCAATCAAGTCAAATGTAGACCCCTTTGGATACCAGATCCCGAAACAAGGCGTAGCGACTAAATATCTAAGAATTCGCTTCACAGCCACTAAGTGACACTCCTTAGGATCGGATTGAAATCTAGCACACATGCATACGCTAAGCATAATATCCGGTCTACTAGCACATAAATAAAGTAAATACCCTATCATAGATCGGTATGCTTTTTGATCAACAGACTTACCTCCTTTGTTGAGGTCGGTGTGTCCGTCGGTTCCCATCGGAGTCTTTGCGGGCTTGGCGTCCTTCATCCCAAACCTCTTGATCAGATCTTGTGTGTACTTCGTTTGGGAGATGAAGGTTCCATCCTTGAGTTGCCTCACTTGGAACCCAAGGAAGTAGCTTAACTCGCCCATCATCGACATCTCGAATTTCTGAGTCATCACCCTGCTAAACTCTTCACAAGACTTTTGGTTAGTAGAACCAAATATTATGTCATCGACATAAATTTGGCACACAAAAAGATCACCATCACAGGTCTTAGTAAAAAGAGTTGGATCGGCTTTCCCAACCTTGAAAGCATTAGCAATTAAAAAGTCTCTAAGGCATTCATACCATGCTCTTGGGGCTTGCTTAAGTCCATAGAGCGCCTTAGAGAGCTTACACACGTGGTCGGGGTACCGTTCATCCTCGAAGCCAGGGGGTTGCTCCACGTACACCTCCTCCTTGATTGGCCCGTTGAGGAAAGCGCTCTTCACATCCATTTGGAACAACCTGAAGGAATGGTGAGCGGCATATGCTAGCAAGATACGAATGGACTCTAGCCTAGCCACAGGAGCAAAAGTCTCCTCAAAGTCCAAACCTGCGACTTGGGCATAACCTTTTGCCACAAGTCGTGCCTTGTTCCTTGTCACCACCCCGTGCTCGTCTTGTTTGTTGCGGAACACCCACTTGGTTCCCACAACATTTTGCTTGGGACGAGGCACCAGTGTCCAAACTTCATTTCTTTTGAAGTTGTTGAGCTCCTCCTGCATGGCCAACACCCAGTCCGGATCTAGCAAGGCCTCTTCTACCCTGAAAGGCTCAATAGAAGAGACAAATGAGTAATGCTCACAAAAATTAACTAATCGAGATCGAGTAGTTACTCCCTTGCTAATATCATCCAAAATTTGGTCGACGGGATGATCCCTTTGAATCATTGCTCGAACTTGGGTTGGAGGTGCCGGTTGTGCTTCTTCCTCCATTTCATGATCATCTTGTGCTCCCCCTTGATCACACGCCTCCTGTTCATCATCTTGAGTTGGGGGTTGCACCATTGTTGAGGAAGAAGGTTGATCCTGCTCATCTTGTTCCTGTGGCCGCACATCTCCAATCGCCATGGTGTGTATTGCGGTCGTTGGAACTTCTTCTTCATCTACATCATCACAATCAATAACTTGCTCTCTTGGAGAGCCATTGGTCTCATCAAATACAACGTCGCTAGAGACTTCAACCAAACCCGATGATTTGTTGAAGACTCTATACGCCTTTGTATTTGAGTCATAACCTAACAAAAACCCTTCTACGGCTTTGGGAGAAAATTTGGAATTCCTACCCTTCTTCACTAGAATGTAGCATTTACTCCCAAAAACTCGAAAATATGAAACATTGGGTTTGTTACCGGTTAGTAGCTCATACGATGTCTTCTTGAGGAGGCGATGAAGGTAGACCCTGTTGATGGCGTGGCAAGCCGTGTTCACGGCTTCCGACCAAAAGCGCTCGGGGATCTTGAACTCTCCAAGCATCGTCCTCGCCATGTCTATAAGCGTCCTGTTTTTCCTCTCTACCACACCATTTTGCTGTGGTGTGTAGGGAGCGGAGAACTCGTGCTTGATCCCTTCCTCCTCAAGGTACTCCTCCACTTGAAGGTTCTTGAACTCGGACCCATTGTCGCTCCTTATCTTTTTCACCTTGAGCTCAAACTCATTTTGAGCTCTCCTTAGGAAGCGCTTGAGGGTCCCTTGGGTTTCAGATTTATCCTGCAAAAAGAATACCCAAGTGAAGCGGGAAAAGTCATCAACTATAACAAGACCATACTTACTTCCTCCTATACTTAGATAGGCGACGGGTCCAAAGAGGTCCATGTGAAGCATCTCCAAAGGTCTTGATGTGGTCATCACATTTTTGGTGTGATGAGAGCTTCCCACCTGTTTGCCTGCTTGACAAGCTGCACAAGGTCTATCTTTTTCGAAGGTAACATTAGTTAAACCTATCACGTGTTCTCCCTTTAGAAGCTTGTGAAGGTTCTTCATCCCCACATGTGCTAAGCGGCGATGCCACAGCCAGCCCATGCTAGTCTTAGCAATTAAGCATGCATATCTAGACCGGCCTCCTCTTTTGCAAAATCAACTAAGTAAAGTTTGCCGTCTAATACACCCTTAAAAGCTAGTGAACCATCACTTCTTCTAAAGACAGACACATCTACATTTGTGAAAAGACAATTATATCCCATATTGCATAATTGACTAACAGATAACAAATTATATCCAAGAGACTCAACTAAAAACACATTAGATATAGAGTGCTCATTTGATATTGCAATTTTGCCTAGCCTTTCACCTTGCCTTGATTCCCATCACCGAATATGATTGAATCTTGGGGATCCTTGTTCTTGACGTCGGAGGTAAACATCTTCTTTTCCCCTGTCATGTGGTTAGTGCATCCGCTGTCGATAATCCAGCTTGAACCCCCGGATGCATAAACCTGCAAGGCAAATTTAGGCTTGGGTTTTAGGTACCCAACTCTTGTTGGGTCCTACAAGGTTAGTCACAATTGTCTTAGGGACCCAAATGCAAGTTTTGTCTCCCTTGCATTTTGCCCCTAATTTTCTAGCAACTATCTTCCTATCCTTTCTACAAATAGCAAAGGAAGCATTTAAAGCATGATATATTGTAGAAGGTTCATTAACTTTCCTAGGAACATTAACAACATTTCTCCTAGGCCTATGAACAAAATATCTCCTAGACATATCTCTACCATGCATATAGGAAGAACTAGTAGCAAACATGGCGTGAGAGTCAAAAGCATCATAATCATTACAACTCCTATACGACTGTCTTCTATCATGGTACATAAACGCATGGTTCTTTTTAGCACTACTAGCCATAGGAGCCTTCCCTTTCTCCTTGGCGGAGATGGGAGCCTTATGGCTTGTTAAGTCCTTGGCTTCCCTCTTGAAGCCAAGTCCATCCTTAATTGAGGGGTGTCTACCAATCGTGTAGGCATCCCTTGCAAATTTTAGCTTGTCAAATTCATTCTTGCTAGTCTTAAGTTGGGCATTAAGACTAGCCAATTCATCATTCAATTTGGAAATTGAAGCTAGGTGTTCACTACAAGCATCAATGTCAAAATCTTTACACCTCTTGCAAATCATAACATGTTCTACACAGGAGTTAGATTTACTAGCTATTTCTAACTTAGCATTCAAACCATCATTCATGCTCCTTAAGCTAGAAATTGTCTCATGGCAAGACGATAGTTCACAAGAAAGCATTTCATTTCTTTTAACTTCTAAAGCATAAGATTTTTGTGCCTCAACAAATTTGTCATGCTCTTCATATAAAAGATCCTCTTGTTTTTCTAAGAGTCTATCCTTTTCATTCAAGGCATCAATCAATTCATTAATCTTATCTACTTTAGTTCTATCCAATCCCTTGAACAAACTAGAGTAATCTATTTCTTCATCACTAGACTCATCATCACTAGAAGAATCATAAGTGGCATTGTTTCGATTACATACCTTGTTCTCCTTCGCCATGAGGCATGTGTGACGCTCATTGGGGAAGAGGGATGATTTGTTGAAGGCGGTGGCGGCGAGTCCTTCATTATCGGAGTCGGATGACGAACAATCTGAGTCCCATTCCTTGCCAAGGTGTGCCTCGCCCTTAGCCTTCTTGTATGCCTTCTTCTTCTCCCTCTTGTTCCCCTATTCCTGGTCACTATCATTATCGGGGCATTTAGCGATAAAATGACCAACCTTACCACATTTGAAGCATGAGCGCTTCCCCTTTGTCTTGGTCTTGCTTGGCTGCCCCTTGCGACCCTTTAGCGCCGTCTTGAAGCGCTTGATGATGAGGGCCATCTCTTCATCATTGAGCCCGGCTGCCTCAACTTGCGCCACCTTGCTATGTAGCGTCTCCTTGCTTCTCGTTGCCTTGAGAGCAATGGGTTGAGGCTCATGGATTGGACCATTCAATGCGTCGTCGACATATCTCGCCTCCTTGATCATCATTCACCCGCTTACAAATTTCCCAAGAACTTCTTCGGGCGACATCTTGGTGTACCTAGGATTTTCATGAATATTGTTCACCAAATGTGGATCAAGTACAATAAAGGACCTTAGCATTAGACGAACGACGTCGTGGTCTGTCCATCATGTGCTTCCGTAGCTCCTTATCTTGTTGATGAGGGTCTTGAGCCGGTTGTATGTTTGGGTTGGCTCCTCTCCCTTGATCATTGTGAATCTTCCAAGCTCGCCCTCCACCAACTCCATTTTGGTGAGTAAGGTGACGTAGTTCCTCTCATGTGAGATCCTGAGGGTGTCCCAGATCTGCTTGGCATTGTCCAAGCCGCTCACCTTATGATACTCGTCCCTGCACAAAGAGGCTAACAACACAGTAGTAGCTTGTGCATTTCTATGAATCTGTTCATTGATAAACATAGGACTATCCGAGCTATCAAATTTCATTCCATTTTCCACAATCTCCCATATGCTCGGATGGAGAGAGAACAGGTGACTACGCATTTTGTGGCTCCAAAATCCGTAGTCCTCTCCATCAAAGTGAGGAGGTTTGCCAAGTGGAATGGAGAGCAAATGAGCATTTGTACTTTGCGGAATACGAGAGTAGTCAAAAGAAAAGTTCGAATTAACCGGTTTCCTTCTCTCGTAGTCGTTGTCATCGTTGTCCTTTTGGGAAGAAGTGGACTCGTCGCTGTCGTCGTAGTAAACGATCTCCTTGATGCGCCTTGTCTTCTTCTTCTTCCCATCCTTTCGTTTGTGGCCCGAGCCCGAGTCGGTAGGCTTGTCATCCTTTGGCTCGTTGACGAAGAACTCCTTATCCTTATCATTGATCACGATTCCCTTCCCCTTAGGATCCATCTCTTCGGGCGGTTAGTCCCTTTCTTGAAGAGAACGGCTCTGATACCAATTGAGAGCACCTAGAGGGGGGTGAATAGGTGATCCTGTAAAACTTGAACTTAATGCCACAAAAACTTGGTTAAGCGTTAGCACAGTATTGCCAAGTGGCTAGAAAGAAGTCTTAGCGAAACACAATAACCACAAGAGAATCAACACAGGTAGACACAGTGGTTTATCCCGTGGTTCGGCCAAGTACAACACTTGCCTACTTCCACGTTGTGGCGTCCCAACGGACGAGGGTTGCAATCAACCCCTCTCAAGCGGTCCAAAGACCCACTTGAATACCACGGTGTTTGCTTTTCTTTTCTATATCCCGTTCGCGAGGAATCTCCACAACTTGGAGTCTCTTGCCCTTACAAAGATGTTCACAAAGAATCACGGAGTAAGGGAGGGATTAGCAACTCACACAAGACACAAAGATCACAGCAAATACACACACAATACCCAGACTTAAGCTCAAAAGACTAGCACACTAGAACGGAGCTCAAATCACTAGAATGTCGAACAAGTACGCAAGAATGGAGTGTGAGTGATCAAGAGTGCTCAAGGAATGCTTGGTGTTTTCCTCCATGCGCCTAGGGGTCCCTTTTATAGTCCCAAGGCAGCTAGGAGCCGTTGAGAGCAATCTGGGAAGGCAATTCTTGCCTTCTGTCGCCTGGCGCACCGGACAGTCCGGTGCACCACCGGACACTGTCCGGTGCAGATTTCCTTCCTTATTTGGCGAAGCCGACCGTTGGCAGCCTTGGAGCCGTTGGCGCACCGGACAGTCCGGTGCCCCCTCCCGACCGTTGGTTCGGCCACATGTCTCGCGCAGATCGCGCAGCCGACCGTTGGCCCGGCCGACCGTTGGCTCACCGGACAGTCCGGTGCACACAGGATAGTCCGGTGAATTATAGCCGTACGCCGTTAATTTATTCCCGAGAGCGCCAAGTTCGCCTGAGCCAGCCTGGCACACCGGACACTGTCCGGTGCACCACCGGACAGTCCGGTGCACCCAGACAGCGCTGGCTTTGGCTGAAACAAAGCTATCTCTCTCTAATTTGTTTTCTCCTGTTTCCAGCACTTAGACACAATACATTAGTCTCTAAAACAATGTACTAAGTCTGAGAAACATACCTTTATACTTGATTTGTACTTTGTCCACCATTTGACACTTAAGCACTTGTGTTGGACACTAAATCACCAAAACACTTAGAAATGGCCCAAGGGCACATTTCCCTTTCATACCCAACGGGTTTTTTATCCACGGTACGCGGATAAATCACATCCATTGCCATCCCTAATTGCAGATCATATTGGCACTAGAGACTTGGTGCAGGAATTTTTGGCCTTCAGAGTATTTCCTACTTTGAAGGAGTGGGAAATGCCGAAACTGGAGGGGGAGAAGAAGAAAGGGGAGCTTATTCGGTTGCCTTACCACTACAAGTTCAAAAAACATTTCAAAGTACCCTGCCAAGAATGGCTGGATATAATTGAAGTAATGTGCAACGAAATTCTTGGAAATTATTCTAAAAAAGAAGATCAATTGATGACAGCGGCCTTCAGCACCCGTCCGAAACGAAGGCTAAACAGAGTGATGGATGCTATAGGCTTTGAATATCCTAATTATGAGCGACTGGACAAGGGTGCCGAAGGGCAAAAAATAAAAAGAGTGGCTAGCGCTTTAAATAAAGATGACGAAGATCAATCAAAGAAGAAGAAACAAAAATCTGAGGCGAAAGCATTTGCTTCGAAGAAAAGAAAGGACTCGACCCCAAAGCAAAAATCAATTGATGAGGAAGAGAAGACTTCTGCGACATCTTCTGCTGCTGAAATAGAGGAAATCCTAAAGGTAATGACTGAAACTTTGCCTGTTAAACTAAGTCCATTGGGGCTTCATCTGATGAAGCTTTTTCATAAGGAAAAGGAGCCCACAAAAACAAAGGCACCTAGGCCAAAGAGGCAAAGGATTGTTACTATGACAGAAGTGATTGAAGCAACACCACCAAAGGCTTCAGCTCCGAAGGTGCCTGCTATTGAAAGCACAACAGCTACTGAAGCTGCACCTTCGGAGGCCACAGATGCCGAAGCTAATAGAGCCGAAGATATCAATTTGGAAAGTGTGGCTCTTAATATAGATAAAATTCTGCTAGACATGGCCGCAGAAGAAGCTGCTGAAGCCACCGAAGAGGCTTCGGCCCCAGAGGCCGAGAAAAAGAAAGAAATTACCGAAGAAACGCTAGAAGATGAAATTTTCAATTTTCAAAACTTGGTTGGTCAAGAATTAACAAAAGCCGAAAAAGAAGAATTAAAAGAGTATGCCATTTCTTGCGGCTATCGGCCAGGGGCACTTCTCTTCGGAGGTGTTGATGATGAGAAGCTAGGCTGCATTCGAGATCAGACCGGAGCAAAGGTTATCGGTACTCTATCAAAGAGTATCGGTTTCCCGAAGCTCGAAGCCGATATTAGCCGCTACCGACGACAGCACATCGTCAGTAGTTTGTTTTATTCCAATTTCAAGGTAAACAATCACCCTCTAACTTTTTATTTTCATAAAAAATGTTTTCTAACGAAGGTTGTTCGTGTACAGAGTATGCTATTGAGCAAAGCTTTGAGGATGCAACAGGATTTAGAAGACAAAAAGCAGGAGGTTATAATTGAAAACTTAGAAAACAAAATAAAAGATCAAACAACTGCTTTTGAGAAAAAAAGAGTTCGAACTCCAAACAACTGAAGGTTTACTAGCGGAAGCCGAAGCTAAAATAACGGAACTGAATACAAAGCTTCTTGGTTCCGAACAAGAAAAGCTGAAGCTTAATGAAAAACTTGAGGCTGAAATCCAGAATGGTTTAGTTTTGAAAAAAATCATTGATAGACCTTCAGAACAAATGTTTGAAATTCAGCAATCAATGTGTTCAACGACTGAAGAAGGTGTTTTATTCAGTCGGGGACAGTAGTGAAAAATTTATTCCTTCGGCTGAAGATCTACCAGGAGCCTTTGAACACATCGAAGGTGAGATTGATGACCTTGATGATGTTATTGCTGGACACGGCGACTTTAGTGCCCTGGTAGCTTCTCGGGGCACCGCTGCTGCGTTCCTGAAATCTGGCTGTGAGCATGGAAAAATTATCAACAGACCCAATTTCAGCCTATCACCAACAATTCTAGATGATATTCCTAACCTCGCCCGAAGCATTGCGAATAAATTTATAAAGGTGATATGGACAAAGGGTGGGCGAGAGAAAGCTGGTGACGAAGCCCGAGACCACCTTAAGCTGGTAACAATATTATACCTTATGATTACCTTTTCCTTTAAATTTTGAATTTAGCTTATAATACTTACATACAGGTTAACCAAACCGAAGCTGAAGCTGCAGAATAAAAGGAAGAAGCTCCAGAGATGTTGTCGAAGCTCGAATAGTCTGTAAAAATAGCTCAAAAAACTCTTGTGATATCTTGTATAAATTATGATGTAATTGAATTTCACTTTGTAATATAATCTTACTTTTTCGTCCATGTATGAAATGCTTTGGTGTGGACGAAATTAATACTTTTGAGCCATAGGCGAAAAACACCTTCCCTTCTTTGCGTACACAACGAAGCATAAAATTGCCTCTTTTTCTCTTTTTTCCGAAGCCTTCTCTTTCGAAGCCGAAGCAAGTTTGTATGCTATGCTGATGATGATCCTATGTATGTCTAAGTGAATGTTTATGAATGCAAATGTATGATGTAATGTATCGTGCAAATGAATGTTCGAAGACACATATGAAACCATAATAACAAATCTTTGTCGTTTACTTTTCGGCTTCACCGCTTATTTTTCGGTGTATCAGCGCTGACTTTTCGCTGTAAGCCTCCCTTAGGAGCTTCTTCGCCTTTTATTTCGGTGAAATCAGCGTTGACTTTTCGCTGTAAGCCTCCCTCAGGAACTTCTTCGCCTTTTATTTCGGCGGAATCAGCGTTGACTTTTCGCTGTAAGCTCTGCATTTCCTTAGGAACGACTTTTGAGCAGAAAACTTACGCTGCGCTCCCTTAGGAATGGCTTTTTGTAGCTTCATCGTGCTCTGCATCCCCTTAGGGACGTCTTTCGAGCTTCTCCGTGTTTTTTCTTTTTCTCATTGCACTCGATGGTGCATGCCCAGTTTTTACATTTACATCTTCGGGGGATACTGCTCTTGTAGAGCTGATATAAGAAAAAGAAAAATTACATGCTATGGCCCCATTAAAAACCTTTCTCCCTCTTTGGAAAGGAAAAGGGTGCCATAGGAAAGAATAAAAAAAGATTACATCGGGTTACACATAATACCGCCGAAGCTCATCCGCATTCCAAGATCTAGGAATGTCGCTGCCGTCCATATCCTTCAGCCTGTAGGAACCGGGTCTTGACAAAGATACTACCAGGAAAGGCCCTTCCCATTTCAACTGCAGCTTGCCTACTATGTCTAGGTTGGCAACTCTCCGAAGTACCAAGTGTCCTGGCTTAATATTTTTTAACCGAACCTTTCTGTCACACCATTTTATTGTTTCGGCTTGATATTTATTGATATTCTCTACAGCCTGAAGCCTGATCCCTTCTATAGCATCTTTTGCCACAGAATAATCAGCTTCATCTTCTACCGAAGCCACTGTTCTTATTGATCCCGCTTTAGCTTCTTCTGGAGTTATTGCTTCGTCACCAAACAGCAATTTGAATGGTGTAAAACCTGTTGACCTTGATATTGTTGTGTTTTGGCTCCACACCACTTTGATTAATTCGTCCGGCCACTTCCCCCTGGGCTGGTTGAAGATTAACTTCATTATTCCTGTCATTATAATGCCATTAGCTCTTTCGACAAGTCCATTTGACTCCGGATGCCGAACTGACGCAAAATGGATCTTCGTGCCAATTTGTTCACAAAACTCTTTGAAAGCTTCGGCATCAAACTGTGTTCCATTGTCCACGGTAATGGCCTTCGGCACTCCAAAGCGACACACAATATTTTGCCAGAAAAACTTTTGAACAGTAACCGAAGTTATTGTGGTTAAAGGCTTCGCCTCAATCCATTTGGAAAAATATTCCACTGCCACTACAACATATTTTAAATTCCCTTGTGCTGGTGGAAGTGCGCCTAGCAAATCAAGGCCCCATCTTTGCAATGGCCAAGTAGGCTATATTAATTGAGTTAGAGATTAAGGTTGTTTTGATCTCTTGCACATTTTTGACAACCTTCACATTTTTGGACTAATTCTGCTGCATCCGAAGGTGCCTTCGGCCAATAGAATCCTTCACGAAAAACTTTACCCAACAGAGGCCTGGATCCGATGTGAGATCCACACAGGCCTGCATGTATTTCTTTCATCAGCTCTATTCCTTCAGTTCTGGATAGACATTTGAGTAATGGAGAACAGACTCCATGCTTGTATAACTCTCCTTCTATTATTACATATAGACGGGCTCTTGCCGCTATTCTCTTTTGATAAGCTTCGTCATCTGAAAGAAAATTGCCCTGGAGAAAAGACATGATCTCAGTTCTCCAATCTTCGCTGTAAACAGGAGATATATTGAGCACTGCTCTTTCAAGAAGGTCAACCGAAGGTGCTTTTATTGTTTCAAAGAAAACTTCCGAAGGTAATGGCAACCCCTGTGCTGCTGACTTGGCTAGTAGATCAGCGTGTTCATTTTCTCCTCGTGGAATATTCTTAATAGAAAACCCTTCGAAGGAGGCTTCAAGTCTTCGAACTGTATCCAAATATTTTTCAAGCTTCGGATCTCTTGTTTTGCAACTTTTGTCAACATGGCTAGAAATAACTTGAG
This sequence comes from Zea mays, assembly GCF_902167145.1. Classification (NCBI taxonomy): domain Eukaryota; kingdom Viridiplantae; phylum Streptophyta; class Magnoliopsida; order Poales; family Poaceae; genus Zea; species Zea mays. Next base: position 55,565,598 of record NC_050100.1, on the reverse strand, counting down.
AATCAGTTTTGAGGACCGCCCTTCTTATCCCCATTGCTTTCAACTTTCGAAGACCCAAAAGCAAAGCTTCGTATTCAGCAATATTATTTGTACAGCTAAAATCAAGTTTCACTGTGTAGCATGTTCTGACTTTGGAAGGTGCAATTAAGACGGCAGCTGCACCTGCCCCGAAGGTTCCCCAAGAACCATCGCAGAATATTGTCCAAGATTCGACATCTTTACTTGCTTCTTCTTCCTGAGCCCCTGGCGTCCAGTCAGCAATGAAGTCTGCTAACGCGTGGGACTGAATCGTAGATCTATGCACATAATCAATGCAGAACTCATTGAGTTCCGCAGCCCACTTCCCAATCCTTCCAGTAGCTTCTCTATTTCTCATAATATCTTTCAAAGGCTGTGAAGAAGGAACAATTATATGGTATGCTTGAAAATAATGTCGAAGTTTCCTGGAAGCCATCAAAACAGCATACAACACCTTCTCCAATTCTGTATAGTTTTTCTTTGACAAACTAAGGACTTCGGAGACGAAATATATTGGGGCTTGCCTTTTGGCTTGCCCTTCAAGCTTCTCTTGGACAAGTGCCGCACTTACCGCTGAGTGCGAAGCTGCCACATATAACAACAGAGGAGCCCCTAGCGCTGGTGGAGTTAATGTCGTTAGATCTATCAAATACTGCTTCAGCTCGTCAAAGGCTTTCTGCTGAACTAACCCCCATTGAAAAACATCGGCTGACTTCAGCACTTCAAAAAATGGTAAATTTCTCTCTGCTGATCTAGATATGAATCGATTCAGAGATGCAAGTCTTCTCGTCAGTCGTTGAGCCCCCTTCTTTGTGCTTGGTAGTTCCATCCAAAGAATAGCTTTGATTTTATTTGGATTAGCCTCAATCCCTTTTGTTGAAACTAGGCAACCAAGGAATTTCCCCTTCTTCACTCCGAAGACACACTTTTCTGGATTCAGCTTTAGACCGGCTTTTCTAAAATTAGCGAAGGTCTCCTGCAGATCAGCAATGTGATTTTCTTGCTTCGTGCTTTTTGAAAGGGAAATGTGCCCTTGGGCCATTTCTAAGTATTTTGGTGATTGAGTGTCAACACAAGTGTTTAAATGTGAATTCATGCCCATGGATGAACAAAGTGCAAATCTAGAGCAAAGGTATGTTTCTAAGTCTTAGTACATTGGTTTTGTGTACTAATATACTTGTCTAAGTATTAGAAACAGGAAGAAGAAGAAAAGAAGAGAGTTGGCTGTGTACAGCCAAGGGGCTGTTTCGGTCTGGGGCACCGAACTGTCCGGTGGTGCACCAGACAGTGTCCGGTGCGCCAGGCTGCCTCGGCCGAAGAGGCCGCTCTCGGGAATTTGCTGACGGCGTACGGCTAAAATTCACCGGACTGTCCGGTGTGCACCGGACTGTCCGGTGAGCCAACGGTCGGCCGGGCCAACGGTCGGCCGCGCGATCTGCGCGGGACACGTGGCCGAGCCAACGGTCGGAAGGGGGCACCGGACTGTCCGGTGTGCACCGGACATGTCCGGTGCGCCAACGGCTCCCGCATCTGCAACGGTCGACTGCGATGTTTAAGGAAAGGAATCGGGCACCGGACACTGTCCGGTGTGCACCGGACTGTCCGGTGCGCCCGACGACAGAAGGCAAAGATGGCCTTCCAGATTTGTTCTCAACGGCTCCTAGCTGCCTTGGGGCTATAAAAGGGACCCCTAGGCGCATGGAGGGAGATACAAAGCAACCTTAGAGCATTCTTGATCATCCACACTCAGTCTTTGCGCATCCGATTGTCATTCTAAGTGATTCGAGCTCCGTTCTTGTGAGAACTTTGAGATAGTCTTTGAGCTCGATTCTTGGCCGTGTGTGTGCGCATTTCGCTGTGGATTTGTGTGTGTTGCTTCCCTCCCTTACTCCGTGCTTCTTTGTGAACTTTAAGTGTAAGGGCGAGAGACTCCAATTTGTGGAGATCCCTCGCGAGTGGGATAAAGATAAGCAAGGCAAAACACCGTGGTATTCAAGTAGGTCTTTGGACCGCTTGAGAGGGGTTGATTGCAACCCTCGTCCGTTGGGACGCCACAACGTGGAGTAGGCAAGTTTTGTACTTGGCCGAACCACGGGATAAATCACCGTGTCTTCTCTGTGTCGAATTCTTTGTGATTGTCGTATTGTGCAAGATCTCCTCTTTAGCCACTTGGCAATTATTGTGCTAACCCTTAACAAGTTTCTGTGGCTATAAGTTTAAGTTTTACAGGATCACCTATTCACCCCCCCTCTAGGTGCTCTCAATTGGTATCGGAGCCGTTCTCTTCAAGAAAGGGACTAACCGCCCGAAGAGATGGATCCTAAGGGGAAGGGAATCGTGATCAACGACAAGGAAAAGGAGTCCTTCGTCAACGAGCCAAAAGATGACAAATCCAACGACTCTGGCTCGGGCCACAGACGTAAAGATGGGAAGAAGAAAAAGACAAGACGCATCAAGGAGATCGTCTACTACGACAGCGACGAGTCTACTTCTTCCCACAAGGACGACGACTACGACAAACAAAAGACGGTTAACTCAAACTTCTTTTTTGATTATTCGCGCATTCCGCACAGCTCAAATGCTCATTTGCTCCCCATTCCACTTGGCAAGCCTCCTCACTTTGATGGAGAGGACTACGGATTTTGGAGTCACAAAATGCGTACACACCTATTTTCTCTCCATCCAAGCATTTGGGAGATTGTGGAAAGTGGAATGAAATTTGATAGCTCGGATAGTCCTTCATTTATTAATGAACAGATCCATAAAAATGCACAAGCTACTACTGTGTTGCTAGCCTCTTTGTGCAGGGACGAGTATCACAAGGTGAGCGGCTTGGACAATGCCAAGCAGATTTGGGACACCCTCAAGATCTCTCATGAGGGGAATGATGTCACCTTACTCACCAAGATGGAGTTGGTGGAGGGCGAGCTCGGACGATTCGCGATGATAAGGGGCGAGGAGCCGACGCAAACATACAACCGGCTCAAGATCCTTATCAACAAAATAAGGAGCTACGGAAGCACGCGATGGACGGATCACGACGTCGTCCGCCTAATGCTAAGGTCATTTACTGTTCTTGATCCTCATCTCGTGAACAATATTCGTGAGAATCCCAGGTACACGAAGATGACGCCCGAGGAGGTACTCGGAAAATTCGTAAGCGGGCGGATGATGATCAAGGAGGCAAGATACGTGGACGACGCCTTGAATGGACCAATCAACGAGCCTCAACCCCTTGCTCTCAAGGCAACAAGAAGCAAGGAGGCGCTACCTAACAGGGTGGCACAAATAGAGGCAGCCGGACTTAATGATGAAGAGATGGCCCTCATCATCAAAAGATTCAAGACGGCGCTTAAAGGTCGCAAGGGACAGCCAAGCAAGACCAAAGCCAAGGGGAAGCGTTCGTGCTTCAAATGCGGTAAGCTTGGTCATTTTATTGCTAACTGTCCCGACAATGATAGTGATCAGGACCAAGGGAACAAGAGGGAGAAGAAGAAGAATTATAAGAAGGCAAAGGGCGAGGCTCATCTTGGCAAGGAGTGGGATTCGGACTGCTCCTCGTCTGACTCCGACAATGAGGGACTCGCCGCCACTGCATTCAACAAGTCATCCCTCTTCCCCAACGAGCGTCACACTTGCCTCATGGCAAGAGAGAAGAAGGTAATCACTCGTAATGATGTCACTTATGATTCTTCTAGTGACGATGAGTCTAGTGATGATGAAATAGATTATTCTAGTTTGTTCAAGGGATTAGATAGAAATAAAATTGATAAAATTAATGAATTGATTGATGCCTTGAATGAAAAGGATAGGCTTTTAGAAAAGCAAGAGGATTTATTGTATGATGAACATGATAAGTTTGTAGAGGCACAAAAATCCTATGCTTTAGAAGTTAAAAGAAATGAAGTGCTTTCTAGTGAATTATCTTCTTGTCATGAAAACATTGCTACTTTAAAGAGTGTTAATGATGACTTAAAAACTAAACTAGAAGTAGCTAGTAAATCAACATCCTGTGTAGAAATTGTTGAAACATGCACTAGGTGTAAAGATCTTAATGTTGATGCTTGTAGTAAACATCTAGTCTCAATTTCTAAATTGAATGATGAAGTGGCTAGTCTTAATGCTCAACTTAAGGCTAGCAAAAGCGAATTTGATAAGCTAAAATTTGCAAGGGATGCCTACACGATTGGTAGACACCCCTCAATTAAGGATGGACTTGGCTTCAAAAGGGAAGCCAAGAACTTAACAAGCCATAAGGCTCCCATTCCCGCTAAGGAGAAAGGGAAGGCCCCTATGGCTACTAGTGCTAAAAAGAACCATGCCTTTTTGTATCATGATAGGAAAAATTCTAGAAATTCTTTTAGAAGTTATGATGCCTTTGGTTCACATGCTTATGATTCTTATGCTATGACTGCTTCTAGTTCTCATGTTGTGCATGATAGAAAGGTTGGTAGGAGAAATGTTGTGAATGCTCATAGGAAAGTTCATGGACCTTCTACAATTTATCATGCCCTAAATGCTTCCTTTGCTATTTGTAGAAAGGATAGGAAAATAGTTGCTAGGAAGTTAGGGGCAAAATGCAAGGGAGACAAAACTTGCATTTGGGTCCCTAAGGAAATTTGCACTAACCTTGTAGGACCCAACAAGAGTTGGGTACCTAAGTCCCAAGCCTAAATTTGCCTTGCAGGTTTATGCATCCGGGGGTTCAAGCTGGATTATCGACAGCGGATGCACAAACCATATGACGAGGGAGAAGAAGATGTTCACCTCCTACGTCAAGAATAAGGATTCCCAAGATTCAATTATATTCGGTGATGGGAATCAAGGCAAGGTAAAAGGGTTAGGTAAAATTGCAATTTCTAATGAGCATTCTATCTCTAATGTATTTTTAGTAGAGAGTCTTGGATATAATTTGCTATCTGTTAGTCAATTATGTCATATGGGATATAACTGTCTATTTACAAATATAGATGTGTCTGTCTTTAGAAGAAGTGATGGTTCACTAGCTTTTAAGGGTGTATCAGACAACAAACTTTATTTAGTTGATTTTGCAAAAGAAGAGGCCGGTCTAGATGCATGCTTAATAGCTAAGACTAGCATGGGCTGGCTGTGGCATCGCCGCTTAGCACATGTGGGGATGAAGAACCTTCACAAGCTTCTAAAGGGAGAACATGTGATAGGTTTAACTAACGTGCATTTCGAAAAAGATAGACCTTGTGCAGCTTGTCAAGCAGGTAAACAAGTGGGAGGAGCACATCACAGCAAGAATGTGATGACCACTTCAAGACCCCTGGAGCTGCTGCATACGGACCTCTTCGGACCTGTCGCCTATCTGAGCATAGGAGGGAGTAAGTATGGCCTAGTTATTGTTGATGACTTTTCCCGCTTCACTTGGGTGTTCTTTTTGCAGGATAAGTCTGAAACCCAAGGGACCCTCAAGCGCTTCCTCAGGAGAGCTCAAAATGAATTTGAGCTCAAGGTGAAGAAGATAAGGAGCGACAATGGATCCGAGTTCAAGAACCTTCAAGTGGAGGAGTTCCTTGAGGAGGAAGGGATCAAGCACGAGTTCTCCGCTCCCTACACACCACAGCAAAATGGTGTGGTAGAGAGGAAGAACAGGACGCTAATCGATATGGCGAGGACAATGCTTGGAGAATTCAAGACCCCCGAGTGTTTCTGGTCGGAAGCCGTGAACACGGCTTGCCACGCCATCAACAGGGTCTACCTTCATCGCCTCCTCAAGAAGACTTCGTATGAGCTACTAACCGGTAACAAACCCAATGTATCTTACTTTCGTGTATTTGGGAGCAAGTGCTACATTCTAATGAAGAAGGGTAGAAATTCTAAGTTTGCTCCCAAAGCTGTAGAAGGGTTTTTGTTAGGTTATGACTCAAATACAAAGGCGTATAGAGTCTTCAACAAGTCATCGGGTTTGGTTGAAGTCTCTAGCGACGTTGTATTTGATGAGACTACTGGCTCTCCAAGAGAGCAAGTTGTTGATTGTGATGATGTAAATGAAGAAGATGTTCCAACGGCCGCTATACGAACCATGGCGATTGGAGAAGTGCGGCCACAGGAACAAGATGAACGAGATCAACCTTCTTCCTCAACTATGGTGCATCCCCCAACCGAAGATGACGAACAGGTACCTCAAGTGGAGGCGCTTGATCAAGGGGGAGCACAAGATGATCAAGTGATGGAGGAAGAAGCGCAACCGGCACCTCCAACCCAAGTTCGAGCGATGATTCAAAGGGATCATCCCGTCGACCAAATTCTGGGTGACATTAGCAAGGGAGTAACTACTCGATCTCGATTAGTTAATTTTTGTGAACATTACTCCTTTGTCTCTTCTATTGAGCCTTTCAGGGTAGAGGAGGCCTTGCTAGATCCGGACTGGGTGTTGGCCATGCAGGAGGAGCTCAACAACTTCAAGCGCAATGAAGTTTGGACACTGGTGCCTCGTCCGAAGCAAAATGTTGTGGGAACCAAGTGGGTGTTCCGCAACAAACAGGACGAGCACGGGGTGGTGACGAGGAACAAGGCTCGACTTGTGGCAAAAGGTTATGCCCAAGTCGCAGGTTTGGACTTTGAGGAGACGTTTGCTCCTGTGGCTAGGCTAGAATCAATTCGTATCTTGCTAGCATATGCCGCTCACCATTCTTTCAGGTTGTACCAAATGGATGTGAAGAGCGCTTTCCTCAACGGGCCAATCAAGGAGGAGGTGTACGTGGAGCAACCCCCTGGCTTCGAGGATGAACGATACCCCGACCACGTGTGTAAGCTCTCTAAGGCGCTCTATGGACTTAAGCAAGCCCCAAGAGCATGGTATGAATGCCTTAGAGACTTTTTAATTGCTAATGCTTTCAAGGTTGGGAAAGCCGATCCAACTCTTTTTACAAAGACATGTGATGGTGACTTGTTTGTGTGCCAAATTTATGTCGATGACATAATATTTGGTTCTACTAACCAAAAGTCTTGTGAAGAGTTTAGCAGGGTGATGACGCAGAAGTTCGAGATGTCGATGATGGGCGAGTTGAACTACTTCCTTGGGTTCCAAGTGAAGCAACTCAAGGACGGCACCTTCATCTCCCAAACAAAGTACACGCAAGATCTGCTAAAGCGGTTTGGGATGAAGGACGCCAAGCCCGCAAAGACTCCGATGGGGACCGACGGACACACCGACCTCAACAAAGGAGGTAAGTCCGTTGATCAAAAAGCATACCGGTCAATGATAGGTTCTTTGCTTTACTTATGTGCTAGTAGACCGGATATTATGCTTAGCGTATGCATGTGTGCTAGATTTCAATCCAATCCTAAGGAGTGTCACTTAGTGGCGGTGAAGCGAATTCTTAGATATTTGGTTGCTACGCCTTGCTTCGGGCTCTGGTATCCAAAGGGGTCTACCTTTGACTTAGTTGGATACTCAGACTCCGACTATGCTGGATGTAAGGTCGATAGGAAGAGTACATCAGGGACGTGCCAATTCTTAGGAAGGTCCCTGGTGTCATGGAACTCTAAGAAACAAACCTCCGTTGCCCTATCCACCGCTGAGGCCGAGTACGTTGCCGCAGGTCAGTGTTGCGCGCAACTACTTTGGATGAGGCAAACCCTCCGGGACTTTGGCTACAATCTGAGCAAAGTCCCACTCCTATGTGATAATGAGAGTGCTATCCGCATGGCGGAGAATCCTGTTGAGCACAGCCGCACAAAGCACATAGACATCCGGCATCACTTTTTGAGAGACCACCAGCAAAAGGGAGATATCGAAGTGTTTCATGTTAGCACCGAGAACCAGCTAGTCGATATCTTCACTAAGCCTCTAGATGAGAAGACCTTTTGCAGGTTGCGTAGTGAGCTAAATGTCTTAGATTCGCGGAACCTGGATTGAATTGTAGCATACATGTATTTATGCTTTTGATCATGTTCCTTTTTGCATTTTGTTGCTTATTATGGTGCTCAAGTTGTACAAACACTCCCTGGACCTCACAAGTCCGTTGCAAAGTGATGCACATGTTTAGGGGGAGATGTGTTACAACTTGACCCTTTGAGACTAACCATGTGCTTAAGTTTGATGATTTAGTCTCGAAGGAGGATTGAAAGGGAAAAGGTGGACTTGGACCATGAAAGACTTCCACTGCACTCCGATGAGAGGGTAACTTATTCCAGGTTCATCTTTAGACTCTTATTGCCTTTGTGTTCTCATTTGAAGATTTTGGTAAGGCAATGGGGTTAAAAGGGCCAAGATTGATCCCGTTTTGGTGCTTGATGCCAAAGGGGGAGAAAATAAAGGCCAAAGCGATAAATGGATCAGCTACCACTTGAGAGATTTTGAAAATAGTAGAATAGAGTTTTTGTTTTGTCAAACTCTTTTGTTGTCTCTCTTGTCAAAAGTTGGCTTCTTGTGGGGAGAAGTGTTGATTATGGGAAATAGGGGGAGTTTTTTGAAATCTTTGATCAATCTCTTTTGGAATGACTCTCTTTAGGCTTCAACATGTGTGTTTGACTTAGAGATAGAGATTTGAGTTTGATTTGCAAAAACAAACCAAGTGGTGGCAAAGGATGATCCATATATGCCAAAATTGAATCAAAATCAATTTGAGTTTTATTTGAAGTGATTTTGCACTTGTTCTAGTTGCTTTATGTTGTGTTGGCATAAATCACCAAAAAGGGGGAGATTGAAAGGGAAATGTGCCCTTGGGCCATTTCTAAGTATTTTGGTGATTGAGTGTCAACACAAGTGTTTAAATGTGAATTCATGCCCATGGATGAACAAAGTGCAAATCTAGAGCAAAGGTATGTTTCTAAGTCTTAGTACATTGGTTTTGTGTACTAATATACTTGTCTAAGTATTAGAAACAGGAAGAAGAAGAAAAGAAGAGAGTTGGCTGTGTACAGCCAAGGGGCTGTTTCGGTCTGGGGCACCGGACTGTCCGGTGGTGCACCGGACAGTGTCCGGTGCGCCAGGCTGCCTCGGCCGAAGAGGCCGCTCTCGGGAATTTGCTGACGGCGTACGGCTAAAATTCACCGGACTGTCCGGTGTGCACCGGACTGTCCGGTGAGCCAACGGTCGGCCGCGCGATCTGCGCGGGACACGTGGCCGAGCCAACGGTCGGAAGGGGGCACCGGACTGTCCGGTGTGCACCGGACATGTCCGGTGCGCCAACGGCTCCCGCATCTGCAACAGTCGACTGCGATGTTTAAGGAAAGGAATCGGGCACCGGACACTGTCCGGTGTGCACCGGACTGTCCGGTGCGCCCGACGACAGAAGGCAAAGATGGCCTTCCAGATTTGTTCTCAACGGCTCCTAGCTGCCTTGGGGCTATAAAAGGGACCCTGTTGGGGACTTGTTCTCAAATGCTATGAATTAAGAACAAGGCAACATAGAATGTTAAATGATACTGTCCTTCGTCCGCGAAACATTATTCCTTTGAGGATAATGGATCTTAGACGAAGGTTGATAAGCGTCTTATTACGAAGTTGAACCTTCGTAATAAACTTTCAATAAACGTTGTAGAATAATGCAAAGTAAAAGGTAAGAATGAATAAATGATTCACAGATGCATTATATAATATTCACTTAATATATTGAATCATAATATACAATGATACCTATGCCTTGACAAAGGTTGTATTCCGAGAAATGCGCTTGCAAATGTCAGAAAATGCCTGCCCAGTAACGGAATACTGTTCACTATTTATAGGCACAGGACGCAGCCTGTGAGGAATTACAAGTATGCCCCTTATAAGAACCTACAACGTTGACTCAGACCTTTATGGACTAAAAGGTCATTCTATCTTTAAGTCGGTTTGTAATGCCGAAGCTCTGCGAAAAGGCACCTTCGGCTATCTTGTGCGAACAGCTTCATCCGAGGATCACTTCTTTCTATAAGACCTTCGGCGACGAAGCATAGACCCAACAGTAGCCCCTTTCGCGGTGCTAGATCGTTTTTCGTAACGAGCTTGATCCGTGAAAAAAGTTTCTTAAGCTTCAGAGCGCCGAAGGTCTCAAAAAACACCTTCCCTGAGCTCGTTGTCGAGAAACGATTGGATTTCCCTGCGCGCAGCGGCCCCACCTTGCAGAGTTACTGTTCGGTCACTGCGGTCCACCGTACAGCGAGTGCGAGCGGGTGTCCGCCTGGTGTAAAACTCCTGGCGCTTCACCTTCTTACCTGCGGCACTATATAAACAGACGAGTAGGTGTGAAGTTACCACAGCATTTACTGCTATTTGCACTGTTTTGCTGCCAAAATTTTTAACCATCGCCGAAGCTTGTTTGTCAGATTTGAACGAAGCTCCACCTTGAAGCCTGCTTCGGAGAAAAAAGTATCAAAGTTTCACAAGTTCATAATTAAATGGCCAGAGTTCGCTCTACAGCTAGGGTTGAGCGTGAAGGGGACGAAACTGAAGCTTCGGAGACTGTGCCCATCTCCGAAGCGATGCAGCGCTCCGGACTGGTGACTGCGGAAGAAATGCCTGCTGCCGAAGCAAACCCGACAGCTGCCGAAGGAGAAGGGAACATTGAAGAAACCGACTCCGAAGATGACTACCGTATTGCCATGCCCAGCAAACCCAGCCACCTAGACTTCGGAAAATTGACTGTTTCAAAGGTTGATCTCGCCAAGATGGTGAAAGCAGGTTTTTTCAGTGAAGATCAGAAGAAGCTACTTCGCTTCGGGGGAGAAGAGACCACCCCGAAGCCAGAGAAGGACGAGGTTGTCATCTTCAAAAGCTTTTTAAAGGCTGGGCTAAGATTCCCTGTTCACGAGATTGTTGCGGAGATATTGAAGAGGTTTGGCATCTACCTTCACCAGTTAACTCCCAACGCTATCGTTAGGCTTAGCGTTTATATTTGGGCCCTCCAAAGCCAAGCAGTGGAGCCTTTTGCTGACAGTTTCTGTCGAGTTCATGAATTGCATTATCAAACAAAGGCCAGAAAAGATGGGCTTCATGAAAACTTCGGTTGCTACAATTTTGCCTACCGGAAAACCGCAAAGTTTCCTGTAATTAGCTACCGAAGCAAATGGCCGGCAGGCTGGAAATCAGAATGGTTCTATGTCAAGGTTGATGAGGACAAGGAGAAGCTTGTGCAAAGTCCACTCGAGCTAACTTTCGGAGAAACCCGACCCCACTGCAACATGACACCAGAGGGTCAAACTCAACGGGCAATGGATGAATTCAGAATCATTGCAGAGCATATTGGTACCAGGGATCTGGTTCAAGAATTCTTAGCATTCAAAGTTTTCCCTACTCTGAAAAATGGGAAATGCCAAAGTTAAAGGGGGAGAAGAAGGAAGGGGATCTTGTCCGGCTTCCTTACCACTTCAAATTCAAGAAATATTTTAAGAAGCCCTGCCAAGAGTGGCTGGACACAGTTGAGGTGATGTGTAATGAAATTCTTGGAAATTATTCGAAAAAAGAAGATCAACTGATGACAGCAGCCTTCGGTACCCGTCCGAAGCGAAGGCTGAACCGAGTGCTTGATGCACTGGGCTTCGAATATCCTGACTATGCGCAGCTGAACAAGGATGCTGAGGGCCAGAGAAGAAAAAGAGAGGCCGAAGCTTTAAACAAGGATGAAGAACAACCACCAAAAAAGAAGAAAATTGTCAAGAGAAAAATATCAACTCCAAAGCGAAAACTATCCGAAGGAGAGGGGACCCCCACACCACCTTCTACCAGCGACGTGGAGGAAATTCTAAAGGTAATGACTGAACCCATGCCCACGAAGCTAAGTCCATTAGGGCCTCGACTGACGAAGCTTTTTCGAAAGGTGGCGGAGCCGGAAAAAACGAAGATAACCAAAGCAAAAAGGCAAAGAATTATTGCCGTAACAGAAGTTATTGACAAGACGCCACCGAGAGCATCAATTCAGAAAACAGCAGCTGCTGAAGACACAACAAACGTCGAAGTCGCACCTTCGGAGGTCGCGGCTACCGAAGCCGCTACAGCCGAAGATGTGAACTTAGAGACTACCATTGAGAATATCGACAAAATTTTAGAAGACATGGCTGCAGAAGAAGCTGCCGCTGCTGCTAAAAAAGTCATGGCCGCAGTGCCTGAGAAGGGGAAAGAAATAGCCGAAGTCGCTTTGGACGACGAAGCCTACACATTTCAAAATTTAATTGGGCAAAAACTTTCGGAGGACGAAATAGAAGAGCTAAAAGACTATGCCAAATCTTGCGGATACAGGCCAGGAGCTCTTCTATTCGGAGGTGTGGACGATGAAAAATTAGGCTGCATTCGAGACCAAACCGGAGCTAAGGTCATCGGTACTCTGTCAAAGAGTATCGGTTTTCCGAAGCTAGAGATAGATATCAGCCGCTACCGACGACAGCATATCGTCGGCAGCTTATTTTATTCCAATTTCAAGGTAAACAATCTTTTCTCTGTTCCTTATTGCTTTGGATAATGAAAATGTTACTAACGAAAACTGTTTTTGTGCAGAGCATGCTACTGAGCAAAGCTCTGAAGATGCAGCAGGATTTAGAGGACAAAAAACACGAAGCTATAATTGGAAATTTGGAGAGCAAAATAAAAGAACAATCAGTCATCATTGAAAAGAAAGACTTCGAACTTCAATCAACCGAAGGCTTGCTGGCAGAGACCGAAGCTAAAATATCAGAATTGAATTCGAAGCTTATCGGTCAATCAAAACAATTTGAACAAGAAAAGCTAGAGCTTAATTCTAAACTTGAAGCCGAAGTCCAAGCCAACTCAAATTTGAAGAAATCATTAACAAGCCTTCAGGATAAATGTTTGAATTTTAGCAACAATTGTATCCAACAACTAAAGAAGATCTTTTACTCAGTTGGAGCCAGCAGCGGGAAATTTACCCCTTCGGATGAAGATTTACCAAAAGCCTTCGATCATATCGAAGCTGAAATTGAAGAACTTGACGAAGTTATAGCTGGGCACGGTGACTTCTGTGCCTGGGTAGCTTCTCGGGGTACTGCTGCAGCATTCCTGAAGGCTGGCTGCGAGCATGGAAAGATCGTCAACAGGCCCAACTTCACCCTGTCTCCATCAATCCTGGACGATATACCTGACCTCGCCCGAAGTATCTCAAATAGATTTATAAAAATGATATGGACAAAAGGCGGGCGGGAGAAGGCTGGAGACGAAGCTCGAAGTCATCTTGAACCAGTAAGAAATCCTACTTTGTACTTACCTTCTCCTTCATACTTGATTTTTACTCTGGATACCTGGATTCATGTAGGATGACGAAGCTGAAGGTGATTAAAGAATATGCCGCCGAAGCGGGAGCCTGAAGAAGATTAGTAGTAGTAGGCTAGAAAATTTGTAACAACTTGTTGTAAATACAATTAAACCGTTCTCAAGGAACTTTGTACATACCTTGTAATATATCCTTACCCTTTTATTAAGACGCTTTGATGTGGACGAAATCAATATTTTGAGCCGAAGGCGAAAAACACCTTCCCTTCTTTTCGTACACAACGAAGCATTAAAGACTGCTTCTTCTTTCTGCGGAAGCTTTGCTTTTTTGTACAAAACATAAAAGACTACTTCTTCTTTCTGCCGAAGCTTTTCTTTTTTTGTACACTCCAAAACATAAAAGAATACTTCTCCTTTTTGCCGAAGCAACCACTTAGTAACACAGATGCCATGAATGAATGCTTATGAATGCAAATGCTATGATGTAATGTGATGTGCGAATGAATGTCCAAAACATATAACCGAAGCCACACTCAACCATTATTTCCTTGGAATCAACCACACATCAGCTCTGCATTCCCTTAGGAACGACTTTGGAGCTTCCTCGTCTTTTACTTAGACGGTATAAACTCTGCATTCCCTTAGGAACGTCTTTGGAGTTTCTTCGCCTTTTACTTAGGCGGTATAAGCTCTGCATTCCCTTAGGAACGTCTTTGGAGCTTCTTCGTCTTTTACTTAGACGGTATAAACTCTGCATTCCCTTAGGAACGTCTTTGGAGTTTCTTCGCCTTTTACTTAGGCGGTATAAGCTCTGCATTCCCTTAGGAACGTCTTTGGAGCTTCTTCGTCTTTTACTTAGACGGTACCAGCGTTGACTTTTCGCTGAGAGCTCTGCATCCCCTTAGGGACGTCTTTGGAGCTTCTTCTCTTTTTTCTTTTTCAGTTCCTGCACTCGATGGTGCGTTCTCAGCTGTTACATTTACATTTTTTGGGGGATTTTGCTCTTATAAGACTAAAAAAGGAAATTACACATGATGGCCCCATTAAAAACCTTTCTCCCCCTTCGGAAAGGAAAAGGGTGCCATGAAAAAGAAAAGAAAAAACATAAAAAATTACATCATGTTATACATAGTATCGCCGAAGCTCATCCGCATTCCAAGACCTTGGAATTTCGTTGCCATCCATGTCCTTTAATCTGTACGATCCAGGCCTTGACGAAGATACTACTAAGAATGGTCCTTCCCATTTCAACTGTAGCTTACCCACTGTATCTGGGTTAGCCACTCTCCGAAGCACCAAGTGTCCCGGCTCAATATTTTTTAACCGGACTTTTCTATCTCGCCATTTAACTGTTTCAGCCTGATATTTATTGATATTCTCCACGGCCTGAAGCCTGATCCCTTCTAAAGCGTCCTTTTCCACAAGGCAAGCATCTTCGGGACCTGATTCTGCCGAAGCTACTACTCTTATTGATCCAGCTTTGGCTTCTTCCGGGGTTATTGCTTCGTCTCCGAATAATAACTTGAATGGGGTAAAGCCTGTAGACCTTGATGCTGTTGTATTGTGGCTCCACACCACTTTGGTTAACTGGTCTGGCCACTTTCCCCTGGGTTGATTGAAGATTAACTTCATTATTCCTGTCATTATAATGCCGTTGGCCCTTTCAACAAGCCCATTCGACTCCGGATGCCTGACTGATGCAAAATGGATCTTCGTTCCAATTTGATCACAAAAGTTTCTGAAAGCTTCGGAGTCGAACTGCGTTCCATTGTCTACAGTGATGGCCTTCGGTACCCCGAAGCGACAGACAATGTTCTGCCAGAAAAACTTTTGGACAGTGGCCGAAGTTATTGTAGCTAATGGCTTCGCCTCAATCCATTTGGAAAAATACTCCACAGCTACTACAACATATTTTAGATTCCCTTGGGCCGGTGGTAATGGACCCAACAAGTCAAGGCCCCATCTTTGCAATGGCCAGATGGGTTGTATCAGCTGTGTCAAAGACGAAGGTTGCTTTTGATCTCTTGCACATTTTTGACAACCTTCGCACTTTTTGACTAACTCCGCTGCATCCGAAGCTGCCTTCGGCCAATAAAAACCTTGGCGGAACACTTTTCCAAGTAATGGCCTGGATCCGATGTGGGATCCACACAGGCCTGCATGTATCTCTTTCATCAACTCTATACCTTCGGCTCTGGATAAGCACTTGAGCAGCGGAGCGCAAACTCCATGTTTGTATAATTCCCCTTCTATCATGACATACGGACGAGCTCTTGCCTCTATTCTTTTATTGTAAGCTTCGTCATCTGAAAGGAACTTACCCTGAAGGTAAGAGATTATTTCAGTTCTCCAATCTTCGCTGTAAACAGGAGATATGTTGAGGACTGCTCTTTCAAGGAGCTCCACTGAAGGTGCCTTTATTGTTTCGAAGAACACATCCGAAGGTAACGGCAGCCCCTGTGCCGCAGACTTAGCTAGCAAATCAGCATGCTCATTTTGTCCTCGAGGGATATTCTTGACAGAGAATCCTTCGAAGGATGCTTCGATCCTTCGGACCGTATCTAGGTATTTTTCAAGCTTCGGATCTTTAGCCTTGCAATTTTTGTCAACATGACCCGAAACCACCTGGGAATCAGTTTTAAGAATTGCCCTTCTGATTCCCATTGCCTTTAATTTCCGAAGGCCCAGAAGCAGGGCTTCGTACTCAGCAATATTGTTTGTGCAGCTGAAATCAAGTCTTGTTGCATAACAAGTTTTGACCTTGGATGGTGAAACCAACACAGCAGCTGCACCTGCTCCGAAGATTCCCCAAGATCCATCACAAAATACTGTCCACACCTCGGCATCTTTATTTGCTTCTTCATCCTGAGCCCCTGGCGTCCAGTCGGCAATGAAATCTGCCAATGCTTGAGACTGGATCGAAGATCTATGCACATAATCAATGTAAAATTCGTTGAGCTCTGCAGCCCATTTACCAATCCGTCCAGTAGCTTCTCTATTTCTCATTATATCCTTCAACGGCTGCGAAGAAGGAACAATGATATTGTATGCCTGAAAATAATGCTGAAGCTTCCTGGATGCCATTAAAACGGCATATAATACCTTCTCCAGCTCTGTATAATTTTTCTTTGAGACACTAAGGACCTCAGATACAAAATACACTGGGACTTGCTTCTTGAGCTGGCCATCAAGCTTCTCCTGGACAAGTGCCGCACTTACTGCTGAGTGCGAAGCTGCCACATATAACAACAGAGGAGCCCCTGGCATTGGTGGAGTTAATGTTGTGAGATCTATCAAGTATTGCTTCAACTCTTCGAAGGCTTTTTGTTGACTTGGGCCCCATTGAAAGACTTCGGCTGACTTCAGCACCTCGAAAAATGGTAAGTTTCTTTCTGCTGATCTGGATATAAATCTGTTGAGAGATGCCAGCCTTCCTGTCAATCTTTGGGCCCCTTTTCTTGTAGTTGGTGGCTCCATTCGAAGTATAGCTTCGATTTTATTTGGATTAGCTTCGATTCCCTTTGTTGAAACCAAGCATCCAAGAAATTTACCCTTCTTTACTCCGAAGACACATTTCTCTGGATTCAGCTTCAAACCAGCTTGTCTGAAGCTGGCGAAGGTCTCCTGCAGATCAGCAATATGATTTTCCTGCTTCGTGCTTTTGACGATAATGTCATCAACATAGGTCAACACATTTCTGCCTATTTGAGACTGAAGAACCTTCGCAGTCATTCTGCTGAAACTTCCTCCAGCGTTTTTGAGCCCTTCAGGCATCCGAAGATAGCAATACGTGCCACTTGGAGTTATGAAGCTAGTTTTCGGCTCATCTTCCTTTTTCATCCAGATTTGATGATATCCTGAGTAACAGTCCAAGAGACTCATGAGCTCTGAAGAAGCTGCTGCATCGACTAGAGAGTCTATCCTTGGCAACGGGAATTCGTCCTTCGGACAAGCCTTGTTGAGATCTGTGAAATCGATACACATTCTCCACTTGCCATTGGCCTTCTTCACCATAACAGTGTTAGCTAGCCACTCTGGATACTTCACTTCTCTGATAACTCCTGCACTGAGGAGTCTTTTTACTTCATTGCGAGCCCCTTCGGCCTTGTCATCAGACATTTTCCGAAGCCTCTGCTTTCGGGGTCTGAAGGATGGGTCAACATTGAGCGAATGTTCAATAACATCCCGATTTACTCCACAGAGATCATTAGCCGACCATGCAAAAACATCTTTGTTGTTGAATAAAAACCTTATCAAGGTTTTCTCCTGGTCTTCAGATAATTGCGAGCCCAACAGCACCTTCTGCTCTGCTATGTCCTCACACAATAGCATGGGCTTCGGCTGATCTGCTGAAGCTGCCTTCTCCCTTCTGAATTTGTACTGTTCACAAGCTTCAGTTCCATCTATATTATGGATTGCCTTGGAGTCGGTCCAGCTTCCTTCGGCCCTTCTAGCAGCTTCTTGGCTTCCATGGATAGCAATAGGCCCTTGGTCCGAAGGTATCTTCATGCAAAGATAGGCAGGATGAAGGATTGCTTCGAAGGCATTAAGAGTACCACGACCAATAATTGCATTGTAAGGATATTCCATGTCAACAATGTCAAACACAACTTGCTCAGTTCTAGTGTTGTTGATGAATCCGAAGGTTACTGACATGATGATCTTGCCCAATGCTACAATCTGTCTTCCTCCGAAGCCACAAAGAGGATGTGTAGCATCATGAATCTTATCTTCTGGCTCTTGCATTTGTCTGAAGGCTTTAGCAAATATGATGTCAGCTGCACTGCCTGTATCGACCAAGACATTGTGAACCAGAAATCCTTTGATAACACAAGAGATAACCATGGCATCGTTGTGTGGGTAATCTTTGAGCTGAAGGTCCTCTTGAGAGAAGGTAATAGGAATGTGAGACCATCTTGATTTGATGAAGGGTCCTTGCACCCCAACATGCTGTACTCTTCTCTGCGCTTCCTTCTTCTGCTTCTTGTTAGCTGGCTCTGAGGACGAGCCACCTGTGATCGGGAGCACCAGCTTCGGGTCCGAAGCAACTCCAGCTTGATTGTTGAACGAAGCCATCAGCTCAGAAAAGTGGAAGTGAGTTCACCGGAGGTGGGCGCCAATGTTGGGGACTTGTTCTCAAATGCTATGAATTAAGAACAAGGCAACATAGAATGTTAAATGATACTGTCCTTCGTCCGCGAAACATTATTCCTTTGAGGATAATGGATCTTAGACGAAGGTTGATAAGCGTCTTATTACGAAGTTGAACCTTCGTAATAAACTTTCAATAAACGTTGTAGAATAATGCAAAGTAAAAGGTAAGAATGAATAAATGATTCACAGATGCATTATATAATATTCACTTAATATATTGAATCATAATATACAATGATACCTATGCCTTGACAAAGGTTGTATTCCGAGAAATGCGCTTGCAAATGTCAGAAAATGCCTGCCCAGTAACGGAATACTGTTCACTATTTATAGGCACAGGACGCAGCCTGTGAGGAATTACAAGTATGCCCCTTATAAGAACCTACAACGTTGACTCAGACCTTTATGGACTAAAAGGTCATTCTATCTTTAAGTCGGTTTGTAATGCCGAAGCTCTGCGAAAAGGCACCTTCGGCTATCTTGTGCGAACAGCTTCATCCGAGGATCACTTCTTTCTATAAGACCTTCGGCGATGAAGCATAGACCCAACAGACCCCTAGGCGCATGGAGGGAGATACAAAGCAACCTTAGAGCATTCTTGATCATCCACACTCAGTCTTTGCGCATCCGATTGTCATTCTAAGTGATTCGAGCTCCGTTCTTGTGAGAACTTTGAGATAGTCTTTGAGCTCGATTCTTGGCTGTGTGTGTGCGCATTTCGCTGTGGATTTGTGTGTGTTGCTTCCCTCCCTTACTCCGTGCTTCTTTGTGAACTTTAAGTGTAAGGGCGAGAGACTCCAATTTGTGGAGATTCCTCGCGAGTGGGATAAAGATAAGCAAGGCAAAACACCGTGGTATTCAAGTAGGTCTTTGGACCGCTTGAGAGGGGTTGATTGCAACCCTCGTCCGTTGGGACGCCACAACGTGGAGTAGGCAAGTTTTGTACTTGGCCGAACCACGGGATAAATCACTGTGTCTTCTCTGTGTCGAATTCTTTGTGATTGTCGTATTGTGCAAGATCTCCTCTTTAGCCACTTGGCAATTATTGTGCTAACCCTTAACAAGTTTCTGTGGCTATAAGTTTAAGTTTTACAGGATCACCTATTCACCCCCCCTCTAGGTGCTCTCACTTTTTACTATGATATCATCAACATAAGTTAGCAGATTTCTGCCTATCTGAGAATGAAGAACCTTCACTGTCATTCTGCTGAAGCTTCCTCCAGCATTCTTGAGCCCCTCAGGCATCCGAAGATAACAATATGTTCCACTAGGGGTTATGAAGCTGGTTTTTGGCTCATCCTCTTTCTTCATCCAAATTTGATGATAGCCTGAATAACAATCTAGCAGACTCATAAGCTCTAACGAAGTTGCTGCATCAACTAGGGAATCTATCCTTGGTAATGGAAACTCATCCTTCGGACAAGCCTTGTTGAGATCAGTAAAATCAATACACATCCTCCATTTGCCATTGGCCTTTTTTACCATAACAGTGCTGGCTAGCCATTCTGGGTACTTCACTTCTCTGATGACTCCGGCGCTAAGGAGTCTTTTTACTTCATTCCGAGCACCTTCAGCCTTGTCATCAGACATCTTCCGAAGCCTCTGCTTTCTGGGTCTGAAAGATGGATCAACATTGAGCGAGTGTTCAATAACATCCCTGTTGATTCCACAGAGATCATTAGCTGACCATGCAAAGACATCTTTGTTGTTGAATAGAAACCTTATCAGAGTTTTCTCCTGTTCCTCAGACAATTGAGATCCCAATAGCACCTTCTGTTCTGCTATATCGTCACATAAGAGCATGGGCTTCGGCTGATCGGCCGAAGCAGCTTTCTCCCTTCTGTACTTGTATTGCTCACAAGCTTCAGCTCCATCTATGTTATGGATTGCTTTTGAATCTGTCCAGTTTCCTTCGACCTTTCTGGTAGCTTCCTGACTTTCATGAATAGCAATAGGCCCTTGATCCGAAGGTATCTTCATGCAAAGATATGCTAGATGAAGAATTGCTTCAAAAGCATTGAGAGTACCACGACCAATGATTGCGTTGTAAGGGTACTCCATGTCAACAATATCAAACACAACTTGTTCAGTCCTTGTGTTGTTGATAAATCCAAAGGTTACTGGCATCGTGATCTTGCCAAGTGCTACAATCTGCCTTCCTCCGAAGCCACAAAGGGGATGTGTGGCGTCATGGATCTTATCTTCGGGCTCTTGCATCTGTCTGAAGGCCTTAGCAAATATAATATCTGCTGCACTGACTGTGTCAACCAAAACATTGTGAACCAGAAATCCTTTGATTACACAAGAGATAACCATAGCATCATTGCGAGGGTAATCCTTGAGCTGAAGATCCTCTTGGGAGAAGGTAATCGGGATGTGAGACCATCTTGACTTGATGAAGGGTCCTTGCACCCCTACATGTTGTACCCTTCTCTGTGCCTCCTCCTTCTGCTTCTTGTTAGTCGGCTCTGAGCATGAACCGCCTGTTATCGGGAGTACAAGCTTCGGAGCCGAAGCAACTCCAGCTTTGAACGAAGCCATCAGCTCAGAAAGTGGAAGTGAGTTCACCGGAGGTGGGCGCCAATGTTGGGGACTTGTTCTCAAATGCTTCGAA
This sequence comes from Zea mays, assembly GCF_902167145.1. NCBI lineage: Eukaryota > Viridiplantae > Streptophyta > Magnoliopsida > Poales > Poaceae > Zea > Zea mays. The sequence continues at coordinate 55,544,638 of NC_050100.1, read as the reverse complement.
TTAAGAACAAGACAACACAAAGATGTTAAGTATAAACGCCCTTCGTCCGCTGAAGCATTATCTCCCCAAGAATTTAATGAGCTTCGGACGAAGGTCATAAGTAAAGTATCACGAAGATTTCACCTTCGTAATTATATTTGTAGGACAATAATCAATGAAAAATAAAATATAAAGTATAAAGTATTTTCATATGTTTTATTATATGAATTTACAAGTATTAAAACATAATATTTAAGTACATTTATACCTTCGTCTAGGCGGAAAACAATGATTCAAGCGTGACGTGTCCATGATTACAGGATCGCGTGAACAGTGTCGGGATACTGTTCACCTATTTATAGGCACAGAATGCAACCTGCAAAAAAATTACATTTATGTCCTTTACAATCGACTACAATAATGACACAAAACATCATGGGTCTTTAAGTCAATTCATCTTTAAGTCGGTTTGACCCTTCATCTTGAGATTTGTCTTTGCGCCGAAGCTTTATAGATAATAGCTTCGGCGCTTGCTTCATCATGGGTCTTTTTAGGATCTCCGGCTACGAAGCATACCCCCAACAGCGCTTAGAAGTGACGGACGACGCGTCGGAGCCGGAGGTGGATGGCGACGAAGAGTCGGTCTCATAGTAGACCACTTTCTTCATTTTCTTCTTGTCGCCACTCCGATGCGACTTGACATGGGGAGGTGATTCCTCCCTTCCCTTGGCGCTGGACTCCTTCGATGGAGCTTTCCCGAGGCTTGTGTCCGTTTCCATCTCCCTCTTGGCGGATCCTCCCGACATCACTTCGAGTGGTTAAACTCTAATGAAGTACCGAGCTCTGATACCAATTGAAAGTCGCCTAGAGGGGGGTGAATAGTCAAATCTGAAATTTATAAACTTTGAGCACAACTACAAGCCGAGGTTAGCGTTAGAAATATAACCGAGTCCAAAAGAGAGGGTGAAAACAAATCAACCAAAGAAATAGAGCGGATGAAACGGTGATTTGTTTTACCGAGGTTCGGTTCTTGCAAACCTACTCCCCGTTGAGGTGGTCACAAAGACCGGGTCTCTTTCAACCATTTCCCTCTCTCAAACGATCACCTTGACCGAGTGAGCTTTTCTCCTCAATCAAATGAGTCACTTAGACCCCACAAGGACCACCACACAATTGGTGTCTCTTGCTTTGATTACAAAGGTGTTGAGAACTAGAATGAGGAAGAAGAAAAGCGATCCAAGCGACAAAAACTCAAATGAACACGAAAATCTCTCTCTCACTAGTCACTAAGTATTTGGAGTGATTTTGGACTTGGGAGAGGATTTGATCTCTTGTTTGTGTCTTGGAGTGAAGTCTAGAGTTCTTGTGTTGAATGCACTATTGTGAAAACTTGGATGCCTTGAATGGTGGTGGTTGGGGGTATTTATAGCCCCAACCACCAAAACAGCCGTTGGGGAGGGTTGCTGTCGATGGGCGCACCGGACAGTCCGGTGCGCCACCAGACACTGTCCAGTGCGCCAGCCACGTCACCCAACCGTTAGGGTTCTGACAGTTTCGACTGTTGGAGCTCTGACATCTTGGGGCACCGGACAGTCCGGTGTTGCACCGGGCAGTCACTGTTCACTGTCTGGTGCGCCTTCTGGTGCTGCTCTGACTCTGCGTGAATTGACCGCACACTGTTCACCTGTCAGCCGACCGTTGGAGTCGACTGTTGCGCTGGCGAGTCGTTGCTCCACTGGCACACCGGACAGTCCGGTGAATTATAGCGGAGCGCGGACTCAGAAACCCGAAGGTGAAGAGTTTGAAGTCGATTCACCCTGGTGCACCGGACACCGTTCGGTGGTGCACCGGTCACTGTCCGGTGGTGAACCGGTCACTGTCCGGTGGCACACCGGACAGTCCGGTGCGCCAGACCAAGGTTCTCTTCGGTTTCTTTTGCTCCTTTCTTTTGAACCCTAACTTTAATCTTTTTATTGGTTTGTGCTGAACCTTTGGCACCTGTAGAACATGTAATCTAGAACAAACAAGTTAGTCCAATATTTATGTTGGGCAATTCAACCACCAAAATCATTTAGGAAAAGGTTTGACCCTATTTCCCTTTCAAGTACCTCTTCGGGGGGCGACAAAAACGCAATGACGAAGTCATTCATTATAGCCCTCATAGGCCCCACCCTAACATGGTACACCAGATTGCCCTCGTTCTCAATTGACTCATGTGCTGTCTTTCGGGAGAAGTTCCTGCTCAACTTCCATGGGTACATGCTGCAAATAGATGCTCTCGCAGAGCCGCCATTGTGTCAACAGTTGGAAAAGGAATGCCTCCATGAGTACTACAACAAATTCTTGTCACTCAAATCATAGTTGCCATCATTCAAAGACAGAATCGCCATATCCACTATGCCATTAGTGGCCTCCACATGGGCCATTTGTATAGTCATTGCACCCAAAAACCCCCACAACCCTCCAAGAGCTATATCGTCTATTTGAGAAATATGCAAGATCCAAAGACCTCCATTACCATAAGGTTGAGGCACAATGCAAACCAATGGAGCCCTCACACACAATAAACTCGAAACCATGGTCCCGAGGTTAGCTGCCTCCACTTCCAAACCAGCAAGTCCACAACATCAACCAACAGCAACAATTTGAGGACCCCCTCACAACTACAACCACAATCAACAACTGAGTAGAGGTGGTAGAGCACCTAGAGGCAGGGGACGTGACCGCGACCCCATGCGTGAACATAGGTCCTACTGCGTTTTCACGGCGAGGACGTTGACCATCCAACTAGAGATTGCCGCACCACCAAAGAAGCCAAAGAGAGACTTGAGGCTAAGAGGACAACGAGGGGCCACCTAGAGCAACTACTGAAGGCCATAACCCATACTTTCCAACCACAATTCCATCATCCTTATCAAGATATCTACCACCCATACCAACAGTACCAGCAAAACTACCAACTCCTACATAACCATCCTGAAAGGCTACAACTTCTACCACCACCACCCTAGCTGATCCAACACCAAAAGACAGCTACCCAAGCTCGCACCCAAGGAAGAAGAGGGTTACCCTCAGCCCCCAGTTCAAGGTATAATCAACGGAGATTCTAGCACAAACTTCGACAACAAGAGACAAAGAAGAGACTATTATCAAAGTGTGAATCACGTTGTAGTTAGCAGGACAATTATCCAAACAAAATGGTCACACGTCCCCTTGACGTTTGACGCAAGCGACGTCAACCTTTGCAATGCCCCACATACAAACGCAATGGTCATAAATTGTAACATAGCAGGATGAGAAATACACAAGGCCCTCATGGACAATGGCAGCCAGGCCAACATGATATATTCTTCCATGCCTTCAACATGATGGGCATCAACACTATACTGTTGTAGCCAGTCGACAGGATGGGCATCAACACTACCTTCTTGGTGATACTATCGTGCTTGAGGGAGCATGAGATGGAGTAAGAACACCATATATGGGAGGAACACCATTGGTGGGAAAGAACGCAAGAGGAGCACCATATGGATGAGGAGTGTATGGATACTTGTACATGTATGGAGGAGGATACAAATAAGTGAAAGGTTGTGTAGGATGAGCATCGGTGGAAGAGGCTTCATCAGTGCTAGGAGGAGCATTGGTCGTTGGTGGCTTAATAGTAGGAGGGAGCTTTTACACATGGTCAGTATGGATATGGAGGAGGGGCATACATGTAAAGAAAGAGAGGTTGAGGAGTTATGCCATCGGGACGAGAAGTACCTTCCTGACGCTGATGGTGGACTAGAGAATGACCATCGAAGAAAACTTGCCCCGCACTAGCAGGGGTCTTAGGACGTTGTGGAGTTTGCTCATTGAGAAAGTATGTGAATGTTTTATTGTTGTGACTCCACCTCAGATCTATATGAAACAAAGGTTAAAGCAACCGAATCGAAACGGAGATGAAAATATGCGAATGAAGGAGAGGGTTTGAGAATCGGAGGTGAAAGTGTGTGAATGAATTCAAGCCCCCCTCTCTATTTATAGGATGGAATTATGATTTTTTGGATTATTTTCAAATTCGAACTAATGAAACAACTCAGACCAGAGGCAACCACTCAGCTATCGACTGCCATTATCGACCAAATGTGGTCGATAACAGCTGCGGTCCAAACACATCGATCGGTACCCATATCACCTGCCCCAATCGATCGACGACCTAGCCGATCAACCGCCACTACGCCTGTGCACATTGGTATCGACTGTCTAGAGCGCCACGCCACCAGTCGGTAATTATCGCTATTGGCACCCGGCTAAGTTACTCAGTTAATTATAATATCGTCCACAACTTTGTGTATATCTTGAGTATATATTGTGTCCTTACTCCTTACACGTTAAAAAATCATTGCTAACTTCCATCATGTTCAACATATTTGAGCAATTAACTTTCTTCCAAAAATAAATTAATGAAACATATAATTTTATTATTACCTGAGCAAGATATAGTAAAATATGTTCAGATCGATGGATCATAGTTGCTATCCCCAACAACTCATGTATCTTATCTCCTATATTGTTCTATATTTTAAACTTTACTTAAACGATATTATTTACGGTGCAAATCCTTTATTTTACACGGTTCATAGAAGACAACCTAGAGTGAGTTTGGTTGGAGAGGATAATCAGAATCCCACATTCCCACCTATAGAATCTATATGGCAAACCAAAAATCACTGATTTTTTAACCTTGGATAATGGGCCACAAGAGACTATCTACGATTACCAAGCTTCACTTGGATTTTCTCGGATTTTGTTCTTGGTGGCGATTCTCATAATTTGTGGCAACCAAACAGGTCCAGGCCTAAGTTCGGATTTGAGACTCCAAGATCTCGAATGGACCCAAATATGCTAACATAAGAAGGATTGAGCAAAGGAGCAGTACATGAAGAGATGATCCATGGTTCCTTCTAGGGATGGCAATGGATGTGATTTATCCGCGTACCCGCGGATAAAAAACCCGTTGGGCACGGTTTTGGGTACGAGTCTGTACCCATGGATACGGATACGGATAGCACTTGATATCCGTGGATATTTTTTAAATGGGTATGAAAAATTAATATCCATACCCAATTATCCGAATATCCGTTAAACCCACAGGCCCACGAGCCACAGCCCACGAGGCCACAGCCCAAACTCTACCACTCGGCCACTCTACCGCGAAACCCTCGCTCAACTCTACCACCCGGCCACTCTCCAGAGTCCAGCGACTCCAGCCGCCGCCCAACTCCATGCTCCATCTCTCCTCTGTCCTCTCCCATTCCTAGACTCCTGCAGTCCCGCCCCGCCGCAGTCCAGAGATCCAAGCTGACTCCCTGCGGCACTCCGGAGATCCAAGCAGCCAAGCTGCTACGCAGTACGCACATCGCGCGGCTACGGCCTACGGAGGACATCGCGGCTAGCCGGCTACGCACATCGCGTATTCGCGTCTGCAGCCTGCCGTCGGCGCCCTATGCCCACCGGGTGTCCCTGCGAGCTGCGACTGCGACGAGCCGATGACGACGCGGCCACTCCTGACTCCCCTTCAGTCCCTGCGCGCCCAGCCGCCCCCACCTCCCCTGAGTCCCTGCTCCTGCGCTGCTGTCTCTGTAAGGTACAGATTATTTTAGAGACTTGTTGATTGTTTTTCTCACCTAAATGCAAGTACAGATTATTTTATATACAACGATTTGTTGATTGTTACTTATATTAATTCAATGCCTTACAGCTGCCATGGAAACACCTAGTGGTGGCACTCAACAAGCCTCTGCAACTGGTCCTCCTACCATGGTGGTGGAGTCCTCATCAGAGCAAGAGGACATACCTGCTTCATCAGGATCAAAGAGGAAGCTCAGATTTGATGTGTGGAAGGATTTTGATCAGGTTGAAGTTGATGGAGTAGGGAAGGCTAAATGTAAACATTGCAAGAAGAAACTTTCGGGCATCACAAAAAATGGTACATCACATTTGCACCAACATCTAAAGTCTTGTATTTATAATCAAAAGAAGAAAGGAGTAAAAGTACAGAGTAATCTGAGGTTTGCAACAACAGAGAAAGGGCAAGTGGCTGTAGAAAATTATGTATTCGATCAAGATGTAGCTAGAAGAGCACTTTATTCCATGATTATACTGCATGAATATCCATTGGCTATTGTTGATCATCATGGCTTTCGTAAGTTTGTTAGTACATTACAACCTTTGTTTAAGATGGGAACCAGGAATACTATTAGAAGGGATATCATGAGTTTTTATGAGGGGGAGAAAAGGAAAGCAAGGATATTTATGCAGAAGACAGATTGTCGTGTTGCCATTACAACTGATCTTTGGACTGCTGATAATCAAAAAAGGGGCTATATGGCAGTTACTGGACATTTCATTGATGATTCTTGGACACTTAATAGCTGCATATTGAGGTCATTTGTTGTTTACTAGTTGTTTTTCATTGGATTGCTGCATATTGAGGCTATATCTTGTGTAACCTAGTGGTTTTTCATTTGTTGTGCAGGTTTATCTATGTGCCATGTCCTCATACAGCAGAAGTTATATGTGATACATTGTACAAATGCTTGCAAAGTTGGGATATTGATCGTAGGGTGTCCACGGTGACCCTTGACAACTGCAGCACCAATGATAGTATGGTTGGTCTAATGGAGACAAGACTTGGTGCAAGTCATATGTTACTAAGAGGAAAGGTGTTGCATATGAGGTGTTGTGCTCACATTCTCAACCTAATCGTGAAAGATGGTACACAAATTATTGCAGAATCTATCACAGCCATTCGAGAGAGTGTTGCTTATTGGATTGCTACTCCAAAGAGGTATGAAAAGTTTGAGAAAACAGCTATGGATGAAAATGTTAAATTGGATAAGGCGATGAATCTAGATTGCAAAACTCGATGGAACTCAACTTTTATCATGCTTAGTGTTGCTATCAGCTATAGGAAGGTTTTTGAACGTTTGGGTGATCTTGATAGAACTTATATGTGCCCAATGCATGATGATTGGACTTTTGCAGCTATTGTTTGTGAGAAACTGGGAATATTTTATGACTTAACCATGCTGTTTTCTGGGACCAAATATGTTACCGCTAATCTTTTCTTTCCTAAAGTGTGTGAAGTTAAACTTAAAATGAATAGTTGGGGTCATGATGAGAATGAAATTATTAGGAAAATGTCTGCTGCTATGATAACAAAGTTTGATAAGTATTGGACTGATATCCATGGGCTTATGGTTGTTGCCGTGATTTTGGATCCACGCCTTAAAATGACAATGTTGCATGCTTGCTATATTGCATTGTTTGGTGAAGAAGTAGCTGAACAACATGTCACAGATGCTCATGAATTGCTAACTGAATTAATGAAGCATTACCAAGTGAAAGAACCAGATTTTGTAACTTCATCTTCTAGTGCTGGATCCACTACTGTTAGTGCAACTGTTGTATTATCAATTTCAAGTCACTTGCTGCAAATAAGAAGACCACTACTTTTGTTAGAAGTAAGAATGAGCTGGATCGATATTTGGAGGAAGAAACTCTTCCTAATTATGACAATGACAACTTTGACATCCTTGGTTGGTGGAAGTTGGAGGGAACTCGTTATCCCACTTTGAGGCTGGTTGCTAGAGACATTTTAGCTATTCCAATCACTACAGTCGCATCTGAATCAGCTTTTAGCACAAGTGGCAGGCTTTTAAGTGACCATCGCAGTCGGCTCACTCCGAAAATGGTGGAAGCTTTGATGTGCAGTCAAAGTTGGCTTCGTCACACTCTTAAAGGTGAACTTTTCTTCATTTTTCAATATGTTATATTTGAAGTATATAGATACTAATGTGCATGCAACTTTATTTTAGATGTTGGTGATGGAAGATTCAATAGTTTTTGGTCTTGCCTTGAAGATAATGAAGAAGACATGAAAGAAGAATCTTGTGTGTTGGCTGCTGATTCTGAATAACCAGCTGGTCTTTGCTATTAATTCTTGTGGCTTGTGTGTTTGTAATTTTATCAATTTGAACAATTTAGATTTGATTTTGCTAGACAATTTTATATTGCTCACTGTATGCCTTAATACATGTATCAGTTTTTATTTGCTGGACAAATTTTGTATGGTTGTATGTTTTTTTATCACATTTAAATTTGCTGGACAAACGGATATATCCGCGGATGCGGATAGTGTTTGTTATCCATAACGGGTAACGGGTACGGATTTGGATGCCGGATATAAGTCGCGGATATGGACGTCCAGAGACACTATCCGCGGATAGTTTATCCGTTGCCATCTCTAGTTCCTTCGTAAGAGGCGCCATTCTGCTGCCACGTCCTGACGTCCAACATGATAGCACTCGGCATCGGCCGCCACAGTGGCACGGACGGTGCCCATCATCACCGGACACGTCGGCGTCGGAGGAGCAACGACGAGACATGGCGCCGCGGCAGGTGCCAGCTGCGCTCATCATTTATGCATGCATGCACGACGCAATGGCATGATGCCTGCCTGCTTACTGCTACCAGTACAACCCCTCCTCGGGTGGCCCCCCGGAAGCCCCGGTCAGTCTACTGTAACGGGTAGTGCCTGCCACCGCGCCATTCAAGATGCGCCCATGCTGCTTAGATACAAATGAAGACACAGGGATCGCATGCTCGCACATCACTGCTGGCGCCTGTCGGCCTTGTCCAGGCGCGGCGCACTGCTGCGCTCTCGTGCCATCCGGACCGGGCCACCAGGTCGTCTAGAAGAGCGCAGAGCAGCACAGGCGGGCAGCCCGGCAGCGGCCGGGACCGCGAGCGCGAGATACCCTGCCCCTGGCCTGCCCATACGGCGCAAGGCATCTGCCGTGCGCGGTGACCACGCCAGCGGCCTACGGGAGCCCTGCCTTCCGGCAACTTCCATGCGGGGTGCGGCATTGGGAATTTGGAATTGGAAAGGCTAGCTAGGTGCCTGCTGTGTAGTGCATTGCAGGGGGAAGGAATTCTGGCCCGTCCGTGTCCTCATCCAATACAAAGCTTGTTCGTTTACATCTAGATCTAAAGAGATTAGAGTAGTGCACATGTTGTCGAGCTCGTAGGCCGGCACGAAGCGCCGGAGTGCTTCACCATTTTTATTCTGAACTGTGTGTCTCTGACCGGCTGACCCACCTTCGCAACGTTCGCAGTCCTGACGCAAGTCATTGCCGTGTCGTCCATGCGACGGCGAGTGTATAGCCCATTAATTATCCGTGGAGCCACAATGCTGCAAAACAAAGTAAAACATAATGCAGCTGCATTTGAGTTTGAACAGTGATTTACCTCACGGATTTACAGATTTTTTACGAGGTCGATGGACTCCACTCTCCAGTAAACCACCCCTCTAGATCCAAACATGAGAAACCTTATCCAAAATACTAGAGTTGCCGTAACAGAAATAACAAAAAAATAAAGCATTTTCTTCGTCTTCTCTCAAATTCCATGGCAACATTGGCCCGTAGGTTTTGCTTGCAAACCCGATTCGGTGCACTGGGCAGGACGGCATTGGGTCGCAGTCCGGCCCATTTGCCAACGCGTTGCTGCAAAGTGCGAACAGTATTTGTGGGCAGAAATCGGTGCCTTGACGCTTTGCCACGTGTGTGGGCTGGGCTGTATTATCCTCTTTATCTAGCAGGCCTCGACAGTCCACTGGCCTGGCCCGTTGAAAGAAGCACCGTCACAACGAGACCTGGGCCAACTCTGCGCTGGCTGCCCGTCAACCCTGTGCCCATAAATTTATGAGAAAAATCCAACCCCACCCCCCCGGCCCCCCCCCCCCACCCCCCACCCCACGTCCCCACCCCCCACCACCACCACAAAGAAAAGTCCAACTTCCTGTCATGGTCCTTTTTTATCTGAACTTATCGACGAGGCCAGAAAATTATCTATATAGCCTTTTGGTTAGTTTAGGTAATCAACGTGCGCTCTCCCTCTTGCTCGGCGCTCGCCGCGCGGCGACAACGACAAGCCGTTCACCTGTTCCGTCCGTCACCGTCGCACCAATCCACACGCGCACGCGCTGCCGCGGCGCCTGCCTGCTGATCATCTTCCCCAGCCGCCGCTACTGCGCCACACCGTGTCCAGTTGCACGCAGTAGCAGGCCCAAGGTATAGGTAGCTAGCTATAGCTCTTTTACTTGGCTGCTTCCGTTCGTCGTCGACGCACGCGGTAACTCTCTCCAGTTACAGTTACACCATGTCGCCATGCAGGACAGGCAGTGCGTGCCCGCGCGCCGAACAGACTTATGTCGTCCGCCGCGCGCCGCCCTGACGGAAGGCCGGCCGGCGTCGTCGCGCGAATCGAGACTATTGCACCACAGCGGCCGGAACTGTTGTCGAGCAATGAGCACGCCGCCCCCATCCATCAGGCATTCAGGCGTCTGCCATCAGGTAGGGTTCCGGTGTTTCACTACTCGCTAGCCGCGGTGAGCGAAGAAGCCGGCCGAGGGCGAGCAAGGTTCCGAGCTGGTTTGGTGCGGTGTGGTGTGGCCCATGGAGGATCGGCGACACAGGCGCGAGAAACAGGGGCACGGACGGCTGACGGTGAGCAGAAGGCAGCTCAGCAAGTGGCCATGGTGGGCTATCATTGGCGTGTACTTGCACAGTGCCGGCGCATCCAGATCTACTGGAGCCAAGCCACCGCTGTCTCCTCCCCGGGCAGAGCGCGCTCCGTACCGTACCACCGCTCCCCTTTCGACTCGCCGGACGACATGAGAGAGAGCAGCAGAGCGAACAATGAGCATGCTTCCGCACCTTGCCCACCACTATCTAGCTAGGCAGAGCGAACGGATAACAAAATATCTGCTGAAAATACACCACTGATCTGACCTTCAAGTCCGCGCATCAACTTTTACCAGTTTCCACTCTAATGAAGCCTGAAGTGACGTTCTACACATGGGTTCGGATCGATGATTCGGTCGGGTTTGAACCAATTTTTTAGGATGTTTGGTTTGGAGATAAATTATGAGTAAATGAGCATTCGAATAATGGTTATCGTTTTTTGATCTACATTTATACTCATCTAACCAACGGAACCCATATATCTTTAGATTTTATACTCCATACTCAAGCATAAATAAAAATGGTAGCACTTCGCTAGTTTGTTTGGATATTAGGAAGGTTAGGTTAAACCCACAACGGACATTTCTTCAATATCGGGGTTCAGTCTATATATATAAAACAAAAACAAAGAAGAAACCAATCAAATTCTCCTTGTCTTTCTAAACATACACCGTGTGTTGAATATATAAAGGGACTGATGTGAACCATCATCGTCGTCTCTTTTCCTAGAGTTGTGGGTGCTCAAGACGTTGTTGACCTTCCTCCCGCTTCGCGCACGGTGCTAGCACGTCGACGTCATTGGTGTTTCATCTCCACACGTGTGGAAACCATGGAGATGTTCATATTGTTGTTGCGATGTTGATCAACAACAAACTTGAGGACGTGTTTTTGTTGCTGCTGGTACGCAAGAATGTTCGATTATTTCCACTAAATCGATTTGTATTTCTTTCGCTGCATTGCTCGTCTAGTGTTAACAATATGTTATCCTCTACTCGTATGTTATCTTGGTTGAACTTGGTAGATATACTAGTGTGTAGCGTACATGTTTTCTATTAGTGGTGTCAAAGTAAGGTCATGGACAATTTTTGGTCTAGATGGTTTGTATATAGACAATATATATAGTAATATAAATTTGATCTTGTTTTACTTTGGTTGTGTCGGCGTTTCGACCCCGGGGGGTCCCTGGACCGACGATTAAAATTGTCGCTGCGTATCCCAGTCCAGATGGGTTGGCGCGAGATGGAACACAAAGGGGGGAAGAACGCGGCTCGTGTTATCCTGCGCCAAGGGGGGATGCGCTTGCAGTAGGGGTTACAAGCGTTCGCGAGGGAGAGAGAGCGAGCCTGTTCGTCAGCCCGTCCTCCCGCGCGACCACCCTCCCGCATGAGGGCCCTGGACCTTCCTTTTATAGATGCAAGGAGAGGGTCCAAGTGTACAATGGGGGTGTAGCTATGTGCTAACGTGTCTGGCAGAGAGGTGCCAGAGCCCTGTGTACATGCCAACGTGGCTGTCGGAGAGGTGCTAGAGCCCTGTGTGCGCGGTGTCGTGGCCGTCGGAGGAGCGCTTGAGCCCTGTTGAAGCACAGCTGTCGGGGCTGCCGGGACCTTGCTGACGTTTCCTTGCTTTCGTAGGGGGCTTGAGAACCGCCGTCGTCATGGACGCACGCTGGGTGCCATCATTACTTGTTTTACCGGGGCGAGCCAGATGGGACGCCAGTCTTGTTCCCCGTAGCCTGAGCTAGTCAGGGGTAGGGTAATGATGTGTCCCCTGTGGCATGGTCGGTCCGAGCCCAAGGTCGGGCGAGGCAGAGACTCATCCTGAGGCCGAGGCCGGGGTCGGGCGAGGACGCGATTCCTCCCGAGGTCGAGGTTGAGGCCGAGCCCTGGGGTCGGGTGAGGCAGAGACCACCTTCCGAGGTCGAGGTTGAGGCCGAGCCCTGGGGTCGGGCGAGGCGGAGACCACCTTTCGAGGCCAAGGCCCAAGGTCGGGCGAGGCGGAGCTTCCTATTGCGCCTGAGGCTGGACTTAGCTGTTGTCATCCTCACCCTGGCGGGTGGCACAGCAGTCGGAGAGGTGCGAGCGACGCTGTTTTCCTGTCAGGTCGGTCAGTGGAAGGGCGAAGTGACTGCGGTCACTTCGACCTTACCGACTGAGGCGCGTGTGTCAGGATAAGGTGTCAGGCAATCCTCGCATTGAATGCGCCTGCGACACGGTCGGTTGGTGAGGCGATTTGGCCAAGGTTGCTTCACAACGAAGCCTGCCCGAGCTGGGCTTCGGGCGAGTCGAGGGTGCGCCCATTGCTTGAGGAGGCCCTCGGGCGAGGCGTGAATTCGTCTGGGACTACTGTTCCTGTCTAAGGCTGGACTCGGGCGAGGCGAGATCGCGTCCCTTGAGTAGACGGAGCCTTGACCTGAATTGCGCCCATCAGTCTCTGCAGCTTGCACTGATGGTGGTTACCAGCCGTGTTTAGGAGTGTTGGGGGTACCCCTAATTATGGTTACCAACACAAAGGGGGGAAGAACACGGCTCGTGTTATCCTGCGCCAAGGGGGGATGCGCTTGCAGTAGGGGTTACAAGCGTTTGCGAGGGAGAGAGAGCGAGCCTGTTCGTCAGCCCGTCCTCCCGCGCGACCACCCTCCCGCATGAGGGCCCAGGACCTTCCTTTTATAGATGCAAGGAGAGGGTCCAGGTGTACAATGGGGGTGTAGCTATGTGCTAATGTGTATGGCAGAGAGGTGCTAGAGCCCTGTGTACATGCCAACGTGGCTGTCGGAGAGGTGCTAGAGCCCTGTGTGCGCGGTGTCGTGCCGTCGGAGGAGCGCTTGAGCCCTGTTAAAGCACAACTGTCGGGGCTGCGGGGACCTTGCTGACGTATCCTTGCTTCCGTAGGGGGCTTGAGAACCGCCATCGTCATGAACGCACGCGGGGTGCCATCATTACTTGTTTTACCAGGGCGAGCCAGATGGGACGCCGGTCTTGTTCCCCGTAGCCTGAGCTACTCAGGGGTAGGGTAATGATGTGTCCCCTGTGGCGTGGTCGGTCCAAGCCCAAGGTCGGGCGAGGCGGAGACTCCTCCTGAGGCCGAGGCCGGGGTCGGGCGAGGACGCGATTCCTCCCGAGGTCGAGGTTGAGGCCGAGCCCTGGGGTCGGGCGAGGCGGAGACCACCTTCCGAGGTCGAGATTGAGGCCGAGCCCTGGGGTCGGGCGAGGCGGAGACCACCTTCCGAGGTCGAGATTGAGGCCGAGCCCTGGGGTCGGGCGAGGCGGAGACCACCTTCCGAGGCCGAGGCCCAAGGTCGAGCGAGTCGGAGCTTCCTGTTGCGCCTGAGGCTGGACTTAGCTGTTGTCGTCCTCACCCTTGCGGGTGTCACAGCAGTCGGAGAGGGGCGAGCGGCGTTGTTTTCCTGTCAGGTCGGTCAGTGGAAGGGCGAAGTGATTGTGGTCACTTCGACCTTGCCGACTGAGGCGCGTGTGTCAGGATAAGGTGTCAGGCGATCCTCGCATTGAATGCGCCTATGACACGGTCGGTTGGTGACGCGATTTGGCCAAGGTTGCTTCACAACGAAGCCTGCCCGAGCTAGGCTTCGGGCGAGTCGAGGGTGCGCCCGTTGCTTGAGGAGGCCCTCGGGCGAGGCGTGAATTTGTCTGGGACTACTGTTCCTGCCCGAGGCCGGGCTCGAGCGAAGTGAGATCGCGTCCCTTGAGTAGACGGAGCCTTGACCTGAATTGCGCCCATCAGTCTCTGCAGCTTGCACTGATGGTGGTTACCAGCCGTGTTTAGGAGTGTTGGGGGTACGCCTAATTATGGTACCCGACAGGTTGTATCACGAATTCAGATGGATAATGTAGTTGTCGATATAGCCGCACAACTTATTTGCCAATACTAACTAAAATCACCATCGAGGTATAATATCAGTACACTTTCCTCCTGACCACTCGGGCAACTTACCCTACTAGTTGAAAAACATCGAAGTTAACATTGTGTGTACCTTTCTGGTTGGAAAATACAACTGAGAGCACCTAGAGGGGGGTAATTAGGTGATCCTATAAAAAATAGCTCAACAAAACAAATTTGGTTTAATATTGGATTAGATATATCAAGAACCAAGTCCTAATGAAAGGAGTGCGAGGAGAGGACTTCTTCACTTAATTGCTTTCACAAGGTGAGTATTGAACCTATAGCAATTATATAAGTGAAGTGAGAGAAAGAGACAAGTGACACGATTTTTATCCAGTGTTCGGTCAAGTATAATATACTTGCCTACTCCATGTTGTGGCGTCCCAATGGACGAGGGTTGCACTCAACCCCTCTCAAGTGATCTAAAGATCAACTTGAATACCATAGTTATCTCTTTATCTCAATAATATCCCGTTGTGAGGAATCTCCATAATTTGGAGTCTCTCACGCCTTACACAACTGATCTCGAATGAACACAAGAGTAAAGAGGAGTAGAAACACACACAGTAACTTAGGTTGCAGCAACAACACGCACACAAGTCAAGAAAAGAGCACACGAAAACAACACAGCGGAATCACGGCTCAAAGAAGTGCTCAGATCTCTATCTCAATGAAACAATGGCGTGATTGATAAGTCTCGACGTTGTAGGATGTTCAATTAGTACTTGGTGTAGTGCTCCATGCGCCTAGGGGTCCCTTTTATAGCCCCAAGGGACCTAGGAGCCGTTGTAGCTCCATTTGGAAGGCTCTGGTTGCCTTCTATGTGCGGGTGCACCGGACAGTGAATATTGCGCGGGCAGAGAATCACATGATTGGCTGGTTTCCTCTTCTGGGGGCACCGAACCGTCCGATGGGTGGCACCCGACTGTCCGGTGCTCTAGTTGACTGTTGGCCCTCGGCCAACGTGGTAGCTAGCTGTTGGCGGCTGACACACTGGACAGTCCGACGCTCCGCGCGGACGGTCCGGTGAATTATAGCCGACGCAGGCAGTTGGTCGGACTGTGCACCAGACTGTCCGGTGGGTGGCACCGGACCGTCCGGTGCTACGCAATCCAACACACTTTTTCCTTTTTCTTTCTTGTTCTCTTTTGCTCCTTTTGACTTGGTTTCATAAAGTCCCTGGCACTTATACAAATATGATTAGCACATAAAACAATTGTCTAAGTGTATAGAGGTTACCTTTTTACTTGGTCCATATAAATTTGCACTATGTCCTCTTCCAAGTTCAATTTGCTTCATGTACCTTTGCTCATTTGTCATGTTAGTCTAACATAATGTGTTGTGCATTTATTCACCAAAACAATATAGAAATGGTCCAAAGGCACATTTCTCTTTCAATCTCCCCCTTTTTGGTGATTTATGCCAACACATTAAAAAGCAACTCATAATGCGCTAACATATCCAAATATCAGCTAAAAAGTGCAAATTGATGTCAAATTGAAGACCAATAAAATTATCATAGGATTTGGCATATTTGGATCATTTTTGCCACCACTTGGTTTGTTTTTGTAAAACAAACTTACTTTTCTATCTCTATGTCAAAAGCACTTTGTTTTGGCAAATCAAAGTAACTTTTAAGAGTAGTTTTGATTAAGAGTCAGAAAACTCCCCCTTTTCACATAATTGAATTTCTGCCCCACAAGAGAGCAGTTTTTGCAATAAAAGGGTTTTGATAAAAAAACCCAGGTATACTTACACTAAATTTTTGAAAAATTCACAAGTGGTAGCTGATCCAGTTGCTTTGGCCTTAGTTTCTCCCCCTTTGGCATTAAGGACCAAAACATAAGAACTATTTGACCTTTTAACCTCATTGCCTTACAAATATTTCAACTAAAATCCAAGGGCATTGAGAGAACACAATAGGGAGTTGGAGAAAAGATCATTGATACCGGAATGCAGTGGAAGCCTCTTCTTTCTCCAAGTTTACCTTTTTCCCTTTCAATCCATCTTTGAGACTACTACATCATAAGTACTCAACCAAAACATTAGTCTCAAAGGGTCAGGTTGTAGCACATCCTCCCCCTAAACACATGCATCTTTTGCACAAGGACTTGTGAGGTCCAGGGATGACTTGTACAACTTGAGCACCAAAATACACAAGTAAAGATGATGATGCTAAAAAGAACATGATCAAAGGCATAAAACACATGTATACTATAGATCAATCCAAGTTCCGCGAATCTAAGACATTTAGCTCACTATGCAACTTGCAAAACCTTTTCTCATCTAAAGGTTTGGTGAAGATATCAGCTAGCTGGTTTTCGGTGCTTATATGGCAAACATCGATATCTCCCCTTTGCTGGTGGTCTCTCAAAAATTGATACCGGATGTCTATGTGCTTAGTGCGGCTGTGTTTAACAGGATTATCCGCCAAGCGGATTGCACTCTCATTATCACATAGGAGTGAGACTTTGCTCAGATTGTAGCCGAAGTCCCGGAGGGTTTGCATCATCCAAAGTAGTTGCGCGCAACTCTGGCCTGCGGCAACATACTCGGCCTCGACAATGGATAGGGCAACAAATGTTTGTTTCTTTGAGTTCCAAGACACCAGGGGCCTTCCTAGAAACTGACAAGTCCCTAATGTGCTCTTCCTATCAACCTTGCACCCGACATAGTCGGAATCTGAATATACGATTAAGTCAAAGGTAGACCCCTTTGGATACTAGATCCTGAAGCAACCCGTATGATCTAAATATCTAAGAATTCGCTTCATGGCCACAAGATGACATTCCTTGGGGTCAGATTGAGATCTAGCACACATGCATACGCTAAGCATTATATCTGGTCTACTAGCACAAAGATAAAGTAATGAACCTATCATAGGTCGTATGCCTTTTGATCAACAGACTTACCTCCCTTGTCGAGGTCCAAGTGTCTGTTGGTTCCCATTAGCATCTTGGCGGGCTTTGCGTCCTTCATCCCAAACCTTTTGAGCAAGTCTTGAGTGTACATGGTTTGGGATATGAACGTTCCTTCCTTGAGTTGCTTCACTTGAAATCCGTGGAAGGAGTTCAACTCGCCCATCATTGACATTTCGAATTTCTGCATCATTACCCTGCTAAACTCTTCACAAGACTTTTGATTAGTAGAAACAAATATTATGTCATCGACATTTGGCAAACAAACAAATCACCATTACAAGTCTTAGTAAAGAGAGTAGGATCTGCTTTCCTCACCTTGAAAGCATTAGAAATGAGAAAACTCTCTAAGGCATTCATACCATGCTCTTGGAGCTTGCTTAAGTCCATAGAGCGCCTTGGAGAGCTTATAAACATGGTCGGGATACCTGTCATCTTCAAAGCCAGGGAGTTGTTCCACGTACACTTCCTCCTTGATTGGTTCATTGAGGAAGGCGCTCTTCACGTCCATTTGAAACAACTTAAACGAATGGTGAGCAACATAGGCCAATAATATGCGAATTGACTCAGGCCTAGCTACAGGAGCAAACATCTCCTCAAAATCCAAACCTACGATTTGGTCATAGCCTTTTGCTACAAGTCGAGCCTTGTTTCTTGTCACCACCCCGTGCTCATCTTGCTTGTTGTGGAACACCCACTTGGTTCCCACAACATTTTGCTTTGGACGTGGCACCAGGCTCCACACTTCATTTCTCTTGAAGTTGTTGAGCTCTTCCTGCATGGCCAACACCCAGTCCGGATCCTGCAAGGATTCTTCTACCCTAAAAGGCTCAATAGAAGAAACAAACGAGTAATGCTCACAAAAATTTGCTAATCGTGAGCGAGTGGCTACTCCCTTGCTGATGTCACCTAGAATCCGATCCATTGGATGATTCCTTTGGATGGTGGCCCGGACATGAGTTGGAGGTGCCTGTGGTAATTCTTCCTCCTTGTCCTTTTCTTCGTGTGCTCCCCCTTAATTCATGCCTTCTTCTTGAGGTACCTGCTCCTCATCTTGAGTTGGGGGTTACACCACTGTTGAGGAGGATGGTTGATCCTGTTCTTGTTGTTCCTGAGGTCACACATCACCTATTGCCATAGTTCTAATTGTGACCGTTGGAACCTCATCTTCATCTATATCATCAAGATCAATTTGCTCTCTTGGAGAGCCATTAGTTTCCTCAAATACAACATCACTAGTGACTTCAACCAAACCTGAGGATTTGTTGAAGACCCTATATGCCTTTGTATTTGAATCATAACCTAGTAAAAACCCTTCTACAGCTTTGGGAGCAAACTTTGAATGCCTACCTCTCTTAACCAAGATGTAGCATTTGCTCCCAAATACATGAAAGTATGAAACATTGGGTTTGTTACCGGTTAGGAGTTCGTATGATGTCTTCTTGAGAAGGCGATGAAGATAGAGACGATTTATGACATGGCAAGTCGTATTCACCGCTTCCGACCAAAATCACTTTAGCGTCTTGTATTCTCCCAGCATCGTCCTTGCCATGTTGATTAGCGTCCTGTTCTTCCTCTCTACTACACCATTTTGGTGTGGTGTGTAGGGAGCGGAGAACTCATGCTTGATGCCTTCCTCCTCAAGATATTCTTCCACTTGGATATTCTTGAACTCAGATCCATTCTCGCTCCTAATTTTCTTCACCTTGAGCTCAAACTCGTTTTGGGCTCTCCTTAGGAAGCGCTTTAATGTACTTTGGTTTTTTGATTTATCCTGCAAAAAGAATACCCAAGTGAAGTGGGAAAATCATCAACAATTACAAGACCATACTTACTTCCCCCGATGCTAAGATAAGCAACGGGCTCGAAGAGATCCATGTGGAGAGTTCCAGTGGTCTTGAAGTTGTCATCATGTTCTTGCTTGGATGAGTTGTTCCCACTTGCTTCCCTGCCTGGCACGCTGCACAAGGTCTGTCTTTCTCAAAACAGACATTGGTTAGTCCTAACATATGTTCTCCCTTTAGAAGCTTATGAAGATTCTTCATTCCAATATGTGCTAGACGGCGGTGCCAGGGCCAACCCAAGTTAGTCTTAGCGATTAAACATGCATCTAGATCGGCATTCTCTTTAGTGAAATCAACTAAATAAAGCTTGTCGTCTAATACACCTTTAAAGGCTAATGAACCATCACTTCTTCTAAAGAAAGATACATCAATATTTGTAAACAAGCAATTATAGCCCATGTGACATAATTGACTTAAAGAAAGCAAATTGTAACTAAGCGATTCTACTAAGAATACATTGGAAATTGAATGCTTGGTAGTGATGGCTATTTTACTCAAACCTTTGATCTTGCCATGATTCCCATCTCCAAAGATAATCGTATCTTGGGAATCTTTGTTCTTGACGTAGGAGGTGAACATCTTCTTCTCCTCGTCCGTCATGTGGTTTGTGCATCCACTGTCAATAATCTAACTTGTGCCCCCAGATGCATAAACCTGTAAGGTGATTTAAGCTTGGGATTTAGGTCCCAATTCTTGTTGGGTCCTAAGAGTTGGGTCCTACAAGGTTAGTCACATGAGACTTTGGAATCCAAATGCAAGTCTTTCATCTCTTGCACTTAGGCCACAAATTTTGCAACTACTTTATCATTTTTGCAAATTAGCACATATGAAGCATCATAAGTCCAATAAAGCATAGTTGGGCCATTAGATGCATTTCTAGGTGCATTTGATACTACATGATGAACATGGCGCCTAGGTCTACTCCTACCATGAACATGAGAAGAACTAGAGGATGCAAACATGACATGAGAATTAAAGACAACATCATGACGTACAGGGAAAACAACATGATCATAACAGTCATCATGATGAGCAACATTAGTGGCATTCTTAACATGACCGTACAAATAAGCATGATTCTTTTTGTCCTGAAAAGAATGGGAGCTACTAGCCATAGGTGCCTTTCCTTTCTCCATGATGATATTAGAGTCCCTTTGGCTTGCTAAGTTCTTGGTTCCCTTTTGAAAACCAAGTCCATCCTTAATGGAGGGATGTCTACCAATGGTGTAGGCATCCCTGTCAAATTTTATTTTTCATTCTCATTCTTGCAAGTTTTAAGTTGAGCATTAAGATTTGCAATTTCATCATTCAACTTAGAGATAGTGTATGATTATTGCAAGCATCAACATCAAAATCTTTACATCTATTGCAAATGGAAACATGCTCCATAGATGAACTAGCAATATCTAATTTTTCTATTCTAGTATTTAAATTAGCATTTGATCTCTTAAGGCTAGAGATAGACTCATGGCAAGAAGACAATTCAGAAGACATAATTTCATTTCTCTTAGTCTCTAAAGCAAGAGATTTTTCAACATTAACAATTTTATCATGTTCTTCATAAAGAATATCTTCTTGTTTTTCTAACAACCTATTCTTCTCATTAAGGGCATCAATTAATTCATTGATTTCGTTTACTTTTGATCTATCTAAACCCTTAAAGAGATCACTATAGTCTACATCATTATCAGATTCCTCATCACTAGAAGAAGTGTACTTAGGGGTATCTCGTGTACGTACCTTCTTCTCCTTAACCATGAGGCATGTGTGATGTTCGTTGGGGCAGAGGGAGGACTTGTCAAAGGCGGAGGCAACAAGTCCCTCATCGTTGGAGTCGGATGAAGAGCAGTCTGAGTCCCACACCTTGCCGATGTGAGCCTCGCCCTTTGCCTTCCGGTAGTTCTTTTTATTCTGCTTCTTCCATTTCTTTTCGTGTCCCTAGTCATTTTCATTATCGGGACATTGTGCAATAAAATGACCAGACTTACCGCATTTGAAACACGAGCGCTTCCCCTTGATTTATTCTTGTTGGGGTACTCCTTGCGTCCTTTTAACGTGGTCTTGAAGCGTTTAATCACAAGCGCCATTTCTTCCTCGTTGATCCCGGCAGACTCCACTTTTGCCACCTTGTTAGTTAGCGCCTCCTGGCTGTTTGTTGCTTTAAGAGCAACGGGCTACGGCTCGTAGAGAGGAAGTGGTCCGTTGTCAATATCATCAATGTACCTTGCCTCTTTTACCATCATACGCCCGCTTACGAATTTTCCAAAAATTTCCTCAGGCGTCATCTTGTTGTACTTCGGATTCTCACAAATAAGGTTTACAAGATGAGGATCAATAACGGTAAATGACCTTAGCACGAGTCGAATGACATCATGATTTGTCCATCTTGTACTCCCATAGCTCCGGATCTTGTTCACCATGGTCTTGGGTTTGTTGGATCTTTCAGTTGACTCCTCTCCCTGTTTCATGGCGAACCTTCCCAACTCTCCTTCTACCAGTTCCATTTTTGTGATCATGGTGGCGTTGTTACCCTCATGAGAGATTTTGAGGGTATCCTATATTTGTTTGGCATTGTCCAAGCCACTAACCTTGTTGTACTCATCTCTACATAGAGACGCTAACAAAACAATAGTAGCCTGGGCATTCTTATTAGTTTGTTCATTAATAAAAATAGGATTATCACTACTATCAAAATGCATTCCATTTTCCAAATGCTAGGATGGAGAGAAAATAAATGAATACGCATGTTATGACTCCAAAAAGAGTAGTCGTCTCCATCAAAGTGGGGGATGTTTACAAGTGGAATAGACAACAAATGTGCTTTTGAATTGTAGGGAATACGAGAGTAATCAAAAGAATAGTTTTGATTAACCGTTTTCTTTTTCGACGAGGTGTCTTCATTGTCGTCGTCCCTTGGTGAAGAAGAGGAGGCGTCGCTGTCGTAGTAGATAATCTTCTTGATGCGCCTTTTCTTCTTCCCATCCTTTCTCTTGTTATTTGAGCCAGAGTCAGTGGTCTTGTAACCTTTTGGCTCATCGATGTTGAGAGTCTCCTTCTCCTTGTCGTTGATCACCATTCCCTTGCCCTTAGGATCCATCTCTTCAGGTGGTTAGTCCCTCGATGAAGAGAACAGCTTCGATACCAATTGAGAGCACCTAGAGGGGGGTGAATAGGTGATACTGTAAAACATATCTCAACAAAACAAACTTGGTCTAATATTGGATTAGATATATCAAGAACCAAGTCCGAATGAAAGGAGTGTGAGGAGAGGACTTCTACACTTAATTGCTTTCACAAGGTGAGTATTGAACTTATAGCAATTATATAAGTGAAGTGAGAGAGAGAGGAATCGTAACAAAAAAGAGACAAGTGACACAGTGATTTTTATCTAGTGGTTCGGTCAAGTATAATATACTTGCCTACTCCATGTTGTGGTGTCTCAATGGACGAGGGTTGCACTCAACCCCTTTCAAATGATCTAAAGATCAACTTGAATACCACGATTCTCTCTTTATCTCAATAATATCCCGTTGTGAGGAATCTCCATAATTTGGAGTCTCTCACGCCTTACACAATAGATCTCAAATGAACACAAGAGTAAGGGGGAGTAGAAACACACACAAGCACTTAGGTTGCAGCAACAACACGCACACAAGTCAAGAAAAGAGCACACGAAAACAACACAACTGATTCATGGCTCAAAGAAGTGCTCAAATCTCTATCTCAATGAAACAATGGCATGATTGCGAAGACTTGGCATTGTAGGATGTTCAATGTGTGCTTAGTGTAGTGCTCCATGCGCATAGGGGTCCCTTTTATAGCCCAAAGGGACCTAGGAGCCGTTGGAGCTCCATTTGGTAGGCTCTGGTTGCCTTCTGTCCACGCACACCGGACAGTGAACAGTGCGTGTGTTGGTCTCTTGTTTCCAAATAGTGTGAATCAAGAACAAGGCAACATAATTGTTAAAGATTAGGAACCTTCATCCTCTGAAGCATCATCTCCTCTCGGATATAATGCTCTTCAGATGAAGGTCATGAAGGACGCACCTTCATCATTCGTGAGAATAACAATTCATAGAGATGATAAATATTATCCAGTCATATATCAATTCGCATATTTATTTCATGATAAACATATGAATATCAGTAAGATTTATATTGCGTTGATACCTTCGGCTTGTTCGAAGGTGTTGACACGAGAGCGATTACAATCCAGCTGATTGAAGTGTTAAAGACATTTGAAATATACCTTCATCAGCTTACTCCCGAAGCTTTAATTAAAGTGGGAGTTTTTATTTGGGCTATGAGGAGCCAAGGGCTAGAGCCGGATGCGAGATGCTTCTGTATTATTCATGAATTATCTTACCAGACGAAGGCAACTGGGAAGGAACAGTACCATAACAACTTCGGGTGCTATAGCTTTGTGCCCCGCTTTTATGCAAGATATCTCATGCCAACATTTCGAAAGAAATGACCGGGCTCTTGGATGAAACAATGGTTATATGTGAAGAATGATCTGAGTGAGAGGGAAGATGCAAGGGGCATTGTTGAGCATCCCATATGGTCACGCTTTGGCATTAGAAGGCCGACCATTGCAATTGGGAACGAAGTGCAAGCGTGTTTAATGGCTTTCAACACCGTGTGCACTTACATCGGTACCTGTCGGCGTTTCGAGACAGGGGGGTCCCTAAGCCGACGAGTGAGTGTGCTGCGTGCCCCAGCCCAGATGGGTCGAGCGCGTGGGCGAGCGCGAAGGGGGGAGAGGCGAGGTGGCCGGAGTCGAGCGTGAGAGAGGTGGAAGTCCCGCGGCCTTCGTGTTCGTCCCGCGCCCAGGTCAGGTGCGCTTGCAGTAGGGGGGTTACAAGCGTCCACGCGGGTGAGGGAAGCGAGCGGCCCCAAGAGAGCGCCTGTCCCGTCCTCGGTCCCGCGCGGCCAACCTTCTCTAAGAAGGCCCTGGTCCTCCCTTTTATAGTCGTAAGGAGAGGATCCAGGTGTACAATGGGGGGTGTAGCAGAGTGCTACGTGTCTAGCAGAGGGAGAGCTAGCGCCCTAGGTACATGCCAATGTGGCAGCCGGAGAGATCTGGGCACCCTGCTGGCGTGATGTCGTGGCTGTCGGAGGTGCGGCGGAGCCTGGCAGAGGGACAGCTGTTGGAGCGGTCGAGTCCCTGCTGACGTCGTCCTGCTTCCGTAAGAGAGCTGGGGGCCGCCGTCGTCATAGAGCTTGTGGAGCGCCATCATTGCCCCTCCGGCGGAGCTGGGCGGATGGGACGCCGGTCTTGTTCTCCGTGACCCGAGTCGATTCGGGGTAGGATGATGATGGCGCTTCCTGTTGACGTGGCGGTCTGTGCCCTAGGCAGGGCGACGTGGGGGTTCCTCCGAAGCCGAGGTTGAGTCTGCCTTTCATTGCCGTGGCCGAGCCCGAGCCATGGGGTCGGGCGAGGCGGAAGTCGTTCGGCCGAGGCCAGGGCGGAGTCCGAGCCCTGGGGTCGGGCGAGGCGGAGTTTCGTCGTCTTCCGGGTCTTAGCCCGAGTCCGAGCCCTGGGGTCGGGCGGAGCGGAGTTCGCCGTCTTCCGGGTCTTAGCCCGAGTCCGAGCCCTGGGGTCGGGCGGAGCGGAGTTCGCCGTCTTCCGGGTCTTAGCCCGAGTCCGAGCCCTGGGGTCGGGCGGAGCGGAGTTCGCCGTCTTCCGGGTCTTAGCCCGAGTCCGAGCCCTGGGGTCGGGCGGAGCGGAGTTCGCCGTCTTCCGGGTCTTAGCCCGAGTCCGAGCCCTGGGGTCAGGCGGAGCGGAGTTCGCCGTCTTCCGGGTCTTAGCCCGAGTCCGAGCCCTGGGGTCGGGCGGAGCGGAGTTCGCCGTGGCGCCTTTGGCAAGGCCTGACTGCCTGTCAGACTCACTCTGTCGAGTGGCACTGCAGTCGGAGTGGCGCAGGCGGCGCTGTCCTTCTGTCAGACTGGCCAGTGAAGCGGTGGAGTGACGGCGGTCACTTCGGCTCTGCCGGGGGCGCGTGTCAGGATAAAGGTGTCAGGCCACCTTTGCGTTAAATGCCCCTGCAATTTGGTCAGTCGGTGCGGCGATTTAGTCAAGGTTGCTTCTGAGCGAAGCCAAAGCCTCGGGCGAGCCGGTGATGTGTCCGCCATAAAAAGGGGGCCTCGGGCGAGACGGAAGTCTCTCGAGGTCGGCTGCCCTTGGCCGAGGCTAGGCTCGGGTGAAGCGTGATCGAGTCACTCGTGTGGACTGATCCCTGACTTAATCGTACCCATCAGGCCTTTGCAGCTTTATGCTGATGGGGGTTACCAGCTGAGAATTAGGCGTCTTGAGGGTACCCCTAATTATGGTCCCCGACAGTAGCCCCCGAGCCTCGAAGGGAGTGTTAGCACTCGCTTGGAGGCTTTTGTCGCACTTTTTTGCAAGGGGACCAGCCTTTCTCGGTTGCATTTCGTTCCGGTGGGTGCGCGCGAGCGCACCCGCCGGGTGTAGCCCCCGAGGCCTCGGAGGAGTGGTTACACTCCTTCGAGGTCTTAATACCTTGCGTAACGCTTCGGCTGGTCTGGTCGTTCCCTCATGCGAACTGGCCGTAGCCCGGGTGCACGGTCGGGGCCCAAGCTCTCGGGCTGGTATGTTGACGCTGTCAACGATTTGGCCGGAGCCGGTTTTTGCGAGAGCAGCCCCCGAGCCTCTGCACAGGGCGAGAGGACGATCAGGGACAGACTCGACTTTTTACATACGCCCCTACGTCGCCTTTCCGCAAGGAGGAGGGGGGGGAGTGCGCCATGTTACCCTCGATGGGCACCGAACATGGTGTCTCCGGTGAGCTGCAAGCGGGTAATCCGAGTGGACGTCCG
Organism: Zea mays; assembly: GCF_902167145.1. Taxonomy (NCBI): domain Eukaryota; kingdom Viridiplantae; phylum Streptophyta; class Magnoliopsida; order Poales; family Poaceae; genus Zea; species Zea mays. The sequence goes on along the minus strand of NC_050100.1, from coordinate 55,518,590 downwards.
TGCCCCGTTCGTTGGGGGTCGGCTAGGGGCCCAGAGGCACGCCCAAAAGTACCTGCGGGTGATTTGCCGGACCCGGTCCCCTGGCGACGGGGTCCGAGGGCTCGATGCCTCCCTCCGATGGGATTCCGTTACAAGATCGTTCCCGCTGGTCTCGGAAATGTCCTAGGGTACCTCGGGAGCGCAGCCCGAGCCTCGGTTATGTATCGAACGTACCCCTGGTCATCCCTCGCTCGGTGTCTGAGGCGACTGTGAACCCTTCGGGGGCCAGCCTTCGAACCCCTGATCAGTAATGGGCGCGGAGCCCGAGTAGCCTGAGGCGGCCATGGAACCCTTCGGAGGGCCGGCCTTCGAACCCCTGACCAGTAGTGGGTGTCGGGCCCACGCGATCTGAGGCGACTGTTGAACCCTTCGGAGGGCCAGCCTTCGAACCCCTGATCAGTAGTGGGGGCTCGGAGCCCGGTTCCTTCGCGGAGAAGGGTCCTTTTCGGGGTATCCCCCTTTCCCGGTCCCTGTTGCAAGAGATAGAGAAAGAGGAAAAAGGAAAAGGATACGAAATCGAATGACGTGGCGTACCTTTTCTGACGCGGTTATTATGGCGAAGGTGAAGCGTCGCGCGCTCCTCCCGTCAGAGACGCCGCCTGTCCCGCCGCGGAGTAAATGCGACGGGGCGAGTGGTTGGCGGGGCGGCCGTTGCGCGTGTGCGATCCGTTTGAGGAACAGGTCACGGGTGCACCGTCTCCACGCCGTGAGAGGAGGCTCCCAGTCCACCCGGATATGGTGATCCTCGCAAAAATCCAAGAATTTTTTGCCGGTGAACTGGGTGCCGTTGTCGGTGATGATGGAGTTCGGGACCCCGAAGCGATGGATGATGTTGGTGAAGAACGCCACCGCCTGCTCGGACCTGATGCTGTTCAGAGGTCGGACCTCGATCCACTTGGAGAATTTGTCGATGGCGACCAGCAGGTGCGTGTAGCCCCCGGGCGCCTTCTGCAAGGGACCGACGAGGTCCAGACCCCATACAGCGAAGGGCCAGGTGATGGGTATTGTCTGCAGAGCCTGAGCGGGCAGGTGCGTCCGCTTCGCATAGAATTGGCACCCTTCGCAGGTGCGGACAATTCTAGTGGCGTCAGCCACCGCCGTTGGCCAGTAGAAGCCTTGCCGGAAAGCATTTCCGACAAGGGCTCGGGGCGCTGCGTGGTGGCCGCAAGCCCCCGAGTGTATTTCTTGCAGCAGTTCCCGACCTTCGGTGATGGAGATGCATCGCTGGAGGATGCCCGAGGGGCTGCGATGGTAGAGCTCCTCTTCGTCGCCCAGCAAGACGAATGACTTGACGCGTCGCGCTACCCGCCGAGCCTCGACTTGGTCGAGGGGTAGCTCTCCTCGACGGAGATATTGCAGGTACGGGGCCTGCCAATCTTGATCTGGCGTGGCCCCGCTCTGCCCTTCCTCGACGTTCAGTGCCCCGCCCTCGGGGGCCGAGGGTACCTCGGGCTGTGCCGAGGGTACCTCGGGCTGTGCCGAGGGTACCTCGGGCTGAGCCGAGGGTACCTCGGGCTCGGGCGCGTCGTCGAGCTTGACGGAGGGTTGATGCAGATCCCGGGAGAAGACGTCCGGGGGGACTGTCGTTCGCCCCGAGGCTATCTTAGCCAGCTCGTCTGCGGTTTCGTTGTAGCGCCGAGCGATGTGGCTGAGCTCGAGCCCGAAGAACTTGTCTTCCAGGCGCCGAACCTCGTCGCAGTAGGCCTCCATCTTCGGGTCACGGCAGTGGGAGTTTTTCATGACTTGGTCGATGACGAGCTGCGAATCACCGCGGGCGTCGAGGCGTCTGACCCCTAGCTCGATGGCGATCCGCAATCCGTTGACCAGAGCTTCGTACTCGGCCACATTGTTGGACGCCGGGAAATGGAGGCGCAGCACGTAGCGTAAGTGCTTTCCGAGGGGCGAGATGAAGAGCAGGCCCGCGCCGGCCCCCGTCTTCATCAGCGACCCGTCGAAAAACATGGTCCAGAGCTCTGGTTGGATCGGAGTCGTTGGCAGCTGGGTGTCGACCCATTCGGCCACGAAATCCGCCAACACCTGGGACTTGATGGCCTTCCGAGGGGCGAACGAGATCGTTTCGTCCATGATTTCCACCGCCCACTTTGCGATCCTGCCCGAGGCCTCCCGGCACTAGATGATCTCCCCCGGGGGAAGGATGACACCACAGTTACCGGATGAGACTCGAAGTAGTGTCGCAGCTTCCGCCTTGTCAGGATCACAGCATACAGCAGCTTTTGAGCTTGTGGGTAGCGGATCTTAGTCTCGGACAACACTTCGCTGATGAAGTAGACCGGCCTCTGAACGGGCAATGCATGCCCTTCCTCTTGCCTTTCGACCACAATCGCGGCGCTAACCACCTGAGTGGTCGCGGCGACGTAGACCAAGAGGGCTTCTGCGTCCGCCGGGGGCACCAAGACAGGCGCCTTTGTAAGGAGCGCCTTCAGGTTGCCGAGGGCTTCCTCGACCTCAGGGGTCCGAGCGAAACACTCGGCCTTCCTTAAGAGGCGGTACAGAGGCAGACCTCTTTCGCCGAGGCGTGAGATGAAGCGGCTCAGGGCCGCGAGGCATCCCATGACCCTCTGTACCCCTTTTAAGTCCTTGATGGGTCCCATGCTGGTAATGGCCGCGATCTTCTCCGGGTTGGCTTCGATGCCTCGCTCGGAGACGATGAACCCTAGGAGCATGCCTCGGGGCACCCCGAAGACACACTTCTCAGGATTAAGCTTGACTCCCTTCGCCTTGAGACACCGGAATGTCACTTCAAGGTCGGAGAGGAGGTCGGAAGCCTTCCTTGTCTTGACTACGATGTCATCGACGTAGGCCTCGACTGTGCGACCGATGTGTTCGCCGAACACATGGTTCATGCACCGCTGGTACGTCGCGCCCGCATTCCTCAAACCGAACGGCATGGTGACATAGCAGTACATGCCGAACGGCGTGATGAAAGAAGTCGCGAGCTGGTCGGACTCTTTCATCCGGATCTGGTGATACCCTGAGTAGGCATCGAGGAAGGACAGGGTTTCGCACCCAGCGGTGGAATCCACGATTTGGTCGATGCGAGGCAGAGGGTAGGGAACCTTCGGACATGCTTTGTTGAGACCAGTGTAGTCTACACACATCCGCCATTTCCCCCCTTTCTTCCTCACAAGCACAGGGTTGGCAAGCCATTCGGGATGGAATACCTCTTTGATGAACCCTGCTGCCATTAGCTTGTGGATCTCTTCGCCAATTACTCTGCGCTTCTCCTCGTCGAATCGGCGCAGAGGCTGCCTGACGGGTCGGGCTCCGGCCCGAATATCCAGCGAGTGCTCGGCGACATCCCTCGGTATGCCGGGCATGTCCGAGGGACTCCACGCAAAGACGTCGGCGTTTGCGCGGAGAAAGTCGACGAGCACTGCTTCCTATTTGGGGTCGAGCCCGGAACCGATCCAGACCTGCTTGGTGGTGTCGCCACTGGGGTCGAGAGGGACGACCTTGACCGTCTTCGCTGGCTCGAAGTTGCCGGCGTGGCGCTTCACGTCTAGCACCTCCTTGGAGAGGTTCTCCAGGTCGGCGATGAGGGCCTCGGACTCGGCGAGGGCCTCGGCGTACTCCACGCACTCCACGTCGCATTCGAACGCGTGTTTGTACGTGGGGCCGACGGTGATGACCCCGTTGGGGCCCGGCATCTTGAGCTTCAGGTAGGTGTAGTTGGGGACGGCCATGAACTTCGCGTAGCATGGCCTCCCTAGCACGGCATGGTAGGTTCCTCGGAACCCGACCACTTCGAACGTCAGGGTCTCCCTTCGGAAGTTGGAGGGTGTCCCGAAGCAGACGGGGAGGTCGAGTCGCCCGAGGGGCTGGACGCGCTTCCCAGGGATGATCCCGTGGAAGGGCGCAGCGCCTGCTCGGACGGAGGACAGATCGACGCGCAGGAGCTTGAGGGTCTCGGCGTAGATGATGTTGAGGCAGCTGCCCCCATCCATCAGGACCTTGGTGAGCCTGACATTGCCGACAACGGGGTCGACGACGAGCGGGTATTTCCCCGGGCTCGGCACATGATCGGGGTGGTCGGCCTGGTCGAAAGTGATGGGCTTGTCGGACCAGTCTAGGTAGACTGGCGCCGCCACCTTCACCGAGCAGACCTCCCGGCGCTCTTGCTTGCGGTGCCGAGCCGAGGTATTCGCCGCATGCCCTCCATAGATCATGAAGCAGTCGTGGACCTCGGGGAACTCTCCTGCTAGGTGATCTTCGTTCTTGTCGTCGTCGCGGGCCCTGCCACCCTCGGCGGGTGGCCCGGCCCTGTGGAAGTGATGCCGAAGCATAACGCACTCCTCGAGGGTGTGCTTGACGGGCCCCTGATGGTAGGGGCACGGCTCCTTGAGCATCTTGTCGAAGAGGTTTGCACCTCCGGGGGGCTTTCGAGGGTTCTTATACTCGGCGGCGGCGACAAGGTCCGCGTCAGCGGCGTCGCGTTTCGATTGCGACTTCTTCTTGCCTTTCTTCTTGGCGCCGCGCGGAGCAGACGCCTCGGGAGCTTCTTCCGATGGGCGGCCCTGGGGCTGCTTGTCCTTTCGGAAGATAGCCTCGACCGCCTCCTGGCCAGAGGCGAACTTGGTGGCGATGTCCATCAGCTCGCTCGCCCTGGTGGGGGTTTTGCGACCCAGCTTGCTCACCAGGTCGCGGCAAGTGGTGCCGGCGAGGAACGCGCCGATGACATCCGAGTCGGTGATGTTGGGCAGCTCGGTGCGCTGCTTCGAGAATCGCCGGATGTAGTCCCGGAGCGACTCCCCCGGCTGTTGCCGGCAGCTTCGAAGGTCCCAGGAATTCCCGGGGCGCACGTATGTGCCCTGGAAATTGCCAGCGAAGGCTTGGACCAAGTCGTCCCAGTTGGAGATCTGCCCCGGAGGCAGGTGCTCCAACCAGGCGCGAGCAGTGTCGGAGATGAACAGGGGGAGGTTACGGATGATGAGGTTGTCGTCGTCCGTTCCACCCAGTTGGCAGGCAAGGCGGTAGTCCGCGAGCCACAGTTCCGGTCTCGTTTCCCCCGAGTACTTCGTGATAGTAGTCGGGGGTCGGAACCGGGTCGGGAATGGCGCCCGTCGGATGGCCCGACTGAAGGCCTGCGGACCGGGTGGTTCGGGCGAGGGACTCCGATCCTCCCCGCTGTCGTAGCGCCCCCCACGCCTGGGGTGGTAGCCTCGGCGCACCCTTTCGTCGAGGTGAGCCCGACGGTCGCGTCGATGGTGCTCGTTGCCGAGGTGGCCCGGGGCCGCAGGCGCGGTGTTGCGCGTGCGCCCGGTGTAGACCGAGGCTTCCCGCATGAATCGGGAAGTCGCGGCATGAGGTTCCGAGGGATAACCTTGCCTTCAGGAGGCAGTGCTCTCGGCCCGCCGGGCCGCAGCGCCTTCCAGGAGATTCTTGAGTTCTCCCTGGATTCGCCGACCCTCGGTGGTTGACGGCTCCGGCATCGCGTGGATGAGCATTGCTGCGGTTGCCAGGTTCTGACCAACCCCGCTGGATGCGGGCGGCGGCCTGATCCTGACATCGTTGGCGACGCGGTGCTGGAGACCTTGGGGCAGGTGACGTATTTCTCCGGCCAGGGGTTGGCCCACCCATGCTTGTCCGACGTCCCGACGGATCGGCTCAAGCGCTCCTGTTCCCTCGTTGAGCCTGGCCTGCGCCTCGCGGACTTGCTCGAGTTGTGGGTCGTAACCCCCCGCCGGAGCGGGGACCACAGCTAGCTCCCGTGGGATGTCGGCGCGAGGCACCGGCCTAGGGAGATCACCGTCCTCCGGCATGCCAAGATGGTTGCCTTCGGAGGGATCCCCTAGCTCGATGTGGAAACATTCGCGGCTTGGGCCGCAGCTCTCGTCGCCAAGGCTGCGGCTTCCATCGGAACAGTCGGATAGGCAGTAGTCACATGCGGTCATGAAGTCCCGCACGGCACTGGGGTTGCCAAGTCCGGAGAAATCCCAACCGATGCTGGGATCGTCATCTTCCTCGGACCCAGAGGGCCCGTAGGTCGAGACGTCCGTCAGTCGGCCCCAAGGCGACCGCATACGGAACCTCAGTGGGGTTGCACCCGCCTCAATGAGGGCGCCCGCCAAAACGAGGTTGTTTGGCGGGTTGAGGCCGAGTCGAAATGATGCAAGATGGGAGTTAGTCGGTACCTTTTGGTCGACGAGGAGCGACGTAGTCACATCGGGGACTGGTTGCACCGTCATCTCTGGTTCGAGGGCGACGTCCTGCAGGCTTTCCGCGAGCGCGCCGGCGTCGTCTTCTTGCTCGGGGTCAGCGTGCCGCGGGGGGACGGCGCTTGCTTCCGTCTTGAACGCGAGATCGACGTCCGGCGTGCCTTCCGTCGGGGCGTCGGGGGCGTCGATTCGCTCGACGGCCGACGAAGCGCGGCCTCCCACCTGGCCTTGACGGCCCCGCCTCCTCCTCCGTTGGCGGGGGAGAGAACGGAGCGAGCCCGAATGTTGCCCTTCCACCACGCGGGGAAGACGTCGTCGATTCCGCCGCCGGCGGGTGGGTTGTCGGCCGCCATTGTCGTAGTCGCGCGGCGGTGGAAGAAGTATCATGTCGTAGCTGCCGTCGAAGGACATGAACTCAAGAGTCCCGAAACGAAGCACCGTCCCGGGCCGGAGAGGTTGCTGGAGACTGCCCATCTGGAGCTTGACGGGGAGCTGTTCGTCAGCACGCAGCAGGCCCCTACCTGGCGCGCCAACTGTCGGCGTTTCGAGACAGGGGGGTCCCTAAGCCGACGAGTGAGTGTGCTGCGTGCCCCAGCCCAGATGGGTCGAGCGCGTGGGCGAGCGCGAAGGGGGGAGAGGCGAGGTGGCCTGAGTCGAGCGTGAGAGAGGTGGAAGTCCCGCGGCCTTCGTGTTCGTCCCGCGCCCAGGTCAGGTGCGCTTGCAGTAGGGGGGTTACAAGCGTCCACGCGGGTGAGGGAAGCGAGCGGCCCCAAGAGAGCGCCTGTCCCGTCCTCGGTCCCGCGCGGCCAACCTTCTCTAAGAAGGCCCTGGTCCTCCCTTTTATAGTCGTAAGGAGAGGATCCAGGTGTACAATGGGGGGTGTAGCAGAGTGCTACGTGTCTAGCGGAGGGAGAGCTAGCGCCCTAGGTACATGCCAATGTGGCAGCCGGAGAGATCTGGGCACCCTGCTGGCGTGATGTCGTGGCTATCGGAGGTGCGGCGGAGCCTGGCGGAGGGACAGCTGTTGGAGCGGTCGAGTCCCTGCTGACGTCGTCCTGCTTCCGTAAGAGAGCTGGGGGCCGCCGTCGTCATAGAGCTTGTGGAGCGCCATCATAGCCCCTCCGGCGGAGCTGGCCGGATGGGACGCCGGTCTTGTTCTCCGTGACCCGAGTCGATTCGGGGTAGGATGATGATGGCGCTTCCTGTTGACGTGGCGGTCTGTGCCCTAGGCAGGGCGACGTGGGGGTTCCTCCGAAGCCGAGGTTGAGTCTGCCTTCCGTTGCCGTGGCCGAGCCTGAGCCATGGGGTCGGGCGAGGCAGAAGTCGTTCGGCCGAGGCCAGGGCGGAGTCCGAGCCCTGGGGTCGGGCGAGGCGGAGTTTCGTCGTCTTCCGGGTCTTAGCCCGAGTCCGAGCCCTGGGGTCGGGCGGAGCGGAGTTCGCCGTCTTCCGGGTCTTAGCCCGAGTCCGAGCCCTGGGGTCGGGCGGAGCGGAGTTCGCCGTCTTCCGGGTCTTAGCCCGAGTCCGAGCCCTGGGGTCGGGCGGAGCGGAGTTCGCCGTCTTCCGGGTCTTAGCCCGAGTCCGAGCCCTGGGGTCGGGCGGAGCGGAGTTCGCCGTCTTCCGGGTCTTAGCCCGAGTCCGAGCCCTGGGGTCGGGCGGAGCGGAGTTCGCCGTCTTCCGGGTCTTAGCCCGAGTCCGAGCCCTGGGGTCGGGCGGAGCGGAGTTCGCCGTGGCGCCTTTGGCAAGGCCTGACTGCCTGTCAGACTCACTCTGTCGAGTGGCACTGCAGTCGGAGTGGCGCAGGCGGCGCTGTCCTTCTGTCAGACTGGCCAGTGAAGCGGTGGAGTGACGGCGGTCACTTCGGCTCTGCCGGGGGCGCGTGTCAGGATAAAGGTGTCAGGCCACCTTTGCGTTAAATGCCCCTGCAATTTGGTCAGTCGGTGCGGCGATTTAGTCAAGGTTGCTTCTGAGCGAAGCCAAAGCCTCGGGCGAGCCGGTGATGTGTCCGCCATAAAAAGGGGGCCTCGCGCGAGACGGAAGTCTCTCGAGGTCGGCTGCCCTTGGCCGAGGCTAGGCTCGGGTGAAGCGTGATCGAGTCACTCGTGTGGACTGATCCCTGACTTAATCGTACCCATCAGGCCTTTGCAGCTTTATGCTGATGGGGGTTACCAGCTGAGAATTAGGCGTCTTGAGGGTACCCCTAATTATGGTCCCCGACAGTACCAGAAATTTGGTACAAGAACACATTGCATACAAGGTGTGGCCACTGGTGAATGACTCGGAGATGCCGAAAGAAACTGTTGTTGGCTCCAGCCAAGGTGGTTTGGTTTATCTAAGATACACCTTATGGTATAGAAGCCAATTTGATGAACCGAATGACGATTGGCTAGACACTGTTGAGGCAACTAGTGATGAGTTGCTTGGAGCCTACACGAAGACAGAAGATGAAGCCATGATCATTGCCTTCGACGCTCAAGGAAAAAAGAGACTGAACAAAGTTTTTGATGTGATCGGGTTTGTTTATCCTGACTATTGTTTTCCTGCTCGAAAACAAGGAGGGAAGAAAAAAATTGCCACTTCGACCTCTTCTGGTGCACTTAAGCCGAAGAGAGCTAAAGTCCTGACTCGTAGGTCGAGGCTACATTCTTTAGAAAAGATGGCTATAACGCCTACGATAGGGAAGGTGAAGCTTGTTGAAAGTGTTGAAGTTATCCCCTTAGCTATGGAAATAGTTCATGCTACGCCGGTCGAAGTTAGTGTCGATCCGATAAAAGAGCCAGGACCAAAGAAAACAACAGAAGAATAGACAAAACTGCTGAGTCTCCCAACTGTGACAGGGTTGACGAAGCTATCAACTACTGCAACAACGACTCCAAGGAAGAGGAGAATGGCCAGTGTTCTGGATGCTGTTTTACAATCCACTAAGTTGCCCTCTCCTGCTACTACTGAGGTTTCTGATGATAAAATTGAAGATGCAAGGGAAGTAGCCACTACAAGCGCTTCTCCTATTCACGTTGAAGCGGGGCCTTCGAGGGCTGCACCAGTAGAGCTGGTGAAGGAAAGCCTTCTAGAAAAGCCCACATCACCTATTCCCGAAGTGCTTTCCCAGGGTGATTTGGATTATATTGTTTGACATGCTTCGGGAAAGCAACTATCGAAAGAGCAGATTGCCGAAATGCAACATTATGCTAAGGAGCTGAAATACCCTCAAGGGTCCTTGGTATACGGAGGAAACGACGAAGATGACTTCCTTTATTGTCTACCAGATAGTAGGGAGATTAATGTCTAACGTGAAATGATGGACATCATGGGTTATCCGAAGCTTGAGCTCGGTCTGTCTGTGATGACGAAGGACCAGCTTGTAGATAGCCTCGCCTACAATAGCTTGAAGGTTTGTATACTTTAGCTTCACATTCAGTAATTTTTGTTGTGGTGAACTATTTTTGTAGTAATTCTCATCGTTATTATTTTGTACTTTCTTTATTTGCTAGGGTCTAATCCTTAGTAAAACTTTAAAATCTCAAAAAGATGCAGAAGTTGAGAGCAGTCAAATAGCAATTGGAAACCTTCATTCGGAGGTCATAACTTTGAGAAACGAAGCTCTTGAAAAGGATCAGATCCTACTGTCTTTTATGGAGAGATTAAAATGTAATAAAGCCAGGCTTTCTAGTCTTTCTGAAGCGAAGCAGAGGACGAGGAAGGCTGAAGAGAGGCAATTGAAGGATGCGAAGCGCATTGATGACTCGGAGTATGCACTGTCTACCCTAGTGGAATTGCACAGAACTGAAGTGCAAGAATTGGAAAAGAAACTTGACGAAATAACTGAAAATTTCAATGTGGAACAAACAAAGCGCGAGATATCTGACATGGAACGATTAAGGTTGCAGAAAAATATTGAGGAGCTTCGTCAAGCTAAAGAGGAACGCTACAATGTTACTAAAGAATGTGCTGATAATTTGAAAAATAATTTTACTAAGGTTGGCGCATTCTCCTCAAAGCAGAACTTTATCCGCGGTGATCCTAACGGGGTTATTCAATGGATTAGCGGTGAAGTCAAAGCTTTTGAGGAGATTCTTAGTGAAAGAGACGACTTTTACGCCTTAGCTGGCGCTCGTGGAGCTGTATCGGTCCTTGAGAAGGTTGGCTGCGAACACGCAAAGGCTGTGGTTCAGTCGAGATTCTCGATCTCTGCCAACGACATTAATAACCCTTCGGTCGAAGCCGCTGCTCCAAGTGGAAAGTTTTACTCTGAAGTTTGGCTGAAGGGTGGCTGAGAGATAGCTGACGAAGCTATCAAAAAGAACGAGAAAGATTCTCATGATGCCTTGGAGGAGGCCAGAAAAACTAAAGAAGCTACAGAACGTGCAATACTTATATGTATATCTACTGTGACTTAGCTTCGTAAATTATTTTAGCTTCGGAACTAACAGATACTTGTATTTTGTTGCAGCTGAGCTCTCTCACCCTCCGGAGCTATACGATCCTGAAGCTAATCCATCTCTGAAGAGGGGTGCTTGACATAATTAGAATAGCTAACGAAGCCGTTGACGAAGCTATCAACAGACTACTGGATGAAGCTGCTGACAAAGTTTTGAAAGATGACTAGAGCTTGCCTATTGAAAGTTTAGAATCTTTATACGTAGTTTTGTTTCTTTGAGAAACAATTATCAACTATTTTTGTATTTAATGATGTAATATGTTACTTTGTGAGGCGTGAAACCTTCGTACGTACCGTTTTTGAGCCATAAGCGAAAAAACACCTTCCCTTCTTTTCATGCTTCATAAAGAAAGAAAGAAATCCCCCTTCTTTGTCGAAGCAACTCTGAAGATCTTGCCATAAATGTTGCATAAGAATACCGTTGTCCAAGATATAAACCCTTTTGCCGAAGATGGACTTAACCTCATGGGTTAGTCGGTATGTTTGAAGGAGCAATTTTCCTTCTTTTTCCACTGTTTCTGTCGATGCAAATTGATGTATGATGCGATGTCATGCAATATGATGTGATGGTATGATGCAAATGATGTTGATGCACGAATTATAAAAAATAAGACTTTGCATCCCCTTAGGAACGACTTTGGAGTCTCTTCACCTTTTACTTAAGTAATATTTTAGCTCTGTATTCCCTTAGCAACGACTTTGGAGCTAAGCTTTGCATCCCCTTAGGAACGACTTTAGAGCTTCTTCACCTTTTACTTAGGTGGTATGTTAGCTCTGCATTCCCTTAGGAACGAATTTGGAGCTAAGCTCTGCATCCCCTTAGGAACGACTTTGGCACTTCTTCACCTTTTACTTAGGCGGTATTTTAGCTATGCATTCCCTTAGGAACGACTTTGGTGCTTCGTTACCTTTTTTGTTACACTCGATGGTGTAACCCCAGATTCTTTACAACAGGTCGAAGGTTGAACCTTCTTATATTGTCTTCAGACGAAAACTATAATGGCAGAAAAGTAAAGATTACATTATGTATGAAAATTTTCTGATTGAGCCCCTGTATTGCTTCAGTAAATGTGTCTTGACTCGGGCATAGTGTTGTTGACTGTACGAGCTTCGGACTCTTCACGTATATCACGCTGTTGCTGCGCTTGGAGGTGCCCTTCTAGTTGTTGATTGTGAGGCAGGGTTGGTTCCATAGGAGGTGGTGGTGGTAGCGGAGTCCATGCAGTTTGAGAGTGACTTGCCGAAGCAAATGAAGCTATGGGCTGCTGGTTTCCCACAAATTCAGGAATGTATGGAGAATAGCACGAAGCAGTGTGTAGGACCTGCTTCGCCTGATTCTGTCGTGCTTCGGCTTCAACTATTTCTTTTTGCTTTTGGATTGTGACTTGGCACGTCCTTGTTGTATGTCCCTTATCTTCCCCACAGAATAAATAGAACAACCTTCTAGGTTGGGAACTGAACCTTCCTCCGAAGCTTCTTCCTCCTCTGCCTCTTGGAGCTGGTGGCCTGTAAGAACTTTGTTGCGTCCCTATAGTCTGGGAGCTTTGCTGATGGCCTTGAGCTTGGTTTCCCCTGTCGTCACTTGAGCTGGGATTATGGATTGTTCTGACGTACCTAGGGTGGAGCCTTCCTCCGAAGCCCCTAGTCATCTCGGAGTATCTGTAGGCCTCCTCCCTTCTATGCCGAAAGTCATTATCAGCCCTAATGTACTCGTCCATCCTCTACAGAAGCTTTTCCATGGTTTGTGGTGGCTTCCTGGCAAAATACTGCACCATAGGACCTGGTCGAAGCCCTTTGATCATAGCCTCTATGACAATCTCATTTGGCACCATTGGTGCTTGGGCCCTGAGTCGTAGATACCTTCGGACATATGCTTGCAAGTATTCCTCATGGTCTTGTGTGCACTGGAACAAAGCCTGGGCAGTTACTGGCTTCATCTAGAAACCCTAAAAGTTGGTTACCAGCATGTCCTTCTGCTTTTGCCATGACATGATCGTTCCCGGGCGAAGGGAAGAATACCACGCCTGAGCCACGCTCCTGACTACCATGATGAAAGATTTTGCCATGACAGCCGTATTGCCACCATATGATGATATGATTGCCTCATAGCTCATAAGGAACTGCTTCGGATCAGAGTGCCCATCATACATGGGAAGCTGCGGTGGCTTATAGAATGGTGACCATGGGGTTGCCTGCAATTCTGCTGCTAGAGGAGCAGCATCATCAAAAGCAAAGTTACCATGATGAAAATCATCATACCATTCGTCATCATTGCTTGGACATGGACTTTCTTAACGAAGCTCTCTCTGTTGTGGCCTTCGTCCTTGGTCGTCTTGTATGATATGACACATTTATTCGGCAGCTTCATCAATCTTCTTCTGAAGTTCAGCTAGCCGAAGAATTTTCTCTCTCTTTCTCTGCACTTGCTGGTGTATGGCCTCTAAGTCTCTAATCTCTTGGTCTAGCTCCTCCTTCTGCGATGTTAGGCTGGTGGCCTTCCTTTGCTGGTTTCGAGCTTCCCTTAGAAAGAGCGCCTCTTGGTTGATGTCCAGTGGCTGAAGGGCAGCCCCTGTCGTTATTGCCTTCTTCGGCGGCATGACGAAGGTGGTTGCTCGAGCTGTTGCCAAAAGTGTTCGTTTGAGTTCACCGGAAGTGGGCGCCAATGTTGGTCACTTGTTCTCAAATACTGTGAATCAAGAACAAGGCAACACAATTGTTAAAGATTAGGGATCTTCGTCCTCCGAAGCATCATCTCCTCTCGGATGTAATGCTCTCCAGATGAAGGTCATGAAGGACACACCTTCATCATTCGCAAGAATAACAGTTCATAGATATGATAAATATTATCCATTCATATATCAATTCACATATTTATTTCATGATAAACATATGAATATCAGTAAGATTTATATTACGTTGATATCTTTGGCTTGTTCGAAGGTGTTGACACGAGAGCGATTACAATCCAGCGTGAACAATACAGTGGTACTATTCATCTATTCATAGGCACGGGAAACATCCCGGGTAAAAATACAATTATGACCTCGACATTTGTTCATAACTGTAACATAAATCATTAGGGACTAGTTAGTCTTTTTCTCTTCGGCCCAGCATCATGTCTGATCTTCGACATCACTTTAAGCCGAAGCTGTTTCTCTTCGGCTATAGCTTCAGCGTTCATTATTGTCATTTTCGGGCTATGTCTTCGTCTCGAAGACCTACAACAGAGGAGAAAACTTCCATCAAGATACGAAGCTCCCTGTAATAATCAATATTATGCTAGAAGCAAATGGTTAGTCATGTTTTTTAGGACCTTCGGGAGAGGAAGCCCCCCAACAGTGCGAGCAGAGAATCGCGTGATTGGCTAGTTCCCTGTTCTTGGGGGCACATGACCGTCCGGTGTTGGCAATGGACTGTCCGGTGCTACAGTTGACCGTTAGGCCTCGACCAACGTGACAGCTAGTCGTTGGTGGCTGACACACCGGATAGTCTGGTGGTCCACGCGGACGTTCCGGTGAATTATAGCCGACACAGGATAGAATTTCCGAGAGAAGGCAGTTGGCCGGACCGTGCACCGTACTATTCGGTGCACAGCGGATTGTCCGGTGGGTGGCACCAGACCGTCTAGTGCTACGCAGTCTAGCACACTTTTTCCTTTTTTCTCCCTTGTTCTCTTTTGCTCCTTTTGACTTGGTTTCATAAAGTCCCTGATAGTTAGAAAAATATGAGTAGCACATAAAACAATTGACTAAGTGTTCAGAGCTTACGTTTTTACTTGGTCCCTATAGATTTGCACTATGTCCTCTTCGAAGTTCAATTTGCTTCATGTACATTTGCTCATTCATCATGTTAGTCTAACATAATGTGTTGTGCATTTAACCACCAAAACAATTTAGAAATGGCCTAAAGGCACATTTCCCTTTCAACAACAAATCTAAATTGAATGCAATGATATCGTTCTACCTCACACAATTGCTAGTATGACTAACCGTGAAAATAGATGCGATTGTAATGTCTCGAAATTGGATTGGTTTGATCAATCCGATGGGATTTTCATAGTGATTTCATTGGTGTGACCAATAAATTTTCAAGAGGTTTTGAGGCATCGCATAGAAACCCATGGTAGCATCTCCCGCTCACCCCCCTGCCCATATCTCACATTAATATGATTATATCTGATATTTATTTTCCTATCATACTATTCGTCCATGTGCAAAGTACAATAGGATAGTTTTCCTCACAAAAAATTAAGAGTTTATTTTGGTGTTCTTCTAATGATTGCTTGTATAAATATTTTGACCATCACTTGGTAGATCTAATAAAACAGAGTGTCATCGATTATTTTAACCTAATAAGATGGATATCGAACATCTACTAATATAGTTTGGATTGCTGAATGAGACTATGAAATCAGATTCATGCCTTAGGCGTGATGTTGTGAGCTAGAGAATTGGATGCCATCCAACATACAAGAGTCACATAGGATGTAATTAGCGAAGGTTTCTTCTAATGAATCATGGGTATTTGGTACTTGATCAATGATTCATACTTGCAAATCGTTATAGGGATAAAAGGACCAAAATGCGAGTTAAATGTATGTGTAGACAATGGAGCAAAAGTTGTTGCACTGACCATCTACACTTTTCATTTGTCGTTACCCACATGATTAGTTTAGAATAAAATAATTGTTATTATATCCTAGGTTTATGTAAGAACATTATGTCTTCTTCGTGTTTAGAAAAAGTTACTGGTTATTAGACAATATTTTAGAAAAATATTGTTCCATTTATTTGAATAACATATTTTATGCATGATGTCCATTGGTGAATAGGTTGTATATCCTATATCTTGGTGATAAGCATGTTTTCATAACTTCAATACAAAACGGCTCTGACCTAATGATTTGAATTCTGCTTTTATCCGACACCGTTGCTTAGGTCATATAGATGAGAATCACGTAGAGATGCTTCAAAAAGATGGTCTTTTCAAGTCATTTGATTTTGAATTGTTTGAGACTTATGAGTCATACTTATCAAAATTACCAAAACACCTTTTATCGGTCAAAGTGAGAGAACAAGCGACTTGTTAGGTCTAGTACATGCGGATGTGGTCTAGTACGTGCAGTTGTCTGTGGACCAATGAGCTTACTAGCTAGAGATAGTTTCCATCCCTTTGTCACTTTTATCAATGACTTGCTAAATATTTAACTTTTCACACTCCAAAATCTCCATTTTGGGTTGTGACTAAAATAATTAATCAAAATATGTGTTACTAATTTTCTAAAATATTCTAACATTTATTTGTATATGACATGAATTTAAATAAATGAAATAATTTTATAAATAATATAGGGTTCTTTTTGTTGTATTAATTTCTTATGCATGGTGTTTTTGTGTGAAAATAAATTCTAATAACACAAAACAAAAATATTTTTAAAAGAATGAATTTAAAATTCTATTTAAAATATATTTAAAAGTGTGAAACCATT
Organism: Zea mays; assembly: GCF_902167145.1. Taxonomy (NCBI): domain Eukaryota; kingdom Viridiplantae; phylum Streptophyta; class Magnoliopsida; order Poales; family Poaceae; genus Zea; species Zea mays. The sequence goes on along the minus strand of NC_050100.1, from coordinate 55,502,452 downwards.
TTAATATATATTAATTTGTTTTAATACCTTATTTTACTATGTTTAATAATATAAATATATAATTTGTTTTATCATATTTAGTTTTAAAATAAATAAATAAATAGTTTTTAAGAAAATTAAAAACATACAAATACAAAAAAATGTAACTTCTTTCCCTTGCCGTTTTGGCTTAGGAGCAAATCGCATTGCTCGCCTAGACGCGACTGTTGGAGATATTCCTAAGATACAATCATAAACAATTTGGATTAAAGAACTTGTATTATGATTAGATTTTTAATTGGCCACGACCCATTGACATGTCCTATAAAAATGGATTAATTGTATACATGCTACTCTATTTTTGTAAAATTAGATGGTCAGTTCATTTTGATGCCATTGAATGGTATGAAAATAATGAACTAGTTTCTAACTTTTAAAAATTGGAGTGTCATATGTATAATTAACCCAAATATGCATAAATATATGAGAATGGCAAGGGTTAAGTCATCCCACCACACATGCAAACCCTAGTCGTCGATTCCCTTGGACCTGATCACGAGACCCTTGTTGTGTGTGGGCGATGCTAGAACACAGTCATATACGATGTTCCTCTCCATACTTGTGGACTACATGGAAGCACAACTACGATTGTTTCACCGATCAGCCATGGAGAAGGATATGATCTTGATCGACTAGTTCTTCTCTTTCGACGCCCGTCTACGTTGGATCAGTACTCGAACTCTTCTTCTGCTACATTGTTTGTCTAGTGCTAACTATCTGTGGTCTCTTACTTGCAAGTTAACTGGGTGAAGCGGTAGATGTGTCTAACAAATTCCATAACAGTGGTATTAGATACATCTTGTGTAGTTGTTGTTTAGATCTAGTTTCTTGAGATGGATCTTCTTGATACATGGTTTGGTTAGATCAATTGGTCTTAAGGGGTTGAAGTAGATTACATCATATATGACTAAAGGGATTAGTTTGTCCTCACTTTGTTGTGTGCGCAACTTGCCCCTACTGACTGGAATCTTCATCGGTGCCAATCGTGTACACAATCAGTAGATTGAGGCAACAGATCGACATCATGAGTGTAATCTTCTTCTGGTCTAAAGGCATTACATTTGGGTTGATTTAATCAATCGCATGCGATTTCCAATGGGATATTCATAGATATGATGTATGAAATTCTGTGAGGTTTTCATGGCATTGCCCTGAAACTCATAGGGGCAACTCCCCCTAGACCCCTTGCCCGCTGACCACCGTTGCTATCTTCTATAGTGGCATACCTATAGAAAATATTGTCAGCCTAACTTGTTTTCTCTGGATGTGATGTGAATGGTATGACCTTAATGCCATGTGATGATATGTTTGTAACTTTTGTGTATACCTGCATGGTGTGAAGTGACACAACTGGGTTGAGGTTGTTCCATTATTGTATAACGACCTGCATGTCGACATGTGATGCTTTGAATGATTCTTCATGTAATTCATTTACTGGATATTGGATGTAGTAGCTATCACACCCGAATTTGAGGACAAACCCGGGTGCGAATCATATGTGTGTCAGGATCAAGTCTCACACATATGATGACTCATGGTACAGAAATCAATGTGACGTCTTTATTATATAATAAGGGTTCTGTACAAAATAGCTAAATAATTACATCATATGACGACAATGATCCTCCACAACCAAAGTGGACTGGGAGACGACAGCCTAGACCTCTCACGAACTCACCACGACATCCTTCATGCTTCTCATCTTAGTGGTATCGGTTCTTGACCTGGTGTGCGTTTAGTAAGAGTGAGCTCACATACATCCATCGCTCAACAAGTTGTGGGGAATAATGTGCATGAGCTCACCTATAGTGGCGGCTCATGTGTAGTGTAAGGCCCATCAACAAATAAGGGTTAAGGCTAATGTAACACCCCTGGTGCTACGAGAACTAAAACTTTGGCATGACATCATATGCATTAGCATTACATTATGTATGATACACCTAGAATGCATCCACTAGGCTAAAATTTCAAAACAAACATGTGATGTGATGCTTGTGTGATGATATGACTTGGTAAAAGGGATTCTTAACCTTAGGTTGGAATGCCTCTCTCTAAGGACTAGAGACATATGGCTTTGTGAGATGAGCACTAACGAATGATCTTAACAAGTTGGTAGAATTGTTCAAGAAATACTATCTTAGAGGGATTAAGTACTTAGTGTACCCTAGGACACTCAAAACTCTAATTTGGAACCCAAAAACCCTAATTAGTGCCCTATATGGTGATTTCAAATTCTATGCACTTTTTGCCAAAAGTGTATATACCAAAGTGATAGAGTAACAAAAACTAAGAAACTTTCGTATTTAGAGATTTCTAAGTATTGTGGTGAAACTTGGAGTAATTTGCAAAAGTGCATGAGCCACCCTAACCTTGAATTCTGAAAAAACAGTGTGAATGAACCAACTTTGGGCTTCTGTATCTCTTTATCCATGAGGGGTTTGCTATAAGTCACTATAGCAAAGTTTTAGAGCTACTATAGTAGTACAAATTTGTGTAAGGAACCTAGCCCTAAAACTGTGTGGAGCCTAGTGTAAAATATCTCCCAACTTGTGCTGTCAAACTAGGGTAGTACTAAAAGTGATAAACCAGTGACATTTCTCCAAATTGGGAGCTAATATGTGCCTTATCCATGGGGTTAAGGACTATGATCATTACAACAAAGTTTTAGCCCTTGCATTGGGGATCAACCTAGTGATGTGCAGAAAATTGGAGTAAAACACCCCCAAAGTCAGGCTATCAGGCGGTTACAATGGGAGATTCAGTGGTACAGTAAACTGAAAAGATCTTTGGTTCACAGGATCTGTCGCCGGTGATGCCCACACCGGTGTTACAATTCGTGACCGGAGGTGCATGGATAACTGCTAGAAGTAAAAAGATCTAAAGTAAGGTGGATATGGTCTCTGGTGTGCACTCATCGGCTACACTCATTTGCTTAGCGACGTGGCCGAGCGGCAGACGCTGTCGTGGCTACCGGTGATCTCGATCGCGCCACACCATAAGCCATCTTACCATGTCGCAGTAAGTCGTGGAGAGTAGCCGGTTATTGCCCTAGTTCATTACCCCATCGCGCGACACGTTGAACTTGCCTTGGTAAAAATATCTTGTCACCGCCGTGAGCTTAACTTCGTTCAAATTCACGAGTAGCCGGGCCGATCCCTTTAAATTGAAGACTCTCCCTGCTCCGCCCCCTTGTTACAAACCCAATGCACCCCAACCACATTCTGCCATCCACCATAGCTCACAAATTTCGGATATTCTCTGAAATCAGTCATGGGTGCTGCTGTGATGGGTCTCGCCGTGGCTAGAGCTTCTCATGTGAGTTTATGCTTCTCTAGTTCTTGTTCTAGGATCCCTTTGATCCTCAGTTGCTCACTGACCCGGTCGATCAAACTCTACTATAGTGACCCCTTAAGAACATCACTTCGCCGTCGGTGAACATTGCTGTGAGCCATCTCCACGTTGACTCGTTGTCCTATTCCCTCGCCCACCTTCTCGGTCGTCGTCCTTGAGTCCTGGTGAGTCACTTAAGCTCAGCATACCTTCAATTCGAACGCTACCACGCTGTGTCAATGGGAACGATCTTGCCAGCCCTCGGAACCCATCGTCATTGTGGATAGAGGGGATTCCGAGTCAGATTACCCCAATTAATACACGGATTAGGATCGTCTTGGATCGAGGATGACGATTAGGTGCACGGGTTCGACGATCATCGCCGTTTGAAGCGAGTTCTGGTGAGGAGTGGTCGGTGGGCGAGAGCGCCGTTGTTAGGGACGTTGAGTTGTGAAGAAATAGAAAGGGAAGGGCTTATGTGGAACTGTCAGTGAGACATGTGAATAGTGCCACAGACTCTTTAATGGATATTTAAAACACCAGGGGCCTTTGTGCAAAGTCTCGCCCGCGGGCGCAGACGCGAGCACGTTTCCGCCGTCCGTGGGCCAGGTCGGGCCGGTTTCAGCCCAACCAGTAGAAAAATGGTAAAAATATGAGACAAATTTTGTTAGACTCCTAAATTCAATTAGTATTTATAAAATTAATTTCAAGATTTTTATTTTAAACTTGGAATTATGTAGCAATTAAATGTGATTAAGTACAACTTTTCAGAATTTTAGAAATAGTTTAGTAATTCCAAAAATCATAAAACTTTTTGGGTAGACTTAAGACGTTGGTCATAGACCTTGAGTAAAGTTTGAAGTTATTTGAATACTGTTTAACCAGAAAACCAGTAATTGTTCGATAGGTTACCCATTTTAATACTAGCTATGTTATAGGTAACTTTTGTAATTAAAGTAGGAGTTAGTAACCTTAGTTTTACTAGTAGCCTAAGGAGGTTAGTAAGTAAACCTTAGAAGAGTATTTAACTAGGAAATCTTAGTGGTTGATGAAAGGGAAATAGGCTCACACCTTTTCCTAAATGATTTTGGTGGTTGAATTGCCCAACACAAATTATTGGACTAACTAGTTTGTTCTAGAATATATATTCCTCAGGTGCCAAAGGTTCACAACAAATTAATACAAATATAAAAGAAAGAGTTCAAATCAAAAGGAGCAAAGAAAACCGAAGGCTGCCCTGGTCTGGCACACCAGACTGTCTGGTGCACCAGGGACAATCCCCTCCAACTGCTAAGCTTCGGGTTTCTGAAAATGGCTCTCCGCTATAATTCACCGGACTGTCCGGTGTAGCACCAGACTGTCCGGTGTGCCAAGCGGAGTAATGGCTACAATGCCAATGGTCGTCTGCAAAAGGTGAATAGTGAGCTATAGTGCGCGGACAGTGCGCGCAGAAGTCAGAGCAGGCGCAGATGACGCACCGGACAGTGAACAGGACCTGTCCGGTGCACCATCGGACTGTCCGGTGGCCCCTCATGTTAGAGCTCCAACGGTCGAACCCTAACAGTTGGGTGACGTGGCTGGCGTACCGGACAGTGTCCGCTGGCGCACCGGACTGTCCGGTGCGCCCGTCGACACTAGACTTCCCCAACGGCCACTTTGGTGGTTGGGGCTATGAATACCCCCAACCACCAACACTTCAAAACATCCAAGTTTTCAGCCAACACATTCAATACAAGGGCTAGTGCATTCAATACAAGACACAAATAGAGTGAATCAAAATCTCTCCAAGTCCCAATTCCACTCAAAACAAGTAGTGACTAGAAGAGAGAGTTTTGTCGTGTTCTTTTGAGCTCTTGCGCTTGGATCGCTTTTCTTCTTCCTCTATTCTTGCTTCCAAGTTCTTTGTAATCAAAGCAAGAGACACCAATTGTGTGGTGGTCCTTGCAGGGACTAAGTGTCCCAATTGATTGAGAAGAGAAGCTCACTCGGTCTAAGTGACCGTTTGAGAGAGGGAAAGGGTTGAAAGAGACCTGGTCTTTGTGACCACCTCAACGGGGAGTAGGTTTGCAAGAACCGAACCTCGGTAAAACAAATCACCGTGTCATCCGCCTTATTTGCTTGTGATTTGTTTTTCGCCCTCTCTTTCGGACTCGATTATATTTCAAACGCTAACCCCGGCTTGTAGTTGTGTTTAAAATTTATAAATTGCAGATTTGCCTATTCACCCCCCCTCTAGGCTGTGGCAGAACCGCCCGAATTATTCCAGCTTAAGTGCCTAGGTCACGCCTCGGGGGTCGTAACACACTTAAATCGGAATAACCCGTCAGTCCCTCAGGTCTAGTATGATAGAGCCACTTAACCAGGATCAAATTCCACAATCTCACTCGAAGGTGAGTCACAGAAGAAATACAATAAAACAGGAAACCTCAAATTAAGTGCTGAATTATTACATAGATCGGAGTTTTCGAGTAATAAATAAGAGTTCACAAAATAAAATGCAGCCGATAATCGATGTTGTCGGTAATAAGGAAATGGGCAAGGCCTAGCCCACTACTCCTCGTGCTCCTCTTCTGCCGGAGCAACATCCCACTCGACCGTCCAACCCGGTGGCAGGGTGGTAGGCCAAGTCACACCATCAACCATTTCCTGAATGGTACCTTGAGAGCACCTAGAGGGGGGTGAATAGGTGATCCTGTAAAAACTTGAAACTTAATCCACAAACTTGATTAGGAGTTAGCACAATTAAACCAAGTGGCTAGAGAAGAGTCTTTACAAGACACGATAACCACAAGAAGATCAATCACAGATAGACACAGTGGTTTATCCCGTGGTTCGGCCAAGTTCAACACTTGCCTACTCCACGTTGTGGCGTCCCAACGGACGAGGGTTGCAATCAACCCCTATCAAGCGGTCCAAAGACCCACTTGAATACCACGGTGTTTTGCTTTGCTTTACTATATCCCGTTTGCGAGGAATCTCCACAACTTGGAGCCTCTCGCCCTTACACTTTGATGTTCACAAAGAAGCACGGAGTAAGGAGGGGATGAGCAACGCACACAAGACACGAAATCAGATCAACAACACGCACACAAGTCGCAACAAGAGCTCACAACACAACTCGACGAGTTCACAACTCAAATAGAGCTCTAATTGCTATCACAAGAAATCAAATGCGCGGAGTCGAAGTCTTGGTGCTTAGGAATGCTTAGAGAATGCTTGGTATACTCCTCCATGCGCCTAGGGGTCCCTTTTATAGCCCCAAGGCAGCTAGGAGCCGTTGAGTGCATTCTAGGAAGGCAATTCTTGCCTTCTGTCGCCTGGCGCACCGGACAGTCCGGTGCGGATCTCCTTCCTTATTTGGCGAAGCCGACCGTTGGCGCTTTGGAGCCGTTGGCGCACCGGACAGTCCGGTGCCCCCTTCCGACCGTTTGCTCGGCCACGTGTCTCGCGCGGATCGCGCGGCCGACCGTTGGCCCGGCCGACCGTTGGCTCACCGGACAGTCCGGTGAATTATAGTCGTACGCCGTTAATCACTTCCCGAGAGCAGCAAGTTCGCCTGAGTCAGCCTGGCGCACCGGACACTGTCCGGTGCACCCAGTCAGAGCTGACTTTGGCTGAACAATGCCATCTTTAATTGTAACTTGATTTTTCCTGTTTCCAGCACTTAGACACAATACATTAGTCTTTAAAACAATGTACTAAGTCTGAGAAACATACCTTTAACCTTGATTTGTACTTTGTCCACCATTTAACACTTAGGCACTTGTGTTGGACACTAAATCACCAAAATACTTAGAAATGGCCCAAGGGCACATTTCCCTTTCAATCTCCCCCTTTTTGGTGATTTATGCCAATACAACACAAAGCAAGTAGAACAAGTGCAAAATCACTTCAAATAAGAACTCAAAATTGTTTTGATTCAAATTTGACATATATGAATCATTCTTTGCCACCACTTGGTTTGTTTTTGCAAGTCAAACACACATGTTGAAACATAAAGAGAGATATTTCACGAGAAATTTGATCAAGGATTCAAAAACTCCCCCTTTTCCCCATAATTAAGCCTTCTCCCCACAAGAGACCAACTTTTGACAATAAGAGGCAAACAAGAGTATTTTGACAAACAAAAACTCTAACTCTACTTTTTCAAAATTCTCAAGTGGTAGCTGATCCATTTCTTGCTTTGGCCTTATTTTCTCCCCCTTTGGCATCAAGCACCAAAACGGGATCAATTTTGGCCCTTTAACCCCATTGCCTCACCAAAATCTTCAACTAAGAGTAAAAAGGCAATAAGAGTACAAAGATGAACTTGAAATAAGTTACTCTTTCATCGGAGTGCAGTGGAAGTCTTGCATGGTCCAAGTACACCTTTTCCCTTTCAAACCTCCTTTGGGACTAAATTAAGCAAACTCAAGTACACAGTTAGTCTCAAAGGGTCAAGTTGTAGCACATCTCCCCCTAAATTTGTGCATCACTTGCAAATGGACTTGTAAGGTCCGGGGAGTGCTTGTACAACTTGAGCACCATAAATAAACAACAATATGCTTAAGGAACATGATCAAGGCATAAAACACATGTATGCTATAGATCAATCCAAGTTCCGCGAATCTAAGACATTTAGCTCACTACGCAACTTGCAAAAGGTCTGCTCATCTAAAGGCTTGGTAAAGATATCGGCTAGCTGGTTCTCGGAGCTAACATGAAATACTTCGATATCTCCCTTTTGTTGGTGGTCTCTCAAAAAGTGATGCCGGATGTCTATGTGCTTTGTGTGGCTGTGTTCAATAGGATTATCCGCCATGCGGATAGCACTCTCATTATCACATAGGAGTGGGACTTTGCTCAAATTGTAGCCAAAGTCCCTGAGGGTTTGCCTCATCCAAAGTAGTTGCGCGCAACACTGTCATGCGGCAACGTACTCGGCCTCAGCGGTGGATAGGGCAACAGAAGTTTGTTTCTTAGAACTCCATGACACCAGGGAGCTTCCTAAGAATTGGCACGTCCCTGATGTACTCTTCCTATCGACCTTACATCCAGCATAATCGGAGTCTGAATATCCAATCAAGTCAAAGGTAGACCCCTTTGGATACCAGATCCCGAAGCAAGGCGTAGCGACTAAATATCTAAGAATTCGCTTCACAGCCACTAAGTGACACTCCCTTGGATCGGATTGAAATCTAGCACACATGCATACACTAAGCATAATATCCGGTCTACTAGCACATAAATAAAGTAAAGACCCTATCATAGACTGGTATGCCTTTTGATCAACGGACTTACCTCCTTTGTTGAGGTCGGTGTGTCCGTTGGTTCCCATTGGAGTCTTTGCGGGCTTGGCGTCCTTCATCCCAAACCGCTTGATCAAGTCGTGCATGTACTTTGTTTGGGAGATGAAGGTCCCATCCTTGAGTTGCCTCACTTGGAACCCAAGGAAATAGCTTAACTCGCCCATCATCGACATCTCGAACTTTTGAGTCATCACCCTGCTAAACTCTTCACAAGACTTTTGGTTAGTAGAACCAAATATTATGCCATCGACATAAATTTGGCATACAAAAAGATCACCATCACATGTCTTAGTAAAAAGAGTTGGATCGTGTTGGGGGCCTTCGTCCTCCGAAGGTCCTCAAAAACATGATTTGACAATGTTTTCCGAGTGGATTATGTGAACAGGTATTTTCGGATCCAGAATTATGAATATGGAGCACGGCCAGGACGAAGCCTGAACCAGACGAAGGTCGAGTGTAGCCGAAGCTGTGCGCAGGGAAGCTTCGGCGCGATGGCAGAAGGGGGAACCGACTCAAAGATGAAAAGACTTCGGGGGCCTCGACAGATTTCCACAAGCCGTTAACAAATGTAATGGACATGGATGTAATTTTACGTGGGCTGCGTCCCGCGTCTATAAATAGATGAACAGTACTCCCGTACTGTTCACGCTGACTTGGCATTTGCTTTTGGCATCACGCTCGTATTTTTCACCTTCTCTCAGGACCGAAGGTACATTTGTAATTTGGAATCATTTCTGTTTTTCCATGTTAATAAAATAGAAATGATTCTATGGTGATGCTTATATCATATTTCATGCTTTATGTGAGTCCTTCGTCATTACTTGTTATGTTTACGAAGGTATGTCTCTCATGACCTTCGTCCGAGACTCATTATTTCCCGAAGGAACATAATGCTTCGAAGGACGAAGGATTTTAACACTTAACACTTTTTATGTTGCCTTGTTCTTAACTCTTAGCACTTGAGAACAAGTCCCCAACATTGGCGCCCACCTCCGGTGAACTCACTTCCACTTCGAGTCTTCGTGAACACCTTCGGAAGCTATAGACCTTCGCTATGGCGCCGAAGAAAGCTTCAGCGGCTGGGGCTGCAGCACTACAACCGCTGGACCACAACCAGGAGACCGTCTCTCTTCGGGAGGCCAGAAGCCAGAAGAGAAAAGCTGTTAGCCCGACGCTTGAGGAAGAAGAGCTAGACCAAGAAATCAGAGAGATGGAGATGCTACATCAACAAGTGCAGAGGAAGAAGGAGAAGGTGGCCCGCCTAGCTGAGTTGCAAAGGCAAATTGACGAAGCTTCTGAGGAAGTTCGCCATCTCACTCACGATGAGCAGAACAGAAGGCCTCATCAGAAAGACCTCCATCAGGAGGGCTTCGTCAACGAAGACGACTGGTATGATAATTTCCATCAGGGAAATTTTGTTTTTGATGATGCTTCTCCTCTGTCTGCTGAGCTGCAGGCTACACCTTGGCCTCCATCCTATAAGCCACCCCAGCTCCCCATGTTTGACGGCCACTCCGACCCGAAGCAATTCTTGATGAGCTACGAAGCAACAGTGTCTTCGTACGGGGGCAACGCTGCAATCATGGCGAAGTCTTTCGTCATGGCCGTCAGGAATGTTGCTCAGACCTGGTATTCCTCCCTTCGGCCAGGAACAATCACTTCATGGCAGAAGCTGAAGGATATGTTACTGACCAGCTTTCAAGGATTTCAAACGAAGCCGGTTACAGCTCAAGCCCTCTTCCAGTGTATTCAGGATCACGAAGAATACCTTCAGGCGTATGTCCGAAGGTTCTTACGATTGAGGGCGCAGGCACCAACGGTGCCCAATGAAATCGTTATCGAAGCCATGATCAAGGGGCTCCGTCCTGGACCTGCAGCTCAATACTTTGCTCGGAAGCCTCCTCAGACCTTGCAGAAATTGCTCCAAAAGATGGATGAGTACATTCGTGCTGACAATGACTTTCGCCAAAGAAGGGAGGAGGCCTTCAGATTTTCTGAGATGACCAGGGGCTTCGGAGGAAGATACTACCCGAGGCATGTCCGTTCCATTCATAACACTCAGAATGATGATAAGGGGAGTCAGCAAAACAGGCCGCAGTGCTCCTCACAGGCTTCGGGGCAACAACAAACTTTCTTTCGGCCACCAGCTCCAAGAGGCAGAGGCGCCAGGGGCTTCGGCGGAAGATTCGGAGATCAGCCAAGGAGACTGTTTTGCCTATTCTGTGGAGAGGGCAAGGGCCACACCACTAGGACGTGCCATGTTACAATCCAGAAGCAAAAGGAACTAGCCGAAGCTGCATCTCAACAAGCTCAGTCGAAGCAGGTTATGCATACTGCTTCGTTTCATCCGCCTTATGTCCCACAATACATAGACAACCACCCTGCGGCTTCTGTAGCTTCGGCAAGTCAACCTCAAGCTTCCTGGCAGCAGCTTCCGCCTCCACCTCCATTGCAGCAAGGTCAACAGCCAGAAGGGAGTCAATACGCTCCACATCAGAGGGACTTCAGAGAACAGTCCGAAGCTCGCACAGTCAACAGCACTGTGCCAGAGTCGAAGCACATTTATTGACATATCCTACCTTTGATAGCAGTCTTTTCTATTCAGTTTTATTTTCTGTGAAGCAAAAAACATTGATAGTTTTCATGTAATAATTTCGTTGTTTCCCACGAGGAAAATCTATTTGCTCCACAGGCCCAAGTTGCTGAAGCTTAAAACTTTTTCCGTTACCAAGGAGGACCTTCGGATTAAAAATCCTTCGGAGTAACAGAAAGTCGTTCTAAGGAACGCAGAGTAAGTTTATGAAGTCACAAAAAGCCGTTCCAAAGGGAGCGCAGTGTAAGTTTTCTGCTCAGAAGTCGTTCCTAAAGGAATGCAGAGCCTACAGCGAAAAGTCAACGCTGATACCGCCTAAGTAAAAGGCGAAGAAGCTCCTAAGGGAGGCTTACAGCGAAAAGTCAACGCTGATACCGCCTAAGTAAAAGGCGAAGAAGCTCCTAAGGGAGGCTTACAGCGAAAAGTCAACGCTGATACCGTCTAAGTAAAAGACGAAGAAGCTCCAAAGACGTTCCCAAGGGAATGCAGAGCTTACGAATATATTTTATGTGTATCTCCGGAACAAATGTCACATGCATAACATAACATCATCACATCATTTTGCATAGCATAAGCATCATACATCATATTGCATTTGGCAAGAGAAGGAGATACTCTCAACCTTCGAAAGGATGCTTTGAGAAAGTGACATCGAAATTGTACAGCTTCGGAATACAGCTTCGGAGAATATTTTTACGAAACATGGGCGAGCTTTATCAGATCAATATCGAAGTTGTATAGCTTCGGAGTATAGCTTCGAAGAATGTTTTGACGAAGCATGGATGTGATTCATCAGAATAATTTTAACGGAGAATGCCTTCTTCACGAAGCATGAAAAGAAGGGAAGGTGTTTTTTCGCCAAAGGCTCAAAAATGGTATGTATTTAATGTTTCATGCATCGTAAAGAATTCAATAATGAAAGGAGACTTGTATATTACATTCAAATGTACAAAGTGTTACATAGATTACACTTTAAATGATTTTTCCAAATAGCATCTAATCTTCTCTCAATACTTCTTCGGCAGCCTCATTTAGAAGTTGGTCAACAACCTTGTCCAAGATAGTTTCGGCCATTTGTTTAATTTCTTCGTCGACATTTGATCCAGCAGTTTCTGAGGGAAGAGAACATTTCTTCATTACTTTTGCAAACCTTGAGCAAAGTTTGGAATAAAAATTACAACACAATAAGAGCGACTAATTGGTACCTAATTGCCTTTCGGGCTCTGTACTCCTTTCGGCAGCTTCTGCCACTTTTCTGGCGTCATGAATGCCTTTTTCGTTCCTTTGGATGATCTCTTGCGCCATTCCTCGGCCGCCGTCGTTCCAGATATCAGTAAAAAATTTGCCACCAACCACGCTTGCTTCGGCCGAGGGGTCCTTGACGTCTTCGGAAGATAAGGTAGCTTCGGATTGAGCTAAAAATTTTACATGCCCGCAACCTTTCTTCTCTAAGACAGAAGCAATTCCTCTGGCGCCCGAAAAAGCGCATATGTCGCCACGACTGTTCAGAATCTCTTCGAAGGCCTCTGCTTCGTGGCTAATCCATTCCAGCGGACCTTCGGGATTGCCTCGAGAGAAATTCTCTTCGCTGGAAAAGGCGCCTACGCTGGCGAAGCTGGATTTAATTTTATTCACACATTCTACAGATTTGACATAGCATTTCCCCTGAGATGTGCGAAGCTCCTTAACTTTTGATTCCAATTTGCTGACCATAAAATCACTAAGTTCTCGTTTCGTTTCCTCAAGCGTGCGCTCCTCTTTAGCTCTAGCCAGCTGTTTCTGAAGATCTTTAATCTCGCGTTTTTGAGCTTCGGCCTGGGCCTTTGAAGCAGCTTCGTCTTTTTTCACTTTATCTACCAGTGTAAGCAGAATTTTATCTTTTTCCAAAGCTTCGTTTCTCAGTCTGATAACTTCGGAGCGTAAATTATTAAACGCAATTTCATAGCTTTCATCTTCGGCGCTCTTTTGGGCTCTTAGTGCGTTGCTTAGGATCAGGCCCTATACGAAAAAGAATTCATATAAGAAAAAAGGAATGAGTTGCGTAAAAATAAGGGGATTTTTCAAGTGTTTAATTCCTATACCTTCAGGCTGTTGTACGCAAGACTGTCTGCGAGATCTTCTTTCGTCATGGCGCTTAATCCAGATTCAAGCTTCGGGAAACCAATACTTCTGGCCATTTCTCGGCAGACAGATAGCTCTTTGTTGTCAGGCAGGCAGTATAAGAAGTCATCTTCATTCGTTCCATTGAATATTACTGCCCCCTTCGGATATTTTAGTTCCTTTGCATAATGGATGGCTTCATGAGTTTCTTCTTCAGATAGCTTCTTCCCCGAAGCATGTCGTATCATGTAATCACGCATGCTGGCAGGTGCTTCGGGGATGGCGGTGTCAGTTTCTTCAACTAACACTGGTTCTGGAATTTTTATTGCTTCGGCTTCAAAAGGTTGCTCCTTGCAGGGCTCTGAAGGCCCAGCTTCAGCTTTAGCTTGTTGAGCCGAAGCTTCAGTAGAAGCTTCAGCAATTTCAACACTCTTTTTTGGAATTGTGCTTAAAGACTTAATTGTCTCCAAGACGTCTAGTACATTTACCATTCTTTTCCTTTTTGGGGTCACTGATGGCCCCTTTTGGTTTTTTGCTGTTTCAATATTTACTGCAGGACTCAAAACTTCTAATGTTTTTTCCTTAGTCGGCTTTTTCGCTTCTTCCATTTTTTCTGTGGATGGTGCTTTGGCCATCTCTGCAGTTTCTGGCAGCAAGGTTGGCTGTTCAGCTTCGGTGGCCGAAGAAGCTTCTCCGGTGAACTCAGGCACCGAAGCTGGTTCAATATAGCGTGGCCGGTGTGTGAGGACTTTTATCCTCTTTCTCTTTGATTCTGGCTCGCTAGGAGCAGTTGCAGCTTCCTCTTCTGCAGAGGTTGTGTTCTTTCTTTTCTGCCCTCGAGTGGGATAACGATAGTCAGGGTAGACAAACCCAATGGCATCGAATACCCGATTCAGTCTCTTCTTTTTTCGGCCTCCGAAGGCTGCTGACATTGCATTATCTTCAGCCTTCGAGTAGGTCCCGAGTAGCTCATCACTTAAATTGTCAATGCTTTTCAACCACTCATCATCTGGCTCAATAAATTTATCTCCAAATTTGAAGGTGTACTTCAGTCTCACAAGCTCACCTTCGTCGGCCTTTTTCATGGTTTCTTGTGGCATTTCCCATTTCTCAGCAAGCGGCCACACCCTGAAGGCGATATGTTCTTGTACTAAGTCCCTTGTTCCTATAAAAGAGCAGACAACGCCGAAGGCTCTTTGGCACTCTTCGGCGGTTTCGTTCATTTCAACCTTCGGCCTCCGAAGGCCGAAGCTTTGCCAAATAGGACGCATAATTATACCTTTGATGTCTTCTCGTGCTGATAAGTCATTCTTCACATAAAACCATTCTGTCATCCAATCCCCGGGCCATCTCTTCCGAAAGGTTGGTACGGGACAGCTTGCCCCGGACCGAGAAACGAAGCTGTAGCAGCCAAAGTTGTTATGGTACTGTTCCTTGCCCCAAGGCTTTGTTTCATATAATAATTCATGAACATTACAGAAGCTTCTTGCGTCAGGCTTCAGACCTTGGCTCCTCGCGGCCCACACGAAGATATTTAGCCTTATAATTGCCTCGGGAGTAAGTTGATGAAGATAGACTTCGAAGATTTTCAACACCTCCACGACGAAGCTGCTCAAGGGGAATCGCAGTCCAGCTTTCAAAAAGCTTCGGTACACCACAACTTCATTTTCTTCAGGGTGTGGACAAGTTTTTTCCCCTTCGTCCGCCCTCACAATGGACAGATCCCGGAAATACCTTCCTCTCATATTAACAAGATGATTCTCTTTGATAGTTGATTTACCATAAACCGAATGGCTTGGTCGCCAGGGGCGATCTTCGGAGTCTTCGCCACCGCTGTCCATATCATAACTTTCACTGTCACCAGTATCTTCAGACAGCCCCTCCAGAATTTCCTTGGTAATCTTTTCTGTGTTGGACTTCGACATCGCTATAAGAAACCCTAGGTTCTTCTCTTCATCAAGACTCAGCTTCATCTCAGCAGCAGCCTTCTTAGCAGCTTCAGACATCTTCGGAAGCGCTAAAAAACTGTTTTTAAAAAGCCGAAGCTTCAAAGCTAAAAACTTAGCAGATCACAGTGCACAAGAGCTAAAAAATGAATGAGCAGGAGTGGTTGGCCAGAAAGCGTGCGAAATAAGTTTGCGGCATGGCCGTATTTATACGCTTGATGCGTTGAAAGTTGAAAGACCCCACTTGTCATTGAATGTTGCTATTCTAGCAAAGGGAAGGTGTTTTTTCGGACCTTCGGCTCAAGGCCTTCGTCCATATCGCAATCTGAATTTATTATTTACAAATTAATATTGCGAGGGGCTACTGTTGGGGGCCTTCGTCCTCCGAAGGTCCTCAAAAACATGATTTGACAATGTTTTCCGAGTGGATTATGTGAACAGGTATTTTCGGATCCAGAATTATGAATATGGAGCACGGCCAGGACGAAGCCTGAACCAGACGAAGGTCGAGTGTAGCCGAAGCTGTGCGCAGGGAAGCTTCGGCGCGATGGCAGAAGGGGGAACCGACTCAAAGATGAAAAGACTTCGGGGGCCTCGACAGATTTCCACAAGCCGTTAACAAATGTAATGGACATGGATGTAATTTTACGTGGGCTGCGTCCCGCGTCTATAAATAGATGAACAGTACTCCCGTACTGTTCACGCTGACTTGGCATTTGCTTTTGGCATCACGCTCGTATTTTTCACCTTCTCTCAGGACCGAAGGTACATTTGTAATTTGGAATCATTTCTGTTTTTCCATGTTAATAAAATAGAAATGATTCTATGGTGATGCTTATATCATATTTCATGCTTTATGTGAGTCCTTCGTCATTACTTGTTATGTTTACGAAGGTATGTCTCTCATGACCTTCGTCCGAGACTCATTATTTCCCGAAGGAACATAATGCTTCGAAGGACGAAGGATTTTAACACTTAACACTTTTTATGTTGCCTTGTTCTTAACTCTTAGCACTTGAGAACAAGTCCCCAACAGATCGGCTTTCCCAACCTTGAAAGCATTAGCAATTAAAAAGTCTCTAAGGCATTCATACCATGCTCTTGGGGCTTGCTTAAGTCCATAGAGCGCCTTAGAGAGCTTACACACGTGGTCGGGGTACTGTTCATCCTTGAAGCCAGGGGGTTGCTCAACATACACCTCCTCCTTGATTGGCCCATTGAGGAATGCGCTCTTCACATCCATTTGGAACAACCTGAAAGAATGGTGAGCGGCATATGCTAGCAAAATACGAATGGACTCTAGCCTAGCCACAGGAGCGAAAGTCTCCTCAAAGTCCAAACCTGCGACTTGGGCATAACCTTTTGCCACAAGTCGTGCCTTGTTCCTTGTCACCACCCCGTGCTCGTCTTGTTTTTTGCGGAACACCCACTTGGTTCCCACAACATTTTGCTTGGGACGAGGCACCAGTGTCCAAACTTCATTTCTTTTGAAGTTGTTGAGCTCCTCTTGCATGGCCAACACCCAGTCTGGATCTAGCAAGGCCTCCTCTACCCTGAAAGGCTCAATAGAAGAGACAAAGGAGTAATGCTCACAAAAATTAACTAATCGATACTGAGTAGTTACTCCCTTGCTAATGTCACCCAAAATCTGGTCGACGGGATGATCCCTTTGAATCATCACTCGGACTTGAGTTGGAGGTGCATGTTGTGCTTCTTCCTCCATTACACGATCAACTTGTGCTCCCCCTTGATCACACGCCTCCTCTTGATGAACCTGTTCATCGTCTTGAGTTGGGGGATGCACCATTGTTGAAAAAGAAGGTTGATCTTGCTCATTTTGTTCCTGTGGCCGCACATCTCCAATCGCCATGGTGCGTATTGCGGCTGTTGGAACGTCTTCTTCATCTACATCATCAAGATCAACAACTTGCTCTCTTGGAGAGCCATTAGTCTCATCAAATACAACGTCGCTAGAGATTTCAACCAAACCCGATGATTTGTTGAAGACCCTATACGCCTTTGTATTTGAGTCATAACCTAACACAAACCCTTCTACAGCTTTGGGAGCAAATTAGGAATTCCTACCCTTCTTCACTAGAATGTAGCATTTACTCCCAAAGACTCAAAAATACGAAACATTGGGTTTGTTACCGGTTAGTAGCTCATACGAAGTCTTCTTGAGGAGGCGATGAAGGTAGACCCGGTTGATGGCGTGGCAAGCCGTGTTCACGGCTTCCGTCCAAAAGCGCTCAGGGGTCTTGAATTCTCCAAGCATCGTCCTCGCCATGTCTATAAGCGTCCTGTTTTTCCTCTCTACCACACCATTTTGCTGTGGTGTGTAGGGAGCGGAGAACTCGTGCTTGATTCCTTCCTCCTCAAGATACTCCTCCACTTGAAGGTTCTTGAATTCGGACCCATTGTCACTCCTTATCTTCTTCACCTTGAGCTCAAACTCGTTTTGAGCTCTCCTTAGGAAGCGCTTGAGGGTCCCTTGGGTTTCAGATTTATCCTGCAAAAAGAATACCCAAGTGAAGCGGGAAAAATCATCAACTATAACAAGACCATACTTACTTCCTCCTATGCTTAGATAGGCGACAGTGCGAAGAGGTCCATATGAAGTAACTCTAGGGGTCTTGATGTTGTCATCACATTTTTGGCATGATGAGAGCTTCCCACCTGTTTCCCTGCTTGACAAGCTGCACAAGGTCTATCTTTTTCGAAAGTAACATTAGTTAGACCTATCACATGTTCTCCCTTTAGAAGCTTGTGAAGGTTCTTCATCCCTACATGTGCTAAGCGGCGATGCTACAGCCAGCCCATGCTAGTCTTAGCAATTAAGCATGCATCTAGACCGGCCTCCTCTTTTGCAAAATCAACTAAATAGAGTTTGCTGTCTAATACACCCTTAAAAGCTAATGAACCATCACTTCTTCTAAAGACAGACACATCTACATTTGTGAATAGACAATTATATCCCATATTACATAATTGACTCACAGACAACAAGTTATATCCAAGCGACTCAACTAAGAATACATTAGAAATAGAGTGCTCATTTGAGATTGCAATCTTGCCTAAGCCTTTAACCTTGCCTTGGTTCCCATCACCGAATATGATTGAATCTTGGGGATCCTTGTTCTTGACGTAGGAAGAGAACATCCTCTTTTCCCCCGTCATGTGGTTTGTGCATCCGCTGTCGATAATCCAGCTTGATCCCCCGGATGCATAAACCTGCAAGGCAAATTTAGGCTTGGGTCTTAGGTACCCAACTCATGTTGGGTCCTACAAGGTTAGTCACAATAGTCTTAGGGACCCAAATGCAAGTCTTGTCTCCCTTACATTTGGCCCCTAATTTCCTAGCAATTATCTTCCTATCCTTTCTACAAATAGCAAAGGAAGCATTTAAAGCATGATAAATTGTAGAAGGTTCACTATTTGTTTTTCTAGGCACATGAACAACATTTCTTCTAGGCATGTTAACATTTCTCCTAGCTAAGTTTCTATCATGCATAATAGAGGAACTAGAAGCAACCATGGCATGAGAATAAAAGCATCATAACTTCTATTGACATTTCTAGAATGTCTTCTATCATGATACATGAAGGCATGGTTCTTTTGAGCACTACTAGCCGTAGGGGCCTTCCCTTTCTCCTTGGCGGAGATGGAAGCCTTATGGCTTGTTAAGTTCTTGACCTCCCCCTTGAAGCCAAGACCATCCTTAATTGAGGGGTGTCTACCAATCGTGTAGGCATCCCTTGCAAATTTTAGCTTGTAAAATTCATTCTTGCTAGTCTTAAGTTGGGCATTAAGACTAGCCACTTCATCATTTAATTTAGAAATGCAAACTAGGTGTTCACTACAAGCATCAACATTAAAATCCTTGCACCTATTGCAAATCATAACATGTTTTACACAAGAGTTAGATTTACTTGCTACTTCTAGTTTAGCATTTAAATCATCATTAACACCTTTTAAAGTAGAAATGGTTTCATGACAAGTAGATAGTTCACAGGAAAGCATTTCATTCCTTTTAACTTCTAGAGCAAGAGAATTTTGTGCACTAACAAATTTATCATGCTCTTCATACAAAAGATCCTCTTGCTTTTCTAATAACCTATTCTTATCATTCAAGGCATCAATTAATTCATTAATTTTATCAACCTTGGTTCTATCTAGGCCCTTGAATAAACATGAATAATCTATTTCATCATCATCACTAGACTCATCCTCACTTGAAGAAGCATAAGTACTAGTATTACGAGTGCTTACCTTCTTTTCCCTTGCCATGAGGCAAGTGTGATGCTCGTTGGGGAAGAGGGATGACTTGTTGAAGGCGGTGGCGGCGAGTCCTTCGTTGTCGGAGTCGGACGAGGAGCAATCCGAATCCCACTCCTTTCCAAGATGTGCCTCGCCCTTCGCCTTCTTGTAGTTCTTCTTCTTTTCCCACTTTCCACTCTTCTTTTCCTGGTCACTATCATTATCGGGACAATTAGCGATAAAATGACCAATCTTACCACATTTGAAGCAGGAGCGCTTCCCCTTCGTCTTGTTCTTTTTGGGGTGCTCCTTGCGACCCTTTAGCGCCGTCTTGAACCGCTTGATGATGAGGGCCATTTCTTCCTCATTAAGCCCGGCCGCCTCAACTTGCGCCACCTTGCTAGGTAGTGCCTCCTTGCTCCTTGTCGCTTTGAGAGCAACGGTTTGAGGCTCGTGGATTGGGCCATTCAATGCATCATCCACGTATCTCGCCTCCTTGATCATCATTCGCCCGCTTACAAATTTCCCAAGAATTTCTTCGGGTGACATCTTGGTGTACCTGGGATTCTCACGAATATTGTTGACAAGATGTGGATCAAGTATAGTAAAGGATCTTAGCATTAGGCGGACGACGTCGTGGTCCGTCCATCGCGTGCTTCCATAGCTCCTTATCTTGTTGACGAGAGTCTTGAGCCTGTTGTATGTCTGGGTTGGCTCCTCCCTTCTTATCATCGCGAATCTCCCGAGTTCGCCTTCCACCAACTCCATCTTGGTGAGCATGGTGACGTTGTTCCCCTCATGTGAGATCTTGAGGGTGTCCCAGATCTGCTTGGCATTGTCCAAGCCGCTCACCTTGTGATACTCGTCCCTGCACAATGAGGCTAACAACATAGTAGTAGCTTGTGCATTTTTATGAATCTGTTCATTGATAAACAAAGGACTATCCGAGCTATCAAATTTCATTCCACTCTCTACTATCTCCCATATACTAGGATGGAGAGGGAACAGGTGACTACGCATTTTGTGACTCCAAAATCTGTAGTCCTCTCTATCAAAATGAGGAGGTTTACCAAGTGGAATGGAGAGTAAATGAGCATTGGTACTTTGAGGAATACGAGAATAATCAAAAGAGAAGTTTGAATTAACCGTCTTCTTTTCTCATAGTCATTGTCGTCGTCCTTTTGGGAAGAAGAGGATTCGTCGCTGCCGTAGTAGACTATCTCTTTGATGCGCCTTGTTTTCTTCTTCCTCCCATCTTTTCTTTTGTGGCTCGAGCCCGAGTTAGTAGGCTTGTCCTCCTTTGGATCATTGACAAAGGACTCCTTCTCCTTATCATTGACCACCATTCCCTTGCCCCTAGGATCCATCTCTTCGGACGGTTAGTCCCTTTCTTGAAGAGAACGGCTCCGATACCAATTGAGAGCACCTAGAGGGGGGTGAATAGGTGATCCTGTAAAAACTTGAAACTTAATCCACAAACTTGATTAGGAGTTAGCACAATTAAACCAAGTGGCTAGAGAAGAGTCTTTACAAGACACGATAACCACAAGAAGATCAATCACAGATAGACACAGTGGTTTATCCCGTGGTTCGGCCAAGTTCAACACTTGCCTACTCCACGTTGTGGCGTCCCAACGGACGAGGGTTGCAATCAACCCCTCTCAAGCGATCCAAAGACCCACTTGAATACCACGGTGTTTTGCTTTGCTTTACTATATCCCGTTTGTGAGGAATCTCCACAACTTGGAGCCTCTCGCCCTTACACTTTGATGTTCACAAAGAAGCACGGAGTAAGGAGGGGATGAGCAACGCACACAAGACACGAAATCAGATCAACAACACGCACACAAGTCGCAACAAGAGCTCACAACACAACTCGACGAGTTCACAACTCAAATAGAGCTCTAATTGCTATCACAAAGAATCAAATGCGCGGAGTCGAAGTCTTGGTGCTTAGGAATGCTTAGAGAATGCTTGATATACTCCTCCATGCGCCTAGGGGTCCCTTTTATAGCCCCAAGGCAGCTAGGAGCCGTTGAGTGCATTCCAGGAAGGCAATTCTTGCCTTCTGTCGCCTGGCGCACCGGACAGTCCGGTGCACCACCGGACACTGTCCGGTGCGGATCTCCTTCCTTATTTGGCGAAGCCGACCGTTGGCGCTTTGGAGCCATTGGCGCACCGGACACTGTCCGGTGCACACCGGACAGTCCGGTGCCCCCTTCCGACCGTTGGCCCGGCCACGTGTCTCGCGCGGATCGCGCGGCCGACCGTTGGCCCGGCCGACCATTGGCTCACCGGACAATCCGGTGTACACCGGACAGTCCTGTGAATTATAGTCGTACGCCGTTAATCACTTCCCGAGAGCAGCAAGTTCGCCTGAGTCAGCCTGGCGCACCGGACACTGTCCGGTGCACCACCGGACAGTCCGGTGCACCCAGTCAGAGCTGACTTTGGCTGAACAAAGCCATCTTTAATTTCAACTTGATTTTTCCTGTTTCCAGCACTTAGACACAATACATTAGTCTTTAAAACAATGTACTAAGTCTGAGAAACATACCTTTAACCTTGATTTGTACTTTGTCCACCATTTAACACTTAGGCACTTGTGTTGGACACTAAATCACCAAAATACTTAGAAATGGCCTAAGGGCACATTTCCCTTTCATACCTGCAAAAATTATGCCACAAGCAAGGCTGAGTATACTAATACTCAGCTAGACTTACCCGGTGTGAGGAGTCTACTCCTCTACCTCTAGACTATGCAGCTATTTGGCTGAGGGGTTTGGTTTGCCAAAAGCACTAGCTGTTTCTAAAATCAATTTTTAGCTTTTCAAATTCTATCCTCATTAACTTAGCTAGATTTGCTCCTTCTAAGCATACATGGTGACAAGCATTTAGTTCAATCAACAAATTATCTCATGTAACCTCATTTCACTTCTTACTCGATGCAGTACAAGGGGTCAAGCAGTCTCATTAGCTGCGAGAAGCAGACGATTCGAATCGAGTTTTAACCTTGCAAGGTAAACCTAAACACACGGCATGTCAGGGTACTCCGACCCCACACATGACAACCGTCCCCATCGATTCCCCGTTCGCGTCCAGGCCTCACTGCCTTGGCATACAATGCTCCACTGACCCCGGCTGCCGCCGTGCAGTGACCGCACTTGTACCCACCATAGCTAGCATGGGAGACCCAGTCTCAGATCGCATGAGGGATAAAGTCCGCGCCCGGCTTCACTCAGGTACTAGGTTTACCGATTACCATTTTTCCCGGCATGTGCTTAGTACGTTCAAAAGCTTGACTCAGGTATCCACACATTAATCCTTAATTCATTTTTCCCGTCTCATGGTCAAGGCATCCTCCCTGGATCCAAGTCCATAGACTAACATAGGTCCCGTTATCAAGATGAATACAATCAATTCCTGACCTCGCGCGAGTGCTAGAAAAATCACTCGACTTCTACCGAGATCCTGATTAACAAGCAGCTACTCGACCTAGCATACTAGTATTCATCTCAAAAAGGAATCCTAAGTTCATGCAACTAGAGGTTTCAAGCAACTCCTACACTTAAGTGCACATTACAATCCTACAAGCATTAAGTGTAGTAAAGTAGCATATAATAACACGGTTATGCATATAAACCGGGGCTTTCCTTCAATTGCTGGGGCTGCGGGGAGATCCTCGATAGCAGCCTCGAAAGCTTGCTCCTGGTCCTCCTCTTGGACAGATCCTTGCTCGGGGATGAGCACGTACTCTCCGTCGGCAAGATTACAATTTAATGAATGCAATGCGTAAGATATATGCATGATATGATATGTGCTTTAGAAATTTCAACTTTTGACGGTGTATGATCTACTTGAGTTAGATAAAGTTAAACCTTACTTATGTAAGACCTTTGGGTGGTATACTTGGTAAATTGGGTCAAACTTAGCTAAGGCAAGTGGTAGGTTTTATTTTGGGGTTCCACTGAATTCTTTTTAAGCCTTAGTGAGTTTTGACAAGAATTCAAGTTGGACTCATTGGAGTGAGGTCTATTTCTTCTTCCTTTTTCTTTATTCTCTATAAGTTTTTGGAGTGGGTTTGAACTACAAGTTGCTTTAATAAAATTCCAAAAATCTTGTAAAAATTACAGTGGCTTATTACTGGCGTATAATTCTCCGTCTCAAAATTTGGGGATCAGAAAGTGAATAGTTTTCTCTCAACAAAATTACCAAGTTTTAGGGCAGAAGGGGTGCTTTGAACTACAACTATTAATTAAAAGTAGGTAATTCTCTAAAACTTATTTTTGCTGGCTTTTAGGTGCTATAACATGACCTGACACAAATTTCTAGTCATTAATACCTATTAGTTATTTTACTAGGGTTTTCTCAAGTTTCTAGTCAAAGGGGTGCTTTCTACTACCACTATATTTGAAAAATATCAAACAACAGATTTCTGATTTTTCTTAGCTTCTATTTTGCGCAAGAGCAATCATTCTAAAGTTTGGCATCTTTTTGCTTAAGGGAAGGGGTGGTATGCATTAATTGGATTAAATGGCTTTTCTTATAAAATATTAGCAATAGGTATTATTTGGCATCTTTTCAATGGGTTTGCATTTTCTCTGGTGGTTTATCTCATTATTGACTTAGCAAAATTTTGGTTGCCCATTATTGCAGTATTATGGGTTATTCATGATTTATTTGGAAAATGCCTCATTATCATATTATATTTCTTTACCCTACTTAAAATGATGGGCTGAGGTGTTCATTATTTTTGCAGTGGGGTTCTGGTGGTTATAAGTCCACTGGATTTTTATTATCCATTTTGGGTCTGGTTTTGTAATTCTAACAATTGATTTCCAGTTGGAATAATGCTAAATAAAACATTTTATTTTAAAACTGATCTAGACTAAAGGTCTCTTTATTTTTCCTAGGTTCTCTGTTACTTAAGCAAACCAGGAAAAATAAATTCACTCACTGTTCATTAATTTGTAATGCCTTTCTGATTTTTCCTAAGTTTTGGGCAAAATAGCTTTAAATGGGTATCTACACTATATTTTTCAATACTGGGGTTCCTACTATTTTTAAACAGTGTCTAAAAGAGGTTTGAATACCCACAAATTTTCTTAGGTTCAGCACAGAAGCAAAACTAATTTTCCTTAATTAAACAAGGTTTGGTCAGTTTCTGTCTTTAATTTTAAACTCTAAAAATTAGAACATAAAGCATAGGGTTTATTATTTTTAAATGATAGTTCATAATATTTAGGATCTAGCAAAATTAGTTTGACAACTTTTGATTAAGAATTCATCAAGTTATGGATTTTCTAAGTTCTCTAGTTATTTAAAAAGATTAACAGAATTGATTAAAGGGAAAACTACTTTGCACTGGGGTCCCTGGCGGGTGTTTTAAGTTTTTCCTCACAGATCAGTCCCTGGGCTACTATTCACATGAGTCACTGACATTGCAGAAAACCCCCCGGGTTCTTCTAATCCTAACCCGAGGTCCTTCTCCCAACTTAAACAGTAACCGCGGCGGAAGAAAGGGCGGAGGGGCTTACCGGCGGCGAGGTTGCTCCGGTGAGGTGGTCGAGGACGTAGGGGAGGTCTCAGGGATCACAACAATGTGCGGGTCACCGTCGGGGATGGTCGGAGTCGGCCGGTCCACGTGCGCAGGCTGAGATGCTCGTCGGCGGCGAGGAGTCCGGCCTACTCACGGCGCGATAGTTCAATTGAACAGGTCAGGGAGCTTCATGGGATGCCAGGGAAGATGTGGGTGCAAGGAATTAGACGAAGACTCACTGGTTAGCTCGATCCACACGCGGCGGTGGAAGACCGAAGTTCGGCGAGGGTGAAACTGCTTCTCCGGTGAGGCAATACCTCGGCTCAAGCTTGGAGAAGCTTCACGGCTTCACTGAGAAGCGATCCAGGGGCTAGGGCGAGGCTAGAGTTCAACAGAAAGGGGTGGCCACGATGGCCGAGCCTAGGCAGGGATGGCGGGTGGCGGTGCTCGCTTTTCACGGCGAACTCCGGTGATCTCTGGCTCGGGCGAGGCTCGGGGTGTGCGGTGCCAACGGCTAAGGCCTCTTGGACGCATTTATAGGCAAGGGCACGACACTGGCGCGTGGGGCGGGGCGACCACGCGCGGGGCGCGCGCTGCCGCGGCCAGTCCGCGCTCGGCCGGTCAGGCAAGCGATCGAACACGTGGCTTTTTGCTTCTGCCCGAGTTCAAGCGCCCATAGGTTGAAGATCTTCGCGAATTTGGGCATGATCGCTGCACAAGATTTGCTCCCCCGACAGAGCTTTGTCGTTTGTGTGTGGAAGTCGAGCGGTTTGGGGCAGTGTACAGAGAGTTGTCGTGTCACAAAGGTGGCAATGTCACAAGGTGAGTCCCAAGGTAAAACTGCGCCAAAACCGTGTCAAATGAAATTGGTTTGAGTTCAAACTTTTCTAGGGCGTGTTCAAGGGAATTTGGCACAACTTTGATGTTTGGACTTGTTTGATTTGAGTTTTGAAAAATAGAGAACAAGATTGATCTTTGGGAGGGGGCTGAAATTCAGATTGCTGAATTTCTGAATTTTCCCCAAGTGCATTTGTTTAGGGGTTGTTTTGGGGATTTTAAAAAGTTCAAAAGGCAAAACTTCCTTACTATGTTTTGTTAGTTAATCAGTGAACTAAAACTTTATAATTTGGTTTTCTCCAAAATTTGTATTTTTCTCCCAAGGGTTTCTCCCATTTACCCTTTATGCTTAAATGGTTCACTTAGGATCAACTAGGGTTTAAGGGTTTTTTCCTCCTTAGAATTCATGAAACCTTTAAGGAGGGGTTAAGTAGATTTCAACATAATTCTTTGTTCTCATTTTCAATGTTCATCCTTTTATTGAGATTGCATGTGATCATGGGTTGGGGTTAGCTTAAGGAAGAATCCTAAGTGACACTGGGGTGTCACAACCTTCCCCCCTTAAAGGAATCTCGTCCCGAGATTCGGGCCAGAGTCCTCCCGGGGTGAAGCGAAGGGTGAGACTTAAAGGAAGTGGGTGCTTATTGTTATTATTAGAGCAAACTGCTCTTCGAATGTCATTCTCTTTGCAACTTCAGAAGGAAGCCCTTTTTAAGTTTTATTTCATGATTACTTCATTCTGATTTAAGATCATATTTTTGAAAATTAGATTCGAAGGGCAGGAGGAGGGATTGGGGGTGTGATTACGTACCAGCTTCCTTAGGTAGGCAATCGACGAAGTTGGATCTCAAGAATTCCTCGGTTTCCCAAGTAGCTTCTTCCTCTGAGTGATTACTCCACTGGACCTTGTACATCTTGATCGATTTAGCCCGAGTTGATCTTTCTTTGCAATCCAGAATCTTGGAGGGGTACTCTTGGTACGATAGATCTGGCTCTATCTCCAATTCTGGCTCTGCTATGATCTCGGTCGGCAATCGAACACACTTCTTCAACTGAGATACATGGAACACACTGTGAATGGCAGACATTTTTGAAGGTAACTTTAGCTTATATGCCACGGGTCCACATGCTTCTATGATCTCATAAGGTCCAATGTAACGAGGGGCTAGCTTGCCTTTGATCCCAAACCTCTGCACTCCCTTGGTGGGTGATACCTTGAGGTATACAAAACTTCCCACCTCGAACTGGAGAGGTTTGCTTCTTCTATCAGGGTAACTCTTCTGCCTGGCCTGAGCAGCTTCTAGATTCTTCCTGATTAGTTTGACCTTCCTTTCGGCTTCAGTCACTAAGTCAGGTCCAAAAACTCCTCTTTCTCCAGGTTGAGACCAATTGAGTGGTGTCCTGCACCTTCTTCCATAGAGAGCTTCGAAAGGTGCCATCCTCAGGCTGGATTGATAACTATTGTTATAAGCAAACTCTGCCAAGGAGAGGTGCTTATCCCAGTTCTTGCCACAATCGATTGCACAAGCTCTCAGCATATCCTCTAGGATCTGGTTTACCCTTTCCGTCTGACCATCAGTCTGTGGGTGGTAAGCTGAACTTCTGATTAGCTTGGTTCCCAAAGACTCCTGCAGTTGTTCCCAAAATCTGGCAACAAATTGGGCTCCTCGGTCAGAAACAATGGTCCGAGGTAATCCGTGCAAACACACGA
The DNA here is from genome assembly GCF_902167145.1 of Zea mays. NCBI lineage: Eukaryota > Viridiplantae > Streptophyta > Magnoliopsida > Poales > Poaceae > Zea > Zea mays. The sequence continues at coordinate 55,474,812 of NC_050100.1, read as the reverse complement.
TCCGGTCAATATACAATTCTGCATACTTCTGTGCCTTATCAGTGGTGTGCACAGGAAGAAAATGTGCCACTTTCGTCAGTTGGTCCACAATAACCCAAATCGAATCATGATGACGAGAGGTGTTGGGCAGACCCACAATGAAATCCATGCTGATGTCATCCCATTTCCATGAAGGTATAGATAGGGGTTGCAAAGCTCCAGCTGATTTCAAGTGGCTTGCCTTTATCCTCTAACAGGTGTCAAATTCTAATACATACTGGGCTATCTCCCTCTTCATTCTGGTCCACCAATACAAAGGCTTCAGGTCATGGTACATTTTGGTGCTTCCCGGATGCATAGAGAATTTGGAGAGATGAGCCTCATCCAAGATTTTCCTCTTGAGGTCCTGGTTTTTAGAAATCACCAATCTGCTTTTGAACCATAACACACCCTTTTCATCTTGGCGGAAACAACTATACTTCTCAGTCTTCTGATGGAGATTCTTCTTGATAATCTGCACTCCCTTGTCATTGAGCTGGGTCATGATGATCTAGTCTTGCAAAACTGGCTCAACAGAAATGTGAGACAAAGAACCAGAAGGAATCACTTCAATTTGCATCTTGTTCAACTCATCACACAAGGTGTTAATGCGAGAATCCATCAGAATACAATTGCATTGCAACTTCCGACTCAAGGCATCTGCTACCACATTGGCTTTTCCTGGGTGATAATGTACCTCCAGATCATAGTCCTTGATCAGCTCTAGCCATCTTCTCTGCCTCATGTTGAGATCAGCCTGAGTAAAGATGTACTTAAGGCTCTTATGATCAGTGAAGATGTTGCAGTGGGTTCCCATTAAATAGTGCCTCCACATTTTTAATTCATGAACCACTGCTGCCAACTCGAGGTCATGAGTGGGATAATTCTGCTCATGAGGCCTGAGTGTTCTTGAGGCATAAGCAATGACTCGGTTGTCTTGCATTAAGACACAACCTAGTCCAGTGCCAGAGGCATCGCAATACACATCAAAAGGCTTGCTGTTGTCGGGTTGCGCTAATACTGGTGTTGTGGTCAGATGCTGCCTTAATGCATGGAAGGCATCTTCGCACTTCTGACTCCAACAAACTTGACTTCTTTCTTCAGCAACTCAGTTATAGGCTTCGCAATTCGAGAGAAATCCGGAATAAATCTTCGGTAATAACCAGCTAATCCCAGAAAACTCTGAATCTGACGGACAGTTGTTGGTGGCTTCCAGTTCATCACCTCTTGCACTTTATCAGGATCAACATCTATTCCTGCCTGAGAGATAGTGTGACCCAAAAATTTGATTTCCTTTAGCCAAAAGTCACACTTGGATAACTTGGCATAAAGGTGGTGCTCTCGCAGACGTTGAAGCACTACATGCAAATGACCGGCATGTTCTTCTTCGTTCTTTGAGTACACCAAAATATCATCGATGAAAACCACTACGAATTTGTCCAATTCAGGCATGAAAACAGAATTCATTAGATACATGAAATATGCTGGTGCATTTGTCAGCCCGAATGACATCACCAAAAATTCATATAGCCCATATCTGGTTGAGAATGCCGTCTTCGGAATATTGCTTGCTCGTATCTTAATCTGATGGTAGCCGGAGCGAAGGTCGATCTTGGAAAGCACCTTGGCCCCGACCAACTGGTCAAAAAGAACATCAATACGAGGCAAAGAATACTTGTTCTTGATAGTTACCGCATTAAGAGGGCGGTAATCTATACACAGCCTCAAACTTTCATCCTTCTTCTTCACAAACAGTGCTGGACATCCCCAAGGCGAAGTACTTGGGCGAATAAATCCCTTATCCAGCAACTCCTGCAATTGCTTCTTCAATTCTACCAACTCAGCGGGTGGCATTCGGTAGGGCCTCTTGGAAATTGGGGTCGTTCCCGGTTGCAACTCGATGGCAAATTCAATATCCCGGTCTGGTGGCATTCCTGGCAATTCATCAGGAAAGACATCTGCATACTCGCAGACCACTGGGATCTTCTTCAGAGGTAACTCCGTCATAGAGAAAGCACATGACTGAGTAGAACCTTGACTGGGCAGAATTAAGGTGAAGTTCCCACAGAACGGAGAATTAATTTCCACGGTACGGCTGGCTACATCAAGCACAACTTGGTGCAAGGTCATCCAATTGGCTCCCAGAATAATGTCCACATTTTCCAAACCCAACACAAGAAGAGTGGTTTTGACAATGTGGCTCCCTAGTTGAATAGGCACACTTTGGTTTAATTGATTAGTTGAAATTTTACCCCCAGGTGTGACTATCATGAATGACCCTTTTGAGTGAGAGAATGGCAGTTCACATTTAGCACTGAACTTCTGGCTAATGAAACTATGAGATGCACCAGAATCAAACAGAATTAAAGCAGGTTGATTATAAACTGAAAAGATACCAGTCATGATAGGAGCTCCCTCAGGTACTTCCTCCAGAGTAGTGAAGTTGAGCTTCCCTTGCCTGACTTGTACCTTCTGCTTTCTTCCCTTGTCTTGATTTGGTGCTGGCACCTGCTTCTGCTGGTTCCTGGGACAATTCTTGGCATAGTGGCCCACATTGCCACAAGTGAAACACTTGTTCCCATTGCCGTGGCGGAACTGCTGCTGCTGCGGAGGCTGATTGTTCCTTGGAGCGGGAGCTGGAAAGCGGTTGGGTGCCGGCTGCTGCTGCTGAGGTGGCCTGATCACCCATCTGCATGCCTGCTACTGGAAACCCCTGCTCTGATTGTGAGAAACAATCTGGAACCTCTGGGCCGAGCGGATGGTGCTGCCATTGGTGCCTTTCTCTTCTTCTCTGCCCGGTGAGCTACAATGCAGTCCTCCTGGGAGATGGCCATGTTGACCAACTCATTGAAGCTATCAGCCCGGACAGTGTTGAGTCGTTCCGCAGCTTGGTATTAAGACCCCTGCGTGTGACGGAACCTCCCAAGTAATTAGGCCCACCCACAGTTGTCCTTGTCCAACGGACCTCAGACAACCCTGTAGGTGCCCCTGAACTACTTGACAAGTTCGGTATCTTTCCTTACCTTTCCAGGAACGTTTCACCCGTCTTGCAGACATTACAGAACATCGGAGATAAAGAATTGCGGAAGCGATTACATAAACTTACATTTATTAAAAAGTAAGATCAAGTTGGTTATTACAGACCAGAAATATAAAGCGAGTGCTGAGTAGTATTATTATACATACCAAGGGAGGTAAAAACTCCTCCCGATAGTTTTAAACAAAAGTTCTATATGGAGGACCAAGTCCTCCCGTACTTCAGTCTTGTTTCTCCTCCTTAGGAACCACCTTGGTACAGAAGCAACAGAAATCTGCTACTTCCTCACCTAAAAACAACGAAGGGATAAACCCTGAGTATGGAATTACTCAGCAAGTCTTACCCGACTAAAGAAAAGACTCTCAAGGGTATGCTGGCTTAAGGGAGTCAAGGTAAGGCTTTTCAATAATCAAAGACTCTGTTTTGCAGAAATGCTTACTAAAGTGGATCCTTAAAAATCCAATTTTATTTGTCAAGTTAAGTACAATTACCTACAACTAGAGTTCTTTCTACCCTAGTTCAATCACTGGTCCTGCACTAGCCAATTTCTTAACAAAAACCCATCATCTTTAGTGGAATGCTACGTGTAAGTCAGTGACCAAGTCTTCATAACCGCGAAGGTACGGCGATCCGAATCGATTATACTCAGCTGAGGATCTCCGATCACACGACATATGTAGCACTTAACCCTTGCATATGTCAACCCGCCACCGGGGTTCTTAAGACCAGATCAGGTTCACGCAAACCGAGAGCACAGATACACCACCGTCCAGCCTCTTGCCACGGAGGGTACACGCTACTCTCGCCACCGCTCCACGCCCATTTCGTGTTATCTTATTCTGGCCTTAGTCTGCCCGAGGCAAGGCTTACCCATGACGAGGCATGTGACCAGTTAAAGGGTCCTCGGTCATCAAGCCTACATCGACAAGGTCCTTAATCGACTCAGACGGAGACACTACACCGAGACTCTCTTCTCGTGCAAGTCACCCACCCGGTCTCAGCTTAATCATTTAAAACCCAAAGCTTGGTACCTGGCAGAGGTACATCTTTTCTGATGTTGAATCCATCACGGCCGTGATGGATTCACCATCAAGTTTTATTTTTGAAAACAACCCTCCCACTTTGCCAAACATCTTTTGTAAAACAAATCCTTTTGTTTTTCTAGAGCAATACTAAGCATAGTAAAACCTTTTTGTAAAATCAGGGTTTCAAGGAAGGTAATCAAGTTCAAGGAAGGTAATGCAAGAATTGTTTTATCAAGCAACTCCTATCACCTAATGCAGCAAGCAAGTGAGAAAGATTTTAAAAACATCAAGGAAGGTGGCAAATGCACCGGGGCTTGCCTTCGTTCACAGGTGAGTCTGGCTCGGATCCACAAATATCAAAGTAGAAGCAGTTGCCTGCTTGAGAATCTGAGGGTGGTGGTGTCCTTTCTTCAGTGACTTCCACTTCTTCTTCACGTTCTAACATAACCATATATATACATATATAAGAATGAATGCCATGTAATGCTCATGAGAGTGCGAAGATAATAAAGATTTATTATCTAAGTCTTGAATATAACTTTCCTTCACGGAACTCCGAGAACTTAGGGTTTTCGGAGTCGGTAAAGGAGTTCAAAGGGCAGGGGGTGGGGTTTTGGGTTCTAGTTATCAAACATGGTCCAAATCAATTCAAACTCTACCCAAGGCTTTTAAACAATGTTTTAAGTTCATATAAAAAGTTTGAGCATTTTTGGACTTCTTATCTTTTTTCTAAAAATCCAGAACTAATACTTTAAACTATTTAAAATGCCTTAAAATTCCTTATTTCCTCTAAAAATCATAAAATTATTTTTATTAAATACTATGAAAAATAAGTAATCTAGGAAAATTAGTTTCACAATTTTAGGATTTTTCTACATTTTTCTATAGATTTCCAAAGTTCTTCTGAAAAAGAAAAAGAAAAAGACTCAACAGCATTGGGCTCAAACTGGCCTAAGCGGCCCAAGCCCACGCAGAAGCGTGCGCGCGCCCGCGCCCGCGCTGGCGGTTTTGCAGAATGGCCCTTGCGTTTTTGTCTAACAGCGAACGAGTTCTTTCACTGTTTTAGAGAGTCGCTGACATACTGCAGATAAGCCCTCCATGTTCTATTTCTTCGCATCACGCGGTCCACGACGACGGTGAACGCAGCCGCGCTCCGGTGAGCCACTGTACCGGCCGAACGGGGCAACGACTAGGGTTCCCGAGCGACTAACACCTAATTGAACTCTCCCCGAACGATTCCCCTAACTTAATTTCACGATTGGTAAGCTATTACGCTCTGTCCATGTGAACCGCGAACGATGAGGACAATGGTACGTGTTCCCGGTGATCCCTGGCGGTCCGGTTCATCTAAAGGGTTCGAGGGGTTTGCGGGGTACCTAAGGAGGCTAGAACAAGCGGCAGAGGGACCTGAGCTCACCTGAATCGAGTTGGCCACGGTGAGGTCTTCTTCGTGGTGGCGGAAACCGAATTGGGGGAACTGTGAAATTCAAGCTCGCTGGCGATCAACTGGGGACAATACTGGGTGTCGGGGTACTTGACTACCCTACGGAGCTTGCGGTGGCTTCAATTTATAGAGCTAGTGGGCGGTGACCGCGAATTTGAATGAAGACGCGCGACGGCCGAAGGGGGAGAAGAACGCTGGTGCAGTGAACACGTGTTCACCGTCGTGGCAGTAACTCCGGTGGTCGACGGGGAGTTTAGAGGGAGTCACGGCGATGCGGTGGCACGGTTAGGACACGCGGTGGACAACGGAGATGGCACGACGATGGTGACCAACTTTACCCGCGGGCGGTGAGCCAGGGGAGATGAACTACGGCTAGCCGGAGTGGCTTCCAGGTCACTGGCGGCGAAGATATTTGACCCCGCGACACTATCCAACCATCCAGAGCACAAAGTGGGCCGGCGGTCGCACGAATCACGGCGGCAATCGATAGCCGGCGGTAAGGTGGCTGTGCTGGCGTCCTGATCCACACGGTTACTGTACCATCAGAGCCCCTATTCAGTCGACCTGACAGAGCATCTTCAGAGCCATTTTTCTCCAATTTTTGCATTACAACTTTGTCATCTATCTGCACCAAAGTTGTAGGGCTATCATCCAACTATAACTTTGTTACAAGGTGCTCTCACAAACAGTCACTGGAACATGCTTAAAATTAATCCCTAAGTTCATGTCATCCCACTGTTAATTTGAATTTCAGACTTCAAGCAGTCTGACAGTCCAACTTCAGGCTCAATTATCTCCAGTTTTTCCTTAACAACTATGCTCACACCCTTAAGCAAAGTTGTTCTCCTATGATTAGGCTATAATTTTGATGTGGTGACTTAGGGCAAAGATCCCATATTTTAAAAGTTACAAGGTTCCAAAGTTGAGCCCTCAACACTGAAATCAGACTTAAACTATTAAGGACTTAAGAGGTGAGTTTTGCAAATAAGCCCAAAACTCAGGGTTTGGCTTGTAAATTCACATATTTGTGACCCAAATGACTTAAGATACTTATTTAACTTGGTTTTTGCATTTTAGTCCAAAAGTGGACTAATTTTGCACATAAGCCCCTAGGGTTTGGTTTTAGGGTTTTCTAGGGTTCCAATTAGGGTTTTTAGCATCCCAGGGTGTCGGCGTTTCGAGACCGGGGGGTCCCTAAGCCGACGAGTGAGTGTGCCGCGTGCCCCAGCCCAGATGGGTCGAGCGCGTGGGCGAGCGCGAAGGGGGGAAAGGAGTGAGGAGGCCGGAGTCCGGCGAGAGAGAGGTGGGAATCCCGCGGCCTTCGTCGTCCCGCGCCCAGGTCGGGTGCGCTTGCAGTAGGGGGTTACAAGCGTCCACGCGGGTGAGGGAAGCGAGCAGCCCCAAGAGAGCGCCTGTCCCCGTCCTCGTCCCCGCGCGGCCAACCTCTTTTAAGAAGGCCCTGGTCCTTCCTTTTATAGGCTTAAGGAGAGGATCCAGGTGTACAATGGGGGTGTAGCAGAGTGATACGTGTCTAGCAGGGGGAGAGCTAGTGCCCTAAGTACATGCCAATGTGGCAACCAGAGAGATCTTGGCACCCTGCTGGCGTGATGTCGTGGCTATCGGAGGAGCAACGGAGCCTGGCGGAGGGACAACTGTTGGAACGGTTGTGTCCTTGCTGACGTCGCCCTGCTTCCGTAAGAGAGCTGAGAGCTGCCGTCGTCACGGGGCTAGCGGGGCGCCATCATTGCCTATCTGGCGGAGCTAGCCAGATGGGACACCGGTCTTGTTCTCTGCGGCCCGAGTCGGCTCGGGGTAGGGTGATGATGGCACTTCCTGTCGACGTGGCTGGCCTGTGCCCTAGGTTGGGCGACGTGGAGGCTCCCCCGAAGCCGGGGTCGAGTCTGTCTTCCATGGCCGAGGCCGAGTCCGAGCCCCTGGGTCGGGCGAGGCGGAGGTCGTCAGCAGAGGCCGAGTCCGAGCCCCTGGGTCGGGCGAGGCGGAGGTCGTCAGCAGAGGCCGAGTCCGAGCCCCTGGGTCGGGCGAGGCGGAGGTCGTCAGTAGAGGCCGAGTCCGAGCCCCTGGGTCGGGCGAGGCGGAGGTCGTCCGCAGAGGCCGAGTCCGAGCCCCTGGGGTCGGGCGAAGCGGAGTTCGTCGTCTTCCGGGGCCTTAGCCCGAGTCCGAGCCCTGGGTCGAGCGAAGCGGAGTTCGCCGTCTTCTGGGGCTTAGCCCGAGTCCGAGCCCTGGGTCGGGCGGAGCGGAGTTCGCCGTCTTCCGGGGCTTAGCCCGAGTCCGAGCCCTGGGTCGGGCGGAGCGGAGTTCGCCGTCTTCCGGGGCTTAGCCCGAGTCCGAGCCCTGGGTCGGGCGGAGCGGAGTTCGCCGTCTTCCAGGGCTTAGCCCGAGTCCGAGCCCTGGGTCGGGCGGAGCGGAGTTCGCCGTCTTCCGGGGCTTAGCCCGAGTCCGAGCCCTGGGTCGGGCGGAGCGGAGTTCGCCGTCTTCCGGGGCTTAGCCCGAGTCCGAGCCCTGGGTCGGGCGGAGCTTCCTATGGTGCCTTTGGCAGGGCCTGGCTTCCTTTGCATTAAATGCTCCTGCGACTTGGCCGGTCGGTGCGGCGATTCAGTCAGGGTTGCTTCTTAGCGAAGGCAAGGCCTCGGGCAAGCCGGAGAGGTGTCCGCCGTTGAAGGGGGGCCTCGGGCGAGACGGAAACCCCTTCGGCGTCGGCTGCCCTTGCCTGAGGCTAGGCTCGGGCGAGGCGTGATCGAGTCGCTCGTATGGACTGATCCCTGACTTAATCGCACCCATCAGGCCTCTGCAGCTTTATGCTGATGGGGGTTACCAGCTGAGAATTAGGCGTCTTGAGGGTACCCCTAATTATGGTCCCCGACAGTAGCCCCTGAGCCTCGAAGGGAGTGTTAGCACTCGCTTGGAGGCTTTCGTCGCACTTTTTTGCAAGGAGACCAGCCTTTCTCGGTTGCATTTGGTTCCGGTGGGTGCGCGCGAGCGCACCCGCCGGGTGTAGCCCCCGAGGCCTCGAAGGAGTGGTTTCACTCCTTCGAGGTCTTAATGCCTTGCGTAATGCTTCGGCTAGTCTGGTTGTTCCCTCATGCGAGCTGGCCGTAGCCCGGGTGTACGGTCGGGGCCCAAGTTCTCGGGCTGGTATATTGACGCTGTCAACGGTTCGGCCGGAGCCGGGTTTGCGAGAGCAGCCCCCGAGCCTCTGCACAGGGCGAGAGGGCGATCAGGGACAGACTCGGCTTTTTTATATACGCCCCTACGTCGCCTTTCCGCAAGGAGGAGGGGGGGAGAGCGCCATGTTACCCTCGATGGGCACCGAACATGGTGTCTCCGGTGAGCTGCAAGCGGGTAATCCGAGTGGACGTCCGTGCCCCGTTCGTTAGGGGTCGGCTAGGGGCCTAGAGGCACGCCCAAAAGTACCTGCGGGTGATCTGCCGGACCCGGTCCCCTGGCGACGGGGTCCGAGGGCTCGATGCCTCCCTCTGATGGGATTCCGTTACAAGATCGCTCCTGCTGGTCTCGGAAATGTCCTAGGGTACCTCGGGAGCGCAGCCCGAGCCTCGGTTATGTATCGAACGTACCCCTGGTCATCCCTCGCTTGGCGTCTGAGGCGACTGTGAACCCTTCGGGGGCCAGCCTTCGAACCCCTGATCAGTAATGGGCACGGAGCCCGAGTAGCCTGAGGTGGCCGTGGGACCCTTCGGGGGGCCGGCCTTCGAACCTCTGACCAGTAGTGGGTGTAGGGCCCACGCGATCTGAGGCGGCTGTTGAACCCTTCGGGGGGCCAGCCTTCGAACCCCTGATCAGTAAGGAGGCTCGGAGCCTGGTTCCTTCAAGGGGAAGGATCCCTTTCAGGGTATCCCCCTTTCCCGGTCCCTGTTGCAAGAGATAGAGAAAGAGGAAAAAAGGGGAAAAGGATACGAAACCGAACGACGCGACGTACCTTTTTTGGTGCGGTTGTTTCGGCGAAGGCGAAGCGTCGCCCGTTGCTCCTGCCAGGAGCGTCACCTGTCCAGCCGCGGAGTTAATGCGACGGGGCGAGTAGTTGGCGGGGCAGCCGTTGGGCGTGCGCGAGCCATTCGAGGAATGGATCACGGGCGCGTTGTCTTCACACCGTGAGAGGGGGCTCTCTCGCTGCCCCTCAGGTCGGGCTGGCGCCCTCGGGAGATGGTCGGCCGAGGCCCTAGGGGCGACCGGCCGAGCCGCCTGCTCGGGTCGGATTCCCGAAGAAGTCCCAGGCAGCGATTGCCCGAGCGTGGTGATGACATCGTCCTTCGGAGCGGAGAACCTCGGACCGCGTCGCCGTCCGAGGCTAGGTCGGGCTTCGCCGGAGGTGTCGTCGATGCCGAGGGTGTTGCTGCCTCCTTCCAGCGTCAAGACCCGAGCCTGCAGGGTCAGAGTGTCTTGTAGCGTGTGCCTTCTGCAGCCGCCGAGGCCAGGACACACACCCTCGCTGCATTGTAAAGCTGCGTCTCTTTTCCTCTTGTTTCGAGTATCTGGACTTTTTGTCGGTAACAGGGATGTTTGTGCGAGTGAAAGTTGCTTCTCGCGGAAGGTGATGAGTGAGGTATCCGTATCCCGGAGGCATGGGAGTCCCTCGGCTCGGTCGGCCTTGCCGCTTACGCGTACTTTCACCCGTCCGCGAGGCCCTGTCACCGACTCGGTCGAGAAGGCTCGAAGGATCGCTTCGGCAGAAGGGCTTCCGAACGTAAAGACTTGTCCGATCCGCGGAGCCACTTTATCCGAACGCGAGTTACTTATCGCAGAAGGTGATGAGTGAGGTATCCGTATCCCGGAGGCGTAGGAGTCCCTCGGCTCGGTCAGCCTTGGCTGCTTACGTGTACTCCGTCGTTTCCAGGACCCACTTTTCGAAGTAGTCAAAAAGCACAGAAGATATTCTGGCAGAAGAGATCTCTTTTCGAGGAAAATTTCGACGCAGAGGGGGTTTCCCCCCTTTTTAGCCCCCGAGGGAGGGTCGGGCTTTGCCGAGGCGAGGCCGACCCTTCCTTGTTGACTAAACTTTGCGTGGGTGCGAGGTATATGCACAACTTGAAAACATCTTAAGGGTAAAAGCGACGTAGCTGTTGGATGTTCCAAGCGTTGTCGTAGACCTCGCCTTGGCTGTTGGCCAGCTTGTACGTTCCGGGCTTCAGAACTTTGGCGATGATGAATGGCCCCTCCCAGGGGGGCGTGAGCTTGTGCCTCCCTCGGGCGTCTTGCCGCAGCCGAAGCACCAGGTCGCCCGCCTGGAGGTCTCGGGGTCGGACCCCTCGGGCGTGGTATCGTCGCAGGGACTGCTGATACCGCGCCGAGTGTAGTAAGGCCCTGTCCCGAGCCTCTTCCAGCTGGTCTAGCGAGTCTTCTCGCCTAGCTTGGTTGCTTTGATCGTCGTAGGCCCTCGTCCTCGGGGAGCCGTATTCCAGGTCAGTGGGCAAGACGGCCTCGGCCCCGTAGACCAGGAAGAACGGCGTGAAACCCGTGGCTCGGCTCGGCGTTGTCCTCAGGCTCCAGACCACCGAGGGGAGTTCCTTCATCCATCGCTTGCCGAACTTGTTGAGGTCGTTGTAAATCCGAGGCTTGAGCCCCTGTAGAATCATGCCGTTGGCACGCTCTACTTGCCCATTCGACATGGGATGAGCTACGGCGGCCCAGTCCACTCGGATGTGGTGATCCTCGCAAAAATCCAAGAATTTTTTTGCCGGTGAACTGGGTGCCGTTGTCGGTGATGATGGAGTTCGGGACCCCGAAGCGATGGATGATGTTGGTGAAGAACGCCACCGCCTGCTCGGACCTGATGCTGTTCAGGGGTCGGACCTCGATCCACTTGGAGAATTTGTCGACGGCGACCAGCAGGTGCGTGTAGCCCCCGGGCGCCTTCTGCAAGGGACCGATGAGGTCCAGACCCCATACAGCAAAGGGCCAGGTGATGGGTATTGTTTGCAGAGCCTGAGCGGGCAGGTGGGTCCGCTTCGCATAGAATTGACACCCTTCGCAGGTGCGGACAATTCTAGTGGCGTCGGCCACCGCCGTTGGCCAGTAGAAGCCTTGCCGGAAAGCATTCCCGACGAGGGCTCGAGGCGCTGCATGATGGCCGCAAGCCCCCGAGTGTATCTCTTGCAGAAGTTCCTGACCTTCGGCGATGGAGATGCACCGCTGGAGGATGCCCGAGGGGCTGCGGTGGTAGAGCTCCTTCTCATCGCCCAGCAAGACGAACGACTTGGCGTGTCGCGCTACCCGCCGAGCCTCGGCTTGGTCGAGGGGTAGCTCTCCTTGGCGGAGATATTGCAGGTACGGGGTTTGCCAGTCTCTGTCAGGCGTGGCCCCGCTCTGCTCCTCCTCGATGCGCAGCGCCTCGCCCTCGGGGGCCGAGGGTACCTCGGGCTGAACCGAGGACGCCTCGGGATGGGCCGAGGGTACCTCAGGCTGGGCCGAGAGTACCTCGGGCTCGGGCACGTCGTTGATCTTGACGGAGGGTTGGTGCAGATCCCGGGAGAAGACGTCCGGGGGAACCGTCGTTCGCCCCGAGGCTATTTTTGCCAGCTCGTCCGCAGTCTCGTTGTAGCGCCGAGCGATGTGGTTAAGTTCGAGCCCGTAGAACTTGTCTTCCAGGCGCCGAACCTCATCGCAGTAGGCCTCCATCTTCGGGTCGCGGCAGTGGGAGTTCTTCATGACTTGGTTGATGACGAGCTGCGAGTCGCCGCGAGCGTCGAGGCGTCGGACCCCTAGCTCGATGGCGATTCGCAATCCGTTGATCAGAGCTTCGTACTCAGCCACATTGTTGGACGCCAGGAAATGGAGGCGTAGCACGTAGCGTAGGTGTTTCCCGAGGGGTGAGATGAAGAGCAGGCCTGCGCCGGCTCCCGTCTTCATCAGCGACCCGTCGAAAAACATGGTTCAGAGCTCTGGTTGGATCGGAGCCGTCGGTAGCTGGGTGTCGACCCATTCGGCTACGAAGTCCGCCAAGACCTGGGACTTGATGGCCTTCCGAGGCGCGAACGAGATGGTCTCGCCCATGATTTCCACCGCCCACTTCGCAATCCTGCCCGAGGCCTCTCGGCACTGGATGATCTCCCCCAGGGGGAAGGATGACACCACAGTTACCGGGTGAGACTCGAAGTAGTGTCGCAACTTCCGCCTCGTCAGGATCACTGCATACAGTAGCTTCTGAACTTGTGGGTAGCGGATCTTGGTTTCGGACAGTACCTCGCTGAAGAAGTAAACTGGCCTCTGAATGGGCAATGCATGCCCCTCTTCTTGCCTCTCGACCACAATCGCGGCGCTAACCACCTGAGTGGTCGCGGCGACGTAGACCAAGAGGGCTTCTCCATCAGCTGGCGGTACCAAGATAGGCGCCTTTGTAAGAAGCGCCTTCAGGTTCCCGAGAGCTTCCTCGGCCTCGGGTGTCCAAGTGAAGCACTCGGCCTTCCTTAAGAGGTGGTACAGAGGCAGGCCCCTTTCGCCGAGGCGTGAGATGAACCGGCTCAGGGCCACGAGACATCCCATGACCCTCTGTACGCCTTTTAAGTCCTTGATGGGCCCCATGTTAGTGATGGCTGCGATCTTCTCTGGGTTGGCTTCGATTGCCCGCTCGGAGACGATGAACCCCAAGAGCATGCCTCGGGGCACCCCGAAGACACACTTCTCGGGATTGAGCTTGACGCCTTTTGCCTTGAGACACCGGAATGTCACTTCAAGGTCGGAAAGGAGGTTGGAAGCCTTCCTCGTCTTGACTACGATGTCATCGACGTAGGCCTCAACTGTGCGACCGATGTGTTCTCCGAACACATGGTTCATGCACCGCTGGTACGTCGCGCCCGCATTCCTCAAACCGAACGGCATGGTGACATAGCAGTACATGCCGAAGGGTGTGATGAAAGAAGTCGCGAGCTGGTCGGACTCTTTCATCCGGATTTGGTGATACCCTGAGTAGGCATCGAGGAACGACAGGGTTTCGCACCCAGCAGTGGAATCCACGATTTGATCGATGCGAGGCAGAGGGTAGGGAACCTTCGGACATGCTTTGTTGAGACCAGTGTAGTCTACACACATCCGCCATTTCCCCCCTTTCTTTCTCACAAGCACAGGGTTGGCAAGCCATTCGGGATGGAATACCTCTTTGATAAACCCTGCTGCCATTAGCTTGTGAATCTCCTCGCCTATCACTCTGTGCTTCTCCTTGTCGAATCGGCGCAGAGGCTGCCTGACGGGTCGGGCCCCGGCCCGAATATCCAGCGAGTGCTCGGTGACTTCCCTCGGTATGCCGGGCATGTCCGAGGGACTCCACGCAAAAACGTCGGCGTTTGCGCGGAGAAAGTCGACGAGCATTGCTTCCTATTTGGGGTCGAGCCCGGAACCGATCCGGATCTGCTTGGAGGCGTCGCCACTGGGGTCGAGAGGGACGGCCTTAACCGTCTCCGCTGGCTCGAAGTTGCCAGCATGTCGCTTCACGTCTGACACCTCTTTGGAGAGGTTCTCCATGTCGGCGATGAGGGCCTCGGACTCGGCGAGGGCCTCTGCGTACTCCACGCACTCCACGTCGCATTCGAACGCGTGTTTGTACGTGGGGCCGACGGTGATGACCCCGTTGGGGCCCGGCATCTTGAGCTTCAGGTAGGTGTAGTTGGGGACGGCCATGAACTTCGCGTAGCATGGCCTCCCCAATATCGCGTGGTAGGTTCCTCGGAACCCGACCACCTCGAACGTCAGAGTCTCTCTTCAGAAATTTGAGGGCGTTCCGAAGCAGATGGGAAGGTCGAGCCGTCCGAGGGGCTGGACGCGCTTCCCAGGAATGATCCCGTGGAAAGGCGCAGCGCCTGCTCAGACGGAGGACAGATCGACGCGCAGGAGCCTGAGGGTCTCGGCGTAGATGATGTTGAGGCAGCTGCCCCCGACCATCAGGACCTTGGTGAGCCTGACGTCGCCGATGATGGGGTCGACGACGAGTGGGTATTTCCCCGGGCTCGGCACGTGGTCGGGGTGGTCAGCTTGGTCGAAGGTGATGGGCTTGTCGGACCAGTCTAGGTAGACTGGCGCCGCCACCTTCACCGAGCAGACCTCCCGGCGCTCTTGCTTGCGATGCCGAGCCGAGGCACTCGCTGCATGCCCACCGTAGATCATGAAGCAGTCGCGAACCTCGGGGAACTCTCCTGCTTGGTAATCTTCCTTTTTGTCATCGTCGCGGGCCCTGCCACCCTCCGCGGGTGGCCCGGCCTTGTGGAAGTGGCGCCGAAGCATGACGCACTCCTCGAGGGTGTGCTTGACGGGCCCCTGATGATAGGGGCACGGCTCCTTGAGCATCTTGTCGAAGAGGTTGGCACCTCCGGGGGGCTTCCGAGGGTTCTTGTACTCGGCGGCGGCGACAAGGTCCGCGTCGGCGGCGTCGCGTTTCGCTTGCGACTTCTTCTTGCCTTTCTTCTTGGCGCCGCGCGGAGTAGACGTCTCGGGAGCCTCTTCCGACGGGCGGCCCTAGGGCTGCTTGTCCTTTCGGAAGATGGCCTCGACCGCCTCCTGGCCAGAGGCGAACTTGGTGGCGATGTCCATCAGCTCGCTCGCCCTGGTGGGAGTCTTGCGACCCAACTTGCTCACCAGGTCGCGGCAGGTGGTGCCGGCAAGGAACGCGCCGACGACATCTGAGTCGGTGATGTTGGGCAGCTCGATGCGCTGCTTTGAGAATCGCCGGATGTAGTCCCGAAGAGACTCTCCTGGCTGTTGCCGGCAGCTTCGGAGGTCCCAGAAATTCCCGGGGCGCACGTACGTGCCCTGGAAATTGCCGGCGAAGGCTTGGACCAAATCGTCCCAGTTGGAGATCTGCCCCAGAGGCAGGTGCTCCGACCAGGCGCGAGCAGTGTCGGAGAGGAACAGGGGGAGGTTGCGGATGATGAGGTTGTCGTCGTCCGTTCCACCCAGTTGGCAGGCCAGGCGGTAGTCCGCAAGCCACAGTTCTGGCCTCATTTCCCCCGAGTACTTTGTGATAGTAGCCGGGGGTCGGAAACGGGTCGGGAACGGTGCCCGCCGGATGGCCCGGCTGAAGGCCTGCGGACCGGGTGGTTCGGGCGAGGGACTCCGATCCTCCCCACTGTCGTAGCGTCCCCCACGCCTGGGGTGGTAGCCTCGGCGCACCCTTTCGTCGAGGTGGGCTCGACGGTCGCGACGATGGTGCTCGTTGCCGAGGTGGCCCGGGGCCACAGGCGCGGTGTTGCGCGTGCGCCCGGTGTAGACCGAGGCTTTCCGCATGAATCGGGAAGTCGCGGCATGAGGTTCCGAGGGGTATCCCTGCCTCCGGGAGGCAGAGCTCTCGGCCCGTCGGGCCGCAGCGCCTTCCAGGAGATTTTTGAGCTCTCCCTGGATTCGCCGACCCTCGGTGGTTGATGGCTCCGGCATCGCGCGGATGAGCATTGCTGCGGCTGCCAGGTTCTGACCGACCCCGCTGGACGCGGGTAGCGGCCTGACCCTGACATCGTTGGCGACGCGGTGCTGGAAACCCTGGGGCAGGTGACGTATTTCTCCGGCCGGGGGCTGGCCCGCCCATACCTGCCCGACGTCCCGGTGGATCGACTCAAGTGCTCCTGCTCCCTCGTCGAGCCTGGCCTGCGCCCCGCGGACTTGCTCGAGCTGTGGGTCGTGACCCCCCGCCGGAACGGGGACCACAGCTAGCTCCCGCGGGATGTCGGCGCGAGGCGCCGGCCTAGGGAGATCACCGTCCCCCAGCATGCCGAGGTGGTTGCCTTCGGCGGGATCCCCTAGCTCGACGTGGAAACATTCGCGGCTTGGGCCGCAGTCCTTGTCGTCAAGGCTGCGGCTACCGTCGGAACAGTCGGAGAGGCAGTAGTCACATGCGGTCATAAAGTCCCGCATGGCACTGGGGTTGCCAAATCCAGAGAAATCCCAACAGATGCTGGGATCGTCATCTTCCTCAGACCCAGAGGGCCCGTAGGTCGAGACGTCCGTCAACCGGTCCCAAGGCGACCGCATACGAAACCCCAGAGGGGTTGCACTCGCCTCAACGAGAGCGCCCGCCAAAGTGAGGTCGCTAGGCGGGTTGAGGCCGAGTCGAAATAATGTAGGATGGGAATCAGTCAGTACCTTTTGGTCGACGAGGGGCGATGTAGTCACGTCGGGGGCTGATCGCGCCGTCGTCCTAGGTACGAGGGCGACGTCCTGCAGGCCCTCTGCGAGCTCGCTGGCGTCGTCCACTTGCTCGGGATTGGCGTGTCGCGGGGGGACGGCGCTCGCCTTCGTCTCGAACGCGATGTCGACGCCCGACGTGCCCTCCGTTGGGGCGCTGGGGACATCAATTCGCTCGACAGCCGACGAAGCGCGGCCTCCCGCCCGGCCTTGGTTGCCCCGCCTCCTCCTCCGTTGGCGGGGGAGAGGACGGGGCGAGCTCGAATGTCGTTCTTCCACCGCGCGGGAAGACGTCGTCGATTCCGCCACCGGAGGGCGGGTTGTCGGCCGCCATTGTCGTCGTCGCGCGGTGGTGGAAGGAGTTGAAAGTCGCCTAGAGGGGGGGTGGATAGGCGAAACCTGAAAATTAAAACTTTATCCCCCAACTAGATCCTTTGATTAGTGGTTAGAACAAGATGAACAATTATCGGAGTATAAAAACTAAGTTCTTGCTAGTAAAGAGTATAGCTTTCAAATAATGCGGAAGTGATAAATCAATACAACTAATAATTCTATGATAACAAAGCAAGAAAGCTTAGATGAAAAAGAGCACTAACTCAAGTTCTTTTCTTGCGGAGTGTTGCTTCTCTTAAATAAGATTTTAACTTGAAGCAACACCAAATGATATGAGCAAAGAATAGTGCAAGAGAACTTAGAGTAAGGGAAAGCAAACAAATCACAAGCAAAAGCACAATGAACACGGGTGATTTGTTTTACCGAGGTTCGGCCCTCGAAGGCCTAGTCCCCGTTGAGGAGTCCACTTAAGGACGGGTCTTTTTCAACCCTTTCCCTCTCTCCCGATCACACAAGGATCGGCGAGCTCTTCTTCTTCTCAAGGATCACTCTTGATCCCACAAGGACCACCACAATCTTTGGTGTCTCTTGCTAGCTTTTACAAGCCTCCAACACTTTGGAGGAAGTTCGAATGGGAGTCAAAAACTCCACGCGCAAATGAACACAAAGATGTAGCTTACACTATCTCTCAATGAATCTCACAAGGCGCTAGGGCTAAACTCAATTGAGTAGCTCTCAATTGCTTGCTCTCTCTTTTGTGGCACTTGTGTTGGTTGTAGTGGACTAAATCTTGTGTATAGGATGGATCAATGAATATAGGTGGTTGGGAGGGCTTGAGTATGTCAACTAGATGACTTGGAATGTTGCTTGGACTCCCACACCCTGAAGTGGCCGGTTGGGGTGGTATTTATAGCCACCATCCAAAAACTAGCCGTTGATGAAGTCTGCTGGCGATGGGCGCACCGGACAGTCCGGTGCACACCGGACAGTCCGGTGCACACCGGACATGTCCGGTGCCCCAGCCACGTCATCTTATCCGTTGGGGTTGGAGCTGGTCGACCGTTGGAGGCTTTTGTCCTCATGTGGCACCGGACAGTCCGGTGCACACCGGACAGTCCGGTGCCTCTCTGATCCTCTGCTCTGACTTCTGCCGCGTGTACTGTTCTGCACTGTTTACTGTCAGAGTCGACCGTTGGCGCGAAGATGACCGTTGCTCCGCTGGCACACCGGACAGTCCGGTGCACACCGGACAGTCCGGTGAATTTTAGCGGAGCAGTCTTCGTGAAATCCCGAGGCTGCCGAGTTCCTGAGGCCGTGTTCCGTTGGAGCACCGGACACTGTCCGGTGTACACCGGACAGTCCGGTGAATTATAGCGCGCCGGCCCTGGACTTTCCCGAAAGTGGCGAGTTAGAGTCTGCGTTTCCTGGTGCACCGGACAGGGACTGTTCACTGTCCGGTGGCACACCGGACATGTCCGGTGCGCCAGATCAGGGGTGCCTTCGGTTGCCCCTTTGCTCCTTTATTTTGACTCTTGTCTTGTTCTTTTTATTGGTTTTATGTTGAATCTTTGGCACCTGTAGAACATATAATCTAGAGCAAACTAATTAGTCCAATTGTTTGTGTTGGACATTCAATCACCAAAATCATTTAGGAAAAGGTTTAAAGCCTATTTCCCTTTCAATCTCCCCCTTTTTGGTGATTGATGCCAACACAAACCAAAGCAAATATATAAGAGAATAATTGAACTAGTTTGCATAGAATAGGTGCAAAGATTACTTGGAATTAAACCAATATTCATTTCATAAAATATGCACGGATGCTTTCTTTCTTTATTTCATTTAGTATTTTGGACCACGCTTGCACCACATGTTTTGTTTTTGCAAATTCTTTTTGTAAATCTATTTCAAAGATCTTTTGCAAATAGTCAAAGGTAAATGAATAAGAGTTTGTAAAGCATTTTCAAGATTTTAAATTTTCTCCCCCTGTTTCAAATGCTTTTCTTTTGACTTAACAGAACTCCCCCTAAAAGAGATCCACCTCTTAGTGTTCAAGAGGGTTTTGATATACCATTTTTGAAATACTACTTTCTCCCCCTTTTTGAACACAATAGGATACCAAATGATAAATACTTTTGGAAAGCACTAAGTTTTTGAATTTGGTGGTGGTGCGGTCCTTTTGCTTTGGGCTCATTTCTCCCCCTTTTTGGCATGAATCGCCAAAAACGGAATCATTAGAGCCCTCGAAGTGCTATCTTCCCCTTTGGGCATAAATAAATGAGTTAAGATTATACCAAAGGCGAAGTCCGGTCTTTTAGCTTTGGGCTCTTACTCTCTTCCAGAGACGAAGTCCTTTTCTTTGATGCTCATTTCTCCCTCAAAGAATAGAGAGTTCCTTGGAGTGATGGCGAAGTATGATATACGGAGTGGAAGCCTTTGTTTTCGCCGAAGACTCCATTTCCCTTTCAATCTACGACTTAGCATAGTAATATACTTCGAAACATATTAGTCGTAGTCATGGTACGGGAATAATAGGATATATGCATTTGTACCAAAATGAAAGAGATATGATCAAGAGATATGTCAATTAAGCATGATCATAGTTCTATATAATATAGATTTCTCCCCCTAAATATGTGCCTTGAGAGGAATACATATTTTGGCCTTAAATGCCAAGTGCACATAATTAGGTTAATGAGAACAAGTCTATATCATAGAGAAAGTGAGGTGCATTGTGTCATAGTATATGAGTGATGCTCAAGACAGTTTATGCACTTATGAAAGCATGTTGCAAACATTTTAAGCATTTTCCTTTAAGGATTTCAAAGAGACTTAAGGACCATCCACCTTTGGAATAAAGGTAGCTTATCCTCGTTACAAGGTTAAGCTTTAAGCTCTTTGACAATAGAATCACTTCATCTAGTTTTAGCAAAGATGCAATAATGCATGAGTGAAATTTTAAGAGGTTAAACTAGGTATGAAGCAGGGATAAATGCAAAGGACATGCTTTCTCTTCCTTATATATAAGATATGCAAAGAATGCTTATAAGAGGAAGATTTAGGTACAAGTTTAAATGAAAGAAAGTGATTTTACCCTTTTGTACCTTCTCATAGAGACGCTCTCTTCATTGTGCTTTGTCCTTAGTCTTAGTTGCTTAAGACCTATACTCAATGACAATATATGGAAATACTTTGCACAAGAGAGAGTTCTACAACTAGTGATCTTTTTCAAGTTATTGTTAGCATATATCAAACGGATCACAAGTTGCATAAATGAATCATGAATTCTCCTTTTTCCTTAGTGCATATCAAGATAGATGTCAATTAAAATTACCAATTGAGATCAAATTGAAATTACATGAGGCACTAAGAAACATAAGTGATAATCGAAGTTGTTCAATGATCAACCAATATGCGATCAAGAAAACAACAAAGGCATTAAATTTTCAATCAAGCTTAAAAATAGGAGAATCCAATAAGCATGCTACTTTTTAAAAATGAAAGCAATAATCCTTGATAAAAGCGATATTACTTTAACAAGTTTGATTGATGAAGTAGCATACTATATGAGAAACATTATTCTCATGCAAGAGACTATATGAAATTACTAAGATAAAGCAATAGTCTCAACATAATCAAAATATAATAATGGACTCCCCCTAAAGATATGCATCAAGTAATTTAAAGAAATGATTTCGATGCATTCACTTTTAAGAACATAAAGGGAGAAGCATTATACATTTTGATCAAGGCTCATAAATTTAGCAATAAACAACTTAAGCCTTGTAATCTCATAATGAAAAAGAATTTAGAATGCTTACAACCACACCATTGATTATTGCGAAGACCTTATTGTCCAAGTAGGTGTTGTTATCCTTGATGTTTTTCCCTTTTCATTTGAGTGTCCTCCCTTTGTATTTGTCTCTTTTTCCTTCCAAACTTATTGAAAATACTCAAGAGACATGTTAATAGCGCAAGGGAGTATATGGTGAAGGATGATTACTTTAGATAATTAGCATACAAAATTCATCATCCACAAGTCACACAGACATGAAGTAAAATCCTTAACATTAGTGCATTTCATTTGAGAAAAATGAGTGAGCACCTTTTAAGCATTTTAATAATCATTGGAGATTTTACTTTATCATATTGAGGTTAGTTAATCATTGCTTGGAAGCAAATCAATATGATAACATATGTATAAATATCGCAAAGGCATTAAATAGATTCTAATGGGCATGAGCTTTTAAAAGAATGAGATTGAATGCACATCTAGTTGAATTGAGTCCAATAAAGAATCTATTTCTCACATGGGTAGAATATGATAATTTTGATTAAATACCCATTGAGATGGGAACTAAACTTAATTAAGAAGATGAGTTCCCATACCTTTGCTTTTACCTTTCTTCTTTTGGGTGAAGATCAACCCATGAGGCTTGTGTACTTTCCCTTCTATGCATATTTATATGTAAGCTCAAGAGATACGTTAGCAACACAAGCACTAGTTTCCATTTTGTAATCATTTTGATAAAGAATGAAAAGTGAATTACTATTGGCATGGAAACTTTATAATATGAACTAGATTATTCCATGAAGTATGCCTAGTTTTAAACTCATAAAACAAGCATGGTTAAATTCTTGAGACTTAAGGGAATAAATCTAATTCATAACATGGAGGGCGATAAATGTAGAAGAATCATATCCAATTTAAGCAATAAAACATACAACATAAATTATTGGATTGATTTTCCTTGCCATGATGGATTACGCATTTCCATAGAGAAATTTATCTCTACAAGTGAGACTACTTAAATTACTTAGATAAAAACATTAGTCTCACTTTTCTAGCTATAGAGAGAACTTTTCCTTTTATAAGTGTCATAAGTATTTGAATTTCTTACATGACACCTTATTCTTTTAAGAACATGAAATATCTCTCTATGTCTAGAACATGGCAATAATAATTAATGTAAAAGCATGCCATGAAAAATTGCAACAATTTAGAGCATGTAGATTGTCATAATATAGAATTGATAAATACACAATCTACCATATGAGAGGAATTTCTTCAAAGAATGATGATATAGTTTTAAAACATGCTTAAGTGCTTTCTATTTCTATGTGACTACACAAGACATACGACAATTTAAGATAATTGCACTTAAGAATATAAATGTTACCATCCTTTGACTTTCCTCCATGTTGTAGGTTTTGATGATGATTTTTTATTTCCTACAACATTAATGTCTTCCCGAGATGATATGAGTTTTGAATACAATAAATTAAAGTGACCTTGGGTCAATCTTGAATATGTAGATCATTTGAAGATTGATAGCTTGAGTTGATAAGAATTGAATTAACTCCCTCAAGCACTCCAAAGGTTCATACCATCTCCTTCTCCTACAAATCTTGTCAAGCACATTTTGGTACCCATCTCTTGATGGGTCCATTAAGGTTAGTAAACAAAGATCTAGGAACCCAAGTGTCCTTTGTGCTAGCGCTTGGTAAACTTGTTACCTTTCTAGCACAAGTTGCAATCTTGGGTTGCCTAGTTATATATGAATCAAATGACAAGTTAGGAGTGAGATTTTTACCAACGGGACAATCTTTGCATTGATGTCCCTTCTTTCGGCATGTGTAGCATAGGCGTTTTCCAAATTTTGAAGATCTCTTTTTTCTTCCTTGTTTGTTGCTTGCTACATGGTTAGTAAAAATTTTCTTTTCTAACCCTATGCCTCTTTGTTTTAAATGGGGACAAGATCTAAGCAAGTGTCCCTTCTTGGAGCATTTAAAACAAAGTCTATCATCCTTGTTGATAATCAAGCCTTTTTTAATGTAGGGACACGACCTAATCAAGTGCCCCTCTTCAAAGCATTCACTACACCTCTTAATGTGAAGTGTGACTTGATCATTACCTTGGATGTTACCTTTTGTGGAGGCGTGGTTGAGGCTTTTGGAGAAGGTGTTGAATTTCATATTTTGTTCCCTCCTCATTGCAATCCTCAAATCCTTGACATTTTCTTCAAGGGATGTAGTGCATGCCACGGTTGTTCCCGTCTCAAGCTTCTTCACCATGTGATCACGGTTATCTTGAGAAGGTTGGGCAATGCATTTCCCTTTTAGTTGTGTCAAGCTCTTCTTTAGCCTCTCATTTTCTTCTTTGAGCTTTTGATATGAATCATCATTTGTTCCTGCAAATTCTAGCTCAAAGGAAGATTTGCTTGTTGACAAACAACAAGCATTAGCACATGGTAATATAGTATCAATTTGAATACATGTGCACGAATGAGGTTGTTGGGATTTTAAATTTTCTATTACAACCTCATGAGCAATGTTTAATATGATATGATCATCTCTAAGATTTTCATGAGAGCATAGGAGCATATCATATTTTTCTTGAAAAGCTAAATTTTCAATTTTTAGCTTTTCTACTTGGTCCTTTAGCAAGGTATTCTTATTTACTAATTGAGCGATACAATGTGAAGCGTTATCTTGCTCAATTGAAATAGTTTCATACCTTTGGACCAAATCAACATGAGAGCACTTTAGCTCCTCATGTTCTTTAGTCAACTCGTCAAAGTGTTGCATCTTTATGGAGAGAATATCTTCTAGCCTTTGACGAGCTTCGCTTTGTTCTCTCGCTCTTTCTAGAAGTTTGAGCATGACCGCCTTATCTTCTTGGCTTAGGCGAGCGTAGAGATGCACAAAGCTTCTTTCTTCCTCCTCATCCTCATTTGTGCTTCCGCTATCATTTTCATTAGCCACACAACACATGTGGGAATCGAAATGGGAAGACAAACCTTTTGGAGAAGTGGATTCATCGTTTGGTCTCCATCGTTCATTTTCTTCTTCTTCCTTGCAAGGGTTAGTATCACAAATATCGAGGGAAGTAGAAGCACACAATGAACTATTATGTTTGGACTTATTAAATTTGCTTTTAATTCTAGTCCAAATATCATGCGCATCGGGAATGGATTCGTCATAGTTTGATATGAAGGCACGATAATCTTCTTTGCTAAGAGAATTGTTTAAGATGTCAAAGGCTAGGTAGTTTAAGCGATAACATCTTTGATCCTCCTCGGAATTAATTTTTCCATTGAAATTAGAGGGAAAAATACTCTTGTCTATAATTTGTTCTAATCGAGGATCTATGGTTCTAAAAGCATTTATCACACTAGATGACCATGAATCATAGTTAGAACAATCATCAAATAAAATCTCAAGAGTTACCTCCTTCCGAGTTGGGTTCTCCTGGGTCTTCTTGTTCTTTTGGGATCTTCTACGAGCCATCACTTCGAGTTGTTAGACTCAAGATGAAGTGCCTAGCTCCGATACCAATTGAAAGTCGCCTAGAGGGGGGGTGGATAGGCGAAACCTGAAAATTAAAACTTTATCCCCCAACTAGATCCTTTGATTAGTGGTTAGAACAAGATGAACAATTATCGGAGTATAAAAACTAAGTTCTTGCTAGTAAAGAGTATAGCTTTCAAATAATGCGGAAGTGATAAATCAATACAACTAATAATTCTATGATAACAAAGCAAGAAAGCTTAGATGAAAAAGAGCACTAACTCAAGTTCTTTTCTTGCGGAGTGTTGCTTCTCTTAAATAAGATTTTAACTTGAAGCAACACCAAATGATATGAGCAAAGAATAGTGCAAGAGAACTTAGAGTAAGGGAAAGCAAACAAATCACAAGCAAAAGCACAATGAACACGGGTGATTTGTTTTACCGAGGTTCGGCCCTCGAAGGCCTAGTCCCCGTTGAGGAGTCCACTTAAGGACGGGTCTTTTTCAACCCTTTCCCTCTCTCCCGATCACACAAGGATCGGCGAGCTCTTCTTCTTCTCAAGGATCACTCTTGATCCCACAAGGACCACCACAATCTTTGGTGTCTCTTGCTAGCTTTTACAAGCCTCCAACACTTTGGAGGAAGTTCGAATGGGAGTCAAAAACTCCACGCGCAAATGAACACAAAGATGTAGCTTACACTATCTCTCAATGAATCTCACAAGGCGCTAGGGCTAAACTCAATTGAGTAGCTCTCAATTGCTTGCTCTCTCTTTTGTGGCACTTGTGTTGGTTGTAGTGGACTAAATCTTGTGTATAGGATGGATCAATGAATATAGGTGGTTGGGAGGGCTTGAGTATGTCAACTAGATGACTTGGAATGTTGCTTGGACTCCCACACCCTGAAGTGGCCGGTTGGGGTGGTATTTATAGCCACCATCCAAAAACTAGCCGTTGATGAAGTCTGCTGGCGATGGGCGCACCGGACAGTCCGGTGCACACCGGACATGTCCGGTGCCCCAGCCACGTCATCTTATCCGTTGGGGTTGGAGCTGGTCGACCGTTGGAGGCTTTTGTCCTCATGTGGCACCGGACAGTCCGGTGCACACCGGACAGTCCGGTGCCTCTCTGATCCTCTGCTCTGACTTCTGCCGCGTGTACTGTTCTGCACTGTTTACTGTCAGAGTCGACCGTTGGCGCGAAGATGACCGTTGCTCCGCTGGCACACCGGACAGTCCGGTGCACACCGGACAGTCCGGTGAATTTTAGCGGAGCAGTCTTCGTGAAATCCCGAGGCTGTCGAGTTCCTGAGGCCGTGTTCCGTTGGAGCACCGGACACTGTCCGGTGTACACCGGACAGTCCGGTGAATTATAGCGCGCCGGCCCTGGACTTTCCCGAAAGTGGCGAGTTAGAGTCTGCGTTTCCTGGTGCACCGGACAGGGACTGTTCACTGTCCGGTGGCACACCGGACATGTCCGGTGCGCCAGATCAGGGGTGCCTTCGGTTGCCCCTTTGCTCCTTTATTTTGACTCTTGTCTTGTTCTTTTTATTGGTTTTATGTTGAATCTTTGGCACCTGTAGAACATATAATCTAGAGCAAACTAATTAGTCCAATTGTTTGTGTTGGACATTCAATCACCAAAATCATTTAGGAAAAGGTTTAAAGCCTATTTCCCTTTCAGGAGTATCATGTCGTAGCTGCCGTCGAGGGACATGAACTCAAGACTCCCAAAACGGAGCACCGTCCCGGGTTGGAGAGGTTGTTGGAGACTGCCCATCTGGAGCTTGACGGGAAGCTGCTCGTCAACACGCAGTAGGCCCCTACCTGGCGCGCCAACTGTCGGCGTTTCGAGACCGGGGGGTCCCTAAGCCGACGAGTGAGTGTGCCGCGTGCCCCAGCCCAGATGGGTCGAGCGCGTGGGCGAGCGCGAAGGGGGGAAAGGAGCGAGGAGGCCGGAGTCCGGCGAGAGAGAGGTGGGAATCCCGCGGCCTTCGTGTTCGTCCCGTGCCCAGGTCGGGTGCGCTTGCAGTAGGGGGTTACAAGCGTCCACGCGGGTGAGGGAAGCGAGCGGCCCCAAGAGAGCGCCTGTCCCCGTCCTCGTCCCCGCGTGGCCAACCTCTTTTAAGAAGGCCCTGGTCCTTCCTTTTATAGGCGTAAGGAGAGGATCCAGGTGTACAATGGGGGTGTAGCAGAGTGCTACGTGTCTAGCGGGGGGGAGAGCTAGTGCCCTAAGTACATGCCAATGTGGCAGCCGGAGAGATCTTGGCACCCTGCTGGCGTGATGTCGTGGCTGTCGGAGGAGCAACGAAGCCTGGCGGAGGGACAGCTGTTGGAACGGTTGTGTCCTTGCTGACGTCGCCCTGCTTCCGTAAGAGAGCTGAGAGCCGCCGTCGTCACGGGGCTAGCGGGGCGCCATCATTGCCTATCTGGCGGAGCTAGCCAGATGGGACACCGGTCTTGTTCTCTGTGGCCCGAGTCGGCTCGGGGTAGGGTGATGATGGCGCTTCCTGTCGACGTGGCTGGCCTGTGCCCTAGGTTGGGCGACGTGGAGGCTCCCCCGAAGCTGGGGTCGAGTCTGTCTTCCATGGCCGAGGCCGAGTCCGAGCCCCTGGGTCGGGCGAGGCGGAGGTCGTCAGCAGAGGCCGAGTCCGAGCCCCTGGGTCGGGCGAGGCGGAGGTCGTCAGCAGAGGCCGAGTCCGAGCCCCTGGGTCGGGCGAGGCGGAGGTCGTCAGCAGAGGCCGAGTCCGAGCCCCTGGGTCGGGCGAGGCGGAGGTCGTCAGCAGAGGCCGAGTCCGAGCCCCTGGGTCGGGCGAGGCGGAGGTCGTCCGCAGAGGCCGAGTCCGAGCCCCTGGGGTCGGGCGAAGCGGAGTTCGTCGTCTTCCGGGGCCTTAGCCCGAGTCCGAGCCCTGGGTCAGGCGAAGCGGAGTTCGCCGTCTTACGGGGCTTAGCCCGAGTCCGAGCCCTGGGTCGGGCGGAGCGGAGTTCGCCGTCTTCCGGGGCTTAGCCCGAGTCCGAGCCCTTCGTCGTCTTCCGGGGCCTTAGCCCGAGTCCGAGCCCTGGGTCGGGCGAAGCGGAGTTCGCCGTCTTCCGGGGCTTAGCCCGAGTCCGAGCCCTAGGTCGGGCGGAGCGGAGTTCGCCGTCTTCCGGGGCTTAGCCCGAGTCCGAGCCCTGGGTCAGGCGGAGCGGAGTTCGCCGTCTTCCGGGGCTTAGCCCGAGTCCGAGCCCTGGGTCGGGCGAAGCGGAGTTCGCCGTCTTCCGGGGCTTAGCCCGAGTCCGAGCCCTGGGTCGGGCGGAGCGGAGTTCGCCGTCTTCCGGGGCTTAGCCCGAGTTCGAGCCCTGGGTCGGGCGGAGCTTCCTATGGTGCCTTTGGCAGGGCCTGGCTTCCTTTGCGTTAAATGCTCCTGCGACTTGGCCGGTCGGTGCGGCAATTCAGTCAGGGTTGCTTCTTAGCGAAGGCAAGGCCTCGGGCAAGCCGGAGAGGTGTCCGCCGTTGAAGGGGGGCCTCGGGCGAGACGGAAACCCCTTCGGGGTCGGCTGCCCTTGCCCGAGGCTAGGCTCGGGCGAGGCGTGATCGAGTCGCTCGTATGGACTGATCCCTGACTTAATCGCACCCATCAGGCCTCTGCAGCTTTATGCTGATGGGGGTTACCAGCTGGGAATTAGGCGTCTTGAGGGTACCCCTAATTATGGTCCCCGACACAGGGGTATAAATGTGATTCAACTTTATTTTTGGGGATATTTTATAACTATTTCCCTAAAGTCTTTAGGTTTTCTCAACTTGGGTTAAGTTTTACCCCTATAATCCCTATTTAGGGTTGAGTTCCCTATCCAGGGTTCTATTTGCAAAACACTAAAACAATACAACTTGTTTGAAATTTTTGCCTAGTGAATGCACTCTAGGTATATCAAACATATGCAATGCCAATGCTTATGATGCCATGCTCAAGTTTTAGTTACAGTAACACCAGGGGTGTTACATCCTTCCCCCCATAAAAGAATCTCGTCCCGAGATTAAAAGCCCTAGGGTAAGTAATGGAAAAGGAAAC
Organism: Zea mays; assembly: GCF_902167145.1. NCBI lineage: Eukaryota > Viridiplantae > Streptophyta > Magnoliopsida > Poales > Poaceae > Zea > Zea mays. Next base: position 55,446,485 of record NC_050100.1, on the reverse strand, counting down.
GCGGCATACTTTTATTCCCTTATTTCTGGTACAAGGCAAGGGTGATGTGGGGGTCACTTCTTTATTATACAGTTACACAGGCTTTACAATTTACAAGAGGCTAAAAAGCCTAGGAAATTTTTATCTAAAAAGTCTTGAGTTTCTCATGTAGCCTCATCTTCAGAATGCTGGTTCCATTGTATCTTATAAAACTTGAGGGTTTTTCTTCGGGTAACCCTGTCCTTTTGATCCAAGACTCGAATAGGGTGCTCAGAGTATGTCAAGTCTGGTTCAAGGACAACATCTGTTACTTCAATGGTTCGATCGGGAACCCGAAGACACTTCTTCAATTGTGACACATGGAACACATTATGTATAGCAGACAAAGTTTCGGGGAGCTGTAGTCGATACGCCACTGGTCCACATTGCTCAAGCACCAGGAATGGACCAATGTACCTGGGTGCAAGCTTCCCTTTAACCCCGAAACGCGATACTCCCTTCATTGGTGAAACTTTCAGGTAGACATAGTCCCCTTCATGAAAATACAAGGGCATTTGCCGTTTGTCTGCATACCCCTTCTGACGAGCTTGTGCTTTCTTCATATTGTGAATAATTTTATGAACCTTTTCCTCAGCCTCCTTCACCATATCAGGCCTAAAGAAGTACCTTTCCCCAGGTTTAGACCAATTTAGCAGAGTTCGACATCGTCGCCCATAAAAAGCTTCAAAGGGTGCCATCTTGATACCTTCTTGATAGCTATTATTATATGAAAACTCCGCCAAGGGCAAACATTCATCCCATTTCTGTGAGAAGTCCAGAACACATGCTCGCAACATATCTTCGAGTATTTGATTAACCCTCTCAGTATGTCCACTCGTTTGGGGATGATAGGCCGAACTATGGAGCAGCTTAGTACCCAGGGATTTATGGAGTTCTTCCCAGAATTTGGATACAAATTGTGGTCCACAATCCGACACTATAGTCTTTGGAACACTGTGCAAACTGAGAATGCGGGCAAGGTACAACTCTGCATAGGTAAGTACCGGGTAATATGTCTTGACCGGTAGAAAGTGAGCAATCTTTGTAAGTCGATCAACAATCACCCAGATAGAGTCATACCCTTTTGCGGTCCTGGGCAATCCCACAATAAAGTCCATACTTATGTCTTCCCATTTCCATGTCGGTATTGGTAGTGACTGTAATGGACCGGCAGCTTTCAAATGTATGGCTTTGACACGTCTGCAGGTGTCACATCTAGCCACATAGCGTGCAATTTCGATCTTCATCTTTGTCCACCAGTAATGTTGCTTCAAGTCTTGGTACATCTTAGTGCTTCCGGGATGAATAGAGTAGCGGCTAAGATGTGCTTCATCAAGAATTTGCTGGCGGAGCTCTTCATTCTTTGGCACCACTATGCGGTTATTAAACCATACAATGCCTTGATCATCTTCTTTGAAACATTTGGCTTTTCCATCCCTCAACTTCTCACGAATGTGTTTCATACCCTCATTATCCTTTTGGGCATCAATTATCCTTTGTAAGAGGACTGACTCAAGCTTTAGCTGATTCAAAGTTCCTTGTTGGACCATTCCCAGGTTTAGCTTCTCCATCTCTTGACATAAAGTGTTGTCAGAGGTCTTCACCGTAAGACAATGGCAGGAAACCTTGCGGCTTAGTGCATCTGCCACAACATTGGCTTTGCCTGGGTGATAATGAATTTCCAGTTCATAGTCCTTAATAAGCTCAAGCCATCGTCTCTGCCTCATATCTAATTCTGACTGGGTGAAGATGTACTTCAAACTCTTATGATCTGTATAGATATGACAGACATTTCCCAGCAGATAGTGACGCCAAATTTTCAGGGCATGAACAACAGCAGCTAGCTCCAGATCATGAGTTGGGTAATGCTCCTCATGTCGGCGTAACTGCCTTGAAGCATATGCAATTACTCAGCCCTCTTGCATTAGTACACAGCCGAGTCCACTGCCAGATGCATCACAATATACATCAAAAGGCTTAGTGATGTCCGGTTGAGCCAATACCGGAGCAGTGGTTAACAATGTCTTCAATTGTTCAAAGGCTTCATCACACTTTGAAGACCAATTGAATTTAACATCATTTTTCAATAAACTTGTGATTGGCTTCACAAGCTTAGAAAAGTCTGGTATAAATCTGCGGTAATATCCCGCCAGTCCAAGGAAACTTCGGACCTGATGAACAGTGGTCGGGGGTTTCCACTCCAAAATGTCCTTGACTTTGCTGGGGTCTACCGCAATCCCTCTGGCAGATAGAACATGTCCTAGAAATTGAATTTCCTCCAGCCAAAACGCGCATTTGCTGAACTTGGCATACAATTGATGTTCCCTCAGGCGCGTTAACACGATCCGTAAATGTTGGGCGTGCTCCTCTTCATTCTTGGAATATATCAAAATGTCATCAATGAAGACCACCACAAACTTGTCTAGCTCGGGCATGAACACCGAGTTCATCAAATATGTGAAGTGGGCCGGAGCATTTGTTAACCCGAAAGACATTACCAGATATTCAAACAACCCATATCGCGTAGTGAACGCGGTCTTTGGTATATCTTCGGACCGAATACGGATCTGGTGATAGCCCGATCGGAGATCAATCTTTGAAAATACCCTTGCTCTAGTCAGTTGATCAAATAGAATGTCAATCCTTGGAAGAGGGTACTTGTTTTTGATGGTGACCTCATTCAGGGGCCGATAATCCACGCACATTCAAAGGTTTGATCCTTCTTTTTGACGAATATGGCTGGACAACCCCACGGCGATGAGCTTGGCCGGATAAATCCTTTCTCCAGGAGATCTTGTAATTGAATCTTCAATTCTGCCAACTCATTAGGAGGCATACGGTACGATCTTCTAGATATTGGAGCCGTACCGGGTTTCAACTCTATGACAAACTCTACATCCCGCTCAGGTGGCAGTCCCGGCAAATCCTCGGAAAAGACATCAGGAAACTCGCATACTACCGGAATATCCTTGATTTCCGGTACCATGACTTCGTAAACTCTGTCAGTAAATTTGTTTGGAATAGGGATGGGCAAAAGAATTTCTTCTTGATTATGGCTCAACCTGATGGTTCTTTGATCAGTATTGAGTGTTGCTTTATGCTTGGCCAACCAATTCATACCCAAAATAACATCTATGTCTTGGCCTTTTAGGACGATCATATTGGTAGGAAAGTCCCGTCCGGCCAATGATATGGGCACTTGATAGGCCACTTCTCTAGTAAAGATTTGTCCCCCAGGTGAGTGTATTTTAAATCCCTCTTTTGATTCATGGCATGCAATGTGATGTTGCTCCACAAATTTCTTGCTAATGAACGTATGCGAAGCACCAGAATCAAAAAGAATAATTGCAGGGTGACTGGCAACGAGAAACGTACCCATCATCACCGGTTCACCTTCCGGTGTAGTGGCAACTTGAGTATAGTATACACGTCCCGTCTTCCTCGTATTCTTCCCCACATTGTTTCCCTTGGGTTGAGCTGATTTCCCAGATCCCTGTTGATTATTTGCTTGATTCTGCTTGGGATATGGCAGTCTTTGATGAAATGTCCAGACTTGCCACAATTAAAACATCCGGTTGAAGAGCTGGGCAAAGCAGGGAATCGAGTGCCTGGGGCACCCGGCTAACTTGGGGCAGTGGGGGCTTTATTGGGACGAATAATTATCGGCTGCTTGAAAGGGAATGATGGTGCACGTGGAGGAGTCTGGTTAGAAGGCCGAAGAATAAACCGTTGCCTTTTTGCCTAGCCCTGATTAGACTTCTCACCACCAAATCCCTTGTTCTTTCCGGAACCTGCATATTTTGCTTCAACAGATAGGGCTGTGCTGACAGCCTTTCCATACGTGAGATCTATGCAGGTGGCCATTTTTCTCTGCAATCGATCGTTTAATCCTCTCATAAAGCAATTTCTCTTTTTCAGATCAGTGTTCACCTGATCGATTGCATATTGTGATAGATGATTGAACTTGTTGAGATACTAATTGACGGTATCTCCTCCTTGTTTTAGCTTCATGAACTCTTCTTGCTTCATATGCAGAACACCTTCGGGTATATAATGCTCACGGAATGCCACTTTGAATTCCTCCCAGGTTACTTGATGATTGGCCGGCTGAACGGCCACAAAATTACCCCACCAAGTGCTGGCAGGGCCGCGTAGTTGTTGCGCTGCGAATAAAGGCTTCTGTGTCTCTGAATAGCGCAGAAGACCAAATTTCTGCTCAATAACCCGTATCCATTCATCGGCTTCCAGTGGATCTTCAGCTTTCACAAATAGTGGTGGACGGGTTTCCGAGAAGTCCAGATAAGAAGTTTCGCGGGGGCCTTGTTGATAGCCCCGCCCACCAGGCTGCTGGAACTGTTGGCCCGCCATTTCTCTCAGAAAGTGGGTATTGTCAGCAGTTGCGTTCACTAAGGCAGCAATTGCCTCAGCCAATGTGGGAGGAACAGGAGGTGGATTGGGTGTGGATTCCCTCCCTCGGGAGGTACCAGCTCCGTCCTGAGCTCGAGTCTTGGAAGGCATCTGTGGAAACAACATTTGGAAACAATATGATATGCCAAAGAAAAAGCCATTCCATTTTACATTACCAAAAGTAAAGTTACAGACTCAAGACTCTTATAACAAGATACAATACCTAGTATACAATAGCATTACCTATTATACACCAGTACAACCTACAATACACTACTCTACTTCTACTATGCCACTAGTCCTGCTTCCCATTGCTCTTGGCGGCCTCGTCATCGGGTGTGGGAGTCCATACGTCAACCAGCCTCATGGAAGGAGGGGGCTCAAAAAGGTCTAACTCCCCACCAAGCGCGTGTCCCGCGACATGGGAGGGTCCGGCTTCCGCCTCAACAGGGTGCGCAGGTGCACTAGGGTGTAATTGCGAATACAGTACATGGACTTCCTCATGTAACGTATTGCAATAGACCTGCAGGTCGTCGACAGTTGAGCTAAGTTCCTTAATTCGGGCTTGAGCCCTTGCTTCCTTAGCACATGCCAGCAAACGAGACTGTACTGCCCAGTCGAGTGCTAAGTCCCGATCAGCAAGCTGATCCCGCAGGTGGCGGATGTCTCTTCTTAGTTCATTTATTCTATCTCCGTCCGCAACCCATGCATTGGTCCTGTGTTGCAACTCCGCTTGAAGTCGACTTACTCGGGCTTCAAGATCTCCTATTGGATCATTACTCCCGCTGCTACTGTTCTCATGTCGAGGGGCCAGTTGATGTCGGGGCACACCGATTGGTCCAGTTGACTTGCGCGCCGTTTTCCTTGTGCACGGCGGCATCTTTCTAAGGGGGAAAACTTTATTAGTATAATTCTTAGCATGATGCATGTGTAAGTACAGAATCAACCTTAGTTGATTCAACCTTCTATACATTGCACTCTTCCTATCTGGTCTTTAAGATAAACTCTTCAGAATACTTAGGTAAGAAGAGAAAAGAGTTTTTAGGTAAGACTTTTAGAAAATCCTTTTGAAGATGCCTCCTAATATCTGCAAAGAAGGGCTACGCTCCGATACCAGCTGTGACGGAACCTCCCAAGTAATTAGGCCCACCCACAGTTGTCCTTGTCCAACGGACCTCAGACAACCCTGTAGGTGCCCCTGAACTACTTGACAAGTTCGGTATCTTTCCTTACCTTTCCAGGAACGTTTCACCCATCTTGCAGACATTACAGAACATCAGAGATAAAGAATTGCGGAAGCGATTACATAAACTTACATTTATTAAAAAGTAAGATCAAGTTGGTTATTACAGACCAGAAATATAAAGCGAGTGCTGAGTAGTATTATTACACATACCAAGGGAGGTAAAAACTCCTCCCGATAGTTTTAAACAAAAGTTCTATATGGAGGACCAAGTCCTCCCGTACTTCAGTCTTGTTTCTCCTCCTTAGGAACCACCTTGGTACAGAAGCAACAGAAATCTGCTACTTCCTCACCTAAAAACAACGAAGGGATAAACCCTGAGTATGGAATTACTCAGTAAGTCTTACCCGACTAAAGAAAAGACTCTCAAGGGTATGCTGGCTTAAGGGAGTCAAGGTAAGGCTTTTCAATAATCAAAGACTTTGTTTTGCAGAAATGCTTACTAAAGTGGATCCTTAAAAATCCAATTTTATTTGTCAAGTTAAGTACAATTACCTGCAACTAGAGTTCTTTCTACCCTAGTTCAATCACTGGTCCTGCACTAGCCAATTTCTTAACAAAAACCCATCATCTTTAGTGGAATGCTACGTGTAGGGCAGTGACCAAGTCTATATAACCGCGAAGGTACAGCGATCCGAATCGATTATACTCAGCTGAGGATCTCCAATCACACGACATATGTAGCACTTAACCCTTGCATATGTCAACCCGCCACCGGGGTTCTTAAGACCAGATCAGGTTCACGCAAACCGAGAGCACAGATACACCACCGTCCAGCCTCTTGCCACGGAGGGTACACGCTACCCTCGCCACCGCTCCACGCCCATTTCGTGTTATCTTATTCTGGCCTTAGTCTGCCCGAGGCAAGGCTTACCCATGACGAGGCATGTGACCAGTTAAAGGGTCCTTGGTCATCAAGCCTACATCGACAAGGTCCTTAATCGACTCAGACGGAGACACTACACCGAGACTCTCTTCTCGTGCAAGTCACCCGCCCGGTCTCAGCTTAATCATTTAAAACCCAAAGCTTGGTACCTGGCAGAGGTACATCTTTTCCGATGTTGAATCCATCACGACCGTGATGGATTCACCATCAAGTTTTATTTTCGAAAACAACCCTGCCACTTTGCCAAACATCTTTTGTAAAACAAATCCTTTTGTTTTTCTAGAGCAATACTAAGCATAGTAAAACCTTTTTGTAAAATCAGGGTTTCAAGGAAGGTAATCAAGTTCAAGGAAGGTAATGCAAGAATTGTTTTATCAAGCAACTCCTATCACCTAATGCAGCAAGCAAGTGAGAAAGATTTTAAAAACATCAAGGAAGGTGGCAAATGCACCGGGGCTTGCCTTCGTTCACAGGTGAGTCTGGCTCGGATCCACAAATATCAAAGTAGAAGCAGTTGCCTGCTTGAGAATCCGAGGGTGGTGGTGTCCTTTCTTCAGTGACTTCCACTTCTTCTTCACGTTCTAACATAACCATATATATACATATATAAGAATGAATGCCATGTAATGCTCATGAGAGTGCGAAGATAATAAAGATTTATTATCTAAGTCTTGAATATAACTTTCCTTCACGGAACTCCGAGAACTTAGGGTTTTCGGAGTCGGTAAAGGAGTTCAAAGGGCAGGGGGTGGGGTTTTGGGTTCTAGTTATCAAACATGGTCCAAATCAATTCAAACTCTACCCAAGGCTTTTAAACAATTTTTTAAGTTCATATAAAAAGTTTGAGCATTTTTGGACTTATTATCTTTTTTCTAAAAATCCAGAACTAATACTTGAAACTATTTAAAATGCCTTAAAATTCCTTATTTCCTCTAAAAATCATAAAATTATTTTTATTAAATACTATGAAAAATAAGTAATCTAGGAAAATTAGTTTCACAATTTTAGGATTTTTCTACATTTTTCTATAGATTTCCAAAGTTCTTCTGAAAAAGAAAAAGAAAAAGACTCAACAGCGTTGGGCTCAAACTGGCCTAAGCGGCCCAAGCCCACGCAGAAGCGTGCGCGCGCCCGCGCTGGCGGTTTTGCAGAATGACCCTTGCGTTTTTGTCTAACAGCGAACGAGTTCTTTCACTGTTTTAGAGAGTCGCTGACATATTGCAGATAAGCCCTCCATGTTCTATTTCTTCGCATCACGCGGTCCACGACGACGGTGAACGCAGCCGCGCTCCGGTGAGCCACTGTACCGGCCGAACGGGGCAACGGCTAGGGTTCCCGAGCGACTAACACCTAATTGAACCCTCCCCGAACGATTCCCCTAACTTAATTTCACGATTGGTAAGCTATTACGCCCTGTCCACGTGAACCGCGAACGATGAGGACAATGGTACGTGTTCTCGGTGATCCCTGGCGGTCCGGTTCAATTAAAGGGTTCGAGGGGTTTGCGGGGTACCTAAGGAGGCTAGAACAAGCGGCAGAGGGACCTGAGCTCACCTGAATCGAGTTGGCCACGGTGACCGAATTGGGGGAACTGTGAAATTCAAGCTCGCTGGCGATCAACTGGGGACAATACTGGGTGTCGGGGTACTTGACTACCCTACGGAGCTTGCGGTGGCTTCAATTTATAGAGCTAGTGGGCGGTGACCGCGAATTTGAATGAAGACGCGCGGCGGTCGGAGGGGGAGAAGAACGCTGGTGCAGTGAACACGTGTTCACTGTCGTGGCAGTAACTCCGGTGGTCGACGGGGAGTTTAGAGGGAGTCACGGCGATGCGGTGGCGCGGTTAGGACACGCGGTGGACAACGGAGATGGCATGACGACGGTGACCAACTTTACCCGCGGGCGGTGAGCCAGGGGAGATGAACTACGGCTAGCCGGAGTGGCTTCCAGGTCACTGGCGGCGAAGATATTTGACCCCGTGACACTATCCAACCATCCAGAGCACAAAGTGGGCCGGCGGTCGCACGAATCACGGCGGCAATCGATCGCCGGCGGTAAGGTGGCTGCGCTGGCATCCTGATCCACACGGTTACTGTACCATCAGAGCCCCTATTCAGTCGACCTGACACAGCATCTTCAGAACCATTTTTCTCCAATTTTTGCATTACAACTTTGTCATCTATCTGCACCAAAGTTGTAGGGCTATCATCCAACTATAACTTTGTTACAAGGTGCTCTCACAAACAGTCACTGGATCATGCTTAAAATTAAGCCCTAAGTTCATGTCATCCCACTGTTAATCTGAATTTCAGACTTCAAGCAGTCTGACAGTCCAACTTCAGGCTCAATTATCTCCAGTTTTTCCTTAACAACTATGCTCACACCCTTAAGCAAAGTTGTTCTCCTATGATTAGGCTATAATTTTGATGTGGTGACTTAGGGCAAAGATCCCATATTTTAAAAGTTACAAGGTTCCAAAGTTGAGCCCTCAACACTGAAATCAGACTTAAACTATTAAGGACTTAAGAGGTGAGTTTTGCAAATAAGCCCAAAACTCAGGGTTTGGCTTGTAAATTCACATATTTGTGACCCCAATGACTTAAGATACTTATTTAACTTGGTTTTTGCACTTTAGTCCAAAAGTGGACTAATTTTGCACATAAGCCCCTAGGGTTTGGTTTTAGGGTTTTCCAGGGTTCCAATTAGGGTTTTTGGCATCCCAGGGGTATAAATGTGATTCAACTTTATTTTTGGGTATATTTTATAACTATTTCCCTAAAGTATTTAGGTTTTCTCAACTTGGGTTAAGTTTTACCCCTATAATCCCTATTTAGGGTTGAGTTCCCTATCCAGGGTTCTATTTGCAAAACACTAAAACAATACAACTTGTTTGAAATTTTTGCCTAGTGAATGCACTCTAGGTATATCAAACATATGCAATGCCAATGCTTATGATGCCATGCTCAAGTTTTAGTTACAGTAACACCAGGGGTGTTACACTGCGGAAGCGGTCTCTCTTCTTTTCATCAGAATCAGCATGGTAACCTGCATACTGGCATAGGTCGTTGAAGGCTTGCGCATACTGCAGTACCGTGCGAGTTCCTTGATTAAGGGCCAGAAACTCATTCAGCTTGCGATCAAGAATGCCAGCTGGGATGTGGTGTCCTCTGAAAGCAGTCTTGAACTCCTCCCAAGACACTTCACGATCAGCGGGGAGCATAGCACAGAAGTGGTCCCACCAAGTCCGAGCAGGGCCGCGAAGCTGCTGTGCGACGAAGCAAGCCTTGGCTTCATCAGGGCAGTCTCCCGTGAGGAGGGGAAACTTGGACTCGACGACGCGAAGCCACACGTCGGCGTCCAACGGATCCTCTGCCTTGGTGAACAAGGGTGGCTGCGTGCTCAGAAACTCCTGGTAGGTTGCCATTGCTGGAGGTCGCTGATGCTGGCCTCCTCCATGCTGCTGAGGGTGGGGCTGGCGCTGCAAGAGCTGTCGCAGAATCTCATTCTACTGGGCCATCAGCTCCTCCACTGTGGGAGCTGGAGGAGGTGGCGGGGGAACCTACTCGTTATGCCCGCGACGCTGCCTAGCTGCCATCTGAAAACAGAGATTGCCGCCATTGTTATCCCAACTCAGTTTTGAACGACAAGATATCATCTCAGATGGAAAAAGAAAATGCCATAATCATAATATTAGGTTCTAAATGAAGATAACATGGTGACAAACATCCCACAATTTCAAAAGTTCACAGGGTTACATCGATCAGGGGAAAGTACCCGTAAGCCTAGTCCAAAATCCGACATTAACTAAGCTTGCATAGGTTTCTATCCGCCTAAAAGCGTCGAAGTGACTGATCAACCCTGAGCGGTGGAAACGACACTGGATACGGGTGAAGGAGGCATCGCGGAGGTAGTCCCATTGGCACCAGGGGCTAGTCCTAGCTCCTCGGGAGCCTCTTCTCCCTCGCTTCCGGCTTCATTGGCCTCCATCTCCAGGTGGTGCATGTCTAGGTGGTCATTTGCTTCTTCGAGTTCCCTCTACACATCGTGAAGCTGGTTCTCCAAGACATCAATGGTGTTGTCTCGGATCTCCACCTGCTGCTCCAAGGTGGTAATGCGCTGGCTCAGCCTTTCCACCTGCAGATCCTTCTCTACCAACTCGGTGGATAGATCGACCACAAAATCTTCTCGACTATCGAGAGTGAGCTTGGTGGTTTGAGCGATGTTAGCAAGGTGTGCCATAGCGTCGCTCTGAAGGGCCTGAAGGCGGTACAGCGCACTCATGCACTGAACGGTGACCCTCCCAACCAAGTCAGGATACATTGCCCACACATCCTTCACATGGCTCACGCGGTTACACCACATGGGATCATCCTTCTTCTCAGTAGGGAAGAGTCCCAAGGGGTGCATCACCATCTCCAGGGGATGGTAGCCATAGAAAGTCGTCAGAGTTTTCATGGCTGCCGCTTCAACGGTGTCGTCCGTCCTGAGTCCAATTGTCTTGGAATCAAGAGAACGCCAACCCGGCTGAAGCGGATGAGCCTCCAAAGTCAGCCAGACCTGACAACGAGGTACCCGATGCTCCTCATACAACTGCACCGTGTACAAAGGGGGCGTAGGGTAACCGGCGGAGTTAAGCACTTCCCACAAGATGGAAGGAAAGCCATCGCGAGAAAGGAAGTCAGAACTGAAATGAGTGTCTCCTCCACTGGCGGGGGTGGGTGAATTCATCTGCGGAAGGGAATCAAAGGTAAAGATTATGGTGGAAGGAAAAAGAAAAAGAGAGCCCGGATGGTTTTAAAGAAAGTGGGTTAGCTCAAGTTTTTAATTCCTCTTTGTGTTTATAATGCATGCATGCTGGAAGTAACGTTGCCTCTCCAAACAATAGGGTGCTCTTAGGGCATCCTTAAAAAATATAAGTACTGGCCCATGGGGCCTAATTAATTAGCCACCTATTTCTCCCTCTATGCCTAAGGCCTTTCGTCCTAGGTCTAGCGGTCTAGTCCTGACGATCCGTAGCAGTTTCTAGGCAAGTTTTAGATTTTTGAAAATTGGTATTCATGGTTTATTGTCCTTCTCCGTGGTGGAATTTGCTCCGATACCAGCTATGGCAGAACCGCCCGAATTATTCCAGCTTAAGTGCCTAGGTCTCGCCTCGAGGGTCGTAACACACTTAAATCGGAATAACCCGTCAGTCCCTCAGATCTAGTCTAATAGAGCCACTTAACCAGGATCAAATTCCACAATCTCACTCGAAGGTGAGTCACAGAAGAAATACAATAAAACAGAAAACCTCAAATTAAGTGCTGAATTATTACATAGATCGAAGTTTTCGAGTAATAAATAAGAGTTCACAAAATAAAATGCAGCGGATAATAGATGTCGTCGGTAATGAGGAAATGGGCAAGGCCTAGCCCACTACTCCTCGTGCTCCTCTCCTGCCGGAGCAACATCCCACTCGACCGTCCAACCTGATGGCAGGGTGGTAGGCCAAGTCACACCATCAACCATTTCCTGAATGGTACCTGCAAAAATTATGCCACAAGCAAGGCTGAGTATACTAATACTCAGCTAGACTTACCCGGTGTGAGGAGTCTACTCCTCTACCTCTAGACTATGCAGCTGTTTGGCTGAGGGGTTTGGTTTGCCAAAAGCACTAGCTGTTTCTAAAATCAATTTTTAGCTTTTCAAATTCTATCCTCATTAACATAGCTAGATTTGCTCCTTCTAAGCATACATGGTGACAAGCATTTAGTTCAATCAACAAATTATCTCATGTAACCTCATTTTACTTCTTACTCGATGCAGTACAAGGGGTCAAGCAGTCTCATTAGCTGCGAGAAGCAGACGATTCGAATCGAGTTTTAACCTTGCAAGGTAAACCTAAACACACGGCATGTCAGGGTACTCCGACCCCACACATGACAACTGTCCCCATCGATTCCCCGTTCGCGTCCAGGCCTCACCGCCTTGGCATACAATGCTCCACTGACCCCGGCTGCCGCCGTGTAGTGACCGCACTTGTACCCACCATAGCTAGCATGGGAGACCCAGTCTCAGGTCGCATGAGGGATAAAGTCTGCGCCCGGCTTCACTCAGGTACTAGGTTTACCGGTTACCATTTTTCCCAGCATGTGCTTAGTATGTTCAAAAGCTTGACTCAGGTATCCACACATTAATCCTTAATTCCTTTTTCCCGTCTCATGGTCAAGGCATCCTCCCTAGATCCAAGTCCATAGACTAACATAGGTCCCGTTATCAAGATGAATACAATCAATTCCTGACCTCGCGCGAGTGCTAGAAAAATCACTCGACTTCTATCGAGATCCTGATTAGCAAGCAGCTACTCGACCTAGCATACTAGTATTCATCTCAAAAAGGAATCCTAAGTTCATGCAACTAGAGGTTTCAAGCAACTCCTACACTTGAGTGCACATTACAATCCTACAAGCATTAAGTGTAGTAAAGTAGCATATAATGTTGATGCTAAGATTGATGAACTAAATATCTGCAAACCCTCTACATCTACCATTGAGCATGTTACCATTTGCACTAGATGTAGAGATATTAATGTTGATGCTATTCATGATCACCTAGCTTTAATTAAACAACAAAATGATCACATAGCTCAACTTAGCGCTAAGATTAATGAGCATGACTTAGAAAATGAAAAATTTAAATTTGCTAGAAGCATGCTCTATAATGGGAGATGCCCTGGCATTAAGAATGGCATTGGCTTCCAAAAGGGAGACAATGTCAAGCTTAATGCACCTAAAAGATTGTCTAATTTTGTTAAGGGCAAGGCTCCCATGGCTCAGGATAACGAGGGTTACAATTTATACCCTGCCGGTTATCCCGAGCACAAAATTAGGAGAATTCACTCTAGGAAGTCTCACTCTGGCTCTCATCATGCTTTCATGTATAAGAGTGAGGCATCTAGTTCTAGGCAATCCACTCATGTTAAATTGCCTAAAAAGAAAACTCCTATTGCATCAAATGAGCCTGTTATTTCATTTCAGACTTTTGATGCTTCTTATGTTTTGACTAACAAATCAGGCAAAGTAGTTGCCAAATATGTTGGGGCCAAACACAAGGGCTCAAAGACTTGTGTTTGGGTACCCAAGGTGCTTGTTTCTAATGTCAAAGGACCCAAGACCGTTTGGGTACCTAAGAACAAGGCCTAAATTTGTTTTGTAGGTTTATGCATCTGGGGGCTCAAGTTGGATCATTTATAGCGGGTGCACAAACCACATGACTGGGGAGAAAAGGATGTTCTCCTCCTATGAGAAAAACCATGATCCCCAAAGAGCTATCGCATTCGAGGATGGAAATCAAGGTTTGGTCAAAGGACTTGGTAAAATTGCTATATCTCCTAACCACTCTATTTCCAATGTTTTTCTTGTAGATTCTTTAGATTACAACTTGCTTTCTGTTTCTCAATTATGTAAAATGGGCTACAATTGTCTTTTTATGGATATAGGTGTTACTATCTTTAGAAGAAGTGATGATTCAGTAGCATTTAAGGTAGTGTTAGAGGGTCAGCTATACTTAGTTGATTTTAATAGAGCTGAACTCGACACTTGCTTAATTGCTAAGACTAACATGGGTTGGCTCTGGCATCGCCGACTAGCCCTCGTTGGGATGAAGAATCTCCACAAGCTTCTAAAGGGAGAGCACATTTCGGGACTAACAAATGTTCATTTTGAGAAAGACAGGATTCGTAGCGCATGTCAAGCAGGGAAGCAAGTTGGTGTTCATCATCCACACAAGAACATCATGACGACCGACAGGCCACTTGAGCTACTCCACATGGATCTATTCGGCCCGATCGCTTACATAAGCATCGGCGGGAGTAAGTACTGTCTAGTTATTGTGGATGACTATTCTCGCTTCACTTGGGTGTTCTTTTTACAGGATAAAGCTCAAACCCAAGAGACCTTAAAGGGATTCTTGAGACGAGCTCAAAATGAGTTCGGCTTAAGGATCAAAAAGATTAGAAGCGACAATGGGACGGAGTTCAAGAACTCACAAATAGAAGGCTTTCTTGAGGATGAGGGCATCAAGCATGAGTTCTCTTCTCCCTACATGCCACAACAAAATGGTGTAGTGGAGAGGAAGAATAGAACTCTACTTGACATGGCGAGGACCATGCTTGATGAGTACAAGACTTCGGACCGGTTTTGGGCGAAAGCAATCAACACCGCTTGCTACGCCATCAACCGTCTCTACCTTCACTGAATCCTCAAGAAGACATCATATGAACACTTAACCGGTAAAAAGCCCAATGTTTCATATTTTAGAGTCTTTGGTAGCAAATGCTTTATTCTTGTTAAAAGAGGTAGAAAATCTAAATTTGCTCCAAAGGCTATAGAAGGCTTTTTACTTGGTTATGACTCAAACACAAGGGCATATAGAGTCTTTAACAAGTCCACTTGACTAGTTGAAGTTTCTTGTGACATTGTGTTTGATGAAACTAACGGCTCTCAAGTAGAGCAAGTTGATCTTGATGAGCTAGATGATGAAGAGGCTCCATGCGTCGCGCTAAGGAACATGTCCATTGGGGATGTGTGTCCTAAGGAATCCGAAGAGCCTCCACATGCACAAGATCAACCATCTTCCTCCATGCAAGCATCTCCACCAACCCAAGATGAGGATCAAGCTCAAGATGATGAAAATGAAGATCAAGAGGAGCCACCTCAAGAGGAGGACAATGATCAAGGGGGAGATGCTAATGATCAAGACAAGGAAGATGATGAGGGTCCAAGAACGCCACACACAAGAGTCCATCAAGCAATACAACGAGATCACCCTGTGAACTCCATCCTCGGCGATATTCATAAGGGGGTAACCACTCGATCTCGTGTTGCTCATTTTTGTGAACATTATTCTTTTGTGTCTTCTATTAAGCCATACAGGGTAGAAGATGCATTAAGAGATTCGGATTGGGTGTTGGCAATGCAAGAGGATCTCAACAACTTCACGAGGAATGAGGTATGGCATTTTGTTCCACGTCCTAATCAAAATGTTGTAGGAACCAAGTGGGTCTTCCGCAACAAACAAGATGAGCATGGTGTGGTGACAAGGAACAAAGCCCGACTTGTGTCCAAGGGATATTCACAAGTCGAAGGTTTGGATTTCGGTGAAACCTATGCACCCGTAGCTAGGCTTCAGTCAATTCGTATATTACTTGCCTATGCTACTTACCATGGCTTTAAGCTCTATCAAATGGACGTGAAAAGTGCCTTCCTCAATGGACCAATCAAGGAGGAGGTCTATGTTGAGCAACCTCCCGGATTTGAAGATAGTGAGTATCCTAACCATGTTTATAAACTCTCTAAGGCGCTTTATGGGCTCAAGCAAGCCCCAAGAGCATGGTATGAATGCCTAAGAGATTTTCTTATCGCTAATGGCTTCAAAGTCGGAAAAGCCGATCCTACTCTCTTTACTAAAACAATTTCAATTGATTTGTTTGTATGCCAAATTTATGTTGATGATATCATATTTGGGTCTACTAACAAATCTACATGTGAAGAGTTTAGTAGGATTATGGTTCAAAAATTCGAGATGTCTATGATGGGGGAGTTTAAATATTTCTTAGGATTTCAAGTCAATCAACTCCAAGAGGGCACCTTCATTAGCCAAACGAAGTACACTCAAGACATACTCACCAAGTTTGAGATGAAGGATGCCAAGCCCATCAAGACACCCAAGGGAACCAATGGGCATCTCGACCTCGACACGGGAGGTAAATCCGTAGATCAAAAGGTATACCGGTCGATGATAGGATCTTTACTCTATTTATGTGCATCTCGACCGGATATTATGCTTTCCGTATGCATGTGTGCAAGATTCCAAGCCGATCCTAAGGAAGTTCACCTTAGGGCCGTGAAACAAATCTTGAGATATTTAGTTCATACACCTAAGTTTGGTCTTTGGTACCCCAAGGGATCCACATTTGATTTAATAGGTTATTAAGATGATGATTGGGTAGGTTGTAAAATTGATAGAAAGAGCACATCAGGTACTTGTCAGTTCTTGGGAAGATCCCTGGTGTCTTGGGCTTCAAAGAAGCAAAATTCAGTATCTCTTTCTACCGCCAAAGCCGAGTACATTGTCGTAGGCCATTGTTGCGCGCAATTGCTTTGGATGAGGCAAACCCTTAGGGACTATTGTTACAAATTAACCAAAGTCCCTCTCCTATGTGATAATGAGAGTGCAATCTGCATGGCGGACAATCTCGTTGAGCACAGCCGCACTAAGCACATAGCCATTCGGTATCACTTTTTGAGAGATCACCAACAAAGGGGGGATATCGAGATCACTTATGTTAGCACCAAAGAACAATTAGCCGATATCTTTACCAAACCATTAGATGAGAAAATTTTTTACCAAACTTAGGCATGAGCTAAACATTCTTGATTCTTGGAATTTTGATTGATATTTTGCACACATTGCTCATTTATGTACCTTTGATCATCTCTCTTTCACTTGCTATGACTAATGCGTTTGTCAAGTATATTTCATGCTAAGTCATAGATTGAAAGGGAAATGGAGTCTTCGGCGAAGACAAGGCTTCCACTCCACTCCGTCGAATTATTCATCCTTCGTTGTCACTCCACACCGCTCTCCAATTTGGTATAATCTTCACTCATATATTGTTTGCCAAAGGGGGAGAGCAAGAAAACGGGCTTATATTTCACTCACAAAGTATCTGTTTTTGGCGATTCATGTCAAAGGGGGAGAAAGTATTAGCCCAAAGCAAAAGGACCGCACCACCACCAATTTCAAAAATGTGTTCTTTCAATTTGTATTAAAGAAGTTTTCAAATTGGTGTCTTATTTTTGATATAATTTCAAAATTGGTATGACCCCTTTCAAAACTAATATCTAAAACCCTCTTGAACACTAAGAGGAGAATTTCATTGAGGGGGAGTTTTGTTTAGTCAAAGGAAAAGCATTTGAAACAGGGGGAGAAAATTTCAAATCTTGAAAATGCTTCTCAAAATCTTATTCATATACCTTTGACTATTTGCAAAAGACTTTGAAAAAGAATTTCCAAAACATTTGCAAAAACAAAACAAGTGGTGCAAGCGTGGTCCAAAATGTTAAAATTAGAAGAAAGCATCCATGCATATCTTATGAAATGTATATTGGTTTAATTCCAAGTAACCTTTGCACTTACCTTTTGCAAACTAGTTCAATTACTGCACTTATATATTTGCTTTGGTTTGTGTTGGCATCAATCACCAAAAAGGGGGAGATTGAAAGGGAAATAGGCTCACACCTTTTCCTAAATGATTTTGGTGGTTGAATTGCCCAACACAAATTATTGGACTAACTAGTTTGTTCTAGAATATATGTTCCTCAGGTGCCAAAGGTTCACAACAAATTAATACAAATATAAAAGAAAGGGTTCAAATCAAAAGGAGCAAAGAAAACCGAAGGCTGCCCTGGTCTGGCGCACCGGACTGTCCGGTGTGCCACCGGACAGTGTCCGGTGCACCAGGGAGAATCCCCTCCAACTGCTAAGCTTCGGGTTTCTGAAAATGACTCTCCGTATAATTCACCGGACTGTCCGGTGTAGCACTGGACTGTCCGGTGTAGCACTGGACTGTCCGGTGTGCCAAGCGGAGTAACGGCTACAGCGCCAACGGTCATCTGCAAAAGGTGAATAGTGAGCTACAGTGCGCGGACAGCGCGCACAGAAGTCAGAGCAGGCGCAGATGGCGCACTGGACAGTGAACAGGACCTGTCTAGTGCACTGTGCACCACCGGACTGTCCGGTGGCCCCTCATGTCAGAGCTCCAACGGTCGAACCCTAACGGTTGGGTGACGTGGCTGGCGCACCGGACTATCTGATGCGCCCGTCGACAGCAGACTTCCCAACGACCACTTTGGTGGATGGGGCTATAAATACCCCCAACCACCACCACTTCAAAGCATCCAAGTTTTCAGCCAACACATTCAATACAAGAGCTAGTGCATTCAATACAAGACACAAATAGAGTGAATCAAAATCCCTCCAAGTCCCAATTCCACTCAAAGCAATTAGTGACTAGAAGAGAGAGTTTTGTCGTGTTATTTTGAGCTCTTGCGCTTGGATCGCTTTTCTTCTTCCTCTATTCTTGCTTCCAAGTTCTTTGTAATCAAAGCAAGAGACACCAATTGTGTGATGGTCCTTGCGGGGACTAAGTGTCCTAATTGATTGAGAAGAGAAGCTCACTCGGTCTAAGTGACCGTTTGAGAGAGGGAAAGGGTTGAAAGAGACCCGGTCTTTGTGACCACCTCAACGGGGAGTAGGTTTGCAAGAACCGAACCTCGGCAAAACAAATCACCGTGTCATCCACCTAATTTGCTTGTGATTTGTTTTTCGCCCTCTCTTTCGGACTCGATTATATTTCTAACGCTAACCTCGACTTGTAGTTGTGCTTAAAATTTATAAATTGCAGATTTGCCTATTCACCCCCCCCCCCTCTAGGCGACTTTCAGTTGATTAGCACCTTGAAGGAAAGTTGTATTCAAGACACATCTTACTATCTTTTTGTTACATTATTGCATATCCAAGACATAGCATGAGCATTCATGTACATGTATTATCATGCATAGAACACGAAGAAGAATCTATAGTAGAAGAGGAGGTTGTCCCTCAGGCTGTGAATCCTCCAGCAGAAAATAACTTTTACTTCGACATCTGCGGTGTGGAAGCAAAAACTCCTACAACACAAGGCAAGCCTCGGCGAAAGTCGCCTAGAGGGGGGTGAATAGGGCGAAACTAAAATTTACAAAGTTAATCACAACTACAAGCCGGGTTAGTGTTAGAAATATAATCGAGTCCGCGAGAGAGGGTGCAAAACAAATCGCAAAGCGAATAAAGAGCGTGACACGCGGATTTGTTTTACCGAGGTTCGGTTTTTGCAAACCTACTCCCCGTTGAGGTGGTCACAAAGACCGGGTCTCTTTCAACCCTTTCCCTCTCTCAAACGGTCCCTCGGACCGAGTGAGCTTTTCTTCTCAATCACTTGGAACACAAAGTTTCCACAAGGATCACCACACGATTGGTGTCCCTTGCCTCAATTACAAGTGAGTTTGATCTCAAGAAAGAATGAGAAAGAAAGCAATCCAAGCGCAAGAGCTCAAAAGAACACAACAAATCACTCTCACTTAACACTAAAGCTTTTGTGGAATTGGGAGAGGATTTGATCACTTGAGTGTGTCTTGTATTGAATGCCTAGCTCTTGTAAGTAGTTGGAAGGTGGAAAACTTGGATGACTTGAATGTGGGGTGGTTGGGGGTATTTATAACCCCAACCACCAAACTAGCTGTTTGGTGGAGGCTGTCTGTCGCATGGTGCACCGGACAGTGTCCGGTGCGCCAGCCACGTCACCAGGTCGTTGGGTTCCGACCGTTGGAGCTCTGACTTGTGGGCCCGCCTGGCTGTCCGGTGGCGCACCGGACAAGTCTTGTAGACTATCCGGTGTGCCACCCGCGCGTGCTCTGCTCCTCTATGCGCGCTAGCGCGCATTTAATGTGTTGCAGACGACCGTTGGCGCGAAGTAGTCGTTGCTCCGCTGGCTCACCGGACAGTCCGGTGTGCATCGAACATGTCCGGTGAATTATAGCGGAGCGGAAATCCGAAGCTGGCGAGTTCAGAGTCGCTCTTCCCTGGGGCACCGGACAGTCCGGTGAATTATAGCGAAGTGCCTCTGAGAATTCCCGAAGGTGAAGAGTTTGGCTTGGAGTCCCCTGGTGCACCGGACACTGTCCGGTGGTGCACCGGACAGTCCGGTGCGCCAGACCAGGGCACACTTCGGTTATCCCTTGCTGTTTTTGTTGAACCCAATTCTTGGTCTTTTTATTGGCTAAGTGTGAACCTTTGGCACCTGTATAACTTATACACTAGAGCAAACTAGTTAGTCCATTTATTTGTGTTGGGATTTTCAACCACCAAAATCAATTAGGAACTAGGTGTAAGCCTAATTCCCTTTCAATCTCCCCCTTTTTGGTGATTGATGCCAACACAAACCAAAGCAAGTATAGAAATGCATAATTGAACTAGTTTGCATAATGTAAGTGCAAAGGTTGCTTGGAATTGAGCCAATATAAATACTTATAATATATGCATGGATTGTTTCTTTAATTTTTGACATTTTGGACCATGCTTGCACCACATGTTTTGTTTTTGCAAATTCTTTTGTAAATCCTTTTCAAAGTCCTTTTGCAATATAGTAGTCAAAGGTAAATGAATAAGATTTTGAGAAGCATTTTCAAGATTTGAAATTTTCTCCCCCTGTTTCAAATGCTTTTCCTTTGACTAAAACAAAACTCCCCCTGGATGAAATCCTCCTCTTAGTGTTCAAGAGGGTTTTAAGATATTAGTTTTGAAAATACTACTTTCCCTTTTTGAACACATTAAGGTACCAATTTGAAATTCACCAATTGAAAATACTTAGTTTTAAAATCTAGGTGGTGGTGCGGTCCTTTTGCTTTGGGCTCATGCTCTCTCCCCCTTTGGCATAAATCGCCAAAAAACGGAGTCATTAGAGCCCTATTAATTACTTTCTCCCCTTTGGTAAATAAAACATATGAGTGAAGATTATACCAAAGCCGGAGAGATGCTCGGAGCGACGGCGAAGGATGAGTTACGGAGTGGAAGCCTTTGTCTTCGCCGAAGACTCCAATTCCCTTTCAATACACCTATGACTTGGTTTGAAATTCACTTGAAAACACATTAGTCATAGCATATATAAAAGAGACGTGATCAAAGGTATATGAATGTACTATTTGTGCAAATCAACAAAAGAAGTTCCTAGAATCAAGAATATTTAGCTCATGCCTAAGTTTGTTAAAAGTTTGTTCATCAAGTGGCTTGGTAAAGATATCGGCTAATTGATCTTTAGTATTAATGTATGAAATCTCGATATCTCCCTTTTGTTGGTGATCCCTTAAAAAGTGATACCGAATGGCTATGTGCTTAGTGCGGCTGTGCTCAACGAGATTGTCCGCCATGCAGATTGCACTCTCATTATCACATAGGAGAGGGACTTTGGTTAATTTGTAACAATAGTCCCTAAGGGTTTGCCTCATCCAAAGCAATTGCGCGCAACAATGGCCTACGACAATGTACTCGACTTTGGCGGTAGAAAGAGATACTGAATTTTGCTTCTTTGAAGCCCAAGACACCAGGGATCTTCCCAAGAACTGACAAGTACCTGATGTGCTCTTTCTATCAATTTTACAACCTACCCAATCATCATCTTAATAACCTATTAAATCAAATGTGGATCCCTTGGGGTACCAAAGACCAAACTTAGGTGTATGAACTAAATATCTCAAGATTTGTTTCACGGCCCTAAGGTGAACTTCCTTAGGATCGGCTTGGAATCTTGCACACATGCATACGGAAAGCATAATATCCGGTCGAGATGCACATAAATAGAGTAAAGATCCTATCATCGACCGGTATACCTTTTGATCTACGGATTTACCTCCCGTGTCGAGGTCGAGATGCCCATTGGTTCCCTTGGGTGTCTTGATGGGCTTGGCATCCTTCATCTCAAACTTGGTGAGTATGTCTTGAGTGTACTTCGTTTGGCTAATGAAGGTGCCCTCTTGGAGTTGATTGACTTGAAATCCTAAGAAATATTTAAACTCCCCCATCATAGACATCTCGAATTTTTGAACCATAATCCTACTAAACTCTTCACATGTAGATTTGTTAGTAGACCCAAATATGATATCATCAACATAAATTTGGCATACAAACAAATCAATTGAAATTGTTTTAGTAAAGAGAGTAGGATCGGCTTTTCCGACTTTGAAGCCATTAGCGATAAGAAAATCTCTTAGGCATTCATACCATGTTCTTGGGGCTTGCTTGAGCCCATAAAGCGCCTTAGAGAGTTTATAAACATGGTTAGGATACTGAAAGTCGCCTAGAGGGGGGGTGAATAGGGCGAAACTGAAATTCTCAAAAATAATCACAACTACAAGCCGGGTTAGCGTTAGAAATATAATCGAGTCCGCGAGAGAGGGCGCAAAACAAATCGCAAGCGAATAATGAAGTGAGACACGCGGATTTGTTTTACCGAGGTTCGGTTCTCTCAAACCTACTCCCCGTTGAGGAGGCCACAAAGGCCGGGTCTCTTTCAACCCTTCCCTCTCTCAAACGGTCCCTTGGACCGAGTGAGCTTCTCTTCTCAAATCACTTGGGAATCAAGCTTCCCGCAAGGACCACCACACGATTGGTGCCTCTTGCCTCAATTACAAGTGAGTGTTTGATCACAAGAAAGAATGTGAAAGAAAAGAAGCGATCCAAGCGCAAGAGCTCAAATGAACACTACAAATCACTCTCTCTAATCACTAATGCTTTGGGTGGAGTTGGGAGAGGATTTGATCTCTTTTGGTGTGCTTTGCAATGAATGCTAGCTCTTGTATAGTGGTTGGAAGCTGGAAAACTTGGATGCCATGAATGTGGGGGTGGTTGGGGTATTTATAGCCCCAACCACCAAACTTGACCGTTGGTGGAGGCTGTCTGTTCGATGGCGCACCGGACAGTCCGGTGCACACCGGACATGTCCGGTGCCCCAGCCACGTCACCAGTGCCGTTGGAATCTGACCGTTGGAGTTCTGACTTCTGGGCCCGCCTCGATGTCCGGTGGCGCACCGGACATGAACTGTTCAGTGTCCGGTGCGCTGGTATGGGTGCGCCTGCCTTCTGCGCGCGCTGCGCGCGCATTTAATGCGTTGCAGGTAGCCGTTGGCGCGAAGTAGCCGTTGCTCCGAGGACGCACCAGACAGTCCGGTGCACACCGGACAGTCCGGTGCACACCGGACATGTCCGGTGAATTATAGCGGAGCAGCCTTCGTGAAAACCCGAAGCTGGCGAGTTCCAGAGCCGCGTCCCGTTGGAGCACCGGACACTGTCCGGTGTACACCGGACAGTCCGGTGAATTATAGCGCGCCGGCTCTGGATTTTCCCGAAGGTGACGACTTGGAGTTGGAGTCCTCTGGTGCACCGGACACTGTCCGGTGGTGCACCGGACACTGTCCGGTGGCACACCGGACAGTCCGGTGTGCCAGACCAGAGGTGCCTTCGGTTATCCCTTTGCTCTTTTGTTGAACCCAACACTTGGTCTTTTTATTGGCTAAGTGTGAACCTTTGGCACCTGTATAACTTATACACTAGAGCAAACTAGTTAGTCCAAAGATTTGTGTTGGGCAATTCAACCACAAAAATTATATAGGAACTAGGTGTAAGCCTAATTCCCTTTCAATCTCCCCCTTTTTGGTGATTGATGCCAACACAAACCAAAGCAAGTGTAGAAGTGCATAATTGAACTAGTTTGCGTAAATGTAAGTGCAAAGGTTGCTTAGAATAGAGCCAATATAAATACTTACCAGATATGCATAGATTGTTTCTTTATTTTTAACATTTTGGACCACGCTTGCACCACATGTTTTGTTTTTGCAAAATCTTTTGTAAATCTTTTCAAAGTTCTTTTGCAAATAGTCAAAGGTAAATGAATAAGAGTTTGCAAAGCATTCTCAAGTTTTGAAATTTTCTCCCCCTGTTTCAAATGCTTTTCCTTTGACTAAACAAAACTCCCCTTAAATGAGATCCTCCTCTTAGTGTTCAAAAGGGTTTAGATATATCCTTTTTGAAATACTACTTTCTCCCCCTTTTGAACACAATAGGATACCAATTGATAGTATTCTTGGAAACACGAAGTTTTTGAAATTGGTGGTGGTGCGGTCCTTTTGCTTTGGGCTCTTACTTTTCTCCCCCTTTGGCATGAATCGCCAAAAACGGAATCATTAGAGCCCTCTAGAACTACCCTCTCCCTTTTTGGTCATAAATAAATGAGTGAAGATTATACCAAAGATGGAGAGATGATGCGGAGCGTCGGCGAAGGATGAGTAGTAGAGTGGAGTGGAAGCCTTTGTCTCCGCCGAAGACTCCAATTCCCTTTCAATATACCTATGACTTGGTTTGAAATACACTTGAAAACACATTAGTCATAGCATATATATAAAAGAGACATGATCAAAGGTATACTTATGAGCTATGTGTGCAAATTAACAAAAGAAGTTCCTAGAATCAAGAATATTGAGCTCATGCCTAAGTTTGGTAAAAGTTTGTTCATCAAGAGGCTTGGTAAAGATATCGGCTAATTGATCTTTAGTGTTAATGTATGAAATCTCGATATCCCCCTTTTGTTGGTGATCCCTAAGAAAATGATACCGAATGGCTATGTGCTTAGTGCGGCTATGCTCGACGGGATTGTCGGCCATTTTGATTGCACTCTCATTATCACATAGCAAAGGGACTTTGGTTAATTTGTAACCGTAGTCCCGCAGGGTTTGCCTCATCCAAAGCAATTGCGCGCAACAATGACCTGCGGCAATGTACTCGGCTTCGGCGGTTGAAAGAGCGACCGAATTTTGCTTCTTTGAAGCCCAAGACACCAAGGATCTTCCCAAGAACTGGCAAGTCCCCGATGTGCTCTTTCTATTAATCTTACACCCCGCCCAGTCGGCATCCGAATAACCAATTAAATCAAAAGTGGATCCCCGAGGGTACCAAAGCCCAAACTTAGGAGTATAAGCCAAATATCTCAAGATTCGTTTTACGGCCGTAAGGTGGGATTCCTTAGGGTCAGATTGGAACCTTGCACACATGCAAACGGAAAGCATAATATCCGGTCGAGATGCACATAAATAGAGTAAAGAACCTATCATCGACTGGTATACCTTTTGATCCATGGACTTACCTCCCGTGTCGAGATCGAGATGCCCATTAGTTCCCATGGGTGTCTTGATGGGCTTGGCATCCTTCATTCCAAACTTGTTTAGAATGTCTTGAGTATACTTTGTTTGGCTAATGAAGGAGCCCTCTTGGAGTTGCTTCACTTGAAATCCTAAGAAGTACTTCAACTCCCCCATCATAGACATCTCGAACTTTTGTGTCATGATCCTACTAAACTCTTCACATGTAGATTCGTTAGTAGACCCAAATATAATATCATCAACATAAATTTGGCATACAAACAAATCATTCTCAAGTGTTTTGGTAAATAGCGTAGGATCGGCCTTTCCGACTTTGAAGCCATTAGCAATAAGGAAATCTCTAAGGCATTCATACCATGCTCTTGGGGCTTGCTTGAGCCCATAAAGCGCCTTAGAGAGCTTATAGACATGGTTAGGGTACTCACTATCTTCAAAGCCGGGAGGTTGCTCAACATAGACATCTTCCTTGATTGGTCCATTGAGGAAGGCACTTTTCACGTCCATTTGATAAAGCTTAAAGCCATGGTAAGTAGCATAGGCCAATAATATATGAATTGACTCAAGCCTAGCTACGGGTGCATAGGTTTCACCGAAATCCAAACCTTCGACTTGGGAGTATCCCTTGGCCACAAGTCGGGCTTTGTTCCTTGTCACCACACCATGCTCATCTTGCTTGTTGCGGAAGACCCATTTGGTCCCTACAACATTTTGGTTAGGACGTGGAACTAAATGCCATACCTCATTTCTAGTGAAGTTGTTGAGCTCCTCTTGCATCGCCACCACCCAATCTGAATCTTGTAGTGCTTCCTCTACCCTGTGTGGCTCAATAGAGGAAACAAACGAGTAATGTTCACAAAAATGTGCAACACGAGATCTAGTAGTTACCCCCTTATGAATGTCGCCGAGGATGGTGTCGATGGGGTGATCTCGTTGTATTGCTTGGTGGACTCTTGGGTGTGGCGGCCTTGGTTCTTGCTCATCCTCCTTTTCTTGATCATTTGCATCTCCCCCTTGATCATTGCCGTCATCTTGAGGGGGCTCATCTCTTTGATCTTTTCCTTCATCAACTTGAGCCTCGTCCTCATTTTGGGTTGGCGGAGATGCTTTTGTGGACGAGGATGGTTGATCTTGTGCATGTGGAGGCTCTTCGGATTCCTTAGGACACACATCCCCAATGGACATGTTCCTTAGCGCGATGCATGGAGCCTGTTCTTCACCTATCTCATCAAGATCAACTTGCTCTACTTGAGAGCCGTTAGTTTCATCAAACACAACGTCACAAGAAACTTCAACTAGTCCTGAGGACTTGTTAAAGACTCTATATGCCCTTGTGTTTGAATCATATCCTAGTAAAAAGCCTTCTACAGTTTTAGGAGCAAATTTAGATTTTCTACTTCTCTTAACAAGAATAAAGCATTTGCTACCAAAAACTCTAAAATATGAAATATTGGGCTTTTTACCGGTTAGGAGTTCATAGGATGTCTTCTTGAGGATTCGGTGAAGATATAACCGGTTGATGGCGTAGCAGGCGGTGTTCACCGCCTCGGCCCAAAACCGATCCGGTGTCTTGTACTCATCAAGCATGGTTCTTGCCATGTCTAATAGAGTTCGATTCTTCCTCTCCACTACACCATTTTGTTGTGGGGTGTAGGGAGAAGAGAATTCATGCTTGATGCCTTCCTCCTCAAGAAAGCCTTCGATTTGAGAGTTCTTGAACTCCGTCCCGTTGTCGCTTCTTATTTTCTTGATTCTTAAGCCGAACTCATTTTGAGCTCGTCTCAAGAATCCCTTTAAGGTCTCTTGGGTTTGAGATTTTTCCTGCAAAAAGAATACCCAAGTGAAGCGAGAATAATCATCCACTATTACAAGACAATACTTACTCCCACCGATGCTTATGTAAGCAATCGGGGCGAATAGATCCATGTGGAGTAGCTCAAGTGGCCTGTCGGTCGTCATGATGTTCTTGTGTGGATGTTGGGACCCAACTTGCTTTCCTGCTTGGCATGCGCTACAAATCCTGTCTTTCTCAAAATGAACATTTGTTAGTCCTAAAATGTGCTCTCCCTTTAGAAGCTTATGAAGATTCTTCATTCCAACATGGGCTAGTCGGCGGTGCCAGAGCCAACCCATGTTAGTCTTAGCAATTAAGCATGTGTCGAGTTCAGCTCTATCAAAATCTACCAAGTATAGCTGACCCTCTAACACACCCTTAAATGCTATTGAATCATCACTTCTTCTAAAGACAGTAACACCTTCATCAGTAAATAGACTGTTGTAGCCCATTTGACATAATTGGGATACGGAAAGCAAATTGTAATCTAAAGAATCTACAAGAAAAACATTGGAAATAGTATGGTCAGGTGATATAGCAATTTTACCCAATCCTTTGACCAAACCTTGATTTCCATCCCCGAATGTGATAGCCCGTTGGGGATCTTGGTTTTTCTCATATGAGGAGAACACCTTCTTCTCCCCTGTCATGTGGTTTGTGCACCCGCTGTCGAGTATCCAACTTGAGCCCCCGGATGCATAAACCTACAAAACAATTTTAGTTCTTGACTTTAGGTACCCAAACGGTTTTGGGTCCTTTGGCATTAGAAACAAGAACTTTGGGTACCCAAACACAAGTCTTGGAGCCCTTGTGTTTGCCCCCAACAAACTTGGCAACGATCTTGCCGGATTTGT
This sequence comes from Zea mays, assembly GCF_902167145.1. Classification (NCBI taxonomy): domain Eukaryota; kingdom Viridiplantae; phylum Streptophyta; class Magnoliopsida; order Poales; family Poaceae; genus Zea; species Zea mays. Next base: position 55,418,464 of record NC_050100.1, on the reverse strand, counting down.
TAGTCAAAACATAAGATGCATCAAAAGTCTTGAATGAAATGCTATGTTCACTTGATGCACTAGGGGTTTTCTTCTTAGGCAACTTAGCACGGGTTGGTTGCCTAGAGCTAGATGTCTCACCCTTATACATAAATGCATGATTAGGGCCAGAGTGAGACTTCCTAGAATGAATTTTCCTAATTTTGCTCTGAGGATAACCGGCAGGGTATAAAATGTAACCCTCGTTATCCTGAGGCATGGGAGCTTTGCCCTTAACAAAATTGGACAATCTTTTAGGAGGGGCACTAAGTTTGACATTGTCTCCCCTTTGGTAGCCAATGCCATCCTTGATGCCAGGGCGTCTCCCATTATAGAGCATACTCCTAGCAAATTTAAACTTTTCATTTTCCAAGTTATGCTCGGCAATTTTAGCATCTAATATTGTTATGATCATTTTGTTGTTTAATTAAAGCCATGTGATCATGAATAGCATTGATATCAACATCTCTACATCTAGTACAAATAGAAGTGTGCTCGATGGTAGATGTAGAGGGTTTGCAAGATTTTAATTCTACAACCTTAGCATGTAGTATATCATTCTCATTTCTAAGGTTAGAAATAGTAACATTGCAAACATCAAAATCTTTAGCCTTAGCAATTAATTTTTCATTTTCAATCCTAAGGCTACCAAGAGAGATGTTTAATTCTTCAATCTTAGCAAGCAAATCATCATTATTATTTCTAAGGTTGGGAATTGAAACATCACAAACATGAGAATCAACCTTAGCAATTAAACTAGCATTTTCATTTCTAAGGTTATCAATGGTCTCATGGCAAGTGCTTAGCTCACTAGACAATTTTTCACATTTTTCAACTTGTAGAGCATAAGCATTTTTAACCTTAACATGCTTTTTATTTTCCTTGATTAGGAAGTCCTCTTGGGAGTCCAAGAGATCATCCTTCTCATGGATGGCACTAATTAGCTCATTTAATTTTTCCTTTTGTTCCATGTTAAGGTTGGCAAAAAGGGTACGCAAATTATTCTCCTCATCACTAGCATTATCATCACTAGAGGATTCATATTTAGTGGAGGATTTAGATTTAACCTTCTTTCTTTTGCCGTCCTTTGCCATGAGGCACTTGTGGCCGACGTTGGGGAAGAGAAGTCCCTTGGTGACGGCGACGTTGGCGGCGTCCTCGTCGGAGGAGGACTCGGTGGAGCTCTCGTCGGAGTCCCACTCGCGGCACACGTGGGCATCGCCGCCCCTCTTCTTGTGGTACCTCTTCTTCTCTCTTCTCTTGCCCTTCTTGTCGTTATCCCTGTCACTGTCACTTGATAATGGACATTTAGCGATAAAGTGACCGGGCTTACCACACTTGTAGCAAACCTTCTTGGAACGAGATTTGTAATCCTTCCCCTTCCGTTGCTTGAGGATTTGGCGAAAGCTTTTGATGATTAAAGCCATCTCATTGTTGTCGAGCTTGGAGGCGTCTATTGGTTGTCTACTCGGTGTAGACTCCTCCTTCTTCTCCTCCATCACCTTAAATGCCACCGGTTGTGCTTCGGACGTGGAGGGATCATCAAGCTCGTTAATCTTCTTGGAGCCTTTGATCATGCATTCAAAGCTCACAAAATTCCCGATAACTTCCTCGGGGGTCATTTGAGTATATCTAGGATTACCACGAATTAATTGAACTTGAGTGGGGTTAAGGAAAATGAGCGATCTTAAAATAACCTTAACCACCTCGTGGTCGTCCCACTTCTTGCTCTCGAGGTTGCGCACTTGGTTCACCAAGGTCTTGAGCCGGTTGTACATGTCTTGTGGCTCTTCCCCTTGGCGAAGTCGAAAGCGACCGAGCTCCCCCTCGATCGTTTCCCGCTTGGTGATCTTTGTTAGTTCATCACCCTCGTGCGCGGTCTTGAGGAGGTCCCAAATCTCCTTCGCATTCTTCAACCCTTGCACCTTGTTGTATTCCTCCTTACTTAGAGAAGCAAGGAGTATGGTTGTAGCTTGAGAGTTGAAGTGCTCGATTTGGGCCACCTCGTCCTCATCATAATCCTCATCCCCTACGGATGGCACCTGTGCTCCAAACTCAACAACATTCCATATACTTTTGTGGAGTGAGGTTAGATGAAATTTCATTAAATCACTCCACATAGCATAATCTTCACCGTTAAAGGTTGGCGGTTTGCCTAATGGAACGGAAAGTAATGGAGTATGTCTAGATGTACGAGGATAGTGTAAGGGGATCTTACTAAACTTCTTACGCTCTTGGCGTTTAGAAGTTACGGAGGGCGCATCGAAGCCGGAGGTCGATGTTGATGAAGTGTCGGTCTCGTAGTAGACCACTTTCCTCATCCTCTTGTGCTTGTCCCCACTCCGATGCGGCTTGTGCGAAGAAGATTTTTCCTTCTTCTCTTTGTGGTGAGAAGAAGATTTCTTCTCCTTCCCTTTGTTGGAGGAGCTCTTCTTCTTCTCCTTCCTCTTGGTGCGGGACTCTTCCGATGAAGTGCTCCCGTGGCTTGTAGTGGGCTTTTCGCCGGTCTCCATCTCCTTCTTGGCGTGATCTCCCGACATCACTTCGAGCGGTTAGGCTCTAATGAAGCACCGGGCTCCGATACCAATTGAAAGTCGCCTAGAGGGGGGGTGAATAGGGCGAAACTGAAATTCTCAAAAATAATCACAACTACAAGCCGGGTTAGCGTTAGAAATATAATCGAGTCCGCGAGAGAGGGCGCAAAACAAATCGCAAGCGAATAATGAAGTGAGACACGCGGATTTGTTTTACCGAGGTTCGGTTCTCTCAAACCTACTCCCCGTTGAGGAGGCCACAAAGGCCGGGTCTCTTTCAACCCTTCCCTCTCTCAAACGGTCCCTTGGACCGAGTGAGCTTCTCTTCTCAAATCACTTGGGAATCAAGCTTCCCGCAAGGGCCACCACACGATTGGTGCCTCTTGCCTCAATTACAAGTGAGTGTTTGATCACAAGAAAGAATGCGAAAGAAAAGAAGCGATCCAAGCGCAAGAGCTCAAATGAACACTACAAATCACTCTCTCTAATCACTAATGCTTTGGGTGGAGTTGGGAGAGGATTTGATCTCTTTTGGTGTGCTTTGCAATGAATGCTAGCTCTTGTATAGTGGTTGGAAGCTGGAAAACTTGGATGCCATGAATGTGGGGGTGGTTGGGGTATTTATAGCCTCAACCACCAAACTTGACCGTTGGTGGAGGCTGTCTGTTCGATGGCGCACCGGACAGTCCGGTGCACACCGGACATGTCCGGTGCCCCAGCCACGTCACCAGTGCCGTTGGAATCTGACCGTTGGAGTTCTGACTTCTGGGCCCGCCTCGATGTCCGGTGGCGCACCGGACATGAACTGTTCAGTGTCCGGTGCGCTGGTATGGGTGCACCTGCCTTCTGCGCGCGCTGCGCGCGCATTTAATGCGTTGCAGGTAGCCGTTGGCGCGAAGTAGCCGTTGCTCCAAGGACGCACCGGACAGTCCGGTGCACACCGGACATGTCCGGTGAATTATAACGGAGCAGCCTTCGTGAAAAACCGAAGCTGGCGAGTTCCAGAGCCGCGTCCCGTTGGAGCACCGGACACTGTCCGGTGTACACCGGACAGTCCGGTGAATTATAGCGCGCCGGCTCTGGATTTTCCCGAAGGTGACGACTTGGAGTTGGAGTCCTCTGGTGCACCGGACAGTCCGGTGCGCCAGACCAGAGGTGCCTTCGGTTATCCCTTTGCTCTTTTGTTGAACCCAACACTTGGTCTTTTTATTGGCTAAGTGTGAACCTTTGGCACCTGTATAACTTATACACTAGAGCAAACTAGTTAGTCCAAAGATTTGTGTTGGGCAATTCAACCACCAAAATTATATAGGAACTAGGTGTAAGCCTAATTCCCTTTCAGATACTCACTATCTTCAAATCCGGGAGGTTGCTCAACATAGACCTCCTCCTTGATTGGTCCATTGAGGAAGGCACTTTTCACGTCCATTTGATAGAGCTTAAAGCCATGATAAGTAGCATAGGCAAGTAATATACGAATTGACTGAAGCCTAGCTACGGGTGCATAGGTTTCACCGAAATCCAAACCTTCGACTTGTGAATATCCCTTGGACACAAGTCGGGCTTTGTTCCTTGTCACCACACCATGCTCATCTTGTTTGTTGCGGAAGACCCACTTGGTTCCTACAACATTTTGATTAGGACGTGGAACAAAATGTCATACCTCATTCCTCATTCGGATTGCACTCTCATTATCACATAGAAGAGGAAATTTGGTTAATTTGTAACCGTAGTCCCTAAGGGTTTGCCTCATCCAAAGTAGTTGTGCGCAACAATGGCCTGCGGTAATGTACTCGGCCTCGGCGGTAGAAAGAGCTATGGAATTTTGCTTCTTTGAAGCCCAAGACACCAAGGATCTTCCCAAGAACTGGCAAGTCCCAGATGTGCTCTTTCTATTGATTTTACACCCCGCCCAATCGGCATCCGAATAACCAATCAAATCAAAAGTGGATCCCCTGGGATACCAAAGCCCAAACTTAGGAGTATAAACTAAATATCTCAAGATTCGTTTTACGGCCGTAAGGTGAGATTCCTTAGGGTCGGCTTGGAATCTTGCACACATGCATACGGAAAGCATAATATCCGGTCGTGATGCACATAAATAGAGTAAAGAACCTATCATCGATCAGTATACCTTTTGATCGACGGATTTACCTTCCGTGTCGAGGTCGAGATGCCCATTGGTTCCCATGGGTGTCTTGATGGGTTTGGCATCCTTCATCCCAAACTTGCTTAGAATATCTTGAGTATACTTTGTTTGGCTTAGGAAGGTGCCCTCTTGGAGTTGCTTCACTTGAAATCCTAAGAAATACTTAAACTCCCCCATCATAGACATCTCGAATTTTTGTGTCATGATCCTACTAAACGCTTCACATGTAGATTCGTTAGTAGACCCAAATATAATATCATCAACATAAATTTGGCATACAAACAAATCATTTTCAAGTGTTTTGGTAAAGAGTGTAGGATTGGCTTTTCCGACTTTGAATCCATTAGTGATAAGGAAATCTCTAAGGCATTCATACCATGCTCTTGGGGCTTGCTTGAGCCCATAAAGTGCCTTAGAGAGTTTATAAACATGGTTAGGTTACTCACTATCTTCAAAGCCGGGAGGTTGCTCAACATAGACCTCTTCCTTGATTGGTCCATTGAGGAAGGCACTCTTCACGTCCATTTGATAAAGCTTGAAGCCATGGTAAGTAGCATAGGCTAATAATATACGAATTGACTCAAGCCTAGCTACGGGTGCATAGGTTTCACCGAAATCCAAACCTTCGACTTGGGAGTATCCCTTGGCCACAAGTCAGGCTTTGTTCCTTGTCACCATACCATGCTCGTCTTGCTTGTTGCGGAAGACCCACTTGGTTCCTACAACATTTTGATTAGGACGTGGAACCAAATGTCATACCTCATTCCTAGTGAAGTTGTTGAGCTCCTCTTGCATCGCCACCACCCAATCCGAATCTAGTAGTGCTTCCTCTACCCTGTGTGGCTCAATAGAGGAAACAAAAGAGTAATGCTCACAAAAATGTGCAACACGAGATCTAGTGGTTACCCCCTTATGAATGTCGCCGAGGATGGTGTCGACGGGGTGATCTCGTTGGATTGCTTGGTGGACTCTTGGGTGTGGCAGCCTTTGTTCTTCATCCTCTTTATCTTGATCATTTGCATCTCCCCCTTGATCATTGCCGTCATCTTGAGGTGGCTCATTGGCTTGATCTTCTCCTTTATCAACTTGACCTCATCCTCATTTTGAGTTGGTGGAGATGCTTGCGTGGAGGAGGATGGTTGATCTTATGCATTTGGAGGCTCTTCGGATTCCTTAGGACACACATCCCCAATGGACATGTTCCTTAGCGCGATGCACGGAGCCTCTTCATCACCTATCTCATCAAGATCAACTTGCTCTATTTGAGAGCCGTTAGTCTCATCAAACACAACGTCACAAGAAACTGCAACTTGTCCAGAGGACTTGTTAAAGACTCTATATGCCCTTGTGTTTGAATCATATCCTAGTAAAAAGCCTTCTACAGTCTTAGGAGCAAATTTAGATTTTCTACCTCTTTTAACAAGAATAAAGCATTTGCTACCAAAGACTCTAAAGTATGAAATATTGGGCTTTTTACCGGTTAGGAGTTCGTATGATGTCTTCTTGAGGATTCGGTGTAGATACAACCGGTTGATGGCGTAGCAGGCGGTGTTGACCGCCTCAGCCCAAAACCGATCCGATGTCTTGTACTCATCAAGCATGGTTCTTGCCATGTCCAATAGAGTTCTATTCTTCCTCTCCACTACACCATTTTGTTGTTGCGTGTAGGGAGAAGAGAACTCATGCTTGATCCTCTCCTCCTCAAGGAAGCCTTCAATTTGTGAGTTCTTGAACTCCGTCCCGTTGTCGCTTCTTATTTTCTTGATCCTTAAGCCGAACTCGTTTTGAGCCCGTCTCAAGAATCCCTTTAAGGTCTCTTGGGTGTGGGATTTTTCCTGCAAAAAGAATACCCAAGTGAAGTGATAATAATCATCCACAATAACTAGACAGTACTTACTCCCGCCGATGCTTATATAAGCTATCGGGCCGAATAGATCCATGTGTAGGAGCTCCAGTGGCCTGTCGGTCGTCATGATGTTCTTGTGTGGATGGTGAGTACCAACTTGCTTCCCTGCTTAGCATGCGCTACAAATCCTGTCTTTCTCAAAATGAACATTTGTTAATCCTAAAATGTGCTCTCCCTTTAGAAGCTTATGAAGATTCTTCATCCCAACATGTGCTAGTCGGCGATGCCAGAGCCAGCCCATGTTAGTCTTAGCAATTAAGCAAGTGTCGAGTTCAGCTCTATCAAATTTTACTAAGTATAGCTGACCCTCTAACACTCCCTTAAATGCTATTGAATCATCACTTCTTCTAAAGACAGTGACACCTACATCCGTAAATAGACAGTTGTAGCCCATTTTGCATAATTGAGAAACGGAAAGCAAATTGTAATCTAATGAATCTACAAGAAAAACATTGGAAATAGAATGGTTAGGTGATATAGCAATTTTACCCAATCCTTTGACCAATCCTTGATTTCCATCCCCGAATGTGATAGCTCGCTGGGGATCTAGGTTTTTCTCGTAGGAGGAGAACATCTTCTTCTCCCCTGTCATGTGGTTTGTGCACCCGCTGTCAATAATCCAACTTGAGCCCCCGGATGCATAAACCTACAAAACAAGTTTAGTTCTTGACTTTAGGTACCCAAATGGTTTTGGGTCCTTTGGCATTAGACACAAGAACTTTGGGTACCCAAACACAAGTCTTTGACCCCTTGTGCTTGCCCCCAACATACTTGGCAACTACCTTGCCGGATTTGTTAGTTAAAACATAGGATGCATCAAAAGTTTTAAATGAAATGTCATGATCATTTGATGCACTAGGAGTTTTCTTCTTAGGCAACTTAGCATGGGTTGGTTGCCTAGAACTAGATGTCTCACCCTTATACATAAAAGCATGGTGAGGGCCAGAGTGAGACTTCCTAGGGTGAATTCTCCTAATTTTGCTCTCAGGATAACTGGCAGGGTACAAAATGTAACCCTCGTTATCCTGAGGCATGGGAGCCTTGCCCTTAACAAAATTAGACAATTTCTTAGGAGGGGCATTAATTTTGACATTGCCTCCCTGTTGGAAGCCAATGCCATCCTTAATGCTAGGGCGTCTCCCTCTATAGAGCATGCTTCTAGCAAATTTAAATTTTTCGTTTTCTAAGTCATGCTCGACAATTTTAGCATCTAGTTTAGCTATATGATCATTTTGTTGTTTAATTAAAGCCATGTGATCATGTATAGCATTAATATCAATATCTCTACATCTAGTGCAAATAGAAATATGTTCAATGGTAGATGTAGAGGGTTTGCAAGATTTTAATTCTACAACCTTAGCATGCAATATATCATTTTTACTTCTAAGGTCGGAAATGGTAGCATTGCAAACATCAAAATCTTTAGCCTTAGCAATTAATTTTTCATTTTCATTTCTAAGACTAGCAAGAGATAAGTTCAATTCTTCTATTTTAGCAAGCAACTCAACATTATCATTTGGAATTGAAACATTACAAACATTTGAATCAACCTTAGCTAACAAATTAGCATTCTCGTTTCTAAGGTTGTCAATAGTCTCATGGCAAGTGCTTAGCTCACTAGAAAGTTTTTCACATTTTTCTACTTCTAGAGCGTAAGCATTTTTTGACCTTAACATGCTTCTTATTTTCTTTAATAAGGAAGTCCACTTGGGTGTCCAAGAGATCATCCTTCTCATGGATAGCACTAATCAATTCATTTAATTTCTCCTTTTGTTGCATGTTTAGGTTGGCAAAAAGAGTACGTAAATTATCTTCCTCATCACTAGCATTATCATCACTAGAGGACTCATATCTAGTGGAGGATTTGGATTTAACCTTCTTCTTTTTGCCGTCCTTCGCCATGAGGCACTTGTGGCCGACGTTGGGGAAGAGAAGGCCTTTGTTGATGGCGATGTTGGCGGCGTCCTCGTCGGAGGAGGAGTCGGAGGAGCTCTCGTCCGAGTCCCACTCGCGGCATACATGAGCGTCGCCTCCTTTCGTCTTGTAGTATTTCTTCTTCTCCTTTCTTCTCCCCTTCTTGTCGTCGCCCCTGTCACTGTCACTAGAAATAGGACATTTTGCTATAAAGTGACCGGGCTTACCACACTTGTAGCAAACCTTCTTGGAGCGGGGCTTGTAATCTTTCCCCTCCTTTGCTTGAGGATTTGGCGGAAGCTCTTGATGACAAGCGCCATTTCCTCGTTGTCAAGCTTGGAGGCGTCGATGGGTGTTCTACTCGGTGTAGACTCCTCCTTCTTCTCCTCCGTCGCTTTGAATGCGACTGGTTGAGCTTCGGACGTGGAGGGACCATCAAGCTCGTTGATCTTCCTTGAGCCTTTGATCATAAACTCAAAGCTCACAAAATTCCCGATTACTTCCTCGGGAGTCATTAGTGTATATCGAGGATTACCACGAATTAATTGAACTTGCGTAGGGTTAAGGAAAATAAGTGATCTAAGAATAACCTTAACCATCTCGTGGTCATCCCACTTTTTGCTCCCGAGGTTGCGCACTTGATTCACCAAGGTTTTGAGCCGGTTGTACATATCTTGTGGCTCCTCCCCTTGGCGAAGACGAAAGCGACCGAGCTCCCCCTCGATCGTCTCCTGCTTGGTGATCTTGGTTAGCTCATCTCCTTCGTGCGCGGTCTTGAGCACGTCCCAAACTTCCTTGGCGCTCTTTAATCCTTGCACCTTGTTATACTCCTCTCGACTCAGAGAGGCGAGGAGTATAGTTGTGGCTTGGGAGTTGAAGTGCTCGATTTAGGCCACCTCGTCCTCATCATAATCCTCATCCCCTACGGATGGTACCTGTGCTCCAAACTCAACAACATTCCATATACTTTTGTGGAGTGAGGTTAGGTGAAATTTCATTAAATCACTCCACCTAGCATAATCTTCACAGTCAAAGGTTGGCGGTTTGCCTAATGGAATGGAAAGTAATGGAGTATGTTTGGAAATGCGAGGGTAGCGTAGGGGGATCTTACTAAACTTCTTGCGCTCATGGCGCTTAGAAGTTATGGAGGGCGCGTCGGAGCCAGAGGTAGAAGGTGATGAAGTATCGGTCTCGTAGTAGACCACCTTCCTCATCTTCTTTTTCTTGTCACCACTCCGATGCGACTTGTGGGAAGAGGCTTTCTTCTCCTTCCCCTTCCCCTTGTTGCGAGACTCTTCCGATGTAGCCTTCCCGTGGCTTGTAGTGGGCTTTTCGCCGGTTTCTATCTCCTTCTTGGCGTGATCTCCCGACATCACTTCGAGCGGTTAGGCTCTAATGAAGCACCGGGTTCTGATACCAATTGAAAGTCGCCTAGAGGGGGGTGAATAGGGCGAAACTGAAATTTACAAAGTTAATCACAACTACAAGCTGGGTTAGCGTTAGAAATATAATCGAGTCCACGAGAGAGGGTGCAAAATAAATCGCAAGCGAATAAAGAGTGTGACACGCGGATTTGTTTTACCGAGGTTCGGTTTTTGCAAACCTACTCCCCGTTGAGGTGGTCACAAAGACCGGGTCTCTTTCAACCCTTTCCCTCTCTCAAACGGTCCCTCGGACCGAGTGAGCTTTTCTTCTCAATCACTTGGAACACAAAGTTCCCACAAGGATCACCACACGATTGGTGTCTCTTGCCTCAATTACAAGTCAGTTTGATCTCAAGAAAGAATGAGAAAGAAAGCAATCCAAGCGCAAGAGCTCAAAAGAACACAACAAATCACTCTCACTTAACACTAAAGCTTTTGTGGAATTGGGAGAGGATTTGATCACTTGAGTGTGTCTTGTATTGAATTCCTAGCTCTTGTAAGTAGTTGGAAGGTGGAAAACTTGGATGACTTGAATGTGGGGTGGTTGGGGGTATTTATAACCCTAACCACCAAACTAGTCGTTTGGTGGAGGCTGTCTCTCGCATGGTGCACCGGACAGTCCGGTGCACACCGGACAGTGTCCGGTGCGCCAGCCACGTCACCAGGCCGTTGGGTTCCGACTGTTGGAGCTCTGACTTGTGGGCCCGCCTGGCTGTCCGGTGGTGCACCGGACAAGTCCTGTAGACTGTCCGGTGTGCCACCCGCGCGTGCTCTGCTCCTCTGCGCGCGCTGGCGCGCATTTAATGCGTTGCAGACAACCGTTGGCGCGAAGTAGCCGTTGCTCCGCTGGCTCACCGGACATGTCCGGTGAATTATAGCGGAGCGGAAATCCGAAGCTGGCGAGTTCAGAGTCGCTCTTCCCTGGGGCACCGGACATTGTCCGATGGTGCACCGGACAGTCCGGTGAATTATAGCGAAGCGCCTCTGAGAATTCCCGAAGGTGAAGAGTTTGGCTTGGAGTCCCCTGGTGCACCGAACACTGTCCGGTGGCACACCGGACAGTCCGGTGCGCCAGACCAGGGCACACTTCGGTTATCCCTTGCTCTTTTTGTTGAACCCAATTCTTGGTCTTTTTATTGGCTAAGTGTGAACCTTTGGCACCTGTATAACTTATACACTAGAGCAAACTAGTTAGTCCATTTATTTGTGTTGGGCAATTCAACCACCAAAATCAATTAGGAACTAGGTGTAAGCCTAATTCCCTTTCACTCGGTGTATTATCCCTTTCCTTGTTGTTTTAAAAAGTTTATCACCTTGTATGATGCATTAGGTGATAGGAGTTGTGTGCTAAACAATTTATGCATTCCCTTCCTTGGAAAATTGGTTACCATTCCTTGTTACCTGATTTATTCAAACAAGTTTTTTATGCTTAGCATTGCTTTAGAAAATAAAATGTTTTGTTTTAAAACAAAAGGTGATGCTTCACACTGCATGTGAATTTTTACAAAGAAAAGAATTATGATGGTGAATCCATCATGGCTGAGATGGGTTCAACATCCGAAAAGAGTACCTCTGTCAGGTATCAAACTTTGGGTTTTAAATGATAAAGACGAGATCGGACGAGTGACTTGCACGAGAAGATTGTCTCGGTGTAGTGTCTCCGTCTAAGTCGTTTAAGGACCGAGCCGATGTGGGTCTGATGATCGAGGACCTTTTAACTGGCCACATGCCTTGTCATGGGTAAGCTTTGCCTCGGTCGAACTAATACCAAAAAGGCTACCACACAATGGGAGTGGAGAGATGGTGAGAGTAGCGTGTACCCCTTCATTACAAGAGGCTGGACGGTGGAGTATCTGTGCTCTCATATGGTGTGAACCCATTCTTGTCTTGAGAAACGTGGGTGCGAGTTGACATATGCAAGGGTTAAGTGCTACATATGTCATGTGGTTAGAGATCCCTAGCTGGGTATTAATTGATTCGGATCGCCGTTAATTTTTGAATATGAAGACTTGGTCGCTGACCTACATGTAGTGACAAGTGAACTCAAGGGATGATAAAAGACGGCTAGTATAGGCCAAGTGCTTGATCTAGAATAGAAAGAAATCTAGATGCAGGTAATTACTTAACCTGACAAGTAAAATGAATTCTTAAGGATCCACTCGTAGTAAGCTTTTCTGCAAAAAGAGTCTTTAAATCTTGATAAGCTTTACCTTGATTCCCAAAAGCCAACATATCTTTGAGAGTTATTTTTTCTTAGACGGGTAAGACTTGCGAAAGTACACTCCGTACTCAGGGGTTCCAAACCCATGTTGTTGTAGGTGATGAAACTGCTGAGTTTTGTTGCTTCTTGTCGGCGTTTCGAGACCGGGGGGTCCCTAAGCCGACGAGTGAATGTCGCCGCGTGCCCCAGCCCAGATGGGTCGACGCGAGGCCGAGCGCGAATGGGGGAAGTGAGGTGGCCGGAGATGGGCGTGAGAGAGGTGGAAATCCCGCGGCCTTCGTGTTCGTCCCGCGCCCAGGTCGGGTGCGCTTGCAGTAGGGGGTTACAAGCGTCCACGCGGGAGAGGGAGCGAGCGGCTTCAAGCGAGCGCCTGTCTCGTCCTCGTCCCCGCGCGGCCAACCCTCTCTAAGAGGGCCCTGGTCCTTCCTTTTATAGGCATAAGGAGAGGATCCAGGTGTACAATGGGGGTGTAGCAGAGTGCTACGCATCTAGCGGAGGAGAGCTAGCGCCCTAAGTACATGCCGTTGTGGCAGCCGGAGAGATTTTGGCACCCAGCTGGTGTGATGTCGTGGTCGTCGGAGGAGTGCTGGAGCCTAGCGGAGGGACAGCTGTCGGAGCTGTTGAGTCCTTGCTGACGTCCTCTTACTTCCGTAAGGGGGCTGAGAGCCGCCGTCGTCACAGAGTATGCGGGGCGCCATCATTGCCTATCTGGCGGAGCGAGCCAGATGGGACGCCGGTCTTGTTCCCCGTGGCCCGAGTCAGCTCGGGGTAGGGTGATGATGGCGCCTCCTGTTGACGTGGCTGGTCTGCGCCCTAGGTTGGGCGATGTGGAAGCTCCTCCGAAGCCGAGGTCGAGTCTGTCTTCCGTGGCTGAGGTCGAGTCCAAGCCCCTGGTTCGGGCGAGGCGGAGACTGTCGGCTGAGGCCAAGGTGGAGTCCGAGCCCTGGGGTCGGGCGGAGCGGAGTTCGTCTTCTTCCGGGACTTAGCCCGAGTCCGAGCCCTGGGTCGGGCGGAGCGGAGTTCGTCGTCTTCTGGGACTTAGCCCGAGTCCGAGCCCTGGGTCGGGCGGAGCGGAGTTCGTCGTCTTTCGGGGCTTAGCCCGAGTCCGAGCCCTGGGTCGGGCGGAGCGGAGTTCGTCGTCTTCCGGGACTTAGCCCGAGTCTGAGCCCTGGGTCGGGCGGAGCGGAGTTCGCCGTCTTCCGGGACTTAGCCCGAGTCCGAGCCCTGGGTCGGGCAGAGCGGAGTTCGCCGTCTTCCGGGGCTTAGCCCGAGTCCGAGCCCTGGGTCGGGCGGAGCGGAGCTTCCTATGGTGCCTGCGGCCGAGCCTGACTGCCTGTCAGCCTCACTCTGTCAAGTGGCACCGCAGTCGGAGCGGCGCAGGCGGCACTGTCTTTTTGTCAGGCCGATCAGTGGAGCGGCGAAGTGACGGCGGTCACTTCGGCTCTGTCGGCTGAAGGGCGCGCGTCAGGATAAAGGTGTCAGGCCACCTTTGCATTAAATGCTCCTGCGATTTGGTCGGTCGGTGCGGTGATTTGGTCAGGGTTGCTTCTTGGCGAAGACAGGGCCTCGGGCGAGCCAGAAATATGTTCGCCGCTGGAGGGGGGCCTCGGGCGAGACGGAGATCCTCCGGGGTCGGCTGCCCTTGTCCGAGGCTAGGCTCGGGCGAGGCGTGATCGAGTCCCTCGAATGGACTGATCCCTGACTTAATCGCACCCATCAGGCCTTTGCAGCTTTATGCTGATGGGGGTTACCAGCTGAGAATTAGGAGCCTTGAGGGTACCCCTAATTATGGTCCCCGAAAGTAGCCCCCGAGCCTCTAAGGGAGTGTTAGCACTCGCTTGGAGGCTTTCGTCGCACTTTTTTGCAAGGGGACCAGCCTTTCTCGGTTGCGTTTTGTTCCGGTGGGTGCACGCTAGCGCACCCGCCGGGTGTAGCCCCCGAGGCCTCGGAGGAGTGTTTTGACTCCTCCGAGGTCTTAATGCCTCTCGTAATGCTTCGACTGGTCTAGTCGTTCCCTCATGCGAGCTGGCCGTAGCCCGGGTGTACGGTCGGGTCCCAAGTTCTCGGGCTGGTATGTTGACGCTATCAACGGTTCGGCCGGAGCCGGGTTTGCGAGAGCAGCCCCCGAGCCTCCGCACAGGGCGAGAGGGCGATCAGGGATAGACTCGACTTTTTTACATACGCCCCTGCGTCGCCTTTCTGCAAGGAGGAGGGGGAAAGCGCCATGTTGCCCTCGGTGGGCGCCGAACAGGGTGTCTCCGGTGAGCTGCAGGCGGGTAATCCGAGTGGACGTCCGTGCCCCATTCATTAGGGGTCGGCTAGAGGCCCAGAGGCACGCCCAAAAGTACTTGCGGGTGATCTGCCGGACCCGATCCCCTGGCGACGGGGTCCGAGGGCTCGATGCCTCCCTCCGATGGGATTCCGTTACAAGATCGTTCCCGCTGGTCTCGGAAATGTCCTAGGGTACCTCGGGAGCGCAGCCCGAGCCTTGGTTATGTATCGAACGTACCCATGGTCATCCCTCGCTCTGTGTCTGAGGCGGCTGTGAACCCTTCGGGGGCCAGCCTTCGAACCCCTGATCAGTAGTGGGCGCGGAGCCCGAGTAGCCTGAGGCGGCCATTGAACCCTTCCGAGGGGCTGGCCTTCGAACCTCTGACCAGTAGTGGGTGTGGAGCCCACGCGCTCTAAGGCGGCTGTTGAACCCTTCCGAGGGGCCAGCCTTCGAACCTCTGATCAGTAGGGAGGCTCGAAGCCTGGTTCCTTCACGGGGAAGGATCCTTTTCGGGGTATCTCCCTTTCCCGGTCCCTATTGCAAGAGAGAGAAAGAGGAAAAAAGGAAAAGGATACGAAATCGAACGACGCTGCGTACCTTTTTTGACGCGGTTGTTATGGCGAAGGCGAAGCGTCGCTCGCTTCTCCTGCCAGAGGCGCCGCCTGTCCCGCCGCGGAGTTAATGCGACGGGGCGAGTGGTTTGCGGGGCGGCCGTTGCGCGTGCGCGGGCCGTTCGAGGAACAGAACACGGGCGCGTCGTCTTCACGCCGTGAGAGAGGGTTCTCTCGTCGCTCCTGGATGGGACGTAGGCTTGGCTGACGACGTGACCGCTGCTCCTGCCCGCCTGCCACCGCCATTACTGCCGGCCCATTTTTGGTCGCATTGACCGTCGCGCCAGGCTGGCGCCGCTGGGTCGTGTTCTGGGTCGCCTCGAGTCGCGGTATTGGTTCCGCAGTCGAGGAGGCGCGGTGGTGGCGCAAGTGGCGGTGCAGTTGCATGCACGAAGCATTCGGCGCGTCGGTTGCATGACGTGTGGGCCTGGGCCTCCATGCTGGGCGTGTTGGGAGTCGGAGAAGTGCGCCCACTTGGCGCGGTTGCATGCCGCCTGCATGGCTGCCCGCCCTTTCGCCCGCTGGTCTAGGCAAAAGTGGAGAGCCGCTTGTAACCGCTGGGCGGTTGCACGCATCGCGCACGGCGGTTTGGCTTCTTCTGCTTTGAGCCGTCTTGCATGACGTGTGGGACCCAGCCCCCACGCCATAGGAGGAGGGCCTTGGAGCGTGTTGGAGAAGACTCAGCCCGCGACGGCTGGGGGCGCAAGTAAGGAGAGTCGCCTTTAAAAGGAGGGTGACCCCCTTAGAAGGCGACCATGTCTTCACGCTTCCTTATGCATCGTGTCTTTCCACCTTCCAAGCCCCCGGATGGGGGATACCCGCCGTCTTTCCGCCTTGTCATTGGGGGAACTCAACTCCGCGGGAGTTGGTACCTTTCAGCCATCGTTCGGCTTCAAGGATTTTCATCATACAGTCCGGTTGCACCCCTCCGTCGATGGTCACCCAAAACGGTGACCTCCAGCCCCTGGATGGGGAGAGGCAAGCCGGGCTGTGATCTTGGTCCCGCCCTCAGCCTCAAGGATGTTCGTCATCCTTGCTGGGGCGGGGAGCGAGGCGAGCCGGGGCTCTACCTCCCGCGCGGACCGGCTGGCCACCTCTTCTTCCAGTTTCTGGTGGTGGCAACCATCCTCCAGCTCTGCGGAGGAGACGTCCTCCAGCCATGCCGGGGAAGGCGAACTGTTGCTGCCCAGCTAGGATGCAACATTCCGCCCTCTTCCTCGCTTTCGTGGCGAGGACGGGAGCGAGGACCTACCGGTGCCCTTTGGAGCAGCCCGCTCTTTGGCTTTAATAGCTGGTTCGCGTCCCTTGAGCGGGAACGCGAACGAGAGACCTCCGGCGGCCGCGGCCGTCCTGGGACCATGGCTGCTGCTGCAGAGGTCGCTGGCAGGTCCCCCGGTGCCCGTCACCCCGCGGGCTCCCCGGTGTGGAGGTTGTACATACCCGCGGGGACGGAACCAGAGTTCTGTCTGTAATGGCACTTCGAATGCCAGTGTTTTTGTTCATCGTGGCTGTCGAGGCCTGAACATGTATGTAATTTCGGCACGGAGCCGTGTTTTTTCCTCATTTTCGAGCACTAAGACTCGCCTATTGGTTGTCTGAACCGCTTCACCAAGTGTGAGTCGCCTCGTGTAAAGGTGACGAGTGAGGTATCCGTATCCCGGAGGCGTAGGAGTCCCTCGACTCGGTCAGCCTTGTTGCCCTAGGCTTCTCTTGCTCAGTTAAAGGAACCCCTCGGCCGCTCTTCGATGAGCCGAGGCCAGGGGTAGCGGTGTCAGCGCGAACAGAGGCAGAGTTGGCTCGAAAAGAAGACCTGGTCGGCCGGAGCCTGGCCGGGTCGTCCGTTAGCGGGACCGACGCCGGAATTGACCTGCCGAGGCCTCGGGCCGGGCTGATGTCCTTGGAGGACAGCTGGCCGAGGCCCCGGGGTGACCGGCCGAGCCGCCTGCTCGGGCCGGATTCTCGGAGAAGACCCTGGCGGCGATGGTCCGGGCTTGGTGATGATGTTGTCCTTCAGAGCAGAGACCCTTGGACCGTGTCGCCGTCCGAGGCTAGGTCGGGCCTCGCCGAAAGTGTTGTCGACGCCGGGGGCGCTGCTGCTCCCTTTAGCCATCAGGATCCGAGCCTGCAGGATCGGATTATCTTGTAGCGTGTGTTTTCTGCGGCCGCTGAGGCCAAAACACACCCTCGCCGTGTTGTAAAGCCGCGTCTCTTTTCCTCTTGTTTTGAGTATCTGGACATTTTTGTCGGTAACAGAATTGTTTGTGCGAGCAAGAGTTGCTTCTCACGGAAGGTGATGAGTGAGGTATCCGTATCCCGGAGGCGTAGGAGTCCCTCGGCTCGGTTGGCCTTGCCGCTTACGCGCATTCTTACCCGTCCATGGGGTTCTGTCACCGACGCAGTTGAGAAGGCTCGAAGAATCGCTCTGGCAGAAGAGCTTCCGAACGTGAAGACTTGTTCGGTCCGCGGAATCACTTATTTGAACGTGAGTTACTTATCGCAGAAGGTGATGAGTGAGGTATCCGTATCCCGAAGGCGTAGGAGTCCCTCGGCTCGGTCAGCCTTGGCTGCTTACGTGTACTCCGTCGTTTTCAGGATCCGCTTTCGAAGTAGTCAAAAAGCACGAAAGACATTCTGGAAGAAAGGATCTTTTTTCGAGGAAAAAATTCGACGCAGAGGGGGTTCCCCCCTTTTAGCCCCCGAGGGAGGGTCGGGCTTTGCCGAGGCGAGGCCGACCCTTCCTTGATGACTAAACTTTGCATGGGAGCGAGGTATATGAACAACTTGAAAACATCTTAAGGGTAGAAGCGACGTAGCTGTTGGATGTTCCAGGCGTTACCGTAGACCTCGCCTTGACTGTTGGACAGCTTGTATGTTCCGGGCTTCAGAACTTTGGCGATGACGAACGGCCCTTCCCAGGGGGGCGTGAGCTTGTGCCGCCCTCGGGCGTCTTGTCGCAGCCGAAGCACCAGGTCGCCCCCCTGGAGGTCTCGGGACCGGACCCCTCGGGCGTGGTAGCGTCGCAGGGACTGCTGGTACCGCGCCGAGTGTTGTAAGGCCTTGTCCCGAGCCTCCTCCAGCTGGTCCAACGAGTCCTCTCGACTAGCTTGGTTGCTTTGGTCGGTGTAGGCCCTCGTCCTCGAGGAACCGTATTCTAAGTCCGTGGGCAAGATGGCCTCGGCCCCATAGACCAGAAAGAACGGCGTGAAGCCCGTGGCTCGGCTCAGCGTTGTCCTCAGGCTCTAGACCACCGAGGGGAGTTCCTTCATCCATCGCTTGCCGAACTTGTTGAGGTCGTTGTAGATCCGAGGCTTGAGTCCTTGCAGAATCATGTCGTTGGCACGCTCTACTTGCCCATTTGACATGGGGTGAGCCACGGCGGCCCAGTCCACCCGGATGTGGTGATCCTCGCAAAAGTCCAGGAACTTTCTGCCAGTGAACTGGGTGCCGTTGTCGGTGATGATGGAGTTCAGGACCCTGAAGCGATGGATGATGTTGGTGAAGAACGCCACCGCCTGCTCGGACCTGATGCTGTTTAGGGGTCGGACCTCGATCCACTTGGAGAATTTGTCGATGGCGACCAACAGGTGTGTGTAGCCCCCGGGTGGCTTCTGCAAGGGGCCGACGAGGTCCAGACCCCACACAGCAAAAGGCCAGGTGATGGGTATCGTCTGTAGAGCCTGAGCGGGCAGGTGGGTCTGCCTTGTGTAGAACTGACACCCTTCGCAGGTGCGGACAATTCTAGTGGCGTCGGCCACCGCCGTCGGCCAGTAGAAACCTTGTCGGAAAGCATTCCCGACAAGGGCTCGAGGCGCTGCGTGATGGCCGCAAGCCCCGAGTGTATCTCTCGCAGGAGTTCTTGACCTTCGGCGATGGAGATGCATCGCTGGAGGATGCCTGAGGGGCTGCGGTGGTAGAGCTCCTTCTCATCTCTCAGCAAGACGAACGACTTGGCGCGCGGCGCCACCCGCCGAGCTTCGGCTCGGTCGGAGGGTAGCTCTCCTCGGTGGAGATATTGCAGGTACGGGGTCAGCCAGTTTTGATCAGGCGTGACCCCACTTCGCTCCCCCCCCCCGACGTGCAGTGTCTCGCCCTCGGGGGCCGAGGGTACCTCGGGCCGAACCGAGGGTGCCTCGGGCCGAGCCGAGGGTGCCTCGGACTGTGCTGAGGGTACCTCGGGCTGGACCGAGGGTGCCTCGGGCCGAGCCGAGGGTGCCTCGGACTGTGCTGAGGGTACCTCGGTTGGGCCGAGGGTGCCTCAGGCTCGGGCGTGCCGTCGGTCTTGACGGAGGGCTGATGCAGATCTCGGGAGAAGACGTCCGGGGGAACCGTTGTTCGCCCCGAGGCTATTTTAGCCAGCTCGTCCGCAGTCTCGTTGTAGCGCCGAGCGATGTGGTTGAGCTCGAGCCCGTAGAACTTGTCTTCCAGGCGCCGAACCTCATCGCAGTAGGCCTCCATCTTCGGGTCGCGGCAGTGGGAGTTCTTCATGACCTGGTCGATGACGAGCTGCGAGTCACCGCGAGCGTCGAGGCGTCGGACCCCTAGCTCAATGGCGATCCGCAATCCGTTGACCAGAGCCTCGTACTCAGCCACATTGTTGGATGCCGGGAAATGGAGGCGTAGCACGTAGCGTAGGTGCTTCCCGAGGGGCGAGACGAAGAGTAGGCCTGCGCCGGCTCCTGTCTTCATCAGCGACCCGTCGAAGAACATGGTCCAGAGCTCCGGTTGGATCGGAGCTGTCGGTAGCTGGGTGTCGACCCATTCGGCCATGAAGTCTGCCAGGACCTGGGACTTGATGGCCTTCCGAGGGGCGAACGAGATCGTCTCACCCATGATTTCCACCGCCCACTTTGCAATCCTACCCGAGGCTTCCCGGCACTGGATGATCTCCCCCAGGGGGAAGGATGACACCACCGTTACCGGATGAGACTCGAAGTAGTGTCGCAACTTCCGCCGTGTCAGGATCACCGCGTACAACAGCTTCTGAACTTGTGGGTAGCGGATCTTGGTTTCGGATAGTACCTCGCTGACGAAGTAGACTGGCCTCTGAACGGGCAATGCATGCCCCTCTTCTTGCCTCTCGACCACAATCGCGGCGCTAACCACCTGAGTGGTCGCGGCGACGTAGACCAAGAGGGCTTCTCCGGCAGCTGGGGGCACCAAGATAGGCGCCTTCGTAAGGAGCGCCTTCAGGTTCCCGAGGGCTTCCTCGGCCTCAGGGGTCCAAGTGAAGCACTCGGCCTTCCTTAAGAGGCGGTACAGAGGTAGACCTCTTTCGCCGAGGCGTGAGATGAAGCGGCTCAGAGCCGCGAGACATCCCATGACCCTCTGTACGCCTTTCAAGTCCTTGATGGGCCCCATGCTGGTGATGGCTGCGATCTTCTCCGGGTTGGCTTCGATGCCCCGCTCGGAGACGATGAAACCCAAGAGCATGCCTCGGGGCACCCCGAAGACACACTTTTCGGGATTGAGCTTGACGCCTTTCGCCTTGAGGCATCAGAATGTGACTTCAAGGTCGGAAAGGAGGTCGGAGGCTTTCCTCGTCTTGACTACGATGTCATCGACGTAGGCCTCGACCGTCCGGCCAATGTGTTCGTCGAACACATGATTCATGCACCACTGGTACGTCGCGCCCGCATTCCTCAAGCCGAACGGCATGGTGACATAGCAGTACATGCCGAAGGGTGTGATGAAAGAAGTCGCGAGCTGGTCGGACTCTTTCATCCTGATTTGGTGATACCCTGAGTAGGCATCGAGGAAAGACAGGGTTTCGCACCCAGCAGTGGAATCCACGATTTGATCGATGCGAGGCAGAGGGTAGGGAACCTTCAGACATGCTTTGTTGAGACCAGTGTAATCTACACACATCCGTCATTTCCCCCCTTTCTTTCTCACAAGCACAGGGTTGGCAAGCCATTCGGGATGGAATACCTCTTTGATGAACCCTGCCGCCATTAGCTTGTGGATCTCCTCGCCTATGGCTCTGCGCTTCTCCTCGTCGAATCAGCGCAGAGGCTGCTTGACGGGTCGGGCTCCGGCTCGGATGTCCAGCGAGTGCTCGGCGACATCCCTCGGTATGCCGGGCATGTCCGAGGGACTCCACGCGAAGACGTCGGCGTTCGCGCGGAGAAAGTCGATGAGCACTGCTTCCTATTTGAGACCGAGCTCGGAGCCGATCCGGATCTGCTTGGAGGCGTCGCCACTTAGGTCGAGGGGGACGGACTTAACCGTCTCCGCTGGATCAAAGTTGCCGGCATGACGCTTCATGTCTGGCACCTCCTTAGAGAGGCTCTCCAGGTCGGCGATGAGGGCCTCGGACTCGGCGAGGGCCTCGGCGTACTCCACGCACTCCACGTTGCATTCGAACGCATGTTTGTACGTGGGGCCGACGGTGATGACCCCGTTGGGGCCCGGCATCTTGAGCTTCAGGTAGATGTAGTTGGGGACGGCCATGAACTTCGCGTAGCATGGCCTCCCCAGTACCGTGTGGTAGGTTCCTCGGAACCCGACCACCTCGAACGTCAGGGTCTCCCTTCGGAAGTTGGAGGGTGTTCCGAAGCAGACGGGAAGGTCGAGTTGTCCGAGGGGCTGGACGTGCTTCCCGGGGATGATCCCATGGAAAGGCGCAGTGCCTGCCCGGACCGAGGACAGATCGACACGCAGGAGCCCGAGGGTCTCGGCGTAGATGATGTTGAGGCTGCTGCCTCCGTCCATGAGGACCTTGGTGAGCCTGACGTCGCCGATGACGGGGTCGACGACGAGTGGGTATTTCCCGGGCTCGGCACGTGGTCGGGGTGGTCGGCTTGGTCGAAGGTGATGGGCTTGTCGGACCAGTCTAGGTAGACTGGTGCCGCCACCTTCACCGAACAGACCTCCTGACGCTCTTGCTTGCGGTGCCGAGCCGAGGCGTTCGCCGCTTGCCCACCGTAGATCATGAAGCAGTCGCGGACCTCGGGGAACTCTCCTGCCTGGTGATCTTCCTTCTTGTCGTCGTCGTGGGCCCTGCCACCCTCCGCGGGTGGCCCGGCCCTGTGGAAGTGGCGCTGAAGCATGACGCACTCCTCAAGGGTGTGCTTGACGGGCCCCTGGTGGTAGGGGCACGGCTCCTTGAGCATCTTGTCGAAGAGGTTGGCACCTCCGGGGGGTTTCCGAGGGTTCTTGTACTCAGCGGCGGCTACAAGGTCCGCGTCGGCGGCGTCGCGTTTCGCTTGTGACTTCTTCTTGCCCTTCTTCTTGGTGCCGCGCTGAGTTGACGCCTCGGGGGCATCTTCCGAAGGGCGACCCTGGGGCTGCTTGTCCTTCCGGAAGATAGCCTCGACCGCCTCCTGGCCGGAGGCGAACTTGGTGGCGAGGTCCATCAGCTCGCTCGCCCTGGTGGGGGTCTTGCGACCCAGCTTGCTCACCAGGTCGCGGCAAGTGGTGCCGGCGAGGAACGCGTCGATGACATCCGAGTCGGTGATGTTGGGCAGCTCGGTGCGCTGCTTTGAGAATCGCCGGATGTAGTCTCGGAGAGACTCTCCCGGCTGCTGTCGGCAGCTTCGAAGGTCCCAGGAATTCCCAGGGCGCACGTACGTGCCCTGGAAATTTCCGGCGAAAGCTTGGACCAGGTCATCCCAGTTGGAGATCTGCCCCGAAGGCAGGTGCTCCAACCAGGCGCGAGCGGTGTCGGAGAGGAACAGGGGGAGGTTGCGGATGATGAGGTTGTCATCGTCCGTTCCACCTAGTTGGCAGGCCATACGGTAGTCCGCGAGCCACAGTTCCGGTCTCGTCTCCCCCGAGTACTTCGTGATAGTAGTCGGGGGTCGGAACCGAGTCGGGAACGACGCCCGTCGTATGGCCCGGCTGAAGGCCTGCGGACCGGGTGGATCGGGCGAGGGACTCCGATCCTCCCCGCTGTCGTAGTGTCCCCCACGCCTGGGGTGGTAGCCTCGGCGCACCCTCTCGTCGAGGTGGGCTCGACGGTCGCGGTGATGGTGCTCGTTGCCGAGGCGACCCGGGGCCGCAGGCGATGTGTTGCGCGTGCGCCCGGTGTAGACCGAGGCTTCCCGCATGAATCGGGAAGTCACGGCATGATGTTCCGAGGGGTACCCCTGCCTTCGGGAGGCGGAGCTCTCGGCCCGCCGGACCGCGGCGCCTTCCAGGAGATTCTTGAGCTCTCCCTGGATTCGCCGCCCCTCGGTGGTTGATGGCTCCGGCATCGCACGGAGGAGCATTGCTGCTGCAGCCAGGTTCTGGCCGACCCCACTGGATGCGGGTGGCGGCCTGACCCTGACATCGTCGGTGATGCGGTGCTGGAAGCCCTGGGGTAGATGACGTATTTCTCCGGCCGGATGTTGGCCCGCCCATGCCTGCCCGACGTCCCGGCGGATCGGCTCAAGCGCTCCTGCTCCCTCGTCGAGCCTGGCCTGCACCCCGCGGATTTGCTCGAGCTGTGGGTCATGGCCCCCCGCCTGAACGGGGACCACAGCTAGCTCCCGTGGGATGTCAACGCGAGGCACCGGCCTAGGGAGATCACCGTCCTCCGGCATGCCGAGATGGTTGCCTTCGGAGGGACCCCCTAGATCGACGTGGAAACATTCGCGGCTTGGGCTGCAGTCCTCGTCGCCGAGGCTACGGCTACCGTCGGAACAGTCGGAAAGGCAGTAGTCGCATGCGGTCATGAAGTCCCGCATGGCACTGGGGTTGCCAAGTCCAGAGAAATCCCAACAGAAGCTGGGCTCGTCGTCTTCCTCGGACCCAGAGGGCCCGTAGGTCGAGACGTCCGTCAGCCGGTCCCAAGGTGACCGCATACGAAACCCCAGAGGGTTTGGACTTGCCTCTATGAGAGCGCCCGCCAAAGCGAAGCCGCTAGGCGGGTCGAGGCTGAATCCGAAAGACGTGGGATGGGAATCAGTCGGTACCTCTTGGTCGACGGGCGGTGATGAAGTCACGTCGGGGACTGACTGCACCGTCGTCTCAGGTACGAGGGTGACGTCCAGCAAGCCTTTCGCGAGCGCGCTGGCGTCGTCCGTTTGCCCGGAATCGGCGCGTTGCGGGGAGACGGCGCTCGTCTTCGTCTCAAGCGCGAGGTCGATGCCCGACGCGCCCCCCGTTGGGGTGCTGGCGCTATCGACTCGCTCGACAGCCGACGAGGCGCTGCCTCCTGCTTGGCGTTGGTTGCCCCGCCTCCCCCTCCGTCGGCGGGGAAGAGGGCGGGGTGAGCTCGAAGGTTGTTCTTCCACCACGCGGGGAAGACGTCGTCGATTCCGCCGCCGGCGGGCGGGCTGTCGGCCGCCATTGTCGCTGTCGCCCGACGGTGGAATGAGTATCGTGTCGTAGCTGCCGTCGAGGGACATGAACTCAAGACTCCCGAAACGGAGCACCGTCCCGGGTTGGAGAGGTTGCTGGAGACTGCCCATCTGGAGCTTGACGAGAAGCTGTTCGTCAACACGCAGCGTGCCCCTACCTGGCGCGCCAACTGTCGGCGTTTCGAGACCGGGGGGTCCCTAAGCCGACGAGTGAATGTCACCGCGTGCCCCAGCCCAGATGGGTCGACGCGAGGCCGAGCGCGAAGGGGGGAAGTGAGGTGGCCAGAGATGGGCGTGAGAGAGGTGGAAATCCCGCGGCCTTTATGTTCGTCCCGCGCCCAGGTCGGGTGCGCTTGCAGTAGGGGGTTACAAGCGTCCACGCGGGAGAGGGAGCGAGCGGCTTCAAGCGAGCGCCTGTCTCGTCCTCGTCCCCGCGCGGCCAACCCTCTCTAAGAGGGCCCTGGTCCTTCCTTTTATAGGCGTAAGGAGAGGATCCAGGTGTACAATGGGGGTGTAGCAGAGTGCTACGCGTCTAGCGGAGGAGAGCTAGCGCCCTAAGTACATGTCGTTGTGGCAGCCGGAGAGATTTTGGCACCCAGCTGGTGTGATGTCGTGGCCGTCGGAGGAGTGCTGGAGCCTGGCGGAGGGACAGCTGTCGGAGCTGTTGAGTCCTTGCTGACGTCCTCTTGCTTCCGTAAGGGGGATGAGAGCCGCCGTCGTCACAGAGTATGCGGGGCGCCATCATTGCCTATCTGGCGGAGCGAGCCAGATGGGACGCCAGTCTTGTTCCCCGTGGCCCGAGTCAGCTCGGGGTAGGGTGATGATGGTGCCTCCTGTTGACGTGGCTGGTCTGCGCCCTAGGTTGGGCGATGTGGAAGCTCCTCCGAAGCCGAGGTCGAGTCTGTCTTCCGTGGCTGAGGTCGAGTCCGAGCCCCTGGTTCGGGCGAGGCGGAGACCGTCGGCTGAGGCCAGGGTGGAGTCCGAGCCCTGGGATCGGGCGGAGCGGAGTTCGTCGTCTTTCGGGACTTAGCCCGAGTCCGAGCCCTGGGTCGGGCGGAGCGGAGTTCGTCGTCTTCTGGGACTTAGCCCGAGTCCGAGCCCTGGGTCGGGCGGAGCGAAGTTCGCTGTCTTCCGAGGCTTAGCCCAAGTCCGAGCCCTGGGTCGGGCGGAGCGGAGTTCGTCGTCTTCCGGGACTTAGCCCGAGTCCGAGCCCTGGGTCAGGCGGAGCGGAGTTCGCCGTCTTCCGGGACTTAGCCCGAGTCCGAGCCCTGGGTCGGGCGGAGCGGAGTTCGCCGTCTTCCGGGGCTTAGCCCGAGTCTGAGCCCTGGGTCGGGCGGAGCGGAGTTCGCCGTCTTCCGGGGCTTAGCCCGAGTCCGAGCCCTGGGTCGGGCGGAGCGGAGCTTCCTATGGTGCCTGCGGCCGGGCCTGACTGCCTGTCAGCCTCACTCTGTCAAGTGGCACCGCAGTCGGAGCGGCGCAGGCGGCGCTGTCTTTTTGTCAGGCCGGTCAGTGGAGCGGCGAAGTGACGGCGGTCACTTCGGCTCTGTCGGCTGAAGGGCGCTTGTCAGGATAAAGGTGTCAGGCCACCTTTGCATTAAATGCTCCTGCGATTTGGTCGGTCGGTGCGGCGATTTGGTCAGGGTTGCTTCTTGGCGAAGACAGGGCCTCGGGCGAGCCAGAAATATGTTCGCCGCTGGAGGGGGGCCTCGGACGAGACGGAGATCCTCTGGGGTCGGCTGCCCTTGTCCAAGGCTAGGCTCGGGCAAGGCGTGATCGAGTCCCTCGAATGGACTGATCCCTGACTTAATCGCACCCATCAGGCCTTTGCAGCTTTATGCTGATGGGGGTTACCAGCTGAGAATTAGGAGCCTTGAGGGTACCCCTAATTATGGTCCCCGACACTTCTGCTCCAAGGTAGTCCCAAAGCAGGAAGAAGAAAACTAAGAACTATCTATGGAAGGTGTTTGCCTTCCCGCTATGTAATAAGTTTAAGCACTCGAACCCGGTTATGTAATAATGACTCTTTCTATATTGTACTTATGAATGTAAATTAAGTTATTGTAACCCTTTCCGCTTTACACTGATGGTGTGTAATGTCTGCGATATGGGATGGACGCTCTTGGGCGATGTGAAGGAGATATAGGAAACCGGACCTGTCGAGCCATTAGGTGCACATGCACGACTGCCTGAGGTCTTCAGGACAAGGACATATGTAGGTGGGCCTGATATCTCGGGAGGTTTCGTGACAACTGAGTATTACTTTTAATAAGTTGGTCAAAATTTTATTAACAATTATTAAGTATAAGTAGATACCAACACAATTAAATAATTGATCATAATTAATAATAATTATATAATGCAATGCAAATGACACATTAAGTTTAATTTCATACATTACTCATGTGAGGGTTCGATCCGCTCTTGACCGTGAGCACGACCGACATACCAATTTTACACTCTGCAGAGGTTGCACATCTTTACCCATAAGACGTGTTTCCCGTTTAGCCAGGGTTTGCAAGACCCTTAGACACCCAAGGTAAATGGCTAAGGATCCACTGCGAGGCCTTTCCAAAGTTCCACTAGCTACGAATTTCGGGCCGAAGGCGACATAGGAATCCCTCATCCGAGAAGCTATACAGACAGTATGACCCGAGGACCTCCGTATACCTGCACTCCTCCACCCCGCTTGCCCCTTTTGGGAAAGAATTAAGTTACACTAGTTTTCCTAATTAATGAGCCAAGTACGTTTCATTCTACCCTTGTGGTAGCATTGTTTTCTCGATAGGTCGCTCCATATTCCAATTAACACAATAATCTTATCACGAACAATAATTAAACCACAATAAAAATGTAGCATTATCATAATTTAGATATAATATTAATCCCAAAACTAGGTAGAACAATAGCAAGCCTACACAATAGCTCATTTGTTTGCAAGGTGTAGGGTGAACAAAACTAGGGTAACCTAGAATTGGATTTAATTCCTCTCAGTCCTCTCTAAGGGCAGACACAATAGGATAGATAGCACACCCTGTATAGCAATATCCATGTCATCTATATATTGTACTAATGTAAATACTTTGCAATTTTGTATGTATAGTGGATATCTATAGGTGTTTTTAATACTTTATTCACTCTTTACAGCATCTCGGTTTCTGCGTGCTTACCGCAAGTTCATAGCTAGCTGCACTCCGTCTTCATTTAATTTGTTACTATATAAGATAGACGTTGACATGAATTTTTATAAACAGGTGACAGTGTACCATTGCTGCCATTGCGGCTGCCCTAATCCTTTTGCAAGCGAACAAGCTGAGAACGGGAAATGCGGCACCGGTCCTGCAGCCAATCCTAGGCTGAGGGCCTGAGGCTGCGGGTTGCCTGCCACCGCACCCGCA
The DNA here is from genome assembly GCF_902167145.1 of Zea mays. Lineage (NCBI taxonomy): Eukaryota > Viridiplantae > Streptophyta > Magnoliopsida > Poales > Poaceae > Zea > Zea mays. Next base: position 55,390,736 of record NC_050100.1, on the reverse strand, counting down.
CGGGGACGGCCGGACGGGGCGCCCTACCAAAATTATTATTATTTTTGGCAGGAAACATTTAAAATTCGCAGAGCAGGGGGGGATGGCAGGGCGTACATGGATGGATGACACGCGGAACGGAGCACCGCCACTCGCACCATCTGCTCTGCCATGACCGCCATGCGGGCCAGGCCGTGCCTGCCCGCCGAAGCAGTGTCAGCGGGCAGCGGCTGAAGCGCTAATCGCGCCCACGACACGAGCCACGCCCTGCCCACTGCTCTGATCGTTTTTTTTCCTGGGACGGGGGCATTCATTCCCTCGCTGCGCAGGCGCGCGCACGAGCTCCGTTCGATCTCAGGCGCGCCATGCTGCGAGAGCCAGTTTTAAAAAGCGGTGGGGGGTTAACATCTTGGCCCCCCTTCGCCTCGCCCCGAGCGATTTGTTTTGACGGGCTGTCCAAAAAGTAACCTCCCACCTAGGTAAATGCGTGCCAAGACGGAGTAGATTAGTCGCTTGAAACAGGGATCCTTGTCTCTCTGCTCCCCAGCCCAGGCGGCTGAGCGGCAAGTGGGACGGATATTGATTTTTTTGCTTTCGTATATAGACGATCCAATTCCGATTGTTTGTGTGTGAATGTAGGTCCGAATATAGAACGATCTGTAAATTTTATTTTATGCAGATTAGTTGACGTTTAGTATAGGATAAGCGATAGGTTATCTTCGTCCACTAAAACTTAAGAGTAATTCATGATAATAACAAAAAAAGAGTTTGTTAGCTGGGATTTTTTTTTGGTTTTATGACGTGACCGTGTGACATTATAAATTTGAGATTGAGATCTGGCTTACTTTGCATTTATGAGTGGGGATAACTTTTTAAATGTTAATTATGTTGATGTGATATGAGGAATCACTCATAAAAAATGAAGTGGTGCATCATGTGTTCAATCCTTAAATTTAGTGGAATGACCTCATTTCTCGTATTAATATTAACTAACTATGAGGAATGAAGTGGTGATGGATCAACTCATTCTATTTAATAAACCAAACGAAAAAAGTGAGGAGTGAGAAGATATTGCGCTAGCTCAATCCTCAAACCAAACACACTATTAAGATTTTTGCCGACTACTTGTTAGTGTTGACTAAGGGTCTATTTGATAGGATCTTGCATCAACAACTTTAGCTATGGCTCTTACTTTTTCTTGAAAAAAACATCTTACTCCAAAGAGACTATTTAGTTGGAAACATTATTCTCCTAATTTTATAAATAGAGTCGAAGAAGTCCCTTTTTTAGTTCCAGCAGTCCCAGGCTTCCAGCTTCGCTCCGTTTCTAGGGCAGCTTCTCCTTATTTTTACGAAGAAGTCAATAGAAGAGCCTCTCATTTAGAGATTTTTTTTCAAAAAAATTATTGAAGGAGCATTTGAAAGAGCCCTACCAAAAAAGATCTAAATTTTGATAATATAAATTTTTCTATGTATACACACTTGACTATTTTAATATGCATCCATCTCTATATCCACATTTAAGTCTGAGGTCGACTCTAGTAGCCTCGTATGCGATTTCTTATCTCATTCATATTTTAAACTTCACTTTGTAAAGTGTCATCTAGAGTTACACATCCCCTATTTTACACCGTCGACTATAGAAAAATCCATTTTTCATCCTCATCCAAGTATTATTATTCGCTCCGAATCCAAAAGGAAAGACGAATTAACATACGACAAAGATATTCTCATCGCTACATATGCAGCTGCTGCGCTCTTCCTATTTATTATTCAGAAAAAAATAAATTAAATAAACTATTAAGTTCCTCGTCTGACACATGGCCCCACCGAGCCACAACTAAACTGTCAGTGTCCCTGTGTACTGTACTCCACTGTACTGATGCCACTCGTTCATCAGCTCAGCTCGATTCATCACTCGGCGACAAGCCGCACGCGGGTGGCCTCACCGGCGGAGCAGCGCAGCTGACCTGGACCCCACCAACCGAGGCCCCCACGGCCTCGTCTCCCCGCCACGAGGCCCCATCGCCGGGAGATCGGCTCACCGCGCCCACTTCTGGGGCTAGTAGCCTAGCCTAGCCTGCTGCTGCTTCACTCCTAGTCTCCACCGCTATTATTACTACCCCTACTACCTCTTGGTTACAAATCGCGAACGCTTGTGGTGGCAGCATCGGCAGCGCCACCCGCACCCGGCAGCAGCAGCGCTTGTGGTGTGGCTCACTGGCTCCTGTGTCGGTCACGGCCTCGACCGATCGCCTGCTGCTGCGAGAGGAGGCGATGGAGCCGGCGCGGCGGCTCCTGCTGTCGGACTACGACGGCGCGATCGAGTCGCCGCTGCCGTCGCCGCCGCCCTCCTCGGCCACGCCGTTCCGCCCCGGGGTGGCCGTCGTCGTCGGCATCCTCACCAGCGTCTTCTCCATCACGTTCCTGCTCCTTCTCTACGCCAAGCACTGCAAGCGCAGCGCTGCGGAGTCGTCGGGGCCCTACGGGAGCGCCGGCTCGGGCGGTGGGTTCGGGTCCTCCGGCAACGGCGCGGGCGGGGACCGGAGGAACTCCGGCGTCGACCGCGCCGTCGTGGAGTCCCTCCCCGTCTTCCGCTTCGGCGCGCTGCGCGGGCAGAAGGAAGGCCTCGAGTGCGCCGTCTGCCTCGGCCGGTTCGAGCCCACGGAGGCGCTCCGCCTCCTGCCCAAGTGCCGCCACGGCTTCCACGTCGAGTGCGTGGACACGTGGCTCGACGCGCACTCCACCTGCCCGCTCTGCCGCTCCCGCGTCGACCCGGAGGACGTCCTCCTCCTCCCGGAGCCGCCCAAGCCGTCTACCACGGGCCCTCCTGACCCACCGGAGACGAAGGCGGCGGCGGCGGCGGCGGCGGGCAAAGAGCCGGCTCCGGCTCCGCCTCCAGCTCCAGCCCCAACGCCCGCGCAGTCCGGTAGGAGGATCTCTGGCCGGCACTCCACGGGGTCAGTGCGCGCGCCTGGGCGTGTCGGCCCGGCCTCGCGGCGGTCGGCCGACGGCGGCGTCGCCGTCGGCTGCTTCGACGGCGCCAAGGTGCGGAAGGACCGCGTGCTGCTGGTGGAGCCGGCGGCCGTGGTGGCAGAGCCAGACCCGGTGGCGTTCGACCGGCGGTTCGGGCACCGCATCCTGGTGAGCACCGCGGGCGGGTGCAAGGGCGAGACGGCCCCCGCGGCGCAGCAGCGGTGGAGCGACCTGCGACCGTCCGACCTCATGTTCGTCCGCGCCGAGTTCCTGGTCACCGACGCCGGCCGCCACTCCTGCTCCGCGGCCGTGAACTCCGGCAACGCCAGGAGCGCCATCGGCGTGCGCAGCGTGTCGGAGCTGGCGGGGGTGCGCCGTCTCCCGCCCATCCGCGCCGGAGCGTGCGAGGGCGAGCCACGAGCCGGCGGCGGTGGCGCCCGGCGGTGGCCCGGGTCGAGCTGGTGGGCGCCACGTGGGGACCCCGGCCGTGCGTAACGGCCCTATCGCCTAGGCCTGCGTGGGTCGGGACCCCACGTTGCAGCCGGGAGAAAGCTTTTCCGCCGTCGACGTCGTTCATGCCAAACTACCCCCTGAGATGCCACGGAATTACACAGATCAGTATAAAGCGGCGGCGCGCTGGCCCTCCCGTCTCGGCTCTCTACTCCGCGGTCGGCGGCGCGTCACGTGATGGGCAGCGTGGGAATTATATATGTAACTGGCGGGGGGGGGGGGGGGGGGGGGGGGGGGGGGCGCTCCCTACTTTCGTCCGGGGCCACGCCGGCCCGCCTCGGAAGCCGCGCCGGAGAGCGAGGAGGAGACGCGGAAGGGATGTTGCTTTCGCGGGAATCTCGAGGCGGGTGTGTTGGTCCTGTTGGCTCTCTGGCTGTGGCTGGTGGTACGTGCGGCGCGGATTGGTTGCGTCCCCGCCCGCAGATGCCGCCGCGGGCATCGAGGCTTGGCCGCGGATCCCCTGCGGCCGGCCCCGGACCGGAGGTGTGGCGACCGGCCGGGGGCGGTGCGTGCCCGTGCCCGTGCGTGCGGCTGCGCAGGTGAGGTTTTGGCGGCTTGCGTCGGGCGGGTCGGGGGTTAGGGAACCATACGAAAGCTGAAGCGTGCTTGTGTAGTTGTACTGCTGCCTGCTAGAAATTCTTTTGTCTCTCTTTGCGTGAGGTGGAAAGTAAGGAAAGCGCCGCGGCTTTTTTGGTGTACTGCTACTACCACTTCAAAGGACATGTGACTTGGCCGACGAGATGCATCTGCATGGCATGCGCGAGAGCAAGCAGGGCAGGCATCTTGGTTTTGTTACTTCCTGCGCTGTTTTGCTCTCGCGGATTCGGTACGTTCCCCGCGTCGTGGGAGGAGCGTTCCTCGGCCGCACGCCTGCCTCCCGCCCCGGCCGCACGCCGTCGTGGCACCGTGCTCTCAGTGCCGCGCATCACCCACCTACCAACTGTCCGGCTCAGGCTGTCCGTCCCCATGCCGCCGTGGCGTGGCCAGGCCCGGCCCGCAACGGCTATATGTCCGCGCCGGTTCTTGCTTCGAATCCTCTCTCGGGGGCGGGGACGAGCGCGAGGGCGACCATGATTGCTTGCTGCTGCCGGTGGCGTGGCGTGGCCCGTGCGGCGCTGGGCGCGCGCACGTTCTCGCGTTAAATTCGACCCTGCACTTGTGCTGCGCCTCTCCTACAGCATTGAAGGAAAAATTTCTCGCCTTTTTCAGCGCTCTGCCAGCCAGCCACTCTGTGCGTGGGCGCGAGGCCCCCCCGCCTGGCACCGGCACGGCCGCGATCAGTTGGCTGTACGCGGCGCAGATCGTGCTCAGCTCTCTCTCAGCACTTGAGCAGGCCTGGGGTGCCGTGGCCTGTGGTCTGCGGTGCCGCCTGTGGGTGTGTGTCGTGCGCGCGTACTGTGCTCTGATGTACGTACGCATTGTATATGCCCACGCTGCGGATTTCTGTATCGGCATTACAGCCGTGAGCCTGCAGAGCAGGGACGTGTCCGCATGGGGTGGGCGGGCGGGCGTGGCAGGCGCCTTCCCCTTTTGGCCTCACTCGCACGGGCCGGTGCTCGACCACCGCCATCTATCTATGGCCAGTTCGCCATGGATTCAAACGAGTCGCAGACAGAAGCGTCTCAGCTTCTTCACGTACGGCCACCGGCCACGGCTACCAGTCCACCCACCACCCCTCGTCTCCCAACTCATTCGCGGCTCCTCTTTTCGGTGGTGGTGAAGTGCGCTGCGCTCGGCCCTCGGACACGGTCCCGACACGGCTGCCCTGCTCGTGACGCGGCCTCATGATCGCTGCCCCGGTACGGTATCCCAAGAAGCAGCAAGCAGGCGAGGCGGGCTTTTGGCCGTCCCTTTTGTACGCCGCGCGCGCTCGGAAAGCGCGGTGCCGCTTTCCCGGGACAGGGAAACCACGAACCCAGGGCCTCGCAGGAAGCACAGCACAGCACAGCAGCGTGGTGTAGTGTAGGGGGTACACTGTACTTCCTACTAGTACGTCGTTTGCGCTTCTACTAGTACTACTACTACTTACTCTACAACATCATGTGCCGGTTGCTGCCGACACGATCCTCGTGACATGCAATCAATCCACGTCCTGCGCCACCGTACGATGTGCCCGTTGCGCCGTCCGTTCGTCCGTGCGCGCGCACCGGTGTCCACTCGCTTCCTTTCTTTTGCGTCCACTGTACTCCACCTGCTTTGCTGGTGCCGATGGTAAGGGTCTTTCGAACGAGGTATAAGTAGTTTTTTCTTTCCTTTAAAAAATAGCTTACACAGATCATAGTTAATTAGCTAGTTGGCTAATAACCAGTTAAAAATGACTACAAGATAAATGTATGCCATTGATAATTTGATATAAAACTTACGGGTCTACCAGGATGTCCTTCTAATGTAACTTGCACTGTAGCAGCTGAACTACTTGTGAACTTAGTTAGACTACTATAGTTGACAACAGTATTAAGTGCGACTGCTGCCACTCGAAAAACCAGCGGTGGGACACCCTAACCCTAATCATGGCTGGGAGTGCATTATTATAAGCCAAATAGCTAGGCCAACCCCATTACATAGAGGGATATACAGGTAATTAAGGACTAACCCTAACGAGGTTCAAACACCCACCACAATCTCAACTCTATAATGTACAGATGTTGATGGTACTGGACCAGGGGTTGTAGAACGACGGCCACGCCGGGCTGCCACCCCGACTGAAAGGACCACCGCGGGTGGAGCCACCACTCCCACCCCGCCCTTGCGGGGACGACGACCTCCGTTGGCGGTGGGAGTCGAACGAGGAGCCGCAGGGGTGGGGGTGTGCGGGGGGGGGGGGGGGGTAGGAGCCCCTGTCGATGAAGGGAGAGGGGCCGAGCCCCCTGAGGGTGCCTAACCACATGAAGGCGCGCTGTAGAAGGCCAGGACGAGAGCAGGTTTCTCAGTCTCCAGGGTGAGCTCCTCGAGGAGATGCTCATTGCAGCCGGCGTGGAAAGTAGGGGAAGGGCACGATTTGCTTAATGAGAGCCTTCAAATGGACATACTGGGGGCTGAGGCCACACAGAAGGTTCAACACCAGGGTACGATCGGTGACGGGCTCGCCAAGGTCGCGGAGAGAATCTGCCATGCCTTCATATGGCGGCAGTACTTGCTCATGGACAGGCCCCCCTGATAAAATAGGTGGAAGAACGCGTAAAGGTGGAGCGCTCGAGCCTTCCGGTTCCCGAGGAACTGCTCCTCGAGGGCGATCGAAGCCTGACGAGCGGTACCCTCCTCCTCGCGGGCAATGTCATGGAGCTCGAAGCACGCTCGCGCTCCTGAGAGGCGGTGATGGATGGTGGCGATAGCCGCAACCAACGTGGAGAAGGCGGGCGGAGAGGCCGACGAGGCCGACGCGATGATGTCGCCCACGTGGATTCAACAACGGGTGGGTGGTGGGCGGGGAAGCCCGGTGGGAAACTTGCAGTCGTCTTTAAAATACAGCTAAGGAAAGACTGCAAGTTCCAAAACCGAGAGGATGGCTGGCTTGTTTCTTTCCTCTGCTTAAGAGCTAGTTTGGGAACCTCATTTTCTTAGAGATTTCTATTTTACCAAGGAAATTAGTTTATTTTTTTCCCTTAGGAAAATATGAATCACTCGGCAAAATGGAGTTTCCAAACTAGCCCTAAAAGTTCAGCACCGTTTCATTTCTTCCAAATGCAGTTAGTGTACATTCATGTCAAATTTCACCGGCGTTGAAAAAGGATAAAGAGAAAGCAAGCCGACCAATGAATTCATGCAGTCATAGACAGTGTCTGGCTGTCCGCTTGTAAAATCTTGAGAGAGTCATACAGATCTTGGTTGGCGAATCGAATAAATTTCATCTCTATCTCCGAGCGGGTTCAGATGGCGCGTCACAATTCACACCGATCTCTCCCAGCACAGCACAGTAATTCCCAGGATTCATCTGCTGGTAGGCTCGTACCATGGGCAGTAGCAGTCGTAGGGCAGTAGCATGTACCAGCACATCGCAACGCATCACGTCTCCAATCTCCATGTCCAATGCATGCATGTTCCTTTCAAGTTTCAACGACCCGGGGTCTCGCCGGACCGGCACGCGTCGTTTCCGTCGTCAATCTGGCGACGGGACGGTTGAGGCGAGGCGATCAGGCGGTCACACCTCTCTCTCTCTCTCTCTCTCTCTCTCTCTCTCTCTGACCGACCAATCGATGGCAAAAGCGCGGAGGACCACCGACGGCGACGTTCCGAGGCCGATCAGCCGCCAGCCCGGCCCACTCCCCCGCCGCACCGGCCCACCTAGCTCTGGAAACCACTCACCGCCACTGTTGCCTTGCCTCCCTCCCCTGCGGCCAGTCGCGATGCCGATGCGTGCGCAGCGTACCGCAGGTGAGGTGAGCGCGCGTGCATGACCATGACATGACAATGACAGGCAGCGTGCGTGAGCGACGAGCGAGATCGTCGCCAGCACAGAGCATATGCATGCCACGAGCGACGTGATTAGCGGCACTGTTACGCCGTCGTGCCAGGGAGGTGCGTGCAGTGTTTAGAGCGACGCCAGGCCAGCTCGGCGAGCAGGGCCGTCGCGGCATTGACCGCCCAATAGGGATCCAGTCATCCAGCCCCGTCGGCTTTCAGTCTCAATAATGCGTCGTCCGTGCTCGCACGAAGCGACGTGTGAGTGTGATGCCTGATGATGGAACCGGGGAGCCGTAGTTCCAGTCTTTCAGACGAGAAAGCATGGGGACATAGGAGTAAGCGGGAGCACCGAAGACCGATGCCTGGCTGTAGCAAACGATCTCTGTCATAAATAGAAGAATAAAATTGCCGAGTTTTAAATCTGAATTCTAGAGACTGGCGTCTTTTTGTCAAACGTCAATGATCTCTAGACCCCGGAGAGTCAGAGATCTTTGGACCTCTCTGCAAGGTACTGGATGGCCTGTTATATGTCATCGGACTGTCCACTACGCTCTCCTCTGCGGTGACGCTGACCGTCCACGTTTAGACCGCATTGGCGTAGAGGGCTTCACGTTGAACCTAGATCTCGTCTCTTAGGAGGGAAACCATCAGGAGGAGAGATCTTAGGGTTGCTTGGGATCGGCAGCCAAAGTGTTTCTAGACGACATAGAGTCGAATAGAAGTGAAGATTAAAGCTGAAACTATAACTAGAGCTACCCTACGTCTACCCCTAAGGTATGATAATGTAGATAGATTAGTTCGATTGGATTGTATGTATTCTCAATCGCTCGTACGGTCGTACCCTTTCATATATATGGGGAGGTCTGGACCCATTTCTAGGTGAGATCCAACAGATTACCGCAGATAGGTTAGAATAACCACGAACGGGATAAGGACTATCGCCTGAATTAATATAACCGCGGACCGTTCGAACCACATGATCGGACTGTCCGCCCATGCCCAGGTGTCACATTTAGTGTTCAACACATGCCCCTACCTTTGGTGGAGGTCATGAACTAAAATCACCTATACTATCAGCGTCTTTTCGAGAAACAATAGATTTCATAAATCGTCTTGTTCCCGAAATAAAAACTCTAGCATGATGCAAGTCACCGACTCTTTCAATCAAACAGACCATGTAGAAATCTAATTCATAATGGCCATTTATGATTGCATCTTCTTCGACCATGGTTGTCTAATCAATATGTCAAAATGTATAAAATTGTGGTGCCCTTCAACCCGAATAAGCAAATGGACTACGCATGTATTACAACACTATCCTACATTTGAGCAAGACAACACATTGACGATGAGTAGACAGGTGGAAAACACCACGACATCCCTAGAGTCTAGAGACATATGAGTAGGCGGCATTTGTCGTGCCACTTCTTGGGCCGGTTTGCTCGACCTTTGCCTCTGCACATGTCACTTCCTTCCTGCGGATGACCTAGATTGTTTTGCTAGATTGTGTGGAACGACGCTTTCGTTCATATATTTAGAGAGAAGCTGATTGAACATAGGACCAGATTTCACAGACGTACTCAAAGCCTTAGTCCGATCTTGCTTCATGTCGCCATTCACCTTCATCTAGCGGGCCGTCGATCAATTAGATTGTCCAATTCTAAGTATTGAACTATCCGAAACACTAGAGTGTTTGGTCATAGTCACCAAATTGTTCGACGCACGCTGGCTAGGAGAACTTGGCTGTTGTCTTATTTTATCTTCCTCTCGTGCCTTCGGTCCTACTAGTGGTCCTTACATTTCCATTCTTGTCTGAAGATTTCCAAGTAGCCACTCCTTGTGCTGGATTTGGTGTGTGAGGATCACCAATGACTACGCTCTTGCCCTTGCCTTTATCCGTCATTTCCAGCTGAATTAGGACCTTGTCGTTCATCTCAAGTGTATTCATGGGTAATGACTGACTGTCAATTTGCATTCCCAATCGGCCTTCATTTATAGTCGATTGTATCTGTCGACGGAAAGTATTGCAATCATTGGTGGTATGAGAAATGAAGTTATGTCATTTACAATAAGCACGCCTTTTCAATTCATCTATCGAGAAAATTATGTGAGATGGTTTAATGTTACCGCTCTTAAGTAATCCATTAAACATCTTGTCACACTTAGCAACATTAAATGTGAACTTAACTTCTCCTTCTCACAAGTTAAGCGAGGTGAGATAATTTTGAGGCTCACACGGTCGCCGTCCGACTAGAACTAGACCAACTTGACCAATTATGTCTTTGTCAACGGGTAATAATGGAGGATGTCCTCATGAGGTATCTTATAGGCAGTTGCCTGTTAGGACTTGTAAAGATATCAACATATATCTCTTTGTTCACTTTAGCTTCCCAAAATAATAAACTTCACTTGTTTGAAAATTTATTTTTAGGCCTAACATCTGTTCAAATAAGATCAAGATGAATTTCAAGTTCTTAGCCTGCTCCAAATTGTTTTACAAAAGAACTGCATATTAAAGCGTCATATTATAGCGTCGTACAACCCTTTTTGTATTTGATGATGTGTGGAATTAATCCCTCATCAATCAATAAAGGCCACACCTCGTGGGCCTTCCTAATCAGACAAAACGTAATATTAATAAAGACCAATTTTGATAATTTATGGCTCTATTTTGCGGCAACTCCAACGGGGAAAGAGAAACAGAACGTGATAGCTGGACAGGAAGAGGTCTCTAGCTACATTCTAGCCTAGTCTGAGACGACACGTACACCGATAAGCTGCGTGCGGCATGCCATGGCGTGGTGCGTGGGACCGGACCGACACCGAGACCAGCCGCCACCGAATCCCGCCGCTCTTCTGGCCGCCGAGTTGTCAAGCAACGCACGCACCACAAGCCGCCCGCCTCAGTTGAAGCCCCGCGGAAAGGCTGGCTGCGAGTGCGAGACCGACCAAACAAAGAACACATATCAATCACCAGCTCACAGTGGGAGGGGACGCACGATCGGCACCCGGCCATCCCCTCCCTCCTCTTCCTCGCACGTCCTCTTCCATTCCAGTAATGGGCTCTGCTTCATCAGGTGGGCATGCAACAACCCAATAATTAAGCTCAACTGGTCGATCGACCAGGCCGTACTGTCACAATTTACCTGCAGGTCGGTGACGATACGATGCTATACATGCATATGGCGCAGATGGTCTCCGGGAGCACTTGCTGGACGTGGACGGCGGCGGAGCGGCGGCGGTGCCCAAGATACGGGTGCGCGGGCTGCGGCGCCGCGCGGACGCGACCGGCGAGGAGATCCTCCGCGGCGTCCACCTCGACGTGCCGCGCGGGGCCGTCATGGGCGTCATCGGCCCCAGCGGCAGCGGCAAGTCCACGCTGCTCCGCGCGCTCAACCGCCTCTGGGAGCCCGCGCCCGGCGCCGTGCTCCTCGACGGCGCCGACATCTGCGCCCTCGACGTCCTCGCCCTGCGCCGCAAGGTCGGCATGCTCTTCCAGCTCCCCGCCATGTTCGACGGTACGTACCGTACCTACGTCCGATCCAATTGATTATCCATTAATCGATGGAACTAAGAACAGAGAAGGTTCGGTAATTCATTGACAATTTGGCATTTGCTAATCACATGGAAGCTGGCAGCGATTAGACAATTCATTAGTGGCCAACTGTGATAAGCTATAGCTATCCCGCTGACCTTTCGACCAATGCAGCACGCTGGTCGCCGGTGATAAGTTCTCTATGAGCACACCATGGTTTTGGTTTCCTTTTCACATATACTACTATATATACTACTATAATAACGCAATAATGCTTGGCCTCTACATCCTGAGACTGATGAGATGCATAAATAATAGCCATAGCCATCCCTGATGACAGAGGATGCGTGATGACGAGGACGAACCTTGCTAACCTTTTAAAGAAAGCTCGAACAGTTGACAAATATAAGCGGGATGGTGGCATTTATTTTTTTTTTAACTTTGATAGTACTGGCACACGAAATATTTAGGATTTCTGAACATCTGGTCCAACATAAACCCCTCCAACTTGAATAAACTATTTTTTCGAGCCGTAAGTCATTCTTTTTTTTTGAGCTTAATCGAATTTATAGAAAAGAACATAAAAATTCATGACACCAAATCAATATCATTAGATACGCCATGGAATATATTTTCATAATTTATTAAATTATTTGATGTCATAAGTACCGTTATATTTTTTTACATAAATTTAGTCAAATTCGAAAAGTTTAACTTAGAAACAACTTCGGGAGTTAGATTTATTTAGGAAGGAGGGAATATTTCCTGGATGTAGGAGCATCTGCAATAGTTCTCTAAACAGGTTCCTAAACTTGAAAATTTGTTAGGTACAATACTAGTTGGATCTGCGGCCTCCGTGCTGATTTTCCACCACTTCCTTTCCTGCGTGCTTTTGACAGGAACCGTGGCTGACAACGTACGATACGGGCCGCAGTTGCGCGGCAAGAAGCTAACCGAGGCCGAAGTGAAGAGCCTGCTGCACCTGGCCGACCTGGACCCTGCTCTGTGCTCCAAGCCGGCGTCCGAGCTGTCGGTCGGGCAGGCACAGCGCGTCGCCCTGGCCCGGACCCTCGCCAACGACCCCGAGGCAACACCTCTCTCGCTCCGTCTCCCTTGCCATGCATTGTCCTCCATGGCCTCCTCGCTCAGACGGATGGAGTCGCTGCATATGCATGCAGGTGCTCCTGCTGGACGAGCCGACCAGCGCGCTGGACCCCATCTCGACGCAGAACATCGAGGAGGCCATCGTGCGGCTGAAGAAGACGAGGGGGCTCACCACGGTGATCGTCTCCCACAGCGTGAAGCAGATCCAGCGCATCGCCGACCTGGTGTGCCTCGTCGTCGCCGGCGAGGTCGTGGAGGTGCTCGCGCCGTCCGACCTGTCCGACGCCAAGCACCCGATGGCCAGGCGTTTCTTGGAGCTCAGCGGCTGAAAGCCCGCCTGCTCGCTGCTGCTTCGTTGGATTTCGAAACTCTTCTACCTAATCGGATGCTTTCGAGCTGTTCTGGATGGAAAGGATCGGACGTGTGGTTATCTTTCCAATCGCCTATCATGTTCTCTACTTTTGTTCTCGTGTATACATACAATCTGTTAAAGTAGCTTCTCACAGCTAGAAAGTGTTTGCAATACAAACAAGTTCTTGGCGGATTAGCTTTGTTTTTTTTCCTGGGCAACTGTTAGTAATTATTGCTAATCTCCAAACTAGTGTTCATCTCCCAACGGTACAAAACAACAATCCAAAAGTCTTGTCTTTCAGCTTTTTCAATTAATATTAAACAAAGTGCAAAGGTCGATTACATGGGAGGTATTTTAAAACAAAAGCAAGAATAACAAGCTAGCAATCATTTTGGAATAAGCCTAATTGTTCCATGCAAAGAGTTTAGCCGTTGCTTCTTGTACTGATACTTCCACACAATGTATTTGCACTGAAAGTGTTATTTGTCTTTCTAAAGGCTAGTTTAGATACATCATTTTTCCAAGAGATTTCCATTTTTCAAAAGGAAATTAGTTAATTTTCCTCTCAGAAAATGGTATTCCCAAAGTAGCCCTAAAGTTCCTTTTTTTTCATGCGTGGAATCTTGAACTTGTTTGAGCTATTAACTTCTATTGATTCCATCCAAACTTGTTGAAGAGCTAAATATATTCTATTTGTCTTACGTGGACAAAATACGTAGAATGCCGGTAATATGACTATTTTACCAGGCACAATGAGTAGACAAATTGAGATAAGTACAATAATCAAAAGCGTACCTCTTGAACAACGAGAATAAGGTCTTCAACTGTTTTTGCAACCTTTTTATATCGAATAGATTGGATAGTACAAAAAAAACCCAAATCTAATATACTGAAATCTGGTGAATTGGGTTGTTGACAAATGAGACGTATGTCAAAATCATCTGGGTGTGCAGCTTTACAAAACAGTAGATCATTAAGTTCTAGATGATATGTTGTGGTGTCTTAGCTTGTTGGATGCAGATGGAATGTTCATGTCTTCACGTGGCCACTTAACACGAATAACCAATAATACTTTCTCAATTATGAACTCTCTAATAATATCCCTTCTAATTGAAGTGATGAGTATTACTTCCACTGTCTTAGATGTTCGGTTAACACTGCTTCTTTTAGCACATTTAAATGTGACCATTAATGGAAAACACCCAATCTTCCCATCAAAAGTGCATTAAATGTTGGTTGATAAGTCACACGACATCATGATCCGTCTATCTTATGCTTCATAGTTCTGGATTTAGTTTACCTGGGTTTTGAGCCTGTTATACTTTTTAGTTGGCTCATCATCCCTCTTCATGGTGAACATCCAAAGTTCACCTTCGATAAGCTCCATCTTGGTGATCATCATCATGTCATTGCCCTTGTGAGCGATCTTTAATGTATCCCAGATCTCTTCGACATTGTCTAGACTGCTTACTTTGTTATATTCCTCCCTGCATAAAGAGTCTAACAACATAATAGTAGCTTGGACATTTTTACGAATCATCTCTTGAAGATATATAGCATTATGATTTTTTATCATCACTATCTAAAACATGCATTCCATTTTCTACTACATCCCAAATACTAGGATGCAGAGAAAACAAATGGCTACACATTTTATGGCTCCACCAGAAATAATCCTCCCCATCAAAGTGAGGAGGCTTGGCTAGAGGGATAGAGATCAAATGCGCATTTGAATTCTACATAATGCGGGAATAATTAAAAGACGTTTTAGAGTAATCATGTATGACCATCTTTCTCTTTGAAGAGGAGGAGTGGACATCCTTGTGCGAAGAAGAGGAGTCGCTGTCATAGTAGACAATCTTCTTGATCCTCTTCTTCTTGCCTTCCTTCCTTTTGTCGGATCCTGAGTCGACGGTTTCTCCTCCCTTGGTCGTGTCGTCGGTGGGGATCTTCTCCTTCTCCTCAATCACCATCGCCTTCCCTTTAGTGCCATCGGTAGCCATCTCTTTGGGTTGTTAGACCCAACAGAAGAGACTGGCTCTGATACCAATTGAGAACACCTAGAGGGAGGTGAATAGGTGATCCTACAAAAATAGCTTCAAAACACACAAACTTGGTCTAATAATTGAGTTAGAGTAAACTAAAACCAAGTCTGAATGGAGAAGATGATATAAAGTTCCCTTCACTTGATTGCTCTTCCAAGATATGAAAGATTCTAAGAGCAATATTCCAAGTGAGTTGAGAGAACTAAGGAAGAAGGAAAATCGCAATAAGGTAAATGAGACAAGAGACACAACAATTTTTATCACGTGGTTTGGTCAAACCTCCATGGTTTAGTGTCCTCCTTTAACAAGGGTTGCAATCAACCCCTCCCAAGTGATCACCTAGATCAACTTGAGTGCCACGGTTTCTTCCTTATATCAAGTATCCTAATTTGTGAGGAATCTCCACAACTTGGAGTCTCACAGCCTTACAAATGATCAAAATCACAACTCAGAGTAAGAGAGGGAGATAGAGTACACACAAGAGAACAATGTAGCAACACATGCTAGAAACACAAAGAAACGAGTGCAAGAACATATTATCACATTAACAGCACAAAACTGGCGCTTGGATCTCACTAAAAGCACTAGAATGTGTGGTCGCAGAGTTTCGAAGTATTGGTATGATCTTTAGATGCTTGGGTACTAGTTGGAGGCGCCTAGGGGTCCCATTTATAGCCCCAAGGGGCCTAGGAGCTGTTGCCTCCTCCATATGGAAGTCCCAAAAACTTCCTGTCCGCGGGCGCACCAGACTGATTCGGTGCAATACCGGACCAGGTCTGTGTGCCCCAGTCTAGGATCTGATTGGCATTGTTCCTTAATCTGGCGGGCACCAGACTAGGTCCGTGCACCACCGAACCGTGCAGTGACGTCAGCTAGCCGTTGCGTCGGGAAGAGCCATTGCAGAAGCGGTCCAGCGGCACACCGAACCATGAATAGTAGTGGTTCGATGAATTTTAAAATGAAATTCCTGAGAGTGAACTGTTCACGTACGGAGGCAGCCCGATACACTAGCCGATCTGGCGCCTAAGTCCAGGCCCCTCACGGATCCGGACAAGTGAAGCTCAGACCAGCAAAACTTTGGCTATTTTGAGCCAATATTCTCCAGACCTTTTTGGCTTTCCTTGGTACCTTCTTACAACTTAGACAAAGTGTGGGAAACATACATTTTCTCCTTGGTTTCTCCAAGATTTGCAATATGGCTCATTTCAAGTCCAAAAGGCATTGTTCTTGCAGAAATGGGTTAGTAGCCAAAACAAGGTGTTAGAAACATATAGTAGGGTATGTGCAACTTATCAAACACTTAAACTTAAACTTCATGTTTATGTTGTTTTACCCAAAGTTGCTCTTTTGGCCTTTCATTTTAGCTCATATGGACATGATCTCTTCAACTTGCCTTTTATGGACCTGCGCTCATGCTCATATGAAGATAGTTATATCAACATGGCGTGTTGAGCACTTAATCACCAAAACAGGTAGAAATGACCCTATGACACATTTCCCTTTCAATCTCCCCCTTATTGGTGTTTTATGCCAACACACCTAAAGCAACACAAATTCAACTAACTAAATCCAATATGAGTCAAAAGAGGCAAATTGAAGCTCAAACTCAACTAGTAGAGATTTACATAGGATTTGGCATACTTAGCTCCTTTAGCTACCACTCATTTTGTATTTTGCAATCAAACTAATTTTTATAACTTCTAAGTGAATAACTCTTGGTTTTACAAAACAAATTAGTTTTAAAACACTTGTTTTGATCAAACTTCCAAAAACTCCCATTTTATTATAAGATAGCCTCTCCCACATTAGAGAACAATTTTCACAATAAGAGAGCACCTCTTTGCTAACAAGAGGGTTTTGATAAAAAAAGACAAGTTAAAAGCTCAAAAAAACTAAAATCTAAGTGGTGGTTGATTCAGTTGCTTTGACCATAAATCCCCCTGGCATTAAGCACCAAAACGGAGAAACTAGTGGCCTAACCCCATTGTCTCACCAAAAATCGAATTAAACTGAAGGCAATGAAGAACCAAGTGAATTTGAAACAAAGTACAATGATACCCTTCCTATGTTCAAATTCACCTTTTCCCTTTCAATCCTCCTTTGAGACTACATGAACTCACTCAAACAAAAAACATTAGTCTCAAAGGGTCAAGTTGTAGCATATCTTCCCCCTCAACATATGCATCAATGCACGACGACTTATGAGGTCTGAGGAAGACATTCTAAAACTTGAGCACCATAATAAGCAATAAAGCAGATTTAAAGCATAAGGAACATGATCAAAGGTACATAAAGAATGTAAGTTATAGATCAATCCAAGTTCTGTGAATTTAAGACATTTAGTTAACTAGGTAGCTCACAAAGCCTTCTCTCATCTAATGGCTTGGTGAAGATATCGGCTAGCTAGGTGCTAACATGGCATATATCGATATGTCCCCTTTGCTAGTGGTCTCTCAGGAAGTGATGTCGGATGTCTAAGATCTTAATGCGGCTATGTTCAATAGGATTATCCGTCTAGCAGATCACACTCTCATTATCACATAGTAGTGAGACTTTGCTCAGATTCTAGCCGAAGTCCCGAAGGGTTTGCCTCAACCAAAGTAATTGCACACAACACTGGCTTACAGCAATATACTCGGCCTCAACGGTGGATAGGGCAACATAATTTTGTTTCTTAGAGCTCCAAGACACTAGGGGCCTCCCTAAAAACTTACGTGTCCCTGATGTGATCTTTCTATCTACCTTACACCGTACTCATCTTATTTGTTGCGGAACACCCACTTGGTTTTCACAATGTTTTGCTTTGGATGTGGCACCCGGCTCTAGACTCTATTTCTCTTGAATTTGTTGAGCTCTTCCTGCATGGTCATCACCCAGTCTAGATCCTACAATGCTTCTTCTACCCTAAAAGCCTCAATAGAAGAGACAAAAGAGTAGTGCTCACAAAAATTTGTAATGCGAGATCGAATGGTTACTCCCTTGCTTATGTCACCTAGGATTTGGTCCACTGGATGGTCACATTGAATGGTGATGCGGACTTGGGCTAGAGGTGTCTGTGGTACATCTTCTTCCTCCTTGTCTTCTTGTCCTTTCGCTCCCCTTGATCCATGCGCTTTGGGAGCAAACTTGGAATGCCTACCTTTGTTAACTAAAATGTAGCATTTGCTCCCAAATACACGAAAGTAAGAGACATTGGGTTTGTTATCGGTTAGGAGCTTATATGTTGTGTTCTTGAGGAGGCGATGAAGATAGAGGCGGTTTATAGCATGGCAAGCCGTATTCATGGCTTCCCACCAAAAGCACTCTGCGCCTTGTATTCTCCCAGCATAGTTCTCACCACATCAAGGAGTGTCATGTTCTTCCTCTCCACGAAACCAATTTGCTGTGGAGTTTAAGGGTTGGAGAACTCATGCTTGATTCCTTCCTCCTCAAGGTACTGTTCTACTTGATGGTTCTTGAATTCTGATCCGTTGTCGCTCCTTATCTTCTTCACCTTTAGCTCAAACTCATTTTGAGCCCACCTCAAGAAACACTTGAGGGTTTCTTGGGTTTTAGATTTATCCTGCAAAAGAATACCCAAGTGAAGTAGACATCAACAATAATGAGACCATACTTACTTCTCCCGATGCTAAGATAAGCAACGATCTCAAAGAGATCCATATGTAGCAAATCTAGTGGTCTTAATGTCATCATTATATTCTTGCTCGGATGACTTCTTCCCACTTGTTTCCCTGCTTGACATGCTGCACAAGGTCTGTCTTTCTCAAAACAGACATCAGTTAGTCCTAACACATGTTCTCCCTTTAGAAGTTCATGAAGGTTCTTTATCCCAACATGTGTTAGACGGCGATGCCAGAGCCAACCCACTTAGTAAGTAAACATGCATCTAGGTCGACATTCTATTTAGTAAAATCTACTAAGTAAAGCTTGTCGTCAGATACACCTTTAAATGCTAATGAACCATCACTTCTTCTAAAGATAGTTAGACAATTACATCAACGTTTGTAAATAGACAATTATATCCCATGTGACATAATTGGCTAACAAAGAGCAAATTATAACCAAGCGATTCTACCAAAAAGACATTAGAGATAGAGTGCTCAGTGGTAATCGCTATTTTATCTATCCCCTTTACCTTGCCTTAGCCCTAGATGCATAAACCTGCAAGGAATTTAGGCTTGGGATTTAGGTCTCCAACTCTTGTTGGGTCTTGTCAGGTTAGTTACATAGGATTTTGGTACCCAAATGCAAGTCTTATGTAACACCCTGAATTTGGGGTATAAAATTTCTTCTCTAAATACCTAGCAAAATCAGGTGTTACTCCTTTTCTCACCTCTATAGTTTTTCTTTTCTATTCTCTTTAATAGGATTTTGGGTTAATTATGGGAGAGATGTATTATTTTCTTTGGAATATTAAAACCTAGGGGAGATATGAATGTTTGCATCATGCTGAGCTTAAACTTTATTTTTGGTTGATGCACGTGTTTGAAATATTTGAATTTGAATTGTGGTTTGATTTGAATTTGAATTCCCTAGAGAAAATAAAAAGAAAAGGAATTAGAAATTCAGAAGAAAAAGGAAAAACCAATTCACCCAAGTCGGCCAAGTCCAGCCCAGCTAAGCCCCCCCCACGCACGCCCTTTTCACCCTGGCAGCCAGGCCCCACCGGTCGGCGCATTTTCCTTCGCCCGCGCTCGCTCGCTCACCCGCTCCCCCTCTTTCTCTGGCCGGTGGGACCGAGCTGTCGTCGCCAATCCCCCATTCGTGCGCCCTCTCTCGCTTGCCCGCGAACCCCACCCGTCAACCCCCTCCGTCTCCCTAACCTCCCACCCGCATGGCCCGCCGTGGACGTGCCCACATCGCGCTTCTCCCGGCCACCTTCCCACGTGCCCAACCCCCTTTTGAAGTCGCGCCCCCACTCACTCACTCCCCTCCTCCAGTCGTGCCCCTCTGCAGAGCCCCAGCACCCGCCTCACGCCTGCGCACGCACCCGAGGAGCTCCACTACTGTTCGACATGGTCTTAGGCCTGTTCCGAAGCCGTCTTCGAGTCCCCGTCGTGTCTGTTGCCCCGGTGAGCTCTGCCTCAATGCCAGCAACTTAGGACACCCCTCAATTCGCCCCTTCCCCCTCTATCTCTCTCTACTCGCGCTCACCAGACTCCCCCACCGTGCAGCCCAAGGCCACCGCTGTCGACCCGAGGCTTCGCTGTGCTCCCGCTGCCATTCAAGCGCCCTAGAGCCCTCTCTCAAGGTAACCAACCTCCCTATGCCCCTGATTCCCCATTCCATGCCCTTGTGCGTGCACAATTGCTCGCCGGAGCAAGTTAGCGTCGCCGCCAGGCCACTCTACGTCGGTGTCGTGCCCACGGTTGCATTCGTCGTGTCACCCCAATCCTACCTAGGCCCTTCCCAGCGCCCCAAGAACCTGGCGTGGTCGTGCCCTCGCCTTCGGTGAAACTCCACCGTGGAGTCGAGCAGTGCCGCTGCTGGCAACCCAAGAACCTAGCCTGAGCTTGTCATTAGATCTTAGATGTCCATCTGAGATCTGATGGCCCAGTTTTAAATAAACTAAATATGATTTTACCCGTCCGATTAGGATCTGGCCACTCGGGTGCGTGCCCTCGTCGCGCCCCTACAGCTAGGCCGGTCGGTCAGCCAGCCTCGCCCTAGCACCGCTAACACCCCTAGCCCGCTTGACAGCCCGGGCTCGCGCTCGGGGTTGATCTCGACTGTTGATCTGTTTCGGATGGCTGAGAACACCCTATACCCCTTCGCGTGGTCTTTTCGTTAAAGAGACCCTCGGTTTCTTAGAAAATAAACCGCTGCCCCATTTTAATGCGCTTAGGCCCCTGGTTTCTTGTGATAAGCCCCTGGACTTTATTTTTATCACAAAAATAGGCCTAATTTAGTATTTTTTTGAATTCCAAAACTTGTTTATTTCATATCTTTTGCATATGAACTCCAAATTGGGTGGTTCAAATTGCAAAATGTTCATAAAATTATTCTTTATCTGTTTAATTTAGTATCTTTCACTGTCTTTATATCTTAATTTTATGTCTAGGCTATAGGTGCATTTAAAGTAATGGTTTATTATTTAAAAGGAAAACACAAATGAGTAGTTAAGTGATTAACTTGTGAAATGAATTTTAGGTAATGTATGATCCGATCTCTGGAATAACTTTAATTTGGTAATTAATTCATTAGAATAAATGAAGTTAAGTAATATAATCCACTGAGATAGACAGTACTTAGAGAACCACAAACCTCTAGGTGTGTTAGTCTACCCTAGAACTTAGATTTCACTTTTGTGTTTATACTTTTCTATTGAATTTGTGTTCACTTGATTGCACATGTTTGGTGTATTGTTCCTTGCCATCTCCCAAGTGTGTTGAATGGATGATTGCTTTGCGTAGACAACGAGCAGTTCGAGGTTTACGAGTACGTTGCAGGAGACTTCCCTGAGTAGCAACCAGGTGAAGGCAAGTGTCCTCTAACCCATTATGTCTTATTTACTTTACAATTCATTGTCTTACATTACATAATTAAAACCTAAGGATTGACTAGCTTTGTATTTATCTTGTCCTTAATTACCTTTTAGGTTATTATGGTTAGCTTCATGCTATTGCTTTACTTTAATCAACGAACATGATGAGAATATTTATGATACGATGATGTTATCTTGATTATGATGATGAACCTATGATACTTTAGGGGACTGTTTTCTGAGTACCTATCCATAAGGACCTGTTCATTGAGAGACCACCCGAGATAATAGTACAACCATGAGGGTAGAATGGGATGCCCTTAGCTAATTAATTAGATGAACTTGGGGTTGGGGTGTAGTTGGCTTTACCGTAAGGTCGTCAATGGGGGCCAAGGCATAGTGCTTGCTCTGCTAAGGATGGGTGACGAGGTTCATTCGATTTGGTTTTGTTAGTCACCCATCTTAGGGAGGAGTAATGTGTTTATACGACTGGCGAAACCTAACGAGCAACTGCACGCCAAGGGAATCTTTGTAAAGGCTACGTAGTGAATCCCTGGCCATTCACCTCGGTAGTGAAGATCGGGTCTGTACAACCTAGGCTGGGAAGGGATCACGACTCGTGGGTAGAGTGTGCAACCTCTGTAGAGTGTTAGAAACTGGTATATCAGTTGTGCTCACTGAAAGGGAATTAGGCTTACACCTATTTCCTAAACTAATTTTGGTGGTTGAATTGCCCAACACAAATAAATTGGACTAACTAGTTTGCTCTAGTCTATATGTTCTACAGGTACCAAAGGTTCACAACAAGCCAATAAAATACCAAGAATGGGTTCAATAAACGAGAGCAAAGGGACAACCGAAGGCACCCTGGTCTGGCGCACCGGACTGTCCGGTGTGCCACCGGACAGTGTCCGGTGCACCAGGGTACTCCAAGCTAAACTTCGCACCTTCGGGAAAACTCAGAGCCGCCGCGCTATAATTCACCGGACTGTCTGGTGTACACCGGACAGTGTCCGGTGCTCCAGAGGATAAGCGACTCTGAACTCGCCAACTTTGGGAATCCACAACGGCTAGTCCGCTATAATTCACCGGACATGTCCGGTGTATACCGGACTGTCCGGTGTAACGGCTGAGCAACGGCTACTTCGACGCCAACGGTCACCGCAGCGGCATTAAATGCGCGCCAGAGCGCGCAGAAGTCAGGCACGCGCGTCGTGGCGCACCGGACACTCTACAGTACATGTCCGGTGCGCCACCGGACATCCAGGCGGGCCCAGCAGACAGAGCTCCAACGGTCGAACCCTAACGGCCGGGTGACGTGGCTGGTGCACCGGACTGTCCGGTGCACCATGCGACAAACAGCCTCCACCAAACGGCTAGTTTGGTGGTTGGGGCTATAAATACCCCCAACCACCCCTCATTCAAGACATCCAAGTTTTCCACCTTCCAGCTGTGACGGAACCTCCCAAGTAATTAGGCCCACCTACAGTTGTCCTTGTCTCACAGACATCAGACAACCCTGTAGGTGCCCCTGAACTACTTGACAAGTTCGGTGTCTTTCCTTACCTTACCAGGAACGTCTCACCCATCTTGTAGACATTACAGAACATCGGAGATAAAGAAATGCGGAAGCGAATTACATAATCTTACATTTATTTCAAAAGTAAGCTTGAGTTATATTATTACAGACCAGCCTAAAAGTGAGTGCATAGGAGTAATATTATACAAACCAGGGAGGCAAAAACTCTTCCCAAGAAGCTAAAAGCAAAAGATCCTAAACGGAGGACCGAGTCCTCCCGCACCTCAGTCTTGATTTTCTTCTTTTGGAACCACCTTGGCACAGAAGTAGCAAAAGTCTGCTACTTCCTCACCTAAAAACAACGAAGGGATAAACCCTGAGTATGGAATACTCAGCAAGTCTTACCCGACTAAAGAAAAAGACTCTCAAGGGTATGCTGGTTATATGGGAGTCAAGGTAAGGCTTTTCAATATTCAAAGACTCTGTTTTTGCAGAAATGCTTACTAAAGTGGATCCTTAAAAATCCAGTTTTATTCGTCAAGTTAAATAAAATTACCTGCACTAGAGTTCTTTCTATCCTAGTTCAATCACTGGTCCTGTACTAGCCAATTTCTTTAACAAAAACCCATCATCTTTAGTGGAATGCTACGTGTAGGTCAGTGACCAAGTCTTCATAACCGCGAAGGTACGGCGATCCGAATCGATTATACTCAGCTGAGGATCTCCAATCACACGACATATGTAGCACTTAACCCTTGCATATGTCAACCCGCCACCGGGGTTCTTAAGACCGGATCAGGTTCACGCAAACCGAGAGCACAGATACACCACCGTCCAGCCTCTTGCCACGGAGGGTACACGCTACTCTCTCCACCGCTCCACTCCCATTTCGTGTTATCTTATTCCGGCCTTAGTCTGCCCGAGGCAAGGCTTACCCATGACGAGGCATGTGACCAGTTAAAGGGTCCTCGATCATCAAGCCTACATCGACAAGGTCCTTAATCGACTCAGACGGAGACACTACACCGAGACTCTCTTCTCGTGCAAGTCACCCGCCCGGTCTCAGCTTAATCATTTCAAACCCAAAGTTTGGTACCTGACAGAGGTACATCTTTTTCGATGTTGGACCCATCATGGCCATGATGGATCCACCATCAAGTTTTATTTTCGAAAACATCCCTCCCACTTTGCCAAACATCTTTTGTAAAGCAAATCCTTTTGTTTTTCTAAAGCAATACTAAGCATAGTAAAACCTTTTTGTAAAAACAGGATTTCAAGGAGGGTAATCAAAATCAAGGAAGGTAATACAGGAATTGTTTAACAATCAACTCCTATAACTTAATGCAGCAAGCAAGTGAGAAAGATTTAAAAACATCAAGGGAGGTGGCAAATGCACCGGGGCTTGCCTTCTTTAACAGGTGATTCAGGCTCGGATCCACAAATGTCGAAGTAGAAACTATTCCCGGCCTGAGTGTCCAAAGGTGGTTGCACTTGCTCTTCGGGGACTTCTACCTCTTCTTCACGTTCTAACCATAACCATGCATAGGTATAAGAATGGATGCTATGGGATGCTCATGAGGATGCAAAGATAACATAAACTTATTAGTTATGTCTTGAATACAACTTGCCTTCACGGAGTTCCGGGAACTTAGGGTTTCCAGAGTCGGTAAAGGAGTTCATAGGGCAGGGGGGTGTTTTGGGGTTTGGTGATCAAACAAGGTTAAAATCAATTCAAACTCTACCCAAGGCTTCTAAATATTATATAACACTCATATAAAAATTTTGGGCATTTTAGGACTTATCAATTATTTTCTAAAAATCTATAACCAAGACTTTTAACTACTTTAAATACCCTAAAATTTCTTACTTTCACCAAAAATCACCAACTTATTTTTATTAAATACTATGGAAAATAACAAACCTAGGAAAATTAGTTTCACAATTTTAGCATTTTTCTACACATTTCTAAAGTTTTCCTGGAAAAGAAAAAGAAAAGGGATAAACAGGACTGGGCCGATTCTGGCCCAGACGGCCCAAGCCAGAGAGGAAAGCGCCCGCGCGCGGCCGCGCCCTGGCGGCTTTGCAGAAAGGGCCTCGCGCTTCTGGCTAATCCGAAAAAGGCCCTTTCACTATTGTTTCGAGTCACTGACGATTTGCAGAAACGCCCTCAAGGTTCTATTTCTTCCCCGCGATAGCCCCTGGTCACAGCACGCTCCCGGTCATCCCTGCCGTGATTCGTACTGGCCATGATCGGCGACGATGGTTCAAGCTAGCTACCGGAGGGGCTTTTCGGACCTACAACGGCCCCGGAACGCACGCCAATGCAACCCGAACACCCTGAGAACGGCAGGTCCACGTGCACGGTGGAAACCGAGCATGGGAGCACACGTTCCCAAACAACCATGGCCAGACTAAGCAAACGGACGCCACTGTGAGCAACACAAGCATGGAGAGGTTCGGAAACAACACTTGAATTGAATGGCTACGTACCAGAACGAGCTGGCCACGGTGAGCTAAGTTCTTGCGGTGTTTTGGGTGGATTTGGGGGAAACGTGAAATTGAGGCTCGTCGGTGAACCACTGGGAGCAATACTGGACGTCGAGGTACTTGGCTACCATACGGAGCGTGTGGTGGCTTCAATTTATAGAGTTCATGGGCGGCGGCGATCAATTGGAGCAAGTTGCGCTGGCGGCCGGAGGGGAGGAAGAAGCACTGGTTTCGCGAATTCGTGGCCAACGACGTGGCAGTAACTCCGGTGAGCCACGGAGGGTTCCGAGAAGGTCACGGAGACACGGTAGAAAAGTTAAGCCACGCGGCGGAGGACCGTCGACCGGATTTGGAGGAGAATTGCGAGCTGAGGATGCGCTGGCAAGCCTACGGCGGTTTCCGGTGAGGGCACGGGTTGCCGCCGTTTACCTAGAGTTTGCCACCTCAGTAACTTATTGACACGTCGCCGGGGACTCTTTACCGGGACCGCCGACGACCAAATCGAGCCACGGCGGCATTCTTATCGCCGGCGAAGCTGATTGTTATCCCGATGCACTGTACCATCGGAACAACCTTATCAGAGCACCTGACAGCCACAGTTTAGGACCAAATCTCTCTGAAATTTCTCTAGTAACTCATTCCACTCTCTGTAGCAAAGTTTTAAAGCTACAAACCAGCTACAATTCGATTATAGGGATTAGGCTGAGTTGAGCACTGGATCATGCTCAAAACCTAGCTTGAAGTCGAGGTCAGTTCACTGCTAGTCTGAAAATTCAGACATAACAGCCTGACAGCCCAACTTTAGGCTTGGTTTTCTCTAAATTCTTCTTAACAACTAAGCTCACAACCTTAAGCAAAGTTGTTCTCCTATAATGGGTCTTCAACTTTGATGTGGTAACCTAGGGTAAAAACCCTATACTTTGTAAGTTACAAAGCCCCAAAGTTGAGCCAATGCCACTAAAATCCAGACTTAACCCCAAAAAAAAGGTTAAGTGGGGCACTTTTGCACTTAAGTCCAAATCTCAAGTTTTGGATTGCAAATTCTCATATAAGTGACCCAAATAACTTAAAATACTTATTTGACTTGGTTTTTGCACTTTAGCCCAAAAGTGGACTAATTTTACACTTAGGTCCCTAGGGTTTGGTTTCAGGGTTTCCCAGGGTTCCAATTAGGGTTTCTGGGATCCCAGGGGTATAAATGTGATTCAACTTTATTGTTGGGGTCATTTTATGACTTTTACCCTAAAGCTTTTAGGTTTTCTCAACTTAAGTTAAGTTTTACCCCTTTAACCAGGGTCCTATTTGTAAAACATTAAAACAATACAACTTGTTTGAAATTTTTACCTAGTGGATGCACTCTAGGTGTGTCAAACATATGCAATGCCCATGCTCATGATGTCATGCTCAAGTTTTAGTTATAGTAACACCAGGGGTGTTACATCCTTTCCCCCATAAAAGAATCTCGTCCCGAGATTTAAAATCCTAGGGTGAGTAATGGAAAAGGAAATGTGTCACATTTTTATTTCCTTATTTTTGGTACAAGGCAGGGGTGGTGTGGGGGTTTATTCCTTTATTACACAGCTATACAAACTTTACAACTTACAAGAGGCTAGAAAGCCTGGGAAATTCTTATCTAAGAAGTCTTGGGTTTCCCATGTAGCCTCATCTTCCGAATGCTGGTTCCACTGTATCTTATAAAACTTAAGAGTCTTTCTCCGGGTAACCCTGTCCTTTTGATCCAGAACTCGAATAGGATGTTCCGAGTACGTTAAATCTGGTTCCAGGACAACATCAGTCACTTCAATGGTTCGATCGGGAATCCGAAGACACTTCTTCAATTGCGACACGTGGAACACATTATGCACAGCAGACAATGTTTCGGGGAGCTGAAGTCGGTATGCCACTGGTCCACATTGCTGAAGTACCAGGAATGGACCAATGTACCTGGGTGCAAGTTTTCCTTTAATCCCAAAACGCGATACGCCTTTCATTGGTGAAACCTTTAAGTAGACGTAGTCTCCTTCTAAGAAGTATAAGGGCATTCGCCGTTTGTCTGCATAACTCTTTTGCCGTGCTTGAGCTTTCTTCATATTATGGATAATTCTCTGAACCTTTTCTTCAACCTCTTTCACCATATCAGGTCTAAAGAAGTATCTTTCTCCAGGTTCAGACCAATTTAGCGGAGCTCGACATCGTCGCCCATATAAAGCTTCAAAAGGTGCCATCTTGATACTTTCCTGATAACTGTTATTGTATGAAAACTCCGCCAAAGGTAAACATTCATCCCATTTCTGCGAGAAATCCAGGACACATGCCCGCAACATATCCTCGAGTATCTGATTCACTCTCTCAGTCTGTCCACTGGTTTGAGGATGATAGGCCGAACTGTGGAGTAACTTAGTTCCCAGGGATTTATGAAGTTCTTCCCAAAATTTGGATACGAACCGAGGTCCACGATCCGACACTATGGTCTTTGGAACACCATGCAAACTGAGAATACGGGCAATGTATAACTCCGCATAGGTAAGTACCGGGTAATATGTCTTGACCGGCAGAAAATGAGCAACCTTTGTAAGTCGATCAACAATCACCCAGATAGAGTCATACCCTTTTGCGGTCCTGGGCAATCCCACAATGAAGTCCATGCTTATGTCTTCCCATTTCCATGTTGGGATTGGCAAAGATTGCAATAGACCAGCAGTTTTCATGTGTATGGCCTTGACACGTCTGCAGGTGTCACACTTAGCCACATAGCGTGCAATTTCAATCTTCATCTTTGTCCACCAGTAATGTTGCTTTAAGTCTTGATACATCTTAGTGCTTCCGGGATGAATAGAATAACGACTAAGATGTGCTTCATCCAGAATTTGCTGGCGGAGCTCTTCGTTCTTTGGCACAACTATGCGGTTTTTAAACCATACCACACCTTGATCGTCTTCTTTGAAACACTTGGCTGTTCCAGCCCTTATCTTTTCTCGTATGTGCTTCATACCTAGATTATCCTTTTGAGCATCAATTATTCTTTGCAAAATGATTGACTCAAGCCTTAACTGATTTAGAGTCCCTTGTTGGATGATCCCCAGGTTTAGCTTTTCCATTTCCTGACACAAAGTGTTCTCGGAAGTCTTCGCCATAAGACAGTGGCAGGAAGTCTTACGACTCAATGCATCTGCCACCACATTGGCCTTGCCTGGGTGATAATGGATTTCCAGTTCATAGTCTTTAATGAGCTCAAGCCATCGTCTTTGCCTCATATTTAACTCTGACTGGGTGAAGATGTACTTCAAACTTTTATGATCTGTATATATGTGACAGATATTACCCAGCAGATAGTGACGCCAAATCTTTAGGGCATGAACCACAGCAGCTAGCTCCAGATCATGAGTTGGATAGTGCTCCTCATGCCGGCGCAACTGCCTTGAAGCATACGCAATCACTCGGCCCTCTTGCATCAGTACACAGCCGAGCCCACTGCCAGAGGCATCACAATATACATCAAAAGGTTTAGTGATGTCCGGTTGAGCCAAAACCGGAGCAGTGGTCAATAGTGTCTTCAGTTGCTCAAAGGCTTCATTGCACTTAGAAGACCAATTGAACTTAGTGTCATTCTTCAATAAACTTGTGATTGGCTTCACAAGCTTAGAAAAATCTGGTACGAATCTGCGATAATACCCAGCTAGTCCAAGAAAACTCCGGACTTGGTGAACAGTTGTTGGGGGTTTCCATTCCAGAATATCTTTGACCTTGCTAGGATCTACCGCAATTCCTTTAGCTGATAATACGTGCCCCAAAAATTGAATTTCTTCCAGCCAGAATGCGCACTTACTGAACTTGGCATAAAGCTGATGTTCCCTTAGGCGCGTCAATACAATCCGTAAATGCTGAGCATGGTCTTCTTCATTCTTGGAATATATCAAGATATCATCGATGAAGACTACCACGAATTTGTCCAACTCGGGCATGAACACCGAGTTCATTAAATAAGTGAAATGGGCAGGAGCATTTGTGAGCCCGAAAGACATTACCAAGTATTCAAACAATCCATACCGCGTAGTGAATGCGGTCTTCGGTATATCCTCGGGCCGAATACAGATCTGATGATAGCCCGACCTGAGATCGATTTTAGAAAATACCCTCGCCCCAGTTAGTTGATCAAATAAGATGTCGATTCTTGGAAGAGGGTACTTATTCTTGATGGTGACCTCATTCAGGGGCCGATAGTCCACGCACATGCGCAAGGTTTGATCCTTCTTCTTCACAAAGATGGCGGGACAACCCCACGGGGACGAGCTTGGCCGGATAAATCCCTTATTCAGCAGGTCTTGTAATTGAATCTTCAATTCTGCCAATTCATTAGGGGGCATACGGTACGATCTTCGGGAAATCGGAGCCGTACCGGGCTTTAGCTCAATCACAAATTCTACCTCTCTTTCAGGGGGTAGTCTAGGCAAATCTTCCGGAAATACATCTGGAAACTCACATACTACCGGAATGTTCTTGATCTCCGGTACAATGGCTTCATAGACTCTACCAGAAGCTTTGGCTGGATTGGTTTTGGGGAGAGTCAAGAGAATTTCTTCTTGATTATAACTCAACCTGACGGTTCTGAATTCAGTGTTGAGAATTGCCTTATATTGGGTTAGCCAATTCATTCCCAAAATTACATCTATATCCTGGCCCTTCAGAACAATCATGTTAGCAGGAAAGTTCCGTCCGGCCATTGTTACTGGCACTCCATAGGCCACTTCTTTAGTATAAACGTGTCCCCCAGGTGAATGAATTTTAAATCCCTCCTTTGATTCATGGTATGCAATATGATGTTGTTCCACAAACTTCTTGCTAATAAATGTATGTGAAGCACCAGAATCAAAAAGAATAATTGCTGGATGACTGGCCACAGGGAACGTACCCATCATCACCGGCTCTCCCTCCGGTGTGGTAGCCACTTGCGTATAATATACTCGCCCCGTTTTCTTGGTATTCTTGCCCGAAGTACTTCCCTTGCCTGGAGCTGAATTTCCTGATCCTTGCTGATTATTAGCCTGATTTTGCCTTGGATAGGGACAATCTTTAATAAAATGCCCAGATTTGCCACAGTTAAAACATCCAGTTGAAGAACTTGGCAGCGCAGGGAATCGAGTGCCTGGGGCACCCGGCTGTTTTGGGGTAGTGGGGGCATTGTTGGGGCGGATAATAATAGGCTGCTTGAAGGGAAATGAAGGTGGACGAGAAAAAGGGCGATTTTGGTTTGAGGGTCGAATCACAAACCGTGGTTTCTTCGCCTGGCCCTGATTGGGCCGCTCACCACCGAATCCCTTAGTCTTTCCAGAATTTGCATATTTGGCCTCCACAGATAAGGCTGTGCTGACAGCCTTTCCATAAGTAAGATCAATACATGCAGCCATCTTTCGCTGCATCCGGTCGTTCAGTCCTCTCATAAAACAATTCTTCTTTTTTAAATCCGTATTCACCTGATCAATTGCGTACTGTGACAGGTGATTGAACTTGTTGAGGTATTGAGTGACGGTATCTCCGCCTTGCTTCAGTTTCATAAACTCTTCTTGTTTCATGTGTAGCACTCCCTCAGGAATGTAATGCTCGCGGAATGCTGCTTTGAACTCGTTCCATGTAATTTGATGGTTGTCCGGCTGGATGGCCACAAAGTTCCCCCACCAAGTACTGGCAGGTCCTCGGAGTTGCTGTGCTGCAAATAGTGGCTTCTGTACTTCCGAACAGCGTAGAAGGCCAAACTTCTGCTCTATGACCCGTATCCATTCGTCGGCCTCGAGCGGGTCTTCTGCTTTGACGAAGAGAGGCGGACGAGTCTCGGAGAAATCCAAATAAGTGGTCTCACGGGGACCTTGTTGGAAGCCTCTTCCTGCTTGTTGTTGAAGCTGTTGCTGACCCGCCATCTCCCTCAGGAAGCGGGTGTTGTCGGCTGTGGCGTCCACCAAGGCAGCAATTGCCTCGGCAAGCGTGGGTGGAACGGGAGGCGGATTCGGGGTAACGTCCCGACCCCCGGATGTTCCAGCTGCATCCTGTGCACGAGTCCTGGTCGGCATCTGAGGCAAAAACATTTGAATAAACATCATATGCCCAAGGAAACCTTCCGTTTTACATTACTATGAAGAGTAATGATACAGACTCAATATTACACAGCAGGATACATTACCCATTTTACAAAAGTTGAACCTATTAACAGGATACAATACCCATTATATAACAATACACCCTACAATACCCTACAATACACTACTCTACTTCTATTACACCCTTATTCCTGCTTGCCATCAGTCTTGGCGGCTTCATCGTCAGGTGTGGGAGTCCAGACATCTACCAACCTCAAAGAAGGAGGAGGCTCAAAAAGGTCTAACTCCCCACCCAGCGCACGTCCCGCAACGTGAGATGGTCCAGCTTCGGCCTCAGCAGGTGGTGTAGGCTCACTTGGGTGTAGTTGTGAGTATAATATATGGACTTCCTCGTGCAAAGTGTTGCAGTAAACCTGCAGGTTATCAACAGTCGAGCTAAGTTCTTTAACTCGGGCCTGAGCCCTTGCTTCCTTAGCACACATTAGCAAACGAGACTGCACGGCCCAGTCAAGAGCTAAGTCTCGATCAGCGAGTTGATCCTGCAGATGTCGGATGTCCCTTCGTAGTTCGTTAATTCTATCACCGTCAGCGACCCATGCATCAGTCCTATGTTGAAGTGCTGCTTGAAGTCGACTCACACGAGCTTCAAGGTCTCCGATCGGGTCGTTGCTTCCACTGCTGCTACTTTCATGTCGGGGAGCCAATTGATGCCGAGGCACCCCAATAGGTCCCATGGACTTGCGTGCCGTTAGCCTGGTACGTGGCAGCATCTTTTCTAAGGGGGAAAATGTTATTAGTAAGATTCTTAGCATGATGCATGTATAATTACAGAATCAACCTTAGTCGATTCAACCTTCTATATGTTGCACTCTTCCTATCTGGTCTTTGAGATAGACTTCTTCAGAATACTTAGGTAAGAAGAGAAAAGAATTTTTAGGTAAGACTCTTAAAAATCCTTTTGGAGATGCTTCATAATATCTGCCAAGAAGGGCTACGCTCCGATACCAGCTGTGACGGAACCTCCCAAGTAATTAGGCCCACCTACAGTTGTCCTTGTCTCACAGACATCAGACAACCCTGTAGGTGCCCCTGAACTACTTGACAAGTTCGGTGTCTTTCCTTACCTTACCAGGAACGTCTCACCCATCTTGTAGACATTACAGAACATCGGAGATAAAGAAATGCGGAAGCGAATTACATAATCTTACATTTATTTCAAAAGTAAGCTTGAGTTATATTATTACAGACCAACCTAAAAGTGAGTGCATAGGAGTAATATTATACAAACCAGGGAGGCAAAAACTCTTCCCAAGAAGCTAAAAGCAAAAGATCCTAAACGGAGGACCGAGTCCTCCCGCACCTCAGTCTTGATTTTCTTCTTTTGGAACCACCTTGGCACAGAAGTAGCAAAAGTCTGCTACTTCCTCACCTAAAAACAACGAAGGGATAAACCCTGAGTATGGAATACTCAGCAAGTCTTACCCGACTAAAGAAAAAGACTCTCAAGGGTATGCTGGTTATATGGGAGTCAAGGTAAGGCTTTTCAATATTCAAAGACTCTGTTTTTGCAGAAATGCTTACTAAAGTGGATCCTTAAAAATCCAGTTTTATTCGTCAAGTTAAATAAAATTACCTGCACTAGAGTTCTTTCTATCCTAGTTCAATCACTGGTCCTGTACTAGCCAATTTCTTTAACAAAAACCCATCATCTTTAGTGGAATGCTACGTGTAGGTCAGTGACCAAGTCTTCATAACCGCGAAGGTACGGCGATCCGAATCGATTATACTCAGCTGAGGATCTCCAATCACACGACATATGTAGCACTTAACCCTTGCATATGTCAACCCGCCACCGGGGTTCTTAAGACCGGATCAGGTTCACGCAAACCGAGAGCACAGATACACCACCGTCCAGCCTCTTGCCACGGAGGGTACACGCTACTCTCGCCACCGCTCCACTCCCATTTCGTGTTATCTTATTCCGGCCTTAGTCTGCCCGAGGCAAGGCTTACCCATGACGAGGCATGTGACCAGTTAAAGGGTCCTCGATCATCAAGCCTACATCGACAAGGTCCTTAATCGACTCAGACGGAGACACTACACCGAGACTCTCTTCTCGTGCAAGTCACCCGCCCGGTCTCAGCTTAATCATTTCAAACCCAAAGTTTGGTACCTGACAGAGGTACATCTTTTTCGATGTTGGACCCATCATGGCCATGATGGATCCACCATCAAGTTTTGTTTTCGAAAACATCCCTCCCACTTTGCCAAACATCTTTTGTAAAGCAAATCCTTTTGTTTTTCTAAAGCAATACTAAGCATAGTAAAACCTTTTTGTAAAAACAGGATTTCAAGGAGGGTAATCAAAATCAAGGAAGGTAATGTAGGAATTGTTTAACAATCAACTCCTATAACTTAATGCAGCAAGCAAGTGAGAAAGATTTAAAAACATCAAGGGAGGTGGCAAATGCACCGGGGCTTGCCTTCTTTAACAGGTGATTCAGGCTCGGATCCACAAATGTCGAAGTAGAAACTATTCCCGGCCTGAGTGTCCAAAGGTGGTTGCACTTGCTCTTCGGGGACTTCTACCTCTTCTTCACGTTCTAACCATAACCATGCATAGGTATAAGAATGGATGCTATGGGATGCTCATGAGGATGCAAAGATAACATAAACTTATTAGTTATGTCTTGAATACAACTTGCCTTCACGGAGTTCCGGGAACTTAGGGTTTCTGGAGTCGGTAAAGGAGTTCATAGGGCAGGGGGGTGTTTTGGGGTTTGGTGATCAAACAAGGTTAAAATCAATTCAAACTCTACCCAAGGCTTCTAAATATTATATAACACTCATATAAAAATTTTGGGCATTTTAGGACTTATCAATTATTTTCTAAAAATCTATAACCAAGACTTTTAACTACTTTAAATACCCTAAAATTTCTTACTTTCACCAAAAATCACCAACTTATTTTTATTAAATACTATGGAAAATAACAAACCTAGGAAAATTAGTTTCACAATTTTAGCATTTTTCTACATTTTTCTACACATTTCTAAAGTTTTCCTGGAAAAGAAAAAGAAAAGGGATAAACAGGACTGGGCCGATTCTGGCCCAGACGGCCCAAGCCAGAGAGGAAAGCGCCCGCGCGCGGCCGCGCCCTGGCGGCTTTGCAGAAAGGGCCTCGCGCTTCTGGCTAATCCGAAAAAGGCCCTTTCACTATTGTTTCGAGTCACTGACGATTTGCAGAAACGCCCTCAAGGTTCTATTTCTTCCCCGCGATAGCCCCTGGTCACAGCACGCTCCCGGTCATCCCTGCCGTGATTCGTACTGGCCATGATCGGCGACGATGGTTCAAGCTAGCTACCGGAGGGGCTTTTCGGACCTACAACGGCCCCGGAACGCACGCCAATGCAACCCGAACACCCTGAGAACGGCAGGTCCACGTGCACGGTGGAAACCGAGCATGGGAGCACACGTTCCCAAACAACCATGGCCGGACTAAGCAAACGGACGCCACTGTGAGCAACACAAGCATGGAGAGGTTCGGAAACAACACTTGAATTGAATGGCTACGTACCAGAACGAGCTGGCCACGGTGAGCTAAGTTCTTGCGGTGTTTTGGGTGGATTTGGGGGAAACGTGAAATTGAGGCTCGTCGGTGAACCACTGGGAGCAATACTGGACGTCGAGGTACTTGGCTACCATACGGAGCGTGTGGTGGCTTCAATTTATAGAGTTCATGGGCGGCGGCGATCAATTGGAGCAAGTTGCGCTGGCGGCCGGAGGGGAGGAAGAAGCACTGGTTTCGCGAATTCGTGGCCAACGACGTGGCAGTAACTCCGGTGAGCCACGGAGGGTTCCGAGAAGGTCACGGAGACACGGTAGAAAAGTTAAGCCACGCGGCGGAGGACCGTCGACCGGATTTGGAGGAGAATTGCGAGCTGAGGATGCGCTGGCAAGCCTACGGCGGTTTCCGGTGAGGGCACGGGTTGCCGCCGTTTACCTAGAGTTTGCCACCTCAGTAACTTATTGACACGTCGCCGGGGACTCTTTACCGGGACCGCCGACGACCAAATCGAGCCACGGCGGCATTCTTATCGCCGGCGAAGCTGATTGTTATCCCGATGCACTGTACCATCGGAACAACCTTATCAGAGCACCTGACAGCCACAGTTTAGGACCAAATCTCTCTGAAATTTCTCTAGTAACTCATTCCACTCTCTGTAGCAAAGTTTTAAAGCTACAAACCAGCTACAATTCGATTATAGGGATTAGGCTGAGTTGAGCACTGGATCATGCTCAAAACCTAGCTTGAAGTCGAGGTCAGTTCACTGCTAGTCTAAAAATTCAGACATAACAGCCTGACAGCCCAACTTTAGGCTTGGTTTTCTCTAAATTTTTCTTAACAACTAAGCTCACAACCTTAAGCAAAGTTGTTCTCCTATAATGGGTCTTCAACTTTGATGTGGTAACCTAGGGTAAAAACCCTATACTTTGTAAGTTACAAAGCCCCAAAGTTGAGCCAATGCCACTAAAATCCAGACTTAACCCCAAAAAAAAGGTTAAGTGGGGCACTTTTGCACTTAAGTCCAAATCTCAAGTTTTGGATTGCAAATTCTCATATAAGTGACCCAAATAACTTAAAATACTTATTTGACTTGGTTTTTGCACTTTAGCCCAAAAGTGGACTAATTTTACACTTAGGTCCCTAGGGTTTGGTTTCAGGGTTTCCCAGGGTTCCAATTAGGGTTTCTGGGATCCCAGGGGTATAAATGTGATTCAACTTTATTGTTGGGGTCATTTTATGACTTTTACCCTAAAGCTTTTAGGTTTTCTCAACTTAAGTTAAGTTTTACCCCTTTAACCAGGGTCCTATTTGTAAAACATTAAAACAATACAACTTGTTTGAAATTTTTACCTAGTGGATGCACTCTAGGTGTGTCAAACATATGCAATGCCCATGCTCATGATGCCATGCTCAAGTTTTAGTTATAGTAACACCAGGGGTGTTACACCAACCATCTACAAGAGCTCTAGCATTCAATTCTAGACACACCCAAGTGATCAAATCCTCTCCAATTCCACACAAAGCTTTAGTGATTAGTGAGAGAAATTTGTTGTGTTCTTTTGAGCTCTTGCGCTTGGATTGCTTCTTTCTTTCTCATTTGTTCTCATGATCAAAACTCATTTGTAACCGAGGCAAGAGACACCAATTGTGTGGTGGTCCTTGCGGGGAAGTTTTGTTCCCGGTTGATTTGAGAAGAGAAGCTCACTCGGTCCGAGGGACCGTTTGAGAGAGGGAAAGGGTTGAGATAGACCCGGCCTTTGTGGCCTCCTCAACGGGGAGTAGGTTTGAGAGAACCGAACCTCGGTAAAACAAATCCACGTGTCTCACTCTTTATTTGCCCGCGATTTGTTTTGCGCCCTCTCTTTCGGACTCATTATTATTCCTAACACTAACCCGGCTTGTAGTTGTGCTTAAATTGTTAAATTTCAGTTTCGCCCTATTCACCCCCCCCCATTTAGGCGACTTTCAATTGGTATCAGAGCCCGGTGCTTCATTAGAGCCTAACCGCTCGAAGTGATGTCGGGAGATCACGCCAAGAAGGAGATGGAGACCGGCGATAAGCCCACTACAAGCCACGGGGAGACTTCATCGGAAGAGTCCCGCAACAAGAGGAAGGAGAAGAAAGACTCCTCCAACAAAGGGAAAGGGAAGGAGAAGAAATCCTCCTCCCACAAGTCGCATCGGAGAGGCGACAAGCACAAGAAGATGAGGAAAGTGGTCTACTACGAGACCGACACTTCATCACCGTCGACCTCTGGCTCCGACGCGCCGTCCGTCACCTCTAAGCGCCATGAGCGCAAGAAGTTTAGTAAGATCCCCCTACGCTATCCTCGCATTCCTAAACATACACCTTTACTTTCCGTCCCATTAGGGAAACCACCAACGTTTGATGGTGAAGATTATGCTAGGTGGAGTGATATGATGCGATATCACCTAACCTCACTCCACAAAAGTATATGGGATGTTGTTGAGTTTGGTGTACAGGTACCATCCGTAGGGGATGAGGATTATGATGAGGACGAGGTGGCCCAAATCGAGCACTTCAACTCCCAAGCCACAACTATACTCCTCACCTCTCTAAGTCGAGAGGAGTATAATAAAGTGCAAGGGTTGAAGAGCGCAAAGGAGATTTGGGACGTGCTAAAGACCACGCACGAAGGAGACGAGGTGACCAAGATCACCAAGCGGGAGACGATCGAGGGGGAGCTCGGTCGCTTCCGTCTTCGCCAAGGGGAGGAGCCACAAGACATGTACAACTGGCTCAAAACATTGGTGAACCAAGTGCGCAACCTCAGGAGCAAAAAATGGGATGACCACGAAGTGGTTAAAGTTATTCTTAGATCACTTGTTTTCCTTAACCCTACTCAAGTTCAATTAATTCGTGGTAATCCTAGATATACACAAATGACCCCCGAGAAAGTTATAGTTAATTTTGTGAGCTTTGAGTTGATGATCAAAGGCTCAAAGAAGATCAACGAGCTTGACGGCCCCTCCACGTCCGAAGCACAACCGGTCGCATTCAAGGCGACGGAAGAAAAGAAAGAGGAATCTACTCCATGTCGAACACCCATCGACGCCTCCAAGCTCGACAACGAGGAGATGGCGCTCATCATCAAGAGCTTCCGCCAAATCCTCAAGCAAAGGAGGGGGAAAGATTACAAGCCCCGCTCCAAGAAAGTTTGCTACAAGTGTGGTAAGCCCGGTCACTTTATAGCAAAATGTCCTATTTCTAGTGACAGTGACAGGGGCGACGATAAGAAGGGGAGAAGAAAGGAGAAGAAGAAGTACTACAAGAAGAAGAAGGGCGGCGATGCCCATGTTTGCCGGGAGTGGGACTCGGACGAGAGCTCCACCGACTCCTCCTCCGATGAGGACGCCGCCAACATCGCCGTCACCAAGGGCCTCCTCTTCCCCAATGTCGGCCACAAGTGCCTCATGGCAAAGGACGGCAAAAAGAAGAAGGTAAAATCAAGATCCTCCACTAAATATGAAACCTCTAGTGATGAGGATGATGCTAGCAATGAGGAGGATAACTTGCACATTCTTTTTGCCAACCTAAACATGCAACAAAAGGAAAAATTAAATGAATTGATTAGTGTTATTCATGAGAAGGATGATCTCTTGGACTCTCAAGAGGACTTCCTTATTAAAGAAAATAAAAAGCATGTTAAGGTTAAAAATGCTTACGCTCTAGAAGTAGAAAAATGTGAAAAACTATCTAGTGAGCTAAGCACTTGCCATGAAACTATTGCCAACCTTAGAAATGAAAATGCTAAACTTATTGCTAAGGTTGATGCTAATGTTTCAATTCCCAATCTTAGAGATGATAATGTTGAATTACTTGCTAAGATTGAAGAATTGAATATTTCTCTTGCTAGCCTTAAGATTGAAAATGAAAAATTGCTTGCTAAGGCTAAAGATCTTGATGTTTGCAATGTTACTATTTCCAACCTTAGAAGTGAAAATGATATATTACATGCTAAGATTATAGAATTAAAATCTTGCAAACCCTCTACATCTACCGTTGAGCATGTTTCTATTTGCACTAGATGTAGAGATGTTGATATTAATGCTATTCATGATCATGTGGCTTTAATTAAACAACAAAATGATCATATAGCAAAATTAGATGCTAAAATTGCCGAGCATGAACTTGAAAATGAGAAATTTAAATTTGCTCATAGTATGCTTTATAATGGGAGACGCCCTGGCATCAAGGATGGCATTGGCTTCCAAAGGGGAGACAATGTCAAACTTAATGCCCCTCCTAAGAAATTGTCTAACTTTGTTAAGGGCAAGGCTCCCATGCCTCAGGATAACGAGGGTTACATTTTGTACCCTGTCGGTTATCCCGAGAGCAAAATTAGGAGAATTCATTCTAGGAAGTCTCACTCTGGCCCTAATCATGCTTTTATGTATAAGGGTGAGACATCTAGCTCTAGGCAACCAACCCGTGCTAAGTTGCCTAAGAAGAAAACTCCTAGTGCATCAAATGATCATAGCATTTCATTTAAAACTTTTGGTGCATCATATGTTTTAACTAACAAATCCGGCAAGGTAGTTGCCAAGTTTGTTGGGGCAAACACAAGGGCTCCAAGACTTGTGTTTGGGTACCCAAAGTTCTTGTGTCTAACGCCAAAGGACCCAAAACCGTTTGGGTACCTAAAGTCAAGAACTAAAATTGTTTTGTAGGTTTATGCATCCGGGGGCTCAAGTTGGATCATCGATAGCGGGTGCACAAACCACATGACAGGGGAGAAGAAAATGTTCTCCTCTTATGAGAAAAACCAAGATCCCCAACGAGCTATCACATTCGAGGATGGAAATCAAGGTTTGGTCAAAGGTTTGTGTAAAATAGCTATATCTCCTGACCATTCCATTTCCAATGTTTTTCTTGTAGATTCTTTAGATTACAATTTGCTTTCCGTATCTCAATTATGTCAAATGGGCTACAACTGTCTATTTACTGATGTAGGTGTCACTGTCTTTAGAAGAAGTGATGATTCAATAGCATTTAAGGGAGTGTTAGAGGGTCAGCTATACTTGGTAGATTTTGATAGAGCTGAACTCGACACTTGCTTAATTGCTAAGACTAACATGGGTTGGCTCTGGCACCGCCGACTAGCCCATGTTGGAATGAAGAATCTTCACAAGCTTCTAAAGGGAGAGCACATTTTAGGATTAACAAATGTTCATTTTGAGAAAGACAGGATTTGTAGAGCATGCCAAGCCGGGAAGCAAGTTGGCACTCATCATCCACACAAGAACATCATGACGACTGACAGGCCACTGGAGCTCCTACACATGGATCTATTCGGCCCGATTGCTTACATAAGCATCGGCGGGAGTAAGTACTGTCTAGTTATTGTGGATGATTATTCTCGCTTCACTTGGGTGTTCTTTTTGTAGGAAAAAACCCATACCCAAGAGACCTTAAAGGGATTCTTGAGACGGGCTCAAAATGAGTTCGGCTTAAGGA
This sequence comes from Zea mays, assembly GCF_902167145.1. Taxonomy (NCBI): domain Eukaryota; kingdom Viridiplantae; phylum Streptophyta; class Magnoliopsida; order Poales; family Poaceae; genus Zea; species Zea mays. Next base: position 55,350,209 of record NC_050100.1, on the reverse strand, counting down.
TCAAGAAAATTAGAAGCGACAACGGTACGGAGTTCAAGAACTCACAAATTGAAGGCTTCCTTGAGGAGGAGGGCATCAAGCATGAGTTCTCTTCTCCCTACACCCCACAACAAAATGGTGTAGTGGAGAGGAAGAATCGAACTCTACTGGACATGGCAAGAACCATGTTTGATGAGTACAAGACGCTGGATCGGTTTTGGGCCGAAGCGGTTAACACCGCTTGCTACGCCATCAACCGGTTATATCTACACCGAATCCTCAAGAAGACATCATACGAACTCCTAACCGGTAAAAAGCCCAATATTTCATATTTTAGAGTCTTTGGTAGCAAATGCTTTATTCTTGTTAAAAGAGGATGAAAATCTAAATTTGCTCCTAAGACTGTAGAAGGCTTTTTACTAGGATATGATTCAAACACAAGGGCATATAGAGTCTTTAACAAGTCCTCAGGACTTGTTGAAGTTTCTTGTGACGTTGTGTTTGATGAGACTAACGGCTCTCAAGTAGAGCAAGTTGATCTTGATGAGATAGGTGAAGAAGAGGCTCCATGCATCGCGCTAAGGAACATGTCCATTGGGGATGTGTGTCCGAAGGAATCCGAAGAGCCTTCAAATGCACAAGATCAACCATCCTCCTCCACCCAAGCATCTCCACCAACTCAAAATGAGGATGAGGCTCAAGTTGATGTAGGAGAAGATCAAGGAGATGAGCCACCTCAAGATGACGGCAATGATCAAGGGGGAGATGCAAATGATCAAGACAAGGAGGATGAAGAACCAAGGCCGCCACACCCAAGAGTCCACCAAGCAATCCAACGAGATCACCCCGTCGACACCATCCTCGGCGACATTCATAAGGGGGTAACCACTAGATCTCGTGTTGCACATTTTTGTGAGCATTACTCTTTTGTTTCCTCTATTGAGCCACACAGGGTAGAGGAAGCACTTCAAGATTCGGATTGGGTGATGGCAATGCAAGAGGAGCTCAACAACTTCACTAGGAACGAGGTATGGCATTTAGTTCCACGTCCTAATCAAAATGTTGTAGGAACCAAATGGGTCTTCCTCAACAAGCAAGATGAGCATGGTGTGGTGACAAGGAACAAAGCCCGACTTGTGGCCAAGGGATACTCCCAAGTCGAAGGTTTGGATTTTGGTGAAACCTATGCACCCGTAGCTAGGCTTGAGTCAATTCGCATATTGTTAGCCTATGCTACTTACCACGGCTTCAAGCTTTATCAAATGGACGTGAAGAGTGCCTTCCTCAATGGACCAATCAAGGAAGAGGTCTATGTTGAGCAACCTCCCGGCTTTGAAGACAGTGAGTACCCTAACCATGTCTATAGGCTCTCTAAGGCGCTTTATGGGCTCAAGCAAGCCCCAAGAGCATGGTATGAATGCCTAAGAGATTTCCTTATTGCTAATGGCTTCAAAGTCGGAAAGGCCGATCCTACTTTATTTACTAAAACTCTTGACAATGATTTGTTTGTATGCCAAATTTATGTTGATGATATTATATTTGGGTCTACTAACGAATCTACATGTGAAGAATTTAGTAGGATCATGACACAAAAATTCGAGATGTCAATGATGGGGGAGTTGAAGTATTTCTTAGGATTTCAAGTGAAGCAACTCCAAGAGGGCACCTTCATTAGCCAAACGAAGTATACTCAAGACATTCTAAACAAGTTTGGGAGGAAGGATGTCAAGCCCATCAAGACACCCATGGGAACCAATGAGCATCTCGACCTCGACACGAGAGGTAAATCCGTCGATCAAAAGGTATACCGGTCGATGATAGGTTCATTACTTTATTTATGTGCATCTCGACCGGATATTATGCTTTCCGTATGCATGTGTGCAAGATTCCAAGCCGACCCTAAGGAATCTCACCTTACGGCCGTAAAACGAATCTTGAGATATTTGACTTATACTCCTAAGTTTGGGCTTTGGTACCCTCGGGGATCCACATTTGATTTAATTGATTATTCGAATGCCGATTGGGCAGGGTGCAAAATCAATAGAAAGAGCACATCGGGGACTTACCAGTTCTTGGGAAGATCCTTGGTGTCTTGGGCTTCAAAGAAGCAAAATTCGGTCGCTCTTTCCACCGCCGAAGCCGAGTACATTGCCACAGGCCACTGTTGCGCGCAATTGCTTTGGATGAGGCAAACCCTGCGGGACTATGGTTACAAATTAACCAAAGTTCCTCTTCTATGTGATAATGAGAGTGCAATCCTCATGGCGGATAATCCCGTTGAGCATAGCCGCACTAAACACATAGCCATTCGGTATCATTTTCTTAGGGATCACCAACAAAAGGGGGATATCGAGATTGCATACATTAATACTAAAGATCAATTAGCCGATATCTTTACCAAGCCACTAGATGAACAAACTTTTACCCGACTTAGGCATGAGCTAAATATTCTTGATTCTAGAAATTTATTTTGATGTCTTGCACACATAGCTCATAAATATACCTTTGATCATGTCTCTTTTATATATGCTATGACTAATGTGTTTTCAAGTGAATTTGAAACCAAGTCATAGGTGTATTGAAAGGGAATTGGAGTCTTCGGCGAAGACAAAGGCTTCCACTCCACTCTATTACTCATCCTTCGCCGTCGCTCCGAGCAATTCTCCGTCTTTGGTATAATCTTCACTCATATGTTTTGTTTGCCAAAGGGGAGAAAGTAGTTGGCCAAGGGCTCTAATGATTCCGTTTTTGGCGATTCATGCCAAAGGGGGAGAGAGTATGAGCCCAAAGCAAAAGGACCGCACCACCACCCTAATTTTAAAACTAATGATTTTCAATTGGTAAATTTCAAATTAGTATCTTTTTGTGTTCAAAAAGGGGGAGAAAATAGCACTTTCAAAAATTAGTATCTCAAAACCCTCTTGAACACTAAGAGGAGAATTTTATTGAAAGGGGTGTTTTGTTTTAGTCAAAGGAAAAACATTTGATACAGGGGGAGAAAATTTCAAATCTTGTAAATGCTTCTCAAAATCTTACTCATTTACCTTTGACTATTTGCAAAAGAACTTTGAAAAGGATTTACAAAAAGAATTTGCAAAAACAAAACATGTGGTGCAAGCGTGGTCCAAAATGTTAAAAATAAAGAAACAATCCATGCATATCTAGTAAGTGATATTTATTGGCTCAATTCTAAGTAACCTTTGCACTTACAATTATACAAACCAATTCAATTATGTACTTCTATATTTGCTTTGGTTTGTGTTGGCATCAATCACCAAAAAGGGGGAGATTGACAGGGAATTAGGCTTACACCTATTTCCTAAACTAATTTTGGTGGTTGAATTGCCCAACACAAAAAAATTGGACTAACTAGTTTGCTCTAGTCTATAAGTTCTACAGGTACCAAAGGTTCACAACAAGCCAATAAAAAGACCAAGAATGAGTTGAATAAAAGAGAGCAAAGGGACAACCGAAGGCACCCTGGTCTGGCGCACCGGACTATCCGGTGTGCCACCGGACAGTGTCCGGTGCACCAGGGTACTCCAAGCTAAACTTCGCACCTTCGGGAAAACTCAGAGCCGCCGCACTATAATTCACCGGACTGTCCGGTGTACACCGGACAGTGTCTGGTGCTCCAGAGGATAAGCGACTCTGAACTCGCCAGCTTCGGGAATCCACAACGGCTAGTCCGCTATAATTCATCGGACATGTCCGGTGTAACGGCTGAGCAACGGCTACTTCGGCGCCAACGGTCACCTGCAGCGGCATTAAATGCGCGCCAGAGCGCGCAGAAGTCAGGCACGCGCGTCGTGGCGCACCGGACACTCTACAGTACATGTCCGGTGCGCCACCGGACATCCAGGCGGGCCCAGCAGACAGAGCTCCAACGATCGAACCCTAACGGCCGGGTGACGTGGCTGGCGCACCGGACACTGTCCGGTGCACCATGCGACAGACAGCCTCTGCCAAACGGCTAGTTTGGTGGTTGGGGCTATAAATACCCCCAACCACCCCTCATTCAAGACATCCAAGTTTTCCACCTTCCAACCATCTACAAGAGCTGTAGCATTCAATTCTAGACACACCCAAGTGATCAAATCCTCTCCAATTCCACACAAAGCTTTAGTGATTAGTGAGAGAAATTTGTTGTGTTCTTTTGAGCTCTTGCGCTTGGATTGCTTCTTTCTTTCTCATTTGTTCTCGTGATCAAAACTCATTTGTAACTGAGGCAAGAGACACCAATTGTGTGGTGGTCCTTGCGGGGAAGTTTTGTTCCCAGTTGATTTGAGAAGAGAAGCTCACTCGGTCCGAGGGACCGTTTGAGAGATGGAAAGGGTTGAGATAGAGCCGGCCTTTGTGGCCTCCTCAACGGGGAGTAGGTTTGAGAGAACCGAACCTCGGTAAAACAAATCCACGTGTCTCACTCTTTATTTGCCCGCGATTTGTTTTGCGCCCTCTCTTTCGGACTCATTATTATTCCTAACACTAACCCGGCTTGTAGTTGTGTTTAAATTGTTAAATTTCAGTTTCGCCCTATTCACCCCACCTCTAGGCGACTTTCACTCACGGTTAAGAGCAGCCTTGGGATCCTCTTTTTTTAGAGTAACTTTGGATACTTTTATGATGATGGTAACTGGTGATGATTATAACTATGGTTTTCTAGTATTTCCTCTTGGAGGGAGTACTCTTGGGTAATAACTTGGGTTCATTACTAAAATTTGGTTGTCTACTAGTAATAAATACCTGACCAACTAAAAGCAGCTGCTTTAACCTTAACTCCACATACAGCTAGTCCACTTTAGCCAAACGAGACATTTGCTGAGTACGTTGATGTGTACTCACCCTTGCTTTAAAAACCAACCAACCCCAGGTTATCCCCATTGCAATCAGTGCTCAGGAGAAGATGAAGGCAACATGGTGGACTTTCAGGAGTTTCAGGACTTCGATGAGTTCTAGTCGTGTTTAGTGGCAAGCCCCTAGTCAGCTGCCTATGAAGGCCTTAGCGTACTACATTTCGTAACTCCCACTTTGATTATGTTAATGACTATGTTAAGTTTATGACTCTATGAATGTCTTGGACATCTTGATGTAATAAAGTACTATTTTCGCTATTATTTTGAGCAATGTGTGATGATGTCCAACTATGTAATCGTTGTGTACATGAGTTTCTGATCCTGGCACGTACATGGTTTGCATTCGGTTTGCCTTCCAAAACCGGGTGTGACATCTTACCTTCTTGCTTTTGGGTCCCACATTAGTAGCAACAATTTTATCATTTTACAATGAAGCACATATGAAGTATCATAAGTACGGTAAAGCATAGAAGGACAATGAGATGCATTTATAGGCACATGAGAAACAACATTATGAGCACGACACCTAGGTCTACTTCTACCATGAGCATGAGATGAACTATAAGAAGCATTCTTGGCATGAGGAGCAAAAACAACATCATGACACATATATAAAATAGGATGATCAATACAAGCATCATGATGAACATTACGAGCATTATGAGCAGCATTATTAGCATGAGCATACAAATAATCACGATTCTTCTTTTCACAAAAAGAATGTGAGCTACTAACCATAGGTGCCTTCCCCTTCTCCGTAATGAAGTTGGGGGCCTTTTGGCTCTTTGTGTCCTTGGTTCCCTTTTGGAAACTAAGTCCATCCTTAATGGAGGGATGTCTACCAATGGTGAAGACATTCCTAGCAAATTTAACCTTATCATATTCATCTTTACAAATTTTAAGTTGAGCATGAAGTTTAGCAATATCATCATTCAACTTGGAAATAGTATAGATGCAAGCATTGACCTGAAAATCCTTACATCTATTGCAAATGGATACATGCTTCAAAGATGAACTAGAACCACTTAACTTTCCTATTTTAACATTTAAATCAACATTTAAACTCTTAAGGCTAGAAATAAAAGTATGGCAAGAAGATAACTCAAAAGCAAGCATTTCATTCTTCTTTATTTCTAACACAAGGGGTTTGTTTTCTACCTCTGAAACTTTATCATGTTCCTTATAAATTAAATCCTCTTGTTTTCTAGCAGCCTATTCTTTTCATTAAGAGTATCGATTAATTCATTGATTTTATCTACTTTTGATATTTCTAAGCCTTTAAAGAGATCACTATAGTCTATATCATCATCTGAATCATCATCACTGGAGGAAGTGAACTTGGGGGTATCATGAGAGCGTACCTTCTTATCTTTTGCCATGAGGCAAATGTGATGCTCATTGGAGAAGAGGGAGGACTTGTTGAAGGCAGAGGCAACAAGTCCCTCGTCGTTGGAGTCAAAAGAAGAGTAGTCCGAGTCCCATTCCTTGCCGATGTGTGCCTCGCCCTTCTTCTTCCTATAGAACTTCTTCTTTTCTTGTCTTGGTCCTGGTCATTTTCATTATCAGTACATTGAGCAATAAAATGACCCGACTTACTGTACTTGAAGCATGAACGCTTCCCCTTGATTTGTTCTTGTTGGGGTAGTCCTTACGTCCATTCAAAGCGGTCTTAAAGCGCTTGATCACAAGCACCATCTCGTCCTCATTAAGGTCAGCCGCCTTAATTTGCGCCACCTTGTCAGGGAGCGCCTCCTTGTTGGTCGTCGCTTTGAGGGCAACAGGTTGTGGCTCGTAGTGAGGAAGAGGTCCGTTGCCGATGTTGTTGATGTACCTTGCCTCCATTACCATCAAGCGCCCGCTCACAAACTTCCCAAGAATTTATTCGGGCGACATTTTGGTGTACTTAGGGTTCACGAATAAGATTTACAAGATAAGCATCAATAACAGTAAATGACCTTAGCATTAGGCACATGGCATCATGCTCTGTCCATCTTGTGCTTCCATAGCTTTGGAACTTGTTCACCAAGACCTTGAGCATATTGTATGTGTCGGTTGGCTCTTCACCCCTCTTCATGCGAACCTCCCCAGCTTGACTTCTACCAATTCCATCTTGGTGATCATCGTGATATCATTCCCCTCATGGGCGATCTTGAGGGTGTCCCAAATCTCCTTGGTATTGTCCAAGCCACTGACCTTATTATATTCATCCCTACATAAAGATGCTAGAAGCATAGTAGTAGCTTGGGAATTTCTATGAATTTGCTCATGAATATGAATAGTATCATCATAATATATTCCATTTTCTACTATGTCCCAAATGTTAGGGTGGAGTGAAAATAAATGACTATGCATCTTGTGACTCCACCATGAATAGTCTTCCCCATCAAAGTGGGGAGGCTTGCCAAGCGGAATGGGTAATAAATGATTATTTGAACCATAAGGAATGTGAAAGTAATTAAAAGACATCTTAGAGTAATTTTGTTTAACTGTCTTTTTCTTGAGGTCATCGTCATCCTCCTTTGATGAAGATGAAGATGCATCTCTATCGTAGTACACTATCTTCTTCATGCGCTTCTTCTTCTACCAATCCTTCTTGGTCTTGCTAGACCCAAAGTCGACAGTCTCTCCTTCCTTGTCGCTGGAGAGGATTTTCTTCTCCTTCTCATTGGTCACCTTTCCCTTGCCTTTAGGATCCATCTGATAGAGGGGAAGGCCCGATCTTTCATGAGGTATGATAACTTGATTTGGTGGAGATCTCGATGTTGATGATCTAAGGCTCCGAGCGAACAGATCCTCGCAATCACTACACCATGGCTCCGCTGGTTATCACCTGTTACACACGACTAACCTCACCATGAAGGCTTATCTCTGCAAGCGCAATCAAGAACGCAAGCAAGAACAGATAGAACGCAACCAAAACTATGTTGATTACGAGTTGGGGTCTCACAAACCGATGAACGACGAACTGGTCGATGACAGATATGATCTAAGAAAAATCCAAACCCTAATGTGGTGGCGGCTACTATTAAAATAGAGGTTAGTGGTGTCAATGACCCCTGATCACATTGCTAATGGGCTCCAACACGATACACGGCCCAACAACCCAACAGACGGTGTCGCAGCACCAAAACAGAATCTGAACGCTGACTTGTTTCAATGATTCTCGTTGACTCCGGATGAATTTTAAGGTAGTTCCCATCAGGATGGAAATCTTATCTCCTTATATTTCCATCCATATAAAGCTCAACCTAATCGGAGGTTAGATGCATCCTGGGTGTTCATTTTAGTGCAGACTGGTCCTGGACTCCAAGGTGGAGACGAAGTTGAGTCGGACTTGGATTTCTCTTGTTGTGGACATCCTAGCTTCTCTTCCTTCATATATTGGAATTTCCCAAGTCCTTTATGGTCCTCTCCAAGGTTCCTAATCATCAAAACATCCATGGCATAAAGCGTAAGCTCTAAAATACAATTGATTAGGTAAGAACAAACTTGGAGATTTAGCTCTCATGCACATGTTCGTGTTGTCAGTCCATGCATTATTTGTATGGGAGTGATGTTCTCATCACCATCTCTTTAGGCGGTTAGTCCCTTGATTAAGAGAATGGCTATGATACCAATTCAGAGCACCTAGAGGGGGGTGAATAGGTGATCCTGCAAAAACTTAGCTCAAACAAACGTAAACTTGGTCTAAAATATGAGGTAAAGAGAATTAAAACCAAGTTTGAGAGTAGAGAGAAGAGAGAAATTCCTTTCACTTGATTGCTCTATCAAGATTTAATTTAGACTTAGAGCAATATCGCAAGTGAAGAATTGGGACGAGGAAAAGATAAAAATTGCAATAATGTAAATGGCACAAGAGACGGTAATTTTTATCCCGTAGTTCGGTCAAGCGTAATATGCTTGCCTCGTTGCGGCGTCCGAATGGACGAGGGTTGTACTTAACCCCTCTCAAGTGATCCAAAGATCAAACTTGAGTACCATGGTTCTTCCTTATGTTTCACAATATCCGGGTTGTGAGGGATCTCCACAAGTTAGAGTCTCTCACGCCTTACACAAGTGATCACAATCAAGACGAGTGTAAGGGAGAGAATAGAATACACACACAAGTGCACAACGAAGTAACAAGATGCACAAATGGAAAGAAGAGAGCGCAACAACAAAACGACAGATTAACGACTCAAGAAATGCGCTCAAATCTATCTAGAACACTTTGGAGCCGTGGTCGCGGAGTCTCGCAGTTATAGTGTGCTCAAAATATGCTTGGTGTTCTGCTCCATGCACCTAGGGGTCTCTTTTATAGCTCTAAGAGTCCTTGGAGCCGTTGAAGTCCCATTTGGAAGGCTCTAGTTGCCTTTTGTCTGTGGGTGCACCGGAATGTCCGGTGGCACATTGGACAACCACTATGCAACGACCACTAAATCGCAGGATTGGATGCCTTCCTTTTCAGGGTGGGCACCGGACTGTCCGGTGGCACACCAGACATGTCCGGTGACCATTCCCGACCGTTGCCTATTGACCTGGCCGGCGCTGATCACGTGGCCGACCGTTGGCGCGGGCGAAGAGCCGTTGCTCCCTAGAGCACGAGACATGTCCGGTGCATACCGGACTGTTTAGTGATTTTTAGCCAACGAGCCTTAGCGTTTTCCCAAGAGCAGCTAGTTGGGCTAGCTGACCAGGCCGGCACCGGACATGTCTGGTGGACACCGGATTGTCTAGTGGTGCCCAGTCTGGCCCAATGTCTCATGTCTTGAGCCAAACTTCTTTCCTTCTTTTTAACTCGTATTGAGAAGTTCCTTAGCACTTAGATGACCATTGTTAGCACCGAAAACAATTGACTAAGTGCTAGAAACATACCTTTATCACTTTGATTCATAGAGGTTTGCAATATGCCCATTCTCAAGCCCAAAAGTGTAAGCAACAGTAGTATTTATATCATTCGTGGGCGCTGCTAATTCCCCATGGGGTAACTCTATAATTTTCCAAGGTAAAAGAGCACCTGACCAATTCGAAACAAAAATAAAAAGGAACATAGTTCCAATAAAGGGAACCCAGGGACCATATTCTTCTCCAATCTGAGTTTTGCTCAAGTCTCGAATAAACTCAAGGACATATTCGAAGAAATTCTGACCATCGGTCGGGATGGTTTGTGGATTCCGAACAGCTATGATAACTGAACCTAGCAAAATAGTAATTACGACCCAAGAAGTGATGAGTACTTGGGCATGAATTTGGAAACCTCCTATTTGCCAATAGAAGTGTTGCCCTACTTCTACACCCGATATATCATATAACCCCTTGAGTGTTTTAATGGAACATGGTGTAATATTCATATTGTCCTATGATAAAAATTGAACTTCAAAAAAGGAATTCTTTTGATTCAAGCATCTCTTTCTCAACTCAGCAACTTGAAGTATTAATCTTATATTTAATATACCAAGAAATCACATCAGATCATAATATATATCAATACCCTATAATATATATCAATATTCCCCTTCTTTTATCTATGCAAAACAAAAAAGAATAGTAATTAATCCTATAAATCTACGCAGTTGCTCAAGAATTAACTATTCTTCTTAATCAACGATTTCTTATATAGAGAGAACGGCCCTCAGAAATTGCAAATACTAATTTGTTAAGAATTAATCGAATTGAAGTCATAGTGTCATCGTTGGCAGGAATCGATATATTCGCAAGATCTGGGTCACAATTTGTATCAACTAAAGAAATAGTAGGAATCCCCAAAATGGCACATTCCTGAAGAGCTATATACTCTTTTTGCTGATCAAGGACGATCACAATGTCAGGCAACCTCGTCATATATTTGATCCCGCCGAGATATCTTTGCAAGGTAGATAATTTTCTCTTTAAGATTGCCGCATCTCTTTTTGGGAGATGGTGGAATTTTCCCATTTTTTCTTCTGCTCTTAAGTCTCTAAATTGAGAAAGTCTAGTTTTGGTAATCGACCAATTCGTTAACATACCGTTGAACCACTTTTTATTAACATAATGACAACGAGACCTTATTGCAGCTGATGCTACTAAATCCGCTGCTCTTTTTTTGGTACCAACAATTAAGAAGCTTTTTCCCTGACTTGCTGCATCAAAAACTAAATCACAAGCTTCTGATAAAAAACGAGCTGTTCTAGCAAGATTTGTAATATGAGTACCTTTACGCTTTGCCGAGATGTAAGGGGCCATTTTGGGATTCCATTTCTTAATACCATGACCAAAATGAACTCCCGCTTCTATCATCTCTTTCAAATTGATGTTCCAATATCTTCTTGTCATTTTTTCCACACTTCCTTTTTATTTTTTATTTTTTCGTGTTACCATTACGGAATTCATTTCTTTTTGAAGATTAAGAAAGAGCCGAAATAGCTTGAAATACATAATAATTGTTCCAATGGAACCTTCTTGACCATTGATACACGGTATAAACATAGCCTTAATGAATTAACTGACTTCTTTTACTTATTAAAATACAATTTAAATTTAAGTACAAAATCAAAAATCAGACCTGTTAGCATTCTAAGGTCAAAAGTACAGTTTAAATTAAAGTAAAAAAATTGCTTTATGTATACTTAAATCGTATAAATATGGATAAACGGGGTCTCTGATGTTTCATAGAAATTGTTTGTTACGTAAGAATCAGAAGAAACTAATTCTGTATGGAGAAACAAAATATCTCTCATTTCCGACGCGAATAGATTTTTTTTGAATTTCGAAATAAAGGTTCTTGTCTTGTGGGGAACGATGCACAAATTTTTGGAATCCGGTACCAACAGGTATAATCCCCCCCAGAACTACGTTTTCTTTCAGACCTTTCAACCAATCAATACGACCTCGTAGGGCAACTTTTGCTAAAACTCGAGCAGTTTCTTGAAAACTTGCTTCAGATATGAAACTTTGGGTATTCAGGGAAGCCCTTGTTATTCCCAATAAGATTGCCCGATAATAGATCGATTCATCTAAAGCCCGCCCTGCTCGTTCCGCTCGCAGTAGTCCTATTAATTCCCTAGGTCAAAAAACATTAGACATTCCATCTTCGGAAACCCTTACTTTTGATGTTACTTGGCGTATAATAATCTCTATATGTCTATTATGGATCTGTACCCCTTTGGATCGATAAACCTTTTGGATCTTATTAACTAAAGAGATACGACTTTGGGCTATGGTTAGCTCAGCTCCAATCAAGAATCCCCAGGGAACCCCAAGAATTCTTGGTATACGTTCATTCCAATCCTCAATTCTCCTTTCGAGATTCGGCGATAGTGAATCAATTGAACGTGCTTCGAAGATTTGTTCTACTTTTGGAAGACCTTGCGTTATATCACTGGATCTCGATTTTTCATATATAAACGTAACTAACCTATCTCCTTTGTAAAGGATTTTTCCATAATGACCTTGAACAGTTGCTCCTATAGTGGCCAAATAAGGCTTAGCTGCTCTTAGAACAAAGGAGTCCATATTAACAATAAAAATTTGACCAGATTTTTTTATGTGTAATTTAAATAGACATAAATTTTCACAAATAAATTGTCCAAGGTGAATTATTGCCAATGTCTCTTCCCATGAGTCATGATGGAGAAAGTGCCAATTCAAATGGAATGGCTCCAACATGATGTTACTGTCAAAATTAGAAATCCTTTTATTTTCATCTATCAAAGAGTATTTAAGTCCTTGAAGTACTTGGAAGGTTTGTTTCAAATTGTCAAGGAACAAGTATTTTTTTTAACAAGATCTGATTATGCGTTAATAAATAGTAAGATGAAGAAAAATTCGATATACTAGGTACAATAACGCCTAAGAGCCCAAAAATATCTCAAATAGGAATTCTAGGATTCGATTCTTTTACCGCATTGGGATATTTAGAATTCTTGAATAAACCAATTCGAGAACAGTTGGATGCCAACAAAATCATCAAAGATGGATATTCTTTATTTCGATTCAACAAGGTGCCAATAACTTCTTGATGTTGGCTAAGTGATTGAATCTTCGCCTTGGAATAAAATGAATTGGTATTGTTGCGATCTAACCTATTATTGGGAATCAATCCTACACTTGTCCTATCATACCTTCTTCGTGTATACAAAATAGTAGACTTGACTAACTCAATTCTTAGGAAATCGCGAATTAGATCATTTGTTCTTACCTCAACAAGAGAAGCACGAGCTCCCTCTTTTTCTTCTTGTTCCCAATTCACTACTAAGCAAGTTCGAACGAATTGACTATTCGTGTGATAAATTCTTTGAGTTAACTTGCTATTTTCATGAGAAATAAAATTGACAAGTCGAAGTTGGAGATTATCCTCTTCTTGCAGGAGATCCTGCGGGAAAAGTGTTGCTAAATTTATCCCTTCGTCCATTTCATATGCGACTGCAGGTCGAACCGAAACAAAATACTTTTCCTTGCTTTTGAGAATTTTTTTCCGTTGAACATAAACCCAATTTTTCCTTTTTTTGATTCCTTAAAATCTTTTTTTTCTCTTTCTAGTGGTATCAAACTGCCACCTAATATCTTATCCGCCTCTTCAGGAAAATGAATATCTCCGGAAAAGATTTTGAGTTCTGTATGGCTTTTTTTTCTCTTCACTCGGACCAATCCACCTAGTCGACTTCTTGTATTTTTTGTGAGTTGTGTATCGACTCCAATAATACTATTGTCAAGTACCTTTAGGGATGAGGATCTCGGCAAGATATTGAGAGCACCTAGAGGGGGGGGTGAATAGGTGATCCTGTAAAACTTGAAAACTTAAGCCACAAAGACTTGGTTAAGCGTTAGCACAGTAAATGCCAAGTGGCTAGAGAGGAGTCTCAACAAAACACAATAACCACAAGAAATCAATCACAGAGATGGCACGGTGGTTATCCCGTGGTTCGGCCAAGACCAACGCTTGCCTACTCCACGTTGTGGCGTCCCAGCGGACGAGGGTTGCAATCAACCCCTCTCAAGCGGTCCAAAGACCCACTTGAATACCACGGTGTTTTGCTTGCTTTTCTCGATCCCGTTTGCGAGGAATCTCCACAACTTGGAGCCTCTCGCCCTTACACTTGAAGTTCACAAAGAAGCACAGAGCAAGGGAGGATTAGCAACGCACACAAGACACAAGAATCAGAGTGTCAACACGCACACAAGTCGCAACAAGAGCTCGCAACACAACCCAATGAGTTCACAACTCCACTAGAGCTCTATATGCTATCACAAAGAAACAAATGCGCAGAATCGAGGTCTTGGTGCTTAGGAATGTTGTAGGAATGCTTGGTATTCTCCTCCATGCGCCTAGGGGTCCCTTTTATAGCCCCAAGGCAGCTAGGAGCCGTTGAGATCATTCTAGGAAGGCTGATCTTGCCTTCTGTCGACTGGCGCACCGGACAGTCCGGTGCACACCGGACAGTCCGGTGCACACCGGACAATGTCCGGTGCCCGATTTCCTTGCAAAAATGGTGCAGTCGACCGTTGGTAGTCTGAGAGCCGTTGGCGCACCGGACATGTCCGGTGCACACCGGACAGTCCGGTGCCCCCTTCTAGCCGTTGGCTCGGCCACGTGTCCCGCGCAGATTGCGCGGCCGACCGTTGGCTCACCGGACAGTCCGGTGAATTATAGCCGTACGTCGTTGATGGTTTCCCGAGAGCGACGAGTTCGCCTGTGAACGGCCCACCGGACAGTCCGGTGAATTATAGTCGTACACCGCCGTCGAAGCCCCGAGAGCAGCATGTTCGCCAGAGCCAACCTGGCGCACCAGACACTGTCCGGTGCACCACCGGACAGTCCGGTGCTCCCAGACTGAGCAGAGTCTTGGCTGCTCGAGCCAAGGCATTTTCAATTGGTTTTTTTCTGTTTCCAGCACTTAGACACAATACATTAGTCCATAAAACAATGTACTAAGTCTAAGAAACATACCTTTATCCTTGATTTGTACTTTGTCCACCTTTTTACACTTAGGCACTTGTGTTGGACACTAAATCACCAAAATACTTAGAAATGGCCCAAGGGCACATTTCCCTTTCAATCTCCCCCTTTTTGGTGATTTATGCCAACACAACATAAAGCAAGTAGAACAAGTACAAAATCAATTCAAATAAGAACTCAAACTTGTTTTGATTCAATTTTGACATATATGGATCATCCTTTGTCACCACTTGGTTTGTTTTTGCAAATCAAACACAAATTTCTATCTCTAAGTGAAACATACTTGTTAAAACATAAAGAGAGTCATTACAAGAGAAATTGATTCAAGATTTCAAAAACTCCCCCTTTTCCCCATAATCAACATTTCTCCCCACAAGAAGCCAACTTTTGACAAGAGAGACAATAAAAGAGTTTTGACAAACCAAAAGCTCTATTCTACTATTTTCAAAATTTCTCAAGTGGTAGCTGATCCATTTATCGCTTTGGCCTTTATTTTCTCCCCCTTTGGCATCAAGCACTAAAACGGGATCAATCTTGGCCCTTTAACCCCATTGCCTTACCAAAATCTTCAACTAAGAGCAAATAGGCAATAAGAGTATAAAGATGAACTTGGAAAAGTTACTCTTTTCATCGGAGTGCAGTGGAAGTCTTGCATGGTCCAAGTCCACCTTTTCCCTTTCAATCCTCCTTTGAGACTAAAACAACCTCAAGCACATGGTTAGTTTCAAAGGGTCAAGTTGTAACATATCTCCCCCTAAATATGTGCATCACTTGCACAGGGACTTGTGAGATCCGGGGAGTGCTTGTACAACTTGAGCACCACAATAAGCAACAAAATGCATAAGGAACATGATCAAAGGCATAAACACATGTATGCTCTAAATCAATCCAAGTTCCGCGAATCTAGGACATTTAGCTCACTACGCAGCCTGCAAAAGGTCTTTTCATCTAAAGGCTTGGTAAAGATATCGGCTAGCTGGTTCTCGGTGCTAACATGAAACACTTCGATATCTCCCTTTTGCTGGTGGTCTCTCAAAAAGTGATGCCAGATGTCAATGTGCTTTGTGCGGCTATGCTCAACAGGATTTTCCGCTATTCGGATAGCACTCTCATTATCACATAGGAGTGGGACTTTGCTCAGATTGTAGCCAAAGTCCCGAAGGGTTTGCCTCATCCAAAGTAGTTGCGCGCAACACTGTCCTGCGGCAACATACTCGGCCTCAGCGGTGGATAGGGCAACGGAAGTTTGTTTCTTAGAGTTCCACGACACCAGGGACCTTCCTAAGAATTGGCACGTCTCCGATGTACTCTTCCTATCGACCTTACATCCAGCATAGTCGGAATCTGAATATCCAATCAAGTCAAAGTTAGACCCCTTTGGATACCAGATCCCGAAGCAAGGCGTAGCGACTAAATATCGAAGAATCCGCTTCACAGCCACTAAGTGACACTCCTTAGGATCGGATTGATATCTAGCACACATGCATACGCTAAGCATAATATCCGGTCTACTAGCACACAAATAAAGTAAAGACCCTATCATAGACCGGTATGCTTTTTGATCAACGGACTTACCTCCTTTGTTGAGGTCGGTGTGCCCGTCAGTTCCCATTAGCGTCTTTGCGGGCTTGGCGTCCTTCATCCCAAACCGCCTTAGCAAGTCTTGCGTGTACTTTGTTTGGGAGATGAAGGTGCCGTCCTTGAGTTGCTTCACTTGGAACCCAAGGAAGTAGTTCAACTCGCCCATCATCGACATCTCGAATTTCTGCGTCATCACCCTGCTAAACTCTTTACAAGACTTTTGGTTAGTAGAACCAAATATTATGTCATCGACATAAATTTGGCACACAAAAAGATCGCCATCACAAGTCTTAGTGAAAAGAGTTGGATCGGCTTTCCCAACCTTGAAAGCATTAGCAATTAAAAAGTCTCTAAGGCATTCATACCATGCTCTTGGGGCTTGCTTAAGTCCATAGAGCGCCTTAGAGAGCTTACACACGTGGTCGGGGTACCGTTCATCCTCGAAGCCAGGGGGTTGCTCCATGTACACCTCCTCCTTGATCGGCCCGTTGAGGAAAGCGCTCTTCACATCCATTTGGTACAACCTGAAAGAATGGTGAGCGGCATATGCTAGCAAAATACGAATTGATTCTAGCCTAGCCACAGGAGCGAACGTCTCCTCAAAGTCCAAACCTGCGACTTGGGCATAACCTTTTGCCACAAGTCGAGCCTTGTTCCTCGTCACCACCCTGTGCTCGTCCTGTTTGTTGCGAAACACCCATTTGGTTCCCACAATATTTTGCTTGGGACGAGGCACCAGTGTCCAAACTTCATTGCACTTGAAATTGTTGAGTTCCTCCTGCATGGCCAACACCCAGTCCGGATCCAGCAAGGCCTCTTCTACCCTGAAAGGCTCAATAGAAGAGACAAAGGAGTAATGCTCACAGAAATTAACTAATCTTGAACGAGTAGTTACTCCCTTGCTAATATCACCCAATATTTGGTCGACGGGATGATCCCTTTGGATCGTCGCTCGAACTTGGGTTGGAGGTGCCTGAGGTGCTTCTTCCTCTTCAACTTGATCATCCTGCGCTCCCCCTTGATCATGCGCCTCCACTTGAGGTACTTGTTCGTCATCTTGGGTTAGGGGATGCACCATAGTTGAGGAAGACGGTTGATCTTGCTCCAATTGTTCCTGAGGCCGCACATCTCCAATCACCATGGTGCGTATCGCGACCGTTGGAACGTCTTCTTCATCTACATCATCAAGATCAACAACTTGATCTTTTGGAGAGCCATTAGTCTCATCAAATACAACGTCGCTAGAGACTTCAACCAAACCCGATGATTTGTTGAAGACCCTCTTCGCCTTTGTATTTGAATCATAACCTAATAAAAACCCTTCTACAGCTTTGGGAGCAAATTTAGAGGTTCTACCTTTCTTCACAAGAATATAACACTTGCTCCCAAATACACGAAAGTATGACACATTAGGTTTGTTACCAGTTAGCAGCTCATATGAAGTCTTTTTGAGGAGGCGGTGAAGGTAGACCCTGTTGATGGCGTGGCAAGCCGTGTTCACGGCTTCCGACCAAAAACGCTCGGGAGTCTTGAACTCTCCAAGCATAGTCCTCGTCATGTCAATGAGCGTCCTGTTCTTCCTTTCTACCACACCATTTTGCTGAGGTGTGTAGGGAGCGGAGAACTCGTGCTTGATCCCCTCCTCCTCAAGGAACTCCTCTACTTGAAGGTTCTTGAACTCGGACCCATTGTCGCTTCTTATCTTCTTCACCTTGAGCTCAAACTCATTTTGAGCTCTCCTTAGGAAGCGCTTGAGGGTCCCTTGGGTTTCAGACTTATCCTGCAAAAAGAACACCCAAGTGAAGCGGGAAAAGTCATCAACAATAACTAGACCATACTTACTTCCTCCTATGCTCAGATAGGCGACGGGTCCGAAGAGGTCCATATGCAGCAGCTCCAGAGGTCTTGAAGTGGTCATCACATTCTTGCTGTGATGTGCTCCTCCCACTTGTTTACCTGCTTGACAAGCTGCACAAGGTCTATCTTTTTCGAACTGCACGTTAGTCAAACCTATCACGTGTTCTCCCTTTAGAAGCTTGTGAAGGTTCTTCATCCCCACATGTGCTAAGCGGTGATGCCACAGCCAGCCCATGCTAGTCTTAGCAATTAAGCATGCATCTAGACCGGCCTCCTCTTTTGCAAAATCAACTAAATAGAGTTTGCCGTCTAATACACCCTTAAAAGCTAATGAACCATCACTTCTTCTAAAGACAGACACATCTACATTTGTAAATAGACAATTATATCCCATATTACATAATTGACTAACAGATAGTAAATTATATCCAAGAGACTCAACTAAAAACACATTAGAGATAGAGTGTTCATTTGATATTGCAATCTTGCCTAAGCCTTTCACCTTGCCTTGGTTCCCATCACCGAATATGATTGAATCTTGGGAATCCTTATTCTTGACGTAGGAGGTGAACATCTTCTTCTCCCCGTCATATGGTTTGTGCATCCGCTGTCGATAATCCAGCTTGAACCCCCGGATGCATAAACCTGCAAGGCAAATTTAGGCTTGGGTCTTAGGTACCCAACTCTTGTTGGGTCCTACAAGGTTAGTCACAATTGTCTTAGGGACCCAAATGCAAGTTTTATCACCCTTGCATTTTGCCCCTAATTTTCTAGCAACTATCTTCCTATCCTTTCTACAAATAGTAAAGGAAGCATTTAAAACATGATAAATTGTAGAGGCTCCATTCATAACTTTCCTAGGAACATGAACAATATTCTTTCTAGGCACATGATGAATATTTTTCCTAGGCATATCTCTACCATGCATATAGGAAGAACTGGGAGCAAACATAGCATAAGAATCATAGGCATGTGAATCAAAAGCATTACAACTCCTATGAGACTGTCTTCTATCATTGTACATAAAAGCATGGTTCTTTTTAGTACTACTTGCCATAGGGGCCTTCCCTTTCTCCTTAGCGGAGATGGGAGCCTTATGGCTTGTTAAGTTCTTGGCTTCCCTCTTGAAGCCAAGCCCATCCTTAATTGAGGGGTGTCTACCAATCGTGTAGGCATCCCTAGCAAATTTTAGTTTATCAAAATCACTTTTGCTAGCCTTAAGTTGGGCTTTAAGACTAGCCATTTCATCATTTAACTTTGCAATAGAAGCTATGTGTTTACTACTAGCATCAATATCAAAATCTTTACATCTATTGCAAATAACAACATTTTCTACACAAGTTGTTGATTTACTAGCTATTTCTAACTTAGCATTCAAATCATCATTAATGCTCCTTAAGCTAGAAATTGTCTCATGGCAAGAAGATAATTCACAAGAAAGCATTTCATTTCTCTTAACTTCTAAGGCATGAGATTTTTGTGCTTCTACAAATTTGTCATGTTCTTCATACAACAAGTCCTCTTGTTTTTCTAAAAGCCTATTCTTATCATTCAAGGCATCAATCAATTCATTAATTTTATCAACCTTGGTTCTATCTAGGCCCTTAAATAAACATGAATAATCTATTTCATCCTCATCACTAGATTCGTCCTCACTTGAAGAAGCATAAGTAGAGTTTCGAGTACATACCTTCTTCTCCCTTGCCATAAGGCATGTGTGACACTCGTTGGGGAAGAGGGATGACTTGTTGAAGGCGGTGGTGGCGAGTCCTTCATTGTCGGAGTCGGACGAGGAGCAATCCGAATCCCACTCCTTGCCAAGATGTGCCTCGCCCTTTGCCTTCTTATAGTTCTTCTTCTTCTCCCTCTTGTTCCCTTGATCCTGATCACTATCATTGTCGGGACAGTTAGCAATAAAATGACCAAGCTTACCACATTTGAAGCATGAGCGCTTCCCCTTTGTCTTGGTCTTGCTTGGCTGCCCCTTGCGACCCTTTAGCGCCGTCTTGAATCTTTTGATGATGAGGGCCATCTCCTCATCATTAAGTCCGGCCGCCTCAATTTGTGCCACCTTGCTAGGTAGCGCCTCCTTGCTTCTTGTTGCCTTGAGAGCAAGGGGTTGAGGCTCGTTGATTGGACCATTCAATGCATCGTCCACGTATCTTGCCTCCTTGATCATCATTCGCCCGCTTACGAATTTTCCAAGGACTTCTTCGGGCGACATTTTGTTGTACCTGGGATTCTCACAAATATTATTCACCAAATGAGGATCAAGAACGGTAAAGGACCTTAGCATCAATCGGACGACGTCGTGGTCCGTCCATCGCGTGCTTCCGTAGCTCCTTATTTTGTTGATAAGGGTCTTGAGCCGGTTGTAGGTTTGGGTTGGCTCCTCGCCCCTTATCATCGCGAATCGTCCAAGCTCTCCCTCCACCAACTCCATCTTGGTGAGCAAGGTGACGTCGTTCCCCTCATGAGAAATCTTGAGGGTGTCCCAGATCTGCTTGGCATTGTCCAAGCCGCTCACTTTATGGTATTTGTCCCTGCACAAGGATGCTAACAACACAGTAGTGGCTTGTGCATTTCTATGAATCTGTTCATTAATAAAAATAGGACTATCCGAGCTATCAAACTTCATTCCATTCTCAACAATCTCCCATATGCTTGGATGGAGAGAGAATAGGTGACTACGCATTTTATGGCTCCAAAATCCGTAGTCCTCCCCATCAAAGTGTGGAGGCTTGCCGAGAGGAATGGAGAGCAAATGTGAATTTGAACTTTGAGGAATACGCGAATAATCGAAAGAAAAGTTTGAGTTAACCGTCTTTCGTTTGTCGTAGTCATTGTCGTCGTTGTCCTTATGAGAAGAAGTGGATTCATCACTGTCGTCGTAGTAGACGATCTCCTTGATGCGTCTCGACTTCTTCTTCCTTCCATCTTTGCGTCTATGGCCCGAGCCCGAGTCGGTAGGCTTATCATCCTTAGGCTCGTTGACGAAGGACTCCTTCTCTTTGTCGTTGATCACGATTCCCTTCCTCTTAGGATCCATCTCTTCGGGCGATTAGTCCCTTTGTGAAGAGAACGACTCCGATACCAATTGAGAGCACCTAGAGGGGGGTGAATAGGTGATCCTGTAAAACTTGAAAACTTAAGCCACAAAAACTTGGTTAAGCGTTAGCACAGTAAATGCCAAGTGGCTAGAGAGGAGTCTCAACAAAACACAATAACCACAAGAAATCAATCACAGAGATGGCACGGTGGTTATCCCGTGGTTCAGCCAAGACCAACGCTTGCCTACTCCACGTTGTGGCGTCCCAACGGACGAGGGTTCCAAAGACCCACTTGAATACCACGGTGTTTTGCTTGCTTTTCTCGATCCCGTTTGCGAGGAATCTCCACAACTTGGAGCCTCTCGCCCTTACACTTGAAGTTTACAAAGAAGCACAGAGCAAGGGAGGATTAGCAACGCACACAAGACACAAGAATCAGAGTGTCAACATGCACACAAGTCGCAACAAGAGCTCGCAACACAACCCAATGAGTTCACAACTCCACTAGAGCTCTATATGCTATCACAAAGAAACAAATGCGCGGAATCGAGGTCTTGGTGCTTAGGAATGTTGTAGGAATGCTTGGTATTCTCCTCCATGCGCCTAGGGGTCCCTTTTATAGCCCCAAGGCAGCTAGGAGTCGTTGAGAGCATTCTAGGAAGGTTGATCTTGCCTTCTGTCGACTGGCGCACCGGACAGTCCGGTGCACACCGGACAATGTCCGGTGCCCGATTTCCTTCCAAAAATGGCGCAGTCGACCGTTGGTAGTCTGAGAGCCGTTGGCGCACCGGACATGTTCGGTGCACACCGGACAGTACAGTGCCCCCTTCTAGCCGTTGGCTCGGCCACGTGTCCCGCACAGATTGCGCGACCGACCGTTGGCTCACCGGACAGTCCGGTGCACACCGGACAGTCCGGTGAATTATAGTCGTACGTCGTTGATGGTTTCCCGAGAGCGACGAGTTCGCCTGTGAACGGCCCACCAGACAGTCCGGTGAATTATAGCCGTACACCGCCGTCGAAGCCCCGAGAGCAGCCTGTTCGCCAGAGCCAACCTGGCGCACCAGACACTGTCCAGTGCACCACCGGACAGTCCGGTGCTCCCAGACTGAGCAGAGTCTTGGCTGCTCGAGCCAAGGCATTTTCAATTGGTTTTTTTCTGTTTCCAGCACTTAGACACAATACATTAGTCCATAAAACAATGTACTAAGTCTGAGAAACATACCTTTATCCTTGATTTGTACTTTGTCCACCTTTTTACACTTAGGCACTTGTGTTGGACACTAAATCACCAAAATACTTAAAAATGGCCCAAGGGCATATTTCCCTTTCAGATATGCAGTTCTTGAAGAATGAAAAAAATGATCTACTTCTTTTTGGTATTTTAGACTAAATTCTTTTGTTCCTCGATGCTCAATAAAACCCTCTTTTTTAATGATAGAATCTTCCTCCGGGCTCCCATATTCGTCTTCTGAGTCTTCCTCTGAGTCTTCTTCTGAGTCTTCTTCTAAAGTCCCATATTCCTTCTCTGAGCCATCTTCAGAGCTCCCATGTTCTTCTTCTGATTCTTCCTCTAGGATTTCATATTCGCCCTCTCCCTCTCGAGTCCTATATTTGTTCTCTAGGCTCCCATATTCTTCCTCTGAGTCTTTCTCTAGAGTCCTATATTCGTCCTCTAGGATCCCATATTCATCTTCTAGGGTTTCATATTCGTCCTCTAGAGTCCTATATTCGTCTTCTAGGATTTTATATTCGCCCTCTCCCTCTCGGGTCCTATATTTATTCTCTGGGCTTGGAATAGGCCCTGCCCTGGTTCGAGAACGATAATACGAATACGACTGAGGACGAATACGCTATCCTCGAAACTCCCTGTATGGTCGAGAATGAATGGATTCCCCTATGGCAATTTCTTATTCCTGCTATCATAGCCTGGCTGGGATCAAACTTTTGCACTTGATTGCTTCAATTTGCTTTCTAAACACCTGTGTATGCTCATATGAGGAGTGTTAATTCATAGTGGTGTGTTGAGCATTTAATCACCAAAACACTTAAAAATAGCCCGAAGGCATATTTCCCTTTCAATTAGTCGCACAACGTAGGGATTCGTCCATCTTATGCTCCCATAGTTACAGATTTGGTTCACCAGGGTCTTGAGCCTGTTGTACGTTTTAGTTTGCTCTTCATCGTGAACCTCCCAAATTCACCTTCGATGAGCTCCATCTTGGTGATCATTGTCATGTCATTGCCCTCGTGAGCGATCTTTAATGTGTCCCAAATCTCTTTGGCATTGTCTAGACTACTCACTTTGTTATATTCCTTCCTGCATAAAGAGGCTAACACCACAATAGTAGCTTGGGCATTTTTATGAATCATCCCTTGAAGATAAATAGCATTATGATTTTTATCATCAGTATCTAAAACATGCATTCCATTTTCTACTATGTCCCAAATACTAGGATGAAGATAAAAATAAATGGCTACGCATTTTATGGCTCCACTAAGAATAATCCTCCCCATCAAAGTGAGGAGGCTTGGCTAGAGGGATAGAGAGCAAATACACATTTGAATTGTATGAAATGAGGAAATAATTAAAATACATTTTAGAGTAATCATGTTTGACTGTCTTTTTCTTTGAAGAGGAGTCATCGGCGTACTTGTGTGAAGAGGAGGAGGAGTGACTATCGTAGTAAACGATCTTTTTTATCCTCTTCTTCTTCTTTCCATCCTTTTGCTAGATCCCGAGTCGACGGTTTGTCCTCCCTAGGTCGAGTCGTTGGTGGGGATCTTCTCCTTCTCCTCGATCACCTTCACCTTCCCTTTAGCGCCGTCGCTAGCCATCTCTTGGGTTATTAGACCCAACAGAAGAGACCTTCTATGATACCAATTGAGAGCGTCTCGAGGGGGGTGAATAGGTGATCCTGCAAAAAAAGATTCAAAACACACAAACTTGGTTTAATAATTGAGTTAGAGTAGACTAAAACCAAGTTTGAATGGAGAAGATGGTCGAAAAGTTCTCTTCACTTGATCGCTCTTCCAAGATATGAAAGATTCTAAGAGCAATATTCCAAGTGACTTGAGAGAACTAAGGAAAAAGGAAATATCACAATAAGGTAAATGAGACAAGAGACACAACGATTTTTATCCCATGGTTCTACCAAAGCCTACCTCCACGTTGTGGTGTCCTGTTTTAGACAAGGGTTGTAATCAACCCCTCTCAAGTGATCATCTAGATCAACTTGAGTGCCAAGGTTTTCCCTTATATAAAGTATCTCTGTTTGTGAGGAATCTCCACAACTTGGAGCCTCTCATAGCCTTACTGTCGGCGTCTCGAGACCAGGGGGTCTCTAAGCCGACGAGTGAGTGTGCCGCGTGCCCCAGCCCAGATGGGTCGAGCGCGTGGGAGAGCGCGAAGGGGGGAAGCGAGGTGGCCGGAGACGGGCGTGAGAGAGGTGGAAATCCTGCGGCCTTCGTGTTCGTCCCGCGCCCAGGTCGGGTGCACTTGCAGTAGGGGGTTACAAGCGTCCACGTGGGTGAGGGAAGCGAGCGGCCCCAAGAGAGCGCCTGCCCCGTCCTCGTCCCCACGCGGCCAACCTTCTCTAAGAAGGCCCTGGTCCTTCCTTTTATAGGCGTAAGGAGAGGATCCAGGTGTACAAATGGGGTGTAGCAGAGTGCTACATGTCTAGCGGGGGGAGAGCTAGCGCCCTAAGTACATGCCAATGTGGCAGCCGGAGAGATCTTGGCACCCTGCTGGTGTGGTGTCGTGGCTGTCGGAGGAGCAACGGAGCCTGGCGGAGGGACAGCTGTCGGAGCGGTTGGGTCCTTGCTGACGTCCCCCTGCTTCCGTAAGGGAGCTGAGAGCCGCCGTCGTCACAGGGCTAGCGGGGCGCCATCATTGCCTATCTGGCGGAGCTAGCCAGATGGGACACCGGTCTCATTCTCTGTGGCCCGAGTCGGCTCGGGGTAGAGTGATGATGGCGCTTCCTGTTGACGTGGCGGGCCTGTGCCCTAGGTCGGGCGACGTGGAGGCTCCTCCGAAGCCGGGGTTGAATCTGTCTTCCATGGCCGAGGCCGAGCCCGAGCTCCTGGGTCGGGCGAGGCGGAGGTTGTTCGGCAGAGGCCAGGGAGGAGTCCGAGCCCTGGGGTCGGGCGAAGCGGAGTTCGTCGTCTTCTGAGGCTGAGCCCGAGTCCGAGCCCTGGGTCGGGCGAAGCGGAGTTCGCCGTCTTTCGGGGCCTTAGCCTGAGTCCGAGCCCTGGGTCGGGCGGAGCGGAGTTCGCCGTCTTCCGGGGCCTTAGCCCGTGTCCGAGCCCTGGATCGGGCGGAGCGGAGTTCGCCATCTTCCGGGGCCTTAGCCCGAGTCCGAGCCCTGGGTCGGGCGGAGCGGAGTTCGCCGTCTTCCGGGGCTTTAGCCCGAGTCCGAGCCCTGGGTCGGGCGGAGCGGAATTCGCCGTCTTCTGGGGCCTTAGCCCGAGTCCGAGCCCTGGGTCGGGCGGAGCGGAGTTCGCCGTCTTCCGGGGCTTTAGCCCGAGTCCGAGCCCTGGGTCGGGCAGAGCGGAGTTTCCTATGGCGCCTTTGGCAAGGCCTGGCTGCCTGTCAGTCTCACTCTGTCAAGTGGCACTTTGCGTTGAATGCTCCTGCGACTCGGTCGGTCGGTGCGGCGATTTAGTCAGGGTTGCTTCTTAGCGAAGGCAAGGCCTCGGGCGAGCCGGAGATGTGTCCGCCGTTAAAGGGGGGGGCTCGGGTGAGACGGAAACCCCTGGGGGTCGGCTGCCCTTGCCCGAGGCTAGGCTCGGGCGAGGCGTGATCGAGTCGCTCGTATGGACTGATCCCTGACGTAATCGCACCCATCAGGCCTCTGCAGCTTTATGCTGATGGGGGTTACCAGCTGAGAATTAGGCGTCTTGAGGGTACCCCTAATTATGGTCCCCGACAGTAGCCCCCGAGCCTCGAAGGGAGTGTTAGCACTCGCTTGGAGGCTTTCGTTGCACTTTTTTGCAAGGGGACCAGCCTTTCTCGGTTGCATTTTGTTCCGGTGGGTGCACGCGAGCGCACCCGCCGGGTGTAGCCCCCGAGGCCTCGGAGGAGTGGTTTCACTCCTTCGAGGTCTTAATGCCTTGCGTAATGCTTCGGCTGGTCTGGTTGTTCCCTCATGCGAGCAGCTGTAGCCCGGGTTCACGGTCGGGGCCCAAGTTCTCGGGCTGGTATGTTGACGCTGTCAACGGTTCGGCCGGAGCCGGGTTTGCGAGAGCAGCCCCCGAGCCTCCGCACAGGGCGAGAGGGCGATCAGGGACAGACTCGGCTTTTTTACATACGCCCCTACGTCGCCTTTTCGCAAGGAGGAGGGGGGGGGAGAGCGCCATGTTACCCTCGATGGGCACCGAACATGGTGTCTCCGGTGAGCTGCAAGCGGGTAATCCGAGTGGACGTCCGTGCCCCGTTCGTTAGGGGTCGGCTAGGGGCCCAGAGGCACGCCCAAAAGTACCTGCGGGTGATCTGCCGGACCCGGTCCCCTGGCGACGGGGTCCGAGGGCTCGATGCCTCCCTCCGATGGGATTCCGTTACAAGATCGCTCCCTCTGGTCTCGGAAACGTCCTAGGGTACCTCGGGAGCGCAGCCCGAGCCTTGGTTATGTATCGAACATACCCCTGGTCATCCCTCGCTCGGTGTCTGAGGCGACTATGAACCCTTCGGGGGCCAGCCTTCGAACCCCTGATCAGTAATGGGCGCGGAGCCCGAGTAGCCTGAGGCGGCCGTGGAACCCTTCGGGGGGCCGGCCTTCGAACCTCTGACCAGTAGTGGGTGTCGGGCCCACGCGATCTGAGGTGGCTGTTGAACCCTTCGGGGGGCCAGCCTTCGAACCTCTGATCAGTAAGGAGGCTCGGAGCCTGGTTCCTTCACGGGGAAGGATTCCTTTCGGGGTATCCCCCTTTCCCGGTCCCTGTCGCAAGAGATAGAGAAAAGAGGAAAAAGGGAAAAGGATACGAAACCGAACGACGCGGTGTACCTTTTTTGGCGCGGTTGTTTCGGCGAAGGCGAAGCGTCGCCCGCTGCTCCTGCCAGAAACGCCGCCTGTCCAGCCACGGAGTTAATGCGACGGGGCGAGTAGTTGGCGGGGCAGCCGTTGCGCGTGCGCGAGCCGTTCGAGGAACGGATCACGGGCGTGTTGTCTTCACACCGTGAGAGGGGGTTCTCTTGCTGCCCCCGGATGGGACGTGAGCTTGGCTGACGACGTGACCGCTGCTCCCGCGCGCCTGCCACCGTCACTACTGCCGGCCCACTTTTGGCCGTGTTGGCCGCCGCGTCAGGCTGGCGCTGCTGGGTCGCGCGCTGGGTCGCCTCGAGTCGCGGTATCGGTTCCGCAATCGAGGAGGCACGGTGGCGGCGCAGGCGGTGCGGTTGCTTGCATGCAGCATCCGGCGCGCCAGTTGCGCGACGTGTGGGCCTGGGCCTCCATGCTGGTGTGTCGGGAGTTGGAGAAGTGCGTCCACTTGGCGCGGTTGCATGCCGCCTGCATGGCTGCCCGCCCCTTTCGCCCGTTGGTCTGGGCAAAAGTGGAGGGTCACTTGTAACCGCTGGGCGGTTGCGTGCGCCACGCGCGGCGGTTTGGCCTCTTCTGCTCGGAGCCGGTATGCATGACATGCGGGATCCAGCCCCCGCGCCGCAGGGGAGGGCTTTGGAGCGTGTTGGAGAAGACTCCGCCCATGACGGTTGGGGGCGCACGTAGGGAGAGTTGCCTTTAAAAGGAGGGCGACCCCTTTCGTAAGGCGGCCATGTCTCCTCGCTCCCTTATGCGCCGCGCCTTTCCACCTTCCAAGCCCCCGGATGGGGGGAACCCGCCGTCTTTTCGCCTCATCGTTGGAGGAACGCAACTCCGTGGGAGTTGGTACCTTTCAGCCATCGTTCGGCTTCAAGGATTTTCATCACTCAGCCCGGTTGCTCCCCTCCGCTGGTGGTCACCCGAGACGGTGACCACCAGCTCCTGGGTGGGGAGGAGCAAGCCGGGCTGCGATCTTGGTCCCACCCTCAGCTTCAAGGATGTTCATCATCCTCGCTGGGGTGGGTGCCGGGCTGAGCCGGCGCTCTACCTCTCGCGCGGGTTCGTGGGTCATCCTTTCCCGCGGCATTCGGGGGAGAGGGCGCTCACTGGCCCTGCGGGCGGCCCGGACTTCGACAACGCGGGGCTAGTCGACGGCAGGCGTCGTCACCTCCAGCGTGTCGGGTTCGTCGGCTTGGCTCCCGGCGGCCCCTTCTGCAGGAGGGCGGCTGCCGCGCCGTGTACACGGGAGGACCACCCTAGATGCCGCGCGCTGCTAGGGCGGCGTTCGTGTTCTGGGGTGGTCCTGCCTTTGCACCGGGACGGTGCCTTTACACGGAGGCCGGCGCCCCACTCGTCCGGGAGGATTTGAGTGGGGATCTGCCGGAGGGCTGATGGCTCCTGCCGTCGGTGCCGAGGCGGAGGTGGCTCGAGAAGTCCCTGTCGCCGACGGGATCACCGCCACCATCCGCGCTTCGGGCCTCCGGCTCTTTGTACTTGTCCTCGCCCCTCGAGCGTCGGCATGGGCGAGGGCAAGACTGCAGCAATGCCTACCCTGAGGCCTGCGCTGCTGCGGTTCGGCCATCTGGAGTGGGGGCCATTGTCGTCGTAGTCAGAGCGGGCGGCGGCGAGCCGCTCGTCAGTCTTCTGTAGCCCCGCAGGCCCGCCCCTATCGAGCGGGGTTGTTCGTACCTGCGGAGGGGGAACCGGAGTTCCGTTTGTAATGGCACTTCGAATGCCAGGGTTTTTGTTCATTACGGCTTTCGGGGCCTGAACATGTATGTAACGTCGGCACAGAGCCGTGTTTTTTCCTCATTTTTGAGCGCTAAGACTCGTCTGTTGATTATCTGAATCGCTTCACCAAGCATGAGTCGCCCCGTGTCAAGGTGACGAGTGAGGTATCCGTATCCCGGAGGCGTAGGAGTCCCTCGGCTCGGTCGGCCTTGCTGTCCGAGGCTCCTCTAGCTTAGTTAAAGAGACCCCTCGGCCGCTCTTTGACGAGCCGAGGCCAGGGGTAGCGATATCAGTATGAACAGAGGCGGAGTCGGCTCGAGAATGAAACCTGGTTGGCCGGAGCCTAGCCGGGTTGTCCGTTAGCAGGACCGATGCCGGAGTTGATCAGCCGAGGCCTCGGACCGGGCTGGCGCCCTTAGAAGATGGTTGGTCGAGGCCCCAGGGGTAACCGGCCGAGCCGCCCGCTCGGGCCGGATTCCTGGAGAAGTCCCTGGCAGCGATTGCCCGGGCGTGGTGATGACGTCGTCCTTCGGAGCGGAGATCCTCGGACCGCGTCGCCGTCCGAGGCTAGGTCGGGCCTCGCCGAAGGTGTCGTCGATGCCGAGAGTGTTGCTGCCCCCTTCCAGCGTCAAGACCCGAGCCTGCAGGATCAGATTGTCTTGTAGCGTGTGCCTTGTGCGGCCGCCGAGGCCAGAACACACACCCTCGCTGCGTTGTAAAGCTGCGTCTCTTTTCCTCTTGTTTCGAGTATCTGAACTTTTTGTCGGTAACAGGGATGTTTGTGCGAGCGAGAGTTGCTTCTCGCGGAAGGTGATGAGTGAGGTATCCGTATCCCGGAGGCGTGGGAGTCCCTCGGCTCGGTCGGCCTTGCCGCTTACGCATACTTTCACCCGTCCATGAGGCCCTGTCACCGACTCGGTCGAGAAGGCTCGAAGGATCGCTTCGGCAGAAGGGCTTCCGAACGTAAAGACTTGTTCGATCCGCGGAGCCACTTTATCCGAACGCGAGTTACTTATCACAGAAGGTGATGAGTGAGGTATCCGTATCCCAGAGGCGTAGGAGTCCCTCGGCTCGGTCAGCCTTGGCTGCTTACGTGTACTCCGTCGTTTCCAGGACCCACTTTTTGAAGTAGTCAAAAAGCACGAAAGATATTCTGGTAAAAGAGATCTTTTTTCGAGGAAAATTTTGACGCAGAGGGGGTTTCCCCCTTTTAGCCCCCGAGGGAGGGTCGGGCTTTGCCGAGGCGAGGCCGACCCTTCCTTGTTGACTAAACTTTGCGTGGGTGCGAGGTATATGAACAACTTGGAAACATCTTAAGGGTAGAAGCGACGTAGCTGTTGGATGTTCCAAGCGTTGCCGTAGACTTCGCCTTGACTGTTGGCCAGCTTGTACGTTCCGAGCTTCAGAACTTTGGCGATGACGAATGGCCCCTCCCAGGGGGGCGTGAGCTTGTGCCTCCCTCGGGCGTCTTGCCGCAGCCGAAGTACCAGGTCGCCCACCTGGAGGTCCCGGGGTCGGACCCCTCGGGCGTGGTAGCGCCGCAGGGACTGCTGATACCGCGCCGAGTGTAGTAAGGCCCTGTCCCGAGCCTCTTCCAGCTGGTCCAGCGAGTCTTCTCGGCTAGCTTGGTTGCTTTGATCGTCGTAGGCCCTCGTCCTCGGGGAGCTGTATTCCAGGTCAGTGGGCAAGACGGCCTCGTCCCCGTAGACCAGGAAGAACAGCGTGAAACCCGTGGCTCGGCTCGGCGTTGTCCTAGGCTCCAGACCACCGAGGGGAGTTCCTTCATCCATCGCTTGCCGAACTTGTTGAGGTCGTTGTAAATCCGAGGCTTGAGCCCTTGTAGCATCATGCCGTTGGCACGCTCTACTTGCCCATTCGTCATGGGATGAGCCACGGCGGCCCAGTCCACCCGGATGTGGTGATCCTCGCAAAAATCCAAGAATTTTCTGCCGGTGAACTGGGTGCCGTTGTCGGTGATGATGGAGTTTGGGACCCCGAAGCGATGGATGATGTTGGTGAAGAACGCCACCGCCTGCTCGGACCTGATGCTGTTCAGGGGTCGGACCTCGATCCACTTGGAGAATTTGTCGATGGCGACCAGCAGGTGCGTGTAGCCCCCGGGCGCCTTCTGCAAGGGACCGACGAGGTCCAGACCCCACACAGCAAAGGGCCAGGTGATGGGTATCGTATGCAGAGCCTGAGCGGGCAGGTGGGTCTGCTTCGCATAGAATTGACACCCTTCGCAGGTGCGGACAATTCTAGTAGCATCGGCCACCGCCGTTGGCCAGTAGAAGCTTTGCCGGAAAGCATTCCCGACGAGGGCTCGGGGCGCTGCGTGATGGCCGCAAGCCCCCGAGTGTATCTCTTGCAGGAGTTCCTGACCTTCGGTGATGGAGATGCATCGCTGGAGGATGCCCGAGGGACTGCGGTGGTAGAGCTCCTTCCCATCGCCCAGCAGGACGAACGACTTGGCGCGTCGCGCTATCCGCCGAGCCTCGGCTCGGTCGAGGGGCAGCTCTCCTTGGCGGAGATATTGCAGGTACGGGGTCTGCCAATCTCGATCAGGCGTGGCCCCGCTCTGCTCCTCCTCGATGTGCAGCGCCTCACCCTCGGGGGCCGAGGGTACCTCGGGCTGAACCGAGGACGCCTCGGGCTCGACCGAGGGTGCCTCGGGCTGGACCGAGGGTGCCTCGGGCTCGGGCGTGTCGTTGATCTTGACGGAGGGCTGATGCAGATCCCGGGAGAAGACGTCCGGGGGAACCGTTGTTCGCCCCGAGGCTATTTTTGCCAGCTCGTCCGCAGTCTCGTTGTAGCGCCGAGCGATGTGGGTAAGCTCGAGCCCGTAGAACTTGTCTTCCAGGCGCCGAACCTCATCGCAGTAGGCCTCCATCTTCGGGTCGCGGCAGTGGGAGTTCTTCATGACTTGGTCGATGACGAGCTGCGAGTCGCCGCGAGCGTCGAGGCGTCGGACCCCTAGCTCGATGGCGATTCGCAATCCGTTGATCAGAGCTTCGTACTCAGCCACATTGTTGGATGCCGGGAAATGGAGGCGTAGCACGTAGCGTAGGTGTTTCCCGAGGGGCGAGATGAAGAGCAGGCCCGCGCCGGCTCCCGTCTTCATCAGCGACCCGTCGAAAAACATGGTCTAGAGCTCCGGTTGGATCGGAGCCATCGGCAGCTGGGTGTCGACCCATTCGGCTACGAAGTCCGCCAATACCTGGGACTTGATGGCCTTCCGAGGCGCGAACGAGATGGTCTCGCCCATGATTTCCACCGCCCACTTTGCGATTCTGCCCGAGGCCTCTCGGCACTGGATGATCTCCCCCAGGGGGAAGGATGACACCACAGTTACCGGGTGAGACTCGAAGTAGTGTCGCAACTTCCGCCTCGTCAGGATCACTGCATACAGCAGCTTCTGTACTTGTGGGTAGCGGATCTTGGTTTCGGACAGTACCTCGCTGACGAAGTAAACTGGCCTCTGAACGGGCAATGCATGCCCCTCTTCTTGCCTCTCGACCACAATCGTGGCGCTAACCACCTGAGTGGTCGCGGCGACGTAGACCAAGAGGGCTTCTCCATCAGCTGAGGGTACCAAGATAGGCGCCTTGGTGAGGAGCGCCTTCAGGTCCCCGAGAGCTTCCTCGGCCTCAGGGGTCCAAGTGAAGCACTCGGCCTTCCTTAACAGGCGGTACAGAGGCAGACCTCTTTCGCCGAGGCGTGAGATGAACCGGCTCAGGGCCGCGAGACATCCCATGACCCTCTGTACACCTTTTAAGTCCTTGATGGGCCCCATGTTGGTGATGGCTGCGATCTTCTCCGGGTTGGCTTCGATGCCCCGCTCGGAGACGATGAACCCCAAGAGCATGCCTCGGGGCACCCCGAAGACACACTTCTCAGGATTGAGCTTGACGCCTTTTGCCTTGAGACACCGGAATGTCACTTCAAGGTCGGAGAGGAGGTTGGAAGCCTTCCTTGTCTTGACTACGATGTCATCAACGTAGGCCTCGACTGTGCGACCGATGTGTTCGCCGAACACATGGTTCATGCACCGCTGGTACGTCGCGCCCGCATTCCTCAAACCGAACGGCATGGTGACATAGCAGTACATGCCGAAGGGCGTGATGAAAGAAGTCGCGAGCTGGTCGGACTCTTTCATCCGGATTTGGTGATACCCTGAGTAGGCATCGAGGAAGGACAGGGTTTCGCACCCAGCAGTGGAATCCACGATTTGATCGATGCGAGGTAGAGGGTAGGGAACCTTCGGACATGCTTTGTTGAGACCAGTGTAGTCTACACACATCCGCCATTTCCCCCTTTCTTTCTCACAAGCACAGGGTTGGCAAGCCATTCGGGATGGAATACCTCTTTGATGAAACCTGTTGCCATTAGCTTGTGGATCTCCTCGCCTATCACTCTACGCTTCTCCTCGTCGAATCGGCGCAGAGGCTGCCTGACGGGTCGGGCTCCGGCCCAAATATCCAGCGAGTGCTCGGCGACATCCCTCGGTATGCCGGGCATGTCCGAGGGACTCCACGCAAAGACGTCGGCGTTTGCGCGGAGAAAGTCGACGAGCACTGCTTCCTATTTGGGGTCGAGCCCGGAACCGATCCGGATCTGCTTGGAGGTGTCACCACTGGGGTCGAGAGGGACGGCCTTAACCATCTCCGCTGGCTCGAAGTTGCCGGCATGTCGCTTCACGTCCGGCACCTCTTTGGAGAGGTTCTCCAGGTCGGCGATGAGGGCCTCGGACTCGGCGAGGGCCTCGGCGTACTCCACGCACTCCACGTCGCATTGGAACGCGTGTTTGTACGTGGGGCCGACGGTGATGACCCCGTTGGGGCCCGGCATCTTGAGCTTCAGGTAGGTGTAGTTGGGGACGGCCATGAACTTCGCGTAGCATGGCCTCCCCAGCACCGCGTGGTAGGTTCCTCGGAACCCGACCACCTCGAACGTCAAAATCTCCCTTCGGAAGTTGGAGGGCATTCCAAAGCAGATGGGAAGGTCGAGCCGTCCGAGGGGCTGGACGTGCTTCCCAGGAATGATCCCGTGGAAGGGCGCAGCGCCTGCTCGGACGGAGGACAGATCGACGCGCAGGAGCCTGAGGGTCTCGGCGTAGATGATGTTGAGGCAGCTGCCCCCATCCATCAGGACCTTGGTGAGCCTGACGTCGCCGACGATGGGGTCGACGACGAGCGGGTATTTCCCCGGGCTCGGCACGTGGTCGGGGTGGTCAGCTTGGTCGAAGGTGATGGGCTTGTCGGACCAGTCTAGGTAGACTGGCGCCGCCACCTTCACCGAGCAGACCTCCCGGCGCTCTTGCTTGCGATGCCGAGCCGAGGCATTCGCCGCATGCCCTCCGTAGATCATGAAGCAGTCGCGGACCTCAGGGAACTCTCCTGCTTGGTGATCTTCCCTTTTGTCGTCGTCGCGGGCCCTGCCACCCTCTTCAGGTGGCCCGGCCTTGTGGAAGTGGCGCCGAAGCATGACGCACTCCTCGAGGGTGTGCTTGACGGGCCCCTGATGGTAGGGGCACGGCTCCTTGAGCATCTTGTCGAAGGGGTTAGCACCTCCGGGGGCTTCCGAGGGTTCTTGTACTCGGCGGCGGCGACAAGGTCCGCGTCGGCGGCGTCGCGTTTCGCTTGCGACTTCTTCTTGCCTTTCCTCTTGGCGCCGCGCGGAGTAGACGCCTCGGGAGCCTCTTCCGACGGGCGGCCCTGGGGCTGCTTGTCCTTTCGGAAGATGGCCTCGACCGCCTCCTGGCCAGAGGCGAACTTGGTGGCGATGTCCATCAGCTCGCTCGCCCTGGTGGGGGTCTTGCGACCCAACTTGCTCACCAGGTCGCGGCAGGTGGTGCCGGCAAGGAACGCGCTGATGACATCTGAGTCGGTGATGTTGGGCAGCTCGGTGCGCTGCTTCGAGAATCGCCGGATGTAGTCCCGAAGAGACTCTCTCGGCTGTTGCCGGCAGCTTCGGAGGTCCCAGGAATTCCCGGGGCGCACGTACGTGCCCTGGAAATTGTCGGCGAAGGCTTGGACCAAATCATCCCAGTTGGAGATCTGCCCCGGAGGCAGGTGCTCCAACCAGGCGCGAGCAGTGTCGGAGAGGAACAGGGGGAGGTTGCGGATGATGAGGTTGTCGTCGTCCGTTCCACCCAGTTGGTAGGCCAGGCGATAGTCTGCGAGCCACAGTTCCGGTCTCGTTTCCCCCGAGTACTTTGTGATAGTAGTCGGGGGTCGGAACCGGGCCGGGAACGGCGCCCGTCGGATGGCCCGACTGAAGGCCTGCGGACCGGGTGGTTCGGGCGAGGGACTTCGATCCTCCCCGCTGTCGTAGCGTCCCCCACGCCTGGGGTGGTAGCCTCGGCGCACCCTTTCGTCGAGGTGAGCCCGACGGTCGCGACGATGGTGCTCGTTGCCGAGGTGGCCCGGGGCCGCAGGCGCGGTGTTGCGCGTGTGCCCGGTGTAGACCGAGGCTTCCCGCATGAATCGAGAAGTCGCGGCATGAGGTTCCGAGGGGTATCCCTGCCTTCGAGAGGCAGAGCTCTCGGCCCGTCGGGCCGCAGCGCCTTCCAGAAGATTCTTGAGCTCTCCCTGGATTCGCCGACCCTCGGTGGTTGATGGCTCCGGCATCGCGCGGAGGAGCATCGCCGCGGCTGCCAGGTTCTGACCGACCTCGCTGGATGCGGGTGGCGGCCTGACCCTGACGTCGTTGGCGATGCGGTGCTGGAAACCCTGGGGCAGGTGACGTATTTCTCCGGCCGGGGGCTGGCCCGCCCATACCTGCCCGACGTCCCGGCGGATCGACTCGAGCACTCCTGCTCCCTCGTCGAGCCTGGCCTGCGCCCCGCGGACTTGCTCGAGCTGTGGGTCGTGACCCCCCGCCGGAACGGGGACCACAGCTAGCTCCCGCGGGATGTCGGCGCGAGGCACCGGCCTAGGGAGATCACCGTCCTCCGGCATGCCGAGATGGTTGCCTTCGGAGGGATCCCCTAGCTCGACGTGGAAACATTCGTGGCTTGGGCCACAGTCCTTGTCGTCAAGGCTGCGGCTACCGTCTGAACATTCGGAGAGGCAGTAGTCACATGCGGTCACAAAGTCCCGCATGGCACTGAGGTTGCCAAATCCAGAAAAATCCCAGCAGATGCTGGGATCGTCATCTTCCTCGGACCCAGAGGGTCCGTAGGTCGAGACGTCCGTCAACCGGTCCCAAGGCGACCGCATACGAAACCCCAGAGGGGTTGCACTCGCCTCAACGAGAGCGCCCGCCAAAGCGAGGTCGCTAGGCGGGTTGAGGCCGAGTCGAAATGACGTAGGATGGGAATCAGTCAGTACCTTTTGGTCGACGAGGAGCGACATAGTCACGTCGGGGACTGATTGCGCCGTCGTCTTAGGTACGAGGGCGACGTCCTGTAGGCCCTCCGCGAGCGCGCTGGCGTCGTCCACTTGCTCGGGATTGGCGTGTCGCGGGGGGACGGCTCTCGCCTTCGTCTCGGACGCCAAGTCGACGCCCGACGCGCCCCCCGTTGGGGCGCTGGGGACGTCGATTCGCTCGACAGCTGACGAAGCGCGGCCTCCCGCTTGGCCTTGGTTGCCCCGACTCCTCCTCCGTTGGCGGGGGAGAGGACGGGGCGAGCTCGAATGTCGTTCTTCCACCACGCGGGGAAGATGTCGTCGATTCCGCCGCCGGCGGACGGGTTGTCAGCCGCCATTGTCGTTGTCGCGCGGCGGTGGAAGGAGTATCATGTCGTAGCTGCCGTCGAGGGACATGAACTCAAGACTCCCGAAATGGAGCACCGTCCCGGGTTGGAGAGGTTGTTGGAGACTGCCCATCTGGAGCTTGACGGGAAACTGCTCGTCAACACGCAGCAGGCCCCTACCTGGCGCGCCAACTGTCGACGTCTCGAGACCGGGGGGTCCCTAAGCCGACGAGTGAGTGTGCCGCGTGCCCCAGCCCAGATGGGTCGAGCGCGTGGGCGAGCGCGAAGGGGGGAAGCGAGGTGGCCGGAGACGGGCGTGAGAGAGGTGGAAATCCCGCGGCCTTCGTGTTCGTCCCGCGCCCAGGTCGGGTGCTCTTGCAGTAGGGAGTTACAAGCGTCCACGCGGGTGAGGGAAGCGAGCGGCCCCAAGAGAGCGCCTGCCCCGTCCTCGTCCCCGCGCGGCCAACCTTCTCTAAGAAGGCCCTGGTCCTTCCTTTTATAGGCGTAAGGAGAGGATCCAGGTGTACAAATGGGGTGTAGCAGAGTGCTATGTGTCTAACGGGGGGAGAGCTAGCGCCCTAAGTACATGCCAATGTGGCAGCCGGAGAGATCTTGGCACCCTGCTGGTGTGGTGTCGTGGCTGTCGGAGGAGCAACGGAGCCTGGCGGAGGGACAGCTGTCGGAGCGGTTGGGTCCTTGCTGACGTCCCCCTGCTTCCGTAAGGGAGCTGAGAGCCGCCGTCGTCACAGGGCTAGCGGGGCGCCATCATTGCCTATCTGGCGGAGCTAGCCAGATGGGACACCGGTCTCGTTCTCTGTGGCCCGAGTCGGCTCGGGGTAGAGTGATGATGGCGCTTCCTGTTGACGTGGCGGGCCTGTGCCCTAGGTCGGGCGACGTGGAGGCTCCTCCGAAGCCGGGGTTGAATCTGTCTTCCATGGCCGAGGTCGAGCCCGAGCTCCTGGGTCGGGCGAGGTGGAGGTTGTTCGGCAGAGGCCAGGGTGGAGTCCGAGCCCTGGGGTCGGGCGAAGCGGAGTTCGTTGTCTTCTGGGGCTGAGCCCGAGTCCGAGCCCTGGGTCGGGCGGAGCGGAGTTCGGCGTCTTCCGGGGCCTTAGCCTGAGTCCGAGCCCTGGGTCGGGCGGAGCGGAGTTCGCCGTCTTCCGGGGCCTTAGCCCGTGTCTGAGCCCTAGGTCGGGCGGAGCGGAGTTCGCCGTCTTCCGGGGCCTTAGCCCGAGTCCGAGCCCTGGGTCGGGCGGAGCGGAGTTCGCCGTCTTCCGGGGCTTTAGCCCGAGTCCGAGCCCTGGGTCGGGCGGAGCGGAGTTCGCCGTCTTCTGGGGCCTTAGCCCGAGTCCGAGCCCTGGGTCGGGCGGAGCGGAGTTCGCCGTCTTCCGGGGCTTTAGCCCGAGTCCGAGCCCTGGGTTGGGCGGAGCGGAGTTTCCTATGGCGCCTTTGGCAAGGCCTGGCTGCCTGTCAGTCTCACTCTGTCAAGTGGCACTTTGCGTTGAATGCTCCTGCGACTCGGTCGGTGCGGCGATTTAGTCAGGGTTGCTTCTTAGCGAAGGCAAGGCCTCGGGCGAGCCGGAGATGTGTCCGCCGTTAAAGGGGGGCCTCGGGCGAGACGGAAACCCCTCGGGGTCGGCTGCCCTTGCCCGAGGCTAGGCTCGGGCGAGGCGTGATCGAGTCGCTCGTATGGACTGATCCCTGACGTAATTGCACCCATCAGGCCTCTGCAGCTTTATGCTGATGGGGGTTACCAGCTGAGAATTAGGCGTCTTGAGGGTACCCCTAATTATGGTCCCCGACACTTACAAATGATCAAAATCACAACTTAGAGTAAGGGAGGGAGATAGAGTAGACACACAAGAGCACAATAAAGCAACACACACTAGAATGTAACACCCTGTCCACTCCCGGACCGGTGGTACTTATTCTCGGCAGCCCTCTAGGACCATAGACCATCCCCACATACCAACACAAGTTTTTTGTACGCACTTTGTCCTCACTCATGCGCACTCGAGAAAACTTCCCGGTCGGTCACCCATCCCAAGATTGCTCTAGGCCAAGCACGCTTAACCGCTTACTGGTATGAGTAGTCTATTCATTATATTAAGCCTTGGGCCATGATATCGCCATCCACCAGTGCTAGGATATCACAATCCACCCCCATTATTAGATGATCGACGTCCTCAGCGATCAACCTCAAGCCAGAAACGTCCCCCTCTTGGTCACGTCTGTATCTAGTGTTGTCATATGCCATGCCATGTGACCACTTCGAGCCCGCATGCGCCATATGCCCGAACCCCTAGACACACAACGCCTGTAAAACCATGAGGGTCGGCTCTGATACCATTTGTAACACCACGTCCACTCCCAAACTGGTGGTACTTACTCATCGCAGCCTTCTAGGACCATAGACCATCCCCACAGACCAACATGAGTCTTTTTGTGCGCACTTTATCCTCACTCATGCGCACCCAAGAAAACTTCCCGGTCGATCACTCATCCCAAGATCGCTCTAAGCCAATCACGCTTAACTGTCACACCCGGCTTTAAAGGACAAAGCCGGGTGCATCTCATACATGCGCCAAGAAGACAACATATATAATAACAGAGTGTATAGAGATAAATGTCATAAAACATCAGAGTAATTATTACATAGCGGAAGATTTATTACAAAATAAAATAATAAATATAAAACGAACTAAGGATCATCGGCGCCAATGTCGACTGAGAAACGCCACCTAGATCAGATCATACTCCTCGCCTTGTGGCTCCTCCTGAACCACCTGCTCTTCTCCTGTGGGGGGGGTGTGAGACAGCAAGAGTGAGCTCACACATGATCATCGCTCAACAAGTTGTGGGGAATAATGTGACATGAACTCACCAAAGGTGGGAGCTCATGGAGTGTAAGGCTTATCAAAGAGAATGGTTAAAGCTGAGCATTGCTTTTAAGTAGTTGGTCAAAATTTTATTAGCAATTACTAAGTGTAAGTAAATACCAAACCACAAGTAAAGTAATAGAACAAAATTAATAATAAGCCCATGCAATGCAAATGACCAAATTGAATTTAAGTTCCATAATTTAAACATCAGAGAGTCCTGAGCTGCTCATGACCGTGAGCTCGGCTAGTATACCAGTTTTACACTCTGCAGAGGTTGTACCCTTTACCCACAAGTCATGCTACCCATCTGCCAAGGGATCGCGAATCCCATACACCTCTTCCTAGGAAGCGCGGCAGGGCAACACTACGAGGCCTTTACAAAGTTCCACTAGCTTCCGAAAACCCGCTACAGTTTATAGGAAGTTCCAATGCAGGGTTCTTGGCTGACCGCCATCGCAGCAAAATCAACCAAGGACCTCCCTACACTGACCACTCCCCTACTGCCCTTGCCCCTTTCGGGTAAGGTAGTCTTCCACTAGCTTTCCTAATTAGTCAGCCAAGGGTGTCCCATTAAACCCTTGTGGTGGCACGTGGTTCTCAAGTTAAGCTCTATGTTCCAATTAACATTAATGATCATAACATGAACATAAATAGAATAACAAAAGAGCTGGAACATAGAGGTAATAAATGATTATCCCAAAACCATGTAAAGCAATAGCAAACTACCCAAGTGAATCAGGGGTAAACAAGGTAATGAGATAAACAATCTAGGGTGACCTATTGGGTCCCATCAAAATTAACCTATGCATGGATAAGTGATATTAAAGAACATTATTAGGTAAAAAGTGGTCAAGGGCACAACTTGCCTTCAATGAGCTCCTGCTCAGCTACTTCAACCTGCTGCTCACCAGGATCCTCGGTCACGGGCTCTTCTACTCGCCACAATACAAACAAGCACAGTGCATGTAGAGAAATTAACATTACACCAAACATATAAACAAAATACATAGAAATAATCTACACATTAAAATAAAATTCTAGGAACAGGAATCATAATTTTTGGAGTTATAGAATTTAAGTTATGGATTTTCAAAGGTTTTATGTGCTTTAAATAGGATTAAGTGAAAAATAAATTTCTTACTGTTTTCATGACAAAACAGAGACTCTAGATGATAGATAATAATATTACAAAATTTTAGGAACTGGAATGGAGTGATTTGGAGTTAGTATGAATTTTCTATGAATTTATTAAGTTCTAGTAGTTATTTTCATAATAAAAATCCATTTTCTATTTCATTTATTCCATTTAAACAGTCCCTGGACTGGGCCTCAATTTCTGTGAAGCACAGGGGGCTCGGGGTAAAAATCCAGAGACCCAGAGCATAGTGCAAGTGGATGGCGGGTTCTATTTCAAAGGAACCTAGGGTCTCTTAAGCAAAACGCCAGGGCGAAAGGGTATCGCGATATCTGGGCCGTTGGATCAAAATCCAAAGGCACGGATTAGATCCACTCCCACCCGAACGGTTACGCCACATGGGCCACCCGATCGACATCTAACGGTTGGGTTTTAATGAAACGTGATCCAACCAGGACCAACCGATCATGATCTGAGGGCCGAGACACCCATCGGATCGCATCCACCCATCAAAACCCCAACGGCGCAGAGCATTTCTTCCTGCGCGTGGAACACCCACGGCGGCGCCGCCTGAAGCATGGCGGCGCACGACCGGACTGCGCACCATTCCGCACGTTGGTCACCAAAACCTTAATCCGAGTCTCTCTACACGACGCCCAGTGAATCTCGAAATGAATGGTGCTCCGTTTACCTGGATTCGCGGTGAAGATTCCCCTGCTCGCGCGGTGAGGCGATTCCACGTCGATTCCCGAAGCTCCGGTGAGAAATTCACAGCCACGAGATGGTCGCCTGCCAAGTGACCCACACCAGAGTGTTCCCCGACTCCCAGAGCGTATCCCCAGGCAAGCACCGGAGCCTCAATGCCGGTGAATCAAAGCTCCCTCCGCGGCGGACATCCCCCACCCGCGGTAATGGACCCTAGGCAAATACGGCCCCTAATTGGCTAAAAGGTGGTTGGGCGATGAGGGCAGGAGGACCGTGTATATGTTCTCGAGGGAAGGACCCTGGCAGGTGCAGTCCAAGACTCCGAAATATACACCTCCACTACGGCGGATTTGGCGCTCCGGTTGCGACGGGTTCGCGTGGATTTGTTGAGGATGATACTGACAAGTCCGTCCCACACAGCAGTGAGCAAGGTTTGAGGGGGAGGGCGCGTAGAGGAAAGAGACCGGCCGGTGGGTCCCCCGCGGAGCAGTGAGGGGAGGAGAACGCGGCCGCGCGTGTGAGACTGACCGGTGGGGTCCTCCCGTCGGCGCGCCGCGCCCAGGTCGGGTTGGGCCGCACGGGAGCCGTCTGGTGGGCTGGCCGAGGGGTATTAGGCCCAATGCCATTTTTTTCCTTTTTTTATTCTTTCCTCTTTTTTTGAAGTTTAGATCCTCATTTCTCCTTTTAGATTTCAAATTTAAATTTGAATGTCAGTTATGGGTTTGTACTTATATCAAATGTGCCAAATTTACATTTGGGGTTGAAGAGAATATATTTATGTATATATTTTCCCTATGTTTCATGTGGTGTTTCTTTTCTTTTCTAAATTTCCAGATTTTCTTTTAGATTCTAGATTTCCTTTTGAATTAGTATATTTCTTGTCTCTTGTTTTTATTTTGTCACAAAATGCACACAAAAATAAGAACCAGCATGATACATAATTTAGTGGCTTTTATGTTATTAATTATTTGTTTTTACCTAGGGGTACACATGTGATGATGCACAAAGGTTAAACTCACATAAGGAGAAATTATTTCTCTGTTGATATTATTTCTAACAAATTACAAAGTGGGTGTTACAAATCCTACCCCCCTTAAAAATAATCTCGTCCTCGAGATTTAAGAAGAAGTAGAGAAAAGGTGGGGAAAATCGATGCGAAGCTCTTCTTCTCTTTCCCAAGTTGCTTCATCTTCACCGTGGTGACTCCATTGCACTTTGCACATCTTTATCACCTTATTCCTTGTAACTCGAGTCAGGGTATCCAAAATCTTGATCGGGTACTCCGTGTAAGTCAAATCACCCTGAACACTGAGCTCTTCCATTGGTAACTGTTCCTCGGGGACACGGAGACACTTCTTAAGTTGAGACACGTGGAACACGTTATGCACATCCGATAGAGTAGTAGGTAGTTCGAGTTGGTATGCCATCTCTCCAACTCTCCTAAAGATCAAGAATGGTCCAATATAGCGAGGGGACAATTTGCCCTTAACTTTGAATCTCCTCATTCCCCGAAGT
This sequence comes from Zea mays, assembly GCF_902167145.1. Taxonomy (NCBI): domain Eukaryota; kingdom Viridiplantae; phylum Streptophyta; class Magnoliopsida; order Poales; family Poaceae; genus Zea; species Zea mays. Next base: position 55,307,280 of record NC_050100.1, on the reverse strand, counting down.
GGTGACACCTTGAGGTACACATGATCACCTTCCTCAAACTCTAGTGGCCTTCTTCTATTATCAGCATAGCTCTTTTTCCTGGTCTGAGCTACCCTCAAATTCTCTCGAATTATACAAACTTGTTCTTCTGCCTCTTGAATAAGTTCAAGTCCAAAGAACTGTCTTCCTCTAGTCTGGTCCAAAAATAGAGGAGTTCTGCATTTCCTGTCATACAAAGTCTCGAACGGTGACATCTTTTAGACTGGTCTGGTAACCATTATTATATGAGAACTCAGCATAAGGTAGACTCTTGTCCCAACTACTACCATGCTGAAGGGCACAAACTGTCAACATGTCTTCCAATACTTGATTAGTCCTTTTAGTCTGTTCATCAGTATGAGGTAGGCCGGACTAAAACTCAACTTCGCATCCATATTCTCATGAAAACTTTTCCAAAACCTGGTGGTAAACTATGATCCTCTATCCAAAATGATCTTCTTCAGTACACCGTGTAAAGACACAATCCGAGCCATATATAACTCTGCCGATTGAGATACCTTATAAGTAGTCTTGACAGGAATAAAGTGAGCCACTTTAGTCAATCTATCCACAATCACCCATATAGCATCATATCCTTTCTGTGTGCGAGGCAATCCAGTAATAAAATCCATACCGATCTCTTCCCATTTCCACTCGGGTATCTTCAGTGGATGCAATAGTCCAGCTGGCCTTTGGTGTTCAGCCTTAACTCTTTGACACATCGCACATAGCCACATGTGTAGCCACATATCTCTCCAATTCATACCATCAGTACTTCTGCCTCAAATCCTGATACATCTTAGTACCACCAGGATGAACAGAATAATCTGAGTCATGTGCCTCCTTTAAAATAGTCTCACGAAGGCTATCAATCTCAGGAACTCATATCCGATCCTTGAACCATATTGTGCCTTGCTCATCTTTCGTGAATTCCGGACCTCGTCTTTCAGTAATCAGATCCTTAATCTCTCGTATCTTAGCATCACCAATCTGTCCTTCTGTGGATTTCTTGCTCCAAGGTTGGTTCCACATCAATAATAACTCCTTCAGTGTGAGAAACTATCCCCAGGTTGAGTCTCCTGAAATCCTCAACAATCTCATCGGGTAGCGGGGCAACAACAGCTGAATGAACATACTCCTTTCGACTCAAGGCATCTGCAACCAAATTTGCCTTGCCCGGGTGATAGTGAATCTCCAAACCATAATCCTTAATAAGCTCCAACCAACGGCGTTGCCTAAGGTTGAGATCCTTCTAAGTGAACATATACTTCAAACTCTTATGATCCATGCATACTTGACACTTGTTTCCCATATTATAGTGTCTCCAAATCTTAAGCGCATGCACAACGGCTGTCAGTTCTAAGTCATAAGTGGGGTAGTTCAACTCATGTTTCCGCGTAGGTGATCACATGTCCTTCTTGCATGAGCACACATCCCAATCCTTGGCCGCATGCATCACAATAAATATCAAATCCTTTCTGCAGATCTGGCATAACCAACACTGGTGGTGACATCAACCTTTCCTTCAATTGATCAAAGCTCTCTTGACATTTCTCATCCCACTTGAATTCTCTTCCTTTCTCCAGAAGCGAGGTCATAGGCTTAGCAATCTTAGAAAATCCTTCAATAAACCTCCGATAATATCCTGCAAGTCCCAAGAATCTTCGGACTTCAGTAACTATAGTGGGTATGCTTCACACCACTATCTCCTTGACTTTAGCAGGATCCACTAATATTCCTCCATTAGAAATGATATGTCCAAGAAATGGCACCTTGCCAATCCAAAACTCGCATTTGCTATACTTGGCGTAGAGTTGATTGTCTTGTAGTTTCTATAGCACCAATCCCAGATGATCACTAGCACTCTTGGAATAAATAAAAATATCGTCGATGAAAACCATGACGAATCTGTCCAGATCATGAACACCTTATTCTTTAGATCCATAAAATAGGCTGGTGCATTGGTTAATCCAAACGACATAACAGTGAACTCATATAATCCATATCGAGTCGAGAAATCCGTCTTGGGAATATCCTATGGCCTAATCTTCATTTGATGGTAACCCGATCAGAGATCAATCTTCGAGAATACCCTTGCACCTCTCATCCGATTAAATAAATCCTCAATGCGTGGTAATGGACACTTGTTCTTCACAGTGACATCGTTAAGGGACCTATAATCCATGCACATCCCTTGCGATCCTTCTTTCTTCTGTACAAATAGAACCGGCGCTCCACAAGGTGAAGAATTCGAACGAATGTACCTAGCCTCTTGTAACTCTGTTAACTGCTTCTTAAGTTCTTTTAACTCTTCTATAGACATCTTGTATGACCGTTTGGGAGTAGGAGTAGTCCCAGGTAAGAGATCAATGACAAACTTAACTTCCCTATCTTGTGGTATCCCTGGTAACTCCTCTGAAAGACATCCGGAAATTCCCTAACTGCACGGATGTTGTCACCCACCAACTTCTCATCTACTAAGAATACCGCTAGTCTGATGGTGGTAGTTACTGCAACTTCAACTTCAAATCTTTGTCCTTTGGAACTAGTGAGTTCTATGGTTCCCTTAGCACAGTGTATAAACTGTCTTTGCCTTCCTTAACCATGACACACCAAGGATCAAGTCTATAGTGCTCTCTTCTAACACTATAGAGGTAGCCCATCTGGGTTAGAAACACAGGGTACGAAAGAAAGGATTGTAGACAAGGCATGTAATTACGAGGCTTGTTACTTTGGGAGATTTATTAGCTATGTAGATTAGTGTGTCACCTACTAACGCTAATACATTACATTATAGTGGTACATGCTAAGATGCCCGTCTATACTATTTCAATCAATCAAAGAAGCAAATCAGGCATTGATCATCAGAACAATCAACCAACATTTTTAATAAAGAAAATAATTTTAATTTCGTCTTAGGTTCCCTTTCTCTTAAAAAGGTCATAAATGTAGGATTCCAATGTGTGAAATCCTTCTTGTCTTAGAGTAGAAAAGATAAGAATGATCAGAGTAGAATAGTAGAAGGTAAGACAGGATCAAGATAAGTATAGAAAGAATCAGAGTGAGGTAAGTATAGAATGAATCAGAGTAAGGTAAGTAGGTAAGGTTGTCCATTTCTATCTAGGTTTCGTCCTACAGTCAACATTTCCTCTGATACCACTTCTGTCACACCCGGCTTTAAAGGACAAAGTCGGGTGCATCTCATACATGCGCCAAGAAGACAACATATATAATAACAGAGTGTATAGAGATAAATGTCATAAAACATCAGAGTAATTATTACATAGCGGAAGATTTATTACAAAATAAAATAATAAATATAAAACGAACTAAGGATCATCGGCGCCAATGTCGACTGAGAAACGCCACCTAGATCAGATCATACTCCTCGCCTTGTGGCTCCTCCTGAACCACCTGCTCTTCTCCTGTGGGGGGGGGGGGGGTGTGAGACAGCAAGAGTGAGCTCACACATGATCATCGCTCAACAAGTTGTGGGGAATAATGTGACATGAACTCACCAAAGGTGGGAGCTCATGGAGTGTAAGGCTTATCAAAGAGAATGGTTAAAGCTGAGCATTGCTTTTAAGTAGTTGGTCAAAATTTTATTAGCAATTACTAAGTGTAAGTAAATACCAAACCACAAGTAAAGTAATATAACAAAATTAATAATAAGCCCATGCAATGCAAATGACCAAATTGAATTTAAGTTCCATAATTTAAACATCAGAGAGTCATGAGCTGCTCATGACCGTGAGCTCGGCTAGTATACCGGTTTTACACTCTGCAGAGGTTGTACCCTTTACCCACAAGTCATGCTACCCATCTGCCAAGGGGTCGCGAATCCCATACACCTCTTCCTAGGAAGCGCGGCAGGGCAACACTACGAGGCCTTTACAAAGTTCCACTAGCTTCCGAAAACCCGCTACAGTTTATAGGAAGTTCCAATGCAGGGTTCTTGGCTGACCGCCATCGCAGCAAAATCAACCAAGGACCTCCCTACACTGACCACTCCCCTACTGCCCTTGCCCCTTTCGGGTAAGGTAGTCTTCCACTAGCTTTCCTAATTAGTCAGCCAAGGGCGTCCCATTAAACCCTTGTGGTGGCACGTGGTTCTCAAGTTAAGCTCTATGTTCCAATTAACATTAATGATCATAACATGAACATAAATAGAATAACAAAAGAGCTGGAACATAGAGGTAATAAATGATTATCCCAAAACCATGTAAAGCAATAGCAAACTACCCAAGTGAATCAGGGGTAAACAAGGTAATGAGATAAACAATCTAGGGTGACCTATTGGGTCCCATCAAAATTAACCTATGCATGGATAAGTGATATTAAAGAACATTATTAGGTAAAAAGTGGTCAAGGGCACAACTTGCCTTCAATGAGCTCCTGCTCAGCTACTTCAACCTGCTGCTCACCAGGATCCTCGGTCACGGGCTCTTCTACTCGCCACAATACAAACAAGCACAGTGCATGTAGAGAAATTAACATTACACCAAACATATAAACAAAATACACAGAAATAATCTACACATTAAAATAAAATTCTAGGAACAGGAATCATAATTTTTGGAGTTATAGAATTTAAGTTATGGATTTTCAAAGGTTTTATGTGCTTTAAATAGGATTAAGTGAGAAATAAATTTCTTACTGTTTTCATGACAAAACAGAGACTCTAGATGATAGATAATAATATTACAAAATTTTAGGAACTGGAATGGAGTGATTTGGAGTTAGTATGAATTTTCTATGAATTTATTAAGTTCTAGTAGTTATTTTCATAATAAAAATCCATTTTCTATTTCATTTATTCCATTTAAACAGTCCCTGGACTGGGCCTCAATTTCTGTGAAGCACAGGGGGCTCGGGGTAAAAATCCAGAGACCCAGAGCACAGTGCAAGTGGATGGCGGGTTCTATTTCAAAGGAACCTAGGGTCTCTTAAGCAAAACGCCAGGGCGAAAGGGTATCGCGATATCTGGGCCGTTGGATCAAAATCCAAAGGCACGGATTAGATCCACTCCCACCCGAACGGTTACGCCACATGGGCCACCCGATCGACATCTAACGGTTGGGTTTTAATGAAACGTGATCCAACCAGGACCACCCGATCATGATCTGAGGGCCGAGACACCCATCGGATCGCATTTCTTCCTGCGCGCGGAACACCCACGGCGGCGCCGCCTGAAGCATGGCGGCGCACGACCGGACTGCGCACCATTCCGCACGTTGGTCACCAAAACCTTAATCCGAGTCTCTCTACACGACGCCCAGTGAATCTCGAAATGAATGGTGCTCCGTTTACCTGGATTCGCGGTGAAGATTCCCCTGCTCGCGCGGTGAGGCGATTCCACGTCGATTCCCGAAGCTCCGGTGAGAAATTCACAGCCACGAGATGGTCGCCTGCCTAGTGACCCACACCAGAGTGTTCCCCGACTCCCAGAGCGTATCCCCAGGCAAGCACCGGAGCCTCAATGCCGGTGAATCAAAGCTCCCTCCGCGGCGGACATCCCCCACCCGCGGTAATGGACCCTAGGCAAATACGGCCCCTAATTGGCTAAAAGGTGGTTGGGCGATGAGGGCAGGAGGACCGCGTATATGTTCTCGAGGGAAGGACCCTGGCAGGTGCAGTCCAAGACTCCGGAATATACACCTCCACTACGGCGGATTTGGCGCTCCGGTTGCGACGGGTTCGCGTGGATTTGTTGAGGACGATACTGACAAGTCCGTCCCACACAGCAGTGAGCAAGGTTTGAGGGGGAGGGCGCGTAGAGGAAAGAGACCGGCCGGTGGGTCCCCCGCGGAGCAGTGAGGGGAGGAGAACGCGGCCGCGCGTGTGAGACTGACCGGTGGGGTCCTCCCGTCGGCGCGCCGCGCCCAGGTCGGGTTGGGCCGCACGGGAGCCGTCTGGTGGGCTGGCCGAGGGGTATTAGGCCCAATGCCATTTTTTTCCTTTTCTTTTTTTTTATTCTTTCCTCTTTTTTTCAAGTTTAGATCCTCATTTCTCCTTTTAGATTTCAAATTTAAATTTGAATGTCAGTTATGGGTTTGTACTTATATCAAATGTGCCAAATTTACATTTGGGGTTGAAGAGAATATATTTATGTATATATTTTCCCTATGTTTCATGTGGTGTTTCTTTTCTTTTCTAAATTTCCAGATTTTCTTTTAGATTCTAGATTTCCTTTTGAATTAATATATTTCTTGTCTCTTGTTTTTATTTTGTCACAAAATGCACACAAAAATAAGAACCAGCATGATACATAATTTAGTGGCTTTTATGTTATTAATTATTTGTTTTTACCTAGGGGTACACATGTGATGATGCACAAAGGTTAAACTCACATAAGGAGAAATTATTTCTCTGTTGATATTATTTCTAACAAATTACAAAGTGGGTGTTACATTAACCCAGATGTTCTTTGAGACAGGCTTCCAAAAAACAAGATGCACCTTATTGGTATGAGTACTCTATTAATTTTATTAAGCCTTGGGCCAGGATATCACCATCCACCAGGGCTAGGATATCACATAGAAACAAAGAAACAAGCACAAGAAAACATTATTACAATAACATCACAAAACTAGCGCTTGGATCTCACTAAAACCACTAGAATGCGTGGTCGCTGAGTTTCAGAGTGTTGGTATGCTCTTCAGATGCTTGGGTACTGGTTTGAGGTACCTAGGGGGTCCCTTTTATAGCCCCAAGGGGTCTAGGAGCTGTCACCTCCTCCATATGTAAGTCCCAAAAACTTACTGTGTGTGGGCGCATTGAACCGGTCCGGTGCACCACCGGATCGAGTCTATGTGCCCCAATCCAGGATCTGATTAACGCCTTTCCTTAATATGGCGACCTTAATATGGCGAGCACCGGATGGGGTCCGTGCACCACCAGACCGTCTGGTGGCGTCAGCTAGCCGTTGCGCCGGGAAGAGCCGTTAGAGAAGCGGTCTGACGACACAACGGACCATGAACAGTAGTGGTCCGGTGAATTTTAAATTAAAATTCATGAGAGCATACTGTTCACGTACGGAGGCGGTCCATTGCACCCTGGACCGGTCGGTGCGCCAGCCAACCTGGTGCCTAAGTCCAGACCCCTCACAGACCCGGTCTGGTGGACCACCGGACCGGTCCGGTGAGGCCCAGACCAACAGAAATTTGGCTATTTTGTGTCAATCTTCTCCATCCATTTTGGCTTTTATTGGTAGCTTCCCTACGACTTAGACAAACATTGTTAGCACTTAATCCAACTGACTAAGTGTAAGAAACATACCTTTTCCCCTTGGTTTCTCCAAGGTTTACAATATGGCTCATTTCAAGTCCAAAAGGCACTCTTCTTGCAGAAATAGGTTAGTAGCCAAAACAAGGTGTTAAAAACAGAGTATGGTATGTGCAACTTATCCAAACACTTAAACATTATATTTATGTTGTTTTGTCCAAAGTTGCACTTTTGCCCCTCTATTTTAGCTCATATGTACTTGATCTCTTCAACTTGTCATTTATGGACCTGTGCTTATACTCATATGAAGATAGTTAGTATTGATCCTGTAATAACCAGGATTGCTTATGTGGCGGTGTCCTCTCCTTCATGCTTAACTTTATGAGATATGCTAGAAGGATTAGGGATTGAGGAGTTGGTCACTCAAGTAGATTATTTTGATTCTCGTTTGGTTGTAAGACGGTCTGTTATCACGATTTCATTTCTAGCTATTTCGTAATGAAGTAGGGAGTGGGGCCCTTTCCGTCAAAAACACAACGATGAACGAACCATTTATAAGTAGAAACGGTAATGGATCATAATCTAAATATTTCTTCGCAATTTATTTAGCACCTAATTAATTTTAGTTAAAAACAAATAGTAATAGAGTCTAATCCTGATTTGATTCGATTTTTAAATTTTATAATATACAATTTAGAGCTCATTACCATCACTATTTGTATGATGGATTTTCAGTTAACCTGTGTCAACCTCGGTTCGATGTTAGGACTCAAGCTGCCCTAATAAGAACAAACCGTACAATTTGCATCGGTCAAAACCAAACAAACGCTGCTATTTTCTCCTCGTAAAGAACAGGTTCATCAAGAAATTAAATGATCAAATCAGGAATGAGACGCACATCTCCGTTTGTTCGAGTGATCACAAGAAGCAAAACGACCGACCAACAAACAAGAAAGCAACGATCCAAAGAGAACCCTACCAAAATTCAAACCAGACAGACACCACCGCCAGCGCCAGTCGAGACTCGACCGATCTTCCCTCCAAAAAAAAAAAACTCGAATCAGCTCGCCCGGGGGCTGTCCATGACGGTCTCGAACGCCCCCACCAGCGCCTTCACCTTGCTCTTCCGCTTCTCCATCAGCTTGCTCTTGGCCTCCTCGATCACGTCGTTGCTCCGCGCCACCTCCTTCCGCTTGGGCTGCTCCTCCTCCGACCGCCTCTCCATGGCCGTCCTCACCCTGCGCCCCCTGAACGCCAGCGCCGACGCCGCGTCCTCGGGGATCGCCGCCTGCTTCGACGCCGGCGTCGTCGGCGCCGACGCGCTCTGCTGCTGCGTCTCCATCACTTCCTTGCCCTTGCTGATGCCTTCTGCCACCGGCGTCACGGGCTCCGAAGCGCTCACCTGTTTAGGCGTTGCCTCCACGTCGTCGTTGCCGTCGTAGTTGGCCGCTTCTGTCAGTGGCGTCGTCGGAGCTGACGCGTTCGATCCGGCAGCCGTTTTTGGCTCGTCGGACGCCTCCTCGCGCTTCTGCGCAGTGGTAGGATCAGCTGCCTCCTTTGGTTTTGGTTCTTCAGAGACCACGCTCGTTCCCTCCTTGGGTTCTTCGGAGATCACGCCGGTTTCTTGGTCTGGTTCCTCAGGGTTCGCGTTCGCCTTCGAGTTCTCAGTCGCCTCTGCTCGCTGGATCTCCTCGACGATCTTCTCTTCTGCCGCGCTGGTTGCAAGCTCATCTTCTCCCTCAGGTGTTGCTGCTGCTTCTCCAACGACGGCCGGTGAGCCATCGTCCGTGCGCTCATGGGCCCCCGTTTCTGTCTCCACGACCTCGCTGCTCTGCGGCCTCTCCTCTTGCAAATCCGACATCTCCGCCTCCGCTTTTTCCTTCGGCTGCCCTGCGCCGACCTGCTCCTCTTGACACCTCACCGCCACAGTCGTGATGTCAGTGCTGGCAGCCTCCTGCGACGTCGCGACGTCCTGTCCATTCTGGCCTGCAGCGTCGGACTCCAACAGGACAGGCTCCTCCGCTTCCAGTTCCAAGGGAGTCACGGCAGGCGACGGCTCGGCGGGCGTCTCCGGCTGCTGCTGCTGGTGCTGCGCTCTCGACGTCTGGCCTTTGGCCCTGGCGGAAGCACCAGCGCCGCCCTTGCCGCCGGACGACGCTGATGCCGCGGCCTCCTCCTTGCCCTTCTTGCTGCGGGACCTACTGCTAGCCTTGAACGCGTTGGACGCCCTCTGCATCAACTGCCTCGGCGACACCGCGCCCCACAGCGACGCGGAAGCCGGCGCTTTGGCCTTGGCCGGCCGCGGCACGCCCACCGGCTGCGCCGGGGCCTTGTCCTTAAGCGTGATCGGCCGCGGCGCGCCCACCGGCTGCGCCGAGGCCCTGTCCTTAGGTGTGATCGGCCGCGGCGCGCCCACAGGCTGCGCGGAGGCCCTGTCCTTGGGCGTGATCGGCCGCGGCGCGCCCACCGGCCGCGCCGGGGCCTTGTCGGCGGACCGCCTCGCCGTAGCGGCGGCGGCGCCCTTGGAGCCTGCGGCGGATGAGGAGGAGGCGCAGGGCAACGGCAGAGAGGAGGACGACGAGGAGCTGTGCATGGACGAGCTAACGGTGGGGCGGAGGAAGGACGGCACCGGCTTGTCGGCCGCCGCCGCGGAGGACGGGCGCGACGGGCCGGGGCTGCGCGAGCTGGACGGGGGCCTGCCGGCCCCGCTCTTGCTTCTTGGGCGCGCGCCGTCGCTCGACCGCAGCGACGGCCGCGTGGCCATGGGCGGCTTCCGCTGCATCAGAGACAGAGAGATTTGTCAATTGTTTGTTTTGCCGGTAGGCAGAACGAGCCGTGATTCGAGAGATTTGTAATTTTCTCAAGACACCGAGTCATATCTGGTTGACCACGAGATGTTTGTAGGCAACATGCATGCCATGGTTGCATTTTTTTTTTTGGCGTATTTTTCTCTCTTCTCTGATGACGCATGTGTGGCTGTGTCTCTGTGACAAACACTCCTGGCACGTTGTAATGACAATTGATGATTTTCTCTTTTTAACCCCAAAAAAAATATTTTGGTTCCATTCCCATTTAGGCCTTGTTCATTTGTGTCGGATTGTATCTGGAATCGTTCCAGCTAATCAAAGTTTATATAAATTAGAGAACCAATCCGGTTAGGAATCGTTCCGACCCACTAATCCGACACAAACGAACAAGGCCTTAGGGTTTGTTCGATTAGCTCTCGATACATGTGGATTGAGCGGGGTTGAATGATTTGAAGTCTCAATCAAGTCAAGCTTATTCTTAAATTTTTCCAATCTCATCCAATCCATTGGTAACGGGATTAACCGAACAAGGTCTTATACAACAATTAAGTGCATCTCCAAGAGGAACTCTAAACGAGGCTTTATTTTTAAATATAGGTGTCGAAACTATAAAATATCCTCCGACAGCGATCATTTTTCATAAAAAAAAATTCATAAAACGATCACAGAGATCGATCTCTCAAGTCCTTACCCATATATTGGAGCTCTATCATCGTTTTCTCTTTAATCTTGAACAAATTATTTTATAATAACATGATTTGTTTTCTAAATAACATCATTTAAGGTCTAACTATTGAAGTAAAAAAAAGTTGTTAAACACTTTAAATGCAGTCGTATTTCAGTTTTTAGGAGTCTATTTGAAAGCTCCTTATCGGAGAGATGATCTAACACGGTCAGAACATGTCACTCAAATGCAAAGATTTAATTTGTTTTTTTTGGTGGGGGGGGGGGGGGGGGGGGGGTGGGGGGGGGAATACTAGCATTTAAATAGACGAATATCAAATATGTATGAGATTCTTTCAGTTACGTGACGGGGGGGAGGAGAACTGAATTCGATAGATCTGATGAATAAGCTAGGCACCCAAATCACATAGCATGTGGCAAACGCATCGAATTCGCTCGGCTGGCTAGGCGGCTCGTTCCAGGGCAAATAATAGACGAGCGAATTCCCCTGCAACAAGAACAAAACAACGACAGCAACGTACCAGGAACCTAATAACGCACCCAATTCACGGAAGAAACCCCGTCGTACCTTCGTGAGCAGGAAATGGACAGGAATGGCGTGTGGCGCAGCGGGGAGGAGGAGGAGGAGGAGGAGGGGAGGGGAAGGGACAGGAGAAGACGAAGGCAGCAGCAAAGATGAGAAAAAACCGGGCAACAGAAGAGCCTCATGTTCGCAAACAGACCCTGTCAAATAGCTGAGCACTTGGCATGGGCAGCTGTGAGGTCCGGTTGTTACTACTTGACACCTGGTGGAGGATCCATCTGTCACGGCTCATCCAGAATTAGCAACTAAAACCAACGAAGACAGCGGCATGCACAACCAACATAAATGACCCGTATCTTAAAGAATATTTGAGATTTTAAGTGTAAAAAACATAAAATAGCTATCTTGGTGAAGGAATACATTTCATTCGTACAACCCATATAAGGGCTTGTTCGGTTATTCCCAATATATATGGATTGGATGGGATTGGAAAAAATTGTGAAGAAATTTGACTTGTTTGGGATTCAAACCCATCCAATCCCGCTCAATCCACATGTATTGAGAGCTAACCGAACAAGCCCTAAATAAGCCATGCCTCGAGGGATTTTATTGAATAGGATATAATGATTAAATACATTTAGTTATATGAACAAGTTCCTTAGGTGTATTTAGTGGTTGAAACTGTAACATAGTATTTGAGAGGTATAACTAACAATTAGCTCATCTATTAGCTGATCCGTTCTAAACATCTCAGTTAATTTTAGCCACTAAATATTAGTTTCAGATGTTTGAAACATGGCCTTAGAGGTTGGAACCACAAAATAGTATGTAGGTTGTAAATGGCATAATAATGATCATCAATGTACCTAAGGTTGTACATGCTGTAGTATGTAGGCCAATGAACTAGAAAATTGGCCACCTGTTTGTATCCTTATTAGTTGTGATGCTCCATGCACATTTATGCGTGCTTTCTGGACCACAACAAATACATGCCGTTTGAGTTGAGTCGACTTGAGGCCAGGTTTGATGATCCAAGGACCAAGTTAGCGGCAGGGCTTGATGAGCGATGAGCCGATGACCAACCTGTCTGTTTAGCGTTAAATTCTGGCCCCAGTTGCCAAATCCTTTGGGTTTTGTTGTAGCACCATGAAGTGTCCAGATGCAAGGAGATTAGAATTCTCTGGCTACTGGCTTTGTAAAAAGGGAAGGAAAAAACTAATAGTTTGTTGAAAATAATACGTACCAGTTTAGCACGGTTTGTTGATGCTGCTGCAGCATCCAAACATGGTTCAAGTGTTTTTTTTTTCTTCCCAGGTTCTAGGCTCAGCATGGGCCCGTTTGGCCAGGTAACCCTTGAGCGCGGCCGCGACAACAGAAGAGGGCCCGCCGCAAGATAGATAGCCTTTTGTTCCGCGCGCTCTCTTAACTGGGCTTCCTTCTTGGCAGGCCGCACAACTGAACCCAACTTAACCGACACAGCCACACCATTCCAGGTTACAGCTGAGAGCTCAGTAAAACGCACGCACGCACGCGATGGTTGACTCTGTTAAATAACCCTAGTTAGGGTTATGTGGGCAAATACCGACTTTGCCCCTGAGGGGTCTCACATCTCTATATAAGCAATTTGTACACCCCATCATAATACAGAGAAGAGAAAGAGGCCAGAGACCCAACCCTACATCGTGTCTCGTGTGTTTCCTCTGTTGTGCTTCTGGGAAGGGATACGGGTTCTCTACAGCTTCTCGCGCCTCTACTGCGGGAAGGGAGCGGATCTGGTGATTCGTGGTGACGTAGTTCTCAACACGTTATCAGCACGCTCTACCTCGACGTTGCTGCGGGATCAGATTTGCACCAACTCTTCGTCAAGCCGGCAGGTCCTCCGGTCTAGCCGCACTGTCCTACGCGACAGCCTTCGATTCCCTACACAAACAAATGGTATGATATTGAATCTACTCATGTTCACCGGGTGAGGATTAGACCGCCGTCATTACCAGGGCGTCAGCCAGCCTTTACTCGTCGATGTTGCTTACGGTGAAAAAAAACAACGACGACTCTAATCCATCCCTCCATCACGTTTAATGGGCGACCGATTCGGGAGGTACCCAGCGCATGAGTGCCCCATCAACCAGCAGGCTGCCCGCAGCAGCGTCGGTGCCAGCGCTGCAGCGCATGAGGGGAGGCGGAGCAGAGCACCACATTGGTGCGCTTGTGGCTGCTGGTTGGGAATTGGCAGCTCAGTGGGTTCCAGGCGCGATGGCTGATCCACAAATTGGGTGGTGCTCCCCACGAGCGGGTCGTCCATGTGATCCGTTTATTCCTCTAACCGTTACCGGTGGAAACAACGATTCCTGGTTTTTTTTTTTTGGCCCATACGAGAGTCACCGTGAATGATGACGCAAGTTTGCATGCAGCCATGCAGAGAAAAAAAAAGAGCGGCTTTTGATCCGGTCAAGCCAGGTAGCCCATTTTTAAAGTCCGGTTAAAGTTGTCCCTTGCCGTGCATTTATGCACAAGAAAAAAGTTACTATTTTTTTCATAAATACACGCTGAATCAATAAATAGAATAAACCATTTTTGCAGTTTCTACTTTAATTAATTATTTCCTGTCATAAATAACTAGTAGAAATGTCTGCTTAAATATGGAAATATGCCTTTTTACACCAGATATATTATATCGATGTATTATTTCTGATGTTTATTTTTCTGCTTTTATTTCCTGTTAAATACTTAGCAGAAAATTTATTAAAATACATGTGAAGACTATGCGCGTATACTCAAATCGCTCTAAATATTTGGTTGCGTTGAGCTTTTGGCTAACGTCGAGCGATTAAATTGTATAGTGGGTACTCGGACACATCGATCAGGCTGCGTTATTAATTGGTTGAGTTATGGCTTTAGCTAAGCACTGGCTGCGCCCTGGCAACACGACGCAGTATTTGTGCCGTTCGAACTTGGCTGCGTCATGTGATTGCTATGTCGCGCTCTCCATTAATCGGATTGCTCCCGTTGAGTCAGACCGTCATCGCTGAGTCGCGTATTTTTTGCATGCCCTGTAGGGACTGTCTGACGCGAGCCAAAATTGCGCCTGTTGCGCACGTTGCGTGGATTTATCGTGTACCCCAATTACCGAGCCATAATTGTGCCTGTTGCGCTTATTACGAAGGCTTGCTATATTGTCGTAGCCCTGATGGCCGCAACCGTGTTGCCGCCAGATACGCTGGAGCTTGTACTCGCGGAATGTGGTGGGTTATCCGAGCCCCTGAAGTCACAGCATAGCGCGACCTTCGTAAATAATTTCGTTTGGCTCTATATTTTGTTTGACATGTGTTGTGTGGCTTAATATATTTATATATATCGCCAAGTGGCCATAACAACTTTGACAAGCTCTATGGTGCTTGTAAGATCTGGGAAGTTAATGAAATACCTATGAAACACAAATAAATAATTCTCTGCTCTCTCCTCATGCATAAAGTTTTACCCGAAGATATATAATATAATGCATGAAAGCCTTTTTGGCATAAGACATCACAAATTGGGATTTTATTAGTAAGCAATATGACCTTACCAAATAATTTATGACCAAAAATCTCAGTCATACATTGCTCAACCAGATGTTAGCACATTGCTCTCTTTGTCGCTGAATGACATGAAGCAAACTATGAGATAAAAGGACATGTAGTCCCTAGCAACACGAAGTTGCGAGTATACCGAGAGGTTATTCTGAGAAAATTTTCACTATGTTGGTGTGAAAACCATAGTGTGTTCCCGTCGAACCACTTTACTCGTTCTATCTAGAACCTCTATGCTTGTGTCACATACATCTCTCGGAATTGTAAATACTTATGGTCACTGAATTGACTCGGGATAGTCCTTTGACAAGTTTGGTATACAATGTAAACTAAATGGTAAAGGTCGGTCCTGAATGGACACATACCTGGGGTTTATGTAGCCGAACTACACTGAATTCCACCCTTTGGCATGCTTACCATTATCTACCTCCGATCTACCAGAAGTGAGAAGAGTAGACAAATAACTATGAAATTCCACATCACCACAAAGCTTGTAGCTAAATTAGACATTAACATATTCTTGGTCCTCGGAGCCAGAAGAGCCATATGTCTTGACCACTAGACTACTAGTGATGATAATTTGTGATAGAAATATGAAGATCTTGTAGAGACCTGTTGTATCCTCTCTACTCCTGATGATTTCTTCGTACGAGAGCAGTACTATCTGGTGTTGAAGATGGATCCTAGGCGAATACCAGTATTGTTTCGTTCTTGCCAAGCAGTTATCATCATTTGCTTCATCAAAAGCTAGTTATATGGTGATTTTCCCAGATAAAATGAATTCTTGGCCTTGTCTGTTCTATTCCAAAGCTTCTCTTTTTGTCGAACAACGAAGAGATCGAAATAATGCTTTATAGAACAAATTGGTATATAATATGAGGAGAAATGTTTGTCCTGCTGGCAGCATCATAAATTATTAACTATTGCTATAAATTCTCTCTCAAAATTATAATACCTAAAAATGTTGCATAAATTGATACCCAATTTCAGATCGGTATGAGTAATTGGGTAAACAATGGGCAATAATAAAACGAGCTGGACTATACATCTCTGCATATAAAAATCTCTGCTTGACAGCATTGGCCTGATGTCGTGCACTTTACTACCAATATAAACACACATTTTTCTATGTGCCTCAAAGCACAATGCAACCAGTGAATGTCTTTGTGAGCGTTAGACCTTGATGGTCATTTTACTTGTTGATCTGAAGTCAACTAATGGCTCCAAATGACGAATGGTATTCATGAGCCCCTGAAGAAGCCTTATGGATAAAATAGTGTTGTGCATGTTAGTCTAAATCTTAATGATTAACTGTGCATTTGGTAATAATAACAATAAGTTTGCAGAATTGTAACCCTGAAGCAACTTGTTGTTGCGTGTCTCGTTGGATGTTGAGACTAACCCTTCATGTCGAAGGAAAAAGATGTAGTATTCATGCCACTACATTAATCTAAGTCCAATGCTTACTGCATAAAACCCATATCTGTAATATGCGTAAGATTTCCCAAATAAATCACCACAATAGCATACATTGGCCACAACTGGATGATTGTGGTTGGGGATTTTATCTGTATGCTTTTAGAATATCTCGGCATTAGGGGGAGGAATGCCCATATAATGTAATGCCTCAATATTCTATTAAACGCACAAAATCCAAACTGAACCTGTCGTTCGGTGTGTACTCCTATGTATATGGAGTTTGCCAGAAATCGTTGAGGAGTAACCATATTGGTCTGAATGCTTCTACCTGATGTAGATGTGGATATACCCGGGATTAATATCATATCCACATTTGACTTATTGGCATTTGATCTATTCTTGGGGACGCCTGCGAATATGATCCATTGGCCTTAGTCAAAGCATATGTTTCTGATTGCAGATTCACGTGGTCTGTGATAACTCTCCTCCGATTAATTCACCCTGATGGTGATTTGCCTCACGAAGAGGTTCATCTTGATGATGAAATTCCTAGCAATGCGCGCAATATCATTGTGCTGGGAATACAGAACAAAGAATCTTTCGTTTTGGGAAATAACGGAGATCATTATTAAATGTGGGAGACAAATATGTCGACACCTATCTTGCCCCTCTAGATTGCAAATGGATCCAAAACAAAGTCCTAGGCATGAGTGCTTTAAGCTCTCTTATCGGGTCATTGATAAATGCAATCGAGGCTGAACCAATAATCGCAAAATGAAAGTCGCGAGCTTGAAGTTCGGACATTTATGGGCACTATTGAAATAATGTGTGGTGAATGCGATGGTTCAAGTGGTCTTGTAAGAGACCCATCCCACGTATGTGTTGAATAAACATTGTTCCGCTATGTAATATATCTGGCAAATGACATGAATTAAAATATGCAGTTAATAGGATTCTGAAGATCCGTCATGAGATCCTAGGAGGACTCATATCTTTGAATTATAAATATGCAACATATAAATCTCATACCGAATAATACATTCCTGATGAATGATCACTCTCCTATGTAGGGAGAATATCTCGTAGTTGAGACTATCGTTCCCAGATGGAACCTATCCAGAAGAAACAAAGTCTGTGTTGAACACCAAAGTTTGATAATCTCTATAAAGGGATAATGACCCATACAGACCCGAAAAGGAATAAGATGAGGTACCAAAGGACTTGAAGTTCACCGAATAAGCACATGTGCATTCCATGAGTTTTACTCATGGTAATTTCCACTAGATGTGGAATTATGGTATCCTCTAAAGCCCTGAAGGCAGAAACCTATAAGGTTTAGGTGTTACTGGCAAAATATCCCCATTATGCCAGAATGACAGACTATAATGATGTATCTGATCGATGAAAAATCCCTGATGGATTACGATCTTAGATGGACTTTTGTGACACCATCATAGATGTTGCAATGGATGAACGCCTCGAGCGATGTATCATATTTAGAATATGTACTATTGCAACTATATTATCCCCTAAGTCCTATTGAAGGACATATTATTTGCTTTGCACAACTATGTATAAATTGTGGTGTAAAATAGAAAATGGTAGCACCCCAACCTCATCCATTCTCGTTATTCCAGATGAACAATGAAACATATATCTTGAAGAATATGCTTGAGTTATGAGGGATAACGACTTTGACAGATGTCATCGACAGGGGGAGCGAATGCTTATATTGATCACAACCGTGAGACAATAAATGTCATATTCTATGCCCTGAAGGCGTGAGCTTGATGATTAATATGTGAACCTTTATGGAACTTTCTATCAAATATATAGATCTAGTCGATCGAACACCATCAGTCAAAGTGGCTTATTTATATTGATACATGCACTTACCTCGTATATCCTAGAAGTGAGTAGAGGTAAAGTTCCTGAAATAGTCCTTGCAAGGATATGCGATCCGTTTGCTAAATCTTTATGTGCATATACTTCTAGAAGAAGATGTTTTGCCTTATTGATACGGTTTTGCAAGGATCAGGGGGAGCACATTTCTAAAGTTAGCCCTTGTAGAAGATTCGATAGAATCTAGATCCCAAAGGATCGAAATCTGTCCCGATGACAGTTGTTGTACTCTTTTTCCCTTGGTGAGTTTTCTTGAAGTTTCTCACATGAGGTTTTTAACGAGGCAACAAAGTGCAAATGCAATTTGTATCACCATGCACTCTTTCTCCACATTTTTCCACTGGGGTTTTCGGAGTTTTAACGAGGCATGTGTTGGTCGCGGTATTCGCCCAAGGGGGAGTGTTAAGTAACCCTAGTTAGGGTTATGTGGGCAAATACCGACTTTGCCCCTGAGGGGTGTCACATCTCTATATAAGGAACCTGTACACCCCATCATAATACAGAGAAGAGAAAGAGGCCAGAGGCCCAACCCTACATCGTGTCTCGTGTGTTTCCTCTGTTGTGCTTCTGGGAAGGGATACGGGTTCTCTACAGCTTCTCGCGCCTCTACTGCTGACGGGAGGGAAGGGAGCGGATCTGGTGATTCGTGGTGACGTAGTTCTCAACAGACTCCACCCAATCATGGATCATGCACGCGCGGTGTCTAGCTGTCATAGATGGCCAAAAAGCACGAGGCCCGTGAGCCCGGCACGAAGCCCGCTTTTTGGGCCCGGTCTGAGCCCGGCACGATAGAATAAGCGGGCGGGCTTGGACAGGAAACTAGGCACGGCGGGCTAGCCCGGCACGGCCCGTTTACCTCTAAGCCCGTTAAGCCCGTTTTTTTAACACTAAAACGTGCTTACCGGCCCGTTTAGCCCGCTTTTTGGCCCGTTTTTTCGTGCTAAACGGGCCGGCCCGGCCCGTTTAGGCCCGCTGCGGGCCGGGCTTGGACAGAAACTTAAGCCCGCTGGCTCAGCAGGCCCGGCCCGGTTTTGGCCGGGCTTCACCGGGCCCGGGCCGGCCCGGGCCCGGGCCCGGGCCGGGCCGGGCCGGCCGGGCCGGCCCGTTTGGCCATCTCTACTAGCTGATCCCCGTCCCCGCAAGCTGTGTACGCCTGCTTTTGATCTGGCAGGAAGGAGAAGGACGCGGCACGCACTACTGGACTCCACCGGGTTGGCCGTGGCTACCCACCGGCAAGTACGACGACCCCGTCAGGCATCGCTGCTTGCTCTGCTCTGCTCTGGGTCCATGCATTGCCGCCGGACGATACGATAAGATCGTACGATACGCCGTGCCGGGTGCCGCCGTCGCCGCCGCGGCCGGCCGCAAAGACACCACCGCACCGCACGCGTCCTCGAGAGAAAAATGCACGTGACCCGACCCCGACCCGGCAAGCAGCAGGACGCGCGAATGAATGAATGGCTTGGTAGTTTGGCAAGCAGCGAGCGAGGGCTTGGGTTATATTAGCGCGAGAGCACAGATGCCACTACATGATTGTTGGCCTTCAATCCAACCAACGGAGCGGACGGACACCAGGTGCCGATCCACACACGCTCATCATCCATCCATCATGCTCGCCTCAATTCTCAATCTCTGCCGTGGAACGACTGCCATCTCCCTCCCTTGTCTGCACATCATCAGATCAGAGAGAGGTTCTGCATTGGAATTTTGCTGGAACTTGGGAGAGACGGAAACCCGATCGGCCGGCACCCGAGAGAGAGTGGGATACGCGCGGGCAGAAGCTTTCCTGGCGGGGAAGGATCGGAGTCGGAGGGGGAGGGGGTCCAATGCGCGCGGCCCCGTCGCCAGTTCCTTGCAGAAGCTGGCGGGGGCGCTGGTTGTTCCGTTCGAGAAGAGAGGAGAGATCGAAGCGAAGCGAAGCAATCATGCCCAACGGCAACGGACCAGCAACCACTAGATGCCGGCCGGCCTTTCGCCAAAGGAAGGCACAAGTGCGCTACGCACGCAGCCAAAGAAAAGGCGCAAAAGGCCAAGGGATATGACAAGGACGGGAGGCAAGGCGACCGGTAGCTTTCTTCGGCGGCGAAGTAGGAGCTAGGAGGGGGTCTGAAGAATACCAACAAAAGCTTCGGTCACCCTTAGGTTTAATTTGGAAGAACACGTTCTCTATTTCTATGTCCGAATAAACACAGCAAAGAGAAGTGCACGCGGCGTGTACAGCTGACACGCACACGCACACGCACACGCACGGAGAGCTGAGGAGCTCCCCTCCCCCGTTTGGCCGTTTGGCGCCGCTGCTACAAAAGTAGTGGGTTCACTTTTGTCGGGCTGCATGCTTCTTTTCTTCGCTTGTTTGTTTGCAATTTGTAATTATTAGGGCCTGTTAGGAGGAAAACTGTTTACCGGGTAATTTTAGCTCTTTGGTCTCTAAACAGATTTGGCTAATAAATTGGATAATTGTATGGGAGGGTTGACAAATTGTTTGTTTATTAAAACTCGGCCGGGGAAGGAAAGACCGTCCTCCCGGTATTCCATATTAGAAGAGATCGAAATAATGGTCTCGACCGAGAAAATCCTCGAACTCTGGCCTCCCATCACTAACGGGCCGGCGTCAACTGTCCACTCTGCAACGGTCCCAACCGTAGGGTGCCGCACAGTACATCGCAACCCGAGAGCGGATGTGGCACATCGAGGGGATTTTTTTAATCAAGCCCTGAAAATTCGCTCACGATAGGAATCGAACCCAGAACTTGGAGGTGCTACTCGAAAGTTCTTAACCGCTAGGCTAGAGGCCCTTTCGCAACTGTTTGCTTATTAGCCATTTGATCTTGCTAATAGATTATATAAAGAGAAAAATACATCTATTAGTCAAGACTCCAAACGTATCCTGACTAATTATTGCTAGCTAATTATTTGCTGGCTAAACAATTAGCCAAGAGGATCCAGGTCTTAATAGTTCCTCTGTCCTAAGTTATAATTTTTTTGGCATTTTTAGATTTATAGTTTTTTATTATATATCTAGACGTAGCACGTATTTATGTATGTAACGAAAACTATAAATTTTGAAAAATCACAACATCTTGGAGTATCGTGTATGTTTATGTTATTGATTTGGTCACGCACCTATCTAGTAATAAATTTTATTACTAAAAGTATCTATAGAGCACCCTGGTCTAACACCTTCTAGAGAGATTCCAAAGAGAAACTTTTGGCACTAAAGATTGGTCCAACAAGATGCCGTTAGACTATACGCTACACATATTCTCCAATGGCTATATCTGACACACTAGGGTCACTAAAACAGTTGAGTCTCATCGGACTATAGAGATTGGTCCAACGTCTAGGCGTTGGACGGTCCAACGTCTAGGCGTTGGACGGTCCAACATCTACAAATTTAGTGTAGTTTGAGGGCGATACAAGGTGTCAGAGTGGCAAAGAATCAACTCGCAGAGAACACTTGATCCATACACGGATCAAAGGGGGAGCCACTCCCTTGCGTGGTTGCTCTAAGTAAAACTAGTGGGAAGCATCCAGTCTTCAATACCTCAAAAAACATCAATGTGTTTGTAACCATTTCTTTACTTTAAGCATTTACCTTTGTGCAATTGTCTTCTTGTTTTACGTTATTAGAATTGTCATGCTAGAATATGATTGCAAGTTGGTGTGTAAAATTTTGTGTGAAGGATAGAAAGTACTACTAGGCACAAGGGATAAAGTGGGCTATTTGGTAGGATTTAATTGTTGTGAAAAAATTAGATTATTCCAATTATTTCCATGTTGGATATTTTTTATCAAATCAATGCCATAGCAACTCATATTCACCAGGTCTGTTGTTTCATGTTTATTTCAACCTAACCCTCCTTTGTTCTTTCTTTAAAGGAAAACTTAACCCTATTTTTTATGTCTGCATAACACGATTTATATGTTTTGTTCAGGAAGCTTATGTATATGTTAGACTGTCATTCCAACAGCTGAAAAGTTCTAATCAGATAATAGACCCCGCCAATATTTAAGCATCCCTTTTTGCAGTTGGTAGTTGGTACTTGCGGCAGTACCAGCTCCTTGGTCAAAAAATGGCAAAAGAAAAAGACTCAACTTCTCACATCACCAGACCAGCAATCACCAAATATAAGCACACTTGAAGTCGACATAATAAAAAAAACAGTGTGAAGCGAACACCTTTTTTTTTTGCGAGGTCCTAAGAAGGCATGTTCGTACCATAAAAACCCTGCCTCTTTTATTCTGACAGGTATTTGTCACCAGAGTCTAATAGATTCTGGAGGCAAGATTATGACTCAAACAAGCCATGCATCTGTTTCATTTGACAAAGAAGGAGCAACTCATCTCGTGTTAACTTTACCTACTTATCTTTAATTCCAAGACCAAAAGAAGATATATATCTCATCTACATTGGACAGTTAGGTGGATGACACACCTTATTAATCGGCCAATACTCACGAAATTATGTCTCCCTGTTTTTAAATTTAAAAAGGGCCACAATAAAAAATTTAAAAAGGGTGGGAAATCCATTTTATAAATCGTCATTGAATTGTTTTTCAACTTCTAAACTTCAAAAAATACTCTCCTGATTTAAATGGCAAGTCTTTTTTAGCTTTTCTAAATCATAGGTTTTATTATATATCTAGACATGATGTATATATAAATATATAATAAAAAGTATATAGTTAGAAAAGATAAAACAGCATATAGTTTAGAACGGAGGGGATTCATATTGCAACCTTGAACTATCATCTACCAAAGCTATTCAATTTTCAACCTAGGATGTTTTTCCAATAAAGCACTCCCTCATTTAACTTAAAAATGTTTGACTTTTCTGAGCATATAGTCCTTTTGATATATATTTAAATATAATATATTTAGAAAAGATAAAAAACTTATATATAAATATATAAATATATTGATACGTCTTTGATTTTGGGACAGAGTTTTTAATTAGTGCAGGGAGAGCTCCGAATGGCAGGCATCCTTTTCCTACTCTTGCTTTCGAATCTTTTGTGACGGAGCCGTCTCAAAAATTTGACAGATGGATAATGAATGATGAATAGATGAATGTAAGGGCACTCCAAAAGGACGGAAAATGATGGACGGGCCAAGAAAGCTACCTGTACTATCATCATTCGAAATACAAAGATAAATTTAATCTTTCTTTTCCTCGACAGCAATTATTTTCGTTTCTTATTATTGTCAGTGCTTTGGAGAAGCCATATGCTCACTAGCAAAATATCCTTCAAGACTTTATCAGCACAAGACAAACGTAAAGTAGGCTCACCTGAGTACTAACCTAGCATCCTCGGAGCACTACGTGGCCAAGCCTAGTGCCGGCCAAAACTGCGAACATAAGATTGACTTGTCCCTTTTAATTTAGGTTGATGATGGTGTGGTCAGTGAACTAAATAGAGTATGAGATTGTATTGTGCAACAATATCTCTCGGTTTGTAGTGTACAGGTGTGGAACACAGGAACAGTGGTCGACGTAAAAACGAAGGTTATGCAGGTTTGTGTCGATGAGCCGGGAGCGGCGAAGCACGCTGGGACTTGACGGGGACCGGAGAAGCTGGATGACTAACCATGATGGCTGATACTTGGGTCACGCACCGACGTGAGGATGTATGGCGCGGATCGTGTTGCCGACGCGATTGCGGACCAGTGGGACAAGTGTCCAGGGCATGTACACAGTACGCTACTCACGACATTTGGTGGTTGGGCCTCGAGTTTGTCCATCAAAACTCTGCGGCGCGGTTCTGGCGGGAATCAGAGGTGACACGTGGCGTCATTGTGAAGTGTGTGTCGAGACGAAACAACTTCATGTGGAGCGTCCATGAGTTGGTCCATTTTGCCCTAGGTTAAGTGGATGAGCTCTATGTATTCAGGGATAATTTAGACTAGTGAAATAACTCCCTATAAATGGGTGGGAGGGTTGTAGTGTGCATCCATCTCTTTTGCCTATTTCATTTGTCACTTGTTAGAAAACTCTAGTTTCCATTTTCTAGGTTGCTCTATTTCTTAGCCTAGAGATCCGCAGTTGTTTTTGTAAACTCCACATCTTTGTACTCGTGATCTTGAGAGGAAGGGTGGCTATAACCACCCACGGTTCAATGTTTGTTCAGATCGTGTTTTGTTGATCCCGTTGCTGCAATTTTCATTTGGTTTCTCCTCTCTCAACCCTTCTCTTTGATTTTGTGAGAATCTTGATTTCTTGAGTTGGGGATTGCTTTGGAATTGTGTTGGGGGTGAGATATAGTCATTGGACCACTGCAACCATGAACGGTTTATGGTCGTGATTTGATCTAAAGTCGTTTTAAAAACCCCAACAAAACCCTAAGTTTAGTTTGTATTTTCTGATCTGCGGTTGATTTATAAATCGGTTGAGTTCAAATTTTGTGGACACCTCAGGAACTAATTTGTCAAGGTGTGTGCAAAATTTCAGCTCAATCGGAATCATTTGGATCAGTTTCGCATTCAAAAACTGAATTTCGAGCTACTGAAAACCGCACTAGATAGAGATACGATTTTGGGTTGTTTCAGACTTTTTGGTGTTTGATTTGTGATCTGTTCGTTTTGTGGGTCTCGTGTGTCCTAGGAATATTTTCAAAACATGAGATCATTGGTTGGTTGATGTGCTTTTGGTTTGATCGATTTCTTCATCTCCATTGAAGTTAAGTGCTCAAGTTCCAGTTTTTTATGCAACAGAATTTGATTGGCTCCCATTCACTTGCCCCTCTAGTCACCTTTTAGATCTTTCATGGCCCCAAGCTCCAACAAGCCAAGCGATTTTCGTAGGAACCTCTGAACACTCTCCACGATGACTCATGTGTGCCACTCTCCATGACGGCTCTAGGCAGCATAACAATATCTTGTGTGCCACCGACTAGATCGGTTGTACAATGTCAAGTGGTTGAGATAAAGCTATTGTCCTTCGTATTTATTACGCGGGATGACGTTATGGTCAAAAGGCGACATTGTAGCGACACTTGAGACCACAAGCATACCAGTGAGAAATATATAGTGTGTGCGTCTACAATGGCCCTGTTTGGCACAACTACTACTTGTTGGAAAAGAGGCTCATCAGAGAAGCTGGTGAAAAGCAACTTCTGTTTATTGACTATTTTAGGTCATTCTGAGAATTAGTTAAATTGATAAGCTATTGCAAAAGCGTCTCGTCTGTTACAACTTCTGCTTAAATATGTGAAGAAGTTGTGCCAAATAGGGCCAATGGTTATACACTGGACTTGATGAGGTGATGCATCATTGTAGTCACGCTTAAGGTCATAAGCATACTCGCGAGCACTATATAGTTCGTGTTACTACAATAGCTACTGAAAGTATCTAGGCCCCTGGTTGGTTTTAGTGATTAATGACAACGTAATGTTATATGTGACTAACGTGTGTTTTGCAGAGACAAATGGTAAGTTAGGTCGCATTACAGGTAGAAGTACTACAACGGTGAAAACAATCCCGGAGATAAGAACTCGAAGCGACGGCTAAAACGACGAAACAAAAGGTGAAGGACTACGGAGTCCGAGTGTCAAGGAGATGTGGACACTCGTGATTTAGTTAGGTCTTTTATTCTCTTTTAGCCGTACTATAAAGAGGGGTTGTCGATGAGTAGTTTGACCAAGAGAGTTCTAGTATAGTGTTGGTGCACATTCACACTCATATAGTGCTAGGTGTCACTCTAGAACTCACTCACAAGTTAGAACGAAAACCGATTTGAAAAACAGTTGAAAACAAGAAATAGGGTTTCTCGCCTTGGGGCATCGGACTGTCCTGTGTGCACCGGACTATCCGGTGCACCCTCTGCCAGGTGGGGCCAAGCTGGCCCTGGGGAAGAGTTTTACCCCGAAGAAAACCCGAGAGCGCCAGTTTCAGAAATGAATTTTAGTGGCGCACCGGACAGTGCACCGGACTGTCCGGTGTGCACCGGACAGTGACTGATCACTGTCGGGTGTGCCATCAGCCCAACAGCTAGCTGTCAGAACTAGCCATTGGAGTCGACCGTTGGCGCACCGGTGGCGCACCAGACTGTCTGGTGCGCCCATGCGCAGAAAAGTGTTGGTAACGGCTAGTTGGTGGGTGAGGGCTATTTATACCCCCTCCACCCACCATATTCAATGTCTTGTTGCCCACATTAATTCCAGCACATTGCTAGAGCATTGCAAGCACCAAAAGCCTAGTGAGGAGATTAGAGAATCTTAATCCCGCATTTGTTCCTCATTAGCGCTAGCGAGAGCCACCTAGAGCACACACCACTTGCATTAGGCTTCTCTTGGTCAAGCGAAAGTCTATGGCTTGTTACTCTTGGTGATCGGCATCACCTAGACGGCTTGGTGGCGTTGGGAGCTCGGTGATCACCGTGAAGATCTTGTTGGTGACCCGACTCAAGTTTGTAAGCGGTCTCGAGGGATCCACCGCGCCGGAGTGGCAAAGGCTCATCTCGTAGTGAGCACTTGGTTCTTGCGAGGACCAAGGGGGAGCGATACCCTTGCGCGGGTGCTCCAACGAGGACTAGTGGAGAGTGCCGACTCTTCGATACCTCGGGAAAAATTGGAGGAGTCTTCTAAACCTTGCTTTACATTCCGCACTTGATTCAAGCACTTTACATTGTGTATTTGTTTAGCAAGTATTTGAAGTATTGTCTTAGCATTGTTGTATTTCTAGTATTATTATCTTAGTGCTAGTTGTTGGGGTGAAGTTGGGCTCTTGCTTAGCTCTTGCTTAGGTTTTAATTAGTGTTGATTTTTAGAAAAGCCCAATTCACCCCCCTCTTGGGCATCGTGATCCTTTCAATTGGTATCAGAGACTTGTTGCTCTTAGATTAGCTTAACCGCTAGAGTTACGATGTCCGGTGGGGATGGACCTCCTCCCGTTTTTGATGGTGACGATTTTCCATATTAGAAAATTCGTATGGAAGATATTTAGAGGCTATAGACATTGGTGTCTATAAAGCCGCCACACAAGGATTCCCCGAACCTAGAGATCGCACAAATCTTGTAGGTGATGAGTTTAATTATGAGAAATGGAATGCTAAGGCCAAAACCACCCTTTTTAGAGGCCTTTGCAAAGATGTGTTCAATAGAGTTAGAAATCATAAAAATGCTCATGATTTGTGGATGGACATTTGTGTCTACATGAAGGAACTAGAAGTCAGTGTGAGGAGAGATATCACATTGCTATGAGAAAGTTAAATTCTTTTGAAATGCTTGCTAATGAAAATTCCAATGCTATGTACTCACGTCTCAATATTCTTGTAGAGGAAGTTAATGGATTGGGGCTTACTCAAATCTCACAATCGGATGTTGTGAGGAAGATTCTCAGTGTCCTCCCAATTGACAAATATGGACACATTGTTACTGTGCTGCATCAAATGGATCTTTCAGTTACCACACCTACATAGATACTGGGAAAGATCAATGCTCATGAGATGTACATGCACATCAATGACAAGGATGAGTCATCTTCCAAAAGAAAGGATTTGGCTCTCAAAGCAAATCAAGAAAGAAAAGGAAAAGCTAAAGTACAAATTGAGTAAAAATCCTCAAGTGATGATGACCTTGATGCTAACATTGCCTTGATGATGAGGAAGACCACCAAGATGTTAAAGAAGCTTAACAGAGAAGGCATCAAATTTGATTCAAGAAAGAAGAAATTCTTTTCTAGCAAAAGAGAGCCCATTTCTGAGATGGACTGCTACAACTGTGGAGAGCTTGGTCATCTTGCTCATCAATGTAACAAGCCCAAGAAGAACAAGTTCAAGGGCAAGAAAGAAGATGACAGCGATGATGAGAAAAAGGAAAAGAGATTCTTCAAGAGGAAGGATGGGAAGCAAAAGAGGTTCCACAAAAAGAAAAATGGAAAGGCATATATTGTTGGTGACTGGCTCACTAACATTGAGTCATCAAGTGGATCTTCTTCAAGTGAAGAAGAGAATGATGAAAAAATTGCCACCATCGTCGGGGACTTCTCTTCACCACCACCATCGCCATCATCGACTTCTCACCTATGCCTCATGGCTAGAGGTGAACGGAAGGTACAAGATGATATTGATATTACTGATGATAGCGATAGTGATAGTGATGAGGAATTTGCTTCACCTTCATATGATGAACTAGCTGACTTGCTTAAAGAATATACTCAAATCATTAGAAAGTCAAAAGCTAAATGCGATAAGTTGAGAAATGAAAATGAATCTTTAAATGCCAAATATGACATAGTTATGAAAGCTAGTGATGAAATGAAAGAAGAGAACAAAACTATGTCATCTACAGTAAATGAGCTCACAACCTCCCTAAAAGATGCTAAGGATAAATGTGACAAGTTAAATGAAGCTAATAGGGAGTTGGAAGATATACTAGTGAAAATCAAGAAAGACTATACTAAGATTAAATTTGATCATGATAATCTTCTTGTTGAAAATGAACTTTTATCTTGCAATACACATGAGGCTATTAACCCTGTTGTTAAGATTGATGTAGCAACCTCATGTGATGATTTGAGTCAAGGAGAGCAAACTAGTCTACATGATGAATTGACCGAAAAAGTTGAAGTCTTGACTTTAGACAACCAAAAATTGAAGAGATACTTGACTGATGCAACTACTAGAGGAAAGGTTGCTATTGAGAATAATGATTTCAACAATGAGTTGGCAGTGGATAATGAAAGGCTTAAAAATGAGGTCAAGAAACTTAAGAGTGAAAATGAACATCTTGCAACAAGTGTGCAAAAGTTCAACAAGGGCCAATACCTCCAAAATGAGTTGCTTATGAACACTGTCATGAAAAACAACAAGAGTGGTATTGGATACAATGCTTTTGTGCAAAAGAAAGCTACTACTCAATACAAGCCAAAGCAGACTCGCAAGCCTATCAAATGCTTTGAGTGTGGAAAAGAAGGTCACTTTGCCCACAACTGCAAAGCCAAACCACCAACTCCCTTGCCTAAGCACTCAAGACCATTTGCTTTCAATGCTCATTATGTTCTAAGAAAAGTTGCAAATGGAAAGGTCAAAGTTACATTCCTGGGTCCACCAAACAAGAGTAGACCTAGACAAATTTGGGTTGCAAAGTTCTTGATTGAGAGAGTCACTGGTCCTATGCAATATAGGGCCCTCAAAACTCAAGCTTGATTTGTCTGTGGATGTAGGTGAAATACAAGACCGGTGGGAGCCATTGGGTTATTGACAGTGGATGCACACAGCATATGACAGGCAACCCACGGATGTTCACCTCACTTGATGAGAATGTTGATGTACAAGACAAAATCACATTTGGAGACAATTCAAAAGGGAAAGTGCAAGGACTTGGCAAGGTGGCAATTTCAAATGATTTATCAATTTCAAATGTTCTCTTGGTTGCACCTTTGAGCTTCAATTTATTATCAGTGGGTCAACTCTGTGATCTTGGACTTCAATGCTTATTCACTCCAATAGAGGTTATTGTATCAAAAATGGATGATGAATCAATGGTGTTCAAAGGATTTAGATACAACAATCTCTACTTAGTGGATTTCACCTCAGAAGATGCAGACTTAAGAACTTGCCTCTTCACTAAAGCATCACTTGGATGGCTCTGGCATAGGAGGCTTGCACATGTTGGGATGAGCACACTCAAGAAGGTATTAAAGAAGGACATGGTTAGAGGATTAAAGGATGTGGTATTTGAAAAGGACAAGCCTTGTAGTGCATGTCAAGCTGGGAAGCAAGTTGCTAATACACATCCTACTAAAGCTTTCATGTCAACATGAAGGCCACTGGAACTACTTCATATGGATTTATTTGGACCTACAAATTATGTAAGTGCTGGTGGCAACCTCTACTGTCTGGTGATTGTTGATGATTTCTCAAGATACACTTGGGTGTTCTTTCTCCATGACAAATCTGAAGTTGCATCTATATTCAAGAAGTTTGCCAAGAAAGCACAAAATGAATTTGATTGCAAGATCAAGAAGATTAGAAGTGATAATGGCAAAGAATTTGACAACACCAACATTCATGAGTACTGTGATGAAATTGGGATCAAGCATGAAGTATCTGCAACATACACACCTCAACAAAATGGAGTTGTTGAAAGGAAAAACAGGACCTTGATCACACTTGCAAGAACAATGATTGATGAGTATAACACACCGGAGAGGTTTTGGGCCGAAGCTGTCAACACTA
Source organism: Zea mays (assembly GCF_902167145.1). NCBI lineage: Eukaryota > Viridiplantae > Streptophyta > Magnoliopsida > Poales > Poaceae > Zea > Zea mays. Next base: position 55,276,959 of record NC_050100.1, on the reverse strand, counting down.
CATGTTATGCATCAAACAGGCTATTTCCTCACCGGCTGCTTGCGAAGACTCCCTATGAACTGCTAAATGGGAAAAAGCCAGACGTCTCCTTCTTCCGAGTGTTTGGATGCAAATGCTACATCTACAAGAAACACCATCACCTAGGGAAGTTTCAAAGACATTGTGATATTGGTTTTCTATTGGGTTATTCATTAAAGTCCAAAGCATATCGAGTATTCAATCATGCCACTGGCGTGGTAGAAGAAACATATGATGTGGAATTTGATGAGACTAATGGCTCCCAAGGAGCACTTGAAAATCTTGATGATGTAGGTGATGAGCCACTTAGGGAAGCAATGAAGAACATGCCAATTGGAGCTATCAAACCAAAAGAAGATGAAGAAGAGGTGCAAAACATTGACAGGCCTTCTTCATCAAATGTACCACAAGATGATGAAAAAGATGAGAGGCATGCAAATGAAGATGCATTTGTCTCTCATGAACAAGCAAGGGTACAAGCCGAAGATGTTGATGCTCCAGGATCTTCTTCCCAAGTGGTTGACAGGAGAAACTCATCACTACTTCAAGCTCATCCTCAAAACCAAATCATTGGGAGTCCTTCACAAGGGGTTATTACTCGATCACATAGACATGCTTCTTTTATTGAACATCACTCCTTTGTTTCTTGTGTTGAGCCTACTTGTATAGATGAGGCGCTACATGATCTGGACTGGGTGAACGCCATGCATGAAGAATTTAACAACTTCACCCGTAACCAAGTTTGGACCCTAGAGAAGCCCCCACAAGATGCAAGAATCATTGGAACAAGTGGGTGTTCAGAAACAAACAAGATGATCAAGGTGTGATTGTAAGGAACAAGGCAAGACTTGTTGCAAAAGGATTCTCTCAAGTTGAAGGCTTAGATTTTGGAGAGACCTTTGCACTGGTTGCTCGACTGGAAGCCATCCGTATCCTACTCGAATATGCATCATGCTATGATATAAAGCTTTATCAAATGGATGTAAAAAGTGCATTTTTAAATGGCTTCATAAATGAACTTGTATATGTTGAGCAACCACCTGGATTTGAGGACCCTAGATATCCTAACCATGCTTACAGGTTGTCCAAGGCGCTATATGGGCTAAAGCAAGCTCCAAGGGCTTAGTATGAGCATCTTCGCGACTTCCTCATCGAAAAGGGCTTCAAGATCGGGACCATCGACACAACTCTATTCACAAAGAAACATAACGGTGATATTTTCATTTGTCAAGTATATGTTGATGACATAATCTTTGGCTCGACAAATGACTATCATTGCAAGGAATTTGGTGAGTTGATGTCGAAGGAGTTCGAGATGTCAATGATTGGTGAGCTAACGTACTTCCTCGGCTTTCAAGTCAAGCAAATGAAAGATGGTAACTTTCTCTCACAAGAGAAGTATACCAAAGACTTGTTGAAAAGATTCAACATGGAGAAGTGCAAACCAATCAAGACACCTATGCCAACAAATGGACATCTCGACCTAGATGAGGGAGGTAACCCGGTTAATCAAACTCTCTACCGTTCTATGATTGGTAGTTTATTGTACCTTACCGCATTTAGGCCCGATATCATGTTTAGTGTCTGCATGTGTGCTAGATTTCAATCTAATCCTAAGAAAGCTCATCTTCGCGTTGTTAAAAGAATTCTTAGGTATCTCAGGCACAACACAAGCGTTGGTCTATGGTATCCCAAAGGAGCTACTTTTGATTTAATTGGCTATTCCGATTCGGATTATGCCGGTTGCAAAATTGATAGGAAAAGTAAAATAGTGTTGCCTTGTCAACCGCCGAAGCGGAATACATTGTCGCGGGTGCTTGTTGCACACAAATTTTATATATGAAACAAACTCTTCTAGACTATGGCGTAGTTCTAGAAAAGGTACCTTTGTTGTGTGATAATGAGAGTGCTGTTAAAATTGCTAATAATCCTGTACAACACTCTCGCACCAAGCACATTGATATCTGTCATCACTTCCTTAGAGATCATGTTGCTAAAGGAGATATCATTTTAGAAGGAGTGAGGTCAGAAGATCAATTAGCGGATATTTTCACTAAGCCACTTGATAAGACCCGCTTTTGCATGTTGAGGAATGAATTAAATATACTTGATCTCAGAAATTTTATTTAAGATTTCAAATGGTGTTGTCAAGCTTGCATTGCATATTTAAATTACTTGTATTGCATCTAGGGCTTGTCTAACCTAGTTGAGATAACCGCCAACAAAGCGAGTGAAAAAGCTTAACTCGGATCAAACTTGACAAGTCTTAGTTTTAAGCTTTTAAGCACTTAAATTCTTACTTTTTATGCAATTGTTGGTTCTTGAAATATGCATGAGGTTTTTCACTTAGGGGGAGTATTCAAAATTCAAATCACTCATGAAAACTGAAAGGGAAATAGGCTTACACCTTTTCCTAATTGATTTTGGTGGTTGAATTGCCCAACATAAATAATTGGACTAACTAGTTTACTCTAGATTATGAGTTCTACAGGTGCCAAAGGTTCACAACAAACCAATAAAAAGACCAAGAAAGGGTTCAAATAAAAAGAGCAAAAGACAACCGAAGTGTGCCCAGGTCTGGCGCACCGGACTGTCCGGTGCACCAGGGAACCAAACTCTGAACTTGTCACCTTTGGGAATTCTGGGAGCCGCTCCGCTATAATTCACCGGACTGTCTGGTGTAGCACCCACTAGTACAATTTGGCTCTATACAAGCGGTAGGATTTTTACATCACAGGCGGTTCGGTTAGAAAACCGCCTGTGATGTCCCAGGCGGTTCAGTACGCCTGTGATGTAATAGTATCACAAGCGGTTTTTGTTTAGGACCGCCTGTGGTGCTCTATCATTTTCACAAGCGGACCCTAAGACAAAACCGCCTGTGATTGTAAAAATATGAAAATACAATTTAAATATGAAAATAATTTTATTTTTAACAGAAATATGCAAATACAATTTAAATGAATTAATATTTAATTTTTAACAATAATATGCAAATACAATTTAAATGAATTATAATAGCACACATAGATAACTAGAGAGATTTTAAATTAATTGGCAACCACAATTCATAGTCGATCATACATGATAACAAATACAATTTGATTCATACAATTTTTCATGAACTACCATTTTTCCGCATGTATGGCTTTAAGTTCTTATCAATTTTCTTTTCCACATGCTTGATTCTCTCTGGACCGTTAAAGACGAACATCTCTTCATACTTATTGTATTCCTCATCTTGGTCTCCCACATTCTCAACTCCAACAATTTTTTGCTTTCCAGAAATAACTACATGCATCTTCTCATCTGCTGGATCGAGTACATAGAACACTTGTGCAACACATTCGGCGAGAACCCACGGGTCATCTTTATATCCTACTTTCTTTAAGTCTACCAGTGTGAGTCCGTAGTTATCCACTATCACCCCCATGGGATATTGTACCCATTGGCACTTAAATAAGGGTATTTTCATGCTTGGGCCATAATCAAGTTCCCATATTTCCTCTATGAATCCAAAATATGTGGTCTTCTGTCCATGTAGGTCAAAAGCATCGATACGAACACCGCTATTTTGTGCAACACTTTTCATGTCTTTTGATTTAGTGTAGAATGTGTACCCATTGATGTCATATGCTTGCCATGATGTCACAAAACACGATGGCCCAGAAGCCAAATTCTTCATTGTTTTCTCATCCGAAGAGTCTCCGAATGGGATGTTTTTGTCCATTAACCATTCGCTGAAACGATGTTTGTGCTCCCTCATGATCCAGTCCTCTGTGCGGTTCTGATTTTCTTTACGAAGCTCATTCAGGTGTTCCTCTATGTAAGGCTCGGCTATCGTGAGATGTTGTAGTACACTACCATGAGCACAATGTACTAGCTTGTAATCCTCAACGCGAAAAGTTTTCTTGCCCATTCTCCCTCTCCCACATAGTTTACCCTCATGTTTAGGTACAGGCACACCTATCATTGTTCTGTCACTGATGTAATCTATACAGCTCTCAATCACTTCTTCTGTAGTGTATCCCTCCATGATTGAACCCTCTGGGTGAGCGCGATTTCGCACATAACCTTTTAATACTCCCAGGTATCGCTCCAACTGAAACATATGATGTAAATATAGTGGCCCTAATATTTTTATCTGATCCACGAGATGTATGATTAGGTGTACTTGCATATCAAAAAATGATGGAGGAAAACACATTTCAAGCTTGCACATAGTCTCGATGATGTATGCCTTTAGATAGTCCAAGTCTTCTAAAGCTATTACTTTTTGTGAAACCGCATTGAAAAAGTAACACAAGCGTGTGATGACAACTTTGACATGCTCTGTTTCGAGGGCTCTTACCGCAATTGGGAGGAACACCGTCATCATCACATGGCAGTCATGAGAGTTGTAGCCAAATAGAGACAAGTCCTTCATCCTGACTAGTCTGCTGATATTGGATGAGAAACCTGTGGGCACTTTGACCCCACGCAAACATTTGCAAATCTTTGTTCTCTCCTCAACTGACAAGTTGTAGCTAGCTGGGGGGAGGTAAGGCTTCCCTTTGCCACTATCCACTGGATGAAGTTCCGGTCTGATTTGAAGATCTACTAGATCATTGCGTGATTTAAGTCCGTCTTTTGTCTTACTCGGCATGCCCAGCAAGGTTCCAATGATGCTGTCAAAAACATTTTTTGTTACATGCATCAAATCAATGCTGTGGCAAATTTCCATATCCTTCCAGTATGGGAGGTACTTGAAAAATATTGATTGCTTCTTGAAAGTTGTGTAAGTTGAAGGGTCAGTTCTCTTTCTCTTTTCTCCTTTGTTTTTTCCCTTTCCGAATACAACATGAATGTTCTTTACAATTTCAAAAACAAGTTTCCCACTATAAGGCTTTGGTGCACCTTCACTTTCCAGTTGATTGTTAAATTCCTCTTTCATCTTTCGGTACTTATGCTGCTTCATCAAGAACCGTCTGTGTCCCATGAACACCAACTTCTTGGATGATTTAAGGTACATGGAAGCAGTTCCATCGACGCACACTACACAACCATTCTTTCCTTTAGTCTTTTGCCCTGATAGTGTGGCGCCACCGGGAGAATCATGGATGGTAACAAATATAATTGCTCTTAAGTTGAAATACTCACGGCAATACTCATCCCATATTCTAACTCCTTCATTCCAGAGCTTTGTCATATCTTCCATAAGAGGTTCTAGGAACACATCAATATCAACACCAGCTGATTTCGGACCTTGAATAAGAATAATCAACATAATATACTTTCTTTTGTGACACAGCCATGATGGAAGGTTGTACATCGTTAAAGTCACGGGCCAGGTGCTATGTACACTTCTTTTTTCACCAAATGGATTCATTCCGTCTGTACCCAAAGCAAATCTTACATTTCTGGTTTCTTTGGCAAACTCAGGATACATAAGATCGAAATTTTTCCATTGTGATGCATCAACAGGGTGTCGAATCTGTTTGTTATTCTGCTTGCGATTTTCAGCATGCCAACGCATAAGCTCAGCCTCCCTAGGGTTTGAGAACAAACGTTTTAAGCGATCAATTACTGGAAGATACCACATCACCAAAGCTGGGTTCTTTGACTTCTTTTTCCCATCCATGTCATCAAAAGTGTCATCGTCACTTTCAGGTCCAATAGTGGATTTCTTGTTTTTATTTTTCTTCGGGAATTTTTTTACACAGTCTTGATTGTAGCTCTTCTTGTATCGACTGACATTGCAAACTGGGCATCTTGATGCGTTCTCAAAATCGCCACGATACAGAATACAATGGTTCGGACATGCATGAATTTTTTGCACACCCAGAGCTATGGGAGATATAAGCTTCTTCGCTTTATAAGTGCTTGTTGGTAGTTTGTTGGGTTTTGGTAGTAATTGAGACAGAAAATTCGAAAGATCTGTGAAGCTAGTATCAGACCATCCGGTGCTAGCCTTCAACTTCAGAAGTTCTAGAACTGTACGCAGTGTAGTAAACTCTTTGTCACAACCCTTTGATTCATCATATAAAGGTTCTTTTGAGGCACTTTCCAGTCCCTCCATTTTAGATAGCCCTTTCTGCGATCCCATAGAACTTAACATTTCTGGTTCCATATGGCGCAACATCTCTTCACAATCAAATTCTTCAAAATCTTGATTAGCATCCACATTATCCACTTTACCATCAACTTTAAGATCTAAAATTCCGACAACTCTCTCGTCATTACCAGGCACTTCACACGGATCCAACTCACCATGTTCTGACCATATCGTGTAATTGTTTTTAAACCCTCTTTTTAGCAGATGTGATTGGATTACTCCTATATCTCTCCAAGCTATCTTATTATCACAATCGATGCACGGACATAATATCTCCTTGCTCTTTCGCAAATTCGCGTGCTTGTTGGCCGCTTCAATAAAGCTTCTCAAATTTCGAATGTACGACGGATGTGGTCTTGACACATTGTACATCCAACCTCGGTCCATTACCTATCCCTATATTGATTAACGTCAATATCGAGATGTAACATGAAAAAATAAATGTTCATGAAAGTGAAACAAGATCATATCGAGATGTACCTAGCACATGAGACATTTTTTTTTTAAAATATCCCTAATTAATTGAATTTAATCCCTAAATCATGAACGAATTAATGTGCATGAAAATGAAACAAGATTGCAGCAATATAGGTACCTTGAGGTGAGACAACTCTTCAAAAAAATCTTTAAATTAGATCAACTACAAGTCCAAATCTTGGAATTCCTGAGTTTTTCTTCAATTCCGGTCTATATTACAAAATTGAGGCAAAAAATCGTATCAAAATGAGAAAGAAAACAAACGGAGATCATATATATGCATAAACTCTTGAAATCAAGCCCGAAAATCAAAAACAAAACCTTCTCCCCGTAGATCAAAAAAATCTGCCGCTGCTACAGTAGTGCGCAGCCTAGCGGCGTGTCGGGCTCCGGAAGTTAGGGTTCCTGCGCTGGAACCACCGAGCCTTTTATACTACATACACATCACAGGCGGATTTTTAGAAAAACCGCTTGTGATGTATAACATCACAAGCGGTTTTCTATTTCGACCGCCTGTGAAGTTTACATATCACAGGCGGTCGAAATAGAAAAGCGCTTGTGATGTTATACATCACAAGCGGTTTTTCTAAAAATCCGCCTGTGATGTGTTTACTATATAAAAGCCTCGGTACGGTGGTTTAGGGTTTAGGTTTCGCCCGGAGCTGATACTACACCGCCAGGCTGCTGCGCCGCCGTTCCCGTCCCCGTCTCCGAGCCGTGAGCGCCCGCCACGCCGTCGCCGAGCCCGAGCCCAAGCGCCACCGTCTCCGAGCTGGGCGCCCGCCAGGCCGCGCCGTCCCCGAGCCCAACTCCGCCGTCCCCGAGCCCAACTCCGCCGTCCCCATCCCCATCTCCGAGCCTGAGCGTCGCCGTCTCCATCTCCGAGCCCGAGCGTCGCCGTCTCCATCTCCGAGCCCGAGCGCCTCTGTCCCCGTCCCCGAGGCCAAGCGCCGCCGTCCCCGTCCCCGAGCCCGAGCGCCATCGAGCCCGAGCACCGAGTGCGCCGCCGTGCCCATCTCCGAGCCCTCGGTGCACTCCTTGATCATGCCTTAATTACTTGTTACAAATTCATGCCTTGATTACTTGTTTTTGCTAGTCATGCCTTGATTCCTCGGTGCACTCCTTGATCATGCCTTGATTACTTGTTACAAATTCATGCCTTGATTACTTGTTTCTGCTAGTCATGCCTTGATTCCTCAGTGCACTCCTTGATCATGGTGCACTACATTGCAGATAGTGTACATTAGATTAATTATCAGTGCTTAGATTAATTATTGTTAATCTTATATTGTTAATGTTGGTCATTATGCTTATATTGTTGGTGTTTTCACTTACATATTTTGTTAAGGTCACCATTTTTGCTTTAGTAGCTTGTATCCCTTGTGATTAAATGTTGGTCATTATGCTTATGAAGAATTTTGTCATGGATAGTTGATGCAACTACTAGGACCCCTTCTTGGTAGAAAATATCCATAGTGATTGGGGCAACAAGTCTATTTTTAGTGCTTATGGCCACATACATCATGGAAGTACATAGCCATGGCAATGTTATTATCTCCCTATGTTATAAGACTTGTTCTTATCTCCCTTCTTAGTTTTTTTGACTACCTATCTTTGCTTCCCAACCCTATGTTATAAGACTTGTTCTTATCTCCCATCTTTGACTTGTTCATAGCCATGACAATGTTATTTGGACCCCTCTTTTTGCCCTATAAGCCACATCCTTGTTTTCCCTCTGATCCCTGCCTTTGTTGCGATCTCAATTTTGATTGTGAGACTTGGCCATTTTCAGTTTTAGAGATGGAAAAAGAGCCACTTGACATGGTTGAGAGCTCAGTTCGAGTCATCGAGACACATGTTGACATCATTCGCAGTCTAGTGACTGATGGGGTTGTGGATACTAGTGAACCGGAATCAGTGTACACACTTAAGACCACTTTGTTTCAAATTGGAGATGTATGCGACATGCTTGAGAAGTGTGCTCTGTCCATCAAAAAGTATGCTGACTCCAAGAGGGCTAAAATTATTCAAGATGAAGCCCTGCAATATGCTGAAGATGATGAAGCTGCAGATGATTTGGAGGAACTCCCAAGCCCAGATCTCCTTACTCAAGCCGACATATTGGAAAAATATTTTGGAATTGAGTATGATAGCGACCAGTCAAGGGGTTGTTGATGTTTAGTCCTAAACAACACGATATGAGTATCGTAGGTTTCACTCTTAGAGATAATGTATTTTGTATGAACCTCTTAGAGAGTGTCAAGTCAATGAACTATCTTCGAGTACTATTGGGAAGTGGATCTCTTTGATGTATTTTTTTTCTAGTGATATCGATGGTGCCGAGTAGCACTAAATTTGGACTTGTGTCCATATCTATAGATGCTAGTAGTTGAGCACTAGCGCCTACAATCTTGACTACTTCATCCCTATTCTCAGTTTGGGACTTATATGGAGAATGGCATCGGCGGAATGCCTGAATCGGCGGACCCCAAGAAGTGATTAAGTCTTGTAGTCTACCACCTCCCGTTATTTGTGGGCTTCACCGATGGCTGGAAACATTTGGTGATAGCAAACGACCTTCGGGTTGAAGACGTCTGCGAGCTTGTTAAGGGGCCAGACGATGGTGAGCCGGTGTACTATGTCCGGATGTGTGGTCACAAAATTTAAAGCTGCCCCGGCTGCATGTGTGTGCTTCTCTTCTCTTAGGTGGGGTGCTAAGTGATCTTAGTAGCCGACATAAGAGAAGAGAAGCGCACAGATGAAGCCGGGGCGGCTTTAAATTTTGTGACCACACATCCGGACAGAGTACACCGGCTCACCATCGTCTGGCCCCTTAACAAGCTCGCAGACGTCCCCAGCCCGAAGGTCGTTTGATGTCACCAAATGTTTCCCGCCCTCGGTGAAGCCCACAAATAACGGGAGGTGGTAGACTACAGGGCTTAATCTCTTCTTGGGGTCCTACAGGGCTTAATCTCTTCTTGGGGTCCTTCAGCATGGCTGTGATGTTATAATGCTGAAGGACCCCAAGAAGAGATTAAGCCCTGTAGTCTACCACCTCCCGTTATTTGTGGGCTTCACCGATGGCTGGAAACATTTGGTGATAGCAAACGACCTTCGGGCTGAAGACGTCTGTGAGCTTGTTAAGAGGCCAGACGATGTTGAGCCGGTGTACTATGTCCGGATGTGTGGTCACAAAATTAAAAGCTGCCCCGGCTGCATGTGTGTGCTTCTCTTCTCTTAGGTGGGGTGCTAAGTGATCTTAGTAGCCGACATAAGAGAAGAGAAGCGCACAGATGAAGCCGGGGCGGCTTTAAATTTTGTGACCACACATCCGGACAGAGTACACCGGCTCACCATCGTCTGGCCCCTTAACAAGCTCGCAGACGTCCCCAGCCCGAAGGTCGTTTGATGTCACCAAATGTTTCCCGCCCTCGGTGAAGCCCACAAATAACGAGAGGTGGTAGACTATAGGGCATAATCTCTTCTTGGGGTCCTTCAGCATTATAACATCACAGCCATGCCTTCTCTGTCTAACTGCATTGGAAAGTGCCCTTCTATCTGCGAGCTTGCTTCCCGACCCGATCCTGCCCCGTAGGGGGGTTTGGGCTCGATTTCTTTTGAATCACCTTTTCTCCAAGTTCCCTTATTGATGGAACCAGTATATCAGACTAACAGTATATCCCTTTATCGATGGAACCAGCTTGAATGGCAGACAACGAGCAGCCTAGTATGGATGTGGTCTGCACCGGTGCGTCTAACAAAGTTGATGAAGACGCGACCAAACTTGAATGACAGACAACGAGCAGCTCCGGTGAAGGGAGCGGGGAGGATAGTTCTAGTGACGACAATCCTTGTACTCCTATACCTCCAAGGAAGAAAAAAACATCAGATGAGCTTGATGCCGACTATATTCCCAACGATGAAGAGGTAAATAGAAATATGCCGACTATATTGTAAAATAATGTTCATATATGAAAGGCCATTAATTTTTTCACTATATAGATTTCAAATGAAGAGAAGAAAGAGGATGCATCTTCTACACGAAACACGGAGGATGCTCCGATGCCTGAATCATCCGTTTCACATAAGCGGAAACGAGGGCGACGAGGTCCAAATCAGATGAAAGAAGGTGCAGTTATGTATGTAACAAAACTAAATGCAGAGGGGTTTCCTGAAGAACCACTTGACGTGGTTACAAAGTTTCGAAATTCCTGCGGGGCTACTGTTAGAGATATAGTGCCAATCACACTTCAAAAATGGAAGGATTTAGATGAAGACACCCGCAACAAGCTATGGGCTAAGTTGTCTGAGTCATTCAAGTTCCCAAAAGGCACAGAGGATGCAGTAAGGAAGTCGATGCTCTCTGCTATGGCCAAGATGTTTCGTGGGTGGAAGGCCGAGATGAATAGGGACTTTGTTAAGAAGAATAAGGTTCCTCCGCCCAAGAAAATGGGGAAAATCACTCAAGCTCAGTGGGAGGAATTTGTTCGTCAGAAGACCGAACTGAAGGCCAAAGAACTGGGCGAAACTAATTCTCAGAGAGCGAAGATGAACAAACACCCCCATCGCCTGGGGTCAAGCGGATATCACCATAAAGTTGTGCAGTGGAACAAGATTATCGAGGAAGCTATAACTAACGGCACTTTGGACCCAATATTAAAAGATATCGATGAGAGAGCTATTCGTTGGATCTTAGGTCGAGCAGGTTTGAGTGAGGACGGCAAACTTTTGCATCCAGAATTGGTAGGCGAAGTTTCGACAAAAATTCAAGAATATGCAGATAAGAGAAAAAAAGGAGAATTTAAGCCTCGGAGGGAGAATGACATACTAACTGCAGCACTAGGCAATCCTGAACACACTGGACGGGCTCGGGGAATCTCTTCTAAGATTTCCTGGAGAGAGGCGTTTCCAGAGTATGCGTCGTCATATAGGAAACACGAGAAGTCGAAAAGGACCCTTGAAGAGACTATTGATGAAAGGGTACAAAAGGCTATTAATGACGTGATGAACAAAATGAAGAAAACAGAATGCATATCATTTGAACTCAAGCCAAGCCACATGAGTCCACCTATAGTCCCTAGCAGCGTTGGATCTGTGCAAGACTTGACCAAGTACCCTGTAGACGATATTGTTGAGGACAAGCCTTGCTTTCTTCATATTCCAATCAATCGATCTGGGACAAAAACAAAGCAAGCTGCTACTGGTTTGGTAAAACCAGGACTTGTTAACTACAAGGACAATCCTGTCCCGCCACACTATGCTGTGGTCCAAGTTCTAGAAATCACAGACAGTGGTTGTGAAGATTGGGAGATAGATTTTCCAGTTGAGGGGATCATAACTTTGCAGGAGGCAATGAACGAGTTGGTCCTTTGGCATCGACGCGACATCAAGTTTGGTGATGAGCCGAATTCAACACCAATGCAACAAAAAGCTAGTTCGATCATTCCACACCCCATGGTGCAGGAAGATATGACACCGACCTCCAAAAAAATCGTTGAAACAATCATATCGCCTCTTGCGAAGGAACTCGACGAGGGGGACGTAGACAAAATTGTTCCTCAGAATGTCGACGTCAACATCAAAAAGGAACCAAAGGTTGGCACCAATGTTGAAGGGCCAACTATTTCAAAGAAAATTCATAAGCGAATCGCCACAGACGATGTCAAGAAACCGCCAGAATCAGTGGCACGCTACCTGCATAAATTGCAGAGAGTTATGACTAATCAATCAAAAGCAGTATCAGCATCTCATGGAGTAGGCTCACGGTCGGCCCAAATAGACAATTTCGAAGTATGGGAAGAAGATGGAATGATTCATACTCGAGAATCATTACGTCTTAAAACCAATATCTCGGTATACAAGAAGGAGGATGTTCCTCCTAAATTTGTGAATGGGAGGTCGTTCTTAACGACGGTGCAACTTTCTAAGTTGTCGACTCCGGAGATTAGAATGCATGAGTGGTACATGGTGGCTAGCAACAAATACAAACTCGAGGAATTCACATTTGTTGTGCCAGAAGATGCATTTTGGAGCAATGATCATATAAATCCTGTGCGGCATTTATTCTTTGACGATCTTGGTTGTTGTACCACCGACAAAGGATGGAAACCAACTACCTAACCCTCTTTTGCTTGTAAGTACCTCTAAACTTTCATATTTGTTAGTTTTGTACACGCACACATAAACGAGAGTCTAACGATTAACACTATTACACGTAGGATGCAATACATGGATGATAAGAAGAAACAACTTAAGACAGGGTTTCTTGACCCGTTGATGATATCCCAAGCTCGCTACAAAGTAGTTGCTCGGAGGCAAGGAGAAGAATACAAAGACTTGGACGATGCTGAATTTGAGAAAGCCGTCAAACAGAATCAGAGAAAGAAAATGAAGGTAATGGCGGCATACATTGGACGAGCCATGTATAATCATGTACAACATGGCAAGGACTTAATAATAGCTCCGCACCACTTTAAGTAAGTTATCGACATGGTTTAATTTTGAACTATAAATTATGGCAATCGTGATATTAACATGTGTTTTCGTCTATGTCTATATAGTGACCACTACATTTGTATCATGATCTGGCCAAAGGATGGTAAAGTCGTGGTCTTCGACTCACTGAGAATGGAAAAGGCTACGTATAATGACTTCTTGAAGATTTTAGAGAAGTATGATTATTATTGCACACTTGTACTTATTACAACTTAACAAATGTATTCTTAATCTCACAATGCTATTCTTATATGCAGTGCATACCGTTTTTATTGGAAAGATCTTGGCGGCGAACATCCAGAGGACAAGCCTAATTTGTCAATATCATTATTTCCATATGGTGACAAACAACCTCCGGGTACTGTCCTGTGCGGTTATTATGTATGCGAATGGTGTCGTGTCACCTTCCATTACATGGTCAATCGTGAGGATGTAAGTTCGCTATCATTGTCTATGTTGCAATTTTTATGTTATATTGTTGCTCATCACATTACTCTTAGCACCGATTGCTTTTTGCTTTCATTGCAGGTTCCTAAATCTAAGATCAATGCTGAATGGTTAGAAAGAGATATGGTTTCCACCGGCGTGGCTAAGGTTGTAAGAGACTTGCTTTACTTTATGCGCCCTGAAGTTCTTCATCAACAAGGGCTATTCTACAATGTAAATGGAAATTTGCAAAAATTCCCAGAACTAAGTTTGTACACAATATCACACAGTGTTTAGGTCTTTAGTTAGGAACTTTAGATGTTTAGTTGTCTATGGAACTTTGAGATGTTGAGTTGTTATGCAACTTGATGTGTATAAATCTTGGTATGATGGAACTTGATATGTGGATGAATCTGTGTATGGAACCTGCTATAGAACTTGTTTGAATCTGTGTATGGAATCTTTGTATGATGAATATGTGTATGGAATATGTGTTTGAATCTGTGTTTGAATCTGTTATTAATTCTGTATTTGAATCTGTTATTAATTCTGTATATGAATCTGTTATGTGTGCTTACAGTCGGACTTATAATTAAAACCGCTTGTGATGTGTGCTAACACAAGCGGTTCTTTTAAACCGGACCGCCTGTGATGTGTGTCTATCACAGGCGGTTCTTTTAAACCGGACCGCCTGTGATGTGTGTCTATCACAGGCGGTTTTTGATTGACCGCCTGTGATGTTGTTTTACATCACAGTCGGTGCACCACAAGCGGTTCCTGGAACCGCCTGTGTAGAGGCTAACCGGACCGCCTGTACAGAGGTTCCCTGTAGTAGTGACCGGACTGTCCGGTGTAGCACCGGACTATCCGGTGTGCCAGCGGAGTAACGGCTAACAGCGCCAACGGTCGTCTGCAAGAGCAGTTAATGCGCTACAGTGCACGCAGAAGTCAGAGCAGAGCCAGAAGGCGCACCAGACAGTGAATAGTGACTGTCCGGTGCACCACCGGACTGTCCGGTGGCCCAAAAGCCAGAAGCTCCAACGGTCGAACCCTAACGGTCGGGTGACATGGCTGGCGCACCGGACAGTGTCCGGTGGCGCACCGGACTGTCCGGTGCGCCATGCGACAGCAGCCTCCACCAACGGCTCCTTTGGTGGTTGGGGCTATAAATGCCCCCAACCACCCACCATTCATTGCATCCAAGTTTTCAGCCTTCAAACCTCATACAAGAGCTATAGCATTCAATACAAGACACAAACAAAGAGATCAAATCCTCTGCCAAGTCCGGAATCACTCCAACCAAATTAGTGACTAGAGAGAGAGACATTTGTGTTCATTTGAGCTCTTGCGCTTGGATTGCTTTTCTTATTCCTTCTTTCTTGATTCCAACTCAATTGTAACCAAGGCAAGAGACACCAATTGTGTGGTGGTCCTTGTGGGGACTTAGTGTCCCGTTTGATTGAGAAGAGAAGCTCACTTGGTCTAAGTGACCGTTTGAGAGAGGGAAAGGGTTGAAAGAGACCCGGTCTTTGTGACCACCTCAACGGGGAGTAGGTTTGCAAGAACCGAACCTCGGTAAAACAAATCACCGTGTCATCTGCCTTATTTGCTTGTGATTTGTTTCCGCCCTCTCTTTCGGACTCGGTTATATTTCTAACGCTAACCCCGACTTGTTGTTGTGCTTAAAGTTTGTAAATTTCAGATTCACTCTATTCACCCCCCTCTAGGCGACTTTCAATTGGTATCGGAGCCTGGTACTTCATTAGAGCCTAATCGTCGAAGTGATGTCGGGAGATCACGCCAAGAAGGAGATGGTGACCGGCGAGAAGCCCGCCACAAGCCACGGGAAGGCTCCATCAAGGGAGTCCGGCAACAAAAAGAAGGAGGGATCCCCTTCACGCATTAGGACGCACAAGAGTGACGAGAAGAAGAAGAAAATGAAGGAGAAAGTGGTCTACTACGAGACCGACTCTTCATCGCCCTCTACATCGGGATCCGACGCCGCGTCCATCACTTCTAAGCGCCAAGAGCGCAAGAAATATAGTAAGATCCCCCTACGCTACCCTCGCATTCCTAGACATACTCCATTACTTTCGGTCCCATTAGGCAAACCACCGACATTTGACGGTGAAGATTATTCTAGGTGGAGTGATATGATGAGATATCACCTAACCTCACTCCACAAAAGCATATGGGATGTTGTTGAGTTTGGAGTACAGGTATCATCCATAGGGGATGAAGATTATGATGAGGACGAGGTGGCCCAAATCGAGCACTTCAACTCTCAAGCGACTACTATACTCCTCACCTCTCTAAGTCGAGAGGAGTATAATAAAGTGCAAGGGTTGAAGAGCGCCAAAGAGATTTGGGATGTACTCAAGACCGCGCACGAAGGAGATGAGGTGACCAAAATCACCAAGCGGGAAACGATCGAGGGGGAGCTCGGTCGCTTTATGCTCAACCAAGGAGAAGACCCGCAAGCCATGTACAACCGGCTAAAAACCTTGGTGAACCAAGTGCGCAACCTCGGGAGCTCCAAGTGGGATGACCATAAAATGGTCAAGGTTATTCTAAGATCACTTGTATTTCTTAACCCTACTCAAGTACAATTAATTCGTGGTGATCCTAGATATAAGCTAATGTCTCCAAAGGAAGTTATAGGAAAATTTGTGAGCTTTGAATTAATGATCAAAGGCTCCAAGAAGATCATCAAGCAAGGCGCCACCTCAACACCCGAGGTGCAACCCGTCGCCTTCAAGGCAACGGAGGAGAAGAAAGAAGACTCTACACCTAGTAGGGTCCCCATCGACGCCTCCAAGCTCGACAATGAGAAGATGGCGCTCATCATCAAGAGCTTTCGCCAAATCCTCAAGCAAAGGAGGGGAAAAGACTACAAATCCCGCTCCAAGAAGGTTTGCTACAAATGTGGTAAGCCCGGTCATTTTATCGCTAAATACCCTTTGTCTAGTGATAGTGACAGAGATAACGACAAGAAGGGAAAGAGGAGAGAAAAGAAGAGGTACTACAGGAAGAAGGGCGGCGATGCACATGTTTGCCGGGAGTGGGACTCCGACGAGAGCTCCACCGACTCCTCCTCCGACGAGGACGCCGTGAACATCGCCGTCACCAAAGGACTCCTCTTCCCCAACGTCAGCCACAAGTGCCTCATGGCAAAGGACGACAAAAGGAAGAAGGTAAAACCTAGAGCTTCCACTAAATATGCAACTTCTAGTGATGAGGCTAGCTCTAGTGATGATGAGGATGATTTGCTCACCCTTTTTGCCAACTTGAACATGCAACAAAAATAAAAATTAAATGAATTGATTAGTGCTATTCATGAGAAGGATGAACTCTTGGATAGCCAAGAGGACTTCCTAATTAAAGAAAACAAAAAGCATGTTAAAGTTAAAAATGCTTATGCTCTAGAGGTAGAAAAATGTGAAAAATTATCTAGTGAGCTAAGCACTTGCCATGATGTTATTTCCAACCTTAGAAATGAAAATACCAAATTAATTGCTAAGGTTGAGAAATCAAATGTTTGTGATGATTCAATTGACAATCTTAGAAATGATAATGCTAGTTCAATTGCTAAGATTGAAAAATTGAATGCCTCTCTTGCTAGCCTTAGAAATGAGAATGAAAAATTAATTGCTAAGGCTAAGGAATTAGATGTTTGCAATGTTTCTATTTCCAATCTTAGAGATGAGAATGACATATTACACGCTAAGATTGTTGAACTAAATTCTTGCAAACCCTCTACATCTACCGTTGAGCATGTTACTATTTGCACTAGATGTAGAAATGTTAACATTGATGCTATTCATGATCACATTGCTATGATTAAACAACAAAATGATCATATAGCAAAATTAGATGCTAAAATTGCCGAGCATGAGTTAGAAAATAAAAAATTTAAATTTGCTCGTAGTATGCTCTATAGTGGGAGACGCCCTGGCATTAAGGATGGCATTGGCTTCCAACAGGGAGGCAATGTCAAACTCAATGCCCCTCCTAAAAGATTATCTAACTTTGTTAAGGGCAAGGCTCCCATGCCTCAGGATAACGGGGGTTACATTTTATACCCTGCCGGTTATCCCGAGCATAAAATTAGGAGAATTCATTCTAGGAAGTCTCACTCTGGCTCTCATTATGCTTTTATTTATAAGAGTGAGGCATCTAGCTCTAGGAAATCAACCCGTGCTAAATTGCCTAAAAAGAAAACTCCTAGTGCATCAAATGATCATAACATTTCATTTAAGACTTTTGATGCTTCCTATGTGCTAACTAACAAATCAGGCAAAGTAGTTGCCAAATATGTTGGGGGCAAACACAAGGGGTCAAAGACTTGTGTTTGGGTACCCAAGGTGCTTGTTTCTAATGTGAAAGTACACCCAAGACCGTTTGGGTACCTGTTGGGACCATGCTTCGTCGCCGAAGGTCCTGCGGAAAGAAACAGCTTCGGCTGAAGCTGCTCGTACGTGATGACGAAGGTACCATTCATGAAGCCTCGGTATTATAGCATATCCGAAGATGAAGGGTCGAACCGACTTAAAGATAGAATGACCTTTTAGTCCATAAGGGTCTGAGTCTTTGTTGTAAACTTTTATGAGGGGCATGATTGTAATTCCTCACAGGCTGTGTCCTGTGCCTATAAATAGTGAACAATATTCCTTTACTGTTCACGCAATCCTGTAACTGCTAACGCATTACTCTGGAATTATTGCTCTCTGTCAAGGCAAAGGTATAAATGTAATCAAACATCATGTTTTAATATCTCAGTTTATTTGATAAAATGAGCTACTCTTAATATTCTTTAACGTTTTATATTTTATTCTGCGTTATTTTACTTCTAACTATGAAGGTGAGACCTTTGTAGTTCATCATCTTTAACCTTCGTCCAAAGCTCATTAAATCCTCAGGGAAATAATGCTTCAGCGGACGAAGGGTTTTAATATTTAACATTTTATGTTGCCTTGTTTTCAATTTATAGCATTTGAGAACAAGTCCCCAACAGTACCTAAGAACAAGGCCTAAATTTGTTTTGTAGGTTTATGCATCCGAGGGCTCAAGTTGGATCATTGATAGCGGGTGCACAAACCACATAACAGGGGAGAAGATGTTCTCCTCCTATGAGAAAAACCATGATCCCCAACGAACTATCACATTCGGGGATGAAAATCAAGGTTTGGTCAAAGGACTTGTTAAAATTGCTATATCACCTGACTATTCTATTTCCAATGTTTTTCTTGTAGATTCTTTAGATTTTAATTTGCTTTCTGTTTCTCAATTATGCAAAATGGGCTACAACTGTCTTTTTACGGATATAGGTGTTACTGTCTTTAGAAGAAGTGATGATTCAGTAGCATTTAAGAGAGTGTTAGAGGGTCAGCTATACTTAGTTGATTTTGATAGAGCTGAACTCGACACTTGCTTAATTGCTAAGACTAACATGGGCTGGCTCTGGCATCGCCGATTAGCACATGTTGGAATGAAGAATCTTCATAAGCTTCTAAAGGGAGAACACATTTTGGGACTAACCAATGTTCATTTTGAGAAAGACAGGGTTTGTAGCGCATGTCAAGCAGGAAAGCAAGTTGGTGTTCATCATCCACACAAGAACATCATGACGATCAACAGGCCACTTGAGCTACTCCACATGGACCTATTCGGCCCGATAGCTTACATAAGCATCGACAGGAGTAAGTATTGTCTTGTAATAGTGGATGATTATTCTCGCTTCACTTGGGTGTTCTTTTTGCAGGAAAAATCTCAAACCCAAGAGACATTGAAGGGATTCTTGAGACGGGCTCAAAATGAGTTCGGCTTAAGGATCAAAAAGATTAGAAGCGACAACGGGACGGAGTTCAAGAACTCATAAATAGAAGGCTTTCTTGAGGAGGAGGGCATCAAGCATGAGTTCTCCTCTCCCTACACACCACAACAAAATGGTGTAGTGGAGAGGAAGAATAGAACTCTATTGGATATGGCGAGGACCATGCTTGATGAGTACAAGACTTCGGATCGGTTTTGGGCCGAGGCAGTCAACACCGCTTGCTACGCCATCAACCAGTTATATCTTCACCGAATCCTCAAGAAGACATCTTATGAACTCCTAACCTGTAAAAAGCCCAATGTTTCATATTTTAGAGTCTTTGGTAGCAAATGCTTTATTCTTGTTAATAGAGGTAGAAAATCTAAATTTGCTCCTAAGGCTGTAGAAGGTTTTTTACTGGGTTATGATTCAAACACAAGGGCATATAGAGTCTTTAACAAGTCCACTGGACTAGTTGAAGTTTCTTGTGACATTGTGTTTGATGAGACTAACGGCTCTCAAGTAGAGCCAGTTGATCTTGATGAGCTAGATGATGAAGAGGCTTCATGCGTCGCTCTAAGGAACATGTCTATTGGGGATGTGTGTCCTAAGGAATCCGAAGAGCCTCCACATGCACAAGATCAACCATCTTCCTCAATGCAAGCATCTCCACCAACTCAAGATGAGGATCAAGCTCAAGATGATGATGATGAAGATCAAGAGGAGCCACCTCAAGAGGAGGACAATGATCAAGACAAGGAAGATGATGAGGATCCAAGACCGCCACATCCAAGAGTCCACCAAGCAATCCAACGAGATCACCCCGTGAACACCATCCTTGGCGATATTCATAAGGGGGTAACCACTCGATCTCGTGTTGCTCATTTTTGTGAACATTACTCTTTTGTTTCCTCTATTGAGCCTCACAGGGTAGAGGAAGTACTTCAAGATTCGGATTGGGTGCAAGCAATGCAAGAGGAGCTCAACAACTTCACGAGGAATGAGGTATGGCATTTAGTTCCACGTCCTAACCAAAATGTTGTAGGAACCAAGTGGGTATTCCGCAACAAACAAGATGAGCATGGTGTGGTGACAAGGAACAAAGCCCTACTTGTGGCCAAGGGATATTCACAAGTCGAAGGTTTGGATTTCGGTGAAACCTATGCACCCGTAGCTAGGCTAGAGTCAATACGTATATTACTTGCCTATGCTACTTACCATGGCTTTAAGCTCTATCAAATGGACATGAAAAGTGCCTTCCTCAATGGACCAATCAAGGAGGAGGTCTATGTTGAGCAACCTCCCGACTTTGAAGATAGTGAGTACCCTAACCATGTTTATAAACTCTCTAAGGCGCTTTATGGGCTCAAGCAAGCCCCAAGAGCATGGTATGAATGCCTAAGATATTTTCTTATCACTAATGGCTTCAAAGTCGAAAAAGCCGATCCTACTCTCTTTACTAAAACACTTGCAAATGATTTGTTTGTATGCCAAATTTATGTTGATGATATAATATTTGGGTCTACTGAAGAGTTTAGTAGGATCATGACTCAAAAATTCGAGATGTCTATGATGGGGGAGTTGAAGTATTTCTTAGGATTTCAAGTGAAGCAACTCCAAGAGGGCACCTTCATTAGCCAAACAAAGTACATTCAAGACATACTCACAAAGTTTGGGATGAAGGATGCCAAGCCCATCAAGACACCCATGGGAACTAATGGGCATCTCGACCTCGACACGGGAGGTAAATCCGTAGATCAAAAGGTATACCGATCGATGATAGGATCTTTACTCTATTTATGTGCATCTTGACCGGATACTATGCTTTCCGTATGCATGTGTGCAAGCTTCCAAGCCGATCCTAAGGAAGTTCACCTTAGGGTCGTAAAACGAATCTTGAGATATTTAGTTTATACTCCTAAGTTTGGCCTTTGGTACCCCAGGGGATCCACATTTGATTTAATTGGTTATTCCGATGTTGATTGGGCAGGGTGTAAAATTAATAGAAAGAGCACATCAGGGACTTGCCAGTTCTTGGGAAGATCTCTGGTGTCTTGGGCTTCAAAGAAGCAAAATTTTGTAGCTCTTTCTACCGCTGAAGCCAAGTATATTGTCGCAGGCCATTGTTGCGCGCAATTGCTTTGGATGAGGCAAACCCTTAGGGACTATGGTTACAAATTAACCAAAGTTCCTCTTCTATGTGATAATGAGAGTGCAATCCGCATGGCAGATACCGTTGAGCATAGCCGCACTAAACACATAGCCATTCTGTATCACTTTTTGAGGGATCACCAACAAAAGAGGGATATCGAGATTTCTTATATTAACACCAAAGAACAATTAGCCGATATCTTTACCAAGCCACTAGATGAGCAAACATTTACCAAACTTAGGCATGAGCTAAGTATTCTTGATTCTAGGAATTTTGATTGATATTTTGCACACATAGCTTATTTATATACCTTTGATCATATCTCTTTCATGTGCTATGACTAATGTCGTTTTCAAGAGCATTTTATGATAAGTCATAGATTGAAAGGGAATTGGAGTCTTCGGCGAAGACAAGGCTTCCACTCCACTCCATCGAATTATTCATCCTTCGCCGTCGCTCCACAACGCTCTCCAATTTGGTATAATCTTCACTCATTTATTATTTGCCAAAGGGAGAGAAAGTGAAAAGGGCTTATATTTCACTCAAAGTATCCATTTTTGGCGATTCATGCCAAAGGGGGAGAAAGTATTAGCCCAAAGCAAAAGGACCGCACCACCACCCACCAATTTCAAAAATATAGTCTTTCAAGTTTGTGTTAAGAAAAGATTTTTCTATTGGTATCTTATTTTTGATATAATTTCAAATTGGTATACCCTCTTCAAAATTAATATCTAAAACCCTCTTGAACACTAAGAGGATGATTTCATTAAGGGGGAGTTTTGTTTAGTCAAAGAAAAAGCATTTGAAACAGGGGAGAAAATTTCAAATCTTGAAAATGCTTCTCAAAATCTTATTTATATACCTTTGACTATTTGCAAAAGGCTTTGAAAAGAATTTCCAAAACTTTGCAAAACAAAACAAGTGGTGCAAGTGTGGTCCAAAATTTTAACTAGAAGAAAGTCATCCATGCATATCTAATAGAAATAATTATTGGTTTCATTCCAAGCAACCTTTGCACTTACCTTATGCAAACTAGTTCAATTCTGCAGTTTTATATTTGCTTTGGTTTGTGTTGGCATCAATCACCAAAAAGGGGGAGATTGAAAGGGAAATAAGCTTACACCTTTTCCTAATTGATTTTGGTGGTTGAATTGCCCAACACAAATAATTGGACTAACTAGTTTGCTCTAGATTATGAGTTCTACAGGTGCCAAAGGTTCACAACAAACCAATAAAAAGACCAAGAGAGGGTTCAAATAAAAAGAGCAAAAGACAACCGAAGTGTGCCCTGGTCTGGCGCACCGGACTGTCCGGTGCACCAAGGAACCAAACTCTAAACTTGTCACCTTCGGGAATTCTGGGAGTCGCTCCGCTATAATTCACCGAACTTCCGGTGTAGCACCGGACTGTCCGGTGTGCCAGCGGAGTAACGGCTACACAGCGCCAACGGTCGTCTGCAAGAGCAGTTAATGCGCTACAGTGCGCGTAGAAGTCAGAGCAGAGCCAGAAGGCGCACCGGACAGTGAACAGTGACTGTCCGGTGCACCACCGGACTGTCCGGTGGCCCAGAAGTCAGAAGCTCCAACGGTCGAACCCTAACAGTTGGGTGACGTGGCTGGCGCACCGGTCAGTGTTCTGTGGCACACCGGACTGTCCGGTGCGCCATGCAACAGCAGCCTCCACCAACGGCTCCTTTGGTGGTTGGGGCTATAAATGCCCCCAACCACCCACCATTCATTGCATCCAAGTTTTCAGCATTCAAACCTCATACAAGAGTTATAGCATTCAATACAAGACACAAACAAAGAGATCAAATCCTCTCCCAAGTCCGGAATCACTCCAACCAAATTAGTGACTAGAGAGAGAGACATTTGTGTTCATTTGAGCTCTTGCGCTTGGATTGCTTTTCTTCTTCCTTCTTTCTTGATTCCAACTCAATTGTAATCAAGGCAAGAGACACCAATTGTGTGGTGGTCCTTGTGGGGACTTGGTGTCCCGTTTGATTGAGGAGAGAAGCTCACTCGGTCTACGTGACCGTTTGAGAGAGGGAAAGGGTTGAAGGAGACCCGGTCTTTGTGACCACCTCAACGGGGAGTAGGTTTGCAAGAACCGAACCTCGGTAAAACAAATCACCGTGTCATCCACCTTATTTGCTTGTGATTTGTTTCCGCCCTCTCTTTCGGACTCGATTATATTTCTAACGCTAACCCCGGCTTGTAGTTGTGCTTAAAGTTTGTAAATTTTAGATTCGCACTATTCACACCCCCCTCTAGGCGACTTTCAAAAACCCCTAGTGCAAGGCCAAAATGCAAATTTCACCATTTGCCTATTTTCTCTAAAAATTATCTAGCCTATGGCAAAATATTTTGAAAATTATGAGAAAATATATGAGGGTGTCAATACCTATCCCAACAAGTGTTATTTTGTGTGATTATAAGTTGGGATTTGGTTTGGTTGAAAACTAGATAGAAAAATTCAAAAATCCAAATTTTCCCTCTGTCTAGGGTCACCGAACACTGCACTGTGCAATGTCCGGTGCACCGGCAGCCGCGCGCTCAAATTCCATTTTTCTGTGTGCTGTCCGGTGGTTCACCAAACAGTAACTGTGTGCTGTCCGGTGTGCACCGGATAGGCACAGTTGTCGGTGTTTTGGGTCCGACCGCACACCCGGGGTTGCCCCTCAAGGTGTTTTTAGGAGTAGGACGGTATCGCCGATTGTAGAAAAATGGTTTGTGCTAGATGCACGAGGGACAGTGGACAATGTTTACAGGTTCGGGCCGCTTAGAGATGCGTAACACCCTACGTCCTGGTGAGTATGCTTGGTGAACGAGGTTACAGGGGAGCTCTCCGAATTGAGAATGCAGAGAGTTGAGGTGGGTGGCTGAGTAATAGGGTCGATCGATTTGAAGGGGTGCCCCCTAGGCCTTATATATTCGACCGTGGGGCAATACACGTGGATATGATAACTATGTGCACCTAAAAAATAGTGAACTATTTGAGTTTATCTCTCTATAGTTCTGCCGACCTATCCTCGCACGGCTCCGTTGCATGGGGGTTCCAGCGCGGGAAAGTCGGATCTCTGCTGTGGTCGCTCGCTCAACGTTGTAAGACGTCCGGGCTTGCACCAATCCGGCCTCATGTCAACCTGCTTTGCTGATTGTCCCTCCCCAAGCCCACGAAAGAATGACCTTACGATTTATTGGGCCCTTGGGCCTTTCGTGAGGTCTTTTATTCTTCCAGTGGACCCGGGGGATATCTGTCCCCCACAAGCCCCCGATCTTTGGGTTGATTTTGAGGTAATCAGCCCAAAGATCCCAGGTCCAGCTTGCAGGTAATTCGGGGAAAACGATTTCTTACTGTCTCCTCCTGCTTTGATCACTCGTAAACTGAAGCTTTGTTTCGTGCTTGTGCCTTAGAGGTCGGCATTTCATTTTGTAGGACCCTGAACTTCATTGGGTGCACCGGATGGGTGTAGCCCTCGAGCTTCGAGTAGATTTTAGAAAATAATCTACTCGAAGGTCTTCATCAGAATTTATTTTCATCTTTACTCTTGCGCTTTGGTTGAAGACTGGCCTTGTCTTTAATCTTGTCTTCATGCCTTAGAGGTCGGCACCATCTTGGCTTGAAATGGTGATTCATGGGGTGCACCGAAGGTGCACCCAATGGATGTAGCCCCCGAGCTTTGAGTGGATTTTTGAAAATAATCCTCTCGAAGGTCTTCATTTTGTGTCCTTTTGCTGAGAATAACCCTTTTTTCTGAATGCCTTAGAGGTCAGCATTATGTCATCCATATTATGCTTTAGAGGTCAGCATGTATTTTGTCTTTTTCAGCCGAGTTCGTGATCTGCCCATATCTCGCTAGGTGGTGCAATTTATTCGCTCTGCGACTGATTGGACATTTGATGGACGCTCTCTATCTAGTCTTCACGTCGCTTCTGTCGGTCATATTTTGTACTTCATTGGCTATATTTGGCTTTCCTCTGATCCTTACTGATATCTCATTTTTGTCTTGAGGTATTCATTGCATGCCCTGCACGGATGTGACAGTTTTGAAAAATATACTGATAATTCCTGGGCGTCCCCCCCAGAGGTTGGTACGACCTTGGATATTCAGAAACCTGCCAGTACTCGCCCGAGGCGCCCTTGCCGAGCCAATCAACCTGATCCTTTTGCTGATGAGCAGAAAAAGAAAAGGAGACGCCTCCGGCGAGTATCCAGTTTGGATCGGGACGTTGGTACTTTGGTTCCTGCTGCTGAAGAAGTGCCTGTGACTGAATTTATTGACGCTGACCCCAATGGGTGTGCCCAATCTGCTGCTGACCCCAATGTGGGTGCTCCATCTGTTGCTGATCCCAATGGGTGTGCTGCCTGTGTTGCTAATGAAGACGACGGGGAGGAAGAGGATGAAGTTCCTTTGATTCGGAAAAACAGTCGGCAGTTCATCGCTAGTGGTGAAAGTAGTGGAGTTCCTTCTCCTGCTTTGTCTGCTCTCATTGGTCTGCAAGAATTGTCCCTGGCGAATTTTGATCAGACTTTTGAGGATATGGTTCCAGAGGATTTGTTATCAGAGCCAGCAGATGATGGTGTGATGGAGGTTCGTGCTGATGTGCTTGATGCTGGGTTGAGGTCATCCCGTGCCTCGTCGACCTTAGAGCGCGATCTCGAGGGTCAGGAGACTGACTTGGATCGTCCTGGTCCCATGGAAGTGACTGAGGGTCCATCAGCCTTAGAGGTGGCTACCGCAGAGAACTTGGATCCCAAGGATGGTGTTGACACTTACCCAGCCCCCGAGGATGTTGCCGGGGATGACTTGGTTCGGGTGGGAAGTGCAAGCCACTGCCCAGCCCCCGAGGGTGCTGCCGGGGATGATCTGGCTCAAGTGGGTAGTGCAAACTATGACCTAGCCCCCGAGGGTGTCCAAGCGGGGTCTCCCTCTTGTACTTCCATGGATGTTCATGCGGGATCGCCTCCGCACTCCGGCTGCATGGTGGTGGCCCAAGCTTTGGACCAGGGAGTCGCTTTAGAGGGCAGCGTCCCCGCTGACCGAGTTTTGGGCTCTGTTGATGGCACTGAGTTGGTTCCTGCTGGTTCGTTGCAAGCTGCTTCGGGTGGCGGCCTTACGCCCGGTCATCAATTGATCTCTCATGATTTGGGGATCCCTTCGTTCTTTTCCAACCTCCAGGTACTGTGATGTACTTTAGCTTGATTTTTACACCGCATGAACTGCTGTCATTACACTCATCTGTTCTCCTTATCAGGCTTTGGTGGATGGGATGGCTAGCCAGCTGAGGTTAAAGGGTGCTTCTGTTCCAGAAGTAGCTTCGTCTCTTGCACGTTGGAATCCAGTGTTACTTCAACATCGTGTCTCTGACTTGGAGGCGACCAATGCTGGTTAGTGCTTTTTTGCTTCTCTTTGTCTTCACTATTAAACTGCTTTACATTCTGACCCCTTTTGTTTGATTGTCTCCTGCTAGGCATGACTCAGCAGATTTCCACTCTTGAAGAAAAGCATTCTCGAGATCAGGCTGAATTGGTCCAGCGGTGCTCTGACTTTGAAGAAAAGTATTCTCGAAGTCAAACTGAACTAGTTCAGGTCTCTGCTGCCTTAGATGATGCCAATGCACTGAGCTCTTCCCTTCACGCTCAGCTTAATTCTGAAAAGGTGACTTATGAAACTGTGCCTTGCCTTGTTGTGCTCCTATTGCTTGCTTGATGTTTGAGGGAGTTGACTTTTGTTTGCAGGAAGAAAAGCGTATCCTTGTTGCTTCTCGCGACAGTCTTGACAGGTTGTATCGCGATTCTAGCAACTCGCTGACCATCCTAGAGAGGAGTCATCACTTCACCATGGAAGAGTTAGACAACCAACGCTGTAAGCTGCAGGAATCCACGGATGAGGTGACCTGGCTCAAGCAATTGACATCAGCGAAGGATGCTGCTATCAAAGAACTCCGTGCTTCCAAGAAATCCATCGCCCAGGAGTTAGAAGCTGCTCGGTTGGCTGTCAAGGTTGCTGAAGAAACTTCCGTTACTCTCAGAGCCCAGCGCGACAGAGCCATGGATAAGGTCATTCGGGCGGGGCGAATCTTGATGAGGAGACCCGGCGTGGTTGTTCCCGAAGATATAAGGGCTGACGTGAATGCTGCTCCTGATTCCTCAAGTCGCCCTTCCTCGTCGATTGCTCCTGAGAAAGATATTACAAAGTAGAGAAACATTTTGCGTGCTTTGAGCGCGCGGTTAGCATGGTCAGACATCTGTTAGAGGACGTCATTTCAGTACTTAAATGACATTGTTATTTTCCTATTGTTTCAGAATTCATCAGTTCGCAAATTTGCAGTGGTAAAATGATGTGCGATGGTTTTGAAATTTGTTTGCGGGATATAGAAGTCATCCCTATATGAGTAATCGTAAGCGCGTCAGATCGCCTTGAGTTGCTACTGACTTAAATCGGTTGCTTTTGTTAATAGGGTTTAGTGGTCACCCTGAGTTGCGTAGGCGCGAGCATGTTGCACCGGCTTAAGTCGCTGCTGACTTTAGCCGATTGCTCTGTTAGCGGGGCATAGTGGTCACCCCGAGTTAAGTAAGTGTGAGCATGTTGCACCGGCTTAAGTCGTTGCCGACTTAAGTCGATTGCTCCGTTAGCAGGGCATAGTGGTCACCCCGAGTTAAGTAAGCGCGAGCATGTTGCACCGGCTTAAGTCGTTGCCGACTTAAGTCGATTGCTCTATTAGCAGGGCATAGTGGTCACCCCGAGTTAAGTAAGCGCGAGCATGTTGCACCGGCTTAAGTCGTTGCCGACTTAAGTCGATTGCTTCGTTAGCAGGGCATAGTGGTCACCCCGAGTTAAGTAAGCGCGAGCATGTTGCACCGGCTTAAGTCGTTGCCGACTTAAGTCGATTGCTCCGTTAGCAGGGCATAGTGGTCACCCCGAGTTAAGTAGGCGCGAGCATGTTGCACCGGCTTAAGTCGTTGCCGACTTAAGTCGATTGCTCCGTTAGCAGGGCATAGTGGTCACCCCGAGTTAAGTAGGCGCAAGCATGTTGCACCGGCTTAAGTCGTTGCCGACTTAAGTCGATTGCTCCGTTAGCAGGGCATAGTGGTCACCCCGAGTTAAGTAAGAGTGCAAGTTAATCATGAACAAACTGAGTATCTTGGAAGCCCTTTTTTATTGATGACATATTTCCATTTTACAGAGTACATCGTCGTCCCGATAGCTTTTGAAATACAGCTAGGGATAAAACTTCCTGAGGTGTTCTATATTCCAGGAGTTCCCGACTTCTATGCCGTCCATCTGAGTGAGACGATATGATCCTGGCCGAGTGACTTCTGCTATTATGAAGGGTCCTTCCCATAAGGGTGATAACTTGTGTTGTCCCTCCCCCGTTAGAATTCGGCGGAGGACGAGATCTCCTACTGAGAAGGATCGCTGCCGCACGGCCTTGTCGTGATAGCGCCTTAGAGTCTGCTGGTATCGTGCTGATTGGATTACTGCATTCAGCCGTTCTTCCTTGAGTACATCAATGTCCTCCAGCCTGGTGGCTTCGACTTCTGCTATGCTTTCGAAGATCAACCTTGGCGCTCCGAACTTGAGGTCGGCTGGTAATACTGCCTCTGACCCATAGGCCATGAAGAAAGGAGTGTTTCCATGCAGAGCTCGGCTAGGCTGGGTTCTTAGGCTCCAGACGACATAGGGCAATTCCCTTATCCATTTTCCTGTGAACTTTTCATTCTTATCGAAGACCTTTTTCTTGAGTGCCTCTAGTATCATCCCGTTGGCTCGCTCAACCTGCCCGTTGGCTCTTGGATGTGCTACAGAAGCATACTTGATCTGAATGCTTTTTTGCTCGCAGAAGTCGAAGAACTCTAAACTTGTGAAGTTGGATCCTAGGTCAGTTATGATGTTGTTTGGTATCCCGAATCTGAATATTATGTCTTGTATGAATTCCACTGCCTTAGCTGAGGTTAAGGAAGCAATGGGTTTGAACTCTATCCATTTAGTGAATTTGTCGATTGCTACCAGTACATGAGTGTATCCTCCTTGAGCTTTCTTGAAAGGTCCAATCATATCCAGTCCCCAGCATGCGAAGGGCCAAGTCACTGGTATGGTCTGCAGTTGCTGTGCTGGTAGATGTTGTTGTTTTGACAAGTATTGGCAAGCTTCGCACCTCTGAACTAACTCGGTTGCATCACTCTTCGCTGTTGGCCAATAGAATCCTGACCTGAAGACCTTCCCGACTAGTGTCCTGGACGCTGCATGTATTCCACATTGCCCAGCATGGACCTCCTCCAGAAGTCGCTTCCCCGTAGATGAGAGAATGCACTTCATGAGGACGCCTAATGCACCCCTTCTGTACAATGTCTCCCCAATGAGTGTGTAGTGAGCCGACTATCTCTCAATGCGCTCGGCTGCATTTTTGTCATCTGGTTCCTCTTCATTCTTTATATACCTGATGATTGGCCTTCTCCAGTCATCAGAGTCTGACTCTAGTTGATTCACAATATTACACTCTTCTGCTTGATCCATTGAGATGCTCGGCTGTAGTATTTCTTGTACAAAGACTCCAGGTGGGACCTGAGTTCGACTGGATCCTAGCTTGGACAATACATCGGCTGCCGTGTTCCGATCTCTTTCTACATGATGAAATTCCAGACCCTCAAATTTATCTTCCAGCTTTCGGACGGCAGTGCAGTACTTTCCCATTGAATCGCTTGAACAATCCCACTCTTTGTTTATTTGGCTAATGACTACCAGAGAGTCTCCGTACACCATCGGTCTCTTGATGCTCAATGATATGGCGATGTTCAATCCATGGATCAGAGCTTCATACTCGACTGCATTGTTGGAGGCCGGAAACAGCAACTGGAGGGCATATTTGAGGTGCTCGCCTCCAGGCGCGGTGAAGAGAATTCCTGCTCCTGCTCCCTGCAGCTTCAGCGAGCCATCAAAATACATTCGCCATACTTCTGCAGTCTCCGGGTTGTCTGGTACTTGCTGTTCAGTCCACTCTGATACGAAATCAACCAATGCTTGAGTTTTGATGGCAGTGCGAGGTCGAAATTCGATGTCATGAGATCCCAGCTCACAAGCCCACTTGGCTATTCGGCCAATGGCTTCCTTGTTATGAAGAATATCCCCTATTGGAAAACCAGTAACCACTATGACTTTGTGGTCGTCAAAGTAGTGACGTAGCTTGCGGGCAGTTAGAAGTACTGCATACAATAGCTTCTGAACTTGAGGATACTTTTTCTTCGAGGGACCTAGAACTTCACTGATGAAGTAAACAGGATGTTGCACTGGGTAGATATGTCCTTCTTCTGCTCGCTCGACTACCAATGTGGTGCTTACCACGTGAGTCGTGCAAGAGATATACAGTAGCAGATCTTCAGCTGGTTGAGTTGATGTGGCTCGCCGTGGCGGCTTCAGCACTGGTGGCGTCGTCAAGAATTTCTTCAGTGCATCTAGAGCTTCCTATGCTTCCGAAGTCCACTGAAACTTATCCACTTTCTTGAGTAGCTTGTAAAATGGTAAACCTTTTTCTCCCAACCTGGATATGAATCTGCTCAGAGCTGCCATACATCCAGTAAGTCGCTGAACCTTCTTCTGTGATCGAGGTGCTTCCATCTTCATGATAGCTTCGATCTTATCCGGATTAGCCTCAATTCCCCGGTGGCTGACAATAAACCCGAGTAACTTTCCTGCTGGTACCCCAAAAACACATTTTTCGGGGTTAAGCTTCCATCGATACCGCCTCAGGCTGTTGAAAACCAGCTGTAAGTCTTCGATGAAGTTTTCCGAGTTCTCCGTTTTGATTACCACATCATCTACGTAGGCCTCCACACGCTTGCCCTAGTGATCGGCTAAGCATGTTTGAATGGCTCTCTGATAAGTTGCTCCAGCGTTTTTGAGGCCGAACGGCATGGAGGTATAACAGAAAGCGCCAAACGGAGTGATGAACGTTGTTTTTTCCTCGTCTTCCTTTGCCAAACTAATCTGGTGGTATCCGGAATAGCAATCCAGGAAAGACAGCATAGAACATCCAGCGGTGGAGTCCACCACCTGATCTATCCTCGGGAGCCCGAAGGGATCCTTTGGACAGTGTTTGTTGAGATCAGTATAGTCGACGCACATGCGCCAATCCACTTTATTCTTTTTTAGTACAAGAACAGGGTTGGCTAACCACTCGGGGTGTAACACCTCTCTAATGAATCCAGCTGCGACCAAGCGAGCTAGCTCGGCGCGAATGGCCTCTCTCTTGTCGGGCGTGAAACGACGTAGTTTCTGCCGAATCGGCCTTGCCTGGGGATAGACCTTCAGTTTGTGCTCGGCCAGTTCTCTTGGGACTCCCGGCATATCCGCAGGTTGCCATGCGAATACATCTCGGTTATCTTGCAGAAACTAGACGAGCGCGCTTTCCTATTTGTCGTCCAGGCTGGAGCTGATGATGGCAGTCTTGCGTTCATCAGCGAACCCCAGGTTGATCCTTTTAGTTTCTTTAGTCGGCCGCATAGAGGTCCCGGCCTGAGCTTCGTTTGCCGGTACTGCAAGGTCCTCCTCAGGCTTAGAGTTCGCCTGTGTTGAAGAAATCGTCGACGGCTTGGTGGTGAGGGTCGCTTGGATGGCAACTCGGAAACATTCTGCGGCGCCTTGGAAGTCGGCGCGCACAGTTATGATTCCTTGTGGTCCTGGCATCTTCAGTATCATGTACGTGTAATGAGGAATGGCCATGAATTTGGCCAATCCCGGCCTCCCGATGATGGCGTTGTACCCGCAGTCGAAGTTCGCCACTTCGAACCTCAGGAACTCGGTTCTGTAATTCTCCGGAGTTCCGAAGGTGACGGGCATGTAGATGTGGCCCAGCGGGTATTCCCCTTCAGTCGGCACGATGCCGAAGAAGGGAGTGTCCGACTCGCGGAGCTCTTTGAGGTGAACTCCCAAGCCTTGGAGTGTCCAGGGGAAGGTGACGTTGATACTGCTCCCCCCGTCCACTAGCACCTTCTTCACCCGGCTCTCTCGGATCACCGGATCGACGAGGAGCGGGTATTTGCCTGGGTGGTCGAAGTTGAGCCATTGATCCGCCCGAGTGAAAGTGATCGGGTGCTCCGACCACCGGTATGGGGCGGGAGGACCGATGGTCGCCACCAGTATCTGGCGATCGTTGAGCTTTTGTTGTCTTTTGTTCTCCTGCGACCCGTGTCCGCCGAAGATGACGTTGACCTCCCTGTCAACGCGCGGGAAAGCTCCTCCTCCTCCCTCCTCCTGCTGATGGGGTGGTCGTGGTTCTTCTGGTCCTCCCCTCGGCGGAGGAGGAGGTAGAGGTTGGAAGGGTCGGTCGTGCCCGACGGAGTGCTTGAAGTCCCGGTAGTTCCGAAGGGTGTGGCGCATGTCCTTGTGGTACGGGCACTGGGCGTCGAGGATGTCGTCCAGCGTGTGCTCGCCTCCGCGAGGTCCTCCCCGGGCGCGAGAGGCTGGTGGTCCGGCGGCGTGTACTTCTTCGCGAGGTCTCTTCTCCCAGCGTTTGTTGGGCTGTTGGTTCACGTCGCGTCGTGGTGCCGCCGGCGCGGGCTTCGCTCCTCCGATGAGGTCCTGGGCTCGCTCGTCGGCGGTGATGTAGAGGTCGGCTTCCCGGAACAGCTCCTCGGAGTTGGTCGGCGCCTTCTGTAATATGGCTCGGACGAAAGCCGGGTCGTTGGAACCTCTATAGAAGTCCTCGATCACGGCCGCCTCCGTGACCTCAGGGATACGATTTCTCATGGTCTGGAACCTTTTGAGGTATGACCGGAGAGTTTCGTCCCCTCGGCGCTTGATGGATTTGAGGTCCCATGGTTGCGCCGGTTTGTCGGAGAGGGACTGGAAATTGGCGGTGAAGCGTCGACTGAAGTCGCCCCAGTCGTCGATGCAGTGTCGGGGTATATGTCGCAGCCATTGCAGCGCGTCTTGCCCGAGGACAATGGGCAAGTACGCGGTCATCACGTCTTCGGACGCCCCGGCAGCTCGAGCAGCGGTGGTGTAGACGGCTAACCAGCCCCTGGATCCTACTTAGTTTCATATTTATCGACATTGGATACCTTGAAGTTAGGAGGTCATTGGATGGCCCTAAGGCGTGGAGTAAGAGCAGACACTCCACATGTGTCCTCCTGTCGTCGGGGATGATGTCTGTCCCAGGGAGGGGAGTAATTGTTGTGGTTCCTCGACCGTCCCCGGGTAGTACCGCCAGTTGAGGCTGTTGCCGACTCAGTTCTGGTGGCCTGGCTCCGAGCTGGGATGCCATGATCCCTGTCGTACTCCTCCCGGCGGCGAATCTCGTTTTCGTGCCGTCGTTCACGCGAAGCATTGATGGAGCTTCGCGCGTCCCGACGGCTGTTGATAGTGTGTCGTAGATCATTCGACGGGTGAGCGAGCGGCAGAAGATGGTTGGCTGCCTGAGTGAACAGTCGTCGATAGCCCTCGGCGTCGGGAGTCCGAGGGAGCCCATCAGCTATCCGAGCTAGTACTCCCCCAACTTCGCTTGGCGTGTTCATGGCTCGGGCGAAGTCGGGATTCAGGTTGCGCCCGAAGAGTGGATTCTCCCGGCGTTGCCTTGCGTCTTGCTCAGCTTGTTCTTGAGCTCGGCGGTGATCTCATCGTCGGGAGTTCCTTCGTTCCCTGAAGACGCGCTCCTCCGGGGTTTCTCCTATCTCCGAGACCTCGTCCCGCAAGACAGGTTGCTCCGGATTCCGTTCTCCGGCCTCGTGATGTCGCCGAACGTTCCGACGCCGGTTTCTCCGTCGGTGGGATTCTCGTTGAGGTGGTTCTTCTCCGGGTGCGGTCGGCTCGTCATCGGAGACGGGAGGCGACTCCGCTCTCCCGATGAAGAGGATGTCGGGATAGAATGGTGCCGCTGTCGTGGCGACCTTCTTTCCGTTCTCCTTTGAGGGCGGAGGAACGGAAAGAACAACTTGCTTCCCCTTGGTCTCCTTCTTCCTCGCGACCTGTGTCCATTCTTTTGTCGGGGAAGTAGACAGTGGAGTTCTCCGGGTCAGCGGGCTCTCGGCCCCTGACTTTCTGAAGGCGATCTTTTTCCGAAGAGCTGGAGGTTGCGCTTCTCCGACATTTTCGGAGTTTGTTGGAGGAGACTTCTTTTTCGGCAGATCTGCAATGCGGTGTAGAGTTCCCTCTTCATCTGCTACGAATGATATTGTTCTGAAGCAAGTACAAATCCGGGACGGAGGGTGATCTTGCTGTGGAAGGTGATGGCCATTGAGCTAGCTTGGATCGTCGACACACCCCCTACCTGGCGCGCCAGCTGTCGGTGTTTTGGGTCCGACCGCACACCCGGGTTGCCCCTCAAGGTGTTTTTAGGAGTAGGACGGTGTCGCCGACTGTAGAAAAATGGTTCGTGCCAGATGCACGAGGGACAGTGGACAATGTTTACAGGTTCGGGTCGCTTAGAGATGCGTAACACCCTACGTCCTGGTGAGTATGCTTGGTGAACGAGGTTACAGGGGAGCTCTCCGAATTGAGAATGCAGAGAGTTGAGGTGGGTGGCTGAGTAATAGGGTCGATCGATTTGAAGGGGTGCCCCCTAGGCCTTATATATTCGACCGTGGGGCAATACACGTGGATATGATAACTATGTGCACCTAAAAAATAGTGAACTGTTTGAGTTTATCTCTCTATAGTTCTGCCGACCTATCCTCGCACGGCTCCGTTGCATGGGGGCTCCAGCGCGGGAAAGCCGGATCTCTGTTGTGGTCGCTCGCTCAACGTTGTGGGCCGTCTGGGCTTGCACCAATCCGGCCTCATGTCAACCTGCTTTGCTGATTGTCCCTCCCCAAGCCCACGAAAGAATGACCTTACGATTTATTGGGCCCTTGGGCCTTTCGTGAGGTCTTTTATTCTTCCAGTGGACCCGAGGGATATCTGTCCCCCACAACAGTATACTGTCTGGTGCGCCCATATCGCGTTTTAAAAAAAAGGCCTCCAGCCCGCGCCCGAGCCAGAGGCCAACCTCTTTCTCTGGCTCTCTGCCCTCTCTGGCGATTTGCTCTCCCTCGCCGGCAACCTCCCCTCACTGGCGACCACCGTGCTCCGGCGACCCATTGCTCCTCTCCTGCCCTCCTCTCGGTGAGCAGCCCCTTCTCCCTCTGTCTTTCCTCCCTCTCTATTCTGTTGTGCAAAGGTTCTCCAATCCACCCTTTTGTGCCCATTTCAAATTCTTATGAATTCCAGTGACTCCAAGTGGTGGAATGTGTTTCTATATGTCCCTTGAATATCCCTGCAGGTTCTTAGCTCCTTCGGGAGGGTTTCACCACCTCAAATAGCCGTTTCACTGAAACCCTAAATCCTCGCACATCACGTGTTCGGTGAAATGCCCAAACCAGCCAAAAACGCTTCGATTGAACCCAAATTTTTCAGGCACCTTCACAACACCTCCAGTAACATATTCACCAAATTTCACGCCAATCCGATATACCAGGCTTCAATTTCACACAATTCCCCGTTTCGAGCGATCGTTTCCGAGCCGAGTGCCCAAATTCCATTTTCTTCGCCTAAATTCAAATCAAGCACACACTCATATTCACCCATATAAACCTATTCGTGAAGTATCGGCTCAATTTCACGTCATTTCATACCTCAATTCGAATTCCAAACCTTCTATGGCACTATTTCTCGTTCAAACGTCGTTTTCACGTCGTTTGACCTCTTGATCGCCATATCTCTCGTTTTCTGTGCCATATTTCTTTGTGTATGTATTTATTCACATTTCATATACTTATGACTATGTGACTAATACGTGCTCACCTCTTCTGTCATTTTAGTGACATTGCCTGCCCGTGAGCCGTCTCCTGTCCTGCCTGGATTTTCACCTCTCGTGTGAGCTTTCCAGGTAGACATCTCCTCTTGTGATATTCTATCGGCTATTATCGGCTTGTGCTTAGCTTCTCTCTCTCATTTGCAGTCATCAGGTCAGGATGCCGCGCACGAAGAATGTGTCGGCGCCAGGGGGAGGCGATGATGAGGATCCTCGTCGCCCCTTCAGGCAGGTTAAGGGAAAGACCGTGTACTTGGAGCAGCAGGAAGGCCGCAAGAAGCGGCGTATGGACAGAGCAGCCCGAGCAGCGGCAGTAGCAGCAGCAGCCGCTGAGCAGGCCGAGCTAGGAGATCAGCCACATACTCCTTCAGATTGGATTACGTACCGAGTTCATCGCCTCGCCTCCCGGCCTCGCTTTGCCTGCTCCCGTCACCCCTGCTGCGCCATCCACCACCTCCACTACACCAGCTTCCACTGCTCCTCATCCCGCTCCCGCTTCCGCTCCTCCTATCCCACCTGCTCGTTTCCGGGAGCGCGATGAGACTGAGGTACGACCACTTGTTGCGGATCCTAGGTTATTTGATCTTCAGCGTGCTACAACGGCACGGGTACGTCGGTTCAGACACGTACCCATGGAGACCTGGCTACCGGCTCAGAGAGACCCTGCTGCAGTCGATCTCTTCAGGACCAGGATTTAGGAGTCCTTCTTTAGGGCACAGATGTCTGCATAAATTGCTCTGCGAGTGCACCGGCTTTTGGACCTTCCCGCTTTTCTGTTAGCCGCCGGTGCTGACTCTGAGGTTCACCTCTCCTATCTGCCTGGACTTCTCACTCTTTTGACTACCAGCGACAGATATGTTGAGGAATGGGTCCGAGTTTTCGACGCTACTGTATGGATCGACCCTGATCACCACTGGATGAGATTCCAGTTTGAGCGAGAGGATGTCACTTGCCAGCCAGATTCGCCAGCTATTTGGATTTCACGAGTCATCGACTCGTCTTCACAGCTTATGCTATGGCACCTCTGACCCTCCTCGTCGCCCTCACGACGGTGTTGCTCCTGGTACAGCTCACGTCGCGGCTCTGTTCCGACCGCCCTTCTCAGATGGGTCGCGACGCTCTCCAGCAGACTTCACCACAACAACAAAGTTTTTATATCAACTTATGAGACGGACACTTCTGCCGCGGATGGGGTATAGGGAGGCTGCCACTCATATCCAGCTCTGGCTCCTTGGTGCCCTGGTCTCTCACTCAGAGTTTGATGTTGTGGATTTCCTTATTTGTGAGATCGAGGACACCGTATTGGATGGTCTGCGTGCTCATCGATAGCTGCCATATGCTCACCATCTGTGTCACATTTTTGCTCAGCTGATTCGGCCTCCACAGTTCCAGGGCACACTTGAGGCCTCACCCCTCCTCTTAGGTCCTACCGTCCAGCGCCTGAGGATCCTGTGCCAGCACCTGCTCCAGTATTTGACACTCAGGCCGAGGATACTGCTCTTCATCAGTTCGAAGCTCAGGACGCAGCAGTTGATGATGATGATGATGATTTTGGGATTCCACCTCCGCCTCCGCCTCCTATGCCTCCACGCTCTCATGATCATGAGGCTGGGAGTTCCAGTGGTGCTGCCTCTGCTGCCCCTCTTGCCATTGACCCTGCTCTTGCGGCGATTCTCCAGACTCTCACTCAGCAGCAGGCTCACTTGGCAGCGGTCCAGCAGCAGATGTCCGAGAGAATGCTCTCGATGTTTCAGACGATTTAGGACAGGCAGGATTCTTTGCAGTAGCAGCTTCTTCAAGACCGGGCTGAGAACCGGGCATTCATGACTCTTATGCTTCAGAACACCAGTGTGCCGATTCCCCCAGTTCAGTCAGCACCGCCTCCACCTCTTCAGGCTCCTGTTGTCCCAAGGATTCAGCCAGGACCCCTTCTTCCTACAGTTGGTCCTTCTTCCTCTCCGCTCCGGCCGGTCACCCTGGCTTTCACGTCACCGGTCTTCAGCTCCGTCTATCCTCAGCCGCCAGTGCCACCAGCTTCTGTTGCTACCACTATTGTTGTGGCGGTGTCTGTGACCACTTCAGATCCGGCACCTCCTGCAGCACAGCCTCAGTCCGAGTCAGTACCAGCTCCAGCTTCTACAGCAGATCTTGGATCCGAGACTGACTCTTACCCCCAGCTGGCGTTCGCTCTACTGCCACGACCGCGATCGGATGCGCCCCCGCCACCTCCTCCCTCTTCTGCTGTGTAGGTTCGGGTTCCCTTTTGGTGTTTGACGCCAAAGGGGGAGAGATATGAGTTGTGAGAGCTAGGGGGAGTTAGGGAGTTAGTAGAGAGTCATTTTGATGTAATATATGTGCTTGTTACTCTCTGTACTAGTGAAAGGGAATTAGGCTTACACCTAGTTCCTATATAATTTTGGTGGTTGAATTGCCCAACACAAATAATTGGACTAACTAGTTTGCCCAAGTGTATAGATTATACAGGTGTAAAAGGTTCACACTCAGCCAATAAAAAGACCAAGTTTTGGATTCAACAAAGGAGCAAAGGGGCAACCGAAGGCACCCCTGGTCTGGCGCACCGGACTGTCCGGTGCACCACCGAACATGTCCGGTGCACCAGGGGGACTCAGACTCAAACTCGCCACCTTCGGGAATTTCCAAGGGCGACTCGGCTATAATTCACCGGACTGTCCGGTGTACACCGGACAGTGTCCGGTGCGCCAAGGGAGGTCGGCCTCAGGAACTCGCCAGCTTCGGGAAACGCCAACGGCTTGTCCGCTAAAATTCATCGGACTGTCCGGTGTGCACCGGACTGTCCGGTGCGACTTCGGAGCAACGGCTATCTCCGAGCCAACGGCTCTCTGCCGCGCATTTAATGCGCGCTCTGCGCGCGCAGATGGCAGGCTCGCCCATGCTGGCACACCGGACAGCCAACAGTACCTGTCCGGTGTGCACCGGACACCCAGGCGGGCCCACAAGACAGAAGCTCCAACGGTCAGAATCCAACGGCAGTGATGACGTGGCAGGGGGCACCAGACTGTCCGGTGTGCACCGGACTGTCCGGTGCGCCATCGAACAGACAGCCTCCCAACGGCCACTTTTGGTGGTTGGGGCTATAAATACCCCAACCACCCCACCATTCATTGCATCCAAGTTTTCCACTTCTCAACTACTACAAGAGCTCTAGCATTCAATTCTAGACACACCAAAGAGATCAAATCCTCTCCAATTCCACACAAAGCCTTAGTGACTAGTGAGAGTGATTTGCCGTGTTCATTTGAGCTCTTGCGCTTGGATTGCTTCTTTTCTTTCTCACTTGTTCTTGTGATCAAAACTCCATTGTAATCAAGGCAAGAGGCACCAATTGTGTGGTGACCCTTGCGGGGAAGTTTTGTTCCCGGCTTTGATTTGAGAAGAGAAGCTCACTCGGTCCGAGGGACCATTTGAGAGAGGGAAGGGTTGAAAGAGACCCGGCCTTTGTGGCCTCCTCAACGGGGAGTAGGTTTGCGAGAACCGAACCTCGGTAAAACAAATCCGTGTGTCTCACTTCATCATTCGCTTGCGATTTGTTTTGCGCCCTCTCTCGCGGACTCTTTTATATTTCTAACGCTAACCCGGCTTGTAGTTGTGTCGATATTTGTAAATTTCATTTTCGCCCTATTCACCCCCCCTCTAGGCGACTATCAATTGGTATCAGAGCCCGGTGCTTCATTAGAGCCTAACCGCTCGAAGTGATGTCGGGAGATCACGCCAAGAAGGAGATGGAGACCGGCGAAAAGCCCACTACAAGCCACGGGAGCACTTCATCGGAAGAGTCCCGCACCAAGAGGAAGGAGAAGAAGAAGGACTCCTCCAAACGGAAGGAGAAAAAGTCTTCCTCTTCTCACCACAAAGAGAAGAAGGAAAAATCTTCTTCCCACAAGCCGCATCGGAAAGGCGACAAGCACAAGAGGATGAGGAAAGTAGTCTACTACGAGACCGACACTTCATCAACATCGACCTCCGACTCCGATGTGCCCTCCGTCACTTCTAAGCGCCAAGAGCGCAAGAAGTATAGTAAGATCCCCCTACACTACCCTCGCATTTCCAAACATACACCTTTACTTTCCGTCCCATTAGGCAAACCACCAACTTTTGATGGTGAAGATTACGCTAGGTGGAGCGATTTAATGCGATTTCATCTAACCTCGCTCCACAAAAGCATATGGGATGTTGTTGAGTTTGGTGCACAGGTACCGTCAGTAGGGGATGAGGACTATGATGAGGATGAGGTGGCCCAAATCGAGCACTTCAACTCCCAAGCCACAACCATACTCCTTGCCTCTCTAAGCAAGGAGGAATACAACAAAGTGCAAGGGTTGAAAAATGCAAAGGAGATTTGGGACCTACTCAAGACGGCGCACAAGGGTGATGAACTCACCAAGATCACCAAGCGGGAAACGATCGAGGGGGAGCTCGGTCGTTTTCGTCTTCGCCAAGGGGAAGAGCCACAAGACATGTACAACCGGCTCAAAACCTTGGTGAACCAAGTGCGCAACCTCGGGAGCATAAAGTGGGACGACCACGAGGTAGTTAAGGTTATTCTAAGATCTCTCATTTTCCTTAACCCCACTCAAGTTCAATTGATTCGTGGTAATCCTAGATACACTAAAATGACCCCCGAGGAAGTTATCGGGAATTTTGTGAGCTTTGAATGCATGATCAAAGGCTCCAAGAAAATCAACGAGCTTGACGAACCATCCACATCCGAAGCTCAACCCGTCGCATTCAAGGCGACGGAAGAAAAGAAGGAGGAGGCTACACCAAGTCGACAACCAATAGACGCCTCCAAGCTCGACAATGAGGAAATGGCGCTCGTCATCAAGAGCTTCCGCCAAATCCTCAAGCAAAGGAGAGGGAAAGACTACAAGTCCCGCTCCAAGAAGGTTTGCTACAAGTGTGGTAAGCCCGGTCACTTTATTGCTAAATGTCCATTATCAAGTGATAGTGACAGGGGCGACGACAAGAAGGGGAGAAGAAAGGAGAAAAAGAGGTACTACAAGAAGAAGGGCGGCGATGCCCATGTTGGTCGGGAGTGGGACTCCGACGACGAGGACGCCGCCAACATCGCCGTCACCAAGGGACTCCTCTTCCCCAACGTCGGCCACAAGTGCCTCATGGCAAAGGACGGCAAACGGAAGAAGGTTAAATCTAACTCCTCCACTAAATATGAGTCTTCTAGTGATGATAATGATAGTGATGAGGAGGATAATTTGCGTGTTCTCTTTGCTAATCTTAACATGGAGCAAAAAGGAAAATTAAATGAATTGATTAGTGCTATTCATGAAAAGGATGACCTTTTGGACTCCCAAGAGGATTGTCTAATTAAAGAAAACAAGAAACATGTTAAGGTTAAAAATGCTTATGCTCTTGAAATTGAGAAATGTCAAAAATTATCTAGTGAGCTAAGTACTTGCCATGAAACAATAGACAACCTTAGAAATGAAAATGCTAATTTGTTAGCTAAGGTTGATTCTCATGTTTGCAATGTTTCAATTCCCAACCCTAGAAATAATAATGATGATTTGCTTGCTAGGATTGAAAAATTGAACATTTCTCTTGCTAGTCTTAGATTAGAAAATGAAAATTTGATTGCTAAGACTAAAGATTTTGATGTTTGCAATGCCACTATTTCCGACCTTAGAAGTAAGAATGAAATATTGCATGCTAAGGTTGTAGAACTAAAATCTTGCAAACCCTCTGCATCTACCGTTGAGCACACTTCTATTTGTGTTAGATGTAGAGATGTTGATATTAATGCTATTTATGATCACATGTCTTTAATTAAACAACAAAATGATCATATAGCTAAATTAAATGCTAAAATTGCCGAGCATAACTTGGAAAATGAAAAATTTAAATTTGCTAGAAGTATGCTCTATAATGGGAGACGCCCTGGCATTAAGGATGGCATTGGCTACCAAAGGGGAGACAATGTCAAACTTAATGCCCCTCCTAAGAACTTGTCTAATTTTGTTAAGGGCAAGGCTCCCATGCCTCAGGATAACGAGGGTTACATTTTATACCCTGCCGGTTATCCTGAGAGCAAAATTAGGAGAATTCATTCTAGGAAGTCTCACTCTGGCTCTAATCATGCTTTTATGTATAAGGGTGAGACATCTAGCTCTAGGCAACCAACCCGTGCTAAGTTGCCTAAGAAAACTCCTATTGCATCAAATGAGCATAACATTTCATTTAAGACTTTTGATGCATCTTATGTATTGACTAACAAATCCGGCAAGATAGTTGCCAAATATGTTGGGGGCAAGCACAAGGGCTCCAAGACTTGTGTTTGGGTACCCAAAGTTCTTGTGTCTAATGCCAAAGGACCCAAAACCATTTGGGTACCTAAAGTCAAGAACTAAAATTGTTTTGTAGGTTTATGCATCCGGGGGATCAAGTTGGATACTCGACAGCGGGTGCACGAACCACATGACTGGGGAGAAAAAGATGTTCTCCTCATATGAGAAAAACCAAGATCCCCAACGAGCTATCACATTCGGGGATGGAAATCAAGGTTTGGTCAAAGGTCTTGGTAAAATTGCTATATCTTCTGACCATTCTATTTCCAATGTTTTTCTTGTAGATTCTCTAGATTACAACTTGTTTTCTGTTTCCCAATTATGTCAAATGGGCTACAACTGTCTATTCACTGATGAAGGTGTCACTGTCTTTAGAAGAAGTGATGATTCAATAGCATTTAAGGGAGTGTTAGAGGGTCAGCTATACTTAGTAGATT
The DNA here is from genome assembly GCF_902167145.1 of Zea mays. Taxonomy (NCBI): domain Eukaryota; kingdom Viridiplantae; phylum Streptophyta; class Magnoliopsida; order Poales; family Poaceae; genus Zea; species Zea mays. Next base: position 55,233,921 of record NC_050100.1, on the reverse strand, counting down.
TTGATAGAGCTGAACTCGACACTTGCTTAGTTGCTAAGACTAACATGGGTTGGCTCTGGCACCGCCGACTAGCCCATGTTGGGATGAAGAATCTTCACAAGCTTCTAAAGGGAGAACACATTTTAGGATTAACAAATGTTCATTTTGAGAAAGACAGGGTTTGTAGCGCATGCCAGGCGGGAAAGCAAGTTGGAGCCCATCATCCACACAAGAACATCATGACGACCGACAGGCCGCTTGAGCTACTCCACATGGATCTATTCGGCCCGATTGCCTACATAAGCATCGGCGGGAGTAAGTATTGTCTTGTAATAGTGGATGATTATTCTCGCTTCACTTGGGTATTCTTTTTACAGGAAAAATCTCAAACCCAAGAGACCTTAAAGGGATTCTTGAGACGGGCTCAAAATGAGTTCGGCTTAAGGATCAAGAAAATTAGAAGCGACAACGGGACGGAGTTCAAGAACTCTCAAATTGAAGGCTTCCTTGAGGAGGAGGGCATCAAGCATGAGTTCTCTTCTCCCTACACACCTCAACAAAATGGTGTAGTGGAGAGGAAGAATCGAACTCTATTGGACATGGCAAGAACCATGCTTGATGAGTACAAGACACCGGACCGGTTTTGGGCCGAGGCGGTCAACACCGCTTGCTACGCCATCAACCGGTTATATCTCCACCGAATCCTCAAAAAGACATCCTATGAACTCCTAACCGGTAAAAAGCCAAATATTTCATATTTTAGAGTTTTTGGTAGCAAATGTTTTATTCTTGTTAAAAGAGGTAGAAAATCTAAATTTGCTCCTAAAACTGTAGAAGGCTTTTTACTAGGATATGACTCAAACACAAGGGCATATAGAGTCTTTAACAAGTCCTCAGGACAAGTTGAAGTTTCTTGTGACGTTGTGTTTGATGAGACTAACGGCTCTCAAGTAGAGCAAGTTGATCTTGATGAGATAGGTGAAGAACTGGCTCCGTGCATCGCACTAAGGAACATGTCCCTTGGGGACGTATGTCCTAAGGAATCCGAAGGGCCTCCACATGCACAAGATCAACCATCCTCCTCCAAGCAAGCATCTCCACCGACTCAAAATGAGGTTGAAGCTCAAGTTGATGAAGTAGAAGATCAAGCAAATGAGCCACCTCAAGATGATGGCAATAATCAAGGGGGAGATACAAATGATCAAGAAAAGGAGGATGAGCAAGAACCAAGGCCGCCACACCCAAGAGTCCACCAAGCAATCCAACGAGATCACCCCGTCGACACCATCCTCGGCGACATTCATAAGGGGGTAACTACTCGATCTCGGGTTGCACATTTTTGTGAGCATTACTCTTTTGTTTCCTCTATTGAGCCACACAGGGTGGAGGAAGCACTTCAAGATTCGGATTGGGTGATGGCGATGCAAGAGGAGCTCAACAATTTCACAAGGAATGAGGTATGGCATTTAGTTCCACGTCCTAATCAAAATGTTGTAGGTACCAAGTGGGTCTTCCGCAACAAGCAAGACGAGCATGGTGTGGTGACGAGGAACAAAGCTCGACTCGTGGCCAAAGGATACTCCCAAGTCGAAGGTTTGGATTTCGGTGAAACCTATGCACCCGTAGCTAGGCTTGAGTCAATTCGCATATTATTGGCCTATGCTACTTACCATGGCTTTAAGCTTTATCAAATGGACGTGAAGAGTGCCTTCCTAAATGGACCAATCAAGGAGGAGGTCTATGTTGAGCAACCTCCCGGCTTTGAAGACAGTGAGTATCCTAACCATGTCTATAGGCTCTCTAAGGCGCTTTATGGGCTCAAGCAAGCTCCAAGAGCATGGTATGAATGCCTAAGAGATTTCCTTATTGCTAATGGCTTCAAAGTCGGCAAGGCCGATCCTACTTTATTCACTAAAACTCTTGACAATGATTTGTTTGTATGCCAAATTTATGTTGATGATATTATATTTGGGTCTACTAACGAATCTACATGTGAAGAATTTAGTAGGATCATGACAAAGAAATTCGAGATGTCTATGATGGGGGAGTTGAAGTATTTTCTAGGATTTCAAGTCAAGCAACTCCAAGAGGGCACCTTCATTAGCCAAACGAAGTACACTCAAGACATTCTAACCAAGTTTGGAATGAAGGATGCCAAGCCCATCAAGACACCCATGGGAACCAATGGGCATCTCGACCTCGACACGGGAGGTAAGTCCGTGGATCAAAAGGTATACCGGTCAATGATTGGTTCATTGCTTTATTTATGTGCATCTCGACCGGACATTATGCTTTCCGTTTGCATGTGTGCAAGATTCCAATCTGACCCTAAGGAATCTCACCTTACGACCGTAAAACGAATCTTGAGATATTTGGCTTATACACCTAAGTTTGGGCTTTGGTACCCTCGTGGATCCACTTTTGATTTGATTGGTTATTCGGATGCCGATTGGGCGGGGTGTAAGATTAATAGGAAGAGCACATCGGGGACTTGCCAGTTCTTGGGAAGATCCTTGGTGTCATGGGCTTCAAAGAAGCAAAATTCGGTCGCTCTTTCCACCGCCGAAGCCGAGTACATTGCCGCAGGTCATTGTTGCGCGCAATTGCTTTGGATGAGGCAAACCCTGCGGGACTACGGTTACAAATTAACCAAAGTCTCTTTGCTATGTGATAATGAGAGTGCAATCAAAATGGCCGACAATCCCGTCGAGCATAGCCGCACTAAGCACATAGCCATTCGGTATCATTTTCTTAGGGATCACCAACAAAAGGGAGATATCGAGATTTCTTACATTAATACTAAAGATCAATTAGCCGATATCTTTACCAAGCCACTTGATGAACAATCTTTTACCAAACTCAGGCATGAGCTCAATATTCTTGATTCTAGAAATTTCTTTTGCTAAACTTGCACACATAGCTCATTTATATACCTTTGATCATATCTCTTTCATATGCTATGACTAATGTGTTTTTCAAGTGTATCTCAAACCAAGTCATAGGTGTATTGAAAGGAAATTGGAGTCTTCGGCGAAGACAAAGGCTTCCACTCCGTAACTCATCCTTCGCCATCGCTCCAAGAAAAGGACCTTGTCTTTGGGGGAGAGAGTAAGAGCCCAAAGTAAAAGGACCGGACTTCGTCTTTGGTATAATCTTAACTCATTTATTTATGACCAAAGGGGAAGGTCACACTTCGAGGGCTCTAATGATTTCGTTTTTGGCGATTCATGCCAAAAAGGGGGAGAAATGAGCCCAAAGCAAAAGGACCGACCGCACCACCACCAATTTCAAAAACTTAGTGTTTTCCAAGAAGTATTTATCAATTGGTTTCCTATTGTGTTCAAAAGGGAGAGAAAGTAGTATTTCAAAAATGATATATCAAAACCCTCTTGAACACTAAGAGGTGGATCTCAATTTAGGGGGAGTTTTGTTAAGTCAAAGGAAAAGCATTTGAAACAGGGGAAGAAAATTTCAAATCTTGAAAATGCTTTGCAAACTCTTATTCATTTACCTTTGACTATTTGCAAAAGACCTCTGAAATGGATTTACAAAAGAATTTGCAAAAACAAAACATGTGGTGCAAAAGTGGTCCAAAATGTTAAAAATGAAAGAAACAATCCATGCATATCTTGTAAGTATTTATATTGGCTCAATTTCAAGCAACCTTTACACTTACATTATGCAAACTAGTTCAAATTGTGCACTTCTATATTTGCTTTGGTTTGTGTTGGCATCAATCACCAAAAAGGGGGAGATTGAAAGGGAATTAGGCTTACACCTAGTTCCTATATAATTTTGGTGGTTGAATTGCCCAACACAAATAATTGGACTAACTAGTTTGCCCAAGTGTATAGATTATACAGGTGTAAAAGGTTCACACTCAGCCAATAAAAAGACCAAGTTTTGGATTCAACAAAGGAGCAAAGGGGCAACCGAAGGCACCCCTGGTCTGGCGCACCGGACTGTCTGGTGCACCACCGGACATGTCCGGTGCACCAGGGGGACTCAGACTCAAACTTGCCACCTTCGGGAATTTCCAAGGGCGACTCGGCTATAATTCACCGGACTGTCCGGTGTACACCGGACAGTGTCCGGTGCGCCAAGGGAGGTCGGCCTCAGGAACTCGCCAGCTTCGGGAAACGCCAACGGCTTGTCCGCTAAAATTCACCGGACTGTCCGGTGTGCACCGGACTGTCCGGTGCGACTCCGGAGCAACAGCTATCTCCGAGCCAACGGCTCTCTGCCGCGCATTTAATGCGCGCTCTGCGCGCGCAGATGGCAGGCTCGCCCATGCTGGCACACCGGACAGCCAACAGTACCTGTCCGGTGTGCACCGGACACCCAGGCGGGCCCACAAGACAGAAGCTCCAACGGTCAGAATCCAACGGCAGTGATGACGTGGCAGGGGGCACCGGACTGTCCGGTGTGCACCGGACTGTCCGGTGCGCCATCGAACAGACAGCCTCCCAACGGCCACTTTTGGTGGTTGGGGCTATAAATACCCCAACCACCCCACCATTCATTGCATCCAAGTTTTCCACTTCTCAACTACTACAAGAGCTCTAGCATTCAATTCTAGACACACCAAAGAGATCAAATCCTCTCCAATTCCACACAAAGCCTTAGTGACTAGTGAGAGTGATTTGCCGTGTTCATTTGAGCTCTTGCGCTTGGATTGCTTCTTTTCTTTCTCACTTGTTCTTGTGATCAAAACTCCATTGTAATCAAGGCAAGAGGCACCAATTGTGTGGTGACCCTTGCGGGGAAGTTTTGTCCCCGGCTTTGATTTGAGAAGAGAAGCTCACTCGGTCCGAGGGACCATTTGAGAGAGGGAAGGGTTGAAAGAGACCCGGCCTTTGTGGCCTCCTCAACGGGGAGTAGGTTTGCGAGAACCGAACCTCGGTAAAACAAATCCGTGTGTCTCACTTCATCATTCGCTTGCGATTTGTTTTGCGCCCTCTCTCGCGGACTCTTTTATATTTCTAACGCTAACCCGGCTTGTAGTTGTGTCGATATTTGTAAATTTCAGTTTCGCCCTATTCACCCCCCCCCCCCTCTAGGCGACTATCAACTAGCTTGGTGCTTTTGGCTCACAAACTCTATATATACTCTCGGTGCTTATGTTGACTGTGTGTGTATTATGTTTTCACCTTATATGTTATCACCAGTCTTTTAGTTTTTGTTCATCGATTTGATTTCACTTTTATATGAACAAGAAACTTACGATGTGTATGCGCTCATTCTTATTATTATGGTACACATTCTTTCTGTCAAAGATTACTGAGTATAACTAACCATCTTCTCTATTGACAGAAATTTCAAAACAAACTACTCTCACAAATCTTGTAGGGTTGTCATCAATCACCAAAAAGGGGGAGATTGAAAGCATCTAGGCCCCTGGTTGGTTTTAGTGATTAATGACAACATAATGTTATATGTGACTAACGTGTGTTTTGCAGAGACAAATGGTAATTTAGGTCGCATTACAGGTAGAAGTACTACAACGGTGAAAACAATCCCGGAGATAAGAACTCGAAGCGACGGCTAAAACGACGAAACAAAAGGTGAAGGACTACGGAGTCCAAGTGTCAAGGAGATGTGGACACTCGTGATTTAGTTAGGTCTTTATTCTCTTTTAGCCGTACTATAAAGAGGGGTTGTCGATGAGTAGTTTGACCAAGAGAGTTCTAGTATAGCGTTGGTGCACATTCACACTCATATAGTGCTAGGTGTCACTCTAGAACTCACTCACAAGTTAGAACAAAAACCGATTTGAAAAACAGCTGAAAACAGGAAATAGGGTTTCTGGCCTTGGGGCACCGGACTGTCTGGTGTGCACCGGACTGTCCGGTGCACCCTCTGCCAGGTGGGGCCAAGCTGTCCCTAGGGAAGAGTTTTACCCCGAAGGAAACCCGAGAGCGCCAGTTTCAGAAATGAATTTTAGTGGCGCACCGGACAGTGCGCCGGACTGTCTGGTCTGCACCGGACAGTGACTGTTCATTGTCCGGTGTGCCATCAGCCCAACGGCTAGCTGTCAGAACTAGCCGTTGGAGTCGACCGTTAGCGCACCGGTGGCGCACCGGACTGTCCGGTGCGCCCATGCGCAGAAAAGTGCTGGTAACAGCTAGTTGGTGGGTGAGTGCTATTTATACCCCTCCACCCACCATATTCAATGTCTTGCTGCCCACATTAATTCCAGCACATTGCTAAAGCATTGCAAGCACCAAAAGCCTAGTGAGGAGATTAGAGAATCTTAATCCCTCATTTGTTCCTCATTAGCGCTAGCGAGAGCCACCTAGAGCACACACCACTTGCATTAGGCTTCTCTTGGTCAAGCGAAAGTCTACGGCTTGTTACTCTTGGTGATCGGCATCACCTAGACGACTTGGTGGCGTTAGGAGCTCGGTGATCACCGTGAAGATCTTGTTGGTGACCCGACTCAAGTTTGTAAGCGGTCTCGAGGGATCCACCGTGCCGGAGTGGCAAAGGATCATCTCGTAGTGAGCACTTGGTTCTTGCGAGGATCAAGGGGGAGCGATACCCTTGCGCGGGTGCTCCAACGAGGACTAGTGGAGAGTGCCGACTCTTCGATACCTCGGGAAAAATTAGAGGAGTCTTCTAAACCTTGATTTACATTCCACACTTGATTCAAGCACTTTACATTGTGTATTTGTTTAGCAAGTATTTGAAGTATTGTCTTAGCATTGTTGTATTTCTAGTATTATTATCTTAGTGCTAGTTGTTGGGGTGAAGTTGGGCTCTTGCTTAGCTCTTGCTTAGGTTTTAATTAGTGTTGATTTTTAGAAAAGCCCAATTCACCCCCCCTCTTGGGCATTGTGATCCTTTCAACTACGAACTGTGCCATACTTGATGTCATGGGCTCTTGTATCTACCTTTATGGCATGTCACACTCTCCACCATGACACATCAGAAGCATACATTGTATGTCACAATAACTATGATAATATAGGAGTAGTTTGACCTCTATTGGACACGAACCACTATCTAGAGATGTAATTATCTCTTCTCCCTTGTGCTATTAAGAAAGGTGTAGAGCAACAGAAAAATGGGCCGCCACAGTCACCAGTGTTTAGTGTCTGAAGCCAACTATGTTTGGGTTAGTGCTGCTTCCAATGCTTAACAACTGCCACTTGCATTCAGATCTTGACACCTAAGTTTAGAGTGTATAGTTTCTCAATTCCATTAGTTACATCGGTCACTATCTAGGTATGTAAGCTCTATCCAGACTTAGGGTGCATCGCTGCCGCTCGTCCGCTTCGGGAGCACCGTCAGCGCTTGCCCGTCCACCTCGGGAGCGTCGTCATCGCTCGATCCTAGAGGAGCGCCGCCAGCGGTCGCCTGCCTAGAGGCGCCACCGCCGCTGGCCCTCGAGAGCGATGACACTTGCTCACCCGAAGGAACCACCGCCACTGCTAAAATCTAATCCCTAGCGTCCTAGGGTGTTTTTATAGCCGCCCGAACCTGGTGCGGCTGAACGGGATGGCACCGTTGAGCCAGGGCTTCCTTTAGTTATTGGAAGCCCAGGGCTTCTAATATATATATGCCCCAGACATATCACAACACCAACATGAGGGAAACAATTTTTTAGATCGAATGGAAGAAACGTTAAGTCGGACTAAAAACGTGCTTCCACACAGAGTCAGTCAGGAGAGATCAGTCGTTAGAGTTAAAACTCAGGGACGATAAGTAAGTAGAACAAAGAACTTAGTGCTCATGGGATGCAAGATGAAAGCTTTATTATAAGAGGGGGTCATCACCAAGAGCAAAACTAGTTCGTTATGAACCAATCCTGGCAAAATACACCTACCCCTACTACTACTACTACCTAAGACGATGGCGCCTTGCCACCGGCGTTACCGCCCCCGTTGTCGCTATCACCTTGGTCGTCGTTGTCGTCGCCGTTGTTGCTAACCTTGCTGCCGCCATCGCCACTGTTGCTGCCACGCCTTTATTGTAGTCGTCACTGCCGTCCTCGCCGTCACCGCCCTTGCCGCCATCCTCGTTGTCGTCGTCGTCTTGGTACTCCTCGTCAGAGTCATCATCCAAGTCATTAGAGCCCTCCAGTCCGACCCGTTCAACAAATTAGATGCAGACCCTCTCGACAGGAGAGAGGCCCATGGAGTCCTCTGAATCCTCGGACAAGGATGGTCGAGGAATGGGCGGTGGAGACTTCTCGTCCATGGAAGAAAGTTGTTCATCTGAGAACTTGGAGTCTTCGAACTCCTCCGACGGCGGAATTGGAGGACGCCTCCGCTTGCTACTCTTGTCGTGCTTGCCCTTGTTGTTCTCCCCTTTCGCCATTGGAGCTCTTGGGGTGGAGAGAGGGAGAGTGAGAAAGAAAACTGAAGATGAGTGAAGAAGAACACTACAAACGGATGACTTATTTAAAGAAGCTAGGGGGCGCCCTTTGGCTCCCATTCGTACGACGAACAGTTGCAAGCCTTCAAGAGCCATTTAAATGTTCAAGAAATTGCGTGCCTCTATCATTGAAAGTCGCCTAGAAGGGGGGGTGAATAGGGCGAAACTGAAATTTACAAATATAAACACAACTACAAGCCGGGTTAGCGTTAGAAATATAAACGAGTCCGCGAGAGAGGGCGCAACACAAATCGCAAGCAAATGAAAAGTGTGACACGCGGATTTGTTTTACCGAGGTTCGGTTCTCGCAAACCTACTCCCCGTTGAGGAGGCCACCAAGGCCGGGTCTCTTTCAACCCTTCCCTCTCTCAAACGGTCCTTCCGACCGAGTGAGCTTCTCTTCTCAAATCAAAGTCGGGAACAAAACTTCCCCGCAAGGGCCACCACACAATTGGTGCCTCTCGCCTTGATTACAATGGAGTTTTGATCTCAAGAACAAGTGAGAAAGAAAAGAAGCAATCCGAGCTCAAAAGAACACGGCAAATCTCTCTCGCTAATCACTTAAGCCTTGAGTGGAATTGGAGAGGATTTGATCTCTTTATATGTGTCTAGAATTGAATGCCTAGCTCTTGTAAGTGGTTGAGAAGTGGAAAACTTGGATGCAATGAATGGTGGGGTGGTTGGGGTATTTATAGCCCCAACCACCAAATGTGGCCGTTGGGAGGCTGTCTGCTCGATGGCGCACCGGACAGTCCGGTGCACACCGGATAGTCCGGTGCCCCCTGCCACGTCATCACTACCGTTGGATTCTGACCGTTGGAGCTTCTGACTTGTGGGCCCGCCTGGGTGTCCGGTGCACACCGGACAGGTACTGTTTGCTGTCCGGTGTGCCAGCATGGGCGCGCCTGACAACTGCGCGCGCTGTGCGCGCATTTATTGCGCCGCAGGGAGCCGTTGGCGCAGAGATAGCCGTTGCTCCGGAGTCGCACCGAACAGTCCGGTGCACACCGGACAGTCCGGTGAATTATAGTGGACGAGCCGTTGGCTTTTCCCGAAGCTGGCGAGTTCATGAGGCCGACCTCCCTTGGCGCACCGGACACTGTCCGGTGTACACCGGACAGTCCGGTGAATTATAGCCGAGTCGCCTCCGGAAATTCCCGAAGGTGGCGAGTTCGAGTCTGAGTCCCCCTGGTGCACCGGACATGTCCGGTGGCACACCGGACAGTCCGGTGCGCCAGACCAGGGGTGCCTTCGGTTGCTCCTTTGCTCCTTTGTTGAATCCAAAACTTGGTCTTTTTATTGGCTGAGTGTGAACCTTTTACACCTGTATAATCTATACACTTGGGCAAACTAGTTAGTCCAATAATTTGTGTTGGGTAATTCAACCACCAAAATTATATAGGAACTAGGTGTAAGCCTAATTCCCTTTCAATCTCCCCCTTTTTGGTGATTGATGCCAACACAAACCAAAGCAGATATAGAAGTGCATAATTGAACTAGTTTGCATAATGTAAGTGTAACGGTTGCTTGGAATTGAGCCAATATAACTACTTACAAGATATGCATGGACTGTTTCTTTCTTATATAACATTTTGGACCACGTTTGCACCACGAGTTTTGTTTTTGCAAATTCTTTTGTAAATCCTTTTCAAAGTTCTTTTGCAACTAGTCAAAGATAAATGAATAAGAGTTTGCAAAGCATTTTCAAGATTTGAAATTTTCTCCCCCTGTTTCAAAATGCTTTTCCTTTGACTTAACAAAACTCCCCCTAAATGAGATCCACCTCTTAGTATTCAAGAGGGTTTTGATATATCAGTTTGAAATACTACATTCTCCCCCTTCTTGAACATAATAGGATACCAATTGATAAATACTCTTGGAAAGCATTAAGTTTTTGAATTTGGTGGTGGTGCGGTCCTTTTGCTTTGGGCTCATAATTTCTCCCCCTTTGGCATGAATCGCCAAAAAACGGAATCATTAGAGCCCTTCGAAGTACTATCTTCCCCTTTGGTCATAAGTAAATAAGTTAAGATTATACCAAAGACGAAGTCCGGTCCTTATGCTTTGGGCTTTTACTCTCTCCCCAAAGACAAGGTCCTTTTCTTGGAGTGATGACGAAGGATGAGTTACGGAGTGGAAGCCTTTGTCTTCGCCGAAGACTCCAATTCCCTTTCAATACCCCTATGACTTGGTGTGAAATAGACTTGAAAAACACATTAGTCATAGCATATGAAAGAGATATGATCAAAGGTATATAAATGAGCTACTTGTGCGATCTAGCAAAAGAAATTGCGCGAATCAAGAATATTGAGCTCATGCCTAAGTTTGGTATAAGTTTGTTCATCAAGAGGCTTGGTAAAGATATCGGCTAATTGATCTTTAGTGTTAATGTAAGAAATCTCGATATCCCCCTTTTGTTGGTGATCCCTAAGAAAATGATACCGAATGGCTATGTGCTTAGTGCGGCTATGCTCGACGGGATTGTCGGCCATTTTGATTGCACTCTCATTATCACATAGCAAAGGGACTTTGGTTAATTTGTAACCGTAGTCCCGCAGGGTTTGCCTCATCCAAAGCAATTGCGCGCAACAATGACCTGCGGCAATGTACTCGGCTTCGACGGTGGAAAGAGCGACCGAGTTTTGCTTCTTTGAAGCCCAAGACACCAAGGATCTTCCCAAGAACTGGCAAGTCCCCGATGTGCTCTTCCTATTAATTTTGCACCCCGCCCAATCGGCATCCGAATAACCAATCAAATCAAATGTGGATCCCCGAGGGTACCAAAGCCCAAACTTAGGAGTATAAGCCAAATATCTCAAGATTCGTTTTACGGCCGTAAGGTGGGATTCCTTAGGGTCGGATTGGAATCTTGCACACATGCAAACGGAAAGCATAATGTCCGGTCGAGATGCACATAAATAAAGCAATGAACCAATCATCGACCGGTATACCTTTTGATCCACGGACTTACCTCCCGTGTCGAGGTCGAGATGCCCATTGGTTCCCATGGGTGTCTTGATGGGCTTGGCATCCTTCATTCCAAACTTGGTTAGAATGTCTTGAGTGTACTTCGTTTGGCTAATGAAGGTACCCTCTTGGAGTTGCTTGACTTGAAATCCTAGAAAATACTTCAACTCCCCCATCATAGACATCTCGAATTTTTGTGTCATGATCCTACTAAATTCCTCACAAGTAGATTCGTTAGTAGACCCAAATATGATATCATCAACATAAATTTGGCATACAAACAAATCATTGTCAAGAGTTTTAGTGAATAGAGTAGGATCGGCCTTGCCGACTTTGAAGCTATTAGCAATAAGGAAATCTCTTAGGCATTCATACCATGCTCTTGGGGCTTGCTTGAGCCCATAAAGCGCCTTAGAGAGCCTGTAGACATGGTTAGGGTACTCACTGTCTTCAAAGCCGGGAGGTTGCTCAACATAGACCTCTTCCTTGATTGGTCCGTTGAGGAAGGCACTTTTCACGTCCATTTGATAAAGCTTAAAGCCATGGTAAGTAGCATAGGCCAATAATATGCGAATTGACTCAAGCCTAGCTACGGGTGCATAGGTTTCACCGAAATCCAAACCTTCGACTTGGGAGTATCCCTTGGCCACAAGTCGTGCTTTGTTCCTTGTCACCACACCATGCTCATCTTGCTTGTTGCGGAAGACCCATTTGGTTCCTACAACATTTTGGTTAGGACGTGGAACCAAATGCCATACCTCATTTCTAGTGAAGTTGTTGAGCTCCTCTTGCATCGCCACCACCCAATCCGTATCTTGTAGTGCTTCCTCTACCCTGTGTGGCTCAATAGAGGAAACAAAAGAGTAATGTTCACAAAAATGTGCAACACGAGATCGAGTGGTTACCCCCTTATGAATGTCGCCGAGGATGGCGTCGACGGGGTGATCTCGTTGTATTGCTTGGTGGACTCTTGGGTGTGGCGGCCTTGGTTCTTGCTCATCCTCCTTTTCTTGATCATTTGCATCTCCCCCTTGATTATTGCCATCATCTTGAGGTGGCTCATTTGCTTGATCTTCTACTTCATCAACTTGAGCTTCAACCTCATTTTGAGTCGGTGGAGATGCTTGCATGGAGGAGGATGGTTGATCTTGTGCATGTGGAGGCCCTTCGGATTCCTTAGGACACACGTCCCCAATGGACATGTTCCTTAGCGCGATGCACGGAGCCTGTTCTTCACCTATCTCATCAAGATCAACTTGCTCTACTTGAGAGCCGTTAGTCTCATCAAACACAACGTCACAAGAAACTTCAACTTGTCCTGAGGACTTGTTAAAGACTCTATATGCCCTTGTGTTTGAGTCATATCCTAGTAAAAAGCCTTCTACAGTTTTAGGAGCAAATTTAGATTTTCTACCTCTTTTAACAAGAATAAAACATTTGCTACCAAAAACTCTAAAATATGAAATATTTGGCTTTTTACCGGTTAGGAGTTCATAGGATGTCTTCTTGAGAATTCGGTGGAGATATAACCGGTTGATGGCATAGCAAGCGGTGTTGACCGCCTCGGCCCAAAACCGATCCGAAGTCTTGTACTCATCAAGCATGGTCCTAGCCATGTCCAATAGAGTTCGATTCTTCCTCTCCACTACACCATTTTGTTGTGGCGTGTAGGGAGAAGAGAACTCATGCTTGATGCCCTCCTCCTCAAGGAAACCTTCGATTTGAGAGTTCTTGAACTCCGTCCCGTTGTCGCTTCTAATTTTCTTGATCCTTAAGCCGAACTCATTTTGAGCCCGTCTCAAGAATCCCTTTAAGGTCTCTTGGGTTTGAGATTTTTCCTGTAAAAAGAATACCCAAGTGAAGCGAGAATAATCATCCACTATTACAAGACAATACTTACTCCCGCCGATGCTTATGTAGGCAATCGGGCCGAATAGATCCATGTGGAGTAGCTCAAGCGGCCTGTCGGTCGTCATGATGTTCTTGTGTGGATGATGGGCTCCAACTTGCTTTCCCGCTTGGCATGCGCTACAAACTCTGTCTTTCTCAAAATGAACATTTGTTAATCCTAAAATGTGTTCTCCCTTTAGAAGCTTGTGAAGATTCTTCATCCCAACATGGGCTAGTCGGCGGTGCCAGAGCAAACCCATGTTAGTCTTAGCAATTAAGCAAGTGTCGAGTTCAGCTCTATCAAAATCTACCAAGTATAGCTGACCCTCTAACACTCCCTTAAATGCTATTGAATCATCACTTCTTCTAAAGACAGTGACACCTACATCAGTGAATAGACAGTTGTAGCCCATTTGACATAATTGGGAAACAGAAAGCAAGTTGTAATCTAGAGAATCTACAAGAAAAACATTGGAAATAGAATGGTCAGAAGATATAGCAATTTTACCAAGACCTTTGACCAAACCTTGATTTCCATCCCCGAATGTGATAGCTCGTTGGGGATCTTGGTTTTTCTCATATGAGGAGAACATCCTTTTCTCCCCGGTCATGTGGTTTGTGCACCCGCTGTCGAGTATCCAACTTGAGCCCCCGGATGCATAAACCTACAAAACAAATTTAGTTCTTGATTTTAGGTACCCAAACTGTTTTGGGTCCTTTGGCATTAGAAACAAGAACTTTGGGTACCCAAACACAAGTCTTGGAACCCTTGTGTTTGCCCCCAACAAACTTGGCAACTACCTTGCCGGATTTGTTAGTAAGCACATAAGAAGCATCAAAAGTTTTAAATGAAATGGCATGATCATTTGATGCATTAGAAGTTTTCTTTCTAGGTAACTTGGCACGGGTTGGTTGCCTAGAGCTAGATGTCTCACCCTTATACATAAAAGCATGATTAGGGCCAGAGTGAGACTTCCTAGAATGAATTTTCCTAATTTTGCTCTCAGGATAGCCGGCAGGGTACAAAATGTAGCCCTCGTTATCCTGAGGCATGGGAGCCTTGCCCTTAACAAAGTTAGACAAGTTCTTAGGAGGGGCATTAATTTTGACATTGTCTCCCCTTTGGAAGCCAATGCCATCCTTAATGCCAGGGCGTCTCCCATTATAAAACATGCTACGAGCAAATTTAAATTTCTCATTTTCTAAGTTGTGCTCGGCAATTTTAGCATCTAGTTGAGCTATATGATCATTTTGTTGCTTAATTAGAATCATGTGATCATGAATAGCATCAACATCAATATCTCTACATCTAGTACAAATAGTAACATGCTCAATGGTAGATGTAGAGGGTTTGCAAGAATTAAGTTCAACGATCTTAGCATGTAATATATCATTTTTATCTCTAAGATCGGAAATAGTGACATTGCAAACATCAAAATCTTTAGCCTTAGCAATCAAATTATTATTTTCTACTCTAAGGCTAGCAAGAGAAATATTCAATTCTTCAATCCTAGCAAGCAAATCATCATTATTATCTTTAGGATTGGAAGTTGAAACAATGCAAATATGAGAATCAACCTTAGCATTTAAACTAGCATTTTCATTTCTAAGGTTGTCAATCATCTCACGGCAAGTGCTTAGCTCACTAGATAATTTTTCACATTTTTCTACTTCTAGAGCATAAGCCTTTTTAACCTTAACATGTTTCTTGTTTTCTTTAATTAGACAATCCTCTTGGGAGTCCAAAAGATCATCCTTTTCATGAATAGCACTAATCAATTCATTTAATTTTTCTTTTTGCTCCATGTTAAGATTAGCAAAGAGAACACGCAAATTGTCCTCCTCATCACTATCATTATCATCACTAGAAGACTCATATTTAGTGGAGGAGTTAGATTTAACCTTCTTCCGTTTGCCGTCCTTTGCCATGAGGCACTTGTGGCCGACGTTGGGGAAGAGGAGTCCCTTGGTGACGGCGATGTTGGCGGCGTCCTCGTCGTCGGAGGAGTCGCTAGAGCTTTCGTCGGAGTCCCACTCCCGACAAACATGGGCATCGCCGCCCTTCTTGTAGTACCTCTTTTTCTCCTTTCTTCTCCCCTTCTTGTCGTCGCCCCTGTCACTATCACTTGATAATGGACATTTAGCAATAAAGTGACCGGGCTTACCACACTTGTAGCAAACCTTCTTGGAGCGGGACTTGTAGTCTTTCCCTCTCCTTTGCTTGAGGATTTGGCGGAAGCTCTTGATGACGAGCGCCATTTCCTCATTGTCGAGCTTGGAGGCGTCTATTGGTTGTCGACTTGGTGTAGCCTCCTCCTTCTTTTCCTCCGTCGCCTTGAATGCGACGGGTTGAGCTTCGGATGTGGTGGAATCATCAAGCTCGTTGATCTTCCTCGAGCCTTCGATCATGCACTCAAAACTTACAAAATTCCCGATAACTTCCTCGGGGGTCATTTTAGTGTATCTAGGATTACCACGAATTAATTGAACTTGAGTGGGGTTAAGGAAAATAAGAGATCTTAGAATAACCTTAACCATTTCGTGGTCGTCCCATTTTACGCTCCCGAGGTTGCGCACTTGGTTCACCAAGGTCTTGAGCCGGTTGTACATGTGTTGTGGCTCTTCCCCTTTGCGAAGCCGGAACCGACCGAGCTCCCCCTCGATCGTCTCCCGCTTGGTGATCTTTGTGAGCTCATCTCCTTCGTGCGCGGTTTTGAGCACATCCCAAACCTCCTTGGCGCTCTTCAATCCTTGAACTTTGTTATACTCCTCTCTACTTAAAGAGGCGAGGAGTATTGTTGTCGCTTGAGAATTGAAGTGCTCGATTTGGGCCACCTCATCCTCATCATAATCTTTGTCCCCTACGGATGGTACCTGTGCACCAAACTCAACAACATCCCATATACTTTTGTGGAGTGAGGTTAGATGAAATCGCATTAAATCACTCCACCTAGCATAATCTTCACCATCAAAAGTTGGTGGTTTGCCTAATGGGACGGAAAGTAAAGGTGCATTTTTAGAAATGCGAGGGTAATGTAGGGGGATCTTACTAAACTTCTTACGCTCTTGGCGTTTAGAAGTTACGGAGGGCGCATCGGAGTCGGAGGTCGAAGTTGATGAAGTGTCGGTCTCGTAGTAGACCAATTTCCTCATCCTTTTGTGCTTATCCCCCCTCCGATGCGGCTTGTGGGAGGAAGATCTCTCCTTCTTCTCTTTGTGGTGTGAAGAAGATTTCTTCTCCTTCCCTTTGTTGGAGGAGGTCTTCTTCTTCTCCTTCCTCTTGGTGCGGGACTCTTCCGATGAAGTGCTCCCGTGGCTTGTAGTGGGCTTTTCGCCGGTCTCCATCTCCTTCTTGGCGTGATCTCCCGACATCACTTCGAGCGGTTAGGCTCTAATGAAGCACCGGGCTTTGATACCAATTGAAAGTCGCCTAGAGGGGGGGTGAATAGGGCGAAACTGAAATTTACAAATATAAACACAACTACAAGCCGGGTTAGCGTTAGAAATATAAACGAGTCCGCGAGAGAGGGCGCAACACAAATCGCAAGCAAATGAAAAGTGTGACACGCGGATTTGTTTTACCGAGGTTCGGTTCTCGCAAACCTACTCCCCGTTGAGGAGGCCACCAAGGCCGGGTCTCTTTCAACCCTTCCCTCTCTCAAACGGTCCTTCCGACCGAGTGAGCTTCTCTTCTCAAATCAAAGTCGGGAACAAAACTTCCCCGCAAGGGCCACCACACAATTGGTGCCTCTCGCCTTGATTACAATGGAGTTTTGATCTCAAGAACAAGTGAGAAAGAAAAGAAGCAATCCAAGCGCAAGAGCTCAAAAGAACACGGCAAATCTCTCTCGCTAATCACTTAAGCCTTGAGTGGAATTGGAGAGGATTTGATCTCTTTATATGTGTCTAGAATTGAATGCCTAGCTCTTGTAAGTGGTTGAGAAGTGGAAAACTTGGATGCAATGAATGGTGGGGTGGTTGGGGTATTTATAGCCCCAACCACCAAATGTGGCCGTTGGGAGGCTGTCTGCTCGATGGCGCACCGGACAGTCCGGTGCACACCGGACAGTCCGGTGCCCCCTGCCACGTCATCACTGCCGTTGGATTCTGACCGTTGGAGCTTCTGACTTGTGGGCCCGCCTAGGTGTCCGGTGCACACCGGACAGGTACTGTTTGCTGTCCGGTGTGCTAGCATGGGCGCGCCTGACAACTGCGCGCGCTGTGCGCGCATTTATTGCGCCGCAGGGAGCCGTTGGCGCAGAGATAGCCGTTGCTCCGGAGTCGCACCGGACAGTCCGGTGCACACCGGACAGTCCGGTGAATTATAGTGGACGAGCCGTTGGCTTTTCCCGAAGCTGGCGAGTTCATGAGGCCGACCTCCCTTGGCGCACCGGACACTGTCCGGTGTACACCGGACAGTCCGGTGAATTATAGCCGAGTCGCCTCCGGAAATTCCCGAAGGTGGCGAGTTTGAGTCTGAGTCCCCCTGGTGCACCGGACATGTCCGGTGGCACACCGGACAGTCCGGTGCGCCAGACCAGGGGTGCCTTCGGTTGCTCCTTTGCTCCTTTGTTGAATCCAAAACTTGGTCTTTTATTGGCTGAGTGTGAACCTTTTACACCTGTATAATCTATACACTTGGGCAAACTAGTTAGTCCAATAATTTGTGTTGGGTAATTCAACCACCAAAATTATATAGGAACTAGGTGTAAGCCTAATTCCCTTTCAATCATCCCTTGGTGTAACACGACACGGGAGGTCAGAAAACCAAACGCTCAGGCGCATTATTATTCCCTATCACTTCATGCAACTATTCTATGGACAAGACGACACACACACCCATTAGGCACACCCATTGGGTGCATAGATAGGATTTTCTGAAAAAACTGATCTGTGAGATACCTAGAACTCCTACAAATTAACAAACTCAAGTCGGTCAAACCAGAGTCAATCGGACCTCTATCAATTGAGTTCCGTCGGGTGCTTTAACAAGCCCCTACCGAACGCGCCATGGCCGAATTTCAGTCAACCAGGTTTCAGTCGGACGAATCACATTCAAGCCAAGGTCAATCAACTTGACAGCGCACACCATAAGCACGATCTATTCGCAATTAGGACAGCAAAATAAAACCCCACGTAGACAAGATCATGGGGACCTTTGAGTTGATTGATACTCAAATCAGCTCAAAGCACCAGGACTACATCCATTGGGTGCACCTAAAACACGGGAAAAAGCTGCACTCAAAAGCATGAAATTATCAAACGATAAGATCCAGTCTTGGAGTCTCGAGCCAATTACTCTCAAAAATTGGCTTGAACCTCGGGGGCTTGTGGGAGATAGATATCCCATGGATCTTTATAAGCATATATACGCTCCATGAGCTGCCTGATGGCCCTCCGACAGTTCGCCTAGCAGGGCGTATCGTTGGACCTTAGCCAGGAAAAATGAGATCGACCAAGAGGGATGATGACCGGAACAGGGGATGGTCCTAGAAAATGCGGCACAAGGATGCTATTTGTACGCACCTGTCACAGAAGGTTCGTTGACGCTTCGCGTGCACAGTGCGCACATACATGAATAGCTAGATACTCGGAAGATAACTCTGAAGGAAGCAAACAAACTCTGGATGAACAGGAGCGCCTACGACGTTGGAGATAGACTCAGATAGAGTTAGATAGGCTTTATGACTTGTAAAGGGATATCCCTCTAGTCACCTATATAAGGCAGAGGGGCCCTACAAAACTCTTTCATCATCCCTCTCATAGCAACCATGCCACCATTAGATTGATAGGAGATCTCATCCATCGCCAACCGCAACTCATCTATAACCTATGCATCACCAGTAAACTTAATACTCACCACCAACATGACGTAGGGTATTACGCGTTCAGGCGGTCCTCTCCTGTGTTCCGACGTGCTTCTGCATGTACCATCGAGTCGTGATCAACGACGCTGTCCTTCCCAAAACACTGCGTGGGATGCCCAGGGGTACGCAGTCGGGATATAAACACTGATATTAGATGATATATTTTGATGGCTCGATAGGTTCATCAACTAGCTAGAAGTCATCACTACCATCAAGGTTGACAAAGCACTTTGTTGTCAAGTTCCTTATGGCATCGTCTTTCCCTTTAGGTCCCAAATAGGGCCATCACTAACAATAGTACTTAATTTACCAATGCACTATTTAGTGAATATACGATTGTTGGGACCATGCTTCGTCGCCGAAGGTCCTGCGGAAAGAAACAGCTTCGGCTGAAGCTGCTTGAACATGATGCCGAAGACACCGTTTACAAAGCTTCGGAAACTACAGCATATCCGAAGCTGAAGGGTCGAACCGACTTAAAGATAGAATGACCTTTTAACCCATAAGGGTCTGAGTCATTGTTGTAAACTTTTATGAGGGGCATAATTGTAATTCCTCATGAGTTGTGTCCCATGCCTATAAATAGTGAACAATATTCCTTTACTGTTCACGCATTCCGGTAATTGCTAACGCATCATTCGGGAATTATTGTTTGCCAAGGCAAAGGTATAAATGTACCTAAACATTGTGTTCAGATATTCAAAATTCGTTTAATAAGATATGTGAATGATGTCGTTTATTTTCAATGTATTTAACTTTAATATTTCATGCTTTACTTTACTTTGTATTATTTTTATAAGTTCACTTACGAAGGTGAAAACCTTCGTAGTATTATGCCCGTGACCTTCGTTCGAGGATCATTAAATCCTTGTGAAAATAATGCTCCGACGGACGAAGGGCATTAATATTTAACATTTTATGTTGCCTTGTTCTTAATTCATAGCATTTGAGAACAAGTCCCCAACATTGGCGCCCACCTTCGGTGAACTCACTTCCACTTTTTTGAGCTGATGGCTTCGTCCAACATTCAAGCTGGAGCTGCTTCGGCTCCGAAGTTGGTACTCCCGATAACAGGCGGTTTATGCTCAGAGCCAGCCAACAAGAAGCAGAAGGAGGCACAGAGAAGGGTACAACATGTCGGGGTGCAAGGACCCTTCATCAAGTCAAGATGGTCTCACATTCCAATTACCTTCTCCCAAGAGGATCTTCAACTCAAGGATTACCCACACAACGATGTTATGGTTATCTCTTGTGTGATCAAAGGATTTCTGGTCCATAATGTTTTGGTTGATACAGGCAGCGTAGCTGATATCATATTTGCTAAGGCCTTCAGACAGATGCAAGAGCCCGAAGACAAAATTCATGATGCCACACATCCCCTTTGCGGCTTCGGAGGAAGGCAGATTGTAGCACTTGGCAAAATCACAATGCCAGTGACCTTCGGATTTATCAACAACACAAGGACTGAACAAGTTGTGTTTGATATTGTTGACATGGAATACCCTTATAATGCAATCATTGGCCGTGGTACTCTCAATGCCTTCGAAGCAATTCTTCATCCAGCTTATCTTTGCATGAAGATACCTTCGGACCAAGGGCCCATTACTATTCATGGAAGTCAGGAAGCTGCCAGAAGGGCCGAAGGAAATTGGACAGACTCAAAAGCAATCCATAATATAGATGGAGCTGAAGCTTGTGAGCAATACAAGTTCAGAAGGGAAAAAGTTGCTTCGGCTGATCAGCCGAAGCCCATGCTCTTATGTGAGGACATAGCAGAGCAGAAGGTGCTATTGGGATCTCAACTGTCCGAAGAACAGGAAAAAACCTTGATAAGGTTTTTGTTCAACAATAAAGATGTTTTTGCTTGGTCAGCTAATGATCTTTGCGGAGTTAACAGGGATGTTATTGAGCACTCTCTCAATGTTGATCCATCCTTCAGACCCAGAAAGCAGAGGCTTCGGAAGATGTCTGATGACAAGGGCGAAGGTGCTCGGAATGAAGTGAAGAGACTCCTCAGTGCCGGAGTTATCAGAGAGGTAAAATACCCAGAATGGTTGGCTAACACTGTTATGGTGAAGAAGGTCAATGGTAAATGGAGAATGTGTATCGATTTTACTGATCTCAATAAGGCCTGTCCGAAGGACGAGTTTCCATTGCCAAGGATAGATTCCTTAGTCGATGCAGCAACTTCATCAGAGCTTATGAGTCTGCTGGATTGCTATTCAGGCTATCACCAAATCTGGATGAAGAAGGAGGATGAACCGAAAACCAGCTTCGTAACCCCTAGTGGAACATATTGTTACCTTCGGATGCCTGAGGGCTTAAGAATGCTGGAGGAAGCTTCAGCAGAATGACAGCGAAGGTCTTCCATTCTCAGATAGGCATGAATGTGCTAACTTATGTTGATGATATCATTGTAAAAAGCACGAAGCAAGATAATCACATTGCTGATCTGCAGGAGACCTTCGCTAATTTTAGACAGGCTGGTTTAAAGCTGAATCCAGAAAAATGTGTCTTCGGAGTGAAGAAGGGGAAATTTCTTGGTTGCCTAGTTTCAACAAAGGGAATTGAGGCTAATCCAAGCAAAATCGAAGCTATACTTCGAATGGAACCACCAAGTACAAAGAAGGGGGCCCAAAGATTGACAGGAAGGCTGGCATCTCTCAACAGATTCATATCTAGATCAGCAGAGAGAAATTTACCATTTTTCGAAGTGCTGAAGTCAGCCGAAGTTTTTCAATGGGGACCAGTCCAGCAGAGAGCCTTCGAAGAACTGAAGCAATATTTGATAGATCTAACAACACTAACTCCACCAACGCCAGGGGCTCCTTTGTTATTATATGTGGCAGCTTCGCACTCAGCGGTAAGTGCAGCACTTGTCCAGGAGAAGCTTGAAGGTCAAGTCAAGAAGCAGGCCCCAATATATTTTGTATCCGAAGTTCTTAGTTTATCAAAGAAAAATTATACAGAATTGGAGAAAGTACTGTATGCTGTTTTGATGGCCTCCAGGAAGCTTCAGCATTATTTTCAAGCTTACAACATAATTGTTCCTTCTTCGCAACCGTTGAAGGATATTATGAGAAATCGAGAAGCTACTGGAAGGATCGGAAAATGGGCTGCAGAGCTCAATGAATTTTGTATTGATTATGTCCATAGATCTTCGATTCAATCCCAAGCGTTGGCAGACTTCATTGCTGACTGGACGCCAGGGGCTCAGGAGGAAGAAACGAATAAAGATGCCGAAACATGGACGGTGTTTTGTGATGGGTCTTGGGGAACCTTCGGAGCAGGAGCAGCTGTTGTGTTGGTTTCACCTTGCAAAGTTAAAACTTGTTATGCGGTAAGGCTTGATTTCAGTTGTACAAACAATATTGCTGAATACGAAGCTCTGCTCTTGGGTCTTCGGAAGTTAAAGGCAATGGGGATCAGAAGGGCCATTCTTAAAACTGATTCCCAAGTTATTTCTGGTCATATTGACAAGAGCTATAAAGCAAGAGATCCGAAGCTTGAAAAATATCTAAATACAGTCCGAAGGATTGAGGCTTCCTTTGAAGGATTCTCTGTTAAAAATATTCCTCGTGGAGAAAATGAATATGCTGATTTATTGGCCAAGTCAGCAGCACAGGGGCTGCCTTTACCTTCGGAAGTATTTTTCGAAACAATAAAAGCACCTTCGGTCGAGCTTCTTGAAAGGGCGGTCCTCAACATATCCCCTGTGTATAGTGAAGATTGGAGAACTAAAATTATCTCTTTCCTTCAGGGTAATTTTCTTTCAGACGACGAAGCTTATAACAGAAGGATAGAAGCAAGAGCTCGACCATATGTCATAATAGAAGGGGAGCTATACAAGCGTGGGGTCTGTTCCCCGTTGCTCAAGTGTTTATCCAGATCCGAAGGTATAGAATTAATGAAGGAAATACACGCAGGCCTGTGTGGATCTCACATTGGATCTAGGCCTTTGCTCGGGAAAGTCTTTCGTCAAGGATTTTATTGGCCAAAGGCAGCTTCGGATGCAGCGGATTTAGTCCAAAAGTGCGAAGGTTGTCAGAAATGTGCAAGAGATCAAAAACAACCTTCGTCTTTAACTCAATTAATACAACCCACTTGGCCGTTGCAAAGGTGGGGCCTTGATTTACTAGGTCCATTACCACCAGCACAGGGAAACTTAAGATATGTTGTAGTGGCAGTGGAATATTTCTCTAAGTGGATTGAGGCAAAGCCTCTAGCCACAATAACTTCGGTTACCATTCAAAAGTTTTTTTGGCAAAATATTGTTTGTCGCTTCGGAGTGCCGAAGGCCATTACTGTGGATAATGGAACACAGTTTGATTCTGAAGCTTTCAAAGAATTTTGTAATCAAATTGGCACGAAGATCCATTTTGCATCAGTTCAACATCCGGAGTCAAATGGACTTATCGAACGAGCTAACGGGATCATAATGACAGGAATAATGAAGTCAATCTTCAATCAGCCCAGGGGAAAGTGGCCAGACGAGTTAATCAAAGTGGTGTGGAGCCATAACACAACCATGTCAAGATCAACAGGCTTTACGCCTTTCAAACTATTGTTTGGGGATGAAGCAATAACCCCGGAAGAGGCCAAAGCAGGATCAATAAGAACGGTAGCTTCGGCAGAAGGTGAAGACGAAGCTGATTGCTCTATGGAAAAAGATGCTATAGAAGGGATCAGACTTCAAGCTGTGGAAAACATCAATAAATATCAAGCCGAAACAATAAAATGGCGTGACAGAAAGGTTAAGCTGAAGAACATTGAACCAGGACATCTGGTGCTTCGAAGAGTAGCCAACCCTGAGACAGTGGGCAAATTACAGCTGAAGTGGGAAGGACCTTTTTTGGTAGTATCTTCGTCAAGACCCGGTTCCTATAGATTGAAGGATATGGACGACAACGACATTCCTAGGTCATGGAATGCGGATGAGCTTCGGCGATATTATGTTTAATTTGATGTAATTTTTTCTATTCTTTTTTGTGGCACCCTTTTCCTTTCCAAAGGGGGAGAAAGGTTTTTAATGGGGCCACAACATGTAATTTTTCTTTTCCTTATTTCAATCCTATAAAAGTGATATCCCCCAGAAAATGTAAATGTAAATGCCAAGGGAAAAGAAAAGAAAACAGGGAGAAGCTCAAAAGTCGTTCCTAAGGGAATGCAGAGCTTATAGCGAAAAGTCAACGCTGATTCCGCTGAAAGTAAAAGGCGAAGAAGCTCCTAAGGGAGGCTTACAGCGAAAAGTCAACGCTGATTCCGCTGAAAGTAAAAGGCGAAGAAGCTCCTAAGGGAGGCTTACAGCGAAAAGTCAACGCTGATACACCGAAAAGTAAACGATGAAGCTGAAAAGTAAAAAGATTTGAATCATTCCCAATATTCATCTCCACAATATATTTCATCATGTCATTTGCATTCATAAACATTCATTTAGACATATATAGAATCATCATCATACCACACAAAAAAGATAGGTGCTTCGGCAATGAGGAAAGACTTCGAAAAAGGAGAAATTTTTTATGCTTCGTTGTGTACGAAAAGAAGGGAAGGTGTTTTTCGCCTTCGGCTCAAAAAAGAAGTTTCGTCCACAACAAAGCAGATTGTACACAGATAGCGGAAACAAAATATATTACAAGGTATGTACAAATTTACATGAGTTTTTCCATAATGATATTACAAAAGTCTCTCCAGAATTTTTGCAGGAAAGAATATTGTAGCAACTATCAAGCTTCAGGTCGTCATACTTCAGCTTCGTCATACTTCAGCTTTGTCATACTTCAGCTTCGTTATACTTCAGCTTCGTCATCCTACGTATATTAAAGAACAGAATAAGAAATGTGCAAATTTCAAGGAGAAGGTAAAAGTAACAAATATAAGTTTCTTACCGGCTTAAGATGACTTCGAGCTTCGTCACCCGCCATTTTCCGCCCGCCATTTACCCAAATCTGGGTCATAAATCTATTTCCGATGCTTCGGGCTAGGCTTGGAATATCTATTAGATCTAATGATGATAAGCTGAAGTTTGGCCTATTCACAATTTTTCCATGCGTGTAGCCAGCCTTCAGAAAATCGGTAGCTGTGCCCCGAGAAGCTACCAGGGCGCAGAAGTCAGCATGGCCACCAATAACTTCGTCAAGAGCATCAACCTCGCCTTCAATATATTCTAATGTGCTGGGCAGGTTTTCAGCTGAAGGTGTAAATTTTTCAGAGCTGGCTCCGATAGAATGAAACACATCCTTCAGCCGCTGCACGCATCGGCTGCCGAAGCTTAGGCATTTCTCTTCAAGCTCCTTCAAGGATTTTGCAAATTTGAATTCTTCTCCATCTCAGTTTTAAGACTTGCTTCAAGGTGTTTCTTTTCCTGCTCAGATTTTTCTGATTGTTTGAGCAATTCATTCTTTAAACTGTTATTCTCGGCTTGGACCTCAGCCAAGGAGCCTTCCATAGACTGAATAACAAAGTCTTTCTTTTCTAATGCACCTTCGTGTTCTTTAGCCATGATTTCAAGGTCCTGGATGGTGAAGTCCTTCTTTTTCAAAACAGCTTCGTAATTTTCAACTTTTTCTTCTAAATCTTTGATGATAGTTTTGTTCTTCTCCTCTTCGAGATCTTGTTGCATTTTTAGAACCTTACTCAATAGTATACTCTGCCAAAACAATCTTCGTCAGAAAACGACCTAAAAATAAATAAATATAATAATAATAATAATAAAATTTGTTACCTTAAAATTAGCATAGAGCAGGCTTCCGGCGATATGGTGTCACTGGTACCTGCAGAGGTCCGCTTCTAGTTTCGGCAGGCCAACGCTTTTGGAGAGGGTTCTAACAACTTTGGCCTCGGTGCGGTTCCGAAGGCATCTTAGCTTCCCTTCGTTGACCCCACCAAATAGCGTAGCCCCTCGCTTATACCCACAAGATATGGCATATTTTTTCAACTCTTCTTTTTCGGCGCCTGTTAGCTCTTGTCCAAGCAAATCTTGAAAGTTAAAATTTTCTTCTTCCAAAATGTTGTCGATCTGCTCTTTTCCCTTTTCAGTTGCCGTGTTTACCGCAGCCACAACAGCTTCTTCAGCCATTTTCAGGAGTATATTGTCAATAACTTCAAGAGTGGTTTCCAGATTTGAACCTTCCATGGTCCCGGCTTCGGCCCCGGTAGCTTCCGCTTCGCCGGTTTCAGCTTTAGTAGTTTCCACTCTGGTGGCTTCGGCTGTGGCACCTTCGGCTTCGTCTCCCTCGCGTTCAACTCTAGCAGTAGAGCGCACTCTGGCCATTTAATTTTAGATTTCTTGAAAAATTTCTTAGAGATTAATAACCTTTTCTTCCGAAGCTCTTCTTCTAACGAAGCAAACACCAAACTGGAGCTTCGTTTGAATGCGAAAGTCAAGCTTCGGCTATGGTTAAAAATTTTGGCAGCAAAACAGTGCAATAACAATGAATGTTGTGGTAACTTCACACCTACCCGTCTGTTTATATAGTGCTGCAGGTAAGAAGGTGAATCGTCAGGATTTTTACACCAGGCAAACAATTGCTCGCACCCGCTGAACGGTGGGCCGCAAAAACCAGAATAGTGAACCTGCACGGTGGGACCGCTCTGCGCTCGGAAACTGTATCGTTTCTCGACAACGAGCTCAGGGAAGGTGTTTTTCGGACCTTCGGCTTACTGAAGCCTAAGAGACTTTTTTCACGGATCAAGCTCGTTACGAAAAACGATCTAGTACCGCGAAGGGGCTACTGTTGGGACCATGCTTCGTCGCCGAAGGTCCTGCGGAAAGAAACAGCTTCGGCTGAAGCTGCTTGAACATGATGCCGAAGACACCGTTTACAAAGCTTCGGAAACTACAGCATATCCGAAGCTGAAGGGTCGAACCAACTTAAAGATAGAATGACCTTTTAACTCATAAGGGTCTGAGTCATTGTTGTAAACTTTTATGAGGGGCATAATTGTAATTCCTCATGAGCTGTGTCCCGTGCCTATAAATAGTGAACAATATTCCTTTACTGTTCACGCATTTCGGTAATTGCTAACGCATCATTCGGGAATTATTGTTTGCCAAGGCAAAGGTATAAATGTACCTAAACATTGTGTTCAAATATTCAAAATTCGTTTAATAAGATATGTGAATGATGTCGTTTATTTTCAATGTATTTAACTTTAATATTTCATGCTTTACTTTACTTTGTATTATTTTTATAAGTTCACTTACGAAGGTGAAAACCTTCGTAGTATTATGTCCGTAACCTTCGTCCGAGGATCATTAAATCCTTGTGAAAATAATGCTCTGACGGACGAAGTACATTAATATTTAACATTTTATGTTGTCTTGTTCTTAATTCATAGCATTTGAGAACAAGTCCACAATAACGATGATACGGGCATAAGCTTTGATTTGCCTCACCACACCACCCCCAAAGCAACGGGCAGGCTAAGCATGCAAACATTGAAAATCCTTAAAGTTCTTAACACTTGGACCAATGATTGCCTTAAGAAGCAAGATGGTAAGGGAAATGTACGATATAAATATTATATTGTGATTCTCTAAGCATTAAATGTATCTAGAAACTAGTTCGTACAATTTAATATATTTAAGTATTATATCTTATTTATTAGAACCGTAAGTCAAGGCTCATTTTTTATGTAGGGAGCTGAAGCCATCCTTATCTCAGAGATCAATGGATCTTCCTAAATCGAAGTGTACGAAGAATACTCGTTGCGGTTGGTGCTGCTAAATGAATCTTAATGGCTTGTTTAAGAGGAAAGATATCAAAGGGTATTAGAGGGGCTAAAATTTCTTTGTTATTCAATTAAATAGCAAGATTGAAGGGACTAAAATCATCCCTCTAATCTCTCCTGATATCCACACTCTCAAATAAGCCCTAAAAGTAAAATACAGTACACTTTAGAACGGGAGGGAGTGTCTTTCAGGTAGCTCCGCTGATTCGTTTCTTCAGACCTGAGAGACAGTGGCGCCACTGAACTTTCAGACCGGCCGGCGGCGGCGGCAGGAGTTTAACCCGTGTGCGGGCGTGTTCCTTGCTGATGCGGACTTGCGGAGAACAGTTCCCGCACGGCACGAATGGTGCAGCAGCAGCAGGCCAGCAGCAGCACAGCCCCAACGCGAGTCCACGACGACGACGCGTGCGCGCCGCACCCAGTCAGCGCCGGCACGTGGATGCGGAGCACCCCGTTAACCCGCGGAGAGAGAGGGAGGGGTCAGTGGGTCACGCGTCTCCCAGCGAACCCGACCCGCTAAGGCCGGTGCCGCTAAATAAATCCGCCTGGGATCTGCCCAAATCCTCCCTCCCTTCTTCGATTGCCGTCTTCTCTGGCTTCCATTTTCGCGAGGAGGCGAGGTGGACAGAGACGCCGCCGCCGCTTCCGCTTCGACCTCGACCTCGGCTTCGGCTTCCACGAGGTACGGAGCATGAGTGGCGATGAGGCGATGATGGGTGGAGGGTGCCTTTGATTTCATATTTTGATGTCGGGGTAGGGGAAGGCAGTACAGGAGTTCTGGAGGTTCGGATGTAATCCTCTGATCATTTCCTTGTTCGGTACGTTTGAATTTGGGGATTTTGGAATCAAGAGGTCGTACTGACCTGGGCTCGGTGCTGCTACTGCTGCTCTTTGTTGCGGTTGGGTTGGGACCTTACCACCTTGGATTGGCGTACTCGGTTGTGATTTTTTCCCCTCCCTTT
This sequence comes from Zea mays, assembly GCF_902167145.1. Lineage (NCBI taxonomy): Eukaryota > Viridiplantae > Streptophyta > Magnoliopsida > Poales > Poaceae > Zea > Zea mays. Next base: position 55,205,144 of record NC_050100.1, on the reverse strand, counting down.
CTGTCATCAGTCCGCTGCACCTGTTTGATTTGTGAGTGGATGGATGTAGCAGGGAGGTTTTCTCTCCGGAGATCGGAAGTAATACCCATGCGCCGGAGTTCAGAGGTAGAGTTGCGGAATGAAGTTTCGTGGTCGGCGTCCTCTTAAACTGTTCAGAGACCACTCACGTTCATTCCGCGATTGAAGAATTTCGATAGTGCTATACAGTATATCGCAACGTATTTTCATCCGACGCATCCGTGGGTGTTCATTCTCATACTATATTTTTTTTTTGTTTTGTAATTACTGTTTCGGGAACTTGAAGGCATCGGATGCTAGATAGGTGAATGATACGCTATCATGATCAATGGCCCTAGTGTTTTATTCGGTAGGATATGGTCCCCAGGAAATGGCTCTCGCTCTGTTTACACTGTATCACAATCTACCTGTGGTTTGTATGGACCTCTCGATCCTTGTCTGATACTGATGCGGTAATTTCCTTCCATTAGATGGAAGGAAACAGACAAGATCAGACAAGATCACAGGAGTACTATAGCATCCGGGTAACCTTCCCTTGTCCGTTTTGCTGTGGACACAACTTTATCGCCATTTAACTTTTCGCTCTTAAAGGTGAAATGAAGATTAAATATGGGTAGATACTGAGCTTGCTATATATTGCTACAATGCACTAAGTATGTACGGTCACGTGATTTAAATATGTAATGGTAAATGTAACTCTCATAGGGTGATGTTGATTCCTCTGAACTAAATGTAGGTCCATACTTGATTGTTTGTTTCTATTGAAGCTTGTTAACATTGCCTTCTCTACGTTTTTTTCCCTGAACTGAGCTGTGCTTCTTCTTCATTTCTTTTGGGTATGTTTTGCACATGTCTACTCATGTCATTTTGTTCCAATTCTTTGGAACTAACAATTACCAAATTTGGGTTGCAGAATTCTAGCAAGTCTTCTGGAGAATATAATCCACATCTGTTTATTTTGCTGCATTTTGGTATGGACGAATCTGCCTGTAGATCCACTGCCCCAGTTGGGTTTCTTAGAAGAGGTTCGGGCATTTCCTTGAGAAATCAAAGCAATGAGGATAGGTCAAATCAGTACAACAAGCAGCCAGGGAAGAGTTCAAATCCCAATCCTGTAAAATTACGGTTCACTGAAAATAAAGAGAAACCAAGGTATTTTCAAGGGACATTTCATTCATCAGGCTCCAGGGCCTCATCTGTAAGCTCTTCAAAAGCTCCTGCTAGAAAATACTGCGACGAGAGACAGAAACAGCCCTTTTTGGCAGAGACAGACATTGCTGAAAGCAGTAACAGAAGAACTGAGGTTAGACGCCTACAAAGTGGCAAGAAAGCTTCTGTATTTGGTGATGGGCATCCATACACACAGAAGAGTATCTCAGAAGCTTCATCATCCTCAACAATTACTGGAGGCTTGCCAGAAGAGCATGATCTTGGAGCTTTATATGTTTCTGGTTCTTCAGGTAGTTCTGCACATCCAGTTAATCCCAGGAATGCTGCATTGAATGCTTCGGCACATATGCAAAAGGATAAAGAAGAAATGAGTTCAGGTAGACCTCAAGGTGCTCCCACTTTTGTTCGTCGGCATACTTTACCTCAAAGTTTTTCCACTGGTGTCAAGTCACCAACTGCCCCTGGCACTGGAGCACAGAGACGTGGCCTCAAAAATCTTGGTTGCACTTCAATATCTGATGTTCTGCCTTCAGGATGCTCTTCATCTGATTCTGCTCGTGATAGGAGAATCGAAGTTACAAAGAAGAGAACTTCTGGTGCAGGAAGTTCTTCAAGATCAAGGATAAGTGAACAATCTAATTTCAGTCAGCCACGTGCTAGTTATCCTGGCAGTACTGGTCCTAGAGCTAGAGCTGCTGAACAATCAGCTTCTCAACAAACAGCAAGGACCAATAGCCGAAATATTCCGGATCATACAGATTCAATAAGGACTAGACGACCTTTTACTCTACGTGCCAGGGAGAGGATGATGCCAGGTGAAAGGGAGGACAGTGTATTTGCTCTGCATGAGACTGTTGCAAGCATTCATCCAGAATGCGGACATTTTCACATGGATGGTACTCCCCCAGAGAGATTAGGAAGACCCTTTTATGCAGAACTACCTCATGCAATTTATTCATCTAATCGTCAAGGATCAAGTAGTCAGACAGCAAGGAGAAGATCTACGTCTCGTACTGAAGAAAGCCCTCAACGGATGTTTCATGGTATGTTTTGGGAGAGAGATGGCTACAGGGGGATAAACATGGAAGGAATTGCACAGGTTGGTTTCTGTAACTCATTAAATACATATTCTGAGTTGTTAAATTTTCATTTATGATGTCACATAGTAATGTGGTGGTAGGATGCCCAATTGCCCAGTTGCGGAACAGAGTTCAAATCCTGGGTCTCACAACAAAAGGGTCCTACCTAACTGAGTTATGCTGGTTTCAGCGTGTTCCAGGGCGGTCCGGCTTCAGACCCTTTTCTCAATCCTGTGTTGAGATTCTCTTTTTAATGCAATGCCACAGCAGAGGTCTTTCCCCTAGTGGTCAAGTTTTTTTTGAAAAAAAATCATTTGCGATGAAATTGATCAAAGCTACGTACAAGTACAATATAAAGGATACTGATTTTTGTCTTATGAAGGAGTAGTATTTGTGATGTTTGTCATGTTTGCTGTATGTAGGCGTTGCTAGCATTGGATAGGATTGAACATGATGTTGAATTGACTTATGAGGTTTGTCCTTTTATCTTGATGTCCATTTTTTTCTCCTTTTACCAACTTTTGCACTGAAATATATTCTGAATAAAAAATGGCAGCAACTGCTTCTGCTAGAAACTAATCTGCTCTTAAGTGGCCTTGATTTGCACGATCAACATGAAGATATGAGATTGGATATCGACAATATGTCTTATGAGGTATTACTTTCAACATGTTTGCTCCATTATTGTTCGAATTAAATATCCTTGGGGCTTGGGAAAAGCTTATGTTTAGTTCTTTGATATTTAGTCTCTCTTTTAATTTTCTTTTTCAGGAACTGCTTGCTTTGGAAGAGCATATTGGCTCAGTGACTACTGCCCTTACTGAAGAGCAATTTACCAAGTGTGTAAACCAAAGTGTGTATGAAGCAAGAAATTCTTATAGAGATGTAAGCAAGATCGCAGCAGATGATGTGAAATGTAGCGTATGTCAGGTATTTTTCACTCTAGTATTTCAATGTTTAAGTATCGATGAATTGAAATTACTAGCCTTGTTCGGTTGCGTCTGGATCAAAGACTATTGGAGGAGGGGATTAAATCACTCCCTAGTCAAAATTGAATAGAAGGGGATTTAATCCCCTTCGATCCAGACGCAACTGAACAAAGCCTTAAGGGTGTACACAATCAAAGGAAAGAAAGTATACTGATGCTGTGGAAGGTTGCACAAAGAACTCATATCTTCAGGTCTTCAACACCCTCAACCAAAAACATATACTTTTAAACCTGTACCTATTCCAACAATGTATCTCATGTTGTTTTCCATTTGACATGTCATATTCCTATCAATTACTTGTTTAAATAAACAACTATCTCCTGGACACTGGAAGATTATTGTTCTGCCGCCTGTATTCTGCCTGACCCTGACTTGATGTTCCAGGAGGAATACGTTGATGGTGAAGAGATTGGTACAATGCAATGTGAACATCAGTACCATGTGCGCTGCATTCACGAATGGCTTAAGCAGAAGAATTGGTGTCCAATATGCAAAGCTTCAGCTATACCTTCAGAGATGACCAAGGGAGACGCATGAATCTTGGCCCAAACTTGTAAATAGCGTGGATTTATTATTAGACATTGTAGATGCTGACGCAGTTCACCCCAATATGTGGATACGATAGTCTCTCCCGAACGGTCGAACGCCTGGAACCTTTTGTTACTGCATCTTTTATCTTCTTAGCACACCCTTGCTGCTTGACAGCAGTACGGGTCAGAAACTCGAAAATAACCGTGGTTCTCAAGAAATTTTTCCAGATTCTAAATATGAAATTGTTCTCCTTGATTGAAATGTTGGGTTACATGGTTTATCTAAAGACCATCTCCAGCAATTTACCCATATATACTATCTATAAACAATATAATCTATAGTGCAAACCGGTGTAAAAGGTGTTTTTATGGCCATATAGGTGAACTATTATATATTATGCTTAGGGCTTGTTCGGTTATTTTCGATCCATATTTCAATCCATATGGATCGGAGAGGATTGATACGGATTGGAGGGGATTTTGATTTAATAGGGATTGAAACCCCCTCAATCCTCCTCAATCTATATAGATTGGGGTAGAACCGAACACGCCCTTATATGGTCACTAAAAACATCGTTTTGTATCGTTCTGTATTGTAGATTGCACTGTTTATAGAGTGTAGTTTAAATATTGGTATAGTTATATATAAGTTGTTGGAGATAGTCTAACTATATTGACATAAAATATTCCTGCTTTAATAGAGAAATATGTTCTCATGGAGTGTACATGTGCTGTAACTTGCGATGAATAGAAGAATGGCAAAAGAGTTGATACCATTTTGGTTCTCACAGACTAATCTATAGATACTGTTGACGACTGACTAGCTCCTCTTCTCTCCCTATTTTTTTTTTACCATGGACCTAGATATGTCCTATCTGATGATCAAGCACTGCACAAACTATTAGGGTCAGTTTAGATGAAGATATTGTAAATGTTAGAATTGAATTATAGATTCAATATTAAATTTGTCCAGTATTGAAAATGATTTTCGATACAAATTTATTGTTTGGATGTATCTGGAATTGCAATTCCATCCAATACCTAGAGTCTTGCTCTAAATAGTCGGAGACACCTTTTAGTTAAAGTCCGATTCTAAGAAATTGAGTTTTAATTTCATATCTGAATTCATTAGACAACTAAACAACAGAATTTAGAAATCGATTCCAATTTCCAGTTCTAAACTTGAATATCTACAACGGAGTACTAGGTCATTTATACTTGAAGATGAAACTGCAGCACATAAAGTGATCTGCTGCTTGCTGTACACTTCCTTTTCCAATGCTGTCGCATCCCGTGCTGTACTCTGTTTCCATAACAAGATGACTCGCAACAGCTCTATAAGAAGAATACACAAACACCACCACCTTTCAGGGTTCACTGGTGGGCTACAAATGAATTGGAAAGACAACGGAAAATGGAAAATATGCCTCCAGGTTAGCTCATCCCCTTTGTTTGTGCAAGTTGGTTCTTGGGCTGATAGTACATTGCATCATTTAGGCCTCCAAGCCTTAACAACCCCCCCCCCCCCCCCCAGGCCACTGGCCATCACCACGGCGCACGATTGCATTATAAAGTACATTCTAGTTGAAGTACAGTGTTTTTTTTTCAACCATTTTTTTTGTTTTGGCTGTTGTTGAGTTTGTGATCCAAATTCTGAAGAAGGCGGCCAAGTTGGCGAGCGAAGCGGAGGCCCGTCGCCGGGAGGCTCTATCGTTTTAGGGTTTCACCTCTATAAATATCTTTGTAAGCCGCAGGAGATATCTATCTCTATTGTAAATCTCCTGCGATCTGTAACCACCCAAAAATAGTGAGAAGTTGCCGGCCGGCGCCCGTGGTTTTTTCCCCTTCACTTTGGAGGGGTTTTCCACGTTAAATCCGTGTCTACTCTGTGATTGATCCTATTTGTGTCGCATTTATTTATAACAGCTGTGACTGTGATATATACTTTTTTCTGCATTTGAATTTTGATGTGCGGCATGGTGAACACTGTGGTTTCTCCAAATAATAAAGGCCCAAAGGCTCGTGTAATTTGAGACGGATTTGTCTTCAGTTTATTCCCCATCAATGTTCCATGATAAAGTTCGAAAAAATATGATCCCCGTATTCCCCTACCATAATAGCAAAATAAATGGACACAGTTTCTTTAGGACAACGGGCAGCTACCGAGATAGTACTTCTCTTCTTTTATAGCAAGGAACAGTCCGAGGAACCCACAACAACAATTTCATGGCAGTGATACGCTTGCTGCCGTCCAGGTTGGTCTGTCTTGTCTACACATGTTGTCATCCAAAAGAAAAAAAAAGAAAATTGCGCAATAAATTCCAGCTATCTAAATCTTGTGTTTTCAGGACCTTCTGTACAGACTACAGAGTGTGGCGCGTTAGCTTCACACTTCTCCACTGTCATAAAAGGTGACTGGTTCATGAAGTTCTCCAGTGTCATTTTGCAGATACACGCACTTGACTGTGAGTAGAGATGGCAATGGGGACCCGATCCCCGATTCCCCGCGGGGAATTCCTCTATTAGGGGATGGGGATGGGGGAGTTTCTTCCCCCACGGGGATGTAAACGGGGGAAAACTCTCCCCCGACGGGTAAATGGGGATGGGGATGGGAAAGCATTCCCCATCCCCGTTCCCCGCGGGGACCCGTTAAACTTACATGTGACAGTGTTTTCATGTAATAGTTAATGATAAAAATAAAGAATTACCTTGTCAAGAGATCACCCGTTGTACAAATACATTGATTTTAATGCGCACATAATGATTTTTACATCTAACAATGTGTATAAGTGACAATGTTTTACATTAATAACAAATAAAGTATGATTTAATTATAATTTAAACGGGGATGGGGATACCCGACGGGGATTTATCCCCGCGGGGAACGGGGATAGGGAAGAAATGTCCCCCGCAAGCATTCGTGGGGATCCCCGCGGGGAAATTTTTTCGTCGCGGGGACGGGTTTGGAGAGCTAAAACCCGACGGGGAATTCCCCGTTGCCATCCCTAACTGTGAGGTCCAGCGCCACACTGCCACGCGATGCACAATCACTGGTTGCTGGTTAATTAGGCATAAGCTTCAGTGGACGATGATGAGACGGGCCAGCAGCGAGCTGTGGGATCAATGCTGGTCAATATATATACACTACTTATTAAGGTCGATGCAGCTGAGAGAGACACAGGTCAAGGTCACCCACCCATGCTGCAAAAAAAATTGCAGGTTTCTGGTACGCGGGAAGTCCCCGTGATGGTAAAGCTCTCCGTCCAGCTGAGAGCATCTTTCGTCTGCTTGCTTTGGGGGGGGGGGGGGGGGGGGGGGGGGGGGAGAGAAGAAGAATAACTTGGGTTGGTTGGGAAGCAGCGAATTCGGCGGCGGCGGCTCTTGCTGCCCAGGAATCACGAAAGGGACCTCGCGACCGTGCCATTCCAACGCACCAAGCTACTACGCGTGGGAAAAGCAGAGTTTCTGCACATTCCGTGCCACGGAATCACGTTTTTCCTCGGCCACCTTTCTCGCTCCCCGTTTCTTTCTTTCTCATGACAGAGACTGTCAATGGGGGTGAAAAGACTCTCTGATTCTGAACACAGAGGCAGGCAGGCATCGTCATCATCAGCGCCAGAGACGGGACTGTTCGTCCACTGAAAGCGTCACATCACATGGTCTCTCCGACCTGCCATAGCACACACGCACACAGCTCTCATGCCGGGGCTGTATTTATGATGACGGAGGACTTTGGACCATACATGTTCGTTCTGTCATCAGCCTGGAGCCGCCATTCATGTTTCTCGTGACTGACTGACTGACCGGCAACTGTCAAAGAGCAAGCAAGGACGACGACGAACCGTGGCATTCATTTACATTGGATTGGATGCAGTACAAGTGTGGAGCTCAAAGCTCATCCCTCTTCTTGTTACATGGTTTTTTTAATTATTACTTCTGCTACATACACAACAATCACCAAGGAAAGAAAAGAATCGGCGGACCAACGAATCAATAGTACACTGTGACTGACTGTGAACCGTGTGATGGATGGATGGATGGATGAATGGACGGACATGACTCATGAAGCATTCTTTCCCAACCCCCGGCGCCCCTAGTAATAACGAGCTAGCTAAAGCTAGGCTAGCAGCTAGCTAGCTTCATTTCATGTGCACGTGGACGTGGCTCGCATGCATTGCATCTGGAGCTGGGCAGGGCTAGTTGACCCTGGTGCATACCCGGCGGACCTCGCCGTCGGCGGCGGTCTTGACGCCCACGCGGCCGAGCTTGGCCATGGCGTTGGCGAAGGCGTCGAAGAAGGCGGTCTGGTTGGCGGCGAAGCGGTTGACGGTGGCGCGGGAGCGGCGGTCAGCGAAGAGCACCTGGTCGGAGGCCAGCAGGCCCTTCATCTGCTGCAGCGTCCGGTAGTAGCCGTTGTCGAACGCGCGGGGCGTCACGGCGTCCAGCATCGCGAACGCCGACGGGCCGTAGTTCAGCGGGCACGTCCGCCGCATCTGCCGCAGGAAGTAGAGGTTCATCGGCGGGCCGGCGGCGGCGCCCTTGAACGGGTACAGCCGCCGCACGAACTTGTCGCAGTGCGTCACCCCGATCGTGTGCCCACCTGTGTCGTGTCATGTCATGTCAGGTGCAAGCGGCAGCGCGTCAGCGACAGAGAGGAGAGGCGAGGCGCGGAATGATGAGATGAGCCGCGCGCGCGCGTCCGTCCGGCGTTCCGCGACCGCAACCGCATGGCAGGCCGGCCGTACCTGAGAGCGCGATCATGTCGGTCTGCGTGAGCCCGTTGGCGGCGAAGAGCTTGTTGAGCTGGTCCAGGTCGAAGCCGGCGCCCGGGAGGCTGTGCTTCACCGCGGCACGCGTGCCTACCTTGCCGTCCAGCCGCCCCAGCTCCACCTGGTAGTACGGCCCGCCCGTCTGCACCACCAATCCCAACCATCACATCATCGTCATCATCATCATCATCATCGGTAATAAGTAGTTGCGTTCATGCAGTGAAATCCTCTTTTCTTTTCTTCTTCTTTTTTACACGCAGAGCAGTCAGAGAAGAAAACTCCGGCGGAGTTGCTCTTGCTTGCTCAGCACAATAACTAATGAGAGCCCGTATCCGTATGGTGGCCCGTATGTCTAGCTCAGTAATCTTCTACGAGCACGGAGGTAGCCGCACAGCACAGGCAATGGCAGCGCGGTACCGCACCAGCCCGGCGGATTAGGTGCCGGACCATCCCCGTCGCCGTACCGGCTCATTTACGCCGCGAAACCGTGTCCGCTGTCCCAGCCGTCGTCAGAGAAGAATTCAAAGGGGGGGGGGGGGGGGGGGGGGGGGGGGGGGCGGGGACGCAGGCAGCAGTGACAAACGGCGGGCGTCGTCGGCCGGCCAGCACCCACACCCAGCTCTGAAGTCTGGCTCTGGCCCGCGTGCTGTGCTTTGCTGTGAATCTGTGATGTGTTGTTTGTTGCTCCGAGTGAATGAGCCGGGGACAGCAGAATTACGACAGGACGGGCAGCAAGCAAGGACCACGACCACACACCCCGCCCACACACACACACACACACACACAAAAACCCAATCCCCTGTTTTTCCCTTCCCTCCCCCCTCCTCTGCGGTCAGAGGCCTGGTTGGTTGCTGGACATGACGGGACTAGGATGCATGGTTGCGGACTTGCGGCACAGCTCAGGCCTCAGGGTCAGCGACTGCGCCTGGCAGCGTGGATCGGGCGCTCCAGCTGCGGCACTCGTTCGCCCATGCGGGAGGGGACAGACAGCCATGGGCAGCCTCATCATAGCTGTCGTCCGGGCCTCGCCTGACATGCCCCGTAAACCACTCCAAAGCACTAGTAGCAAGCATGGGTGATTATTATTATCACGACGGTGCGCTGATGGCGTAAGGTTTAAGCGTAATAAGCCACGCCGCCTGGCCGGCCTAGCCTAGGAAACACACAGCACAGCACAGTACCTGGGAGACGACGTCGCGGGCGGCGAGGGCGAGGATGTCGGCGCAGGACACCCTGTTGGCGCAGCGCGGGTCGGCGTCCACGGCGGCCTTGGCGCGGGTGACCAGGTCGAGCGCGTCCGGGGACAGCGTGGTGTCGGCGCCCGCGCTGTGCTCGTCGTCGGGGCCCGACAGCAGCACGGACGCGTCGCAGCCCTGTGAGGGGAGGGGAGTAGGTCGATCGGTCAGCTGACTCAGGACCATCTCTCAAGAGTCGGGCGAGCGTGGAGCACGACGACGGACGGGGTACGTACCCTGACGAAGCAGTCATGGAAGAAGAGGCGGAGCGTGCCCGGCGCCGCGTTGAAGGTCTCCTGCAGCTTCTGGGTGACGGCGCCGCGGACCAGCGTCTCCACGTCGGGGCACGTCGACGCGTAGTAGCTCTGGCTCAGCTGCGCCTGCGCCTGCGCCTGCGCCGCCGCGCACCACCACCACGCCGCCGCTGCCAGCGCTACGGCGACCACGCTGTGCCACCGCCGCGACCTCATTGTGCGCGTGCCCCGGCCCGGCCCGAGCTTATCTGCCTATGCTATTGCTAGTAGCTAGCAGTCGGATGCTCTCGACTGCAGGGCTGCTCTCGGCTCTCTGGCCAACCTCCCCTTCCCTCTCTCTGGCGTGTAGTTGCCGCTGCTCCTTCCTCTCGTTCGCTCCTCTCTCTGTGCCCCTCCCGGCTATACTACCTCCGCGCGTGTGGAGCTACTATGATTAACACTGGCTGCTTGCTTTAAGTGGGGAGAGAGGCGGGCGCTTATATAGATGGGCTGGGCCGAGCAGGGCCGGGCCTGACTAACACCTTCGGGAAAAAGAAATCCTTCTATGCAACGGGCCAACGGCGCCGCACGCCGCTCCCGCTGCGTAGGCGGACGACGCGTGTCCTGCTGGCCCTTTCTCTTGCAATGCTCTGCTTCAGGGGTGAGGATAGAGTTAGAGTCGTTGTTTGTTTATGCGAGTAGATTTTACAGCGTTCAGAGGGTGAGGTGAGGTAGTATACACGCTCGCACTGGCCAGCCTCGAAAGCGTTAAAATCTTGACTCCTGTCTCGGCAGCTTGCACGGTCTGCAGTGTGTAGACTGTCCCAGCAAGCGTCGTCCTCGGCCCTCCGCCATCCAGCTCACCTCGTCCAGCCCGTCTAGGCGCTCGCCACGCTCTGTTCCTCGGAGCGCCGTCCGAGACGGGACTCGGGAGTACAGTACTGTACATCCGGCGGGCAGGCCGCGCGCGCCGTGTTCGAAACCCCCAGGACAAGGACATGGCATGGCATGTGGGCTCGGCACCTCCCCCGCTGCCATGCTGCTGGCTTGCTGCATGCGCGGGCAAGCCTACAGTAGTCAGTCGTCCACACTCCACAGAGACCCACGCCGCATCGCGCGCGTGCGTCTGCTAAGTACGGCGCGGCGCGACGAGAGGCGCCGCGCCGGGAGAGGAAGAGTCTCGTCTCGTGGTAGGGGGCCAGCGCCCAAGGTCACGGATGGCGACTGGGGAGAAGATTGCCCGGGTTTCTTTCATGGTACCACTACCAGAAAAGCGCTCGTCGTGGCTCAACTCAAGACGAAGCAAAGCGACGGGTTTTTTTTGCCTTTTTTTTTCTTTTTTCCCCCTTTTTTCCGCTCCTTTCCGCCGCCGTTCTCTGACTCTGATGGCTTCCAGGCCTGGGCGAAGGCAACGGAAAGGAAAGCCGCACACAAGGCATCGGTGTCCGTGGCGCTGCCGAAAGCGGGGGAGCGTGGAGCGGCGGCGATGTCCGAGACTGGCATTGTTATCCAACCGGTCTGAGGTTTCCGTTCCTCAGTATAGGATGGATGCTGGATGCGTATCGGTGTTCCGTTGGGGAATCCCGCACGATTATGGCAGGAACGCCCGTACCGGCCGCTGCCAAACTCGGCAGCTTTGGTTTCGGGTTCGGTTTTGGTCGCCGTTCGGTGTCCTTGGTAGCCGAATGTCCGCACAGATCGATCTTCCTATTCTTTCACGTTTCTGAGTCCAGATCGTAGTCGGGCGTGGGAGAATTAATTGGTCCTACCCTACGCGTGCTGGACTGGAATGCCCTTCCACATGCTGTGTATGTGTGTGTGTGTCCTACGGCGTCGGCTTTGAATTTTAGGCTGGTCGCCGCCTGCCGTCCTGTCCTACGCGTGCTCTGGATTGCCGCCCGCCCGCCCGCGTCTGGAACCGGAACTCCTAGTCCCAGGACACGGGGACGCCCAAGAGCGGCGTCGCCCAGCAGGAACTCGATCCCGGTGGTGGTTCTGGTTCGGGCCGCGGTCATCTTTATCGGTATAAGCGTGTGTGGCAGTACAAAAGATAGATAGATTACAAAAAAAAGGCGCCCCGTGATGGTAAATCCTAATTAATCCGCACTGACGTAGCTTCAACGGCAAAGTCCGGCCGGCGGAGCCATCATGATGATTGATAATAGTGACCGAGCCGGTGGACGACGGCGACGACGAAGATGATTACGCTCCCAGCGCCGCCACAACGGCTTTGGCGGATGGCGACCCGGCGTCGGCTCATCGGCTGTGACTCCTCTCCACTCTCCCTCTCCGCGCCCGAGACCCATCATCAGTGCAGGGCCGTCCGACTGATCCATCCTTCCGCTCCATCCAGCCATGTGGCGAGAAAAGAAAAGGCCGCCTGTGCCTGCCGACGGATGGAAAACTAAACCATAGCAGGCATGGAAAACTAAAAGCATTCGTATGCCAAAAACAATTTACATAGGATTTTAGCTAAATCGGTTATCTATCTATCTATCCGTAGCCGACCAAAATTACTTGAATTACACCATCACGCTACTCAGGAGCAACTGAGGGCGGGGCTCGGGACCGGCATGATCGAGACGAATATGATTGTAATTAGAAAAAATACAACTAGAGATGTATCTATTTTAGAATGAATTTTAAATTCTAAAAGTGCAATTACCACAAAAATAAAAATAGAGGGAGTGCATAATTTTTTCGCTGATAATATTGATCTGCTTATATTTTTTATTTTATTTAGGACGGAGGTAGGTGCTCTCCACGTAACGTGGGTCCGGCTGGCGCCTGCGTGCGCGTACGCCTAGCCTATGCCACCCGGCGGCGAGCTCGAGCTTGAGCAGTGGTGCACGCAAAGATTAGCCAGGCCAGGCCAGTAAAAGACAAGGCGTGGCCAGCCGGCGCAGCACTGGCACGCACGCCACGGCCCAAGGTTTCGGCTCCCGCACGAGGTATGTTAGGTTACGCGCGCCGCGCCACGTCCTGACCGACTGACGTATCTGACCTCGGCCGGTCCACAACGGCGCCCGGATGCAGAGGAGGAGGAGGAAGGCGGCGGCGAACGATTCGGCTGATGCGCGGGAGCGGATTCCTTCGCGCCGCAGGTGCCTTCTACCTTGCCGATGGCCGTATCTGTCACGCTTTGCTGGATTCGCGCGCGCCCACATTCTTATCTTTGCCGAGATTTGCGCACTCGATGGTGTCGGGACAAGGCAGCTGTTGGCTGTTGCAGCAGCACGGGCGCACTGCTTGGCCTGCTATGCGAGCTTCGGTCGTCGGCGTTCTTTTAGTTTAGTTTAGGCCCATGCATCTGCTGCTGTCATCGCCTCTATCTTCTGATGATGATTTCGGGTCCGTGTACGCCACTCCTTCTCCAGCAAATCCAGCTCCTTGCTCCCTGCCGCGGCGGCCAAACCCACAGGAACGGCCGTGTCCGTCCGTCGTCGCGCTCTGGAAATCATCTGCCTGCCCTTCCGTCCATCCACAGTCAGGCGGCGACCTCTCTGAACGCAGTGACGGCCGGAACTCAACTCGTTGTCTAGTGCCTACAGGAACGGGGAATGTGCGTGCCAGGCGCCCGTGACCACGCGCAGCCACACGGCACTCAAATTGGCTTCTTTGGCTCCATCGGCGGCGTTCAGCGGATATGCTGCTGTCGATGGCACGCAACGCAACCTAGCACAGCGTGACGATGCTGGCCGTTTAAAACGACCGCCGGCCCACCAGCTGTCCAAATAGTAGCTCATCGGTAACGGGGCCCAGCATACGATACGATTCCGGAACTAACTTGGCAGATAGATAGGCTTTCCTTGCCGGGCCGACGGGGCTGGACACTCTCTCACGCGACCTGAACAGAAGTGGTCCGTCGGCCTTCTGTCGCAGTCCACGGGCCGGGGCTCGATACAAACGCATACATGTAGTTACGTACAGTACAGGACACAAAGTGGTTAGCTAGCTAACCATCATCAGGGCACAGCATATATACATGTAGTTGCTTACTAGCCAGGTGTCCTATCTGATGTATTACACTGTTGAAACGCGGGATCAGTTGCTTATTCCTTTGTGGTACACGTCCAAACATAACAAACACCCTCCCACCCCGCGCCCCCGGGTAATTCTAGGTTTTGGATCAATCATTTTTTTTGAGTTTGACTAAACTCGTAGGAGATTATGGGGATGTTTACGATGGCTCTGTAGTTTATAATATCAATTTAATTAGTTTAAAAATTAATCTAAATAATAAACAAAATGACTTATCTAAATGTCCTCTAAAGGCTTATAGCTCCAACTCTATGATTTTTCTGGAGCACCTAATGATCTGCTCCACCAACTCTACAAAAATCCCTGGAGCTGGAGCTATCCCAAACAGGGCCTATATGTAAACACTCCTTATGCATGTCTATGACTTAATTTATTAAAATGCATTTTATAGCTAATGCAATAACATTTAAGACACGTTTGGATCGTCTAGTGTTTGTTGGGTTGGTCTCATCCGACTCGATGACTACATCCAGTCGGACAACTTGGTTGTGTTCTGACCGGGCCCACAACAACCTTTGGTTATGGCCCTCTTTCACATAGCTAGGTACGCAATCTAACAATCGTCGTACCCCTTTTGTCCTACATTCTCATTAGATCTGATCTATCTCTATGGAATTAGTGAAGGGTAGATCATGGCTATCATGCCCATAGAACCTAGCTCACCAAACTCTGAATCCATGGCGTCATCTTTCAACCCTAAAGGTCTTTTCCCCTGTTGCTAGGGTCGTGAGCTAAGGTCATACAAATATAACAACAGTGGTCCTAGTATACTAGAATGAGATTTTTGGGGGCTCAGAATCTAACCCTAGGTACTAGATTACCTTTGATTTTGGAACAAATTTGAGCGACCCCCCTCTCAAACCTCGTGTTTCTACTCCATTAGAACAACAAGCAGAAGAAGGAGAGATACAAACCCTAACTTGGGTTTCCCTAAACTCCCAAAGCATAACCCTAACTTTGACCAAATCCTGCAGATAGAGGAAAGAGGAGTCTTACAACTTATCTGGCCATCGGATATGTTGATAGGCCACCGAAGGAGGCAGCACGAGCACCAGTCTCGGACACAAAGGCATGTGCGAGGCCTTAGGTCACCGCCGTGACGCTGACCAACGACAACACGCTCACCCTCAACTTTGGATCAAAGAACAGTGAAGTGCAATGCCTTTTATTTTCTTTATTATTTCAATACGAGTAATAATCATATAAATGTTTGTATACGAATCTTGAGCATTGTTTTAAGTTAATGCTTGCTGGAAATTAAGTTACTATGTTTCGAGCCAAGTTTTAAGTTTAAGTTTTTGTCGGGGACCATAATTAGGGGTACCCTCAAGGCTCCTAATTCTCAGCTGGTAACCCCCATCAGCATAAAGCTGCAAAGGCCTGATGGGTGCGATTAAATCAGGGATCAGTCCATTCGAGGGACTCGATCGCGCCTCGCCCGAGCCTAGCCTCGGACAAGGGCAGCCGACCCCGGAGGATCTCCGTCTCGCCCGAGGCCCCCCTCCAGCGGCGAACATATTTCCGGCTCGCCCGAGGCCCTGTCTTCGCCAAGAAGCAACCCTGACCAAATCGCCGCACCGACCGACCAAATCGCAGGAGCATTTAATGCAAAGGTGACCTGACACCTTTATCCTGACGCGCGCCCTTCAGCCGACAGAGCCGAAGTGACCGCCGTCACTTCGCCGCTCCACTGGCTGGCCTGACAAAAAGACAGTGCCGCCTGCGCCGCTCCGACTGCGGTGCCACTTGACAGAGTGAGGCTGACAGGCAGTCAGGCCCGGCCGCAGGCACCATAGGAAGGTCCGCTCCACCCGACCCAGGGCTCAGACTCGGGCTAAGCCCCGGAAGACGGCGAACTCCGCTCCGCCCGACCCAGGGCTTGGACTCGGGCTAAGCCCCGGAAGACGGCGAACTCCGCTCCGCCCGACCCAGGGCTCGGACTCGGGCTAAGTCCCAGAAGACGACGAACTTCGCTCCGCCCGACCCAGGGCTCGGACTCGGGCTAAGCCCCGGAAGACGGCGAACTCCGCTCCGCCCGACCCAGGGCTCGGACTCGGGCTAAGTCCCAGAAGACGACGAACTCCGCTTCGCCCGACCCAGAGCTCGGACTCGGGCTAAGCCCCGGAAGACGGCGAACTCCGCTCCGCCCGACCCAGGGCTCGGACTCGGGCTAAGCCTCGGAAGACGGCGAACTCCGCTCCGCCCGACCCAGGGCTCGGACTCGGGCTAAGTCCCAGAAGACGACGAACTCCGCTCCGCCCGACCCAGGGCTCGGACTCCACCCTGGCCTCAGCCGACGGTCTCCGCCTCGCCCGAACCAGGGGCTCGGACTCGACCTCAGCCACGGGAGACAGACTCGACCTCGGAGGAGCTTCCCCACCGCCCAACCTAGGGCGCAGACCGGCCATGTCAACAGGAGGCGCCATCATCACCCTACCCCGAGCTGACTCGGGCCACGGGAACAAGACCGGCGTCCCATCTGGCTCGCTCCGCCAGATAGGCAATGATGGCGCCCCGCATACTCTGTGACGACGGCGGCTCTCAGCCCCCTTACGGAAGCAAGGGGACGTCAGCAAGGACTCAACAGCTCCGACAGCTGTCACTCCGCCAGGCTCCAGCACTCCTCCGACGGCCGCGACATCACACCAGCTGGGTGCCAAAATCTCTCCGGCTGCCACAACGGCATGTACTTAGGGCGCTAGCTCTCCTCCGCTAGACACGTAGCACTCTGCTATACCCCCCATTGTACACCTGGATCCTCTCCTTACGCCTATAAAAGGAAGGACCAGGGCCCTCTTAGAGAAGGTTGGCCGCGCGGGGACGAGGACGAGACAGGCGCTCGCTTGAAGCCGCTCGCTCCCTCTCCCGCGTGGACGCTTGTAACCCCCTACTGCAAGCGCACCCGACCTGGGCGCGGGACGAACACGAAGGCCACGGGATTTCCACCTCTCTCACGCCTGTCTCCGGCCACCTCACTTCCCCCCTTCGCGCTCGGCCTCGCGTTGACCCATCTGGGCTGGGGCACGCGGCGACATTCACTCGTCGGCTTAGGGACCCCCCGGTCTCGAAACGCCAACAGTTGGCGCGCCAGGTAGGGCCTACTGCGTGTTGACGAACAGCTTCCCGTCAGGCTCCAGATGGGTAGTCTCCAGCAACCTCTCCAACCCGGGACGGTGCTCCGTTTCGGGAGTCTTGAGTTCATGTCCCTCGACGGCAGCTACGACATGATACTCATTCCACCGCCGGGCGACAGCGACAATGGCGGCCGACAGCCCGCCCGCCGGCGGCGGAATCGACGACGTCTTCCCCGCGTGGTGGAAGAACAACCTTCGAGCTCACCCCGCCCTCTTCCCCGCCGACAGAGGGGGAGGCGGGGCAACCAAGGCCAGGCAGGAGGCAGCGCCTCACCGGCTGTCGAGCGAGTCGATAGCACCAGCACCCCAACGGGGGGCGCACCGGGCATCGACCTCGCGCTTGAGATGAAGACGAGCGTCGTCTCCCCGCAACGCGCCGATTCCGGGCAAACGGACGACGCCAGCGCGCTCGCGAAATGCTTGCTGGACGTCACCCTCGTGCCTGAGACGATGGTGCAGTCAGTCCCCGATGTGACTTCATCACCGCCCGTCGACCAAGAGGTACCGACCGATTCCCAACCCACGTCTTTCGGATTCAGCCTCGACCCGCCTAGCGGCTTCGCTTTGGCGGGCGCTCTCGTAGAGGCAAGTCCAAACCCTCTGGGGTTTCGTATGCGGTCACCTTGGGACCGGCTGGCGGACGTCTCGACCTACGGGCCCTCAAGGTCCGAGGAAGACGACGAGCCCAGCTTCTGTTGGGATTTCTCTGGACTTGGCAACCCCAGTGCCATGCGGGACTTCATGGCCGCATGCGACTACTGCCTTTCCGACTGTTCCGACGGCAGCCATAGCCTCGGCGACGAGGACTGCGGCCCAAGCCACGAATGTTTCCACGTCGATCTATGGGGTCCCTCCGAAGGCAACCATCTCGGCATGCCGGAGGACGGTGATCTCCCTAGGCCAGTGCCTCACGTTGACATCCCACGGGAGCTAGCTGTGGTCCCCGTTCAGGCGGGGGGCCATGACCCACAGCTCGAGCAAATCCGCGGGGTGCAGGCCAGGCTTGACGAGGGAGCAGGAGCGCTTGAGCCAATCCGCCGGGACGTCGGGCAGGCATGGGCGGGCCAACCTCCAGCCGGAGAAATACGTCATCTACCCCAGGGCTTCCAGCACCGCATCGCCGATGATGTCAGGGTCAGGCCGCCACCCGCATCCAGTGGGGTCGGCCAAAACCTGGCTGCAGCAGCAATGCTCCTCCGCGCGATGCCGGAGCCATCAACCACCGAGGGGCAGCGAATCCAGGGAGAGCTCAAGAATCTCCTGGAAGGCGCCGCGGTCCGGCGGGCCGAGAGCTCCGCCTCCCGAAGGCAGGGGTACCCCTCGGAACATCATGCCACGACTTCCCGATTCATGCGGGAAGCCTCGGTCTACACCGGGCGCACGCGCAACACAGCGCCTGCGGCCCCGGGTCGCCTCGGCAACGAGCACCATCACCGTGACCGTCGAGCCCACCTCGACGAGGGGGTGCGCCGAGGCTACCACCCCAGGCGTGGGGGACGCTACGACAGCGGGGAGGATCGGAGTCCCTCGCCCGAACCACCCGGTCCGCAGGCCTTCAGCCGGGCCATACGACGGGCGCCGTTCCCGACCCGGTTCCGACCCCCGACTACTATCACGAAGTACTCGGGGGAGACGAGACCGGAACTGTGGCTCGCGGACTACCGTCTGGCCTACCAACTGGGTGGAACGGACGATGACAACCTCATCATCCGCAACCTCCCCCTGTTCCTCTCCGACACCGCTCGCGCCTGGTTGGAGCACCTGCCTCCGGGGCAGATCTCCAATTGGGACGACCTGGTCCAAGCTTTCGCCGGAAATTTTCAGGGCACGTACGTGCGCCCCGGGAATTCCTGGGACCTTCGAAGCTGCCGACAGCAGCCGGGAGAGTCTCTCCGAGACTACATCCGGCGATTCTCGAAGCAGCGCAACGAGCTGCCCAACATCACCGACTCGGATGTCATCGGCGCGTTCCTCGCCGGCACCACCTGCTGCGACCTGGTGAGCAAGCTGGGTCGCAAGACCCCCACCAGGGCGAGCGAGTTGATGGACATCGCCACCAAGTTCGCCTCCGGCCAGGAGGCGGTCGAGGCTATCTTCCAGAAGGACAAGCAGCCCCAGGGCCGCCCTTCGGAAGATGCCCCCAAGGCGTCAACTCAGCGTGGCGCCAAGAAGAAGGGCAAGAAGAAGTCGCAAGTGAAACGCGACGCCGCTGACGCGGACCTTGTCGCCGCCGCCGAGTACAAGAACCCTCGGAAACCCCCCGGAGGTGCCAACCTCTTCGACAAGATGCTCAAGGAGCCGTGCCCCTATCACCAGGGGCCCGTCAAGCACACCCTTGAGGAGTGCGTCATGCTTCGGCGCCACTTCCACAGGGCCGGGCCACCCGCGGAGGGTGGCAGGGCCCACGACGACGACAAGAAGGAAGATCACCAGGCAGGAGAGTTCCCCGAGGTCCGCGACTGCTTCATGATCTACGATGGGCAAGCGACGAATGCCTCGGCTCAGCACCGCAAGCAAGAGCGTCGGGAGGTCTGTTCGGTGAAGGTGGCGGCACCAGTCTACTTTGACTGGTCCGACAAGCCCATCACCTTCGACCAAGCCGACTACCCCGACCACGTGCCGAGCCCGGGGAAATACCCACTCGTCGTCGACCCCGTCATCGGCGACGTCAGGCTCACCAAGGTCCTCATGGACGGAGGCAGCAGCCTCAACATCATCTACGCCGAGACCCTCGGGCTCCTGCGTGTCGATCTGTCCTCGGTCCGGGCAGGCACTGCGCCTTTCCACGGGATCATCCCCGGGAAGCGCGTCCAGCCCCTCGGACAACTCGACCTTCCCGTCTGCTTCGGAACACCCTCCAACTTCCGAAGGGAGACCCTGACGTTCGAGGTGGTCGGGTTCCGAGGAACCTACCACGCGGTACTGGGGAGGCCATGATACGCGAAGTTCATGGCCGTCCCCAACTACACCTACCTGAAGCTCAAGATGTCGGGCCCCAACGGGGTCATCACCGTCGGCCCCACGTACAAACACGCGTTCGAATGCGACGTGGAGTGCGTGGAGTACGCCGAGGCCCTCGCCGAGTCCGAGGCCCTCATTGCCGACCTGGAGAACCTCTCTAAGGAGGTGCCAGATGTGAAGCGTCATGCCGGCAACTTCGAGCCGGCGGAGACGGTTAAGTCCGTCCCCCTCGATCCCAGCAGTGACGCCTCCAAGCAAGTCCGGATCGGCTCCGAGCTCGATCCCAAATAGGATGCAGTGCTCGTCGACTTTCTCCATGCGAACGCCGACGTCTTCGCGTGGAGTCCCTCGGACATGCCCGGCATACCGAGGGATGTCGCCGAGCACTCGCTGGACATCCGAGCCGGAGCCCGACCCGTCAAGCAGCCTCTGCGCCGATTCGACGAGGAGAAGCGCAGATCCATAGGCGAGGAGATCCACAAGCTAATGGCGGCAGGGTTCATCAAAGAGGTATTCCATCCCGAATGGCTTGCCAACCCTGTGCTTGTGAGAAAGAAAGGGGGGAAATGGTGGATGTGTGTAGACTACACTGGTCTCAACAAAGCATGTCCGAAGGTTCCCTACCCTCTGCCTCGCATCGATCAAATCGTGGATTCCACTGCTGGGTGCGAAACCCTGTCTTTCCTCGATGCCTACTCAGGGTATCACCAAATCAGGATGAAAGAGTCCGACCAGCTCGCGACTTCTTTCATCACACCCTTCGGCATGTACTGCTATGTCACCATGCTGTTCGGCTTGAGGAATGCGGGCGCGACGTACCAGCGGTGCATGAACCATGTGTTCGGCGAACACATTGGCCGCACGGTCGAGGCCTACGTCGATGACATCGTAGTCAAGACGAGGAAAGCCTCTGACCTCCTTTCCGACCTTGAAGTGACATTCCGATGTCTCAAGGCGAAAGGCGTCAAGCTCAATCCTGAGAAGTGTGTCTTCGGGGTGCCCCGAGGCATGCTCTTGGGGTTCATCGTCTCCGAGCGGGGCATCGAAGCCAACCCGGAGAAGATCGCAGCCATCACCAGCATGGGGCCCATCAAGGACGTGAAAGGCGTACAGAGGGTCATGGGATGTCTCGCGGCTCTAAGCCGCTTCATCTCACGCCTCGGCGAAAGAGGTCTACCTCTGTACCGCCTCTTAAGGAAGGCCGAGTGCTTCGCTTGGACCCCTGAGGCGGAGGAAGCCCTCGGGAACCTGAAGGCGCTCCTCACGAAGGCGCCTATCTTGGTGCCCCTAGCTGCCGGAGAAGCCCTCTTGGCCTACGTCGCCGCGACCACTCATGTGGTTAGCGCCGCGATTGTGGTCGAGAGGCAAGAAGAGGGGCATGCATTGCCCGTTCAGAGTCCTGTCTACTTCGTCAGCGAGGTACTGTCCGAAACCAAGATCCGCTACCCACAAGTTCAGAAGCTGTTGTACACGGTGATCCTGACACGACGGAAGTTGCGACACTACTTCGAGTCTCATCCGGTAACTGTGGTGTCATCCTTCCTGATAGTCGCCTAGAGGGGGGTGAATAGGGCGAAACTAAAATTCTAAAAAATAATCACAACTACAAGCCGGGTTAGCGTTAGAAATATAAACGAGTTCGCGAGAGAGGGTGGAAAACAAATCACAGGCGAATAAGGAGTGTGACACGTGGATTTGTTTTACCGAGGTTCGGTTCTCGCAAACCTACTCCCCGTTGAGGTGGTCACAAAGACCAGGTCTCTTTCAACCCTTTCCCTCTCTCAAACGGTCCCTCGGACCGAGTGAGCTTTTCTTCTCAATCACTTGGAACACAAAGTTCCCACAAGGACCACCACAAGATTGGTGTCTCTTGCCTCAATTACAAGTGAGTTTTATCGCAAGAAAGAATGAGAAAGAAAGCATGATTGCAAAAGCCAAGCGACAAGAGCGACAAATAACACACGAATCACTATCTCTCCCAAGTCACTAATCACTAATGATCTCTTTTCTCAATTGTGAAACTTGGAGAGATGGAGGCTTTGAATGTGTCTTGGAATGGATTGCTAGCTCTTGTATTGAATGTTGAAGGTTGGATTGCTTGGGTTTTTTTTGTGAATGGAGGTGGTTGGGGTTGTATTTATAGCCACCAACCACTTCCTAGCCGTTGCTCCATTCTGCCGACCGCGGACGGTCCGCGCCTGTAGATCAACGGCTGAAAACGCAACGGTCAGCAGTAACGGCTATATCAACGGCTATATTGCATTTAATGCGTCGTCAGATGTCAGATAAAGCCAGTTGCGGATGGTCCGGTCGTGCACCCCGGACGGTTCGCGAGGACGCTATAATTCATTTTTCCGAACCCGTCTCCTTCGGGTTTTTCGGTTCCTCACCTACCGGACGGTCCACGCCTGAGCCCGGACGGTCCGCGCGAGGTCACGGATGGTCCTTGCTTTTCCTCCGGACGGTCCGTAGTGCAGACTTGGATTTTTGCATTGGTTCTGTCCGAGGGTCATCCTGGTGTTGCGGACGGTCCGCCGCAAGGGCCCGGACGGTCCGCGCTTGGCCTGTTTTTCCAAAAAGCTTCTCCTGTCCGGAATAATCTACGGTATTCCGGACAGTCGATTTAGTATAGTTGTAGATGAACCTTTGGCACCTGTAGAACATATAATCTAGAGCAAACTAGTTAGTCCAATTATTTGTGTTGGCCAATTCAACCAGCAAAATTAATTAGGGACTAGGTGTAAGCCTAATTCCCTTTCAATCTCCCCCTTTTTGGTGATTGATGCCAACACAAACCAAAGCAAATATAGAAGTGCATAATTGAACTAGTTTGCATAAGGTAAGTGCAAAGGTTGCTTGGAATTGAGCCAATATAAATACTTACAAGATATGCATGGATTGTTTCTTTATTTTTAACATTTTGGACCACGCTTGCACCATGTTTTGTTTTTGCAAACTATTTTGTAAATGCTTTTCAAAGTTCTTTTGCAAATAGTCAAAGGTAAATGAATAGGATTTTGCAAAGCATTTTCAAGATTTGAAATTTTCTCCCCCTGTTTCAAATGCTCTTCCTTTGACTAAACAAAACTCCCCCTAAATGAGATCCTCCTCTTAGTGTTCAAGAGGGTTTTGATATATCATTTTTGAAATGCTACTTTCTCCCCCTTTTGAACACAATAGGAGACCAATTGAAAGTACTCTTTGAAAAACTAAGTTTTTGAAATTGGTGGTGGTGCGGTCCTTTTGCTTTGGGCTCATACTTCCTCCCCCTTTGGCATGAATCGCCAAAAACGGAATCATTAGAGCTCTCGAAGTACTTTCTTCCCCTTTGGTCATGAATAAATGAGTGAAGATTGTACCAAAGACGAAGTCCTTTTGCTTGGTGCTCATGCTTTCTCCCCCAGAAATGGAGAGTTGCTTGGAGTGACGGCGAAGGATGAGTTACGGAGTGGAAGCCTTTATCTTCACCGAAGACTCCAATTCCCTTTCAATATACCTATGACTTGGTTTGAAATAGACTTGAAAAACACATTAGTCATAGCATATGAAAGAGACATGATCAAAGGTATACAAATGAGCTATGTGTGCAATTTAGCAAAAGAAATTGCGCGAATCAAGAATATTGAGCTCATGCCTAAGTTTGCTAAAAGTTTGGTCATCAAGAGGCTTGGTAAAGATATCGGCTAATTGATCTTTAGTATTAATGTAAGAAATCTCGATATCTCCCTTTTGTTGGTGATCCCTTAAAAAATGATACCGAATGGCTATGTGTTTAGTGCGGCTATGCTCGACGGGATTATCCGCCATCTTGATTGCACTCTCATTATCACATAGCAAAGGGACTTTGGTTAATTTGTAACCGTAGTCCCGCAGGGTTTGCCTCATCCAAAGCA
Organism: Zea mays; assembly: GCF_902167145.1. NCBI lineage: Eukaryota > Viridiplantae > Streptophyta > Magnoliopsida > Poales > Poaceae > Zea > Zea mays. The sequence continues at coordinate 55,181,092 of NC_050100.1, read as the reverse complement.
ATTGCGCGCAACAATGGCCTGCGGCAATGTACTCGGCTTCGGCGGTAGAAAGAGCTACGGAATTTTGCTTCTTCGAAGCCCAAGACACCAAGGATCTTCCCAAGAACTGGCAAGTCCCCGATGTGCTCTTTCTATTAATCTTACACCCCGCCCAATCGGCATCCGAATAACCAATCAAATCAAATGTGGATCCCTGAGGGTACCAAAGCCCAAACTTAGGAGTATAAGCCAAATATCTCAAGATTCGTTTTACGACCGTAAGGTGAGATTCCTTAGGGTCAGATTGGAATCTTGCACACATGCAAACGGAAAGCATAATGTCCGGTCGAGAGGCACATAAATAGAGTAATGAACCTATCATCGACCGGTATACCTTTTGATCGACGGATTTACCTCCCGTGTCGAGGTCGAGATGCCCATTGGTTCCCATGGGTGTCTTGATGGGCTTGGCATCCTTCATTCCAAACATGGTTAGAATGTCTTGAGTATACTTCGTTTGGCTAATGAAGGTGCCTTCTTGGAGTTGCTTGACTTGGAATCCTAGAAAATACTTCAACTCCCCCATCATAGACATCTCGAATTTATGTGTCATGATCCTACTAAATTCTTCACATGTAGATTCGTTAGTAGACCCAAATATAATATCATCAACATAAATTTGGCATACAAACAAATCATTGTTAAGAGTTTTAGTGAATAAAGTAGGATCGGCTTTTCCGACTTTGAAGCCATTTGCAATAAGGAAGTCTCTAAGGCATTCATACCATGCTCTTGGGGCTTGCTTGAGCCCATAAAGCGCCTTAGAGAGCTTATAGACATGATTAGGATACTCACTGTCTTCAAAGCCGGGAGGTTGCTCAACATAGACCTCTTCCTTGATTGGTCCATTGAGGAAGGCACTCTTCACGTCCATTTGGTAAAGCTTAAAGCCATGGTAAGTAGCATAGGCTAATAATATGCGAATTGACTCAAGCCTAGCTACGGGTGCATAGGTTTCACCGAAATCCAAACCTTCAACTTGGGAGTATCCCTTGGCCACAAGTCGAGCTTTGTTCCTTGTCACCACACCATGCTCATATTGCTTGTTGCGGAAGACCCATTTGGTTCCTACAACATTTTGGTTAGGACGTGGAACTAAATGCCATACCTCATTCCTAGTGAAGTTGTTGAGCTCCTCTTGCATCGCCACCACCCAATCCGAATCTTGGAGTGCTTCCTCTACCCTGTGTGGCTCAATAGAGGAAACAAAAGAGTAATGCTCACAAAAATGTGCAACACGAGATCTAGTAGTTACCCCCTTATGAATGTTGCCGAGGATGGTGTCGACGGGGTGATCTCATTGGATTGCTTGGTGGACTCTTGGGTGTGGCGGTCTTGGTTCTTCATCCTCCTTGTCTTGATCATTTGCATCTCCCCCTTGATCATTGTCGTCATCTTGAGGTGGCTCATCTCTTTCTTCTTCATCATTTTGAGTCTCATCCTCATTTTGAGTTGGTGGAGATGCTTGCGTGGAGGAGGATGGTTGATCTTGTGCATTTGGAGGCTCTTCGGATTCCTTAGGACACACATCCCCAATGGACATGTTCCTTAGCGCGATGCACAGAGCCTCTTCAATACCTATCTCATCAAGATCAACTTGCTCTACTTGAGAGCCGTTAGTCTCATCAAACACAACGTCACAAGAAACTTCAACTTGTCCTGAGGACTTGTTAAAGACTCTATATGCCCTTGTGTTTGAATCATATCCTAGTAAAAAGCCTTCTACAGTTTTAGGAGCAAATTTAGATTTTCTACCTCTTTTGATAAGAATAAAGCATTTGCTACCAAAAACTCTAAAATATGAAATATTGGGCTTTTTACCGGTTAGGAGTTCATAGGATGTCTTCTTGAGGATTCGGTGTAGATACAACCGGTTGATGGCGTAGCAGGCGGTGTTGACCGCCTCGACCCAAAACCGATCCGAAGTCTTGTACTCATCAAGCATGGTCCTTGCCATGTCCAATAAAGTTCGATTCTTCCTCTCCACTACACCATTTTGTTGTGGCGTGTAGGGAGAAGAGAACTCATGCTTGATGCCCTCCTCCTCAAGGAAGCCTTCGATTTGTGAGTTCTTGAACTTCGTCCTGTTGTCGCTTCTTATTTTCTTGATCCTTAAGCCGAACTCATTTTGAGCCCGTCTCAAGAATCCCTTTAAGGTCTCTTGGGTTTGAGATTTTTCCTGCAAAAAGAATACCCAAGTGAAGCGAGAATAATCATCCACTATTACAAGACAATACTTACTTCCGCCGATGCTTATGTAAGCAATCGGGCCGAATAGATCCATGTGGAGTAGCTCAAGCGGCCTATCGGTCGTCATGATGTTCTTGTGTGGATGATGGGCACCAACTTGCTTTCCTGCTTGGCATGCGCTACAAACCCTGTCTTTCTCAAAATGAACATTGGTTAGTCCTAAAATGTGCTCTCCCTTTAGAAGCTTATGAAGATTCTTCATCCCAACATGGGCTAGTCGGCGGTGCCAGAGCCAACCCATGTTAGTCTTAGCAATTAAGCATGTGTCGAGTTCAGCTCTATCAAAATCTACTAAGTATAGCTGACCCTCTAACACACCCTTAAATGCTATTGAATCATCACTTCTTCTAAAGACAGTGACACCTACATCAGTAAAGAGATAGTTGTAGCCCATTTTGCATAATTGAGATACAGAAAGCAAATTGTAATCTAAAGAATCTACAAGAAAAACATTGGAAATAGAATGGTCAGGAGATATAGCTATTTTACCAAGACCTTTGACCAAACCTTGATTTCCATCCCCGAATGTAATAGCTCGTTGGGGATCTTGGTTTTTCTCGTAGGAGGAGAACATCTTCTTCTCCCCTGTCATGTGGTTTGTGCACCCACTGTCGAGTATCCAACTTGAGCCCCCGGATGCATAAACCTACAAAACAAGTTTAGTTCTTGACTTTAGGTACCCAAACGGTTTTGGGTCCTTTGGCATTAGAAACAAGAACTTTGGGTACCCAAACACAAGTCTTGGAGCCCTTGTGTTTGCCCCCAACAAACTTGGCAACTACCTTGCCGGATTTGTTAGTTAAAACATATGATGCATCAAAAGTTTTGAATGAAATATCATGATCATTTGATGCATTATGAGTTCTCTTCTTAGGCAACTTAGCACGGGTTGGTTGCCTAGAGCTAGATGTCTCACCCTTACACATAAAAGCATGATTTGGGCCAGAGTGAGACTTCCTAGAGTGAATTCTCCTAATCTTGCTCTCAGGATAACCGGCAGGGTACAAAATGTAACCCTCGTTATCCTGAGGCATGGGAGCCTTGCCCTTTACAAAATTGGACAATCTTTTAGGAGGGGCATTAAGTTTGACATTGTCTCCCCTTTGGAAGCCAATGCCATCCTTGATGCCAGGGTGTCTCCCATTGTAAAGCATACTACGAGCAAATTTAAATTTTTCATTCTCTAAGTTATGCTCGGCAATTTTAGCATCTAATTTTGCTATGTGATCATTTTGTTGTTTAATTAAAGACATGTGATCATGAATAGCATTAATATCAACGTCTCTACATCTAGTACAAATAGATACATGCTCAACGATAGATGTAGAGGGTTTGCAAGATTTTAATTCTATAACCTTAGCATGTAATATATCATTCTTAGTTCTAAGGTCTGAAATAGTAGCATTGCAAACATCAAAATCTTTAGCCTTAGCAAGCAATTTTTTATTTTCATTTCTAAGGCTAGCAAGTGAAATGTTCAATTCTTCAATCCTAGCAAGTAAATCATCATTATTATCTCTAGAATTGGAAGTTGAAACATTGCAAACATGAGAATCAACCTTAGCTAACAAATTATCATTTTCATTTCTAAGGTTGGCAATAGTGTCATGGCATGTGCTTAGCTCACTAGTTAATTTCTCACATTTTTCTACCTCTAGAGCATAAGCATTTTTAACCTTAACATGTTTCTTATTTTCCTTAATTAGGAAGTCCTCTTGGGAATCCAAAAGGTCATCCTTTTCATGAATAGCACTAATTAATTCATTTAATTTTTCCTTTTGTTCCATGTTAAGGTTGGCAAAAAGGGTACGCAAATTATCTTCCTCATCACTAGCATTATCATCACTAGAAGATTCATATTTAGTGGAGGATTTTGATTTAACCTTTTTTCTTTTGCCGTCCTTTGCCATGAGGCACTTGTGGCCGACGTTGGGGAAGAGAAGTCCCTTGATGACGGCGATGTTGGCGGCGTCCTCGTCGTCGGAGGAGTCGGTGGAGCTCTCGTCGGAGTCCCATTCGCGGCACACGTGGGCATCGCCGCCCCTCTTCTTGTGGTACCTCTTCTTTTCTCTCCTCTTGCCCTTCTTGTCGTTATCCCTGTCACTGTCACTTGATAATGGACATTTAGCTATAAAGTGACCGGGCTTACCACACTTGTAGCAAACCTTCTTGGAACGGGATTTGTAATCCTTCCCCTTCCGTTGCTTGAGGATTTGGCGAAAGCTTTTGATGATTAAAGTCGTCTCCTCGTTGTCGAGCTTTGAAGCGTCGATTGGTTGTCTACTTGGTGTAGACTCTTCCTTCTTCTCCTCCATCGCCTTGAATGCCACCGGTTGTGCTTCGGATGTGGAGGGATCATCAAGCTCATTGATCTTTGAGCCCTTGATCATACATTCAAAACTCACAAAATTCCTGATAACTTCCTTGGGGGTCATTAGTGTATATCTAGGATTACCACGAATTAATTGAACTTGAGTGGGGTTAAGGAAGATGAGAGATCTTAGAATAACCTTAACCACCTCGTGGTCATCCCATTTCTTGCTCCCGAGGTTGCGCACTTGGTTCACCAAGGTTTTGAGCCGGTTGTACATATCTTGTGGCTCCTCCCCTTGGCGAAGACGGAAGCGACCGAGCTCCCCCTCGATCGTTTCCCGCTTGGTGATCTTGGTGAGTTCATCACCCTCGTGCGCGGTCTTGAGTAGATCCCAAATCTCTTTCGCATTCTTCAACCCTTGCACCTTGTTATATTCCTCTCTACTTAGATAGGCGAGGAGTATGGTTGTGGCTTGGGAGTTGAAGTGCTCGATTTGGGCTACTTCATCTTCATCATAATTTTCATCCCCTACAGATGGTACCTGTGCACCAAACTCAACAACATCCCATATGCTTTTGTGGAGTGAGGTTAGATGAAATCGCATTAAATCACTCCACCTAGCGTAATCTTCACCATCAAATGTTGGTGGTTTGCCTAATGGGACGGAAAGTAAAGGTTTAGAAATGCGAGGGTAGCGTAGGGGGATCTTACTATACTTCTTGCGCTCTTGGCGCTTAGAAGTGACGGATGCCGCGTCGGAGCCGAAGGTGGAGGTTGATGAAGAATCGGTCTCGTAGTAGACCACTTTCCTCATCCTCTTTTTCTTGTCCCCACTCCGTTGCGGCTTGTGGGAGGAAGACTTCTCCTTCTTATCTTTGGAGGAGTCTTTCTTCTTCTCCTTCCCTTTGGAGGAGTCTTTCTTCTCCTTCCTCTTGGTGCGGAACTCTTCCGATGAAGTGCTCCCATGGCTTGTAGTGGGCTTTTCACCGGTCTCCATCTCCTTCTTGGCGTGATCTCCCGACATCACTTCGAGCGGTTAGGCTCTAATGAAGCACCGGGCTCTGATACCAATTGATAGTCGCCTAGAGGGGGGTGAATAGGGCGAAACTGAAATTCTCAAAAATAATCACAACTACAAGCCGGGTTAGCGTTAGAAATATAAACAAGTCCGCGAGAGAGGGTGGAAAACAAATCACAGGCGAATAAGGAGTGTGACACGTGGATTTGTTTTACCGAGGTTCGGTTCTCGCAAACCTACTCCCCGTTGAGGTGGTCACAAAGACCGGGTCTCTTTCAACCCTTTCCCTCTCTCAAACGGTCCCTCGGACCGAGTGAGCTTTTCTTCTCAATCACTTGGAACACAAAGTTCCCACAAGGACCACCACAAGATTGGTGTCTCTTGCCTCAATTACAAGTGAGTTTTATCGCAAGAAAGAATGAGAAAGAAAGCACGATTGCAAAAGCCAAGCGACAAGAGCGACAAATAACACACAGATCACTATCTCTCCCAAGTCACTAATCACTAATGATCTCTTTTCTCAATTGTGAAACTTGGAGAGATGGAGGCTTTGAATGTGTCTTGGAATGGATTGCTAGCTCTTGTATTGAATGTTGAAGGTTGGAATGCTTGGGGTTTTTTGTGAATGGAGGTGGTTGGGGTTGTATTTATAGCCACCAACCACTTCCTAGCCGTTGCTCCATTCTGCCGACCGCGGACGGTCCGCCCGCCTGGTCCGGACGGTCCGCGCCTGTAGATCAACGGCTGAAAATGCAACGGTCAGCAGTAACGGCTATATCAACGGCTATATTGCATTTAATGCGTCGTCAGATGTCAGATAAAGCCAGTTGCGGACGGTCCGGTCGTGCACCCCGGACGGTCCGCGAGGACGCTATAATTCATTTTTCCGAACCCGTCTCCTTCGGGTTTTTTCGGTTCCTCACCTACCGGACGGTCCGCGCCTGAGCCCGGACGGTCCGCGCGAGGTCACGGACGGTCCTTGCTTTTCCTCCGGACGGTTCGTAGTGCAGACTTGGATTTTTGCATTGGTTCTGTCCGAGGGTCATCCTGGTGTTGCGGACGATCCGCCGCAAGGGCCCGGACAGTCCGCGCTTGGCCTGTTTTTCCAAAAAGCTTCTCCTGTCCGGAATAATCTACGGTATTCCGGACAGTCGATTTAGTATAGTTGTAGATGAACCTTTGGCACCTGTAGAACATATAATCTAGAGCAAACTAGTTAGTCCAATTATTTGTGTTGGCCAATTCAACCACCAAAAATAATTAGGGACTAGGTGTAAGCCTAATTCCCTTTCACTTCCCCCTGGGGGAGATCATCCAGTGCCCGGAGGCCTCAGGTAGGATCGCAAGTGGGCGGTGGAAATCATGGGCGAAACAATCTCGTTCGCCCCTCGGAAGGCCATCAAGTCCCAGGTCCTGGCAGACTTCATGGCCGAATGGGTCGACACCCAGCTCCCAACAGCTCCGATCCAACCGGAGCTCTGGACCATGTTCTTCGACGGGTCGCTGATGAAGACAGGAGCCGGCGCAGGCCTACTCTTCGTCTCGCCCCTCGGGAAGCACCTACGCTACGTGCTACGTCTCCATTTCCCGGCGTCCAACAATGTGGCTGAGTACGAGGCTCTGGTCAACGGATTGCGGATCGCCATCGAGCTAGGGGTCCGACGCCTCGACGCTCGCGGTGACTCGCAGCTCGTCATCGACCAAGTCATGAAGAACTCCCACTGCCGCGACCCGAAGATGGAGGCCTACTGCGATGAGGTTCGGCGCCTGGAGGACAAGTTCTACGGGCTTGAGCTCAACCACATCGCTCGGCGCTACAACGAGACTGCGGACGAGCTGGCTAAAATAGCCTCGGGGTGAACAACGGTTCCCCCGGACGTCTTCTCCCGAGATCTGCATCAGCCCTCCATCAAGATCGACGACACGCCCGAGCCTGAGGCACCCTCGGCCCAGCCCAAGGTACCCTCGGCCTAGCCCGAGGTACCCTCGGCACAGTCCGAGGTGCCCTCGGCTCGGCCCGAGGCACCCTCGGACCAGCCCGAAGTACCCTCGGCACAGTCCGAGGCACCCTCGGTTCGGCCCGAGGTACCCTCGGCCCCCGAGGGCGAGACACTGCACGTCGGGGGGGGGGGGAGCGAAGTGGGGTCACGCCTGATCAAAACTGGCAGACCCCGTACCTGCAATATCTCCACCGAGGAGAGCTACCCTCCGACCGAGCCGAAGCTCGGCGGGTGGCGCGGCGCGCCAAGTCGTTCGTCTTGCTGGGAGATGAGAAGGAGCTCTACCACCGCAGCCCCTCAGGCATCCTCCAGCGATGCATCTTCATCGCCAAAGGTCAGGAACTCCTGCGAGAGATACACTCGGGGGCTTGCGGCCATCACGCAGCGCCTCGAGCCCTTATCGGGAATGCTTTCCGACAAGGTTTCTACTGGCCGACGGTGGTGGCCAACGCCACTAGAATTGTCCGCACCTGCGAAGGGTGTCAGTTCTACGCAAGGCAGACCCACCTGCCCGCTCAAGCTCTGCAGACGATACCCATCACCTGGCCTTTTGCTGTGTGGGGTCTGGACCTCGTCGGCCCCTTGCAGAAGGCACCCGGGGGCTACACACACCTGTTGGTCGCCATCGACAAATTCTCCAAGTGGATCGAGGTCTGACCCCTAAACAGCATCAGGTCCGAGCAGGCGGTGGCGTTCTTCACCAACATCATCCATCGCTTCGGGGTCCCGAACTCCATCATCACCGACAACGGCACCCAGTTCACCGGCAGAAAGTTCCTGGACTTTTACGAGGATCACCACATCCGGGTGGATTGGGCCGCCGTGGCTCATCCCATGTCAAATGGGCAAGTAGAGCGTGCCAACGGCATGATTCTGCAAGGACTCAAGCCTCGGATCTACAACGACCTCAACAAGTTCGACAAGCGATGGATGAAGGAACTCCCCTCGGTGCTCTGGAGCCTGAGAACAACGTCGAGCCGAGCCACGGTCTTCACGCCGTTCTTTCTGGTCTATGGGGCCGAGGCCATCTTGCCCACAGACTTAGAATACGGTTCCCCAAGGACGATGGCCTACACCGACCAAAGCAACCAAGCTAGTCGAGAGGACTCGTTGGACCAGCTGGAGGAGGCTCGGGACAAGGCCTTACTACACTCGGCGTGGTACCAGCAATCCCTGCGACGCTACCACGCCCGAGGGGTCCGGTCCCGAGACCTCCAGGTGGGCGACCTGGTGCTTCGGCTGCGACAAGACGCCCGAGGGCGGCACAAGCTCACGCCCCCCTGGGAGGGGCCATTCGTCATCGCCAAAGTTCTGAAGCCCGGAACGTACAAGCTGGCCAATAGCCAAGGCGAGGTCTACGGCAACGCTTGGAACATCCAACAGCTACGTCGCTTCTACCCTTAAGATGTTTTCAAGTTGTTCATATACCTCGCGCCCACGCAAAGTTTAGTCATCAAGGAAGGGTCGGCCTCGCCTCGGCAAAGCCCGACCCTCCCTCGGGGGCTAAAAGGGGGGAACCCCCTCTGCGTCGAATTTTTTCCTCGAAAAATGATCCTTTCTGCCAGAATGTCTTTCGTGCTTTTTGACTACTTCGAAAGTGGATCCTGAAAACGATGGAGTACACGTAAGCAGCCAAGGCTGACCGAGCCGAGGGACTCCTACGCCTCCGGGATACGGATACCTCACTCATCACCTTCTGCGATAAGTAACTCACGTTCGGATAAGTGATTCCGCGGACCGAACAAGTCTTCACGTTCGGAAGCTCTTCTGCCGGAGCGATTCTTCGAGCCTTCTCAACTGCGTCGATGACAGAACCCCATGGACGGGTAAGAGTGCGCGTAAGCGGCAAGGCCGACCGAGCCGAGGGACTCCTACGCCTCCGGGATACGGATACCTCACTCATCACCTTCCGTGAGAAGCAACTCTCGCTCGCACAAACAATTCTGTTACCGACAAAAAAGTCCAGATACTCGAAACAAGAGGAAAAGAGACGCGGCTTTACAACACGGCGAGGGTGTGTTTTGGCCTCGGCGACCGGAGAAAACACACGCTACAAGATAATCCGATCCTGCAGGCTCGGATCCTGACGGCTAAAGGGAGCAGCAGCGCCCTCGGCGTCGATAACACCTTCGGCGAGGCCCGACCTAGCCTCGGACGGCGACGCGGTCCAAGGGTCTCTGCTCCGAAGGACAACATCATCACCAAGCCCGGGCCATCGTCGCCAGGGTCTTCTCCGAGAATCCGGCCCGAGCAGGCGGCTCGGCCGGTCACCCCGGGGCCTTGGCAGGCTATCCTCCAAGGACATCAGCCCGGCCCGAGGCCTCGGCAGGTCAATTCCGGCGTCGGTCCCGCTAACGGACGGCCCGGCCAGGCTCCGGCAGACCAGGCCTTCTTTTCGAGCCAACTCCGCCTCTGTTCGCGCTGACGCCGCTACCCCTGGCCTCGGCTCATCGAAGGGCGGCCGAGGGGTTCCTTTAACTGAGCAAGAGAAGCCTCGGGCAACAAGGCTGACCGAGCCGAGGGACTCCTACGCCTCCAGGATACAGATACCTCACTCGTCACCTTTACACGAGGTGACTCACGCTTGGTGAAGCGGTTCAGACAACCAACAGGCGAGTCTTAGTGCTCGAAAATGAGGAAAAAACACGGCTCCGTGCCGAAGTTACATACATGTTCAGGCCTCGACAGCCACAATGAACAAAAACACTGGCATTCAAAGTGCCATTACAAACGGAACTCCGGTTCCACCTCCGCAGGTATGAACAACCCCACTCGATGGGGAGGGGGCCTGCGGAGCAACGGAAGACCGACGGGCGGCTCGTCGTCGCCCGCTCCGGCAGCAATGACGACGACCCCCGCTCCGGGGGGCCGAATTGCAGCAGCGAGGGCCTCAGGGCGGATGCTGCTGCAATCTTGCCCTCGCCCACGCCGACGCTCGAGGGGCGAGGACAAGTACAAAGAGCCGGGGGCCCGAAGCGCGGATGGTGGCGGTGATCCCGTCGGCAACGGGGACTTCTCGAGCCGCCTCCACCTCGGCACCGACGACAGGGGCCGTCAGCCCTCCGGCAGATCCCCACTCAGATCCTCCCGGACGAGTGGGGCACCGACCTCCGCACGGAGGCGCCGTACCGGTGCAAAGGCAGGACCGCCCCAGAACACGAACGCCGCCCTGGCAGCGCACGATATCTTGGGTGGTCCTCCCGTGCACACGGCGCAGCAGCCGCCTTCCGGCAGGAGGGGGCACCGGGAGCCAAGCCGACGAGCCCGACGCGCTGAGGCTGACGACGCCCGCCGTCGACCGGCCCCGCGTTGTCGAAGTCCAACCCGCCCGCAGGGCCAGTGAGCGCCCTCTCCCTCGAACGCCGAAGGAGAGGCCGACCCACGAACCCGCGCGGGAGGTAGAGCTCTGGCTCAGCCCGACCTCCACCCCAGCGAGGATGATGAACATCCTTGAAGCTGAGGGTGGGACCAAGATCGCAACCCGACTTGCTTCTCCCCACCCAGGGGCTGGTGGTCACCGTCTCGGGTGACCACCGGCGTAGGGGTACAGCCGGGCTGGCTGATGAAAATCCTTGAAGCCGAACGATGACTGAGAGGTACCAACTCCCGCGGAGTTGCGTTCCCCCAACGACAAGGCAGAAAGACGGCGGGTATCCCCCATCCGGGGCTTGGAAGGTGGAAAGACACGATGCATAAGGAAGCGCGAAGACATGGTCGCCTTCTAAGGGGGTCACCCCCCTTTTAAAGGCGACTCTCCTTACTTGCGCCCCCAACCGTCGCGGGCTGAGTCTTCTCCAACACGCTCCAAGGCCCTCCTCCTCCTACGGCGCGGGGGCTGGGTCCCACACGTCATGCAAGCCGGCTCAAAGCAGAAGAAGCCAAACCGCCGTGCGCGATGCGTGCAACCGCCCAGCGGTTACAAGCGGCTCTCCACTTTTGCCCAGACCAGCGGGCGAAAGGGCGGGCAGCCATGCAGGCGGCATGCAACCGCGCCAAGTGGGCGCACTTCTCCGTCTCCCAACACGCCCAGCATGGAGGCCCAGGCCCACGCGTCATGCAACCGGCGCGCCGAATGCTTCGTGCATGCAACTGCACCGCCACTTGCGCCACCACCGCGCCTCCTCGACTGCGGAACCAGTACCGCGACTCGAGGCGACCCAGAACACGACCCAGCAGCGCCAGCCTGGCGCGGCGGTCAATGCGACCAAAAATGGGCCGACAGTAATGGCGGTGGCAGGCGGGCAGGAGCAGCGGTCACGTCGTCGGCCAAGCCTACGTCCCATCCAGGGGCGACGAGAGAACCCTCTCTCACGGCGTGAAGACAACGCGCCCGTGTTCCGTTCCTCGAACGGCCCGCGCACGCGCAACGGCCGCCCCGTCGCATTAACTCCGCGGCGGGACAGGCGGCGCCTCTGGTAGGAGAAGCGGGCGATGCTTCGCCTTCGCCATAATGACCGCGTCAGAAAAGGTACGCCGCGTCGTTCGATTTCGAATCCTTTTCCTTTTTTCCTCTTTCTCTCTCTTGCAACAGGGACCGGGAAAGGGGGATACCCCGAAAAGGATCCTTCCCCATGAAGGAACCAGGCTCCGAGCCTCCCTACTGATCAGAGGTTCAAAGGCTGGCCCCTCGGAAGGGTTCAACAGTCGCCTCAGAGCGCGTGGGCTCCACACCCACTACTGGTCAGAGGTTCGAAGGCCGGCCCCTCGGAAGGGTTCAACGGCCGCCTCAGGCTACTCGGGCTCCGCGCCCACTACTGATCAGGGGTTCGAAGGCTGGCCCCTGAAGGGTTCACAGCCGCCTCAGACACAGAGCGAGGGATGACCATGGGTACGTTCGATACATAACCAAGGCTCGGGCTGCGTTCCCGAGGTACCCTAGGACATTTCCGAGACCAGCGGGAACGATCTTGTAACGGAATCCCATCGGAGGGAGGCATCGAGCCCTCGGACCCCGTCGCCAGGGGACCAGGTCCGGCAGATCACCCGCAGGTACTTTTGGGCGTGCCTCTGGGCCTCTAGCCGACCCCTAACGAATGGGGCACGGACGTCCACTCGGATTACCCACCTGCAGCTCACCGGAGACACCATGTTCGGCGCCCACCGAGGGCAACATGGCGCTTTCCCCCCTCCTCCTTGCGGAAAGGCGACGCAGGGGCGTATGTAAAAAAAGTCGAGTCTGTCCCTGATCGCCCTCTCGCCCTGTGCGGAGGCTCGGGGGCTGCTCTCGCAAACCCGGCTCCGGCCGAACCGTTGACAGCGTCAACATACCAGCCCGAGAACTTGGGACCCGACCGTACACCCGGGCTACGGCCAGCTCGCATGAGGGAACGACCAGACCAGCCGAAGCATTACGCGAGGCATTAAGACCTCGGAGGAGTCAAACCACTCCTCCGAGGCCTCGGGGGCTACACTCGGCGGGTGCTCTCGCGCGCACCCACCGGAACAAAACGCAACCGAGAAAGGCTGGTCCCCTTGCAAAAAAGTGCGACGAAAGCCTCCAAGCGAGTGCTAACACTCCCTTCGAGGCTCGGGGGCTACTGTCGGGGACCATAATTAGGGGTACCCTCAAGGCTCCTAATTCTCAATTGGTAACCCCCATCAGCATAAAGCTGCAAAGGCCTGATGGGTGCGATTAAATCAGGGATCAGTCCATTCGAGGGACTCGATCGCGCCTCGCCCGAGCCTAGCCTCGGACAAGGGCAGCCGACCCCGGAGGATCTCCGTCTCGCCCGAGGCCCCCCTCCAGCGGCGAACATATTTCCGGCTCGCCCGAGGCCCTGTCTTCGCCAAGAAGCAACCCTGACCAAATCGCCGCACCGACCGACCAAATCGCAGGAGCATTTAATGCAAAGGTGACCTGACACCTTTATCCTGACGCGCGCCCTTCAGCCGACAGAGCCGAAGTGACCGCCGTCACTTCGCCGCTCCACTGGCCGGCCTAACAAAAAGACAGCGCCGCCTGCGCCGCTCCGACTGCGGTGCCACTTGACAGAGTGAGGCTGACAGGCAGTCAGGCCCGGCCGCAGGCACCATAGGAAGCTCCACTCCGCCCGACCCAGGGCTCGGACTCGGGCTAAGCCCCGGAAGACGGCGAACTCCGCTCCGCCCGACCCAGGGCTCGGACTCGGGCTAAGCCCCGGAAGACGGCGAACTCCGCTCCGCCCGACCCAGGGCTCGGACTCGGGCTAAGTCCCAGAAGACGACGAACTCCGCTCCGCCCGACCCAGGGCTCGGACTCGGGCTAAGTCCTAGAAGACGACGAACTCCGCTCCGCCCGACCCAGGGCTTGGACTCGGGCTAAGCCCCGGAAGACGGCGAACTCCGCTCCGCCCGACCCAGGGCTCGAACTTGGGCTAAGCCCCGGATGACGGCGAACTCCGCTCCGCCCGACCCAGGGCTCGGACTCGGGCTAAGCCCCGGAAGACGGCGAACTCCGCTCCGCCCGACCCAGGGCTCGGACTCGGGCTAAGTCCCAGAAGACGACGAACTCCGCTCCGCCCGACCCAGGGCTCGGACTCCACCCTGGCCTCAGCCGACGGTCTCCGCCTCGCCCGAACCAGGGGCTCGGACTCGACCTCAGCCACGGGAGACAGACTCGACCTCGGAGGAGCTTCCCCACCGCCCAACCTAGGGCGCAGACCGGCCACGTCAACAGGAGGCGCCATCATCACCCTACCCCGAGCTAACTCGGGCCACGGGAACAAGACCGGCGTTCTATCTGGCTCGCTCCGCCAGATAGGCAATGATGGCGCCCCGCATACTCTGTGACGACAGCAACTCTCAGCCCCCTTACGGAAGCAAGGGGACGTCAGCAAGGACTCAACAGCTCCGACAGCTGTCCCTCCGCCAGGCTCCAGCACTCCTCCGACGGCCACAACATCACACCAGCTGGGTGCCAAAATCTCTCCGACTGCCACAACGGCATGTACTTAGGGCGCTAGCTCTCCTCCGCTAGACACGTAGCACTCTGCTACACCCCCATTGTACACCTGGATCCTCTCCTTACGCCTATAACAGGAAGGACCAGGGCCCTCTTAGAGAAGGTTGGTCGCGCGGGGACGAGGACGAGACAGGCGCTCGCTTGAAGCCGCTCGCTCCCTCTCCCGCGTGGACGCTTGTAACCCCCTACTGCAAACGCACCCGACCTGGACGCGGGACGAACACGAAGGCCGCGGGATTTCCACCTCTCTCACGCCTGTCTCCGGCCACCTCACTTCCCCCCTTCGCGCTCGGCCTCGCGTCGACCCATCTGGGCTGGGGCACGCGGCGACATTCACTCGTCGGCTTAGGGACCCCCGGTCTCGAAACGCCGACAGTTTTAATTTTTAGATTAGTTTTTCTCTATAAATAATTATTTTATTCTCAATTCAATTGAAACCAACATGGATATTTATTTCGAGAATATTATTAAATGTTGATGCAAGGTTATTTTAAAGTTTTTTATTTTATTCTAATTCTATCCAAAAGTGATTTAGAATAGGAATATCTTTTCTATTGTTTTATTATTATGCATGTTTAATTTAAACTAATGTTAAATTATCCGTGTACGTGATTTAAGTTTGTTCTTTTCGGAAGCATCACCGTCTAAGATCTCAAATGCCTTAAGTGTAATCTATGGATTTCAGCATTATGCGTGTTTAATTTAAACCAACGCTAAATTATCCATGTTTATTTATTTAAGTTTGTTCTTTTATGAAGCATCACCATCTAAGATATCAAATTCCCTGTGTAAATCTCTAGATTCAAGCCATTGAAATTGTTCCGCTTAGAGGAGAAGATTGACATGATATTGACATTAGCTGAGATAAACAGTGACATTGACAATATGAAGCTCGTTTGCCCTATGTTGGGAGCAGAAAGAAGAGGCAGCTAATAATGCGGCACTAACAATGGTATATTACCTCAAACACGTTAAGTGAGAGATATCAAATAAAAAGTGCATCATGGTAATAACAAGCTATATGTTATATAGTCTATAAGGGAAACAATCATAGAATGTTATAGTGCCAAATAGTACCTTGATAAAATCCAGCAATAGTTCACTGCTTTATCTAAGGTATATGCTGGAACCACAATCAAAAGAATTGTTACTGGGGACTATAATAATGGCTCTAGCATAAGTGAGCATATTCTCGAGATGATAATTTTTTGCTAATTAGCTTAAGTTTTTCGATATGGAATCGAAGAACGACTTTGTTGTCCATATGATATTATTGTTTTTGCCTAAAGAGTTTTAAATGCGGTACAAGGTAGATTAGCATTTGCTTAATCGGCTGTCTAAGTCACAAGCACGGTAAAGGAATGGCAGTCAGTTAGGTACTACTACTACTGAAGCGACACACACTCACTGGTAGTAGCTGACAGTGACAGGCCATCGGCACGTCCACGTCAACGTCGGAGACGGTCGATCGAGTGTGTGTAGTGGAGCGCGCGCGCATTGTGCACGGTGCACTTTCAAGGAAACAGTGCAGGCGATGATCTCGGATGCCGATGGAGCAAGGTGGTGGACTTGTGGTGAAGACGCAGGTGAGGCCGCGCGTCTAGTGCTAATAATGGTGCGTGGTGACCGGTGACACATACCGATCAGCACCGGCCGGACGAACCGGTGTGCCGAGTCCACGTGCACCGGGGCGACGTATCAGCGTTGTCCACGCCAAAAGCAGATGATGGATATAGGAGAGGCTGCAGGCGACAACAATCTGCCTTCGAAAAATCAAAACGGTAGTGATGTGAGGTGCAGCAGCTAGTGAGCATCATCTGTCTCTGGATAATGCCGTTTAACCTAGATATGCATGCATGATGTTGAACACCAAAAGTGGCACACGATTCAGTTTTAGGGTCCAAACGGTCCGCGTTTCAGCGACCACGATCAGATTGACTCAGACGATTATTCTTATCTCGTGCGTGGTTATTCATCTAATGACGTAGGTAGGATCTGTTGGCTATTGCCTAGAAACGGGTCCAGACCTCCCCTATATATATGAAGGGATACGGCCGATTGAGAATCTCCGAACATATTCTAACCGAACCAATTTACTTTCTTTACAATTCCTGCCCTAGAAGTAGATGTAGCATAGCCATAGTTGTAGCTTTCCGCATATCCACCACCTCTATTCGACTCTACGTCGTCTAGATCCGTCTTAGATGACCTGCCGACACCAAAACGACCCAAGGATCTTACCCCTCTTTGGGGCAAGATCCACCTCACTCAAGATCTCTTCCTCGACTTGATTTCTTAATTCAAGATCTGATCCTCGGAGTGAAATTCAGTGCCCTAGGTGACTCTATGTTGTTTGGGACACCTCGGGTGACCTGCCGACCCGGAGCACCCCAAGGTCTCTTCCCTAGGGGCCAGGATTTTGGTTCACGTGAGGAGGAAGACGATCCTGCGTCATCGTGGATAGTCCGGCCCCAGCCGCAGTATGTCCGGAAGCGTGTAGGGAAGGCACCACTCCTGCGTCCAGGTCGCGGACCGTCCGCGTCTCCGTACAGGGCATTGCCAGGCGGTACACCCTTCGTGATTGGTGTCCAGATACTCACCAACACACTTTTTTGCGACTCCGCTAGTGACGAAGGTTGCATATCTACAAAATCATGCTTATATGGCCGATTCTAAAGACCTCAACGGTGCTAATCCAAACAGTGACACAAGGTTGACTAATTTGTCGGTCGTTGAGCAAAAAAATTAAAAGATGACATGAAGAAGCTGGACGAGGAGATCTAGCGACAACAAGATCAGGTGCTCAAGGTGGCGAAGAAGTGGTACCTCTCGCACTTCAGGTTAGATTGCCACCAGAAGGTCGTTCGGGAGAGAGAAATAAACGTGGATTATGTGTCAACCGTGCAGCAGCAGCTCCTTACAGTATGTGATGCCAAGTCTACCGATGATATTCATTCTATTAAAATTTCTATTGATAATCAGATTAAAAGTATCATGGAGGATATAGAGAAGATGATGCATGCATTAGGAAAAACTCACATGCCCATTTTTTATCACATAAATTGGGCACCGAAACAATTGTGCCAAACACATCGGCAACAAATGGGTTTCCAAGCCATATTCTGGTATGCTGGTGGACTCATCTCTAGGACAACCATCACCACATATTCATTAAACGGTAGGTCGACTTTAAGCATGGCTGGACCATCTGCACACGATCTCGGACTGTCCGGTCCTCCGTCAGATCGTCTGGCACCCTACGCCGGATAGTTCGGGGTCACGCAAGCCCATCACAAGTGTCGCAGGCGTTGCCCGGCACGACCGAACGTACAGTCCTGGAATAGTACTGGACCGTTCGGTCCGCTCGCAGACCATCCTACTACATAGGTTGGACCGTCCGGAGCACCAGAATCTACTTGTGATTGGCCTAGTACAGAAGACCGGCATAAAGATAGCTGACCGCCTAAACCCTAGGAGCCAAAAGGGTTACACGCTGTTGAGCTTGTTTGGCCTGCTAAGGCCAAATCTTCTACTCGCTATCACCTGCACCTGGCACAAAAGGGGAGAGTTAAGTTCAGATTTAATGTTGCTAAGTGTGATAATATATTTGATGAGTTACTTAAGCATGGTAACATTAAATTTTCACATACAAATACTCCGGTTGAAGAACTAAAAGGGTGTGTGTATTGTAAATGGCATGGCTCCTTTCTTCATAACACCAATGATTGTGTTTTCTTCTGTCGTCAAATACAATCGACTATAAATGAAGGCCGATTGAGATTTCAAGAGGTGAAGATTGACAGGACACATGTCCCTGTCGCCACATCAGAGCCGACGAGCAAAAAAGTCTTAGTTCGGCCATGTGCAGCCGATAAAAGCAAAGATAATAATATCATCATTGGTGATCCTCACACGCCAAATATGTCATGCAGAGTGGTTACTCGGAAGGCTTCGGGCAAAAGAAAGACCGGAGGCACCAGGGGGAAAGCACGATCGGACACCCGATCACGGTCACATGTCCTGCGTACGCCTGACGGTCCGTGCACTAAGGCCAGACAGTTCGAGACATGCGCGGACAGTCTGGCTATGAAGATCGGACGGTCCATAGACGACCAGAAGCAACATCGATCTCAAACCGTCAGACCACAATGTCCTAAAATAGGTACTAGAAAGCAAAATACTTCCAAGACGTATGGCCGACTCCGTAGAGGCGGCCCTACTTTTGATCAGTTGCTTGCTAAATATATGAATAAGAAGGCCGTTTCACACAACCGACCAATAAAACAAAGTCAAAAATACGATCTGTGCGAAAGCGAAGGCCGACTAAATCGGGCCGAAAAGTGGTGCAACCAAGATCGCATGGTCATCCTCCTCCAGGGATGTCATGGTGCTTTACAGTCTATTCATCGTCGATGTGTTGTCCTACTCAAGTGTGGGGTGGTACGACAATGAATCTCTATCACTGGTTCAATGCGTTTACTAATTCGGTTTGGGGGCACCACAAGTTTTTGGCTATTGACATGTTGATCAGGCAGAAATAGCCAAAGAGGTGCAATATGAAATGACCGCTTGTAACCCCTACTACGAGCTTTGATCATCAATGATGCCGGTAGCGCAAGCCGCTGATGACTGGATGTAGGGACGTTCTGCCCAAATCAGTATAAATCTTGCGCCCACCGTGCATACCGTTCGGAGCCTGGAACATGCACAATAAATTTACTTATCAGAGCGAGGTTCGAAACACTGAAGATCCCTCAAGAGCTCTATCAATTAATGGGGTTGTACATGTCCTAAGTGTTAGTAATGGGCTCTAAATTTTACATTACAAAATTTAAGATTCAAATCGGATTAGGATCATGCTCTATGTCTATTTATTTTTTAACTAAAATTTATTGAGAGCTCTAATTTATTGTGAAAAAACATTTGGATCATGATTAATTACCCCCTAGCCACTAGGCACTGGCATACGAAGAATGATCAACACATCATTCAAAAATCACGACAAGAACTAGCTTGCCAAACAAACGCTAATAAAAAAATGAAAGGTGTGACGCCCCGAATTTGAGAGTTAAAATTTTCTTTCTCCAGCACTCACCAAATTCGGGCGTTACCTTTCCTCTTTCTTTTTCTTCTCGCTAAGCCTTGTTTTTTTTTCAAAGTTCTAGCGAGAATTAGCTCGACATCTTGTGTAGGTGAACAACAACAACAACAACGGAGCCTTTTGTCCCAAGCACGTTGGGGTAGGCTAGAGATGAAACCCCGTATGAAAACCTCAGAGCTCAACCCCCAAAGAAAAAAGGGGAAACAAAGGCAAAGGAGAACCGAAAACAACGAAACGGGGGAACACATAAAAGAGATAAAACCCACAAGAACCAGCAAGGTCTAAATGGGCACAAGAAAAGGTCAAACGATTAAGGAGGAAAAGCGAAACTATAAATCAAGGTTCTGGCACGTGAATTGCACACTTCCACCCCTTCCTATCCACGATGAGCTCTTTATCAATATTCCACTCCTTCAGGTCCCTCTTCACAGCCTCTGTCCACATCAAGGTTGGTCGACCTCTACCTCTCTTCACATTCTCGGGACGCCTAATTATTCCGATATGCACTGGTGCCTCTTCAGGTCTTCGTTGGATATGTCCAAACCATCTCAAACGATGTTGCATAAGCTTTTCCTCAATTGGCGCCACTCCTACTCTCTCTCGTATGTCATCATTCCGGACTCGGTCTCTCCTTGTGTGGCCACATATCCAGCGCAACATACACATCTCTGCCACACATAGTTGTTGGACATGTCGTCTTTTAGTGGGCCAACATTCTGCTCCATACAACATAGCCGGCTGGATTGCTGTCCTGTAGAATTTGCCTTTTAGTTTGTGTGGCACCCGGGGGTCGCATAAGACACCCGCCGCTTGCCGCCACTTCAACCATCCAGCTTTAATTCTATGACTGACATCCTCATCGATGTCTCCATCCTTCTGAAGCATTGATCCTAAGTAACAAAAAGTGTCTTTCTTGGGTACCACTTGCCCATCAAGACTAACATCGCCATCTTCATACCCCATGGCACTGAAATCACACTGCATATACTCCGTTTTAGACCTACTAAGCCTAAAACCTTTTGCTTCCAGCGTCTGCCTCCACAATTCCAACTTTTGCGAAACACCACTCCTACTCTCCTCAATAAGTACCACATCATCGGCAAAAAGCATACACCACGGTATATCTCCTTGTATGTCCCTTGTGACCTCATCTATCACCAAAGCGAAAAGATAAGGGCTCAAAGCCGACCCTTGATGTAGTCCTATGTTAATTGGAAAGTCATCGGTGTCCCCATCACTTGTTCGGACACTTGTCACAACATTAGTGTACATATCTTTAATAAGATTAATGTACTTTGTTGCTACTTTGTGTTTTTCTAAGGCCCACCACATTACACTCCTGGGTACTTTGTCATAAGCCTTCTCCAAGTCTATGAAGACCATGTGCAGGTCTTTCTTTTGTTCTCTGAATCTCTCCATAAGTTGTCTTAGTAAGAAAATGGCCTCCATAGTTGATCTCTCGGGCATGAAACCAAACTGATTTTGGGTCACGCTCGTCAGCTTTCGCAGGCGGTGTTCAATGACTCTCTCCCATAGCTTCATTGTATGGCTCATGAGCTTAATTCCACGGTAATTAGTACAACTTTGAACATCTCCTTTGTTCTTGAAGATTGGTACTAATGTACTCCGCCGCCACTCGTCGGGCATTCTGTTTGTCCGAAAGATGGTGTTGAAAAGCTTAGTCAGCCATACTATCGCTATGTCTCCAAGGCATCTCCATACCTCGATAGGGATACCATCAGGGCCCATCGCCTTTCCTACCTTCATCCTTTTTAGCGCCTCCTTAACTTCATATTCTTGTATCCTTCGCACAAAACCCCTGTTGTTGTCATCGAATGGTTCGTCCAATTCTATTGTAGAACTCTCATTCCCTCCATTGAACAATTTGTTGAAGTACTCCTTCCATCTATTCTTGATCTCTTCATTCTTCACTAATAGTTGATTTGCTTCATCCTTGATACATTTGACTTGGTTGACATCCCTTGTCTTCCTTTCACGAATCTTGGCCATCCTATAGATATCCTTTTCTCCCTGCTTTGTGTCCAACCGTTGATAAAGGTTGTCAAAGGCTTGACCCCGGGCTCTACTAACCGCTCACTTTGCAGACTTCTTCGCTATCCTATACTTCTCTATGTTTTCTGCACACTTGTCATGATGTAAGCGTTTGTAGCAATCTTTCTTCTCCTTGATAGCCTTTTGGACATCTTCGTTCCACCACCAAGTGTCTTTAACTTCCCTTCTGTTTCCTTGACTCAACCCAAACTCTTCTGAAGCTATCTTTCGGATGCACATCGCCATCTTCCTCCACATGATATTTGAGTCTCCCTCTTCTGCCCAAGGGCCCTCCTCGATAACTCTCTCCTTGAAAGTTTGGGCCACATCCCCTTTAAGCTTCCACCACTTTGTTCTAGTGACCTTGTTATGCTTATTCCGTTATAAACGAATCTTAAAACGGAAGTCAGCTGCGACAAGCTTATGTTGGGTTACCACACACTCTCCAGGTATAACCTTGCAATCTAAGCAGGCATGCATGTCCTCTTTTCTCAAGAGGACGAAATCAATCTGGCTAGTGTGTTGGCCACTACTGAAGGTCACCAGGTGGGATGTCCTCTTCCTAAAGAAAGTGTTTGCTATAAACATGTCATAGGCTAGGGCAAAGTTCAGGATTTCCTCTCCTTCTTGATTCCTAGTCCCAAAGCCGAAGCCTCCATGCACACCCTCGAAACTGGTGCTAGATGTACCCACATGGCCATTGAGATCTCCTCCTATGAAGAGCTTCTCGCCAACTGGCACACTACTAACCATGTCCTCCAGGCCTTCCCAGAACTCCCTCTTTGAGTTCTCATTAAGGCCTACTTGAGGAGCATACGCGCTGATAACATTGAGAACCAAGTCCCCAATGACCAGCTTGACTAGGATGATTCTATCGCCTACCCTCTTAACATCTACTACTCCATCTTTAAGGCTCTTATCGATCAAGACGCCTACTCCATTCTTGTTTGTTGCAGTCCCCGTGTACCACAACTTGAAGCCTGTACCTTCCACTTCCTTCGCCTTCTGTCCTTTCCACTTGGTCTCTTGAACGCATAAAATATTTACTCGTCTCCTCACCGCAACGTCAACTATTTCTCGTAACTTACCTGTTAAGGAACCTACGTTCCAGCTACCTACACGGACCCTAGTTGGCTCGACTAACTTCCTTACCCTTCGCACCCGCCAAGGAAGATGCAAAGACCCTTGCTCATTTTCCACTACACCCGGGCGCCGATGTAGCGCGCCACTAAGGATGCGACGACCCGATCCTTGCTCATTTATCACCGGCTCCAGATCAAGAGACGGCGCGTCACTTAAGGGGTGACGGCCCGGCCCTTGCTCATTTAACACCATACCCGGGTTCCGATATGGCGCGTCGCTAAGAGGGTTACGCCCCAACGATTTTCTTTGTGGTTTCATCTCCATAAGATTTGGCTGGTTTTTACGTTGGTTTGCCGGACCTAACACAACCCTCCTCCTTTACCGGGCTTGGGACCGGCTATGTTGAAACGACTTAAGGAAGTCTTCCAATCAACATAGGCGGAGTTGTAGGTGAACCCTTGTTTTTTTCAAAGTTCTAGCGAGAATTAGCTCGACATCTTGTGTAGGTGAACCCTGGAAATATTTTTCTTTGGTTGTTGCATCATGCTGAGCCACACATCTATTTCCTTTTGTGTGTATTTGCTTGATTTCTATAAAGTATGCACTTAGTAGAAGGTTAGAGATAAAATAGATAATAGGAAAATAGGAAGAAAATAGAAAAGGGAAATCCCCCTCTCTCCTTTCAGCCCAGCCGAGCCCCCCCTCTCTCGCGGCCCAGCCGGCCCCGCGGCCCAACCGCGGCCTGGCGCCCCCTTCCCCCTCGCGGCCCGGTTGGCGCGCGGCCCACCTGGCGCAGCCTGCCCCCCTTGCTCTCCCTTTGGCCGGTCGGCTAGCGCGACCCAGCTCGCCCCCCTTCGCGGCCCAGCCGCAGCGTGCGACCCGCGCCCCCCACATGCGTCGCGCCCTGGTGGGGCCCACCCGCCAGTCAGCCCCCAAAACTGCCTCTCTCTCTCCTCTACCCCCACCCCCCCGCGCGCACGTTCTCTCCCTCTCCCCCCGCGTGGCTCGTCTCTCCTCCACCTCGCCCGCCGCTTGGAACCGCCGCCCGCCTGCGCCGCCCTCGCCCCCGCGCAGTGAGCCCCATCTCCCTCCTCTCCCTTGCCCCCCTCTTCTTCCCCGGTCCCGGCCCCTGCTTGCCGTGGCCATGGCGCGCGCCCTCCCCCTCGCGCCTAGTCCGCGGCGACCCCGGCGCACCCGCCCCAGCCCTGCTCCTCCCCGCGGCCCGACGCGGCCCGGCCATGGCGCTCGCCTGGCACGGTGCGACGCGCCCGGCTCCTCCCTGCGTGGCGCGCTCGCCCGACCCCCTCCATCCCCTGCTGGCGCGGCCCGGCGGCCAGGGCGCTCGCCTGGCTCGGCGGGGCAGCCCCGGCGTGCCCCAGCGCATGGCGGCCCCAGCTCGCCCGCCCCTGCGCGCGGCAGCCCCGGCTGGCCCGCCCATGCCCGCGACGGCCCCTGGCTCGCACGCCCCTCCTCGCGTGTGGCGTGCGCGTCCCGCCCGACGCGGCGCGGCTGGCCCCCGATGCGGCCCCGCTGCTCGTGCGGTCCGGCTCGGCCCCAGCGCGGCCCCACTGCCTGCTCGCGGCGCGCAGCACGACATACGCGTGGCTCAGCCCCGGCGTAGCTCGTTCGCGGCGCGTCAGTGCGGCCTTGCGCGCGCTAGTGCTCGCGTGGTGCGCGCGACGTCTTGGCGCGGTTCGCGGTGCTCCCGGCGCGACGCGTAGCGCTCCGCCACGCAAGTGACGTGCCCGTCTACCCCTAGACGCCCCGTCTACCCCCCGTGTATTCTATGCGCATGGAACGTGTTGTTTATTTTATGTAGTTGACCTCTACTTAAAACTGATCACGTTAATTATCTCACGTAGTTAATCAACGACTGTTTAATGTCGACCAATTGGAAATAGTTGTAACTCTATTAGTGCATGTTATTAATACCGTTTAGTATGGCTAGGTGGAGTTAGACAAAGTAATGATTAATTGCACACCTACACGTAATACGCTTCGACTATAGCTTTAGCCACTGCGAGCCCCTTCCTTTTCTCTTTCTAGCAATTGCGAATGCAAATCATATGTCATATGTTATGCATATTCAATTTATCTGCTCTCTTGTATGGTGTACTGTTTATTTCCTAATTCAAAGAGATGGGTGTATGTTTGCGCTCGCATAGATAACGGTCTGGTTGAGGAGTCCGAAGAACTCGCAGGAGAAGACCCTGAGCAGCAGCTGGTTGGTGGAGGCAAGTGTCCCTTGACCTATCTTTGTCCTATCCATTTTATAATTCACTTTTCGCATTTACATAGTTTATACCTAAGGATTGACTAGCTTTTGTTATCATGTCCTTGCTTACCTATTTGGGTTGGGTTATTTTTGGTTTAGCTTCATGCTAGTGCTTCACATTAATCAATGAACATGATGAGATTTATCTATGATACGTTGTTTCCCTTTTTATTATGATGATATACTTGTGGCAATTAAGGGGACTCGAGCGGTTTCTCAAGTGCCTCTCCGTAAGGACCTGTTCGTTGGATGACCGCCTAGGAAAACAGTGCAACCATGAGGGTGGAATGGGACGCCCTTATCTTAATAATTAGAGGAACCGGGGTGTAGTTTGCTTCGCCATCATGCCGTTAATGGGGCTCAGTGTATGCGGCTCGCTCTGCCAAGGTTGGTTCGCCCCTTGGGGAGGAGTGCGGTGCATTTAGGAAACCTAACGGGTGGCTACAACCCCGGGGAATCTTTGTAAAGGCTATGTAGTGATACCATGTTGGGTCACCTTGGTAGTGATCAATGGAGAGTCATGATCTCCGGGCAGAAAGGGAATCACGACTTGTGGGTAAAGTGCGCAACCTCTGTAGAGTGTTATGAAAACTGATATACCAGCCGTGCTCGCGGTTATGAGCGGCTAAGGGAACTCCATTGATTAGAGATACTTGATCAGAGATGTTCGGATTACAGGTGGTGATGAGGATGATGGTTTTGGTATTAACTATGGTAATGGTAAGTGGTATTCTTTTCGTTTGGAAAGGGTACTTTTGGGTTAACAACTTGGGTTAATACTAAAATTTTGCTCTCTACTAGTAATAATAATCTGACCAACTAAAAGGAACTGCTTGACTTACCCCCCACATAAAGCTAGTCCACTACAACCAAATAGAACATTTGAGTATGTTGATGTGTACTCACCCTTGCTCTACACACCAAACCCCCCCCCTCCCTAGGTTGTCCACGTTGCAACCACTGCTCAGGAGAAGATGAAGCCGTGGAGGAAGACTTCCAGGAGTTCCAAGATTACGACGAGTTTTAGGCGTGGGTTAGCGGCAACCCCCCAGTCGGCTGCCTGTGAAGGCCGCGTGTATCTACGTTTCGTTTTCACACTTCGATTATTGTTAAAGACTATGTGGATGTCTCAGACATTATGATGTAATCAACTATTATTACCCTTTATGTTATTATTTGAGCACTGTGATATGATGTCCAGTTATGTAACTGATGTGTATGTGAATTGCTGATCCTGGCACGTACATGGTTCACATTCGGTTTGCCTTCTAAAACCGGGCGTGACATAGGTGGTATCAAAGCCGTGCTGACTGTAGGACCGCTAACCTAGGGTAGATTGGTCGTTCTAAGGATTATAGACCCCTATTATCACCTTGACTTGGGTATCCCTTCAAAAGGTGGTCATATTGACCAAATCTATGTTCTACTATATATATATTATACCTTGCCAAATTTTTTTTGTTTATTCTAATTCCTTATGTATTTATGGTTTACTCGCCGGTCATATTAGTTTTGTTCTCACTCTTGTGCTTATGGTGTCTT
Organism: Zea mays; assembly: GCF_902167145.1. Lineage (NCBI taxonomy): Eukaryota > Viridiplantae > Streptophyta > Magnoliopsida > Poales > Poaceae > Zea > Zea mays. The sequence continues at coordinate 55,154,478 of NC_050100.1, read as the reverse complement.
TTGTAGATAGCTCGTCTTAGACACACAGCACGGAAGTCAGTCATCCCCTTCTTGCCCTCTCGTCTCGCTGAGCGTCCGCTTCGCCGTCCAGTGACTGGTTAGTCTAGCCACTTGGAGAGGATGCACCACCGCCTGCACGAGGAGCAGGAACGTCAATGACAGGAGCTAGAGCAGCAGGGCTCTTCTTTCTCGCTTTAGCAGGAGATAGAGTCTGTGAGGAGCTGCTCCCCTGTGCTCCCGCTAGAGGCGCCCCTGCACCACCACTGAGTGCCGCAGCCGCTGGAGTAGCTGCTGGAGGAGACCCAGATGACGGAGGCGGCGACAGCAGCCCAAGCTTCAGCACCAACCTTTCAGCCGACAGGAGCCGGAAGGATGGGTTTCTCGACCCATCACTTGCGACGCCGCTCGCGGGTGTCACTTCCATGACACGCTCGACACCCTACTACGCCAGGCACTCGACCGGCGTACTTGGTCCATCGAGTATCGCTGTGTTGTCTTCTAGCACAATCGCGGGGTTTACCCGAACCGTTGGTTGGCGACCTGCTTGGTACGCCGTCCGGAGAACAGTCTCTAGGGTGCGGAGATCTGAAAGGGAATTAGGCTTACACCTAGTTCCTAATTGATTTTGGTGGTTGAATTGCCCAACACAAATAATTGGACTAACTAGTTTGCTCTAGTGTATAAGTTATACAGGTGCCAAAGGTTCACACTTAGCCAATAAAAACACCAAGAATTGGGTTCAACAAAGAGAGCAAGGGATAACCGAAGTGTGCCCTGGTCTGGCGCACCGGATTGTCCGGTGTGCCACCGGACAGTGTCCGGTGCACCAGGGGACTTCACGCTGAACTCTTCACCTTCGAGAAAATCCAGAGGGGCTCCGCTATAATTCACCGGACTTTCCGGTGTCCGGTGCCCCAGGGAAGAGCAACTCTGGAACTCGCCAGCTTCGGGAATTTGCTCCGCTATAATTCACCGGACTGTCCGGTGAGCCAGCGGAGCAACGGCTATTCGGCGCCAACGGTCACCTGCTACAGCATTAAATGCGTGCCAGAGCGCGCAGAAGTCAGGCACGCGCGAAGTGGCGCACCGGACACTCTACAGTACATGCCCGGTGTGCCACCGGACATCCAGGCGGGCCCAGCAGTCAGAGCTCCAACGGTCGGAACCCAATGGCCTGGTGACGTGGCTGGCGCACCGGACACTGTCCAATGTGCACCGGACTGTCCGGTGCACCATGCGACAGACAGCCTCCACCAAACGGCTAGTTTGGTGGTTGGGGTTATAAATACCCCCAACCACCCCACATTCAAGTCATCCAAGTTTTCACACTTCCAACCACTTACAAGAGCTAGGCATTCAATTCTAGACACACTCAAGAGATCAAATCCTCTCCCAAATTCCACACAAAGCTTTAGTGACTAGTGAGAGAGATTTATTGTGTTCTTTTGAGCTCTTGCGCTTGGATTGCTTCTTTTCTTTCTCAATCTTTCTTGAGATCAAACTCACTTGTAATTGAGGCAAGAGACACCAATTGTGTGGTGGTCCTTGCGGGAACTTTGTGTTCCAAGTGTTTGAGAAGAAGAAGCTCACTCGGTCCGAGGGACCGTTTGAGAGAGGGAAAGGGTTGAAAAAGACCTGACCTTTGTGGCCTCCTCAACGGGGAGTAGGTTTGCAAGAACCGAACCTCGGTAAAACAAATCCTCGTGTCTCACTTCCTTATTCGCTTGCGATTTGTTTTTACGCCCTCTCTCGGACTTGATTATATTTCTAACGCTAACCCGACTTGTAGTTGTGATTAACTTTGTAAATTTCAGTTTCGCCCTATTCACCCCCCCTCTAGGCGACTTTCAATTGGTATCAGAGCCCGGTGCTTCATTAGAGCCTAACCGCTCGAAGTGATGTCGAGAGAACACGCCAAGAAGGAGATGGAGACCGGCGACAAGCCCACTACAAGCCATGGGAAGGCTTCATCGGGAGAGTCCCGCAACAAGGGAAAGGGGAAGGAGAAGAAAGCCTCTTCCCACAAGTCGCATCGGAGTGGAGACAAGATAAAGAAGATGAGGAAGGTGGTCTACTACGAGACCGACACTTCATCACCTTCCACCTCCGGCTCCGACACGCCCTCCATAACTTCCAAGCGCCATGAGCGCAAGAAGTTTAGTAAGATCCCCTTACACTACCCTCATATTTCTAGACATACTCCATTACTTTTCGTTCCATTAGGCAAACCGCCAACCTTTGACGGTGAAGATTATGCTAGGTGGAGTGATTTAATGAAATTTCATCTAACCTCACTCCACAAAAGTATATGGAATGTTGTTGAGTTTGGAGCACAGGTACCATCCGTAGGGGATGAGGATTATGATGAGGACGAAGTGGCCCAAATCGAGCACTTCAACTCCCAAGCCACAACCATACTCCTTGCCTCTCTAAGTAGGGAGGAGTACAACAAGGTGCAAGGATTAAAGAGCGCCAAGGAAGTTTGGGACGTGCTCAAGACCGCACACGAGGGTGATGAGCTAACCAAGATCACCAAGCGGGAAACGATCGAGGGGGAGCTCGGTCGCTTCCGTCTTCGCCAAGGGGAGGAGCCTCAAGATATGTACAACCGGCTCAAAACCTTGGTGAATCAAGTGCGCAACCTCGGGAGCAAGAAATGGGATGACCACGAGGTGGTTAAGGTTATTCTAAGATCACTTATTTTCCTTAACCCTACTCAAGTACAATTAATTCGTGGCAATCCTAGATACGCACTATTGACTCCCGAGGAAGTAATCGGGAATTTTGTGAGCTTTGAGTTTATGATCAAGGGCTCACGGAAGATCAACGAGCTTGACGGTCCCTCCACATTTGAAGCACAACCGGTCGCATTCAAGGCGACGGAGGAGAAGAAGGAGGAGTCTACACCAAGTAGAACACCCATCGACGCCTCAAAGCTCGACAACAAGGAAATGGCACTCGTCATCAAGAGCTTCCGCCAAATCCTCAAGCAAAGGAGGGGCAAGATTACAAGCCCCGCTCCAAGAAGGTTTGCTACAAGTGTGGTAAGCCCGGTCACTTTATAGCAAAATGTCCTATTTCTAGTGACAGTGACAGGGGCGACGACAAGAAGGGGAGAAGAAAGGAGAAGAATAGGTACTACAAGAAGAAGGGCGGCAATGCCCATGTTTGTCGTGAGTGGGACTCCGACGAAAGCTCTAGCGACTCCTCCGACGACGAGGACGCCGCCAACATCGCCGTCACCAAGGGACTTCTCTTCCCCAACGTCGGCCACAAGTGCCTCATGGCAAAGGACGGCAAAAAGAAGAAGGTTAAATCCAAATCCTCCACTAGATATGAGTCCTCTAGCGATGATAATGCTAGTGATGAGGAGGATAATTTGCATACTCTTTTTGCCAACTTAAACATGCAACAAAAAGAGAAATTAAATGAATTAATTAGTGTCATCCATGAGAAGGATGATCTCTTGGACTCCCAAGAGGACTTCCTAATCAAGGAAAACAAAAAGCATGTTAAAGTTAAAAATGCTTATGCTCTAGAAGTTGAAAAATGTGAAAAATTATCTAGTGAGCTAAGTACTTGCCATGAGACTATAGACAACCTTAGAAATGAGAATGCTAATTTGTTAGCTAAGGTTGATTCTATTGCTTGTAATGTTTCAATTCCCAATCTTAGAAATAATAATGATGATTTGCTTGCTAAGATTGAAGAATTGAACATATCTCTTGCTAGCCTTAGAGATGAAAATGAAAAAATGCTTACTAAGGCTAAAGATTTTGATGTTTGCAATGCTACCATTTCCGACCTTAGGAGTAAAAATGATATATTGCATGCTAAGGTTGTAGAATTAAAATCTTGCAAACCATCTACATCTACCGTTGAGCACACTACTATTTGCACTAGATGTAGAGATGTTGATATTAATACTATACATGATCATATGGCTTTAATTAAACAACAAAAATGATCATATAGCTAAACTAGATGCAAAAATTGCCGAGCATGAAATTGAAAATGAAAAATTTAAATTTGCTCGTAGTATGCTTTATAGTGGGAGACGCCCTGGCATTAAGGATGGCATTGGCTTCCAACAGGGAGGCAATGTCAAACTTAATGCCCCTCCTAAGAAATTGTCTAATTTTGTGAAGGGCAAGGCTCCCATGCCTCAGGATAACGAGGGTTACATTTTGTACCCTGCCGGTTATCCCGAGAGCAAAATTAGGAGAATTCACTCTAGAAAGTCTCACTCTAGCCCTAATCATGCTTTTATGTATAAGAGTGAGACATCTAGCTCTAGGCAACCAACCCGTGCTAAGTTGCCTAAAAGGAAAACTCCTAGTGCATCAAATGATCATGACATCTCATTTAAAACTTTTGATGCATCTTATGTTTTAGCTAACAAATCCGGCAAAGTAGTTGCCAAATATGTTGGGGGCAAACACAAGGGATCAAAAACTTGTGTTTGGGTACCCAAAGTTCTTGTATCTAATGCCAAAGGACCCAAAACCATTTGGGTACCTAAAGTCAAGAACTAAACTTGTTTTGTAGGTTTATGCATCCGGGGGCTCAAGTTGGATCATCGACAGCGGGTGCACAAACCACATGACAGGGGAGAAGAAAATGTTCTCCTCCTATGAGAAAAACCAAGATCCCCAAAGAGCTATCACATTCGGGGATGGAAATCAAGGTTTGGTCAAAGGATTGGGTAAAATTGCTATATCTCCTGACCATTCTATTTCCAATGTTTTTCTTGTAGACTCATTAGATTACAATTTGCTTTCTGTATCTCAATTATGTCAAATGGGCTACAACTGTCTATTTACTAATGTAGGTGTCACAGTCTTTAGAAGAAGTGATGATTCAATAGCATTTAACGGTGTGTTAGAGGGTCAGCTATACTTGGTAGATTTTGATAGAGCTGAACTCGACACATGCTTAATTGCTAAGACTAACATGGGTTGGCTCTAGCACCACCGACTAGCCCATGTTGGGATGAAGAATCTTCATAAGCTTCTAAAGGGAGAGCACATTTTATGATTAACAAATGTTCATTTTGAGAAAGACAGGATTTGTAGTGCATGCCAAGCAGGAAAGCAAGTTGGTGCTCACCATCCACACAAGAACATCATGATGACCGACAGGCCACTGGAGCTCCTACACATGGATCTATTCGGCCCGATAGCTTACATAAGCATCGGCGGGAGTAAGTACTGTCTAGTTATTGTGGATGATTATTCTCGCTTCACTTGGGTGTTCTTTTTGCAGGAAAAATCTCACACCCAAGAGACCTTAAAGGGATTCTTGAGACGGGCTCAAAACGAGTTCGGCTTAAGGATCAAGAAAATTAGAAGCGACAACGGGACGGAGTTCAAAAACTCACAAATTGAAGGCTTCCTTGAGGAGGGCATCAAGCATGAGTTCTCTTCTCCCTACACGCCACAACAAAATGGTGTAGTGGAGAGGAAGAATAGAACTCTATTGGACATGGCTAGAACCATGCTTGATGAGTACAAGACAACGGATCGGTTTTGGGCCGAGGCGGTCAACACCGCCTGCTATGCCATCAACCGGTTATATCTACACCGAATCCTCAAGAAGACATCATATGAACTCCTTACCGGTAAAAAGCCCAACATTTCATATTTTAGAGTCTTTGGTAGCAAATGCTTTATGCTTGTTAAAAGAGGTAGAAAATCTAAATTTGCTCCTAAGACTGTAGAAGGCTTTTTACTAGGATATGATTCAAACACAAGGGCATATAGAGTCTTTAACAAGTCCTCTGGACAAGTTGAAGTTTCTTGTGACGTTGTGTTTGATGAGACTAACGGCTCTCAAGCAGAGCACGTTGATCTTGATGAGATAGGTGATGAAGAGGCTCCGTGCATCGCGCTAAGGAACATGTCCATTGGGGATGTGTGTCCTAAGGAATCCGAAGAGTCTCCAAATGCACAAGATCAACCATCCTCCTCCACGCAAGCATCTCCACCAACTCAAAATGAGGATGAGGCTCAAGTTGATGAAGGTGAAGATCAAGCAAATGAGCCACCTCAAGATGACGGCAATCATCAAGGGGGAGATGCAAATGATCAAGACAAGGAGGATGAAGAACCAAGGCCGCCACACCCAAGAGTCCACCAAGCAATCCAACGAGATCACCCCGTCGACACCATCCTCGGCGACATCCATAAGGGGGTAACCACTAGATCTCGTGTTGCACATTTTTGTGAGCATTACTCTTTTGTTTCCTCTATTGAGCCACACAGGGTAGAGGAAGCACTACAAGATTCGGATTGGGTGGTGGCGATGCAAGAGGAGCTCAACAACTTCACTAGGAATGAGGTATGGCATTTAGTTCCACGTCCTAACCAAAATGTTGTAGGAACCAAATGGGTTTTCCGCAACAAGCAAGATGAGCATGGTGTGGTGACAAGGAACAAAGCTCGACTTGTGGCCAAAGGATACTCCCAAGTCGAAGGTTTGGATTTTGGTGAAACCTATGCACCCGTAGCTAGGCTTGAGTCAATTCGTATATTATTGGCCTATGCTACTTACCATGGCTTCAAGCTTTATCAAATGGACGTGAAGAGTGCCTTCCTCAATGGACCAATCAAGGAAGAGGTCTATGTTGAGCAACCTCCCGGCTTTGAAGATAGTGAGTATCCTAACCATGTCTATTATCTCTCTAAGGCGCTTTATGGGCTCAAGCAAGCCCCAAGAGCATGGTATGAATGCCTTAGAGATTTCCTTTTAGATAATGGCTTCAAAGTCGGACAGGTCGATCCTACTTTATTTACTAAAACTCTTGAGAATGACTTGTTTGTATGCCAAATTTATGTTGATGGTATTATATTTGGGTCTACTAACGAGTCTACATGTGAAGAGTTTAGTAGGATAATGACACAAAAATTCGAGATGTCTATGATGGGAGAGTTGAAGTACTTCTTAGGATTTCAAGTGAAGCAACTCCAAGAAGGCACCTTCCTAAGCCAAACGAAGTATACTCAAGATATTCTAAACAAGTTTGGGATGAAGGATGTCAAACCCATCAAGACACCCATGGGAACTAATGGGCATCTCGACCTCGACGAAGGAGGTAAATCTGTGGATCAAAAGGTATACCGGTCGATGATAGGCTCTTTGCTATATTTATGTGCATCGCGACCGGATATTATGCTTTCCGTATGCATGTGTGCAAGATTCCAAGCCGACCCTAAGGAAGCTCACCTTACGGCCGTAAAACGAATCTTGAGATATTTAGTTTATACTCCTAAGTTTGGGCTTTGGTATCCTAGGGGATCCACATTTGACTTAATTGGTTATTCGGATGCCGATTGGGCAGGGTGTAAGATTAATAGAAAGAGCACATCAGGGACTTGCCAGTTCTTGGGAAGATCCTTGGTGTCTTGGGCGTCAAAGAAGCAAAATTCCGTAGCTCTTTCTACCGCCGAGGCCGAGTACATTGCCGCAGGACACTGTTGCGCGCAACTACTTTGGATGAGGCAAACCCTTAGGGACTACGGTTACAAATTAACCAAAGTTCCTCTTCTATGTGATAATGAGAGTGCAATCTGCATGGCGGTTAATCCCGTTGAGCATAGCCGCACTAAGCACATAGCCATTCGGTGTCACTTTTTAAGGGATCACCAACAAAAGGGAGATATCGAGATTTCATATATTAACACTAAAGATCAATTAGCCGATATCTTTACCAAGCCTCTTGATGAACAAACTTTTAACAAACTTAGGCATGAGCTAAATATCGTTGATTCTAGGAATTTCTTTTGTTGATTCGCACACATAGTTCATTCATATACCTTTGATCATATCTCTTTCATGTGCTATGACTAATGTGTTTTCAAGTAAATTTCAAATCAAGTCATAGGTATATTGAAAGGGAATTGGAGTCTTCGGCGAAGACAAAGGCTTCCACTCCGTAACTCATCCTTCGCCGTCGCTCCAAGCCACTCTCCATCTTTGGGGGAAAGAGCATGAGTCCAAAGCAAAAGGACTCCGTCCTTGGTATAATCTTCACTCATTTATTTATGACCAAAGGGGGAGAAAGTAATTCTAAGGGCTCTCATGACTCCGTTTTTGGCGATTCATGCCAAAGGGGGAGAGAGTATTAGCCCAAAGCAAAAGGACCGCACCAAACCACCTATTTTTAAAATGATTTTTAATTGGAAATTTCAAATTGGTATCTTATTTTGTTCCAAAGGGGGAGAAAGTAGTATTTCAAAATTGATATATCAAAACCCTCTTGAACACTAAGAGGAGGATTTCATCTAGGGGGAGTTTTGTTTAAGTCAAAGGAAAAGCATTTGAAAAAGGGGGAGAAAATTTCAAATCTTGAAAATGCTTCGCAAAATCTTATTCATTTACCTTTGACTATTTGCAAAAGAGCTTTAAAAAGGATTTACAAAAGAATTTGTAGAAACAAAACATGTGGTGCAAGCGTGGTCCAAAATGTTAGAAATAAAGAAACAATCCATGCATATATTATAAGTATTAATATTGGCTCAATTCCAAGCAACCTTTGCACTTACATTATGCAAGCTAGTTCAATTATGCACTTCTATACTTGCTTTGGTTTGTGTTGGCATCAATCACCAAAAAGGGGGAGATTGAAAGGGAATTAGTCTTACACCTAGTTCCTAATTGATTTTGGTGGTTGAATTGCCCAACACAAATAATTGGACTAACTAGTTTGCTCTAGTGTATAAGTTATACAGGTGCCAAAGGTTCACACTTAGCCAATAAAAACACCAAGAATTGGGTTCAACAAAGAGAGCAAGGGATAACCGAAGTGTGCCCTGGTCTGGCGCACCGGACTGTCCGGTGCACCAGGGGACTTCACGCTAAAATCTTCACCTTCGGGAAAATCCAGAGGGGCTCCGCTATAATTCACCGGACTATCCGGTGGACACCGGACAGTGTCCGGTGCCCCAGGGAAGAGCAACTCTGGAACTCGCCAGCTTCGGAAATTTGCTCCGCTATAATTCACAGGACATGTCCGGTGTGCACCGGACTGTCCGGTGAGCCAGCGGAGCAACGGCTATTCGGCGCCAACGGTCACCTGCTACAGCATTAAATGCGCGCCAGAGCGCGCAGAAGTCAGGCACGCGCGAAGTGGCGCACCGGACACTCTACAGTACATGTCTGGTATGCCACCAGACATCCAGGCGGGCCCAGCAGTCAGAGCTCCAACGGTCGGAACCCAACGGCCTGGTGACGTGACTGGCGCACTGGACACTGTCCGGTGTGCACCGGACTGTCCGGTGCACCATGCGACAGACAACCTCCACCAAACGGCTAGTTTGGTGGTTGGGGTTATAAATACCCCCAACCACCCCACATTCAAGTCATCCAAGTTTTCACACTTCCAACCACTTACAAGAGCTAGGCATTCAATTCTAGACACACTCAAGAGATCAAATCCTCTCCCAAATTCCACACAAAGCTTTAGTGACTAGTGAGAGAGATTTGTTGTGTTCTTTTGAGCTCTTGCGCTTGGATTGCTTCTTTTCTTTCTCAATCTTTCTTGAGATCAAACTCACTTGTAATTGAGGCAAGAGACACCAATTGTGTGGTGGTCCTTGCGGGAACTTTGTGTTCCAAGTGTTTGAGAAGAAGAAGCTCACTCGGTCCGAGGGACCATTTGAGAGAGGGAAAGGGTTGAAAAAGACCCGGCCTTTGTGGCCTCCTCAACGGGGAGTAGGTTTGCAAGAACCGAACCTCGGTAAAACAAATCCTTGTGTCTCACTTCCTTATTCGCTTGCGATTTGTTTTTACGCCCTTTCTCGGACTTGATTATATTTCTAACGCTAACCCGACTTGTAGTTGTGATTAACTTTGTAAATTTCAGTTTCGCCCTATTCACCCCCCCTCTAGGCGACTTTCAAGATCTGCTCAGAGCACTACTCTATCTCTGAGCGGGACTCAGCTGAGGCGGCCATGCAAGATGTCGCACGGCGTGCGCTTTCGCACTACTGCTCAGTGCTCGGCGGGGTAGCCGATGGTCTAAAACTAAAGTATTACCCCCGCCGTCCATCTGGCAGCATTGGAGGCGTATTTGTCTCATCTGTTGGTGAGGACAATCCTAGGTTGAGCAGCACAGTCAACCTAGCCGCCATGCTAAACACAGAGCTGGACCATGCCCTAGACGAGCTGAGCAGGGCTCATGCTGAGATCGCCTAGTTGCGGGCTGAGCGCGCGGAGCGTCGTCACCTGGAGGATGGCTCCCCCGCTCCCGTCGGAACTCAACAACCGTACCGCTCACCTTGGCGTGGACACCTGGCTTATGGCAACCCCGACTGCAGGACCAAGATAAATTTAGAACCATAGATCATCAATGTTGGGTCCTGTAATGAAAGTTTAAAAAATAGAAGTCTTAGTCTTAGTCTCGGTCTTACTTTTAGTTAGTCTTAGTTAGACAGGGTAGTTTGCTTATCCTGTGCTTTTATGGTTGTCATGATGAACTATGTTGGATTTGGATCTTTGTAATGACTGTCACCGGAGTGTGGGCATCCCCTGCACCTTGGTTTACCTATCAAATGTTAATGAAGTTAGTTATCTAGTTGGGAAGCCTTCTTATTCCACTTTCCTCTTTATCTGAGAAGATGTGTTTGCCTGTGTTGGAAATCAGTGAAGATGTTCATCTGTTCAGTATTGTGGAAGGATTCTATACTCTTTTCTTATGCTGCAAGTTGCAAGATCAGTTCTGATGTGTGATTGCATTCTGCAGATGTTAGAAAACAGGCGTAGAGGAGGAAGGCGTGCTCAGCAGGAGCAGGCAATCCCGTAGGATGAGGTACCCCAGCAGCAGCTGCCACCACCGCCCCCGATGACCATCGAGCAGATGTTCCTGATTTAGACTCAGGCAGTTCAAGCCATCGGTCAGACTCTGGCCGCCATTCAGCAGCAGCAGCATCAACCCCCACCTCAGCCTTAGATGCCTCAGATGCCCAGGGATAAGCATGATGAATTCATGAGAGGTCATTCCCTAGTGTTTGCTCACTCTTCTGACCCCATGGATGCTGAAGATTGGTTGCGTACTGTGGAGCGGGAGTTGCACACTGCTCAATGTGACGACAGGGAGAAAGTTCTATATGGTCCCCGTCTATTGAGAGGAGCAGCCTAGTCTTGTTGGGAGTCCTATCTCGCCACCATGCCAACCCCAACACCATCACCTGGGAAGAATTAAGAGATAGCTTCCATCAGTACCATGTTCCAGCAGGCCTGATGACAGTGAAGAAGGAGGAGTTCCTGGCACTCAAGCAGGGGCCTATGTCAGTCAGTGAGTACCGAGACAGGTTTCTGCAGCTGTCTCGCTATGCTCCTGAAGATGTCAACACCGATGCCAAGAGGCATTATCGCTTCCTGAGAGGCTTGGTCGACCCTCTGCATTATCAACTGATGAACCACACCTTCCCCACATTTTAGCACCTAATTGACAGAGCAATCATGACAGAGAAGAAGCGCAAGGAGATGGAGGATCGTAAGCGCAAGATCAGTGGGCCTCAGCCTGGGAGCAGCCATCGCCCTCGTTTCTCAGGCAACCCACCTCAGCAGTTCAGATAGAACCAGCGCCCACCTCAGCAGTAGCAGTTTCAGAAGTAGTACCCTCAGCATCAGCAGCAGAATCGCCAGAACAATCAGTCAGGAGGAGGTCAATTCTAGAGGCAGAATCAGCAGGCACCTCGTCTTCCTGCCCTAGCAACCCAACCGAACAGTCAAGCAGCTCTAGTTCAAGGCGGAAGCATATCATGTTTCCATTGTGGAGAGCAAGGCCATTGGGTGATGCAATGTCTGAAGAAGGCAGCCCAGCAGCAGTCAGGCCCTGGTGCCCCAGCAAAGCAGAATGTGCCCTAACTTGGAGCAGGCAACCGCTCCCAGACGCGCTACAACCATGGGAGACTGAACCACTTGGAGGCTAAAGCAGTTCAGGAAACCCCCGGCATGATAGTAGGTATGTTTCCAGTCGACTCCCATATTGCAAAAGTGTTATTTGATACTGGAGCAATGCATTCTTTTATTAATGCATCATGGGTAGAAGCACATAATCTTCCAATAACTACTATGTCAACACTCATTCAAATTGATTCAGCCGGTGGTAGAATTCGAGCTGATAGTATTTGCCTGAATGTAAGTGTGGAAATAAGGGGATAGATTGTCTCGCTAATCTCATAGTAATGGGTACTCAGGGAATAGATGTTATCCTAGGGATAAACTGGCTAGTTAAGTACCAGGCAGTTATCAGTTGTGATAAGAGGACAATCAAGTTGATGTCCCCAATAGGAGAGGAGGTGGTGACCGAGTTAGTCCCGCCTGAGCCAAGGAAAGAGAGTTGTTATCAGATGGCTATTGATAGCAGTGAAGCAGATCCACTCGAGATTATCAAAGTTGTGTTCGAGTTCCCAGATGTGTTTCCAAAGGACTTACCAGGTATGCCACCTGAGCGAAAAGTTGAGTTTGCCATATAGCTTCTTCCTGGAACCGCCCCTATCTTTAAGAGAGCTTATAGAGTATCTGGACCAGAGTTGGTTGAACTCAAGAAGCAGATCGATGAGCTGTCAGAGAAAGGTTACATCTAGCCAAGAACCTCACCTTGGGCCGCCCCTGTCCTATTTGTGGAGAAGAAAGATGACACTAGGAGGATGTGTATCGATTATTGAGCCCTGAATGAGGTCACGATCAAGAACAAGTACCCCTTGTCCAGAATAGAAGATCTGTTCGACCAGTTGAGAGGAGCCAGCGTGTTTTCAAAGATAGATCTGAGGTCAAGTTATCACCAGCTCAGGATACGACCCTCAGACATTCTGAAGACGGCATTCATTACCAAGTATGGGTTGTATGAGTTCACTGTGATGTCTTTTGGCCTAACAAATGCACCAGCCTTCTTCATGAATCTGATGAATAGTGTATTCATGGATTATCTCGACAAGTTTGTGGTGGTATTTATTGATGACATTCTTATATAATCTCAAAGTGAGGAGGAGCATGCAGATCATTTGAGGATGGTATTGCAGAGATTGTGAGAGCACCATCTGTATGCAAAGTTGAGCAAGTGCAAGTTCTAGATTGATGAAGTCCTCTTCTTGGGTCACATAATAAGCAAAGAAGGATTGGCTATGGATCCGAAGAAAGTGGCAGATATTCTGAACTGGAAAGCGCCAACGGATGCTCGAGAAATCAAGAGCTTCATTGGAATGGCCGGATATTATCGACGATTCATTGAAGGGTTCTCGAAGATTGCGAAATCGATGACAGCTTTGCTAGGTAACAAAGTTGAGTTCAAGTGGACCCAGAAATGCCAAGAGGTCTTTGAAGCGCTAAAAGAGAAGTTGACTAGAGCACCTGTCTTAGTCTTGCCTGATGTGCACAAGCCCTTCTCAGTGTATTGCGACACTTGCTACACTGGTTTGGGATGCGTGTTGATGCAAGAGGGAAGAATTGTGGCTTACTCGTCCCGACAGCTGAAGGTTCATAAGAAGAATTACCCAATCCATGACCTAGAGTTGGCAGCAGCGGTTCATGCACTGAAGACATGGAGGCACTATCTGTACGGACAGAAATGTGATGTTTACACAGACCACAAGAGTCTGAAATACATATTCACTCAGTTAGAGTTGAATATGAGGCAAAGAAGATGGTTAGAGTTGATCAAAAACTATGAATTGGAGATTCATTACCATCCAGGCAAAGCGAACATAGTGGCAGACGCTTTGAGCAGGAAGAGTCAGGTCAATATGATGGTCGCTCATCCGATGCCTTATGAGTTGGTCAAAGAGTTTGACAAGTTGAGCCTCGGATTTCTGAACAATATGCGAGGAGTGACAGTTGAGTTAGAGCCTACCCTAGAGCGGGAAATCAAAGAAGCACAGAAGAATGATGAGAAGATCAGTGAAATCAGGCAACTGATTCTAGAAGGCAGAGGTAAAGAATTTCGGGAAGATGCAGAAGGTGTGATATGGTTCAAAGACCGCTTGTGTGTTCCCAATGTCCAGTCCATTCGGGAATTGATCCTCAAGGAAGCTCATGAGACAGCTTATTCTATACACCCTGTAAGTGAGAAGATGTATCAGGATCTGAAGAAGAAGTTCTGGTGGTACAAAATGAAGAGGGAAATTGCAGAGCATGTGGCTATGTGTGATAGTTGTCGACGGATCAAGGTAGCACATCAGAGACCAGCCGGGTTGTTGCAGCCGTTGCGAATTCCTCAATAGAAATGGGATGAAATCAGGATGGACTTCATAGTCGGATTGCCTCGCACTCGAGCCGGCTATGATTCCATTTGGGTAGTGGTGGACCGCTTAACCAAGTCGGCCCACTTCATACCTGTCAAGACCAACTACAGCAGTGCAGTATTGGCAGAGTTGTACATGTCTCAGATCGTTTGTCTTCATGGTGTGCCAAAGAAGATAGTGTCAGACAGAGGAACGCAGTTCACCTCTCATTTCTGGCAGCAGTGGCATGAAGCCTTGGGTACCCATCTGAATTTCAGTTCAGCCTATCATCCGCAGACAGACAGTCAGACCGAAAGAACCAATCAAATCCTCGAAGACATGTTGAGAGCTTATGTGTTGCAAGATCAGTTCGAATGGGACAAGAGGTTACCTTATGTAGAGTTCTCCTATAACAACAGTTACCAGGCCAGCTTGAAGATGTCACCATTTCAGGCGCTTTATAGAAGGAGTTGTAGAACTCCATTGCAATGGGATCACCCTGGAGAAAAGCAAGTGTTTGGGCCAGACATTTTGTTGGAAGCTGAAGAGAACAGTAAGATGGTTCAAGAGAACCTGAAGATAGCGCAATCAAGACAGCGAAGTTATGCGGACACAAGAAGAAGAGAGCTGAGTTTCGAAGTTGGAGATTTTGTCTACTTAAAAGTTTCGCCTATCAGAGGAGTCAGAAGATTCGGAGTCAAAGGCAAGCTAGCACCACGCTACATTGGTCTGTATCAGATTCTCGCAAGGCGCAGAGAAGTGGCCTATCAGCTCAGTCTGCCAGAAAATTTGTCTGCCGTGCATAATGTCTTTCATGTGTCTCAGTTAAAGAAATGTCTGTGTGTGCCAGAAGAGCAGTTGCCAGTGGAGGGTCTCGAAGTCCAAGAAGACTTGACCTATATTGAGAAGCCAACGCAAATTATTGAGACTGCAGACAGAGTCACCCGGAGGAAAACTATCAGAATGTGCAAAGTCAGATGGAGTCATCACTCCGAAGAAGAGGCAACTTGGGAGCGTGAAGATGATCAGATGGCTAAATATCCTGAACTCTTTGCTAGCCAACCTTGAATCTCGAGGGCAAGATTCTTTTAACGGGGATAGGTTAGTAACGCCCCGAATTTGAGAGTTAATTTTTCTTTCTCCAGCACTCACCAAAATCGGGCGTTATCTTTCCTCTTTCTTTTTCTTCTCGCTAAGCCTTGTTTTTTTTCAAAGTTCTAGCGAGAATTAGCTCGACATCTTGTGTAGGTGAACCTTGGAAATATTTTTCTTTGGTTGTTGCATCATGCTGAGCCATGCATCTATTTTCTTTTGTATGTATTTTCTTGGTTTCCATAAAGTATGCACTTAGTAGAAGGTTAGAGATAAAATAGATAATAGGAAAATAGGAAGAAAATGGAAAAGGGAAATCCCCATCTCTCCTTTCAGCCCAACCGAGCCCCCCCCCTCTCGTGGCCCAGTCGCGGCCTGGCGCCCCCTTCCCCCCACGGCCCGGTTGGCGCGCAGCCCACCTGGCGCGACCTACCCGCCCCCCTCGCTCTCCCTTGGGCCAGTCGCCTGGCGCGGCCCAACTCGCCCCCCTCGTGGCCCAGCCGCGGCCTGCGCCCCGCGCCCCCCACGTGCGCCACGCCCAGCGCGGGCGGTTGCAACCGCCGCCGCCGTGCCCTGGTGGGGCCCACCCGCCAGTCAGCCCCCAAACCCGCCTCTCTCTCTCCTCTACCCCGTCGCGCGCACGTTCTCTCCCTCTCCCCCCTGCGCGGCTCGTCTCTCCTCCACCTCGTCCACTGCTCAAAACCACCGCTCGCCTGCGCCGCCCTCGCCCCCGCGCGCTGAGCCCCATCTCCTTCCTCTCCCTCGCCCCCTCTTCTTCCCCGGTCCCGGCCCCCGCTTGCCGTGGCCATGGCGCGCGCCCACCCCCTCGCGCCCTACCTGCGGCGGCCCCGGTGCGGCCCGGCCATGGCACTCGCCCGACCCCCCTCCCTCCCCTGCTGGCGCGGCCCGGCGGCCAGGGTGCTCGCCCGGCTCGGCAGCCCCGGCTTGCCCCAGCGCGTGGCGGCCCCAGCTCACTCGCCCCGGCGCGCGGCAGCCCCGGCTGGCCCGCCCTTGCCCGGGACAGCCCCCGGCTCGCCCGCCCCTCCTCGCGCGTGGCGTGCGCGTCCACGGTGGCGCGGCCCGGCCGTGGCGTCCCGCCCCGCGCAGCTCGGCTGGCCCCCAGCGCGGCCCCGCTGCTCGCGCGGTCCGGCTCGGCCCCGACGCAGCTCATTCGCGGCGCGTTAAGTCGGCCTTGCGCACGCTAGTGCTCGCATGGTGCGTGCGGTGTCTTGGCGCGGTTCGCCGTGCTCCCAGCGCGACGCGTAGCGCTTCGCCACGCAAGTGGCGTGCCTGTCTACCCCTAGATGCCCCGTCTACCCCCCTGTATTCTATGCGCATGGAACGTGTTGTTTATTTTATGTAGTTGACCTGTACTTAAAATTGATCACGTTGATTATCTCACGTAGTTAATCAACGACTTTGTTTAATGTCCATCAATTGGAAATAGTTGTAACTCTATTAGTGCATGTGATTAATACCGGTTAGTATGGCTAGGTGGAGTTAGACGAAGTAATGATTAATTGCACATCTACACGTAATACGCTTCGACTATAGCTTTAGCCACTGCGAGCCCCTTACTTTTCTCTTTCTAGCAATTGCGAATGCAAATCGTATGTCATATCTTATGCATATTCAATTTATCTGCTCTCTTGTATGGTGTACTGTTTATTTCCTAATTCAAAGAGATGGATGTATGTTTGCGCTCGCATAGATAACGGTCTGGTTGAGGAGTCCGAAGAACTCGCAGAAGAAGACCCTGAGCAGCAGCTGGTTGGTGGAGGCAAGTGTCCCTTGACCTATCTTTGTCCTATCCATTTTATAATTCACTTTCCGCATTTACACAGTTTATACCTAAGGATTGACTAGCTTTTGTTATCATGTCCTTGCTTACCTATTTGGGTTGGGTTATTTTTGGTTTAGCTTCAGGGTAGTGCTTCACATTAATCAATGAACATGATGAGATTTATCTATGATACATAGTTTCCCTTTTTATTATAATTATTATGATGATATACTTGTGGCAATTAAGGACACTTGAGCGGTTTCTCGAGTGCCTCTCCGTAAGGACCTGTTCGTTGGATGATGACCGCCTGGGAAAACAGCGCAACCATGAGGGTGGAATGGGACGCCCTTAGTTTAATAATTAGAGGAACCGGGGTGTAGTTCGCTTCGCAGTCGTGCCGTTAATGGGGCTCGGTGTATGCGGCTCGCTCTGCCAAGGTTGGTTCGCCCCTTGGGGAGGAGTGCGGTGCATTTAGGAAACCTAACGGGCAGCTACAGCCCCGAGGAATCTTTGTAAAGGCTACGTAGTGATACCCAGCTGGGTCACCTTGGTAGTGATCAATGGAGAGTCATGATCTCCGGGCAGAAAGGGAATCACGACTTGTGGGTAAAGTGCGCAACCTTTGCAGAGTGTTATGAAAACTGATATATCAGTCGTGCTCATGGTTATGAGCGGCCAAGGGAGCTCCATTGATTAAAGATACTTGATCAGAGATGTTCGGATTACAGGTGGTGATGAGAATGATAGTTTTGGTACTGACTTTGGTAATGGTAAGTGGTATTCTTTCCGTTTGGAAAGGGTACTTTTGGGTTAACAACTTGGGTTAATACTAAAATTTTGCTCTCTCTACTAGTAATAATAATCTGACCAACTAAAAGCAACTGCTTGACTTACCCCCACATAAAGCTAGTCCACTACAGCCAAACAGGACATTTGCTGAGTATGTTGATGTGTACTCACCCTTGCTCTACACACCAAACCCCCCTCCCCAGGTTGTCCACGTTGCAACCACTGCTTTGGAGAAGATGAAGCCATGGAGGAAGACTTCCAGGAGTTCCAAGATTACGACAAGTTTTAGGCGTGGGTTAGCGGCAACCCCCCAGTCGGCTGCCTGTGAAGGCCACGTGTATCTATGTTTCGTTTTCGCACTTTGATTATTGTTAAAGACTATGTGGATGTCTTAGACATTATGATGTAATCGACTATTATTACCCTTTATGTTATTATTTGAGCACTGTGTGATGATGTCCAGTTATGTAACTGTTGTGTATGTGAATTGCTGATCCTGGTACGTACATGGTTCGCATTCGGTTTGCCTTCTAAAACCGGGTGTGACAAAAGGTATAACATCCACAATTATTAGGTTGAAAATAGAATAGCTTGGGATGGTTTGGCGAAGAAAATGCTAGTCGAACAAGGAACAAAATTGAAATAGATACATGTTAACCTTAATATATCAGGCACAACAAATATTTTATTCTTATAGAGTAAATATAACTCGATTCTTATCGAGCTATTCTTCTAAGGGATCCTACCATCCTCAAATATATAGGTAGGTGTTGGAGCGAAGGCCGAACCTGTTCTCAATCAAACTCACCCGACTGTAACCGACTTTGTTTGGCATCGACAACAAAGCCTCTGGCCCCCTCCGCACCCCGAGAAGAGGGGGCTCGTCGTTGCCCGTCAACAACATTTAACTCTATTATAAATATTACAGACATCATAGGCTTACACATACGACAACGACTATTATACAACTAGACCTTATGTGCAAGCGAGCCTTCCAGTTCATTAGAATATAATATAACTATATGTCACATTTAATACTTAAAACATTCTACCACTAGCTCACGTAGATTTATAAAAAAACCTAACAAATTATGGTTATATCTACCGATTTTTTTGCAATTTGGTCCTTTTCTGAAACAATTTCACATTTGGACCCCTAAATGACTTAATGTCATTTTTGGACCCTTTACTCGGCGCCATGGCTCATGGCGCTGAGGTAACACATCTCGGCGCCATGTCCTATGGCACCGAGGTACCTAGTGAGCTGGCAACTAGATACGTGCTGGCAGCTGATGTGGCCTAGCTCGGCGCCACGATCTATGGCGTCGAGCTAGGAGATGGCGTCAGCAAGCTTCTTTTCGATCTGTGTGGGGGGGCGCTGACCCGGTGCTCATGCCTGCTCGACGCGGATGTGGGTGCAGCGGGAGGTGTCGAGCGTTCATTCGAGGCGCCACTTCGTTTACCATCACTACCGGAATCGTGTTCTTTGCCGAGTGTCTAAGACACTCGCCAAAGGCTATTTTACATTCGGCAAAAAATACTCGGCAAACATTTTATCGGCAAATGGTTCTTTGCCGAGTACTTTTTTCGGACACTCGACAAAGACTTTGTCGAGTGTCGAAAAACACTCGGCAAATTAATAATCGAAAAAACCAAAAAACAGCAAAACATTTTTTAAAATTATAGGAACAACTCTCCAACCACTACCTACTACCATACTCATTGCCCTATCATTTTTCACTATTGTTTTAAATCAAATTTATATGTTTTGTGAATAGTGAGATTCGAACTCGCAACCCTCCAACCACTACCTATTACCATATCCATTGCCCTATTATTTTCACTATTATTTTAAATCAAATTTATATGTTTTGTGAATAGTGAGATTCGAACTCGCAACCTCTCTCTCGCGCATACCCTTCTCTACCACTACACTACTACATCAATTATGTCTATATTACGTTTTAATTTCTCATGTACTATAACAAAACGAGAGTAATTTGATTATTTAAGGCACTAAATTAATTCATTTGAAAATGTGACCAGCTATAAAGTCGCATAACTTTTCGAGATCTACAAGTTCTATTTTGATAGTTTCTACATCAGAGGATGTTTACAAAATTTGAATATCAAATTTGGAAACTTCACACGAATTTTTCAATGATAAGATGATTTCAAATCAAAAAATATCAATTATAAAGTTTCATTACATTTTAAGACCTACAACTTTTATTTTAGTGGTTTTTCCATCCAAGATAGTTTGAAAAATTCAAATTTTAAAATTCAAACATAGTTTTGCATGACAAGATGATTTCAAACCAAACATTGTCAACTACAAAGTTTCATAGCTCTTCAATACCTACAACTTTCTTGTTGGTGGTTTTTTTTCTTTCGAGGTCGTTTTCAAAATTCAAATTTTAAATTTTTTAAATTCAGACGTAGTTTTTGTTGACAATATGACTTCAAATGAATTGTCAACTACAAAATTCTATAACTTCTCAAGATCTACAAAGTTTTTTGGTTGTTTGGTCATTTGTTTATTTCACATGATGGTTCTACATAATATGCACAAATCTTATACATCTCTCTCGTAGTTTCATAAACTACGAGAGAGATATATGTTTTATGAACAAATTTATTTTTACTTTGTCAAATGAAGAAATGTTCAAAATATAAATTGTACATCATGATGAGTTATACAAAGTTGTAGTTGAAAACCTTTTCATTTAAATTAATTTACTGCTTTAAAATATGATTTTTAAATTATCTTTGACTAGTGTTGAAAAAAAACACTCGGCAAATAGCTCTTTGCCGAGTGTTATATTTTTGATACTTGGCAAAGAGCTTCTTCGCCGAATGTTTTCTTTTACGAGGGTTTTTTGCGTGGCATTCGATAAAGAGCTTTTTTTGCCGAGTGCCTAAAAACACTTGGAAAAATATTTTGTACTCGACAAAGAGCAAAATTATGGTAGTGCATGTTTAGTAACACAATGCGGCAATGAACTAGCTAGACGCCTAGTAGTAGACTGGTGTTAGCCCACTAGAGGCTCGTCGCCCAACAAGCTCACCTGCGCTGCGTTGTGCTGCTGTTCGTGGTGCCTCTGTACATGCAATGCGAGGTCCTCCACATCCCGACGTGGCAACGTGAAGTGTTTATGTACTTAAACCGATTTGGGTAGTCTAAGCAGCACGTAAACAACTTGTGCCGTTGCCGAAAAGGAGCTTGCCGACGCCATCTTCCAGTTCACATCGGAGCTTGCCGTTGCCGACGACCTGTGGCGCCGAGCTAGGCCACATTAGAGCCTGCCGACGCCATATTTTAGCTCGGCGTCACAGATTATGGCACCGAGGTAGGCCACATCAGCTGCCAGCGCACCTAGTCGCTAACTCACCAGTTATTTTAGCGTCATAGGACATGGTACCGAGATGTGTTACCTCAGCGCCGAGTAAAGAGTAAAAAATGATATTAAGTCATTTAGGGGTCTAAATGTAAAATTGTTTTAAAAAGACCAAATTTTAAAAAAATTGGTTATATCTACCGTTATATTATGATCTAACCAATTAAAAGACTCGTTTTTACGCTTGTATATAAACTTTGATTGTACAGAGTCGCCGCCCTGAATTACGTGTAGATGTAGTGTACACTGTTAAATATTCTGACGTGAAAACGGCCGGCCAGTAAGGCTACTAAAGGCAACGACGGTTATGCAAACAGTCTTTTTTTGCAAGCGTTCAAGCAAACCATCTGGTTCATTAGATCGTAATCTAACCGTAGGTCACATTTAACACTTAAACCTTTTCACCACCAGCTCAATAATCTTTATAAAAAACTCCTCTAACAAATCATGGTTATATCTGTGGTTGGATCGTAATCTAATGGAACAGATAGTTTGCTTGCATGCTTATAAAGAAGGACTGCTTGCATGCATAGCAGTCGTTGCCAATAAACTAAGCTCAGATACTCGCTCGCTAGTTTGGGAAGTTGCAGACGCGGCGTATCTCACCAGTAGCCGCCGTCTTGGCCCCGATCCTCCCGAGCTTGGTGATCGCCGCCACGAAGTCGGTGAAGAAGGCGCCCTGGTTGGACGCGTAGGAGTCGACCGCGCTGCGTGATCTCTGATCGCTGTACAGCACCTGGTCGGTGCCCAGGAGCCCCCTGCCTCCTTGCAGGTTCCGGTAGAAGGCGTTGTCGAACCTCACCGGCGAGGGGTCGAAGAACGCGAAGCCACCGCTGGGGTTGGAGCCGCAGGTGCCGCGCAGCTGGGACGCGAGGCTCGGGTCCATGCTCGGGTCGCCGATCCTGTACTGGAAGAAAGGGCAGTCCGCCGCGCCGAGGGTGTGCGCGCCTGGTCGAATCGAATCGGCGGCCGGGCCGGCGTGCAAAGGTCAGCATAGCACTCAGCGGGCTGGCAATTACAAGAGACCATGATGGATGGGATGAGCAGCCGGCGGCTTACCTAAGAGGGCGACCATTTCGTTCTGGGAGAAGCCGAGGCCGGAGAAGAAGGCGTTGAGCTGGTCCAGGGTGAAGTTGACACTCGGCAGCCGGACGCTGTCCCTAGTCGACACCCTGCCGTCGAACCGGCCGAGCTCCACCTGGTAGTACGGCCCGCCACTCTGCAACCGGCGGTGCAAGCAGAGTGTTTAGAGTTAGTTGCGTGCACAGCATGTATGCAATGCAACTGACTACAAGATTCCATTCTTTTTGAACCAAGCAGCAACGACTGACGGCATGGAGGCTGACGATTATACATGCATACATACCAGGAAGACGGCTTCTCTGGCGACGAGGGCCATGATGTCCGCGCACGACACCTTGTACTGGCACTGCTGGTTGCTGTCCACGGCGGCCTTGGCGCTGAGAATGGCCTGGAACCCTTCCGGCTTGAGCGACTGGTTGGCGGTGTTCCGCCACTCGTCGTCGCCGTTCGAGTTGACGATCATGATCGACGCGTCGCAGCCCTGCATCCGCGCGCGTGCACCATTGAGCGACTGGGTTGGCTGTGCGTACGTGCCCGTACGTGCGTAGCGTTAGCGCACGTACCATGACGGCGCAGTCGTGGAAGAAGAGCCTGAGCGCGGCGGGCGCGGCGATCTGGGACTGCACCATGGACTGCTGGACGGAGCGCCGGACGATGGCCTCGAGGTTGGGGCAGGTGCTGGCGTAGTAGTCCGGCGTCAGCTGCTGCGCGACGGCGGACGGTGGCATGAGCGCCGCGGACACGACGACGGCGACAAGCAGGACCAGCCCAAGGCTCGCCATCGATGAATGATATGAGGGTGCAGCTTGTCGATCTCTCCGAGAAAGCGCGTGGCAGCTAGCCGTGGGCAGTTTTTTGGTTCGACCGAGAGGCTGGCCGAAAGCGATAAAAAAGAATGGTGCGTTGGAATCGGAATGGAACGGCGGTTGCATTGCATTGCATGGGATTTATAGGCGTCGCCGGCCGGACGTACTGGTGGCCCGCGCATGGCTTTCTCCTCCTTCACAACTGTAGAGGTATAGCAGCAAACACTGTCACTCTCATTGCCCCTTAGAACAGTGGCGGAGCCCCTTAAAAATAACACCCCAGACCACTTTACAAATATAACAATGTACTACTTGTCATTTAATTTTTCGCACTTTAGGGTAGTAACATTTAAAACAAATCAGTGGAACTGTGCCAGATAGGGAAAGTGAATCAGACATTCGGGAACAATTACTCACAATACAGGAGAATCACAGGCACATGACAGCAGGCAGTCAACACTCAGCACACAGCGCTCGCCGCTCAGGTGGTCGCTGCCCATTGGCTAGGGAGGCGCTCCGCCCTCGCCTATAAATAAGAAAAGAAAGGGAATCATGTTGGAGAAGTTGTATAGTTTGGGAGAAGATGTAATGGCAGGGGCGGATTTGGGCAGTGGCGTGGCGCTAGTGCAGGCCGCGCGCGTCATTGCTATATGGTCACAGGGACGCTGGAGGCAGACTAGCGGAGGTGGAGGTCGGACTGGTGGTGGCGGATGCCCGAGTCAGAGCCCGCCCGCCCGCCTCGGAGGTTGCTGCCTTGTGCCCTTGTCGGATTCGTAGAGCCTGAAGACGTGGAGAGCGATAGAGGACTGAATGGAGGCGACCGCGCCGCTGGCAACATAGAAAACACAGTCGCACAAGTTTGCAAAATAATTGGAAGAGCCTATGTTCTCATGACGGAAGTTTTCTGAGATTAAGATGGCTATTGCAAGATGGTGTGATAGTAGTGATCTGGTAATTTGCACAATGGCATTTTCTATGAGACATAAGTTTGATAAATATTGGAAAATGAACAATTTAGCTTTGGCTGTGGGAGCATTTCTTGATCCTAGATACAAACATAGGATGATTGAGCCATATATGTCTAAGATGTATGGCAGTGATAAAGTCGAGTTAGAGAAATTGGTATTCATGAATGTTATCAATGAATTATTTGCATATTATTCAGCAGTCATCAATGCAAAATCAACCACAAAAGGTTCTAGTTCAAGAGAGAGTGAGTTTGTTCCACATAAAAATACTTGTTTGGTGGATGAGGAGGATGAGGTTGATCTTGATGAGTTGTATGCAACAACAAGCAATGACAAGAAGGTGTCAGAGTTAGATTTGTACATGAGCGAGGACCTAGTGAAGGTCAATGACAATGAAGCAACGTTTGATATCCTATCATGGTGGAAAGGACAAATGACAAATTTGCCTATTCTTTCTACCCTTGCTCGTGATGTGTTGTCTATGCAAGTGTCTACTGTTGCTTCAGAGTCTGCATTTAGTTCCGGTGGATGCATTGTTGATGCATTCCGTTCAAGGCTCAAACCAGAAATTATCGAGGCATTGGTTTGTTGTAAAGATTGGAAGATTGCTTCGGAGAAAGGTATTGTTATATTTATAGCTTTATGATTCACATCATCATTTATTACTAATAATATGTTTTCTATTAATTTCAGATTTGGAGATTGAAATTAAAACGTTAAGTGAAGCTATGAATGACGTTGACTTGCAGGATGATGCTGCAATTGGAACTTGAGAAGTTAAAGTTCAAGTTACCATGGACTAAGTTCAAGTTACCATGGACTATTGTTTGGTCTGTTTGCACTTCTTCTGCTGCTACTTGTTACTTCTTGTTGTAATGTTGTGGACTTATTCACTTGTTTTGACTGGAGCAGAGGCTTGCTGCCAGTTTGGTTGTTGGAACTATATTTTGCTGTTTGCACTTCTTAACTTGTGCTGTTCTGGGTCAGACATGATCAAATAACTCTATCTATTGTGATTTGTGTCGTTTCATTTTGTGATGTGAAAGCGTCGAACACTTGAACATGTTAATTAATGTCAACTATCTACTATCTGTTATATGCTTATGGACTTATGAATTATGCCTAAAAGGGGATATATTGCCGATTTTTTTTTTAAAAAAATTGCGTTGTTGGTTCTATAAGGTTATTAGTAACTTTGAACTATATGATGTCAATTTTATTGGTTTACTTTCTTATATTTGAGCTATCATATACATGATTATGAAAATTTCTTATTTTATTTGTTTGTTGGACGGTTTGACAATTGATATTATTGGGACGAACTACCCGACAACTATCTGTTGTCTACCCGAGGAATATCTATTATCCTTTCATACCCCCCGAATCAATACCCAGTCCCGTCCTATATCCGTTCCGAATATCTGTATCCGGTCCCGTATCCGATAGAAATGCATTAGGGTAGGATACAGGATGACTCTGTATCCGACTGTATCCGTCCCGTTTCACCACTACTTGAGCGAGTGAAGGAGGCCGCCAGCGCCAGGCTTAATCCGTGCAAGTAGGAGGCCTTTTGGGCCACATTTTCAAGCTGAAATGTATTTTGGGCTAGATTTTTTGATTGAAAAAGACCTATATACAAGGGAATTTTTGGGCTGCGCCCGGGCCACAGCCCAGGTGGCCCGGGACCCAAATCCGCCCCTGCCTTAGAACCAGAAGAATTCCTTTTAAGTTTCTATTTATTTTTTTAATGTAAACTCTCCTAGCTGTCTTTGACTTTTTTTAACTTTACTCTTTATTTACTTTATACTCGCTCTGTTTCGTTTTATTTGTCGCTAGATAGTGCAAAATTAAACTATCCAGCGATAACTAAAAAGAAACGGAGGGATGATTGATTTTTCTTCTCTTCTTCTATCTCTATCCTCTATAATCCAGATAGACACCGCATTTGCCTCCGCGGCCACTCGCTCTGCTCAGCTAGTCATGGAAACGGAATAATTATTGGAGACTCGCTCTCATCTCATGACTGCGTCCACAGGGCCACCACCGTTGTCACGTACTTTTCCTGACGACCGGACTGACCACGGAGCGGCGTCGTTGATGTCCCCCCTGATGGCTACTGTGTCCAGTCGTCGCGCCGCTGACAGCGTGCGAGTGCCCCTTCCTACAGGCTGCTGCTGCCGGACGCAAGTTTTGTTTCGTTGCGACGATGGATGATGGCCCTGTGCGCGACCTCACGCGCCGGTCGTCGATCGTGATGCGTCACGCGTTCTGTTTACACGACTGAAAACAATATTTTGACATCGTTTATACCGTGTACCGGATAGGAAGGGAACCGTGCCCAAGCTCATTGGGTTAGCTCTCAATCTATGTGGATTGAGTGAGATTAGACGGATTTAAATCCCAAGCAACTCAAATGTCTTCTTCAATTTATGTATAACGGGAATAACCGAATAAGGGCTTTACGAGGTGTTTGGGTTTTAGAAACTAATTTTTAGGCACGGTTTGGTTTAGGGTGACTAAAGTTTAGTTACTTTTAGTCTCTAAAGAAGAAAACATCATGACTAAATTTGGGTGACTAAACTTTAGTTCTTTAGTCACCAAGGGGTAACTAAAATGGACCAAAGTAGGATTTTTATCTTATTTGCTCTCTCCATTTTCTTCTTGCATCAAACATCCACTAATTAATAAGGGTAATACATCAATTATTTTTTTACAGCAATTAATGCTATTTAATCCGGTTTAGTCACTGGAACCAAACGGTGTACTTTAGCGAACTAAAGTTTAGTATAGTGACTAAAGGAATCAAACATGGCCTTAGTCCCTCCATTCTATTCCATTTTAGTCTCTAAAATACTAAATATAGAAACAAAATTTCTAATTTAGTTTTTATATTTAGTAATTTAGAGACTAAAATAGAATAAATGGATAGACTAAAATTTAGTTCCTAGAAACCAAACACCCCTTCGGTCGGAAAACGTATAGTAGACAGATAGGAGCGATCTAGAAGAGGCCATGTGTGTTTGGAGAAGGTCTAAGGCTACCTCCATTAAATTCTTCATCCCACCTCCTATTTCATCTTATATTTCAAACTTCACTGTATAAACAGTATAGTCTAACTATAAAATTGTGTTTTGCACGGCCATATATACGATCTGCTGCTGACGGCCTAAGACTATTCACAAAGTTACTCAGTCGGGAGCTTTGACCCTTACGATTGCATCCTTGCTAGAGGTTTCAGAAGCTTGCACATTTATCGATATATCACTGTAGAAATACTGACGTTGTCATAGAACCTCGAATGACAGTTTGCATTTCTATCACATTTTAGCTTGGTTGTGCTTGATAGGCTGGTTTATACGATTGGAATCTAGATTGTACAATTCGTTTATGATAGAGACAAAAATACACCTAGACAAACTTTAATTGCACATATAGATGATTTATTTCTTCTATAGGTTTTTAACTAGGTTGAAAATTAGAGAACTTACTTTAAAATAGATTGTAAAGCTATATAATTCAGTCCCTCTTAGATGTCATAGTCCCTTCATCATGCTTAGTGGCAGAGGACGAAAAAACATTTTAGGTATGGCTCTACCCAACCTTCGATGTGTGCAAGGAACGTCTGAGAGGCATGTCGGAGCCTACAATGCTGGTCGAGGCAGCAACAGTTGGCAGCGAGACCAACCATTACAGACAGTGAACAAAGAGCCCGCTGCAACCAAAAATGGCTACAACAAAACAAAACCCTACGACGAAGGGAGAGGAAGTAGGCACTGGAACTCAGAGCCTGCACATGACAAAAGAAGAAGAGACGAGAGGATGTTAACTTGATGCGGCAGCAGCGACGCAGGGTGGTCTGGTGCCATGTGTAGGATTACGGGGATGCTACACTAGCGCAAAACAAAATTTTCAACCCCATAATACCAAGAACTACTGCGGTTATAGGTCATGGAATTACCACTAGACGCGCAGAGCAGCGGAAGACGTCTCGATGTAGACGAACGCGTCGAGCAGTGTCGTGCAGTCGCCGGCGTCCTTCACGTCCTCGCACGGTTCGTCCAAGTGCTCCAGATGCAGCACCTCCGAGGTATCCACACGTACAGGGAGGAAGCGCCGCGTACCGAACTGTTAGGTTCGCGACGGCGGCTTGGCGAGGGCGAGCGGCGGCTGCTGGTTTGCAGGTGGCGAATTAGGTTATATCTTAACCGCGCCCCTGCCCCTCATTATATAGGCGTTATGGTGGGCTTCTGACGCCGAGGCCCATCATTAACCCTAAAGCCCAGTCTAATTTCGGATCTAATCCGAATTAGGCTTCCTTCCCCTTAAGTGTGTGACCCTATAGGTTCACGTACAAATAGACATAGCCCGAGTACTCTTACTTGGTCCAATAATTGACAGCGGCCTCTAGCAAGACATGTCAACTCCTATGTGTACGTAAAGATCATATCAGACGAACCATTGCGACATTACGTACATGCTGTTCCCTTTGTCTCACGATATTTGGCCTGGCTCTAAGCTGACCTCTCTTTCTCGATACTGTGAATTGGAATCCTTTCAATGGTTAACTCTTAACCCTAGCACGGCCATGCATTTCTTGATCCAATCACTCGAGGGGCCCAGAGATATCTCTCTCACAAAGAGAGGGACAAATTCCATCTTGACTGACCATGCCTCAAAGCATGCTTCCTGACAAACCCAAAACTACCTTTATAACTACCCAGTTACGGGATAGCGTTTGATAGTCCCTAAGTAAGTCAATTCACATCTTGAGAACATGCGACAATCTCAGGTCTAAGGATACAGTATTCATGTTGCAAGAAGAGAACTATATTACAATATCTCACGTTGGGTCGGTCCAGCCTCATGTCATACATGCGCCCACATTATTAGTTTAACATCTCCATGTTCATGACTTGTGAAATGTAGTCATCAACTAATACATATGCTAGTCATCGACTCTGACTAGGGACATCATTTAGAATAACCATATAAGTAATGAATCTCACAAACAATTCACATAATTGCTAATCAATACAAGGTGCCTTCCATGGATATTCAATTAAGCAATATATATATCATGGATACAAAGAAATATGCTCATCTCTATGATTATCTCTAGGGCATATTTCTAACAGTCTCCCACTTGCACTAGAGTTAATCTAGAAGATATCTAATACCCATAGATCTCACATGTGCCTCATGCTTAGGTTGTGGAAGAGGTTTTGTCAAAGGATCAGCAACATTCAAATCCGTATGTATTTTGCATATCTTTATCTCACCCCGCCTAATGAATTCCCGTATGAGGTGAAACTTCCGCAGTACGTGTTTGTTTTTCTGGTGGTTCCTTGGCTCCTTAGCTTGCGCAATAGCCCCATTGTTGTCACAGTAGAGGTTCAATGGGCTAGATGCATTAGGAAACACACCAAGCTCGATGAGGAACTTTCTTATCCAAACACCTTCCTTCGCAGATTCAGAAGCTGCAATGTACTCGGCTTCTGTTGTAGAATCAGTCACAGTCTCCTGTTTGGAACTCTTCCAACTAACAGCACCACCATTTATTGTGAACACAAAACCTGATTGCGATTTTAACTCATCTGGGTCAGTTTGGAAGCTAGCATCGGTGTAACCAGTTACAACGAGCTCCTCCTTACCCCCATATACCAGGAACATATCTTTAGTCCTTCTTAAGTACTTAAGAATGCCTTTTACCGCTGTCCAGTGATCCTCACCTGGATCAGCCTGGTATCTACTCGTAGCACTTATAGCGTATGAAACATCTGGGCGTGTACTTATCATGGCATACATGATTGAACCAATTGCTGAGGCGTATGGTACCTTACTCATGCGCTCCCGCTCATTAGCCGTTGCAGGACATTGCATCTAGCTAAGGTGTTTACCATGTGACATAGGTATGAACCCTTTCTTGGACTGTTCCATGTTGAACCGTTTCAAAACCTTGTCAATGTATGTATCTTGACTTAATCCTATAAGCCTCTTTGACCTATCTCTATAGATCCTTATGCCCAAAATATATGCTGCTTCCCCTAAGTCCTTCATAGAAAAACTCTTTTTCAGTGAAGCCTTGACGGACTCCAGCATAGGAATGTCATTCCCAATCAATAATATGTCATCCACATACAAGATCAGAAATACAACAGCGCTCCCACTTTCCTTCTTGTAAACACAAGCTTCTTCTTCATTCTGATGAAAACCAAGCCCTTTGATCACTTCATCAAAACGAATGTTCCAACTCCGAGATGCTTGCTTCAACCCATAAATGGATTTCTGAAGTTTGCATATCTTTCCAGCATTGATCGGATCGACAAAACCCTCGGGCTGTATCATATACACGTCCTCATCTAGGTTTCCATTAAGGAAAGCTGTTTTGACATCCATCTGCCAAATCTCATAATCGAAATATGCGGCAATAGCTAGAATGATCCGAATAGATTTAAGCATCGCTACTGGCGAGAATGTCTCGTCATAGTCAACTCCTTGAACTTGTCGAAAACCCTTTGCAACAAGTCGAGCCTTATAGATGTGAACATTTCCATCCATGTCTTTCTTCTTCTTATAGATCCATTTGCATTCTATAGGTCTAACACCATCAGGCGGGTCAACCAAGTTCCAAACTTGATTTTCTCCCATGGAATCTATCTCGGATCTCATGGCGACATGCCATTTCTCGGAATCTGGGTCCATCATCGCTTCTGAATATGTTGCAGGTTCGTCGTTGTCTAACAACAACACTTCCCCATTGTCCAACAATAGCACTTCTCCTCGTGCCTCGCGAAGCCTTGCTGACCTTCGTGGTTGTGGTGGTGTTTCTCTTGCCATAGACGTCTCAACTTGTTCTGCTACATTAGCATCACTTGTTGAATCTTGTCCCACTGGCTCATCCTGAACTTCTTCAAGATACACCTTTTGTTTACTTTTCTCTCTTTTGAGAAACTCTTTCTCTAAGAACACACCGTTCCGGGCGACAAACACGTTTCCCTCTGACCGGTGGTAAAAGTAATATCCTAAAGTTTCCTTTGGATATCCCACGAACATGCACTTGTCCGATTTTGGAGTGAGTTTATCCGACTGTAGTCGCTTGACGTAAACCTCACAACCCCAAATCTTCAGAAAAGACAAACTGGGAGTCTTCCCAGTCCACATCTCATATGGTGTCTTAACTACGGACTTAGACGGTACCCTATTTAGTGTGAAAGCTGCTGTTTCTAGAGCGTATCCCCAAAACGACAAAGGTAGGTCCGACTGGCTCATCATTGATCGAACCATATCCAATAAAGTCCGATTACGTCGCTCAGACACGCCATTCCTCTGAGGCGTTCCAGGCGGCGTAAGCTGTGGAACAATTCCACAACTCTTTAGATGATTGCTAAACTCATGACTCAAATATTCACCACCACGATCTGATCGCAGTGCTTTAATTTTCTTGCCACGCTGATTTTCTACTTCATTCTGAAACTCTTTGAACTTTTCTAAGGATTCAGACTTGTGTTTCATTAAGTAGACATACCCATATCTACTAAAATCATCAGTGAAGGTTATGAAGTATTGGAATCCTCCCCTAGCTGTCGTACTCATTGGTCCGCACACATTAGTATGTATGAGTTCCAATAAATCTAATGTCCTCTCCGGTAAACCCGTGAAAGGCGCCTTGGTCATCTTACCAAGTAAGCAAGCTTCACATGTCTCGTATGATTCAAAATCAAACGAAGTTAAAAGCCCATCAGAATGAAGCTTCTTCATGCGATTCTCACTTATATGACCCAAACGACAGTGCCACATGTAGGTAGGACTTAAATTATTAGGCCGAGGCCTTTTAGCACTAATATTACAGATAGGTGCATCATCAAGATTTAAAATGAATAACCCATTCATAATGGATGCAAAAGCCACAAACATGCCATTCTTAGAGATCACACAACCATTGTTTTCACTCGCAAATGAATAACCATCCTTCATCAAACATGAAGGAGACATAATGTTTTGACTCATACTAGGAACTAGATAACAATTATTTAACTCCAAAATAAATCCTGATGGGAGGTGGAGTTGCATCGTCCCGACGGTCAACGCAGCAACTCTTGCATTATTGCCTACCCGGAAATCAACTTCTCCTCTTTTCACGCTTCTACTTCTTATCATTCCCTGCATCGAATTGCAAATATTGGCAACCGATCCGGTATCAAATACCCAAGAATTAATATAAGAATCAGCAAGAAAAATTTCTGTAATGTGAATAGCAAGTGTACCTGCTGCGGCTGTACCCTTACCGCCGCGATCCTTAATAGAGGCCAAGTACTGCTTGCAATTCCTTTTCCAGTGACCAAGTTCTTTGCAATAAAAGCACTCTGCATCTGCAGCTGGTCTAGCCTTGGGCTTTTGATTTGGCTTGGATACTGTATCCTTTGCCTTGCCCTTCTTCTTTTGAGTTTTACCCTTCTTCTTAAAGTTGGGTTTGTTTTGGACCGCCATCACATGGCCGCTGCTGCCAGCGCTTTTCTTTATGTCCCCCTCTGCAGTTTTCAGCATGCCACATAGTTCATTGAGGCCCCTCTCCGCCCCATGCATATGGTAGTTCGTGATGAAGTTTCCATAGCTGGGCGGAAGAGATGCCAAAATGAAGTCAGTGGCCAACTCTTGGCTTATTGGGAAGCCTAGCTTCTCCAACCTCTGACTGTAACCAACCATTTTGATTACGTGTGGCCCAACTGCTGCGCCTTCTGCTAGCTTGCATTCCAGAAAGGCTTTGGACACATTGAACCTTTCAGTCCTAGCCTGAGTCTGGAACATATCCTTGAGCGCCACGATCATATCGTGTACCTCATGGTTTGTCTCAAACTGCATCTGCAGCTCAGGCTCCATGCAAGCAAGCATTAGGCAACTCACTTCAAGATTAGTATCCATTGCTTTCTTGTAAGCGGTTTTAGCTGCAGCAGTTGCATTTTCACCAGGATCCTCTGGTAGTGGGGTGTCTAGAACGTCTTCCTTTTTTTAGCCCTGAGAACAATTCTCAGGTTACGGATCCAATCCGTATAGTTTGTTCCATTTAACTTATCCTTTTCAAGAATTGATCGCAAAGTAAATGTTGGTGTGCTAGGTGCCATTTATCTACAACAAAATAATGCAAAATACTAAGACAAAAATATCCATGACAGAGTAAATCATATTAAACATTTAATAGTCTACTCCCACTAAAATCAATATCCCTCGATTGATACTTAGTGATTCAGAACCCACAACTAACAAGTCTACTAGTGAGCTTTAGCATCACCGCTAGAAGACAAGGTAGATCGGTAAGCAACTCCTTGCTAATCATATCATATATATGACTCCTGTTGTTGGGTGACATCTCTATGTCTCGGCTCCCAACCTTATGCCTCAAAGTCCTTAACCATTAAGCTGACTTTGTTTAAGTTAACCAACCCTTTCTGCAGTTCGTATCCGATACAAACCTATCTAGTCAAGGAAAACTGGTGGCACCCTAATTTCATAGACCCACCACCAATTGTACAAGACTTATGATAGTGCAAGGTTTGGAGAGGCATTAAAGCTTAAACATTTATGAGGGATCGTCCTACTTATAACATCGCACGCAAGGACATATATGCAATATAAACAAGTAGAACAATAAGAATGGCATTCACACAACAGTTGTGATTCGGTATGGCTTGCTGTCACATGGTGATCCCCATCTCCAATAATCTGTCCATCACGATGATCTCCATCTCCATGATATAGGTCTGCCATCCTCCAGGTGATGAGTCCTTCAAGACCTATCTAACGTATGCTGGTAAACAAATTACATATACGCTTTGGATCATCACATGTTGACACGCAGGTCATTACATTAAATTTGGACAATACATGTGGCTCCAGCCGTATTGCCCTGGTCACGACACGCAGGTCATGAATAATTTATTAACATGCATCATATACACAATAGCCATACCGATCACAAGATGTCCTGCAAAAACAGGTTAGACAAACACGTTTCTATACGTTCGCCACTTTAGCAGATAGCCACGGCGGTCCCTGAAAACCTCACAGGATTCCATGCATCGTATGTATGGAAATTCCACTGGAAATCTCATGCGGTTGATCAAATCAACCCAAATCCGAGACTTTCGACCCGAAGAAGATTACACTCATGACGTTGATCTGTTACGTCAATCTGCTGGTTGTGTACGCAGTTAGCCCCGATGGTGATTCCAGCCGGTAGGGGCAAGTCGCGCATACAACAGAGACGGACGAACTGATCTCTCCAGTCATATCCGATGTAATCTACTTCAACCCTTTATTACCAATTGATCTAATCAAACCGTGCACCAAGTAGATCCATCTCATGAACCTAGATCCAGACCTAAAACTACGCAGAACTTGCCCCTGATGCCACTGTAGGATTACGGGGATGCTACACTAGCGCAAAACAAAATTTTCAACCCCATAATACCAAGAACTACTGCGGTTATAGGTCATGGAATTACCACCAGACGCGCAGAGCAGCGGAAGACGTCTCGATGTAGACGAACGCGTCGAGCAGTGCCGTGCAGTCGCCGGCGTCCTTCACGTCCTCGCACGGTTCGTCCAAGTGCTCCAGATGCAGCACCTCCGAGGTATCCACACGTACAGGGAGGAAGCGCCGCGTACCGAACTGCTAGGTTCGCGACGGCGGCTTGGCGAGGGCGAGAGGCGAGCGGCGGCTGCTGGTTTGCAGGTGGCGAATTAGGTTATCTCTTAACCGCGCCCCCGCCCCTCATTATATAGGCGTTATGGTGGGCTTCTGACGCCGAGGCCCATCATTAACCCTAAAGCCCAGTCTAATTTCGGATCTAATCCGAATTAGGCTTCCTTCCCCTTAATTGTGTGACCCTATAGGTTCACGTACAAATAGACATAGCCCGAGTACTCTTACTTGGTCCAATAATTGACAGCGGCCTCTAGCAAGACATGTCAACTCCTATGTGTACGTAAAGATCATATCAGACGAACCATTGCGACATTATGTACATGCTGTTCCCTTTGTCTCACGATATTTGGTCTGGCTCTAAGCTGACCTCTCTTTCTCGATACTGTGAATTGGAATCCTTTCAATGGTTAACTCTTAACCCTAGCACAGCCATGCATTTCTTGATCCAATCACTCGAGGGGCCCAGAGATATCTCTCTCACAAAGAGAGGGACAAATTCCATCTTGACTGACCATGCCTCAAAGCATGCTTCCTGACAAACCCAAAACTACCTTTATAACTACCCAGTTACGGGATAGCGTTTGATAGTCCCTAAGTAAGTCAATTCACATCTTGAGAACATGCGACAATCTCAGGTCTAAGGATACAGTATTCATGTTGCAAGAAGAGAACTATATTACAATATCTCACGTTGGGTCGGTCCAGCCTCATGTCATACATGCACCCACATTATTAGTTTAACATCTCCATGTTCATGACTTGTGAAATGTAGTCATCAACTAATACATATGCTAGTCATCGACTCTGACTAGGGACATCATTTAGAATAACCATATAAGTAAAGAATCTCACAAACAATTCACATAATTGCTAATCAATACAAGGTGCCTTCCATGGATATTCAATTAAGCAATATATATATCATGGATACAAAGAAATATGCTCATCTCTATGATTATCTCTAGGGCATATTTCTAACACCATGGTGGTGAACGCTAGGGGGTCGGGCGCCACGGCGAAGGGCCAAAGGCGAAGGACGCTTGGTGGAGGGGCAGAGGTAGGGCTATCAGGCTGCGGGCTGCGGACTGCGGCTGTACGAGCAACCCAACATCGGTCGCAAGCGAAGGTCAGGGCGTCGGGCAGACGACCAAACGACGGATGACGGTCGCGGAGGTCTGTGAGCAAGCCATGGGCGGGTGGAGGTGATGAGGACATCATTCCTATACATATAATGCATGGGCCGACAACACGCTCATGTGCACCACAACCAAATCTATAGGTTCGTTCTAACCTAGTCAATTGTATTTTTGAGCTTACACATGCGGTCATTGATGTTTTGTTGCTTAGGAACCTTGGAGAGGATTAGCAATGACTTGGGAAAGGCCATGGTGTTGAGGAGGAGAAGAAAGGGTGTTCGGAACAGGAAGGAGATCAAATCTAACTCACATGCGATTCCATCTCGGGTTTCAAGACCAGTCTGCATTAAAACAGACGCCCAGGACGCATCTGAACTCCGATTGGGACATGCTTGTCATGGTTGTAAAGATAAGGAGATAAGCTAACCAACACAACTGGTTCCGACATCAAATTCATTCGGAGTCAATAGGAATCGTCAAAATAAGTCAGTGTCCAAATTCTATTTTGGTGATGCGACACTGTATGTTAGGTTGTTGACCCGTGTATTGCGTTGGAGCCAATTAGGGACCTGTCCAGGGGACTTGCACGCCCCGAAACTCTATATTAGCAGCAACACCCACCCCCATTAGGTTTGGGTTTTGCTTAGATTCATTCTGTCATCGAACAATGTCGCCATTCATCGGTTTGTGAGATCCCAACTCGTAATCAATACAGTTTTGGTTGTGTTCTTCCTGTTCTTGCTTATGTTTTTGATTGCACATACAAGGATAAGCCTTCTTGGTGAGGTCACTCTGTGTCATGGGTGATAACCAATGGAGCAGTAGCGTAGTGATTGCATGATCAATTCACTCGGAGCCTTGGATCATCATTGTTGAGATCTCCACCCAATCAAGTTATCCTACCTCACGGAAGATCAGACCTTACCCTCTATCAGGTGGTATCAAGATTCAGGTTGCCTGTGAGGTATAATCTTACCTTTAGATTTGTTATGTTTCATCCCATGACCTACAAAAAATCCAAAAATATGATCAATGTTATCATGACCTAAAACCATCGCCTTAACCTTTGCATAATTCAGTTTTGGAGTCCATCGTTCTGAGTTTGTGTCCTAGATTGAGTCGATTGCTAGTTTAGATTTTTTTGGTTCAGTTTGACCCCTTCCATCACTGCCATCCCACATAATCAATCTCTAAAACAGATTCTATGTACTACACCGATCCCATCTAGAAAATTGATCCTATCCATAAACCAAACCTATTCACCCTTCGTTTTCCTCGCCAACAACCCTAATTTGGTTGCTGGTTTAGATTAGTGTTGGTTCAATTTGACCCTTTCGATCTGTTTCCATCCCACAACATCGATTCACAAACTAGCCCCATCTCCAAAACCGACCCTATCCACAAAACCAACCCCCACCCTTCCCACGCCTCGCTAGAAATCCTAATTTGGAGTCGAAACTTAAAACAACCATAACTTTGCGCTCAGAACTTGAATCAGGCCCATTTTTTCAAATCACGCAAAATTGATTTTGCATTTGATTTCCAAACATATAATCCGATTTTTGGTCAAATTTGTAGAAATTCTGGTGGACGCGCACAAAAAAATCTGAAACTTGGTGTGTTTACTTCTTATGTGCAGCTACAAAAGAGATAAATATAAATATATTTCAAAAATCATAAAAAGCAACGACTAGAGCAAAATTCAAGGAACATGAGAAAAATAGAGTAGCACATAAGCAGAAACACCATTGATCTGTGCACCTATGTGACTGTTCTGCTCCCAATTTATTTCCTTGATGTATCTAGATCCTTGTTACCTCCTTTATTGTACCTTGGTCCAACTGTTCTAATATATTTTCTAGGCCAACAATTAGGACGAGTACTTGGAACACTTATTCAACATTGCTATCTACTACTGACTTGTGCGCCACAAAGATATATTTAGTGAGCCTTCCCAAAGCTTCACTGAAAGGGAAATAGGGTTAACCTTTTTCCAGTATTAATTTTGGTGGTTGAATGCCCAACATAAATAATGGACTAACTAGTTTGCTCTAGAGTATATGATCTACAGGTGTATAAAGGTTCAACACAAACCAATAAAAGATTGAAGATAGGGTTCAAATACAAAGAAGCAAAGAAACCGAGTGTGCCCTGGTCTGGCGCACCGGACTGTCCGATGTGCCACTGGACAGTGTCCGGTGCACCAGGACCGTACAGGGCTGAACTGGCCACTCTCGAGGTTCTTCAGGCGCTCTCCGCTATAATTCACCGAACTGTCCGGTGCACCAGCGGAGCAACGGCTATCCAGCGCAACGGTCGACTGCAACGGCTCCTGATGAACGCTACAGTGCACGTCAGAGTCAGAACGTAGAGTCAGAGCGCACTGGACACTGAACAGTGTCTGTCCGGTGCGGCACCGGACTATCCGGTGCCACTAGAATACAAAGCCTCCAACGGTCGATAGCTCCCAAACCCTAACGGTTGGGTGACGTGGCTGGCGCACCGGACAGTGTCCGGTGGCGCACCAGACTGTCCATTGTGCCCATCGACAACAGCCTTCCCCAACGACTTGTTGGTGGTTGAGGGCTATAAATACCCCCAACCACCACCACTCCAAGCATCCAAGTTTTCTAAGGTTCTCATTCAATACAAGAGCTAGTGCATTCACTCCTAGACACAAATCAAAAGAATCAAAGCCTCTCCAAGTGCCAAATCCACTCCAACCACTTAGTGACTTGAGAGAGCGTTTGTTCGTGTTCTTTATGCTCTTGTTGTTTGGATCGCTTTCTTCATTCTTCATTCTTGTTCCCAAGTGAATTGTAATCAAAGCAAGAGACACCAAGTGTGTGGTGGTCCTTGTGGGGTCTAAGTGACCCGTTCGATTAAGGAGAAAGCTCACTCGATCTAGGTGACCGTTTGAGAGAGGGAAAGGGTTTTAAGAGACCCGGTCTTTGTGACCACCTCAACGGGGACTAGGTTCTTTAGAACCGAACCTCGGTAAAACAAATCACTATGTTCATCTGCTTTATTTCTTGGTTGATTTGTTTCCCCCTCTCTTTCGGACTCGAATTCATTTCTAACGCTAACCCCGGCTTGTAGTGTGTGCTTAAGTTTATAATTTTCAAATTCCACCTATTCACCCCCTCTAAGCAACTTTCAATTGGTATTGGAGCCCGGTGCTTCATTAGAGTCTAACAACTCGAAGTGATGTCGGGAGCCAAGAGGGAGATGGAAATTGGCGAGAAGGACATAAGACACGGGAAGGCTCCATCAAGGGAGTCCAGCACCAAAGCCAAGGAGGGATCCCCTCCCCACGTCAAGAAGAAGAAGATGAAGAAAGTGGTCTACTACGAGACCGACTCTTCATCGCCCTCCACATCCGGCTCCGACGCGACGTCCGTCACTTCTAAGCGCCATGAGCGCAAGAAGTATAGTAAGATGCCACTTCGTTGTCCCTGTATTTCTAAACGCGCTCCTTTACTTTTCGTTCCATTAGGCAAACCACCATATTTTGATGGTGAGGATTATTGCATGTGGAGTGATAAAATGAGGCATCACCTAACCTCACTCCAAGCAAGCATTTGGGACATTGTTGAATTTTGAGTGCAGGTACCTACGGTGGGGGACGAGGGCTACGACTCGGACGAGGTCGCCCAAATACGGCACTTTAACTCCCAAGCAACTACTATACTCCTCGCCTCCTATGTTGAGAGGAGTATAATAAGGTGTAAGGGTTAAAAAGTGCCAAGGAGATTTGGGACGTCCTAAAGACCACGCACGAAGGAGATGAGGTGACCAAGATCACCAAGCGGGAGACGATCGAGGGGGAGCTCGGTCGATTCGTCCTCAACCAAGGAGAGGAGCCACAAGCAATGTACAACCGGCTCAAGACATTGGTCAATCAAGTGCGCAACCTCAGGAGCACTAAATGGGATGACCATGAGATAGTCAAGGTTATTCTAAGATCCCTTGTTTTTCGCAATCCTACTCAAGTACAATTAATTCGTGGGGATCCTAGATACAAATTAATGTCTCTCGAGGAAGTGATAGGAAAGTTTGTGAGCTTTGAACTAATGATCAAAGGCTCCAAACACATCGTCGACTTGGAGCAAGGCGGCACCTCCACACCCGAGGTGCAACCCGTCGCATTCAAAGCGACGAAAGAGAAGAAAGAAGAGTCTACATCAAATAGGCTCCCCATCAATGTGAGAGCACCTAGAGGGGGGGGGGGTGAATAGGTGATCCTGTAAAAACTTAAAACTTAATGCCACAAACTTGATTAGGTGTTAGAGCAATAAAGCCAAGTGGCTAGAGAGGAGTTCTTGCGAAACACAATAACCACAAAAAGATCAACACAGAGAGGCACAGTGGTTTATCCCGTGGTTCGGCCAAGTCCAACACTTGCCTACTCCACGTTGTGGCGTCCCAACGGACGAGGGTTGCACTCAACCCCTTTCAAGCGGTCCAAAGACCAACTTTAATACCACGATATTTCTCTTCCTTTCGCTATATCCCTTTTGTGAGGAATCTCCACAACTTGGAGTCTCTCGCCCTTACAAAAGATGATCACAAATGAGCACAGAAGTAAGGATGGGATGAGCAACACACACAAGTCCACAGCAATACGCACACGCACACGGCCAAGACTTGAGCTCAAATGAATATCTCAAAGTTCTCACTAGAACGGAGCTCAAATCACTAAGAATGTCAAACGAGTGCGCAAGAACGAAGTGTGAATGATCAAGAATGCTCAAAGTGTGCTTGGTGTAGTCCTCCATGCGCCTAGGGGTCCCTTTTATAGCCCCAAGGCAGCTAGGAGCCGTTGAGAGCATTCCAGGAAGGCAATTCTTGCCTTCTGTCGACTGGCGCACCGGACAGTCCGGTGCACCACCGGACACTGTCCGGTGCGGATTTCTTTCCTATTTTGGTGCAGCCGACCGTTGGCGATTTGAAGCCGTTGGCGCACCGGACACTGTCCGGTGCACACAGGACAGTCCGGTGCCCCCTTCAGACCGTTGGCCCGGCCACGCGTCACGCGCGGATTGCGCGGCCAACCATTGGCTCGACCGACCGTTGGCTCACCGGACAGTTCGGTGAATTTTAGCCGTACGCCGCCGACGAAATCCCGAGAGCGGCCTTTTCACCAGAGCCAGCCTGGTGCACCGGACACTGTCCGGTGCACCACTGGACAGTCCGGTGCACCCAGACTGAGCAGA
Organism: Zea mays; assembly: GCF_902167145.1. NCBI lineage: Eukaryota > Viridiplantae > Streptophyta > Magnoliopsida > Poales > Poaceae > Zea > Zea mays. Next base: position 55,113,283 of record NC_050100.1, on the reverse strand, counting down.
GTCTTGGCTGCACGAGCCAAGTTTTGTCCAATTGTCTTTTCTCTGATTCTAGCACTTAGACAAATATGTTAGTACACAAAAACCAATGTACTAAGTCTAGAATCATACCTTTGTATTGATTTGCACTTTGTCCACCCTTTGGCATATACTCATTCCCTTAATGTGTGTTGGGCACTTAATCACCAAAATCTTATAGAAATGGCCCAAGGGCACATTTCCCTTTCAATCTCCCCCTTTTTGGTGATTTATGCCAACACAACAAAAAGCAACTAGAAGAAGTGCAACATCAATGCAAATGAGAACACAAATTTGTTTTGATTCAAATTTGGCATATTTGGATCATTCTTTGCCACCACTTGGTTTGTTTTTGCAAATCAAACTCAATTTCCTATCTCTAAGTCAAATTCACTTGTTGAGGCATAGAGAAAGGTATTCCAAGAGAAAGTGATCACTGATTCAAAAACTCCTCCTATTTCCCATAATCAAACATTCTCCCACAAGAGACCAATCTTTTGACAATAAGAGACATTTAGAATTTTGACAAATCAAAAGTCCTAACTCTACTATTTTCAAAATTCTCAAGTGGTAGCTGATCCATTTGTTGCTTTGGCCTTATTTTCTCCCCCTTTGGCATCAAGCACCAAAACGGGATCAATCTTGGCCCTTAAACCCCATTGCCTCACCAAAATTGTCAATTAAGAGCAAAAGGCAATAAGAGACATGGAGATGAACTTGGAGTAAGTTACCCTCTTATCGGAGTGCAGTGGAAGTCTTTCATGGTCCAAGTCCACCTTTCCCTTTCAATCCACCTTTGAGACTAAATTAAGAACACTCAAGCATATGGTTAGTCTCAAAGGATCAAGTTGTAGCACAACTCCCCCTAAATATGTGCATCACTTGCAAATGGACTTGTGAGGTCCGGGGAGTGCTTGTACAACTTGAGAACCATACATAAACTACAAAATGCATAAGGAACATGATCAAGTCGTAAAACACATGTATGCTATAAATCAATCCAAGTTTCGCGAATCTAAGACATTTAGTTCACTACGCAGCCTGCAAAAGGTTTTCTAATCTAGAGGCTTGGTAAAGATATCGGCTAGCTGGTTCTCGATGCTAACATAAAACACTTCGATATCTCCCTTTTGCTGGTGGTCTCTCAAAAAAAGATGCCAGATGTCTATGTGCTTTGTGCGGCTGTGTTCAACAGGATTATCCGCCATGCGGATAGCACTCTCATTATCACATAGGAGTGGGACTTTGCTCAGATTGTAGCCAAAGTCCCGGAGGGTTTGCCTCATCCAAAGTAGTTGCGCGCAACACTGTCCTGCGGCAACATACTCGGCCTCAGCGGTGGATAGGGCAAAGGAAGTTTGTTTCTTAGAACTCCAAGACACCAGGGACCTTCCTAAGAATTGGCACGTCCCTGATGTACTCTTCCTATCAACCTTACATCCAGCATAATCGGAGTCTGAATATCCAATCAAGTAAAAGGTAGACCCCTTTGGATACCAGATCCCGAAGCAAGGCGTAGCAATTAAATATCTAGAATTCGCTTCACAGCCACTAAGTGACACTCCTTTGGATCGGATTGAAATCTAGCACACATACATACACTAAGCATAATATCCGGTCTACTAGCACATAAGTAAAGCAAGGAACCTATCATAGACCGGTATGCTTTTTGATCAACGGACTTACCTCCTTTGTTGAGGTCGACGTGTCCGTCCGTTCCCATTGGAGTCTTTGCGGGCTTAGCGTCCTTCATCCCAAACCGCTTGATCAAGTCTTGCGTGTACTTTGTTTGGGAGATGAAAGTGCCATCCTTGAGTTTCTTCACTTGGAACCCAAGGAAGTAGTTCAACTCGCCCATCATCGACATTTCAAAATTTTGAGTCATCACCCTGCTAAATTCTTCACAAGACTTTTGGTTAGTAGAACCAAATATTATGTCATCGACATAAATTTGGCACACAAATAAGTCACCATCACAAGTCTTAGTGAATAAAGTCGGATCGGCTTTCCCAACCTTAAAAGCATTAGCAATTAAAAAGTTTCTAAGGCATTCATACCATGCTCTTGGGGCTTGCTTAAGTCCATAGAGCGCCTTAGAAAGCTTACACACATGGTCGGGGTACCATTCATCCTCAAAGCCAGGGGGTTGTTCCACGTACACCTCCTCCCTGATTGGCTCGTTGAGGAAAGCGCTCTTCACATCCATTTGGAACAACCTGAAAGAATGGTGAGCGGCATAGGCTAACAATATGCGAATTGACTCTAGCCTAGCCACAGGAGCAAAAGTCTCCTCAAAGTCCAAACCTGCGACTTGGGCATAACCTTTTGCCACAAGTCGTGCCTTGTTCCTTGTCATCACCCCGTGCTCGTCCTGTTTGTTGCGGAACACCCACTTGGTTCCCACAACGTTTTGCTTGGGACGTGGCACCAGTGTCCAAACTTCATTTCTCTTGAAATTATTGAGCTCTTCCTGCATGGCCAACACCCAGTCCAGATCTAGCAAGGCCTCTTCTACCCTGAAAGGCTCAATAGAAGAGACAAAAGAGTAATGCTCACAAAAATTAACTAATCTAGAGCGAGTAGTTACTCCTTTGCTTATATCACCCAATATCTGGTCGACAGGATGATTCCTTTGAATCGTCGCTCGAACTTGAGTTAGAGGGGCTTGAGGTGCTTCTTCCTCCATAACATGATCATCTTGTGCTCCCCCTTGATCACATGCCTCTTCTTGATGAACCTGTTCATCATCTTGAGTTGGGGGTTGCACCATTGTTGAGGAAGAAGGTTGATCTTGCTCTTGGTGTTCCTGTGGTCGCACATCTCTAATCGTCATGGTGCGCATTGCGGCCGTTGGAACGTCTTCTTCATCTACATCGTCAAGATCAACAACTTGCTCTCAGTTAGAAGCTCATACGAAGTCTTCTTGAGGAGGCGATGAAGGTAGACCCGGTTTATGGCGTGGCAAGCCGTGTTCACGGCTTCCGACCAAAACCGCTCGGGGGTCTTGAACTCTCCAAGCATCGTCCTCGCCATGTCAATGAGTGTCCTGTTCTTCCTCTCTACTAGACCATTTTGCTGTGGTGTGTAGGGAGCGGAGAACTCGTGCTTGATTCCTTCCTCCTCAAGATACTCCTCCACTTGAAGGTTCTTGAACTCGGACCCGTTGTCGCTCCTTATCTTCTTCACCTTGAGCTCAAACTCATTTTGAGCTCTCCTTAGGAAGCACTTGAGGGTCCCTTGAGTTTCAGATTTATCCTGCAAAAAGAATACCCAAGTGAAGCGGGAAAAATCATCAACTATAACAAGACCATACTTCCTCCTATGCTTAGGTAGGCGACGGGTCCGAAGAGGTCCATATGAAGTAACTCCAAAGGTCTTGACGTGGTCATCACATTTTTGATATGATGAGAGCTTCCCACCTGTTTACCTGCTTGACAAGCTGCACAAGGTCTATCTTTTTCGAAATTTACATTTGTTAGTCCTAACATATGTTCTCCCTTTAGAAGTTTGTGAAGGTTCTTCATCCCCACATGTGCTAAACGGTGATGCCACAACCAGCCCATGCTAGTCTTAGCAATTAAGCATGCATCTAGACGGGCCTCCTCTTTTGCAAAATCAACTAAATAAAGTTTGTCGTCTAGTACACCCTTAAAAGCTAATGAACCATCACTTCTTCTAAAGACAGACACATCTACATTTGTGAATAAGCAATTATAACCCATATTACACAGTTGACTAACAGACAACAGATTATATCCGAGCGATTCTACTAAAAACACATTAGAAATGGAATGCTCGGATGAAATTGCTATTTTTCCTAGACCTTTAACCTTGCCTTGGTTCCCATCACCGAATATGATTGAATCTTGGGAATCCTTGTTCTTGACGTAGGAGGTGAACATCTTCTTCTCCCCCGTCATGTGGTTTGTGCATCCGCTGTCGATAATCCAGCTTGAGCCCCCGGATGCATAAACCTGCAAGACACTTTAGGCTTGGGTCTTAGGTACCCAACTCTTGTTGGGTCCTACAAGGTTAGTGACAATATCCATAGGGACCCAAATGCAAGTTTTATCCCCCTTGCATTTTGCCCCTAATTTCCTAGCAATCACCTTTTTATCCTTTCTACAAATTGCAAATGAAGCATTGCAAGCATGATAAATTGTAGAAGGTTTATTAACTATTTTCCTAGGAACATGAGTGACATTTCTCCTAGGCATATGATGAACGACTTTTTTCTTATGTATATCTCTACCATGCACATAGGAAGAACTTGAAGCAAACATTGCATTTGAATCATAAGCATTACAACTCCTATCATGATGAGCATTTCTAGAAAATTTCCTATCATAAATAAATGCATGATTCTTTTGAGCACTATTAGTCATAGGAGCCTTCCCTTTCTCCTTGGCGGGAATGGGAGCCTTATGACTTGTTAAGTTCTTGGCTTCTCTCTTAAAGCCAAGCCCATCCTTAATTGAGGAGTGTCTACCAATCGTGTAGGCATCCCTTGCAAATTTTAGTTTATCAAATTCACTTTTGCTAGTCTTAAGTTGGGCATTAAGACTAGCCACTTCACCATTTAATTTTGCAATAGAGGTGAGGTGCTCAACACAAGCATCAATATTAAATTCCTTACACCTATTACAAATCACTACATGTTCTACACAAGAGTTAGATTTGTTAACTACTTCTAGCTTAGCATTTAAATCATCATTGATACTTTTTAAGCTAGAGATGGATTCATGGCATGTAGACAATTCACACGAAAGCATTTTATTTCTTTTAATTTCTAAAGCAAGAGAATTTTGCGCACTTACAAATTTATCATGCTCTTCATATAAAAGATCTTCTTGCTTTTCTAAAAGTCTATTCTTTTCATTCAACACATCAATCAATTCATTGATCTTATCAATTTTAGTTCTATCTAATCCTTTGAATAAACATGCATAGTCTATTTCATCGTCACTAGATTCATCATCACTTGAAGAAGCATAACTAATAGTACTTCTAGTATTTACCTTCTTCTCCTTTGCCATTAGGCATGTGTGATGCTCGTTGGGGAAGAGGGATGACTTGTTGAAGGCCGAGGCAGCGAGTCCTTTGTTGTCAGAGTCGGATGATGAATAATCCGAGTCCCACTCCTTTCCAAGATGTGCCTCGCCCTTCGCCTTTTTGTAGGTCTTCTTCTTTTCCCACTTTCCGCTCTTCCCTTGTTTCTGGTCACTATCATTATCGGGACAGTTAGCAATAAAGTGACCAATCTTACCACACTTGAAGCAGGAGTGCTTCCCCTTCGTCTTGCTCTTGTTGGGGGTGCTCCTTGCGACCTTTGAGCGCCGTCTTGAAACGCTTGATGATGAGGGCCATTTCATCTTCATTTAGCCTGGCCGCCTCAACTTGCGCCACCTTGCTAGGTAGCGCCTCCCTGCTCCTTGTTGCTTTGAGAGCAACGGTTTGAGGCTCGTGAATTGGGCCATTCAACGCATCATCAACGTATCTTGCCTCCTTGATCATCATCCGCCCGCTCACAAACTTCCCAAGTATTTCTTCGGGCGTCATCTTGATGTACCTAGGATTCTCACGAATAGAGTTAACAAGATGAGGATCAAGGACGGTGAAGGACCTTAGCATAAGTCGGACGATGTCGTGGTCCGTCCATCGCGTGCTTCCATAGCTCCTTATTTTGTTGACGAGGGTCTTGAGCCTGTTGTACGTTTGGGTTGGCTCCTCCCCCCTGATCATTGCGAACCTTCCTAGTTCGCCTTCCACCAACTCCATCTTGGTGAGCATGGTGACATCATTTCCCTCATGCGAGATCTTGAGGGTGTCCCAGATCTGTTTGGCGTTGTCCAAGCCGCTCACCTTATTGTACTCTTCCCTGCACAAGGATGCTAAAAGAACAGTAGTAGCTTGTGCATTTTTATGGATTTGTTCATTGATAAACATGGAGTTATCGGAACTATCAAATTGCATCCCATTTTCTACTATCTCCCATATACTTGGATGAAGAGAAAACAAGTGGCTACACATTTTGTAACTCCAAAATCCGTAGTCCTCTCCATCAAAGTGTGGGGGTTTACCAAGTGGAATGGAAAGCAAATGAGCATTTGAATTATGCGTAATACGAGAGTAATCAAAAGAAAAGTTGGAGTTAACCGTTTTCTTTTTCTCCTTGTATTCGTCGTCCTTTTGAGAAGAGAAAGATTTGTCGCTGTCGTAGTAGACAACCTTCCTGATGCGCCTCTTCTTCTTTCCATCTTTCTTCTTTTGACTCGAGCCGGAGTCATTGACTTTGTCGTCCCTTTGCTCGTTGAAGATGGACTCCTTCTCATTGTCGTTGACCACCATCCCCTTTCCCTTAGGATCCATCTCTTTGGGCGATTAGTCCCTTTCTTGAAGAGAATGGCTCTGATACCAATTGAGAGCACCTAGAGGGGGGTGAATAGGTGATCCTGTAAAAACTTAAAACTTAATGCCACAAACTTGATTAGGTGTTAGAGCAATAAAGCCAAGTGGCTAGAGAGGAGTTCTTGCGAAACACAATAACCACAAAAAGATCAACACAGAGAGGCACAGTGGTTTATCCCGTGGTTCGGCTAAGTCCAACACTTGCCTACTCCATGTTGTGGCGTCCCAACGGACGAGGGTTGCACTCAACCCCTTTCAAGCGGTCCAAAGACCAACTTGAATACCACGATATTTCTCTTCCTTTCACTATATCCCGTTTGCGAGGAATCTCCACAACTTGGAGTCTCTCGCCCTTACAAAAGAAGATCACAAATGAGCACAGAAGTAAGGATGGGATGAGCAACACACACAAGTCCACAGCAATACGCACACACACACGGCCAAGACTTGAGCTCAAATGAATATCTCAAAGTTCTCACTAGAACAGAGCTCAAATCACTAAGAATGTCAAACGAGTGTGCAAGAACGAAGTGTGAATGATCAAGAATGCTCAAAGTGTGCTTGGTGTAGTCCTCCATGCACCTAGGGGTCCCTTTTATAGCCCCAAGGCAGCTAGGAGCCGTTGAGAGCATTCCAGGAAGGCAATTCTTGCCTTCTGTCGACTGGCGCACCGGACAGTCCGGTGCACCACCGGACACTGTCCGGTGCGGATTTCTTTCCTATTTTGGCGTAGCTGACCGTTGGCGATTTGATGCCGTTGGCGCACCGGACACTGTCCGGTGCCCACCGGACAGTCCGGTGCCCCCTTCAGACCGTTGGCCCGGCCACGCGTCACGCGCGGATTGCGCGGCCGACCGTTGGCTCGGCCGACCGTTGGCTCACCGGACAGTCCGGTGAATTTTAGCCGTACGCCGCCGACAAAATCCCGAGAGCGACCTTTTCACCAGAGCCAGCCTGGCGCACCGGACACTGTCCGGTGCACCATCGGACAGTCCGGTGCACCCAGATTGAGCAGAGTCTTGGCTGCACGAGCCAAGTTTTTTCCAATTGTCTTTTCTCTGATTCTAGCACTTAGACAAATATGTTAGTACACAAAAACCAATGTACTAAGTCTAGAATCATACCTTTGTATTGATTTGCACTTTGTCCACCCTTTGGCATATACTCATTCCCTTAATGTGTGTTGGGCACTTAATCACCAAAATCTTATAGAAATGGCCCAAGGGCACATTTCCCTTTCACAATGCCTCCAAGCTCGACAATGAGGAGATGGCGCTCATCATCAAGAGCTTCCATCAAATCCTCAAGCAAACGAGGGGGAAAGACTACAAACCCCGCTCCAAGAGGGTGTGCTACAAGTGTGGTAAGCTCGGTCATTTTATTGCAAAATGTCCAATGTCTAGTGATAGTGATAGGGGCAACGACAAGAGGGGGAAGAAGAAGGAAAAGAAGAAGTACTACAAGAGGAAGGGTGGCGATGCCCACGTGTGTCGGGAATGGGACTCCGACGAGAGCTCCATCGACTCCTCCTCCGACGAGGATGCCGCCAACTTCGCCGCCAACAATGGACTCTTCTTCCCCAACGTCGGCCACAAGTGCTTCATGGAAAAGGATGGCAAAAAGAAGAAGGTACAAACTAGAACCGCCCCCAAATATACTATATCTAGTGATGAGGGTAGTTCTAGTGAAGATGACTTGCTTACACTTTTTGCCAACCTTAACATGCAACAAAAGGAAAAATTAAATGAATTGATAGGAGCCTTTCATGAGAAGGATGAACTTTTGGATAGCCAAGAGGAATTCCTTATTAAAGAAAACAAAAGACATGTTAAAGTAAAAAATGCTTATGCTCAGGAAGTTGAAAAATGTGAGAATTTTACTAAGGAGCTTAGCATGTGCCATGATTCAATTACCAATCTTAGTAATGAAAATGCTAGTTCAAATGTTAAGATTGATAAATTGAATGAATCAATTTCTAGCCTTAGGACCGAAAATGCTAGCTTAATTTCCAAGGCTAGAGAGTTAAATGTTTGCAATGATTCTATTTCCTGTCTTAGAAATGAGAATGCCATATTACGTGCTAAGATAGTTGAATTATGTTTGCAAACCCTCTACATCTATTGTTGATCATGTTACTATTTGTACTAGATGTAGAGATATTAATGTTGATGCTATAAATGATCACCTTGCTTTAATTAAACAACAAAATGATCATATAGCTCAATTAACTGCAAAAATTAATGAGCATGAAATTGAAAATGAAAAATTTAAATTTGCTAGAAACATGCTCTATAATGGGAGACGCCCTGGCATTAAGGATGGCATTGGTTACCAACATGGAAGCAATGTCAAGCTTAATGCCCCTAAGAAATTGTCTAACTTTGTTAAGGGCAAAGCTCCCATGGTTCAGGATAATGAGGGCTATATTTTATATCCTTCTAATTGTCCTGAGCACAAAATTAGGAGAATTCATGCTAAGAAATCTCATTCTGTTTCTCACCATGCTTTTATGTATAAGAATGAGGCTTCTAGCTCTAGGAAATCAACTCATGTTAAATTGCCTAAAAAGAAAACTCCTACTGCATCAAATGAGCTTAACATTTCATTTAAGACTTTTGATGCATCATATATTTTAACTAACAAATCAGGCAAAGTAGTTGCCAAATTTGTTGGGGGCAAACACAAGGGACAAGACTTGTGTTTGGGTACCCAAGGTGCTTGTTTCTAACATCAAAGGACCCAAGACTGTTTGGGTACCTAAGAACAAGGTCTAAATTGTTTTGCAGGTTTATGCATCCGGTGGTTCAAGTTGGATAATCGATAGCGGATGCACAAACCACATGACAGGGGAGAAAAGAATGTTCTCCTCCTACGAGAAAAACGAAGATCCCCAAAGAGCTATCACATTCGGGGATGGAAATCAAGGTTTGGTCAAAGGACTTGGTAAAACTGCTATATTACCTGACCATTCTATTTCTAATGTTTTTCTTGTAGATTCTTTAGATTACAATTTGCTTTCTGTATCTCAATTATGCAAAATGGGCTACAACTGTCTATTTACAGATATATGTGTTACTGTCTTTAGAAGAAGTGATGATTCAGTAGCATTTAAGGGAGTATTAGAGGGTCAGCTATACTTAGTTGATTTTAACAAAGATGAACTCGTTACTTGCTTAATTGCTAAGACTAATATGGGTTGGCTCTGGCATCGCCGACTAGCCCACGTTGGGATGAAGAATCTTCACAAGCTTCTAAAGGGAGAACACATTTTGGGACTAACAAATGTTCATTTTGAGAAAGACAGGATTTGTAGCACATGTCAAGCAGGAAAGCAAGTTGGCGCCACAAGAACATAATGACAACAGACATGCCACTGGAACTACTCCACATAGATATATTCGGCCCGATAGCTTACATAAGCATCAACAGGAGTAAGTATTGTCTAGTAATTGTGGATGACTATTCTCGCTTCACTTGGGTATTCTTTTTGCAGGAAAAATCTCAAACCCAAGAGATTCTAAAGGGATTCTTGAGACGGGCTCAAAACGAGTTCGGATTGAGAATCAAAAAGATAAGAAGCGACAACGGGACAGAGTTCAAGAACTCACAAATAGAAGGATTTCTTGAGGATGAGGGCATCAAGCATTAGTTCTCTTCTCCCTACACACCTCAACAAAATGGTGTAGTGGAGAGGAAGAATAGAACTCTACTGGATATGGCAAGAACCATGCTTGATGAGTACAAGACACTGGATCGGTTCTGGGCTGAGGCGATTAACACCGCCTGCTACTCCATCAACCAGTTATATCTTCACCGAATCCTCAAGAAGACATCATACGAACTCCTCACCGGTAAAAAGCCCAATGTTTCATATTTTAGAGTCTTTGGTAGCAAAAGTTTTATTATTGTTAAAAGAGGTAGAAAATCTAAATTTGCTCCTAAGGTTGTAGAAGGCTTTTTACTAGGATATGACTCAAACACAAGGGCATATAGAGTCTTCAACAAATCCACTGGATTAGTTGAGGTTTCTTGTGACATTGTGTTTGATGAGACTAATGGCTCCCAAGTGGAGCAAGTTGATCTTGATGAACTAGATGATGAAGAGGCTCCGTGCGTCGCGCCAAGGAACATATCCATTGGGGATGTGTGTCCTAAGGAATCCAAAAGCCCACACAAGCACATGATCAACCGTCATCTTCCAACCAAGCATCCCCACCAACTCAAGATGAGGATCAGGCTCAAGACAATGAAGATGAAGATCAAGAGGATGAGCCACCTCAAGAGGAGGACAATGATCAAGGGGGAGACGAAGTTGATCAAGACAAGAAAGATGATCAAGAGATTCAGGGTCAAAGACCGCCGCACCCAAGAGTCCACCAAGCAATTCAACGAGATTACCCCGTCAACTCCATCCTCGGTGATATTCATAATGGGGTAACCACTAGATCTCGAGTTGCACATTTATGTGAACATTACTCTTTTGTGTCCTCTATTGAGCCATACAGGGTGGAGGATGCACTAAGAGATTCAGATTGGGTGCTGGCTATGCAAGAGGAGCTCAACAACTTCACGAGGAATGAGGTATGGCATTTAGTTCCACGTCCTAACCAAAATGTTGTAGGTACCAAGTGGGTATTCCGCAACAAGCAAGACGAGCATGGTGTGGTGACAAGGAACAAAGCCCGACTTGTGGCCAAAGGTTATTCATAAGTCGAAGGTTTGGATTTTGATGAAACTTATGCACCCATAGCTAGGCTTGAGTCAATTCGTATATTACTTGCCTATGCTACTTACCATGGCTTTAAGCTTTATCAAATGGACGTGAAAAGTGCCTTCCTCAATGGACCAATCAAGGAAGAGGTCTATGTTGAGCAACCTTCCGGCTTTGAAGATAGTGAGTACCCTAACCACGTGTATAAGCTCTCAAAGGCACTTTATGGGCTTAAGCAAGCCCCAAGAGCATGGTATGAATGTCTACGAGATTTCCTTATCACTAATGGCTTCAAAGTCGGAAAAGTCGATCACTCTTTATTAAAAATATTGCAAAAGATTTGTTTGTATGCCAAATTTATGTTGATGATATCATATTTGGGTCTACTAACAAATCTACTTGTGAAGAGTTTAGTAGGATCATGATTCATAAATTCGAGATGTCTATGATGGGGGAGTTGAAGTATTTTCTAGGATTTCAAGCCAAGAAACTCCAAGATGGCACCTTCATCAGCCAAACAAAGTACATACAAGACATACTTACCAAATTTGGAATGAAGGATGCCAAGCCCATCAAAACACCCATGGGAACCAATGGGCATCTCGACCTCGACACGGGAGGTAAATCCGTAGCTCAAAAGGTATACCAGTCGATGATAGGATCTTTACTCTATTTATGTGCATCTCGACTGGATATTATACTTTCCATATGCATGTGTGCAAGGTTCCAAGCCGATCCTAAGGAAGTTCACCTTAGGGCCGTGAAGAGAATCATGAGGTATTTAGTTTACACTCCTAAGTTTGGGCTTTGGTACCCCAAGGGATCCACTTTTGATTTAATAGGATATTCCGATGCCGATTGGGTAGGGTGTAAAATTAATAGAAAGAGCACATCAGGGACTTGTCAGTTTCTGGGAAGATCCCTCGTGTCTTGGGCTTCAAAGAAACAAAACTCCGTAGCTCTTTCTACCGCCGAAGCCAAGTATATTGTCGCAGGTCATTATTGTGCACAATTACTTTGGATGAGGCAAACCCTTAGGGACTATGGCTACAAATTGAGCAAAGTTCCTCTCCTATGTGATAATGAGAGTGCAATCCGCATAGCGGATAATCCCGTTGAACACAGCCGCACTAAGCACATAGATATTCGGTATCACTTTCTGAGGGATCACCAACAAAGGGGGGATATCGAAATTGCTTATGTTAGCACCAAAGAACAATTAGCCGATATCTTTACCAAGCGATGATAAAACATTTAGCAAACTTAGGAATGAGCTAAATATTCTTGATTCTCGAAACTTTGATTGAAACATTGCACACATAGCTCATTTGTATACCTTTGATCATATCTCTTTCACTTTGGTACAAACGCATATTTCTTATCATTCATATACCAAGGCTACGACTAATATGATTTCAAGTGTATTTCCATACTAAGTCGTAGATTGAAAGGGAAATAGAGTCTTCGATGAAGATAAGGCTTCCACTCCACTCTAACGGTACCATTTACCCTTCGCCGTCACTCCACATTACTCCAAATTGGTATAATTCTTCACTCTTATTTACTTATACCAGTTGTCGGTGTTTCGAACCCGGGGGGTCCCTGGGCCGACGAGTAAATTGTCGCCGCGTGCCCCAGCCCAGATGGGTCGGCGCGAGACGGAGCGCGAAGGGGGAAGAAGCCGGAGGGAGACAGGCGTAAAAGGGGAAACCCACGGCCTTCGTGTTTGTCCCGCGCCCATGTCGGGTGCGCTTGCAGTAGGGGGTTACAAGCGTCCACGCGGGAGGGAGCGAGAGGCTTACGCGAGCGCCGTCCCGTCCTTCCCCGCGCGGCCAACCCTCTGTAAGAGGGCCATGGACCTTCCTTTTATAGGCGTAAGGAGAGGATCCAGGTGTACAATTGGAGGTGTAGCAGTGTGCTAACATGTCTAGCGGAGAAGAGCTAGTCCCTAAGTACATGCCGTCGTGGCAGCCGGAGAGGTTTTGGCACCCAGTTCGTGTGGTGTCGTGGCCATCGGAGGAGCGCTGGAGCCTGGCGGAAGGACAGCTGTCGGGGCTGTTGAGTCCTTGCTGACATCTCCTTGCTTCCGTAAGGGGGCTGAGAGCCGCCGTCGTCATAGAGCATGCAGGGCGCCATCATTACTTGTTTACCGGGGCGAGCCAGATGGGACGCCGGTCTTGTTCCCCGTAGCCTGAGTTAGCTTGGGGTAGGGTAATGATGGCGCCTCCTATGACGTGGTCGGTCTGAGCCCTGGGTTGGGCGAGGTGGAGGCTCCTCCGAGGTCGAGGTCGAGTCTGTCTTCCAAGGTCGAGGTCGAGTCCGAGCCCTTGGGTCGGGCGAGGCGGAGTTCGTCGTCTTCCGGGGCTGAGCCCGAGTCCGAGCCCTGGGTCGGGCGAGGCGGAGTTCGTCGTCATCCGGGGCTGAGCCCGAGTCCGAGCCCTGGGTCGGGCGAGGCGGAGTTCATCGTCTTCCGGGGCTGAGCCCGAGTCCGAGCCCTGGGTCGGGCGAGGCGGAGTTCGTCGTCTTCCGGGGCCGAGCCCGAGTCCGAGCCCTGGGTCGGGCGAGGCGGAGTTCGTCGTCTTCCGGAGCTGAGCCCGAGTCCGAGCCCTGGGTCGGGCGAGGCAGAGTCCATCGTCTTCCGGGGCTGAGCCTGAGTCCGAGCCCTGGGTCGGGTGAGGCGGATCTTCCTATGGCGCTCGAGGCCGGACTTGGCTGCTGTCAGCCTCACTCTGTCGAGTGGCGCAGCAGTCGGAGCGGCGCAGGCGGCGCAGTCCTTTTGTCAGGCCGGTTAGTGGAGCGGCGAAGTGACTGCGGTCACTTCGGCTCTGTTGACTGAAGGGCGCGCGTCAGGATAAAGGTGTCAGGCCACCTTTGCATTAAATGCTCCTGCGATACGGTCGGTCGGCGTGGCAATCGGGCCAAGGTTGCTTCTTGGCGAAGACTGGGCCTCGGGCGAGCCGAAGGTGTGTCCGTTGCTTGAGGGGGCCCTCGGGTGAGACGTGAATCCTCCGGGGTCGGCTGCCCTTGCCCGAGGCTGGGCTCGGGCGAGGCGAGATCGTGTCCCTTGAGTGGACCGAACCTTGGCTTAATCGCACCCCATCAGGCCTTTACAGCTTTTTGCTGACGGGGGTTACCAGCTGAGATTAGGAGTCTTGGGGTACCCCTAATTATGGTACTGGCAGTAGCCCCCGAGCCTCGAAGGGAGTGTTAATACTCGCTTGGAGGCTTTTGTCGCACTTTTTTGCAAGGGGACCGACCTTTCTCGGTTGCGTTTTGTTCCGGTGGGTGCGCGCGAGCGCACCCGCCGGGTGTAGCCCCCGAGGCCTCGGAGGAGTGGTTTGACTCCTTCGAGGTCTTAATGCGTTTCGCGATGCTTCGGCCGGTCTGGTTGTTCCCTCATGCGAGCTGGCCGTAGCCCGGGTGCACGGTCGGGTCCCAAGTTCTCGGGCTAGTATGTTGACGCTGTCAACGATTTGGCCGGAGCCGGGTTTGCGAGAGCAGCCCCTGAGCCCCTGCACAGAGCGAGAGGACGGTCAAGGACAGGCTCGACTTTTTTACATACGCCCCTGCGTCGCCTTTCCGCAAGGAGGAGGGGGGAGAAGCGCCATGTTGCCCTTGGAGGGCACCGAACATGGTGTCTCCAGTGAGCTGCTGACGGGTGATCCGAGTGGACGCCCGTGCCCCATTTGTTAGGGGTCGGCTAGAGGCCCGGAGGCACGCTCCAAAAGTACCTGCGGGTGATCTGCCGGACCCGGTCCCCTTTTGACGGGGTCCGAGGGCTCGATGCCTCCCTCTGATGGGATTCCGTTACAAGATCGTTCCCGCTGGTCTCGGAAATGTCATAGGGTACCTCGGGAGCGTAGCCCGAGCCTTGGTTATGTATCGAACGTACCCAGGGTCATCCCTCGCTCTTCGTCTGAGGCGGTGACAGCACCTAGAGGGGGGGGGGGTGAATAGGTGATCCTGTGAAACTTGAAACTTAATCCACAAAAGCTTGATTAGGCGTTAGCACAATAATGCCAAGTGGCTTAGAGAGGAGTCTCAACAAAACACAGTAACCACAGAAGATCAATCACAGAGATGGCACAGTGGTTTATCCCGTGGTTCGGCCAAGACCAACGCTTGCCTACTCCACGTTGTGGCGTCCCAACGAACGAGGGTTGCAATAAACCCCTTTCAAGCGGTCCAACGACCCACTTGAATACCACGGTGTTTTGCTTGCTTAACTATATCCCGTTTGCGAGGAATCTCCACACTTTGGAGCCTCTCGCCCTTACAAAGATGTTCACAAAGAAGCACGAAGTAAGGGAGGAATTAGCAACTCACACAAGACCCAAAGATCACAACAAATACGCACACACAAGACCCAGACTTAAGCTCAAAAGACTAGCACACTAGAACGGAGCTCAAATCACTAGAATGTCGAACAAGTGCGCAAGAATGGAGTGTGAGTGATCAAGAGTGCTCAAGGAATGCTTGGTATGCTCCTCCATGCGCCTAGGGGTCCCTTTTATAGCCCCAAGGCAGCTAGGAGCCGTTGAGAGCAATCTAGGAAGGCAATTCTTGTCTTCTGTCGCCTGGCGCACCGGACAGTCCGGTGCACCACCGGACACTGTCCGGTGCGGATTTCCTTCCTTATTTGGCGAAGCCGACCGTTGGCAGCCTTGGAGCCGTTGGCGCACCGGACACTGTCCGGTGCACACCGGACAGTCCGGTGCCCCCTCCCGACCGTTGGCTTGGCCACGTGTCTCGCGCGGATCGCGCAACCGACTGTTGGCCCGGCCGACCGTTGGCTCACCGGACAGTCCGGTGCACACCGGACAGTCCGGTGAATTATAGCCGTACACCGTTAATTCCTTCCCGAGAGCAGCTAGTTTGCCTGAGCCAGCCTGGCACTCCGGACACTGTCCGGTGCACCCAGACCGAGCTAACTTTGGCTGAACAGAGCCATCTCATTTCCAATTCAATCTTTCCTGTTTCCAGCACTTAGACACAATACATTAGTCCATAAAACAATGTACTAAGTTTGGAAACATACCTTTTGACATGATTTGCACTTTGTCCACCACATTGCATAGATCAACACAAAAGCACTTGCGTTGGCACTCAATCACCAAAATACTTAGAAATTGCCCAAGGGCACATTTCCCTTTCAATCTCCCCCTTTTTGGTGATTTATGCCAACACAACATAAAGCAACTAGAACAAGTGCAATATCAATGCAAATGAAAACTCAATATAGTTTTGATTCATATTTGGCATATATGGATCACTCTTTGCCACCACTTGGTTTGTTTTTGCAAATCCTATCTCTAAGTCAAATTCACTTGTAGAGACATAAAGAGAGGTATTCCAAAAGAAATTGATCAAGGATTTCAAAAAACTCCCCCTTTTTCCCATAATCAACACTTCTCCCCACAAGAGGCCAACTTTTGACAAAAGAGACAATAAAAGAGTTTTGACAAACCAAAAGCTCTATTCTACTATTTTCAAAATTTCTCAAGTGGTAGCTGATCCATTTATTGCTTTGGCCTTTATTTTCTCCCCCTTTGGCATCAAGCACCAAAACAGGATCAATCTTGGCCCTGTAACCCCATGGCCTCACCAAAAATCTTCAAAAAAGGCAATAAAAGTACAAAGATGAACTCGGAAAAAGTTACTCTTTCATCGGAGTGCAGTGGAAGTCTTTCATGGTCCAAGTCCACCTTTTCCCTTTCAAACCTCCTTTGAGACTAAAACAAGCAAACTCAAGCACACGGTTAGTCTCAAAGGGTCAAGTTGTAGCACAACTCCCCCTAAATTTGTGCATCCCTTGCAAATGGACTTGAAAGGTCCGGGGAGTGCTTGTATAACTTGAGCACCATAAATAAACAACAAAATGCATAAGGAACATGATCAAAGGCATAAACACATGTATGCTATAATTCAATCCAAGTTCCGCGAATCTAAGACATTTAGCTCACTGCGCAACTTGCAAAAGGTCTGCTCATCTAAAGGCTTGGTAAAGATATCGGCTAGCTGGTTCTCGGAGCTAACATGAAACACTTTGATATCTCCCTTTTGCTGGTGGTCTCTCAAAAAGTGATGCCGGATGTCTATGTGCTTTGTGCGGCTGTGTTCAACAGGATTATCCGCCATGCGGATAGCACTCTCATTATCACATAGGAGTGGGACTTTGCTCAGATTGTAGCCAAAGTCCTGGAGGGTTTGCCTCATCCAAAGTAGTTGCGTGCAACACTGTCCTGCGGCAACGTACTCGACCTCAGCAGTGGATAGGGCAACAGAGGTTTGTTTTTTAGAACTCCATGACACCAGGGACCTTCCTAAGAATTGGCACATCCCCGATGTACTCTTCCTATTGACCTTACACCCAGCATAGTCGGAGTCTGAATATCCAATCAAGTCAAAGGTAGACCCCTTTGGATACCAGATCCCGAAACAAGGCGTAGCGACTAAATATCTAAGAATTCGCTTCACAGCCACTAAGTGACACTCCTTAGGATCGGATTGAAATCTAGCACACATGCATACGCTAAGCATAATATCCGGTCTACTAGCACATAAATAAATTAAAGACCCTATCATAGACCGGTATGCTTTTTGATCAGCGGACTACCTCCTTTGTTGAGGTCGGTGTGTCCGTCGGTTCCCATCGGAGTCTTTGCGGGCTTGGCGTCCTTCATCCCAAACCTCTTTATCAAATCTTGTGTGTACATCGTTTGGGAGATGAAGGTTCCATCCTTGAGTTGCCTCACTTGGAACCCAAGGAAGTAGCTTAACTCGCCCATCATCGACATCTCGAATTTCTGAGTCATCACCCTGCTAAACTCTTCACAAGACTTTTGGTTAGTAGAACCAAATATTATGTCATCGACATAAATTTGGCACACAAAAAGATCACCATCACAAGTCTTAGTAAAAAGAGTTGGATCGGCTTTCCCAACCTTGAAAGCATTAGCAATTAAAAAGTCTCTAAGGCATTCATACCATGCTCTTGGGGCTTGCTTAAGTCCATAGAGCTCCTTAGAGAGCTTACACACGTGGTCGGGGTACCGTTCATCCTCGAAGCCAGGGGGTTGTTCCACGTACACCTCCTCCTTGATTGGCCCGTTGAGGAAAGCGCTCTTCACATCCATTTGGAACAACCTGAAGGAATGGTGAGCGGCATATGCTAGCAAGATACAAATGGACTCTAGCCTAGCTACAGGAGCAAAAGTCTCCTCAAAGTCCAAACCTGCGACTTGGGCATAACCTTTTGCCACAAGTCGTGCCTTGTTTCTTGTCACCACCCCGTGCTCGTCTTGTTTGTTGCGGAACACCCACTTGGTTCCCACAACATTTTGCTTGGGACAAGGCACGAGTGTCCAAACTTCATTTCTTCTGAAGTTGTTGAGCTCCTCCTGCATGGCCAACACCCAGTCCAGATCTAGCAAGGCCTCTTCTACCCTGAAAGGCTCAATAGAAGAGACAAAGGAGTAATGCTCACAAAAATTAACTAATCGAGATCGAGTAGTTACTCCCTTGCTAATATCACCCAAAATTTGGTCGACGGGATGATCCCTTTGAATCATTGCTCGAACTTGGGTTGGAGGTGCCGGTTGCGCTTCTTCCTCCATTACATGATCATCTTGTGCTCCCCCTTGATCACACTCCTCCAGTTCATCATCCTGAGTTGGGGGTTGCACCATTGTTGAGGAAGAAGGTTGATCTTGCTCATCTTGTTCCTGTGGCCGCACATCTCCAATTGCCATGGTGCGTATTGCGGCCGTTGGAACTTCTTCTTCATCTACATCATCACAATCAACAACTTGCTCTCGTGGAGAGCTATTAGTCTCATCAAATACAACGTCGCTAGAGACTTCAACCAAACCCGATGATTTGTTGAAGACTCTATACGCCTTTGTATTTGAGTCATAACCTAACAAAAACCCTTCTACGGCTTTGGGAGTAAATTTGGAATTCCTACCCTTCTTCACTAGAATGTAGCATTTACTCCCAAAAACTCGAAAAAACGAAACATTGGGTTTGTTACCGGTTAGTAGCTCATACGATGTCTTCTTGAGGAGGCGATGAAGGTAGACCCTGTTGATGGCGTGGCAAGCCGTGTTCACGGCTTCCGACCAAAAGCGCTCGGGGGTCTTGAACTCTCCAAGCATCATCCTCGCCATGTCTATAAGCGTCCTGTTCTTCCTCTCTACCACACCATTTTGCTGTGGTGTGTAGGGAGCGGAGAACTCGTGCTTGATCCCTTCCTCCTCAAGGTACTCCTCCACTTGAAGGTTCTTGAACTCGGACCCATTGTCGCTCCTTATCTTTTTCACCTTGAGCTCAAACTCGTTTTGAGCTCTCCTTAGGAAGCGCTTGAGGGTCCCTTGGGTTTCAGATTTATCCTGCAAAAAGAATACCCAAGTGAAGCGAGAAAAGTCATCAACTATAACAAGACCATACTTACTTCCTCCTATACTTAGATAGGCAACGGGTCCGAAGAGGTCCATGTGAAGCATCTCCAAAGGTCTTGATGTGGTCATCATATTTTTGGTGTGATGAGAGCTTCCCACCTGTTTGCCTGCTTGACAAGCTGCACAAGGTCTATCTTTTTCGAATTGCACATTAGTTAAACCTATCACGTGTTCTCCCTTTAGAAGCTTGTGAAGGTTCTTCATCCCCACATGTGCTAATCGGCGATGCCACAGCCAGCCCATGCTAGTCTTAGCAATTAAGCATGCATCTAGACCGGCCTCCTCTTTTGCAAAATCAACTAAGTAAAGTTTGCCGTCTAATACACCCTTAAAAGCTAGTGAACCATCACTTCTTCTAAAGACAGACACATCTACATTTGTGAATAGACAATTATATCCCATATTGCATAATTGACTAACAGATAACAAATTATATCCAAGAGACTCAACTAAAAATACATTAGAAATAGAGTGCTCATTTGAGATTGCAATTTTGCCTAAGCCTTTCACCTTGCCTTGATTCCCATCACCGAATATGATTGAATCTTGGGGATCCTTGTTCTTGACGTAGGAGGTGAACATCTTCTTCTCCCCCGTCATATGGTTTGTGCATCCGTTGTCGATAATCCAGCTTGAACCCCCGGATGCATAAACCTGCAAGGCAAATTTAGGCTTGGGTCTTAGGTACCCAACTCTTGTTGGGTCCTACAAGGTTAGTCACAATTGTCTTCGGGACCCAAATGCAAGTTTTGTCTCCTTTGCATTTTGCCCCTAATTTTCTAGCAACTATCTTCCTATCCGTTCTACAAATAGCAAAGGAAGTATTTAAAGCATGATATATTGTAGAAGGTTCAGTAACTTTCCTAGGAACATTAACAACATTTCTCCTAGGCCTATGAATAAAATATCTCCTAGACATATCTCTACCATGCATATAGGAAGAACTAGTAGCAAACATGGCATGAGAGTCAAAAGCATCATTACAACTCCTATACGATTGTCTTCTATCATGGTACATAAACGCATGGTTCCTTTTAGCACTACTAGCCATAGGAGCCTTCCCTTTCTCCTTGGCGGAGATGGGGGCCTTATGGCTTGTTAATTCCTTGGCTTCCCTCTTGAAGCCAAGTCCATCCTTAGTTGAGGGGTGTCTACCAATCGTGTAGGCATCCCTTGCAAATTTTAGTTTGTCAAATTCATTCTTGCTAGTCTTAAGTTGGGCATTAAGACTAGCCAATTCATCATTCAATTTGGAAATTGAAGCTAGGTGTTCACTACAAGCATCAATGTCAAATTCTTTACACCTCTTGCAAATCATAACATGTTCTACACAGGAGTTAGATTTACTAGCTATTTCTAACTTAGCATTCAAACCATCATTCATGCTCCTTAAGCTAGAAATTGTCTCATGGCAAGAAGATAGTTCACAAGAAAGCATTTCATTTCTTTTAGCTTCTAAAACATAAGATTTTTGTGCCTCTACAAATTTGTCATGCTCTTCATATAAGAGGTCCTCTTGTTTTTCTAAGAGTCTATCCTTTTCATTCAAGGCATCAATCAATTCATTTATCTTATCTACTTTAGTTCTATCCAATCCCTTGAACAAACTAGAGTAATCTATTTCTTCATCACTAGACTCATCATCACTAGAAGAATCATAAGTGGCGTTGTTTCGATTACATACCTTCTTCTCCTTCGACATGAGGCATGTGTGACGCTCGTTGGGGAAGAGGGATGATTTGTTGAAGGCGGTGGCGGCGAGTCCTTCATTATCGGAGTCGGATGACGAACAATCCGAGTCCCATTCCTTGCCAAGGTGTGCCTCGCCCTTAGTCTTCTTGTATGCCTTCTTCTTCTCCCTCTTGTTCCCCTGTTCCTGGTCACTATCATTATCAGGATAGTTAGCAATAAAATGACCAACCTTACCACATTTGAAGCATGAGCGCTTCTCCTTTGTCTTGGTCTTGCTTGGCTGCCCCTTGCGACCCTTTAGCGCCGTCTTGAAGCGCTTGATGATGAGGGCCATCTCTTCATCATTGAGTCCGACCGCCTCAACTTGCGCCACCTTGCTAGGTAGCGCCTCCTTGCTTCTCGTTGCCTTGAGAGCAACGGGTTGAGGCTCATGGATTGGACCGTTCAACGCGTCGTCGACATATCTCGCCTCCTTGATCATCATTCGCCCGCTTACAAATTTCCCAAGAACTTCGGGCGACATCTTGGTGTACCTAGGATTTTCATGGATATTGTTCACCAAATGTGGATCAAGTACAGTAAAGGACCTTAGCATTAGACGAACGACGTCGTGGTTCGTCCATCGTGTACTTCCGTAGCTCCTTATCTTGTTGATGAGGGTCTTGAGCCGGTTGTATGTTTGGGTTGGCTCCTCTCCCCTGATCATTGCGAATCTTCCAAGCTCGCCCTCCACCAATTCCATTTTGGTGAGTAAGGTGACGTCGTTCCCCTCATGTGAGATCCTGAGGGTGTCCCAGATCTGCTTGGCATTGTCCAAGCCGCTCACCTTATGATATTCGTCCCTGCACAAAGAGGCTAACAACACAGTAGTAGCTTGTGCATTTCTATGAATCTGTTCGTTGATAAACATAGGACTATCCGAGCTATCAAATTTCATTCCACTTTCCACAATCTCCCATATGCTCTGATGGAGAGAGAACAGGTGACTACGCATTTTGTGGCTCCAAAATCCGTAGTCCTCTCCATCAAAGTGAGGAGGTTTGCCAAGTGGAATGGAGAGCAAATGAGCATTTGTACTTTGCGGAATACGAGAGTAGTCAAAAGAAAAGTTTGAATTAACCGTCTTTCTTTTGTCGTAGTCGCTGTCGTTGTTATCCTTTTGGGAAGAAGTGGACTCATCGTTGTCGTCGTAGTAGACGATCTCCTTGATGCGCCTTGTCTTCTTCTTCCCATCCTTTCGTTTGTGGCCCGAGCCTGAGTCGGTAGGCTTGTCATCCTTTGGCTCGTTGACAAAGGACTCCTTCTCCTTGTCATTGATCACGATTCCCTTCCCCTTAGGATCCATCTCTTCGGGCGGTTAGTCCCTTTCTTGAAGAGAACGGCTCTGATACCAATTGAGAGCACCTAGAGGGGGGTGAATAGGTGATCCTGTGAAACTTGAAACTTAATCCACAAAAGCTTGATTAGGCGTTAGCACAATAATGCCAAGTGGCTTAGAGAGGAGTCTCAACAAAACACAGTAACCACAGGAGATCAATCACAGAGATGGCACAGTGGTTTATCCCGTGGTTCGGCCAAGACCAACGCTTGCCTACTCCATGTTGTGGCGTCCCAACGGACGAGGGTTGCAATCAACCCCTTTCAAGCGGTCCAACGACCCACTTGAATACCACAGTGTTTTGCTTGCTTAACTATATCCCGTTTGCGAGGAATCTCCACACTTTGGAGCCTCTCGCCCTTACAAAGATGTTCACAAAGAAGCATGGAGTAAGGGAGGAATTAGCAACTCACACAAGACCCAAAGATCATAGCAAATACGCACACACAAGACCCAGACTTAAGCTCAAAAGACTAGCACACTAGAACGGAGCTCAAATCACTAGAATGTCGAACAAGTGCGCAAGAATGGAGTGTGAGTGATCAAGAGTGCTCAAGGAATGCTTGGTATGCTCCTCCATGCGCCTAGGGGTCCCTTTTATAGCCCCAAGGCAGCTAGGAGTCGTTGAGAGCAATCCAGGAAGGCAATTCTTGCCTTCTGTCGCCTGGCGCACCGGACATTGTCCGGTGCGGATTTCCTTCCTTATTTGGCGAAGCCGGCCGTTGGCAGCCTTGGAGCCGTTGGCGCACCGAACACTGTCCGGTGCACACCGGACAGTCCGGTGCCCCCTCCCGACCGTTGGCTCGGCCACGTGTCTCGCGCGGATCGCGCAGCCGACCATTGGCCCGGCCGACCGTTGGCTCACCGGACAGTCCGGTGCACACCGGACAGTCCGGTGAATTATAGCCGTACACCGTTAATTCCTTCCCGAGAGCAGCTAGTTTGCCTGAGCCAGCCTGGCACACCGGACACTGTCCGGTGCACCACCGGACAGTCCGGTGCACCCAGACCGACCTAACTTTGGCTGAACAGAGCCATCTCATTTCCAATTCAATCTTTCATGTTTCCAGCACTTAGACACAATACATTAGTCCATAAAACAATGTACTAAGTCTGGAAACATACCTTTTGACATGATTTGCACTTTGTCCACCACATTGCATAGATCAACACAAAAGCACTTGCGTTGGCACTCAATCACCAAAATACTTAGAAATTTCCCAAGGGCACATTTCCCTTTCAGGCGGCTATGAACTCTTCGAGGGCCAGCCTACGAACCCCTGATCAGTAGTGGACGCGGAGCCCGAGTGGCCTGAGGCGGCCGTTGAACCCTTCCGAGGGGCCGGCCTTCGAACCTCTGACTAGTAGTGGGCGCGGAGCCCGAGCGTTCTGAGGCGGCTGTTGAACCCCTCCGAGGGGCCAGCCTTCGAACCTCTTATCAATAGGGGGGCTCGGGGCCCGTTTCCTTCGCGGAGAAGGATCCCTTTCGAGGTATCCCCTTTCCCGGTCCCTGTTGTAAGAGAGAGAAAGAGGAAAAGGAAAAGGATACGAAATCGAATGACGTGGCGCACCTTTTTTGACGCGGTCATTATGGCGAAGGTGAAGCGTCGCCTGCTTCGCCTGCCAAAGGTGCCGCCTGTCCTGTCGCAGAATTAATGCGACGAGACGAGTGGTTCGTGGGGCAGCCGTTGCGCGTGCGCGAGCCGTTGGAGGAACGGAACACGGGCGCGCCGTCTTCACGCCGTGAGAGAGGGTTCTCTCGTTGTCCCAGGAGGGGACGTGAGCTTGGCTGACGACGTGACCGCTGCTTTCGCCTGCCTGCCACCGCCATTACTGCCGGCCCATTTTTGGCCGTATTGACCGTCGCCCCTTCTCCCGCAGCTGACTGACCCGTGACCGATGCGCCTGGCTGGCACTGTTGGGTCATACACAGGGTTGCCTCGAGTCGCGGTACTGGTTCCGCAGTCGAGGAGGCCCGGTAGTGGCGCGAGTGGCGGTGCAGTTGCTCGCACGTAGCAACCGGCGCGCCGGTTGCATGACGTGTGGGCCTGGGCCTCCATGCTGGGCGCGTTGGAGTCGAAGGGGTTCGCCCACTTGGCGCGGTTGCATGCCGCCTGCATGGTTGTCCGCCCTTTCACCCGCTGGTCTGGGCGAAAGTGGAGGAATGCTTGTAACCGTTGGGCAGTTGCGCGCACCGCGCGCGGCGGTTTGGCTTCTTCTGCCCTGGGCCAGCTTGAATGACACGTGGGACCCAGCCCCCGTGTCGTAGGGGGAGGACCTTGGAGCGTGTTGGAGAAGACTCAGCCCGCGATGGCTGAGAATGCAAGTGGGGAGAGTTGCCTTTAAAAGGAGGGTGACCCCCCTTGAAAGGCAACCATGTCTTCGCGCTCCCTTATGCATCGCGTCTTTCCACCTTCTGAGCCCCGGGATGGGGAACACTTGCAATCCTTCCGCCTTGTCGTTGGAGGAACGCAACTTCGCGGAAGTTGGTACCTTTCAGCCATCGTTCAGCTTCAAGGATTTTCATCAGGCAGCCCGGCCGCATCCCCTCACCGGTGGTCACCCAAGACGGTGACCACCAGCTCCTGGGTGTGGAGAAGCAAGCCGGGCTGCGACCTCTGCCCCTCCCTCAGCTTCAAGGATGTTCATCATCAGTGCTGGGGAGGGGAGTGCGCCGAGTTGGGGTCGGTCTCCGCGCGGGCAGCGGCCCGCTCCTTCCCTCAGCGATCGAGGGGAAGGGCGTTCGTCGTTCGTGGCGTTAGCGGCTGCCGCGTGTCCGGCTCTCCGGCTCGAGCGGCTTTGGCGCCACTTCCGGTGCCACCTTCCGCCACGGAAGCCGGAAGAGGTTTCTCTGCCGACGAGGTGGTCGGTGCCGCCCGCGGGCTGACCTCCAACTCTACGGTCTTCTGCTCGTCCTCGCCTCTCGAGTGAGGATGTGGGCGAGGGCCTTATGGCAGCAGCATCCGCCCTGAGGTCATCGCTGCTGCAGTTCGGCCACCCGGAGCGGAGGTCGTTGTCGCTGCTACTGGAGCGGGCGACGGTGGGCGACCTGGAGCCTTATCGCCCCGCGGGCCCTCCAATGTGGGGGGTTGTTCGTACCCGCGGCGACGGAACCGGAGTTCTGTTTGTAATGGCACCTTGAGTGCCGGTGTCTGTTCATTATGGCTGTCGGGGCCTGAACATGTATGTATTTTTGGCACGGAGCCGTGTTTTTTCCTCATTTCGAGCACTAAGACTCGCCTGTCGGCTATCTGAACCGCTTCACCAAGTGTGAGTTGCCTCGTGCGAAGGTGACGAGTGAGGTATCCGTATCCCGGAGGCGTAGGAATCCCTCGGCTCGGTCGGCCTTGCCGCCCGAGGCTTCTCTTGCTTAGTTAAAGGAACCCCTCGGCCGCCCTTCGATGAGCCGAAGCCAGAGGCAGCGGTGTCATCGTGGACAGAGGCAGAGTTGGCTCGAAAAGAAGATTTGGTCGGCCAGAGCCTAGCCGGGTCATCCACTGGCGGGACCGACGCCGGAGTTGAGTTGTCGAGGCCACGAGCCGGGCTGATGTCCTCAGGGGACAGCTGGCTGAGGCTTCGGGGTGGCCGGCCGAGCCGTCTGCTCGAGCCGGATTCCTGGAGAAGACCCTGACGGTGATGGCCCGGGCGTGGTGCTGATGTCATCCTTCGGAGTGGGGATCCTCCGACCGCGTCGCCATCCGAGGCTAGGTCGGACCTCGCCAAAGGTGTAGTTGACGCCGAGGGTGCCACTGCTCCCTTCAACTGTCAAGGTCCGAGCCTGCAGGATCGGGTTATCTTGTAGTGTGCGTATGTTTTCTATGGCCGCCGAGGCCCAAACATACTGTCGTCGTGTTGTAAAGCTGCGTTTCTTTTCCTCTTATTTCGAGTATCTGGACTTATTTGTCGGTAACAGAATTGTTTGTCCGAGCGAGAGTTACTTTTCACGGAAGGTGATGAGTGAGGTATCTGTATCCCGGAGGCGTAGGAATCCCTCGGCTCGATCGGCCTTGCCGCTTACGTGTACTCTTACTCGTCCATAGGGTTCTGTCATCGACGTAGTCGAGAAGGCCCGAAAAATCGTTTCGGTAGAGGAGTTTTCGAGCGTGAAGACTAGTTCGGTCCGCGGAATCACTTATCCGATCGTGAGTTACTTATCGCATAAGGTGATGAGTGAGGTATCCGTATCCCGGAGGCGTAGGAGTCCCTCGGCTCGGTCAGCCTTGGCTTCTTACGTGTACTCCGTCGATTTTGGGATCCCGCTTTCAAAGTAGTCGAAAAGCACGAAAGACATTCTGGCAGAAAAGATCTTTTTCCGAGGAAAATTTTGACGCAGAGGGGGTCCCCCCTTCTAGCCCTCGAGGGAGGGTCGGGCTTTGCCGAGGCAAGGCTGACCCTTCCTTGATGACTAGACGTTGTGTGTGAACGAGGTGTACGAACAACTTGAAAGCATCTTAAGGGTAGAAGCGACGTAGCTGTTGGATGTTCGAAGCGTTGCTGTAGACCTCGCCTTGACTGTTGGCCAGCTTGTACGTCCCGGGCTTCAGAACTTTGGCGACGACGAACGGCCCTTCCCAGGGAGGCGTGAGCTTGTGCCGCCCTCGGGCATCTTGTCGCAGCCGAAGCACCAGGTCGCCCACCTGGAGGTCTCGGGACCGAACCCCTCGGGCGTGGTAGCGTCACAGGGACTGCTGGTACCGCGCCGAGTGTAGTAAGGCCATGTCCCGAGCCTCTTCCAGCTGGTCCAGCGAGTCTTTTTGGTTAGCTTGATTGCTTTGGTCGTCGTAGGCCCTCGTCCTCGGGGAACCGTATTCTAAGTCTGTGGGCAGGATGGCCTCGGCCCCATAGACTAGAAAAAACGGTGTGAAGCCCGTGGCTCGGCTCGGCGTTGTCCTCAGACTGCAGACCACCGAGGGGAGTTCCTTCGTCCATCGCTTGCCGAACTTGTTGAGGTCGTTGTAGATCCGAGGCTTGAGCCCTTGCAGAATCATGTCGTTGGCACACTCTACTTGCCCATTCGTCATGGGGTGAGCCACGACGGCCCAGTCCACCCGGATTTGGTGATCCTCACAGAAGTCCAGGAACTTTCTGCCGGTGAACTAGGTGCCGTTGTCGGTGATGATGGAGTTCGGGACCCCAAAGCGATGGATGATGTTGGTGAAGAACGCCACCGCCTGTTCGGACCTGATGCTGTTTAGGGGTCGGACCTCGATCCACTTGGAGAATTTGTCGATGGCGACCAGCAGGTGCGTGTAGCCCCCGGGTGCCTTTTGCAAGGGGCCGACGAGGTCTAGCCCCCACACAGCAAACGGCCAGGTGATGGGTATCATCTGCAGGACCTGAGCGGGCAAGTGTGTCTGCCTCGCATAGAACTGACACCCTTCGCAGGTGCGGGCAATTCTAGAGGCGTCGGCCACCGCTGTCGGCCAGTAGAAACCTTGTCGGAAAGCGTTCCCAACAAGGGCTCGAGGCGCTGCGTGATGACCGCAAGCCCCCGAGTGTATTTCTTGCAAGAGCTCTTGGCCTTCGGCAATGGATATGCACCGCTGGAGGATGCCTGAGGGGCTGCGGTGGTAGAGCTCCTTCCCATCCCCTAGCAAGACAAACGACTTGGCGCGCCGCGCCAACCGCCGAGCTTCGGCTCGGTCGAGGGGTAGCTCTCCTCGGTGGAGATATTGCAGGTACGGGGTCTGCCAGTTTCGATTGGGCGTGACCCCGCTCCGCTCCTCCTCGACGCGCAGTTCCTCACCTTCGGGGGCCGAGGGTGCCTCGGGCCGAGCCGAGGGTGCCTCGGGCTGGGCCGAGGGTGCCTCGGGCTGGGGCGCGTCGTCGGTCTTGACAGAGGGTTGATGCAGGTCTCGGGAGAAGACATCCGGGGGAACCGTTGTTCGCCCCGAGGCTATCTTAGCCAGCTCGTCCGCAGTCTCGTTGTATCGTCGGGCGATGTGGTTGAGCTCGAGCCCGTAGAACTTGTCTTCCAGGCGCCGAACCTCATCGCAGTAGGCTTCCATCTTCAGGTCGTGGCAGTGGGAGTTCTTCATGACTTGGTCGATGACGAGCTGCGAGTCACCGCGAGCGTCGAGGCGTCGGACCCCTACCTCGATGGCGATGCGCAACCCGTTGACCAGAGCCTCGTACTCGGCCACATTGTTGGACGCCGGGAAGTGGAGGCGTAGCACGTAGCGTAGGTGCTTCCCGAGGGGCGAGATGAAGAGCAGGCCCGCGCCTGCCCCTGTCTTCATCAGCGACCCGTCGAAAAACATGGTCCAGAGTTCCGGTTGGATCAGAACTGTTGGGAGTTGGTTATCGACCCATTCAGCCACAAAGTCCGCCAAGACTTGGGACTTGATGGCCTTCCGAGGGGCGAACGAGATTGTCTCGCCCATGATTTCCACCGCCCACTTTGCAATCCTACACGAGGCCTCTCAGCACTGGATGATCTCCCCCAGGGGGAAGGATGACACCACAGTCACCGGATGAGACTCGAAGTAGTGTCGCACTTCCGCCGCGTCAGGATCACCGCGTACAGCAGCTTCTGAATTTGTGGGTAGCGGATCTTGGTCTCGGACAGTACCTCACTAATGAAGTAGACTGGCCTCTGGACGGGCAATGCATGCCCCTCTTCTCGTCTCTCAACCACGATCGCGGCGCTAACCACCTGAGTGGTAGCGGCGACGTAGATCAAGAGGGCTTCTCCGGCAGCGGGGGGCACCAAGATGGGCGCGTTCGTGAGGAGCGCTTTCAGGTTCCCGAGGGCTTCCTCGGCCTCAGGGATCCAAGTGAAGCACTCGGCCT
This sequence comes from Zea mays, assembly GCF_902167145.1. Classification (NCBI taxonomy): domain Eukaryota; kingdom Viridiplantae; phylum Streptophyta; class Magnoliopsida; order Poales; family Poaceae; genus Zea; species Zea mays. The sequence goes on along the minus strand of NC_050100.1, from coordinate 55,083,828 downwards.
TTCTTAAGAGGCGGTACAGAGGCAGGCCTCTTTCGCCGAGGCGCAAGATGAAACGGGTCAGAGCCGCAAGGCATCTCGTGACCCTCTGTACGCCTTTCAAGTCCTTGATGGGCCCCATGCTGGTGATGGCCGCGATTTTCTCCGGGTTGGCCTTGATGCCCCGCTCGGAGACGATGAACCCCAAGCGCATGCTTCGGGGGACCCCGAAGACACACTTCTCGGGATTGAGCTTTACGCCTTTCGCCTTGAGACACCGGAATGTCGTTTCAAGGTCGGAAAGGAGGTCGGAGGCTTTCCTCGTCTTGACTATGATGTCATCGACGTAGGCCTCGACCGTTCGACCAATGTGTTCGCCGAACACGTGGTTCATGCACCTTTGGTATGTCGCACCCGCATTCCTCAAACCGAACGACATGGTAACATAGCAGTACATGCCGAAGGGTGTGATGAAAGAAGTCGCGAGCTGGTCGGACTCTTTCATCCTGATTTGGTGATACCCTGAGTAGGCATCAAGGAAAGACAGGGTTTTGCACCCAACAGTGGAATCCACGATTTGATCGATGCGAGGCAGAGGGTAGGGAACTTTCGGACATGCTTTGTTTAGACCAGTGTAGTCTACACACATCCGCCATTTCCCTCCTTTCTTTCTCACAAGCACAGGGTTGGCAAGCCATTCGGGATGGAATACCTCTTTGATGAACCCTGCCGCCATTAGCTTGTGGATCTCCTCGCCTATGGCTCTGCGCTTTTCTTCGTCGAATCGGCGCAGAGGCTGCTTCACGGGTCAGGCTCCAGCTCGGATATCCAGCGAGTGCTCGGCGACATCCCTCGGTATGCCGGGCATGTCCGAGGGACTCCACGCAAAAACGTCGGCGTTTGCGCGGAGAAAGTCGACGAGCACTGCTTCCTATTTGGGATCGAGCTCAGAGCCGATCCGGATCTGCTTGGAGGCGTCGTTGCTGGGGTCGAGAGGGACGGATTTAACCGTCTCCGCTGGCTCGAAGTTGCCGGTGTGGTGCTTCACGTCTGGCGCCTCCTTGGTGAGGCTCTCCAGGTCGGCGATGAGGGCCTTGGATTCGGCGAGGGCCTCGGCGTACTCCACGCACTCCACGTCGCATTCGTACGCGTGTCGGTACGTGGGGCCGACGGTGATGACCCCATTGGGGCCCGACATCTTGAGCTTGAGGTAGGTGTAGTTGGGGACGGCCATGAACTTGGCGTAGCATGGCCTCCCCAGTACTACGTGGTACGTTCCTCGAAACCTGACCACCTCGAACGTGAGGGTCTCTCTTCGGAAGTTGGAGGGTGTCCCAAAGCAGACGGGTAGATCGAGTTGTCCGAGGGGTTGGACGCGCTTCCCGGGGACGATCCCGTGAAAAGGCGCAGCGCCTGCCCGGACCGAGGACAGATCAATCAGCAGGAGCCCGAGGGTCTCGGCGTAGATGATGTTGAGGCTGCTGCCTCCGTCCATGAGGACCTTGGTGAGCCTGACGTTGCCGATGACAGGGTCGACAACGAGCGGGTATTTCGCCGGGCTCGACACGCGGTCGGGGTGGTCGCCCTGATTGAAGGTGATGGGCTTATCGGACCAGTCTAGGTAGACTGGCGCCTCCACCTTTACCGAGCAGACCTCCTGGCGCTCTTGCTTGCAGTGCCGAGGCGTTCGCCACTCGCCCACCGTAGATCATGTAGCAGTCGTGGACCTCGGGGAACTCTCCTGCCTTGTGATCTTCCTTCTTATCGTCGTCGCGAGCCCTGCCACCCTCCGCGGGTGGCCCGGCCTTGTGAAAGTGGCGCCGAAGCATGGCGCACTCCTCAAGGGTGTGCTTGACGGGCCCCTGATGATAGGGGCATGACTCCTTGAGCATCTTGTCGAAGAGATTGGCGCCCCGGGAGGTTTCCGAGGGTTCTTGTACTCAGCAGCGGCGACAAGGTCCGCGTCGGCGGCGTCGCGTTTCGCTTGCGACTTCTTCTTGCCTTTCTTCTTGGTGCCGCGCTGAGTTGACGCCTCGGGGACATCTTCCGGTGGGCGGCCCTGGGGCTGCTTGTCCTTCCGGAAGATGGCCTCAACCGCGTCCTGGCCAGAGGCGAACTTGGTGGCGATGTGCATCAGCTCGCTCGCCCTGGTGGGGGTCTTGCGACCCAGCTTGCTCACCAGGTCGCGGCAGGTGGTGCCGGCGAGGAACGCGTCGATGACATCCGAGTCAGTGACGTTGGGCAGCTCGGTGCGCTGCTTCGAGAATCGCTGGATGTAGTCCCGGAGAGACTCTCCCGGCTAGTGGCGGCAGCTTCGGAGATCCCAGGAGTTTCCAGGGCGCACGTACGTGCCCTGGAAGTTGCCGGCGAAGGCTTGGACCAGGTCGTCCCAATTGGAGATCTGCCCCAGAGGCAGGTGCTCCAGCCAGGCTCGAGCGATGTCGGAGAGGAACAGGGGGAGGTTGCGGATGATGAGGTTGTCATCGTCCGTTCCACCCAGGTGGCAGGCCAGCCGGTAGTCCGCGAGCCACAGTTCCGGTCTCGTCTCCCCCGAGTACTTTGTGATAGTAGTCGGGGTTCGGAACCGGGTCGGGAACGGCGCCCGTCGTATGGCCCGAATGAAAGCCTGCGGACCGGGTGGTTCGGGCGAGGGACTCCGATCCTCCCCGCTATCGTAGCGTCCCCCACGCCTGGGGTGGTAGCCTCGGCGCACCCTCTCGTCGAGGTGGGTTCGACGGTTACGGTGAGGGTGTTCGTTGCCGAGGTGACCCGGGGCCGCAGGCGCTGTGTTGTGCGTGCGCCCAGTGTGGACCGAGGCTTCCCGCATGAATCGGGAAATCACGGCGCGATGTTCCGAGGGGTACCCCTGCCTTCGGGAGGCAGAGCTTTCAGCCCGTCGGACCGCGGCATCCTCCAGGAGATTCTTGAGCTCTCCGTGGATACGCTGCCCCTCGGTGGTTGATGGCTCCGGCATCGCGCGGAGAAGTATTGCCACTGCAGCCAGGTTCTGGCCGACCCCACTGGAAACCGGTGGCGGCCTTACCCTGACATCGTCGGCGATGCGGTGCTGGATGCCCTGGGGTAGATGACGCATTTCTCCGGCCGGAGGTTGGCCCGCCCATTCCTGCCCAATGTCCCGGCGGAACGGCTCAAGTGTTCCTGCTCCCTCGTCGAGCCTGGCCTGCATCTCGCGGATTTGCTCGAGCTGTGGGTCATGACCCCCCGCCGGGACGGGGACCACAGCTAGCTCCCGAAGGATGTCAACACGAGGCGCAGGCCTAGGGGGATCACCGTTTTCCGGCGCACCAAGATGGTTGCCTTCGCCGGGGCCCCCTAGATCGACGTGGAAACATTCATGACTTGGGCCGCAGTCCTCGTCGCCGAAGCTGCGGCTACCGTCGGAACAATCGGAGAGGCAGTAGTCGCATGCGGTCATGAAGTCCCGCATGGCACTGGGGTTACCAAGTCCGGAGAAATCCCAATAAAAGTCGGGCTCATCATCTTCCTTGGAACTCGAGGGCCCGTAGGTCGAGACGGCTGTTAGCCGGTCCCAGGGTGACCGCATACGATACCCCGGAGGGTTTGGACTCGCCTCTATGAGAGCGTCCACCAAAGCGAAGTCGCTTGGTGGGTCGAGGCTGAATCCAAAAGGTACGAGATGGGAATCGGTCGGTACCTCTTGGTCGACTGGCGGTGACGAAGTCACGTCAGGGGTAGACTGCACCGTCGTCTCAGGTACGAGGGTGATGCCCAGCAAGTCTTTTGCGAGCGTGCTGGCATCGTCCGTCCGCTCGGAGTTGGCGTGTCGCGGGGAAACAGCGCTCGTCTTCGTCTCAGACGTGAGGTTGATGCCCGACGTGTCCCTCGTTGGGGCGCCGGCGCCGTCGACTCGCTCGACAGCCGACGAGGTGCCGCCTCCTGCTTGGCCTTGGTTGCCCCGCCTCCTCCTCCGTCGGCGGGGGAGGGGATGGGACAAGCCCGAATGTTGCTCTTCCGCCACGTGGGGAAGACGTCGTCGATTCCGCCGCCGGCGGGCGGGTTGTCGGCCGCCATTGTCGCTGTCGCGCAGCGGGGGAAGGAGTATCATGTCGCAGCTGCCGTCGAGGGACATGAACTCAAGACTCCCGAAACGGAGCACTGTCCCGGGCTGGAAAGGTTGCTGGAGACTGCCCATCTAGAGCTTGACGGGAAGCTATTCGTCAACACACAGCAGGCCCCTACCTGGCGCGCCAACTGTCGGCGTTTCGAACTCGGGGGGTCCCTGGGCCGACGAGTAAATTGTCGCCGCGTGCCCCAGCCCAGATGGGTCGGCGCGAGACGGAGCGAGAAGGGGGGAAGAAGCCGGAGAGAGACATGCGTAAAAGAGGAAACCCGCGGCCTTCGTGTTTGTCCCGCACCCGACCTGGGCGCGGGACAAACACGAAGGCCGCGGGTTTCCCCTTTTAAGCCTGTCTCCCTCCGGCTTCTTCCCCCCCTTCGCGCTCCGTCTCGCGCCGACCCATCTGGGCTGGGGCACGCGGCGACAATTTACTCGTCGGCCCAGGGACCCCCCGGGTTTGAAACGCCGACACCAATGGGGAGAAAGTTTAAAAGGGCTCTCAAGAGTCTCCGTTTTTGGCGATTAATGCCAAAGGGGGAGAAAGTATTAGCCCAAAGCAAAAGGACCGCACCGCCAACTTCAAAAATTTTCTTATTTGGTTATCACAAAAGTTTGTTTTTCAATTGGTATCTTGTGATAAGCAATCTCTTCAATTGGTATATTTAAAGATAGATTTTCAAAATTGGCATCTAAATTACAAACATACTTCCAATTGGTATCTACTAAAACCCTCTTGAAAGCTAAGAGAAGAATTTCATTCTGGGGGAGTTTTGTTTAGTCAAAAGAAAAGCATTTGAAACAGGGGGAGAAATCTCAAATCTTGAAAATGCTTCGTGCAATCATATGCATATACCTTTGGCTATTTGCAAAAGATTTTGAAAATATTTTCCAAAAAGATTTGCAAAAACAAAACAAGTGGTGCAAGCGTGGTCCAAAATGTTAAATAAAAGAAAGCAATCCATGCATATCTAGTGAAACTATAAATTGGTTTAATTTCAAGTAACCTATGCACTTACCTTATGCAAACTAGTTCAATTCTGCACTTATATATTTGCTTTGGTTTGTGTTGGCATCAATCACCAAAAAGGGGGAGATTGAAAGGGAAATAGGGTTAACCTTTTCCCAGTGTTAATTTTGGTGGTTGAATGCCCAACACAAATAATGGACTAACTAGTTTGCTCTAGAGTATATAATCTACAGGTGCATAAAGGTTCAACACAAACCAATAAAAGATTGAAGATAGGGTTCAAATACAAAAGAGCAAAGAAACCGAGTGTGCCCTGGTCTGGCGCATTGGGCTGTCCGGTGTGCCACCAGACAGTGTCCAGTGCACCAGGACCGTACAGGGCTGAACTGACCACTCTCGAGTTTCTTCAGGCGTCTCCGCTATAATTCACTGGACTATCCGGTGTGCCATCGAACTGTCCGGTGCACCAGCGGAGTAACGGCTATCCAGCGCAACGGTCGACTGCAACGGCTCCTGACGAACGCTATAGTGTGCAACAGTGCACGTCAGAGTCAAAGCGCAGAGTCAGAGCGCACCGGACACTGAATAGTGCTTGTCCGATGCGGCACCGGACTGTCCGTTGCCACTAGAAGACAAAGCCTCCAACGGTCGACATCTCCCAAACCCTAACGGTTGGGTGACGTGGCTGGCGCACCGGACTGTCCGGTGCGTCCATCGACAGCAGCCTGCCCCAACGGCTTGTTGGTGGTTGAGGGCTATAAATACCCCCAACCACCACCACTCCAAGCATCCAAGTTTTCCAAGGTTATCAATTGTCGGGTACCGTAATTAGGGGTACCCCCAACACTCCTAAACACAGCTGGTAAACACCCTCGGAACAAACCATAAAATCGGATGTGTGCGGTTTAAGTCAAGGCTTCGCCTACCCAAGGGACACTACCTCGCCCGAGCCCAGCCTCGGGCAGGAACTGTAGTCCCAGACGAATTCACGCCTCGCCCGAGGGCCTCCTCAGGCAGTGGACGCACCCTCGGCTCGCCCGAAGCCCAGCTCGGGCAGGCTTCGTTGTGAAGCAACCTTGGCCAAATCGCCTTACCAACCGACCATATCGCATGCACTTTTAATGCGGGGATCGCCTGACACCTTATCCTGACACGCGCGCCTCAGTCGGCAAGGTCGAAGTGACTGCAGTCACTTCGCCCTTTCACTGACTGATCTGACAGGAAAACAGCGCCGCTCACCCTGCTCCGACTGCTGTGCCAACCACCCGGGTAAGGCTGACAACAGCCGAGTTCAGCCTCGAGTGCAACAGGAAGCTCCGCCTCGCCCGACCTTAGGCCTCGGCCTCAGGAGGAGGTCTCCGCCTCGCCCGACCCCAGGACTCGGCCTCAGCCTCGGCCTCAGGAGGAATCGCGTCCTCACCCGACCCTGGCCTCGGCCTCAGGAGAATTCTCCACCCCGCCCGACCTTGGGCTCGGATCGACCGTGCCACATGGGATACATCATTACCTTACCCCTAGCTAGCTCAGGCTACGAGGGAACAGGACCGGCGTCCCATCTGGCTCGCCCGGTAACAGGTAATGATGGTTCCCCGCATGCGTCCATGACGTCAGTGGTTCTCAGCCCCCTACGGAAGCAAGGAGACGTCAGCAGGATCCCAGCCGCACCGCCAGCTGTGCTTCTACAGGGCTCAGGCACTTCTCCGACGGCCACGTTATCGCGTATGCAGGGCTCAAGCACTTCTCCAATAGCCACGTTGGCATGTACACAGGGCTCAGGCACTTCTCTGCCAGACACGTTAGCGCATAGTTACACCCCCACTGTACATCTGGACCCTCTCATTGCATCTATAAAAGGGAGGTCCAGGGCCTTCCTGCGGGGGGGGGGGGTCGCGCGGGGGACGAGCAAACGAACTAGCTCTCTCTCTCTCGCGACGCTTGTAACCCCTACTACGAGCACCCCCGGTGCGAGATAATACAAGCCGCATTCCCCTCTAGTGTTCCATCTTGCGCCAACCCATCTGGGCAGGGGCACGCAGCGATAAATTCACTGGTCGACTCGGTTGAGGGTCCCCGGGTCCGAAACGCCGACAGTTGGCACGCCAGGTAGGGGCATGCTGCGTGTTAACGAACACCTTCCCGTTGAGTTCCAAATGGGTAGTCTTCAGCAACCTCTTCAGCCGGGGACGCTGCTTCGCTTCGGGAGTCTCGAGTTCATGTCCCTCGACGGCAGCTACGACATGGTACTCCTCCCCCCGCAGCGCGACAGCAACAACGACGGTCATCAGCTCACCCGGCGACGGCGAACTCGACGTCGTCTTCCCCCCGTGGCGGAAGAGCAGCATCCGGGTTTGCCCCGCCACCCTCCTCGCCGTAGGAGGAAAAGACGGGGCAATTGTGGCCAGGCAGGAGGCGGCACCTCGTCGGCTGTCGGACCAGAGCGAGTCGACGACGCTGGCACCCCAGCGGGGGACATGTCGGGCATTGACCTCGCACCTGAGACAACGACGGATGTCGTTTCCCCGCAACGTGCCAACCCCAAGCGGACTGATGACGCCAACACTCTTGCAAAGGACTTGCTGGGCGTTAGCCTCGTACCTGAGATAACGGTGCAGTCCGTCCCTGACGCGACTTCCCCACCGTCCATCGACCAAGAGGTACCGTCCGTTTTCCACCCTGTCCCTTTTAGATTCAGCTTCGATCCACCAAGCGACCCCTTCGGTGAGCGCCTTCGTAAAAGCATATCCTAACCTCCCGGGGTACCATATGTGGTCAACCTGGGACCGACTGACGGTCGTCTCAACCTACAGGCCCCCGGGTTCCGAGGAAGAAGACGACCCCGACTCCAGTTGGGATTTCTCCGGGCTCCGTGATCCCGGTGCCATGCGAGACTTCATGACCGCATGTGACTACTGCCTCTCCGGTTGCTCTAACGATGGCCACAGCCTTGACGATGAAGGTTGTGGCCCAAGTCGCGAATGTTTCCACGTCAATCTGGGGGATCGCGACGAAGGCAGCCACCTCGGTATGCCGGAGGATGACGATCCCCCTGGGTCTGCTTCTCGCGTTGACATCCCGCGGGAGCTAGCTGTGGTCCCAGTCCCTGCGGGGGGTCAGGACACACAGCTCGAGCAAATTCGCGAGATGCAGGCCAAGCTCGACGAGGAAGCTGGGCAACTTGTGCAGCTCCGGCAAAACATCAAGCAGGAGTGGGCAGGCCGAGCACTCGCCGGAGAAGCGCGTCATCGGGCCCGGGACGTCCAACGTCGTATCGTTGACGCTGCCAGGGCAAGGCTGCCCCCAGCCTCCAGTGGGGTCGGCCAGAATCTAGCTGTAGCAGCAATGCTACTCCGAGCAATGCTGGAGCCATCCACCACCGAGGGGCGGCGTATCCAGGGCGAACTCAAGAATCTCCTGGAGGATGCCACGGTCCGACGGGCCGAAAGCTCTGCCTCTCGAAGGCAAGGGTGCCCCCCGGAGCATCGTGCAACGACTTCCCAACTCATGCGGGAGGCCTCGGTCCACACCGAGCGCACGCGGGACGGGACGCCTGCAGCCCCGGATCACCTCGGCAACGAGCAACACCATCGCGACGGTCGAGTCCGCCTCGACGAGAGGGTGCGCCGAGGCTACCACCCCAGGCGCGGAGGACGCTACAACAGTGAGGAGGATCGAAGTCCCTCGCCTGAACCACCAGGTCCACGAGCCTTCAGTCGAGCCATACAACGGGCGCTGTTCCCGGCTCGGTTCCGAGCCCCGACTACCATCACCAAGTACTCGGGGGAAACAAGGCCAGAGTTGTGGCTTGCGGACTACCGGCTGGCATGCCAGCTGGGAGGAACGGACGACGACAACCTCATCATACACAACCTCCCCCTGTTCCTCTCTGACGCTGCCCGAGCATGGCTGGAGCATCTGCCTCCCGCGCAGATCTCCGACTGGGACGACCTAGTCAAGGCCTTCGCGGGAAACTTCCAAGGTACGTACGTGCGCCCTGGGAACTCATGGGATCTCCGAAGCTGCCGCCAGCAGCCAGGGGAATCCCTGCGAGAGTACATCCGACGGTATTCAAAGCAGCGCACCGAGCTGGCCAACATCACCGACTCTGACGTCATCGGGGCGCTCCTCGCCGGCACCACGTGCCGAGACCTGGTGAGCAAACTGGGGCGCAAGACTCCCACCAAGGCGAGCGAATTGATGGACATAGCCACCAAGTGCGCCTCTGGTTAGGAGGCGGTCGAAGCCATCTTCCGGAAGGACAAGCAGCCTCAGGGAAGGCAGAAGGAAGACATCCCCGAGGCGTCCGCCCAGTGGGGCACGAAGAAGAAGGCCAAGAAGAAGGCGCAAGCAAAGCGCGACACCGCTGACGCGGATCTCGTCGCTGCTGCCGAGAACAGGAACCCTCGGAAGCCTCCCGGAGAGGCCAACCTGTTCGACAAGATGCTCAAGGAGTCATGCCCCTATCACCAAGGTCCTGTCAAGCACACCCTTGAGGAATGTGTCATGCTTCGGCGCTACTTCCATAAAGCCGGGTCCCCGGTGGGAGATGGCAAAGGCCAAGACAACAACAAGAAGGAGGGCGACAAGGCAGAGGAGTTCCCCGAGGTCCATGGCTGCTTCATGATCTATGGTGGGCAAGTGGCGAACACCTTGGCTCGGCACCGCAAGCAGGAGCACCAGGAAGTCTGCTCGGTGAAGGTGGCGGCGCCAGTCTACCTAGACTGGTCCGACAAGCCCATCACCTTCGACCAAGGCGACCACCCCGACTACGTGCTGAGCCCAGGAAGGTACCCGCTCGTTGTCGACCCTGTCATCGGCAACACTAGACTCACCAAGGTCCTCATGGACGGAGGCAGCAGCCTCAACATCATCTACGCCGAGACCCTCGGGCTCTTGGAGATCGATCTGTCCACGATCCGGGCCGGTGCGGCACCCTTCCACGGGATCGTCCCCGGTAAACGCGTCCTGCCCCTTGGGCAACTTGATTTGCCTGTCTGCTTCGGAACTCCCTCCAACTTCCGCAGGGAAACCCTCACGTTCGAGGTGGTCGGGTTCCGAGGGACCTACCACGCGGAGCTGGGGAGACTGTGCTACGCCAAGTTCATGGCCGTCCCCAACTACACGTACCTCAAGCTCAAGATGCCAGGCCCCAACGGGGTCATCACCGTTGGATCCACGTACCGACACGCGTACGAATGCGACGTGGAGTGCGTGGAGCACGCTGAGGCCCTCGCCGAGTCCGAGGCCCTCATCCCCGACCTAGAGTGCCTCTCCAAGGAGGTGCCTGATGCAAAGCGCCACGCCGGCAACTTCGAACCGACTGAGGCGGTTAAGTCTGTCGCCCTCGACCCCAGCAACGACGCCTGCAAGCAAGTCTGGATCGGCTCCGAGCTCGACCCCAAATAGGAAGCAGTGCTCGTCAACTTTCTCCGCGCAAACGCCGAAATTTTTGCGTGGAGTCCCTCGGACATGCCCGACATACCGAGGGATGTCGCCGAGCACTCGCTGGACATCCGAGCCGGTGCCCGACCCGTGAAGCAGCACCTGCACCGTTTTGATGAAGAAAAGCGCAGGGCCATAGGCGAGGAGATCCACAAGCTGATGGCTGCAGGGTTCATCAAAGAGGTATTCCATTCCGAATGGTTAGCTAACCCTGTGCTTGTAAAGAAAAAAGGTGGGAAATGGAGGATGTGCGTAGACTACACTGGTCTAAACAAAGCATGTCCAAAGGTTCCCTACCCTCTGCCTCGCATCGATCAAATTGTGGACTCCACTGCTGGGTGCGAAACCCTGTCATTCCTAGACGCCTATTCAGGTTATCACCAAATCAAGATGAAAGAGTCCGACCAGCTCGCGACTTCTTTCATCACACCTTTTGGCATGTATTGTTATACTACTATGCCATTTGGCTTGAGGAATGCAGGTGCAACATACCAAAGGTGCATGAACCACGTGTTCGGGGAGCACATCGGCCGAACGGTCGAGGCTTATGTCGATGACATCGTTGTCAAGACCAGGAAAGCCTCTGACCTCCTCTCTGACCTTGAGACAACATTCAAGTGTCTGAGAGCGAAAGGCGTGAAACTCAATCCCGAGAAGTGTGTCTTCGGTGTCCCCCGAGGCATGCTCCTGGGGTTCATCGTCTTCGAGCGGGGCATAGAGGCCAACCCGGAGAAAATCGCGGCCATCACCAACATGGGGCCTATCAAAGATTTGAAAGGAGTACAAAGGGTCATGGGATGCCTTGCGGCTCTGAGCCGCTTCATCTCGCGCCTCGGCGAGAAAGGATTACCCTTGTACCGCCTCTAAAGGAAGGTCGAGCGCTTCACTTGGACCCCCGAGGCCGAGGAAGCCCTCGGAAACTTAAAGGCGCTCCTTACTAATGCGCCCATCTTGGTGCCCCCCGCTGCGGGAGAAGCCCTCTTGATCTACATAGCCGCAACCACTCAGGTGGTCAGCGCCGCGATCGTAGTCGAGAGACGAGAAGAAGGGCATGCACTGCTCGTCCAGAGGCCGGTCTACTTCATCAGCGAGGTGCTATCCGAGACCAAGATCTGCTACCCACAAATCCAGAAGCTACTGTACGCAGTAATTCTAACGCGGCGAAAATTGCGACACTGCTTCGAGTCTCATCCGGTGACTGTGGTGTCATCCTTTCCCCTGGGGGAGATCATCCAGTGCCGAGAGGCCTCGGGTAGGATAGCAAAGTGGGCAGTGGAACTCATGGGCGAGACAATTTCATTCGCTCCTCGGAAGGCCATAAAACAATCTCAAGCCTTAGCGGACTTCCTGGCTGAATGGGTCGACACCCAATTGCCGACAGCTCCAATCCAAGCCGAACTTTGGACCATGTACTTCGATGGGTCGCTGATGAAAACAGGAGCAGGCGCTGGCCTGCTCTTCATCTCACCCCTCGAGAAACATGTGCGCTACGTGATGCGCCTCCATTTTCTTGCATCAAACAACGTGGCCGAGTACGAGGCTTTTGTCAACGGGTTGCGCATCGCCGTCGAGCTAGGGGTTCGGTGCCTCGACGCTCGGGGCGACTCGCAGCTTGTCATCGACCAAGTCATGAAGAACTCCCACTGTTGCGATCGAAAAATGGAGGCCTATTGCGACGAAGTTCGGTGCTTGGAGGATAAGTTCCACGAGCTAGAACTCAACCATGTTGCTCGATAGTACAACGAGACTGCGGATGAGCTGGCGAAAATAGCTTCAGGGCGAACGACGGTTCCCCCGAACGTCTTCTCCAGGGACATAAATCAACCATCCATGAAACTCGACGACACGCCTGAGCCCGACAAGACCTCGGCCCAGCCCGAGGTACCCTCGGCCACCGAGGGTGAGGCCTTGCGCATCGAGGGGGAGCGGAATGGGGTCACGCCAAACCCGAACTGGCAGACCCCGTACCTGGAATATCTCCTCCGATGAGAGCTACCCCTCGACAAGGCCGAAGCTCGGCGACTGGCTCGGCGCGCCAAGTCGTTCGTTTTACTGGGTGATGAAAAGGAGCTCTACCACCGCAGCCCCTCAGGCATTCTCCAACGATGCATATCCGTCGCCGAAGCACAAGAGCTGTTGCAAGAGATACACTCGGGGGCTTGCGGTCACCACGCAGCACCTCGAGCCCTCGTGGGGAACGCCTTCCGACAAGGTTTCTACTGGCCGACCGCGGTGGCCGATGCCACTAGGATTGTACGCTCTTGCCAAGGGTGTCAATTCTACGCGAGATAGACGCAACTGCCCGCTCAGGCCCTGCAGACAATACCAATCACCTGGGCGTTTGCCGTGTGGGGTCTGGACCTCGTCGGTCCTTGCAGAAGGCACCCAGGGGCTTCTCGCACCTGCTGGTCGCCATCGACAAATTCTCCAAGTGGATCGAGGTCTGACCCTTAACCAGCATCAGGTCCGAGCAGGCAGTGGCGTTCTTCACAAACATCATCCATCGCTTTGGGGTCCCGAACTCCATCATCACCGACAATGGCACGCAGTTCACTAGGAAGAAGTTCCTGGACTTCTGCGAGGACCACCACATTCGTGTGAACTGGGCCGCCGTAGCTCACCCCATGACGAATGGGCAGGTGGAGCGTGCCAACAGTATGATTTTGCAGGGACTAAAACCAAGGATCTACAACGACCTCAACAAGTTTGGCAAGCGGTCGATGAAAGAGCTACCCTCGGTGGTCTGGAGTCTGAGGACGATGTCGAGCCGGTCCACAGGTTTTTCGCCATTCTTTCTAGTCTATGGGGCCGAGGCCGTCCTAACCACGGACTTAGAATACGGTTCCCTGAGGACAAAGGCGTATGACGACCGAAGCAACCAGACCAGCCGAGAAGATTCATTGGACCAGCTAGAAGAGGCTCGGGACGTGGCCTTACTACACTCGGCGCGGTATCAGCAGTCTCTGCGACGCTACCACGCCTGAAGGGTTCGGCCCCGAGGCTTCTAGGTGGGAGACTTGGTACTTCGGCTGCGACAAGACGCCCGAGGGCGCCACAAGCTTACTCCTCCCTGGGAAGGGCCGTTCATCATCGCCAAGATTTTGAAGCCCGGAACATACAAGCTAGCCAACAATCAAGGCGAGGTCTACAGCAACGCTTGGAACATCCAAAAGCTATGTCGCTTCTACCCTTAAGATGTTTCAAGTCATTCATATACCTCGTTTTCTTTACATACATAAATAAAGTCTAACCATCAAGGAAGGATCAGCCTTGCCTTGGCAAAGCCCAACCCTCCCTCGGGGGCTAGAAGGGGGGAACCCCCTCTGCGTCAAAATTTTCCTCGGAAAAGTTTTCTACCAAAGGAAATGTTTTCTACCAAAACGACTTTCGACTATATCGATAACGGAACCCTAAAAACGAGCGAGAGAGCACGTAAGCGGCAAGGCCGACCGAGCCGAGGGACTCCTAAGCCTCTAGGATACGGATACCTCACTCATCACCTTCCGCAAAAAGTGACTCACGCTTGGATAAGCGGTTCTGTTATCGAACAAGTCCTAAACACTCGGGTAGAAAACGGCTTTCATGCTTTCGACTATATCGATAGCAGGGTCCTAAAAACAACGAGAGTACACGTAAGCGGCAAGGCCGACCGAGCCGAGGGACTCCTACGCCTCCGGGATACGGATACCTCACTCATCACCTTCCGCGAAAAGTAACTCACGCTCGTATAAGCGATTCTGCTACCGAACAAGTCCTAACACTCGGTTAGAAAATGACTTTCGTGCCTTCTCGACTACATCGATAACAGAATCCTACAAACGAGTGAGAGTGCACGTAAGCGGCAAGGCCGACCGAGCCAAGGGACTCCTACGCCTCCGAGATACGGATACCTCACTCATCACCTTCCGCGAAAAGTAACTTTCGCTTGGATAAGTGGTTCTGCTACCGACGAACAAGTCCTGACACTCGAAACGAGAGGAAAGGAAACGCAGCTTTATAACACGACAATAAGATGTTTAGGCCTCAGCGGCCGCAAAAAACATACGCGTGCTTCAGACAAACTGTTCCTGCAGGTTCAGACATCGGCACGGGGAGGAGCAGCACCCTCGGCGTCATTTCCACCCTTGGCGGAATCTAGCCCGGCCTCAGACGGTGACACGGGCGGAAGGATATCCACCTCGAAGGAGAATGCCAATACCGCGCTTGGGCCCTCACGGCCAGGCTCTCTGCAAGGGCCCCGGCCCGAGCGGACGCCTCGGCTGGCCGCTCCGTAGCCTCAGCCAGCTGTCCCCCGAGGACCTCAGCCCGGCTCATGGCCTCGGCGGCGTGACTCTGGGGTTGGTCCCACTCACGGATGACCTGGCCAAGCTCCAGCCGCCGCTGCTGCACCTCCTCAGCCTGGGAAGCCACCTGCTCCTGGGCCGACAAAGCCTCTATTTCGAGCCGACACCGCTGCCTCCGGCTTCAGCTCATCGCAGAGCGGCCGAAGGTCCTAAAACTGAGCAAGAGAGGGCTTGAGCGGCAAGGCCGACCGAGCCGAGGGACTCCTACGCCTCCAGGATACGGATACCTCACTCGTCACCTTCCGCGCAAGGCAACTCACGCTCGGTTAAGTGGTTCAGCTAGCCGACAGGCGAGTCCTAATGCTCGAAATGAGGAAGAAACACGACATTACGCTCAAATGCCCAAATATTCAGGCCTCAACAGCCGCAAAGAACAAACACTCATACTCAGGGTACCATTACAAACGGGACTCCGGTTCCACTCCCGCAGGAATGAACAACCTCCACACCAGAGGGCCTGCGGGATAACAAACTCCAGGTGGCTCGCCGGCGACCGCTCCACCGGCAGCGACAACGACCTCCGCCTCGGGCGGCTAAACAGCAGCAGCGATGACCTCAGGGCAGACACTGCTGTGAAAAGGCCCTCGCCCACGTCCCCACACGAGGGGCAAGGACAAGCCATCAAAGCCAAAGAGCCGGAGGTCTGACCATAGGTGGCGCCGACGGTCTTGTCGGTGGAGACAACCTCCTCTGGCTGCCACCACCTCGGCACTTGCGACAGCGGCCACCTGCGCGCTAGCGCCACACCGACGAATGGCGGCCGCCCCAGCCTGCACCGATAGATCCCCACTCAAGTCCTCGCAGACGGGTCGGCGCCAGCCTCCGCACGGAGGTGCCGTGCCAGAGTGAGGACAAGACAATCCAAGAACACGAACGCCGCCCGCGCGGCGTACGATTAAGTGCCCAACACAAATGGTTTAAATGTTAAAGTGTGCAAAAGACTTAAGAAGTGAAAATCAAGATACAAGGTATGATTCTAGACTTAGTACATTGGTTTTTGTGTACTAACATATTTGTCTAAGTGCTAGAATCAGAGAAAATACAAAAGGAAAAAGACTTGGCTGGAGCAGCCAAGACTCTGCGTAGTCTGGGTGCACCGGACAGTGTCCGGTGCGCCAGGCTGGAGTCTGGTCAATTGGCCGCTCTCGGGAATTCGTCGGCGACGTACGGCTAAAAATCACCGGACTGTCCGGTGAGCCAACGGTCGGCCGCGCAATCCGCGCGTGACGCGTGGTCGTGCCAACGGTCAGATGGGAGCACCGGACTGTCTGGTGCGCCAACGGCTCCAAATCTTCAACGGTCGGTTGAGCCAATTTAGGAAAGCAATCTGCACCGGACTGTCCGGTGCGCCACCCGACAGAAGGCAAGAATTGCCTTCCTCGATTGCTTCCAACGGCTCCTAGCTGCCTTGGGGCTATAAAAGGGACCCCTAGGCGCATGGAGGAGTACACCAAGCATTCTTTGATCATCTCTAAGCACCAAGACTTCATTCTAGCGCATTTGATTCGTTGTGATAGCAATTTGAGCTCCTCTTGAGTCGAGAACTCCGTGTGTGAACTTAGAGCTCAAGTTGTGACTAGTGTGCGTGTTTGTCTCTTGCTTTGAGTCTTGCGAGTGTTGCTTTTTCCTCCTTTACATCCGTGCTTCTTTGTGATCATCAAAGTGTAAGGGTGAGAGGCTCCAAGTTGTGGAGATTCCTCGCAACCGGGATATAGTGAAAGAAAGAAAAACACCATGGTATTCAAGTGGATCTTTGGATCACTTGAAAGGGGTTGAGTGCAACCCTCGTCCATTGGGATGCCACAACGTGGAGTAGGTAAGTGTTGTACTTGGCCGAACCATGAGATAACTCGCGTGTCTTTTGTGATTGCTTTTCTGTGATACTTGTGTTCACAAGAGCTCGCTCTTTAGCCTACTAACATTTAACCAAGTTTTGTGGCTATAAGTTTCAAGTTTTTACAGGATCACCTATTCACCCCCCTCTAGGTGCTCTCAATTGGTATCGGAGCCGTTCTCTTCACGAAAGGGACTAATCGCCCGAAGGGATGGATCCTAAGGGAAAGGGGATGGTGATCAACGACAAGGAGGAGTCCTTCATCAATGAGCCAAAAGACGACAAGCCCACTGACTTGGGCTCAAGTCACAAAAGAAGGATGGGAAGAAGAAGAGGTGCATCAAGAAGATAGTCTACTACGACAGCGACGAGTCCTCTTCTTCCCAAAGAGACGACGACGACGAGAAAAAGAAAACGGTCAACTCAAACTTTTCTTTTGATTATTCTCGTATCCCGCAAAATTCCAATGCTCATTTGCTTTCCATTCCTCTTGGTAAACCTCCACACTTTGATGGAGAGGACTACGGATTTTGGAGTCACAAAATGCGTAGCCACTTGTTCTCTCTTCATCCAAGTATATGGGAGATAGTAGAAAATGGAATGCAATTTGATAGTACGGATAATCCCATGTTTATCAATGAACAAATTCACAAAAATGCACAAGCTACCACTGTTCTTTTAGCATCCTTGTGCAGGGAAGAGTATCATAAGGTGGGCGGGTTGGATAATGCCAAGCAAATTTGGGACACCCTCAAGATCTCACATGAGGGGAACGACACCACCATGATCACCAAGATGGAGTTGGTGGAAGGCGAACTAGGAAGGTTCGCAATGATCAGGGGGGAGAAGCCAACTCAAACATACAACAGGCTCAAGACCCTGGTCAACAAAATCAGGAGCTATGGAAGCACGAGATGGACGGACCACGACGTCGTCCGGCTTATGCTAAGGTCCTTCACTGTCCTTGATCCTCATCTTGTAAACTCTATTCGTGAAAATCCTAGGTACACCAAGATGACGCCCGAGGAAATACTCGGAAAGTTTGTAAGCGGGCGAATGATGATCAAGGAGGCAAGATATGTTGATGAGGCATTGAACGGCCCAATGCCGATCCACGAGCCTCAAACCGTTGCTCTGAAAGCAACAACCAGCAGGGAGGGGCTACCTAGCAAGGTGGCACAAGTTGAGGCGGCCGGGCTAAATGAGGATGAAATGGCCCTCATCATCAAGCGCTTCAAGACGGCGCTCAAAGGTCGCAAGGAGCATCCCTACAAGAGCAAGACGAAGGGAAAGCGCTCCTGCTTCAAGTGTGGTAAGATTGGTCACTTTATTGCTAACTGTCTCGATAATGATAGTGACCAGGAACAAGGAAAGAATGGGAAGAGAGAGAACAAGAAGGTTTACAAGAAGGCTAAGGGCGAAGCACACCTTCGAAAAGAATGGGACTCAGATTGTTCTTCGTCCGACTCCGACGACGAAGGACTCGCTGCCACGGCCTTCAACAAATCGTCTCTCTTCCCCAACGAGCATCACACCTGCCCCATGGCAAAGGAGAAGAAGGTAAGCACTCGAAATACTATTGCATATGCTTCTTCAAGTGATGATGAATCTAGTGATGATGAAGTAGACTACGCAAGTTTATTCAAAGGCTTAGATAGAACTAAAATTGATAAGATCAATGAATTAATTGATGCGTTGAATGAGAAGAATAGATTGCTAGAAAAGCAAGAGGATCTTTTATATGAAGAGCATGATAAATTTGTAAGTGTGCAAAAGTCTCTTGCTTTAGAAGTTAAAAGAAATGAAATGCTTTCATGTGAATTATCTACTTGTCATGAGTCTATTTCTAGTCTAAAGAGTGTCAATGATGAGTTAAATGCTAAGTTAGAAGTAGCAAATAAATCTAGCTCATGTATTGAACATGTAGTAATTTGTAATAGGTGTAAGGATTTTAATGTTGATGCATGTGTTGAGCACCTTACTTCCATTGCAAAATTAAATGGTGAAGTGGCTAGTCTTAATGCCCAACTTAAGACTAGCAAGAATGACTTTGATAAACTAAAATTTGCAAGGTATGCCTACACTATTGGTAGACACCCCTCAATTAAGGATGGACTTGGCTTTAAAAGGGAAGCCAAGAACTTAACAAGCCAAAGAGCTCCCATATTCAACAAGGAAAAGGGAAAGGCTCCTATGGCTAATATTAGTCAAAAGAATCATGCATTTATTTATGATAGAAAATTGTCTAGAAATGCTTATCATAATAGGAGTTGTAATGCTTATGATTCACATGCCATGATTGCTTCAAGTTCTTCCTTTGTGCATGGTAGAGATATGCCTAGGAAAAATGTTGTTCATCATATGCCTAGGAGAAATGTTGTTAATGTGCCTAGGAAAATGCATAATGAAAATACTACTGTTATTCATGCCTGCAACACTGATTTTGTACTCACATGCAAAAATAAGAAAGTGGTTGCTAGGAAATTAGGGGCAAAATGCAAGGGAGACAAAACTTGCATTTGGGTCCCTAAGGCTATTGTTACTAACCTTGTAGGACCCAACAAGAGTTGGGTACCTAAAACCCAAGCCTAATTTGCCTTGCAGGTTTATGCATCCGGGGGCTCAAGCTAGATTATTGACAGCGGATGCACAAACCACATGACGGGG
The DNA here is from genome assembly GCF_902167145.1 of Zea mays. Lineage (NCBI taxonomy): Eukaryota > Viridiplantae > Streptophyta > Magnoliopsida > Poales > Poaceae > Zea > Zea mays. The sequence goes on along the minus strand of NC_050100.1, from coordinate 55,064,503 downwards.
GAGAAGAAGATGTTCACCTCCTACGTCAAGAACAAAGATCCCCAAGATTCAATCATATTCGGTGATGGGAATCAAGGCAAGGTTAAAGGACTAGGAAAGATAGCTATTTCATCCGAGCATTCCATATCTAATGTGTTTTTAGTTGAGTCGCTCGAGTATAACTTGTTGTCCGTTAGTCAATTATGTAATATGGGTTACAATTGCTTATTTACAAATGTAGATGTGTCTGTCTTTAGAAGGAGTGATGGTTCATTAGCTTTTAAGGGTGTACTAGACGACAAACTCTATTTAGTTGATTTTTCGAAGGAGGAGGCCGATCTAGATGCATGCTTAATCGCTAAGACTTGCATGGGCTGGCTGTGGCATCGCCGTCTAGCACATGTGGGGATGAAGAACCTTCACAAACTTCTAAAGGGAGAACATGTGTTAGGTTTAACAAATGTAACTTTCGAAAAAGATAGACCTTGTGTAGCGTGTCAAGCAGGTAAACAAGTGGGAAGTGCTCATCACAACAAGAATGTGATGACCACATCAAGACCTCTGGAGCTACTTCATATGGACCTCTTCGGACCCGTCGCCTACCTCAACATCGGGGGAAGTAAGTATGGTCTTGTTATAGTTGATGATTTTTCCCGCTTCACTTGGGTATTCATTTTGCAGGATAAAACAGAAACCCAAGGGACCCTTAAGCGCTTCCTAAGGAGAGCTCAAAATGAGTTTGAGCTCAAGGTGAAAAAGATAAGAAGCGACAATGGGTCCGAGTTCAAGAATCTTCAAGTGGAGGAGTACCTTGAGGAAGAAGGAACAGCAAAATGGTGTGGTAGAGAGGAAGAACAGGACCCTCATAGACATGGCAAGGACGATGCTTGGAGAATTCAAGACGCCTGAGCGGTTTTGGTCGGAAGCTGTGAACACAGCTTGCCACGCCATAAACCGGGTCTACCTTCATCGGCTCCTCAAGAAGACGTCGTACGAACTTCTAACCGGTAACAAACCCAATGTGTCATACTTTCGTGTATTTGGGAGTAAATGCTACATTCTAGTGAAGAAAGGTAAGAATTCCAAATTTGCTCCCAAAGTTGTAGAAGGGTTTTTCTTAGGTTATGACTCAAATATAAAGGCGTATAGGGTCTTCAACAAATCATCGGGTTTGGTTGAAGTCTCTAGCGACGTTGTATTTGATGAGACTAATGGCTCTCCAAGAGAGCAAGTTGATCTTGATGATGTAGATGAAGATGATGTTCCAACGGCCGCAATACGCACCATGGCAATTGGAGATGTGCGACCACAGGAACAAAAGGAGCAAGATCAACCTTCTTCCTCAACAATGGTGCATCCCCCCAACCCAAGACGATGAACAGGTTCATCAAGAAGAGGAGTATGATCAAGGGGGAGCACAAGATGATCAAGTGATGGAGGAAGAGGAACCACGAGCCCCTCCAACTCAAGTCCGAGCGACGATTCAAAGGAATCATCCCGTCGATCAAATTCTGGGTGATATAAGCAAGGGAGTAACTACTCGCTCTAGATTAGCAAATTTTTGTGAGCATTACTCTTTTGTCTCTTCTATTGAGCCTTTCAGGGTAGAGGAGGCCCTGCTAGATCCAGACTGGGTGTTGGCCATGCAGGAAGAGCTCAATAACTTCAAGCGAAATGAAGTTTGGACACTGGTGCCACGTCCCAAGCAAAACGTTGTGGGAACCAAGTGGGTGTTCCGCAACAAACAGGACGAGCACCGGGTGGTGACAAGGAACAAGGCTAGACTTGTGGCAAAAGGTTATGCCCAAGTCGCAGGTTTGGACTTTGAGGAGACTTTTGCTCCTGTGGCTAGGCTAGAGTCTATTCACATTTTGTTAGCCTATGCCGCTCACCATTCTTTCAGGTTGTTCCAAATGGATGTGAAGAGCGCTTTCCTTAACGGGCCAATCAAGGAGGAGGTGTACGTAGAGCAACCCCCTGGCTTTGAGGATGAACGATACCCCGATCACGTGTGTAAGCTCTCTAAGGCGCTCTATGGACTTAAGCAAGCCCCAAGAGCATGGTATGAATGCCTTAGAGACTTTCTAATTGCTAATGCTTTCAAGGTTGGGAAAGCCGATCCAACTCTTTTCACTAAGACGTGTGATGGTGGCTTATTTGTGTGCCAAATTTATGTCGATGACATAATATTTGGTTCTACTAACCAAAAGTCTTGTGAAGAGTTTAGCAGGGTGATGACTCAAAAATTTGAGATGTCAATGATGGGCGAGTTGAACTACTTCCTTGGGTTCCAAGTGAAGAAACTCAAGGATGGCACCTTCATTTCCCAAACGAAGTACACGCAAGACTTGCTCAAGCGGTTCGGGATGAAGGACGCCAAGCCCGCAAAGACTCGAATGGGAACTGACGGACACGTCAACCTCAACAAAGGAGGTAAGTCCGTTGATCAAAAAGCATACCGGTCTATGATAGGGTCTTCACTTTATTTATGTGCTAGTAGACCGGATATTATGCTAAGCGTATGCATGTGTGCGAGATTTCAATCCGATCCAAGGGAGTGCCACCTTGTGGCGGTTAAGCGAATCCTTAGATATTTAGTTGCTACGCCTTGCTTCGGGATCTGGTATCCAAAGGGGTCTACCTTTGACTTGATTGGATATTCAGACTCCGATTATGCCGGATGCAAGGTCGATAGGAAGAGTACATCAGGGACGTGCCAATTCCTAGGAAGGTCCCTGGTGTCTTGGAGTTCTAAGAAACAAACTTTCGTTGCACTATCCACCGCTGAGGCCGAGTATGTTGCCGCAGGACAGTGTTGCGCGCAACTACTCTGGATGAGGCAAACCCTCCGGGACTTTGGCTACAATCTGAGCAAAGTCCCACTCCTATGTGATAATGAGAGTGCTATCCGCATGGCGGATAATCTTGTTGAACACAGCCGCACTATGCACATAGACATCCGGCATCACTTTTTGAGAGACCACCAGCAAAAGGGAGATATCGAAGTGTTTTATGTTAGCACCGAGAACCAGCTAGCCGATATCTTTACCAAGCCTTTAGATGAGAAGACCTTTTGCAGGCTGCACAGTGAGCTAAATGTCTTAGATTCGCGTAACTTGGATTGACTTATAGCATACATGTGTTTTATGCATTTGATCAAGTTCCTTTATGCATTTATGAGATTTGTTGTTGGTGCTCAAGTTGTGCAAGGGATCCCCGGACCTCACAAGTCCATATGTGAATGATGCACATATTTAGGGGGAGAAGTGCTACAACTTGACCCTTTGAGACTAACATGTGTGCTTGAGTTTACTTCATGTAGTCTCAAAAGTGGATTGAAAGGGAAAGGTGAACTTGGACCATGAAAGACTTCCACTGCACTCCGATGAGAGAGTAATTTACTCCAAGTTCATCGCTATGCTCTTATTGCCTTTTTGCTCTTAATTGACAATTTTGGTGAGGCAATGAGGTTAAAGGGCCAACAATGATCCCATTTTGGTGCTTGATGCCAAAGGGGGAGAAATTAAGGCTAAAGCAAATGGATCAGCTACCACTTGAGAATTTTGAAAAGTAGTAGAGTTAGAACTTTTGGTTTGTCAAAATACTCTAAGTGTCTCTTTTTGTCAAAAGTTGGTCTCTTGTGGGGAGAATGTTTGATTATGGGAAAAGGGGGAGTTTTTGAATCTTTGATCATTTTCTCTTGGAATATCTCTCTCTATGCCTCAACAAGTGAATTTGACTTAGAGATAGGAAATTGAATTTGATTTGCAAAAACAAACCAAGTGGTGGCAAAGAATGATCCAAATATGCCAAATTTGAATCAAAAACAAACCTTGTTCTCATTTGCATTGAAGTTGCACGTCTATGTGTTGCTTTTTTGTTGTGTTGGCATAAATCACCAAAAAGGGGGAGATTGAAAGGGAAATGTGCCCTTGGGCCATTTCTAAGTATTTTGGTGATTAAGTGCCCAACACAAATGGTTTAAATGTTAAAGTGTGCCAAAGACTCAAGAAGTGAAAATCAAGATACAAGGTATGATTCTAGACTTAGTACATTGGTTTTTGTGTACTAACATATTTGTCTAAGTGCTAGAATCAGAGAAAATACAAAAGGAAAAAGACTTGGCTAGAGCAGCCAAGACTTTGCGTAGTATGGGTGCACCGGACTGTCCGGTGGTGCACCGAACAGTGTCCGGTGCACCAGGCTGGAGTCTGGTCAACTGGCCACCCTCGGGAATTCGTCGGCGGCGTACGGCTAAAAATCACCGGACTGTCCGGTGGTGCACCGGACTGTCCGGTGAGCCAACGGTCGGCCGCGCAATCCGTGCGTGATGCGTGGTCGTGCCAACGGTCAGATGGGAGCACCGGACAGTGTCCGGTGCGCCAACGGCTCCAAATCTTCAACGGTCGGCTGAGCCAATTTAGGAAAGCAATCTGCACCGGACACTGAATAGTGCCTGTCCGGTGGTGCATCGGACTGTCCGGTGCGCCACCCGACAGAAGGCAAGAATTGCCTTCCTGGATTGCTTCCAACGGCTCCTAGCTGCCTTAGGGCTATAAAAGGGACCCCTAGGCGCATGGAGGACTATACCAAGCATTCTTTGATCATCTCTAAGCACCAAGACTTCATTCTAGCGCATTTGATTCGTTGTGATAGCAATTTGAGCTCCTCTTGAGTCTAGAACTCCGTGTGTGAACTTAGAGCTCAAGTTGTGACTAGTGTGCGTGTTTGTCTCTTGCTTTGAGTCTTGCGTGTGTTGCTTTTCCCTCCCTTACATCCATGCTTCTTTGTGATCATCAAAGTGTAAGGGCGAGAGGCTCCAAGTTGTGGAGATTCCTCGCAACCGGGATATAGTGAAAGAAAGAAAAACACCGTGGTATTCAAGTGGATCTTTGGATCACTTGAAAGGGGTTGAGTGCAACCCTCGTCCATTGGGACGCCACAACGTGGTGTAGGCAAGTGTTGTACTTGGCCGAACCACGGGATAACTCGTGTGTCTTTTGTGATTGCTTTTCTGTGATACTTGTGTTCACAAGAGCTCGCTATTTAGCCTACTAACACTTAACCAAGTTTTGTGGCTATAAGTTTCAAGTTTTTACAGGATCACCTATTCACCCCCCCTCTAGGTGCTCTCACAAGCAGCAAGAGGCATGCAACCGCACCACGGTTGTGCATCCTTTCGGCTTCATCGCATCCGGTGGGTCAGCGTGAAGGCCCGGGCCCGCATGTCATGCAACCGGCGCGACGGTTACTGCGTGCAAAGAAACCGCACCACCACTTGCGCCAATGTCGCGTCTTCTCGACTGTGGAACCAGTGTCGCGACTCGAGGCAGCCCTGCGCATGACCCAACAGTGCCAATTGAGTGCAACGATCACGGGTCAGTCAGCCGCGGGAGGAGGCGCGGCGGTTGATATGACCAAAAGTGGGCCGGCTGTAATTGCAGCAGCAGACGGGCGGAAGCAGCGGTCAAATCGCCTGCAGGCTCGTGTCCCCTCCTGAAGCGGCAGGAGAGCCCTCTCCCACGGCATGAAGACGACGCGCCTGTGTTCTGTTCCTCGAACGACTCGCGCACGCGCAACGGCCGCCCCGCGAATCACCCGTCCCGTCGCATTAACTCCTCGGTAGGGCAAGCGACACCTTTGGCAGGCAAGGCGGGCATCGCTTCACCTCCGCCATGATGACCGCGTCAAAAAAGGTGTGCCACACTATTAAAATTGATATCCTTTTCCTCTCTCTTGCTACAGGGACCGGGAAAGGGGATATTTCGAAAAGGATCCTTCTCAGCGAAGGAAACGGGCCCCCGAGCCCTCCTACTGATCAGGGGTTCGAAGGCTGGCCCCTCGGAAGGGTTCGACAGCCGCCCCAGAGCACTCGGGCTCCGAGCCCATTACTGATCAGGGGTTCGAAGGCTGGCCCCTTGGAAGGGTTCGACAGCCGCCCCAGAGCACCCGGGCTCCGCGCCCATTACTGATCAGGGGTTCGAAGGCTGGCCCCTCGGAAGGGTTCAACAGCCGCCCCAGAGCACGCAGAGTGAGGGATGACTCTGGGTACATCCGTTACATGGCCGAGGCTCGGGCTACGCTCCCGAGGTACCCTAGGACATTTCTGAGACCAGCAGGAGCGATTTTGTAACGGAGTCCCACCAGAGGGAGGCATCGAGCCCTCGGACCCTATTGAATGGGTCCGGGTCCGGCAAATCACCTGCAGGTACTTTTGGAGCGCGCCTCTGGGCCACTAGCCGACCCTTATCGAATGGGGCTCGGGCGTCCACTCGGATCACCCGTTAGCAACTCACCGGAAACACCATGTTCGGCGCCCTCCGAGGGCAACATGGCGCTTTCCCCCCCCTTCCTCCTTGCGGAAAGGCGACGAAGGGGCGTATAACAAAAGTCGAGACGGTCCTTGATCGTCCTCTCGCTCCGTGTAGAGGCTCGGGGGCTGCTCTCGCACCAGGCTACGGCCAAACTGTTGATAGCGTCAACAAACCAGCTTAAAAACTCGGCACCTGACCATGCACCCGGGCTGCGGCTAGGCCGCATGAGGGAACAATAAGGCCGGCTGAGGCATCACGAAAAGCATTAAGACCTCAGAGAAGTCAAACCACTCCTCCGAGGTCTCGGGGGCTACACCCGGTGGGTGCGCTCGCGCGCACCCACCGGAACAAAGTATAACCGAGAAAGGCCGGTCCCCTCACAAAAAAATGCGGCAAAGCCTCCAAGTGAGTGCCCGCACTCCCTTTGAGGCTCGGGGGCTACTGTCGGGTACCGTAATTAGGGGTACCCCCAACACTCCTAAACACAGCTGGTAAACACCCTCGGAACAAACCATAAAAATTGATGGGCGTGGTTTAAGTCAAGGCTTCGCCTACCCAAGGGACACGATCTCGCCCGAGCCCAGCCTCGGGCAGGAACCATAGTCCCAGACGAATTCACGCCTCGCCCGAGGGCCTCCTCAGGCAGTGGGCGCACCCTCGGCTCGCCCGAAGCCCAGCTCGGGCAGGCTTCGTTGTGAAGCAACCTTGTCCAAATTGCCTCACCAACCGACCGTATCGCATGCACATTTAATGCAGGGATCGCCTCACACCTTATCCTGACACGCGCGCCTCAGTCGGCAAGGTCGAAGTGATCGCAGTCACTTTGCCCTTTCACTGACCGATCTGACAGGAAAACAGCGCCGCTCACCCCGCTCCGACTACTGTGCCAACCACCCGGGTAAGGCTGACAACAGCCGAGTTCAGCCTCGGGCGCAACAGGAAGCTCCGCCTCGCCCGACCTTAGGCCTCAGCCTCGGGAGGAGGTCTCCGCCTCGCCCGACCCCAGGACTCGGCCTCAGCCTCGGCCTCGGGAGGAATCGTGTCCTCACCCGACCCCGGCCTCGGCCTCAGGAGAAGTCTCCGCCTCGCCCGACCTTGGGCTCGGACCGACCGCGCCACAGGGGATACATCATTACCTTACCCCTAGCTAGCTCAGGCTACGAGGGAACTAGACCGACGTCCCATCTGGCTCGCCCCGGTAACAGGTAATGATGGTTCCCCGCATGCGTCCATGACGTCGGTGGTTCTCAGCCCCCTACGGAAGCAAGGAGACGTCAGCAGGATCCCAGCCGCACCGCCAGCTGTTCTTCTACAGGGCTCAGGCACTTCTCCGACGGCCACGTTATCGCGTACGTAGGGCTCAAGCACTTCTCCAACAGCCACGTTGGCATGTACACAGGGCTCAGGCACTTCTCTGCCAGACACGTTAGCGCATAGTTACACCCCCCACTATACATCTAGACCCTCTCCTTGCATCTATAAAAGGGAGGTCCAGGGCCTTCCTGCGGGGGGGTCGTGCGGGGGACGAGCAAACGAACAGACTCTCTCTCTCTCTCGCGACGCTTATAACCCCTACTACGAGCACCCCCGGTGCGAGATAATACAAGCCGCATTCCCCCCCTTGTGTTCCATCTTGCGCCAACCCATCTGGGCAGGGGCACGCAGCGATAAATTCACTGATCGGCTCGGTTGAGGGTCCCCTGGGTCCGAAACGCCGACATCATTCAATACAAGAGCTAGTGCATTCACTCCTAGACACAAATCAAAAGAATCAAAGCCTCTCCAAGTGCCAAATCCACTCCAACCACTTAGTGATTTGAGAGAGCGTTTGTTCGTGTTCTTTGTGCTCTTGTTGCTTGGATCGCTTTCTTCCTTCCTCATTCTTGTTCCCAAGTGAATTGTAATCAAAGCAAGAGACACCAAGTGTGTGGTGGTCCTTATGGGGTCTAAGTGACCCGTTTGATTAAGGAGAAAGCTCACTCGGTCTAGGTGACCGTTTGAGAGAGGGAAAGGGTTGAAAGAGACCCGGTCTTTGTGACCACCTCAACGGGGATTAGGTTCTTTAGAACCGAACCTCGGTAAAACAAATCATTGTGTTCATCCGCTTTATTTCTTGGTTGATTTGTTTTCCCCTCTCTTTTGGACTCGAATTTATTTCTAACCCCGGCTTGTAGTGTGTGCTTAAGTTTAATATTTTTAGATTCCGCCTATTCACCCCCCTCTAGACGACTTTCATCCACCTTTCTCTCGAGCAAAAAAGATACTCCTTTGCAATCACACCCACACTCTTTGGGCAGTTACACCGGTCACAGTTCGCCACCTGCAGTGCTGGTAAGAACCTTGTACGAGCGGGGTAAGACACTTCATAACCATTGTTGCACCACCACCCCTGAGAGTAGGTGTAGGGTTTATATTGTTTGTTTGTTTACTTTTTCTATTTACTAACAATGACAGGATCAAAGACTCAAACAGACAACTATAAGGGCTCTAAGCCTACTGATGATGACTGTGTCTCCAAGCTAGAATTGAAGGAGATGACATGTGTCACACCCAAATTTAAGGGCAAACTCAGGTGCGTCTCAAATGTCTGGTAGGATCAATTCTCACACATATGATGACTCATGGTACAAAAATCAATGTCACATCTTTATTATATAATTGGAGTTCTATATTTATTATATAATAGGAGTTCTGTACAAATAGCTAAATAAATACATCATTTGACGACACGATCCCCACAATAATAGTTGACTAGGAAATGACGACCTAGACCTCTTCGAACTCATCGTAGCATCCTTCATGTTCCTTATCTTCGTGGTACCTGTTCTTGACCTGGTTTGGTTATAACAAAAATGAGCTCACATACGTTCATCGCTCAGCAAGTGTGGGTAATAATGTGCATGAGCTCACTTACGGTGGGGGGTCATATGTATTGTAAGGCTTACCAAGGAAAAATGGTTAAGGCTGAGCATTGCTTTTAAAGTTGTCCAAAATTTTATTAGAAATTACTAAGTATAAGTGTGTACCAACCCAATTTAAATAATTGATCACAGTTAATAATAAATCTCACAATGCAATGCAAATGACATATTATATTTAATTCCATAAATTAATCATGCGAGAGTCCGAGTCGCTAATGACCGTGAGCATGGCTGATATACCAGTTTAACACTCTGCAGAGGTTGCACATCTTTAACCACAAGTCGTGATACCCATCTACAATGGAGTTGTACGGACCCCATACACCTCTACCGAGGAGGGGAGGTAGGGTAACACTACGAGGTCTTTCTAAAGTTCCATTAGCATGAGAGAAGCCACTACGGCTTCCAGGCCGAAGGCAATAAAGGAATCCCTCGTCCGAAAAGCTATCGCAACCAGATCGACTCGAGGACCTCCCTATACCTGTAGCTTCTCCACCCATTTGCCCCTTTACGGAAAGGATTAACTCACACTAGCTTTCCTAACTAATCAACCAAGGGTGTTCCATTCCACCCTTGTAGTAGCACTGTTATATCAGGTTAAGCTCCATGTTCCAATTAACAAAATGAGTTTATCATGAACAATAAATAATCCAACAATAATGATAAAGCATGATCATAATTCAGATATAATATTAATCACAATAACTAGGTACAACAATTGCAAGACTACCCAATAATTCATTAGTATGCAAGGTATGGGGTAAACAATACTTGGTAATCTATTAGATCCAATCAGCTCAGCCTAACTGTGACATGGTGATTAACAGAACATTATTAGGTTAAAGAAAGTAATCAAGGACACAACTTGACTTTTTGGTGCAAACTCCAAGTACTTCTCCAATTTGGGCTTTAGGTTCATCGTGTTCTCGCTTCTCTACGTAGCAATTTATACAGATAGACAAGGAATAGGTAAAAATAGCATTACACCAAACATGTAAACAAATAGCGTAAGAATATTTCACGCGTCGCTAAGAAACCGTAGGTTCAAGAACCACTAAATCAGAGTTAAAACAGAGAAGATATGAATTATCTAAGTTTACTGGATTCATTTCTATACTATAAATTATTTTCTAGATTTTTATTTACTTAATACAATGGCTATAGACTACGGTTTGCATTTTTTGCAAAATCTGGGTCTGCTTTGAGGGATTTAGGACCTATCTGCGAGAAAATTAAACTAGTTAGGACTGTGGCCTCATTTTCAAAAATGCCCGGGTTTTCTTTAATAAAAGGCTATGCGAAGGCGTATTAGGCATCCTGAGCCATTGGATCAACTGTTTGAGGCGTGGATTAGATCACGTGTATTATGAACTAGCACGCATCTGTGGCCGTTGGATCCTAGATCCACGGCGCGAAGGAATCCACTCTTGATCTAATCACGATTCTTTAATCTAGCTGAAGCAGTACCCATATTCTAATCTCAATCGTCTAGATCGTAACAAATGGCCACTGACCCTCCATCCACCTCTCGACAGCGCTGCACGGTGGCGCGGCATGGTCACAGTGGTCATCACGCCGGCGAGCGCCGCCCCAACGATCTGAGAACTCACCTCTAGTGCTCACGGGTGCTACGCAATCCGGCGATAATGGCTAACAGCAGGAATGGAATCTTATCCATGATGAATCGGGCGAATGGGCTGGCCACGCAGTACGACGACTCGGCGGTGGCAAGCCATCGACAATGACCGATTACCCATCCCCTAGTCTCATTCGCACCTCGATGAGGACACTACCACATTCCACATGTCATGACAAAGCCTCCTGGCCACTGTCGAAGCCCTAGCGATGGAAATAGCTTGTGGCGGCCCTATGCTCCCTCGTTGTCTCTCGCGACGACGATCTCCTTCTGTCCTCATGGCAACTGCGCCCTATGTTTTGATGGAGGATGGCAACGGCGGGAGAAATGTAGATGGGCCGGCGCGGCTAGAAACAGAGAGTGGGATACAGGCGAGGGAAACGTGAGGTGACCGCAAAAAAGGAATTCGGCCCACACGCCGCACTGCGTTTTTTCTTTTTTCCTCCTATTTTAATTTTATTTTCAATTTCTCTTTTCTATTTTACTTTTCTATTTTATTTCCTAATTTCAAATTTCAGTTTTTCGAATACAAATTGGATTCAGCTCTGAATTCCAAAATAAAACTAGGGACACAATCAAAAGTTCAACATGATGCAAATATAAATTTTTATTTGAGTTATTACCTTATCCATTTAAGCAAATTTCATAGTTATGAAGAATGAGAAATAACTCATAGCAATATTATAATGTTTTTTTAAAAATACATATCTATTTAGTTTAGATCTTTTAGAGACTATTTCTAATTATAAAACAAAAGATAATTCTTATATAAAAATTCTTGTTTTCAAGTTATTAGACAACATGTTTATTAACGCTTCAGAGAAACCTTCTAAATCTTCACGGTTGAGATTTTATGGTGTTACAATGTGCGCGATGACTGAAGCTTTCAACAAGTACTAGGACTCTACAGCGACATCCTATGAGCGACTTGATCGGCATGTTGCTGAACTTGTTACACGCATGGATGTGCTAGATATTCGTCCCCCCCCCACAAGCTCCAACACTAGCTGCTGGTGCGGTGGTGCTCTCTCCTGCGGAGGACAACGACGCCGATGATAACAATGTTGATGCACCGCTGCGACGATGCCTCACATGTAATTGACAAGGAATGGGAGGTAATGGTAGACGTCATCATCATAATCCTGAACCAGACAATGATCTATATGCTAGGATTAAGTTATCTATTCCACTATTCATTGGTTCTTATGATGCTGAAGCTTAAACTAGGATATGACGGTAGAACAAAAATTTAATTCTCATCTTGTTCTTGAGTGGCATAGGGTTAGACAAGCCACTAGTGAGTTTAAGGTTTTGCTATCGTTTGGTGGAATAAACTTGTTAACACACGTGCTGCACCACAAACATGGAATACGTTGAAAGAGTAGATGTGAGCTCATTTTGTCCCCCTTCTTATAGACAAGATATTCACAAAAAATGCAACATTTAGATCAGGGAGACATGTCTGTGTAGGAATACTACCAAGAACTTCAGAAAGGTATGCTGCATTGTGGGGGGGGGTTGAGGAGCTGGAAAAACAAATGGTTAGATTTTATAGGGTATTAAGGTGGGAGATTCAGGACATTGTTGATTATAAAGAGTATCATTCTATATAACACTTGTTCCACCTTTCTATGTTGGTAGAAAAAGAATTGCAGGGCCGCCAATAGTGGAGGAGCAACACCTTCGCGCCACGATAGCCTCCGGCGCCAGCCAAGGCGTCATCCTCTTCGGGCGTATGGACAACCACACCTTCCTCCACCAGCGGCCCACATAGCACCACACATTTGACATCTCAGGGACATGACAACAGTAAGTCCTTGGTGCCTTCAGGTGTTGTAGCAAAACCTGTTGTGCCCACCTCTTCCATAGACCGCTCTTCCGACATCAAGTGTCACCACTGCTAGGGACTTGGCCATATGCAGCGAGAGTGCCCCAACAAATGGGCATACATTACTACTGGTGAAGGTGGGTACTTTAGTGCTTCTGATGTTGAAGATGAAGATACTGTTGGAGCTAACATTGTACGAACTGATGGTGGTGATAAAGAGGTCCTTAGTACAACAGCGATCGAAGCGTATAGGGCCCTGATCGTGTAGCGAGCTTTGAGTACCACGGTTGATCAAGACGACAACATACAACACCACAACCTTTTGAACATGTTACTCATTGTCAAGGACTGTCGTGTATGTACCATCATTGACGGTGGTAGCTACAACAACTTGGTGAACATTGATGTGGTCAAGAAGCTTGGTTTGGCCACACAAGAGCATCCCCATCATTATCTCATTCAGTGGTTTAACAACATTAGTAAGGTCAAGGTAACAAAAACAACAAGGGTACACTTTCCATTGGTTCTTATCATCACTTTGTTGATTTTGATGTGGTAATTGTGGATGCTTGCTCTCTTTTATTAGGACGTCCTTGGGAGTTTGATATTGATGCTATTCACCATGGAAGATCTAATAATTATACTTTGATGCATAAGGAAAGAAATTTTTGTTCCTTCTTATGACTCCCTGAAGGACCGACGAGGCGACCAGAGAAGGGTGAATTTTGACCAACTTAATAATAAAATTTACTTATACTTAATAATTGCTAATAAAATTTTGACCAACTTTAAAAGCAATGCTCAGCTTCAACCATCTCCTTAGATAAGCCTTACACTTCACGTGAGCTCCCACCTTTGACGAGTTCATGCACATTATTCCCCACAACTTGTTGAGCGATGAACGTATGTGAGCTCACTCTTGCTGTCTCACACCCCCCACAGGTCAAGAACAGGTACCGCAGGATGAGGCGCATGGAGGATGCTGAGATGAGTTCGTGAGTGGTCTAGGTCATCGTCTCCTAGTTAACTTTGGATTGCTGGATCGTGTCTTCATATGATGTAATTATTTATTTATTTTGTCCAGAACCCCTATTATATAGTAAAGATGTGACATTCGTTTCTGTACCACTATTCATCATATGTGTGAGACTTGGTCCCAGCATACCTGGTGTTTATTTCGCGCCCGGGTTTTGGACCCCTAAAACTCGGGTGTGACATCATTTCACAATTCACATACATGTTCATCAGTTTAACCCACAATTATATCCACATAAATCAATTTAACACATAGACATAGTTCATTAATCATTAGTTTAACTCATATGCCATAGAAACCTCACACACACACACATATATATATATATAACATCTTAATCAATTATTCCATAAATGATATGCATATAGTTTCGTGTTGCTCGAATGTGATAGCTCGTTTAGCTCGCGAGCTGGCTCGTTAACGAATCGAGCTAGGATGTTGTTGGGGGCCTTCGTCTTCCGAAGGTCCTCAAAAACATGATTTAACAATATTTCTGGAGTATAATACATGAACAGGTACATTCGGACTCAGATCAGAACCACAGTGTGAGAAGCACAAAGAATACGAAGGTTGACGCAGCGCCGAAGCTACGCGCAAGGGAGCTTCGGCATGACAGCAGAAAATGGAACCGACTTAAAAGGGAAAAGGCCATTTAGACCTCGATGGATCACTATAGAGTCATTAGCAAATGTAAAGGGCATGGGTGTTGTCGGGGACCATAATTAGGGGTACCCCCAAGACTCCTAAACTCGGCTGGTAACCACCATCAGCACAAAGCTGCAAAGGCCTGATGGGCGCAATTCAGGTCAAGGCTCCGTCCACTCAAGGGACACGATCTCGCCTCGCCCGAGCCCAGCCTCGGGCAGGAACAGTAGACCAAGACAGATTCACGCCTCGCCCGAGGGCCTCCTCAAGTAACGGGCGCACCTTCGACTCGCCCGAGGCCCAGCTCGGGCAGGCTTCGCGGAGAAGCAACCTTGGCCAGATCGCCTCGCCAGCCGACCGGATCGCAGGAGCATTCAATGCAAGGATCGCCTGACACCTTATCCTGACGCACGCTCCTCAGTCGACAAGGCTGAAGTGACCGCAGTCACTTCGCCCCTCCACTGACTGACCTGACAGGAAAACAGCGCCACCTGCGCTGCTCCGACTGCTGTGCCACCCGCCAGGGTGAGGCTGACAGCCGCCAAGTCCGGCCTCAGGCGCCATAGGAAGCTCCGCCTCGCCCGACCCCCGGGCTCGGACTCAGCCTCGACCTCGGACGACGGTCTCCGCCTCGCCCGACCCCTGGGCTCGAACTCAGCCTCGACCTCGGAGGAGTCACCGCCTCGCCCGACCTCGGGCTCGGACCAACCACACTGCAGGGGAGTACATCATTACCCTACCCCTAGCTAGCTCAGGCTACGGGGAACAAGACCGGTGTCCCATCTGGCTCGCCCCGATAAACAAGTAATGATGACACCCCGCGTTCTCCATGACGACGGCGGTTCTCAGCCCCCTACGGAAGCAAGGAGACGTCAGCAAGGACCCGACAGCCCCGACAGCTGTGCTTCTACATGGTTTAAGCGCTCCTCCGACGACCAAAACATCACATGAACAGGGCACCAACACCTCTCCGACAGCCACGTCGGCATGTACATAGGGCTCTGGCTCCTCTCTGCTAGACACGTTAGCACATTGCTACACCCCCCATTGTACACCTGGGCCTTCTCCTTGCATCTATAAAAGGAAGGTCCAGGGCCCTCGTACGAGAAGGTTGCCGCGCGGGAGGACGGGCTGACGAACAGGCTCTCTCTCTCTCCCACGCGAACGCTTGTAACCCCCTACTGCAAGTGCATCCGCCCTGGGCGCAGGACAACACGAGCCGCGGTTCCCCTTATTGTTCCCCTTTGTGTTCCGTCTCGCGCCGACCCATCTGGGCTGGGACACGCAGCGACAATTTACTCGTCGGTCCAGGGACCCCTTGGGGTCGAAACGCCGACAGTTGGCGCGCCAGGTAGGGGCCTTCTGCGTGTTGACGAACAGCTTCCCGTCAAGCTCCAGATGGGTAGTCTCCATCAACCTCTCCAACCCGGGACGCTGCTCCGTTTCGGGAGTCTCGAGTTCATGTCTCTCGACGGCATCTACGACATGGTAATCCTTCCTCCGCCGCGCGAAAACGACAATGGCGGCCGTCAGCCCGCCCGTCGGCGGCGGAATCGACGACGTCTTCCCCCTGTGGCAGAAGAGCAGCATCCGGGTCTGTCCCGTCACCTTCCCCGCCGTAGGAGGAGGAGGCGGGGCAACCATGGCCAAGCAGGAGGCGGCACCTCGTCGGCTGTCAAGTGAGTCGACGACGCCGGCGCCCCAGCGGGGGACACGTCGGGCGTTGACCTCGCGTCTGAGACGAAGACAAGCGTCGTTTCCCCGCAACATGCCAACCCCGAGCGGACGGATGACGCCAGCACGCTCGCGAAGGACTTGCTGGGCGTTAGCTTCGTACCCGAGATAACGGTGCAGTCCGTCCCCGACGCGACTTCGTCACCATCCGTCGATCAAGAGGTACCGTTCGTTTTCCATCCTGTGCCTTTTAGATTCAGCTCCGACCCACCAAGCGACCCTGCTTCGGTGGACGTGTTCATAAAGGCATATCCAAACCTTCCGGGGTACCATATGTGGTCAACCTGGGACCGACTGACGGCCGTCTCGACCTACGGGCCCCCGGGTTCCGAGGAAGATGATGACCCCGACTCTGGTTGGGATTTCTCCGGGCTCGATAACCCCAGTGCCATGCGGGACTTCATGGCCGCATGTGACTACTGCCTTTCCGATTACTCCGATGGTAGCCACAGCCTCGGCGATGGGGACTGTGGCCCAAGTCGCGAATGTTTCCACGTCGATCTAGGGGGTCTCGACGAAGGCAACCACCTTGGTATGCCGAAGGACGGCGATCCCCCTAGGCCTGCGCCTCGCGTTGACATCCTTCGGGAGCTAGCTGTGGTCCCAGTCCCTACGGGGGGTCAGGACACACAGCTCGAGCAAATCCGCGAGATGCAGGACAAGCTCGACGAGGAAGCAGGACAACTTGTGCAGCTCCGGCAAAACATCGGGTAGGAGTGGGCAGGCCGGGCACCGGCCGGAGAAGCGCGTCATCTGCCCCAGGACGTCCAGCACCGCATTGCTGATGATGCCAGGGCAAGGCTGCCCCCAGCTTCCAGTGGGGTCGGCTAGAACCTGGCTGCAGCTGCAATACTACTTCGAGCGATGCCGGAGCCATCCACCACCGAGGGGCGGCGTATCCAGGGAGAACTCAAGAATCTCCTGGAGGATGTCACGGTCCGACGGGCCGAAAGCTCTGCCTCCCGAAGGCAGGGGTACCCCCCCGAAGCATCGCGCCGCAACTTCCCGATTCATGCGGGAAGCCTCGGTCCACACCGGGCGCACGCGGGACGCAACGCCTGCAGCCCCGGGTCGCCTCGGCCATGAGCACCACCACCGTGACCGTCGAGCCCACCTCGACGAGAAGGTGCGCCGAGGCTACCACCCCAGGCGTGGGGGACGCTACGACAGCGGGGAGAATCGGAGCCCCTCGCCCGAACCACCCGGTCCGCAAGCTCTCAGCCGGGCCATACGACGGGCGCCGTTCCCGACCCGGTTCCGAACCCCGACTACCATCACCAAGTACTCGGGGGAAACACGCCCAGAACTGTGGCTCGCGGACTACCGGCTGGCCTGCCAGCTGGGTGGAACAGACGATGACAACCTCATCATCCGCAACCTCCCTCTGTTCCTCTCCGACGCCGCCCGAGCCTGGCTGGAGCATCTGCCTCCTGCGCAGATCTCCAACTGGGACGACCTGGTCAAAGCCTTCACCGAAAACTTCCAGGGCACATACGTGCGCCCTGGGAACTCCTGGGATCTCTGAAGCTGCCGCCAGCAGCCAGGAGAGTCCCTGCGGGACTACATCCGGCGATTCTCGAAGCAGTGTACCGAGCTGCCCAACATCACTGACTCAGATGTCATCGGCGCGTTCCTCGCCGGCACCACTTGCCGCGACCTGGTGAGCAAGCTGGGTCGCAAGACCCCCACCAGGGCGAGCGAGCTGATGGACATCGCCACAAAGTTCGCCTCTGGCCAGGAGGCGGTCGAGGCCATCTTCCGGAAGGACAAGCAGCCTCAGGGGCGCCCACAGGAAGACATCCCCGAGGCGTCCGCTCAGCGCGGCGCGAAGAAGAAGGGCAAGAAGAAGTCGCAAGCGAAACGTGATGCCACCGACGCAGATCTTGTCGTCGCCGCCGAGCACAGGAATCCCCGGAAGCCTCCCGGAGGGGCCAACCTGTTCGACAAGATGCTCAAGGAGTCGTGCCCCTATCATCAGGGCCCCGTCAAGCACACCCTTGAGGAGTGCGTCATGCTTCGGCGCTACTTCCACAAGGCCAGGCCCCCGACGGAAGGTGGCAAAGCCCACGACAACGACAAGAAGGAGGGCCATAAGGCAGAAGAGTTCCCCGAGGTCCATGACTGCTTCATGATCTACGGAGGGCAAGTGGCGAACGCCTCGGCTCGGCACCGCAAGCAGGAGCGCCGTGAGGTCTGCTCGGTGAAGGTGGTGGCGTCAGTCTACCTAGACTGGTCCGACAAGCCCATCACCTTTGACCAAGGCAACCACCCCGACCGTGTGCCGAGCCCAGGGGAGTACCCGCTCGTTGTTGATCCCGTCATCGGCAACGTCAGGATTACCAAGGTTCTCATGGACGGAGGCATCAGCCTCAACGTCATCTACGCCGAGACCCTCGGGCTCTTGCAAATCGATCTGTCCATGATCCGGGCCGGTGCGGCGCCCTTTCACGGGATCATTCCCGGGAAGCGCGTCCAGCCCCTTAGACAACTCGATCTTCCCGTCTGCTTCGGGACTCCCTCCAACTTCCGAAAGGAAACCCTCATGTTCGAGGTGGTTGGGTTCCGAGGAACCTACCATGCAGTGCTAGGGAGACCATGCTACGCCAAGTTCCTGGCCGTCCCCAACTACACCTACCTCAAGCTCAAGATGTCGGGCCCCAATGGGGTCATCACCGTCGGCTCCACATACCGACACGCGTACGAATGCGACGTGGAGTGTGTGGAGTACGCTGAGGCCCTCGTCGAGTCCGAGGCCCTCATCGCCGACCTGGAGAGCCTCTCCAAGGAGGTGCCAGATGCGAAGCGCCACACCGGCAACTTCGAACCAGCAGAGGCGGTTAAGTCCGTCCCTCTCGACCCCAGAAACGACGCCTCCAGGCAAGTCCGGATCGGCTCCGAGCTCGACCCCAAATAGGAAGCAGTGCTCATCGACTTTCTCTGCGCGAACGCCGAGGTTTTTGCATGGAGTCCCTCGGACATGCCTGGCATACCAAGGGATGTCGCCGAGCACTCGCTGGATATCCGAGCTGGAGTCCGACCCGTGAAGCAGCCTCTGCGCCAATTCGACGAAGAAAAGCGCAGAGCCATAGGCGAGGAGATCCACAAGCTGATGGCTGCAGGGTTCATCAAAGAGGTATTCCATCCCGAATGGCTAGCCAACCCTGTGCTTGTGAAAAAGAAAGGTGGGAAGTGGAGGATGTGTGTAGACTACACTGGTCTAAACAAAGCATGTCCGAAAGTTCCCTACCCTCTGCCTCGCATCGATCAAATCGTGGATTCCACTGCTGGGTGCGAAACCTTGTCATTCCTTGATGCCTACTCAGGGTATCACCAAATCAGGATGAAAGAGTCTGACCAGCTCGCGACTTCTTTCATCACACCCTTTGGCATGTACTGCTATATTACTATGCCATTCGGTTTAAGGAATGCAGGCGTGACATACCAAAGGTGCATGAACCACGTGTTCGGATAGCACATTAGCCGAACGGTCGAGGCTTACGTCGATGACATCGTAGTCAAGACGAGGAAAGCCTTCGACCTCCTCACTGACCTTGAAACGACATTCAAGTGTCTGAAGGCGAAAGGCGTAAAACTCAATCTCGAGAAGTGTGTCTTCGGAGTCCCCCGAGGCATACTCCTGGGGTTCATCGTCTCTGAGCGGGGCATCGAGACCAACCCAGAGAAAATCGCGGCCATCACCAACATGGGGCCTATCAAGGACTTGAAAGGAGTACAGAGGGTCATGGGATGCCTTGCGGCTCTGAGCCGCTCCATCTCGCGCCTCGGCGAAAGAGGCCTGCCCCTGTACCGCCTATTAAGGAAGACCGAGCGCTTCACTTGGACCCCCGAGGCCGAGGAAGCCCTCGGGAACTTAAAGGCGCTCCTTACGAGCGCGCCCATCCTGGTGCCCCCCGCTACCGGAGAAGCCCTCTTGATCTACGTAGCCACAACCACTTAGGTGGTCAGCGCCGCTATCGTAGTCGAGAGACGAGAAGAAGGGCATGCATTGCTCGTCCAGAGGCCGGTCTACTTCATCAGTGAGGTACTATCCGAGACCAAAATCCGCTACCCGCAAATTCAGAAGCTACTGTACGCGGTAATTCTGATGCGGCGAAAGTTGCGACACTACTTCGAGTCTCATCCGGTGACTGTGGTGACATCCTTGCCCCTGGGGGAGATCATCCAGTGCCGAGAGGCCTCGGGTAGGATTGCAAAGTGGGCGGTGGAGATCATGGGCGAGACAATCTCGTTTGCTCCTCGGAAAGCCATCAAGTCCCAAGTCTTGGCGGACTTTGTGGCTGAATGGGTCGACACCCAGCTTCCAGCAGCTCCGATCCAACCGGAACTCTAGACCATGTTTTTCGACGGGTCGCTGATGAAAACAGGAGCGGGCGCGGGCCTGCTCTTCATCTCACCCCTCGGAAAGCACCTCCGCTACGTGCTGCGCCTCCATTTCCCGGCGTCCAACAACGTGGCCGAGTACGAGGCCCTGGTTAACGGGTTGCGCATCGCCATCGAGCTAGGGGTTCGGCGCCTCGACGCTCGTGGCGACTCGCAGCTTGTCATTGACCAAGTCATGAAGAACTCCCACTGCCGCGACCCGAAGATGGAAGCTTACTGCGATGAGGTTCGGCGCCTAGAAGACAAGTTCTACGGGCTCGAGCTCAACCACGTTGTTGGACGGTACAACGAGACTGCGAACGAGCTGGCTAAAATAGCCTCGGGGCGGACAACGGTCCCCCCGGACGTCTTCTCCCGAGACCTACATCAACCCTACGTCAAGACCGACGACACGCCCGAGCCCGAGAAGGCCTCGGCCCTGCCCGAGGCGCCCTGGGCTCAGCCCGAGGCACCCTCGGCCCCTGAGGGTGAGGCTTTACACGTCGAGGAAGAGCGGAATGGGGTCCCGTCTAATCGAAACTGGCAGACCCCGTACCTGCAGTATCTCCACCGAGGAGAGCTACCCCTCGACAGAGCTGAAGCTCGGCGACTGGCGCGGCGCGCCAAGTCATTCGTCTTGCTGGGTGACGAGAAGGAGCTCTACCACCGCAGCCCCTCAGGCATCCTCCAGCGATGCATATCCATCGCCGAAGGTCAGGAGCTATTACAAGAAATACACTCGGGGACTTGCGGTCATCACGCTGCACCTCGAGCCCTCGTTGGAAACGCCTTCCGACAAGGTTTCTACTGGCCAACTGCGGTGGCCGACGCTACTAGGATTGTACGCACCTACCAAGGGTGTCAATTCTATGCAAGGCAGACGCACCTGCCCGCTCAGGCTCTGCAAACAATACCCATCACCTGGTCATTTGCTGTGTGGGGTCTGGACCTCGTCGGTCCCTTGCAGAAGGCACCCGGGGGCTTCACGCACCTGCTGGTCGCTATCGACAAGTTCTCCAAGTGGATTGAGGTCCGACCCCTAAACAGCATCAGGTCCGAACAGGCGGTGGCGTTCTTCACCAACATCATCCATCGCTTTGGAGTCCCAAACTCCATCATCACCGACAACGGCACCCAGTTCACCGACAGGAAGTTCCTAGACTTCTGCGAGGACCACCACATCCGAGTGGACTGGGCCGCCGTAGCTCACCCCATGACGAATGGGCAGGTAGAGCGTGCCAACGGCATGATTCTACAGGGACTCAAGTCGAGGATCTACAACGACCTCAACAAGTTCGGCAAGCGATGGATGAAAGAACTCCCCTCGGTGGTCTGGAGTCTGAGGACGACGCCAAGCCGGGCCACGGGCTTCACGCTGTTTTTTCTAGTCTATGGGGCCGAGGCTGTCTTGCCCACAGACTTAGAATACGGTTCCCCGAGGACGAGGGCGTACGACAACCGAAGCAACCAGACAAGTCGAGAAGACTCACTGGACCAGCTGGAAGAGGCTCGGGACATGGCCTTACTATACTCGGCGCGGTATCAGCAGTCCTTGTGACGCTACCACGCCCGAGGGGTTCGGTCCCGAGACCTCCAGGTGGGCGACTTGGTGCTTCGGCTACGACAAGACGCCTGAGGGCGCCACAAGCTCACACCTCCCTGGGAAGGGCCGTTCATCATCGCCAAGATTCTGAAGCCCGGAACATACAAGCTGGCCAACAGTCAAGGCGAGGTCTACAACAACGCTTGGAACATCCGACAGCTACGTTGCTTCTACCCTTAAGATGTTTTCAAGTTGTTCATATACCTCGTTTACATACATAAATAAAGTCTAACCATCAAGGAAGGGTCAGCCTTGCCTCGGCAAAGCCCGACCCTCCCTCGGGGGTTAGAAGGGGGGAACCCCCTCTGCGTCAAATTTTTCCTCTGAAAAAGTCTTTCTGCTAGAACATCTTTCGCACTTTTTGACTACTTCGATAGTGGGATCCTAAAAACGACGAAGTACACGTAAGCGGCAAGAAAGACCGAGCCGAGGGACTCCTACGCCTCCGGGATACGGATACCTCACTCATCACCTTCTGTGATAAGTAACTCACGCTCGGATAAGCGATTCTACTGACCGAACAAGTCTTAATGCTCGAAAACTTTTCTGCCGAAACAATTTTTCGTACCTTCTCGACCATATCGATAACAGAATCCCGTGGACGAGCAAGAGTACACGTAAGCGGCAAAGGTCGACCGAGCCGAGGGACTCCTACGCCTCTGGGATACGGATACCTCACTCATCACCTTCCGCGATAAGTAACTCTCGCTCGGATAAGCGATTCTGCTACCGACAAACAAGTCCTGATACTCGAAACAAGAGGAAAAGAAACGCAGCTTTATAACACGACAATGATATGTTTGGGCCTCGGCGGTCGCAAAAAACATACGCACACTACAGACAAACTGTTCCTGCAGGTTCAGACATCAATAGGGGGAGCAGCAGCACCCTCGGCATCGTCTCCACCTTCGGCGGAATCTGAGCCGGCCTCAGACGGCGACACGGGCGAAGGATCTCCACCTCGAAGGAAGATGTCAGCACTGCGCCTGGGCCATCGCCGATAGGGTCTCCTCCAGAAACCCGGCCCAAGCAGACGGCTTAACCGGTTGCTCCATAGCCTCAGCCAGCTGTCCCCCGAGGACATCAGCCCGGCTCGTGGCCTCGGCAGCCCGACTCCGGCATCGGTCCCGCCAGTGGACGACCTGGCCAGGTTCCAGCCGCCGCTGCTACGCCTCTTCGGCCTGGGAAGCCACCTGCTCCTGGGCCGACGAAGTTCCTTCTCAAGCCGACTCTGCAGCTGTCCATGCTGACATCGCTGCCTCCGGCTCATCGCAGAGCAGCCGAGGGTTCCTTAACTGAGCAAGAGAAGCCTTGAGTGGCAAGGCCGACCGAGCCAAGGGACTCCTACGCCTCCGGGATACAGATACCTCACTCGTCACCTTCCGCACAGGGCAACTCACACTTTGTTAAGCGGTCCAGCTAGCCGACAGACGAGTCCTGGTGATCGAAATAAGGAAGAAACACGGCTTCATGCCCGAATACACAAATGTTCAGGCCCCGACAGCCGCAATGAACATACACCGGCACTCAAGGTGCCATTACAAACGGAACTCAGGTTCTACTCCCACAGGTACGAACAACCCCCCACATTGGAGGGCCTGCGGGATGACAAGCTCTGGGTGACTCACCGGCGACCTCTGCAGCAGCAGCGATGGTCCCGGGGCGGACGCTACCGCGGGAAGGCTCTTGTTCGCGTCCCCACTCGAGGGATGAGAACCAGACATTAAAGCCAAAGAGCCGGAGGTCGGTCCGCGGGTGACGCTGACGGTCTCATCAGCGGAGAAGCTTTCTCCAGCTGCCACCACCTCATCCCCGACGACGGCGTCCACCTGCCCACCATCACCGCACCAGCGAATGCAGCCAGCCCCAAAGCGCACCGGCAGGTCCTCACTCCCGTCCTCGCCACGAAAACGAGAATGGGACCATCCCAGAACACGAGTGCCGCCCTCGCGGCGTACGACGTGTTGTGAGACCCCCGGTGCGGCTGACCACCGTCGCCCGGACAGAGGGCGGAATGCTGCACCTTGGCTGGGCAGCAGCAGTTCGCCTTCCCCAGCATGGCTGGAGGACGGCTCCTCCGTAGAGCTGGAGGATGGTTTCCACCCCCAGAAGCTGGAGGAAGAAGTGGGACACCAGCCCACACGAAGGCAGGCCCCGGCTCGCCTCGCCCTCCTCCCCAGCAAGGATGATGAAGATCCTTGAAGCTGAGGGCGGGGTAGAGGCCACAGCCCGGCTTGCTTCTCCCCACCATCGAACTGGTGGTCACCGTCTTGGGTGACCATTGGTGAGGGGATGCGGCCGGGCTGCCTGATGAAAATCCTTGAAGCCGAGCGATGGCTGAAAGGTGCCAACCTCCACAAGGTTGCGCTCCTCCCACAACAAGACGAAGGCAACACGGGCGCTCTCCATTCGGGGGCTTGGAAGGCGGAAGGACGCAATGCATGAGGACAGTGCGAAGGTGTGGCTACCACCCGGGAGGTCGATCCCTTTTTAAAGGCGACTCACCCCACTCGCGTCCTCAGGCATCGCGGGCTAAGTCTTCACTAACATGCTCAAAGGTCCTCCCCTACGACATGGGGGCTGGGTCCCACACGACATGCAAGCTGGCTCAGGACAGAAGAAGCCAAACCGCCGCGCGCGGAGCGTGTAACCGCCCAGCGGTTATGTCACACCCGGTTTTTAGAAGGCAAACCGAATGCGAACCATGTACGTGCCAGGATCAGCAATTCACGTACACAGCAGTTACATAACATGGACATCATCACACAATGCTCAGATAGTATTAAAAGGGGAATAATAGTCAATTACATCATACGTCTGAGACGCCCATATAGTCCTTACAATAATTCAAAGTGCGAAAACGAAACGTAGATAATCGCGGCCTTCACAGGCAGCCGACTGGGGGTTGTCGCTAACCCACACCTAGAACTCGTCGTAGTCTTGGAACTCCTGGAAGTCTCCTTCCACAGCTTCATCTTCTCCTGATCAGTGGTTGCAATGCTGACAACCTAGGGGGGGTTTGGTGTGTAGAGCAAGGGTGAGTACACATCAACATACTCAGCAAGTATCCTGTTTGGCTGTAGTGGACTAGCTTTATGTGGGGATAAGTCAAGCAGTTGCTTTTAGTTGGTCAGATTATTATTTACTAACAGAAGGCCAGGTTTTAGCTTTAACCCAAGTTATTAGCCCGATGTACCCTTTCCAAACGGAAAGAATACCACTTACCAGCACCATAACCATAACCAGAACCATCAATCTCATTGCCACCGGTAACCCAAAATGTCTCTGATCAAGTACCACTAATCACTGGAGCTCCCTTGGCCGCTCATAACCGCGAGCACGGCTGATATATCAGTTTTCAAACACTCTGCAGAGGTTGTGCACTTTACCCACAAGCCGTGATTCCATCTTGCCTCGGGCCGATCAAACCCTTAAACACTACCAAGGTGAATAGGCAGGGTTTCACTACGTAGCCTTTACAAAGATTCCCCGGGGCTGTAGCCGCCCGTTAGGTTTCCTAAATGTACCGCACTCCTCCCCAAGGGACAAATCAACCTTGGCAGAGCAAGCCGCATACACCGAGCCCCATTGACGGCACGACGGCGAAGCAAACTACACTCCGGATCCTCTAATTATTCAGCTAAGGGCACCCCATTCCACCCTCATGGTTGCACTGTTTTCCCGGGCGGTCATCCATAGAACAGGTCCTTACGGAGAGGCACTCGAGAAACCGCTCGAGCCCCCTTAAAGGCCACAAGTATAACATCATAATAAGAAGAGGGAAAACAGCGTATCATAGATAATCTCATCATGTTCATTGATTATAGTTGAGCAATAGCATAAAGCTAAACAATAATAATCCAACCCAAATAGGTAAACAAGGACATGGATAACAAAAGCTAGTCAATCCTTAAGTATAAATGTGTAATGCGGGGGGTGAATTAAAGAATGAATAGTACAGAGATAGGTCAAAGGACACTTGCCTCCACCAACCGACTGCTGCTCAGGGGCTTCTCCTGCGAATTCTTCGGGCTCCTCGACCGAATCGTTCTCTATGCGATTGCAAGCATACATACATCCATCCATTCAAATTAGGAAACAAACAGTACATCATACAAGAGAAAAAATAAAGTAGATATGCATTGAATATCACATACGATAATGAATTTATCATGGTTAGAAAGAAACAAGAGAAGGTCTCGCAGGGGTTAAAGCTTATGCTCAAGGCACGCTATAGGTAAACGAATAACTAAACGCTACGTGCCTTAGTTCTACTTAATTCCAATTAGTTCTAACAAACGGATTAGCTACATGCATAATTCGAATCATGACCATTTCCAGTTGATCGACTTTAGATGAGGTAGATAATTACTTACATGTATTAGCTAACGTAAAC
This sequence comes from Zea mays, assembly GCF_902167145.1. NCBI lineage: Eukaryota > Viridiplantae > Streptophyta > Magnoliopsida > Poales > Poaceae > Zea > Zea mays. The sequence goes on along the minus strand of NC_050100.1, from coordinate 55,038,031 downwards.
GATTTCTAATTTGGGTTTCCATTTATTGATTACATAACACGATCACTACACACGGAATGCATAGGGGGGGTAGACGGGTGGCTCGGGGTAGACGATCGTGTCGAGGACGCGACAGGGCGCTATGCGTTGCGTCGCAGGCACGACGAGCCACGCTAACGCACCATACACCACGCGAGCACGTACGAGCAAGGCCGCGCCGACGTGTCGCGAACGAGTCGCGCACACGCCGGGGCCGAGCCGCGCACTCGCTACGCAGGGGCACCACGGCCGCGCGAGCCGAAGCCGCGCCGGGCCGGGGCCGCGCTGCGCAGGGGCGGGACACGCCAATGCGGGCGGGACCGAGCCGCCACGGCCGTGAGCCGCGGGTGCGGCGAGCTCGCCGGGGGCTCCGTGCGTGCACGGGCCGCGCCGGGGCTCCGCGCGCACGCCGAGGCCACGCCGGGACCGGGGCTGTGCGGGCGGGCGAGGCCGCGCAGCGGCCGGGGGCGAGCGTCGCAGGCAGGGAAGGCCGGGGCAGGACCGCCGCGCGCGCCGAGCCGCGCCATGGCCGCGCGAGCCGCCGCGCCGGCGAGCCGTGGGCGGGCTGCCATGGCTGGGCCGCGCCCAAGCCGGGGAGGGGCGGGGCGGACGGGGCGGGGCTCGCTGCGCCGCGGGAGGGCACCGGGGCCGGCGAGGCCGGGCCGAGCGCCACCGTGCCGAGCACGGGTGGGCGAGGCCGGCGGACGAGCGCGCGCGGGCGGGGCGGGATACGCCGCGCCGCGCAAGGGCGCCGGGCCGCCATGGCTGGCCGAGCCGAGGGGAGGGTCGGGGCGGACGGGGCCAGGGCGGGGCGCCGGGCCGCCATGGCCGGCGAACTCGGGGCCGGGACGAGCGCGCCCACGGCGCGGGGAGGGCGTCGACGAGCTCGGGCAACGGGGAGGGAGGGGAGAGGGAAGGGGAGAGGGGAGGGAGGGGCTCACCGCAGGCGGGGATCGGCGGCGGCGGCGGTTCCGGGCGAGCAGCAGGGGATCGGGATGGAGCAGGGGAGGGGAGAGGGATTCGGGCGGAGAGAGAGGGTGACAGGCGGGACCCGCATGGAAGGGGGCGGCGGCGGGCGCAACCGCCGCGCGCTGCACGCGGGGAAAGCGGGAGGGGGGCGCGCGGCCGGGCCGCCAGCTGGGCCCAAAGCGCGGGGGTGCAGCTGGGCCGCGGCGAGGCCGGCCCACGACGGGGAGGAAAGAAGGGGGGGAGGGAGGCCGGCTGGGCCGGATTGGCCAGCTGGGCCGGGCGCGAGAGGGGGGGTGGCTGCGCGCCTGGCTGGGCCGCGCCAGCTGGGCCGCCCAGGCCGGCCGGGCTGAAAGGGGAGGAGGGGGGAAGAGAGAGAGAAGGAAAGGTTTTTCCTTTTTTAATCATTTCTTCTGAAAGCATGTTTTCACAAATTCAATCCACAAACAAAAGATATGGAGGGACCGGCATGGTGCAACAATCCAAATGAAATACTCTTAGGGTTTATTATTATTATTCTACTTGGAGTTTTGGAAATAGGTAGGGTTTTAGCGAAAAGAATTAGGAAAGAGAGGTAACGCTCGAATTTAGCGAGCGATAGAGAAAGAAAAAATTCAACTCAAAATTCGGGGCGTTACAAACCTATCCCCCTTAAAAGAATCTCGCCCTCGAGATTCAGGGTTGGCTAGCAAAGAGCTCAGGGTATTTGGCCATCAGATCATCTTCACGCTCCCAGGTTGCTTCCTCCTCTGAATGGTGATTCCATCTGACTTTGCACATCCGGATGGTCTTCCTTCGGGTGACTCTGTCTGCAACCTCAAGGATTTGCACTGGCTTCTCAACGTAGGTCAAGTCCTCCTGGACTTCGAGACCTTCCACTGGCAGCTGCTCCTCTGGCACACGCAGACACTTCTTCAACTGAGACACATGAAAAACATCATGCACAGCAGACAAATTCTCTGGCAGGCTAAGCTGATAGGCCACTTCTCCACGCCTTGAGAGAATTTGGTACGGACCAATGTAGCGGGGTGCTAGCTTGCCTTTGACTCCGAACCTTCTAACTCCCCTGATCGGTGACACTTTCAGATAGACAAAGTCTCCGACTTCAAAACTCAGCTCTCTTCTTCTTGTGTCTGCATAGCTTCGCTGCCTCGACTGCGCTATCTTCAGATTCTCTCGGACCATCTTGATGTTCTCTTCGGCTTCAAGCAAAATGTCTGGCCCAAACACTTGCTTTTCCCCAGGCTGATCCCATTGCAACGGAGTTCTACAACTCCTCCCATAGAGCGCTTGAAATGGTGACATCTTCAAACTGGCCTAGTAACTGTTGTTATAGGAGAACTCTGCATAAGGCAATCGCTTGTCCCATCCGGACTGATCTTGCAACGCACAGGCTCTCAACATGTCTTCAAGAATTTGATTGGTCCTTTCAGTCTGGCCATCTGTCTGCGGATGATAAGCTGAACTGAAATTCAGATGTGTGCCCAAGGCTTCATGCAACTGCTGCCAGAAATGAGAGGTGAACTGTGTTCCTCTGTCTGACACTATCTTCTTTGGCACGCCATGAAGACAAACGATCCGAGACATATACAACTCTGCCAATACTGCACTGCTGTAGTTGGTCTTGACAGGTATGAAGTGGGCTGACTTGGTCAAGCGGTCCACTACTACCCAAATGGAATCGTAGCCGGCTCGAGTGCAAGGCAATCCGACTATGAAATCCATACCGATTTCATCCCATTTCCACTGAGGGATCTGCAACAGTTGCAACAATCCAGCTGGTCTCTGGTGCTCTGCCTTAATTCTTCGACAACTATCGCACATAGCCACATGCTCTGCGATTTCCCTCTTCATTTTGTACCACCAGAATTTCTTCTTCAGATCCTGATACATCTTCTCACTGCCAGGGTGAATCGAATAGGCTGTCTCATGAGCTTCCTTAAGAATCAACTCCCGAATAGACTGGACATTAGGAACACACAGGCGGTCTTTGAACCATATCACTCCTTCTACATCTTTACGGAAATCTTTGCCTCTGCCATCTAGAATCAGTCACCGAATCTCACTGATCTTCCCATCATTCCTCTGTGCTTCTTTGATTTCCCGCTCCAAGGTAGGTTCCAACTCAACTGTAACTCCTCGCGAATTGTTCAGAAATCCGAGACCCAACCTATCAAACTCCTTGGCCAACTCATAAGGCATCGGACGAGCGACCATCAGATTGACTTGACTCTTTCTGCTCAAAGCATCTGCCACTACGTTTGCTTTGCCCGGATGGTAATGGATCTCCAACTCATAGTCTTTGATCAACTCTAACCATCTTCGCTGCCTCATATTCAACTCTGACTGAGTGAATATGTACTTCAGACTCTTGTGGTTTGTGTAAACATCGCATTTCTGTCCATACAGATAGTGCCTCCATGTCTTCAGTGCGTGAACCACTGCTGCCAACTCTAGGTCATGGATTGGGTAATTCTTCTCATGAACCTTCAGCTGTCGGGACGAGTAAGCCACAACTCTTCCCTCTTGCATCAACATGCATCCCAAACCGGTGTAACAAGCATCACAATACACCGAGAAGGGCTTGTGCACATCAGGCAAGACTAGGACGGGCGCTGTTGTCAACTTCTCTTTCAGCGCTTCGAAGGCCTCCTGGCATTTCTGTGTCCACTTGAACTCAACTTTGTTGCCTAGCAACGCTGTCATTGGTTTCGCAATCTTCGAAAACCCTTCAATGAATCGTCGATAGTATCCGGCCATTCCAATGAAGCTCTTGATTCCTCGAGCATCTGTTGGCGCTTTCCAGTTCAGAATGTCTGCCACTTTCTTCGGATCCACAACCAATCCTTCTCTGTTGATTATGTGACCCAAGAACAGGACTTCATTGATCCAAAACTCACATTTGCTCAACTTTGCATACAACTGGTGCTCTCGCAATCTCTGCAATACCATCCTCAAATGACTTGCATGCTCTTCTTCGCTTTGAGAATAAATCAGAATGTCATCAATGAATACCACCACAAACTTATCAAGGTAATCCATGAATACGCTGTTCATCAGATTCATGAAAAAGGCTGGCGCATTGGTCAAACCAAAAGACATCACTGTGAACTCGTACAACCCATACTTGGTAATGAATGCTGTCTTCGGAATATCCGAAGGTCGGATCCTGAGCTGATGATAACCTGACCTCAGATCAATCTTGGAGAACACACTAGCTCCTCTCAACTGGTCGAACAGATCTTCTATTCTGGGCAAACGGTACTTGTTCTTGATCGTGACCTCATTCAAAGCTCGATAATCGATACACATCCTTTTGGTGCCATCTTTCTTCTCCACAAATAGGACAGGGGCGGCCCAAGGCGAGGTGCTTGGCCGGATGTAACCTTTCTCTGACAGCTCATCAATCTGCTTCTTAAGTTCAACCAACTCTGGTCCAGATATTCTGTAGGCTCTCTTAAAGATAGGGGCGGTTCCAGGAAGAAGCTCTATGGCAAACTCAACTTTCCGCTCTGGTGGCATACCCGGTAAGTCCTTTGGAAACACATCTGGGAACTCAGACACAACCCTGATACTCTCGATTGGGTCTGCTTCACTGCTATCAACAGCTATCTGATAACAACTTCCTTTCTTTGGCTCAGGCGGGACTAACTCGGTCACCACTTCCTCTCCTAGTGGAGACACCAACTTGATTGTCCTCTTATCACAACTGATAACTGCCTGATACTTATCTAGCCAATTCATCCCTAGGATGACATCTATTCCCTGAGTACCCATTACTATAAGGTTAGCGGGAAACGCTATCCCCCTTATTTCCACACTTACATTCAAACAGATGCTATCAGCTCGAATTCTACCACCGGCCGAGTCAATTTGAATGGGGGTTGACATGGTAGTAATTGGAAGATTATGTGCTTCTACCCATGATGCAGTAATGAAAGAATGCGTTGCTCCAGTATCAAATAACACTTCTGCAATATGGGAGTCGACTGGGAACATACCTACTATCATGCCGGGGGTCTCCTGAACTGCTTCAGCCTCCAAGTGATTCAGTCTTCCATGATTGTAGCACGGTTGAGAGCGGTTGCCTGCTCCAGGCTGAGACACATTCTGCTTTGCTGGGGCATTGAGGCCTGACTGCTGCTGGGCTGCCTTCTTCGGACATTGCATCACCTAGTGGCCTTGCTCTCCACAGTGGAAACATGCTCTGTTTCCAACCTGAGCTGGTGCTGCTTGGCTGTTCTGCTGGCTTGCTGGGGCAGGAAGACGAGGTGCCTACTGATTCTGCCTCTGAAACTGGCCTCCTCCTGACTGATTGCTCTGACGGTTCTGATACTGGTGCTGAGGATACTGCCTTTGGAACTGCTGATGCTGCTGAGGTGGACGCTGGTTCTGCCTGAACTGCTGAGATTGATTGTTTAAGAAACGAGGACGGCTGCTGCTTCCAGGCTGGGGTCCACTGATCTTGCGCTTACGATCCTCCATCTCCTTACGCTTCCTCTCCGTCATGATTGCTCTGTCAATCAGGTGCTGAAATGTCGGGAAGGTGTGATTCATCAGTTGGTACTGCAGAGGGTCAACCAAGCCTCTCAGGAAACGGTACTGCCGCTTGGCGTCGGTGTTGACATCTTCAGGAGCATAGCGAGACAACTGCAGAAACCTGTCTCGGTACTCGCTGACAGATGATGACCCTTGCTTAAGGGCCAAGAACTCCTCCTTCTTCACTGTCATCAGACCTGCAGGCACATGGTACTGACGAAAGCTTCCTCTGAACTCTTCCCAGGTGATGGCGTCGGGGTGGGCATGGGTGGCAAGGTAAGACTCCCACCATGACTGGGCTGCTCCTCTCAACAGACGGGGACCATACAGGACTTTCTCCCTGTCATCGCACTGAGCGGTGTGCAACTCCCGCTCCACAGTGCGCAACCAGTCTTCAGCATCCATGGGGTCAGAAGAGTGAGCAAACGTTGGTGGATGACCTCTCATGAATTCAGCACGCTTGTCTCTGGGCATCTGAGGCATCTGAGGCTGAGGTGGTGCTTGCTGCTGCTGCTGCTGCTGAATGGTGGCCAGAGTCTGACCAATGGCTTGAACTGCCTGAGTCTGCATCAGAAACATCTGCTCGATCGACATCGGGGGCGGGGGCGGCAGATGCTGTTGCTGGGGTACCTCTTCCTGCTGAGCGGCTTGCTCCTGCTGAGCACGCCTTCCTCCTCTGCGCCTGTTCTCTGACATCTGCAGAATGCAACCACGCATCAAAACTGATCTAGCAAATCTTGTAGCATAAGAAAAGAGTATAGAATTCTTCAACAACACTGAACAGATGAGCATCTTCACTGATCTCCAACACAGACCACACAGCTTCTCAGATAAAGAGGAAAGTGGAATAAAAGGTTTCCCAACTATATAGCTAACTCCATTAACATAATAGGTAAACCAAAATGCAGGGGGTACCCAGACTCTGGTGACAGTCATTACAAAGATCCAAACCAAACATAGTTCATCATAACAAGCATAAATGCACAGGATATAGCAAACTACCCTGTCTAACTAAGACTAACTAAGAGCGAGACTAACGCTAAGACTGAAGCTTCTACGTATATATTTTGTATTAATTACAAGATCCAACTCTAACGACCTATGGTTCTAGATTTATCTTGGTCTTGCAGTCGGGATTGCCATAAGACTGGCGTCCACGCCGGGGCGAGCGGTACGGGTGCTGAGTCCCAACGGGGGCGGGGGAACCATCATCCAAGTGACGACGTTCCACGCGCTCAGCCCGCAGCAGGGCGATCTCAGCACGAGCCCTACTCAGCTCGTCTAATGCATGGTCCAGCTCCGTGTTTAGCACGGCGGCTAGGTTGACTGTGCTGCTCAACCTAGGATTGTCCTCACCGACAGGTGAGACAATCACGCCTCCTGTGCTGCCAGATGGACGGTGGGGGTAATACTTCAGATCAAGACCGTCAGCTACCCCACCGAGAACAGAGCAGTAGTGCGAAAGCGCACGCTGTGCAGCATCTTGCATGGCCGCCTCAGCTGAGTCCCGCTCAGAGATAGAATAGTGCTCTGAGCAGACCTCAGCACCCTGGAGGCTGTTCTCCGGACGGCGCACCAAGCAGGTCGCCTCCCAGCAGTCCGGGTAGACCCCGCGACTATGCTGGTAGACCACACAGCGATACTCGATGGACCAAGTACGCCGGTTAAGTGCCCGACGTAGCAGGGTGTCGGGCGCGTCGTGGAAGTGACACCCGCGAGCAGCGTCGCGAGTGATGGGTCGAGCAACCCATCCTTCCGGCTCCTGGTCAGCAGGGAAGTCGGTGTCATGGCTCGAGCTGTCGTCGCCACCTCCGTCGTCTGGGTCTCCTCCAGCAGCTACTCCAGGAGCTGGGGCGCCTAGTGGTGGTGCAGGGGGTGCCTCCAGAGGAAGCACGGGGGAGCAGCTCCTCACGGACTCTATCTCCTGCTGGAGCGAGAAGGAAGAGCCCTGCTGCTCCTGTCGTCGACGTTCCTGCTCCTCATGCAGGCAGTGGTGAAATCTCTCCAAGTGGCTGGACTGTCCGGCCACGGGACGGCGAAGCGGACGCTCAGCAAGGCGGGAGGGTAAGAAGGGGATGACGGACTTTCGTGCAGTGTGTCTAAGTCGAGCCATCTACAAAAGACATCGCAAGCAAAAGAGTGAGAACAGAATTAATATGACCAGCAAATAATGAATCATAAGTAAATAAAGGATTAGAATAAAACACAATTTTCAGCAAGGTATATTATATAGTAGAACATAGGTTTGGTCGGTATGACCAACTTTTGAAGGGATATCAAAGTCAAGGCAGGGACTGAGGTCTATAGTCCTTAGAACGACCATTCTATTCTAGGTTAGTGGTCCTACAGTCAACACGGCTTTGATACCACTTATGTCACACCCGGTTTTTAGAAGGCAAACCGAATGCGAACCATGTACGTGCCAGGATCAGCAATTCACGTACACAGCAGTTACATAACATGGACATCATCACACAATGCTCAGATAGTATTAAAAGGGGAATAATAGTCGATTACATCATACGTCTGAGACGTCCATATAGTCCTTACAATAATTCAAAGTGCGAAAACGAAACGTAGATAATCGCGGCCTTCACAGGCAGCCGACTGGGGGTTGCCGCTAACCCACACCTAGAACTCGTCGTAGTCTTGGAACTCCTGGAAGTCTCCTTCCACAACTTCATCTTCTCCTGAGCAGTGGTTGCAATGCTGACAACCTGGGGGGGTTTGGTGTGTAGAGCAAGGGTGAGTACACATCAACATACTCAGCAAGTATCCTGTTTGGCTGTAGTGGACTAGCTTTATGTGGGGATAAGTCAAGCAGTTGCTTTTAGTTGGTCAGATTATTATTTACTAACAGAAGGCCAGGTTTTAGCTTTAACCCAAGTTATTAGCCCGATGTACCCTTTCCAAACGGAAAGAATACCACTTACCAGCACCATAACCATAACCAGAACCATCAATCTCATTGCCACTGGTAACCCAAAATGTCTCTGATCAAGTACCACTAATCACTGGAGCTCCCTTGGCCGCTCATAACCGCGAGCACGGCTGATATATCAGTTTTCAAACACTCTGCAGAGGTTGTGCACTTTACCCACAAGCCGTGATTCCCTCTTGCCTCGGGCCGATCAAACCCTTAAACACTACCAAGGTGAATAGGCAGGGTTTCACTATGTAGCCTTTACAAAGATTCCCCGGGGCTGTAGCCGCCCGTTAGGTTTCCTAAATGTACCGCACTCCTCCCCAAGGGACAAATCAACCTTGGCAGAGCAAGCCGCATACACCGAGCCTCATTGACGGCACGACGGCGAAGCGAACTACACTCCGGATCCTCTAATTATTCAGCTAAGGGCACCCCATTCCACCCTCATGGTTGCACTGTTTTCCCGGGCGGTCATCCATAGAACAGGTCCTTACGGAGAGGCACTCGAGAAACCGCTCGAGCCCCCTTAAAGGCCATAAGTATAACATCATAATAAGAAGAGGGAAAACAGCGTATCATAGATAACCTCATCATGTTCATTGATTATAGTTGAGCAATAGCATAAAGCTAAACAATAATAATCCAACCCAAATAGGTAAACAAGGACATGGATAACAAAAGCTAGTCAATCCTTAAGTATAAATGTGTAATGTGGGGGGTGAATTAAAGAATGAATAGGACAGAGATAGGTCAAAGGACACTTGCCTCCACCAACCGACTGCTGCTCAGGGGCTTCTCCTGCGAATTCTTCGGGCTCCTCGACCGAATCGTTCTCTATGCGATTGCAAGCATACATACATCCATCCATTCAAATTAGGAAACAAACAATACATCATACAAGAGAACAAATAAAGTAGATATGCATAGAATATCACATACGATAATGAATTTATCATGGTTAGAAAGAAACAAGAGAAGGTCTCGCAGGGGTTAAAGCTTATGCTCAAGGCACGCTACAGGTAAACGAATAACTAAACGCTACGTGCCTTAGTTCTACTTAATTCCAATTAGTTCTAACAAAATGATTAGCTACATGCATAATTCGAATCATGACCATTTCCAGTTGATCGACTTTAGATGAGGTAGATAATTACTTACATGTATTAGCTAACGTAAACGATTTCTAATTTGGGTTTCCATTTATTGATTACATAACACGATCACTACACACGGAATGCATAGGGGGGTAGACGGGTGGCTCGGGGTAGACGATCGTGTCGAGGACGCGACAGGGCGCTATGCGTTGCGTCGCAGGCACGACGAGCCACGCTAACGCACCATACACCACGCGAGCACGTACGCGCAAGGCCGCGCCGACGTGTCGCGAACGAGTCGTGCACACGCCGGGGCCGAGCCGCGCACACGCCGGGGCCGAGCCGCGCACTCGCTACGCAGGGGCACCACGGCCGCGCGAGCCGAAGCCGCGCCGGGCCGGGGCCGCGCTGCGCAGGGGCGGGACACGCCAATGCGGGCGGGACCGAGCCGCCACGGCCGCGAGCCGCGGGTGCGGCGAGCTCGCTGGGGGCTCCGTGCGTGCACGGGCCGCGCCGGGGCTCCGCGCGCACGCCGAGGCCATGCCGGGACCGGGGCTGCGCGGGCGGGCGAGGCCGCGCAGGGGCCGGGGGCGAGCGTCGCAGGCAGGGAAGGCCGGGGCGGGACCGCCGCGCGCGCTGAGCGGCGCCATGGCCGCGCGAGCCGCCGCGCCGGCGAGCCGCGGGCGGGCTGCCATGGCTGGGCCGCGCCCAAGCCGGGGAGGGGCGGGGCGGATGGGGCAGGGCTCGCTGCACCGCGGGAGGGCGCCGGGGCCGGCGAGGCCGGGCCGAGCGCCACCGTGCCGAGCACGGGTGGGCGAGGCCGGTGGACGAGCGCGCGCGGGCGGGGCGGGATTCGCCGTGCCGCGCGAGGGCGCCGGGCCGCCATGGCTGGCCGAGCCGAGGGAGGGTCGGGGCGGACAGGGCCAGGGCGGGGCGCCGGGCCGCCATGGTCGACGAACTCGGGGCCGGGGCGAGCGCGCCCACGGCGCGGGGAGGGCGCCCACGAGCTCGGGGAACGGGGAGGGAGGGGAGAGGGAAGGGGAGAGGGGAGGGAGGGGCTCACCGTAGGCGAGGATCGGCGGCGGCGGCGGTTCCGGGCGAGCAGCAGGGGATCGGGGTGGAGCAGGGGAGGGGAGAGGGATTCGGGCGGAGAGAGAGGGTGACAGGCGGGACCCGCATGGAAGGGGGCGGCGGCGGGCGCAACCGCCGCGCGCTGCACGCGGGGAAAGCGGGAGGGGGGCGCGCGGCCGGGCCGCCAGCTGGGCCCAAAGCGCGGGGGGCAGCTGGGCCGCGGCGAGGCCGGCCCACGGCGGGGAGGAAAGAAGGGGGGAGGGAGGCCGGCTGGGCCGGATTGGCCAGCTGGGCCGGGCGCGAGAGGGGGGGTGGCTGCGCGCCTGGCTGGGCCGCGCCAGCTTGGCCGCCCAGGCCGGTCGGGCTGAAAGGGGAGGAGGGGGGAAGAGAGAGAGAAGGAAAGGTTTTTCCTTTTTTTTAATCATTTCTTCTGAAAGCATGTTTTCACAAATTCAATCCACAAACAAAAGATATGCAGGGACCGGCATGGTGCAACAATCCAAATGAAATACTCTTAGGGTTTATTATTATTATTCTACTTGGAGTTTTGGAAATAGGTAGGGTTTTAGCGAAAAGAATTAGGAAAGAGAGGTAACGCCCGAATTTAGCGAGCGATAGAGAAAGAAAAAATTCAACTCGAAATTCGGGGCGTTACAGGTTACAAGCACTCCTCCGTCTTCGCCTAAACCAGCGGGTGAAAGGGCGGACCGCCATGCAAGCGGCATGCAACCGCACCACGGGGATGCACCCTTTCGACTTCGACGCATCCAGCATGGAGTCCCAGGCCCACACGTCATGTAACCGGCGCGCCGGTTACTATGTGCGAAGAACTGCACCGTCACTTGCGCTAGTGTCGCGCCTCCTCGACTGCGGAACCGGTGCCGCGACTCAAGGAAACCCTGCGCATAGCCCAACAGTGCCAACCAGGCGCATCGGTCACGGGTCAGTCAGCCGCGGGAGAAGGCGCAACGGTCGATATGGCCAAAAGTGGGCCAGCAGTAATGGCGGTGGCAGGCGGGCGGAAGCAGCAGTCAAATCGTCAGCAGGCTCACATCCCCTCCTGGAGCAGCAGGAGAGCCCTCTCCCACGGCATGAAGACAACGCGCCCGTGTTCCATTCCTCGAACGGCTCACGCATGCACAATGGCTGCCCCGCGAACCACTCATCCCGTCGCATTAACTCCGCGGCAAAGCAGGCGACACCTTTGGCAGGCGAAGCGGGCGACGCTTCACCTCCGCCATAATGACCGCGTCAAAAAAGGTGCGCCACACCGTTCAATTTCGTATCCTTTTCCTCTTTCCCTTTCTCTCTCTTGCTACAGGGGCCGGGAAAGGGGATACTCCGAAAGGGATCCTTCTCTGCGAAGGAAGCGGGCCCCGAGCCCTCCTACTGATCAGAGGTTCGAAGGCTGGCCCCTCGGAAGGGTTCGACAGCCGCCTCAGAGCACTCAGGCTCCGCGCCCTCCTACTGATCAGGGGTTCGAAGGCTGGCCCCTCGGAAGGGTTCGACAGCCGCCTCAGAGCACTCGAGCTCCGCGCCCACTACTGGTCAGAGGTTCGAAGGCTGGCCCCTCGGAAGGGTTCGACAGCCGCCTCAGGCCACTCGGGCTCCGCGCCCACTACTGATCAGGGGTTCGAAGGCTGGCCCCCGAAGGGTTCGACAGCCGCCTCAGAACATGCAGAGCGAGGGATGACTCTGGGTACGTCCGATACATGGCCGAGGCTCGGGCTACGCTCCCGAGGTACCCTAGGACATTTCCGAGACCAGCAGGAGCGATTCTGTAACAGAATCCCATCAGAGAGAGGCATCGAGCCCTCGGACCCTATCAAATGGGACCGGGTCCGGCAAATCACCTGCAGGTACTTTTGGAGCGCGCCTCTGGGCCACTAGCCGACCCCTATCGAACGGGGCACGGGCGTCCACTCGGATCACCCGTTAGCAACTCATTGGAGACACCATGTTTGGCGCCCTCCAAGGGCAACATGGCGCTTTCCCCCCTCCTCCTTGCGGAAAGGCGACGAAGGGGCGTATGATAAAAGTCGAGTCAGTTCTTGATCGTCCTCTCGCTCTGTGCGGAGGCTCGGGGGCTGCTCTCGCAAACCCGGCTCCGGCCAAACCGTTGACAGCGTCAACATACCAGCCCGAGAACTCGGAACCTGACTATGCACCCGGGCTACGACCAGTTCGCATGAGGGAACAATCAGACCGGCCGAGGCATCACGAAAGGCATTAAGACCTCGAAGGAGTCAAACCACTCCTTCGAGGCCTCGGGGGCTACACCCGGCGGGTGCGCTCGCGCGCACCCACCGGAACAAAATGCAACCGAGAAAGGCTGGTCCCCTTGCAAAAAAGTGCGACAAAGCCTCCAAGCGAGTACCAACACTCCCTTTGAGGCTCGGGGGCTACTGTCGGGGACCATAATTAGGGGTACCCCCAACACTCCTAAACTCGGCTGGTAACCACCATCAGCACAAAGCTGCAAAGGCCTGATGGGCGCAATTCAGGTCAAGGATCCGTCCACTCAAGGGACACGATCTCGCCTCGCCCGAGCCCAGCCTCGGGCAGGAACAGTAGACCAAGACAGATTCACGCCTCGCCCGAGGGCCTCCTCAAGTAACGGGCGCACCTTCGACTCGCCCGAGGCCCAGCTCGGGCAGGCTTCACGGAGAAGCAACCTTGGCCAGATCGCCTCGCCAGCCGACCGGATCGCAGGAGCATTCAATGCAAGGATCGCCTGACACCTTATCCTGACGCACGCTCCTTAGTCGACAAGGCCGAAGTGACCACAGTCACTTCGCCCCTCCACTGACTGACCTGACAAGAAAAGAGTGTCGTCTGCGCTGCTCCGACTGCTGTGCCACCCGCCAGGGTGAGGCTGACAGCCGCCAAGTCCGGCCTCAGGCGCCATAGGAAGCTCCACCTCGCCAGACCCCCGGGCTCGGACTCAACCTCGACCTCGGACGACGGTCTCCGCCTCGCCCGACCCCAGGGCTTGGACTCAACCTCAACCTCAGACGACGGTCTCTGCCTCGCCCGACCCCAGGGCTCGAACTCAAACTCGACCTCGGACGACGGTCTCCGCCTCGCCTGACCCTAGGGCTCGGACTCAACCTCGACCTCGGACGATGGTCTCGGCCTCACCCGACCCCAGGGCTCGAACTCAGCCTCGACCTCGGAGGAGTCACTGCCTCGCCCGACCTCGGGCTCGGACCGACCACACCGCAGGGGAGTACATCATTACCCTACCCCTAGCTAGCTCAGGCTACGGGGAACAAGACCGGCGTCCCATCTGGCTCGCCCCGGTAAACAAGTAATGATGACACCCCGCGTGCTCCATGACGACGGCGGTTCTCAGCCCCCTACGGAAGCAAGGAGACGTCAGCAAGGACAAGACAACCCCGACAGCTGTGCTTCTACAGGGTTTAAGTGCTCCTCCGACGGCCATGACATCACATGAACAGGGCACCAACACCTCTCTGACAGCCACGTCGGCATGTACATAGGGCTCTGGCTCCTCTCTGCTAGACACGTTAGCACATTGCTACACCCCCCATTGTACACCTGGGCCTTCTCCTTGCATCTATAAAAGGAAGGTCCAGGGCCCTCATATGAGAAGGTGGTCGCGCGGGAGGACGGGCTGACGAACAGGCTCTCTCTCTCTCTCTCCCACGCGAACGCTTGTAACCCCCTACTGCAAGCGCATCCGCCCTGGGCGTAGGACAACACGAGCCGCGGTTCCCCTTATTGTTCCTCCTTGTGTTCCGTCTCGCGCCGACCCATCTGCGCTGAGACACGCAGCGACAATTTACTCGTCGGTCCAGGGACCCCCCGGGGTTGAAACGCCGACAGGTGTAATTTTACATGGGTTCGTCCTGTGCCTATAAATAGATGAACAGTGCTCCCATATGTTCACGCTGACTTGTATTTGCTCGTGCATCACACTCGTACCTTTGCTTTCTGCCAAGCCGAAGGTACCAAATGTAATTCAATATTGTTCTTATGTTAACTTGCAATAATATGTTAAGAAATATATGTGATAATATTATTGTTCACACTATTTCTTATGCTTTGCATGTTTCATTCATTGTTAATGTTTACACATATAAGCATGTTGAGGTGACGAAGGTATGTCATTCATGACCTTCGTCCAAAGACCATTATATCCTTGGAGAAATAATGCTTTGAAGGACGAAGGGCATTAACAAATAACTTGTCTTTGGTGTTGCCTTGTTCTCAACTTATAGCATTTGAGAGCAAGTCCCCAACAGACGTCAGGTCAGCTCGTGAAAAAATTTAAATGAGCCGATCCGAGTCGAGCTGAGTCGAGCCGAGCTGAGTATGAACCGAGCCAACCAACAAGGAGCCACATTTGGTCTAGCCCTAACCATGGTTGTGCTATAGACAAAACTAAAAGAGAATGGTTGCTTGGGATGACAACATTGAAAAGAACACACTTGCCCACACGAGAAGCTAGCTAGCACTACAGTAAACGGAACAACATCCGACGGCCAAAACCGTCGGACATAAGGTTCAAACCGTCGGAAATAAGTAATCTCCGACGGCAGTACCCTATCTCCGACGGCTTTAAGCCGTCAGAGATAATTTGTCGGAAATAGTGCAATGTCCGATGGCTGCCGTCGGACATAAGCTATCTCCGACGACTGCGTGTGCCCGTCGGAAATAATAAATCCCAATCGTTTTACCGGTCAGCCTGTGGGCCCCACAGGCTTAAGTCCGACGGCCCGGCGCTAGGCCGTCGGACATAAGCATGCCTTATGTCCGACGGCTACCACTAGGCCGTCGGACATAACAAATTACAAAATTTACACAAAATTCTGTTTTTTAAAAAATCTGACATTTACAAAACAAAAACAGATTTCATGCACATATACACATTCACAATCACAAATATACACATTCTAATAAGTATTCACAATCACAAATATTCTCACATAAATATTAACATTCACAAATTTAACATCAACATATAGGTCCGACGGTTGTTGCAAACTGAAATTGTGTCTCACAAACAAGTGTTGCAAAGTGTTTCATAAATAAACATCACGACACATCAATCATATCCATCGTCTGGATGGTTCGAGTAGCCACCTCCTCCGGCTGGACTCTGCGTGTTGAAAAGGTTGTTGACCCACGAATGTGTTGTGTCGTCTTGACCAGACACATCTCCAGGTGCGGCAACTGAAGCGGGTGGTGTCTGAAATCCCTATAACACAAGCACATGAAATATTAACCACTCAGTTGTTCATTTAAACACATAAGACATCTATGAACATGTCACACACGCATATGTGTACATACCATAGGGAATTGTGATGGAGGCGAAGGCGGAGGTGGAGGCACCAACATTGGCATTGGCAGTGCAAAGTCCGGAGGCGGCATCCCATATGTCGGCATCGGTGTGAGACCCTGTTTGGTTTTGGTAATTGATTGACAACTTATATGGACTAATAAGTGTTTATGTTGAGATACACAGGTGATTAGTCCACAGGTACACTAGTTTGAGTTATTTTAGCCATGGTGGTGATGTGGCTTGGTGATATTGAGATGCTCAACTAGTGTGATAAAGGAGCTCATTGCATATGAAGACATGACATGGTGTCATGTGGCTATATGGAGAAGATCAAGAGATATGGCTTGGTTTCGATGGACCGAGTGGCTAGTGTGAAGGGCAAGTCAAAGGCTCATGTGTGAGGGACCGCGTGGCGGTGAAGCAAGAGCAAGGACTTAGCACCGATGGACATAAAGCAACAGTGAAGAGCAAGCTATGTTGAGATTGATGAACCAAGAAGGCTATGTGATAACATGGAGTGGATCATATCATTATAGAATTATCAAGCCATGTGTTGATCTGGGATATTGATTAAGTGGCTTGATGATGATGGTGGAGGAACTTCATGCTATGGACAAATGGTAAAAGGTATCATGGTTGGCTACACTTATGGATGCCCATTGTTCATCATTTAAGGAGATGGAATTGAATGCTCAAGGCAAAGGTATAACAATAGGTTTTTGTTTTACCGGTCAAAAGGTGCTTAGAGGTTGATAATTGACCGGGTTAGTAGGCTAGATAGTCGTACTATCAAGAGGGGTCAATTATCTTACTTGACATGTCTTTAGTGCCTCATTGCTCATATAGTTGGTGCATTTGCATGAGGGCTAACAACGCTTTGGTTCGTGTAATAAAACTTATTCAAAAGCGATTTCTTGAATGTGGGCTGAATTGAGGTACCGCGGACCGTCCGGGCCAGCGTGGCGGACCGTCCGCAGGTCTAACTTGAGATGATGGACAGAAACACAGAGTTTCTGTGTTTCGTGAAGTTTTTGTACTGTGGACCATCTGGTCCCAGGTGGCGGACCGTCCGTAGTTGAAGGATTGGTGTTTGGACAGAACTCGAGTAGTTCTGTGTTGGTTTTATTTTTTGAACTGCGGACCGTCCGGGGCCTGAGTGCGGACCGTCCACAGTACAAATATTTTGTATTGCGGACCGTCCAGGGTCCAGGTGTGGACCGTCCACAGTACAAAGATTTTGTATTGCGGACCGTTCGGGGTCCAGGTGCGGACCGTCCGCAGTACAAATTTCAGCAAATGCGCAGAGTCAGCAAAACTTTGTTTTGGCTCAGTTTTATGTATCGCGGACCGTCCGACCTTGAGGGGCAGACCGTCCGCAAGTCTTTTTTGAATGCTCTGACATTTTTATAACCATTTATAGCCGTTGGGATTCTTGTGCGGACAGACTGGGCTTGTATTGCAGACCGTCCGCATGTGCGCAGAAAAGGGGCAATTGACCCATAACGGCTAGTTTTGGAGAGGGGGCTATATATCCTTGTGTTGCCCGGGTTGAAAGTGTGAAGGAGGCCATTTGGAACACTTGTGAGCATATTGGAGCCTTTCCTCTCCCTCTCTCTCACTCATATTGGTTGGGATTGCATTCTAGTGAGATTGAGAGCCATCTAGTGCATTGCATCAAGTTGTTGATCTTTGAGGCACTAGGGAGATCATCAAGTGAGGTCGTTGGCTTGTTACTCTTGGAGGTTGCCGCCTCCTAGACGGCTTGGTGGTGGTTCCCCGTGAGCTCTTCAAAGGAGACTGTGAAGAGGCCGCGGTGGTGATTGTGAGAGGCGTTGTGCTTGCCTCGCCGGAGCGGTGAAAAGCAACTCTAGTGGAATCGAGGTTTGAGGGTTCATTGACCAATCCGGCTCAAGAGATCAAGTGGAGACTTGATAGAGGAGCGGTTGGGAGCTTTGAATCTACCTCAACGTGGACTAGGGGTGACCGGCAAGTCATCGACACCACGGGAAAAAATCATTGTGCCACATGTCATCATCTTCCCGTTGGTTTGCAACTTTCCTCACTAGCTTGTATTTACTTGTTCATATACTTATGCTAGTGAGTATTTGTTGCTCGTGTATCCTCTTGTATATCTAGTCATACCTATAATAAAATAGTTGCTCACTTGTCGTTAGCTTGTGTAGCTAATCTGTTTTACTTAGCTTGTGTAGCTAAGTAGTTGTTTCTCTCTAGTAGTGCTTGTGCATTGTGCTCTTTGCTTACTAGTATGTTTAGGAGCTATAGTTATGATTAAAATTACATTTGCATAATTTATATGTCGTTGCTAACTAGATTTGTATGGGAGAGCTCTTTCACTATCTTGGCACCTTAGTTGTTTCAATTAGAATCTTTTGTCAGGTGTTTGTAATAGTTAGAGGAGTGTAGTCGTGGCTAAACCAAAATAGTTTTAATTCCGTATTTATTTGTGTTAGCCATTGTAATTAGTTTTAGAAAGGACTATTCACCCCCCTCTAGTCCGCCATATCGACCCTACAAGTGGTATCAGAACCTGGTTCTCTCATTTGGTTGTCTTAACCGACCCGAGAGTAAGCTGGATGGCGACTAAAGGGCTAGAGATTACTTGTGAACCACATATTTTTTATGGCACACATTTTGCACAGTGGAAAACTTGCATGAGTCATTATTTTCATACAATTGATGCAAAATTGTGGTGGATCATAAGTGTAGGCTTTTATAAACCCTTTGATGAGAACACAAAAGATCTCACCCAAGAAAAAGAGAAATGCTTACATCTTGAACACCAAGCTACTAACATTTTATATCAATGGATAAGTGATAAGGTGTTTAAGGAAATTATGTATATGGAGACCGCCCATGATATTTGGACATATCTTGATGGCGTATATGGGAGGATCTCTAGCGAGGATGTGGAGCACATCCTCAACATGGTGGTTGTGGAAGATTGCTCCACCTCATGGTCAAGTGATAAAGATGAAAGACATACCACAAGTTCACTTGATAATCATGATTGTGTTGGCTCAAACTCAAGTAATGCAAATGATTGTTCTATCTCAAGCATACTTGATGATTATGGTGATTGTTCATGCTCGGATGATGATATTGCTACTACAAGCTCATCCATTACACCACATTGCTTGATGTCACAAGGTAATACGAAGGTATATAATGCTAATGTGACTAATCATTCATATTCATATGATGAGCTTGTTGTTAGACTTGCTAGCATGAACATTGACTTAGAAAATGAGAAAGATAAAACAAGAAATTTGGAAAGCGAAAACTTATTTCTAAAGAATTCAGGTGAACAACAAAAACATCTACTTTATGTTATTACTTGTTCACATGAGGAACTAAAATTGAGTCATGAGGAACTTAGTGTTGCTCATGAAAATTTGGTACAAGATCACGTTTTTCTCACTAACAAGATTTATAGTGAAGAAATTAAAACTAGTGAGAACTCATCACATGATTTATATGATCAATTGCAAAATGTTGCTAATCCATGTGATGAAGATAAGAAGAATGTATCCACCTCTTGTGAAGATTTATTAGCTATGCCATGTTTTTCAACTATAGATTATTATTATTATTCCTTGTCTTGTGGGACTAACCTTTTGAAGGAAAATAATAAGCTCAAAAACAAAGTGAAGAATTTAAGCAACATGTTTGAGTGGTGGCATAAATCAAAAGTCACTCATGATCTTATAATGAAAAATCAAAGAAGATATGATGACAAGAGTGGCCTTGGTTTCAACAAGAGCAATATCAAAGGCAGACAATTCAAATTAAAAGGAAATAAGCTATCTCACTTCATGTGCTATAAATGCCATGAGATGGGTCATCTTGCAAAGGCATGCCCCAATAAAAGGAAGCTCAAGTTGAAGAAGGAAGAAAGGAGGCTAAAGCATGACATGTGCTTCAAGTGCCACACTTGGGGTCACCTCACCTCAATGTGCCCAACCAAGAAATTAGTGAAGCCACAAGTGAAGCCTCAATCAAAGCCACGAGTTGAGCAAAAGAAGAATCCCCAAAAGAAAATCAGGATTAACCATGAATATAATGGTGATGTGGGGAAGAAAAAGAAAACAAGAAGAGAAAGAAGAAGGCATTCAATATATAATCAAGATTACATGATGAGCACAAATCAAAAGAAGAAGGATGATATGGATCAAATCAAGTGTTACATGTGTGATGATATGGGTCACTTTGCCTCAAGGTGTCCCAACAATCTTGAGAAGAAGGCTCAAGCAAATGAGAAGAGGCAAGGCAATGTGAAGCAAAATTTGAGAAAGAAAGAGAAGGCTCAAACAAAGAGAACTTGCTACACATATCGGGAAAGGGGACACATGGCAAATTCATGTCCCTTAGGTAACAATTCGAAGCCTATTTTAACTCATAAGAATATTATGCTTAGAAAGGATGGCAATGGCACCTCATTTGTTGCAATTGCAAAACATCCCGCTATTCATACTAAGGCAATGCCTAAGTATGTTGCTCCTAACTTAAGAGGACCCAACTTAGTTTGGGTACCATCAAAACGTGGATGATCATGAACAGGTACCTTGGGCGTTGGAGGCTTGATTCGATAATATTCATTTAATCATCATGTTGAATTAAGTGTTGAAGACTAATAAAATTCTATCCCAATGCCAAGTCAATAATAAGTGAAGTCCAAATTCTACCAAATACAAGTGCTTTATTCAAGTTGGTTAAATTATGAATGGATTGCAAATAAGTTAAGTTCAAACTTGCTATTGGATGATCATGAGGTATATAAAGTATAATATTTGTTGATCAAATTGATTTGAATGCATATGAGTTGATTGAATTGGATATATATGCATATGTTGCTTGCTGTAAGGTGATTGAATGGACAACTTGCTAAATAATCAAGTTTGGATTGATTTATGTTGAATAAATTCAAGAGACTTCATTTAGTAAGTGGTTTGAATGGATATTTGTCTTTTGAAAGTAGTTCATTCAAATTTGATTCAACTTGAAGAAGAATAACTCAATATACTGAAATCTAGCCAATATTGAAAATCTGACAAGGCTGTGCTCATATCCATGTTTGAGTGATCAAATCTATTTGGATTGGCTTGAAATTCAGTTTACTTGCTCTTTGCATATGATAGCAAAGTCTGTGCAAATTTCATAATCATTGGATAAGTGAAACTTCTTGATTAAGTCAATCTTGTCAAAACAAACACAGCAGTTTTCAGCATGTACCTATTGTGGGAGATGTTGTGGCTGGCAGCACATATGAAGTCAAATGAGTCTCAACTTTTTACAGCTGTTAGTAGACTTATTAAAGCACATCTCCACCAATTTTCGTGGTCATAGGATCTGTACATCAAAATTTATGGATGTTTCTTTGGAGTATATAGAATCTGTCATAAGTGACAAGTATTTGAAATATTGAAAGTCATTTTGATTGGAAGGCTCTCATATAGGATAAATCACATAAGTTGTTTGAGAGACCAGAGTTTGGTTTTGAATTGATCTATAATCATGGAAAGTGAAGAGATACAAGGATATTTGTTGAGAAATATTTTGGCACTTATCTTGGTACTCCAAGTTGAAGACCAAAGATGATCAAAATTGAGGTTATCATATAACAGATTACATAATCTTCTTTCTTACATATGCCAATCCAAATACTTAAATTGGTTGTAAGTATTTCTTGACATATTTCAATTTGATTACTCTATTATTGCCATGATCTAGACATAAAAGAGAAAAACCTTGTGTTCGTGAATGAATAAGGTGCTAAGAAATTCAAATTCTTAAAGCACTTATCAAAAAGAGAATTCTCTATATGACTAGAGTTGTGAAACTAATGTTATTACCTAAGTGATCTATGTAGTTTCACAGCATGAGAATGAGTTTCTCAATGGACTATGCAATTAAACATATAAAGAAGAGCAATCCAAAACTATGTGATGTATTCTCTCTTGTACATTTGGATTTATTTCTTCTACATTAAATACTCACCATGATATGATTTAAAATTAGCCTTTGAACTTAATCAATTTATCATGCATGTTTAATTTGTTAAAATTAAGCATTGAAGATTAAGAGAATTTTAGTTCATATAATAAGGTTTCCTTGTTTAAGTATCTGCCTACTTTATATATTCAAAGTGTTATAAAAGAGAATTTGGTGCTTGTATTACTAACAACATCTCTTTTGAGCTTGTTCATGAAGTCCAGTGAAAAGAGATTCCATATGTTCAAATTGGTTACTCCTCACCAAAAAGTAAGAAAAGGATTGCTAGAGGCAAAGTGGTACTTAATTGGAGCAATCAAAAGATTGACCGAGAAAGAGAGCAAGCAACACATTCAAAGGCAAATCAAGCAAATATGATTGATGTTTCAAACATGGATTGATTTTGAGTATTTTCCAAGTATTTTTGGTTTGACATCAATTCATGATCACTTATACTCAAATCATGTACATTCATGCAAATTATTTATATATGGTTGAATACTAATGCTTGGTGCAGTCATAAAGTTCAATGATCCTATTTTAAAATTCAACTATTGAGAAGTTAACAGTCAGCTCAATGGAATGCAAGTTCCAGGTCTCGGACCATTCGGTCCTAGGCCACGAACAGTCCGAGAGATCAGGCCACGGACAGTCCGAGCTCCCACTGCGGACCGTCCGTGAGTAGCAGTCTTGCATAAACAAAGGAATTTTCTGGACCAATATCTCCACAAGTGGTATCATCCTTACAAGTGATATTCCTATATTCCGTGCAAATTCATAATTCTCTCACATACAAGTGGTATTGAAGGAACAAATGCATGTGAACTACAACATTCAAATTGTGCACTTGATCTTAAATGGGTTCTCGACTTCATACTGGTGAAGAATGGATTTCTTATTGATAATTGGTCTTCACCAAGCTATTCAATTGGACTTCACATTGCTATTGGAGAGCTAATCAAAAGAATCTTGACTATCCTCTACTCCAACATAGCAAAGGTATCATTGTGATGTGCATGATCATATCATCCCCTACTAGTATGTGGTTAGTGCATATAGTACATACTTAATAGTATCATGCATATTTAATGAAATATTTAAATTCATGTTCTACCACTATTGGTTATTTTCGTTGATTGAAACTAGTGGTAGCATATGAGTTTGTTCATGAGCAAAGTGAACCCATGTACTTAATTTATTTTGGATTGCAACAAGCTACAAGAACAACCTCGATAAGATAACCGCTTAATGCGTGTGAAGAAGCTTAAAGAGGGTTCAACCCGAACTTGGAAGCTTAAGCAAATCTATTTGGTTAAGTCACATATTGAGGTGCTCATGAGGATGACTTATGAAGAAGATACCAATGCAAATGAATATCAAAACCTTCAAGTGGCATCAATATCTACAGAGAAATGTCCAGGCCAATATTATTCCTTCAATTGGTATTCACTAAGTGGTTTCTAGATCAATCATACAATTGATATCCTTTGAGTGGTACAAGACTTCAAGTGATCCACAACCTTAAGTGATCATCAACTCAAGAGATCAACTCTCTCCTAAAATAAGTTCATGCAAGTGATGTCAAGGATTTTTATCATGCATATGGTGTCCATCAAAAACTTATTGAGTACTTTCAAGTTGATATAATATTCACAAGTACATTTTCCCAGAGCCTTAGAACAACCCTTTTTATGGTAATTAATGACAAAGGGGGAGAGGTTGGAACAAAGATATGGAAATATGCACAAGAGAAAATTGGACATGAACTCAGGGGGAGCTTTTGGTAAATTGAGTTAGAATGAATACAAATGGATCAAGAGCAAAGTATAATGGTATGATATTTTATTGAACAAGAGATGCACACAAGTAGGGGGAGCAAGCTCGTGAATATATGTTTGATGCATTTGTTTGCACTACATTTCTTGCTTGCATCACATTTGTCTTATATTCCTACATACTTGTGTGTAAGTGTTTGCTAGAACTAAGACTTGGATGATGATTGATTTAGTGATATTTATAAGACTAGTCTTAGTGTGAAAGGAGTAACTAGAATCCTATTTATTATGATCTCATGTGGTATCTAGTTTCACTTGTTTCTAGCAAGATGATGCTAAGGATGAAATGAAAAGTAGTAAACACGCTACAAAGGTACATTTCTATTTTGTATACTTTAGCATCATGTGGTAGTGATAATGTCCCCTCAATTTTCATATCTTTGCATGTGTGTAAGCTTTCAACCAAACCATCCAAGCACACATGTAGGCGAGGATATCACTACCAAACCGTTTTTATGGTGCTTATCCAAATCTTAACAAATGAGCTTAAAGTTGGATAAGGAACATAAGAACTTTGCCAAACTAGCAATTTACACTTGTGTGAAAAGCTAGCTTGGAAAAGAAAAAAAACGACAAATCTTTGTAGAGTTGTCATCAATTACCAAAAAGGGGGAGATTGTGAGACCCTGTTTGGTTTTGGTAATTGATTGACAACTTATATGGACTAATAAGTGTTTATGTTGAGATACACAGGTGATTAGTCCACAGGTACACTAGTGTGAGTTATTTTAGCCATGGTGGTGATGTGGCTTGGTGATATTGAGATGCTCAACTAGTGTGATAAAGGAGCTCATTGCATATGAAGACATGACATGGTGTCATGTGGCTATATGGAGAAGATCAAGAGATATGGCTTGGTTTCGATGGACCGAGTGGCTAGTGTGAAGGGCAAGTCAAAGGCTCATGTGTGAGGGACCGCGTGGCGGTGAAGCAAGAGCAAGGACTTAGCACCGATGGACATAAAGCAACGGTGAAGAGCAAGCTATGTTGAGATTGATGAACCAAGAAGGCTATGTGATAACATGGAGTGGATCATATCATTATAGAATTATCAAGCCATGTGTTGATCTGGGATATTGATTAAGTGGCTTGATGATGATGGTGGAGGAACTTCATGCTATGGACAAATGGTAAAAGGTATCATGGTTGGCTACACTTATGGATGCCCATTGTTCATCATTTAAGGAGATAAAATTGAATGCTCAAGGCAAAGGTATAACAATAGGTTTTTGTTTTACCGATCAAAAGGTGCTTAGAGGTTGATAATTGACCGGGTTAGTAGGCTAGATAGTCGTACTATCAAGAGGGGTCAATTATCTTACTTGACATGTCTTTAGTGCCTCATTGCTCATATAGTTGGTGCATTTGCATGAGGGCTAACAACGCTTTGGTTCGTGTAATAAAACTTATTCAAAATCGATTTCTTGAATGTGGGCTGAATTGAGGTACCGCGGACCGTCCGGGCCAGCATGGCGGACCGTCCGCAGGTCTAACTTGAGATGATGGACAGAAACACGGAGTTTCTGTGTTTCGTGAAGTTTTTGTACTGCGGACCGTCTGGTCCCAGGTGGCGGACCGTCCATAGTTGAAGGATTGGTGTTTGGACAGAACTCGAGTAGTTCTGTGTTGGTTTTATTTTTTGAACTGCGGACCGTCCGGGGCCTGAGCGCGGACCATCCACAGTACAAATATTTTGTATTGCGGACCGTCCAGGGTCCAGGTGTGGACCGTCCACAGTACAAAGATTTTGTATTGCGGACCGTCCGCAGTACAAATTTCAGCAAATGCGCAGAGTCAGCAAAACTTTGTTTTGGCTCAGTTTTATGTATCGCGGACCGTCCGACCTTGAGGGGTAGACCGTCCGCAAGTCTTTTTTGAATGCTCTGACATTTTTATAACCGTTTATAGCCGTTGGGATTCTTGTGCGGACAGTCCGGGCTTGTATTGCAGACCGTCCGCATGTGCGCAGAAAAGGGGCAATTGACCCATAACGGCTAGTTTTGGAGAGGGGGCTATATATCCTTGTGTTGCCCGGGTTGAAAGTGTGAAGGAGGCCATTTGGAACACTTGTGAGCATATTGGAGCCTTTCCTCTCCCTCTCTCTCACTCATATTGGTTGGGATTGCATTCTAGTGAGATTGAGAGCCATCTAGTGCATTGCATCAAGTTGTTGATCTTTGAGGCACTAGGGAGATCATCAAGTGAGGTCGTTGGCTTGTTACTCTTGGAGGTTGCCGCCTCCTAGACGGCTTGGTGGTGGTTCCCCGTGAGCTCTTCAAAGGAGACTGTGAAGAGGCCGCGGTGGTGATTGTGAGAGGCGTTGTGCTTGCCTCGCCGGAGCGGTGAAAAGCAACTCTAGTGGAATCGAGGTTTGAGGGTTCATTGACCAATCCGGCTCAAGAGATCAAGTGGAGACTTGATAGAGGAGCGGTTGGGAGCTTTGAATCTACCTCAACGTGGACTAGGGGTGACCGGCAAGTCATCGACACCACGGGAAAAAATCATTGTGCCACGTGTCATCATCTTCCTGTTGGTTTGCAACTTTCCTCACTAGCTTGTATTTACTTGTTCATATACTTATGCTAGTGAGTATTTGTTGCTCATGTATCCTCTTGTATATCTAGTCATACCTATAATAAAATAGTTGCTCACTTGTCGTTAGCTTGTGTAGCTAATCTGTTTTACTTAGCTTGTGTAGCTAAGTAGTTGTTTCTCTCTAGTAGTGCTTGTGCTTTGTGCTCTTTGCTTACTAGTATGTTTAGGAGCTATAGTTATGATTAAAATTACATTTGCATAATTTATATGTCGTTGCTAACTAGATTTGTATGGGATAGCTCTTTCACTATCTTGGCACCTTAGTTGTTTCAATTAGAATCTTTTGTCAGGTGTTTGTAATAGTTAGAGGAGTTTAGTCGTGGCTAAACCAAAATAGTTTTAATTCCGTATTTATTTGTGTTAGCCATTGTAATTAGTTTTAGAAAGGACTATTCACCCCCCTCTAGTCCGCCATCTCGACCCTACAATCGGGACGCCCGCTTGTTGGGCTAGTTGCTACAAATTATATAGAAGTCATTGTTGAGCAAATAAGATACACATCAAGTGTTTTGCAAAATAAGCTACAAAATGTTACTTCAACTTACCGAGAGAAGAGCTTGATTTTGGGCCTGGAGGCTTGCATAATACTCGTCCCTCTTCTTCTGGTACTCGGCTTGTTGTCTCTGGTATTCAGATTGTTGCCTCTGGTACTCCAATTGTTCCCTCAAGACTGATTGATGGTACTCTGCCTGTTGACGCAACACTGCAAGCTCTATCTCATGGGCTGCTGATCGTGAACGGGACGACTGTGAAGACGACGATGTGGATTGTCGTCCACGGCGTCTCAGCTCTCTGGAATCAATCGTAGAATCAAAAATACCCAACCTACAAGAGTGAACCATGCACTTAGTATAGTAACTCATGGCTCAGTTCAATCGCAAGCATATGATGACAATTTTGAAAACCAAATCAAATAATCTCACCGTCCATGGGCTTGTCCTCCTGCGCTAGCATATGCTGCCTAAGGGTCGATTGGCTGACTCCTCCAATCGTACTCCTCCCCATGGCGTTGAACCATCTCTTGCCATACGAAGCCTGGAGGCAAACAATATCAAATATAAGTGCATAACCCCTATGCCCTTGCAAACAATATCAACACACATAATAGAGTATCAAAAACTCACTAGATGGTCGGTGGCCGTCTGAGTGCATAACACATCAGGATTCTGAGGATCAGAACCCCTATGCCCTTGCATATACACCTCCACATCCGTGGGCGTACGGCCGGATTTGACTTCCTGTACATAAAAGTTATAATGACACATTTCTAGGTGATTCAAAGTTACGACAAACTGTGACTTACCATTCGCTTAGCCAAGCGCACATGACCATCACCGCCGTAGTTGTGGAACGACTCAGTCCCACGGTTTCCCCTGTTCCTTTCGGAAATGGCACAAAACTCAGGGGAAGCCCACCATCTGCACAATGCCCGATAACCGTCTGATCGGGTGGCCATCCACGGCACCGACACCTACATGAAAATTTTTAAATAAAGCAAGCAAATACATGGCTTCGTGCGATATGAGAGGCAACAACCTGTTTACCTCTAGGTATTGCTCCTCCATCAAGTAAATTGATGACCACTCGGCCTTGGTATTTGGCATCGGTCGATCATCAGCATTTGCTCTGTACCATGCCTTTATAGCCTGAATTCGTGCATAGTACATTGCATCTGCAACGACATCGTTCGCGTTATACTCAAACACGTAACGAGCGTTCATATCATATGATCCATCGTCCGGCAACTTGTATCGTTTCTGCAAAAAACATAGTGTTATCATAAAAGCAAACATATATGGAATAACTAAAATAGTATAAACAAGTCATACCCAGAATGCATCCCAAACTAGTGCTTGTGTGTTGCCAAACGTTCTACAGACACCATAGCGATAATGCTCCCAAGTGGTGGCGGGGACAGACTCGCTAGTAGGCAAAGTCACAAGACCAGGCCAGTGCAGACGAACAAGATTACCAAGGACCATGTTCACCTGCATGTAGTGTCCTGTGCCTGTGAACGAGTCGTCGATCCAAGTCCTGCAAACAGAAAACAATGTAGAAATTAAAACATAACTTTCAACAACATTTAAGCAAAGATATGTCACTCACTTTTCACTAGGCTTTATCAAAACCCGAGATTCGGGTGGAAGCTCTGGAGGTGGTCCAACAAAATGCAGCTTCCTCGTTCTCTTAACTCGAGAAGTTCCAGACCCAGCTGCGGAATCTCCACCAGCCCCAGAATCCCCAGCCCCAGAATCCCCACCAGCGTCGTCTCCAGCATCATCTCCCACATTATCTCCACCATCATCTTCAACATCATCTCTTGCATGATCCTCTACCACTGGTTCCTCAATTTCAGCATCCTATGAAACAAATAACTTACATCATACAATATTAAGTAACTCAAATAATGTAATTTAACAACTAACTTACATCATACAATATTAAGTAACTCAAATAATGTAATTTAACAACTAACTTACATCTTGTGGAGGCAAATGTTCTGCCAACGCTCTCCGTCTGCTCATGGTAGAACCTGTGCCCTGAAAAACTGAATCCTCACCCCTCGAGCTGCTCCTCGAGCTACTCCTCGACCCAAGCAAACTACGAGCAAAAGACTTCATTTTCTTTGACATCATATTTTAACAAAAACAAGTTAGTACATAAATCGACAATAAAATAATAAAATATGCAATAAAATCATAAAATATGCAATAAAATCATGATCCATACTCGTCAATCGTAATCGTAATCAAAATTAGGATCTAGTTGCTTTCGTCGATTTAATGGACGCCAAGTAGCTTTCTTCTTTCTCGTCACTCGTTTTCTTTTTGGAGGAACCTCTACATCATTTTGATCGCCTAATAAAGATTCTTCCAACATTTCAGTTTGTACATTAAACGTGCTTGTAAGTTCTTCGTCTTGGAAAATCTCAGCAGCCCCCACTTCCTGCTCGATTTGACTTTCAACATAACCAGCATCACCAGGAGCATATAGTCGTTCACGAGGATTAACTTTGTACACTACCCTCCAATCAACCAAACCGTTTTTCTTAGATGGATATGTCATATAATACACCTGCTCGCATTGGTGGGCAAGGATTATAGTGTTGTGGCCTTTTAATCTATCGTTGTGTTTGACTTCCATCATGCCATATTGATTTTCTCGCGTTGTATTTGGAGAAAACCAATCACAATCGAAGAACACCACTTTGAGTTGTTTATCTCCAAAAAACTTGTACTCGATTATATCATTAATGACTCCATTGTTGGGTCTATGCTTCGTCGCCGAAGGTCTTATAGAAAGAACTGATCCTCGGATGAAGCTGTTCGTATAAGATAGCCGAAGGTGCCTCTTCGTAGAGCTTCGGCATTACAAACCGACTTAAAGATAGAATGACCTTTTAATCCATAAAGGTCTGAGTCAATGTTGTAAGTTTTTATAAGGGGCATACTTGTAATTCCTCACAGGCTGCGTCCTGTGCCTATAAATAGTGAACAGTATTCCGTTACTGTTCACGCGTTCTGGTATTTGCTATCGCATCTCTCGGAATACAACCTTTGTCAAGGCATAGGTATCATTGTATTTAATGATTCAATATATTAAGTGAATATGATATGATGTATCTATGAGACATTTATTCATCTTATACCTTTTATTTTGTATTATCTTACAATGTTTATTGGAAGTTTATTACGAAGGTTCAACTTCGTAATAAGACTCTTATCAACCTTCGTCCAAGACCCATTATCCTCAAAGGAATAATGCTTCATGGACGAAGGACAATATCATTTAACATTTTATGTTGCCTTGTTCTTAATTCATAGCATTTGAGAACAAGCCTCCAACATTGGCGCCCACCTCCGGTGAACTCACTTCCACTTTTTGAGCTGATGGCTTCGTTCAACGACCAAGCTGGAGCTGCTTCGGAACCGAAGCTGGTGCTCCCGATCACAGGTGGCTCGTCCTCAGAGCCAGCTAACAAGAAACAGAAGAAGGAAGCACAGAGAAGGGTACAGCATGTTGGGGTGCAAGGACCCTTCATCAAATCAAGATGGTCTCACATTCCTATCACCTTCTCCCAAGAGGACTTTCAACTCAAAGATTACCCACACAACGATGCCATGGTTATCTCTTGTGTTATCAAAGGATTTCTGGTCCACAATGTCTTGGTTGACACAGGCAGTGCAGCTGACATCATTTTTGCTAAAGCCTTCAGACAAATGCAAGAGCCAGAAGATAAGATTCATGATGCTACACATCCTCTCTGTGGCTTCGGAGGAAGACAGATTGTAGCACTGGGCAAGATCACCATGTCAGTCACCTTCGGATTCATCAACAACACTAGAACTGAGCAAGTTGTGTTTGACATTGTTGACATGGAATATCCTTACAATGCAATTATTGGTCGTGGTACTCTTAATGCCTTCGAAGCAATCCTTCATCCTGCTTATCTTTGCATGAAGATACCTTCGGATCAGGGACCCATTGCTATCCATGGAAGTCAGGAAGCTGCAAGAAGGGCCGAAGGTAACTGGACTGACTCAAAAGCAATCCATAATATAGATGGAGCTGAAGCTTGTGAACAGTACAAATTCAGAAGGGAGAAAGCAGCTTCAGCAGATCAGCCGAAGCCTAAGCTCTTATGTGAGGACATAGCAGAGCAGAAGGTGCTGTTAGGCTCTCAACTATCCGAAGAGCAGGAAAAAACCTTGATAAGGTTTTTGTTCAATAACAAAGATGTTTTTGCATGGTCAGCCAATGATCTATGCGGAGTTAATAGGGATGTTATTGAGCACTCGCTCAATGTCGATCCATCCTTCAGACCCAAAAAGCAAAGGCTTCGGAAAATGTCAGATGATAAGGCCGAAGGTGCTCGCAACGAAGTCAAAAGACTCCTCAGTGCAGGAGTTATTAGAGAAGTGAAGTACCCAGAATGGTTGGCTAACACTGTTATGGTAAAAAAGGCCAATGGCAAGTGGCGGATGTGCATCGATTTTACAGATCTTAACAAGGCTTGTCCGAAGGATGAATTCCCACTACCAAGGATAGATTCTTTAGTTGATGCAGCAGCTTCGTCAGAGCTCATGAGTCTGTTAGACTGCTATTCAGGTTATCACCAAATTTGGATGAAGAAGGAAGATGAGCCGAAGACTAGCTTCATCACTCCAAGTGGCACATATTGCTATCTTCGGATGCCTGAGGGGCTCAAAAACGCTGGAGGAAGTTTCAGCCGAATGACTGCGAAGGTTCTTCAATCTCAAATAGGCAGAAATGTGCTAACTTATGTTGATGACATCATTGTCAAAAGCACGAAGCAGGAGAATCATATTGCTGACCTGCAGGAGACCTTCGCCAGTTTCAGGCAAGCTGGCTTAAAGTTGAATCCAGAAAAATGTGTCTTCGGAGTGAAGAAGGGGAAATTTCTTGGATGCCTGGTCTCAACAAAGGGAATTGAAGCCAATCCAAGTAAAATTGAAGCTATACTTCGGATGGAGCCACCAACTACAAAGAAGGGGGCTCAAAGATTGACAGGAAGATTGGCATCTCTCAATAGATTCATATCCAGATCAGCAGAGAGAAATTTACCATTCTTTGAAGTACTGAAGTCGACCGAAGTCTTTCAATGGGGGCCAATCCAGCAGAAGGCTTTCGAAGAACTGAAACAATATTTGATAGATCTAACAACATTGACTCCACCAATGCTAGGGGCTCCTTTATTATTATATGTGGCAGCTTCGCACTCAGCGGTAAGTGCAGCGCTTGTCCAGGAGAAGCTTGATGGTCAAGTCAAAAGGCAGGCCCCAATATATTTTGTTTCCGAGGTCCTTAGTTTATCAAAGAAAAACTATACAGAGTTGGAGAAGATACTGTATGCTGTCTTGATGGCCTCCAGGAAGCTTCGGCACTATTTCCAAGCTTACAACATAATTGTTCCTTCTTCACAACCTCTGAAGGATGTTATGAGGAACCGAGAAGCTACTGGAAGGATTGGAAAATGGGCTGCAGAGCTCAATGAATTCTGTATTGAATATGTCCACAGATCTTCGATTCAGTCCCAGGCATTGGCAGACTTCATTGCTGACTGGACGCCAGGGGCTCAGGAGGAGGGAACGAATAAAGACAACGAAGCCTGGACAGTGTTTTGTGATGGATCCTGGGGAACCTTCGGAGCAGGAGCGGCTGCTGTGTTGGTTTCACCTTCTAAAATCAAAACTTGTTATGCGGCAAAGCTTGATTTTAATTGCACAAATAACATTGCTGAGTACGAAGCATTGATTCTAGGTCTTCGGAAGTTAAAAGCAATGGGAATCAGAAGGGCCATACTTAAAACTGATTCCCAGGTTGTTTCGGGTCATATTGACAAGAGTTGCAAGGCTAAGGATCCGAAGCTTGAAAAATATCTGGATATGGTTCGAAGAGTCGAAGCTTCCTTCGAAGGGTTTTCTGTCAAGAATATCCCTCGAGGACAAAATGAGCATGCTGATCTGCTAGCTAAGTCAGCAGCACAGGGGCTGCCTTTACCTTCGGATGTATTTTTCGAAACAATAAAAGCACCTTCGGTGGAACTTCTTGAAAGAGCAGTTCTTAATATATCTCCTGTTTTTAGCGAAGATTGGAGAACCGAGATCATCTCTTACCTTCAGGGTAAATTTCTCTCAGATGACGAAGCTTATAACAAGAGGATAGAAGCAAGAGCTCGTCCATATGTCATGATAGAAGGGGAATTGTATAAACATGGAGTTTGTGCTCCGCTGCTCAAATGCTTATCCAGAACCGAAGGTATAGAGTTAATGAAAGAAATACATGCAGGCCTGTGTGGATCTCACATCGGATCTAGGCCGTTACTCGGAAAAATTTTTCGTCAAGGGTTTTATTGGCCGAAGGCAGCTTCGGATGCAGCAGAATTGGTTCAAAAGTGCGAAGGTTGTCAGAAATGTGCAAGAGATCAAAAACAACCTTCGTCCTTAACACAGCTCATACAACCCACTTGGCCATTGCAAAGGTGGGGCCTTGACTTGTTAGGTCCGTTACCACCGGCCCAGGGGAACCTGAGATATGATGTGGTAGCTGTGGAATATTTTTCTAAATGGATTGAGGCGAAGCCTTTAGCCACAATAACTTCGGCTACTGTCCAAAAGTTTTTCTGGCAGAATATTGTTTGTCGTTTCGGGGTGCCAAAGGCTATCACTGTGGACAATGGAACACAGTTTGACTCCGAAGCTTTCAGGGATTTCTGTGACCAAATTGGTACGAAGATACATTTTGCATCAGTCAGGCACCCGGAGTCAAATGGACTCGTTGAAAGAGCCAACGGCATTATAATGACAGGAATAATGAAGTTAATCTTCAATCAACCTAGAGGAAAATGGCCAGATCAGCTAACCAAAGTGGTGTGGAGCCACAACACGACAACATCAAGATCTACAGGCTTCACTCCATTCAAGTTGTTATTCGGTGACGAAGCAATAACTCCAGAAGAAGCTAAAGCCGGATCAATAAGGATAGTAGCTTCGGCAGAATCAGATTCCGAAGCTGCTTATTCTATAGAAAAAGATGCTTTAGAAGGGTTCAGACTGCAAGCCGTGGAGAATATTAATAAATATCAGGCTGAAACAGTCAAATGGCGGGATAGAAAGGTTCGGCTAAAAAATATTGAGCCAGGGCACTTGGTGCTTCGGAGGGTAGCCAACCCGGAAACAGTGGGCAAATTGCAGTTGAAATGGGACGAGCCTTTCTTAGTAGCATCTTCGTCAAGGCCCGGTTCATACAGATTGAAAGATATGGACGGCAATGACATTCCTAGATCTTGGAATGCGGATGAGCTTCGCCGATATTATGTATAATTCGATGTAATTTTTCATATTTTTTATTTTTCCTTTCATGGCACCCTTTTCCTTTCCAAAGGGGGAGAAAGGTTTTTAATGGGGCCAACATATGTAATTTCCTTTTTAGTCTTATAAGAGCAAAATCCCCCAAAGAATGTAAATGTAAAAGCTGAGAGTGCACCATCGAGTGCCCAAAAAGTAAAGGCGAAGAAGCTCCAAAGACGTTCCTAAGGGAATGCAGAGCTTACAGCGAAAAGTCAACGCTGATTCCGCCAAAAGTAAAGGCGAAGAAGCTCCAAAGACGTTCCTAAGGGAATGCAGAGCTTACAGCGAAAAGTCAACGCTGATTCCGCCAAAAGTAAAGGCGAAGAAGCTCCAAAGTCGTTCCCAAGGGAATGCAGAGCTAAGGTGTGATTGTTTTTAAGAAAATAACGGCTATGAATATGGCTTCGGATACGTGTTTGGCCATTCATTTGCACATCACATTACATCATAGCATTTGCATTCATAAACATTCATCTAGGCATATGTAGGAAAATCATCTTCATCGCATAAAATGGTTGCTTTGGCAAGGAAAAAAAAGAAAGGGAAAAAAGAGCTTCGTGCACAAAGAAGAAGAGAAAATGTTGTTTTCCATGAAGGAGAGCTTCGGAAAAAAGGAAAATGTTGTTTTCTATGCTTCGTTGCGTACGAAAAGAAGGGAAGGTGTTTTTTCGCCTTCGGCTCAAAAAAGAAAATTTCGTCCACATCAAAGCATTTCTCATACATCAGTGAAAGGTTAAGGATATATTACAAGGTATGAACAGCATACATTAAAAACAAGTTTTGTTTACATTCACAAAAAGTTATCTCAAAAGTTTTTCAAGTGCTGTCTGCAGTCTACTATCTAAATCTCCGAGGAGCTTCGGCTTCGGCATTATTTTTGGTCATCAGCTTCGGCTTCATCATCCTACACGAATAAGGTCGTTGGAAGTCAAAATCAAGTTTACAGAAAAATGTAAACACAAGGTATGATTTCTTACTGGATCAAGGTGGCTACGAGCTTCGTCTCCAGCTTTCTCTCGACCACCTTTTGTCCATACCATTTTCACAAATCGATTCGAGATGCTTCGGGCAAGATCAGGGATGTCATCCAGGATTGATGGCGACAAAGTGAAATTTGGCCTGTTGACAATTTTCCCATGATCACAGCCAGCCTTCAGGAAGGCTGCAGCAGTCCCTCGAGAAGCCACCCAGGCACAGAAGTCGCCATGCCCAGCTATGACTTCGTCGAGCTCTTCAATCTCCCCCTCAATGTGTTCGAAGATTTTTGGTAGATCTTCAGCTGAGGGGGTAAATTTTTCGCTGCTAGCTCCAACTGAGTGAAAAATCTTTCTTAGTCGTTGTATACACTTGTTGCTAAATTCCAGGCATTTTTCTTGAAGATTTGTCAGTAGTTTTCTCAAATCCGAATTTTGCTGAGCTTCGGCTTCAAGTTTTGCATTAAGATCTTGTTTTTCTTGTTCGAACTGCTCAGACTGGCGGAGAAGCTTCGTGTTTAGTTCTGATATTTTTGCTTCAGCTTCCGCCAGTAAACCTTCGGCTGCCTGGAGCTCAAAGTTCTTTTTCTCAAAAGCATCTGATTGCTCCTTTATTTTGTTTTCTAAATTTCCAATTATAACTTCATGCTTTTTATCTTCAAGATCTTGCTGCATTTGCAAAGCTTTGCTCAATAGCATACTCTACACAAACACAACCTTCGTCAGACATGTTTTTATTAGAAGCAATAAAAGTTAAGGGACAAGTCATTTACCTTGAAGTTGGAGTAAAATAGACTACCAACGACATGTTGTCGTCGGTAACGGCTGATATCTGTTTCTAGCTTCGGGAATCCAATACTCTTGGACAGAGTACTAATGACTTTGGCCCCTGTTTGGTCCCGAATACACTCTAATTTCTCATCATCAACGCCTCCGAAGAGGAGTGCCCCAGGTTTGTATCCACAGGATTGGGCATACTCTTTAAGCTCTTCTATTTCAGCTTTTGTTAGATGCTCTCCAACTAAGTTTTGGAACGCGAAGGTTTCGTTTTCTGAAGCTTCGTCAGCAATTTCTTTTCCTTTCTTTGACGCTGCGGTCACAGTCTCTTCGGCAGCAGTGGCAGCTTCTTCTGCAGCCATGTCTAGCAGCATTTGGTCAATATGTTCAATTGTGCTCTCTAAATTCAAATCTTCAGCTGAGGTAACTTCGGCGGCTGCGGCCTCCGAAGGTGCAATTTCAATGTCTGCTCCCTCTGCAGCCGTTCGTGTTTTTTGGGCCGAAGCTCTGGGCGGCGTTTTGTCAATTACCTCTGTCACGGTAATGATTCTTTGTTTCTTTGCCTTGATTATTTTCTTTGATTTCTCGGGCTCCTTGTCCTTCTGAAAAAACTTTGTCAGTTGAGGATCCAGTGGACTTAGCTTCGCAGGTAAGGATTCAGTCATTACCTTCATAATTTCCTCAACAACAGCAGCAGAAGGTGATGCGGGGGTTTCTTCTGCTTCGGATATTTGTTGCTTCGGAGGAGAAGTTTTCCTCTTCTTCGGGATTTTCTTCTTTATTGGTTCTTTTTCACTTTCATCCAAGGCTTCAGTTACCCTTTTCCTTTTTTGGCCTCCGGCACCTTTGTTCAGATTTTTGTAGTCTGGGTATTCGAAGCCCAAGGCGTCTAACACTCGGTTCAGCCTTCGTTTTGGACGGGTGCCGAAGGCTGCGGTCATCAATTGATCTTCTTTCTTGGAATAATTGCCAAGTATCTCATTGCACATCACTTCAATCGTATCCAGCCACTCTTGGCAAGGAGTTTTGAAGTATTTCTTAAATTTGAAGTAGTAAGGCAAACGTACAAGTTCACCTTTTTTCTTCTCCCCCTTCAGCTTCGGCATTTCCCACTCTTTTACACTGGGAAAAACCTTGAAAGCCAAGAATTCCTGGACCAAGTCCCTTGTACTGATATTCTCTGCAATTATTTTGAATTCATACATTGCTTTTTGAGTTGGACCCTCTGGTAACATGTGGCACTGGGGGCGAGTTTCTCCGAAGGTCAGTTCCAGTGGACTTTGCACAAGCTTTTCTTTATCATCATCAACCTTAACATAGAACCATTCTGATTTCCACCCGGCTGCCCATTTGCTTCGGTAGCTGATCACAGGATACTTCGTAGTTTTCCGGTAAGCAAAATTATAGCAACCAAAATTCTCATGTAATCCATCCTTTCTAGCCTTTGTCTGATAGTGCAGTTCGTGAACTCGGCAGAAGCTGTCAGCAAACGGTTCCACCGCTTGGCTTCGGAGTGCCCAGATGTAAACACTGAGCCTAACGATAGCATTAGGGGTTAGCTGGTGAAAATAAATTCCGAAGTTCTTCAGTATCTCTGCAATAATCCCATGAAGGGGGAATCTTAGTCCAGCCTTTAGAAAGCTTTTAAAAATAACAATTTCATCTTTCTCCGGCTTTGGGGTAGTTTCTTCTCCCCCGAAGCGTAGTAGCTTCTTTTGATTTTTAGTAAAATAGCCTGACTTTACCATCTTGGACAAATCAGCCTTCGAAACGGTAGATTTCCCGAAGTCCAAATGGCTGGGTTTGCTTGGCGTAGCAAGGTGATAATCATCTTCGGGGTCAGTTTCCTCAGCATCTTCTCCTTCTGCCTCAGCAATTGTTTGTTCTGCATCATCAATAGGAGCCTTTTTCGAAGTCACTAGCCCGGATCGTTGCATGGCTTCGGAGATAGGGACAGTCTCCGAAGCTTCCGTTTCGTCTCCCTCGCGTTCAACCCTGGCGGTGGAACGGACTCTGGCCATTTAACTATGAACTTGTGAAACTTTAATACTTTTTTCTCCGAAGCAGGCTTCAAGATGGAGCTTCATTCAAATCTGACAAACAAGCTTCGGCGATGGTTAAAAATTTTGGCAGCAAAACAGTGCAAATAGCAGTAAATGCTGTGGTAACTTCACACCTACTCGTCTGTTTATATAGTGCCGCAGGTAAGAAGGCGAAGCGCCAGGAGTTTTATACCAGGCGGGCACCCGCTCGCACTCGCTGTACGGTGGACCGCAGTGACCGAACAGTAACTCTACAAGGTGGGGCCGCTGCGCGCAGGGAAATTGAATCGTTTCTCGACAACGAGCTCAGGGAAGGTGTTTTTTGAGACCTTCGGCGCTATGAAGCTTAAGAAATTTTTTTTCACGGATCAAGCTCGTTACGAAAAACGATCTAGCACCGCGAAAGGGGCTACTGTTGGGTCTATGCTTCGTCGCCGAAGGTCTTATAGAAAGAACTGATCCTCGGATGAAGTTGTTCGTATAAGATAGCCGAAGGTGCCTCTTCGTAGAGCTTCGGCATTACAAACCGACTTAAAGATAGAATGACCTTTTAATCCATAAAGGTCTGAGTCAATGTTGTAAGTTTTTATAAGGGGCATACTTGTAATTCCTCACAGGCTGCGTCCTGTGCCTATAAATAGTGAACAGTATTCCGTTACTGTTCACGCGTTCTGGTATTTGCTATCGCATCTCTCGGAATACAACCTTTGTCAAGGCATAGGTATCATTGTATTTAATGATTCAATATATTAAGTGAATATGATATGATGTATCTATGAGACATTTATTCATCTTATACCTTTTATTTTGTATTATCTTACAATGTTTATTGGAAGTTTATTACGAAGGTTCAACTTCGTAATAAGACTCTTATCAACCTTCGTCCAAGACCCATTATCCTCAAAGGAATAATGCTTCATGGACGAAGGACAATATCATTTAACATTTTATGTTGCCTTGTTCTTAATTCATAGCATTTGAGAACAAGCCTCCAACATCCATAATAATTACTCACCTTCCCTTCATCATCGACAGCTCTAGTTACAACTCCGGAGTTTGTCGTGGCTGCTAGAGGATGATCATCTTCGAACCTTGTGGAACAGAATCTAAAACCATTGACATCATACCGACCATAACGTCTGCCAGTTACTGCTCCTAGGGATAATTGTCGAAGGTCCGAGTGTATATTGTCATTTTTATCTACATAATCTCGAAACCAACACAAGAAATTAAGTCCCCCATCTTTTCCCTCTCGACGAATCTGGTCACTCACAGCCAGAGATGCAATTTTGAGAATCAAATTCCCTGTTAGTACAAGGAAACAAACCTTTTAGTATCACAACAAAAATTCTAGCGGCAATGACTAAAATAAAGTTTACACTTACAGGAGAAACTGACTCATCTCTTCCATGTTGTTATACATGTAGAGTAAAGCAGTCTTCCATTCGTCGTTGGTGAAACAGTATGTTGTGCTGGGTCCTACAGTTTTGCCCCTCCATTGAAAAATTTCAATATCACTAATAGGGGGCTCGTCGACATGATACCGCAATGTATGGGCATTGACATTGTGTTCCTCTGCAAAGTACAGGCCCGTGAACGATGCTATCTCTTTGTATTTGAATTCTTCAGCGATGCACCCTTCAACTCGTCTCTTATTACCAACCATTGCACGTAGCTTCTTTAGTGTCCTTTCGATGTGATACATCCATCTATATTGCACAGGACCTCCTACCTTAGCTTCGTATGGTAGGTGAACAAGTAGATGTTGCATCGGATTGAAGAAACCTGGTGGAAATATTTTTCAAGTTTGCATACCAAAATCGGTATTTCTTGCTCAAGCTTCTCCATCATCTCTTTCTTTATTTCTTTGGCACAAAGATGTCTATAAAAGTAGCTTAGCTCCGCTAATGCTTTCCAGACATCATTTTTTACAAAACCACGAAACATAACAGGAAGGAGTCTTTCCATTATTATGTGGTAGTCATGACTCTTCAACCCAGAAAACTTGCCCGTCTTCAAATTCACAGACCTTCTAAAGCTCGCGACGTAACCATCTGGGAACTTTAAGTTTTTCAACCATTTCATCAATTGTTTCTTCCTTTTAGGTTTAATACTGAAAGGAGCACGTGGCTTCTTCTGATTCTCTCCTATCTCCATAGTTGGTCTTCTACAGATTAAGGCCAAGTCTTTCCTTGCCTTAGGGTTGTCTTTTGTTTTGTCAGTGATATTCATGCAAGTGCTGATAATGCTTTCACCCATATTTCGTTCCTGGTGCATGACATCGATGTTATGCATTAGAATCAAGGCTTTCATATAAGGGAGTTCCCATAGACCACATTGTGAGTCCAATTATGCTCGGTTCCATAACCTTCAAAACGATTTCCATGTTCGTTTAGTTTCAAATCATTAAGTCTCGCGAGAATCTCTGGACCACTTAGACGCTTGGGTGGTCCCCTCGTCACAATCGTGTCCTTTTTAAAAGCGTTCCTATCGAACCTGAACGGGTGATCCTCTGGCAAAAAACATCTATGGCAATCGAAGTAACATATCTTTCCACCAAACTTTAGTCGAAAGCATAAAGTGTCTTCAACGCATATCGGACATGTCAAAATCCCATGACAACTCCATCCAGCAAAGATACCATAAGCCATAAAATCATGAATAGACCATAAAAAACGCGGCTCTCAGGTTGAACTTCTGTTTCTTGTAACAATCGTACGCCTCGACTCCTTCCCACAAAATTTTCAATTCTTCAATCAGGGGTCTCATCATCACATCGATCTTTGTTCCAGGATGATCCGGACCAGGTATTACAAGACATAAGAAAATAAATTCATATTTCATGCAAAGAGCTGGTGGAAGGTTGTATGGAACAGCAAAGACGAGCCAACATGAGTAGGACGTTGCAGTTAGATTGAATGGCGAGAAACCATCTGTTGCCAAACCGAAGCGAACATTCCGCACTTCATCAGCAAAGCTGGAATCAAAAGCATCTAGTGCCTTCCATGCATCTGTATCAGCTGGGTGCACCAAGACATTTGGATTCTCACGTACCCCTTCTTTGTGCCACCTCATGTGTCTGGCTGTATTCTTGGAGATGAACAAACGTTTCAACCGAGGTATAAGAGGCATGTAACGAAGCTGCTTACGTGCAATCTTCGTAGTCACGGTCAAACCATCGTCGTTTTCAACCTCAACGAATCTACGCTCACCACATACATTACACTTCTTCTCACCCGCGGTCTCCTTCCAGAAAAGCATACAATTATTTTCACAAACATCGATTTTTTCGTAGTCCATACCGAGCCCAGATAACAACTTTTTAGACTGATACATGTCCTTTGGCATCTTGTGATTCTCCGGAAGTACATCACTGATCAAGTTCAAAAGCTCCTTGTAACAGTTGTTTGAGAATGCAAACTTAGACTTAATAGCCATAAGTCGAGTCACAAATACAAGGACGGTCACTTTTGTGTGCTCATGCAACGGCTCTTCGGCAGCTTTAAGGAGCTCGAAGAACTTCTGAACCTCAGGTGTAGCTGGATCCTCAAACTCGGTGGGTTGACCGGGGTTCTCTGAATCGACGGTTAGAAGCTCATGGCGTACATCGTCAAGCATCTCTTCCATCCTATCGTAGTCCTCCTCTTCATGTGACTGAACTTCCGATACAATACGAGGAGGTGGATCCTCACCGTGGTGCACCCACACCTCATAGCCTGGCATATAACCGTTCTTGCAAATATGTATCGACATAGTACTCCTGTCAAGGAAATTAATGTTCCGACACTTGCTACAAGGGCACCTAACATCGGTTCCAGTCTCTATCCGAGCAAAAGCATGGTCGAGAAAAGCATCAGTCTTGGCAACCCACTCACTTGATAGAGCACCTCTTTTCTTCCAACCTTCATACATCCATCGACGATTCTCCTCCATACTAGATACGAGACGTTAACTTAATTAGATAAGTAATGCACGGACCATCCGTTTTTACGAAGAAATCACGCCCCTACATCTGTAGGAAAGGATAGGTCCTAAACCCACCCAGGCGTGACCGACGAGCCCGTGTTTATGACAAGACATGTGGTCGTGCGAAATTTCGGCAGCATAACCCCGCTGTTCTCCAATCGCACGCCTAAAAATGGTGCAATTGGAAAACAGAGGGGTTATGCTGCCGAAACTAAGCAGTAGCACATGCCTTTGTCATAAACACGGACTCTGTCGGTCACCCCGAGGCTGTCCAATAAAGGGACAATTCCGGCCCAACATACCTCACATGCGTCGCATGTAAGGTGTGTTGGGCCGAAACGGGTGACGCCTAGGTTTCGTTAACTTAATTAGTTATGATTACTAATTAACCACACTAATACAATAGCCACTAATTAACCAAACTAATACAATAGCACTACAAAAAATCATTTCACGGGACCCTAAATCAAATAAAACAACCTTATTTCCGAGGGCTTAATAATTACCCTCGGAAATTAAAAGTTTAAATTATATAGCCACTAATAAATAAATTAAAACAAGCTAATTTAATTGCATAATTAAATTAAGCCGTCGGACATAACAAAACTAAACATTGCTACTAGCAAACAATGAATATTTATACACAAAATTATACTAAAATTTTTAAAATTGCTCACTTTGCCAGACGATGAACCGGTGAAGCGAGCTCCGGCGGGGTAGGGGCGGGCGCCGGTGGCGTCGGGGACGGGGTAGAGGCTCCGGCGGCCGCGGGCTGCGTCGGGGCGGCTCCGGTGGCGTCGGGCTTCGTCGGGGTGGCTTCGGTGGCGTCGTGCTTGGACTGCGCGTTGGGGCGGGAGGGGAGGTCGTCGGGCACGGGCTGTGCTTGGGCGGTGGTGCCTGGCGGCGGCGGCGGCGGCTTGGCTGCATATGCGCGCGTTAGAATGAAACGATGCGCGCTCGGGCGGGGTCGGTTAAAACTCCTTATTTCCGACGGTACCCAGGAGGCCGTCGGACATAAGCTCATGTCCGACGGCCAGGTGGACGGGCCGTCAGAGATAAGGTTATGTCCGACGGCCAGTCTGACAGCCGTCGGTGGTTTTCTGTTATTTTCGACGGCCGCTGTTGGCCGTCGGACATAACCTTATGTTCGACGGTTGCCTAGGGGGCCGTCGGACATAATACGACCGTCGGAATTTTATCGTTTTAGTGTAGTGTAGTACGTATTATACACACATCAGGGTGAGACTCCTAAATCAAAGCCATGAGCTTATTGTAAGATTTTATAATTGTACAGTCGTTGTATAGACTACTAACTAATACCAGTATATATATATATATATATATATATATATATATATATATATATATATATATATATATATATATATATATATATATATATATATATATATATATATATATATATATATATATATATATATATATATAGAGAGAGAGAGAGAGAGGTCAATGTGGCAAAATGTTTGAATTTCTTCGGAAAATTCACATTTGAACTGCAAGTCACTCGAAACTTGGAAAATTGTGCATGCAAAAATGATATCCATATTATTTAGCATAAGTTACGACCGATTTCAGGAGCGGACCGGAAACTTCGAGCACCATGCTCACTAAACATGGCTGTGAACTTGCCATCTAGCTGTTTAAAAATTGTACAAACACAAACAAAGTCAGAAAATTATGAAACTTGTCCACATGTCATGATATCATATATAGAAATTGTGATAAAAATTTGAGAATGTTTCGAGAAAGTTGTGAGGCACTATGTGTAGAAACCTAAGAGAACTACATTGAAACTCTATGATTTCATGTGTATAATAATTAATTTATAGTTAATCCAAACTAATTTAACAATAGAAATTAGTAATTATAGTCATAGTTTCACAAACCACGTCAATGTAACACCAAATTAGCACAATTCATCGGTCATCATTTCACAATTCACATACATGTTCATCAGTTTAATCCACAATTATATCCACATAGATCAATTTAACACATAGACATAGTTCATTAATCATTAGTTTAACTCATAGGCCATAAAAACCTCACATATATATAACATCTTAATCAATTATTCTGTAAAT
Source organism: Zea mays (assembly GCF_902167145.1). Classification (NCBI taxonomy): domain Eukaryota; kingdom Viridiplantae; phylum Streptophyta; class Magnoliopsida; order Poales; family Poaceae; genus Zea; species Zea mays. The sequence continues at coordinate 54,993,932 of NC_050100.1, read as the reverse complement.
GATATGCATATAGTTTCGTTTTGCTGGAATGTGATAGCTCGTTTAGCTCGCGAGCTGGCTCGTTAACGAATCGAGCTAGGACGTCAGCTTAGCTTTCAGCTCGTGAAAATATTTAAACGAGTCGATCCGAGTCAAGCTGAGCCGAGCATGAACCGAGCGAGCCAATAACGAGCCACATTTGGTGTAGCCCTAACCATGGTTGTGCTATAGACAAAAGTAAAAGAGAATGGTTGCTTGGGATGACAACATTGAAAAGAACACACTTGGCTTGCCCACACGAGAAGCTAGCTAGTACGTATTATACACACATCAGGGTGAGGCTCCTAAATCAAAGCCATGAACTTATTGTAAAATTTTGTAATTGTACAGTCGTTGTATAGACTACTAACTAATACCAGTATATATATATCGAGGTCAATGTGGCAATGTACGATGGAGGTTAATTAACCAGTAACTAGTTGGGGAACCGGCAGTCCCGGCGTATCTCGCCGCCGGTGGCCGGCGTCTTGACGCCGACTCTCCCAAGCTTGGCCATCGCCGCCACGAAGTCGGCGAAGAAGGCGCCCTGGTTGGACGCGTAGTAGTCGACCGTGCCGCGCGACCTCGGGTCGGAGTAGAGCACCTGGTCGGAGCCCAGGAGGCCCTTGCCGCCCTGCAGGTTCCGGTACAGGGCGTTGTCGAAGGCCACGGGCGAGGGGTCCAGGAAGGCGAAAGCGTTGGGGTCGGAGCTGCAGGTGCCGTTCAGCTGCGACGCGAGGCCGGGGTCCATGGTCGCGTCGCTGCCGATCCTGTACTGGAAGAAAGGGCAGTCCGCGGCGCCGATGGTGTGGGCGCCTGAATAATCAACGCACAGAAAAGCCAGATCGAGCCAGACGGCCGGTGGTCAGGCACTCAGGCTCATGCCAGATCGAGCAGGTCGAGGTGTAATAATATGCAGTGCAGTGCTGTCTTTTACGGTTTTACCTGACAGCGCGACCATTTCGGCCTGGGTGAAGCCGAGGCTGGAGAAGAAGGCGGTGAGCTGGTCGAGGTCGAAGTTGGCGTGCGGCAGCACGACGCCGTCCCTGGTGGACACCCGGCCGTCGTAACGGCCCAGCTCCACCTCGTAGTAGGGTCCGCCGCTCTGGAAAACCAACGCGTGCGTGCGTGTAACTGAAAATGAATGGCTTTCTCTCTGGCGGCTGTGCGTTTTGCATGTATATAGGTGATTTCTCTGTCGTCGTCGCCCCGGCGGCGGCGGCGGCTAGCTGTTAAGCTAAGTTGTTGTTGCTACCTGGTAGACGGATTCTCTGGCGGCTACGGCCATGATGTCGGCGCAGGAAACCTTGTAGCGGCACTGCGGGTCGCTGTCCACGGCAGCCTTGGCGTCCAGGATGGTCTGGAACCCCTCCGGCTTGAGCGACTGGTTGTCGCTGTTCCGCCACTCGTCGTCGCCGTCGGAGTTCACGATCATGATCGACGCGTCGCAGCCCTGTGTATATGATGTTGGGTCACTACCTGTACGGCCGTCGTCGAATGTAGTAGTAAATACGTACCCTGACGGCGCAGTCGTGGAAGAAGAGCCTGAGCGCGGCGGGCGCGGAGATGGGTGACTGCGCCATGGACTGCTTCACGGAGCTCCGGACGATGACCTCCAGGTTGGGGCAGGTGCTGGCATAGTAGTCCGTCGCCAGCTCGGCAACGGCAGGCGGCGGCATGAGGCCCGCGGACACGATGACGAGGGTGGCGACGACGACGAAGCTCAGCCCACCACTCGCCATCGATCGCAGTACTCTTAAGCTACTGCTAGTACGTACTCGTTCGAAGGAATCTGCAAATTTAACCTACCAATGCAAGAGTTGCTTACCGAAGGCTGTTGCGTGAGCGCTTCAAAAGTGTGGGGTTTCAAGCTGTGGCTAGCTGGTGGTTTCAGTCAATCGAGACGGGTCTGACGAAAGCGACGGTGCACTGCATTGGAATGGAGCCTGCGGATACCTGCATGGGGTTTGGTTTATATATAGCATACCCGGCGTGCTAGCGCGTGGCTTTCCTCGACCTTTTTAACTGCCAATTTGACCAACTTGGGGTAGATACGATGATTGGAGTTCGATCCAAGTGATATTACATGTTCGTGTAGTTTAGCAGATGATATATATATACTACTCGCGTGACAAATTGACACCTCGGTTTATGTACAAGAGCGGAGATGCAGTAGGGTCGGTGTGTTAGGACCAAGGATGTTGCAGCCCTAATCCAGCCCAGCGTGGGACTGTTTGGTTTCAGCTTTTTCCTGAGAAGTTTTTTAAGAATTTAATTGCGAGGAGAATCTAGCTGTGGACAGAATTTAAGTATTCTATAGATTATGTGCGAAGAAAGATAAAAGAGTTTATGAAGTTTAGAATATAAAAAGTAATGGTTTTAATTATATGATTATTATAGAAACGGGTTGAAAAACTAACGTTTAACAGAGCTGATGACCAGAAGCTAAAAAAAGCTGAAACAATCAGGCCCAGGGCCCATGTATAGTATCTTCATGTGACGACTTTGCATTAGTCATGTTTGGTTTGCTGCCTAATTTGCTACACTTTGCCTAACTTTTTTGCCTAAGGTTAGTTCTTCAATTTGAACAGTTAACCGGCCTTAGGCAAAGTGTGGCACAGTTAGCCACAAACCAAACAGGACCTACCTCTAAATTAGGTCAGATGACCGGGCAGCTCTATATCAGAGTATATTGCCCTAAGTCTAGCTCCGGTCCAACCCTATTCCTGAATCGCATGAGATTGAGAGGGATGAAGAAGGATTTTAAATTGCTACGAATTTAAACTCATTCAATTTTCTCATGTTCATATTGATTGAGCTTAAAACGAACAGCCCTTAATCAATTAGCCGCCAAGGATTCTGAACCAAGGCATCCATTCTTCAGCTACAGTCATACGCTAAATAGCTGTTTCCTTTAAACGTCAGGAACCAGCATTATGTACTAATAGTCGCATCACTCTTTGTCAGACCAGAACGTATGTGGCTTATTATATAGTAAGAAAATATATGCGTGCTGATTCAGGTACGTATTGAGTTGTAAAAAAAAATATTCTATCAGTATGTCCATTTGCCACGAGCTGTACGTCCATGAAAAAAAGTCAAATTCAGAAACCAACATCTTACCGCTCCATCTGTTCTAATAAATTATAAGACAGATTAGCTTTTATCTAGAAAAGCCAAAATCCATATAGTTTAAGATAGAGGAAGTATATTACAGACAGAGGGTGCTGACAGAATTTCCAACAAAAATTCTTGTGAGATACTCTAGAATCCTAGAAAAACACTACATTTTTTAAAGAAAAACGACTAGAGGGCTAGACCTATGTAATTCTAGTGGTGTCTAATACTAGGTAGCTTTATGGAAGCCTAAGATAAGTTTGAGAATAAATCCAACTTAAAGAGGGTTTGAAATATACTAGTTAGTGGCAGTGACGGTCTTGACAAATTCGGGGCCCAAGGCCAGACTTAATATAGGCGCTTTACTATAATAATATATATAATACATATTGGTAATAAATATTAAAAAAATATTAATCGTAAGAAAAAAAATACAAATATGTGATTATTTTAAAAATTGTCTTCTAACATGTCTCGAAGCGAAGTCATTGATGATAGCATCAGTATCAATTTTATCTAATAATATTTTCTCGATGCATAAAATAACCAAACCATTTAGTCTTTCTTAAGATATTTTGGACCTCAAATAATTCTTCAGCAACTTCAACTTTAAAAAACTTCTTTTAGATAATGCAACGGTCACGGGAACAATAAATAAAAGTCGATAAGCAATAGCAGTATTAGGATAAGAATCCATTTCTCTAACATACTCAAAAATATCCATGACAAATATTGATTTATTTGATAAAGTCAACTGCAAAACACTAAAGTCAATCATGTTGGCACCAATGAGCAAAGCGATAACGAGACAATATTAAACCGATGTATTACAAATGAGACCTGCTGTAAAATTCCCAAAACAATCCATTTAAATATCTAAACAATAGTCTAATTAGTAATCAATAATCATCTAAAGCACAGAGAAAAATTATACCATGAATCAGCGATCTGCTACTGCCTACAATAGTCTAATTAGTAATCAATAATCATCTAAAGCTAAGGCGGAGACGAAGGCAAACGATGTGCCGTGCAGACTTTGGCAAGCAAACGCGACAGCCGGCGCAAGATTGTCGTTTTGTTTCCGTGATCTGCTCCTAACGGTTTGTGTTCCCAAGGAAGCAAAGCAAGGCCTCGGCAGGAAAGCAAGCGCCTATCGTTTTGATTCTGATGATGGGCCTAATCTGTGTTGCCGATTTAATTAATACGTATACTGATATGGTGTCAGGGGTGGGGCCCCATCATTCCGGGGGCCCGGGGCGACCGCCCCGCGCCCCCCCCTCAGGGTCGTTGTTGTTGGTGGTGGTAGTGGTGGTGCAATGAACGTGTCCAGTGTGTATCGGATACGGGGCACAAGATATGCTATTCAACGAAGAAGTAGCATCGACGTGTCTAGTGTGCACCAGTCATGACGCAGTGGACTCAACACCCAAAGAAGGCTGCAAGCAAGTATTGGAGCCAGTGCATCTCTAGTTGTGCACCGAACTCCTCATTGAATACAGGGCTCAGAGAGAGGTATGTAGTTGTGTTCTTTGACGCAACGCACTTAGTGGATGTGTCCAATGAGCATCAGTCAGGTTGCACCAGATACTAGTATAGTAATGACTAATCCAAAAACTAGCCATCAGAACCTTCATGGGACGTGTGTTGTGCAGGCATCTAGTGAGCACCGATTATTTCATGGGGTAACTACTAGTTCTATACCGTGGGGCTATAAATACCTCTCCACCTCATCTATTTGAGGTCTCTTGCCTATTTGTTTGGCTCAAGAAACTCTTTGGAGTAAAAGGAAGAGCCTCAACCCTAGTGAGGTGTTCAAGATTTGATAACCATGATATTATGGACCTAATTGGTGCATAATGAGTAGAAATTGTCCTTTCCCTACGGGGTGACAAGGTATTGGATGATGATGTTCTCATCCTTCTCCACCTACAACAGTAAGAAGGACCACATGAACTGGTTCAACTATTGCGAGCAATTCCTCCATCGGCAGTGTTCACTTGGAGGATACATGTTCCAACTTTTAGGACACTTCTTGGTTGGGCCCAGTGCCCTGGCCCCTAGGGCATCTGCTTTGGCCACTATGGCACTTTGTGCGCCAACCACCGACATCCCCACCCTCAAGGCACTTCTTGCACAGATCCACGACCCCCTGGCCCCCGGGCCATCTATTTTGGCCCCTGATGCACTTCTTGTGCCGGTCCTAGTTATCCTAGCCCTTCTTGCACCAACCCCTGGGTCCTGGGTCTCGAGGAATATATTTTTGGCTCTGGGGACATCTGTTCTGGTCCCTGGGGCACTTCTTGTTATGGTACTTGGGACACTTCATGCACCAACCCTCAGGACACTTCTTGCACCGACACTTTGGGCAGCTTTTCTAGCATCTCAGACAACTTCTCTCCTAGCCCCTAGGACAACTCAACATTGAAGACTCCCCGGTGTGGCATGGACCAACAGTGATTCGGCAGGGAGAAGGCATGGGGTTCCTTGTAGGCGTGCACTATGTAGCATCGCCACATTTTTGTCACTGTCCTCCGCGAGGGCGTCTCCGATGGCCATTGTTGTGACCACTCCTAGGTCTCGACACTCGCCAGACTATGTCATGGGATCTAGATGGTTGTACACATGTCACTCCGTCGTCAAGTGAATAAGATGGTTGTACAGTACATATTGACATCTATAGCCATGACCATTAGCATGGCTTGATGACGAGTTGTCCTGAAGAAGTGGAGCCGTGTTATGGCAAGTGGAGTTGTTAGTATAAGAAAAAAATACATTTTATTTGGTTGGCTAGAATAAAAAAAAGGATTGGTTAGTTAGAATAAGAAGAGTTTTGGTTAGTGAAAGGGAAATAGTCTCAATATTTCCTATAATCGATTTTGGTGTTTGACGACCATCACAAATCTTGTGGACTAACCAGTTTGTCTAGTTGATCATTCCACAGGTGCATAAGATCATCTACAACTATTCTAAAGTCGACTGTCCGAAATACCGTAGATTATTCCGGACAGGAGAAGCTTTTTTGGAAAATCACCTAAGCGCGAACCGTCCGGGCCCTTGCGGCGGACCGTCCGCGACACTAGGGTGAGCCTCGGACAGAACCAATGCAAAAACACAAGTCTACACTATGGACCATCCGATGGAAAAGCAAGCACCGTCCGAGACCAAGCGCGGACCGTCCGGCCTCAGGCGCGGACCGTCCAGTCGGTGAAGAACCGAAAAACCCGAAGGTGACGGGTTCGGTAAAATGAATTATAGCGTCCTCGCGGACCGTCCGGGGTGCATGACCGGACCGTCCACGACTACCTTTTATCTGACATCTGACGATGCATTAAATGTTATATAGTCGTTGATATAGCCGTTACTGCTGACCGTTGTGATTTCAGCCGTTGATGTGCAGGGGCGGACCGTCCGGACCAGGGGCGCGAACCGTCCGCGGTCGGCACAAAAGGAGCAACGGCTAGGGAGGCTATAAATACAACCCCAACCACCTCCATTCACTTCATCCAAGCATTCCAATCTTTCACATTCAATACAAGAGCTAGCAATCCATTCAAAGACATAATCAAAGCTTCCAATCTCTCCAAGTTCCATAATTGAGACAAGTGATCATTAGTGATTAGAGACTTGAGAGAGAAAGTGATCTGTGTGTTATTTGTCGCTCTTGTCGCTTGGCTTTTGCAATCGTGCTTTCTTATTCCCCATTCTTGTTCTCAAGACACTTGTAATCAAAGCAAGAGACACCAAGTTGTGGTAGTCCTTGTAGGGGTCTAAGTGACCCGTTTGATTAAGGAGAAAGCCCACTCGGTCTAAGTGACCGTTTGAGAGAGGGAAAGGGTTGAAAGGGACCCGGTCTTTGTGACCACCTCAACGGGGACTAGGTTCTTTGGAACCGAACCTCGGTAAAACAAATCACCGTGTTCATCCTCTTCATTTCTTGGTTGATTTGTTTTCCCTCTCCTTTGGACTCGGATTTAATTCTAACGCTAACCCCGGCTTGTAGTGTGTTTAAGTTTGTAAATTTCAGATTCCACCTATCCACCCCCCTCTTGGCGACTTTCAATTGGTATCAGAGCCCGGTACTTCATTAGAGTTTAACCACTCGAAGTGATGTCAGGAGGATCCGCCAAGACGGAGATGGAAACGGCCACAAGCCACAGGAAAGCTCCATCAAGGGGGTTCGGCGCTAAAGGAAGGGAGGAATCACCTCCCCACGTCAAGTCGCACCAGAGTGGCGACAAGAAGAAGAAGATGAAAAAAGTGGTCTACTACGAGACCTATTCTTTGTCGCCCTCCACCTTCGGCTCCGACACTCTGTCCATCACTTCTAAGCGCCATGAGGCAAGAAGTTTAGTAAGACCCCCTATGCTATCCTCGCATTTCTAAACGCACTCCTTTACTTTCTGTCCCATTAGGCAAACCACCGGTTTTTGACGGTGAAGATTATTGTATGTGGAGTGATAAAATGAGGCATCGTCTAACCTCACTCCACGCTAGCATTTGGGACATTGTTGAGTTTGGAGCGCTGGTACCATCCATGGGGGATGAAGGCTATGACTTGGATGAGGTCGCCCAAATCTGGCACTTCAACTCCCAAGCCACTACTATACTTCTCGCCTCTCTATGTCGAGAGGAGTATAATAAGGTGCAAGGGTTGAAGAGTGCCAAGGAGATTTGGGACGTGCTAAAGACCGCGCACGAAGGGGATGAGGTGACCAAGATCACCAAACGGGAGACGATCGAGGGGGAGCTCGTTCGATTCATTCTCAACCAAGGAGAGGAGCCACAAGCAATGTACAACCGACTCAAGACCTTGGTGAACCAAGTGCGCAACCTCGGGAGCACCAAATGGGATGACCATGAAATGGTCAAGGTTATTCTAAGATCACTTGTTTTTTGTAATCCTACACAAGTTCAATTAATTCGTGGTGATCCTAGATATAAGCTAATGTCTCCCGAGGAGGTTATAGGAAAGTTTGTGAGCTTTGAGTTGATGATCAAAGGCTCCAAACAAATCGTCGAGCAAGGCGACACCTCCACACCCGAGGTGCAACCTGTCGCATTCAAAGCGATAGAAGAAAAGAAAGAAGAGTCTACATCAAGTAGGCTCCCCATCAACGCCTCCAAGCTCGACAACGAGGAAATGGCGCTCATCATCAAGAGCTTCCGTCAAATCCTCAAGCAAAGGAGGGGGGAGGATTACAAACCCCGCTCCAAGAAAGTATGCTACAAATGTGGTAAGCCCGGTCACTTTATTGCTAAATGTCCTATATCTATTGATAGTGATAGGGACAACGACAAGAGGGGGAAGAAGAAGGAGAAGAAGAGATATTATAAGAAGAAGGGCGGCGATGCCCACGTATGTCGGGAATGGGATTCTGACAAAAGCACCACCAACTCCTCCTCTGACAAGGACGCCGCCAACATCGCCGTCAAGATCAGGAGCTATGGAAGCACTAGATGGACGGACCATGAGAGACTCTAATTTGTTGCCTCTCAAAACACAATGCTACCTAGCAAGACCCTGATCAACAAGATCAGGAGCTATGGAAGCACTAGATCAACAAGATCAGGAGCTATGGAAGCACTAGATGGACGGACCATGACGTCGTCCGACTCATGCTCAGGTCCTTCACTGTTCTTGATCCTCATCTTATGAACTCAATACGTGAGAATCCCAGGTACACAAAGATGACGCCCGAGGAAATACTCAGAAAGTTTGTAAGCGGGCGTATGATGATCAAGGAAGCAAGATACGTTGATGAGGCATTGAATGGCCCAATGCCCATCTACAAGCCTCAAACCATTGCTCTCAAAGCAACAAGTAGCAGGGAGGCACTACCTAGCAAGGTAGCACAAGTTGAGGCGGCCGGGCTAAACGAGGATGAGATGGCCCTAATCATAAAGCGCTTCAAGACCACATTGAAAGGACGCAAGGAGTACTCAAACAAAAACAAGGCAAAGGGAAAGCGCTCCTGCTTCAAGTGCGGTAAGACTGGTCATTTTATAGCAAATTGTCCCGATAACTCTAGTGACCAGGAACAAGGAAAGGACGGGAAGAAAGAGAAGCAAAAAGGCTATAGGAAGGCAAAGGGCGAGGCACACATCGGAAAGGAATGGGACTCGGACTGCTCATCTTCTGATTTCGACGACGAAGGACTCGCTGCCTCAACCTTCAACAAGTCCTTCCTCTTCCCCAACGAACGCCACACCTGCCTCATGGCAAAGGAGAAAAAGGTAAGTGTTCGTGAAACTCCTAAGTATACTACTTCAAGCGATGATGAATCTAGCGATGATGAAGTAGATTATATTGAATTATTTAAAGGTTTAGATAGATCAAAAGTAGATAAAATTAATGAATTGATTGATGCTTTAAATGAGAAAGATAGACTACTAGAGAGGCAAGAAGACATTCTGTATGAGGAACATGACAAGTTTGTTAGTGTTCAAAAGTCTCTTGCCTTAGAAATAAAGAGAAATGAATTACTATCTTCTGAGTTATCTACTTGCAATGAAACTGTGTCTAGCTTGAAGAGTATTAATGATGATTTAAATGCCAAGCTAGAAGTAGTTAATAAATCTAGTTCTTGTGTAGAGAATGTTGTAATTTTCAATAGATGTAAGGATTTTAATTTTGATGCTTGTAATGAACATTTAATTTCCATTTCTAAATTAAATGATGAAGTAGCAAGTCTTAATGCTCAACTTAAGACTTGCAAAAGTGACTTTGATAAATTAAAATTTGCTAGGGATGCCTACACTGTTGGTAGACACCTCTCAATTAAGGATGGGCTTGGCTTTTGGAAGGAAGCCAAGAACTTAACAAGCCAACGGGCTCCCATTCTCAACAAGCAGAAAGGGAAGGCCCCTATGGCTAGTTGCATTCAAAAGAATCATGCGTTCATTTATGATAGAAAAGTTTCTAGGAATACTCATTATAATAGGAGTTATGGTGCTTATGATTCACATGCTATGATTGCTTCAAGTTCTACTTTAGTGCATAGTAGAAGTAGGCCTAGGAAGGCAAATGTTATTCATCATGTGCCTAAGAAAATGCCTAATGAATCTGCTACTGTTTTTCATGCCTGCAACACCAGTTCTGTACTTTCATGTAAAAATAAGAAAGTGGTTGCTAGGAAGTTGGGGGCCAAATGCAAGGGAGACAAGACTTGCAATTGAGTCCCAAAGGATATTGTAACTAACCTTGTAGGACCCAACAAGAGTTGGGTACCTAAGACCCAAGCCTATTTTTTGCCTTGCAGGTTTATGCATCCGGGGGCTCAAGCTGGATTATCGACAGCGGATGCACAAACCACATGACGGGGGAGAAGAAGATGTTCACCTCCTACGTCAAGAGCAAAGATTCCCAAGATTCGATCATCTTTGGAGATGGGAACCAAGGCAAGGTTAAAGGTCTAGGAAAGATAGCTATTTCATCCGAGCATTCCATATCTAATGTGTTCTTAGTTGAATCACTAGGATACAACTTATTGTCTGTTAGTCAATAATGTAATATGGGATATAATTGTCTGTTTACCAATATATATGTGTCTGTCTTTAGAAGGAGTGATGGTTCACTAGCTTTTAAGGGTGTACTAGACGGCAAACTCTATTTAGTTGATTTTTCAAAGGAGGAGGCCGATCTAGATGCATGCTTAATTACTAAGACCAGCATGGGCTGGCTGTGGCATCGGCGTTTAGCACATGTTGGAATGAAGAACCTTCAAAAACTTCTAAAGGGAGAACACATGTTAGGTCTAACCAATGTATCTTTCGAAAAAGATAGACCTTGTGCAGCTTATCAAGCAGGTAAACAGGTGGGAAGTACTCATCACAGCAAGAACGTGATGACCACGTCAAGACCTCTATAGCTACTTCATATGGACCTCTTCGGACCTGTCACCTACCTTAGCATCGGGGGAAGTAAGTATGGTCTTGTTATTGTTGATGATTTTTCCCGCTTCACTTGGGTATTCTTTTTGCAGGATAAAACAGAAACCCAAGGGACCCTAAAGCGCTTTCTAAGGAGAGCTCAAAATGAATTTGAGCTCAAGGTGAAAAAGATAAGGAGCGACAACGGGTCCGAGTTCAAGAGTCTTCAAGTGGAGGAGCACCTTGAGGAGGAAGGAATCAAGCACGAGTTCTCCGCTCCCTACACACCACAGCAAAACGGTGTGGTAGAAAGGAAGAACAAGACGCTTATAGACATGGCGATGACAATGCTTGGAGAATTCAAGACGCCCGAGCGGTTTTGGTCGGAAGCTGTGAACACAGCTTGCCACGCCATAAACCGGGTCTACCTTCATCGCCTTCTCAAGAAGACCTCGTATGAACTTCTAACCGGTAACAAACCCAAGGTTTCGTACTTTCGTGTATTTGGGAGTAAATGTTATATTCTAGTGAAGAAAGGTAGAAATTCCAAATTTGCTCCCAAAGTTGTAGAAGGGTTTTTACTAGGTTATGACTCAAATACAAAGGCGTATAGAGTCTTCAACAAATCATCGAGTTTGGTTGAAGTCTCTAGCGACGTTGTATTTGATGAGACTAATGGCTCTCTAAGAGAGCAAGTTGATCTTGATGATGTAGATGAAGATGATGTTCCAACGGACGCAATTTGCACCATGGCTATTGGAGATGTGCGACCACAGGAACAAAAAGAGCAAGATCAACCTTCTTCCTCAACAATGGTGCACCCCCCTACTCAAGATGATGAACAGGTTCATCAAGAAGAGGCGTGTGATCAATGGGGAGCACAATATGATCAAGCTATGGAGGAAGAAGCACCACATGCCCCTTCAACTCAAGTCCAAGCAACGATTCAAAGGAATCATCCCGTCGACCAGATTTTGGGTGATATAAGCAAGGGAGTAACCACTCGCTCTAGATTAGCTAATTTTTGTGAGCATTACTCGTTCGTCTCTTCTATTGAGCCTTTTAGGGTAGAAGAGGCCTTGCTAGATCCGTACTGGGTGTTGGCCATGCAAGAAGAGCTCAACAACTTCAAGCGAAATGAAGTTTGGACACTGGTGCCTCGTCCTAAGCAAAACGTTGTGGGAACCAAGTGGGTGTTTCGCAACAAGCAAGACGAGCACGGGGTGGTGACACGAAACAAGGCTCGACTTGTGGCAAAAGGTTATGCCCAAGTCGCAGGTTTGGATTTCGAGGAGACTTTTGCTCCTGTGGCTAGGCTAGAGTCTATTCACATTCTATTAGCCTATGCTGCTCACCACTCTTTCAGGTTGTTCCAAATGGATGTGAAGAGCGCTTTTCTCAATGGGCCAATCAAGGAGGAGGTGTACATGGAGTAACCCCCTGGCTTTGAGGATGAATGGTACCCCGACCACGTGTGTAAGCTCTCTAAGGCGCTCTATGGACTTAAGCAAGCCCCAAGAGAATGGTATGAATGCCTTAGAGATTTTCTAATTGCTAATGCTTTCAAGGTTGGGAAAGCCGATCCAACTCTTTTCACTAAGACTTGTGATGGTGACCTATTTGTGTGCCAAATTTATGTCAATGACATAATATTTGGTTCTACTAACCAAAAGTCTTGTGAAGAGTTTAGCAGGGTGATGACACAGAAATTCGAGATGTCTATGATGGGCGAGTTGAACTACTTCCTTGGGTTCCAAGTGAAGCAACTTAAGGATGTCACCTTCATCTCTCAAATGAAGTACACGCAAGACTTGCTCAAGCGGTTCAGGATGAAGGATGCCAAGCCCGCGAAGACGCCAATGGGAACCGACAGACATGTCGACCTCAACAAAGGAGGTAAGTCCGTTGATCAAAAGGCATACCGGTCTATGATAGGGTCTCTACTTTATTTATGTGCTAGTAGACCGGATATTATGCTTAGCATATGCATGTGTGCTATATTTCAATCCGACCCAAGGGAGTGTCACCTTGTGGCCGTTAAGCAAATTCTTAGATTTTTAGCTGCTACGCTTTGTTCGGGATCTGGTATCCAAAAGGGTCTACCTTTGACTTAATTGGATATTCAGACTCCGATTATGCCGTGTGCAAGGTCGATAGGAAGAGTACATCAAGGATGTGCCAATTCCTAGGAAGGTCCCTGGTGTCTTGGAGTTCTAAGAAACAAACTTCCGTTGCCCTATCCACCGCTGAGGTCGAGTATGTTGCTGTAGGACAGTGTTGCGCGCAACTACTTTGGATGAGGCAAACCCTCCGGGACTTTGGCTACAATCTGAGCAAAGTCCCACTCCTATGTGACAATGAGAGTGCAATCCGCATGGTGGATAATCCTGTTGAACACAGCCGCACAAAGCACATTGACATCCGGCATCACTTTTTGAGAGACTACCAGCAAAAGGGAGATATCGAAGTGTTTTATGTTAGCACCGAGAACCAGCTAGCCGATATCTTTACCAAGCCTTTAGATGAGAAGACCTTTTGCAGGCTGTGTAGTGAGCTAAATGTCTTAGATTCGCGTAACTTGGATTGATCCATAACATACATGTGTTTTATGCCTTTGATCATGTTACCTTATGCATTTATATGATTTACTGCTTATTTATGGTGCTCAAGTTGTGCAAGAAATCCCCGGACCTCACAAGTCCATGTGTGAGTGATGCACATATTTAGGGGGAGATGTGCTACAACTTGACCCTTTGAGACTAAGCATGTGTTTGAGTTCACTTGATTTAGTCTCAAGAGTGAATTGAAAGGGAAAGGTGAACTTGGACCATGCAAGACTTCCACTGCACTCCGATGTGAGGGTAATTCACTCCAAGTTCATATCTATGCTCTTATTGCCTTTTTGCTCTTAATTGACAATATTGGTGAGGCAATGGGGTTAAAGGGCCAATAATGATCCCGTTTTGGTGCTTAATGCCAAAGGGGGAGAAACTAAGGCCAAAGCAAATGGATCAGCTACCACTTGAGAAATTTGAAAATAGTAGAGTTAGCACTTTTGATTTGTCAAAATACTTGTATGTGCAAAATTTGGTCTCTTGTGAGGAGAATATTTGATTATGGGAAAAGGGGGGAGTTTTTTTGGCTCTTGATCAATTTTCTCTCGGAATACCTCTCGTTATGCCTAAACAAGTGTGTTTAACTTAGAGACAGGAAAATGAGTTTGATTTCAAAAACAAACCAAGTGGTGGCAAAGAATGGTCCAAATATGCCAAATTTGAATAAAAAACAATTTTTGTTCTCAAGTATATAGATGTTGCACTTCTATTGGTTGCTTTTTGATGTGTTGGCATAAATCACCAAAAATGGGGAGATTGAAAGGGAAATGTGCCCTTGGGCCATTTCTAGTACATTTTGGTGATTAAGTGCCCAACACATATTGAGTGAGTAATTATGTGCCAAATGATGAATGAAGTGCAAATCAAAAAGAAGGTATGATTCTAGACTTAGTACATTGGTTTTTGTGTACTAATATATTTGTCTAAGTGCTAGAATCAAAGAAAAGGAGAACTTGGCTCGAAGCAGCCAAGACTCAGTTCAGTCTGGGTGCACCAGACTGTCCGGTGGTGCACCGGACAGTGTCCGGTGGTGCAGGCTGGCTTCTGGCGAACTGGCCACTCTCGAGAATTCGTCGGCGGCGTACGGCTATAATTCACCGAACTGTCCGGTGGTGCACCGGACTGTCCGGTGAGCCAACGGCCGCCAGCACAACGGTCGGCCGCGCAATCCGCACGCGACGCGTGGCCCCATCCAACGGTCGGCTGGGGCACCGGACTGTCCGGTGTGCACCGGACAGTGTCCGGTGCGCCAACCAGCCCAAAGATCCAACGGTCGGCTGCGCCAGGAATGGAAGGAGATTCGCACCGGACATGCTACAGTGGTTGTCCGGTGCGCCACCCGACAGAAGGCAAGAATTGCCTTCCTTGTTGGGTTCCAACGGCTCCTAGCTGCCTTGGGGCTATAAAAGGGACCCCTAGGCGCATGGAGGAGTAATACAAACATTCTTTGATCATTCCTAAGCACCAAGACTCCATTCTTGCGCATTCGATTGTTTGAGATAGTGACTTGAGCCTTATTTGAGTAGAGAACTCCTCGAGTTGTGTTGTGAGCTCAAGTTGTGGCTTTGTGTGCGTGATTGTGCTCTTGCTTTGAGTCTTGTGTGTGTTGCTCTCCCCTCCCTTACTTCCGTGCTTCTTTGTGATCATCAATTGTAAGGGCGAGAGGCTCCAAGTTGTGGAGATTTCTTGCGAACGGGAGATAGTAAAAGAAAGGAAAACACCATGGTATTCAAGTTGATCACTGGATCACTTGAAAGGGGTTGAGTGCGACCCTCGTCCAGTGGGACGCCACAACGTGGAGTAGGCAAGTGTTATACTTGGCCGAACCACAGGATAAATCACCGTGTCTCTTGTGCTTATTTTCTTCGTGACCATTGTGTTTCACAAGAGCTTGATCCTTAGCCACTTGATTCTATTGAGCTAACACTTAACCAAGTTTTGTGTCCACAAGTATTTGATTTTACAGGATCACCTATTCACCCCCCTCTAGGTGCTCTCAATCACCAACTGTAACATCCCAAAATCCTAACTTTGGAATTTCATAAAAAGTTTGTCCAAAATATTTGAGTTAAAGATTGGAACTAGGATTCAACTTGAAACGAGAAAACGAATGAATAAGAACTTTATTAGGTTAGTAAATATTTCTTGGAAATAAGTAAGTGGAAATATTATATATATTATTTTTATTATTTTATCCAAGATAGATTGGAGTCTCAAAACTAAAAGTCAAACTTGAAAATATTTTAATAAACGTAAAGATTTCTAATTTCGGATGAGTTAATTATTCTTTTCTCTCTCTCATGAATTACGCATCGATATTATTCAAATAATAAAATAAATAATAAAATAATTATCACATCATACTGGGATTATTTTGTTTGTTAAAACTTATAATTGAATTAATTTGAAGTTCAAATTCAAAAGAATAAAGAATGGGAAAGAAAATAGGAAATAATAAAGAAAAAGGGGGAAACAAGACCTATTTGGGCCGAATCTACCGTGGCCCATCCCATCGGAACGACCACCACGCGCGCTCCTGTGGCCAATGAACGGTGGGACCCGCGGGTCGGGCGCTTGACGTTGTGCGCGCGAAGACAATGACATTTGGGGCCCGATTGTCTGATGTGTCTCCTTCACCGTAACAACCCCTCCGCGTTTGCCGCCGCGCGCCACCAAATCCTAGTGTTCCGGTCTCAGCGGTTCCTGGAAAGCTGGGGGAACTCCGGGCCGCGGGCGTATCCTACCTCCTAGCTGCGACTCGGACTCACGGCTAGCAACGGAATCCTGCTCGCCCAAATTCCGCACCGAGCTCCTCGGCGCAATTTTCTTCCCCACGCCTCTATAAAAGTACCCGCGCAGCAGAAGCATGGAGAGCTTGGGCGTCGATGCTTGTGCTCTGGCATCGCGCTGCCGTAACCGAGCACCAAGAGCGAGAAGAGGGATAAAACGGGATGTCGAACGCGCCGTCGCCATCGATTCAAGGACCTATGGCCGTTCGGAGCATGAAGATAGATCTATGGGCTTCGCCATGTGCTCAGGGGCGTGCTCGATGCGGCGCTGGGAGCAAAGACCGGCTGGTTGTCGAGGAATTTCTCACCGTCGTTCGTGTGCCGCCATAGATCCGCCCCGCCCGTGGTCGGGGTATCTCGACTTCCTAGCTGCGGGTAAGTGTGCCCTATACCTGCTCGTCGTAGTCTCAGCAACGTGTAGCTTTGTTTCAATTCGATGGTGACCACTGGGAGAAGCTCCTCGCTCGGTCCTAGTCATGGCGCTCCGCCGCGGTGGGCTTGCCGTCGAGATTGGGGATGAACCGGGGAAGGGAGCCTTGTGCTAGCCGTCGGATCCTTTTGCTGCGGTGGGGATTAGATCTGGTAGAGTTTCGTCCGCGTCCGTTCGTTGGCGATCGGATGGATCGCGGGGGACCTCTGGTATTTAAAATGTGGATCGTTGGATTGCGAACCGTCGGCCAGGATACGATACCGGTTCGCAGTTGATGCCGATCTAATCAGGATCGTTCATCCATGATCCTGTGGCCTATATCACCCCGTACCCCTTTCGCCAGTTAATTTTGCACAAGAACCCCTCGGTTTACCTAAAAACAACCCGCGGTCCACGTAGTTGGGTTCTGTTTCTTGGTGGCACTTGCGCTGAGGCCCCTGGATTTCCGTTTATTAGTGTGCGTGGACCAGAGACAGATGAATTCATTTTAGAAATGATTTTCAATACAAAATTAATTGCAGAAACTTATTTAATTCTTAGAAAATTCATTTGAAGTCCAAATTAATCCATTTCAATTCCTATAATCCTATAATAATGTTGTTTATTACCCTGTATCTTTGTTTTGACATGAAAATGGTATTAAAATTTATCTCTTAATTAATCTCGTATCAAATACATAAAACCTTAGGAAATCCATAACTTAATAACCTTAGCTCCGAATTTAGTGATTCTTGTTCCAACGATCTCGTAGCAACGCGTAGATTATTATTACATAGTTTATTCTTATGTTTGGTGTGATGTTAATTTTGCCTATACCATGTTAGTTTGTATTTCTACGACTAGCGTGAGGTCACGAGTCACCTGAAGATCATCCTGGTATCTGGAATCTCAAGTCCCAGGCAAGTTGTGCCCTTGATCACTTCTTTTACCCACTCATGTTCTAATTAATCATAATGATCTGCATAGGTTAATTTTGATGGGACCCAATAGGTCACCCTAGTTTGTTTATCCTGAATACCTTGTTTACCCCTGAATCACTTGGGTAGTTCTGCTACTGCTTTATATGGTTTTGGGTTAATATTTCATTATATCTATGTTCCAATTATGTTGTTATTTTTTTTATGTTCATGACAAGATCATTAAATGTTAATTGGAACATAGAGCTTAACTTGAGAAACACGTGCCACCACAAGGGTTTATGGACGCCCTTGGCTGATTAATTAGGAAAGCTAGTGGAGGACTACCTTACCCGAAAGGGGCAAGGGCAGTAGGGGAGTGGTCAGTGTAGGGAGGCCCTCGGGAGGATTTTGCTGCGATGGCGGTCCTGCAAGGGATTCCTGCATTGGAGCTTCCTATAAACTGTAGCGGGTTTTCTGAAGCTAGTGGAACTTTGTAAAGGCCTCGTAGTGTTACTCTGCCTCGTCTCCTCGGTAGAGGTGTATGGGAAGTCGCGATCCCTTGGCAGATGGGTAACATGACTTGTGGGTAAAGGGTACCACCTCTGCAGAGTGTAAAACTGGTATACTAGCCGAGCTCACGGTCATGAGCAGCTCAGGACTCTCTGATGATTAATTTATGGAACTAAATTCAATTTGTCATATGCATTGCATCGCAGGTGATGTTGTTACTTTTGTTCTACTATTTAATTGGGTTGGTATTTACTTATACTTAGTAATTGCTAATAAAATTTTGACCAACTTTAAAAGCAATGCTCAGCTCTAACCATCCTCTTTGGTAAGCCTTACACTTCACGTGAGCTCCCACCTTTGGCGAGTTCATGCACATTATTCCCCACAACTTGTTGAGCGATGAACGTATGTGAGCTCACTCTTGCTGTCTCACACCCCCCCACAGGTCAAGAACAGGTACCACAGGATGAGGCGCGTGGAGGATGCTGCGATGTGTTCGTGAGAGTTCTAGGTCATCGTCTCCCAGTCAACTTTGGGTTGCTGGACCGTTGTCTCCTTATAATGTAATTATTTATTTATTTTGTATAGAACTTCTGTTATGTAGTAAAGATGTGACATTCGATCCTGTGCCATGATTCATCATATGTGTGAGACTTGGTCCCAGCACACCTGGTGATTATGTTTACGCCCGGGCTTTGGACCCCTAAAACCCGGGTGTTACAGAAGTGGTATGAGAGGAATGTTGACTGTAGGACGAAACCTAGATAGAAATGGACATAACCATTATCTACTTACCTTTGCTACTCTGATTCTTTCTAAACTTATCTTAATCTTTTCTCATCTATTTCCGCTTTACTCTGATTATTCTTACCTTTTCATTCTAAAGACAAATGTGGATTTCACACTTTGAAATCCTGTACCTAAAGTGACCTTTAAGAATAGGAGACATACTCCTAGGAACAAAAACAAAAAAACTATTTTTATAGTTAACTATACGCTTGAGTGTTTGTTCTTATGATACTTGTTTGATTTGGATCTTTGATTGCGTGTGATGAGTTGTGGAGTAATGTCCACAATTACATCTGCATATACATATAGGGAAAAAATACTTATAAAATAACTAGATAAACTAGATTATCCCTCATTAAAGTATCTAGCCTAACAATATCTATCTCATCTTGAAAGATTCTATCTTTATGGATCCATCATATCCTAATAAGCATACTTATCCACCCTAGTTTAACAACCATGATCTAACGCAAATTAATTAGATCATATCTAGTCAAACTAGTCATACCAATCTAATCTAGATCCTATCTAATCTATTATGATCTAATCTAAAGTAAGATACTTAATGCTGGTACAAAAGATAAGGCCATAACCCCCCATGCACTTGAAACTTCTAGTGTCTTAGACCAACTCAGCCACATGCATGAGATCTAACCCAACCAATAGAGTCTTGATGGATTGCATAATCTATCAAACCCCACCTGACATCAAACCAAATTTTGACCTACATCATGTAGTCTATCTCATCCATAACTATCTTAACCATATTCCCCCAGCTCTGATGATATACACCGACCCCGACTCAATGAGACCAAGATCGGAAAAGAACAAGATCAACCTCGTCAAGGAAGGAGAGAAGTCCAAATCGATCTTCAGATGCATTACCACCCAACAAGGAGTTCTTTCTCACCATAAACTTTTTACCCCAAGCTATTCTTGCCCTAACTTATCCATCTCTTATATCATACCTAATAAGTAGCTAGATACCTATCACCCATTAAGGACTATTAGAAAAAGGGAAATTCTTAAATTTTTAACTAATGGAAACTAAAAGCTAATTTACACATCAATTTCTCTATATTCCTTTTCTAACTAATCTCGAGGACGAGATTTCTGTTAAGGGGGGTAGGATTTGTAACATCCCAAAATCCTAACTTTGGAATTTCATAAAAAGTTTGTCCAAAATATTTGAGTTAAAGATTGGAACTAGGATTCAACTTGAAACGAGAAAACGAATGAATAAGAACTTTATTAGGTTAGTAAATATTTCTTGGAAATAAGTAAGTGGAAATATTATATATATTATTTTTATTATTTTATCCAAGATAGATTGGAGTCTCAAAACTAAAAGTCAAACTTGAAAATATTTTAATAAACGTAAAGATTTCTAATTTCGGATGAGTTAATTATTCTTTTCTCTCTCTCATGAATTACGCATCGATATTATTCAAATAATAAAATAAATAATAAAATAATTATCACATCATACTGGGATTATTTTGTTTGTTAAAACTTATAATTGAATTAATTTGAAGTTCAAATTCAAAAGAATAAAGAATGGGAAAGAAAATAGGAAATAATAAAGAAAAAGGGGGAAACAAGACCTATTTGGGCCGAATCTACCGTGGCCCATCCCATCGGAACGACCACCACGCGCGCTCCTGTGGCCAATGAACGGTGGGACCCGCGGGTCGGGCGCTTGACGTTGTGCGCGCGAAGACAATGACATATGGGGCCCGATTGTCTGATGCGTCTCCTTCACCGTAACAACCCCTCCGCGTTTGCCGCCGCGCGCCACCAAATCCTAGTGTTCCGGTCTCAGCGGTTCCTGGAAAGCTGGGGGAACTCCGGGCCGCGGGCGTATCCTACCTCCTGGCTGCGACTCGGACTCGCGGCTAGCAACGGAATCCGTGCTCGCCCAAATTCCGCACCGAGCTCCTCGGCGCAATTTTCTTCCCCATGCCTCTATAAAAGTACCCGCGCAGCAGAAGCATGGAGAGCTTGGGCGTCGATGCTTGTGCTCTGGCATCGCGCTGCCGTAACCGAGCACCAAGAGCGAGAAGAGGGATAAAACGGGATGCCGAACGCGCCGTCGCCATCGATTCAAGGACCTATGGCCGTTCGGAGCATGAAGATAGATCTATGGGCTTCGCCAGGTGCTCAGGGGCGTGCTCGATGCGGCGCTGGGAGCAAAGACCGGCTGGTTGTCGAGGAATTTCTCACCGTCGTTCGTGTGCCGCCATAGATCCGCCCCGCCCGTGGTCGGGGTATCTCGACTTCCTAGCTGCGGGTAAGTGTGCCCTATACCTGCTCGTCGTAGTCTCAGCAACGTGTAGCTTTGTTTCAATTCGATGGTGACCACTGGGAGAAGCTCCTCGCTCGGTCCTGGTCATGGCGCTCCGCCGCGGTGGGCTTGCCGTCGAGATTGGGGATGAACCGGGGAAGGGAGCCTTGTGCTAGCCGTCGGATCCTTTTGCTGCGGTGGGGATTAGATTTGGTAGAGTTTCGTCCGCGTCCGTTCGTTGGCGATCGGATGGATCGCGGGGGACCTCTGGTATTTAAAATGTGGATCGTTGGATTGCGAACCGTCGGCCAGGATACGATACCGGTTCGCAGTTGATGCCGATCTAATCAGGATCGTTCATCCATGATCCTGCGGCCTATATCACCCCGTACCCCTTTCGCTAGTTAATTTTGCACAAGAACCCCTCGGTTTACCTAAAAACAACCCGCGATCCACGTAGTTGGGTTCTGTTTCTTGGTGGCACTTGCGCTGAGGCCCCTGGATTTCCGTTTATTAGTGTGCGTGGACCAGAGACAGATGAATTCATTTTAGAAATGATTTTCAATACAAAATTAATTGCAGAAACTTATTTAATTCTTAGAAAATTCATTTGAAGTCCAAATTAATCCATTTCAATTCCTATAATCCTATAATAATGTTGTTTATTACCCTGTATCTTTGTTTTGACATGAAAATGGTATTAAAATTTATCTCTTAATTAATCTCGTATCGAATACATAAAACCTTAGGAAATCCATAACTTAATAACCGTAGCTCCGAATTTAGTGATTCTTGTTCCTACGATCTCGTAGCAACGTGTAGATTATTATTACATAGTTTATTCTTATGTTTGGTGTGATGTTAATTTTGCCTATACCATGTTAGTTTGTATTTCTACGACTAGCGTGAGGTCACGAGTCACCTGAAGATCATCCTGGTATCTGGAATCTCAAGTCCCAGGCAAGTTGTGCCCTTGATCACTTCTTTTACCCATTCATGTTCTAATTAATCATAATGATCTGCATAGGTTAATTTTGATGGGACCCAATAGGTCACCCTAGTTTGTTTACCCTGAATACCTTGTTTCCCCTGAATCACTTGGGTAGTTCTGCTACTGCTTTATATGGTTTTGGGTTAATATTTCATTATATCTATGTTCCAATTATGTTGTTATTTTATTTATGTTCATGACAAGATCATTAAATGTTAATTGGAACATAGAGCTTAACTTGAGAAACACGTGCCACCACAAGGGTTTATGGACGCCCTTGGCTGATTAATTAGGAAAGCTAGTGGAGGACTACCTTACCCAAAAGGGGCAAGGGCAGTAGGGGAGTGGTCAGTGTAGGGAGGCCCTCGGGAGGATTTTGCTGCGATGGCGGTCCTGCAAGGGATTCCTGCATTGGAGCTTCCTATAAACTGTAGCGGGTTTTCTGAAGCTAGTGGAACTTTGTAAAGGCCTCGTAGTGTTACTCTGCCTCGTCTCCTCGGTAGAGGTGTATGGGAAGTCGCGATCCCTTGGCAGATGGGTAACATGACTTGTGGGTAAAGGGTACCACCTCTGCAGAGTGTAAAACTGGTATACTAGCCGAGCTCACGGTCATGAGCAGCTCAGGACTCTCTGATGATTAATTTATGGAACTAAATTCAATTTGTCATATGCATTGCATCGCAGGTGATGTTGTTACTTTTGTTCTACTATTTAATTGGGTTGGTATTTACTTATACTTAGTAATTGCTAATAAAATTTTGACCAACTTTAAAAGCAATGCTCAGCTCTAACCATCCTCTTTGGTAAGCCTTACACTTCACGTGAGCTCCCACCTTTGGCGAGTTCATGCACATTATTCCCCACAACTTGTTGAGCGATGAACGTATGTGAGCTCACTCTTGCTGTCTCACACCCCCCCACAGGTCAAGAACAGGTACCACAGGATGAGGCGCGTGGAGGATGCTGCGATGTGTTCGTGAGAGTTCTAGGTCGTCGTCTCCCAGTCAACTTTGGGTTGCTGGACCGTTGTCTCCTTATAATGTAATTATTTATTTATTTTGTATAGAACTTCTGTTATGTAGTAAAGATGTGACATTCGATCCTGTGCCATGATTCATCATATGTGTGAGACTTGGTCCCAGCACACCTGGTGATTATGTTTACGCCCGGGCTTTGGACCCCTAAAACCCGGGTGTTACACCAACAAAGGGGGATATCGAGATAGCTTATGTTAGCACCAAAGAACAACTAGCCGATATCTTTACCAAGCCATTAGATGAGAAAACCTTTACCAAACTTAGGAATGAGCTAAACATTCTTGATTCCTGGAACTTTGATTGAAACTTTGCATACATAGCTCATTTATATACCTTTGATCATATCTCTTTCACTTTGGTACAAATGCATAACTCTCATTATTTATGTACCAAGGCTATGACTAATGTGTTTCAAGTATATTTCTACTAAGTCATAGATTGAAAGGGAAATGGAGTTTTCGGCGAAG
This sequence comes from Zea mays, assembly GCF_902167145.1. Taxonomy (NCBI): domain Eukaryota; kingdom Viridiplantae; phylum Streptophyta; class Magnoliopsida; order Poales; family Poaceae; genus Zea; species Zea mays. The sequence goes on along the minus strand of NC_050100.1, from coordinate 54,970,117 downwards.
ACAAGGCTTCCACTCTACTCTATCGGTATCATTTACGCTTCGCCGTCACTCCACACCACTCTTCGATTGGTATAATCTTCACTCATATTTTATTTACCAATGGAGGAGAAAGTAAGAAGGGCTCTCAAAAGTCTCCGTTTTTGGTGATTCATGCCAAAGGGGGAGAGAGTATTAGCCCAAAGCAAAAGGATCGCATCACCACCTAAAATTTTCAAAATTTTCAAAAGAACGTTTTCAATTGGTATCTTGTTAAGTGTTATACTTCAAATTGGTATGATATTTCCAATTGATATCTATTAAAACCCTCTTGAAAACTAAGAGGAGAATTTCATTCAGGGGGAGTTTTGGTTAAGTCAAAGGAAAAGCATTTGAAGCAGGGGGAGAAATTTCAAATCTTATTCATATACCTTTGACTATTTGCAAAAGACTTTGAAAAGATTTTTCCAAAAGAATTTGCAAAAACAAAACATGTGGTGCAAATGTGGTCCAAAATGTTAAATATCAAATCAAACTTATATACTTAGAAATGCTTTCACTTCAAAATAACTTATGCACATTTGTCAAAATGCAAACTAGTTACATTTCTACACTTTATATTTGCTTTGGTTTGTGTTGGCATCAATCACCAAAAAGGGGGAGATTGAAAGGGAAATAGTCTCAATATTTCCTATAATCAATTTTGGTGTTTGACGACCATCACAAATCTTGTGGACTAACCAGTTTGTCTAGTTGATCATTCTACAGGTGCATAAGTTCATCTACAACTATTCTAAAGTCGACTGTCCGGAATCAAACTAGTTGATCATTCCACAGGTGCATAAGTTCATCTACAACTATTCTAAAGTCGACTGTCCGGAATACCGTAGATTATTCCGGACTGGAGAAGCTTTTTTGGAAAATCACCTAAGCGCGGACCGTCCGGGCCCTTGCGGTGGACCGTCCGCGACACTAGGGTGAGCCTCGGACAGAACCAATGCAAAAACACAAGTCTACACTATGGACCGTCTGATGGAAAAGCAAGCACCGTCCGAGACCAAGCGCGGACCGTCCGATCGGTGAAGAACCGAAAAACTCGAAGGTGACGGGTTCGGTAAAATGAATTATAGCATCCTCGCGGACCGTCCGGGGTGCACGACCGGACCATTCGCGACTACCTTTATCTGACATCTGACGACGCACTAAATTTTATATAGCCATTGATATAGCCGTTAGTGCTGACCGTTGCGATTTCAGCCGTTGATGTGCAGGGGCGGACCGTCCGGACCAGGGACGCGGACCATCCGCGGTCGGTAGAAAAGGAGCAACGGCTAGGAAGTGGTTGAGGGCTATAAATACAACCCCAACCACCTCCATTCACTTCATCCAAGCATTCCAATCTTTCACATTCAATACAAGAGCTAGCAATCCATTCAAAGACACAATCAAAGCTTCCAATCTCTCCAAGTTCCACAATTGAGACAAGTGATCATTAGTGATTAGAGACTTGAGAGAGAAAGTGATTCGTGTGTTATTTGTCGCTCTTGTCGCTTGGCTTTTGCAATCGTGCTTTCTTCTTCCCCATTCTTGTTCTCAAGACACTTGTAATCAAAGCAAGAGACACCAAGTTGTGGTGGTCCTTGTAGGGGTCTAAGTGACCAGTTTGATTAAGGAGAAAGCTCACTCGGTCTAAGTGACTGTTTGAGAGAGGGAAAGGGTTGAAAGAGACCCGGTCTTTGTGACCACCTCAACGAGGACTAGGTTCTTTGGAACCGAACCTCGGTAAAACAAATCAACGTGTTCATCCTCTTCATTTTTTGGTTGATTTGTTTTCCCTCTCTTTTGGACTCGGATTTAATTCTAACGCGAACCCCGGCTTGTAGTGTGTTTAAGTTTGTAAATTTCAGATTCCGCCTATCCACCCCCTCTAGGCGACTTTCAGTTAGCGGATAATTAAAGACATAAACTAGATTTATTTGATTAGAATATTGTTTAGAGGTCAATTAAGCCTCTCTATAAAGGAAAAGTATATGTGTCAATCTAATCAAGCAAGAATTAAGAAAAATCATCCACCCTCACTCAGTCGTGGATAAGGCCCCTAACCGACCCTCTTGTGCCCCATGAATTCTAGCCGCCAGTCTGCCACGTTAACAGACTCAGTAGGGCATGTTTGTTTGTAGGGAGATGGGATTGGGGGATTAAATCCCTTCCTATTTAAAATTAAATAGAGAGGTATTTAATCCACAATCCCCCTCAATCCAGCACTAACCGAACAAACAATCCTATAGTGAAATCTTAGTCATCTTAGTCGGATAGTGTAGGTTTATAGATGTCTAAATAGGCCGGGTCGCCCGGTAAGCCCGTAACCTGACATGGTTTTGGCCCGGCCCGAACACGACCCAACACGGTAGTTACTAGGCTCGTGCCGGTCTGGCCTGAACACCGGGTCGTGCCTGGGCCTAAGGCACGACAGGCTCGACCAGGCATGGTCCGGTTCTATGTTTTCCAAATTTTTAACATAAATATCTATACTACACATTATTATAAGGTATAAAACATAAAAATACATGTGTATTATTGATTAAGTGGGTATAGATAGGCTTTTATTAAAGCCAACAATGAGAGTTAAAATTCCCATTTTTGTACATTTTTAACTTTTTGCTATTTTAAACGTGATGGGCAAGTATAAGCTCGTCGGACCATAGGCCAGTCCGGCAGTATAAATAGACTAATAGACCGTGCATAGGCCTCGTCAATGGCCTGCGTTCGGGCAGGCAAGGCCCGTAGACCAAACCGGGTCGGGCTAGGCTTGCTTGAAATCATGCTAGGCATCAACAGGCTTGGGTCGGACCGGTCCATTTGAACATCTATAGTTAGCTATGGTAGCGTGTCAGGTCTTCTTCAAAACCGCTCTAAGTTACCAGGCAGATAAAGAAACAGGGTCGTCCTTCAGCAAAACTTATACTAGTTCCGTAATTAGTTGCTTACCATGTCTGTCGTCCAGCAGGAAATCTAGTACTTCGGCATCACGTTGCCAAATGACACATGCCTGGTGACGACGATATGCGTTAGTTATGTTATACCTATCATGTACTAGGTGTCCAGGTCATGTTTGCCCACAGTAAGCAACCAAGGATTTGTTGTTACGAAACAAATCTTGGAGGCTATTTTGAAGAAAACTGGTTTATGATGAGGTCCTGCAGAGTGCAGACTGCAGTTTCCTCAATCCTGCTGCTAGCCTCTCTTGCCTTTAGTAAATTGTATCAGAATTTAAATGGATCGGAGAAATATAATTGTTGGACACCAAAATTAGCGGACGGTCCGGCCCTTGGGCCCGGACAGTCCGTGTGTCCCGAGATTAGATTAACTCAGATGTTTATCCTTATCTCGTGTGTGGTTATCCATCTAATCACGTGGAAGTTGTTGGCTATCTCTTAGGAACAGGTCCAAACCTACTCCCCTATAAATATAAAGGGGTACGACCGATTGAGAACCACCGAACACATCCCAATCGAACCAATTACTTTATTTACTTTTCCTGCCCTAGGAGTAGATGTAGCGTAGTTCTAGTTGTAGTCTTCCTCATATCCACCTCCACCTTTATTCGACTCTACGTCGTCTAGATCCGTCTTGGGTGGCCTGCCGACCCCAAGACGACCCTAGGATTTTACCCCTCCCGAGGGTAAGATCTATTTGTCCACTCAAGACCTCTTCCTCGAATTGATCTCTTAATTCCTAGGCGACTCCATGTCGTCTGGGGACGCCCCAGGTGACCTGTTGACCCGAAGCACCCTAAGATCTCTTTCCCGAGTGGACGAGATCTAGATTCCAACAAGGAGGAGGAAGACGACCCTGTCGCCAGGTCGCGGACCGTTCGGCCCAGAGCTGCGGACCGTCCGGTGTGACGCAGGGAAGGCACCGCTCCTGCGCCTAGGTCGTGGACCATCCGACCTAGAGCCGTGGACCGTCCGCGCCGCCGCAGAGGGCTAGCGGTACACCACCTAGTGATTGGCGCCCAAAAAAGGCACCAACACATTTTTGGCAACTAAGCTGGGGAAGAGGTTGCCGATCTACAAAATCAGGCTTACATGGCCGATTTTAAAGATATCAACAGTGCTTCTCCAAACAACAACACAAGGCTTACTAATTTATCGACCACTGAGCATAAAAGATTAGAAGATGACATGAAAAAATAGACGAGGAGGTCCAGCGACAAAAAGATTAGGTGCTTAAGGTGGCGGATAAGTGGTTCCTCTCGCACTTCAGGGTAGATTGCCACTAGAAGACCGTCCAAGAGAGGGAGATAAACGCCGAGTATATGTCAGCCGTGCTGCAACAGCTCCCCACGATAGGTGATGCCAGGTCAGCCGATGATATTCCATCTATTAAAATTTCTTTTGATAATCGGATTAAAAGTATCACAGAGGATATAGAGAAGATGGCGCATGCATTAGGAAAAACTCACATGCCTAATTTTTTATCACATAAATTAGGCGCCGAAACAATTGCGCCAAACACATCGGCAATAAATGGGTTTCCCCAGCCATATTCTGGTATGCCAATGGACTCATATCCAAGACGACCTTCGCAGCCATCTCCGCTAGATGGTAGGTCAACTCTGAGCATGGTCGGACCGTTCGCCAACGATCTCAGACCGTCCGGCACCCTACGCCGGTGTCGGTGTTTTGGGTCCGACCGCACACCCGGGGTTGCCCCTCTAGGTGCTTTTAGGAGTAGGACGGTGTCGACGACTGTAGCAAAATGGTTCGTGCCGATCGCACGAGAGACAATGGACAAGGTTTGCAGGTTCGGGCCGCTTAGAAGTGCGTAACACCCTACGTCCTGGTGAGTATATGAGCGTGGTTACGAGAGGATTCTCTGGGTAGAAGGCACAGAGAATGTTTGTGGGTGGCTAAGTAGAATAGGGTCGATCGTTCTGAAGGGGTGCCCCCTAGGCCTTATATACTCGGCCGTGGAGCATTACATGTGATACGATAACAACAAGTAGCGGAAAGATAGTAAACCTCTTGAGTTTATCCTTACGTAACCTCCGCCGACTTATCCTCGCATGGCTCCGTTGCATGGGGGCTTCAGCGCGGGAAAGTCGGGTCTCTGTTTGTGATTCATTCGTTTGATGTTGTGGGCCGCCTGTGTTTGCACTAATCAGTCCCACGTCTTCTTTATTGGTTGTCTTTCCCTAGGCCCACGAAAGAATGACCTCACGAATTATTTGGGCCCTTGGGCTTTTCGTGAGGCCTTTTACTTCTTTAGTGGACCCAGGGGATATCTATCCCCCACAAGCCCCCGATCTTTGAGTTAATTTAGAGGTAATCAACTCAAAGATCCAAGGTCCGGAAAATGACTTCCTGCTGTTTTCTCTGACTCTGATCACTCGTTCGACCAAAGTTTGGTTTTGTGCTTGTGCCTTAGAGGTCGGCATTTTGGATTGTAAGACTCTAGACTTCATTGGGTGCACCGGAGGTGCACCCAATGGGTGTAGCCCCCGACCTTTGAGTAGATTTTACAAGATAATCTACTCAAAGGTCTTCTCCAAAGATTATCTCCATTCGCGTTCCTGTATCTCAGTTGAGGATTGACCTTTCCAATCTTGTTCTATGCCTTAGAGGTCGGCACTATATTGATTTAGAATGATAATCCATGGGGTGCACCGAAGGTGCACCCAATGGGTGTAGCCCCCGACCTTCAAGTGGATTTTTGAGGATAATCCACTCGAAGGTCTTCCTTCTGTGTCCTTTTGCTGAGAATTATCCATTCTGCTTGTAAAAAATTGGCATGATGTCATCCGCGCTATGTCATCAGTTTTTATGCTTCAGAGGTCAGCATGTTTTCTGTCTTTTGCAGCCGAGTTCGCAATCCATCCATATCTCGCTAGGTAGTGTAATTTATTTGCTCTGTGACTGATTGGACATTTGATGGACGCTCTCTGTCTAGTCTTCAAGTCATTTCTGTCGACCATATTTTGCACTCCACTGGCTATATTTGGCTTCCCTCTAACTCTTGTTGATATCTCATTTTTGTCTTGAGGTATTCACTGCACGCCCTGCACGGATGTGACCGTTTGAAAAATATACTGATAATTCCTGGGCGTCCCCCCCCAATGGGTGTGGGCAAGAGATGGCTTGGTACGCTGAGTGTTTTAGCCTGGTTGCCTCTGAGTAGTAATGCGATGGGACGGCTAGTGTAATCATATCCTTTGCGCTGTTGACTGGAGTCCCAATGGGTGTAGTGTTGCATGAAACGGCGTCCGCCGCCTGACGTGTCTTCGGGTGGGTGGAAGTGCTTATTGAATGCCTTGCGACTGTTCAGTGACCGCGGTTAGAAGTGAGCGGTTGCCTTTCCCTTCTATAAATAACCCTTTTGCTCCTCTGGTTTCTTCGCATCTCTTCGTTGCTTCTTACTGCCTCTTCTCCTTCTTCTCTCCCAAAGCTCTCAACCATGGGCAAGAACAACAAGCGTAAGCGTGAGCCGACTCCTCCATCAGAGGAGTTTGGCGACTCGGAGTACTCGGAGGAGGAGTTCTCCTCCGAGCCCGAGGGGTCTCCGGCTCCCGTCTCTCCCCCGGCGTCGTCCGATGACTCGGACGACTCCCAGGGGATAGCCGCGGAGGTCTGGACATACATCCGGGCCGTCGAGCGCTCCGGGCTCGAAGGCTCGGATGAGTCGGAGTACTCCTCGGATGAGGAGGACTCGGACGGCGGCGAGGAGGGTGAAGACGACGACGACGACGACGACGACGATGACGACGACGGCGGCAGCGGTGGCGGGGGCGACGGCGACGGCAGAGGCGGCACCAAGGGCGGCAGCGGCGGCAGCGGAGACAGCACCAGGGGCAGCAGTAGGGGCAGCACCCAGGGCGGCGGCGGCGGCAGGGGCAGGGCCAGTGGCTAGGTGCCACTGGTCTTTTTAGATTTTAGTATAGTTTAGTATATAATGTAGTAGTAATTAGTGTAATTTAGTAGTAGTAGTAGTATAATGTAGTTCAGTAGTAGTAGTAGTGTAGAGTAGAATTAGGGAAGTATCAACTCATAAAGAGTTGGTTTGTAACTTGTTAACTTCCCTTCAATGAAAGTTGTCGTTTATTTCCTCTTTTTGATGACTCTTCACTGGTTTTGCTAAATGTTGAATCGATTCTTTTGATGTAGTAGAAATAACGCCGAGCAGTTGTGAAGATTGACACCAGCGTTTTAGAAGTAACACTGAGCAATCGAACACAAGACCAGCATTTTAGAAATAACGCCGAGTGATAGAATACCGGCATCAGCATTTTAGAAGTAATGCTGGGCGTGTGAACACGTGGTCGGCGTTGTAGAGGCAGCGCCGAGTGATTGAATGTCGGCGTCGGCATTTTAGAAGCAATGCCGAGCGATTGAACACATGGTCGGCGTTTAGAGACAGCGCCGAGTGGTTGAAAGTCGGCGTCGGCATTTTAGAAGCAATGCCGAGCGATTGAACACGTGGTCGGCGTTTTAGAGGCAGCGCCGAGTGATTGAATGTCGGCGTCGGCATTTTAGAAGCAATGCCGAGCGATTGAACACATGGTCGGCGTTTTAGAGACAGCGCCGAGTGGTTGAAAGTCGGCGTCGGCATTTTAGAAGTAATGCCGAGCGATTGAACACGTGGTCGGCGTTTTAGAGGCAGCGCCGAGTGGTTGAAAGTCGGCGTCGGCATTTTAGAAGTAATGCCGAGCGATTGAACCCATGGTCGGCGTTTTAGAGGCAACGCCGAGTGATAGCCAGCTTCTTCAAGTTTCTTTGAGGAAAATGGCCGAGTGATGAGGTGGCACATCGGCTTTCTTGGAAATAACTGTTAGATATCCACGTGGCGTGCTGAGATTTCGGAGATGACCGCTGGGTGATGACTGGGCACTTTTTCAAAAGGTATCTGGCTCAAGAATATCCCTTGAGTGTCGCGCTTTCAGCCGCCTTTGCTTTCCGTGCCCTAGTTCTTGCATTTCCGCATCCGAATCTTCTCTGCCACTCGCCTCCCACTCTGTTTCGCTAGCGAGAAGCAAGAATGGCGCCCAAGAGGAAAACCACGAACTCGTCTGCTGCAGTGATCCCCGCCATCGATCCCAACAGTCAGTTACCCTTCGCAGGTAACCATATGTCTGTGATTTCTGAAGTTGAGCTTCTCCGCCTTGTTTCCGTCGGGGTTCTCCCTCCACGGGAACTCTGTTCTTGGCGTTCTTGCCATGGGACTACTGTCCCAACCGAAGATACCCACGAATCAGTGGTCTATACTCCTTTCCTTCTTCGCGGCCTCGGCCTTCCCATATCTCCTTTTTTCCGTGGAATCCTTGATTTTTATCACATCAACCTGACTCACTTAAACCCTAACTCCATTCTCCAAATCTCTATTTTCGTTCACCTTTGCGAAGCTTTTCTTGGCGTGCTGCCGCATTTTGGCTTATGGAAATATTTGTATCACTGCCGTCCTGGGATGGCCGGGGGGCAACATCAATTGGTCGGAGGTGCCAGTTTAGAGATGCGCCGGGGGCGGAAGACCGAGTATCTCGAGATACCCCTCAAGGATAGCATTAAAGGCTGGCGTCTGGAGTGGTTTATAATGGACAATTATGGAAACTCTCTTCCTCCTCGTTCAGGGAGACAGGCAGACGTTCGCACTCCGAGTTGGACTGAATCTCCCACGGACCAAGAAGTAGCCGAGGCGGGCGTGTTGCTTACTGAGGTTGGATTACTGAAAGAGAGAGGTCTGACTGCCGAAGCTGTGGTCACAGATTTTGTTTTCAAAAACATTCAGCCGCTGAAGGACAGGGCCTATCCAGCATATCTTTACCGAGGGCTGGCCGACCCAACTCGAGTTACTAATAGGAGAATTCCTTCTGTTGATTTGGTGAGCCGACTCGAGATGATTCTCAGGGGTAAGGTTTCAAACGTTGGAGCTCCAGTGGCATACTCGGCTTGGAATCTGCCTTCTCCCAAAGATTTCACTCTTTTTGTGTCCAATCCGCCCGCGACAGATAGCAATTTGGGTCTTAGAGTTCGACCTTCTGCTGAAGATGTCCGTTCCTTAGTTGCTTCGCTCGGGGAGATACCTGATGATGAGCGACAGATTTATTTTGAGGTGCCCCTGAACCCTAGTGACGCAGACATAAATGACATGCTCGATCTGCTAGCTGAGGATTCGTCTGATACTGTTCCTGATGGTACACTGGCAGTGGTGCCGCCTCCGGAGGTTGATGCGACCTTGGGTGTCTCGAAACCTGTCAATGCTCGCCCGAGGCGTCCTAGCCGAACCAGTCAGCCCGAGCCTTCTGCTGATGAGCAGAAAAGGAAAAGAAGACGCCTCCGGCGAGTGTCTAGCTTTGATGAGGACGCCAGCACCTTAGCTCCTACTGTTGAAGAAATGACTGCAACTGGTCTAGCTGACGTTGATCCCAATGGGTGTGCTCCGCCTGTTGCTGACCCTAATGAGGATGCTGTCTGCGCTGCTGCTGTGGAAGATGAGGAAGAAGAGAATGAAACTCCATTAATTCGGAAAAACAGTCGGCAGCTCGTCGCTAGCGGTGGTAGTAGTGGGGTTCCTTCTCCTGCCTTGTCTGCTCTTATTGGTCTGCAAGAACTGTCCATGACCAATTTTGATCAAGCTCTAGAGGATATGGTCCCTGAGAACTTGCTGTTGGAACCTGCAGACGTTGATGCAACAGAAATTTGCGCAGCCGTGCCAGATGCAGGGTTGAGGTCGTCCCGTGCCTCGTCGACCTTAGAGCGCGATCTTGAGGGCCGGGATAATGACTTGGACCGTCCTGATCCTGTGGAAACAGCTGAAGGTCCGTCGACCTTGGAGGTGGTCACGGCAGAGAGCTTGGATCCTTTGAATGGTGCTGACATGTGCCCAGCCCCCGAGGGTGTCGCCGGGGAGGACTCAACTCAGGTGAGGAGTGTAGGCCACTTCCCAGCCCCCGAGGGTGTCGCCGGGGGTAACCCGGCTCAAGTGGGCAGTGCCAACCTTGACCCAGCCCCCGAGGGTGTCCGAGTGGGGTCTCCCTCCTGCACTTCTATGGATGTTCATGTGGGTTCACCTCCACATTCTGGCGGCATGACGATGGCTCGAACTTCAGATCAGGAGGTCGCTTTGGAGGGCAACATCCCCACTGGTCTGAAGTTGAACTCTGCTGAATGTACTGAGCTTGTTCCTGCTGGCCTACTACGAGCTGCTTCGGGTGGTGGTCTGATACCTGATTACCAGCTGATTTCTCCTGACCTGGGGATCTCTTCGTTCTTTTCCAACCTCCAGGTGCTGTGCCGTGCTTTAATTTGATCTCTATGTTGCATGAATTGCTGTCATTATACTCATCTGTTCTTCTCGTCAGGCTTTGGTGAATGGATTGGTCAGTCAACTGAAATCACAGGGTGCTTCTACCCCAGAAGTGGCATCATCTCTCGAGTGTTGGAATCCAGTGTTGCTTCGCCGTCGTGTATCTGAGTTGGAGGCCATCAATGCTGGTCAGTGTCCTTTCTTCTTCTTCTTTACTCTTGTCCGTAGGTTGTTTTACCTTCTCATATCGCTTTGTTTGAATACTTCTTGATAGGGATGACTCGGCAGATCATAGTTCTTGAAGAAAAACATTCTCAAGATCAAGCCGAGATGACTCAACGATGCGCTGACTTCGAGGAGAAGTATTCTCAAAGTCAGATCGAGTTGAGTCAGGTCTCTGCGGCTTTGGATGACGCTAACGCTCTGAGTTCTTCTCTTCATGCTCAGCTTAACTCTGAGAAGGTAGCTTACGAACCTGTGCTTCGCCTTATCACGATCTTGGATTCTGAATGAGCTTGATTTTTGCTTGTAGGAAGAGAAACGTAGCCTTGCTGCTTCTCGCGACAACTTGGACAGACTGTACCGGGATTCCAGTAATTCGCTGACCATCTTGGAGAGGAGCCACCGCTTTACGATGGAGGAACTTGACAATCAGCGCCGTCAACTTCAAGAATCTTCGGACGAAGTGGCCCGCCTTACACAGTTGCTATCAGCAAAGGATGCCTCCATCAAGGAACTCCGAGCTTCCAAGAAAACCATTGCCCGGGAGTTGGAAACTGCTCAGCAGGCTGTTAAAGTTGCTGAAGAGGCTGCTGTCACTTTCAAAACCCAGCGCGATAAGGCCCTGGACAAGGCCATTCGGGCGGGACGAATCTTGATGAGAAGACCTGGCGTGGTTGTCCCCGAGGATATAAGAGCCGATGTGGTTGCTGCCCCTGATTCCTCGAATCGCCCTTCTTCGTCAGTCGTTCCTGAAAGAGACATTGGAAGATAAAGAAACAGTTCGCGTGCTCTGAGCACGCAGTTAGCATGAGCGAGTATTTATTTAGAGGACATCAGCTTATCACTCGAATGTTATGATTTCTTTCCTATCGTATCAGAATTTATTAGTTTGCAAATTTGTGGTATGCTACGTGATAATTATGAAGTCTGTTTGTGGGATATGGAGATCATCCCTTGAACTGCATAAGCGTGAGTATGTTATACTGGTTTAAACCATCAATTACTTTTAGCCGGTAACTTCCGTTAGTAGGGCATAGTGGTCACCCCTGAGTTAAGTAAGCGTGAGCGTGTTGCACCGCCTTAAGTCGTTGCCGACTTAAGCCGATTGCTCCGTTTGTAGGGCATAGTGGTCACCCTGAATTAAGTAAGCGTGAGCATGTTGCACCGCCTTAAGTCGTTGCCGACTTAAGCCGATTGCTCCGTTTGTAGGGCATAGTGGTCACCCCGAGTTAAGTAAGCGTGAGCATGTTGCACCGCCTTAAGTCGTTGTCGACTTAAGCCGATTGCTCCGTTTGTAGGGCATAGTGGTCACCCCGAGTTAAGTAAGCGTGAGCATGTTACACCGCCTTAAGTCGTTGCCGACTTAAGCCGATTGCTCCGTTTGTAGGGCATAGTGGTCACCCCGAGTTAAGTAAGCGTGAGCATGTTACACCGCCTTAAGTCGTTGCCGACTTAAGCCGATTGCTCCGTTTGTAGGGCATAGTGGTCACCCCGAGTTAAGTAAGCGTGAGCATGTTACACCGCCTTAAGTCGTTGCCGACTTAAGCCAATTGCTCCGTTTGCAGGGCATAGTGGTCACCCCGAGTTAAGTAAGAATGCAGGTCAATCATAAATGAATCAAGTATCTTTGAAATTTCCCTTTATTGATGACATATTTCCACTTTACAGAGTACATGGCCGCTCCGGCTGTTTTGAAGTACAGCTAGGGGTAAAACTTTCTGAGGTGTTCTATGTTCCAAGAGTTCCCGACTTCTGTACCATCCATCTGGGTGAGACGATACGATCCGGGTCGAGTGACCTCTGCCACTATGAAGGGTCCTTCCCATAAGGGTGATAGCTTGTGTCGTCCCTCCCCCGTTAGAATTCGGCGGAGGACGAGGTCCCCTACTGAAAAGAACCTTTGCCGCACAGCCTTATCGTGATAGCGCCTTAAAGTCTGCTGGTATCGCGCTGACTGTATTACTGCATTCAGTCGTTCTTCCTCAAGTATATCGATATCTTCCAGCCTGGTGGCCTCAGCTTCCGCTATGCTTTCGAAAATCAATCTTGGCGCCCCAAACTTGAGATCAGCGGGTAGCACTGCTTCTGATCCATAGACCATGAAAAAAGGAGTGTTTCCATGTAGGGCCCGGCTAGGTTGAGTTCTCAAGCTCCAAACAACATAAGGCAATTCTCTTATCCATTTTCCTGCGAATTTTTCATTTTTATCAAAGACCCTCTTTCTGAGTGCCTCCAATATCATTCCGTTGGCTCGCTCAACCTGCCCATTGGCTCTCGGATGGGCTACAGATGCATACTTGATCTGAATGCTTTTCTGCTCGCAGAAGTCAAAGAATTCTGAGCTGGTAAAGTTGGATCCCAAGTCAGTGATGATACTGTTTGGTATCCCAAATCTGAATATTATGCTCTGTATGAATTCCACGGCTTTAGCAGAGGTTAAAGAGGCAATGGGCTGAAACTCTATCCATTTAGTGAACTTGTCAATTGCCACCAATACATGGGTGTATCCTCCTTGAGCTTTCTTGAAAGGTCCAATCATATCCAATCCCCAGCATGCAAAAGGCCAAGTTACTGGTATGGTTTGCAGTTGCTGTGCTGGCAGGTGCTGTTGTTTTGACAGGTACTGGCAAGCTTCGCATCTCTGAACTAGCTCGGCTGCATCATTCTTCGCTGTTGGCCAATAGAATCCCGACCTGAAAACCTTCCCAACTAATGTTCTGGATGCTGCATGTATTCCGCACTGCCCTGCATGGACTTCCTCCAGAAGTTGCTTCCCGGTGGACGGGAGAACGCACTTCGTGAGGACGCCTGACGCGCCCCTCCGATATAATACCTCCCCAATGAGTGTGTAGTGAGCTGATTGTCTGGCAATGCGCTCTGCTGAGTTCTTGTCATCCGGCTCTTCTTCATTCTTTATATACTTAATAATCGGTTGCCTCCAGTCATCAGAGTCTGGCTCGGGTTGGTCTATGATGTTGCACTCTTCCCTTTGATCCATCGAGATGCTCGGCTGAAGGATTTCTTGCACGAAGACCCCGGGCGGGACTTGAGCTCGACCAGATCCGAGCTTTGACAGTATATCAGCCGCCGTGTTCCGATCTCTTTCTATATGATGAAACTCCAGACCTTCGAATTTATCTTCTAGCTTTCGGACGGCAGCGCAGTATCTCCCCATTGAATCATTCGAACAATCCCATTCCTTGTTTATCTGACTGATGACTACCAGAGAATCCCCATATACCATCAGTCTCTTGACACCCAGTGATATGGCGATGTTTAATCCGTGTATCAAGGCTTCATACTCGGCTGCGTTGTTAGAGGCCGGGAATAGCAATTGGAGAGCGTACTTGAGGTGTTCGCCTCCCGGTGCAGTGAAGAGAATTCCTGCTCCTGCTCCCTGCAGCTTCAGCGAGCCATCAAAATACATTCGCCATACTTCTGCGGTTTCTGGATTATCCGGCACTTGCTGTTCTGTCCATTCTGATACGAAGTCGACCAGTGCTTGAGTTTTGATGGCAGTGCGAGGTCGGAACTCGATATCATGGGACCCCAACTCGCAAGCCCATTTGGCTATTCGGCCAACGGCTTCCTTGTTGTGAAGAATGTCCCCTATTGGAAAACCAGTAACTACTATGACTTTGTGGTCGTCAAAGTAGTGACGCAACTTGCGGGCAGTTAGAAGTACTGCATACAATAGCTTCTGAACTTGAGGATACTTTTTCTTCGATGGGCCTAGAACCTCACTGATGAAATAGACGGGGTGTTGAACTGGGTAGGCATGCCCTTCTTCCACTCGCTCGACTACCAACGCAGTGCTTACCACGTGAGTCGTGCAAGAGATATATAACAGCAGATCTTCAGCCGGCTGAGTCGGCGTAGCTCGCCGGGGCGGTTTCAATACTGGCGGTGTTGTCAGGAATTTCTTCAGTGCGTCTAGAGCTTCTTGTGCTTCTGAAGTCCATTGAAACTTATCCACCTTTTTCAGCAGTTTATAAAATGGCAGACCTTTTTCTCCCAGTCTGGATATGAATCTGCTCAGGGCTGCCATACATCCGGTGAGTCGCTGAACCTTCTTCTGTGACCGAGGAGCTTCCATCTTCATGATAGCTTCGATCTTATCTGGATTAGCTTCAATTCCCCGGTGGCTGACAATAAATCCGAGTAACTTCCCTGCTGGTACCCCGAAGACACATTTTTCAGGATTGAGCTTCCATCTATATCTTCTCAAACTGTTGAAAACCAGCTGTAAGTCTTCAATGAAGTTTTCTGGATTCTCCGTTTTGATCACCACATCGTCCACGTAAGCTTCCACACGCTTGCCCCAGTGATCGGCTAAGCATGTTTGAATAGCTCTCTGATAAGTCGCTCCAGCGTTTTTGAGGCCAAACGGCATGGAGGTATAACAGAAAGCACCGAATGGGGTGATAAATGCCGTTTTTTTCCTCGTCTTCTTTTGCCAAACTGATCTGATGATACCCGGAATAGCAATCTAAGAAAGACAGCATCGAACATCCAGCGGTGGAATCCACCACTTGATCTATCCTTGGGAGCCCGAAGGGATCCTTCGGACAGTGTTTGTTGAGATCGGTATAGTCGACGCACATGCGCCAATCCACTTTATTCTTTTTGAGTACAAGAACAGGGTTGGCTAACCACTCGGGGTGTAATACTTCTCTAATAAATCCGGCCGTGACCAAGCGAGCTAACTCGGCACGAATAGCCTCTCTCTTGTCGGGCGTGAAACGACGCAGCTTTTGCCGAATTGGCCTCGCCTGGGGATAGACCTTCAATTTGTGCTCGGCCAGTTCTCTTGGGACTCCCGGCATATCCGCAGGTTGCCATGCGAATACGTCTCGGTTATCTTGCAGGAACTGGACGAGCGCGCTTTCCTATTTGTCACTCAAACTGGAGCTGATGATGGCCGTCTTGCGCTCATCAGTGAAACCCAGGTTGATCCGCTTGGTGTCTTCAGTCGGCCGCATAGAGGTCGCGGTCTGAGCTTCGTTTGCCGGCACGGCGAGGTCTTCGTCTGGCTTAGAGTTCGCCGGTGTAGAAGAAATCGCTGATGGCTTGGTGGTGAGGGCCGCCTGGATGGCCACTCGGAAACACTCTGCGGCGCCTTGGAAGTCGGCGCGTACAGTTATGATTCCTCGTGGTCCTGGCATCTTCAGTATCATGTACGTGTAGTGTGGAATGGCCATGAACTTGGCCAGCCCTGGCCTCCCGACGATGGCGTTGTACCCGCAGTCGAAGTTCGCCACCTCGAACCTCAGGAACTCGGTTCTGTAATTATCCGGAGTCCCGAAGGTGACCGGCATGTAGATGTGGCCCAGCGGATACTCCCCTTCCGTCGGCACGATGCCGAAGAAAGGAGTGTCTGACTCGTGGAGCTCTTTGAGGTGAACCCCCAAGCCTTGAAGTGTGCGGGGGAAGGTGACGTTGATGCTGCTCCCCCCGTCCACTAGCACCTTCTTCACCCGGCTCTCTCGGATCACCGGATCGACGAGGAGTGGGTATTTGCCTGGGTGGTCGAAGTTGAGCCATTGATCCTCCCGGGTGAACGTGATTGGGTGCTCCGACCACCGGTACGGGGCGGGAGGGCCGGTGGTCGCCACCAGTATCTGGCGGTCGTTGAGCTTTTGTTGTCTCTTGTTCTCCTGCGACCCATGTCCGCCGAAGATGACGTTGACCTCCCTGTCAACGCGCGGGAAAGCTCCGCCTCCCCCTTCCTCCGGCTGATGGGGTTGTCGTGGTTCGTCTGGTCCTCCCCTCGGAGGAGGAGGTGGTAGAGGTTGGAAGGGTCGACCATGCCCGACGGAGTGCTTGAAGTCCCGGCAGTTGCGGAGAGTGTGGCGCATATCCTTGTGGTACGGGCACTGGGCGTCGAGGATGTCGTCCAGCGTGCGTTCGCCTCCGCGAGGTCCTCCTCGGGCGCGAGAGGCGGGTGGTCCGGCGGCGTGTACCTCTTCGCGAGGCCTCTTCTCCCAGCGCTTGTCGGGCGGCTGGTTCGCGTCGCGTCGTGGTGCCGCTGGTACGGGTTTTGTTCCTCCGATGAGGTCCTGGGCCCGCTCGTCAGCGGTGATGTAGAGGTCGGCTTCCCGGAACAGCTCCTCGGAGGTGGTTGGCGCCTTTTGTAGTATGGTTCGGACGAAAGCCGAGTCATTAGATCCTCTGTAGAAGTCCTCGATCACGGCCGCCTCCGTGACCTCGGGGATGCGGTTTCTCATGGTCTGGAACCTTTTAAGGTATGACCGGAGAGTCTCATCCCCCCGGCGCTTGATGGATTTGAGGTCCCATGGTTGCGCCGGCTTGTCGGAGAGAGATTGGAAGTTGGCGATGAAACGTCGGCTGAAGTCTCCCCAGTCGTCGATGCAGTGTCGGGGTAGATGCCGTAGCCACTGCAGTGCGTCTTGCCCGAGGACAATGGGCAGATACGCAGTCATGACGTCCTCAGATGCCCCGGCAGCCCGAGCGGCGGTGGTGTAGACGGCTAACCAGCCCCCTGGGTCCTGCTTAGGTTCATATTTGTCGACGTTGGATACCTTGAAGTTTGGAGGCCATTGGATGGCCCTAAGGCGCGGAGTAAGAGCAGATACTCCGCACGTGTCCTCCTGTCGTCGAGGATGGCGCCTGTCCTGGGGAGGGGAGTGGTGGTGGCGGTTTCTCGACCGTTCCCGGGAGGTTCCACCGGTTGAAACCGTTGCTGACTCAGTTCGGGTGGCCTGGCTTTGAGTCGGGAAGCCATGATCTCGGTCATACTCCTCCCGGCGGCGAATTTCGTTCTCGTGCCGCCGTTCGCGCGAAGCATTGATAGAGCTTCGCGCGTCTCGGCGACTGTTGATGGCGTGTCGCAGATCGTTCGGCGGATGGGCGAGCGGTAGAAGATGATTGGCTGCCTGAGTGAACAGGTGCCGGTATCCCTCGGCGTCGGGGGTCCGAGGAAGTCCGTCAGCTATCCGGGCCAGAACGCCTCCGACTTTGCTCGGCGTATTCAGAGCTCGGGCGAAGTCGGGGTTCAGGTTGCGCCCGAAGAGCGGATTCTCGCGTCGTTGCCTCGCGTCTTGCTCGGCTTGCTCCTGAGTCCGACGGCGATCTCGTCGTCGGGAGTTCCTTCGTTCCCTAAAGACGCGTTCTTCCGGAGTTTCCCCCATCTCTGAGACCTCGTCTCGCGAGACAGGCTGCTCCGGATCCCGTTCTCCAGCTGCGTGATGTCGTCGGATGTTCCTGCGTCGGTTCCTTCGTCGGCGGGACTCTCGCTGAGGCGGTTCTTCTCCGGGTGCAGTCGGTTCATCGTCAGAGACGGCGAGCGATTCTGCCCTCCCAATGAAGAGGATGTCGGGGTAGAACGGCATTGTTGCCGCGGCGGATTTCTTTCCGTTCTCCTTTGAGGTTGGAGGAACGGGAAGAATGATTGGCCTCCCTCTGATCTCCTTCTTCCTTATGACTCGTGTCCATTCTTTCGTTGGGGAAGTAGACAGCGGAGTCTTCCGGGTCAGCGAGCTTCTAGCTCCAGCCTTCCCGGAGGCGATCTTGTTCCGAAGAGCCGGAGGTAGTGCTTTTCCAGCATCCTCGGAGTTTGTTGGAGGAGACTTCTGTTCCGGTAGATCCGCGAGGCGGTGTAGAATTCCTTCTTCGTCCGCCACGGATGAGATTGTTCCGAAGCAGAAGGTGGATCCGGGGCGCATGGTAATCTTGCTATGGAAGGTGACGGCCATTGAGCTAGCTTGGATCGTCGACACACCCCCTACCTGGCGCGCCAGCTGTCGGTGTTTTGGGTCCGACCGCACACCCGGGGTTGCCCCTCTAGGTGCTTTTAGGAGTAGGACGGTGTCGACGACTGTAGCAAAATGGTTCGTGCCGATCGCACGAGAGACAATGGACAAGGTTTGCAGGTTCGGGCCGCTTAGAAGTGCGTAACACCCTACGTCCTGGTGAGTATATGAGCGTGGTTACGAGAGGATTCTCTGGGTAGAAGGCACAGAGAATGTTTGTGGGTGGCTAAGTAGAATAGGGTCGATCGTTCTGAAGGGGTGCCCCCTAGGCCTTATATACTCGGCCGTGGAGCATTACATGTGATACGATAACAACAAGTAGCGGAAAGATAGTAAACCTCTTGAGTTTATCCTTACGTAACCTCCGCCGACTTATCCTCGCATGGCTCCGTTGCATGGGGGCTTCAGCGCGGGAAAGTCGGGTCTCTGTTTGTGATTCATTCGTTTGATGTTGTGGGCCGCCTGTGTTTGCACTAATCAGTCCCACGTCTTCTTTATTGGTTGTCTTTCCCTAGGCCCACGAAAGAATGACCTCACGAATTATTTGGGCCCTTGGGCTTTTCGTGAGGCCTTTTACTTCTTTAGTGGACCCAGGGGATATCTATCCCCCACAGCCGGACAGTCCGGAATCACACGGAGCCCACCGCAAGGGTCGCAGCCGTTGCCCGACACGGCCGGACAGTCCGGGAATAATACCGGACCGTCCGGTCCACTCGCAGACCGTCCGACTACATAGGTCGGACCGTCTGAAGCACCTGAAATCACCCGTGACCCCCCCTAGTGCGGAAGGCCAGTATAAAGATAGTCGGCCACCCAATCCCCAAGAGCCGAAAAAGTCATCTATCGCTGAGCTTGTTTGGCCTGCCAAGGCCAAATCTTCTGTTGCTCTCACCCGCACTCGACACAAAAGGAGAAAGTTGAGTTCACATTTAATATTGCTAAGTGTGATAAAATATTTGATGAGTTACTTAAGCATGGTAATATTAAATTATCACATATAATTCCTCCGGTTGAAGAATTAAAAAGGGCGTATATATTGTAAATGGCATGGCTCTTTTCTTCATAACACCAATGATTGTGCTGTCTTTCGTCGGCAAATACAATCGGCTATAAACGAAGGACGGTTGAGGTTTCAAAAGAAGGTGAGGATTGACAGGCCACCTGTCCCTGCCACCACATTAGAGCCGACGAGCAAAAAAGTCATAGTTCGGCCTTGTGCGGCCGATAAAAGCAAAGATAAAAATGTCTTCATTGGTGATCCCCGCACACCAAATATGTTACGCAGAGTGGTTACTCGAAAGGCTCCGGACAAAAGAAAGACCGGAGGCGCCGGGGGGCAAGCACGATCGGACACCCGATCACGGTCACCTGTCCTGCGTACACCGGACGGTCCAGGTACTAAGGTCAGACAGTCTGAGACAGGCGCGGACAGTCCGGCTATGATGGTCGGACGGTCCGCAGATGGTCAGAAGCAGCAACCTCATACCACAACGTTCCAGCACAAGTGTTAGGAAACAAAACACTACTAAGACGTTTGGACGACTTAGTAGAGTCGACCCTACTTTTGGACAGTTGCTTGCCAAATATATGAAGAAGGTCGTTCCACACAACCGGCCAATAAAACAAACGAAGTCAAAAGGGCGATCTGTGCGAAAGCAAAAGCCGACTAAACGGACCCAAAAGGTAGCACAACCAAGATCGCCTTGTCATCCTCCTCCAGGGATAGCGTGGTGCTTCCCGGTCTATCCATCGTCGATGTGTTGTCCTACTCATGCGTGGGGTGGTACGGCGATCAATTCGTATTACTGGCCCAATTCGTTTGCTTATTTGGGCTGGGGGCACCACAAGTTTTTGCCTATTGACAGGTTGATCAGGTAGACATGGTCGAAGAGGATGCAATCCGAAACGGCCTCTGTGCATTAAAGTTCCATCAAGTATTTATATTATCTGATCGCAAGAGCCGATGACTTGCATCGAGCTGAGTCCTTACTTCGGGAACAAAGTAGCTCATGAGGTCAATTGTTTCCGAAGTTTTCGCTTGTGCTTTTGGTTCGCCAAGCTCCACCAAAAGGCAGGGGCATATGTTGGACACCAAAATGAGCGGACGGTCCGGCCCTTGGGCCCGGACAGTCCGCGTGTCCTGAGATTAGATTAACTCGGATGTTTATCCTTATCTTGTGCATGGTTATCCATCTAATCACGTGGGAGTTGTTGGCTATCTCTTAGAAACAGGTCCAGACCTCCTCCCCTATAAATATAAAGGGGTACGTCCGAGTGAGAACACACGAACACATTCCAATCGAACCAATTACTTTATTTACTTTTCCTGCCCTAGGAGTAGATGTAGCGTAGTTCTAGTTGTAGCGTTCCGCATATCCACTTCCACCTCTATTCGACTCTACGTCGTCTAGATCCGTCTTGGGTGGCCTCCGACCCTAAGACGACCCTAGGATCTTACCCCTCCAGGGGGGCAAGATCTATTTGTCCACTCAAGACCTCTTCCTCGAATTGATCTCTTAATTCCTAGGCGACTCCATGTCGTCTGGGGACGCCCCGGGTGACCTGTCGACCCGAAGCACCCTAAGATCTCTTCCCCCAAGGGACAAGATCTAGATTCCAGTAAGGAGAAGGAAGACGACCCTGTCGCCAGGTCGCGGACCGTTCGGACCAGAGCCGCGGACCGTCCGGTGTGACACAGGGAAGGCACCGCTCCTGCGCCCAGGTCGCGGACCGTCCGGCCTAGAGCCGCGGACCGTCCGCGCCGCCGTAGAGGGCACCGCCACGCGGTACACCACCTAGTGATTGGCGCCAAAAAAGACACCAACAATAATCCATAAGTGCAAACAAGCCGATTCATCCTCTGGTTTGCAAATCTGGCAACATAGTTGATAGCCCTCGCATCGATGTGCCTTCGTACTGCATAGCGTACTCTGACGAATCACACTGAAGATCATCAGACGTTTCTTTTTCTTTTTTGCTCTGACAGAACATTCAGACTTTCAGAGTCGTCAGTTAGACCTCAGCTTATCTTTCTGAATGTAGAATCGCTCATCTCTCGTCACGCAGCGCAGGTATAATGTAGGAGAGAACCAAGAACCCACAGTTTTATCATCTCACGCCCAGGCCAGGCCATGAGCTGTGATCAGACATGGATATCAACATCAGTCCTCACACTGACCAATACCACACCTGGTATGGTAAACAAGAGGCAAATTTGTGAGAGCGCGGGGACGCCACACGCCACTTCTTGTCTTCTATATAAACCCACGCTGTCATCGTTTGCGAACCACCGCGAGCTCTTGCAGCCTAACGGCCTTAGCTAATTTAAGAGAGATTAGTAAACAAACAGCAGACTTAAGAGCGAGCCTAGCTAGCGGCAGTACCATGAGGCGCCTCCAGTTCCTGGCCGCCGCCGCCGCCGCCATCTTCCTCCTCGCGCTTCCGCTGATGGCGACGGCCCAGCCGAAGCTGAGGCCGGACTACTACGCCGGCGTCTGCCCGAACCTCGAGAGCATTGTCCGCGGCGCCGTGCGGCAGTCCGTGGCGCTCTCGCCGCTCGCCGCCCCGGCCACGCTCCGGCTCTTCTTCCACGACTGCGCGGTCAGGGTACGTGCGTGCGATTATAATACGGATGATGCCGATGAGAGAACTGATGCCGTGCCGGTGCCACCACTCTCTTGTGAATTTAAGGGCTGCGACGCGTCGGTGATGCTCATCGACCCGGCCGGCGGCGACGAGTGGCGGAGCCCCGACGGCGTGATGCTGAAGCCGGAAGGGTTCAGCACGGTGATGAGCGCCAAGGCGGCGGTGGACAGCGACCCGCAGTGCCGGAACATGGTGTCCTGCGCCGACATCTTGGCCCTCGCCGCCAGGGACTCCGTGTTCCTGGTAACTACGCGAATTTGCTCGGTCGCTTTCGTTGTCGAGTTGATCGTGTGACCGTCTCTCTCGTGCCATCGTGCGTCGTACGGCCCGCAGAGCGGAGGGCCAGACTACGAAGTGGAGCTGGGCAGGTTCGACGGCAGGGTGTCGAGTGGTGGCAGCGTCGTGGTTCCTCATGGCACGTTCGACCTCGACCAGCTCAACGCCTTCTTCTCCAGCCTCGGTCTCTCCCAGACCGACATGATCGCACTGTCAGGTACGTGTCAACGCGCGCGTGTCCATATATAAATGCGTCAGCTAGTAGAACACGCCAAGAGCATGCATACCGCTGCTACTGCTACTGCGAACGAACACCTGAAGTGCAGGTGCAGCCGTGAAGCCATGCCCGTCGCTAACGGCCGTTCTTGCGCGTGGCATGCACCACTGCGTGCAACTGTGCAAGCAGGGGGTCACACGATCGGCGCGGCGTCGTGCGGCTCCTTCGCGTACCGGGTGGGCGCGGATCCGGCCATGGACCCGGCGCTCGCGCAGCAGGTCCTGGCGCGCTGCCCGGGGGGCGGGCCAGCCGGGTTCGCGTTCCTGGACGCCACGACGCCGCTGCGGTTCGACAACGAGTACTACCGGAACCTGCTCGGCGGGATGGGGATCCTGGCCTCCGACCAGGTGCTGTACGCCGACCCGAGGTCCCGCGGCGCCGTCGAGCGCTACGCCGCGGACCAGGCCGCCTTCTTCGGGGACTTTGCCGCGGCAATGACGAGGCTCGGCAGGGTCGGGGTCCGCACGGCGGCCGACGGCGAGATACGCCGCGACTGCAGGTTCCCCAACCCCAACTGATGGGTTCGCCGGCTGGCTGTGGCTTGGCTTGTGGTTGCGCACTTGCGCTTGCGCGACGGTTTTGTGTTGCTTCTATCTTCTGTGACGTCACCCGTGGACGTGGCGCGAGTGGGTGTCTGTGTTGCGTTGTTGACTTGAGTGGACGTGCAGAAGGCCGCGTGTCTTTTGGACCAGGAAGGCTCTGGGCCTGGTGGGCTGTGTCCTGTGTGGCTCCAAGATGGGTGTCATATCTGTTGTGAAGGGAAATGAAATGTAAAGATTGGTGGTTGGCCTATACTGGTGTTCCAGCTGCATTTGACTCGAGGGTTTGTTTAGTTCAGGCGTAGATTTTTTGAAAATCTGATTTTAGATGTAAATAAGTTATGATAAATTTACTGTGAGCTAATAATTATGAAAAAAACTAAAATTTGTTTGGTTGAAACAACTATCAACTATAAGTGACTCGAGGGTTTGTTTAATTTAGTTGTAGAGTTTTTTTGAAAATCTGATTTTAGATGTAAATAAGCTATGATAAACTTGCAGTGAGCCAATAATTATGAAAAAACTGAAATTTGTTTGGTTTAAACAACTATCAACTATAAGTTCTATAGGAGCATGACATCTTGTAACATGGATGACAAGAATTTAAAAATCTAGGGTAGAAGGTGATTCTGAATTGAACTATAGGAATCTTTTCCATGGAACAAACACACCTGCAAGTAGCGTCAAAATCAAAAACCTTGTCTAGTCCAACAAACATTTGGCCTATTCTCAGCTTCTATCTCCTCATTGCTAATGTCAATGAAGTACTTTATGTTTGCATCATCCCACACAACCTTATAAACCACACTTAAATAAAAAATGTTCACAAACATCAATACATTTGCCATGAATTAGGAAATAACATTTTCAATGACTTGTGCAACCATTTAGGTACTAGAACACTGATGCATTCTCAATAAAATTTACCCCATATTGTATTCTAACGCAATTTAGGTACCATTTGGATCATGAATGCAACAATTTACCTATATGGAACAAATCAAAAAATGAAAGAAAGCCATATTGTTGTGCTCCTACCATGGAGGGATGCCTAGGGAGGGGCGAACAACCAAGGAAGCCGATCAGGGGACGATCGGTCTAGAGAGGTGTTTGGGAGAACACCACAGTGCAACAATCTTCCTCGAGAGGGGGGTCACGCCTAGGGATGCTAATAAGGTTACTGTGTAGGACATTAGTTTGGAGAGTTGGATCTAGCACTATGATGGCCGACAAACAGTGGTGGGAGGGCCAGCGGCCAAAACATAACTTTTCTCCGGGTTTTGTTCGATCATGCTCGATGTGTGGGGAGAGATAGAAGAGGTGGAAAAGGGAGGAGGAATGTGAAATAACGGTCTAGTACCTCTTAACCGATGGCAAGTGGGTAATTTCTTTGACTTTGTTCGCAGCCAATGTTGAAAAACCAGGGGTCTTCCTACTTCGTGAGTTGAACTATGAAAAATCATCTACGGTGTGAAACATAGGGGTTGGGTGGGAGCATTTGAGTTTATCTTTCTACTTTTTTGAAACAGAAGCAGGTTCAAAAAGCATAATAAAATGCACCCTTATACACTTTGCAATGTATCCTTTGGTTTTGCATTCTAACACATGTTCAAAGGTTTCTAATTAAAATCAAAGGTAAAAGTATTTTAATAATAGTTTCAAAGAATGCATATCAACTTGCAAAAGTGAAAGTCGCCTAGAGGAGGGGGGTGAATAGACAAATTTGAAATTTATAAACTTTAAGCACAATCTACAAGTCGGGTTAGCGTTAGAAATAAAAGCGAGTCCGAAAGAGAGGGCGAAAACAAATCAACCAAAGAAATAGAGCGGATGACACGTGTTTTACCGAGGTTCGGTTCTTGCAAACCTACTCCCCGTTGAGGTGGTCACAAAGACAGGGTCTCTTTCAACCCCTTCCCTCTCTCAAACGGTTACCTAGACCGAGTGAGCTTTTCTCCTTAATCAACGGGTCACTTAGACCCCTTATAAGGACCACCATAACTTGGTGTCTCCTACTTGATTACAAGTTGCTTGAGAATAAGAATGGAGGAAGAAGAAAAGCGATCCAAGCGACAAGAACTCAAATGAACACAAATATCTCTCTCTCACTAGTCACTAATTGTTTGGAGTGATTCCGGACTTGGGAGAGGATTTGATCTCTTGTTTGTCTCTTAGAGTGAAGTATAGAGCTCTTGTATTGAATGCAATGGCTGAAAACTTGGATGCCTTGAAGTGTGGTGGTTGGGGGGTATTTGTAGCCCCAACCACCAAAGTGGCCGTTTGGGAGGCTGTCTGACGATGGGCGCACCGGACAGTCCGGTGCGCCAGCCACGTCCCCCAACCGTTAGGTTTTGACCGTTGGAGCTCTGACAGGTGGGACCACCGGACAGTCCGGTGGTGCACCGGACAGTCACTGTTCACTGTCCGGTGCGCCTTCTGGCGCCTGCTCTGACTCTGCGCGCACTGTTCGCGCACTGTAGCGCTTTTACAGGTTTCCGTTGGAGTCGACCGTTGCGCTGTAGCCGTTGCTCCGCTGGCACACCAGACAGTCCGATGAATTATAGTGGAGTGGCTTTTCCAGAAACCCGAAGGTGGCGAGTTTGAGTTGATCCACCGTGGTGCACCGGACAGTCCGGTGCGCCAGACCAGGGCAGCCTTCGGTTTCTTTTGCTCCTTTCTTTTTGAACCCTATCTTGGACTTTTTATTGGTTTGTGTTGAACCTTTGGCACCTGTAGAACTTATAATCTAGAGCAAACTAGTTAGTCCAATTATTTGTGTTGGGCAATTCAACCACCAAAATCATTTGGGAAAAGGTTTGACCCTATTTCCCTTTCAAAAAGGCAACTTTAAACTACATTCCGAAGATTCAATTTCTACTCGAGTTAATTGACCATCACTCCCATAGCAAATGAGTTCAGAACACTTGGGCATAGGGCAGATGTTGAAGAATTCTCACATAATCTCTTGTGGTGTCTCCTCTCTAAGATCAAGATCATTATCACCGTGATATCGAGAGAAGGATTGAAGGGCCATTCAGAAAATATACTAGAAACAAAGGGCATCTATCAAATGGATTACTGATGGGGATATTTGTTCAAGATTTTTTCATGCACATGCAACGATAAAGCATAGGCGAAACACAATCGCCTCACTCACTGATGATAATGGGACAAGTTTCTCGGAGCATGATCAAAAGGCAAATCTTCCGTGGAATGCTTTCAAAACTCGTCTGGGCACTTCTGATTTCTTGGAGAATGTTTTTGATCTGTCAAATCTTATAAATATGCAGGATGGTTTACAATGGTTGGATTCGCCATTCACCAAGCAAGAAATCGATAGCATTATTGCAACACTACCCTCACATAAATCCCCGGGTCCTTATGGCTTCAACACCAATTTTATCAAAAAATGCCGGCATATCATTTCTCAGGATTTCTACGATTTATGTGAGTAGTTTTATCAAGAAGATGTTTGTCTACGAAGCATAAATGGGTCCTTTATCGTTCTGGTTCCGAAGAAGGAAAATCCACAAATGGTGGGAGATTTTAGGCCAATTTCGCTCCTAAATAATAGTGTGAAAATTATCACAAAGCTTCTGGCCAATCGCCTGCAGACAATGATGACCTCTTTAGTTCACAAGAATCAATATGGATTCATACAAGGAAGAACCATTCAAGACTGCTTGGCCTGGGCCTATGAATATATTCATTTATGCCATACTTCAAAAAAAGAAATTATTGTGCTTAAGCTTGACTTTGAAAAAGCTTTTGATACATTGGAGCATGAACTTATCCTTTAGGTGTTGTTTCATAGAGGATTTGGACCTAAATGGCTTAGCTGGACTCGAAATATCCTTCAAACTGGCACGTCATCGGTTTTACTTAATGGAGTACCAGGGAAAACCTTTCATTGCAAGCGAGGGGTCAGGTAGGGAGATATGCTCTCAGCTTTGTTGTTTGTCTTGGCGGCAGATCTACTTCAGAGTATTATCAATAAAGCAAGGCACCAAAATTTGCTTCAGTTACCTTTGACTGAAAATTGTGGTCAAGATTTTCCGATTGTTCAATATGCTGATGACACACTACTGACAATGGAAGCCTGCCCAAAACAATTATTTTTTTCTAAAAGCAGTTCTCAATTCCTTTGCAACTTCAACGAGGCTCAGGGTGAATTACAATAAATCAAGTATGTATCCGATCAATGTTAGCCCAGAGAAAATGAAGATTCTTTCAAGAACGTTTAACTGTCAGATAGGATCAATGCCTTTCACTTACCTTGGACTTCCTCTGGGATTATCAAAACCCCGAATTCAACATTTTTACCCCTTATCCAAAGAATTGAAAAGAGACTGTCCTGTACCTCTACTTTCCTTTCTCAAGCTGGGAGATTGGAGTTGGTTAACTCGGTTTTCTCAGCTTTACCAACATTTCTTATGTGCACGCTTAAAATCCCTGTTTCTATAATCAAGCAGATAGACTCATATAGAAAGCATCGCCTTTGGAGAGGAAATGACGTGAACTCAAAAAAACCGCCGCTGGCTGCATGGAACATGATTACTCAGCCAAAAAGTAGTGGGGGTCTCGGGGTGGTCAGATTGGAGACCCACAATGAAGCGTTACTCCTGAAATATTTGCACAAGTTCTTCAACAATTATGACTTACCTTGGGTGAATCTCATCTGGAATAATTAATACAAGACAGGCAGACTTCCTAGTTGTAGAAGAATTGGATCCTTTTGGTGGAGAAGTTTACTAAGCCTTTTACAAAATTTCAAGGGAATGGCATCTCCAACCATCGGCAATGGAAGAACCGTCCTTTTCTGGGACGATCTGTGGAATAGGGGCATTCTAGCACAACAATATCCTGAACTATTCTCCTTTGCTTGCAACACTAAACTTTCTATCAAAGAGGCTAAACAAAAAGAACACCTTTTTCACATTTTTCAGCTACCCCTGTCTGAACAAGCTTATGAGCAATATCTGGAGTTAAATGAAGCCTGGGAGCAAATTACTATAATCAATTCAAAGGACAAATGGAAATATATTTGGGGTTCAGAGATTTTCACTAAAAAAGACTTACAAGCATCTTATGGGACATACCCAGGCTCATCACATCTACAAATCGCTATGAAAAAATAAATGTCAACCAAAGCATAAAGTTTTCTTCTGGTTATGGCTGAAAAACAGACTGAACACAAGGAATATGCTGAGGAGGAAAACATGACACTTGAGTCATACTCGTGCGAAAACTATATCTGGCAAAAAGAGGAAACACTCTACCATCTTTTCCTCAGATGTAACTTTGCCAAGGCCTGCTGGAATTCCATTGGTATGACGCCTCCCAAAATTACTAATCCCGAGGAGGCTTCGGCAAATCTCAAACAGCAACTCAACGTTCCCTTCTCTATGGAGATAGTTATCCTCATGACATGGAACATATGGAAGTGTTGAAATGTATGGTTATTTGAGAACAAAGACCCAACGGTGCAGCAATGCAAGCATGACTTCACAAAGGAATTACTTTTGGTCATCCACAGAGCGCGGGGAAGATACGATTCCTCCATTCCTAACTGGCTTCAGCAATGGCAGCCTTAATTAGATATTTCTTGTGTAATTTGCTCATTGTATTTTTATGAACTGTAATTTTCCAGTAATAATAAAAAATCTACAGTAGGGGTTCCCCTCCTGATCTTTCAAAAACCGAGACCATCACTCATGACACCTATGATTAAGAGGAGAGTGATGAGTAAGAGAAGGAGAATGAAAAGAAGAACAATGTTACATTCAAGGATAAATCATTAAGATTAAGAAGAGGAGTGAAGAGGAGAGTATTGTGTTCTTCTTCTTCCTTGTTTCCATGTTCTCCTTCATGTCCATTGCCCTTATACATGTCCAATGGGTCGGGCCGGGCTGGCCCGGTACGAGAGGCACCATTCCAAGCCCGGCACGGTTCACCCATCGTGCCGGGTCGGGCTGGCCCGTGGGCTGTTGGGGTTGCCCAGACCCGACACGCTAGCTATTAGATGGGCCGGGCCAGGCTTAAAGCACGGTAGGCCCATCAGTTCGTGCCGGGCCCGTGCTAGAAATACATAGATCACATAAAAACATCTTGAATACACATATAGAGAATCTTATACATAGATCACAATTCACATAAAAACATATTCAAAACATCACAGAACTCAGAACATCACAGAACATAAGATAAATAGGTAATATAAAATTTAATCGGAGCCTTAGTGCAATGCCGCCTCATTAAAAACCTTCCTAGGTAAAAACTCACACCTCGTGAGAAAACCCTAGGAAGGAAAAGAGTACAGCCAGCTCCTTATAAAGTTTATAGTCTAGTTCATAGTCCATGTTTATTACAAAACAACATACATTGATACAAAACCAAAAGAATTTCAAGCTTTTTCCTTCCTTCTTGATCCTTTCTTGATCCTTTCTCTTGCTCCCAGGTGATAATTAATGCTCATCATCGAGATACATAGCTTCAAAAGCTGCCTCAAGGTCCTTGGTTTCCTTCTCCGCAGTATGTTGCATTATCAAGCACAATAGCAAAGATTTTATTAGTAATTCCATAATCAAGAGCAACCATTTCAACACGCTCAGCAATGTTAAGACCTGTATGAGCTACCTCAATTGGTCTAAGACCGAGCAACCTCTTTTCTAAACACCAATCAGAGTTCACAAAATGAGCAACAACACTGATGTAATCCTCTTTTGCCTTTCCAAACCAAATGTCTGATGTAAGTGCAACAGATGAAACAGATTTGAGTACATTAATAAGTTGTTCAGCATGATTATTAAAAAGCCTAATCAAGTCTCTAGCAGTGCTTTGCCTAGAGGACTTAACAAACCGAGGATTATGAGCACGAGTAATGTATTCTTGAAATGCTCTAGATTCACCAAAACAAAGAGGTAGGTCTAGTCTAGCAATCATACGACAAAGCTCAGTTCTTGCAACAGATGGAGAGTACTGCCAATGCATAACAGATCCATCATCGTTAAACTTAAGCAGGGATTGAGATCTACCAGTTCTTTCTTAGCAGGGCAAAGTTCTATGTGGTGGATCAAATGTCCAGTTCTAGAAGTAGATTTAGCAGACAGTGTGTGCTTGCAGTGAAGGCAAATGGCGGAAATCCTTACCTCCTTACCTCCCTGCTTCTCAGTAACTTCCTCAAAATGCAACCAAACCTTGGAGGTCGGTCCCCTCCTCCTGGAGCACTTACCAGAGGCAAGCGCAGATGTGCTAGCATCGGTCGTCGTCGTTGGGCTGGTGGATCCGGTGCGTGTATCTGCCATGCCCGTTGTTCCAGCAGCGGCACCGGTGCCATCAACCTCAATGGCAGCAGCTGAACTGCTACCAAGGAGGAAACATCGGGCATCATCTTGCTCATTCTAAGCTTCAAGTAGCCGTTCCTCAACCTCTGCGGCTTTAACAAACTCGTCATCCATGGAATTATCATCCATGGACATTGGAACACCCACGCAGTCGGCGTCTCCGGCTCCCTCACGGTAAGCGCTGACCTAAGATATTCATCTAAAAACAATGTATACAAATGAGAGGGACACCAGATCTACCTACTATGGTTCAGTGAATCGAATTATTACCACCTTACCTGCACTACCGGAGCACCAGATCCACCGACTGTGTGGTTGGGACTTGGGAGCAGCGAGCTTTAGCAACACGACATACCAGATCCACACCGGTACCGGAAGGCGAGGCGAAGGGGATCCAGAATGGGACGCCTGAAAGTCGCCTAGAGGGGGGTGAATAGGGCGAATCTGAAATTTACAAACTTAAGCACAACTACAAGCCGGGGTTAGCGTTAGAAATAAAAACGAGTCCGAGAGAGAGGGCGAAAAACAAATCGTGAGCAAACAAAGAGTGAGACACGATGATTTGTTTTACCGAGTTTCGGTTCTTGCAAACCTACTCCCCGTTGAGATGGTCACAAAGACCGGGTCTCTTTCAACCCTTTCCCTCTCTTAAACGATCACTTAGACCGAGTGAGCTTCTCTTCTCAATCAAACGGGACACTAAGTCCCCGCAAGGACCACCACACAATTGGTGTCTCTTGCCTCGGTTACAATTGAGTTGATCACAAGAAAGAATGAAGAAGAAAAGAAGCAATCCAAGCGCAAGAGCTCAAATGAACACAAGTCACTCTCTCACTAGTCACTAATTGATTGGGAATGATCTTTGGACTTGGGAGAGGATTTGATCTCTTTGGTGTGTCTTGTATTGAATGCTATAGCTCTTGTAAGGTGTAGAAAGTCTGAAAACTTGGATTCCATGAATGGTGGGTGGTTGGGGGTATTTATAGCCCCAACCACCAAACTAGCCGTTTGGTGAAGGCTGCTGTCGCATGGCGCACCGGACAGTCCGGTGCGCCACCGGACACTGTCCGGTGCGCCTGCCACGTCACCCGACCGTTAGATTCTGACCATTGGAGCTTCTGTCTTCTGGGCCACCGGACAGTCCGGTGGTGCACCGGACAGGTCCTGTAGACTGTCCGGTGCGCCTTCTGGCACGTGCCTGACTTATGTGCGCACTGTAGCGCATTTAATGCAGTTGCAGGCGACCGTTGGCGCTGAAGTAGCCGTTGCTCCGCTGGCACACCGGACAGTCCGGTGTGCCACCGGACACTGTCCGGTGAATTATAGCGGAGTGGCTCCCAGAATTCCCGAAGGTGAGCAGTTCGGAGTTGCAGTCCCTGGTGCACCGGACAGTCCGGTGCGCCAGACCAGGACACACTTCGGCTGACTTTTGCTCTCTATATTTGAATCCTTTCTCGGTCTTTTTATTGGTTTGTTGTGAACCTTCGGCACCTGTAGAACTCATAATCTAGAGCAAACTAGTTAGTCCAATTATTTGTGTTGGGCAATTCAACCACCAAAATTAACTAGGAAAATGTGTAAGCCTATTTCCCTTTCAATCTCCCCGTTTTTGGTGATTGATGCCAACACAAACCAAAGCAAATATAGAAGTGCAT
The DNA here is from genome assembly GCF_902167145.1 of Zea mays. Lineage (NCBI taxonomy): Eukaryota > Viridiplantae > Streptophyta > Magnoliopsida > Poales > Poaceae > Zea > Zea mays. The sequence continues at coordinate 54,938,113 of NC_050100.1, read as the reverse complement.
AATTGAACTAGTTTGCATAATGTAAGTGCAAAGGTTACTTAGAATTGAACCAATATCTTTTCATAAGATGTGCATGGATTGATTTCTTCATTTTTAATATTTTGGACCACGCTTGCACCACATGTTTTGTTTTTGCAAGTTCTTTTGTAAATTCTTTTCAAAGTCCTGCAAATGATCAAAGGTAAATGAGTAGGATTTTGAGAAGCATTTTCAAGATTTGAAAATTTTCTCCCCTTGTTTCAAATGCTTTTTCCTTTGACTAAACAAAACTCCCCCTTAATAAAATCCTCCTCTTAGTGTTCAAGAGGGTTTGAGATATTAGTTTTGAAAGGGTTGTAATAATTTGAAATTATATAAAAAATAAGGATACTAATTGGAAAATCACCATTTGAAAAATCTTTTCTTAACACAACTTTGAATTTTGAAATTGGTGGTGGTGCGGTCCTTTTGCTTTGGGCTAATACTTTCTCCCCCTTTGGCATAAATCGCCAAAAACGGATACTTGAGTGAAATATAAGCCCTTATTACTTTTTCTCCTTATGGTAAAAAACATATGAGTGAAGATTATACCAAAGTAGGAGAGTGGCGTGAAGTGACGGCGAAGGATAGAGTGGAGTGGAAGCCGTTGTCTTCGCCGAAGACTCCTTTTCCCTTTCAATCTATGACTTAGTTTGAAATACACTTGAAAACTCATTAGTCATAGCACATGAAAGAGATATGATCAAAGGTATATTAATGAGCTATGTGTGCAAAGCATCAAAACAAATTTCTAGAATCAAGAATATTTAGCTCATGCCTAAGTTTGGTAAATGTTTGTTCATCTAATGGCTTGGTAAAGATATCGGCTAATTGTTCTTTGGTGTTAATATATGAAATCTCGATATCCCCTTTCGTTGGTGATCCCTTAAGAAATGATACCGAATGACTATGTGTTTGGTGCGGCTATGCTCAACGGGATTATCCGCCATGCGGATTGCACTCTCATTATCACATAGAAGAGGAACTTTGGTTAATTTGTAACCATAGTCCCTAAGGGTTTGCCTCATCCAAAGCAATTGCGCGCAACAATGGCCTGTGGCAATATACTCGGCTTCGGTTGTAGAAAGAGCTACGGAATTTTGCTTCTTTGAAGCCCAAGACACCAGAGACCTTCCCAAGAACTGGCAAGTCCTCGATGTGCTCTTTCTATTAATTTTACACCCTGCCCAATCAGCATCGAAATAACCAATTAAATCAAATGTGGATCCCCTGGGGTACCAAAGGCCAAACTTAGAAGTATAAACTAAATATCTCAAGATTCGTTTTTCGGCCCTAAGGTGAACTTCCTTAGGATCGGCTTGGAATCTTGCACATATGTATACGGAAAGCATAATGTCCGGTCGAGATGCACATAAGTAGTGTAAGGAACCTATCATCGACCGGTATACCTTTTGATCTATGGATTTACCTCCCGTGTCGAGGTCGAGATGCCCATTGGTTCCCATGGGTGTCTTGATGGGCTTGGCATCCTTCATCCCAAACTTGTTGAGTATATCTTGAATGTACTTCGTTTGGCTAATGAAGGTGCCCTCTTGGAGTTGCTTCACTTGAAATCCTAAGAAGTACTTTAACTCCCCCATCATAGACATCTCAAATTTTTGTGTCATGATCCTACTAAACTCTTCACATGTAGATTCGTTAGTAGACCCAAAAATGATATCATCAACATAAATTTGGCATACAAACAAATCATTTTCAAGTGTTTTGGTAAAGAGTGTAGGATCGGCCTTTCCGACTTTGAAACCATTAGTGATAAGAAAATCTCTTAGGCATTCATACCATGCTCTTGGGGCTTGTTTGAGCCCATAAAGCGCCTTAGAGAGTTTGTAAACATGGTTAGGGTACTCACTATCTTCAAAGCCGAGAGGTTGCTCAACATAGACCTCTTCCTTGATTGGTCCATTGAGGAAGACACTTTTCACGTCCATTTGATAAAGCTTAAAGCCATGGTAAGTAGCATAGGCAAGTAAAATGCGAATTGACTCAAGCCTAGCTACGGGTGCATAGGTTTCACCGAAATCCAAACCTTCGACTTGTGAATATCCCTTGGCCACAAGTCGGGCTTTGTTCCTTGTCACCACACCATGCTCATCTTGCTTGTTGCGGAAGACCCACTTGGTTCCTACAAAATTTTGATTAGGACGTGGAACTAAATGCCATACCTCATTCCTAGTGAAGTTGTTGAGCTCCTCTTGCATCGCCACCACCCAATCCGAATCTTGAAGTGCTTCCTCTACCTTATGTGGCTCAATAGAGGAAACAAAAGAGTAATGTTCACAAAAATGAGCAACACGAGATCGAGTAGTTACCCCCTTTTGAATATCACCGAGGATGGTGTTCACGGGGTGATCTCGTTGAATTGCTCGGTGGACTCTTGGGTGTGGCGGTCTTTGATCTTGTTCATCTTCCTTGTCTTGATCATGGGCATCTCCCCCTTGATCATTGCCCTCCTCTTGAGGTGGCTCATCTTCTTGATCTTCTCCTTCAACATCTTGAGCATCATCCTCATCTTGAGTTGGTGGAGATGCTTGCATGGAGGAAGATGGTTGATCTTGTGCTTGTGGAGGCTCTTCGGATTCCTTAGGACACACATCCCCAATGGACATGTTCCTTAGCGCGACGCACGGGGCCTCTTCATCATCTAGCTCATCAAGATCAACTTGCTCTACTTGAGAGCCGTTAGTCTCATCAAACACAATGTCACAAGGAACTTCAACTAGTCCAGTGGAATTGTTAAAGACTCTATATGCCCTTGTGTTTGAATCATATCCTAGTAAAAAGCCTTCTACAGCCTTAGGAGCAAATTTAGATTTTCTACCTCTTTTAAGAAGAATAAAGCATTTGCTACCAAAGACTCTAAAATATGAAACATTTGGCTTTTTATCAGTTAGGAGTTCGTATGATGTCTTCTTGAGGATTCGGTGTAGATATAATCGGTTGATGGCGTAGCAGGCGGTGTTGACCGCCCCGGCCCAAAACCGATCCAAAGTCTTGTATTCATCAAGCATGGTTCTTGCCATGTCTAATAGAGTTTGATTCTTCCTCTCCACTACACCATTTTGTTGTGGCGTGTAGGGAGAAGAGAACTCATGCTTGATGCCCTCCTCCTCAAGGAAGCCTTCGATTTGTGAGTTCATGAACTCCGTCCCGTTATCGCTTCTAATCTTTTTGATCCTTAAGCCGAACTCATTTTAAGCCCGTCTCAAGAATCCCTTTAAGGTCTCTTGGGTATGAGATTTTTCCTGCAAAAAGAACACCCAAGTGAAGCGAGAATAGTCATCCACAATAACTAGGCAGTACTTACTCCCGCCGATGCTTATGTAAGCTATCGGGCCGAATAGGTCCATGTGTAGGAGCTCGAGTGGCCTGTCAGTCGTCATGATGTTCTTGTGTGGATGATGAACGCCGACTTGTTTCCCTGCCTGACATGCGCTACAAACCCTGTTTTTCTCAAAATGAACATTTGTTAGTCCCAAAATGTGTTCTCCCTTTAGAAGCTTGTGAAGATTCTTCATTCCAACATGTGCTAGTCGGCGATGCCAGAGCCAGCCCATGTTAGTCTTAGCAATTAAGCAAGTGTCGAGTTCAGCTCTATCAAAATCTACTAAGTATAGCTGACCCTCTAACACTCCCTTAAATGCTACTGAATCATCACTTCTTCTAAAGACAGTAACACCTACATCAGTAAAAAGACAGTTGTAGCCCATTTTGCATAATTGAGAAATGGAAAGCAAATTGTAATCTAAAGGATCTACAAGAAAAACATTGGAAATGGAATGGTCAGGAGATATAGCAATTTTACCCAATCCTTTGACCAACCCTTGGTTTCCATCCCCGAATGTGATAGCTCGTTGGGGATCTTGGTTTTTCTCGTAGGAGGAGAACATCTTCTTCTCCCCTGTCATTTGGTTTGTGCACCCACTGTCGATGATCCAACTTGAGCCCCGGATGCATAAACCTACAAAACAAATTTAGTTCTTGATTTTAGGTACCCAAACGGTTTTGGGTCCTTTGACATTAGATACAAGAACTTTGGGTACCCAAACACAAGTCTTTGACCCCTTGTGTTTGCCCCCAACATATTTGGCAACTACTTTGCCGGATTTGTTAGTCAAAACATAAGATGCATCAAAAGTCTTAAATGAAATGTTAGGTTCATTTGATGCAATAGGAGTTATCCTTTTAGGCAATTTAGCACGGGTTGATTGCCTAGAACTGGATGCCTCACTCTTATACATAAATGCATGATTAGAACCAGAGTGAGACTTCCTAGAGTGAATTCTCCTAATCTTGTGCTCGGGATAACCGTCAGGGTACAAAATGTAACCCTCGTTATCCTGAGGCATGGGAGCCTTGCCCTTAACAAAGTTAGACAATCTTTTAGGAGGGGCATTAAGTTTGACATTGCCTCCCTGTTGGAAGCCAATGCCATCCTTGATGCCAGAGCGTCTCCCACTATAAAGCATGCTACGAGCAAATTTAAATTTTTCATTTTCTAATTCATGCTCGGCAATTTTAGCATCCAACTTTGCTATATGATCATTTTGTTGTTTAATCATAGCCATGTGATCATGAATAGCATCAATGTTAACATCTCTACATCTAGTGCAAATTGTAACATGCTCAACAGTAGATGTAGAGGGTTTGCAAGATTTTAGTTCAACAATCTTAGCATGTAAAATGTCATTTTCACTTCTAAGATTGGAAATGGAAGCATTGCAAACATCTAAGTCTTTAGCCTTAGCAATCAATTTTTTATTTTCAATCCTAAGGCTAGCAAGAGAAGCATTCAGTTTTTCAATCTTAGCAAGTAAACTAGCATTATCATCTCTAAGATTGGAAATTGAATCATCACATACATTTGAATCAACCTTAGCAATTAATCTAGCATTCTCATTTCTAAGGTTGACAATAACATCATGGCAGGTGCTTAGCTCACTAGATAATTTTTCACATTTCTCTACCTCTAGAGCATAAGCATTTTTAACCTTAACATGCTTCTTGTTTTCCTTAATTAGGAAGTCCTCTTGGGTGTCCAAGATTCATCCTTCTCATGAATAACACTAATTAGCTCATTTAATTTTTCCTTTTGTTGCATGTTTAGGCTGGCAAAAAGGGTGAGCAAGTTATCCTCCTCATCACTAGAATTATCTTCATCACTAGAGGATGCATATTTAGTGGAGGATCTTGATTTTACCTTCTTCCTTTTGCCATCCTTTGCCATGAGGCACTTGTGGCCGACGTTGGGGAAGAGGAGCCCTTTGGTGACGGCGATGTTGGCGGCGTCCTCATCGGAGGAGGAGTCGGTGGAGCTCTCGTCGGAGTTCCACTCGCGGCGCACATGGGCATCACCGCCCTTCTTCTTGTAGTACCTCTTCTTTTCCCTCCTCTTTCCCTTCTTGTCGTCGCCCCTGTCACTATCACTTGATAATGGACATTTTGCAATAAAATGACCGGGCTTACCACACTTGTAGCACACTTTCTTGGAGCGGGACTTGTAGTCCTTCCCCCTCCTTTGCTTGAGGATTTGGCGGAAGCTCTTGATGATTAGTGCCATCTCCTCATTGTCGAGCTTGGAGGCGTCGATTGGAAGTCTACTTGATGTAGACTCTTGCTTCTTCTCCTCCGTCGCTTTGAATGCGACCGGTTGTGCCTCGAGCGTGGAGGAGTCGCCTTGCTCGATGATTTTCTTTGAGCCTTTGATCATCAACTCAAAGCTCACGAATTTACCTATAACTTCCTCGGGAGACATAAGCTTATATCTAGGATCACCACGAATTAATTGTACTTGAGTAGGATTAAGAAATACTAGTGATCTTAGAATAACCTTGACCATTTCATGGTCATCCCATTTGGAGCTCCCGAGGTTGCGCACTTGGTTGACCAAGGTCTTTAGCCGGTTGTACATGGCTTGAGGGTCCTCGCCTTGGTTGAGCCTGAATCGACCGAGCTCCCCCTCGATTGTCTCTCACTTGGTGATTTTGGTCACCTCATCTCCTTCGTGCGCGGTCTTGAGCACGTCCCAAATCTCCTTGGCGCTTTTCAACCCTTGCACCTTATTATACTCCTCTCTACTTAGAGAGGTGAGGAGTATAGTGGTGGCCTGTGAGTTGAAGTGCTCGATTTGGGCCACCTCGTCCTCATCGTAATCTTCATCCCCTACGGATGGTACCTGTACACCAAACTCAACAACATCCCATATACTTTTGTGGAGTGAGCTTAGGTGATATCTCATCATATCACTCCACCTAGAATAATCTTCACCGTCAAACATCGGTGGTTTGCCTAATGGGACGGAAAGTAATGGAGTAATGTTTTGGAATGCGAGGGTAGCGTAGGGGGATCTTACTATACTTCTTGCACTCTTGGCGCTTAGAAGTGACGGACGCGGCGTCGGATCCGGATGTAGAGGGCGATGAAGAGTCGGTCTCGTAGTAGACCACTTTCTTCATTTTCTTCTTCTTCTCGCCACTCTTGTGCGATCGAATGCGTGAAGGGGATCCATCCTTCTTGTTGTTGGCGGACTCCCTTGATGGAGCCATCCCGTGGCTTGTAGCGGTCTTCTCACCACCGATCACCATCTTCTTGGCGTGATCTCCCGACATCACTTCGAGCGGTTAAGCTCTAATGAAGCACCGGGCTTTGATACCAATTGAAAGTCACCTAGAGGGGGGTGAATAGGGCGAATTTGAAATTTACAAACTTAAGCACAACTATAAGTCGGGGTTAGCGTTAGAAATAAAAACGAGTCCGAGAGAGAGGGCGAAAAACAAATCGTGAGCAAACAAAGAGTGAGACACGATGATTTGTTTTACCGATGTTCGGTTCTTGCAAACCTACTCCCAGTTGAGATGGTCACAAAGGCCGGGTCTCTTTCAACCCTTTCCCTCTCTCAAACGATCACTTAGACCGAGTGGGCTTCTCTTCTCAATCAAACGGGACACTAAGTCCCCGCAAGGACCACCACACAATTGGTGTCTCTTGCCTCGGTTACAATTGAGTTGATCACAAGAAAGAATGAAGAAGAAAAGAAGCAATTCAAGCGCAAGAGCTCAAATGAACACAAGTCACTCTCTCACTAGTCACTAATTGATTGGGAATGATCTTTGGACTTGGGAGAGGATTTGATCTCTTTGGTGTGTCTTGTATTGAATGCTATAGCTCTTGTAAGGTGTAGAAAGTCTGAAAACTTGGATTCCATGAATGGTGGGTGGTTGGGGGTATTTATAGCCCCAACCACCAAACTAGCCGTTTGGTGAAGGCTGCTGTCGCATGGCGCACCGGACAGTCCGGTGCGCCTGCCACGTCACCCGCCCGTTGGATTCTGACCGTTGGAGCTTCTGTCTTCTGGGCCACCGGACAGTCCGGTGGTGCACCAGACAGGTCCTGTAGACTGTCCGGTGCGCCTTCTGGTGCGTGCCTGACTTCTGTGCGCACTGTAGCGCATTTAATGCGGTTGCAGACGACCATTGGCGCTGAAGTAGCCGTTGCTCCGCTGGCACACCAGACAGTCCGGTGCGCCACCGGACACTGTCCGGTGCAACACCGGACAGTCCGGTGAATTATAGCGGAGTGGCTCCCAGAATTCCCGAAGGTGAGCAGTTCGGAGTTGGAGTCCCTGGTGCACCAGACACTGTCCGGTGGCACACCGGACAGTCCGTTGCGCCAGACCAGGACACACTTCGGCTGACTTTTGCTCTCTATATTTGAATCCTTTCTCGGTCTTTTTATTGGTTTGTTGTAAACCTTTGGCACCTGTAGAACTCATAATCTAGAGCAAACTAGTTAGTCCAATTATTTGTGTTGGGCAATTCAACCACCAAAATTAACTAGGAAAAGGTGTAAGCCTATTTCTCTTTCAACGCCGGTACCGGAAGACGAGGGGAGCGGGAGGGAGGGAGACGAGGTGTGTGAAATACCTGAGGCGGTGAGGCCCGTTGGAGCAGAGACGCGGCGATGGAGATGGAGCAGAGACCGGAAGACGAAGGGAGCCGGGAGGGAGACGAGGTGGGTGAAATACCTGAGGGCTGAGGCCAGCCCGTGGAGCAGCGAGCCAGCGACACGGCGTCGGCGATGGAGCAGAGACCGAAAGACGAGGGGAGCCGGGAGGGAGACGAGGTGGGTCGTGGGTGAAATACCTGAGGCCCGTGGAGCAGAGACGCGGCGATGGAGCAGAGACCGGAAGCCGAGGGGAACCGGGAGGGAGACACGCCGATGGAGCAGAGACCAGACGACGGCGATGGAGCAGAGACCAGGCGGCGACGATGTAATCTAGGGTTTTCTGAAATCACCGTGAGCGCCAGGCAGCCAGCCGCCAGGCGGTTTCTAGAATCGTCGTAGCCCGTCGTAAGCCGTAAGGGTTTTCTGGAATCGCCGTGAGCCAACGTCTAGGTTTTCTCCCACTCGAGTCGTGCCCGAGTCGGGCCTGCCCGTTTAACGGGCCCGTGCTTGTGCCAGCACCGTGGGCCGTCCTATTGGCCCAAGCACGACACGGGGTGTGTGCCGGGCTGGCACGAACATTGTCGTGCCGGGCCGGGTTTGGATCGTGCCGACGCGTGCCGGGCCTCGTGCCGCCCAACGGGCTGGCCCAATATGGACATGTATAATTGCCCTATCGCGCTAGAGCCAACCTTCATCTACCGGGAGTGCATGAGAGGATATGTGGACCCTACATATGAGTCCCACATCTCAATCTATGTTAAGACAGAGTTAGCAAGTTACATTGTCATGTCAATTGAGAAATAGCTCAGAATCTGCTTGGGCTCCAATGGCACCCGAACACAAGTTTAAGGACATGGACATAATAATGAGCTGGAAACCAGGATGACATCCGACGCCAAGTTTAAGGACTTTAAAATAATGTGTTGCGAGTAATATGACCGAAATATCATTCATGCCAAATTTAAGGATATCTCATAAATTTTACTACCACGAATAATGCTTCACGCGTGTGAAAAATCACTGGCCAGGCAAAAACACATGACAACATCAATTTGAGCACCGGACGGAGCCGTGCCATGCAACCTTGTTCAGACATCGGAGCAACTTGAGCTAGAGAACAAAGGAGCGCCCGAAAGATCTCTCCCGGCTCCCCTCCAGAAGCTTTCACCATCCACTCCAATTCGGCCAAGTGGCGTCTTCGCCATCTCAGGATAAGCCCTCCTTTCCTACCACTACCACCGGCACCGCCGCCTCTTGTTTCTCTTCCTCTTCCTACTCGGCAATCACCACACGAGAGAAGAGAAGCTAGCGTTCAACAGAGGAAGAAGCGAGAGAGCTGACAAGAATCGACTGCCATCAATGGCTCTGGCGCCGGCGCCTCTCCAGTGCTTCCTCACGAGCAGCAGACCGGCCGTATGCACGGCGACGCCGCCCAATAAGCGCGCGAGGAGGCCGTCGAGGATCTCGTGCAGGGCGTCCGGCGATGACAAGGACAAGGTCCCGTCGTCGGGAGGGAGCGATCTTGGGGTCAAGCAGCTCGGGAAGCTGGCCATGGTCGCGCTGGCCGCCGGCGTGCTGGTGCTCGGCCCCGTCGACGGTGCCGTGGCGGCCAAGTCCGGCGGCAGGGTCGGCGGGCAGGCGTTCCGGTCCGCGCCCCGGTCGTCCGGCCCTCGGATCAACAACTCCAGGTAACCTTTAGCGCCTTCTAGCTTGATTTGAATCGGCGTGTAATCTGTTATCTGTCTGAACTGAATATAAGTAGATAGATCACTTTCGTCAAGGTTCAGTTCTACATGTCGGCATGCATGTAGCCGTGTGTTCAGTTCAAAGCTCAGACTTAGAATAGATGACGTCGTCTTCATTCCTCTCACCGATTACGGGCTCTGGATGTCTGTGAACTGTTGTGAAGCTATAGATAGATTTCGTTCGTCCTTCTTGTGGCAACCTTCATGGATGCACATGATGCTGCGTCTGTCTGTCTGTCTGCTGAATGCGAAACGTTATCTTGTTTGTGTGGTGCGCATGCCGCAGGACCAACATCTACATCAACCCGCCGGTGGCGCCGCCGCTGGGCGGATACGGGTACGGGAGCCCGTTCTTCGGCGGCTACGGCTACGGCTGGTCGCCGTTCAGCTTCTTCGCCCCCGGGCCGAGCGTCGCCGTCGGGGTCGGCGGCGGCTTCGACACGCTCGTCCTCTTCTTGGTGCTGGGCGCCGTCGTCGGAGCTGTCAGGCGGTTCCTCAACAGGAACAACGACGATTACGACGACTACTGATTATCAGTGCCAGGCTCCTGCTACGTACTTCACCTTCGTGTGTAATATATATATGACGAAATTTTTCCCGTGCGGAATTCTAGGAACGGAGTGTACTGACGATGCATCAGGAGATGTATGTAATAATTTTGTCCACAGTGAAATGTAATGAGCATAGCGTCTATAGTTAGGGTCAGTTGCAAACAGCCAAATACTGCATAACATCGATCGAGCCACCGACTACAAAGTGCATGATGAAAATACTTGCATTGCTGCTTGTTCGAACCCAAAAATGACCGTGCGGACGGTCCGGACCGTCCGCGGTGGTGGCGCGGACGGTCCGCGCGTGCGCAGAGTCAGTTAGGGTTCCTAGTTTCTCGCGGGATTTGTTACCTAAAACCGCGGGATTAACTCGGAAATCAGTTGGAAGCGGATCCAGACCTCCCCCTTTATATAGATGAAGGGCTACGGCCGATTAAAACCCCCAACAATCGAACAAATCAAGTCTATTACTCGTTTTTACCTTATGCATTAGGAGTAGTTCTAGTCTAGTTCTAGTTTAGCCCTAGTTTAGTATTCCAATCCTCAAATTCTCCGCCTCTCCTCGACTCTACGTCGATTAGAGGAGTCTAGGTCGGCCTGCCCGAGCCTAGACAACTCCTAGGATCTCTCCTCCCCGACGGGGTCCCTCCCGGGAGCGAGATCCAGGCGCCGTCGGCGATCTACCGCCGCCCCTGCGCACGCGCGGACCGTCCGGCCCTAGGGCGCGGACCGTCCGGCCGTCAGGCAGGGAACCCGAGCTCCTGCACCAGGTCGCGGACCGTCCGGCCCTGTGCCGCGGACCGTCCGCGTCTGACCAGAGAGCGCCGCCGCCTCGCACCAGGCCGCGGACCGTCCGGCCCCTGCGCGCGGACCGTCCGCCCCTGTGCAGAGGGCACCGCCGCCGGTTCTTCTTGAGTGATTGGCGCTCCGAAAAAGCGTCAACATACTTTTGGCGACTCCGCTGGGGACTAGGTGTCTAGATCTGCTAAAAATCGGCTCATAAATGGCCGGTTCTAAGGATCACACCAAGATCTCCACTACCAACATCATCAAGCCGGCCATGGAGGCGCTCCCGGCTGATGACCAAAGGCCCTTTGAAGACCTCGTAATGCACGATGAGAAGGAGGTAATGCGGCAATGGAACGAACAACGCGACAAGGAAGAGGCGGAACTGCTGCATAAACTCTCCGAACGGCGCAAGGAGGCGGCGGACAAGTATTTGTCACACTTCACGGTGGATCGCCACCAGAAGATCGTCCGTCAAGGGGAGATCGATATGGAATCTCTCCTACCTCCACTGCAGGGTCCCGCTGTAAGTACTCCAGATCTATCTCTTACGACTTTCATGGATCAACGAGGAGATCAGTTAAAGCGATATGTAGATGAATCTATTAAAATGCATTTACGTGCATACGAGAAATCAGCTGCTCCTAATTTTCCATCGCGAGAGTCTAATACAGTGCCACCCACGTCAAACACATCGGCTATAAACGGGTCACCTTTGACCCAGCCATCATATGGTATGCCGATGCACGCTTTCGTGTCACCATCACAGCCGCAACCACTAGGCACGCGGCAGGTACTGGACGCGACCGGACCGTCCGAGCATCATCTCAGACAGTCCGGTTATACCGCGGACCGTCCGGCGTATTTCGCCGGACCGTCCGACCAGATGCAGGCCCGCACACAAAACACTCAGGTCGCACCGTACATGGCCGGACCATCAGGGTACAACCCTGAACACTTCGGCCCCATCACGGACCGTCCGGTGCATCACGCCGGACCGTCCGGATATGTTGCGGACCGTCCGCCATCTTACATCGGACCGTTCGGATATGGCATGAACCGGCCGACGTATTACGCTGGACCATCCGACTCTACACGAGTCCATGCGCAGACTGCCCAAGTCACGCCATATATGGCCGATCCATCCGGGCACAGCCCTGGACCATTCGGCCCGATCGCAGACCGTCCAGTTCTTTACGACAGACGGTCTGGGTACGAGACTACCCACGTAGCACCATATACGGTTGGACAATCCGGATATACCTTCAGACCATTTGGCCAGGTCGCGGACCATTCGGCCTCTTACGCCGGACCGTCCGGATATGCATACGCAGAGCCGAGAGCTGCGCAATACGCACAGTTCCCACATTCATCGCAGCAACATTATGGTGCCCCACCAGCAACACATTATAATCATGCCATACCACCTCATGGACATAGGGATGAATACTATTCGGCCACAAGAGAGCCTGAGGGGTATAGGGCAGGAGCTGGTGACATTAATAGGACACCTAACACACACCTCAAACATACCTGGGAGGAAAGCCGACAGAGTAATGTCAGGCAACCTGAAATCTCCACCCACAAACTCAATGGATGGTCGCCAGACATGGAAGAGAGGGTCAGAGACGAGGTAGCCGGGATGTTCAGGGACAAACTCGGTGTTAGTGTGTCAGGTACAGGGCAATCGTATCGGAAGCCTTATAGCCACCGATTCGACACCGTGCCATACCCACAAGGAACTAGAATACCAGACTTCTCTAAGTTTTCTGGTGAAAGTGGGAAAAGCACACACGAACATATAAGCCAATTCATAGCACACTTGGGAGAATTGGCTGATGGGGAAGCCTACCGCGTTCGTTTATTCTCGTTGTCCCTTACTGATACTGCATTTGCATGGTACGCTGCTTTGCCACCAAATTCTATTAACTCTTGGGAAGAATTAGAGCAGAAATTTCATGAGCACTTCTTCTCAGGAGAACATGAGTTAGAATTGGCTGACTTAGCTTCAGTCCGACAGGGGCCTGAAGAATCAGTTAATGACTATATCCAGAGATTCCGGGACACTAGAAACCGATGCTTTCAGATTCATGTCGCGGAAAAACAACTAACAGGGCTAGCTTTCAATGGGTTGCGACCCTACTTAAAAGAAAAATTAGATGGCACTCAATTCTTTTCGCTAGTGCACTTGCACCAGCGGGCTATGACATGTGAAAGCCGAAGTAAGGAAACATCAAAATCGGCTAGCCATAAGATGCATCTAGTGGGATACGATAACTCGGACGATGAATCCACGGATGTATACACCGCCGAACTGGTTTGGCCAGGGCAGGCTAAACCTTCACCATGTTCTGCTTTACAGTCGAATCGAAAGAATCGACAAGAAGAAGTTAAGTTTACGTTTAATGTTGCCAAATGCGATAAAATATTTGACGAGTTACTGAAAAACGGCAACATTAAATTAACTCATACTATTCCTCCTCCTGATGAATTAAAGAGGCGTGCTTATTGTAAGTGGCATAATTCCTTTTCTCATGCCACCAATGATTGTAATGTTTTTCGTCGACAGATACAATCGGCCATAAATGAGGGTCGATTGGCTTTTCAGGAGATGCAAGTAGACACACAACCCTTTTCTGTTAATACAATAGAACTCACATGCAAAAAGGTCTTGGTTCGGCCCGAAATGGCCGATAAAGGCAAAGGCAAGGGTATCGTCATTGGCGATCCCCGCATGTCAGATATATCACAAAAGGAGATTGCTCGAAAGGCTTCGGACGAGAAGGCTAAAAAGTCCGAAGACACTGGGGGGCAGGCACAGTTAATGAACCAAACACATCAGCCTAGCCCGAACATCGTAGATGGTCCGGCACCTACGTGCGGACGATCCGGTGTTCAGACAAACGGTCCGGCTAACTCAGCCGGACAGTCCCCCTATGACCAAAGGCGTCAACCTCTACATAAAGCAAGAAAAAAGACGCAAGGTCAAAGCACATATAATCGGCTGATCAAAGCCGATCCTACTTTTGATCAGTTGCTCTCCAAAAATGCTAGCAAAAAGACTGTTCCACGTGATCGGTCAACAAAGAAACCCTGGCCACCTGCTAAAACAAAACGGTTAAACAAAACGGCCCAAAAGGCGACACAACAAGCATCGCCTATTCATTCTATGAGACCCGGGTACTTTCCACCTATTTACTCATCGTCGGTATATTATCCTGTTCAAACATGGAATGGCACGATGATGAATCCATGGTACATGTATAATCCCTTCGTCTATCCAGACTGGGGGGGGCACCTCCATTCTATTCCTTTTGATCCATTGATCAAATGGTCATGGCCGAGAAAGATAGAATCCGAAACGGCCTTTATATTGGTGCTTTATTGAATAATCTCCATATCGAAAAGCCGGTGACTTACATCAGGTTTAGTTCATATGCTTTTGGTTCGTCAACCTTCACCAAAAGGCAGGGGGGCATATGTTCGAACCCAAAAATGACCGTGCGGACGGTCCGGCCCGGAGGCCGGACGGTCCGCGGTCCGGACCGTCCGCGGTGGTGGCGCGGACGGTCCGCGCGTGCGCAGAGTCAGTTAGGGTTCCTAGTTTCTCGCGGGATTTGTTACCTAAAACCACGGGATTAACTCGGAAATCAGTTGGAAGCGGATCCAGACCTCCCCCTTTATATAGATGAAGGGCTACGGCCGATTAAAACCCCCAACAATCGAACAAATCAAGTCTATTACTCGTTTTTACCTTATGCATTAGGAGTAGTTCTAGTCTAGTTCTAGTTTAGCCCTAGTTTAGTATTCCAATCCTCAAATTCTCCGCCTCTCCTCGACTCTACGTCGATTAGAGGAGTCTAGGTCGGCCTGCCCGAGCCTAGACAACTCCTAGGATCTCTCCTCCCCGACGGGGTCCCTCCCGGGAGCGAGATCCAGGCGCCGTCGGCGATCTACCGCCGCCCCGGCGCACGCGCGGACCGTCCGGCCCTAGGGCGCGGACCGTCCGGCCGTCAGGCAGGGAACCCGAGCTCCTGCACCAGGTCGCGGACCGTCCGGCCCTGTGCCGCGGACCGTCCGCGTCTGACCAGAGAGCGCCGCCGCCTCGCACCAGGCCGCGGACCGTCCGGCCCCTGCGCGCGGACCGTCCGCCCCTGTGCAGAGGGCACCGCCGCCGGTTCTTCTTGAGTGATTGGCGCTCCGAAAAAGCGTCAACACTGCTATTGCATAGCTTGACAAATTGTTAGACACAAATATACATTTTCGGCATAGTACATCACAGTGCGTCAGGCTGCTCAACGCTAGCCTCATTTCTACAACCTTTAATAGCTGCATCCTACTAATAAACTAGTGCCATCCTGAGCGTACCACAAGCACACAGATCGACTACGTCTCAATCTACCTGTTACAACTATCAGATTCATTGTTCTTCCACCTGAAAATGTGTTTTGGTAACAAAACTGTGCAGGTACAAAGTTAGTCTATCTCCAGCAACCTATCCATCTCCACACCTATATTAAAACTCCACGGTGTGTCCACAGTGTAAAACAGTTTTTAGGAGATCATGTGGATGAACTGCAGGACATGGTATTACGGGTCCATATTTCTCCAAACCTCCTCAAATGTTGCATCAGCAAGAGAAGAAGACCAGATTAGGATTTTAGCACTCCTCGCATCGCTGGATATGCAGGTCAGCTAGAAGTTTGATGAGTTCATTCAGTGTAGGCAATCCTGTACCTGCATTCACATGCTGCCTTCAGCAACAAGAGGCAATTCAGTACCTACTGGCTGTCAGGATCGACGAGTGAACACCGACGACGAACACAATCGTAGATGAACTCACACGCACAGACAAACTCGAGTACAGTGGATTTGGTGCTGCCTGAAAGCGCAACGTTTTCTGTTTATCTCTGCTCTTTTTATTGCCATGAACTGAAAGAGAGAACGAACGTCGCTGAGAGTTTCGCGCCACGCCCTTGGTCGTGTCCATCCCCACGCCCGCATTGCGCGCACTGATCCGCGAGTTCAGCTAAGACCGAGCGATTCTCGGCATGATCTCCTAAGCGCTCGGCCACCACACAACGGCGCTCGGCGCATGCAAACTAAGTGCAGATAACTGAAAAGTAAACATGTAGTCCTACTGAAGTGCAAGACTTAATCAACAGATAACAATTCTCCCCCTTAAGTCTTGCACAGCAGCCTTGTGTCGACGATCCCAAGCCTGGAACGCAGATGGACGAACCGACCGCGCCCCAATGCCTTCGTCAATATGTCAGCCAATTGATTATTAGTGTCAATCGGCTCAATCCTCATCCTGTTTTCCTCAACACACTCCCTGATATAATGGTACCTTGTATCAATGTGTTTACTTCGCTCATGAAACACAGAATTCTTGGACAATTCTATTGCCGATCTGTTGTCGATGAAGAGCATCACCAGTTCAGCTTCTTCTCCTCGCAGTTCAGCAAGCAACCGTGCCAGCCAAACACCCTGACAGGAGGCGACAGCTGCTGCAATATATTCAGCTTCGCAGCTTGACAAGGCCACTATTTTCTGCTTCTGTGATTGCCAAGTAATGAGACTGTCACCAAGGAAGAAGACCACCCCTGTCGTGCTCTTGCGAGTATCAACACCCGCATGGTCACTGTCACTGTACCCGGTCAAGCCTGCTGGTTTCTTCCTTCTCTGATAGTAGCAGCCATAGTCCGAAGTACCTGCTACGTACCGCAGCACTCGCTTCACAGCAAGCAGATGCTCGGTAGTAGGCTTCTCCATAAAACGTGAGACAAATCCCACAGCAAATGCTATGTCCGGTCTTGTGTTCACCAGGTACCGAAGAGCACCAACTATGCGCCTGTATGCAGTAGAATCAATAGCTGGACAGGTACTCGACTTACTCAGTCCTGGGCGTGTCTCCATGGGCGTGGCACTTGGATTACAATTCTTCAGGCCTGCTTCTTCAACAATCTTCCGAGCGAACGCCCCTTGGCTGATGGCGATCCCGCCCTTGCATTGCTTTACTTCCAGCCCGAGGTAGTAACTGAGCAATCCCAGGTCGCTCATTTGAAATGTGCTCTTCATCTCCTGCTTGAAGTGCTTGATCACGGCCACATCTCCACTAGTGATGACAAGATCATCAACATACACACCGACGATCAGCCGGTGTTGGCCTTTCCCTCGAGTGTACACAGCATGTTCATTGATATTGCGCCGAAAACCAAGAGATGCCAGAGAAGCATCCAGCTTGGCGTACCACGCGCACGGTGCCTGACGAAGACCGTAGAGCGCCTTGACAAGGCGCAGAACCTTCCCTTCTCCGCCGGAGACGACGAACCCCGGAGGCTGAGCGACGTACACCTCTTCCTTCAGCACGCCGTTGAGAAAGACTGACTTCACGTCCATATGGTGGACAGTCCATCCTTCGCTCGCCGCCAGCGCTAACAAGAGTCTTACGGACTCAAGTCGTACCACTGGGGCAAACGCATCTTCAAAGTCAATGCCTTGACGCTGCACATACCCCTTTGCGACGAGACGAGCCTTGTGCTTCGTGACAATCCCCATGGCATTCTTCTTTGCCTTGTACACCCACTTGAGCCCGATCGGACGGTGATGTGGTGGCGAATCCACCAGTTCCCAGGTGCCATTCGCCTCGATGGATGTCATCTCATCGACTCATCCAGCATGGCGAGCCTCCAGCAGTCATGTTGCTGCGCTGCGCCTGCTCGAAGGTCCTCGGCTCATCCTCTTCAGCCAGCAGTAGATCCTCGTCTTCATCCACAAACCGGTGAACGAGCCCTCGGGACGTTGCCGGTCCTGCGATCTTGTCTAGGAGACGGAACCGAATGGGTACGTCATCTTCATGATCCGCGTCCAAATCCTCCACATCCACGGTTGGCGGTGTAGCATACTCGACCGTCGGTCCTGCGGGCGTTGCTGACGTCGAAGCCGCCGTAGAGGATGGAGACGCTGTTGCCAAAGATGATGGAGCCGCAGTCACTGGAGGAGATGGAGTCGTAGCATCCATTGGAGAAATAGGCGACGCCAGCGTAGCTGCGTGTCGTGGTCGGAGCGTGGTCACCACCTCTGGGTGTGACACCGAGGTGTACTGGATCGTGAACTCGCCATCATCCTCCTTTTGTTCATTGTCGGACCAGCTCCAGTGCGCCTCCTCGTTGAAAACAATGTCCCGACTCAAGTGTACACGACGAGAGGTCGGGTCGTACACCCGGTTATAGATGGCCAGTAGTACCGCTGTAATCGGGCCGGCACGAGGCACGACACGACACGACTGTGGCGGGCCCGTGCCGGCACGGCCCGACCTCTAGTGCCGTGCTTGGGCCGAGTGTGGGGCACGGTGGGCCGGCACGGGCACGGCACAATTAGGGTTTAGGCACGGTTAGGCACGACGCGTAATAACACATACCCCCTCCCCCGCGTCACTCTCTCTCACACTCTCACAGCTCACTCACTCTCTCTCGAACGCTCCGCGACTCCTCGGCTCCTCCGCTCCTGGCGACTCTCCGGCGATTTGGAAAGCGACGCCTCCATCCTCTCCCTCACGGCCTCACCGCCTCTCCACCGCCTCATCTGGTCCTCTCCCTCTCTGGCGCCTCTGCTGGTAACACAATCCTCTGGTCAGGTGGTGCTCTCTTGCTCGTGTCGCCTCTGGATCTAGTTCGAAACCCTAAATTTGGTGCTCTAATCTTGAACTTCTGTTCTTCTTCTGGTCTCTCTCCCGGTCTCCCCTCTACGGCTCCCTCTCCCTGTAACGCTGCGTCGGTGCGTAACCCTAACCGTGCTTTAACCCTAATCATCGTGCCGTCGGGGTTGGATCTGGTGCTCCGGCTTTGGTAAGTTGCAGTCGCCGGAGGAGATGGAGTCGTAGCATCCATTGGAGAAATAGGCGATGCCAGCGTAGCTGCGTGTCGTGGTCAGAGCGTGGTCACCACCTCTGGGTGTGACACCAAGGTGTACTGGATCGTGAACTCGCCATCATCCTCCTTTTGTTCATTGTCGGACCAGCTCCAGTGCGTCTCCTCGTCGAAAACAATGTCCCGACTCAGGTGTACACGACGAGAGGTCGGGTCGTACACCCGGTGACCCAGTATGCCTTCGTGCCAGGTTCATACCCGACAAAAATCATCGGCTTGCTTCGGCCGTCCAGCTTCTTGACCCTGGGGCCTGTGCTCTTGACATGAGCCACACAACCGAAGGTGCGCAGGTGATGGACTGCCGGCGTCCTCCCATGCCACAGCTCATATGGCGTCTTGCCGCCATTTCCCTTCGTCATGGTCTAGTTCAGCAGGTAGACGGCGGTGGAGACCGCCTCCCCCCAAAACGTGTCGGGGAGGCCGCTAGCCTTGAGCATGCTCCTGGCGGTGCCAACCACCGTCTGGTTCCTACGCTCGACGACGCCATTTTGCTGGGGTGTATATGGCGCGGTCAGTTCACGCCTTACGCCGAGCTCGGCGCAATAGTCGTTGAAGTGACCCGTCGTGAACTCTTCCCCGTGATCGGTACGCAGGGCACGCAACTTCCTTCCGCTGCTGCGCTCGACCACCGCTTGTACACGCTTGATGGCGCCGGGTGCTGCATCCTTGGACGCCAGAAGTGGCAGCCACATGTACCTGCTGTAATCATCAACGAGCAAGAGAAAATATCGATTCCCGCTCGGTGTGGTTGGAGTAATTGGACCGCACAGATCACCGTGGAGCAGCTCCAAAGGTTCAGTTGAACGCCGAAGGAGATTGCCGGAGAAAGGTGCCCGACGGTGCTTGCCGGCGAGACAGGCTTCACACAGTTGCTCCACTTGCGACAGCGCAGGTAACCCCCGCACTAGGCCTTCCTTCTTCATTTTCCTTAGCGCGGTGAAGTTCGCGTGTCCGAATCTGGCGTGCCACCTCCACGCATCCTCCCCGGCATGTGCTGCCAGGCAGACCGGCCGGGCGATGGTGAGGTCGAGCACGTACAGTCGACTCGGGCCCCTGTCGATTTTGGCGAGGAGACCTCCCTGTCCATCACGCACCTGCATCACTCCGCCTTTGATTAGGATCTCAAAGTCGTTCTCGTCGAGCTGCCCACAGCTAACGATGTTGGCAGTCAGCTGCGAGATGTAGTACGTGTTGGTGAGCGCATGGTGCTCGCCGTTCCTGCAGTCGAACAGCACGGCGCCACAGCCTTCGATCTGCACCAGAGAGCTGTCACCGAACCGCACCGTGCCCGCCACTGATGTGTCCAGGTTGGAGAAGACCGCCCGGGCACCCGTCATGTGGTTTGAGGCGCCGGTGTCGAAGATCCACCAGCGCGTGTCGTGCTCTGGATTGGAGTCCAGAATGGCGAACACCTTTTCCTCCACCAGTTCGACGTGTCTGTGTGGAGGACTTGATGTCGTCATGGTCGCGGTGCGAGCAGTTGTCGATGTTTCCTCAGCAGCTGGCTTTTCCCGTGTCTAGAACTTGATGTCGTCGCTGACCTCGAGAAGGAGCAGGGTGGACTCCTCCTCCTGAGCCACATGAGCCTGCCCTTCTGCCTTCGGCTTGCTGCGACACTCTCGTGCCTAGTGGCCCACTTTGCCACACTTGTTGCACACGTCGTCGCCGCGGCCTGACGAAGATCCCGAGCCATCGCGTGCGCTCGGATTCCAGCCGCCGCGAGGCCTCCCCCAGCCACCACGGCGTCGCCCACGATACCCGGTGCCACCGGAACTGCGCTAACCTGAGCCCTCCTCCTTCCTCTGCTTGTAGCGCTCAAGCCACTGCTCCTCAGTGAGGTAGAGCTTGCCGCCAGCGAGAACGGACGATGGAGGCTTCGGGTCATCTTCCGAGGCCATGAGACGGCCCATGATTTCTTCAACAGAGAGCGTCGAGACATCTAGCAGAGTTTCAATTGAAATTACCAACTGCTTGTACCTCGAGCGTGCAATCCGGAGATACTTCTCCATGACCTTGTCGTCGGGCTCTGGATCTCCGAGCGTGGCGAGCTTGTTGACGATGCCCGTGAGCCGAAGCGCGAAATCTTCAACGCTCTCGCCCTCCCGGAACGCAAGGAGTTCATACTCCCGTCGCACTCGTTGTGCCCTCGTCTTCCGGATGCGGTCGTCCCCGGCGCGCATTGTGCGAACGCCCTCCTACGCGGCCTTCGCCGAGGGCTTGACCGCGAGCACAGGGACCATCTCCTCTGGGACAGCACTGCAGATGGCGTCTAGAGCCATCCAGTCCTCGTGCTCCGGGATGTCTGCTCCTCCTGGGTCAATGGCGCCCCAGATGCAGCGCGCCTGCATCTTGATCTTCATGAGCAGCGACCAACTGGTGTAGTTCGTCTTGTTGAGCCCGGGGTAGTTCGCTGGTCCGCCGCCACCTCCTTCCCTTACGCGGTGGATCACCAGCTCGCGATTGTTCCCGCCGCTACCATCGCCATGCGGCTGTCCGAACGGAGGCGTGTGGGGGAGCTCGAACGCCGCCGCGGCATGTCGTCTTGTACTTTCGCGTTCGTCACTGATGAACGAAGCTCCGGTACCACTTGTCAGGATCGACGAGTGAACACCGACGATGAACACAATCGCAGATGAACTCACACGCTCAGACAAACTCGAGTACAGTGGATTTGGTGCTGCCTGAAAGCGCAGCAGCGTTTTCTGTTTATCTCTGCTCCTTTTATTGCCATGAACTGAAAGAGAGAACGAACGTCGCTGAGAGTTTCGCGTCACGCCCTTGGTCGTGTCCATCCCCACGCCCGCATGGCGCGCACTGATCCGCGAGTTCAGCTAAGACCGAGCGATTTTCGGCATGATCTCCTAAGCGCTCGGCCACCACACAACGGCACTCGGCGCATGCAAACTAAGTGTAGATAACTGAAAAGTAAACATGCAGTCCTACTAAAGTGCAAGACTTAATCAATAGATAACACTGGCTGCTGCATATGCTGAATCTACTGCTTCGGTGAAAGGCAATTCGATACCTGCATTCGTTCCGAGTCGAAAAATCACCTCGCGGTTGAACATCTAGCTAGATGATGCATGCATGAGCTGCTGCTCATCAGCGCCTCCTCCTTCATGTAGTCGTCCTTCCCTCGTGTGATATGATCATGGTCGGCGCCGGCGTCAAAGGCTTCTACCATGTGCTCCTCCACCGTCGTGTCACCTCCACGACAATGATATCCTACCCAGGTGATGAGTTCGACATGTGTACCTACAGATCTCTAGCGGCGCCTCATCGATCCATGTCCCACGTACGTCGCGATAGCAACTAGCGTTCCCGCGGCCGAAGCATCCCAGACCTCCCTCCACGAGATGCACTGATGCATATGCAGGGTGGCAAATAACTCCATTTTTAGTCTCTATTCCTCTAAAAATAACTCCGGCTTCGACTCTTCTACACAATCAGCAACTCCTCAGTAAGAGTGTTGACACCTTTTTAAGACGCCAATCACTCAACACAAACCGTGGCGATGCTCTCTGCACGGGGGCGAACGGTCGTCCACGGCAAGGGCCGGACGGTCCGCGACCTGGCACAGGGCTAGGATTTCCTGCCTAACGGCTGAACGGTCCCCGCACTGGGTCCGGACGGTCCGCGCGTGCGTAGGAAGCGGCGAAGGTCACCGGCGGCACCTGGATCTCGCTCCCGAGAGGGACCCCATCGGGGAGGAGAGGTCCTAGGTGATGTCTAGGCTCGAGCAGACCGACCTAGACTCCTCTAATTGACGTAGAGTCGAAGAGAAGCAAATAATTTGGGGATTGAGAGGCTAAACTAGAACTACTCTTAATTGTATAGGAAATAAATGCGAGATAAAAGTGTTATTGATTCGATTGATGATTACAAATCGGCCGTATACCTCTGTATTTATAGAGGAGGGGGCTAGACCCTTTACAAACTAATCTCCCGAGCTAATTCCGCGAATTTAGCTAACAACCGTAGCACAAAACTCGGAACCCTAATCTGCTCTGCGCACGCGCGAACCGTCCGACCCCAGTGCGCGGACCGTAATTTTGGTACTCAACATATGCCCCCCTGCCTTTTGGTGGAGCTGAGCAAACCAAAAGCAACTAACTCGATGTGATCACATCGGTTTTCTTAGACATCTTGCCACCTACTAGGATAGTACACAAGGGTCTTGGTCCCGATGGTTAACTCAACGGACGTGACCCATTTAGCTTTGATCGGACTGTCACTCCCAATATCGTCGAGTGTCGTACTGGTATTGACCAATTCATCATCTTGCTTTCCTAATTTTCTTAGTGTTCTGGCGTAGCTCCGTAGTCAACCAGGTCTTCTCCTTGTAGGTCGTCTTCCTCCATGGGTGTCGGTACGTTGTTGGAGGTGTCCTGGTGTAGTGCAGACGGTCCGTCCTTAGGGGTTGTACGGTTCGCGCCCTGTACGGTTGGTCTGGTCTTTATAGCCAGACTGTCTGCCATACTTGCAAAGAGCTGCACAATTGTTGTTTTATTTTTTGTTTGTGTGGTCGTTTGATTTTCCTCAACAGCCTTTGGTCTCCATCTCTTTTGTGGTGGCGGATACTGCGGATGCGTGTCATTGAATATTTTTTCTGCCTCCTTTTCCTGGTTCTCCTTTGCTCTTAGGCGCTGTAATTTTTGCTTTTGCGACCGCGTCAATCCCGATGGGCACCATCGGGGCATGGAGTATTTTGAATCGGTCGTTTTGTTGACAGCTATATCTTCTTTTTTGTTTGTATTGGCCGATTTACCAAAAATCATCGGCCCTTCATTATTTTATTGTACGATGACATCTGTTGTTCCTATTTCAATGACGTCCCCTTTTATCGTACTGTTGGAGGCCGTAGCTATATATCCCCTGCCGGATTAGTCAGCCTTTAGGGCCGAGTGGTTCGGCAATCTTGCTGGGCCTGTGCTCGTGGACCAGATTGAGGGGCTCTCAATCGGTCTTGTACTCGAGGCGTCAACTTGGCAAAGACAGATGACTCAAGCAGAGTATTGTGGTGTCCCAAAATGATATGGTGGCACACCCCACATCTGATTCGGGATATAGGGTGATGGTGGTATGTATGTATAATGATATGACATAGGTGTGTATGGGAGTGGAGGTGTCCATGCATGTACGTTAGGTCTTAGTTGGACATTATGACCTCCTGTCCTTTCCAATTGGTGAGGTGGTCCAATCGGCCTAACCTGCTGTCGCTCCTGGGTGGGTAAGCGAGACCGCTTTGGCGGCCGATCACTGGGGTCAGCCTTCTTTTTCACATATTTAGACAATAATTGATCAAAGTTCAGGCTGGATTTTACCAACTGACCAGCGGCCTTGAACGTGTTAGTTTTCCACGTACCTATTTCTGGTCGTCGTGGTTTGAAGGTACGTGGTCGCCGTGGCTCCTCGTCGTTGCCGGACCGTCCAATGATGTTACGGACCATACGCGCCTAGGCACCAGACTGTCCGTGATGCATAGTATGGGTTCTCGCGCATGTCCCCTTGTCTGCGCTTGCCCTCCAGTGCTGAAGGTTGTGATGGTCACCTTCAGTGTCTCCCCTCCATCAGGAGTCTTCTCGGCCACCATTTCATGCAAGAGATTTTGTCGTTTCCATCGGCCTCCCGTGTGTTGCCAATGATGACTTCTTTGTCTTTGCCCTTATCGGCTGTGCTGGGCCGAATTAGGATCTTTTTTCCATTGAAGTCGATCACATTCATTAGGAAGGGCTCCATGTCCTCCTGAAATTTCAATCGTCCCTCGTTAATGGCCGATTGGATTAGTCGTCGAAACACATTACAATCATTAGTGGCATGGGAAAATGAGTTGTGCCACTTGCAATATGCGCGACGCTTTAGTTCGTCGGCGGGTGGAACGGTATAATCGATCTTAATGTTACCATTTTTTAGTAATTCATCGAATATCTTATCACACTTGCCGACATTAAATGTAAACTTAACCTCCTCCTGTCGTTTCTTTTGAACTGAGTGCAAGGACGAGCAAGCCGAAGATTTGGCCTGCTCGGGCCAAACTATTTCGGCAGTGTAAACTTTCTTTGGTTCATTGTCTGAACTACTTTGATTGTGTTCTGCTATATGGACACTATGATGAACTGTTTTGACTAGTTCTTTGCTTCGGCTTTCACAAGCCAAAGCTCTCTGATGTAATTGTGCTAGCGTAAAGAACTGGATGCCTTCTAATTTCTCTTTTAAATAATAGCGCAATCCATCAAAGGCTATTCCCGCCAGTTGTTTATCTGTTAAACGAATTTGAAAGCATCAGTTTCTCGTATCCCGGATTCTCCGAATGTAATCACTAACCGATTCATATTTTTCTTGTCGTAGGGCCACTAAGTCTACTAAATCTGGCTCGTAATCGCCAGAGAAGAAATGTTCATGAAATTTTTGTTCTAAGTCTCCCCATGACAAAATGGAATTAGGAGGGAGCGTGGCATACCATGTGAATGCAGTCCATGTTAAAGATAATGAAAATAAACGTACACGGAATGCTTCGGTGTCAGCCAACTCTCCTAACTGTGCTAAGAACAGGTCTATGTGCTCACGTGTGCTCTTTCCTTGGTCATCCGAAAACTTTGCGAATTCGGGTATTCTGGTCCCCTGTGGGTATGGGAGACGGTCAAACTAGCTATTATAAGGTCTCCAATATGAATGCCCCCCGGGGACTATACTAACTCCGAGCTTATATCGGAACGCCCCAGCTATTTCCTCTCTTACTATATCGATGGCAGTCGGTGGGAGGCCACCGGCTCTTTGGTCCAATATGGGTGAGTTTGTTTGGATGTTGGTATGTTGTTTTCGTCCCCATTGGTTTGGGTTTTGCAGCGCATTAATACATGCCCTATGAGGCTCATAGGACTGGCCATTCCTTTCTGGCCTTCTGGGGGTTGGAAAGTACTCACTCTCACGGGTTTGGTAGATTATATTATGGTGTTGGTGTGTCGTATGGTGAGATGAGGAGTCTAGCTGGGACGGATACGGAGTTGGATATCCATCCTTCTCAAAAAAACTCTATACGCGGACTGTTCGGCTCCGTGCGTGGACTGTCCAGCCATGTGGTCGGACCGTCCGACATTATATTCAAACTATCTAGCGTCATACGCGGACGGTCCGAATGGGTTATCTAGGGTTTGCACGGTATGTGGCGGCTTGGGTGCAAGCCTCGGTGATTCGCTTCTAAAAATGGGATCGGCCGCCGCTGGCCCGGACGGTCCGCGCTCACGTGCGGACGGTCCAGACATGTGCATATTGGCAAATTTATCGCCGATGTGCATGGGAGGCTGTTGTTGCCCAAGGTACATGTCTATCGGCATCCCATAAAGGGGTTGTGACTAGTCGTGACAACCTGTAGCCGATGAATTACGTGTGTATTCCCTCAGTTCAACCTCATGCGAAGGAAGATTTGCAATAGTAGACTTATCAAGCGCATGCACTAGCCTTTTATGATCATTTTGTATATCCCCTACGATACGTTGCATCTGCTCTCGTTGTTCGTCTATGTAAGCTTTAAGAGATTGGAGTTCATTGGTGCTACTTACATTGGGGGTATTCGTAGTAGGTCAGAGCGAAGCCAGATCTGTCGCCCATTGCCGAACGACTTTGTTGTTCCTGTCCATCTTGAAGTCGGCCAGGAATTTCGCCTTTGCTTCTTGGATCAGTTGCTCCTGGCGCTCCTCGAATAGGAGATGTTCTTCAGCTGGCAAGGTTTCCCATGTCGACTTGATGATATTGCTAGTGGAAACTTCAGAGCTATCCTTTGAACCGACCATTGAGGGCCGATCTCGATAGGTATGTATGAAATCTCCCCCAGCGGAGTCGCCAAAAGTATGTTGACACCTTTTTCGAGCGCCAATCACTCAACACGAACCGTGGTGGTGCTCTCTGCACAGGGGTGGATGGTCCGCGGCCAGGGGCCGGACGGTCCGCGACCTGGCACAGGGCTAGGGTTTCCTGCCTGATGTCCGGACGGTCCGCGCGTGCGCAGGAAGCAGCGAAGGTCACCGACGGTGCCTGGATCTCGCTCCCGGGAGGGACCCCGTCGGAGAGGAGAGGTTCTAAGTGATGTCTAGGCTCGGGCAAACCGACCTAGACTCCTCTAATCGGCATAGAGTCGAAGAGAAGCGAAGAATTTGGAGATTGAGAGGCTAAACTAGAACTAGACTGGAACTACTCCTAATTCTACAGGAAATAAATGTGAGATAAAAGTGTTATTGATTCGATTTTGATGATTACAAATCAGCCGTATACCTCTGTATTTATAGAGGAGGGGGCTGGACCTTTTACAAACTAATCTCCCGAGCTAATTTCGTGAATTTAGCTAACAACCGTAGCACAAAACTCGGAACCCTAATCTGCTCTGCGCACGTGCGGACCGTCCGGCCCCAGGGTCCGGACTGTCCGGTCCTCATTTTGGTAATCAACAAAGAGCCTATGACTTTTTGTAAGTGCAATCAACCCCAAGTGAGGGTTTTGGTGATTTAATGACAAAACAAATAAGGGTACTAACAATTTTTGTTCCCAATGTATGATTAGAAAGAAACAAGAACTTAAGAAAGCACCAAGGACTTCATGCAACATACGTATAAAATTTTATGTAAATCTTGAGTTGCATGATGTAATTCTTCCTTATTCTTTTCCGCACAGGTAAAGGTGTTTGCTATAGCTCAAGTCCCCAAATTCAAAAGCTATTTTTGAAAACCAAAAATCACTTTAACATTCTTTGGTTGACCATGGTTAGGTTTGAGAAACCTAGAGTGTTCTTGCTGAAAAGCAGCTGAACTTCTTCAAATGCAGCTGAGCTCTCCAGCTGAACTTGTCTTCAGCTGAGTTAAGCTTCTTCAGCTGCAGCTGAGATTTTCAGCTGAGCTGGACTTCAGCTGAGTTGAGCTTTCAACTCCAGCTGAACTTCAAATTCAGCTGTGGACCTCTTTGACCATACACCAGCTGAACTTGCCCCCGGGCAGTTGAGCTGGGGTTTTCTCTCCTAAACTCTTTGGTCTAGACCAGCTGAACTGGTCCTGGGGGGCAGTTCAACTGGTCTTTGACCCCTCTAACTTCTGACCTGCAGTCTACCAGTCAGACTGGCAGTCAGGTCACCAGAGTTGTTAGGGGGCGGTTCAACCGGTCCTGTCATGCCTGACCAGCCTGCAGGTCAGTCTGCCAGTCAGTCTGCTGACCTGTCAGGGGGCGGTTCAACCGGTTTTCTGCGAGGTTTCTGGTCAAACGGCTAGTTTTTGAGCCATGACTATAAATAGAACCCTTCACCCCCTTCTTCAATGCAGCTGTACACTTACACATTTATTGCTCACATAACTTGAGACAAAGCACTCCTTTCTCCCATCTCTCTCACACTTAAATCTTCCTCAAGATTCAACCTTGTTGGAGGAGCTCTTGGGTATGAGGTTTGTGCTTGTGCTCATGATTTGGCTTTCCTCTCCCATCTTTTTTAAAGACTTGAGCTTGTGCAAACCCCTCTTGTGCTTTCTTGGTGTTCTTGAAACCCTAGGTTTCAAGATATTTTGAGGTTGCTTGGGAGTCCCCAAATTTGTGGACGACCCTAAGAAGTTTGTATCACCCGCTCTTTGAGCTAAGATAAGAAGAGATTGCCTTGACCTTTGTGGTCGGCTTTTGGAGGATTAGGGTTGAAAAAGACCCGGCCCTTTGTGGGCTCCTCAACGGGGAGTAGGACACCATTGTGGTGTGGCCGAACCTCGGATTAAATCTTGTGTCTTGTGTTCTTGCTTGTCTTTAACTTAAGATATTTTTACTTGCAAGATTGACATATAGATTTTTCCGAAAAGTATATCTAGAAGTGAAATAGCCTTTACATATTCATCTTCTTATTCTAACTTAGTTATACTTTACTTCTCAAAAGGACTCACAAAATACTTTTTCGAGTAGATTATAGTCTAAAGTTTATAAAACAGTTGGATTGGTTCAGAGTGGTTCAACTTGCGCACATAGCTGTTGAACCGGCCTGCACCAGTCGAACTGTGTATTTAACAATCTTTCGAAGTTTGTTGTGAAAATTTTCAGATTAGCCTATTCACCCCCTCTAGGCTACTTTCAATTGGTATCAGAGCTTCGTACCTCGTTTTACGCTTAACTGTGTGAGGAAACGATCATGTCTACTCAAAGAGACCATGTGGATCCTCTCCTCGAGGAAATCCCCATCACATCCTCCGGTGAGGAAGTGGACCCCAAGATCCTCGACCTCGCCATGAAAATTGCTGAGAAGATGTTCCTCAAAATGAAAGAGGAAGATGCTAAGAAAAGGGCCGAAGAAGAAGAATCAAGAAGAAAGGCCGAATAAGATAAAGGTAAGGGAAAATTTGAATACAATGATGACTTGGTAGAACTTTTGGTGTCAAGGGTGATGAGCAAGGTAAGTATCACCACTGAAGGATCATCCACCAAAAGTAAAGGTAACGAGTTCAATAAAGTTCAATTTGATTATTCTAGAAATTTTATTCCCAACTTCTCTTCCGCCCCACTTGGAAAGTTACCAACTCTTAGTGAGTTGAACTATGATGAGTGGGCCGATAAGATGAAGTCGCATCTAATCGGTGTTCATCCTAGTATTTGGGAGATTGTCAATATAGGTATGCATAAGCCCGCCCAAGGAGAAGAGATGACTCCAGAAATGATGCAAGAAGTGCACAACATAATAAAAGGAAGCCTTTGTCCGAAAGAGTACCGGAAAGTCCAAGGAAGAGAGGATGCTCGTGACATTTGGAACATTCTAAAAATGTCACATGAAGGAGACCCCAAAGCTAAGAGACATAGAATTGAAGCTTTGGAGAGTGAGCTTGCCCGATATGATTGGACTAAGGGTGAATCACTTCAATCACTCTTTGATAGGTTAATGGTGTTGGTAAACAAAATAAGAGTGCTTGGAAGTGAAGATTGGAGTGACTCCAAGGTCACTAGACTATTCATGAGAGCATACAAAGAAAAGGACAAGAGTCTAGCAAGGATGATAAGAGACCGTGATGACTATGAGGAAATGACGCCTCACCAACTATTTGCAAAGATTCAACAACATGAATCTGAAGAAGCCCCAATCAAGACAAGAGACTCTCATGCCTTGATCTCAAATGAACAAGACAACCCCAAGAAGAACAAAGACCACAAGGCAAAAAAAGTGGTCAAGACATCAAGTGATGAAGATAGCTCAAGTGATGAAGACATAGCTATGTTCATCAAAACCTTCAAGAAGTTTGTAAGGAAAAATGATAAGTTTCAAAGGAAAGGAAAGAAGAGGGCATGCTATGAATGTGGCCAAACCGATCATTTCATAGCGGATTGTCCTAACAAAAAGGAACAAGAAGCAAAGAAGGAATACAAAAAGGACAAGTTCAAAAAGGGAGGCAAGAACAAGGGATATTTCAAGAAGAAGAAATATGGTCAAGCCCATATTGGTGAAGAATGGAACTCCGATGAATAGAGTTCTAGCTCCGAAGAAGAGGAAGTGGTGGCAAACGTTGCCATCCAATCTACTTCAAGCTCGCAACTCTTCACCAACCTCCATGACGACTCCTACACTCCAACTTGCCTCATGGCAAAAGGAGACAAGGTACATTTATTTAATGATGACTTTATTAATGATGATGAAGAACAACTTGCAATGAAAAATAAGATGATTAAAGAATTTGGTTTAAATGGATACAATGTAATTACTAAACTAATGGAGAAGCTAGATAAAAGAAAAGCAACTCTTGATGCTCAAGAAGACTTGGTCATCCTTGAAAATGAGAGAAACCTAGAGCTTCAAGAATTGCTACTCAATAAAGATGAAATGCTAGAAGCCTTAACTAAGGAAGTATCTTTAGTCAAGATAACTATAGAGGATAAAGAAAAAGAAATGACAAATATGAAAACCTCTATAGCTAATCTTGCAAATGAAAAGGATGCACTTGAATCAAGCATGTTAAGCTTGACTGTCCAAAATCAAGAACTTCAAGTGCAACTTGAAAATTGCAAGAACATCAATGCCTCATATTTATTGATTGAATATAAGTCTAGCTCCTCAAATAATACTATTTGCAAACATTGTGTCAAATATCATGCTTCTTGTTGTTTGACTAACCATGCAAGGAAGAAAAGCCCACTGGTTAAGGTCAAAGAAATATTGAAGAGATTCTCTAGCAATGATGGGTTAAAGAAAGTTGAACTCAAGTACAAGTCCTTGAAGCCCAACAATGGAAAAGGGGGCTTGGGTTCAACTCATTTAAAGAAAACCCTAGCATAGTGCATAAGGGGCGGAGATCCCCCAAGTTCATAGAGGGAACTGTCGGTGTTTTGGGTCCGACCACACACCCGGGGTTGCCCCTCAAGGTGTTTTTAGGAGTAGGACGGTGTCGACGACTGTAGCAAAATGGTTCGTGCCAGTTGCACGAGGGACAATGGACAATGTTTACAGGTTCGGGCCGCTTAGAGATGCGTAACACCCTACGTCCTGGTGAGTATGTTGGGTGAATGAGGTTACAAGAGAGCTCTCTGAATTGAGAATGCAGAGAATTGAAGTGGGTGGCTAAGTAATAGGGTCGATCGTTCTGAAGGGGTGCCCCCTAGGCCTTATATATTCGACCGTGGGGCAATACACGTGGATATGATAACAATGCGTAGCTAAAGGATAGTGAACTGTTTGAGTTTATCTCCCTGTAGTTCTGCCGACCTATCCTCGCATGGCTCCGTTGCATGGGGGCTCCAGCGTAGGAAAGTCGGATCTCTGCTGTGGTCGCTCGCTCGACGTTGTGGGCCGTCCGGGTTTGCACCAATCCGGCCTCGTGTCAACCTGCTTTGCTGATTGTTCCTCCCCAGGCCCACGAAAGAGTGACCTTACGATTTATTGGGCCCTTGGGCCTTTCGTGAGGTCTTTTACTCTTTTAGTGGACCCGGGGGATATCTGTCCCCCACAAGCCCCCGATCTTTGGGTTAATTTAGAGGTAATCAGCCCAAAGATCCCAGGTCCAGCTTGCAGGCGATTTGAAGAAAACGACTTCTTACTGTCTCCTCCTACTTTAATCACTCGTAAAACGAAGCTTTGTTTCGTGCTTGTGCCTTAGAGGTCGGCATTTCGTTTTGTAGGACCCTGAACTTCATTGGGTGGGTGTAGCCCCCGAGCTTCGAGTAGATTTTAGAAAATAATCTACTCGAAGGTCTTCACCAGAAATTACTTCCATTTTTACTCCTGCATTTTGGTTGAGGGCCAGCCTTGTCTTTAATCTTGTCCCATGCCTTAGAAGTCGGCGCTATCTTGGCTTGGGATGATGATCCATGGGGTGCACCGAAAGTGCACCCAATGGGTGTAGCCCCCGACCTTCAAGTGAATTTTTGAGGATAATCCATTCGAAGGTCTTCCTTTTGTGTCTTTTTGCTGAAGATTATCCTTTCTGCTTGTAAAAATCGGCATGATGCCATCCGCATTATGCTTTGGAGGTCAGCATTATGTCATCAATATTATGCTTCAGAGGTCAGCATGTATTTTGTCTTTTGCAGCCGAGTTCGCAATCCATCCATATCTTGCTAGGTAGTGTAATTTATTTGCTCTGCGACTGACTAGACATATGATGGACGTTCTCTGTCTAGTCTTCACGTCGCTTCTGTCGGCCATATTTTGTACTTCACTGGCTATATTTGGCTTTCCTCTGATCCTTATTGATATCTCATTTTTGTCTTGAGGTATTTACTGCATGCCCTGCACAGATGTGACCGTTTTGAAAAATATTCTGATAATTCCTAGGCGTCCCCCCCCAATGGGTGTGGGCAAGGGACGGCTTGGTACGCTGAGTGTTTTAGCCGGCTGCTTCTGAGTAGTAATGTGATGTGACGGCGGGTGTAATCATATCCTCCGTGCTGTTGACTGGAGTCCCAATGGGTGTTGTGTTGCGTGAAACGGCGTCAGCCGCCTGACGTGTCTTCAGACGGGTTGAAGTGCTTATTGAATGCTTTGCGACTGTTCAGTGACCGTGGTTGGAGGTGAGCGGTTGCCTTCTCCTTCTATAAATAACGCCGTTGTCTCTCTGGCTTTTTCACATCTCTTGCTGTTCTCTGTTGTTTGCTTTTCTTCTTTCCCTTTCGCTTCCACCATGGGCAAGAACAACAAGCGCAAGCGTGAGCCAACTCCTCCATCGGAGGATTTTGGTGACTCGGAGTACTCAGAGGAGGAGTTCTCCTCTGAGTCTGAGGGGTCTCCGGCTCCCATCCCCCTGCGTGAGTCGTCTGACGACTCAGACGACTCCCAGGGGCTCGCGGCGAAGGTCTGGACGTATATCCGGGCCGTCGAGCGCTCCGGGCTCGAGGGCTCGGATGAGTCGGAGTACTCCTCGGATGAGGAGGACTCAGACGGTGGCGGCGAGGACGAGGACGACGACGACGACGACGACGAAGGCGGTGGCGGCGGTGACGGTGACGGTAGCGGCAGGGGCGGCAGTAGCGGCAGCAAGGACGGTGACGGCGGCGGCAGCAGGGGCAGCAGCGGTGGTGGCGGCAGCAGCAGGGGCAGCAACAGGGGCGGCAGCGGTGGCGACAGCAACAGGGGCGGCAGTGGTGGCGGCAGCAATAGGGCCAGTGGCTAGATGCCACTGGTCATTAGATGTTAGCATAGTATAGTTAGAATAATGTAGTAGTATTTAGTAGTGTAGAGTAGTATAGTGTAGTGTAGTGTAGTAGTAGTAATAGTAGTAGTATAATGTAATGTAGCAGTAGTAGTGGTAGGGAAGTATCAACTCATAATGAGTTGATTTGTAAGTATGTTATCTTCCCTTTAATGAAGAAATGATGTTGGTTTCTCTATGATGATTGCTCGTTGATATTCATAACTCAAAGTTCTTGAATCATTCCTCTTCCCGCCTTTTTCGTGAAGTTGATTCCTTTGGAATAGTAAGTGAATAACTCGGGCATCATATCGATGCTTTTAGAAGTAGCTGCCAAGCGACTTGTAGATGATGTCAGAGTTTTAGAGATAACTGCCGGGTAACTTGAAGACAACGTCGGCGTCTTAGAGGTAACTGCCGAGCGACTGAACACGATGTCGGAGTTTTAGAGATAACTGCCGAGTAACTTGAAGACGACGTCGGCGTCTTAGAGGTAACGCCGAGCGACTGAACGCGATGTCGGAGTTTTAGAGTCAACTGCCGAGCGACCTGAGGGCGACGTCAGCGTTTTAGGGGTAACGCCGAGCGACTGAACACGATGTCGGAGTTTTAGAGTTAACTGCCGAGCGACTTGAAGACAACGTCGGCGTTTTAGAGGTAACGCCGAGCGACTGAACACGATGTCGGAGTTTTAGAGATAACTGCCGAGTAACTTGAAGACGACGTCGGCGTCTTAGAGGTAACGCCGAGCGACTGAACGCGATGTCGGAGTTTTAGAGTCAACTGCCGAGCGACCTGAGGGCGACGTCAGCGTTTTAGGGGTAACGCCGAGTGACTTAAAGACGACGTCGGCGTTTTAGAGGTAACGCCGAGCGATAGCGGGCTACGTGGGCCACTATGAGGATAATAGCCGAGTGATGATGTGGCGCACCGGTGTTTTGGAAATAACTGCCGGGTGATGACGTGGCACGCTGGTGTTTTGGAAATAACCGCCGGATGCTGACTGGGCGCTTTTTGAAACGGTATCTGGCTCGGGAATATCTCATAAGTGCTGCGCTTTTAGCCGCCTCTGCTTTTCGTGCCCTAGTTCTTGCTTTCTTGCTTCCAAATCCTTTCCGCAATTCGCCTCCCACTCTGCTCGCCGGTAGAATCGAGATGACGCCCAAGAGGAAGGCCTCGAGTTCGTCTGCCGTGGTGATTCCTCCAATCGACCCCAACAGTCAGTTGCCTTTCACAGGTAACCACATGTCCGTCATCTCTGAGCCCGAACTTCTCCACCTCGTGTCCATCGGGGTTCTTCCTCCGAGGGAACTCTGCTCTTGGCAGATTTGCCATGGGGTTACTGTCCCAACTGAGGATACCCATGAGTCCGTGATTTATGCTCCTTTCCTTCTCCGCGGCCTTGGCCTTCCCATTTCTCCCTTTTTCCGCGGCCTCCTTGATTTCTACCATCTTAACTTGACCCATATGAATCCCAATTCTATCATGCAAATCTCCATTTTCGTTCATTTATGCGAAGCCTTTCTTGGCGTGCTGCCACATTTCGGGTTGTGGAAGTACTTGTACCACTGTTGCCCTGGGATGGCTGGGGGACAACATCAGTTGGTTGGGGGTGCTAGCTTGGAGATGCGCCGCGGGAGGAAGACTGAGTATCTCGAAATCCCTCTCAAAGACAGTATCAAGGGATGGCACTTGGAGTGGTTCATAGTTGAGAATTATGGAAACTCTCTCCCCCCCGGTCGGGAAGACAGCCAGATGTTCGCACCCCAAGCTGGACCGAGTCTCCCACAGATCAGGAGGTAGCTGAGGCAGGTGCTTTGCTGGCTGAAGTTGGATTGCTGAAAGAGAGGGGTCTGACTGCTGAAGCTGTGGTTGCTGATTTTGTCTTCAAGAATATTCAGCCGTTGAAAGACAGGGCATACCCGGCTTATCTGTATCGAGGCCTAGCTGACTCAACTCGGGTTACTAACAGAAGAATTCCCTCTATGGACTTGGTGAGCCGACTTGAGATGATCCTTAGAGGCAAAGTGTCAATTGTTGGTGCCCCAGTGGCATTCTCAGCCTGGAACTTGCCTCCTCCCAAAGCCTTCACTCTTTTTGTGTCGAATCCTCCTATCACTGATGGCAGTTTGGGCCTTAGAGTGCGGCCCTCTGCTGAAGAAGTTAGTGCCTTGGTTGCCTCGCTCGGGGAGATTCCTGATGATTAACGACAAGTCCATTTTGAGGTGCCCCTGAACCCTAGTGATGCAGAGATAAGAGCTATGCTTGATTTGCTGGCTGAGGACTCTTCTGACGCTGCTTCTGCTGGGGCATTGGTAGTGGCGCCCCTCCCAGAGGCTGATACAACTTTGGTACTCAGAAGCCTGCCAGTACTCGCCCAAGGCGCCCTTGCCGAGCCAATCAACCTGATCCTTCTGCTGATGAGCAGAAAAAGAAAAAGAGATGCCTCCGGCGAGTATCCAGTTTGGATCGGGACGTTGGTACCTCGGTTCCTGCTGCTAAAGAAGTGCCTGTGACTGAATTTACTGACGCTGACCCCAATGGGTGTACCCAATCTGTTGCTGATCCCAATGTGAGTGCTCCATCTGTTGCTGATCCCAATGGGGGTGCTCCATCTGTTGCTGATCCCAATGGGGGTGCTGCCTGTGTTGCTAATGTGGACGACGAGGAGGAAGAAGATGAAGTTCCTTTGACTCGGAAAAACAGTCGGCAGTTCATCGCTAGCGGTGAAAGTAGTGGAGTTCCTTCTCCTGCTTTGTCTGCTCTCATTGGTCTGCAAGAACTGTCCCTGGCCAATTTTGATCAGACTCTTGAGGATATGGTTCCAGAGGATTTGTTATCGGAGCTAGCAGATGATGGTGTGATGGAGGTTTGTGCTGATGTGCTTGATGCTGGGTTGAGGTCATCCCGTGCCTCGTCGACCTTAGAGCACGATCTCGAGGGTCGGGAGACTGACTTGGATCGTCCTGGTCCCATGGAAGTAACTGAGGGCCCATCAGCCTTAGAGGTGGCTACCGCAGAGAACTTGGACCCCAAGGATGGTGTTGACACGTGCCCAGCCCCCGAGAATGTTGTCGGGGATGACTTGGTTCGGGTGGGAAGTGCAAGCCACTGCCTAGGCCCCGAGGGTGCTGCCGGGGATGATCCGGCTCAAATGGGCAGTGCAAACTATGACCCAGCCCCCGAGGATGTCCGAGCGGGGTCTCCCTCTTGTACTTCCATGGACGTTCATGCAGGATCGTCTCCACACTCCGGCTGCATGGTGGTAGCCCAAGCCTTGGACCAGGGAGTCGCTTTAGAGGGTAGCGTCCCCGCTGACCGAGTGTTGGGCTCTGTTGATGGCACCGAGCTGATTCCTGCTGGTTCGTTGCAAGCTGCTTCGGGTGGTGGCCTTACGCCCGGTTATCAATTGATCTCTCCTGATTTGGGGATCCCTTCGTTCTTTTCCAACCTCCAGGTACTGTGATGTATTTTAGCTTGGTTTTTACACTGCATGAACTGCTGTCATGACACTCATCTGTTCTCCTCATCAGGCTTTGGTGGATGGGATGGCTAGCCAGCTGAGGTTACAGGGTGCTTCTGTCCCAGAAGTAGCTTCGTCTCTTGTATGTTGGAATCCAGTGTCACTTCAAAATCGTGTCTCTGAATTGGAGGCGACCAACGCTGGTTAGTGCTTTTTTGCTTCTCTTTGTCTTCACTGTAGACTGCTTTACATTCTGACCCCTTTTTGTTTGATTGTCTCCTGCTAGGAATGACTCGGCAGATTTCCACTCTTGAGGAAAAACATTCCCGAGATCAGGCTGAATTGGTCCAGCGATGCACTGACTTTGAGGAAAAGTACTCTCAAAGTCAGACTGAACTGGGTCAGGTCTCCGCTGCCTTAGATGACACCAATGCACTGAGTTCTTCTCTTCATGCTCAGCTCAATTCTGAAAAGGTGATTTATGAAACTGTGCTTTGCCTTGTTGTGCTCCTATTACTTGCTTGGTGTCTGAGGGAGTTGACTTTTGTTTGCAGGAA
This sequence comes from Zea mays, assembly GCF_902167145.1. Taxonomy (NCBI): domain Eukaryota; kingdom Viridiplantae; phylum Streptophyta; class Magnoliopsida; order Poales; family Poaceae; genus Zea; species Zea mays. The sequence continues at coordinate 54,900,482 of NC_050100.1, read as the reverse complement.
GAGAAACGTATCCTTGCTTCTTCTCGCGACAGTCTTGACAGATTGTATCGTGATTCTAGCAACTCGCTGACTATCCTGGAGAGGAGTCATTGCTTCACCATGGAAGAGTTAGACAACCAACGCTGTAAGCTGCAGGAATCCACGGATGAGGTGACTCGGCTCAAGCAGTTGATATCAGCGAAGGATGCTACTATCAAAGAACTCCGAGCTTCCAAGAAATCCATCGTCCAAGAGTTAGAAACTGCTCGGCTGGCTGCCAAGGTTGCCGAAGAAACTTCTGCTACTCTCAGAGCCCAGCGCGACAGAGCCATGGACAAGGCTATTCGGGCGGGGCGAATCTTGATGAGGAGACCCGGCGTGGTTGTTCCCGAAGATATAAGGGCTAATGTGAATGCTGCCCCTGATTCCTCGAGTCGTCCTTCCTCATCGATTGCTCCTGAGAAAAATATCACAAAATAGAGAAACATTTTGCGTGCTTTGAGCGCGCGGTTAGCATGGTCAGACATTTGTTAGAGGACGTCATTTCGGTACTTGGACGATATTGTTATTTTCATATTGTTTCAGAATTCATCAGTTCATAAATTTGTAGTAGTAAAATGATGCGCGATGGTTTTGAAATTTGTTTGCGGGATATAGAAGTCATCCTTATATGAGTAATTGTAATTACGTCAGATCGCCTTAAGTCTCTGCTGACTTAAGTCGATTGCTTCCGTTAATAGGGCGTAGTGGTCACCCCGAGTTAAGTAAGCGTGAGCATGTTGCACCGGCTTAAGTCGCTGCTGACTTTAGCCGATTGTTCCGTTAGCAGGGCATAGTGGTCACCCCGAGTTAAGTAAGCGTGAGCATGTTGCACCGCCTTAAGTCGTTGCCGACTTAAGCCGATTGCTCTGTTAGCAGGGCATAGTGGTCACCCCGAGTTAAGTAAGCGTGAGCATGTTGCACCGCCTTAAGTCGTTACCGACTTAAGCCGATTGCTCCGTTAGCAGGGCATAGTGGTCACCCCGAGTTAAGTAAGAATGCAAGTCAATCGTGAACAAACTGAGTATCTTTGAAGCCCTTTTTTATTGATGACATATTTCCATTTTACAGAGTACATCGTCGTCCCGATAGCTTTTGAAATACAGCTAGGGATAAAACTTCCTGAGGTGTTCTATGTTCCAGGAGTTCCCGACTTCTGTGCCGTCCATCTGAGTGAGACGATATGATCCTGGCCGAGTGACTTCTGCTACTACGAAGGGTCCTTCCCATAAGGGCGATAACTTGTGTCGTCCCTCCCCCGTTAGAATTCGGCGGAGGACGAGATCTCCTACTGAGAAGGATCGCTGTCGCACGGCCTTGTCGTGATAGCGCCTTAGAGTCTGCTGGTACCGTGCTGATTGGATTACTGCATTCAGCCGTTCTTCCTCGAGTATATCAATGTCTTCCAGCCTGGTGGCTTCGACTTCTGCTATGTTTTCGAAGATCAACCTTGGCGCCCCGAACTTGAGATCGGCGGGTAACACTGCCTCCGACCCATAGACCATGAAGAAAGGAGTGTTTCCATGCAGAGCTCAGCTAGGTTGGGTTCTTAGGCTCCAAACGACATAGGGCAATTCCCTTATCCATTTTCCTGCGAATTTTTCATTCTTATTGAAGACCTTTTTCCTGAGTGCCTCCAGTATCATCCCGTTGGCTCGCTCAACCTGCCCGTTGGCTCTTGGATGTGCTACGGAAGCATACTTGATCTGAATGCTTTTTTGCTCGCAGAAGTCGAAGAACTCTGAACTTGTGAAGTTGGATCCTAAGTCAGTTATGATGCTGTTTGGTATCCCGAATCTGAATATTATGTCTTGTATGAATTCCACGGCCTTAGCTGAGGTTAAAGAAGCAATGGGCTTGAACTCTATCCATTTAGTGAATTTGTCGATTGCTACCAATACATGAGTGTATCCTCCTTGAGCTTTCTTGAAAGGTCCAATCATATCCAGTCCCCAGCATGCAAAAGGCCAAGTTACTGGTATGGTCTGCAGTTGCTGTGCTGGCAGATGTTGTTGTTTTGACAAGTATTGGCAAGCTTCACACCTCTGAACTAACTCGGCTGCATCACTCTTCGCTGTTGGCCAATAGAATCCTGACCTGAAGACCTTCCCGACTAGTGTTCTGGATGCTGCATGTATTCCACATTGCCCAGCATAGACCTCCTCTAGAAGTCGCTTCCCAGTAGATGGGAGAATGCACCTCATGAGGACGCCTGATGCACCCCTTCTGTACAATGTCTCCCCAATGAGCGTGTAGTGAGCCGACTGTCTGGCAATGCGCTCGGCTGAATTCTTGTCATCTGGTTCCTCTTCATTCTTTATATACTTGATGATTGGCCTTCTCCAGTCATCAGAGTCTTACTCGGATTGATCTATAATATTACACTCTTCTGTTTGATCCATTGAGATGCTCGGTTATAGTATTTCTTGCACAAAGACTCTAGGTGGAACCTGAGTTCGACTGGATCCTAGCTTGGACAACACATCGGCTGCTGTGTTCCGATCTCTTTCTACATGATGAAATTCCAGACCCTCAAATTTATCTTCTAGCTTTCGGACGGCAGTGCAGTATTTTCCCATTGAATCGCTTGAACAATCCCACTCCTTGTTTATCTGGCTAATGACTACCAGAGAGTCTCCGTACACCATCAATCTCTTGATGCCCAATGAGATGGCGATGTTCAATCCATGGATCAGAGCTTCATACTCGGCTGCATTGTTGGAGGCTAGAAACAGCAACTGGAGGGCATATTTGAGGTGCTCGCCTCCAGGTGCGGTGAAGAGAATTCCTGCTCCTGCTCCCTGCAGCTTCAGCGAGCCATCAAAATACATTCGCCACACTTCTGCAGTCTCTGGGTTATCTGGTACTTACTGTTCAGTCCACTCTGATACGAAATCAACCAGTGCTTGAGTTTTGATGGCAGTGCGAGGTCGGAACTCGATGTCATGAGATCCCAGCTCACAAGCCCACTTGGCTATTCGGCCAATGGCTTCCTTGTTGTGAAGAATATCCCCTATCGGAAAACCAGTGACTACTATGACTTTGTGATCATCAAAGTAATGACGTAGCTTGCGGGTAGTTAGAAGTACTGCATATAATAGCTTCTGAACTTGAGGATACTTTTTCTTTGAGGGGCCCAAAACTTCACTGATGAAGTAAACATGATGTTGCACTGGGTAGGCATGTCCTTCTTCTGCTCGCTCGACTACCAACGCGGTGCTTACCACGTGAGTCGTGCAAGAGATATACAACAATAGATCTTCAGCTGGTTGAGTTGACGTAGCTCGTCGTGGTGGTTTCAGTACTGGTGGTGTTGTCAAGAATTTCTTCAGTGCATCTAGAGCTTCCTGTGCCTCTGAAGTCCACTGAAACTTATCCACCTTCTTGAGTAGCTTGTAAAATGGTAAACCTTTTTCCCCCAGCCTGGATATAAATCTGCTCAGAGCTGCCATACATCCAGTAAGTCGCTGAACCTTCTTTTGTGATCGAGGCGCTTCCATCTTCATGATAGCTTCAATCTTATCCGGATTAGCCTCAATTCCCCGGTGGCTGATAATAAACCCGAGTAACTTTCCTGCTGGTACCCCGAAAACACATTTTTCGGGATTAAGCTTTCATCTATACCGCCTCAGACTGTTGAAAACCAGCTGTAAGTCTTCGATGAAGTTTTCTGAGTTCTCTGTTTTGATTACCACGTCATCTACGTAGGCTTCCACACGCTTGCCCCAGTGATCGGCTAAGCATGTTTGAATAGCTCTCTGATAAGTCGCTCCAGCGTTTTTGAGGCCGAACGACATGGAGGTATAATAGAAAGCGCGAAACGGAGTAATGAACGCTGTTTTTTCTTCGTCTTCCTTTGCCAAACTAATCTGGTGGTATCCGGAATAGCAATCCAGGAAAGACAGCACAGAACATCCAGCGGTGGAGTCCACCACCTGATCTATCCTCGGGAGCCCGAAGGGATCCTTCGGACAGTATTTGTTGAGATCGGTATAGTCGACGCACATGCGCCAATCCACTTTATTCTTTTTGAGTACAAGAATAGGGTTGGCTAACCACTCGGGGTGTAATACTTCTCTAATAAATCCAGCCGTGACCAAGCGAGCTAGCTCGGCGCGAATGGCCTCTCTCTTGTCAGGCGTGAAACGTCGTAGTTTTTGCCGGATCGGCCTCGCCTGGGGATAGACTTTCAGTTTGTGCTCGGCCAGTTCTCTTGGGACTCCCGGCATATCCGCAGGTTGCCACGCGAATACGTCTCGGTTATCTTGCAGAAACTGGACGAGCGCGCTTTCCTATTTGTCGTCCAGGCTGGACCTGATGATGGCAGTCTTGCGCTCATCAGCGAACCCCAGGTTGATCCTTTTAGTTTCTTCAGTCGGCCGCATAGAGGTCGCGGCCTGAGCTTCGTTTGCCGGTACTGCAAGGTCTTCCTCAGGCTTAGAGTTCGCCTGTGTTGAAGAAATCGTCGACGGCTTGGTGGTGAGGGCTGCTTGGATGGCCACTCGGAAACACTCTGCGGCGCCTTGGAAGTCGGCGCGCACAGTTATGATTCCTTGCGGTCCTGGCATCTTCAGTATCATGTACGTGTAATGCGGAATGGCCATGAATTTGGCCAATCCCGGCCTTCCAATGATGGCGTTGTACCCGCAGTCGAAGTTCGCCACTTCAAACCTCAGGAACTCGGTTCTGTAGTTCTCCGGAATTCCGAAGGTGACAGACATGTAGATGTGGCCCAGCGGGTATTCCCCTTCAGTCGGCACGATGCCGAAGAAGGGAGTGTCCGACTCGTGGAGCTCTTTGAGGTGAACTCCCAAGCCTTGGAGTGTCCGGGGGAAGGTGACGTTGATGCTGCTCCCCCCGTCCACTAGCACCTTCTTCACCCGGCTCTCTCGGATCACCGGATCGACGAGGAGCGGGTATTTGCCTAGATGGTCGAAGTTGAGTCATTGATCCTCCCGAGTGAAAGTGATCGGGTGCTCCGACCACCGGTATGGGGCGGGAGGACCGGTGGTCGCCACCAGTATCTGGCGGTCGTTGAGCTTTTGTTGTCTTTTGTTCTCCTGCGACCCGTGTCCGCCGAAGATGACGTTGACCTCCCTGTCAATGCGCGGGAAAGCTCCTCCTCCTCCCTCCTCCTGCTAATGGGGTTGTCGTGGTTCATCTGGTCCTCCCCTCGGCGGAGGAGGAGGTAGAGGTTGGAAGGGTCGGCCGTGCCCGATGGAGTGCTTGAAGTCCCGGTAGTTACGAAGAGTGTGGCGCATGTCCTTGTGGTACGGGCACTGGGCGTCGAGGATGTTGTCCAGCGTGCGCTCGCCTCCGCGAGGTCCTCCTCGGGTGCGAGAGGCAGGTGGTCCGGCGGCGTGCACTTCTTCGCGAGGCCTCTTCTCCCAGCGTTTGTCGGGTTGCTGGTTCGTGTCGCGTCGTGGTGCCGCCGGTGCGGGCTTTGCTCCTCCAATGAGGTCCTGGGCCCGCTCGTCGGTGGTAATGTAGAGATCGGCTTCCCGGAACAGCTCCTCGGAGGTAGTCGGTGCCTTCTGTAATATGGCTCGGACGAAGGCCGAGTCGTTGGATCCTCTGTAGAAGTCCTCGATCACGGCTGCCTCCGTGACCTCGGGGATACGATTTCTCATGGTCTGGAACCTTTTAAGGTACGACCAGAGAGTTTCGTCCCCCCGGTGCTTGATGGATTTGAGGTCCCATGGTTGTGTCGGTTTGTCGGAGAGGGACTGGAAATTGGCGGTGAAGCATCGACTGAAGTCGCCCCAGTCATCGATGCAGTGTCGGGGTAGATGTCGCAGCCATTGCAGCGCGTCTTGCCCAAGGACAATGGGTAAGTACGCGGTCATCATGTCTTCGGACGCCCCGGCAGCTCGAGCAGCGGTGGTGTAGACGGCTAGCCAACCCCCTGGATCCTGCTTAGGTTCATATTTGTCGACATTGGATACCTTGAAGTTGGGAGGCCATTGGATGGCCCTAAGGCGCGGAGTAAGAGCAGACACTCTGCATGTGTCCTCCTGTCGTTGGGGATGATGTCTGTCCCGGGGAGGGGAGTAGTTGTTGTGGTTCCTCGACCGTCCTCGGGTAGTACCGCCAGTTGAGGCCGTTGCCGACTCAGTTCTGGTGGCCTGGCTCCGAGCTAGGATGCCATGATCCCTGTCGTACTCCTCCCGGTGGTGGATCTCGTTCTCATGTCGTCGTTCACGCGAAGCATTGATGGAGCTTCGCGCGTCTTGGCGACTGTTGATGGCGTGTCGTAGATCGTTCGGAGGGTGAGCAAGCGGTAGAAGATGGTTGGCTACCTGGGTGAACAGTCGTCAGTAGCCCTCGGCGTCAGGAGTCCGAGGGAGTCCATCAGCTATCCGAGCTAGTACTCCTCCAACTTCGCTCGGCGTGTTCATGGCTCGGGCGAAGTCGGGGTTCAGGTTGCGCCCGAAGAATGGATTCTCCCAGCGTTGCCTTGCATCTTGCTCGGCTTGTTCCTGAGCCCGGCGGCGATCACGTCGTCGGGAGTTCCTTCGTTCTCTGAAGACACGTTCCTCCGGAGTTTCTCCTATCTCCGAGACCTTGTCTCGCGAGACAGGTTGCTCCGGATCCCGTTCTCCGGCCGCGTGATGTCGTCGAACGTTCCTGCGCCGGTTTCTCCGTCGGCGGGATTCTCGTTGAGGTGGTTCCTCTCCGGGTGCGGTCGGCTCGTCGTCGGAGACGGTAGGCGACTCCACTCTCCCGATGAAGAGGACGTCGAGATAGAATGGCGCTGCTGTCGCGGCGACCTTCTTTCCATTCTCCTCTGAGGGCGGAGGAACGGAAAGAACAACTTGCTTCCCCTTGGTCTCCTTCTTCCTCGCGATCTGTGTCCATTCTTTTGTCGGGGAAGTAGACAGTGGAGTTCTCCGGGTCAGCGGGCCCTCGGCCCCTGACTTTCCGGAGACGATCTTTTTCCGGAGAGCTGGAGGTTGTGCTTCTCCGACATTTTCGGAGTTTGTTGGAGGAGACTTCTTTTCCGGTGGATCCACAATGTGGTGTAGAGTTCCCTCTTCATCTGCTACAGATGAGATTGTTCCGAAGCAGAATACGGATCCGGGACGGAGGGTGATCTTGCTGTGGAAGGTGACGGCCATTGAGCTAGCTTGAATCGTCGACACACCCCCTACCTGGCGCGCCAGCTGTCGGTGTTTTGGGTCCGACCGCACACCCGGGGTTGCCCCTCAAGGTGTTTTTAGGAGTAGGACGGTGTCGACGACTGTAGCAAAATGGTTTGTGCCAGTTGCACGAGGGACAGTGGACAATGTTTACAGGTTTGGGCCGCTTAGAGATGCGTAACACCCTACGTCCTGGTGAGTATGCTGGGTGAATGAGGTTACAAGAGAGCTCTCTGAATTGAGAATGCAGAGAATTGAAGTGGGTGGCTAAGTAATAGGGTCGATCGTTCTGAAGGGGTGCCCCCTAGGCCTTATATATTCGATCGTGGGGCAATACACGTGGATATGATAACAATGCGTAGCTAAAGGATAGTGAACTGTTTGAGTTTATCTCCCTGTAGTTCTGCCGACCTATCCTCGCATTGCTCCGTTGCATGGGGGCTCCAGCGCGGGAAAGTCGGATCTCTGTTGTGGTCGCTCGCTCGACGTTGTGGGCCGTCCGGGTTTGCACCAATTCGGCCTCGTATCAACCTGCTTTGCTGATTGTTCCTCCCCAGGCCCACGAAAGAATGACCTTACGATTTATTGGGCCCTTGGGCCTTTCGTGAGGTCTTTTACTCTTTTAGTGGACCCGGGGGATATCTGCCCCCCACAGGAACCACCCTATATGATGCCTTGGGGAGGATTCACTCCTCAAATGACAAGTCAACTCAAGTAAAGGTAAACTTGAGTTCCACAAAGAATAAGATGACGGAAGCAGGATCCAGAAGTGGAGAAAAATTTAATGCTCCCATTTCTCACTCTTATCTTTGTGATTATATGTTGACTTGGGATTCAGGGAAATTGGTTGTTAAATATGTGGGTGCCTACACTAAAAGAAAAGTCATGAAAAGAAGTGTGTGGGTACCCAAGGCTATAACTAACACTGCAGGACCCAATTCAATTTGGGTACCTAAAAGCATAGCCTAAATTTGTTTTGCAGGTCTACTCCTCTGGTGGGTCAAGCTGGGTGCTTGACAGTGGATGTACAAATCACATGACCGGGGAGAAAGACATGTTTCACTCCTTGCAACTAACTCAAGAAGCACAAGAAATTGTGTTTGGAGATAGTGGCAAGAGTGAAGTGATTGGTGTTGGTAACATTCCTATCTCTGACCACCAATCACTTTCAAATGTTTTGTTAGTTGATTCATTAAGCTATAACTTGATGTCCATTTCACAACTTTGTGGAATGGGATATAATTGCCTATTTACTGATGTTTATGTGAAGATTCTTAGAAGGGAGGATTCCTCTGTTGCTTTTACAGGTCGCTTGAAGGGCAAACTCTATCTTATTGATTTCAGAACTAGTAGAGTGACACCTGAGACTTGTTTAGTGGCAAAATCCGACAAGGGCTGGCTTTGGCATCGCCGGCTAGCTCATGTTGGCATGAGGAACTTGGCCAAACTTCAAAAGGATAATCACATTATTGGACTAACAAATTTCATGTTTGAGAAAAACAAGGTATGCAGCGCATGTCAAGCGGGGAAGCAGCATGGCGTTCCACATCAATCAAAGAACGTGGTCACAACCAAGAGGCCTTTGGAGCTTCTTCACATGGACCTCTTCGGACCTGTGGCTTACATCAGTATTGGTGGTAGTAAGTATGGCTTAGTTATTGTTGATGATTTTTCTCGCTTCACCTAGGTTTTCTTTTTTAGTGACAAAGGTGAAACCCAAGAGACCTTGAAGAAATTCATGAGAAGAGCTCAAAATGAGTTTGAGCTTAAAATCAAGAAAGTGAGAAGTGACAATGGGACAGAATTCAAGAACATAGGTGTCAAAGAATTCTTAGGCGAAGAAGGAATCAAACATGAGTTCTCGGTTCCCTACACTCCACAACAAAATGGTGTTGTGGAAAGGAAGAACCGAACACTAATTGAAGCCGCTAGAACCATGTTGGATGAGTACAAGACTCCTGACAATTTTTGGGCAGAGGTGGTCAACACCGCCTGTCATGCAATCAACCGCCTTTATCTTCACAAGATTTACAAGAAGACAGCCTACGAGCTTCTCACCGGTAACAAACCTAAGGTTGATTACTTTAGAGTTTTTGGGTGCAAATGCTACATTCTTAACAAGAAAGTCAAGAGCTCAAAGTTTGCTCCTAGAGTGGACGAGGGTTTCTTGCTTGGTTATGCATCAAATGCGCATGGATATCGCGTTTTCAACAATACCACCAGTCTTGTTGAAATAGCGATAGACGTGGCGTTTGATGAATCTAATGGCTCGCAAGGGCATGTTTCTAAAGATATTGCAGGAAATAAAATCCCACCAAATGAAGCCATCAAGAAGCTTGCAATAGGTGAGGTGAAGTCACAAGAAAAGGACGATGATGAAGGGAGAATTTGGATGACAAGCATGGTTGTTGATGGGAGTGCTAGAGTGGTTGGTGAAAATCCTTCCATCCAAGCAAACCCATCATCTTCAAGACATCCAATCCTTGAAGAAGAGCTTCCACTACAAGATATGCCAACCATTGTGGAAAATGAGCAAGAAGAAGTTGCTAGTGAAGAAGAAGCCATTGAACAAGATGAACAAGATGATCAAATTCAAAGACATTCTCTGGTGCCTCACCCTCGAGTGCACTAGGGCATTCAAAGAGATCATCCTGTGGACAACATCCTGGGTAGCATCAGAAGAGGGGTAACAACTCGATCTCGTTTAGCAAATTTTTGTGAATTTTACTCGTTTGTCTCCTCCCTTGAACCCCTTAAGGTAGAGGAAGCACTAAGTGATCCAGACTGGATCATTGCTATGCAAGAAGAGCTTAACAACTTCACAAGAAATGAAGTCTGGTCCTTAGTAGCAAGACCCAAGCAAAACGTCATTGGAACTAAATGGGTCTTCCGCAACAAACAAGATGAAAATGGCTTGGTTACAAGGAACAAGGCACGGCTGGTTGCTCAGGGTTTCACTCAAGTGGAAGGACTTGACTTTGGAGAAACCTATGCACCAGTAGCAAGGTTAGAGTCCATAAGAATATTAATTGCCTATGCTACTAACCATGATTTCAAATTGTATCAAATGGATGTCAAAAGTGCTTTCCTAAACGGACCACTGCAAGAGTTGGTTTATGTGGAGCAACCACCGGGCTTTGAAGATCCCAAAAAGCCAAACCATGTCTACATTCTTCACAAAGCGCTCTATGGGCTTAAACAAGCTCCTAGAGCATGGTATGAATGTCTTAAAGATTTCTTGCTTAAAATGGTTTTGAAATAGGAAAAGTAGACTCTACTTTATTCACTCGCAAAGTTGACAATCAATTATTTGTATGTCAAATATATGTCGACGACATTATATTTGGCAGTACTGATGAAACTTTCTGTGAGGAATTTAGTAGGGTTATGACAAATAGGTTTGAGATGTCCATGATGGGCGAGCTCAAGTACTTCCTGGGTTTTCAAGTTAAACAACTCAAGGAAGGAACCTTTCTGTGCCAAACCAAGTACACACAAGACATGCTCAAGAAGTTTGGCATGGAAAAGGCAAAGCACGCCAAGACACCAATGGCTTCAAGTGGTCATCTCGACTTAAATGAAGAAGGTAAAACTGTAGATCAAAAGCTTTATAGATCAATGATAGGATCTCTACTGTATTTATGTGCATCTAGGCCAGATATCATGCTTAGTGTGTGCATGTGTGCCCGTTTTCAAGCTAACCCGAAAGAGTGTCACCTAGTGGATGTTAAGAGAATTTTGAGATATCTAGTTCACACCCAAAATCTAGGTCTCTGGTATCCCAAGGGCTCCTTTTTCGATTTATTTGGCTACTCTAATTCAGACTATGCCGGTTGCAAAGTAGATCGAAAAAGCACCTCGGGGACTTGCCAATTCCTTGGGCGGTCCCTAGTGTCTTGGAGCTCTAAGAAGCAAAACTGTGTTGCACTTTCCACTGCCGAGGCCGAATACATAGCTGCTGGTGCTTGTTGTGCTCAGTTGCTATGGATGAAGCAAACTTTGAGGAATTTTGGCTGTGATTTTAAAAGAATTCCACTACTATGTGACAATGAGAGCGCCATTAAACTAGCCAACAATCCCGTGCAACACTCTAGAACCAAACACATAGACATAAGACACCATTTTCTGAGGGACCACAAAGCAAAAGGAGATATCGAATTATGTCATGTAAACACAGAAAATCAACTAGCCGATATTTTCACAAAACCCCTCGATGAGACTAGATTTTGCTTTCTTAGGAGTGAATAAAATATCTTGGATTCTCGTAACTTAACTTGAAAACGGACACAAAGATTGCTTGATTAACTATTCTTTGTTTGATAGGTTTAAAGCTTAGTGATGATCATTCAAAACTTTGTGAAAATATTAAAATTCAAATGAGTTTTAGTATTAAAAACTTTTTAAAATTTTCACTCGAAGCTAAACTGGCTTGGCCAGCAAACTTTCTAGTTCAGCTGGAGGAGGCCAGCTAAACTTTGGAGCTAAACTTCAGCTCAGCTGATTTTAACCAAAAAAATGAAAGGGAAATGTGCCCTTGGGCCATTTCTAAGTATTTTGGTGATTTAGTGTCCAACACAAGTGCTTAAGTGATAAACTATGCCAAATGATGGATAAGGTGCAAATCAATACAAAGGTAAGATTCTAGACTTAGTACATTGGTTTTTGTGTACTAACATGTTTGTCTAAGTGTTAGAATCAGAGAAAATACAATTGGAAAAGCGTGGCTCGAAGCAGCCAAGAGTCTGCTCAGTCTGGGTGCACCGGACAGTGTCCGGTGCGCCAGGCTGACTCAGGCGAACTTGCTGCTCTCGGGAAATCGTCGGCGGCGTACGGCTAAAATTCACCGGACTGTCCGGTGGTGCACCGGACTGTCCGGTGAGCCAACAGTCGGTCGGGCCAACGGTCGGTCGTGGAATCCGCGCGCGACGCGTGGCAGAGCCAACGGTCAGAAGGGGGCACCGGACTGTCCGGTGTGCACCGGACAGTGTCCGGTGCGCCAACGGCTAGGAATCCGCAACGGTCGGCTTTGCCAAATAAGGAAAGAGATTCGCACCGGACAGTGTCCGGTGGTGCACCGGACTGTCCGGTGCGCCAGGCGACATAAGGCAAGAATTGCCTTCCTGGAATGCTCTCAACGGCTCCTAGCTGCCTTGGGGCTATAAAAGGGACCCTAGGCGCATGGAGGAGTACACCAAGCATTCTCTAAGAATTCCTAAGCACCAAGACTTCGATTCGCGCATTTGATTCTTTGATAGCAACTAGAGCTCCATTTGAGTTGTGAACTCGTCGGGTTGTGGTGTGAGCTCTTGTTGTGACTTGTGTGCGTGTTGGTACTCTGATTTTGTGTCTTGTGTGCGTTGCTCATCCCTCCCTTACTCTGTGCTTCTTTGTGAACATCAAAGTGTAAGGGCGAGAGGCTCCAAGTTGTGGAGATTCCTCACAAGCGGGATATAGTAAAGTGAAAGCAAAACACCGTGGTATTCAAGTGGGTCTTTGGACCGCTTGAAAGGGGTTGATTGCAACCCTCGTCCGTTGGGACGCCACAACGTGGAGTAGGCAAGTGTTGGACTTGGCCGAACCACGGGATAAACCACTATGACATCTCTGTGTTGATCTCTTTGTGGTTATCGTGTTGTGCAAGTTCTCCTCTCTAGCCACTTGGCTTATTCGTGCTAACTCCTAATCAAGTTTTGCGGATTAAGTTTCAAGTTTTTATCAAGATCACCTATTCACCCCCCCTCTAGGTGCTCTCAATTGGTATCAGAGCCGTTCTCTTCAAGAAAGGGACTAATCGCCCGAAGAGATGGATCCTAAGGGCAAGGGGATGGTGGTCAATGATAAGGAGAAGGAGTCCTTCGTCAATGATCCAAAGGATGACAAGCCTACTGACTCAGGCTCGAGCCACAAAAGAAAAGACGGGAGGAAGAAGAAAACAAGGCGCATCAAGGAGATAGTCTACTACGACAGCGACGAATCTTCCTCCTCCCAAAAGGATGACTACAACGACTACGAGAAAAAGAAGACGGTTAATTCTAACTTCTCTTTTGATTACTCTCGTATTCCTCAAAGTACCAATGCTCATTTACTCTCCATTCCACTTGGTAAACCTCCTCATTTTGATGGAGAGGACTACGGATTTTGGAGCCACAAAATGCGTAGTCACTTGTTCTCTCTCCATCCAAGCATATGGGAGATAGTCGAGAGTGGAATGCAATTTGATAGTACTGATAGTCCTATATTTATTAATGAGCAAATTCACAAAAATGCACAAGCTACTACTGTTCTTCTAGCATCATTGTGCAGGGATGAATACCATAAGGTGAGCGGCTTGGATAACGCCAAGCAGATTTGGGACACCCTCAAGATCTCACATGAGGGTAACGACGTTACCATGCTCACCAAGATGGAGTTGGTGGAGGGCGAACTCGGGAGATTCACGATGATCAGGGGGGAGGAGCCAACCCAAACGTTCAACAGGCTCAAGACCCTCGTCAATAAGATAAGGAGCTATGGAAGCACGCGATGGACGGACCACGACGTCGTCCGCCTAATGCTAAGGTCCTTTACTGTCCTTGATCCACATCTTGTAAACAATATTCGTGAGAATCCTAGGTACACCAAGATGTCGCCCGAAGAAATTCTTGGGAAATTTGTAAGCGGGCGGATGATGATCAAGGAGGCGAGATACATGGATGATGCGTTGAATGGCCCAATCCACGAGCCTCAAACCGTTGCTCTCAAAGCAACAAGGAGCAAGGAGACACTACCTAGCAAGGTGGCGCAAGTTGAGGCGGTCGGGCTTAATGAGGAAGAAATGGCCCTCATTATCAAGCGGTTCAAGATGGCGTTAAAGGGTCGCAAGGAGCACCCCAACAAGAACAAGACGAAGGGGAAGCGCTCCTGCTTCAAATGTGGTAAGATTGGTCATTTTATCGCTAATTGCCCCGATAATGATAGTGACCAGGAAAAGAATAGTGGAAAGTGGGAAAAGAAGAAGAACTATAAGAAGGCAAAGGGCGAGGCACATCTTGGAAAGGAGTGGGATTCGGATTGCTCCTCGTCCGACTCCGACAACGAAGGACTCGCCGCCACCGCCTTCAACAAGTCATCCCTCTTCCCCAACGAGCATCACACATGCCTCATGGCAAAGGAGAAGAAGGTAAGTACTCGAAACAATACTACTTATGCTTCTTCAAGCGAGGATGAGTCTAGTGATGATGATGAAATAGACCATTCATGCTTATTTAAGGGATTAGATAGAACTAAGATTGATAAGATTAATGAATTGATTGATGCTTTGAATGATAAGAATAGATTACTAGAAAAACAAGAGGACCTTTTATATGAAGAGCATGATAAATTTGTTAGTGCACAAAATTCTCTTGCTCTAGAAGTTAAAAGGAATGAAATGCTTTCTTGTGAACTATCTACTTGTCATGAAACCATTTCTACTTTAAAAAGTGTTAATAATGATTTAAATGCTAAACTAGAAGTAGCAAGTAAATCTAACTCTTGTGTAGAACATGTTATGATTTGCAATAGGTGCAAAGATTTTAATGTTGATGCTTGTAGTGAACACCTAGTTTGCATTTCTAAATTAAATGATGAAGTGGCTAGTCTTAATACCCAACTTAAGACTAGCAAGAGTGAATTTGACAAGCTAAAATTTGCAAGGGATGCCTACACGATTGGTAGACACCCCTCAATTAAGGATGGTCTTGGCTTCAAGAGGGAAGTCAAGAACTTAACAAGCCATAAGGCTTCCATCTCCGCCAAGGAGAAAAGGAAGGCCCCTATGGCTAGTAGTGCTCAAAAAAACCATGCCTTCATGTATCATGATAGGAGACATTCTAGAAATGGTTATAGAAGTTATGATGCTTTTGATTCTCATGCCATGGTTGCTTCTAGTTCTTCTATTATGCATGATAGAAATTTAGCTAGGAGAAATGTTATTAATCACATGCCTAGAAGAAATGTTGTTCATGTTTCTAGGAAAATAATAAATGAACCTTCTACAATCTATCATGCTTCATTTGCGATTTGTAGAAAGGATAGGAAAGTGATTGCTAGGAAACTAGGGGCAAAATGCAAGGGAGATAAAACTTGCATTTGGGTCCCTAAGGATATTATCACTAACCTTGTAGGACCCAACAAGAGTTGGGTACCTAAGACCCAAGCCTAAATTTGCCTTGCAGGTTTATGCATCCGGGGGATCAAGCTGGATTATCGACAGCGGATGCACAAACCACATGACGGGGGAGAAGAAGATGTTCACCTCCTACGTCAAGAATAAAGATTCCCAAGATTCAATCTTATTCGGTGACGAGAATCAAGGCAAGGTTAAAGGCTTAGGCAAGATTGCAATCTCAAATGAGCACTCTATTTCTAATGTATTCTTAGTAGAGTCGCTTGGATATAATTTGTTATCCGTAAGTCAATTATGTAATATGGGATATAATTGTCTATTCACAAATGTGGATGTGTCTGTCTTTAGAAGAAGTGATGGTTCATTAGCTTTTAAGGGTGTATTAGACGGCAAACTCTATTTAGTTGATTTTGTAAAAGAGGAGGCCGGTCTAGATGCATGCTTAATTGCTAAGACTAGCATGGGCTGACTGTGGCATCGCCGCTTAGCACATGTGGGGATGAAGAACCTTCACAAGCTTCTAAAGGGAGAACACGTGATAGGTCTAACTAATGTTACTTTCGAAAAAGATAGACCTTGTGCAGCTTGTCAAGCAGGGAAACAGGTGGGAAGCTCTCATTATGCCAAAAATGTGATGACAACATCAAGACCCCTGGAGTTACTTCATACGGACCTCTTTGGACTCGTCGCCTATCTAAGCATAGGAGGAAGTAAGTATGGTCTTGTTATAGTTGATGATTTTTCCCGCTTCACTTGGGTATTCTTTTTGCAGGATAAATTTGAAACCTAAGGGACCCTCAAGCGCTTCCTAAGGAGAGCTCAAAATGAGTTTGAGCTCAAGGTGAAGAAGATAAGGAGCGACAATGGGTCCAAGTTCAAGAACCTTCAAGTGGAGGAGTATCTTGAGGAGGAAGGAATCAAGCACGAGTTCTCCGCTCCCTACACACCACAACAAAATGGTGTGGTAGAGAGGAAGAACATGACGCTTATAGACATGGCGAGGACGATGCTTGGAGAGTTCAAGACCCCCGAGCGCTTTTGGTCGGAAGCCGTGAACACGGCTTGCCACACCATCAACCGGGTCTACCTTCATCGCCTCCTGAAGAAGACTTCGTATGAGCTACTAACTGGTAACAAACCCAATGTTTCGTATTTCCGAGTTTTTGGGAGTAAATGCTACATTCTAGTGAAGAAGGGTAGGAATTCCAAATTTGCTCCCAAAGCCGTAGAAGGGTTTTTGTTAGGTTATGACTCAAATACAAAGGCGTATAGGGTCTTCAACAAATCATCGGGTTTGGTTGAAGTCTCTAGCGACGTTGTATTTGATGAGACTAATGGCTCTCCAAGAGAGCAAGTTGTTGATCTTGATGATGTAGATGAAGAAGACGTTCCAACGGCCGCAATACACACCATGGCGATTGGAGATGTGCGGCCACAGGAACAAAATGAGCGAGATCAACCTTCTTCCTCAACAATGGTGCATCCCCCAACTCAAGACGATGAACAGGTTCATCAAGAGGAGGCGTATGAAAGGGGGAGCACAAGATGATCATGTAATGGAGGAAGAAGCACAACCGGCACCTCCAACTCAAGTCCGAGCGATGATTCAAAGGGATCATCCCGTCGACCAGATTTTGGGTGACATTAGCAAGGGAGTAACTACTCGGTCTCGATTAGTTAATTTTTGTGAGCATTACTCTTTTGTCTCTTCTATTGAGCCTTTCAGGGTAGAGGAGGCCTTGCTAGATCCAGACTGGGTGTTGGCCATGCAGGAGGAGCTCAACAACTTCAAGAGAAATGAAGTTTGGACACTGGTGCCTCGTCCCAAGCAAAATGTTGTGGGAACCAAGTGGGTGTTTCACAACAAACAAGACAAGCACGAGGTGGTGACAAGGAACAAGGCACGACTTGTGGCAAAAGGTTATGCCCAAGTCGCAGGTTTGGACTTTGAGGAGACTTTTGCTCCTGTGGCTAGGCTAGAGTCCATTCGTATTTTGCTAGCATATGCCGCTCACCATTCTTTCAGGTTGTTCCAAATGGATGTGAAGAGCGCTTTCCTCAATGGGCCAATCAAGGAGGAGGTGTACGTGGAGCAACGCCCTGGCTTCGAGGATGAACGGTACCCCGACCACGTCTGTAAGCTCTCTAAGGCGCTCTATGGACTTAAGCAAGCCCCAAGAGCATGGTATGAATGCCTTAGAGACTTTTTAATTGCTAATGCTTTCAAGGTTGGGAAAGCCGATCCAACTCTTTTTACTAAGACATGTGATGGTGATCTTTTTGTGTGCCAAATTTATGTCGATGACATAATATTTGGTTCTACTAACCAAAAGTCTTGTGAAGAGTTTAGCAAGGTGATGACTCAAAAGTTTGAGATGTTGATGATGGGTGAGTTAAGCTATTTCCTTGGGTTCCAAGTGAGGCAACTCAAGGATGGGACCTTCATCTCCCAAACGAAGTACACGCAAGACTTGATCAAGCGGTTTGGGATGAAGGACGCCAAGCCCGCAAAGACTCCAATGGGAACCGACGGACACACCGACCTCAACAAAGGAGGTAAGTCCGTTGATCAAAAGGCATACCGGCCTATGATAGGGTCTTTACTTTATTTATGTGCTAGTAGACCGGATATTATGCTTAGCGTATGCATGTGTGCTAGATTTCAATCCGATCCAAGGGAGTGTCACTTAGTGGTTGTGAAGCGAATTCTTAGATATTTAGTCGCTACGCCTTGCTTCGGGATCTGGTATCCAAAGGGGTCTACCTTTGACTTGATTGGATATTCAGACTCCGACTATGCTGGATGTAAGGTCGATAGGAAGAGTACATCGGGGACGTGCCAATTCTTAGGAAGGTCCCTGGTGTCATGGAGTTCTAAGAAACAAACTTCCGTTGCCCTATCCACCGCTGAGGCCAAGTACGTTGCCGCAGGACAGTGTTGCGTGCAACTACTTTGGATGAGGCAAACCCTCAGGGACTTTGGCTACAATTTGAGCAAAGTCCCACTCCTATGTGATAATGAGAGTGCTATCCGCATGGCGGGTAATCCTGTTGAACACAGCCGCACAAAGCACATAGACATCCGGCATCACTTTTTGAGAGACCACCAGCAAAAGGGAGATATCGAAGTGTTTCATGTTAGCTCTGAGAACCAGCTAGTCGATATCTTTACCAAGCCTTTAGATGAGCAGACCTTTTGCAAGTTGCGTAGTGAGCTAAATGTCTTAGATTCACGGAACTTGGATTGATTTATAGCATACATGTGTTTATGCTTTGATCATGTTCCTTAATGCATTTTGTTGTTTATTTATGGTGCTCAAGTTGTACAAGCACTCCCCAGACCTCACAAGTCCTTTGCAAGTGATGCACATATTTAGGGGGAGATGTGCTACAACTTGACCCTTTGAGGCTAACTGTGTACTTGAGTTTTCTTAATTTAGTCTCAAAGGAGGTTTGAAAGGGAAAGGTGGACTTGGACCATGAAAGACTTCCACTGCACTCTGATGAAAGAGTAACTATTTCCGAGTTCATCTTTGTACTCTTATTGCTTTTTTATCCTTAGTTGAAGATTTTGGTGAGGCAATGGGGTTAAAGGGCCAAAATTGATCCCGTTTTGGTGCTTGATGCCAAAGGGGGAGAAAATAAGGCCAAAGCAACAAATGGATCAGCTACCACTTGAGAATTTTGAAAATAGTATAATAGAGCTTTTGATTTGTCAAAAATCTCTTATTGTCTCTTTTGTCAAAAGTTGGCCACTTGTGGGGAGAATGGTTGATTATGGGAAAAGGGGGAGTTTTTGAAATCTTTGATCAATTTCTATTGGAACAACTATTTTTATGTCTCAACAAGTGTGTTTGACTTAGAGATAGGAAATTGAGTTTGATTTGCAAAAACAAACCAAGTGGTAGCAAAGAATGATCCATATATGCCAAATTTGATTCGAAACAAATTTGTGTTCTCATTTGAATTGATGTTGCACTTCTTTTAGTTGCTTTATGTTGTGTTGGCATAAATCACCAAAAAGGGGGAGATTGAAAGGGAAATGTGCCCTTGGGCCATTTCTAAGTATTTTGGTGATTTAGTGTCCAACACAAGTGCTTAAGTGATAAACTATGCCAAATGATGGATAAGGTGCAAATAAATTCAAAGGTAAGATTCTAGACTTAGTACATTGGTTTTTGTGTACTAACATGTTTGTATAAGTGTTAGAATCGGAGAAAATACAATTGGAAAAGCGTGGCTCGAAGCAGCCAAGAGTCTGCTCAGTCTGGGTGCACCGGACTGTCCGGTGGTGCACCAGACAGTGTCCGGTGCGCCAGGCTGACTCAGGCGAACTTGCTGCTCTCGGGAAATCGTCGGCGGCGTACAGCTAAACTTCACCGGACTGTCCGGTGGTGCACTGGACTGTCCGGTGAGCCAACAGTCGGCCGGGCCAACGGTCGGCCGTGGAATCCGCGCGCGACGCGTGGCAGAGCCAACGGCCAGAAGGGGGCACCGGACTATCCGGTGTGCACCGGACAGTGTCCGGTGCGCCAACGGCTAGGAATCTGCAACGGTCGGCTTCGCCAAATAAGGAAAGAGATCCGCACCGGACAGTGTCCGGTGGTGCACCGGACTGTCCGGTGCGCCAGGCGACAGAAGGCAAGAATTGCCTTCCAGGAATGCTCTCAATGGCTCCTAGCTGCCTTGGGGCTATAAAAGCGACCCCTAGGCGCATGGAGGAGTACACCAAGCATTCTCTAAGAATTCCTAAGCACCAAGACTTTGATTCCGCGCATTTGATTCTTTGTGATAGCAACTAGAGCTCCATTTGAGTTGTGAACTCGCCGGGTTGTGGTGTGAGCTCTTGTTGTGACTTGTGTGCGTGTTGGTACTCTGATTTCGTGTCTTGTGTGCGTTGCTCATCCCTCCCTTACTCCGTGCTTCTTTGTGAACATCAAAGTGTAAGGGCGAGAGGCTCCAAGTTGTGGAGATTCCTCGCAAGCGGGATATAGTAAAGTGAAAGCAAAACACCGTGGTATTCAAGTGGGTCTTTGGACCACTTGAAAGGGGTTGATTGCAACCCTCGTCCGTTGGGACGCCACAACGTGGAGTAGGCAAGTGTTGGACTTGGTCGAACCACGGGATAAACCACTGTGCCATCTCTGTGTTGATCTCTTTGTGGTTATCGTGTTGTGCAAGTTCTCCTCTCTAGCCACTTGGCTTATTCGTGCTAACTCCTAATCAAGTTTTGCGGATTAAGTTTCAAGTTTTTATCAAGATCACCTATTAACCCCCCCTCTAGGTGCTCTCAAAAAACTAGGACTTTCCTGGCCGAGACCGGTTGAACCGGTATGGGGGACCGATTGAACCGATCTGGTTCAGTCTGACCGGTCAGTCTGACCAACTCTGTCTGCGCTGACCGCTTTTTCAGACTGTGTCATCACTGTTTGCAGCGCCTTTTTCAGACTGCGCAGAATCTTTTCAGGCGTCAGCTGTCACTTTTTCAGAATGCCTTTTTCAGCTTTTACTTTTTACAGAATCTGCTTTTTACTTTTCAGACTTGTCAGCTGTCACCTTTTTTACTTTTCAGACTTGTCAGCTGTCACCTTTTTTACTTTTCAGACTTGTCAGCTGTCAATTTTTCAGATGCGTCAGAACTTTTTTGCCTTTATTCTCTTGACCGATTCTGGTCCTCAGACCATGCTGCTCAATAGCGATTGAACTGGTCTTGGGGCGGTTGAACCGATCCCTGGTGACCAGCTCTGCTGCCTATTATTTGCCCCCCTTCTCTTGTCTCACTCACAATCGTTCAAGACTTAGTCGTTCAGCCTTGTTTGAGCCTCCTCACTCACTCACCTCAACCGGTCCAACTTTCCAAAGCCTCTCCAAACATGGTGCGTCGCCGCAACCCATCCGTGATAGAATTCAGCAGCGACTCTGATGAGATTCAGGAGGAATCTCCGGTTCCTTCTCCTCCGCCTCGTCATTCCCTCTCTAAGAGAGGATGCGGCTCTAGTCGGATGGAAGGAGAAGGATCCTCTTCGCAGCACCTCCTCCTCTGGATATGCTCCTTGCCAAGAGCAGGATGGAGCTTTCAATGACTTCATTGATCTTCCGGTGTCTGTTGCACTCTACATCACCGGCCTGCACATGCACCCGGCTAATGTTACCCGGGGACCAAATGAACCTCCCGTCGACTTCTCTCTAAAGGGAGTGGACACCCTTCAACGCCTGAGGTTCACTAACCCTTCTCTCACTCCTCGTCATCCTGGTGTCCATGACCCTCAGTTCTGGAATCTTTTCCAGGCTGATTTCTACAATTCAGTCATTTTTTCCAAGAAACACCAAGTCGTTAAGCATCCGTTTATTGACTGGTAAGGATGTGAGAACATGGGAGATGCTGACATGACGTCAGCTCTCCGCAACTTGGAGAGAAAGGGGTTAAAAATATTATGACAATGGAATACCCCTGGAACGACGAGGTGGTTGCTCAGTTTTATGCCACCCTCTGGGTTAAGAAAGTAGATGAAGAAGCCGATGGGTATGATTACCCTATCATGTATTTCTTCATCCAGGGGAACTAGCACAAAGTTAGCTACCGTCATTTTGCCCATATTCTGGGCTTCTCTAATACTGATATTCAGGGCAACAACATGAGAGTCCATGACATTAGGCTGCCCATGCGGGAGGAGACTGAATTTATTCATGTCTCTATGGATCGGGAGTTCTGGACCACCGCCAACATGCATAGGTACTACACGTACCTTAACTCTTTATCCAGGATGACCGTTCTCCCGAAGGGCGGGAATCAAATGAACGTCCTTGGGGAGAGTCGGGTCTTCCTTCTCCTCCTTGCTCCCAACAGTCTCGCCCGCATTAATGTGTTTGACATGATCTAGGAAGAGATCATCCGTGCTTCCTGGTCTCCTCTCAAAGGGTGTCTTCATGCACCATTTATCATGAAGATGATCGAAGTGGTCACCCAGACTCACTTCGAAAAACCCGTCAAACACTACCGCTACGTACCCTACTGGGTTGATTCCTCCAACCCAGCTGCTCATACGAAGCAGGCTCCCTCAGGGTCTGGAGGCCCTGCCTCCTCTGATGAGCCACCACCTCAGCCTCCACATCACCCATCCTCCTCTCGCGCCGCTGCTGCCTCACGTCCGATGGACCGCAGTGGGAGAGGAAGTGGTCCGGGCCATGGACGGGGTAGAGGCCGGGGACTTTTCATTCGTCTGGCCAAGGGCCTTCTTGGTGTCTTTGCCATGTGCCGCACCCGGGCGGTCGAGGAGTCTGTGCGCCGTCGCAGGACCGACCGGCTGCATGAGGATTTTCTTCATTATGCAGCCAAGACTGGTCATCCTCTCCCTCCCGGGTCCCCTCCACCTCCAGCCCCTACCTTCCCCGCAGACCTTAATGAGTGGCACCAACAGGACTTTGGTGTGCCATTCATTACCCCGGAGGATGAGGTCGAGGACTATGATGACCCTTTCTACACCTCGAATCCTCCTCATCCTCCTCCTCCCTACTCGGGTCAGGGACCCACTCCCGGTGACCCCAGGCCGTCCGGCTCCGGTCACTATCGTCCTCCTCCCTACCCGGGTCCAGGACCCATTCCTGGTGACCCGCGGCCTTCCGGCTCTGGTTACCATCACCACCCTCCTCCACCACCTCCTCCTCATCATCGTACATCTTCTGCATCCAGTTTTTCTGCGGGTGATGAGCCCCCTAGGGACTCATCACTCGAGGAAGACATGATGAGGACTTTCTTTCCCGACTACACATCATATCCTCTGTCCTATCCTCCTCCTGGAGGATATTGATTCATGTGTCTTCTTCTCCCTCTCTCTTCGTTTTTGGTACTTGCTGCCAAAAAGGGGGAGAAAATCCAAAATTTCTAGTCATTCTGTTTGTGGTTCTTTTGGTTATGTATTTCTTTTTTGATTATTGTTTTTGTTTTGGCCACTGTTATGGCTTGTATCCTCTTATTATTGTATGAAATAAAACTGCTGGGTTATTGTTCAATGTGATATGATGGTCTTCTGGCCATCATCTTTTGTCTCATCAGTTTGTAATGATTACTTTGCTATGAAGTGAAAATGATGTGTGTTTAGAGATAGTCATATGCATCACAACTCCTGTTATGACACTCTTGCACCCCTCGGATGGTTGTATTTAGTATGGTTGTCAGGTACCATAATTAGGGGTACCCCCAACACTCCTAAACACGGCTTGTAAGCACCCTCAGCGCAAACTGCAAAGACTAGTGGGCACGGTTTAGGTCAAGGCCTCGTCTACCAAGGGATGCAATCTCGCCTCGCCCGAGCCCGGCCTCGGGCGGGAACAGCAGTACCGGACGAATTCACGCCTCGCCCGAGGGCCTCCTCAGGCAGTGGGCGCACCTTCGGTTCGCCCGAGGCCCAGCTCGGGCAGGCTTCGTCGAGAAGCAACCTTGGCCAAATCGCCTCACCAACCGACCATATCGCAGGCGCATTCAATGCGAGGATCGCCTGACACCTTATCCTGACACGCACGCCTCAGTCAGCAAGGTCGAAGTGACCGCAGTCACTTCGCCCTTTCACTGATCGATCTGACAGGAAAACAGCGCCGCTCAACCCGCTCCGACTGCTGTGCCAGCCACCCGGGCAAGGCTGACAGCAGCAAGTTCAGCCTCGGGCGCAACAGAAAGCTCCGCCTCGCCCGACCTTAGGCCTCGGGAGGAGGTGCCTAGCCCAACCCCAAGACTCGGCCTCAGCCTCGGCCTCAGGATGAATCGCGTCCTCGCCTGACCCCGGCCTCGGCCTCAGGAGAAGTCTCCACCTCGCCTGACCTTGGGCTCGGATCGACCGCGCCACAGGGGATACATCATTACCCTACCCCTAGCTAGCTTAGGCTATAAGGGAACAAGACCGGTGTCCCATCTGGCTCGTCCCGGTAACAGGTAATGATGGCTCCCCTCGTGCGTCCATGACGACGGTGGTTCTCAGCCCCCTACGGAAGTATAGGTGTACATTTGGGTCGGGCCTGATGGGCCGGCCCGAAGCACGGAAAAAAAGCACGGCCCAGGCACGGCACGGCCCGATATATCGGGCCGGGTTTGGGCCGAGGTCGCGGCCCATGGGCAGGCACGAGCACGACCCGTTTAAGGCAGGCACGAAATGGCCCATATAGAGGCACAAAAGGCCCATATATTTATTAAAATCACACTTCATTCCACACTTTCATGTACTTGATAAACAACACAAAGCTAGAGATAATATTAGCTAGATGTTTTTTGTAGCTTTGAATTAGAGTATGTGATGTAATTTTATTTTTGTTATGAACATTAGATAATGAACTGAACTTACGAACTTTATATAGAGCTGATTATACTCTTTTTCTTTCTAACAAAATGATTTGTAAACGAGGTAGTCATTGCATAGCTCTAGTAACTTAATACAAATATTAAGTTTCCTTTTGGTCAAATTTATTTGTCTTATCTTTTATTTGTTTTATTAAATTTGTTTTGAATTTCGGGCTCTGTTGTGAATTTCGGGCCCTGATGTGAATTTCGGGCCAAAAACTGAATTTCGGGCCCTAATGTGAATTTCGGGCTTTTATAATTTCGGGCCGCCCAAAATGAGCCCAACACGTTTAAGCAATTACGGGCCGGGCCGTGGGCCGAGGGCTAGGCCCATGGGCCGGCCCGGCACGGCCCGAAATTCAAACGATACGGGCCTTTTCGGTTGGGCCGGGCCGGGCCGGGCGGCCCGAATGTACACCTATATACGAAAGCAAGGAGACGTCAGCAGGATCCCAACAGCATCGCCAGCTGTGCTTCTACAGGGCTCAGGCACTTCTCCGACGGCCACGTTATCGCGTACACAGGGCTCTAGCACCTCTCCGACAGCCACGTTGGCATGTACACAGGGCTCAGGCACCTCTCTGCCAGACACGTTAGCGCATAGCTACACCCCCCATTGTACACCTGGACCCTCTCCTTGCATCTATAAAAGGGAGGTCCAGGGCCTTCCTGCGGGGGGGGGGGGGTCGCGCGGAGGGACGAGCAAACGAACAGGCTCATTCTCTCTCTCTCGCGAATGCTTGTAACCCCTACTACGAGCACACCCCCCTGGTGCGAGATAATTCGAGCCGCATTTTCCCCTTGTGTTCCATCTCGCGCCAACCCATCTGGGCAGGGGCACGCAGCGACAAAATTCACTGGTTGGCTTACGGACCCCCCGGGTCCGAAACGCCGACAGTTGGCGCGCCAGGTAGGGGCCTGCTGCGTGTTAACGAACAACTTCCCGTTGAGTTCCAGATGGGTAGTCTTCAACAACCTCTTCAGCCCGGGACGGTGCTCTGCTTTGAGAGTCTCGAGTTCATGTCCCTCGACGGCAGCTACGACATGGTACTCCTCCCCCCGCAGCGCGACAGCAACAACGACGGTCGTCAGCTCGCCCGGCAGTGGCGGATTCGACGACGTCTTCCCCCCATGGCGGAAGAGCAGCATTCGGGTTTGCCCTGCCGCCCTCCTCGACGCAGGAGGAGGAGACGGGGCAACCGTGGCCAGGCAGGAGGCGGCACCTCGTCGGCTATCGAGCGAGTCGATGACGCCGGCACCCCAGCGGGGGACATGTCGGGCGTTGTCCTCGCACCTGAGACAACGACGGATGTCGTTTCCCCGCGACGTGCCAACCCCAAGCGGACTGATGACGCCACCACCCTCGCGAAGGACTTCCTGGGCGTTAGCCTCGTACCTAAGATGACGGTGCAGTCCGTCCTCGATGCGACTTCCCCACCGTCCATCGACCAAGAGGTACCGTCTGTTTTCCACCCTGTGCCTTTTAAATTCAGCTTCGATCCACCAAGCGACCCCGCTTCGGTGAGCGCTTTTGTAAAGGTGTACCCTAACCTTCCGTGGTACCATATGTGGTCATCTTGGGACCGACTGACGACCGTCTCAACCTACGGACCGCCGGGTTCCGAGGAAGAAGACGACCTCGACTCTGGTTGGGATTTTTCCGGGCTCCATGATCCCAGTGCCATGCGAGACTTCATGACCGCATGCGACTACTGCCTCTCCGGTTGCTCTGATGATGGCCACAGCCTTGACGACGAGGGTTGTGGCCCAAGTCGCGAATGTTTCCATGTCGATATGGGGGATCGCGACAAAGGCAACCACCTTGGTATGCCGGAGGATGACGATCCCCCTGTGCCTGCTTCTCGCGTTGACATCCCGCGGGAGCTAGCAGTGGTCCCAGTCCCTGCGGGGGGTCAGGACACACAACTCGAGCAAATCCGCGAGATGCAGGCCAAGCTCGACGAGGAAGCAGGGCAACTTGTGCAGCTCCGGAAAAACATCGAGCAGGAGTGGGCAGACCGAGCACTCGCCGGAGAAGCACGTCATCGAGCTCGGGACGTCCAACGTAGTATCGCTGACAATGCCAGGGCAAGGCTTCCCCCGGTTTCCAGTGGGGTCGGCCAGAATCTAGCTGCAGCGACAATACTACTCCGAGCAATGCCGGAGCCATCCACCACCGAGGGGCGGCGTATCCAAGGAGAACTCAAGAATCTCCTGGAGGATGCTGCGGTCCGACGGGCCGAAAGCTCTGCCTCTCGAAGGCAAGGGTGCCCCCCGGAGCATCGCGCAATGACTTCTCGACTCGTGCGGGAGGCCTCGGTCCACACCGGGCGCACGTGGGACGCGACGCCTACAGCCCCGGATCACCTCGGCAACGAGCACCACCGCTGCGACCGTCGAGCCCACCTCGACGAGAAGGTGTGCCGAGGCTACCACCCTAGGCGTGGAGGACGCTACGACAGTGAGGAGGATCGGAGTCCCTCGCCCGAACCACCAGGTCCGCGAGCCTTCAGCCGGGCCATAGGACGGGCGCCGTTCCCGGCTCGGTTCCGGGCCCCGACTACCATCACCAAGTATTCGGGGGAGACAAGGACGGAGTTGTGGCTTGCGGACTACCGGCTGGCCTGCCAGCTGGGAGGAACGGACGACGACAACCTCATCATCCGCAACCTCCCCCTGTTCCTCTCCGACGCTGCCCGGGCCTGGCTGGAGCATCTGCCTCCCGCGCAGATCTCCATCTGGGACGACCTGGTCAAGGCCTTCGCTGGAAATTTCTAGGGCACGTACGTGCGCCCTGGGAACTCATGGGATCTCCGAAGCTGCCGCCAGCAACCAGGGGAATCCCTGCGAGAGTACATCCGCCGATTTTCAAAGCAGTGCACCGAGCTGCCCAACATCACCGACTCGGATGTCATTGGGGCGTTCCTCGCCGGCACCACCTGCTGAGACCTGGTGAGCAAACTGGGACGCAAGACTCCCACCAAGGCGAGCGAGTTGATGGACATCGCCACCAAGTTCGCCTCTGGTCAGGAGGCAGTCGAAGCCATCTTCCGGAAGGACAACTAGCCTCAGGGACGACAGCAGGAAGACGTCCTCGAGGCGTCCGCCCAGCGTGGCACGAAGAAGAAGGCCAAGAAGAAGGCACAAGCAAAGCGCGACGCCGCTGACGCGGATCTCGTCGCTGCTGTCGAACACAGGAACCCTCGGAAGCCTCCCGGAGGGGCCAACCTGTTCGACAAGATGCTCAAGGAGTTGTGCACCTATCACCAGGGTCCCGTCAAGCACACCCTTGAGGAATGTGTCATGCTTCGGCGCTACTTCCACAAGGCCGGGCCCCCGGCGGGAGATGGCAAAGGCCAAGACAACAACAAGAAAGAGGGCGACAAGGAAGAGGAGTTCCTCGAGGTCCACGGCTGCTTCATGATCTACGGTGGGCAGGTGGCGAACGCCTCGGCTCGGCACCGCAAGCAGGAGCGCCGGGAGGTCTGCTCGGTGAAGGTGGCGGCGCCAGTCTACCTAGACTAGTCCGACAAGCCCATCACCTTCGACCAAGGCAACCACCCCGACTGCGTGCCGAGCCCAGGAAGGTACCCGCTCGTTGTCGACCCCATCATCGGCAACGCCAGGCTCACCAAGGTCCTCATGGACGGAGGCAGCAGCCTCAACATCATCTACGCCGAGACCCTCGGGCTCTTGGAGATCGATCTATCCACGATCCGGGCCGGTGTGGCGCCCTTTCACGGGATCGTTCCCGGAAAGCGCGTCCTGCCCCTTGGGCAACTCGATTTGCCCGTCTGTTTCGGGACTCTCTCCAACTTCCATAGGGAAACCCTCACGTTCGAGGTGGTCAGGTTCCGAGGGACCTACCACGCGGTGCTGGGGAGACCATGCTACGCCAAGTTCATGGTCGTCCCCAACTACACGTACCTGAAGCTCAAGATGCCAGGCCCCAACGGGGTCATCACCGTCGGATCCACGTACCGACACGCGTACGAATGCGACGTGGAGTGTGTGGAGTACGCTGAGGCCCTCGCCGAGTCCGAGGCCCTCATCGCCGACCTGGAGTGCCTCTCCAAGGAGGTGCCTGATGCGAAGCGCCACGCCAGTAACTTCGAACCGGCTGAGGCGGTTAAGTCCATCCCTCTCGACCCCAGCAACGACGCCTCCAAGCAAGTCCGGATCAGCTCCGAGCTTGACCCCAAATAGGAAGTAGTGCTGGTCGACTTTCTCCGTGCAAACGCCGAAGGTTTTGCGTGGAGTCCCTCGGACATGCCCGGCATACCAAGGGATGTCGCCGAGCACTCACTGGATATCTGAGCCGGTGCCCGACCCGTGAAGCAGCCTCTGCGCCATTTCGACGAAGAAAAGTGCAGAGCCATAGGTGAGGAGATCCACAAGCTCATGGCTGCAGGGTTCATCAAAGAGGTATTCCATCCCGAATGGTTAGCTAACCCTTTGCTTGTAAAAAAGAAAGGTGGGAAGTGGAGGATGTGCGTAGACTATACTGGTCTAAACAAAGCATGTGCGAAGGTTCCCTACCCTCTGCCTCGCATCGATCAAATTGTGGACTCCACTGCTGGGTGCGAAACCCTGTCATTCCTCGACACCTATTCAGGTTATCACCAAATCAAGATGAAAGAGTCCAACCAGCTCGCGACTTCTTTCATCACACCTTTTGGCATGTACTGTTATACTACTATGCCATTTGGCTTGAGGAATGCAGGTGCGACATACCAAAGGTGCATGAACCACGTGTTCGGAGAGCACATCGGCCGAACGATCGAGGCTTACGTCGATGACATCGTTGTCAAGACGAGGAAAGCCTCCGACCTCCTCTCCGACCTTGAAACGACATTCAAGTGTCTGAGGGCGAAAGGCGTGAAACTCAATCCCGAGAAGTGTGTCTTTGGAGTCCCCCGAGGCATGCTCCTGGGGTTCATCGTCTCTGAGCGGGGCATCGAGGCCAACCCGGATAAAATCGCGGCCATCACCAACATGGGGCCTATCAAAGATTTGAAAGGAGTACAAAGGGTTATGGGATGCCTTGCGGCTCTGAGCCGCTTCATCTCGCACCTCGGCGAGAAAGGATTACCCTTGTACCGCCTCTTAAGGAAGGCCGAGCGCTTCACTTGGACCCCCGAGGCTGAGGAAGCCCTCGGAAACTTAAAGGCACTCCTTACAAACGCGCCCATCTTGGTGCCCCCCGCTGCGGGAGAAGCCCTCTTGATCTACGTAGCCGCAACCACTCAGGTGGTCAGCGTCGTGATCGTAGTCGAGAGACAAGAAGAAGGGCATGCACTGCTCGTCCAGAGGCCGGTCTACTTCATCAGCGAGGTGCTATCCGAGACCAAGATCCGCTACCCATAAATCCAGAAGCTATTGTACGCAGTAATTCTGACGCGGTGAAAATTGCGACACTACTTCGAGTCTCATCCGGTGACTGTGGTGTCATCCTTCCCCCTGGGGGAGATCATCCAGTGCCGAGAGGCCTCGGGTACGATAGCAAAGTGGGCGGTGGAACTCATGGGCGAGACAATTCCATTCGCTCCTTGGAAGGCCATAAAATCCCAAGTCTTGGCGGACTTCGTGGCTGAATGGGTCGACACCCAATTGCCGACAGCCCCAATCCAACCCGAACTTTGGACCATGTACTTTGATAGGTCGCTGATGAAAACATGAGCAGGTGTGGGCCTGTTCTTCATCTCACCCCTCGGGAAACATGTGCTCTACGTGCTGCGCCTCCATTTTCCGGCATCAAACAACGTGGCCGAGTATGAGGCTTTGGTTAACGGGTTGCGCATCGCCGTCGAGCTAGGGGTTCAGCGCCTCGACGCTCGTGGCGACTCGCAGCTTGTCATCGACCAAGTCATGAAGAACTCCCACTGCCGCGACCGGAAGATGGAGGCCTACTGCGACGAAGTTCGACGCCTGGAAGACAGGTTCTACGGGCTGGAGCTCAACCACATCGCTCGACGGTACAACGAGACTACGGATGAGCTGGCGAAAATAGCCTCGGGGCGGACAACGGTTCCCCGGACGTCTTCTCCAGAGACATACATCAACCCTCCGTCAAGATCGACGACACGCCCGAGCCCGAGAAGGCCTCAGCCCAGCCCGAGGTACCCTCGGCCGCCGAGGGTGAGGCCTTGCGCATCGAGGGAGAGCGGAATGGGGTTGCGCCAAACCAAAACTGGCAGACCCCGTACCTGCAATATCTCCGCCGAGGAGAGCTACCCCTCGACAAGGCTGAAGCTCGGCGACTGGCTCGGCGTGCCAAGTCGTTCGTCTTACTGGGTGATGAAAAGGAGCTCTACCACCGCAGCCCCTCAGGCATTCTACAACGATGCATATTTGTCGCCAAAGGACAAGAGCTGTTGCAAGAGATACACTCGGGGGCTTGCGGTCATCATGCAGCACCTCGAGCCCTCGTGGGGAATGCCTTCCGACAAGGTTTCTACTGGCCGACCGCGGTGGCCGACGCCACTAGGATTGTACGCTCCTGCCAAGGGTGTCAATTCTACGCAAGACAGACGCACCTGCCCGCTCAGGCCCTGCAGACAATACCCATCACCTGGTCGTTTGCCGTGTGGGGTCTGGACCTCGTCGGTCCCTTGCAGAAGGCACCCGAGGGCTTCTCGCACCTACTGGTCGCCATCGAAAAATTCTCCAAGTGGATCGAGGTCCGACCCTTAACCAGCATCAGGTCCGAGCAGGCGGTGGCGTTCTTCACAAGCATCATCCATCGCTTTGGGGTCCTGAACTCCATCATCACCGACAATGGCACGCAGTTCACTGGGAAGAAGTTCCTGAACTTCTGCAAGGACCACCACATCCGTGTGGACTGGGCCGCCGTAGCTCACCCCATGACGAATGGGCAGGTGGAGTGTGCCAACGGTATGATTCTACAGGGACTTAAACCGAGGATCTACAACGACCTCAACAAGTTTGGCAAGCGGTGGATGAAAGAGCTACCCTCGGTGGTCTGGAGTCTGAGGACGACGCCGAGCCAAGCCACGGGTTTCTCGCCGTTCTTTCTAGTCTATGGGGCCGAGGCTATCTTACCCACAGACTTAGAATACGGTTCCCCGAGGACAAAGGCGTACGACGACCGAAGCAACCAGACCAGCCGAGAAGACTGGACCAGCTCGAAGAAGCTCGGGACGTAGCCTTACTACACTCGGCACGGTATCAGTAGTTTCTGCGACGCTACCACGCCCGAAGGGTCCGGTCCCGAGACTTCCAGGTGGGAGACCTGGTACTTCGGCTGCGACAAGACGCCCGAGGGCGCCACAAGCTTACTCCTCCCTGGGAAGGGTCGTTCATCATCGCCAGGATTTTGAAGCCCGGAACATACAAGCTGGCCAACGAACAAGGCGAGGTCTACAACAACGCTTGGAACATCCAACAACTACGTCGCTTCTACCCTTAAGATGTTTCAAGTCGTTCATATACCTCGTTTCCTTTACATACATAAATAAAGTCTAACCGTCAAGGAAGGATCAGCCTTGCCTCGGCAAAGCCCGACCCTCCCTCGGGGGCTAGAAGGGGGGAACCCCCTCTGCGTCAAAATTTTCCTCGGAAAAGTCTTTTGCGAGAACGTCTTTCGTGCCGTTTCGACTGCTTCGATAGCAGGGTCCTAAAAACGACGAGAGTACACGTAAGCGGCAAGGCCGACCGAGCCGAGGGACTCCTACGCCTCCGGGATATGGATACCTCACTCATCACCTTCCGCGAAAAGTAACTCACACTCGGATAAGCGATTCTGCTACCGAACAAGTCCTAACGCTTGAAAACTTTTTCTACTAGAACGACTTTCGTGCCGTTTCAACTGCTTCGATAGCAGAACCCTAAAAACGACGAGAGTACACGTAAGCGGCAAGGCCGACCGAGCCAAGGGATTACTACGCCTTCGGGATACGGATACCTCACTCATCACCTTCCGTGAAAAGTAACTCACGCTCGGACGAGGGATTCTGCTACCAAACAGGTCCTAACACACGAAACAAGAGGAAAGAAAACACAGCTTTATAATCTGGCGTTAAAATGTTTAGGCCCCAGCGGCCGCAAAAACATACGCATACTACAGACAAACTGTTCCTGCAGGTTCAGACATTGGCAGGGGGAGCAGCAGCACCCTCGGCGATGTTTTCACCCTCGGTGGAACCTAGCCCAGCCTCGGACGGCGATACGGGCGGAAGGATCTCCACCCCGAAGGAGGACGCCAACACTGCGCTTGGGCCCTCATAGCCAGGGTCTCCACTAGGGTCCCGGCCCAAGCGGACACCTCGGCTAGCCGCTCCGAAGCCTCAGCCAGCTGTCCTCTGAGGACCTCAGCCCGGCTCATGGCCTCGGCAGCGTGACTCCGGGGTTGGCCCCGCCCGCGGATGACCTGGCCAAGCTCCAGCGCCGCTGCTGCACTACCTCGGCCTGGGAAGCCGCCTGCTCCCGGGCCGGCAAAGCCTCTTTTCAAGCCGACTCTGCCTCTGTCCACGCCGACACCGCTGCCTCCGGCTTTAGCTCATCGCAGAACGGCCGAAGGTTCTAAAACTGAGCAAGAGACGCCTTGAGCGGCAAGGCCGACTGAGCTGAGGGACTCCTACGCCTCCGGGATACAGATACCTCACTCGTCACCTTCCGCGCAAGGCAACTCATGCTCGGTTAAGTGGTTCCGCTAGCCGACAGGCAAGTCCTAGTGCTCAAAATGAGAAAGAAACACGGCTTCACGCCCAAATGCCCAAATGTTCAGGCCTCAGCGGCCACAATGAACAAACACCCATACTCGGGGTTCCATTACAAACGGGGACTCTGGTTCCACTCCCGCGGATACGAACAACCTCCACACCAGAGGGCCTGCGGGACAACAAACTCCAGGTGGCTCAACGGCGGCCACTCCACCAGCAGCGCGACAACGACCTCCGTCTCGGGCGGCTAGACAGCAGCAGCGATGGCCTCAGGGCAAACGCTACTGCTGAAAGGCCTTCGTTCACGACCCCTCACGGGGGACGAGAACCAGCTATTAAAGCCAAAGAGCCGGAGGCCCGGAGCGCAGGTGGCACTGACAGTCTCGCCGGCGGAAGCAACCACCGCTGCGGTGGGAAGCCTCTCCAGAGGCGGCTGCCGCTTCAGCACCGGCGACAGCAGCCGCCTGCGCATGGCGCGACAGTCGCCCGGATGGAGGACGGACAGTTGCACCCTGGTCAGGCAGCAGCAGTTCACCTTCCCCCGCATGGCTGGAGGACGCCTCCTCCGCACAGCTGGAGGATGCCCCTCTCCCCCGAATGCTGGAGGAAGAAGTGGGTCGCCAGCCCACGCGGAGGCAGGTCCCATCTCGGTGCGCCCCCCTCCCCAGCCCGGATGATGAACATCCTTGAAGCTGAGGGCGGGGTAGAGGCCGCAGCCCGACTTGCTTCTCCCCACCACAAGGATGGTGATCATCCCTACGGATGACCATTGGTGAGGGACTGCAGCCGGGCTGCGTGATGAAAATCCTTGAAGCCGAGCGATGTCTGAAGAAGCGCCAACCCCCGCGGGGTCGCGCTCCTCCAATGGTAGCAAGACAAAGGCAACACGGGTGCACCCCATCCGGGGGCTCGAAAGGTGGAAGGGCGCAATGCATGAGGGGAGTGCAGAGGCATGTCTACTGCCCGGGGGATCGATCCCTTTTTAAAGATAGCTCTCCCCACTCGCATTCCAAGTGTCACGAGCAAAGTCTCCATCGACGAGCTCTAGGGTTCCCACCCTCCAGCACGGGGGCTGGGTCCCACACGTCATGCGGTATGACCAGAAATGGAAGAAGCCAAACCGTTGCACGCGAAGCAGGTAACCGCCCCGCGGTTATAAGCGTTCCCCCATCCTCGCCGAAACCAGCGGGCGAAAGGGCGGACCGCCACGCAGGAGGCGTACAACCGCACCACGGTTGTGCACCCTTTTGGCTTCATCGTGCCCGATGGGTCAGCATGAAGGCCCGGGCCCGCATGTCATGCAACCGGCGCAACGGTTACTACGTGCAAAGAAACCGCGCCGCCACTTGCGCCAATGCCGTGTCTTCTCGACTGCGGAACCAGTGCCACGACTCGAGGCAGCCCTGCGCATGACCCAACAGTGCCAATCGAGCACAACAATCATGGGTCAGTCAGCCGCGGGGGGAGGCGCGACGGTCGATATGGCCAAAAGTGGGCCGACAGTAATTGCAGCAGCAGACGAGCAGAAGCAGCGGTTGAATCGCCTGTAGGCCCGCGTCCCCTCCTGAAGCGGCAAAGAGCCCTCTCCCACGACATGAAGACGACGCGCCCATGTTCCGTTTCTCGAACGACTTGAGCACGCACAACGGCCGCCCCGCGAATCGCCCGTCCCGTCGCATTAACTCCTCGGTAGGGCAAGCGACACCTTTGGCAGGAGAAGCGGGCGTCGTTTCGCCTCCGCCATGATGACCGCGTCAAAAAAGGTGCGCCACGCCATTTAAATTTGTATCATTTTCCTCTTCCTCTTCCTCTTTCTCTCTCTTACTACAGGGACCAGGGATATTTTGTAAAGGATCCTTCTCGACGAAGGAAACGGCCCCCCGAGCCCTCCTACTGATCAGGGGTTCGAAGGCTGGCCCCTCGGAAGGGTTCGACAGCCGCCCCAGAGCACTCAGGCTCTAAGCCTATTACTGATCAGGGGTTCGAAGGCTGGCCCCTCGGAAGGGTTCGACAGCTGTCCCAGAGCACTTGGGCTCCGCGCCCTCTACTGATCAGGGGTTCGAAGGCTGGCCCCTCAGAAGGGTTCGACAGCCGCCCTAGAGCACGCAGAGTGAGGGATGACTCTGGAATGTCTGTGACATGGCCGAGGCTCGGGCTACGCTCCCGAGGTACCCTAGGACATTTCTGAGACCAGCAGGAGCGATTTTGTAACAGAATCCCACCAGAGGGAGGCATCGAGCCCTTGGACCCTATCGAATAGGTCCGGGTCCGGCAAATCACCTGCAGGTACCTTTGGAGCGC
Organism: Zea mays; assembly: GCF_902167145.1. Taxonomy (NCBI): domain Eukaryota; kingdom Viridiplantae; phylum Streptophyta; class Magnoliopsida; order Poales; family Poaceae; genus Zea; species Zea mays. Next base: position 54,864,869 of record NC_050100.1, on the reverse strand, counting down.
GCCTCTGGGCCACTAGCCGACCCTTATCGAACGGGGCACGGACGTCCACTCGGATCACCCGTTAGCAACTCACAGGAGACACCATGTTCGGCGCCCTCTAAGGGCAACATGGCGCTTTCCCCCCTTCCTCCTTGCGGAAAGGCGACAAAGGGGCGTATAATAAAAGTCGAGACAGTCCTTGATCGTCCTCTCGCTCCGTGCAGAGGCTCGGGGGCTGCTCTCGCAACCCGGCTACGGCCAAACCGTTGACAGCGTCAACAAACCAGCCTAAAAACTCGGAACCTGACCATGCACCCGGGCTACGGCTAGACCGCATGAGGGAACAACAAGGCCGACCAAAGCATCACAAAAAGCATTAAGACCTCAGAGGAGTCAAACCACTCCTCCGAGGCCTCGGGGGATACACCCGGCGGGTGCGCTCGCGCGCACCCACCGGAGCAAAGTATAACCGAGAAAGGCCGGGCCCCTCATAGAGAAATGCGGCAAAGCCTCCAAGCGAGTACCAACACTCCCTTCAAGGCTTGGGGGCTACTGTCGGGTACCTTAATTAGGGGTACCCCCAACACTCCTAAACACGGCTGGTAAGCACCCTTAGCGCAAACTGCAAAGACTGGTGGGCACGGTTCAGGTCAAGGCCTCGTCTACCAAGGGACGCAATCTCGCCTCGCCCGAGCCCGGCCTCGGGCGAGAACAGCAGTACCGGATGAATTCACGCCTCGCCCGAGGGCCTCCTCAGGCAGTGGGCGCACATTCGGCTCGCCTGAGGCCCATCTCGGGCAAGCTTCGTTGAGAAGCAACCTTGGCCAAATCGCCTCACCAACCAACCATATCGCAGGCACATTCAATGCGAGGATCGCCTGACACCTTATCCTAACACGCGCGCCTCAGTCGGCAAGGTCGAAGTGACCGCAGTCACTTCGCCCTTTCACTGACCGATCTGACAGGAAAACAGCGCCGCTCACCCCACTCCGACTGCTATGCCAGCCACCCGGGCAAGGCTAACAACAGCAAGTTCAGCCTCGGGCGCAACAGGAAGCTCCGCCTCGCCCGACCTTAGGCCTCGGCCTTAGGAGGAGGTCTCTGCCTCGCCCGACCCCAAGACTCGGCCTCAGCCTCGGCCTCGTGAGGAATCGCGTCCTCACCCGACCCCGGCCTCGGCCTCAGGAGAAGTCTCCGCCTCGCTCGACCTTGGGCTCGGACCGACCGCGCCACAGGGGATACATCATTACCCTACCCCTAGCTAGCTCAGGCTACGAGGGAACATGACCAGCGTCCCAATTGGCTCGTCCCGGTAATAGGTAATGATGGCTCCCCGCGTGTGTCCATGACGATGGTGGTTCTCAGCCCCCTACAAAAGCAAGGAGACGTCAGCAGGATCCCAGCAGCATCACTAGCTGTGCTTCTATAGGGCTAAGGCACTTCTCCGACGGCCACGTTATCGCGTACACAGGGCTCTAGCACCTCTCCGACAGCCACGTTGGCATGTACACAGGGCTCAGGCACCTCTCTGCCAGACACGTTAGCGCATAGCTACACCCCCCATTGTACACCTGGACCCTCTCCTTGCATCTATAAAAGGGAGGTCCAGGGCCTTCCTGTAGGGGGGTCGCACGGAGGGACGAGCAAACGAACAGGCTCATTCTCTCTCTCTCTTGCGAACGCTTGTAACCCCTACTACGAGCACACCCCCCTGGTGCGAGATAATACGAGCCGCGTTTTCCCCTTGTGTTCCATCTCGCGCCAACCTATCTGGGCAGGGGCACGTAGCGACAAAATTCACTGGTTGGCTTACGGACCCCCCGGGTCCGAAACGCCGACAATGGTCTTGGTCACTATCTCTAAATGTGTTGCTGACATGACATATTATGTCAAAACACTAGATTCACAGTTGTGCACACATTTAGGGGGAGCCATCTACATACAATCATTCAAAAGAAATTTTCTATTTCAAATGTTTATCTTTTTTACCTTAATTGTTTTGGCATCAATCACCAAAAAGGGGGAGATTGTAAGTGCAATCAACCCCAAGTGAGGGTTTTGGTGATTTAATGACAAAACAAATAAGGGTACTATCAGTTTTTGTTCCCAATGTATGATTAGAAAAAAACAAGAACTTAAGGAAGCACCAAGGACTTCATGCAACAGACGTATAAAATTTTATGTAAAATCTTGAGTTGCATGATGTAATTCTTCCTTATTCTTTTCCGCACAGGTAAAGGTGTTTGCTATAGCTCAAGTACCCAAATTCAAAAGCTATTTTTGAAAACCAAAAATCACTTTAACATTCTTTGGTTGACCATGGTTAGGTTTGAGAAACCTAGAGTGTTCTTGCTGAAAAGTAGCTGAACTTCTTCAACTGCAGCTGAGCTCTCCAGCTGAACTTGACTTCAGCTGAGTTGAGCTTCTTCAACTGCAGCTGAGCTTTTCAGCTGAGCTGGACTTCAGCTGAGTTGAGCTTTCAACTCCAGCTGAACTTCAACTTCAGCTGTGGACCTCTTTGACCATACACCAGCTGAACTTGCCCCCGGGCAGTTGAGCTAGGGTTTTCTCTCCTAAACTCTCTGGTCTAGACCAACTGAACTAGTCCTGGGGGCAGTTCAACTGGTCTTTGACCCCTCTGACTTCTGACCTGCAGTCTGCCAGTTAGACTGGCAGTCAGGTCACTAGAGTTGTCATGGGGCGGTTCAACCGCCCTAGGGGGCGGTTCAACTGGTCCTGTCATGCCTGACCAGCCTGTAGGTCAGTCTGCCAGCAGTCTGGCAGTCAGACTGGCAGACAGTCTACTGACCTATCAGGGGGCGGTTCAATCGCCCTAGGGGGCAGTTCAACCGGTTTTCTGCGGGGTTTCTGGTCAAACGGCTAGTTTTTGAGCCATGACTATAAATAGAACCCTTCACCCCCTTCTTCAATGCAGCTGTACACTTACACATTTATTGCTCACCTAACTTGAGACAAAGCACTCCTTTCTCCCATCTCTCTCACACTTAAATCTTCCTCAAGATTCAACCTTGTTGGAGGAGCTCTTGGGTGTGAGGTTTGTGCTTGTGCTCACGATTTGGCTTTCCTCTCCCATCTTTTTTAAAAGACTTGAGCTTGTGCAAACCCCTCTTGTGCTTTCTTGGTGTTCTTGAAACCCTAGGTTTCAAGATCTTTTGAGGTTGCTTGGGAGTCTCCAAATTTGTGGACAACCCCAAGAAGTTTGTATCACCCGCTCTTTGAGCTAAGATAAGAAGAGATTGCCTTGACCTTTGTGGTCGGCTTTTGGAGGATTAGGGTTGAAAAAGACCCGGCCCTTTGTGGTGTGGCTGAACCTCGTATTAAATCTTGTGTCTTGTGTTCTTGCTTGTCTTTAACTTAAGATATTTTTACTTGCAAGATTGACATATAGATTTTTCCGTAAAGTATATCTAAAAGTGAAATAGCCTTTACATATTCATCTTCTCATTCTAACTTAGTTATACTTTACTTCTCAAAAGGACTCGCAAAATACTTTTTTGAGTAGATTATAGTCTAAAGTTTATAAAACAGTTGGATTGGTTCAGAGTGGTTCAACTTGCGCACGTAGCTGTTGAACCGGCCTGCACCAGTCGAACTGTATATTTAACAATCTTTCGAAGTTTGTTGTGAAAATTTTCAGATTAGCCTATTCACCCCCCCCCTCTAGGCTACTTTCACTTTTTACAAAATTGTTTAGCAAAACGGTTCCTCGATCTCACCACTAGCTGCTCTATCTCATTTCAATGGTAGATAGCATGGCTCAGCTTGGTCGCCTTCCGTCAAAACTACCGAGGCCAACAAGGCCCAATAGACACAGCCACCCGCCTACTTGTCCTCTTCTCCATGTGCCGAGGCCATGCACATGCGCTGCCTCTATCACCCCTCTCCATCCTCCACCTCCTCCTCCATGTGGAAGCGCAGATGGCCACGCTGCAAAGCGCGACGCAGAGCCGTACAGGAATCTGTGGCTTTGCCGAGTGCTCGGCGTTTTGCCGAGTGCTCGTCGTTTTGCCGAGTGCTTTTTGTCGAACACTCGGCAAAGAAGACTTTGTCGAGTGCTGCACTCGACAAAGTCCTGCTCTCGGTAACGATGGCGTTTACCGAGAGCAGGACTCTCGACACAGAAACGCACTCGACAAAGTCTTCTTTGCCGAGTGCCAAACACTCGGCGAAGGCGGCGCTCAGCAAAGGGCCATCAACAGCCGTCTATAGCTGATAGTCATTAACTTTTGCCGAGCGCCGAGCTTTGGCACTCAGCAAAGATGCTTCTTTGCCGAGTGTCAAACGTATGACACTCGGCAGAGCATGCTGTGCCGAGTGCCATGTTTGGACACTCGGCAAAGTATATTTTTTATTTTTTTCTTTTCGCAACCAAACTTTTTGTGGTATGTTCTTACACTACGTAGACCTACATGTACCATTTTGGCACAATTATAAAAGTGTTTCCTATAACTATTGGATTTAGTTCGTTTAATGGATTTTTCTTAGATAATTCAGATTTGAACTGCAAGTCACTCGAAACTTGAAAACCCGTGCATGCAAAAATGATATTCATGTTATTTACCACAAGTTACGACCAATTTTAGGATTAGACCGGAATCTTCGAGCACCATGCTCACTAAACATGGTTGTGAACTTGCCATCCATGTGTTTAAAAATTGTATAAAACACAAACAAAGTCAGAAAATCATGAAACTTGTCCACGTGTCATGATATCATATATAGAGGCTGTGATAAAAATTTGAGATTGTTTTGAGAAAGTTGTGAGGTAGTATGTGTAGAAACCTAAGTGATCTACACATGAAATCATAGTGTTTCAATGTAGTTCTCATACGTGGCAATCGACTCGTCGTCCACTCCCACTCTGTCTCAGGTGCGAGCAAGGAGCACGGGCTCGAGTCCAGTCATACGACCTCGGCACAACAACTCACAACATCGCATACAACAACTTGAGGTTAGTGCTTCTGTAACTCGTCATTCCTTGAGTTATATACCTTCTCTTTGAGTTACTATAACATTGGTTTGTAATATTACAAACCCAGATAGAATAAGAGAGGAGGGAACGTCATAAGATGGCGGCGAGGATGATGGCGGAGCGGGAGGCGGAGCGGGCGGCTCGCCTGGCAGATCAGCAGAGGATGGCGGAGATGTTCCAATACATGCAGAGCCTTGGCACCGCACAAGGTTTCGCTCCACCACCTCCATTGTTTCCTACAATTGACCCTATTTTGTTCCATACTCCTGTGAGTATCAAAATTGTAGTTATATGTTGGTAATGCATCTGGTATAACACATGCAATCTCTTCTCTGTGCATGGCTAATCTGGGGCGGCATCCAACAACCCTCATGAACTGCCCAGCCCATCGCAACACCAGTCCAAACACCCACCTCGATGAGAGCTATGTTTTTAGTGTTTAGACTTTAGAACTTGTGCTGAATACTTATGTCAAAGCTTCTGACTTACGTTTTGATACTTCTGAACTTATGTTGGTACTTATGTTTGTGTTGAGAACTTGTATATTAATGTTTGTGTTGGATATTTATGTTTGTGATGATATTTGTGATGTATATATGTGATATATGTGATAATATATGTGATGTATCTTTTGTTTGTTTGGATGGAATAGAAAAAACAAATAAAAAAGGTGTGTACTAGTCACTTTGCTGAGTGTTAGACTCGGCAAAGAGGGGGTTTGCTGAGTGTCAGGGCCATAGCACTCGGCAAAGAACCAATACCTAGGCACCGGTATAGCTTCTTTGCTGAGTGTGGTGGCCCTGACACTTGGCAAAGAGGCACGGTTTTGCCGAGTGCTGGTCGGCAGACACTCGGCAGCGAGGTAACTTCTTTGCCGAGTGTATTAGGAGACACTCGGCAAAGGCAACCTTTTTGCCAAGTGTCACCTAGAACACTCGGCAAAGATGTCGTTTCCGTCACCCCGACGCCGTGACGACCGCTTTTCTTTGCCGAGTACCTCACATGATAATTGAACTTGAAGATGGAAATAAATCGTGACCGGTTTTGTTTAATCGGTATGCTTAAGTGGTTCACTCAAAGAGGTTGAGCTTCATGTTGATGGTATTTGCTCAAGTGGTTTGAATTATGTTGATTTTTAATTATGCTTAATTGGGTTTGGTATATACTTATACTTTGTAATCAGGTGTTGATAATAAAATGTTGACCAACTAAAATGTTAACCGCATTAAACTTTAGCCTTAGCTTGTTACCTTGCATTTTCATCCCACTTGCTGAGCTCCGACCATAAGTGAGCTCACCCTTGCTTAATTTTGAACCAGAAGTTTGCAGATGAAGATTTTGATGATGAACTCGATGGATGCTAGTCTAGTGATTCCCCCAATCATCTTCCTGTGGAAGGATGTCCATGTTTCGCTATACTTTGATGAATAAATGTTAAGACATAATGTCTGTTCGAAGTGTAATATGTTAATATAATCTATATTTACGCTTTTATGCATTGTTCTTTTAATATATTACACTTGTGATGTCAACATATGTGTGAAAATAGATCCTGGCACACATATGCTATGCATTCGGTTTTGCCCTTAAAACCGGGTGTGACAGTTCTAGGGGCGTTGGGGTGGTCTGGGTAGGCTAGGGAGGTTGGGGAGGGCCTTGCGAGCATTATGGCGAAGCTTGGGTCGCGAGGACGGAACTGAGGTGGGCGGACGACGGAGAAGGGTCTCGGGCCACCGCAGTGGGGAACAATCCGGTGCACCGAGGCCGGCATGAGCTTCGGTGAGGGGGTAGGAGTGTTATATGCCTGGGTTTGGGCACGAGGGAGGGCTGTACCGGCCGGACGCCGTGAAGACGCGACGGTCCGATGAGGGGCAGCTCCGGTGAGCCAAAATTCCTCACGGTGAGACGAAATTAGTGCAAAAGAATTGCGGGGGGAGGTTCCTTACCCAGAGAAGGCACTCAAGGGAGCTTGGCACGGTGTTGGGGGCTCCGGTCGGTCGCATGAACGGTCTGGCGATTTCTCGCTTCCGACCATGCGGGTGTGTGACTTCATTTTGCTACTTGATATTTTTGTATGCATGGAGAAAAATTGTGTTAGCCTATCTTGGTAAGCAATTATTCTCACATTAATTGTGATTGATTGTCACATAAGTGTTGTGATTATGCTGTCAATTACATGTCTGTTTTGCCCGCATCGTGTGTATATATACTTAGGGCGAGACGTCATCCCTCAGTACAGACTTTCTCCTCCTTATACTAAGTGATGCGCTGCCTTCGTATTCCACATCGTATGGACCGTATCAGTTTTTTTGGAAGCGTCGTCATGACTGCTCGCTGTTCGTCTGCTTCCTCTACGTCGTCGGCCTGCCAGTTTGCTACGTCTAATCTTGCGTTGTTCTAGCGCTGACAACCTCGCTGTAAGGATGCCTAGGCATACATTTTTTTCTGTCACTAGCTCTAGTATATAAACTGCTAGTGTCACTAGCACTTGTAAATGAATTGCTAGTGAGTTATACATATACGAAGCATAATTTTGTTGCTTGTATTATTATTATCGGAGTCAATTTATTTATCTCTAAATTGCTATTATTTCCAACACTAGCTGTGTCACACCCGGTTTTGGAAGGTAAACCGAATGCGAACCATGTACGTGCCAGGATCAGAACTCACGTACACAGCGATTACATAATTGGACATCATCACACAATGCTTGAATTAAATAGCGAAAAGGTACTTAGTTACCTCAAGATGTATGAGATATCCACAAAGCCTATTACATAAACATAGTGTTTAACAATAACATCAAAGTGCGGAGTAACGAAACGTAGAATGTAAGCCTACACAGGCAGCCGACTGGGGGTTTGCCACTAAAGTAAACTAGAACTTGTCGTAGTCCTGGAACTCCTCAAAGTCCTCCATGTCACCAGCTTCACCTCCTGAGCACTGAGAACAGCGGGGACAACCTGGGGTGGGGTGGTTTGTAAAGCAAGGGTGAGTACACATCAACGTACTCACCAAATGTCCCGTTTGGCTAAAGTGTACTAGCTATATGTGGAGTTAAGGTTAAGCAGTTGTTTTTAGTTGGTCAAGTTTTATTACTATAAGTAGAGCCAAGTTTTAGTAATAACCCAGTTATTACCCAGAGGCACTCCCTCCAAGAGGAAATACCAGAGATCAGAATTATAATCATCATTGCTAATCATCATCATAAAAGTAACCAAAGTTCTTCTAATCGAAGAGGATCCCAAGACTGCTCTTAACTGTGAGCACGGCTGATACACCAGTTTCTAACACTCTGCAGAGGTAGCACACTTTACCCACAAGTCATGATTCCCATTCTGCCCGGGGTTCTAGCCTCCCCATTGATCACTACCAAGGTGACCTAGCAGGGTCTCACTACGTAGCCTTTACAAAGATTTCCCAGAGGACATAGCCGCCCGTTAGGTTTCTCCAGTTTGATAAACACAGTACATCTCCCCAAAGGAAGGGTGACTAACAAAACCAAATCAAAGAACCTCTGCAACCAGCCTCAGCAGAGCAAGTACTGTGTCCGGACCGCATTGACGGCCCTATGGCGAAGCCAACTACTCCTCTGGTTCCTCTAATTAATCAGCTAAGGGCGTCCCATTCCACCCTCATGGTTGCACTGTTATCCCGGGTTGTCACTCCCCAAACAGGTCCTTACGGAGAGGTACTCAGGAAACAGCCTAAGCCCCCTAAAGTAATTACAAGAACCTCATCGGGATAACATCATCGTATCATAAAAGATCACATCATGTTCATTGATTAAGTTAAAGCAATAGCATAAGCTAACCATGATTAACCCAAAAAGGTAAACAAGGGTAAGGTAAATACAGACTAGTCAATCCTTAAGTTTCAGTAATGTAATGCAGGACAGTGAATTATAAAGTAAAGTAGGACATGATAGGTATGAGGACACTTGCCTTCACCAGGTTGTTGCTCAGAGGGATCTTCGGCAACACACTCAGGAACCACGAGTTGCTCGTTGTCTAAATAAAGCGAGCATACATTCAATGCATTTGGAAGATAAAAATGAACATCACATCAAACATGTACAAACATTGGCAGGCAACTCAAAAAGGTATAGTATTAAGTATAGGGGAATGAGATCAAGTTATAAAATGGACTAATCCTAATTGGGGATTAATTACTCTCTAAGTGTTTGGAACATAGCTCAAAAATGTTAAGTAGTGATTTCAACAAAGAAAAGCTAAAATTATAAGATGAACTACTCTCATTTAGGAATTTGATTATCTTTTAAGTATTATCCATAATTACATTCCTAATTCTATTTATGTCATTAAGGCTTAAAGGTTAAGCCAAAAATAAATCCAAGTAATGCATAACACTAATCTCACAAGATTGAATATACTTTATTCCTAGGATTCTCCTTTTATTTATTGAAATTAAATGAATAAATCAACATATACTTTAAGTCTATATTTCAAATGTAAAATTTAAAGTATACAGATTACAGTTGGCCATATTTTATTTGAACAGAGAATAATCTTGTGAACATTTTGCAATTTGAACCACTAAATTTGGAGTTCATATGAAAACGATATAAAATAAACAAGTTTTGAAGTTTGAAATATGAAATTAAAGCTAAATTTGTGATTAAATAAAAGTTCAGGGGTTATTCTAAAGAAACCAGGGACCTATGCGCTAAAACAGAGGACGACGGGTTGATTTCCTAAAACCAGGGGGGTTCTTAAGCAAAACTCACACGCGAAGGGGTACGGGGTAATCTCAACCGTCGGATCAGAGATCAACGGCTCATATTAGATCGCTCGGGCGCGGGCGCGCGGACGCGGCTGACAAGCGGGGCCAGGGCGCCAGCGAGCCAGGCCGGGCTGACCGGCCGGGCCTAGGGACAGAGACGCAGGTGAGGGGGAAGAGAGAGGGGCGGTCAGATCCAGATCGAAGGGCTGCGATCAGATCCGCACTGATGAAACCTAAACGGCCCGATCTCGGACGGACGCCCAAGATCTAACGGCTGGGGGGCAGACCTAAACATGGTGGCGCCGCTCGGTCCCACGGCGAGAGTTCGCCGGAGACGAGCAGACCGGCCACGACGGGGCTCAAGAGGCTCGAGGACTGGCCCGGGCGCAATCAGAGGGGTCTGGCGAACTCGGCCATGGCCTTCACGCCGGCGCGGGGGCACCAGAGAGCGTAGACCACGACGAAGCGGGATAACGGCGGCGCTGGATTGCTCCGGCGAGCAATTGCTTGAGCTATAGAGCAAGGATAACCAAATTAAGGGCACGGGCAGGTTGCTCACCTCGAGCAGAAGCGCTGGCATCGCGAAGCAACGGCGGAGGCGCAGGGGTTCGACGGGGCGATGGGGCGACGGTGGCGGACTCCGGCTGCGCAAAAAACACTCTGGTGAGCGCGGACCGGGCGCAGCAGGGATGGAGAGGGCACACCGAAGGGTGTCCCAAGTAGCTGACGGCAAGGCGAAGCTCACCGTGGCACTCGACGGGGCATGGGCGCAACGGCGGCCACAGAACAGGCAGTGGACGTCGGCGGGGCAGTGGCGGAGCTCTCGGTTCACGCAGGCAGAGCGAGAGAGAGGGCGAGGGGGCTGGGCAGAGGCACAAATGAGAGAGGGGATGTGGGCGAGTAGGGCGCGGGGCTCGGGCGTGGCCGAAGAACGTGCGGTCGTGGGCGTGTCCACGGCGGGGAGATCATGGGCGAGAGGTTAGAGACAGCTAACAGGTGGGGACAGCGGGATAGAGAGAGAGAGGGAGCGGGTGCGCGCGAGAGAAACAGCGCCGACAGGACTGGCCCACGGGACAGAGAGAGGGGGAAAGGAGTGAGCGCGCTGGTTGGCGCCGACAGGCGGGGACCGCCTGTCAGGCACAAGGGGATGCGCGGGCGCGCGCGGGGGCTAGACTAAATGGGCCAACTTGGGCTAAAATGGCCTTTTCTATTTACCTGGAATTTCTATTGCCTTTTCTATTTATTTTCTCTAGGGTTTTCATTTCAAATTCAATTCAACTTTCCAATTCAAACCAAATCAACCATGTGCAACAATTCAAAGAATATTTGGGGTTCAACATGATGCAACATTTCATGACTCACATGTTTTGCCAAAAATAAACTAAATACTCCCTCACTAATTAAGCTAACCCTAACCAAAAGAGAAAGAGAGAGAGAAACTAGAGAGAGATGGACACTAGAGTGAGATAGAGAAGAGTAACACCTGAATTTGGATGATCATAAGGAAGAAATTTTATACCCCCAAATTCAGGGTGTTATAGACCTATCCCCCTTAAAAGAATCTCGCCCTCGAGATTCAAGGCTGGCTAGCAAAGAGTTTAGAGTACTTGGCTCTCAGATCATCTTCTCTTTCCTAGGTTGCTTCTTCTTCTGAGTGATGGCCCCATTTGACTTTGCACATTCTAATGGTGTTCCTCTGGGTGACCCGATCTGCTGTCTCTAGAATTTGCGTTGGCTTCTCAATGTAAGTCAGATCTTCTTGAGATCCAGATCTTCCGCTGGCAACTGCTCTCCTGGCACTCTCAAGCATTTCTTCAAGTAAGACACGTGAAACACATCATGCACTGCGAACAGGTTTTCTGGTAAGCTGAGTTGATAAGCCACTTCTCCACGTCTTGCCTGAATCTGATACGGCCCGATAGCGAGGTGCTAGCTTGCCTTTGACTCCAAACCTTTTGGTTCCTCTAATGGGTGATACTTTCAAGTAGACATAGTCTCCCACTTCAAAACTGAGTTCTCTTCTCCTGGTGTCAGCATAGCTTCACTGTCTGGACTGTGCTGCCTTCAAATTTTCCCGGATCATCCTGATATTCTCTTTGGCTTCAAGCAAAATCTCATGGCCGAATACCTGCCTTTCACCGGGTTGATCCCAATGCAATGGAGTTCTGCAATTCCTCCCATAAAGTGCTTCGAATGGTGACATCTTCAGGCTAGCCTGATAGCTGTTGTTGTAGGAGAATTCTGCATACGGTAGCCTCTTGTCCCAACCTAACTGGTCTTGCAAAGCACAAGCTCTCAACATATCCTCAAGAATCTGGTTGGTTCTCTCAGTCTGGCCATCTATCTGTGGGTGATAAGCTGAACTAAATTTCAAGTGTGTACCCAAAGCTTCATGTAGCTGCTGCCAAAAGTGAGAAGTAAACTGGGTGCCTCTATCCGATATTATCTTCTTTGGAATACCATGCAAGCACACAATCTGAGACATGTATAACTCTGCCAGCACTGCACTGTTATAGGTGGTCTTGACTAGTATGAAATGGGTCGTCTTTGTTAAACGGTCCACTACTACCCAAATGGAATCATAACCAGCTCGAGTGCGGGGTAGACCAACTATAAAGTCCATCCCAATCTCATCCCATTTCCACTGCGGAATCTGCAATGGCTGCAACAAACCTGCGGGTCTCTGATGTTCTGCCTTGATCCTCTGACAACTATCGCATCTGGCCACATACTCTGCTATCTCTCTTTTCATACCATACCACCAGAACCTCTTCTTCAAGTCTTGGTACATTTTCTCACTACCAGGCTATATAGAATACGCTGTCTCATGAGCTTCCTTGAGAATCAGTTCCTGAATCGATGTGATGTTGGGAACGCATAGTCTATCTTTGAACCATACCACTCCTTCTACATCTTCACGGAAATCTGGACCTTTCCCATCTATGATGAGCTGCCAGATCTTGTTGATCTTCTCATCATCCTTCTGACCTTTCCTGATGTCTTGCTCTAGAGTGGGCTCTAGCTCAATTGCCACTCCTTGAGTGTTGTTCAGAAATCTGAGACTCAACCTGCCAAATTCCTTCGCTAGCTCAAACGGCATCGAGTGAGCGGCCAACATATTGACTTGACTCTTCCTACTAAGAGCATCTGCAACCACATTTGCTTTGCCTGGGTGATAATGAATCTCCAGCTCATAGTCTTTGATCAATTCTAGCCATCTTCGTTGCTTCATGTTTAACTCTGACTGTGTGAATATGTACTTGAGGCTCTTGTGGTTCGTGTAGATATCACACTTCTGCCCATAAAGATAATGTCTCCAGGTCTTCAATGCATGAACCACTGCTGCTAAATCCAAGTCATGAGTGGGGTAATTCTTCTCATGAACTTTCAATTGTCGGGATGAGTATGCCACTACTTTCCCTTCCTGCATCAACACACATCACAGTCTGGTGTACGAAGCATCACAATATTCCGAGAATGGCTTGTGAACATCTATAGAACTAACACCGGTGTTGTTGTCAACTTCTGCTTCAACATCTCAAATGATTCTTGGTACGCTGGGGTCCACTTGAACTCAACCTTCTTTGCTAGTAAGGCTGTCATTGGCCTGGCAATCTTGGAGAAACCTTCAATGAAACACCGATAATAACCGGCCATTCCAATGAAACTCTTGATTCCTCGGACATCTTTTGGTGCCTTCCAGTCAAGAATCGCTGCTACCTTCTTTGGATCCACAGCTAGTCCATCTCGGTTTATAATATGACCCAAGAATAGAACTTCACTAATCCAGAACTCACACTTGCTAAGATTGGCATACAACTGGCAATATCTTAGCCTCTGGAGTACTTTCCTCAAATGTTCCTCATGCTCTTGCTCATTCTAGGAATATACGAGAATATCATCAATGAACACCACTACAAACTTGTCAAGGCATTCCATGAACACACTGTTCATCAGGTACATGAAGTAAGCTGGCGCATTCGTCAATCCGAATGACATAACCATGAACTCATATAGTCCATACTTGGTGATGAATGTTGTCTTCGGTAAATCTGAGGTCGGATTCTGAGCTGATGGTAAACTGACCTTAGATCTATCTTGGAGAACACACTAGCTCCTCTCAACTGATCAAATAAGTCTTCAATTCGAGACAGGGGGTACATGTTCTTGACAGTGACTTCATTCAAAGCTCTGTAATCAATGCACATCCTCTTCGTACCATCCTTCTTCTCCACAAATAGCACTGGGGCTGCCCAAGGTGAGGTACTTGGTCTAATATAACCTTTCTCTAACAACTCATCAATTTGCTTCTTGAGTTCCACCAACTCTGGTCCGGACACTCGATAAGCTCTCTTGGAAATAGGGGCAGTACCTGGGATAAGCTCTATGGCAAACTCAACTTTCCTTTCAGGTGGCATGCCTGGTAACTCTTCAGAGAATACATCAGGAAATTCTGACACAATCCTAATTCCTCATTCGAGTTGGACTCCTTGTCATCTATTGATAAATGGTGACATGCTCCTTCTTCTAGTTCAGGTAAGTACAGCTTGGTTACTACTTCCTTTCCGAATGGGGACACCAACTTAACTGTCCTCTTGTCACAACTGACAGTGGCTTGATTTCTGTGTAGCCAATTCATCCCTAGGATGACATCTAACCCTTGAGTTCCCATTACTACTAGGCTAGCGGGGAAATCTATCCCCCTTATTTCAATCCTTAGATTCGGACAAATCCTATTGGACTGAACTTTTCCCCCAATTGAATTAACTCTTAAAGGTGGAATCATTGGTTCTATGGGGATGTTATGTGATTCTACCCAAGATGCAGAAACAAAAGAATGTGTGGCACCAGTATCAAATAATACTTTTGCTAGGTAGGATTCGACTGGAAACATATCTACTGCCACGTCCTGAGCATCCTGGATTGCTTCGGTCTCCAGATGGTTCACCTTTCCACGGTTGTAGGCCTGACCACGGACTCTTGGTGCTTGCTGTGGCGCTCCTTGTCTTGCTGGGACATTGACTGTTGGCGACTGCTGAGCTGCTTTCTTGGGACAGTTCTTCGCCCAGTGGTTTTGCTCTCCACAGTAGAAGCATGTACAACCTCCTACTTGTGTTGGGGCTGTTTGGCCATTCTGGTTGGTTGCTGGGGCAGGAAGACAAGCTGCCTGATTGTTCTGACGCTGGTACTGATTTCCTCCCAGCTGAGTGGTCTGATGGTACTGCTGCTGCTGGTGCTGCTGACCTTGCTTGAATTATTGTGGTGAGTTGCCTGAGTAGCGGGGACGGCTGCTACTCCCGGCCTGAGGTCCTCCAATCTTGCGCTTCCTATCCTCCATCGCCCGACGCTTCCTTTCTGTAATGATTGCTCTATCTATCAAATGCTGGAAGGTGGGGAAAGTGTGGTTCATGAGCTGGTAATGGAGGGGATCAACCAATCCTCTCAGAAAGCGGTACTGCTGCTTGGCATCTGTGTTAACATCTTCTGGGCATAACGTGACAGCTGCAAAAACTTATCCATGTACTCAATGACGGACATGGGACCTTGCTTTAGAGCGAGAAACTCCTCCTTCCTCACTATCATCAGTCCCTCGGGCACATGGTAGCGACGAAAGTTGTCCTTGAACTCCTCCCAAGTAATGGCTTCAGGGTTGGCATGGGTGGTGAGGTAAGACTCCCACCAAGATTGTGCTGCTCCCCTCAGCTGTCGGGGACCATACAACACCTTCTCATGATTGTTGCACTGGGCAGTGTGCAACTCACGCTCCACGGTACGTAGCCAATCTTCCGCGGTCATGGGATCAGCAGAGTAGGCAAAAACAGGGGGATGGCCCCTCATGAACTCTGCCCGCTTGTCTCTGGGCACTTGTGGCATCTGAACTTGCACTGGAGGCTAAGGTAGGGGTGGCTTCTGATGCACCTGCTGCATCGCTGCTAAAGTCTGACCAATTGCCTGAACTGCCTGAGTTTGCATCATGAACATCTGCTCAACTATCATTGGGGTGGCGGTGGCAACTGATGCTGCTGAGCTGCATCTTCCTGGGGTGCCTGCTGTTCTGCATGGGCACGGCTCGCACCTCTGCGCCTATTCCCAGACATCTGTAGAAACCACACACATATTAGATCTGACTCTGCAGTCTTTCAGCATAAGAAAAGATATACGGAAATCTTCATAGCACTGAACAATTGATCATCTTCACTGACAACTTCTCAGATAAAGAGGAAAGTGGAAATAAATGGATTACCCAACTAAATAACTGACTTTATTAATAACTACACCAAGTTGCATGGGATACCCGCACCTTGGTGACAATCATTACAAAGATCCAACTTCATTACATGTTCATCATGACAAGCATCCAACAAAAGATAACCAAACTAACTCTAACTAAGACTGACGAGACTAAGACACTAAGTTAAGCATTAATACAGACTCTGACTCCATCGATCTATGGATCTAAATCTATGCGGGTCCTGCAGTCTGGGGTACCATAGTCGAAGCGACCACGGGGCGGTGAATGGTAAGGGTGCTGAATCCCGATAGGGGCGAGAGAACCACCATCAAGATAGTGGCATGCCGCGCATTCAGCACGCAATTCCGCAACCTCCGCCCGAACCTTGCCCAACTCGTCAAGGGTGTGGTCCAACTCTGTGTTGAGCACGGCGGCCAGGTCGGCCATGCTGTTCAGCCTGGGATTGCCCTCACCAACGGGCGAGACAATCACACCTCCAGCACTGTCGGTCAAACGACGAGGGTAGTACTTCAGGTCAAGGCTGTCAGCTACCCTGCTAAACAACGAGCAATACTGAGAAAGTGCCCGTCATGCTGCATCTTGCATGGCTGTCTCGGCAGTATCCCTCTCAGTAATAGAATAGTGCTATGAGAAGGCCTCTGCACCCCAAAGATCATCGTCTGGACGACGCACCAAGCAAGTAGCCTCCCACTGGTCCGAGTATAACCCGCGACGATGTTGGTAGACTACACAACGGTACTCAATGGACCAAGTGTGTTGGTCAAAGGCCCGACGCAGCAGGGTATCGAGAGCGTCGTGGAAGTGACACCCGCGAGCAGCGTCACAAGTGATGGGTCTAGTGATCCATCCCTCCGGCTCCGGCTCCTCCGAGCGCTCCGGGCCATGGTTCGAACTGCCATCGACGTCGTCGTCGTCTCCATCTCTGTCAGGGTCTCCTCCAGCAGCCGGGATGCCCTGTGGTGGTGCAGGGGCATCTCTAGGTGAGGTGCAGGGGAAGGTGGCCCCTCAGACTCCACCTCCTGCTGAGGCGAGGGGGAAGAGTCCTGCTGCTCCTGCTCCTGCTCGTGGCATCGGCGCTCCTGCTCCTCGTGCAGGAGACGATGCAGTCTCTCCAGGTGACTAGACTGGCCTAACACCGTGCGACGCAGGGGACGCTCCGCCAGATGAGAAGGCAAAAAGGGGATCACAGACTTACATGCGGTGCACCTGATACGAGCCATCTAAAAAGACATCGTAAGCACAAGAGTAAGAGTGGAACTATGAGACCAGAAAATAAACAGAAAGAAAAGTGAGACAAAGCTTTTGAGAAAAGTAGATAACATAGAGTTGGTCAAGATAACCAACTTTTGAAAAAACACTAAGGTCAAGGTAAGAATGAGGGTCTATACTCCTTAGGTCGACCATTCTAGTCTAGGTTAGCGGTCCTACAGTCAGCAAGGCTTTGATACTGAAAGGATCACGATGCCCAAGAGGGGGGGTGAATTGGGCTTTTCTAAAAATCAACACTAATTAAAACCTAAGCAAGAGCTAAGCAAGAGCCCAACTTCACCCCAACAACTAGTACTAAGAATATAATACTAGAAATGCAACAAAGCTAAGATAATACTTCAAATACTTGCTAAACAAATACACAATGTAAAGTGCTTGAATTAAGTGCGGAATGTAAAGCAAAGTTTAGAAGACTCCTCCAATTTTTCCCGAGGTATCGAAGAGTCGGCACTCTCCACTAGTCCTCGTTGGAGCACCCGCGCAAGGGTATCGCTCCCCCTTGGTCCTCGCAAGAACCAAGTGCTCACTACGAGATGATCCTTTGCCACTCCGGCGCGGTGGATCCCTCGAGACCGCTTACAAACTTGAGTCGGGTCACCAACAAGATCTTCACAGTGATCACCGAGCTCCCAACGCCACCAAGCCGTCTAGGTGATGCCGATCACCAAGAGTAACAAGCCGTAGACTTTCGCTTGACCAAGAGAAGCCTAATGCAAGTGGTGTGTGCTCTAGGTGGCTCTCACTAGCGCTAATGAGGAACAAAAGCGGATTATGATTCTCTAATCTCCTCACTAGGCTTTTGGTGCTTGCAATGCTCTAGCAATGTGCTGGAATAAATGTGGAGTGCAAGTCGTTGAATATGGTGGGTGGAGGGGGTATAAATAGCCCTCACCCACCAACTAGCCGTTACAGGCATTTCACTGCGCGATGGCGCACCGGACAGTCCGGTGCGCCACCGGTGCGCCACCGGTGCGCCAACGGTGCGCCACCGGTGCGCCAACGGTCGTTTCCAACGGCTAGTTCTGACAGGGAGCCGTTGGACTCATGGCGCACCGGACAGTGAACAGTCCACTGTCCGGTGCACACCGGACAGTCCGGTGCGGTGTCCGGTGTGCCACTAAAATTCAACTCTGAAAGCTGCGCTCTCGGGTTTCTGCGAAGGGGAAAGCCTCTGCCGTGGACCAGCCTGGCCCCACCTGGCAGAGGGTGCACCGGACAGTCCGGTGCACACCGGACAGTCCGGTGCCCCAAAGCCAGAAACACTAACTCTTGTTTTTCAGCTGATTTTCAAATCGGTTTTCGCTCTAACTTGTGTGAGTTCTAGAGTGACACCTAGCACTGTATATGAGTGTGATTATGCACCAACACTACACTAGAACTCTCTTGGTCAAACTACTCATCGACAACCCCTCTTTATAGTACGGCTAAAAGAGAATAAAAGACCTAACTAAATCGCGAGTGTCCACATCTCCTTGACACTCGGACTCCGTAGACCTTCACCTTTTGTTTCGTCGTTTTAGCCGTCGCTTCGAGTTCTTATCTCCGGGATTGTTTTCACCGTTGTAGTACTTCTACCTGTCATGCGACCTAACTTACCATTTGTCTCTGCAAAACATACGTTAGTCACATATAATATTACGTTGTCATTAATCACTAAAACCAACCAGGGGCCTAGATGCTTTCAATCTCCCCCTTTTTGGTGATTGATGACAACCCTACAAGTTTTGTGAGAGTAGTTTATTTTGAAGTTTCTGTCAATAGAAAGAATGGTTAGTTATACTCAGTAATCTTTGACAGAAAGAACGTGTACCATAATAATAAGAGTGAGCGCATACACATCATAAGATTCTTGTTCATATAAAAGTGAAGTTAAATCAATGAAACAAGAGCTAGAAGACTGGTGATAAAATATAAGGTGAAAACATAATACACACAGTCAATCATAAGCAACGAGAGTATATGACGAGTTTGTGAGCCAAAAACATCAAGTTAGTACAGAGAGTAGCAAGCACATATATTACATCAAAATGACTCTCTACTAACTCTCTAACTCCCCCTAGCTCTCACAACTCATATCTCTCCCCCTTTGGCGTCAAACACCAAAAGGGACCTGAACCTAAACATCTGAAGCAGGAGGAGGCGACGGGGGCGCATCCGGTCGAGGTCGAGGCAGCAGAGCGAACGCAGGCGGAGGGTCAGAGTCAGTCTCGGATCCAGGATCTGCGGTAGAAGCTGGAGCTGGTACTGACTCGGACTGAGGCTGCGCTGCAGGAGCTACCGGAACAGAAGCGGTCACAGATACTGCCACAGCGGTAGTGGTAACAGCAGATGCTGGTGGCACTGGCGGCTGCGGGCAGACAGAGCTGAGAACCGGAGAGGTGAACGCCAAAGTGACCGGCCGGAGCGGAGAGGTACCAACAGGGGGTCCTGACAAAATCGATGGCACCACTGGAGCGTGAAGCGGAGGAGGTGGAGCAGACTGAACTGGAGGTACTGAGATACCAGAATGCTGAAGCATAAGAGCCATGAATGCCCTAGTCTCAGCCCGATCCTGAAGTAGCTGCTGCTGAAGGGCATCCTGCCTGTCCTGCATGTTCTGAAACATCGAGAGCATCCTCTCGGATAACCGGGCCTGCTCGGCCGCCAGGTTGGCCAGAATCGTAGCAAGAGCAGGGTCCATAGCCGGAGGAGGAGCAGGAGCAGCACTAGAACTCCCAGCCTCATGATCATGTGAGCGTGGAGGCATAGGAGGCGGAGGCGGAGGAGGAACCCCAAAATCATCATCATCATCATCATCAGTTGTTGTACCCTGAGTGTCAAACTGTCGAAGAGCTGCATCCTCGGCCTGAGAGTCAAACACAGAAGCAGAAGCTGGCACAGGAATCTCAGGCGCAGGACGGTAGGATCCAAAAACAAGGCGTGAGGCCTCAAGGGTGCTCTAAAATCGAGGGGGCTGAATCAGCTGCGCAAAGATGTGGCACAAGTAGTGAGCATAAGGCAACTGCCGACGAGCACGAATCCCATCCAGAACGGTGTCCTCGATCTCACAAATCAGGAAGTCCACAACGTCAAACTCAGAGTGGGAGACCAGGGCACCAAGGAGCCAAAGCTGAATATGAGTGGTAGCCTCCCTGTATCCCATCCTCGGCAGAAGAGTCCGTCTGATGAGCTCATATAAGTACTTTGCTGCTGTAGTAAAATCTGCCGGTGAACGTCGCGACCCATCTGTGAAAGGCAGGCGGAACAGAGCCGCGACGTGAGCTGTCCCCGGAGCTACACCGCCGTGAGGGCGACGAGGAGGGTCAGAAGTGCCGTAGCAGAGGCTGTGAAGGCGAGTCGTCGACTCTGGGAATCCAAAGAGCTGACGGATCTGACTGGCAGTTATTGTGACATCCTCTCGCTCAAAGCGGAACCTCATCCAGTGATGATCCGGGTCAATCCAAACAGAGGCGTAGAAGACTCGGACCCACTCCTCAACATACCTGCCGCTGATAGTCAGAAGGGTCTGAAGGCCAGGCAGATAGGTGAGATGCGCCTCAGAGTCAGCACCGGCTGCAAGCAGAAAGGCTGGAAGATCCAAAAGCCGGTGCACACGTAGAGCTATCTGAGCAGACATCTGAGCTCTGAAAAACGACTCCTGAATACGTGTGCTGAAAAGATCACCTGCTGCAGGGTCTCTCTGAGCTGGTAGCCAAGACTCCATGGGTACGTATCTGAACCTACGAACCCGTGCCACTGTAGCACGCTGAAGGTCAAACAGTCGAGGATCCGAAACCAGAGGACGAACCTCAGTCTCATCACGCTCCCGGAAGCGAGGTGGAGGGACAGGAGGAGCTGAAGCGGGAGCGGGAGCAGGGGAAGCAGTGGAAGCTAGCGTAGTGGAGGTAGTGGGTATGGCTGTGGAGGTGGATGGGGCAATAGGAGTGACGGGAGCAGGCAGAGTGGGTGGCGGAGTGGAAGCGGAGGTGTGAGTGGAGGAGCGAGGCCGGGAGGTGAGACGACGAACACGGTATGCAATCTGATCGGATGGAGTCTGCGGCTGATCTCCAAGCTCGGCCTGCGCAGCGGCTGCTGCAGTTGCTGCCGCTGCACGGGCGGCTCTGTCCGTACGCCGCTTCTTGCGGCCCTCCTGCTGCTCCAAGTAAACAGTCTTGCCCTTGACCTGCCTGAAGGGGCGACGAGGATCCTCATCATCGCCACCCCCTGGCGCCGACACATTCTTCGTGCGCGGCATCCTGAACTGATGTCTGCAAATGAGAGAGAGTGACTAAGCACAGAGCAACAATGACCTATAGATTAGCAAAAGATGAGATGACTACCTGGAAAGCTCACACGAGAGGTGACGATCCAGGCAGGACGGGAGACGGCACACGGGCAATCAAGGTCACTAAAATGACAGAAGAGGTGAGCACGTATTAGTCACATAGTCATAAGCATATGAAATGTGAATAAATACATACACAGAGAGATATGGCACAGAAAACACGAGACGAGACGATCGAGAAGTCAAACGACGTGAAAACAACGTTTGAAGGATAAATAGTGTCATAGGAGGTTTGGAATTCGAATTGAGGCACGAACCGATATGGAATTTGAGCCGATACTTCACGAATAGGTGTATATAGGTGAATATGAGTGAAGTGTGTGCTTGGTTTGAATTTAGGCGAAGAAAAAGGGATTTGGGCACTCGGCTCGGAAACGATCGCTCAAAACGGGAAATTTGGTGAAATTTAAGCCTGGAATCTCGGATTGGCGTGAAATTTGGCAAGGATGTTGCTGGAAGTGTTGTGAAGGTGCCTGAAAAATTTGGGTTCAATTGGAGCATTTTTGGCTGGTTTGGGCATTTCACCGAGCACGTGGCGTGCGGGGAATTAGGTTTTCGGTGAAACGGCTATTTGAGGTTTGAAAACCCTCCCGAAGGAGCTAAGAACCTGCAGGAGAGTTCAAGGGATACAGGGGAACACATTCCACAACTTGGTTTCACTGGATTTCACAGGAATTCACAAGATTTCGATTGTCACACAAGGAGGTGGCACTGTCTGAGAAACAGAGAGTGAGAGAAACAGAGGGGAGGGAAGAGATTTCTCACCGAGGAGGGATGAGGACAAGCCCAGGCACACGAACGCCGGAGCACGGTGGTCGCCGGAGAGAGGAGGTCGCCGGCGGGGCTGGGAATCGCCAGAGAGACGCCGCGGGACAGAGAGAAAGAGGTGCTGGCTGGGAGAAATAATGAGCCTCTGGCTCGGCTCGGGCTGGAGGCCTTTTTTTAAAACGCGATATGGGCGCACCGGACAGTCTACAGTGCCTGTCCGGTGCACACCGGACAGCGCACAGGAAAACGGATTTTTAGCGCGCGGCTGCCGGTGCACCGGACATTGCACAGTGCAGTGTCCGGTGCACACCGGACTGTCCGGTGAGCCCAGACAGAGGAGAGTTTAGAAAATTTTGAATTTTTCTATCTAACTCCCAACCAAACCAAATCCCAACTTATAATCACACAAAATAACACTTGTTGGGACAGGTATTGGTACCCTCATATACTTTTCAAAATATTTTGCCATAGGCTAGATAATTTTTAGAGAAAATAGGCAAATGGTGAAATTTGCATTTTTGGCTTGCACTAGGGGTTTTCATGAGTGATTTGAGTTTTGAATACTCCCCCTAAGTGCAGTACCTCATGCATATTTCAAGAACCAATAATTGCATAAAAAGTAAAAATTTTAGTGCTAAAAGCTTGAAACTAAGACTTGTCAAGTTTGACCCGAGTTAAGCTTTTTCACTCGCTTTGTTGGCGGTTATCTCAACTAGGTTAGACAAGTCCTAGATGCAATACAAGGAATTTAAATATGCAATGCAAGCTTGACAACACCATTTGACATTTTACATAAAATTTCTGAGATCAAGAATATTTAGTTCATTCCTCAACATGCAAAAGCGGGTCTTATCAAGTGGCTTAGTGAAAATATCCGCTAATTGATCTTCCGACCTTACTCCTTCTAAAAAGATATCTCCTTTAGCAACATGATCTCTAAGGAAGTGATGACGGATATCAATGTGCTTGGTGCGAGAGTGTTGTACAGGATTATTAGCAATTTTAACAGCACTCTCATTATCACACAACAAAGGTACCTTTTCTAGAACTACGCCATAGTCTAGAAGAGTTTGTTTCATATATAAAATCTGTGTGCAACAAGCACCTGCGGCAATGTATTCCGCTTCGGCAGTTGACAAGGCAACACTATTTTGCTTTTTGGATGTCCATGAAACTAGTGATCTACCAAGCAGATGGCATCCCCCAGAAGTACTTTTTCTATCAATTTTGCAACCGGCATAATCCGAATCGGAATAGCCAATTAAATCAAAAGTAGCTCCTTTGGGATACCACAGACCAATGCTTGTGGTGTGCCTGAGATACCTAAGAATTCTCTTAACAGCGCGAAGGTGAGCTTTCTTAGGATTAGATTGAAATCTAGCACACATGCAGACACTAAACATAATATCGGGCCTAGATGCGGTAAGATATAATAAACTACCAATCATAGAACGGTAGAGAGTTTGATTAACCGGGTTACCTCCCTCATCTAAGTCGAGATGTCCATTTGTAGGCATGGGAGTCTTGATTGGTTTGCACTTCTCCATGTTGAACCTTTTCAACAAGTCTTTGGTATACTTCTCTTGTGAGAGAAAGTTACCATCTTTCATTTGCTTGACTTGAAAGCCGAGGAAGTATGTTAGCTCACCAATCATTGACATCTCGAACTCCTTCGACATCAACTCACCAAATTCCTTGCAATGATAGTCATTTGTCGAGCCAAAGATTATATCATCAACATATACTTGACAAATGAAAATATCACTGTTATGTTTCTTTGTGAAGAGAGTTGTGTCGACGGTCCCGATCTTGAAGCCCTTTTCGATGAGGAAGTCGCGAAGACGCTCATACCAAGCCCTTGGAGCTTGCTTTAGCCCATAAAGCGCCTTGGACAACCTGTAAGCATGGTTAGGATATCTAGGGTCTTCAAATCCAGGCGGTTGCTCAACATATACAAGTTCATTTATGAAGCCATTTAAAAATGCACTTTTTACATCCATTTGATAAAGTTTTATATCATAGCATGATGCATATGCAAGTAGGATACGGATGGCTTCCAGTCGAGCAACCGGTGCAAAGGTCTCTCCAAAATCTAAGCCTTCAACTTGAGAGAATCCCTTTGCGACAAGTCTTGCCTTGTTTCTTACAATCACACCTTGATCATCTTGTTTGTTTCTGAACACCCACTTTGTTCCAATGATTCTTGCATCTTGTGGGGGCTTCTCCAGGGTCCAAACTTTGTTACGGGTGAAGTTGTTAAGTTCTTCATGCATGGCATTCACCCAGTCCGGATCCTGTAGCGCCTCATCTATACAAGTAGGCTCAACACAAGAAACAAAAGAGTGATGTTCAATAAAAGTAGCATGTCTATGTGATCGAGTAATAACCCCTTGTGAAGGACTCCCGATGATTTGGTTTTGAGGATGAGCTTGAAGTAGTGATGAGTTTCTCCTGTCAACCACTTGGGAAGAAGATCCTGGAGCATCAACATCTTCAGCTTGTACC
The DNA here is from genome assembly GCF_902167145.1 of Zea mays. NCBI lineage: Eukaryota > Viridiplantae > Streptophyta > Magnoliopsida > Poales > Poaceae > Zea > Zea mays. Next base: position 54,840,035 of record NC_050100.1, on the reverse strand, counting down.
CTTGCTTGTTCATGAGAGACAAATGTATCTTCATTTGCATGCCTCTCATCTTTTTCATCATCTTGTGGTACATTTGATGAAGAAGGCCTGTCAATGATTTGCACCTCTTCTTCATCTTCTTTTGGTTTGATAGCTCCAATAGGCATGTTCTTCATTGCTTCCCTAAGTGGCTCATCACCTACATCATCAAGATTTTCAAGTGCTCCTTGGGAGCCATTAGTCTCATTAAATTCCACATCATATGTTTCTTCTACCACGCCAGTGGCATGGTTGAATACTCGATATGCTTTGGACTTTAATGAATAACCCAAAAGAAAACCAATATCACAACGTCTTTGAAACTTCCCTAGGTGATGGCGTTTCTTGTAGATGTAGCATTTGCACCCAAATACCCGGAAGAAAGAGACGTCTGGCTTTTTCCCATTTAGCAGTTCATAAGGAGTCTTCGCAAGTAGCCGGTGAGGAAATAGCCTGTTTGATGCATAACAAGCAGTGTTGATAGCTTCGGCCCAAAACCTCTCCGGTGTGTTATACTCATCAATCATTGTTCTTGCAAGGGTGATCAAGGTCCTATTTTTCCTTTCAACAACTCCATTTTGTTGAGGTGTATATGTGGCAGATACTTCATGCTTGATCCCAATTTCATCACAGTACTCATGAATGTTGGTGTTGTCAAATTCTTTGCCATTGTCACTTCTAATCTTCTTAATCTTGCAATCAAATTCATTTTGTGCTTTCTTGGCAAACTTCTTGAATATAGATGCAACTTCAGATTTGTCATGGAGAAAGAACACCCAAGTGTATCTTGAGAAGTCATCAACAATCACTAGACAGTAGAGGTTGCCACCGGCACTGACATAATTTGTAGGTCCAAATAAATCCATACGAAGTAGTTCCAGTGGCCTTGATGTTGACATGAAAGCTTTAGTGGGATGTGTATTAGCAACTTGCTTTCCAGCTTGACATGCACTGCATGGCTTGTCTTTTTCAAACACCACATCCTTTAATCCTCTAACCATATCTTTCTTTAATACCTTCTTGAGTGTGCTCATCCCAACATGTGCAAGCCTCCTATGCCAAAGCCATCCAAGAGAAGCTTTGGTGAAGAGGCAAGTTCTTAAGTCTGCATCTTCTGAAGTGAAATCCACTAAGTAGAGGTTGTTGTATCTAAATCCCTTGAATACCATTGATTCATCATCCATTTTTGTTACAATAACCTCTGATGGAGTGAATAAGCATTGAAGTCCAAGATCACAGAGTTGACCCACTGATAATAAATTGAAGCTCAAAGGTGCAACTAAGAGAACATTTGATATTGATAAATCATTTGAGATTGCCACCTTGCCAAGTCCTTGCACTTTTCCTTTTGAATTGTCTCCAAATGTGATTTTATCTTGACCATCAACATTCTCATCTAGTGAGGTGAACATCCGTGGGTTGCCTGTCATATGTTGTGTGCATCCACTATCAATAACCCAATGGCTCCCACCGGTCTTGTAGTTCACCTACATTCACAGACAATTCAAGCTTGAGTTTTGAGGGCCCTATATTGCATAGGACCAGTGACTCTCTCAATTAAGGACTTTGCCACCCAGATTTGTCTAGGTCTACTCTTATTTGGTGGACCTAGGAATGTAACCTTAACCTTTCCATTTGCAACCTTTCTTAGAACATAGTGAGCATTGAAAGCAAATGGTCTTGAGTGCTTAGGCAAGGGAGTTGGTGGTTTAGCTTTGCAGTTGTGGGCAAAATGACCTTCATTTCCACACTCAAAGCATTTGATAGGCTTGTGAGTCTGCTTTGGCTTGTATTGAGTGATAGCTTTCTTTTGCACAAAAGCTTTGTATCCAATACCACTCTTGTTATTTTTCATAACAGTGTTCATAAGCAGCTCATTTTGGAGGTATTGACCCTTGTTGAACTTTTGCACACTTGTTGCAAGATGTTCATTTTCACTTTTTAGTTTCTTGACCTCATTCTTAAGCCTTTGATTATCCACTGCCAACTCATTGTTGAAATCATTGTTCTCAATAGCAACTTTTCCTCTAGTAGTTGCATCAGTCAAGTAATTCTTCAATTTTTGGTTGTCTAAAGTCAGGACTTCAACTTTTTCAGTCAATTCAGCATGTAGACTAGTTTGCTCTTCTTGAATCAAATCATCACATGAGGTTGCTACATCAAACTTAACAACAGGGTTAATAGCCTCATGTGTTTTGCAAGATAAAAGTTCATTTTCAACAAGAAGATTGTCATGATCAAATTTAATTTGAGTATAGTCTTCCTTGATCTTTACTAGTCTATTTTGCAACTCCCTATTAGCTTCATTTAATTTGTCATATTTTTCCTTAGCATCTTTTAGGGAGTTTGAGAGCTCATTTATAGTTGATGACATAGTTTTATTCTCTTCTTTCATTTCATCACTAGCCTTTATAACTATGTCATATTTGGCATTTAAAGATTCATTTTCATTTTTTAATCTATCACACTTAGCTTTTGACTTTCTAATGATTTGAGTATATTCTTTAAGCAAGTCAGCTAACTCATCATATAAAGGTGAAGCAAATTCCTCATCACTATCACTATCACTATCATCAGCAATATTATTATCATTTTGTACCTTCCGTTCACCCCTAGCCATGAGGCATAGGTGAGAAGTCGATGATGGCGATGGTGGTGGTGAAGAGAAGTCCCCGGCGATGGCGGCAACTTTTTCATCATTCTCTTCTTCACTTGAAGAAGACCCACTTGATGATTCGATGTCGGTGAGCCAGTCGCCAACAATATATGCCTTTCCATTCTTCTTCTTGTGGAACCTCTTTTGCTTCCTATCCTTCCTCTTGAAGAATTTCTTTTCCTTCTTTTCATCATCGCTGTCATCTTCTTTCTTGCCCTTGAACTTATTCTTCTTGGGCTTGTTGCATTGATGAGCAAGATGTCCAAGCTCACCACAGTTGTAGCAGTCCATCTCAGAAATGGGCTTTCTTTTGTTGGAAAAGAACTTCTTCTTTCTTGAATCAAATTTGATGCCTTCTTTATTTAGCTTCTTCAACATCTTGGTGGTCTTCCTTACCATCAAGGCAATGTTTGCATCAAGGTCATCATCACTTGAGGATTCTTCCTCAACTTGTATTTTTGCTTTTCCTTTTCTTTCATGATTTGCTTTGAGAGCCAAATCCTTTCTTTTGGAAGATGATTCTTCTTTGTCATTGATGTGCATGTACATTTCATGGGCATTGATCTTTCCCAAAATTTGTGTAGGTGTGGTAACTAAAAGATCCATTTGATGTAGCACAGTGACAATGTGTCCATATTTGTCTATTGGGAGGACACTGAGAATCTTCCTCACAACATCCGGTTGTGAGATTTGAGTAAGCCCCAATCCATTGACTTCCTCTACAAGAATATTAAGTCGTGAGTACATAGCGTTTGCATTTTCGTTAGTAAGCATTTCAAAAGAATTTAACTTTCGCATGGCTATGTGATATCTTTCCTCACGTTCACTTCTAGTTCCTTCGTGTAGAGCACAAATGTCCATCCACAAATCATGAGCATTTTTATGATTCCTTACTCTATTGAACACATCTTTGCAAAGGCCTCTAAAAAGGGTGTTTTTGGCCTTAGCATTCCATTTCTCATAATTGAACTCATCACCTACAAGATTTGTGGGATTTCTAGGTTCGGGGAACCCTTGTGTGGCGGCTTTATAGACATCAATGTCTATAGCCTCTAAGTATGCTTCCATACGAATTTTCCAATAAGGAAAATCGTCACCATAAAAAACGGGAGGAGGTCCATCCCCACCGGACATCGTAACTCTAGCGGTTAAGCTAATCTATGAGCAACAAGGCTCTGATACCAATTGAAAGGATCACGATGCCCAAGAGGGGGGTGAATTGGGCTTTTCTAAAAATCAACACTAATTAAAACCTAAGCAAGAGCTAAGCAAGAGCCCAACTTCACCCCAACAACTAGTACTAAGAATATAATACTAGAAATGCAACAAAGCTAAGATAATACTTCAAATACTTGCTAAACAAATACACAATGTAAAGTTCTTGAATTAAGTGCGGAATGTAAAGCAAAGTTTAGAAGACTCCTCCAATTTTTCCCGAGGTATCGGAGAGTCGGCACTCTCCACTAGTCCTCGTTGGAGCACCCGCGCAAGGGTATCGCTCCCCCTTGGTCCTCGCAAGAACCAAGTGCTCACTACGAGATGATCCTTTGCCACTCCAGCGCGGTGGATCCCTCGAGACCGCTTACAAACTTGAGTCGGGTCACCAACAAGATCTTCACGGTGATCACCGAGCTCCTAACGCCACCAAGCCGTCTAGGTGATGCCGATCACCAAGAGTAACAAGCCGTAGACTTTCGCTTGACCAAGAGAAGCCTAATGCAAGTGGTGTGTGCTCTAGGTGGCTCTCACTAGCGCTAATGAGGAACAAAAGCGGATTATGATTCTCTAATCTCCTCACTAGGCTTTTGGTGCTTGCAATGCTCTAGCAATGTGCTGGAATAAATGTGGAGTGCAAGTCATTGAATATGGTGGGTGGAGGGGGTATAAATAGCCCTCACCCACCAACTAGCCGTTACAGGCATTTCACTGCGCGATGGCACACCGGACAGTCCGGTGCGCCACCGGTGCGCCAACGGTGCGCCACCGGTGCGCCAACGGTCGTTTCCAACGGCTAGTTCTGACAGGGAGCCGTTGGACTCATGGCGCACCGGACAGTGAACAGTCCACTGTCCGGTGCACACCGGACAGTCCGGTGCGGTGTCCGGTGTGCCACTAAAATTCAACTCTGAAAGCTGCGCTCTCGGGTTTCTGCGAAGGGGAAAGCCTCTGCCGTGGACCAGCCTGGCCCCACCTGGCAGAGGGTGCACCGGACAGTCCGGTGCACACCGGACAGTCCGGTGCCCCAAAGCCAGAAACACTAACTCTTGTTTTTCAGCTGATTTTCAAATCGGTTTTCGCTCTAACTTGTGTGAGTTCTAGAGTGACACCTAGCACTGTATATGAGTGTGATTGTGCACCAACACTACACTAGAACTCTCTTGGTCAAACTACTCATCGACAACCCCTCTTTATAGTACGGCTAAAAGAGAATAAAAGACCTAACTAAATCACGAGTGTCCACATCTCCTTGACACTCGGACTCCGTAGACCTTCACCTTTTGTTTCGGCGTTTTAGCCGTCGCTTCGAGTTCTTATCTCCGGGATTGTTTTCACCGTTGTAGTACTTCTACCTGTCATGCGACCTAACTTACCATTTGTCTCTGCAAAACATACGTTAGTCACATATAATATTACGTTGTCATTAATCACTAAAACCAACCAGGGGCCTAGATGCTTTCAGATACCACTTATGTCACACCCGGTTTTGGAAGGTAAACCGAATGTGAACCATGTACGTGCTAGGATCAGAACTCACATACACAGCGATTACATAATTGGACATCATCACACAATGTTTGAATTAAATAGCGGAAAGGTACTTAGTTACCTCAAGATGTCTGAGACATCCACAGAGTCTATTACATAAACATAGTGTTTAACAATAACATCAAAGTGCGGAGTAACGAAACGTAGAATGTAAGCCTACACAGGCAGCTGACTAGTGGTTTGCCACTAAAGTAAACTAGAACTCGTCGTAGTCCTGGAACTCCTCAAAGTCCTCCATGTTACCAGCTTCACCTCCTGAGCACTGAGAACAGTGGGGACAACATGGGGTGGGTGGTTTGTAAAGCAAGGGTGAGTACACATCAACGTACTCAGCAAATGTCCCGTTTGGCTAAAGTGGACTAGCTGTATGTCGAGTTAAGGTTAAGCAGTTGCTTTTAGTTGGTTAAGTTTTATTACTATAAGTAGAGCCAAGTTTTAGTAATAACCCAGTTATTACCCAGAGGCGCTCCCTCCAAGAGGAAATACCAGAGATCAGAATTATAATCATCATTGCTAATCATCATCATAAAAGTAACAAAAGTTCTTCTAATCGAAGAGGATCCCAAGGCTGCTCTTAACCGTGAGCACGACTGATATGCCAGTTTTTAACACTCTGCAGAGGTCGCACACTTTACCCACAAGTCATGATTCCCATTCTGCCCGGGGTTCTAGCCTCATCATTGATCACTACCAAGGTGACCTAGCAGGGTCTCACTACGTAGTCTTTACAAAGATTTCCCATAGGACATAGACGCCCGTTAGGTTTCTCCAGTTTGATAAACACAGTACATCTCCACATAGGAAGGGTGACTAACAAAACCAAATCGAAGAACCTCTGCAACCAGCCTCGGCAGAGCAAGTACTGTGCCCGGACCCCATTGATGGCCCTACGGCGAAGCCAACTACTCCTCTGGTTCCTCTAATTAATCAGCTAAGGGTGTCTCATTCCACCCTCATGGTTGCACTGTTATCCCGGGGTGTCACTCCCCAAATAGGTCCTTACAGAGAGGTACTTAGAAAACAGCCTGAGCCCCCTAAAGTAATCACAAGAACCTCATCGGGATAACATCATCGTATCATAAAAGATCACATCATGTTCATTGATTAAGTTAAAGCAATAGCATAAGCTAACCATGATTAACCTAAAAAGGTAAACAAGGGTAAGGTAAATACAGACTATTCAATCCTTAAGTTTCAGTAATGTAATGTAACAGCGACCACGGAACAGGCGGTGGACGTCGGCGGGCGGTGGCGGAGCTCTCGGTTCGCGCAGGCAGAGAGAGAGGGCGAGGGGGCTGGGCAGAGGGCGCAAATGAGAGAGGGGAGGTGGGCGAGCAGGGCGCGGGGCTCAAAAGGGGCGCGGGGGCTCGGACGTGGCCGGAGAACGCGCGGTCGTGGGCGCGTCCACGGCGGGGAGATCGTGGGCGAGAGGTTAGAGACGGGCTAACAGGTGGAGACGGCGGGACAGAGAGAGAGGGAGCGGGTGCGCGCGAGAGAAACAGCGCCGACGGGACTGGCCCACGGGACAGAGAGAGAGGGAGAGGAGTGAGCACGCTGGTTGGCGCCGACAGGTGGGGCCCACCTGTCAGGCACAGGGGACACGCGGGCGCGGGCGCGCGCACGGACTGGGCTAAATGGGCCGACTTGGGCTGAAATGGCCTTTTCTATTTTCCTGGAATTTCTATTGCCTTTTCTATTTATTTTCTCTAAGGTTTTCATTTCAAATTCAATTCAAGTTTCCAATTCAAACCAAATCAACCATGTGCAACAATTCAAAGAATATTTGGGGTTCAACATGATGCAACATTTCATGACTCACATGTTTTGCCAAAAATAAAAGTAAATACTCTCTCACTAATTAAGCTAACCCTAACCAAAAGAGAAAGAGAGAGAGAGAGAAACTAGAGAGAGATGGACACTAGAGTGAGATAGAGAAGAGTAACACATGAATTTGGATGATCATAAGGAAGAAATTTTATACCCCCAAATTCAGGGTGTTACAAGCTACCCCGATCGCGTCGTCTATGGCATCGAAAGCATTGTACAATTCTCTCTAGGTTCGTTGGATTGGACTGGGAGATGAGGGAGTCCGTGCAACCGAGTTTTATATAGGACCGCCGCGAGTAAGTGAGTTGGAGTGGTACCAGGGTTAAAAAATTTGAGCGAATTTTAGTGTTTTTCTAGTTTTCGGACTGATACGAGAATTGGTTTTTGTGTAAATTTCAAAAAAATGGTTCACTTTTCAAAAAAATTATAAAATTCATAAAAAGTAATTTCAATGATTTCTCGCCGAATTTCTGTGCGTTTTTACCGAAAAGATCATTTTGTCTTGTAAAAAATTAAATTTTCGGTACCATTTCAGTGTGTCGTATATATATGATATTGTAAAAGCCAAGATACACAAGTATACATAAATTAACAAGGATTGTCCATGCAATTTTTATATAACATATATCCCTCACGTAAACTACTCACCAAATATATATAACTTCATATGAATATAAATCCAAACTCTAAACAATACAAATCCATGTTCATACATGACACAACAATATAATCATAAGATATGGACTTGTCAAGTGTTTGAGCTTCTATTTCATGTGGATCTATACACATTTTATGTATAATGTGTAGACTTTTTTAATGGGCATGCATGAATTTCATATTATTTTTTTGGAGTTTAAATTTTTATACCTACCTACATGTATTTAGTCTGCAATTTATGTGATGGACATATAAGTTTATGAAAAATGCATAGATAGTTCAGGTTTATATTTTTACATGATCAAAGCAATCTTTATTATGGACTACTTGTTTTTCCATTCATATTATCTAGCTAATGTTATTTTATAACTTGTATAGGATCATGAATATCAAATTAGCTCATACCTAGAAGGTTCAACCATGCATGAATACTATGACTCTGGTTGAATATATGGTCCTCACATAATTTGTGTGAAGAATTGTGTCACGAAAAATTTTATATGTACACGTATCATTGTATGACATCATTGTAATCTTTTATTGCTTTGCGTTGCACTGAAATTGTGGGTTTCTAATATGGTTTATGTTTGGCCATCAAATTGTATATGAATATATTGTTACTCATTATGCAACATGATTTGAATAAAATACAGTCAAACTCTAGAAATTTTTTATTTTTTTAGCGGTCAAAAACACCAAATTCAGTTGGGTAAGGTCGGCCGAGAAATGTGAAATTCGATTTTTTTTAGTTTGAAAACTAAACTATTCGGGAAATGTGAAATTCTATTATTTCCCGTTTAAAAAAAAGGTGAAATTCTGTTTAAAAACCGGATGTGTAACCCTGAGTGGGACACAACGGAAGTGTACACCCTGGTAAATATTTTATAGGAAGTGATTTTTTCAACACGAAATCTATAGCGCATGATAAATTCCCTGTTTAATTTTATGGACTAAAGATTAATTTCTTATTTTAGTCATGTTTAGTCCCTAAATAGCCAAATGATAGGAGTAAAATAAAGACTAAACTGCTTTAGTCTTTAGTCCCTCACAGGGTGATTAAAAGGGACTAATTTATATTAATTCCATTTTTTACCCCTTATTTATTTTAGGCACACGAATGACGGGAAATGTTAAGAAATATTTTAATCTTCTTATGAGTTATTTAATATATTCTAAATACTTTTCTTTGTAATCACTAAACTCGACTAAATTTTAGTCTCTCGACTAAAGAAACTAAACAAACCCAAAGTGATGCACTGATGCCACCCACGACCCGGTTCCACGACCCGGCACACGACCACTTTTCTTTGGGCTCAAGCTAGCCTAACAATCAACATATCATGAGCGAGACATTGACAATTTTACCATTATGATTTGTGGGCTTCACCAGTATATCATTAGGTCCACAAATCATAGACACAGATGATTCTACCAGTTACACCAGATGACCTAATAACAGACGGTAAATTGAGAGTGGCAAAATCACACATTTCTCGCCCACTGCTGACCCAGCTCTCCTACGCACCGGCCACGACCACGCCCCGCTCCATGCCCCTCCGCCTCCTCCCGCCGCCTCGCCGCGCCGCCGCGCCACTCCTCACCCCGACCGTCTCCCACCTCGCGTGCCTCCTCCTCGGCCAGGGGCCGGACACACCTCCGCTCCTCCTCGCGCTACTCCCGGTCTGCCCGGCCCTCCTCACGCCGCTCCTCTCCCGCCTCCTCCTCTCGCACACGCCGCCGCTCCCGGCGCTCTCCCTGTACCGCCGCCTCCTCGCGCTCCGCCACTTCAACGTGCCGGAAAGCTCCCTCCCGGTCCTGCTCCGCCTCCTCGCGCGCTCCCGCCGCCACGCCCACCTCTCGTTCCCGCTGCTCGAGTCCCTCCCGTACACGCACCCGCACCTCCTCTCCACGCCCGCGCTCGCCGCCCTCCTCTCGACCGCGCTCTCCGCATCAGCACCCGGCGCGTCCTTCGACGCTGCCGTCACCTGCTTCGAATCCGCCGCTCGCGTCTGGGCGCGCGCCGGCAGGGCCTTCGGCGCCGCCGAGCTCAATGTGCTGCTCCGCGCCTTCTGCGCCCGCGGCCGCGTGGCCGAGGCCCGCGCTCTCTTCCACCGCTACTGCGACGCGTACCCGCCCGACACGCGCACGTTCAACACGCTGCTGCTCGGGTTCAAGGAGGCCGGACACGTCCACGCGCTGGACCTCTTCTACCATGACGCCGTGCTGCGGGGCTTCGTGGCGGACGCCGTGTCGTACTGCATCAGGATGGACGCCTACTGCAAGAAAGGTAGGTTCCTGGACGCCCTCGAGCTGCTCGACGAAATGCGCAGCAAGGGGGACTACAAGCCCACGCTGCAGGTGTTCACCACGTTGATATACGGAGCTGGGATTGTCAGGAACGCGGCGAGAGCACGCGCCCTGTTTGATGAAATGGAGAAGTGGGGAGTGACTCCTGACCGCGGTGCTCATAATGCGCTCATGGGCGTGTATGTGAGGGTTAGGGACTTGCAGTCTGCGATGGCGGTGATGAGTGACATGGAGAGGAAGGGGATCGGTCTAGATGATGTTAGCTACAACACGATGCTTTGCGGGTTTCAGAGAGTTGGCGACTTGGAGGGGATCTGGAAAGTGTACAGCAAGATGGTTAGCTCAGGGTTCATGCCGAGGACCAGGACGACAATGCTGCTCATGAAGGTCTTCTGCGAGAATGGACGACCTGACCTTGGGCTGGAGCTGTGGGATTATCTGATGGGAAGGGGCTGTGTACCTCACCAGCATGCATTGGACATTCTGGTCACTGGTTTATGCTGTAGAGGTGTGGTTGCTGAGGCATACAGGTGTTTCAGGGAAATAATCGAGACGGGGATGGCACCAACAGAGCGAGCATTCACGGTCTTGGAAGGGTTTTTAAGGCGGAAACGGGAACACGGGAAGGTTGAGGAGATTAGGCAAATGATGAAGGCTGCCCAGCTGCAGGGGCATCAGATTGAAGAAGAGGCTACGTGAGCTTGGAGCGCTACTGCAATGCAATTGCTTTCCTTGAGGTAATAGTTGGATTGTGTTAATCGATGTATGATGGCCTTGATATCAAGGGTGAAATGTTGCACTGGCCAAGCTTTTTTGCATCTGTGGACAACAGGGAATAAATGTGTATCTAGAAGATATATGGACCCAGCGAAGGGTTCATTGCTGGAAGTATGTTCAGCTCTAGAAACTGAAGCTTCAGTTCTGTGGAAAAAGCTTGGCCTTTGCCAAGAAGAGGCGCTTGAAATATGAAACCGATGCGTTGATATGATCCAGTGCAAAAATGTAATGGTTATACGCTGAATTAACAAGAGTCGGAACTTGATAGTTTATTTGTTTATTATTACATTTCAGAGTTAACTACAGCTTAAAATTGCAGCCGCTACAGGTGCAACGTGTTTTCAACGGCTGCAGCTTAAAGCCACGCCTGGTGATGCAGCCACAGCAGCTGAAAGCTGCAGCTTAAAGTTTGAGTTCTTTTGTGTCAATCTCATGACTTCTGTTTTGTCAAGTCTGAGAATACTGTACGTTGCATATAGAAATCGTAAGTATAAGGCTGAAATAGGAAGTGTCACTAGGAATTCAAGTACCTGAAGAGGCAAGGATTTAGGGTTCTAGGAGAGTTTATAAGGTTGATGTGGAACATGGGAATGTTGAGATAAGATTGTAAGGTCGTGAAACGGAGGGAAAAGGAAAACCTTGCTTTTATCGAAAGCGACAACAGCCCACTGTTACTACCGGCCCAGCCCAGACCAGCCCCATTATTAACGGTTGCAGGCTTGCAACCCAGCCCAGAGCCAAGCAAATAAGCAATTTGATGGCCCTCTTGCTCTATGCTCTGCCCAAACGCTGGCGCAGCAGACGACCTGCATTGCATTTGCATGGCTGCATCACCTGTGCAGTGCAGATCGCGACGCCAACGAAAAGGATGAACGGCAGGTGGGCCTGTCGGCCTTTGGAGGGGAGCGCTGCTGTGACAGATAGTTGCTGCCTGCTGCGTTTGATTCCATCCCAGAGCGGTAGCATCAGAGCCTGCGATTTTTTGGCGTCTGCACATGCTCCATTCCATTTTCCTTTCAGAGTACACAGGTGAGATCTGAGCTGAAAATCTTAGGGCCTGTTTGGTTCGTGGCTAACTGTGTCACACTTTGCCTAAGGTTAGTCGTTCGAATTGAAGAACTAAAGACCTGTTTGGTTTGATGCCTAAGTTGTCACACTTTGCCTAACTTTTCTGCCTAAGATTAGTTATTCAATTCGAACGACTAACCTTAGGCAAAGTGTGGCACATTTAGGCACGAACCAAACAGCCCCTAACCTTAGGCAGAAAAGTTAGGCAAAGTGTGGCAAGTTAGGTAGCGAACCAAACAGACCCTTATTCTTTGCCGTGTGCAACAGGATTAGGGTTTCCAAACGGCGCCAAGGAGATTTAAACATGATCTGTTTCGAACTTGTATGAACAGCTAGCTTGTCGGCTCCGCCTAGCTGATGTCTACGAACAACAGACAGCAGCAACCGTCTGATCGCTGTATACGAGCTGATGCTACGTGGTACGTGGACAGCCATGGCGCGGCGCTGCAGTACAAAGTTCCTTTCCAACTTTCGAAATAAGACATTTAACTTACAAAAAGAAAATGAAAGCCAAGGGGTTTGAAGATGCTACCCAAAGTGCTTATCCCTTTCAGGGAACAGGGACTGTGATTTCAGAATCCCTTCTTTTGCGGGGAAGCTAGGAATGAAACCCTAAGACTTTATTCAGTTATTTCTACACCACATGGATCGAATGATTAGAAAATGTTAGTAGAGATTTTGGCTTGCTATGGATTTAAATTCATCCAATTCCATTTAATAAATATAGATTGAGATGAAAATGAACAGACCAAAGACGGTAAATGCGTGTGCGTGCTAAAGTTTGAATAGATAGCATAGCAAGCACCATACATATATAGGGCTATCATTGGTCCCGGCATTAAAATCTCTAGTTGTTGACAAAGGGATCTTGGAAAGCCAAGTGATGCGCAGCGTAACCTTATCCTATGTTATACTCTGCCTAGTGTCCTAACTCCTATCTGTGTACCACAACAGAAGAATCTTGTTAAGATCCCCAGCAATGCTGCTTTGCTAGCTCTAGATATATAGCACTCATGTGGCATGCAGGGAAAGATTGATCAAGGGCATCCAGGAACTCGAACAGAGTCAAACCCGATTAATGTTTAGAATAAGCATGCACGTCAGCGGTCTCATGGACGGATCAACAGCCTGGTGTGTGGCAAGTCAACTGAGCAACTCAAGTATGGTTTAGATCAGAGAGGTGTTATTAGTTTAGTGCCTGTGTCGGTGGGATGAACGAATTCACAAGATCTTGGTTTTCGGATCCAGCCGTCCAAGAATCCTGGGAAGGCAGGGACATACGATTTGTTAAACTTTTTGAAAACTATATTTTTTTTAAAAAACACTACCGCACTTTTATTTCCATCTCTAAGACTGACCCCAACCGTGTGTCCGTGTGCAAGGTAAAATGGCGAGGCTAGTGAAAGTATTGAGTCTCCAGCGTCTCCTCCCCTCTTGCACTGCAATCAAAATACTGCGTCGAGTATCATATTGATATAAAATATATCATAGTTGTATCATAATACACAATAAACTATAATATTATAAAGTGTGGTTTTAAAAAACATTGTACTCAAATAGACCCTAATGCTATCTTCAACAGTTTACTCATTTATATCTCTCATTTCAATCTCTATTATGTAAACAGTGTAAAACATTGTTTTGCACGATTATATATACAATCTATTAGCCATAGACTAAGGCCTTGTTCGGTTAATCTCGTTACTCATGGATTAGATTGGATTGAAATAATTTAAAAAGTTTGACTTGTTTAGAATTTTAACCCATAGAATCCTATTCAATCATATGGATTGAGAGCTAACCGAATAAGCCCTAAAGAATTTATAACACACATGGAAGCTCAATCGGCAGTTTAGTTTTGTGAGGCTGTGGGCAGATCCCAGAATTGTTATTGTAACGAGGATGGACAGCCAGGATAACTCATGGATGTGGGCCCCGGGTATCTTCAGATCTCTCCGGCAAACTACAAGCATGTGAAGATATGTATGGCCTAGCTTATCTATCAGATGGAGAGAGAGAGGTGTTGCCAAGTCCAAAAAATCCTGATATCTTTAATCGCGGCAAAAAAAAACTGCGTGGCATATCTGCTTCACATGTTTTTAGGTAGGCTTCTTGTTTCATTAAACCAACCAGATTTGGCTCTCCGATTGGCTTGGCTGCTGGCTGCACTTGGTTCCCTGATCTTTCCTCGAATTGGATAAACAAATAGCAACGCAGCAGCATACCTCCTGCTAACTAACCATCTCCAGCTCCTCATCTTTTTGCATTGCCGCCCTGGTATCTTGCTTACCCATCATCTTTCACACAGCCTGTCAGCCATTGCATTGCTAGCTTTTCTTCACTTCTGGTTGGCATCTCTTCTTGTTTCTAGTACAAAAGGACGCTGTTTGCTTCATAAGCACGAGGAGAGATACATCGTGGAAGCTACTCACCAAGTGTCTTACTCAGAACCCTTTGATCATAAGCACGAGGAGAGATACAAAAGGGCGCTGTTTGCTTCATAGGCTCTGAGATGAGTAATGGGTGCTGAGGATAGAGTTGCGCAAGCTTCCTCCCATTCTGCGTCCCTGCTAACATCTGGAGATTGCCAGTGGCTATGATCTGTAACCAAAGAAGAGGGAAAGTGTGAGATTAGCAGCTGGTTCAGTGTTAGCTCAGTATCCATCATTCACTTGTAAGCACAGTGCACTTGACTGAACACTACAGTTATAGTTTTTATGACAGAATCTCTCCTGCTCTAAGTGATGCCTACTACACACAAGGTACTCATCTTTCAGACTGGCTGTTTCAGGTATGGCTACTGATTTGCTTCGTATTCACAGAATCCTCTCCACCTTGTTGGAGATAAAGGGGATAATCATCGTGAAATATATAAAAGGTAGAGATAACATCCAGGAAATAACCAGATCATTGCTGAGAGCTGGTGAGCAAGAGCTTCTATGCACCTTGGAAGAGCCAATGGACGAGCACTGCGTACGAGACAGCAAGGACTCAGTTCGGACAACAATCGTGGAGCATGATAAGGTCTTCAGACAGCAGGTAAGCCTTGTACTCTCGTCGTCCATATCATAAGGATTCACCAGATAGACAGAGAGAGAACATAAGAAAGCAAGGAGATCAGGCACCCTAATGGGTCTCGACTCCTGAGCCTTTTCATTTGCGAGGCATATTTGCAACACATAGACGAGAGGTTAACAGACTGCTCCAGTTTCATAATATATTGTACTATTGTAGTTCTGCAAACTACTGCTTATGCTGCATAAACCTTCATCTTTCTAGTGATAAGTAGACAACCACTTGTTAGTCAAACCTAAGTTGTCTTGTCATTCATGCAACAAGAACTTTTGTGTCTGATACTGCTTCTTTGCATCAGGTGCATGAGTTGCATCGTTTGTATCATGTACAAAAATCATTGATGGCTGCATGCGATAACCATGGTTATCAGACGAGAACAGAAGAAACTCACAGAATGGTGCAGGGGTCAAAGTTGAATCTCAAGAGCAGTCCTTCAACATCAGGGACAAATCAATCAGCTCGCCTTGGTAATGCACAACACTCAACTCCCCAGCAAGTAACTGAAGATTCGAGTCTTCACGAATGCAAGCCAGTAAACTGCCTCAGCCTCTTTAGTGAAGAAAACTCAACAGTCAAAGAAAGATTTCACAGGGAGACCCATAAATCAGTTGAAGACGAAAGTTGGAGTGCATCTGTAGAGAGTGATCTTGACCTCAAACTAAGCATTGGGCCCAGTTCACATTCACCAAAAACACAGCACTGGGTATTCTCAGGAAGCGAGGAAAGAAAACCTTCTGGTCAGCATCGATGAGAGCAAGCTAGTGAACATCCAATCATTTAGTTTGATGTCGTGAGAATCGAAACACAGCACACAATAGTTTCGTATGCTCAGAAAGCTGAAGCCTCCATTGAAAATGGCATGTGGATCTGTGGAAATACAGGCCTCAAGAAAAAATGAACTTCTAACTCACATGGCGCCTGGCCAACAACAAATGGCCCAGAAATGCTTCCATCAGATTTTGATCAGAATTATTTAGTCACTAGTGATCTGTATAAAAAATGTAGAGCCTCCCAGGTACCAATACTTTCTGTGGGTAGAACTGCACTAATGTAATGCCAAGCAGAGGATTGATGACAATTCAGTTCTTTCTTGTCATGTGCATAACTTTTGAGTTTCAGAACCAAAGCGATAAAGAAACATTTGATAAGTATTGTTTTTGAAAGAACCCAAAAAAAAATCCTTTCAGTTCTCCAACAAATTATATATTTGTATTCAATAGTATACTTAGTATTTTTTTAATGACCCACCATGATTGATGCCTTGCTATTTGTATTTGAACTGTGTGCAGTTCATGCTTTTAACTATCATTTTTTTCAAAATCAACATGTCCACTTCTGCAATCAAACACCCACTTCCTCATTACCAATGCACTGCCAACTAAATCTGCCCTGTTCTTAGCTTTGGCATGTTTTGAATCATTCCATACAAAGATTGACATCATTTAACTGCTCTGGATTCATAAACAGCGTTCTAAGCTTTGCCTTGCTGTTCAGAGTTGACCTTCATATATTAAAAAAAAGCCAGATAAACAAGCCGGGCAAGGTACTATTAATTGATGGAGGTTTATTCTCACATGTTTATTTTCTACTAATAAAATCCATATCCTGCATTCACCAAAATCCGCCGCATGAGCATTCTCCATCTCTGAAGTGATGAAATCTCATATTGTCCCTGACTAGAATCTCGATGGGCTCAACTTTTGACACCAACCTTATAAACAAATGGCAGTCCTCACATATCCTTAGATTTTTTACTATCCTAATTGAGGATCTAGACTCAAGTGTGAGCAACCCAAATGACAGAGCAAGCTTCTCACTATGGCCCATTAACAACCTTTCTTTCTCTTCCTCGCTTACATTATAAACAACTGAACTAAGGATTGGCACATAACCTGCAAGATTCAATTTTTCCCGTAGCTCCAATAATCTTTTCTTTATTTCATGCATCGATGGGTGGGTATTATCACCAGCAAAGAACTGATGCACAAATCCATCACGGCCTTCAAACCAGCTCACTGCAGGATCCTTTTTCAGCCCCCGGATTCTCATCAGTTTCCTAAGCTTTGAAACTTCATCCCATTCTCCTGCTGATGCAAGTGTATTTGATAACAACACGTAGTTCCCTATGCCCTCTGGCTCAAGCCTAAAAAGATGTTCAGCTGCAATTTTAGCAACTTCAGTATTTCCATGGATTCGGCAAGCCCCTAACAGTGCCCCCCAGACACCACCATGAGGCTCCACAGTCATTGATTTCACAAGGTCAAGGGCTTCAGTTACCAGCCCAGACCGTGCAAGCAAATCAACCATACAAGCGTAGTGGTCTGCAGAAGGCAATATCCCATACCTGTCCTTCATCTGCGCAAAGTAGTAGCGCCCTTCTTTTACCATACCTGCATGGCTGCAGGCTGTCAATACTCCAATGAAGGTAACATGGTTGGGTTCCACATCTGCCCTCCTAACCATATCATTGAACAAAGCAATTACATCATTGGCCCTCCCATGCGATGCTAGGCCAACAATCATTGAGCTATAGGTATACACATTCTTATCGTGCATCCCTTCAAAAACCTTGCGCGCCTCGTCAATGAGACCGCACTTGGCATACATGTCCACCAACCCTGACCCGACAACCACATTCCTCCCAAGACCATTCCGTTCTGCAATTTCCTGAACCCAGGCGGCTCGCTTCACCGCACCGAGCTGAGCGCAAGCTGAGATAGCACCGGTGAGTGAAACTTCATCAATGGGCATGCCGGCCACCGCCATCTGCTCAAATGCCTCGAGTGCCTTCACTGGCATGGCATTTTGTGCATACCCTGTCACCATTGCCGTCCATGCCACCATATCCTTAACCGGGCAGAGCGCAAACACTTCCTCAGCTGAACCCATATCACGGATTCTAGAATACGCCACCACAATGCTTGTCCACGAAATGACATCCTTCACCAGCATTTCATCAAACACCTTACGCGCGGCACCAACATCACCGCACGCAACATAGGCACTGATCAGCGAGTTCTCAACAAACCGATGCTTATCGAACCCTCCGAGAAGGAGCGACACCGCGTGCGCACTGGCAGCGGCGTGCAGCGAGCGCGCCGCCGCGGCAGACTTGGCCAGCGGGGAGAAGGCGAACGGGAGGAAAGGGAGGTCGCTGCCGTGCGCGCAGCGTAGGCGGGAGAAGAGGCGGAAGGTCTCCAGGGGCGGCTGCGTGAGGTGCGCGAAGCGGAGCAGCGCGGCGGCGAGGAACGGGTCCGGCGGCGAGAGGGAGGAGAATACGGCGACCGCGTAGCGGAGCGGCGCGCCCAAGGGCGGGCGAGGGAGCGCGGCGAGGCGGCGGAGCAGGCGGGAAAGGAGGAACGGGTTGAACGGCGGCGGGAGGTGGAGGCGGACAAGGAGGCCATGGAGGTGGCGGAGGTGAGGAAAGGAGGGCGAGGACGCGACGGCCGCGAGCAGCAGCGAGGCCAGCGACGGCGGCGGGAGGAGCGATAGCGGCAAGTCTGTCGGGGGCAGTTGTGGAGCGGGAAGCTGCGCGGGCGGGTGGCCGTGGCGCGGGGCGAGGTGAACCATGCGGCGGTGCGGAGGCGTCATGGCCGCGCCGTGCATGAGGCAGGGTGCGGCGCCATGGAGACAGACGAGCGTCGGCGTCGCGGCTCGCGGGCGCGGCGGGTTCTGTTTCGAAATGGGTAGTTTGTCGCAGTCGCGCCCGCGGCGGGCAAGGGATGGAAAATCATCTTCTGGGCTGTGCACGTCGGGACCATCGGCCGTTTCAGGCGAGCTGGAGCGGTGCAACATGGGTCAGGCCTATCATCTGTGCCCATAGAGGAATCAATCGCGCGCAGATTGGGCTGGGCCTGCTGGGCTCTATCTCCATGAGTTCACGTTCACCTTAACGGCTACCCTAGTAACAATTTTGAATTCTCATAACTCCTTTTTTATTATTAGACTAGTCGGTTGTCCGTGCGTTGCGACGGCTTACAATAATATCCACGTAAACTATACATCAAAAAAATTCAAGATTTTTTATTAATTGTCTCCGCTCTTTGTATAATATTTTTTTGATTTGGCTAACTGATGTTATTGTTTACTCCATGCAATATGTCTTGGTACAACACGACCAATGAAGTGAGCGATTAGATGAGAGTTCACAACGACTGACTGAACGAACAAAGATTATAAAATGATATAATTCTACCATATAGAGACCAAATAAGAGAGTTTGTGAGCTCAAGTTTCTAAAATAATTCACATGAAGTCAAACTTATAAAAAAGATAGATAAAAATATGGAGTGATTGCTAAAGTCATGCATCAATAAAAACTGGATGTGCTGCATATAAATTATGCTACTTCATAGCAATTACTAACGTTTAAAACCAACAAATAACCTTTCATTTTACTGTTAGTGTGACAATCATTGTTGCTCCATCAAATTCAGTAACTGTCACACCCGGGTTTTGGGGCACCAAGACCCGAGCGCGAACATAATCACCAGGTGTGCTGTGACCAAGTCTCACACATATGATGAATCATGGCATAGGATCGAATGTCACATTTTTACTATATAATAGGAGTTCTGTACAAAAATAATTAAATAATTACATCATATGAGGAAACGATCCAGCAACCCAAAGTTGACTGCGAGACGACGACCTAGACCTCTCACGAACACATCGCAGCATCCTCCATGCACCTCATCCTGTGGTACCTGATCTTGACCTGTGGGGGGGTGTGAGACAGCAAGAGTGAGCTCACATACGTTCATCGCTCAACAAGTTGTGGGAAATAATGTGCATGAACTCGCCAAAGGTGGGAGCTCATGTGAAGTGTAAGGCTTACCAAAGAGGATGGTTAGAGCTGAGCATTGCTTTTAAAGTTGGTCAAAATTTTATTAGCAATTACTAAGTATAAGTAAATACCAACCCAATTAAGTAGTAGAACAAAAGTAACAACCTCACCTGCGATGCAATGCATATGACAAATTGAGTTTAAGTTCCATAATTTAATCATGTGAGTGTCCGAGCTGCTCATGACCGTGAGCACGGCTAGTATACCAGTTTTACACTCTGCAAAGGTTGCACATCTTTACCCACAAGTCATGTTACCCATCTGCCAAGAGACGACCAATCCCATACACCTCTACCGAGGAGGCGAGGCAGGGTAACACTACGAGGCCTTTACAAAGTTCCACTAGCTTCAGAAAACCCGCTACAGTTTATAGGAAGCTCCAATGCAGGAATCCCTCGCATGACCATCGCAGCAAAATCATCCCAAGGGCCTCCCTACACTGACCACTCCCCTACTGCCCTTGCCCCTTTCGGGTAAGGTAGTCATCCACTAGATTTCCTAATTAATCAGCCAAGGGTGTCCCATTAAACCCTTGTGATAGCATTGTTTTCCCGAGTGGTTCTCCATGTTCCAATTAACATAATGATCTTATCATGAACAGTAAATAACAATTGATAATAAAAGATAATCATGAATAAAATGTATCTCTATACCCAAAACCACATAAAGCAATAGCAGGTACTACCCAAAAATTCAGTGGTGAACAAGGTATAAAGATAGTCAAACTAGGGTAACCTATTGGGTCCCATCAAAATTAACCTATGCAGATCATTATGATTAATTAGAACATGAGTGGGTAAAAAGAAGTGATCAAGGGCACAACTTGCCTGGGACTTGAGATTCCAGGTACCAGGATGATTCTTCAGATCCTCGTGACCTCACGCTAGTCGTAGCAATACAAACAGGGTATAGACAAAATTAACATCACACCAAACATAAGACTAAACTGCATAATAATAATCTATGCGTCGCTAGATCGTGGGAACGAGAACTACTAAAATCGGAGTTACGGTTATAAAGTTATGATTTTCCAAAGATTTAGGAGTCTGATACATAAGATATTAAGCACATAATTTTAATTTTTAGATTTCATAACAAAATAAAGCTACCAGGGAATAAACAATATTATTATGGATCTAATGCAATTGGAATGGATCAATTTGGATTTAAAATGAATTAGATATGAATTAAATAAGTTTCAAGATTTATTTTTATACTAAAATTCCATTTTTCCTTATTTAATCTCGAATTTCTTTTAGGTTCTGGACTGCGTACACATTAACAGAGAACCCGAGGTCTAACTCATAAATTGTCTTAAGACTCGGTTTGTATCCGAATCGGACGACGGGTTAATTTGTAAAAATTGTGGGGTCTCTTTAGCAAATAGGCCAGGGCGAAGGGGTATCGGGCTATTTGGGCCGTTGGATCTCGCGCGGACGGCGCGGATCAGATCCAAACGTTTGCCGAACCGATACACAATCCCCACGGTCCAATCTAAAATCAATGGCCACGATCTTAAGAAGCCTCGATCACATCTGGGCCGAACGATTGACGATCGATGCCCCAGATACAATGTGCTGAAAAGGGTATTTTCCTTCCTAATCTGAGTCGCCCCACAAGGATCCGATGGCTGTGGGCTCTCTTGAAAGGGAAATGTGCCCTTGGGCCATTTCTAAGTGTTTTGGTGATTTAGTGTCCAACACAAGTACCTAAGTGTCAAATGGTGGACAAAGTACAAATCAAGTATAAAGGTATGTTTCTCAGACTTAGTACATTGTTTTAGAGACTAATGTATTGTGTCTAAGTGCTGGAAAGAGGAGAGAACAAATTGGAGAGAGGTAGCTTTGTTTCAGCCAAAGCCAGCTCTGTCTGGGTGCACCGGACTGTCCGGTGGTGCACCGGACAGTGTCCGGTGCGCCAGGCTGGCTCAGGCGAACTTGCTGCTCTCGGGAAGGAATTAACGGCGTACGGCTATAATTCACCGGACTGTCCGGTATACATCGGACTGTCCGGTGAGCCAACGGTCGGCTGCGCGATCCGCGCGAGACACGTGGCCGAGCCAACGGTCGGGAGGAGGCACCGGACTGTCCGGTGTGCACCGGACAGTGTCCGGTGCGCCAACGGCTCCAAGGCTGCCAACGGTCGGCTTCGCCAAATAAGGAAGGAAATCCGCACCGGACAGTGTCCGGTGGTGCACCGGACTGTCCGGTGTGCCAGGCGACAGAAGGCAAGAATTGCCTTCCCGGATTGCTCTCAACGGCTCCTAGCTGCCTTGGGGCTATAAAAGGGACCCCTAGGCGCATGGAGGAGAACACCAAGCATTTCTTGAGCACTCTTGATCACTCACACTCCATTCTTGCGCACTTGTTCGACATTCTAGTGATTTGAGCTCCGTTCTAGTGTGCTAGTCTTTTGAGCTTAAGTCTGGGTCTTGTGTGTGCGTATTTGCTGTGATCTTTGTGTCTTGTGTGAGTTGCTAATCCCTCCCTTACTCCATGCTTCTTTGTGAACATCTTTGTAAGGGCGAGAGACTCCAAGTTGTGGAGATTCCTCGCGAACAGGATATAGAAAAGAAAAGCAAACACTGTGGTATTCAAGTGGGTCTTTGGACCGCTTGAGAGGGGTTGATTGCAACCCTCGTCCGTTAGGACGCCACAATGTGGAAGTAGGCAAGTGTTGTACTTGGCCGAACCATGGGATAAACCACTGTGTCTACCTGTGTTGATTCTCTTGTGGTTATTGTGTTTCGCTTAGACTCTTCTCTAGCCACTTGGCAATACTGTACTAACGCTTAACCAAATTTTTGTGGCATTAAGTTCAAGTTTTACAGGATCACCTATTCACCCCCCCCTCTAGGTGCTCTCAATTGGTATCGGAGCCGTTCTCTTCAAGAAAGGGACTAACCGCCCGAAGAGATGGATCCTAAGGGGAAGGGAATCGTGATCAACGAGAGGGAAAAGAAGAAGAACTATAAGAAGGCAAAAGGCGAGGCACATCTTGGCAAGGAGTGGGACTCGGAGTGTTCGTTGTCCGACTCCGACAACGAAGGACTCGCCGCCACTGCCTTCAACAAGTCATCCCTCTTCCCCAACCAGCATCACACTTGCCTCATGGCAAGGGAAAAGAAGGTAAGCACTCGTAACACTAGTACTTATGCTTCTTCAAGTGAGGATGAGTCTAGTGATGATGATGAAATAGATTATTCATGTTTATTCAAGGGTCTAGATAGAACCAAGGTGGATAAAATAAATGAATTGATTGATGCTTTGAATGATAAGAATAGATTGCTAGAAAAGCAAGAGGATCTCTTATATGATGAACATGATAAGCTTGTAGAAGCTCAAAAATCCCTTGCTTTAGAAATAAAGAGGAATGAAATGCTTTCTTGTGAATTGTCTACATGCCATGACTCTATTTCTGGTTTAAAAAGCATAAACGATGACTTGAATGCTAAGTTAGAAATAGCTAATAAATCAACATCTTGTGTAGAACATGTTGTGGTTTGCACTAGGTGTAAAGATTTTAATGTTGATGCTTGTAGTGAACACCTAGTGTCAATTTCTAAATTGAATGATGAAGTGGCTAGTCTTAATGCCCAACTTAACACTAGCAAAAGCGAATTTGATAAGTTAAAATTTGCAAGGGATGCCTACACAATTGGTAGACACCCCTCAATTAAGGATGGACTTGGTTTCAAGAGGGAAGCCAAGAACTTAACAAGCCATAAGGCTCCCATCCCCGCCAAGGAGAAAGGGAAGGCCCCTATGGCTAGTAGTGCTAAAAAGAACCATGCATTTATGTATCATGATAGGAGACATGCTAGAAATGCAAATAGAAGTTATGATGCTTTTGACTCACATGATCATGATTCATATGCTATGTTTGCTTCTAGTTCTTCTTGTATGCATGGTAGAAATGTGCCTAGGAGAAATGGTGTTAATGTTCCTAGGAAAATTAATGAACCTTCTACCATATATCATGCTTTAAATGCTTCCTTTGCCATTTGTAGAAAGGATAGGAAGATAGTTGCTAGAAAATTAGGGGCAAAATGCAAGGGAGACAAAACTTGCATTTGGGTCCCTAAGACAATTGTGACTAACCTTGTAGGACCCAACAAGAGTTGGGTACCTAAGACCCAAGCCTAAATTTGCCTTGCAGGTTTATGCATCTGGGGGTTCAAGCTGGATTATAGACAGCGGATGCACAAACCATATGACGGGGGAGAAGAAGATGTTCACCTCCTACGTCAAAAACAAGGATTCCCAAGATTCAATAATATTCGGTGATGGGAATCAAGGCAAGGTAAAAGGGTTAGGTAAAATTGCTATTTCATCCGAGCACTCTATATCTAATGTGTTTTTAGTTGAGTCTCTTGGATATAATTTGTTATCTGTTAGTCAATTATGCAATATGGGATATAATTGTCTATTCACAAATGTAGATGTGTCTGTCTTTAGAAGAAGTGATGGTTCATTAGCCTTTAAGGGTGTATTAGACGGCAAACTTTACTTAGTTGATTTTGCAAAAGAGGAGGCCGGTCTAGATGCATGCTTAATTGCTAAGACTAGCATGGGCTGGCTGTGGCATCGCCGCTTAGCACATGTAGGGATGAAGAACCTTCACAAGCTTCTAAAGGGAGAACACGTGATAGGTTTAACTAATGTGCAATTCGAAAAAGATAGACCTTGTGCAGCTTGTCAAGCAGGCAAACAGGTGGGAAGCTCTCATCACACCAAAAATGTGATGACCACATCAAGACCTTTGGAGATGCTTCACATGGACCTCTTCGGACCCGTCGCCTATCTAAGTATAGGAGGAAGTAAGTATGGTCTTGTTATAGTTGATGACTTTTCCCGCTTCACTTGGGTATTCGTTTTGCAGGATAAATCTGAAACCCAAAGGACCCTCAAGCGCTTCCTAAGGAGAGCTCAAAACGAGTTTGAGCTCAAGGTGAAAAAGATAAGGAGCAACAATGGGTCCGAGTTCAAGAACCTTCAAGTGGAGGAGTACCTTGAGGAGGAAGGGATCAAGCACGAGTTCTCCGCTCCCTACACACCACAGCAAAATGGTATGCTAGAGAGGAAGAACAGGACGCTTATATACATGGCGAGGACGATGCTTGGAGAGTTCAAGACCCCCGAGCGCTTTTGGTCGGAAGCCGTGAACACAGCTTGCCACGCCATCAACAGGGTCTACCTTCATCGCCTCCTCAAGAAGACGTCGTATGAGCTACTAACCAGTAACAAACCCAATGTTTCATATTTTTGAGTTTTTGGGAGTAAATGCTACATTCTAGTGAAGAAGGGTAGGAACTCCAAATTTGCTCCCAAAGCCGTAGAAGGGTTTTTGTTAGGATATGACTCAAATACAAAGGCGTATAGAGTCTTCAACAAATCATCGGGTTTGGTTGAAGTCTCTAGCAACGTTGTATTTGATGAGACTAATGGCTCTCCAAGAGAGCAAGTGTTGATTTTGATGATGTAGATGAAGAAGAAGTTCCAACGACCGCAATACGCACCATGGCGATTGGAGATGTGCGGCCAAAGGAACAAGATGAGCAAGATCAACCTTCTTCCTCAACAATGGTGCAACCCCCAACTCAAGATGATGAACAAGAGGCGTGTGATCAAGGGGGAGCACAAGATGGTCATGTAATGGAGGAAGAAGCACAACCGGCACCTCCAACCCAAGTTCGAGCAATGATTCAAAGGGATCATCCTGTCGACCAAATTTTGGGTGATATTAGCAAGGGAGTAACTACTCGATCTCGATTAGTTAATTTTTGTGAGCATTACTCCTTTGTCTCTTCTATTGAGCCTTTCAGGGTAGAAGAGGCCTTGCTAGATCCGGACTGGGTGATGGCCATGCAGGAGGAGCTCAACAACTTCAAAAGAAATGAAGTTTGGACACTGGTGCCTCGTCCCAAGCAAAATGTTGTGGGAACCAAGTGGGTGTTCCGCAACAAACAAGACAAGCATGGGGTGGTGACAAGGAACAAGGCACGACTTGTGGCAAAAGGTTATGCCCAAGTCGCAGGTTTGGACTTTGAGGAGACTTTTGCTCCTGTGGCTAGGCTAGAGTCCATTCGTATCCTGCTAGCATATGCCGCTCACCATTCCTTCAGGTTGTTCCAAATGGATGTGAAGAGCGCTTTCCTCAACGGGCCAATCAAGGAGGAGGTGTACGTGGAGCAACCCCCTGGCTTCGAGGATGAACGGTACCCTGACCACGTGTGTAAGCCCTCTAAGGCGCTCTATGGACTTAAGCAAGCCCCAAGAGCATGGTATGAATGCCTTAGAGACTTTTTAATTGCTAATGCTTTCAAGGTTGGGAAAGCCGATCCAACTCTTTTTACTAAGACTTGTGATGGTTATCTTTTTGTGTGCCAAATTTATGTCGATGACATAATATTTGGTTCTACTAACCAAAAGTCTTGTGAAGAGTTTAGCAGGGTGATGACTCAGAAATTCGAGATGTCGATGATGGGCGAGTTAAGCTACTTCCTTGGGTTTCAAGTGAGGCAACTCAAGGATGGAACCTTCATCTCTCAAACCAAGTACACGCAAGACTTGATCAAGCGGTTTGGGATGAAGGACGCCAAGCCCGCAAAGACTCCGATGGGAACCGACGGACACACCGACCTCAACAAAGGAGGTAAGTCCGTTGATCAAAAGGCATACCGGTCTATGATAGGGTCTTTACTTTATTTATGTGCTAGTAGACCGGATATCATGCTTAGTGTATGCATGTGTGCTAGATTTCAATCTGATCCAAGGGAGTGTCACTTAGTGGCTGTGAAGCGAATTCTTAGATATTTAGTCGCTACGCCTTGTTTCGGGATCTGGTATCCAAAGGGGTCTACCTTTGACTTGATTGGATATTCAGACTCCGACTATGCTGGATGTAAGGTCGATAGGAAGAGTACATCGGGGACGTGCTAATTCTTAGGAAGGTCCCAGGTGTCATGGAGTTCTATGAAACAAACCTCTGTTGCCCTATCCACCGCTGAGGCCGAGTACGTTGTCGTAGGACAGTGTTGCGCGCAACTACTTTGGATGAGGCAAACCCTCAGGGACTTTGGCTACAATTTGAGCAAAGTCCCACTCCTATGTGATAATGAGAGTGCTATCCGCATGGCGGATAATCCTGTTGAACACAGCCGCACAAAGCACATAGACATCCGGCATCACTTTTTGAGAGACCACCAGCAAAAGGGAGATATCGAAGTGTTTCATGTTAGCTCCGAGAACCAGCTAGCCGATATCTTTACCAAGCCTTTAGATGAGCAGACCTTTTGCAAGTTGCGTAGTGAGCTCAATGTCTTAGATTCACGGAACTTGGATTGATTTATAGCATACATGTGTTTCATGCTTTGATCATGTTCCTTTAAGCATTTTGTTGTTTATTTATGGTGCTCAAGTTGTACAAACACTCCCCGGACCTTACAAGTCCATTTGCAAGTGATGCACAGATTTAGGGGGAGATGTGCTACAACTTGACCCTTTGAGACTAACTGTGTACTTGAGTTTGCTTAATTTAGTCCCAAAGGAGGTTTGAAAGGGAAAAGGTGGACTTGGACCATGCAAGACTTCCACTGCACTCCGATGAAAGAGTAACTTATTCCAAGTTCATCTTAGTACTCTTATTGCCTTTTACTCTTAGTTGAAGATTTTTGGTGAGGCAATAGGGTTAAAGGGCCAAAATTGATCCTGTTTTGGTGCTTGATGCCAAAGGGGGAGAAAATAAGGCTAAAGAAATAATGGATCATCTACCACTTGAGAATTTTGAAAAAGTAGAGTTAGAGTTTTTGTTTGTCAAAATACTCTTGTTTGCTTCTTATTATCAAAAGTTAGTCTCTTGTGGGGAGAATGGTTGATTATGGGAAATAGGGGGAGTTTTTGATACTGTGATCAATTTCTATTGGAACAACTCTCTTTATGTCTCTACAAGTGTGTTTGACTTAGAGTTAGGAAATTGAGGTCGATTTGCAAAAACAAACCAAGTGGTGGCAAAGAATGATCCATATATGCCAAATTTGATTCAAAACAAATTTGAGTTCTTATTTGAATTGATTTTGTACTTGTTCTACTTGCTTTATGTTGTGTTGGCATAAATCACCAAAAAGGGGGAGATTGAAAGGGAAATGTGCCCTTGGGCCATTTCTAAGTGTTTTGGTGATTTAGTGTCCAACACAAGTACCTAAGTGTCAAATGGTGGACAAAGTACAAATCAAGTATAAAGGTATGTTTCTCAGACTTAGTACATTGTTTTAGAGACTAATGTATTGTGTCTAAGTGCTGGAAACAGGAGAGAACAAATTGGAGAGAGATAACTTTGTTTCAGCCAAAGCCAGCTCTGTCTGGGTGCGCCAGGCTGGCTCAGGCGAACTTGCTGCTCTCGGGAAGGAATTAACGGCGTACGGCTATAATTCACCGGACTGTCCGGTGTACACCGGACTGTCCGGTGAGCCAACGGTCCGAATTTTTTGTTTTTTAGCCCCTTTCGAGACAAAAAATTACGTTTGGACCCCCAGAAATTTTATTTGCACGTTTGGACCCGAAGCTCGGCGCCATAGGTTGTGGCGCCGAGGTAACACAGCTCGGCGCCACAGCCTATGGCGCCGAGCTGTGTGACGTGGCAGTACGCGTGGCACCTAGCTCGGCGCCACAGATCTTGGCGCCGAGCTAGGAAATACCCGCAAACTACCTTTCTCTCTGCGCGTTTCTTCTCTGTTGGAGTCACTTCCAACGCAAAACCCGCCGCCGCCGTTCCCGTCGAAATCGCCGCCGCCCGCCCAGCTCCGGCCGAACCCGCCCGCCCGCCCAGCTCCGGCCCGGCTCGCCGCCGCCCGCCCGCCCCGCTCCGGCCGGTGGGTTTAGGGAGTTCCGCCGAGCTCGCCGCCGCCCGGAGTGCCGCCGAGCTCGCCGCCGCCCGCTTGGCTCCGGCCAACACTCGGCCACCGCGCGCTAGGGACCGGCGCTCGCCACCGCGCTACGGTCGGCCACCGCGTCTGCTCGCCACCGGCCGGCCACCGCGCCCGCTCCGGCCCCGGCAGGCCCGGTATTTTTTTTAATTTCTTAGTTTGTAAACTGTTAGCTATTGTTAGTGTTTAGTAATTAGTTAGCTATCCACTTATTTATTGTTTAGTAAATAGTTAGATATTTTGTTGTTAGTGTTTATTAAAATAGTTAGCTAGTTTCTTGCTTAGTATATTGTTAGTGTTTAGTAAATTCTTAGTGATTATATAGTTAGCATTTTGTTTAGCGCATTGATATTACATGTTTTTTGTGTTGGCAACCATCGTGTTGTCGTTTATTCGCAGGTTCTATAAACATCACTTTACAGGGGAGGTGCTGCCAAATTTTTTATTGACAATAGGTTTTTTTGTACGTAGGTGTTCGTCCGACTTGACCTTCTCCACCGTTAGCTGGACTCGTACGCATTCTCAGGTATACATTGTTTTCGTACATTATTTATAGATTATGTAATTTCGTTTGATGTGTTCATTTAATATTTACTATATAGTTATTAGTTAATATATATTTATTACTTAGTAAGTTAGTAGGCTTAAGTATATAGCCATTATTGAGTTAGTAATCCATTTTTGCAATAGATGGACAGCCTAGTAACACTATACCATGGAGGAAGGGTGGAGATAGATGCTTATGGGAGTGTTACTTTTGATGGTATGAAGATCGTGACCATGTTGTTCGATGAAAGACCATCTTTTGACAAGCTTTTGGCTCGAGCTTGTGAGGAGATTAGTTGCGACATAAACGACCCTAGAATATCAATTCAGGGTTTGTTGTCCCATATTACATATGGAACAGTTGTCCGACGGTTGATCTCCATTACCTCAGAAGATGATTGGGTGATATATTTAAGAATTGTGAAGACGATGGTTCCACCATGTTTGGATGTGGTTGTTCAAAAGTTACCTGTTAGTCATTGTGATGGTCCAGTCGGGTTATCTCCACAAATGCCAAATGCATCTCGTATTGAAGCTCCTTTGGTAGAGCTTCATGAAGAAGTGGTTGTTGTGCCCGATGCTCAATCGGGTCCGCACGAGTATGGGATTTCTCGTCCTCTTCCTAGCGTTTGTGGGGCTTCTAATGCGGTGGTACCCCCCAAGAGATCCCATTGACCCAGGATCCAGTTCACGATCATCCTAGTAAGTGTCTTCGACACATTGTTCGTATCCATCGTTATTTCGTTTGATTAGACTTTTTAATGTGGTTTTTCTTGCTCTGACCCGATGCAGGATCTCCACATATCGATAATGCTGCTTATCTTGATGTGCTTGTGTCATATAATATGGACAACATATGCAGGGCATCCAATAGTGTTGATGTTCAGATTGAGGATGAGGAGGAGCCATATGAGGCTGCACGGGCCTTAGATTCTGATGATGATCGTCCGGTTCAAGAAATGACCGAGCAAGAAATTGAACTCATAAGACGTTTGTGTCCGGAGCGAGACCCCGCAGTACATGAATTTAGCAGTTTAAGTCATTCCACCCGTGCTTATGCTGAAGGACGTGACGATGAACTGCTAGAGGCTCCGGATAACGCCGACAGCATTGAAATTAAGGTAGGCTTACTTTTCAAGGACCTGCCTACACTGATGAAGCGTCCCGATCCTTTGGGACTCAAATGTGATATAATTACTAGTCCTAGGAGGCTAGTAACCACATTCATTACTTCAAATAGTTACAGAGTCTGAATAATGTTATTACAATACCGGGGATACAAGCTCGAAAGTGAGCCGAAGAACATAAAGCGCAGTGGAAGATAAAATAGCCCAGGCCACAGGCAGAACTGGGTGAAGACACAGCCCCCTCAATCAAGCATAGCAGAAAAGAAGTCTTCAGCCGCTGAAAAACATAAATAAAACTGGGTGAATACACTAGGTATTCCGCAAGCCCACCTGGCTCCCGTAAAGAGAAAGTGACCTATATAGTACATGCTTTATATGGTGGAGTTGAAGTCACTCATACTTTTTCATAGGAAGACGGTACTCAATGTTTAGGGTTTTCCCAAGACAAAAGAAGTAACACTTGCTTGACCACCACTGAGCTTCCCGCTCCCGTGGTACCATTTTCTTTCCAGAACATACACACGCATTTCCCTGTTCCCAGTTGTAGTAGAAACACTAATTGTCATACCATACCAGACTCGTCCATACCAGTGGACACGGACTATTCGAATAGGTTTAGACTCTGCGCAGAGGGGTACACTTTACCCACTAGTCCGGCTCTGCGATCTCATGGCCAATGAGACCCGAATCCGAAACTCTTTCCTTCCTTGTACGTCTGAACCTTAACGGTTATACCGGAAGGAGTCAGGCCACCACCATGTCCAAACCAAACAAAACATTCCCCCTCCTTATCCTCCCGGTGCTACGCCAGCCTTCATAACCCTGGGGTGAGACTGTACGAGTTCAGATTGAGTGGCTGCCCACACAGCCTCGAGTTGTTGTACTTTTTGAGAGTACAGGTAATGAAAGATGACAAACCGGTCCTTATATGAGAGGACGATCCTTCTGCTCACGCCTAAACCAGCTGAGCCAACACCTTAGGCCCTCCCCTAAACCAGGGAGTCCCTGATCATCCTACTTCACCAGGTGATGAGGGTGAGTACCCTTCATCGCACTCTTTTGGAAAACATTTAACTTATACCTCAAAGGGAATTAGGATTACACCTAGTTCCTATATAATTTTGGTGGTTGAATTGCCCAACACAAATAATTGGACTAACTAGTTTGCCCAAGTGTATAGATTATACAGGTGTAAAAGGTTCACACTCAGCCAATAAAAAGACTAAGTTTTGGATTCGACAAAGGAGCAAAGTAGCAACCGAAGGCCCTCTGGTCTGGGAGCACCGGACTGTCCGGTGTACACCGGACAGTGTCCGGTGCACCAGAGGACTCCAACTTCAAACTCGTCACCTTCGGGAATTTCCAGAGGCACTCGCGCTATAATTCACCGGACTGTCCGGTGTGCACCGGACTGTCCGGTGCGCCAAGGAAGGACGGCCTCCGGAACTCGCCAGCCTCGGGTTTTCACTTCAGGTGTTCCGCTAAAATTCACCGGACTGTCCGGTGTACACCGGACTGTCCGGTGCATCCTCGGAGCAACGGCTACTTCGCGCCAACGGCTACCTGCAACGACATTTAATGCGCGTGCAGCGCGCGCAGAAGTCAGAGTCGCCCATGCCGGCGCACCGGACAGCAAACAGTACCTGTCCGGTGTGCACCGGACACCTAGGCGGGCCCACAAGTCAGAAGCTCCAACGGTCAGAATCCAACGGCAATGATGACGTGGCAGGGGGCACCGGACTGTCCGGTGCGCCATCAAACAGACGGCCTCCACCAACGGTCAAGTTGGTGGTTGGGGCTATAAATACCCCAACCACCCCACCATTCATTGTATCCAAGTTTTCCACTTCTCAACCACTACAAGAGCTCTAGCATTCAATTCTAGACACACCAAAAGAGATCAAATCCTCTCCAATTCCACAAAAAGGCTTTAGTGATTAGAGAGAGAGATTTGCCGTGTTATTTTTGAGCTCTTGCGCTTGGATTGCTTCTTTTCTTTCTCACTTGTTCTTGTGATCAAAGTTCCATTGTAATCAAGGCAAGAGGCACCAATTGTGTGGTGGCCCTTGCGGGGAAGTTTTGTTCCCGGCTTTGATTTGAGAAGAGAAGCTCACTCGGTCCGAGGGACCATTTGAGAGAGGGAAGGGTTGAAAGAGACCCGGCCTTTGTGGCCTCCTCAACGGGGAGTAGGTTTGCAAGAACCGAACCTCGGTAAAACAAATCCGCGTGTCTCACTTACTTATTCGCTTGCGATTTGTTTTGCGCCCTCTCTCGCGGACTCGATTTTATTTCTAACACTAACCCGGCTTGTAGTTGTGTTTATATTTGTAAATTTCAGTTTCGCCCTATTCACCCCCCCTCTAGGCGACTATCAATTGGTATCAGAGCCCGGTGCTTCATTAGAGCCTAACCGCTCGAAGTGATGTCGGGAGATCACGCCAAGAAGGAGATGGAGACCGGCGAAAAGCCCACTACAAGCCACGGGAGCACTTCATCGGAAGAGTCCCGCACCAAGAGGAAGGAGAAGAAGAAGGACTCCTCCAAACGGAAGGAGAAAAAGTCTTCCTCTTCTCACCACAAAGAGAAAAAGGAAAAATCTTCTCCCCACAAGCCGCATCGGAAAGGCGACAAGCACAAGAGGATGAGGAAAGTGGTCTACTACGAGACCGACACTTCATCAACATCGACCTCCGACTCTGATGCGCCCTCCGTCACTTCTAAGCGCCAAGAGCGCAAGAAGTATAGTAAGATCCCCCTACACTACCCTCGGATTTCCAAACATACACCTTTACTTTCCGTCCCATTAGGCAAACCACCAACTTTTGATGGTGAAGATTACGCTAGGTGGAGCGATTTAATGCGATTTCATCTAACCTCGCTCCACAAAAGCATATGGGATGTTGTTGAGTTTGGTGCACAAGTACCGTCAGTAGGGGATGAGGACTATGATGAGGATGAGGTGGCCCAAATCGAGCACTTCAACTCTCAAGCAACAACAATACTCCTCGCCTCTCTAAGTAGAGAGGAGTATAATAAAGTACAAGGGTTGAAGAGCGCCAAGGAGATTTGGGATGTGCTCAAAACCACGCACGAGGGAGACGAGCTCACCAAGATCACCAAGCGAGAAACGATCGAGGGGGAGCTCGGTCGGTTCCGGCTTCGCAAAGGGGAGGAGCCACAACACATGTACAACCGGCTCAAGACCTTGGTAAATCAAGTACGCAACCTCGGGAGCATAAAGTGGGATGACCACGAGATGGTTAAGGTTATTCTAAGATCTCTTATTTTCCTTAACCCTACTCAAGTTCAATTAATCCGTGGTAATCCTAGATATACTAAAATGACCCCCGAGGAAGTTATCGGGAATTTTGTGAGTTTTGAGTGCATGATCAAAGGCTCGAGGAAGATCAACGAGCTTGATGATGCCACCACATCCGAAGCTCAACCCGTTGCATTCAAGGCAACGGAGGAGAAGAAGGAGGAGTCTACACCAAGTCGACAACCAATAGACGCCTCCAAGCTCGACAATGAGGAAATGGCGCTCGTCATCAAGAGCTTCCGCCAAATCCTCAAGCAAAGGAGGGGGAAGGATTACAAATCTCGCTCCAAGAAGGTTTGCTACAAGTGTGGTAAGCCCGGTCATTTTATTGCTAAATGTCCTATATCTAGTGACAGTGACCGAGGTGACGACAAGAAGGGGAGGCGAAAGGAGAAGAAGAGGTACTACAAGAAGAAGGGCGGTGATGCCCATGTTTGTCGGGAGTGGGACTCCGACGAAAGCTCAAGCGACTCCTCCGACGACGAGGACGCCGCCAACATCGCCGTCACCAAGGGACTCCTCTTCCCCAACGTCGGCCACAAGTGCCTCATGGCAAAGGACGGCAAAAAGAAGAAGGTTAAATCCAACTCCTCCACTAAATATGAGTCTTCCAGTGATGATAATGCTAGTAGTGAGGAAGATAATTTGCGTACTCTTTTTGCCAACCTTAACATGGAACAAAAGGAGAAATTAAATGAACTAATTAGTGCCATCCATGAGAAGGATGATCTCTTGGACTCCCAAGAGGACTTCCTAATCAAGGAAAATAAAAAACATGTTAAGGTTAAAAATGCTTACGCTCTACAAGTTGAAAAATGTGAAAAATTGTCTAGTGAGCTAAGCACTTGCCGTGAGATGATTGACAACCTTAGAAATGAAAATGCTAGTTTAAATGCTAAGGTTGATTCTCATGTTTGTAATGTTTCAATTCCCAATCCTAGAGATAATAATGATGATTTGCTTGCTAGGATTGAAGAATTAAACATCTCTCTTGCTAGCCTTAGATTAGAGAATGAAAATTTGATTGCTAAGGCTAAAGATTTTGATGTTTGCAAAGTTGCAATTGCCAATCTTAGAGATAAGAATGATATACTTCGTGCTAAGATTGTAGAACTTAATTCTTGCAAACCATCTACATCTACCATTGAGCATGTCACTATTTGTACTAGATGTAGAAATGTTGATATTGATGCTATTCATGATCATATGGCTTTAATTAAACAACAAAATGATCATATAGCAAAACTAGATGCTAAAATTGCCGAGCACAACTTAGAAAATGAGAAATTTAAATTTGCTCGTAGCATGCTTTATAATGGGAGACGCCCTGGCATTAAGGATGGCATTGGCTACCTAAGGGGAGACAATGTCAAACTAAGTGCCCCTCCTAAAAGATTGTCAAATTTTGTTAAGGGCAAGGCTCCCATGCCTCAGGATAACGAGGGTTACATTTTATACCCTGCCGGTTATCCCGAGGACAAAATTAGGAAGATCCATTCTAGGAAGTCTCACTCTGGCCCTAATCATGCTTATATGTATAAGGGTGAGACATCTAGTTCTAGGCAACCAACCCATGCTAAGTTGCCTAAGAAGAAAATTCCTAATGCATCAAATGAACATAGCATTTCATTTAAAACTTTTGATGCATCATATGTTTTGACTAACAAATCCGGCAAGGTCGTTGCCAAGTTTGTTGGGGGCAAACACAAGGGGTCAAAGACTTGTGTTTGGGTACCCAAAGTTCTTGTTTCTAATGCCAAAGGACCCAAAACAGTTTGGGTACCTAAAGTCAAGAACTAAATTTGTTTTGTAGGTTTATGCATCCGGGGGCTCAAGTTGGATACTCGACAGCGGGTGCACAAACCACATGACAGGGGAGAAAAGGATGTTCTCCTCTTATGATAAAAACCAAGATCCCCAACGAGCTATCACATTCGGGGATGGAAATCAAGGTTTGGTCAAAGGATTGGGTAAAATTGCTATATCACCTGACCATACCATTTCCAATGTTTTTCTTGTAGATTCTTTAGATTACAACTTGCTTTCTGTATCTCAATTATGTCAAATGGGCTACAACTGTCTATTCACTGATGTAGGTGTCACTGTCTTTAGAAGAAGTGATGATTCAATAGCATTTAAGGGAGTGTTAGAGGGTCAGCTATACTTGGTAGATTTTGATAGAGCTGAACTCGACACTTGCTTAATTGCTAAGACTAACATGGGCTGGCTCTGGCATCGCCGACTAGCACATGTTGGGATGAAGAATCTTCACAAGCTTCTAAAGGGAGAACACATTTTAGGATTAACAAATGTTCATTTTGAGAAAGACAGGATCTGTAGCGCATGCCAGGCAGGAAAGCAAGTTGGAGCTCATCATCCACACAAGAACATAATGACGACCGACAGGCCACTGGAGCTCCTACACATGGATCTATTCGGCCCGATCGCTTACATAAGCATCGGCGGGAGTAAGTACTGTCTAGTTATTGTGGATGATTATTCTCGCTTCACTTGGGTATTCTTTTTACAGGAAAAATCTCAAACCCAAGAGACCTTAAAGGGATTCTTGAGACGGGCTCAAAATGAGTTCGGCTTAAGGATCAAGAAAATAAGAAGCGACAACGGGACGAAGTTCAAGAACTCTCAAATTGAAAGCTTTCTTGAGGAAGAGGGCATCAAGCATGAGTTCTCTTCCCCCTACACTCCACAACAAAATGGTGTAGTAGAGAGGAAGAATCGAACTCTATTGGACATGGCAAGAACCATGCTTGATGAGTACAAGACTTCGGATCGGTTTTGGGCGGAGGCAGTCAACACCGCTTGCTACGCCATCAACCGGTTATATCTACACCGAATCCTCAAGAAGACATCATATGAACTCCTAACCGGTAAAAAGCCCAACATTTCATATTTTAGAGTCTTTGGTAGCAAATGCTTTATTCTTGTTAAAAGAGGTAGAAAATCTAAATTTGCTCCTAAGACTGTAGAAGGCTTTTTACTTGGTTATGACTCAAACACAAGGGCATATAGGGTCTTTAACAAGTCCACTGGACTAGTTAAAGTCTCATGTGACGTTGTGTTTGATGAAACTAACGGCTCTCAAGTAGAGCAAGTTGATCTTGATGAGATAGGTGAAGAACAGGCTCCATGCATAGCGCTAAGGAACATGTCCATTGGGGATGTATGTCCTAAGGAATCCGAAGAGCCTCCACATGCACAAGATCAACCATCCTCCTCCACGCTAGCATCTCCACCAACCCAAAATGAGGAAGAGGCTCAAGTTGATGAAGTAGAAGATCAAGCAAATAAGCCACCTCAAGATGATGGCAATAATCAAGGGGGAGATGCAAATGATCAAGACAAGGAGGATGAAGAGCAAAGGCCGCCACACCCAAGAGTCCACCAAGCAATACAACGAGATCACCCCGTCGACACCATCCTCGGCGACATTCATAAGGGGGTAACTACTAGATCTCGTGTTGCACATTTTTGTGAGCATTACTCGTTTGTTTCCTCTATTGAGCCACACAGGGTAGAGGAAGCACTTCAAGATTCGGATTGGGTGGTGGCAATGCAAGAGGAGCTCAACAACTTCACCAGGAATGAGGTATGGCATTTAGTTCCACGTCCTAACCAAAATGTTGTAGGAACCAAATGGGTCTTCCGCAACAAGCAAGACGAGCATGGTGTGGTGACAAGGAACAAAGCCCGACTTGTGGCCAAGGGATACTCCCAAGTCGAAGGTTTGGATTTCGGTGAAACCTATGCACCTGTAGCTAGGCTTGAGTCAATTCGCATATTATTGGCCTATGCTACTTACCATGGCTTTAAGCTTTATCAAATGGACGTGAAAAGTGCCTTCCTCAATGGACCAATCAAGGAAGAGGTCTATGTTGAGCAACCTCCCGGCTTTGAAGACAGTGAGTATCCTAACCATATCTATAAGCTCTCTAAGACGCTTTATGGGCTCAAGCAAGCCCCAAGAGCATGGTATGAATGCCTTAGAGATTTCCTTATTGCTAATGGCTTCAAAGTCGGTAAAGCCGATCCTACACTCTTTACTAAAACTCTTGAAAATGACTTGTTTGTATGCCAAATTTATGTTGATGATATTATATTTGGGTCTACTAACGAGTCTACTTGTGAAGAGTTTAGTAGGATTATGACACAGAAATTCGAGATGTCTATGATGGGGGAGTTGAAGTATTTCTTAGGATTCCATGTAAAGCAACTCCAAGAGGGAACCTTCATTAGCCAAACGAAGTACACTCAAGACATTCTAAACAAGTTTGGGATGAAGGATGCCAAGCCCATCAAGACACCCATGGGAACTAATGGGCATCTCGACCTCGACACGGGAGGTAAGTCCGTGGATCAAAAGGTATACCGGTCGATGATAGGCTCTTTACTTTACTTATGTGCATCTCGACCGGATATTATGCTTTCCGTATGCATGTGTGCAAGATTCCAAGCCGACCCTAAGGAAGCTCACCTTACGGCCGTGAAACGAATCTTGAGATATTTGGCTTATACTCCTAAGTTTGGGCTTTGGTATCCTAGGGGATCCACATTTGATTTGATTGGTTATTCGGATGCCGATTGGGCGGGGTGCAAAATCAATAGGAAGAGCACATCGGGGACTTGCCAGTTCTTGGGAAGATCCTTGGTGTCTTGGGCTTCAAAGAAGCAAAATTCGGTTGCTCTTTCCACCGCCGAAGCTGAGTACATTGCCGCAGGTCATTGTTGCGCGCAATTGCTTTGGATGAGGCAAACCCTGCGGGACTACGGTTACAAATTGACCAAAGTCCCCTTGCTATGTGATAATGAGAGTGCAATCAAAATGGCCGACAATCCTGTCGAGCATAGCCGCACTAAGCACAGAGTCATTCGGTATCACTTTTTGAGGGATCACCAACAAAAGGGAGATATCGAGATTTCATACATTAATACTAAAGATCAATTAGCCGATATCTTTACCAAGCCTCTTGATGAACAATCTTTTAACAAACTTAGGCATGAGCTCAATATTCTTGATTCGCGCAATTTCTTTTGCTAGATTGCACACATTGCTCTTTTATATACCTTTAATCATGTCTCTTTTATATGCTATGACTAATGTATTTTCAAGTCTATTTCAAACCAAGTCATAGGTATATTGAAAGGAAATTGGAGTCTTCGGCGAAGACAAAGGCTTCCACTCCGTAACTCATACTTCGCCATCACTCCAAGCAACTCTCTATTCCTTGGGGAGAAATGAGCATCAAGGACTTCGTCTTTGGTATACTCTTAACTCATTCATTTATGACCAAAGGTGAAGAAAGCACTTCGAGGGCTCTAATGGTTCCGTTTTTGGCGATTCATGCCAAAAAGGGGGAGAAATGAGCCCAAAGCAAAAGGACCGCACCACCACCTCCAATTTCAAAAACTTAGTGTTGAATATTTTCAATTGGTATCCTATTGTGTTCAAAAAAAGGGAAGAAAGTAGCATTTCAAAAAGGCATATCAAAACCCTCTTGAACACTAAGAGGAGGATCTCATTTAGGGGGAGTTTTGTTTAAGTCAAAGGAAAAGCATTTGAAACAGGGGGAGAAAATCTCAAATCTTGAAAATGCTTTGCAAAACTCTTATTCACTACCTTTGACTATTTGCAAAAGAACTTAGAAAAGATTTACAAAAGATTTTGCAAAAACAAAACATGTGGTGCAAACGTGGTCCAAAATGTTATAAGTAAGAAACAATCCATGCATATCTTGTAAGTATTTATATTGGCTAAATTCCAAGCAACCTTTACACTTACATTATGCAAACTAGTTCAATTATGCACTTCTATATTTGCTTTGGTTTGTGTTGGCATCAATCACCAAAAAGGGGGAGATTGAAAGGGAATTAGGATTACACCTAGTTCCTATATAATTTTGGTGGTTGAATTGCCCAACACAAATAATTGGACTAACTAGTTTGCCCAAGTGTATAGATTATACAGGTGTAAAAGGTTCACACTCAGCCAATAAAAAGACTAAGTTTTGGATTCGACAAAGGAGCAAAGTAGCAACCGAAGGCCCTCTGGTCTGGGAGCACCGGACTGTCCGGTGTACACCGGACAGTGTCCGGTGCACCACCGGACAGTGTCCGGTGCACCAGAGGACTCCAACTTCAAACTCGTCACCTTCGGGAATTTCCAGAGGCACTCGCGCTATAATTCACCGGACTGTCCGGTGTGCACCGGACTGTCCGGTGCGCCAAGGAAGGACGGCCTCCGGAACTCGCCAGCCTCGGGTTTTCACTTCAGGTGTTCCGCTAAAATTCACCGGACTGTCCGGTGTACACCGGACTGTCCGGTGTACACCGGACTGTCCGGTGCATCCTCGGAGCAACGGCTACTTCGCGCCAACGGCTACCTGCAACGGCATTTAATGCGCGTGCAGCGCGCGCAGAAGTCAGAGTCGCCCATGCCGGCGCACCGGACAGCAAACAGTACCTGTCCGGTGTGCACCGGACACCTAGGCGGGCCCACAAGTCAGAAGCTCCAACGGTCAGAATCCAACGGCAATGATGACGTGGCAGGGGGCACCGGACTGTCCGGTGTGCACCGGACTGTCCGGTGCGCCATCAAACAGACGACCTCCACCAACGGTTAAGTTGGTGGTTGGGGCTATAAATACCCCAACCACCCCACCATTCATTGTATCCAAGTTTTCCACTTCTCAACCACTACAAGAGCTCTAGCATTCAATTCTAGACACACAAAAAGAGATCAAATCCTCTCCAATTCCACAAAAAGGCTTTAGTGATTAGAGAGAGAGATTTGCCGTGTTATTTTTGAGCTCTTGCGCTTGGATTGCTTCTTTTCTTTCTCACTTGTTCTTGTGATCAAAGTTCCATTGTAATCAAGGCAAGAGGCACCAATTGTGTGGTGGCCCTTGTGGGGAAGTTTTGTTCCCGGCTTTGATTTGAGAAGAGAAGCTCACTCGGTCCGAGGGACCGTTTGAGAGAGGGAAGGGTTGAAAGAGACCCGGCCTTTGTGGCCTCCTCAACGGGGAGTAGGTTTGCAAGAACCGAACCTCGGTAAAACAAATCCGCGTGTCTCACTTACTTATTCGCTTGCGATTTGTTTTGCGCCCTCTCTCGCGGACTCGATTTTATTTCTAACACTAACCCGGCTTGTAGTTGTGTTTATATTTGTAAATTTCAGTTTCGCCCTATTCACCCCCCCTCTAGGCGACTATCAATACCCCTTTTTACTTGTCCCATATCTTTTAATCGAAGTAAGAGTTAATGCGGGCTCTCTCATGCTTACCATGCAATTCGATTCCCATCCCATAATCCAGGCTTAGGCAGTGGTAGAGAGAAATAGGTAAATAATGCATCAAGAGAAAGATGGACTTGCCTTCGTCGAAGCTTTCCTGGCACAAAAGGTTAATCTCGGAGGGGTCGGGTTCCTGCCCTTCTTCCGGAGCTAAGAGTTCCGGAGGATCGGATCCCTCTTCCGCTAATTAAACAAGACAATAACAATACATCAAACATAGTGACCTTTGTGGGGTGTGCAAGTTATTATACTTTATTATTTTTGTGCCCTAATAATTTATTTAGACAATTTTTGGTGCATAAAATATTAGTATCTAAATATATATATGAAAATGGGAAAGGAAAATAGGAAAAAGAAAAAGAAAAGGGATTCTCCACTCAACCGGGCCGGGGGGATTTTGGCCCACAAGGCATGCGGGCGCGGGCGCGGGCGCGCTTTGCGGCCCAAACGGCCCAGCAGCGAGGGGACGGCGGCGGGGACGGCGCCGTAGCGCGGGCCCACCAGCCAGGGAGAGAGGGGGGCTGACGGCGCTACTGGTAACGGAGGGGAAGGGGGGGCTCGACCGGGCCGGTCGGCGGCGAGCTCCGTGGCGGTTCTCCGCCGTCGGTCCGGTCCTCTGGCGGGGAAGGGGTGGCGAAGCACGGGCGGTTGGAGTGGGTCACTGAAAGGGAATTAGGCTTACACCTAGTTCCTAAATAATTTTGGTGGTTGAATTGCCCAACACAAATATTGGACTGACTAGTTTGCTCTAGTGTATAAGTTATACAGGTGCAAAAGGTTCACATCTAGCCAATAAAAAGATCAAGTGTTGGATTCAATAAAGGAGCAAAGGGGCAACCGAGGGCACCCCTGGTCTGGCGCACCGGACTGTCCGGTGTGCCACCGGACAGTGAACAGTACCTGTCCGGTGCACCAGGGGACCCAGACTCAAACTCTTCACCCTCGGGATTTCTCGGAAGCCGGCGCGCTATAATTCACCGGACTGTCCGGTGTGCACCGGACATGTCCGGTGCTCCAAGGAAGATCGGCCTCCGGAACTCGCCAGCCTCGGGTTCGCGCGACAGCCGCTCCGCTAAAATTCACCGGACTGTCCGGTGTGCACCGGACTGTCCGGTGTGCCAGCGGAGCAACGGCTCCCTGCGGCGCCAACGGCTCCCTGCGCTGCATTTAATGCGCGCGCAGCGCGCGCAGAAGTCAGAATCGCCCATGCCGGTGCACCGGACATCAAACAGTACATGTTCGGTGTGCACCGGACACCCAGGCGGGCCCACAAGTCAGAAGCTCCAACGGCTAGAATCCAACGGCAGTGATGACGTGGCAGGGGCACCGGACTGTCCGGTGTGCACCGGACTGTCCGGTGCGCCATCGAACAGAAGGCTCCAGCCAACGGTCAAGTTTGGTGGTTGGGGCTATAAATACCCCAACCACCCCACATTCATAGCCATCCAAGTTTTCCCACTTCTCAACCACTTACAAGAGCTAGGCATTCAATTCTAGACACATTCAAAGAGATCAAATCCTCTCCAATTCCACACAAAACCCTAGTGACTAGAGAGAGTGATTTGCCGTGTTCTTTTGAGCTCTTGCGCTTGGATCGCATTCTTTCTTTCTCTTGTGCTCTTGTGATCAACACTCAATTGTAACCAAGGCAAGAGGCACCGATTGTGTGGTGGCCCTTGCGGGGAAGTTTTGTTCCCGGTTGATTGAGAAGAAGGAAAACTCACTCGGTCCGAGGGACCGTTTGAGAGAGGGAAGGGTTGAAAGAGACCCGGCCTTTGTGGCCTCCTCAACGGGGAGTAGGTTTGCAAGAACCGAACCTCGGTAAAACAAATCCACGTGTCACTCTCCTTATTTGCTTGCGATTTGTTTTGCGCCCTCTCTTGCGGACTCATTTATTATTACTAACGCTAACCCCGGCTTGTAGTTGTGATTATTTTTGTAAATTTCAGTTTCGCCCTATTCACCCCCCCTCTAGGCGACTATCAATTGGTATCAGAGCCCGGTGCTTCATTAGAGCCTAACCGCTCGAAGTGATGTCGGGAGATCACGCCAAGAAGGAGATGGAGACCGGCGACGACAAGCCCACTACAAGCCAAGGGAGCACTTCATCTTCATCGGAAGAGTCCCGCACCAAGAGAAGAGAGAAGAAGAAGAAATCCTCCAAGCGGAAGGAGAAAAGATCTTCCTCTTCTCACCATAAGGAGAAGAAGGAAAAATCTTCTCACAAGCCGCATCGGAGTGGGGACAAGCACAAAAGGATGAGGAAGGTGGTCTTCTACGAGACCGACACTTCATCGACCTCCACCTCCGGCTCCGACGCGGCGTCCGTCACTTCTAAACGCCAAGAGCGTAAGAAGTATAGTAAGATCCCCCTACGCTACCCTCGCATTCCTAAACATACACCTTTACTTTCCGTCCCATTAGGCAAACCACCAACTTTTAATGGTGAAGATTATGCTATGTGGAGTAATTTGATGCGATTTCATCTAACCTCTCTCCACAAAAGATTATGGGATGTTGTTGAGTATGGTGTACAGGTACCATCCGTAGGGGATGAGGACTACGACACGGACGAAGTGGCCCAAATCGAGCACTTCAACTCTCAAGCCACAACCATTCTCCTTGCCTCTTTAAGCAAGGAGGAATACAACAAAGTA
Organism: Zea mays; assembly: GCF_902167145.1. Taxonomy (NCBI): domain Eukaryota; kingdom Viridiplantae; phylum Streptophyta; class Magnoliopsida; order Poales; family Poaceae; genus Zea; species Zea mays. The sequence continues at coordinate 54,796,160 of NC_050100.1, read as the reverse complement.
CAAGGGTTGAAGAACGCCAAGGAGATTTGGGACCTACTCAAGACGGCGCATGAGGGTGATGAACTCACCAAGATCACCAAGCGGGAAACGATCGAGGGGGAGCTCGGTCGCTTCCGTCTTCGCCAAGGGGAGGAGCCACAAGACATGTACAACCGGCTCAAGACCTTGGTGAACCAAGTGCGCAACCTCGGGAGCACAAAATGGGATGACCACGAAGTGGTTAAGGTTATTCTGAGAGCCCTTATTTTCCTTAACCCTACTCAAGTACAATTAATTCGTGGCAATCCTAGATATACACAAATGACCCCCGAGGAAGTCATCGGGAATTTTGTTAGTTTTGAATGCATGATTAAGGGCTCCAAGAAGATCAACGAGCTTGATGAGCCTTCCACATCCGAGGCGCAACCCATGGCCTTCAAGGCAACGGAGGAGAAGAAGGAGGAATCTACATCAAGTAGACAACCAATTGACGCCTCCAAGCTCGACAACGAGGAGATGGCCCTAATCATCAAAAGCTTCCGGCAAATCCTCAAGCAACGGAAGGGGAAGGACTACAAATCCCGTTCCAAGAAGGTTTGCTACAAGTGTGGTAAGCCCGGTCACTTTATTGCTAAATGTCCATTATCAAGTGATAGTGACAGGGACAACGACAAGAAGGGCAAGAGGAAGGAGAAGAAGAAGTACTACAAGAAGAAGGGCGGCGATGCCCATGTTTGTCAGGAATGGGACTCCGACGAAAGCTCAAGCGACTCTTCCGACGACGAGGACGCCGCCAACATCGCCGTCACCAAAGGCCTCCTCTTCCCCAACGTCGGCCACAAGTGCCTCATGGCCAAGGACGGCAAAAAGAAGGTAAAATCTAAGTCCTCCACTAAATATGAAACATCCAGTGATGAGGATGATAAAAATGAGGAGGATAACTTGCGTATTCTTTTTGCCAACCTTAACATGGAACAAAAAGAAAAATTAAATGAACTAATTAGTGCTATCCATGAAAAGGATGATCTCTTGGACTCCCAAGAGGACTTCCTAATCAAGGAGAATAAGAAACATGTTAAGGTTAAAAATGCTTATGCTCTAGAAAGAGAAAAATGTGAAAAATTATCTAGTGAGCTAAGCACTTGCCATGAGATTTTAGACAACCTTAGAAATGAAAATGCTAATTTGTTGGCTAAGGTTGATTCTCATGTTTGCATTGATCCTAGAAATGATGATGTTGATTCGCATGCTAGGATTGATGAATTGAATGCTTCCATCGCTAGCCTTAGAAATGAGAATGAGAAATTAATTGCTAAGGCTAAGGATTTTGATGTTTGCAATACTACTATTTCTGACCTTAGAACTAAGAATGATTTGTTGCATGCTAAGGTTATTGAATTAAAGACTTGCAAACCCTCTACATCTACTATTGAGCATGTGTCCATTTGCACTAGATGTAGAGATATTAATGTTGATGCTATCCATGATCACCTTGCCTTAATTAAAAAACAAAATGATCACATAGCACAACTTAATGCTAAAATTAGAGAGCATGACTTAGAAAATGAAAAATTTAAATTGGCTAGAAGCATGCTCTATAATGGGAGACGCCCGGGCATTAAGGACGGCATTGGCTTTCAAAGGGGAGACAATGTCAAAATTAATGCCCCTCCTAAGAACTTGTCTAACTTTGTTAAGGGCAAGGCTCCCATGCCTCAGGATAACGAGGGTTACATTTTGTACCCTGCCGGGTATCCTGAGAATAAGATTAAGAAAATTCATTCTAGGAAGTCTCACTCTGGCCCTAATTATGCTTTTATGTATAAGGGTGAGACATCTAGATCTAGGCAACCAACCCATGCCAAGTTGCCTAGAAAGAAAACTATTAATGCATCAAATGATCATGCCATTTCATTTAAAACTTTTGATGCATCTTATGTGTTGACTAGCAAATCTGGCAAGGTAGTTGCCAAAATTGTTGGGGGCAAACACACGGGCTCCAAGACGTGTGTTTGGGTACCCAAAGTTCTTGTATCTAATGCTAAAGGACCCAAAACCGTTTGGGTACCTAAAACAAAGAACTAAACTTGTTTTGTAGGTTTATGCATCCGGGGGCACAAGTTGGATACTCGACAGCGGGTGCACAAACCACATGACTGGGGAGAAAAGGATGTTCTCCTCATATGAGAAAAACCAGGATCCCCAACGAGCTATCACATTCGGGGATGGAAATCAAGGTTTGGTCAAAGGTTTGGGTAAAATTGCTATTTCACCTGACCATTCCATTTCCAATGTTTTTCTTGTTGATTCATTAGATTACAACTTGCTTTCTGTTTCCCAATTATGTCAAATGGGCTACAACTGTCTTTTTACTGATATAGGTGTCACTGTCTTTAGAAGAAGTGATGATTCAATAGCATTTAAGGGTGTGTTAGAGGGTCAGCTATACTTAGTAGATTTTGATAGAGCTGAGCTCGACACATGTTTAATTGCTAAGACTAACATGGGTTGGCTCTGGCACCGCCGACTAGCCCATGTTGGGATGAAGAATCTTCATAAGCTTCTAAAGGGAGAGCACATTTTAGGACTAACCAATGTTCATTTTGAGAAAGACAGGATTTGTAGCGCATGCCAAGCAGGGAAGCAAGTTGGCACTCATCATCCACACAAGAACATAATGACGACTGACAGGCCACTGGAGCTCCTACACATGGATCTATTCGGCCCGATCGCTTACATAAGCATCGGCGGGAGTAAGTACTGTCTAGTCATTGTGGATGATTATTCTCGCTTCACTTGGGTATTCTTTTTACAGGAAAAATCTCAAACCCAAGAGACCTTAAAGGGATTCTTGAGACGAGCTCAAAATGAGTTCGGCTTAAGGATCAAGAAAATAAGAAGCGACAATGGGACGGAGTTCAAGAACTCTCAAATTGAAAGCTTCCTTGAGGAGGAGGGCATCAAGCATGAGTTCTCTTCTCCCTACACGCCACAACAAAACGGTGTAGTGGAGAGGAAGAATCGAACTCTATTGGACATGGCAAGAACCATGCTTGATGAGTACAAGACACCGGACCGGTTTTGGGCCGAAGCGGTCAACACCGCCTGCTACGCCATCAACCGGTTATATCTTCACCGAATCCTCAAGAAGACATCATATGAACTCCTAACCGGTAAAAAGCCCAACATTTCATATTTTAGAGTTTTTGGTAGCAAATGCTTCATTCTTATTAAAAGAGGTAGAAAATCTAAATTTGCTCCTAAAACTGTAGAAGGCTTTTTACTTGGTTATGACTCAAACACAAGGGCATATAGGGTCTTTAACAAGTCCACTGGACTAGTTGAAGTCTCATGTGACGTTGTGTTTGATGAAACTAATGGCTCTCAAGTAGAGCAAGTTGATCTTGATGAAGTAGGTGAAGAACAGGCTCCATGCATAGCGCTTAGGAACATGTCCATTGGGGATGTGTGTCCTAGGGAATCCGAAGAGCCTCCAAATGCACAAGATCAACCATCCTCCTCCATGCAAGCATCTCCACCAACTCAAAATGAGGATGAGGCTCAAAATGATGAAGAGCAAAATCAAGAAGACGAGCCACCTCAAGATGATAGCAATGATCAAGGGGGAGATACAAATGATCAAGAAAAGGAGGATGAGGAAGAACCAAGACCGCCACACCCAAGAGTCCACCAAGCAATCCAACGAGATCACCCCGTCGACACCATCCTCGGCGACATTCATAAGGGGGTAACTACTCGATCTCGGGTTGCTCATTTTTGTGAACATTACTCTTTTGTTTCCTCTATTGAGCCACACAGGGTAGAGGAAGCTCTCCAAGATTCGGATTGGGTGGTGGCGATGCAAGAGGAGCTCAACAATTTCACGAGGAACGAGGTATGGCATTTAGTTCCACGTCCTAACCAAAATGTTGTAGGAACCAAATGGGTCTTCCGCAACAAGCAAGATGAGCATGGTGTGGTGACAAGGAACAAAGCTCGACTCGTGGCCAAAGGGTATTCACAAGTCGAAGGTTTGGATTTTGGTGAAACCTATGCACCCGTAGCTAGGCTTGAGTCAATTCGCATATTATTGGCCTATGCTACTTACCATTGCTTTAAGCTCTATCAAATGGACGTGAAAAGTGCCTTCCTCAACGGACCAATCAAGGAAGAGGTCTATGTTGAGCAACCTCCCGGCTTTGAAGACAAGTTTAGTAGGATCATGACACAGAAATTCGAGATGTCGATGATGGGGGAGTTGAAGTATTTTCTAGGATTCCAAGTCAAGCAACTCCGAGAGGGCACCTTCATTAGCCAAACGAAGTACACTCAAGACATTCTTGCTAAGTTTGGGATGAAGGATGCCAAACCCATCAAGACACCCATGGGAACTAATGGGCATCTCGACCTCGACACGGGAGGTAAGTCCGTGGATCAAAGGGTATACCGGTCGATGATTGGTTCATTGCTTTATTTATGTGCATCTCGACCGGACATTATGCTTTCCGTTTGCATGTGTGCAAGATTCCAATCCGACCCTAAGGAATCACACCTTACGGCCGTAAAACGAATCTTGAGATATTTGGCTTATACTCCTAAGTTTGGGCTTTGGTACCCTAGGGGATCCACATTTGATTTAATTGGTTATTCGGATGCCGATTGGGCGGGGTGCAAAATCAATAGGAAGAGCACATCGGGGACTTGCCAGTTCTTGGGAAGATCCTTGGTGTCTTGGGCTTCAAAGAAGCAAAATTCGGTCGCTCTTTCCACCGCCGAAGCCGAGTACATTGCCGCAGGACATTGTTGCGCGCAATTGCTTTGGATGAGGCAAACCCTGCGGGACTACGGTTACAAATTAACCAAAGTCCCTTTGCTATGTGATAATGAGAGTGCAATTAAAATGGCCGACAATCCCGTCGAGCATAGCCGCACTAAGCACATAGCCATTCGGTATCATTTTCTTAGGGATCACCAACAAAAGGGAGATATCGAGATTTCTTACATTAATACTAAAGATCAATTAGCCGATATCTTTACCAAGCCACTTGATGAACAATCTTTTACCAGACTTAGGCATGAGCTCAATATTCTTGATTCTAGAAATTTCTTTTGCTAAGCTTGCACACATAGCTCATTTGAATACCTTTGATCATATCTCTTTTATATGCTATGACTAATGTGTTTTCAAGTTTATTTCAAACCAAGTCATAGGTATATTGAAAGGGAATTGGAGTCTTCGGCGAAGACAAAGGCTTCCACTCCGTAACTCATACTTCGCCATCACTCCGAGCAACTCTCTCTTCTTCAGGAGAGAAATGAGCATCAAGGAAAAGGACTTCATCCTTTGGGGAGAGAGTAAAAGCTCAAACGCAAAAGGACTTCGTCTTTGGTATAATCTTAACTCACTTATTTATGGCCAAAGGGGAAGATTGCACTTAAGGGCTCAAATGATTCCGTTTTTGGCGATTCATGCCAAAAAGGGGGAGAAATGAGCCCAAAGCAAAAGGACCGCACCACCACCACCAAATTCAAAAACTTAGTGCTTTCCAAAAAAAAAAGTCTTTATCATTTGGTATCCTATTGTGTTCAAAAGGGGGAGAAAGTAGGATTTCAAAAATGGTATATCAAAACCCTCTTGAACACTAAGAGGTGGATCTCTTTTAGGGGGAGTTTTGTTTAGTCAAAGGAAAAGCATTTGAAATAGGGGGAGACAATTTCAAATCTTGAAAATGCTTTGCAAACTCTTATTCATGTACCTTTGACTATTTGCAAAAGTTCTTTGAAATGGATTTACAAAAAGAATTTGCAAAAACAAAACATGTGGTGCAAACGTGGTCCAAAATGTTATATAAGAAAGAAACATTCCTCGCATATCTTGTAAGTAGTTATATTGGCTCAATTCCAAGCAACCTTTACACTTACATTATGCAAACTAGTTCAATTATGCACTTCTCTATTTGCTTTGGTTTGTGTTGGCATCAATCACCAAAAAGGGGGAGATTGAAAGGGAATTAGGCTTACACCTAGTTCCTAAATAATTTTGGTGGTTGAATTGCCCAACACAAATATTGGACTGACTAGTTTGCTCTAGTGTATAAGTTATACAGGTGCAAAAGGTTCACATCTAGCCAATAAAAAGATCAAGTGTTGGATTCAATAAAGGAGCAAAGGGGCAACCGAGGGCACCCCTGGTCTGGCGCACCGGACTGTCCGGTGTGCCACCGGACAGTGAACAGTACCTGTCCGGTGCACCAGGGGACCCAGACTCAAACTCTTCACCCTCGGGATTTCTCGGAAGCCGGCGCGCTATAATTCACCGGACTGTCCGGTGTGCACCGGACATGTCCGGTGCTCCAAGGAAGATCGGCCTCCGGAACTCGCCAGCCTCGGGTTCGCGCGACAGCCGCTCCGCTAAAATTCACCGGACTGTCCGGTGTGCACCGGACTGTCCGGTGTGCCAGCGGAGCAACGGCTCCCTGCGGCGCCAACGGCTCCCTGCGCTGCATTTAATGCGCGCGCAGCGCGCGCAGAAGTCAGAATCGCCCATGCCGGTGCACCGGACATCAAACAGTACATGTCCGGTGTGCACCGGACACCCAGGCGGGCCCACAAGTCAGAAGCTCCAACGGCTAGAATCCAACGGCAGTGATGACGTGGCAGGGGCACCGGACTGTCCGGTGTGCACCGGACTGTCCGGTGCGCCATCGAACAGAAGGCTCCAGCCAACGGTCAAGTTTGGTGGTTGGGGCTATAAATACCCCAACCACCCCACATTCATAGCCATCCAAGTTTTCCCACTTCTCAACCACTTACAAGAGCTAGGCATTCAATTCTAGACACATTCAAAGAGATCAAATCCTCTCCAATTCCACACAAAACCCTAGTGACTAGAGAGAGTGATTTGCCGTGTTCTTTTGAGCTCTTGCGCTTGGATCGCATTCTTTCTTTCTCTTGTGCTCTTGTGATCAACACTCAATTGTAACCAAGGCAAGAGGCACCGATTGTGTGGTGGCCCTTGCGGGGAAGTTTTGTTCCCGGTTGATTGAGAAGAAGGAAAACTCACTCGGTCCGAGGGACCGTTTGAGAGAGGGAAGGGTTGAAAGAGACCCGGCCTTTGTGGCCTCCTCAACGGGGAGTAGGTTTGCAAGAACCGAACCTCGGTAAAACAAATCCACGTGTCACTCTCCTTATTTGCTTGCGATTTGTTTTGCGCCCTCTCTTGCGGACTCATTTATTATTACTAACGCTAACCCCGGCTTGTAGTTGTGATTATTTTTGTAAATTTCAGTTTCGCCCTATTCACCCCCCCTCTAGGCGACTATCAGTCACGATGGTGGGGCGAATTTGGCCTGCGGGGGCCTATGGCGGCCGGTCCACGGCGCAGTGGCGGGCGCCTGCGGCGGCGAAGCCGCCGGTGAGGTTTCCGGCCACGACAGGGGGGGCAAAGTGGTGTCGAGTGATCGCGAGTGTGTGGCGGAACTTTGGCCATAGCTTAATTGAACAGAGAGATGCTAGAGAGGGGGAAAGGAGCTCACCGGAGCAAGGCAGGGGGCACGACGGCGCTCACTTGAACAGCTCGGGGAGGAGGGCAGTGAGGATGGCTGGTGTTGTGTGGCGAAGATGGTGCTCGAGCGGGCCCTTTTATAGGCGCTCGGGGGAGGGAGGGGGATGGGGGGAACGGCGAGCACTGGCAAGCTCGCCATGGGTACGGGAATGGCGCTAACGCCGATTGGGACGGCTCAGGCAGGCCGGGGTGAGTGGTCGGCTCAAGCACAGTGGCGGAGTTTGTCGCGGGGGCTGGCAGGCATTAATGGCGAGGAGACGAGGCGAGGGGCGCTCGGCGGCGATCGTGCCGGTGAGGGATGGGCGAGGGAGAAGGAGCTGACGGGTGGGGTTGGGCTGTCAGCGAGAGGGGTCCGCGTGAGAGAGAGAGCGGTGAGGCGCTGACGGGCGGGGCCCAGTGGTCAGGGGCGGGAGCGGCGCGCGGGTTGGGCCGCCTGGGCCGGAAGAGAGTGGGGGGAGCGGGCGCGTGCGAGCTGGGCTGAGATTCGGCCCAGCCGAGGGAGGGGAGAGGATTTTTCCTTTTCCTTTTCTTATTCTATTCCTTTTTCTTTTTCTTTTCTACATTTGTGTCTTTTTGTTTCTTTTTCTCTTATCAAAATTTCTCTAAATGAACTTGGTGATAAATATGGTCTATGTGAGGTGCTTCAAGTCATTTTGAGTGCATGCAAATGATGGGGTGACCTAGGGGTAGGGTTAAGGGAGAAGAATAAAATGAAGGAGGGGGGGATTAGGGGGGTTAGGGTTTCAAACCTGGGTTGGGATTTTGGGATGTTACAAACCTACCCCACTTAAAGGAATCTCGCCCTCGAGATTAGACTGGATTTGGGAAAAGATAAGGGTATTCCCTCCTCAAGAAGTCCTCACTCTCCCATGTGGCTTCCTCTTCTCCTTCTCTGCTCCATTGAACTTTACAGAGCTTTACTTCTGAGGTGCGGGTTTTTCTGACTGCTGAATCAAGAATCTTCACTGGTTTCTCGCGATATTGAAGATCTTTCTGAATCTGCACTGTCTCTTCTTCGAGGTGACTTTCTGGTGCTTGTAGGCATTTGCGAAGCTGGGATACGTGGAACACATTATGGATGTCGGACATGGATTCTGGTAGTTCCAGGCGGTATGCTACGGGTCCTACCTTGCCAATAATGGGATAGGGACCTACAAAACGTGGGGCTAGCTTCCCTTTGACTTGGAACCTCCTGACACCACGCATTGGAGAAACCTTGAGGTAGACGAAGTCTCCTCCCTCAAATCGGAGTTCCCTCCGCCTGTTGTCTGCGTAACTCTTCTGTCGACTCTGAGCTTCAAGCAACCTTCTGCGGATCAGTGCAACTTTCTCTTCTGCCTCTTTGACAAAGGCAGGTCCTTCTAGTGCTTTTCCCCCACGTTGGACCACATGAGAGGGGTCTGGCATTTTCGTCCATACAGTGCTTCGAATGGTGACATCTTGATGCTGGACTGATAGCTATTGTTGTAGGAGAACTCTACGTAGGGTAGACTGGACTCCCAACTTCTATCAAAAGCTAATACACATGCTCTCAACAGATCTTCAAGGACTTCGTTGACCCTTTCTGTCTGCCCATCTGTCTGAGGGTGGTACGCGGTGCTGAAATCTAGCTTGATGCCCATAGCTTTCTGAAGGCTTGTCCAGAATTTGGATGTGAACTGGGTTCCTCTGTCTGACACTATCTTCCTTGGGATGCCGTGGAGTCTGACTATCTCTTTGAGGTAAATCCGGGCAAGGGTGGCTCCTCCAAAGGTAGTTTTCACTGGAAGGAAATGGGCTACCTTGGTGAGGCGGTCTATTATTACCCAGATGGAATCATTCCCTTTTTGCGTCCGGGGTAGTCCGGTTACGAAATCCATGCCTATTTCTTCCCACTTCCATTCATGTATCGGGAGGGGTTGTAATAGGCCAGCAGGTTTTTGGTGTTCGGCTTTTGTTCGTTGGCAGATGTCACATCGGGCCACATACTGAGCTATTTCTTTCTTCATCCCCTTCCACCAGTATCTGGTCTTGAGGTCCAGGTACATCTTGGTAGTTTCGGGGTGGATGGAGTAGGCCAAGTCGTGAGCTTCCTTGAGTAGGACTTCTCGGGCCTCTCCGTTTGGTACACACAGACGGTGTTTGAACCAAAGGACTCCTTGGTCATCTGTCCTGAGGTCCGGGAGTTGTTCCTTGCGGGCTTTCTCCACAAGCCTTGCCGTCTCTGGGTCTAGATGTTGAGCTTTGCAGATGAGGTCTTCTAGCATTGGCTTGACTTCGAGACTGTCGTTGTTTCCCAGACATGCATTTAGTTGTGCTGATTCTTCCTTCCAGTCTTCTAGAAAGTTGGTCCATTTTATTCCGAATGGTTTTCGACTGAGAGCGTCGGCTACCACATTGGCCTTCCTGGGGTGATAGTGAATTTCGAGGTCATAATCCTTGATCAGCTCTAACCATCTTCGCTGACGGAGGTTGAGATCAGGTTGAGTGAATATGTACCTCAGACTCTTGTGATCGGTGAAAATGTGGCATTTGTTTCCGATTAGGTAATGCCTCCATAACTTTAAGGCATGCACTATGGCTGCCAATTCCAAATCATGGGTGGGGTAATTCTGCTCGTGCGGCTTGAGTAGGCGTGATGCGTAAGCAATGACTTTCTTGTTTTGCATTAGCACACACCCTAAGCCTTGCCTCGAGGCATCACAGAAAACGACAAAATCTTGATGAATATCTGGCAGTGATAGAACGGGTGCCGTTGTAAGTTTCTCCTTTATGATTTGGAAACTTCCTTCACATTTTGGGGTCCACACAAATTTGTGGTCTTTCTTGAGAAGTTCTGTCATTGGTCTTGCTATGCTGGAGAATCCTTTGATGAAGCGGCGGTAATACCCTGCCATTCCTAGGAAGCTTCGAACTTCACTGACGTTGGTTGGTTGCCTCCATTTTTGACACTGCTTCTACTTTGGAAGGGTCCACTTCTATCCCTTCTGCGGTTAAGATATGCCCAAGGAAGGCTATATTTTCCAACCAGAATTCACATTTATTGAGTTTGGCATAAAGTTGGTGTGCTCTGAGTTTTCCAAGGACGATCCGAAGGTGACGCTTATGGTCTTCGCGGTTCTTGGAGTAAATAAGGATGTCGTCGATGAAGACTACGACAAACTTATCTAGCTCTTCCATAAACACTTTATTCATGAGGTTCATGAAAAAGGCGGGTGCGTTTGTCAGTCCGAACGACATTACTGTGAATTCATATTGCCCGTACCGGGTGACAAATGCAGTCTTTTGGATGTCCGCTTCCTTGATCCTCAATTGGTGGTAACCAGACCTTAGGTCTATCTTGGAGAAGTACTTGGCTCCTTGAAGCTGATCGAAGAGGTCGTCAATCCGAGGAAGTGGGTACTTGTTCTTGATGGTAACTTCATAAACGATCGGTAATCAATACACATTCTCATGCTTCCATCCTTCTTGGAGACAAACAGGACTGGTGCTCCCCAAGGTGATGAGCTGGGACGAATGTACCCTTTTTGCTGAAGATCTGAGATTTGAAGCATCAGTTCTGCTAACTCGGTTGGAGCCATGCGGTATGGTCTCTTTACGATGGGTGCTGTTCCAGGAATCAGATCTATGTAGAACTCCACTTCTCTTTTTGGTGGCATTCCTGGCAATTCTTCTGGAAATACGTCCATGAATTCTTCCACTACTGATATACTTTCCGTTGTTAGATTGAACATCATTGGGTCACTGGCGGGTGGCTGTGCCTGGCAAGAGACTGACTTTCCCTGCTGGTCGGTGAGAAGGACTGTCTTGTCTGCGCAACTGATGATGCCTTTGTGTTTAGTTAGCCAATCCATCCCTAGGATTACATCAATTCCCTTGGATGGCAAGACGGTTAAGTCTGCCAGGAATACTACCCCACTTAAAAGGATTCTGACTTGGGAACATTTTAGCTGGCATAGGAGGTCGGACCCTGGGGTTCGGGTGACCAAAGGAATCTCTAGGGGAGTAGAGGGAATGCCATATTTTTCCACAAAGCTAGTGGCTATGAAAGAGTGGGATGCTCCAGAATCGAAAAGTACGGTAGCGGGAGTAAATTCAACAAGGAACTCACCGAGTACTACTCCCGGAGCCTGCTGAGCTTCCTGGGCATCAACGTGATTTACACGTGCCCTTCCTTGGTACGGAGTCTTGTTCTGCTGGCTGACGGCGGAGGGCGCCTTGGGGGCGGGTGCCGAGGTATTCTTGGGGCCATTCACCGAGTTGGAGTAGGCGGGTCCCTGTGGCTTCAGCTGTGGACAGTTGTTCTTGAAGTGACTTGGATCACCGCAGTGCCAACATGCATTTGCCGGAGGTTGGTTGCTTGCCACTGAGGGAGAATGGAAAGAGCTCTGACTCTGCTGGCTGAATCGTGACGGAGTGGGTCCAGCTGGTCTACTGAAGTTGGGCTCCTTGGGTGGAAACCCAAATGATCGAGTCTTCTGGTGCCGGTCCTGCTGTTGTGCCCGGAGAACCTGGAACTTCCTTTTGAGATGTCCTTTTTCTTCCTCCTTAGCTCTTTCAACTTGCATGGCCTTGTTGGAAAGGTGAGAGAAGTTGAGGAAGTCTTGGCTAGCCAGAATTGTCTTGAGTTCTGGCCTGAGTCCCTTAAGGAAACGGGCCATCTTCTTGCTCTCAGTATTGACATCATCTGGCGCGTAGCGGGCTAACTCCGTGAACTTGTGCACATATTCGCTGACAGATCTTCCGTCTTGAGTCAATTCTCGGAACTCGTCCTCCTTAAGCTGTACCAATCCTTGGGGCACATGGTGCTCCCGGAAAGCTGCTTCAAATTCCGCCCAGGTAGCATCTCTGATGGTGACGTTGAAGGTGTCCCACCAGGCTAAGGCCATCCCAGAGAGTTGGTGGGCAGCCAGTTGAACACGCTGATTTTCTGGGCAGCCAATGGCTTCTAGCTTCCTTTTGATCGTGCGCATCCAATCATCTGCATCGAGGGGGTTGCTTGATCCGGCGAACGTGGGAGGTTTGAGTCTCAGAAAGTCCCCCATTCTGTCTTGCGGTCTTCCACCATTTGGCCGTTGATTTTCCAGATTTCGAGTGAGGACCTCGATGAGTCGGGTTTGATTGGCTAGAACTTGGGCTAGGTCTAAGGGTAGGGGTGGAGGTGCGGGGAGGTGGGTTTCACTTTCCTCTCTAACGACTTCCCCTTCAGCTCTTCGGGGGAAACCTTCTCCAATCCCTGAGGCGGTAGGCGTGGTTTTATCCGAAGCCATCTGCCAGGGAAGAGAGTCACTATCATGCACATGCAAATTGTTCTCAACCAAGTTATTTTATTCATTACACCATCACATTACAAGCATAAGACTACTACAGGGAAGACTACACGAGAGCGTTCTTCGAGGTGCTAGCGAGTTCCTTGTCTAAGGTGTCCCCAAATGCCTTGAGAAGATCATCGAGGCTGGCTAGGGATACATCTTCTTCGTTGGACCAGTCATCGATTCTGGGGGGAGGTAGGGCTAGAGGGGCCTTCTTCTTCTTCTTCTCTGTCTGGCATCCTTGGTTAGTGGTCTTCTTCTGGATCTTCTTTTTGGGGGCGAGTGCCTTTAGCTTCTTGTCAAAGTCTATCTTCAAGGTCCGATAGGCCTCACGGGTGTTGGCTTCCTCGCCTTCCACTATGCTGAGACTCTCCTGGAGAGATGCCTTCTCTTGCGTAAGCTCTTTGACTTGCTGCTCTAGGCTTTCCACTCGGGAGTTTAGGTGGGTACAATGGGAGGAGAGCTCATCATAGTGGTTATCGAGGGTGTGGAGGTATCCGGCCAGGTAGACGATAGTGGGATCATCTTCTATGGGATCTCCTCCTGACAGAGCCTGGAGTCTTTTCTTCCAGGTTGGGGTGTTTTTGTTGCTGGGTGGAAAATATCGGAGGGGAGTCTCAAAGATCTCTCGGCTATAGTTTTGGCACAGTTGTTTGAGGGCTTTTCGAGCAACGCTCTGGCATGTGTCTGGGAAGCGGTGCCCGATGAAGGTAATTTGGAAAGGAGGGTGGTTTGGGTAGTTCCGGCTTTCTCCCAAGTAGACCGCCATAGAGCACTTTTCCATTCCATTTTCACGGTACTCTTTCCAGACATATTCGGGCTTCTTGCGGATCCCCAAGCGCAGCGCGCAGCTTCGAAGAAGGTGAGGAAAGCCTTCCTCCTCTGAGCAATAGGAAGTCCTAATCACCCAGGGGTTTTCCATCTGGTAGACGAAAAGAAAGGTCTATTAATATCGGGGAAAAGGGGAAAGAGTGTTTCTTGGAGGTAAGAGGTGTTTTCTTGTTAAGGCAACTTTTAAGGTCAGGGCTGTGGTCTACGGCCAGTCCTATAGGCTCCGATACCACCTGAAGCGTCCCGATCCTTTGGGACTCAAATGTGATATAATTACTAGTCCCATGAGGCTAGTAACCACATTCATTACTTCAAATAGTTACAGAGTCTGAATAATGTTATTACAATACCGGGGATACAAGCTCGAAAGTGAGCCAAAGAACATAAAGCGCAGTGGAAGATAAAATAGCCCAGGCCACAGGCAGAACTGGGTGAAGACACAACCCCCTCAATAAAGCATAGCAGAAAAGAAGTCTTCAGCCGCTGAAAAACATAAATAAAACTGGGTGAATACACTAGGTATTCCGCAAGCCCACCCGGCTCCCATAAAGAGAAAGTGACCTATATAGTACATGCTTTATATGGTGGAGTTGAAGTCACTCATACTTTTTCATAGGAAGACGGTACTCAATGTTTAGGGTTTTCCCAAGACAAAAGAAGTAACACTTGCTTGACCACCACTGAGCTTCCCGCTCCCGTGGTACCATTTTCTTTCCAGAACATACACACGCATTTCCCTGTTCCCAGTTGTAGTAGAAACACTAATTGTCATACCATACCAGACTCGTCCATACCAGTGGACACGGACTATTCGAATAGGTTTAGACTCTGCGCAGAGGGGTACACTTTACCCACTAGTCCGGCTCTGCGATCTCATGGCCAATGAGACCCAAATCCGAAACTCTTTCCTTCCTTGTACGTCTGAACCTTAACGGTTATACCGGAAGGAGTCAGGCCACCACCATGTCCAAACCGGACAAAACATTCCCCCTCCTTATCCTCCCGGTGCTACCCCAACCTTCATAACCCTGGGGTGGGACCGTACGAGTTCAGATTGAGTGGCTGCCCACACAACCTCGAGTTGTTGTACTTTTTGAGAGTACAGGTAATGAAAGATGACAAACCGGTCCTTATATGAGAGGACGATCCTTCTGCTCACGCCTAAACCAGCTGAGCCAACACCTTAGGCCCTCCCCTAAACCAGGGAGTCCCTGATCATCCTACTTCACCAGGTGATGAGGGTGAGTACCCTTCATCGCACTCTTTTGGAAAACATTTAACTTATACCCCTTTTTACTTGTCCCATATCTTTTAATCGAAGTAAGAGTTAATGCGGGCTCTCTCATGCTTACCATGCAATTCGATTCCCATCCCATAATCCAGGCTTAGGCAGTGGTAGAGAGAAATAGGTAAATAATGCATCAAGGGAAAGATGGACTTGCCTTCGTCGAAGCTTTCCTGGCACAAAAGGTTAATCTCGGAGGGGTCGGGTTCCTGCCCTTCTTCCGGAGCTAAGAGTTCCGGAGGATCGGATCCCTCTTCCGCTAATTAAACAAGACAATAACAATACATCAAACATAGTGACCTTTGTGGGGTGTGCAAGTTATTATACTTTATTATTTTTGTGCACTAATAATTTATTTAGACAATTTTTGGTGCATAAAATATTAGTATCTAAATATATATATGAAAATGGGAAAGGAAAATAGGAAAAAGAAAAAGAAAAGGGATTCTCCACTCAACCGCGCCGGGGGGGATTTTGGCCCACAAGGCGTGCGGGCGCGGGCGCGCTTTGCGGCCCAAACGGCCCAGCAGCGAGGGGACGGCGCCGTAGCGCGGGCCCACCAGCCAGGAAGAGAGGGGGGCTGACGGCGCTACTGGTAACGGAGGGGAAGGGGGGGCTCGACCAGGCCGGTCGGCGGCGAGCTCCGTGGCGGTTCTCCGCCATCGGTCCGGTCCTCTGGCGGGGAAGGGGTGGCGAAGCACTGGCGGTTGGAGTAGGTCACGATGGTAGGGCGAATTTGGCCTGCGGGGGCCTATGGCGGCCGGTCCACGGCGCAGTGGCGGGCGCCTGCGGCGGCGAAGCCGCCGGTGAGGTTTCCGGCCACGACAGGGGGGCAAAGTGGTGTCGAGTGATCGCGAGTGTGTGGCGGAGCTTTGGCCATAGCTTAATTGAATAGAGAGATGCTAGAGAGGGGGAAAGGAGCTCACCGGAGCAAGGCAGGGGGCACGGCGGCGCTCGCTTGAACAGCTCGGGGAGGATGGCAGTGAGGATGGCTGGTGTTGTGTGGCGAAGACGGTGCTCGAGCGGGCCCTTTTATAGGCGCTCGGGGGAGGGAGGGGGATGGGGGGAACGGCGAGCACCGGCGAGCTCGCCATGGGTACGGGAATGGCGCTAACGCCGATTGGGACGGCTCGGGCAGGCCGGGGGGTGAGTGGTCGGCTCAAGCACAGTGGCGGAGTTTGTCGCGGGGGCTGGCGGGCATTAATGGCGAGGCGACGAGGCGAGGGGCGCTCGGCGGCGATCGCGCCGGTGAGGGATGGGCGAGGGAGAAGAAGCTGACGGGTGGGGTTGGGCTGTCAGCGAGAGGGGTCCGCGTGAGAGAGAGAGCGGTGAGGCGCTGACGGGTGGGGCCCAGTGGTCAGGGGCGGGAGCGGCGCGCGGGTTGGGCCGCCTGGGCCAGAAGAGAGTGGGGGAGCGGGCGCGCGCGAGCTGGGCTGAGATTCGGCCCAGCCGAGGGAGGGGAGAGGATTTTTCCTTTTCCTTTTCTTATTCTATTCCTTTTTCTTTTTCTTTTCTACATTTGTGTCTTTTTGTTTCTTTTTCTCTTATCAAAATTTCTCTAAATGAACTTGGTGATAAATATGGTCTATGTGAGGTGCTTCAAGTCATTTTGAGTGCATGCAAATGATGGGGTGACCTAGGGGTAGGGTTAAGGGAGAAGAATAAAATGAAGGAGGGGGGATTAGGGGGGTTAGGGTTTCAATCCTGGGTTGGGATTTTGGGATGTTACAACTGAGACGATGGCTACAGGAATATTTTGTGAACCGGAAGAGGCCGTTCAAGGTGAGACATTCGTATGCACAGCGTCGTTACACTGTTGTGTGCGAGGTGTCGGAATGTAATTGGAGGGTATGTGCTCGAAGGCAGAAGGACACCGGAAAGTTTAAGATCACCAAAATTGTAGGTCCACACACTTGTGCCCAGACAGAGCTGAGCTCTAAGCATCGTCAGTTGACATCTACTCTGATTGCGAAAAGGATATTGGGGATATTGAAGGGTCAGCCAAACTTGAAGGTGAAGTCAATTATGACCATGACTTCGGAGCTGTTTGGTTACAGGATCAAATATGGGAAAGCATGGAGGGCAAAGCAGCGAGCATGGAAGATGATATACGGGGATTGGGAGGAGGGTTATGAGAAGTTACCAGCATTGTTCAATGCAATGAAAGCAAAAAACCCAGGCATGCATTACGAGTACATCCCCAAACCTAATGAATGGAGGAACGACAGAGAGATATTTTTTCGTGCTTTCTGGTGTTTCTCGCGGTGCGTAGAGGCCTTCAGGCATTGTCGTCCCGTGCTCTCTATTGATGGTACTTTTCTGCTTGGGAAGTATAAGGGCACATTGTTGGTTGCCATATCATGCGACGCAGACAACGCACTGGTTCCTTTGGCATTTGCTTTGGTGGAGAGGGAGAACAGAGATAGTTGGTCTTGGTTCTTGCGGCTTGTACGCATCCATGTCGTAGGCCCTGGACGCGAGGTTGGTGTCATATCTGACAGACACCAAGGTATTCTTAATGCAGTGCAAGAGCAGATTCCTGGCTATGCACCCATGCACCACAGATGGTGCACTCGACATCTAGCAGAAAATCTTCTTCGAAAGGATCATAGCAAGGCTAACTTCCCCCTTTTTGAGGAGGTATGTCGACAGTTGGAGGTTTCGTTTTTCGAGGATAAGTTGAAGGAACTAAAAGATGCAACAAATGCTGAAGGTAAGAACTGGATTGCTGGATTGCTGAGGGAACCGCAGAAGTGGACAAGGGCCTACGACGAAGGTGGCTGGCGGTTCGAGTTTTAGACTAGCAACATGGCCGAGTCATTTAACAGTGTGCTCAAGGGTATACGGGGCATGCCAGTCAATGCTATAGTAGCATTCACTTTTTATAGGCTTGTGGCTTGGTTTAATGATAGACACGCGCAGGCCAAGGCAATGCAGACCCAAGGGCAGAGATGGGCACCTAAACCAACATCACACCTTAATAATGCAAAGGAACATGCCCATAGACATGAGGTACAATGCTTTGATGAGGAGTTGGGTAAATACGAGGTAACAACACTAGGCGGCATAACTTCCGACGGTGAGGTGCGACCTTCGAGGACACATGTCGTGTTACTTGATGCATTCTCGTGCGGATGTGGTAAACCTAGACAATACCATTTTCCATGTTCTCATTATGTTGCGGCCGCACGTCATCGTAACTTTGCATTTGAGAGCAGAATACCTTCTGAGTTCAGTGTAGAGAGCTTAGTACGTACCTGGAGCCCTCGTTTTGAGCCATTTCTTGATGAGTCACAATGGCCAACGTACACCGGTCCGGTGTACGTTGCTGATCCAGCGCATCGATGGGACAAACGTGGTAGTAGGAAAAGGCTGGCTCAGGCGAACTTGCTGCTCTCGGGAAGGAATTAACGGCGTACGACTATAATTCACCGGACTGTCCGGTGTACACCGGACTGTCCGGTGAGCCAACGGTCGGCTGCACGATCCGCGCGAGACACGTGGTCGAGCCAACGGTCGGGAGGAGGCACCGGACTGTACCGGACAGTGTCCGGTGCGCCAACGGCTCCAAGGCTGCCAACGGTCGGCTTCGCCAAATAAGGAAGGAAATCTGCACCGGACAGTGTCCGGTGGTGCACCGGACAGTGTCCGGTGGTGCACCGGACTCTCCGGTGCGCCAGGCGACAGAAGGCAAGAATTGCCTTCCCGGATTGCTCTCAACGGCTCCTAGCTGCCTTGGGGCTATAAAAGGCACCCCTAGGCGCATGGAGGAGAACACCAAGCATTCCTTGAGCACTCTTGATCACTCACACTCCATTCTTGCGCACTTGTTCGACATTCTAGTGATTTGAGCTCCGTTCTAGTGTGCTAGTCTTTTGAGCTTAAGTCTGGGTCTTGTGTGTGCGTATTTGCTGTGATCTTTGTGTCTTGTGTGAGTTGCTAATCCCTCCCTTACTCCGTGCTTCTTTGTGAACATCTTTGTAAGGGCGAGAGACTCCAAGTTGTGGAGATTCCTCGCGAACGGGATATAGAAAAGAAAAGCAAACACCGTGGTATTCAAGTGGGTCTTTGGACCGCTTGAGAGGGGTTGATTGCAACCCTCGTCTCTTGGGACGCCACAACGTGGAAGTAGGCAAGTGTTGTACTTGGCCGAACCACGTGATAAACCACTGTGTCTACCTGTGTTGATTATCTTGTGGTTATTGTGTTTCTCTTAGACTCTTCTCTAGCCACTTGGCAATATTGTGCTAACGCTTAACCAAGTTTTTGTGGCATTAAGTTCAAGTTTTATAGGATCACCTATTCACCCTCCCTCTAGGTGCTCTCATCTCTTCCCCAACCCGCGCCCAGACGGCGGCGCCGCCCCGTGGCTACAGCGGATCCCCGCCGGGGTTGAAGGCGCCCGGCGTCCTCCGCACCAAATGCCCCCCCCCGAAAGGTTCTATGCGTCGAGAAGAGGATGGTGATCCGCATGGAGGTTGTCTTACCACAAACCGAGCCCCGGGATGGACAGTCCACGCGATGAGGCGATCCCGCGGCGGAGCAGGTGCTCCGATGAGTAATTTCGCGTCCCTCCGACGTTGAAGCCACCCGTTGAGTCCGCGGATGTTTCCCCCGTGGCACGGTGATCCCCCGAGACCCCAACGCGAGTACAGAACGCCGGTGTTGGTCGAAGAAGATACCGGCACGCCCCTGGCTCGACTTTGCTCCCTTTTCTCTCTCTTGCGTTGGTCAGCGAGGTTTCTATACGATGCGGCCCAGGGTGAGTCGCCAGCCGAGGGCACGGTGCTGGTGATTTATAATCCCCATGCGAAGTCCACGCGAGAGGAGGCCGAGATCTCCGGCGAGGTTAGCGCGATTCTCCAGCGCGCGTGGGTTTGTTGGGATACGACGGGGGTTCGTTCAGAGGACAGAGATGCTACTGACGCGGTGACCCCACAAGTCAGTGGTTGAAGGAGGACAAGGCTGTACACGGCGAGCAGCTGCCCAACGGGTCCCACACGTCAGTGGCACGAAAGAAAAGAAAAGGGGAGGGGATAGAGTGGGCTGGCGCGGGGAGGGGGGAATAGGAGATGAATGGACCGAGGGCGCGGAGATTTGGGCCACGTAGGTTTGTTTCTTTTTTCCTTTTCTATTTTCAATTTCTTTTAAATTTTCAAATCTCTATTCCAAATTCAAATTTATTCAAATTTAAACTTCAACTTTCTAAGTGCCAATAAACTTTACTGTTTACAATATTATTATTATTGATTCTTTTCCTTATTATTTATTCATGGGAGAAACAAATGACTTCATTAAAATTCCTTTTCTCAATTTCTATTTTACGTTTTCATTTAAAATTCTAAGGTCAAATCCAAATTATGTCTTCAATGAAATTCCTTAGCCAAAGTGATAAGCAAGGGGTGCATTTTCTTCATTTTTGTTTGATGGTTGCTTAACTTAAAATCATTAATTGATTATAAATGGGAAGGATCTTAATAAATTCTCAAGGGTTTTTGGAAATTCTAGAAATACTATCCTAGATATTCTTATTTCTTTATTTTATTATTTTGTTATTATTATTAATTTTTTATACAAATTTTGGCCTTTACAGTAACCTCAAACATCATGTAGTCCATTGCGTCAATGTGGTCTCCGAAACGACCTAATGCTTGCAAGAGCCAAGAACGTCGTGCCGTGCTTGGGTTGTAGCCTTGGCCCGTAGTGCTGCCCGGCCCGACACGATTATATTTTTTATTTTACAAAAAGACGTATATACATATATACAATTTATATTTAATATTAAAAATATCTGAGCATGTTGTTCTACTGGTTAGACAGCTTCACCCAGTGTCTTTCGCCCTTCTTCCATCAGGGCATGGGTTCAAACACCACCTCCTACATCGTTTTTAAATATTTTACATCGATTTAATCAAATGTACTCACGTCTAATGGTCTGGCCCGACACAGTCAGCAGGCCGGCATGACGTGTCTGGGCCAGAGTTGTGACCCACGGGCGTCTGGCATATGTCGGGCCGCCGTTTGGCCATCTATAGGCGTCCAACAGATTAATTTAAAATAGCTGTGAGGGGTTATTTGTAAAAAGATAACGCGGGACGACTGTTGAAACTGATGTTTTATGTATAGTATAGATTATCTCCAACCATATCCTTTATATCTCTTATTTATATCGCTTCTTTATAGAAACCTGTAAAATATTCTCTCATTTCTATCTCATTCCTCTCCAACAACATCATGTATATCTCGCCCTCTATATGTTAAATAACCATACTAGAGACATATTTTGCTCTAACTTTTTATACATACAGATTTTCGTACCCTCAAATATCTTAAATATATCTTAGTTTTGTCTAATCCACAGTTTAAAGTATTAAAATTGATAGATAGTAGAAAAGAGGATCTCTCTATATAGAGAGATGATGTAATAACATCCTCTACATTTAGAGGACGCTTTAGAGGACATTATTAGAACGTACAAAGAAGATAATCTTCTCCAAATATAGAGTATGAGACATTATATGAGTTGTCATTGTGATTAGTCTTAATGCTTAGATCCGAGTCTATGAAGGGACAAACCACGTGACCTAAGAAACACGTGCTCCACACCCTTTGTGTGTTGTCCTCACTGTCTTCGCATGTGTTCTACGTCGTCATTGCTCCTCCACCCATCCTCTACATCACCACAGACATCCCCATCGTCGTTGTTGTGCACACACCTAGCCTCTGTGCGATCACTATCGACTCACTCGTCCTTTGCATCATTACCAATGTCCTGTCATGCCCCAACCCTCCCTCTAGGCATCATGTTTAGCTCCATGTTGTCACAAAAGCATCCAATTTATACAAGATCAAGTATGATTGTCCATGCTAATAATGTTAGCACGCATATACCATCATTTACGTAAACTCAATAGTCTGTCGAATATCATAGAAGATCTCGATAAAGCCATATTACAACCAATATCATACTTGATTAAGTAAATACAAATCACATACTTATAGTTTTGTAGTGGAAGTAGTATTACATGATTGAGTTCATAATAATTAATACAATAGCAAGTTTTAAATCTTATCATTTTAAAAACATAGTTTGAAGTGATTACAAAGCATAAGCTTAAAATACATTGCTAGCTTAGATGATTATCGAGGACGAATATCATGAGTATGATATGGCGCTAGCTTAGTAATGAGTAACAGATATTCAATCCCTCGAGTTCACCCAATCTCTAATGAAGAGTTTCTGCCTCGCCTGACCCCTAATACATAGAGGGGTCAAGGTTACAAGAAGTTCCCTCTAGCTCAACCTCTGACCCCCAACCCTGAAGGGCTAGAGTTTAGACATCTCTACCTTGTAGTTTTGCCTTGACCAACCCTAACCATGAAAGGGTTGGACTCAAGTATCCCAACCTTAGGGTTTCACTTTGCCTGACCCCTAACGGTAAGGAGTTGGATACTTTGCTCGACCACTCAGGCGTGAGATTCTCAGGTTCGTACCGTTTCAGCTACTATGGACGTGGGAACGTGCGAGTCAAACTCTGACACAGTGTGGAACCCGAATGATGGCACGGGAGCAAGTATGTTAGGTCATGGAGACTGTCCATCAAGATATGGATACTGGCACCATCTCAACCACTCCCTCACTGAGAAATCAACAAAGGATGATGGACAACCCTTTGCAGGACGTGACAAAGTGTAACGAAAGGCTTCAAGATGCCCCACGCATGGCTACATTATCCTTACATAAGGAGTAGATGTTATCCACGACTTCGCTTGACTGACAGAAACCCCGATGGACAACTAACTATATAACAACACCTGATCCTCATCTGCTTCACCCGACCTCAGACACTTGTAATAGGGCCACTCCTGCCTTAGTCTATACAAGGACGAGAGCAACCCACAATCAGGGGGATGAGCAATGGAACACCCACACCGCTAGTTCTAGCATTCGAACACTAGTATGGATGCACACTCTCGCACATAGAGACTTAGGAACGCATCCCCTCTCTCACCCGTTTGTAACCTCCTATTGTAAAAATGTGCATAGTAACACGAGAAGCAACAACTGAACGTAGGACATTCGGTCTAAA
Source organism: Zea mays (assembly GCF_902167145.1). NCBI lineage: Eukaryota > Viridiplantae > Streptophyta > Magnoliopsida > Poales > Poaceae > Zea > Zea mays. The sequence goes on along the minus strand of NC_050100.1, from coordinate 54,773,120 downwards.
CCAGTATAAACCCATATGTCCTCCTTGCACATCATCTGCTCTAAGATGTGCAAAGCACAATTATTACTAGCTAGTGATCTGAAATACCGAGAATGGCGTTCTCCAACAAAAACATAGATGTGATGTGAAGATAAGAGTAGTCGAGCCCATCGCCACTCGTCGCTCTACACTAGATCAATGTATCTAGTGCAACATTCATGTTAAGCGACAACACCTACAATAATTTGGGAGATCATTCTGAGAACTCAAATGTACTTAGCTAGACTTGCTCCTTTCCCTACATAAAGTAAAATAAAATATCTCAGACGATATATATATATATAAGGTAGGTATATTAGCAACCCAGGGCTCGTAATATACAAAAGGTATATTAGGAGCCCTAGGCTTTAAATAGTTAGAGGAAGCCCAGGCCGACCACCCCTGCAACGTGGTTCAACCCGACGCGCCGACTCAAGCATGCTCCCTCCATGCGCGCCGACCCACCCACGTTTGTGCGCGCAAAAAATGCATGCATTAGTCAAACACGTCCCTGCATGCACGTAAATTTAGGAAAGAGATGTGTGACGGTTTCTATTTTTAAATGCTTTATTTTTCTCCATAAATATAGGATCGCTGCAACAGCCATGTAGCTAGGCTCGTCAGAACCAGTTTATGACATATATCGATACAAAATATGCTACACGGTGTAGATAATTATGCAATTCGGTACACTGCGTAAAAATCTGTTACCCGATACATGCACACAAATTTATGATGAAAAGAATGTGCAATGAAAGGAAATGAATTGTCATGCATATAAGCAAAAAATCATATTTAATGTTTTATTTCTTCCATAAATATAGAACCTCTCCAACAGTCATGCAGCTAAACTCGTTAGAACTAGTTGATGATATATACTGATACTAATTATGCTACACGGTGTAGGTATTTACGCAATCCGGTACACTACGTAAAAATTTGTTTTCTTCTGCATGCGCACAAAGTACACTACATAAAAATCTGTTTCCTTCTGCATACGCACTAATTTAGGATGACTATATGTGCGACGAAAGGAAATCGATTGAAATGCATGGAAACAAAAAAACTTATTTAAATGCTTTATTTCCTTCATAAATATAAGATCGTTTCAACATCTGTGCAACTATGATCGTTAGACCAGTTTATGATATATATTTATACAAATTATGCTACACGATGTAAGTATTTATACAACGCGGTACACTGCGTAAAAAATCTAGCATGTTGTTCACTGGTGGATGCATCTCCAGGTTCGAGCGTAAAAATCTTAAAGTTTTGAGAATAAAACCCCTCAGTTATAAGCGTAAATACTGAGTCAATGTGGGAGGTTGATAGCTTTAGTGGGTTGTAATTACGATCCAATTTTTATGGCAGATTTGAAAAACATAAGAGTCGCATGCATGCAGTTTCTATTTTTATACAGATCCAAAAAATTATGGCAAATCGTGAGAGTTTCCATTGCATGCACGTAAATTTTGGATTATATTTTTCTTTCCAGTGCACGCACGCAAAAAAAATGGATGACATGAGTCACACAAAGCATAAATTCTTATAAAACGTCGCATAAATACTTACACCGTGTAGCATAATTGATAAAAAAACTTAATATCGATTCAACTAAGAACGACAGCGGAAATTAGGGACAAATTTATAGCAGATGTAAAAATCTGTTATTTACGAACATAAGTGATTTGATTTGATTTTTATGATAATTACGAACATGTGGGAATTAGGGACAGTTTTATGGCAGATACAAATCTGGCATTTACGAACATAAAATGATTTGGTTTGATTTTTTATGGTAATTACGAACATCACAAATCAAAGAATTTTCTTTCCAATGTGCATGCAAAAAATATGCATACAGTAAACTGATATACGAACTTTGTGTTCAAGCATAAAATCATACAGTTTTAGCGTAAATAATACATCCCAGGATGCATCATTGGGTCCGGACCTCCACAGAGGGACACCGGACCCCTGTACGTACAAGTTCGGAGCTCCCAAGAAGGCATGTCGGGTCCCTCGGGCGGGCCCCAGGTCCCTCCGAGTAAGGTCCGGGCCTTAGCAAGGTCCCGGGACGGGGAGGACCCTGGTATGAGTAAGGGTCCGGTGCTGGCACGTGTCCAAGCCTTGCCCTACGCTCCCCGCTCAGACGGAGACCCGCTGCTACTGCGTGGCTTATGGCCCATGACATAAGCCAACGGGCCGGGCCTGACGTAAGGCCCCTAAAGCCGCGTAGCCTCTGCATTTATTGCGGAGAGGACGCGCCGCCTGCCACCACGCTGACAGGCGACGTGCCCTCTCAGCATTTAATGTGTCCTGTCCACTCCGCTGGCAGACGGCGTCAAGGTCATCCTGCAGACGGCGCGTCTGTCCAGTCTGTTGTCAAACAGTGCACCCGTGCCATGCGGCGCACTATGCTCATCATCCCTTTTACGAGAAGCTTCCTCGGCACGCCGAGGATACGCAGATCTCGGATGTCAAGGCACAAGAAGATTGCCCTAGCAGCGAACATTTGTAGCTCCAAGTGCTATATTCATTATGTCCCTGGGCCCACATGTCGGGGCCCAGTACCTTTGTGCATGCCCCCCTTCAGCTATAAAAGGGGAGGCATGCGACGTTATAAGACACATCCAATCTTAGGCTCACTCAGACGCTCACGAGTTCATACAAGCTCTCAAACAATACATCACACAGTGGAGTAGGGTGTTACGCTCCGGCGGCCCGAACCACCCTAAATCCTTGTGTGTTCTTGTGTTTCTTCCCATTTTCCAACTAACAAGCAAAACGCTTAGGCCCCTCCAGATCTTAGGATTTAGGGCGGGTGCACTCCGCCACCCGGCCGGAGATTTCCTCTCCAACATTTGGCGCACCAGGTAGGGGGCTAGGCATTAGGTTTTTGCTTGTTTCCTTGCTCAAGCATGATGGTGCAAATCGTTGAGCACCGTGCCGAGACTTCGGTAGATTTCACGGTGGAAGGAGAAGCTGCTTCTTCCGCACCACAGGTTCCCAACCGCCCTGTGCCAGGCACTGCTGCTGTGCACGCCGCACGGCAGCAAACGGTTGCACAGACGTCCCGGACTCTATCGAGGGCGACTCTGGGAGCATTGTCAGTAGCCAGGGAGTTGTTACGACACCCCCCAAGCTCCACGGCCTCACCAGGGGCCATGAAGCAGTGGCGGGACGACGTCGACCGACTACTCGGTATGGCGCATTCTACCTCGACCAGGTCAAGGACACGATCATCCCGGCGCCAACACGAGGCGTCAGCGTCTGTGCACTCGCCCTCAGTAAGGAGCGCACAGACCAACGACCTCTGGGCAGAACTCGACCGCAGGCGTGCGGGAGAGGATGCCTGGGTCTCTTTGGAAAGGGCGCGCGAGCGCCGCCAAAACATCGATGGTCGCAACCTCGATCAAGACTTCGCTACAGTTGCACCGCAGACACCAATGGGCATCCGGTCCCAAACGTGTGTCCCCTTGGCCGGCGTGGGCTGCGCCGCTCTCGCGGATCATCTCTGCGCGGCGTCATGGCCTCCTAGGGCACTCGACTCCTCCTCCACCCTCTGCCTACAGACATAGGCCCCCACTCCTTTTTGTCGCCGGTGGAGAGGTGGATCTCGTCGGAGGCGCTATGGGTGTCTGAGTGGTCACGAAGGGCATGGCGATGGGACACAACATCGGTGGCGGTAGTAGGGAGAGCTCGAGGAGGAGGTTGTGCAGACGGGAGAGACGGCGCACGAGAGTGGGGGAGGGGCGGAGAACGCGGTAGCGAGGAGACGGCGCACGAGGGTGGGGGAGGGGCGGAGAACGCGGTAGCGAGGAGGTCATGCTATGGCGACGGGAGCGACAGCGCGCGGGGGTGGGGGTGGGGGAGCTGAGGCGCTAACCACCGTGCTTCGACAGTGGGCTTTGGTTTGGGCCACAACAAGTAAATGGGCCTCCTAGGAAGCGTTTATTCCGTATTTGCAAGCCAAACATAGTACCACATCAGGTACTAAACTGTGCACACATCTGTCTATAAGTGCCAGTGTGGATACAAAATGTGTAGTCTTGGTTGGGCGCCAACCTGTGTAGTCTTGGTTGGGCGCGAGCTTTGACCCTACACAGCTAGCTTTTTTGCTAAAATTTGCTCACGTGCGCGGAACACATGTTTGGGAATGGGAAACGAACGAGAAACGAAGAAGAGGTCACGATTGTGGACCCACATTCAAGAGCGGCAGGGAATGGGAAACGACGAGGGTGTGGATGGGAATGTGTGGGAATGGGAAACGACGAGGGTGTGGATGAGAATGTGTGGGAATGAGAAAAAACGAGGGTGTGGATGGGAATGAGAAACGAGAAACGACAGGGTGTGGATGGGAATGACAAATGCCACAGGTGGGGACATGAGAATCAGAATGGCAGAACCAGAAATGACAGCCTACCCCTTGCCGTCTTAATTAGTAGTAAAGATATATATATAGTTTAACAATAACCTTTATGAGATATATGAGTTACATATATAACCTTATAACTTTAGATGTAGTAACCGTCGGCTATATATGTGCCACCCACCTGATCGAACGTGGACGTGCGAAAACCTATCCAAAACCCTGGATGCCTTGCGCAAGCACAGGTGGCTGCAAACCAAAGCAAACACACAGCCAGGCACACAGTATATGCCGCCGATCACACTGACCGACCGACCGACCCTGGCTAGCTGCCTTCCTCTAATCGCAAAGGTCGAAGAACGTGCGCCGCCCAAACAAACCAGTCGTGTATCGAATGACAAAGATTCCGCGCAGCACAGGCACAGCCACATCCACCGGCCCCACCTGGTGTATCGAATTCGAATATCGATACAGTATACCATATCAACAAACCGGTGGAAAAGTTGGGAGCGCACCGGGCGGAAGGCGAAGGCCGGCCACGCTTTGTGTGACGGTCATTGGCCGGCGGCAGGCCTAAAGCTGGGTCTTTTCACGCTCTCTCTCTCTCTCTCTTTAAATTCATATCACCAAAATGGGCAGCAGTAATGCGGCCAATGGGGCGCATCATTATTTCAGGGTCCACATTTCTCTGTACACTCCCAACCGCATCGGCAAACATGCGTGGTATTATTTGTCCTCGAGATCTCATGCTGTTTGTAAAGGCCTTGTTTGGAACCTCCACTTCTTAATGGTTACGTAGGTGCTAAACATGCTAAAATTAGCTTTAGGGGTTTTGAATATCCTAACTGATACTCCACATAATTGTTGTTGGCTAACACGCAACTAAAAATTAGTTTATTTGCTAGCTCGATCTAGCTAATAATTGGTTAGCTGGCTAACTAATAGCTCTAGGGGTTTTAGACAGAGTCTAAATGGTAATCATTGTTTTGCATTATAGACTGTAATGTTTATAAAGTGAAATTTGAAATATGGAGCAAGGCACGGGGTGAGAAGGGAAGACTGTTGGAGACAACATAACACGTGCGGCAGTTAGTGGTTTGGGCGTAAAGTTACTAGGACTATGGTCCTAGACGTGAACCAAAACTCCTCTTAGGCCATTATCAATGCACAATTTTATCAAACTGTTTCCAAGGCTGCCATGTTAATATTTGTCTAGGAAATAATGTATTTAGAGTTTCATCCCCATGAAACTCTCCCATCTCTCATGAAACTCTCATATATCTTTTTATTGAATTTCATGTCATGTCATCTTGTTTGCTTATGTGACATGTTTTTTTAATAAGAATGAAACTATCATAAAACTCCCATTAAGAATGACCTTACACTCCACTAATTTTCTATTTTCTATGAACCATATACCAAATATATAAAGTGACCCTAGTTCCAGCCCATATTTTAAAATAGATATGTATAAAATTTTATGTTGATATTTTCTTATGATATCAAACATATTATTACAAATAATAAAAATTTTGCGTAAATTATTTTATGCTTTATTTGCTCCCTAAAACAAAAATATAAAAAAATCTGAATCCATATTCGTATCCGTATCCGTATTCGAATTTTATATCTATTATTTGATAAATTTGAAGTTTGCCTTTTATGAATCTTTACAAGGTCAATGCAAAAAACAAAATACAAATTTGCATAGTGATTTCAATATCCTATTTATTCGCAATAAAAAAACCAAATAAGTATCCATTATCATCCCTACATAGTAGGCACATGAAATAGGAAAAATAAGACTCCTATTGTTATCGTCGTCGAGTCATGACGCTCACCTGTCGGTCGTCGCATCGCCTCCCTCATCCTTCTTCGCCCGAACCCTAGGGTCACAAACGTGGTCAAGAAGGGAGGTTCTTGGTTTGAGGCGGACCGACGAAGACGTCAGTCTTCTAAAAGGGATGGGTTGTGATATACTGTCCCAATGCTTAATCGGATTAATAGAATACTCAAACCAATAAGATCCATCTTCTTTTTTGGAAGCCTATCTCGAAAGAACTTTTGGATTAAGCATGCTTGGCCCAAAGCAACCTTGGGATAGGTGATCGAATGGGAAGTTTTTCCAGATGCGCATGTGTGGGGACAAATTGCGTACAAAAGACTTGGGTTGGTTTGTGAGGATGATCTATGATCCTAGAGGGCTGGTAGAAGTAACTACCGCTGGTCTGGGAGTGGACAGGTTGTTACACGCTGGCACTCCGACATCAAATACGAGGGGAGAATTTTATGGCTATAAAGAAGAACTTTGGATGAGATTCCATACGGTTTTTACATACATTATTATACCAAACATGGGGGATAATTATTGTTAGGTGTCACTCAAGGACCTGGAGGCAGTTAGTGACTTATTGCCATCATTTTAAATATGACATATTTAATATGGTATATAATCAGATTATTGTGAAATCAAACAAACAGTTCACTAAAATGACTAATCAACTATTGAGATGTATTGCTTGTCTAGATCCAAAGAAGTCTTTTGCTAATTTTGATAGAGATCAACTAATATAATTAACAAAGATGTATGATGTTGACTTTGATCACTATGAACTTATGATGCTTAGAGAATAACTTAATATATTCATTACTGACGTGAGATCTAACCCTAAATTTAGTAATTATCATGACCTTTGTGGTATTGCTGATTTTAGATTGGTTTATCTTGTTAAGGTAGCCTTGATTTTTTCTATTGCACTGCCACAATTGAAAGGGCATTTTCTGTAATGAAAGTTATCAAGACAGTGTTAAGGAATAATATGAGGAATATGATTACTTAAATCATAGAAGGGTTTGCTACATTGATACTTGAGCGAGGTATTTTTGCAAGCATGAAAGGTAAAGATATTTTATACCATTTTAATACTAAAGAATCATTGAAAAGTTACCTTCATTAGGACCATTACCTTCTACCAATGCAAGTGGTATGTTTTGTACTTTTTTTCTAAATTGTTTTTATCTAATTAATAACATCTTTAGTTTGCATCCCTAATTTGCTTGAAACGTCTAATTGCACATGTAGGTTCAGGGTCACGTCCTAGTGTTGATCAAGATATGAGCGCGGCGGTGATGGGCGAAATCATCTGTAGTTCGGTACTTTTTATCGTGTTATGTTTTAACAAGTCGTTTGACTATTAAGAATGGTATTTATATAAGATGTATTATTATGATCCGTACCTAAAAATTATCGGTACATTTGGTATGTGTTTACATATGCATTTAGATTGTGGCTCTAGGCATAAAAATCGCTAGCTCCACCATTGTGTAACACTCTTCAACACATAGACAAACCAATGATAGATGTGGAAAGACTTAGGTGCAAGTATATACGTCAGCGCAGCATCCTAGACATTTAGATCGTGATTCAATCGTAGAGTTGATCAAGTGGTTTTTGGTAAAGTTGTACGAGGTGGTGGGAAATTTAAGAGCTAAATATGCTCAGGTCGGGATTTAAAGACCCAAGCAAGAGACATGTTTTCACGTTTGCACCTAAGGTTTGCTTACATCCCCGTAAGTACAGATTTGAGGAAATTTTTTCTCTGACCTTTTTTTTTCAAAACATCATGGTATAGCTAGAGAAATGATGACCCCCCCCCCCCCCCTAATCTCGGACTCGATCCGATCGATCTTATGGCGCATTCTTTTCGCTAACATAAAAGGTGGCAAAAGCATGCATGGCCCTCGACGAAAGGCCGTCTCCACTCTCCATCTACTACGGGCGCGGCCGACCGAGCCTTCTGGGCGTCGAAATCGCCACCCATCCATGCTGTCGTTCTACAACATGCTGTGGCGGATTCCTTCCTGGTGCGCGCGCGCCCAAGCCCGTTCCTCCTCTTCTTGCCCATCCACCCACAACACATGCTTATAAAAAGGCCGTCGTCGTTGCCGCCATGTAACTCACTCATCGTCAGTCAGTCGTCACAGTACTCGATCGAGCGCGATCTGATCTCTTTCCGAGCAATCATCCGTTCTAGCGTAGTAGAGCGCATGGACATGGCCTCGTCCTCTGTATCAGCAGCTCTCCTCCTGGCTGTCTCCCTCGCCGCTCTGCACTTGTGCTGCCGCCATGGGCACGGTGCCGGCGACGCCGCCGGCAACGGCATCACTGCCATCTACAGCCTCGGCGACTCCATCACTGACACCGGGAACCTCGTCAAGGAGGCGCCTCCGGGCATGTTCGAGACCATCAAGCACCTCCCCTACGGCGTCACGTTCGGGTACCCGACCGGGCGGTGCTCCGACGGCCTCCTCATGATCGACTTCCTGGGTACGTGTGCCTGACGTCACTAATTTACAGAGGTCTAAGCGGCAGCCAGTACGCATACGACGCGGTCGGTCGTGATCGTGACATGCATATAAATGCATATGGATGATGATGCAGCTCAGGACCTGGGTCTCCCGTTCCTGAACCCGTACCTGGGCAAGAACAAGAGCTTCGACCACGGCGTCAACTTCGCCGTCGCCGGAGCCACCGCCGTGGACCCGGCCGACCAGTTCAACCTCCCCGCCGTCCCCGTGCCGTTCGCCTCCAAGTCCCTCAAGGTGCAGCTCCGGTGGTTCAAGGACTTCCTCAAGTACACCTTCGGCACCGATGAAGGCAAACACTTTACACTTCCCTTCCTCCTCTCGATCAACCAAAACCGTCTCATCCTCCCTCCATGGATATCGATATCGACGCGCTGCTAGGCAGGCAGCAGGCTCAAACCCTTGCACTGCGTGTGGCTGCGCGCATGCATGCGTGCGTGCAGAGATTCGCAGACGGCTTCAAGCTTCTCTGGTTTTGGTCGGGGAGATCGGCGGGAACGACTACAACTACGCCTTCTTCCAGGCCAAGCCTGTGGCCGAGGTGGAGAAGCTCATCCCAGGGGTCGTGAAGACCATCGTCGGCGCCGCCAAGGAGGTGCTGGACATGGGCGCCACCAGGGTCATCGTCCCGGGCAACTTCCCCATCGGCTGCGTGCCGGGCTACCTGGCCATGAACGCCGCCTCGTCGGAGCCGGCGGACTACGACTCGGCGGGGTGCCTCCGGGAGCTCAACGACTTCGCCGCCAAGCACAACTCGCGGCTCCGGCGCGCCGTCGCCGACCTGCAGGCGTCGTACCCGGGCGCCGCCGTCGCCTACGCCGACTACTTCGACTCCTTCCTCACCCTCCTCCACAACGCCTCCTCGTTCGGTACTCCTTCGTCACTCGATCTCTCACGCATGCGGGACTCGAATCATCCAAGTCCGTGCCGTTTGACGACGACGCGTCTCTCTCTGTGTCTCTGCATCAGGTTTCGACGCCGCGAGCACGCGCAAGGCCTGCTGCGGCGCCGGTGCCGGCGAGTACAACTTCGACTGGCGGCGGATGTGCGGCTTCCCGGGGACGGCGGCGTGCGCTGACCCGTCCACGTACCTGAGCTGGGACGGCATACACATGACGCAGGCGGCGTACAGGGCCATGTCCAGGCTCATCTACCACGGCAAGTACCTGCAGCCACAGATACTGAGCTTCCCGGAGAAAAACGGGCAGACATAAACTCACGTCGTCATCATATATAGAACTTAGTTAGAAAATATACTCGAAACACCGGCTACAAATAAGCTGTCAGTAGTCAGCTGTATCGGTAAGTACATGCGCGCTGTTCAACTAATGCTATCATCAAGCTGTGAGCCACACTGAGTGTGAGCAAAATATACACGTTGCATGCAGTGCAGTCAGCTGCACTGAATCCACGATGAAGTCACACAGAACACAAACGCGTGTACCAGAACGGATGCAGAGGAAGAAGGCTGTCGACAAGGCATGAGTTGTTCATTACCTTGTCCAGCTGCCTCTACAGGTACTAGATTTTTTTTTAAAATGGATCTGCCACAAGAATCAAGGCTGATTTCCTTCAGCAGATGAGAGTGGCAGAATAGGCAGTAGTGAAATATTCAGTGACAGGATAGGCGATGGTGAAATATTTACACTGATAACACATGTAGTTGAACTCAACATCACGGTGAACTGTTTTTTATACAAAGCTTATTGAAAGTGGACAGCAGCATCGTCAAGTCTGGGTCTAGTTCATGTTTCTTCCAAGCTTCCTCAAATTGATGTCCCTTGCAGCTGCATCAGTAAACCCTTTACTGTAAGAAGCAGAGATATACAGAGCAAAAATGGAAGAGCAACCTTTTCCTAGTTCACGTAGCACAACCAATACCCAAGGCAATAGATTACGTCCTCATTAAGATTATCTCCAGCAGCTTACTCATCCCCATATTTAAACTTTACTCTGCGAACAGTACAGTCTATAGTACAAAATAGTATAAAACAGTGTTTTGGATGGCTATATCGATACACGGTCTAAGGGCTCATTCGGTTAGGGGGATTGAGGGAGAAAGAACTTCCATATGTGTGCACAAAATGATGACAAGATAACAAGAATAAATACATAATCAGGCCCCGCACTTAAAATGAAATAATAACCTCTACATTAAGTTCCATTTAAATTAAACAATGCTGAGGTGGATACATTTTCTTCAACCTATCAGATTCCAGATAGATAAATTATGATTGCCACTAAAATAGCTCTTAATGTGCCGCTATGCAAGTGATGTAGAAAACAAGAACTGTTACCAAAGGAGAGTTTCTTACTTCTGAAGCAGTACAAGTATCTCCAGGATATGATCTCGCATGATTTCACGGTTGCTCCTTGTGGCTGATTCTTTATATAATAGAACAAGCTCGTCCACCAGCCTATCCACAAATAAGTGGATCTGAAGTCACTCATTAGTTAACAACGCATTATTCTGCCTTTGGATTAGGAATATTTGATTTGATGCTATAATATACGGAGCACAAGACTCACAACAATGCGAAGATGTATTATAATACCTCAAAGTATAAGGTGACTTCCTGATCCAGGTAAGCTTGATAATGGCATGTATTTGCTTTAAAGTCTGAAAATATTCATGGATAAAATACATATTAAAAAATCCATAATCGATTTTGTTAACAAGAGTACAAATCCTATAAATTGGTGACATTATCTGACAGGAACAACAATGCGAAGATGTATTATAATACTTCTTTTAATGCTAATTAACTATCAGAACATGTTTCCCTACCAGAAGAACTGTCTTATTATCATCAGTGTGCATCCATTGGAAAAACAGTGAGAAAAGGCGGCGAAAATGTGCCAACAGGAAGAGGCCCATAGCATCAAAAACTGGCCCAATAAGGGTCAACCATGCAACACGACGCTCTTTATTTAGTGGCTGCCGTTCCAGGTGGCCCAACATCTCACTAAGCATTCGATCATACCTGGAACCAATGTAAACAGTGAAGTCAAATAAAAGAAAGATGAGGGAGTTCAAGAAATATAAACATATTATGTGGATGTTCATATTGGAGTTGAGCAATATTTTGCAATGCAAGCATGATATAGAATGCAAAATATAAGTCAATAGTCAACTCAATAACTTACTTGTAGGTTGTGTTCTCGACAGTAACCATTAGCATTTTATCTATAGGTTGTTCAGCAATTATTCTGTATCCCACTATAACTACAACAAAATGCTATATACCCCTTAAATATGGAGTACTTTTTGGTCCAAACCATTCAATTCACAAATATTTATTTTTCACAAGCTAAATGTGATACTCCGGCCGCCACTACAGGCGCCGGATAACAGCAGAGGCAACGGATAGACATGCAAATTAGTTGGATAAGGATCTACACATGCAGATTAGTTGGATAAGGATTAGAAGATTAAGGGATAAGATTTGTTAGAGAGAAAAGAGGGATTTGATCTCATTAGATAAGTACTAGAAGGGAGTATAAATAATTGTAAGCACCACCCTATATGGAATTAAGCAGAAACAATTATAGTTTCCAGCTTCCCTCTGGGAGCTGGGAGAAACCCTAGCCGCCACTGTTCATCGCGCTACTGTTCATCAGTGTGTTCTTCCGTTCAGCAGCCCATCTCCCTCTTTCCCTGCGCCCAGCATCCACGGCGCCCAAACACAGCCGTGGGCGTTTCCTCCCTCGCCCAGTCCCCTCACACTCATACAACCTAAGGCCAATCCGTGGTAGGGATCGTATTCCTATCAATCTGGTATCGGCTATGTCCAGCAATCCGTCTGCGCCGCTGCCCTCCTCGCCATCAGCGTCGTCGCTTTATCAGGCGTCGGCGTCGCTGCCATTAGCCGCGGTGCCGTCCACCGGTTATGTGCCGCCAGGCACCTCATCTGTTCCCCTGACCCTAGATTCCCTCGCTGAAGTAGTCCGGGAAATTTCACGGAACATGGCTGTCATGCAGGGAAACATGATCGCGATGCAGGGGAACATCTCCTCCATCCATACCTACATCACCGGCACCCAGAACCCACCGCTGCCTGCCTCCACCACCATGCCACTGTCGCCCAGCCCATCTGCGCCGCCGCCCACCGCATCTCTCCCAACATCCGCCGCTGCCGCATCCTCCATGACCGGGGCTGCGCCTGGCGTACCGCTGCACTTAATGCAGTGGCCCCGATCACCGTCGCAAGTCCCGTCATATGTGCTGCAGTCGCCGATCTACTCTACTCCGGCGACCATCACGTCGTCGGTGGTGCAGTCTGAAGCCCCCCACGCGTCGGCCTCTGGGGGGGTCTTCTACGGAGGCGTCGAGGGAGTCCTCTTCCATGAACCCACGACACAGACAGCCTCCTCCGGGGTCGTCGAGCCCGCTGCTGTCCTGGGCTATAGCCAGGCGGCACAGACTCTCCCTCGCTACTACAAGATCGACTTCCCCACCTATGATGGCAGCGTTGACCCCCTAAATTGGTTGAACCAATGCGAGCAGTTCTTCCGGGGCCAACGCACCCTGGTGACTGACCGCACTTGGCTCGCTTCGTATCACCTGAAGGGCGCTGCGCAGACTTGGTATTACGCCCTGGAGCAAGACGAGGGCATGCCAACGTGGGGACGCTTCAAGGAGGTCTGTACCCTTCGGTTTGGGCCGCCTGTTCGGGGCACCCGCCTGTCCGAACTTGCCCGCCTGCCCTTCACCTCGACGGTACAGGACTACGCCGACCGCTTCAACGCTATGCTCGGCCACACGTGCAAGCTCGACGCGCAGCAGAAGGCCGAACTCTTTGTCGGCAGCCTCCCCGACCACATCCGGGCTGATGTGGCCATCCGAGACCCCCAGGACCTTCAATCAGCGATGTACTTGGCGCGTGCTTTCGAGCAGCGTGCAGCGGCGCAGACCACTCCGCCTCCAGTGCGCGGGTTCCGGCAGTCTCGCCCGGGACTGCCAGCACCGCCGCGTCCGCTGACTGCTCCGCCAACCGCTGCAGCGCAACCAGCAGGTACAGCCGCCCCAGCGCGACCGTTCCGTCGGCTTACGCCGGCCGAGCAGCAGGAACGACGTCGTCAAGGGCTCTGTTTCAATTGTGATGAGCCCTATGTGCGTGTGCACGTGTGTCCCCGCCTCTTCTACTTGGAGAACGACGACTACATCGACGACGAGCCCCAAGAGGAGGGAGCTGACCTACAGATCGCACTCGAGCAGGAGCCACCCTTGCGCGCCGCGGCCATCATTCCGACGGTCTCGCTGCACGCATTGGCAGGTTGCGCACACCAAACGCCATGTTGCTGCCCGTCTCCATCAATGGCCACCGTCTTGTGGCCCTCGTCGACTCCGGCTCCACCACCAACTTCATGTCGGTGGGTCTGATGAGCCGCCTGCAGCTGCCATCCACGCCACACCCCACCATCAAAGTGCAGGTGGCCAACGGTGACAACATACCGTGCCAAGGTATGGCGCGGAGCGTCGACCTGCGGGTGGGCACCGAACAGTTTTCCATCGACTGTATCGGCCTCACCCTCGGCACCTTCGACGTCATTTTGGGCTTCGAGTTCCTGCGGCTGCTGGGGCCGATCCTCTGGGACTGCGACCGCCTGTCCATGTCCTTCACCAAGGGGGGCCGCCGCATCATTTGGTCCGGCCTGGGGGCGCCCGGCGTGGTTCCCCCACAGCCGGCTACGTGCGTGGTGTCCAGCACGCCCACACAGCCGCTCCTCGACGATCTTCTTCGGCAATTTGAGCTGGTCTTCGCCGAGCCGCAAGGGCTGCCACCCGCCCGCCCCTACGACCACCGCATTCATCTTCTTCCGGGGGCGGCACCGGTGGCGATTCGGCCCTACCGTTACCCCCAGCTCCAGAAGGATGAGTTAGAGCGTCAGTGCAGCGCCATGCTCGCCCAAGGGATCATTCGCCCCAGCACATCGCCATTCTCTGCCCCGGTCTTGCTGGTCCGCAAGCCCGACAACTCGTGGCGGTTCTGCATCGACTACAGGGCCCTGAATGCCAAGACATCGAAGGACAAGTTCCCTATTCCGGTGGTCGATGAGTTGCTCGATGAGCTGCATGGCGCCCACTTCTTCACCAAGTTCGACTTGCGCTCGGGCTACCACCAGGTGCGCATGCACCCCGCTGATGTCGAGAAGACGGCGTTCCGGACACACGAGGGACACTATGAGTTCTTGGTCATGCCGTTTGGCCTCTCCAACGCTCCGGCGACCTTTCAAGCCCTCATGAACGACGTCATCCGCCCCTATTTGCGCAAGTCTGTGCTTGTGTTCTTTGATGACATCTTCATCTACAGCAAGACATGGGCGGAACACCTCCAGCACATCAGCATCGTCCTCCACGCCCTGCGCGACCACCAGCTACATCTCAAACGCTCCAAGTGCTCCTTCGGGGCGTGCTCGGTGGCATACCTCGGGCACGTCATCTCCGTCGCGGGGGTGGCCATGGATGCGGCCAAGGTGGAGGCCGTCTCCTCGTGGCCAGCACCGCACTCCGCTCGTGGCCTGCGGGGCTTCTTGGGCCTCGCCGGCTACTACAGAAAGTTCATCCGCGACTTCGGTGTCATCGCGGCACCTCTCACGCGCCTTCTGCGGCGCGATGCCTTCACCTGGGACGACGACACCCAGGTCGCCTTCCAGCAGCTAAAAACAGCCTTGACCACGGGTCCGGTCCTACAGATGCCTGACTTCGAGAAGACCTTCGTCGTGGACTGCGACGCCTCCGGTACGGGCTTCGGCGCCGTCCTTCACCAAGGCGCGGGACCGGTGGCGTTCTTTAGCCGTCCCTTTGCGGCGCGTCACCTTAAGCTTGCCGCTTACGAGCGGGAGCTGATCGGCTTGGTTCAGGCAGTGCGCCATTGGCGGCCCTATCTTTGGGGTCGTCATTTCACCGTCCGCACTGACCACTACAGCTTGAAGTACCTCCTCGACCAGCGACTGTCTACAGTGCCCCAGCACCAGTGGCTGAGCAAGCTCTTCAGCTTCGACTTTGAGGTTGAGTATCGTCCGGGCCGCCTCAATGTCGCCGCGGACGCACTGTCCCGCCGCGACGCCGAGCTACTCCAACCATCCGCAGGGGAGCCGGGGGCAGCAACAGCCCTGGCCCTCTCTGGGCCTTCGTTCGCCTTCCTCGACGACATCCGCCGCGCCACAACGACATCCCCGGACAGTAGCCGCCTGTGCCAGCAGCTCCAGGATGGTACCTTGACCGCCCCATGGCGCCTGAAGGATGGCCTCCTTCTTCACGGCTCGCGCGTCTATGTACCGAACCACGGCGACCTCCGACATCAGGCCATCCTCCTGGCCCACTCGGCGGGGCATGACGGCATTCAGAAAACCCTCCATCGCCTCCGCGCCGAGTTCTACGTTCCTGGCGACCGCACCTTGGTGGCTGATTGGGTGCGGACGTGCACAACGTGCCAGCGGAACAAGACAGAGACCCTGCAGCCGGCGGGGCTGCTGCAGCCCCTCCAGGTGCCGTCCCAGGTGTGGGCTGACATCTCCATGGACTTCATCGAGGGGCTGCCTAAGGTGGGCGGCAAATCGGTCATCCTCACGGTGGTCGATCGCTTCTCCAAGTACGCCCACTTCATTTCGCTCGGCCACCCGTATACGGCGGCATCGGTTGCGCGGGCCTTCTTCGATGGCATCGTCCGGTTACACGGGTTCCCCTCCTCCATCGTCAGCGATCGGGACCCTGTGTTTACCGGACACGTCTGGCGCGACCTCTTCAAGTGCGCCGGCGTCTCCCTCCGCATGAGCACAGCGTTCCATCCACAGACGGATGGCCAGTCCGAGGTTGTCAACAAGGTGATTGCCATGTGCCTTCGTTGTGTGACAGGTGATCGGCCTCGGGCCTGGGTGGACTGGCTCTCTTGGGCGGAGTACTGCTACAACACCTCGTTCCACACCGCCCTCCGTGCCACGCCATTTGAGGTGGTGTACGGACGCCCCCCACCGCCGATCCTGCCATACCAGCCCGGGTCCGCACGGACGGCAGCGGCGGAGGAGTTGCTGCGCGACCGGGACAACATCCTTGCGGAGGTCCGACAGCGCCTCGTTCAGGCGCAACAGCTGTCCAAGCGGTACTACGACGCTGGTCATCGCGACATGGAGCTGGCTGTCGGGGATTGGGTGTGGCTGCGCCTTCTACATCGGCCCGTGCAGTCCCTAGAGCCACGCGCAAAAGGGAAGCTCGGCCCTCGCTACGCCGGATCGTTCCGAGTCCTGGAACGCATCGGCAAGGTGGCATACCGGCTGGAGCTACCAGAGGGAGCCCGCCTGCACGACGTATTTCATGTGGGCCTCCTCAAGCGCCACAAGGGTGAACCGCCAGAGCAGCGTGCGGGGTTACCCCCTGTCCAGGATGGCAGACTACTACCGGCGCCACTGAAGGTGCTGCGTGCTCAACAGCGGCGCGGAACGTGGCACATTTTGGTGCAATGGCAGGGCCTATCTCCGGAGGAAGCTACATGGGAGCCGCTCGATGACTTTCGGGGCCTCTACCCCGACTTCCAGCTCGAGGACGAGCTGTTTGCACATGCGGGGAGAGATGTTATGACCGGCCGCCACTACAGGCGCCGGATAACAGCAGAGGCAACGGATAGACATGCAAATTAGTTGGATAAGGATCTACACATGCAGATTAGTTGGATAAGGATTAGAAGATTAAGGGATAAGATTTGTTAGAGAGAAAAGAGGGATTTGATCTCATTAGATAAGTACTAGAAGGGAGTATAAATAATTGTAAGCACCACCCTATATGGAATTAAGCAGAAACAATTATAGTTTCCAGCTTCCCTCTGGGAGCTGGGAGAAACCCTAGCCGCCACTGTTCATCGCGCTACTGTTCATCAGTGTGTTCTTCCGTTCAGCAGCTCATCTCCCTCTTTCCCTGCGCCCAGCATCCACGGCGCCAAAACACACCCGTGGGCGTTTCCTCCCTCGCCCAGTCCCCTCACACTCATACAACCTAAGGCCAATTCGTGGTAGGGATCGTATTCCTATCAGATACGCAGCTCTCCTGCGTATTCGAGAAAAAAAGTGCCTCATTTAAACATAAGGCAATCAATTTTCCCTGAGCGATCTTCCTCTAATTTTTTGGTGCAAAGTTAAAAGAGATACCATATTGCACAGTTCAGAAACTGAATGAGTGATAACAATATGTATTATCATATAAAAATCTGAATATCCAGAGTCCATTATAAACTCACAGCACAATAGTTTTACCTATTTGGAACATGTAAGCTAGGAATAACAGACTTGATCACAACTGACTACAAGGAAACAAAAAGATTTAAATTAGAGAGAAACTTTACCAGGGGCTACGAGGATTGCTCCGCTGGGTGAATGTCAGCAACATCACAGATACCTCAATAACCTGGTACCATAACTCATCATCTGCAGGAATGTTCTGACAGCACGCATCAAGTATGGCATCTTCATACAAACTTAATTCCGTTGCTTTCACATTCTTCGCTATGTGTACAAAGCTTACCATTCCCTGTACCTGCCAATTATATGGAACAATGTCCATCAATAGGGCCAAATCTTGAACATTAATTAGAAAACAAAATTAAAATGAATGCTACTAAGACAAAGTTAGCATTGGCACTAACACAGTCTATACTACTGTTATCCCCAGTAGAGAAACCAAAACAACACTATACCTTAACTTCTGGTGACCAATGATCTAAGGTTGTCAGGGCACATGGAATGACTAACGAACACAAATCCCCGAGCTTAGGGTAGCTTACCTGAAATACAAAAATAAAAACTGAGGTAAACATCTTTTGCTTATGCTAGTACTACAAGTTTCCAGTGCAAAATGTTCTCATAGGAGTAACATTTTATCCGAAGAGTACCAAATTCTCCTAACATCAGCTTCTTCTGAACTTTATAAGACTTAACCAAACCATTGGAAAGAACAATGCCAAAGTACCGATCACGGAGCGCAAACCTGAGACACCAGCCACCGGAACTGGTGCGCGGCGACTGCTGCGTGCTCCTTGGGCGGCTTCACAGCCCCAATCTCGTCGCTGTCAGCATCGACGCACGAGTCCTTCACCACGGCCTTGAGAGGAGGCACCACCTCCGGTGCCACGGCCACCACCATATCCCCAACGCTGCCCCAACCTCCCGCCGCCGCCAGCTCGTTCACCGCGGCGGCGGCCGCGCCCACGAGGCTCGCCGGGACCCAGTGCAGCGCGGGGTACTCCGGGGAGGCCGCGAGTACGGCAGCGCAGAAGAGGAGGAGGTCCCCAGACTCCTTACCCGCCGGCTCCTGAAGCTGGGGCTGGGGAGGGGAAGGCGAAGGGAGGAGAGAGGCGAGGAGGGACTTGACGGAGGCGGATGCGCCCGCGGGGGGCTCGTACGGCGCCGCGGCGAGGGAGTCGCGGAGCGGCGCCGAGATAACGAGCAGAGAGGCACGCGGGAGCGCCGCAGCGGCGGTGGCGGCGGCGTGAGGCATGGCGGACTCCGGACTGGAGGGTCGTGCCGCCTCGTCGCCGGTTGCCGCGGGCGTGAGTCAAGGCACTGAAGGGGTCGGGCGATCGGTATTTTGTTGATGATGTGAAACTCTACATGCCATTTTTAAAGTTGTTAATTCGGGCAGCTGGGCCGAAATACAACGATATTTTTTTACTTGAACAGTCCCGTAAGTTCTACCTCGCACTATCGGGACCAGGCTAGGCTGTGGGCAACACCGCAGCAGCCTCAAGTAAAGCACGATGGGGTTTGGAGTACAGGGGGCAAACATGTTCTCTACTGCTCTATATAAGAATGTAACGTGAGCGTTTACAATTGTGTCAATACCTCCCTCCCTTACATCCTCCGCGTCTGCGTCTGTGACCCGCAATTCATGCCTCCGCGCGCCACTGTTGGAGGGAAGGCGAAGACGCTACCCTTCGCTTGATGCCTTCGTCGCCTCGCTACGCCAACGAAGACCACGCCCGAGCGAGCCGAGGGCGCCTGTCGGATGAGGACCGGCACGATCGCCCTTCGTCCTCTTCATTACAAGACGAAGGCAAGGCTCCGTCGAAGTCTGCTAGTCCCACGTCCTCATCGCGTCCGGAGGCCCACGTGGGATTCGGCCCACTGTAACGGGCCCCGCGTGGATAAGCATGTTATGGGTCGCGTCTGCAATAGCCTTTTCTGTAATGACGGTATGTAACCTCCCCTTGTGAGAATATTCTGGGGATAGACCGGGTACCCGAGAGCATAAACGTCCTCACCAGAGGACGGCGGTCACTCGGGTGCCTATAAATACCCTCGTACAGTGCCCTTGAGTGGCCAGATTAACAGAGATATTGACATTCCTCGTCAAACTTTGCAAACACTCTCTCCACTCTCCCGTTGGATCAACTTGCCCAAAAAAGGCAAGTACCAACATTTGGCGCCCACCGTTTGTACTACGAACAAACAACCCGCGATGGCACTCAAGCGAGCTAGTTCGAAGGCAGCCCCATCCATCGACGAAGCAGCAAAGGCAGCGCTGCTGGTTGAGAAAAAAAGGCAAGGCCCTCGCGGACAACACCCCCCAAGAAGCCTCCGAAGATGAAGTTGTCAGCAAAAGACAGTGTCAAGAGCACCCCACCCCGAAGGCACCCTACGCACTTGCAGCTCCGGAGGACTACCACAAGTACCACTTCCAGGCTTCGCTCCACCAGAGGGCGAAGACGCAATAGAAGACGGCGAAGTCATCGGCATCTCAGCCGAGGAACAGCTATAGCTGCGGGCCCTGCGCATCAAGAACCACAACCTCCAAAAAGCAGAAAGATATCCTCGAGGCCAAGCGCTAACGTGTCACCGCGCAGGCCAAGGTCCGCAGATGATACGAGACGAGGAGCAGAGAGCTCGGGAGCTCGAGCAAGAAATCGCGCTCATGCAGAGCGAAGGCCAGCATGATCTGCAGCAAGGACCGCCCCTCCAACAGTGCGTCCTAGCCAGAGACCTATTCATACCTCAGTGCGGGCCCTTCGTCCCGTATGTCACAGCTTTCCAAGGGATCAACTACCTTGATGAGCGAAGCCCCTGGCTCCGCAACTCCAAGCGTCACCTTGGCTCGCCAACTTCAGGGCAGGGACCTACCCCAAGTACAACGGCAGCACTGACCCAACACAATACATCATGAGCTACCAAGTCATCGTCGCATCGTCCGGAGGGGATGGCGCCACAATGGCCAAATCTTTTATCATCGCGCCCGAGGGTCCGGCCTTGACCTGGTACACCAGGTTGCCGCCACTATCCATCGACTCCTGGAAAGGACTCCGGGACAAGTTCCTGCTCAACTTCCAAGGGTACCGACCCGATACTGACGCTTTGGCCGAGCTATCACTCTACAAGCAGCAAGAGAAGGAAACCCTTCGGGAGTACTACCGCAAGTTCCTAACTCTCAAGTCACAACTGCCATCGGTCGACGACCACATCGCGATCCACTACGCCATCAGTGGCCTTCGGGCTGGCGTCCTATACAGTCACTGCATCAGGGACCCACCCAAAAACCTCTAAGAGCTATATCAACTTTTCGAGAAGTATGCCAGATCTGAAGAGCTGCATCAACGAAAGGTCGAATCTCAGAGAAAGCCTAAGGACCCTCCGCAGTCTAGCAGAACCTGGACCAGGCCTTTACAGCCAGACTCCGGACGGGACAACTGCAGTCAGCAGCAGGTGCACAACATAGCCAGCCAGCACCTCACCGGCGAGGCCGCTCGCCGTCAGGAATATCCCCCCAGGCCCGCGGTAATGGCACGAGAGGGCGGGGACGGACGCAGCAACCACGCAGATTTTACTGACTGTTTCATGGCGAGGATTGCGCACACCCAACAAGAGATTGCCCAGAAATGAAGGCCACCAGGGACAGGATGTCTCGAGCACAGCCAGCCGACAACCAGAGAGTCGTCGCGCACACATACCACTACCAACAACAACAACCATACAACAACGACCACGTCCAGCATCCACCCAACCACGCATACCAGCACCATCAGGAAGTACAAGTTGTACCACCCCCGCATCCGCCTCCGCATCACCCAAACCCACACCACCAAAATCACCCCCAAGCACCAAAGCAGGAAGACTTCGCCGAGCAGCCATATCGCGGAGTCATCCACATGATCACCGGAGGGTCCAGCGTCGACTTTGAAATTAAGCGACAGAAGAGGGATAATTATCGAAGCGTTAACCATGTCGCTCTCACCAGCCCAGTGGTACAAACAAGGTGGTCACATGTTCCACTAACCTTCGACGCCAGAGATGTCGATCTGCGCAGCACACCTCACGTCGACGCCATGGTGATCAACTGTAGCGTACTAGGCTGGGACCTACACAAAGTCTTGGTTGACAACGGTAGCCAAGCTGACATCATCTTCCTACATGCCTTCGACTGCATGAGTATCAGCCACAGCTTACTCAAGCCTTCGGACAACCCCCTATATGGCTTTGGTGGCAAGGGCACCTTTCCCGTCGGCAAGATAGAACTACCCATGTCATTCGGCGTAGCACCCAATGCACGGAGTGAGCAGGTCACCTTCGACATCGTCGACATGGTTTACCCGTACAACGCTATAATGGGCCGAGGCTCCATCAATAAATTTGAAGCGGCCATTCACAGACTTTACCTCTGCATGAAAATTCCGGGTACGCAAGGCGTGATAACAGTTTATGGTAACCAGCAGACTGCGCGCAATATCGAAAGAGACTTCGATCCAGGCCAACGAAACATACACTGCCTCACAGCACAACACGAAGTCTTCAAAGGGACTGAAAGGGAAATGTGCCTTTGGGCCATTTCTAAGTATTTTGGTGATTAAGTGTCCAACACAAGTGCTTAAGTGTTAAATTATGCCAAGGAATCAAGAAGTGCAAATCAAGATTAAAGGTATGTTTCTAGACTTAGTACATTGTTTTGAAGACTAATGTATTGTGTCTAAGTGCTAGAAACAGGAGAAACAATTATGAAGAAGTTGGCTGTGTACAGCCAAAAAGCTGCTCGGTCTGGGTGCACCGGACAGTGTCCGGTGCGCCAGGCTGGCTCTGGTGAAAAGGCCGCTCTCGAGAAATCGTCGGTGACGAACGGCTAAAATTCACCGGACTGTCCGGTGTGCACCGGACTGTCTGGTGAGCCAACGGTCGGGCGCGCCAACAGTTGGCCGCGCAATCCGCGCGTGACGCGTGGCCAAGCCAACGGTTGGATGGGGGCACCAGACTGTTCGGTGTGCACCGGACAGTGTCCGGTGCGCCAACGACTCCATGACTTCAACGGTCAGCTGCGCCAGAATAGGAAGGAAATTCGCACCGGACTGTCCGGTGCGCCAGGCGACAGAAGGCAAGACTTGCCTTCATGGAATGCTCTCAACGGCTCCTAGCTGCCTTGGGGCTATAAAAGGGACCCCTAGGCGCATGGAGGATGACACCAAGCATTCTCTAAGTATTCCTAAGCACCAAGACTCCAATTCCGCGCATTTGATTCTTTGTGATAGCAACTAGAGCTCCATTTGAGTAGAGAACTCTTCGGGTTGTGTTGTGAGCTCGAGTTGTGACTTGTGTGCGTGTTGTGCTCTGATTTTGTGTCTTGAGTGCGTTGCTCATCCCATCCTTACTTCTGTGCTTCTTTGTGAACATCAAATTGTAAGGGCGAGAGGCTCCAAGTTGTGGAGATTCCTCGCAAGCGGGATATAGTAAACAAAGCAAAACACCATGGTATTCAAGTGGGTCTTTAGACCGCTTGAGAGGGTTGAGTGCAACCCTCGTCCGTTGGGACGCCACAACATGGAGTAGGCAAGTGTTGAACTTGGCCGAACCACAGGATAAACCACTGTCCCTATCTGTGTTGATCTTCTTGTGGTTATTGTGTTTTGCAAGAACTCCTCTCTAGCCACTTAGCTTTACTGGGCTAACTCCTAATCAAGTTTTGTGGATTAAGTTTCAAGTTTTTACAGGATCACCTATTCACCCCCCTCTAGGTGCTCTCAATTGGTATCAGAGACGTTCTCTTCACGTAAGGGACTAATCGCCCGAAGAGATGGATCCTAAGGGCAAGGGGATGGTGGTCAATGATAAGGAGAAGGAGTCCTTCGTCAACGATCCAAAAGATGACAAGCCTACTGACTCGGGCTCGAGCCACAAAAGAAAAGACGGGAAGAAGAAGAAAACAAGGCGTATCAAGGAGATAGTCTACTACGACAGCGACGAATCTTCCTCTTCCCAACAGGACGACGACGACCACGAGAAAAAGAAAACGGTCAATTCAAACTTTTCTTTTGACTATTCTCGTATTCTGCAAAGCTCCAATACTCATTTGCTTTCCATTCCCCTCGGTAAACCTCCTCACTTTGATGGAGAGGACTACGGATTTTGGAGTCACAAAATGCGTAGCCACCTGTTCTCTCTCCATCCAAGTATATGGAAGATAGTAGAAAATGGAATGCAATTTGATAGTAAGGATAGTCCCATGTTTATAAATGAACAAATTCACAAAAATGCACAAGCTACTACTGTCCTTTTAGCATCACTATGCAGGGATGAATATCATAAGGTGAGCGGCTTGGATAACGCCAAGCAGATTTGGGACACCCTCAAGATCTCGCATGAGGGGAACGACGTCACCATGCTCACCAAGATGGAGTTGGTGGAAGGCGAACTAGGAAGGTTCGCGATGATCAGGGGGAGGAGCCAACCCAAACGTACAACAGGCTCAAGACCCTCGTCAACAAAATAAGGAGCTATGGAAGCACGCGATGGACGGACCACGACGTCGTCCGCCTAATGCTAAGGTCCTTCACTGTCCTTGATCCACATCTTGTAAACAATATTCGTGAGAATCCTAGGTACACCAAGATGACGCCCGAGGAAATACTTGGGAAGTTTGTAAGCGGGCGGATGATGATCAAGGAGGCAATATACGTTGATGATGCGTTGAATGGCCCAATCCATGAGCCTCAAGACATTGCTCTCAAGGCAACTAGTAGCACAGAGGCGCTACCTAGCAAAGTGGCACAAATTGAGGCAGCCGGGCTTAACGAGGAAGAAATGGCTCTCATCATCAAGCGTTTCAAGACGGCGCTCAAAAGTCGCAAGGAGCATCCCAACAAAAGCAAGACAAAGATAAAGCGCTCCTGCTTCAAATGTGGTAAGATTGGTCATTTTATCGCTAATTGTCCCGATAATGATAGTGACCAGGAACAAGAGAAGAAGAGGGAAAAGAAGAAGAATTACAAGAAGGCTAAGGGCGAGGCACATCTTGGCAAGGAGTGGGACTCGGCTTGCTCGTCGTCCGACTCCGACAATGAAGGACTCGCTGCCTCGGCCTTCAACAAATCGTCCCTCTTCCCCAACGAGCATCACACATGCCTCATGGCAAAGGAGAAGAAGGTATGTACTCGAAACAATACTACTTATGCTTCTTCAAGTGAAGATGAATCTAGTGATGATGAAATAGACTATGCATATTTATTCAAAGGCCTAGATAGAACTAAAATTGATAAGATCAATGAATTGATTGATGCTTTGAATGAGAAAAATAATCTTTTAGAAAAGCAAGAAGATCTTTTATATGAAGAGCATGATAAATTTGTAAGTGCACAAAATTCTCTTGCTTTAGAAGTTAAAAGAAATGAAATGCTTTCATGTGAGTTGTCTACATGCCATGAATCTATTTCTAGCTTAAAGAGTATCAATGATGACTTGAATGCTAAGTTAGAAATAGCTAATAAATCAACCTCTTGTGTAGAGCATGTAATGGTTTGCAATAGGTGTAAAGATTTTAATGTTGATGCTTGTAGTGAACACCTAGTTTGCATTTCTAAATTAAGTGATGAAGTGGCTAGTCTTAATGCCCAACTTAAGACTAGCAAAAGTGAATTTGATAAACTAAAATTTGCAAGGGATGCCTACACGATTGGTAGACACCCCTCAATTAAGGATGTACTTGGCTTTAAGAGGGAAGCCAAGAACTTAACAAGTCATAAGGCTCCCATCTCCGCCAAGGAGAAAGGGAAGGCCCCTATGGCTAATAGTGTTCAAAAGAATCATGCCTTCATGTGATAGGAGATTTTCTAGGAATGTTCATAGAAGTTATGATGCTTTTAATTCTCATGCCATGATTGCTTCTAGTTCTTCTATTATGAATGATAGAAATTTGGCTAGGAAAAATGTTATTCATCATATGCCTAGAAGAAATGTTGTTCATGCACCTAGGAAAGTGAGTAATGAACATTCTACAATTTACCATGCCTGCAATGCTTCCTTTGCTATTTGTAGAAAGGATAAGAGAGTGGTTGCTAGAAAATTAGGGGCAAAATGCAAGGGAGACAAAACTTGCATTTGGGTTCCTAAGACTATTGTTACTAACCTTGTAGGACCCAACAAGAGTTGGGTACCTAAGACCCAAGCCTAATTTGCCTTGCAGGTTTATGCATCCGGGGGATCAAGCTGGTTATCGACAGCGGATGCACAAACCACATGACGGGGGAGAAGAAGATGTTCACCTCCTATGTCAAGAACAAGGATTCCCAAGACTCAATCATATTCGGTGACGGGAATCAAAGCAAGATTAAAGGTTTAGGCAAGATTACCATCTCAAATGAGCACTCTATCTCCAATGTATTTTTAGTAGAGTCGCTAGGATATAATCTTTTGTCAGTTAGTCAATTATGTAATATGGGATATAATTGCTTATTCACAAATGTAGATGTGTCTGTCTTTAGAAGGAGTGATGGTTCATTAGCTTTTAAGGGTGTATTAGACGGCAAACTCTACTTAGTTGATTTTGCAAAAGAGGAGGCCGGTCTAGATGCATGCTTAATTGCTAAGACTAGCATGGGCTGGCTGTGGCATCACCGCTTAGCACATGTGGGGATGAAGAACCTTCACAAACTTCTAAAGGGAGAACATGTAATAGGTCTAACAAATGTAACCTTCGAAAAAGATAGACCTTGTGCAGCTTGTCAAGCAGGTAAACAAGTGGGAAGCTCTCATCATACCAAAAATGTGATGACCACATCAAGACCTTTGGAGCTGCTTCATATGGACCTCTTCGGACCCGTCGCCTATCTAAGCATAGGAGGAAGTAAGTATGGTCTTGTTATTGTTGATGACTTTTCCCGCTTCACTTGGGTATTCCTTTTGCAGGATAAATCTAAAACCCAAGGGACCCTCAAGCGCTTCCTAAGGAGAGCTCAAAATGAGTTTGAGCTCAAGGTGAAGAAGATAAGGAGCGACAACGGGTCGGAGTTCAAAAACCTTCAAGTAGAAGAGTACCTTGAGGAGGAAGGAATCAAGCACGAGTTCTCCGCTCCCTACACACCACAACAAAATGGTGTGGTAGAGAGGAAGAACAGGACGCTCATAGACATGGCGAGGACGATGCTTGGAGAGTTCAAGACCCCTGAGCGGTTTTGGTCGGAAGCCGTGAACACGGCTTGCCACGCCATAAACCGGGTCTACCTTCATCGCCTCCTCAAGAAGACTTCATACGAACTCCTAACCGGTAACAAACCCAATGTGTCTTACTTTCATGTATTTGGGAGCAAATGTTATATTTTAGTGAAGAAAGGTAGAAATTCTAAGTTTGCTCCCAAAGATGTAGAAGGGTTTTTGTTAGGTTATGACTCAAATACAAAGGCGTATAGGGTCTTCAACAAATCATTGGGTTTGGTTGAAGTCTCTAGCGACGTTGTATTTGATGAGACTAATGGCTCTCTAAGAGAGCAAGTTGTTGATCTTGATGATGTAGATGAAGAAGAAGATCCAACGGCCGCAATACGCACCATGGCGATTGGAGAAGTGAGGCCACAGGAACAAAAGGAGCAAGATCAACCTTCTTCCTCAACAATGGTGCATCCCCCAACTCAAGACGATGAACAGGTTCATCAAGAAGAGGCGTGTGATCAAGGGGGAGCACAAGATGATCAAGTTATGGAGGAAGAAGCACCACAAGCCCCTCCAACTCAAGTTCGAGCGACGATTCAAAGGAATCATCCCGTCGACCAAATTTTGGGTGATATTAGCAAGGGAGTAACTACTCGTTCTATATTAGTTAATTTTTGTGAGCATTACTCTTTTGTCTCTTCTATTGAGCCTTTCAGGGTAGAAGAGGCCTTGCTAGATCCGGACTGGGTGTTGGCCATGCAGGAAGAGCTCAATAACTTCAAGAGAAATGAAGTTTGGACACTGGTGCCTCGTCCCAAGCAAAACGTTGTGGGAACCAAGTGGGTGTTCCGCAACAAACAAGACGAGCACGGAGTGGTGACAAGGAACAAGGCTTGACTTGTGGCAAAAGGTTATGCCCAAGTCGCAGGTTTGGACTTTGAGGAGACTTTTGCTCCTGTGGCTAGGCTAGAGTCCATTCGTATTTTGCTAGCATATGCCGCTCACCATTCTTTCAGGTTGTTCCAAATGGATGTGAAGAGCGCTTTCCTCAATGGGCCAATCAAGGAGGAGGTGTACGTGGAGCAACCCCCTGGCTTTGAGGATGAACGGTACCCCGACCACGTGTGTAAGCTCTCTAAGGCGCTCTATGGACTTAAGCAAGCCCCAAGAGCATGGTATGAATGCCTTAGAGATTTTTTAATTACTAATGCTTTCAAGGTTGGGAAAGCCGATCCAACTCTTTTCACTAAGACATGTGATGGTGACTTATTTGTGTGCCAAATTTATGTCGATGACATAATATTTGGTTCTACTAATCAAAAGTCTTGTGAAGAGTTTAGCAGGGTGATGACACAGAAATTCGAGATGTCGATGATGGGCGAGTTGAACTACTTCCTTGGGTTCCAAGTGAAGCAACTCAAGGATGGCACCTTCATCTCTCAAACGAAGTATACGCAAGACTTGCTCAAGCGGTTTGGGATGAAGGATGCCAAGCCCGCAAACACTCCAATGGGAACCGACGGACATGTCGACCTCAACAAAGGAGGTAAGTTCGTTGATCAAAAGGCATACCGGTCTATGATAGAGTCTTTACTTTATTTATGTGCTAGTAGACCGGATATTATGCTTAGTGTATGCATGTGTGCTAGATTTCAATCCGATCCAAGGGAGTGTCACTTAGTGGCCGTGAAGCGAATTCTTAGATATTTAGTCGCTACGCCTTGCTTCGGGATCTGGTATCCAAAGGGGTCTACCTTTGACTTGATTGGATATTCAGACTCCGACTATGCTGGATGTAAGGTTGATAGGAAGAGCACATCGGGGATGTGCCAATTCTTAGGAAGGTCCCTGGTGTCGTGGAGTTCTAAGAAACAAACTTCCGTTTCCCTATCCACCACTGAGGCCGAGTATGTTGCCGTAGGACAGTGTTGCGCGCAACTACTTTGGATGAGGCAAACCCTCAGGGACTTTGGCTACAATCTGAGCAAAGTCCCACTCCTATGTGATAATGAGAGTGCTATCTGCATGGCGGATAATCCTGTTGAACACAGCCGCACAAAGCACATTGACATCTGACATCACTTTTTGAGAGACCACCAGCAAAAGGGAGATATCGAAGTGTTTTATGTTAACACCGAGAACCAGCTAGCCGATATCTTTACCAAGCCTTTAGATGAAAAGACCTTTTGCAGGCTGCGTAGTGAGCTAAATGTCCTAGATTCGCGGAACTTGGATTGATTTGTAGCATACATGTGTTTATGCCTTTGATCATGTTCCTTATGCATTTTGTTGTTTATTAATGGTGCTCAAGTTGTACAAACACTCCCCCGACCTCAAAAGTCCATGTGTGAGTGATGCACATATTTAGGGGAAGATGTGCTACAACTTGACCCTTTGAGACTAACCATGTGCTTGAGTTCTCTTAATTTAGTCTCAAAGGAGGTTTGAAAGGGAAAAGGTGGACTTGGACCATACAAGACTTCCACTGCACTCCGATAAGAGGGTAACTTATTCCAAGTTCATCTTCATGCTCTTATTGCCTTTTTACTCTTAGTTGAAGATTTTGGTGAGGCAATGGGGTTTAAGGGCCCAAATTGATCCCGTTTTGGTGCTTGATGCCAAAAGGGGAGAAAATAAGGCCAAAGCAAGAAATGGATCAGCTACCACTTGAGAATTTTGAAAAATAGTAGAGTTAGAGCTTTTGTTTTGTCAAAATACTCTTATTGTCTCTTTTTGTCAAAATTGGTCTCTTGTGGGGAGAATGTTTGATTATGGGAAAAGGGGGAGTTTTTGAAACTTTGATCAATTTTTCTTGGAATACCTTTCTCTATGCCTCAACAAGTGCATTTGACTTAGAGATAGGAAATTGAGTTTGATTTGCAAAAACAAACCAAGTGGTGGCAAAGAATGATCCAAATATGCCAAATTTGAATCAAAACAAATTTGTGTTCTCATTTGCATTGATGTTGCGCTTCTTTTAGTTGCTTTCTATTGTGTTGGCATAAATCACCAAAAAGGGGGAGATTGAAAGGGAAATGTGCCTTTGGGCCATTTCTAAGTATTTTGGTGATTAAGTGTCCAACGCAAGTGCTTAAGTGTTAAATTATGCCAAGGAATCAAGAAGTGCAAATCAAGATTAAAGGTATGTTTCTAGACTTAGTACATTATTTTGAAGACTAATGTATTGTGTCTAAGTGCTAGAAACAGGAGAAACAATTATGAAGAAGTTGGCTGTGTATAGCCAAAAGACTGCTCGGTCTGGGTGCACCGGACTGTCCGGTGGTGCACCGGACAGTGTCTGGTGCGCCAGGCTGGCTCTGGTGAATAGGCCGCTCTCGGGAAATCGGCGGCGGCGTACGGCTAAAATTCACCGGACTGTCCGGTGTGCACCGGACTGTCCGGTGAGCCAACGGTCGGGCGCGCCAACGGTCGGCCGCGCAATCCGCGCGTGACGCTTGGCCAAGCCAACAGTTGGATGGGGGCACCGGACTGTCCGGTGCGCCAACGGCTCCATGACTTCAACGGTCGGCTGCGCCAGAATAGGAAGGAAATCCGCACCGGACAGTGTCCGGTGGTGCACCAGACTGTCCGGTGCGCCAGGCGACAGAAGGCAAGAATTGCCTTCCTGGAATGCTCTCAATGGCTCCTAGCTGCCTTGGGGCTATAAAAGGGACCCCTAGGCGCATGGAGGATGACACCAAGCATTCTCTAAGTATTCCTAAGCACCAAGACTCCAATTCCGCGCATTTGATTCTTTGTGATAGCAACTAGAGCTCCATTTGAGTAGAGAACTCTTCGGGTTGTGTTGTGAGCTCGAGTTGTGACTTGTGTGCGTGTTGTGCTCTGATTTTGTGTCTTGAGTGCGTTGCTCATCCCATCCTTACTTCCATGCTTCTTTGTGAACATCAAATTGTAAGGGCGAGAGGCTCCAAGTTGTGGAGATTCCTCGCAAGCGGGATATAGTAAACAAAGCAAAACACCGTGGTATTCAAGTGGGTCTTTGGACCGCTTGAGAGGGGTTGAGTGCAACCCTCGTCCGTTGGGACACCACAACGTGGAGTAGGCAAGTGTTGAACTTGGCCGAACCACAGGATAAACCACTGTGCCTATCTGTGTTGATCTTCTTGTGGTTATTGTGTTTTGCAAGAACTCCTCTCTAGCCACTTGGCTTTACTGGGCTAACTCCTAATCAAGCTTTGTGGATTAAGTTTCAAGTTTTTACAGGATCCCCTATTCACCCCACCTCTAGGTGCTCTCAAGGACCCGCCCAGTCACCGACGAAAAAGTAAAGGCACAACTACAAAGCAACGATGGAACGAAGGCGGTACCCCTTGATCCGGCCGCACCCAAGCAAACAGTCATAATAAGCGAAGACCTGACCTCGCGAGACGAGGAGAAACTCATCTCCTGACTCTCCCGAAACAAGGACGTCTTCGCTTGGTCCGCCCTCGACCTGGTCAGAGTCAGCCACACCATCATTGAGCACGGTCTGGGCATCGACCCTTCGGTGCGCCCAAAAAAGCAACGACTGCGCAAAATGTCTAACGAAAAGACCGAAGCCACCAAAGCCGAGGTGCACCGCCTGTTGGAAGCCAACTTCATCGAACCAATCGCTTATCCTACATGGCTCACCAACGTGGTCATGGTACAAAAGAAAAGCGGCAAGTGGCGCATGTGCATCGACTTCACCAGCCTCAACAAGGCATGTCCCAAGGACAATTCCCTGCTGCCACGGATCGACAAAATAGTCGATAGCACAGCCGGATGCGAAGTCATGTCCCTCCTCGACTGCTTCTCTGGCTACCACCAGATATACATGAAAGAGGAAGACAAGGCCAGCACCAGCTTCATCACACCCTTCGGCACGTACTGCTTCATCAGGATGCTAGAGGGACTCAAGAACGCCGGGTCAACTTTCTCTTGCCTCACCAAGAGGGTGCTCGAAAGCCAAGTGGGCCGCAACATCTTCACATACATGGACGACATCGTTGTTGCGAGCAAAAACAAAGAAGATCACCTGGCCGACCTCGCAGAGACGTTCGCTAATATGCGGGACGCAAGACTTCGTCTCAACCCCGAGAAGTGCGTCTTCGGAGTTCGCCAGGGAAAAATACTTGGCTACCTGGTGTCGCACCGAGGGATCGAGGCCAACCCAACCAAGATCCAAGCGATCATCAACATGACACCCCCGCAGTCAGCCAGGGATGTTCAACGACTGACAGGCAGACTGGTCGCCTTGAACAGATTCATTTTCAAATCCGCAGAGCGAAGTCTACCCTTTCTCAAGACACTGCGCGACGCAAAAGACTTTGCGTGGGGACCAGAGCAGGCGGCAGCCTTCGAGTCACTCAAGCAACACCTGTCAGACTTAGCAACTCTTGCCAGCCTCGACCCCTCGCTACCTCTGCTACTCTACATTGCAGCCTCGCCATGTGCAGTCAGCGCAGCGCTAGTCCAGGAGCAAGACAGTGAGGGCATGACCCGACAATGCCAGTCTACTACGTCTCTGAAGTCTTCACGACCTCTAAGTGCAACATGACTGAACTAGAGAAAATTTCATACGCAGTTGTCATGGCATCGCGCAAGTTGCGCCACTACTTAGAAGCGTTCAAGGTGCGGGTCACTTCGGACAGGGGTCTGGGGGAACTGTTTAGAAACCCGAAGGCGTCCGTCCGAATCGCCAAATGGGCAGCCGAACTCTCTGGGTACCACATCACCTTTGAACCCAGGACAGCGATTAAGTCGCAGGTCCTGGCAGAATTCATCATTGACTGAACAGGGCCAACATGGCAACAAGAAGAGTCTCTAGAGAAAGTGTGGACCATCCGCTGCAACGGCGCGTGGTGCCATGCGGGGGCAGGCGCAGCGACAATTATCACGACACCCACAGGCGTCAAGTACAGACACGTGACACGCCTTAGCTTCGCCTTGGAGTCTAACAGATGCACCAACAATATAGCAGAATATGAAGCCGTCATCCTGGGCCTTCGCAAACTGCGAGCACTCGGTGTCACCACATGCATAGTTAGGACAGATTCCAAAGTAGTTGCCGGCCATGTCAAAAAAGAATACTCAGCAAAAGACCCCGTGCTCATGCAATATCTCACAACTGTCTGCAATCTCGAGAAAAAAATTCAAGGGCTTCACCCTACAGCATGTGGACCACGCCAAGAACGAAGAGGCCGACGCGTTGGCCAAGGCATCGGCCAAAGGCGAGGCCTTGCCCTCCGACGTGTTCTACCACATCATTGGCACACCAGCTGTCCGCAACCCAGAAGGCTTACAAATAACTAGTGACGCCGAAGGCCATCGCATTGTCAACCTCATCATGGCTGAAGATTAGCGAGCCCCAATAACTTTGTATCTGCAAGGCCATTACCACCCAAGTGATATCAATGAGGCCAAACGCCTCAAGCACCGAAGCTAGGACTTCGCACTAGTCGGGGGCCAGCTGTACAAGAAGGGGATCAGTCAGCCCATGCTAAAGTGCATGACCGAAACCAAAGGCATTCAAATCCTTCGCGAAGTCCACAGCGGAACTTGCGGCTCCCACTCAGGACCCAGGGCCCTCGCTGCCAAGGTGATCCGTCAAGGATTTTACTGGCCCGCAATAATCTGTACTGTGAATCGAGTCGCGAGGTCTTGCGAAGCATGCCAAAAGTTTTCCCCTCGCTCAAGCAACCCTTCGCAATTCACCAAGCTAATCGCCCATACATGGCCACTTCAACGCTAGGGGCTGGATATTGTCGGACCACTGCCTATGGCTCAAGGGAACCTCAAATTCACCTTCGTTGTCGTTGAGTACTTCACCAAGTGGATCGAGTCTAGAGCAGTATCCATAATAACGTCGAAGACCGCCCACAAGTTCTTCTGGCAAAACATTTCCTGCCGCTTTGGAGTCCCGTCCGAACTCATAGTCGACAACGGCAAACAGTTTGACAGCCAAGACTTCAGGGATTTCTGTTTCTCCATCGGCACCAAGCCTGTCTTCGCCTCGGTATACCACCCGCAATCCAACGGCATCGTTGAGCGCGCCAATGGCAAGATTTTCACTGCCATCAAGAAAAGACTTCTCAATGACAAAAAGGGCAAATGGGCCGACCGACTATCTGAAGTGGTCTGGGACCTAAACACGATAGAATGTCAGGCAACCGGATTCACACCATTTTGTCTATTGTATGGATCCGAGGCCATGACGCTGCAAGAGATAAAGCATGGGTCGCCCGAACAAGCACATCAGCAGTTCCCGATGTCGACAAACCAACGTCCAAAGATCTCATCGACGGAGACTGCGTCCTCGCCCTATAGGCCCTCAACAAATATCAAGCTCAAACCAAGGCCTGGCGCGACAACGCGGTTGTCCCAAGAGAGTTCAACAAAGAAGACCTCGTACTCGTCCGGACCACCCGGATAGAATCACGGGGCAAGCTGGAGCCGAAATGGGAGGGTCCATTCATCGTCAAGTCGAAGGCATCCCCCAGCGCGTACAGGCTAGTAACGCCTTCCGGCGAAGACTTAGAGCACCCCTGAAACATTGACAACCTTCGAAAATTTTGTTTAACCCTCAGGGCCCACGCGCCCTTGTAATTCAGCAAACAATGTTATTCCAGCCCACACTCTTTTCCTCCCGGGGGGGTGAGGTTTTTAACGAGGCGGAGCCATGTAATATACCAGCAAAAGCCCCTGCAAAAACAAAAACTCAGGTGCAACATGTCGAAAAAGACCGCTTTGACGGTCTTCGGCATTCGACCAATTCAAAGTCACTGCGACAGGTAGCGTAGACTACCCTCGCGTGCGACACTCCGCGCAAATGTCGCCTAAGGGTGCAGCCGGAATAGCACAACAAGTGCACGACACGAAGTCTCACTCCGCGCAAAAGTCGCCTAAGGGTGCAGCCGGATAAGCACAACAAGTGTGTCGATCGAAGTCTTTTATTAAAAAGACACTCCATGCAAAAGTCGCCTAAGGGTGCAGCCGGATAAGCACAACAAGTGTGTCAATTGAAGTCTTTTACTAAAAAGACACTCCGTGCAAAAGCCGCCCAACGGAGCCGGATAAGCATAAGTGCGTCAATCGACACTCCGCGCAAAAGTCGCCTAAGGGTGCAGCTGGATTAGCACAAGTGCGCGAAAACGGCCAACAGGCCACATTACAATACAAGTTGCAGTTACATACACTCAGCGAGGGCACCACATACTACATCGGCTCAACCTTCGGGATGATGCCCACCTCCCTATAATGGTACAACATTATTTTCAATCCCTCACCCTCAAAAAGATTCCGCAGATCCCCCTCACCAATGCTCGTCCCAATCGGCGAAGATAATAGCTCTTGTTTACCAAACCGATCTACTCGAAGATGGTCCTGCTCCATCCCCATCCGACGACACCTACCACTTCGCGAAACCTTGCCCATGCTATGCTTCGACACCACCCTTCGTCGTCGGCACTTGGTCCTCGCACTAGGAAGATCAGCCACCTCGCCAACCTCCACCCGCGGCGAGGACTCCATCGCGGCCACATCTAACGCAGCAAAATAATCCAAGTCTTCATCCGAAGATTCTTCGGTGCATGAAAACGGACTCTAGGACTCACCATCAGACGAAAAAGACCCAGATCCAAAACCAGATAAATTGTCATTGGCAGACACTACGGTTGCAGCCGCCACAAAATTAGTATTGTCAACAGCGGTTGCTTGCGCAGGCCCATACGTCGGAACCTGCACAGCAACCGAGTCTTAGTATCACAAAAACAAAATCTTACACCCGATAGCCCTAGCCCCTACCCCGCCACCTGCAAAGGGCCGGCCGACGCCACAGGGTCTTCGGCAGTTGGTTCGCCCGCCACCACCGAAGTGTCCCCACCAGTCGGCGCAGCGGCCGGCACAGGGTCCTCGCCAGCATAGGTCGATGCGGGGTCACCAAGGGGCCTTCGCCAACATCGGACGACGGCACCAGCTCCCCCCCAGTCCCCTCCTTCTCACCCGACGCCTCGGGCAGTGTGCTATCCAGGTCCCCGAGGTCTTCGACCTCCTCATCATGCGCCATCTATAGAAATAGCATACTCATTCAACAAAAACCACACATAAATACACATATACCCATATATACAATCACAAAACAACCCCATACCTGCTCCATCGCCCGGTCGGACCTCTCCCGGATAGTCTCACAGCCGTGAGGGTCCCACATCCTATCATAAAGTGCCCCGATCGACCGCTTCAGCACCGGGTCCTCAACCTGGAAGATTCCACGCTCGAAGTCTTCGTCCGATCGGTCAAAGACTTCGAAGTGCTCGCATCCCTCGCGGGACAATGCATTCACGGCCCCTTCGTAGGTGATGAGTGAGGCGAAGTACATGAGGCCTGTCACAATCGTTGGGAGCACCTCCAACTCCTCCTGCAGCCATCCAAGGAAGTGGAGGCCCACCTCTTTACGGGACGTATCAAAGGGAGCGGTCCGCGCACCAAGCTCCTGGTACGCGTCCACGAGCTGTGCATGCGTCCGGTCGACCTCTGCGCGAGTAGAGGCCTCCGCTTTGTCCAGGCGGTCGCGCAGGCTACTGTGGCTCGTTTCCGCCTCCTCGGCGCATTGGCGAGCGAGACTAGCTTCCGCACGCGCAAGTTTGGCCTCGGATTGTGCAGCCTGCGCCTCAGTGCATGCCCTGTTTGCATCTTTCCTCTCCGCCGCCAACTGACGGCTAAGGTCCTCCTTCTCGACCTCCGCAGCCGCCAACTTCTCCATTAGCCTGCGGCTCTTGTTTTCCGCAAGTGACTTGTCCCACACAACTTCCGTATGCTGTGCCCGAAGGCGCTCAATCCTGCCCTCGAGTCGTTGCCTCTCGGCAGCGAACTCCGAGGTCAGAGCGCCTGACGCAAAATGATCGGCGAAGGCAACCGACTGCCATGAAAAGTCCATCAAATTCGCAACCACATAAACACAACACACTGACGAAGTCCAAGACGACTTACATGCTTCAGCTGCTGCGCAACAGAACCCGCCACATCTTTAACGGCGGCGGCCGAAGTAATCTCGCCGCTAGCGCAAAACTTGGACCATGGGTCCTGCGAAGCACCCTTCGCCTTGGCCACCGGCGCGGCCGCCACCGGAGCCGAGACAACAGCCAGTTGCCCAGCATCCGACCCTGCATCACAATCTTGTCCAAGACCCAATCCCCATGAAAAAACAATAAACAAAAACTCACCAACAAGTCCCCGGTGAAAGGGAAATAGGGTCAAACCTTTTCCTAAATGATTTTGGTGGTTGAATTGCCCAACACAAATAATTGGACTAACTAGTTTGCTCCAGATTATAAGTTCTACAGGTGCTAAAGGTTCAACACAAACCAATAAAAAGATCTAAATTAGGGTTCAAAAGAAAGGAGCAAAAGAAACCAAAGAGAACCATGGTCTGGCACACCGGACTGTCCGGTGTGCCACCGGACAGTGTCCGGTGCACCAGGGTGGATCAACTCGAACTCCTCACCTTCGGGTTTCTGGAAAAGCCACTCCGCTATAATTCACTGGACTGTCCGGTGTGCCACCGGACTGTCCGGTGTGCCAGCGGAGCAACGGCTATAGCGCAACGGTCAACTCCAACGGAAACCTGAAAAGCGCTACAGTGCACGGATAGTTCGCGCAAAAGTCAGAGCAACGCCAGAAGGCGCACCGGACAGTGAACAGTGACTGTCCGGTGCACCACCAGACTGTCCGGTGGCCCAGGCTGTCCGAGCTCCAACTGTCGAACCCTAACTATTGGGTGACGTGGCAGGCGCACCGGACTATCCGGTGCGCCCATCGACAGCAGCCCAACCCCAACGGTTGGTTTGGTGGTTGGGGCTATAAATACCGCCAACCACCACCACTTCAATGCATCCAAGTTTTCAGTCATTGCATTCAATACAAGAGCTCTATACTTCACTCCAAGACACAAACAAGAGATCAAATCCTCTCCCAAGTCCAAGATCACTCCAAACAATTAGTGACTAGTGAGAGAGAGATATTTGTGTTCATTTGAGTTCTTGTTGAGAGCACCTAGAGGGGGAGTGAATAGGTGATCCTATAAAATTCAACACTAAATAGCCACAAAACTTAGTTATAGAAATGTTAGTGCGACTAAGTAGTTGAGAAGCGAGTTCTTGTGGACAAAACAATCACAGAGAAAGCAATCACAACAGATACACGATTTTATCTCGTGGTTCGACCAAGTAACACTTGCCTACTTCCATGTTGTGGCGTCCCAATGGACGAGGGTTGCACTCAACCCCTTTCAAGTGATCCAATGATCAACTTGAATACCACGACTTTCTTCCTTATAGTTTTCTTCCCGTTTGCGAGGAATCTCCACAAGTTGGAGCCTCTCGCCCTTACAATATTGATCACAAAGAATGCACAAGAGTAAGGTTGGGGAGCAACACACACAAATCCGCAGCACACACACGCACACAAGCCAAGACTTGAGCTCGAAATGAAGCACAAAGAGTTCACAACTAGAATGGAGCTCAAATCACTAATACAATCGATCAAGTGCGCGGAGACGGAGTGTGGGAGACTTAGAATGCTTAGTGAATGCTTGGGTAGCTCCTCTATGCGCCTAGGGGTCCCTTTTATAGCCCCAAGGCAGCTAGGAGCCATTGAAGGCCAACAAGGAAGGCTATCCTTGCCTTCTGTCGAGTGGCGCACCGGACAGTCCGGTGCACGATTCCCTTCCAAATCGGGCACTGTCGATTGTTGCAGCTTCGGGCCCGTTGGTGCACCGGACACTGTCCGGTGCCCCCTGCCAACCATTGGAGTTGCCACACGTCGCCCGCGGATTGCGCGACCGACCGTTGGCTCTAGCGACCGTTGGCTCACCGGACAGTCCCGTGAATTATAGTTGTATGCCACTGATCTTTTCTCGAGAGCGGCCTTTTCACCGGAGACCAGCCTGGCGCACCGGACACTGTCTGGTGCACCACCGGACAGTCCGGTGTGCCAGACTGAGCTGAGTTTTGGCTGCACCGAGCCAAGTCTTTTTTCAATTCTTTTCTCCCTGTTTCTAGCACTTAGACACAATATGTTAGTACTCAAAACAATGTACTAAGTCTAGAAACGTACCTTGTTACATGATTTGCACTTCTTGCTTGTTTGGCACATAACAACTCACTCACTATGTGTTGGACACTTAATCACCAAAACATTATAGAAATGGCCCAAGGGCACATTTCCCTTTCACTTGTCGCTTGGATCGCTTTTCTTGTTCCCCATTCTTGTTCTCAACACCTTGTAATCAAAGCAAGAGACACCAAGTTGTGGTGGTCCTTGTGGGGTCTAAGTGACCCAATTGATTGAGGAGAAAAGCTCACTCGGTTTAGGTGACCGTTTGAGAGAGGGAAAGGGTTGAAAGAGACCTGGTCTTTGTGACCACCTCAATGGGGAGTAGGTTTGCAAGAACTAAACCTCGGTAAAACAAATCACCGTGTCATCCGCTCTATTTCTTTGGTTGATTTGTTTTCGCCCTCTCTTTCAGACTTGGTTTTTATTTCTAACACTAACCCAGCTTGTGGTTGTGCTTAAAGTTTATAAATTTCAGATTTACCTATTCACCCCCCTCTAGGCGACTTTCAATTGGTATCAGAGCCTGGTACTTCATTTGAGTCTAACCACTCGAAGTGATGTCGGAAGCATCCGCCAAGAGGGAGATTGGGACCGGCGACGATAAGTCCGCAAGCTCGGGGAGAACCCACTCAAGGGAGTCCGGCCACAAGCATAAGGAGGAATCCTCTTCCTCCATCAAGACACAACGGAAAGGTGACAAGAAGAAGAAGATGAAGAAAGTGGTCTACTACGAGACCGACTTTTCGTCACCTTCCACTTCCGGCTTCGAATCGGCATCCGCCACTTCTAAGCGTCATGAGCGCAAGAAGTATAGTAAGATGCCCCTCCGCTATCCTCGCATTTCCAAACGCACTCCATTACTTTCCGTCCCATTAGGCAAACCACCGGTTTTTTACGGTGAAGATTATTCTATGTGGAGTGATAAAATGAGACATCACCTAACCTCACTCCACAAAAAACATATGGGATATTGTTGAGCATGGAGCGCAGGTACCGAAGGAAGGGGACAAGGATTACGATTCGGAGGAGGTCGACCAAATCTGGCACTTCAACTCCCAAGTCACTACTATACTCCTCGCCTCTCTAAGTCGAGAGGAGTATAATAAGTTGCAAGGATTGAAGAGTGCCAAAGAGATTTGGGACGTGCTCAAGACCACGCACGAAGGAGATGAGGTGACCAAGATCACTGTATGGGCGAAGGCGAAGACGCCACCCTTCGCTCGATGCCTTCGCCGATCTCACCAAACCAACGGAGGCCAAACGTCCACCCTTCGTCCAATACGCTGCAAGACGAAGGCCTACGATGAGGTCGCTCCGTCTCGCGGCCTTGTCCAACGCGAAGGCCCACGTAGAATTCGACCCATTGTAATAGGCCCCGCGTGGCTGACGCATTACGGGCCCGGTTTGTGAAGGCTTTTCCGTAATGACAGTTTGTAACCCTGCTTTATGGGAATATTCCGGGAATGACCTAGGCGCCTGAGGGCACATGCATCCTTAATCCATGACGCTGGACACTCAGGCACCTATAAATACCCCCACACAGTGCCCTTGAGAGGCTAGATTAACAGAGCAATTGCCTTCTTGAGCTAAAACCTTGTCTGCATTACTTTCGCTCCCTCGTTGGATCATCTTGCTCGGGAGAGCAAGTTCCAACATTTGGCGCCCACCGTTCGTGCTACGAAAAACCACCTGCGATGGCACCCAAGAGAGCTAGCTCGAAGGCAGCCCTATCCGTTGACGAAGCTGTGAAGGTAGCGTTGCTGGCTGAGAAAAAGGGCAAGGCCCTTGTCGACACCACCCACCAAGAAGCCTGCGAAGACGACGCACTCAGCAAGAGGCAGCGCAATGAACAACTCACACCCGAAGGCAGCCTCCGCACCTGCAGCTTCGGAGGACAACCGCAACCTCCCCCAGGCTTCGCTCCACCGGAGGGCGCGGACGCCACCAAGGACGGCAAAGTCATCGGTGTTTCAGCAGAGGAACAACTACAGCTGCGTGCCTTGCGCATCAAGAACCGCAACCTCCAGAAGCAAAAAGAAATCCTCGAGGCCAAGCGCCAACGTGTGTCTGCGCAAGCCAAGGTGCGCCAGATGAAACGCGACGAAGAGCAAAAGGCTCAGGAGCTTGAGCAAGAGATCGCGCTCATGCAGCGCGAAGGCCAACTCGGTCTGCAACATGGCCCACCCCTCCAACAGCGCGCGCAAATCGAAGACCTGTTCATCCCTCAGCGCGGACAAGCCATCTCGCACACTGCAGCATTCCAAGGTGTCAACTACCTTGACGAGCGGAGTCCCCTGGCGCCACACCTGCAAGTGTCACCATGGCCCACCAACTTCAAGGCAGGGACCTATCCCAAGTACAACGGCAACACTGACCCAGCACAGTACATCATGAGCTATCAAGTCGTTGTTGCATCATCCGGAGGGGATGACGCCACGATGGCCAAGTCATTCATCATCGCCCTCGAAGGCCCGGCCCTCACCTGGTACACCAGGTTGCCCCCGTTGTCCATTGACTCCTGGAGAAGTCTCCGGGACAAATTCCTGCTCAACTTCCAAGGGTACCGCCCAGACACCGACGCCTTGGCTGAACTTTCACTCTGCAAGCAGCTGGAACGAGAAACTCTGCGGGAGTACTACCGCAAGTTTCTAACCCTCAAGTCACAACTGCCCTCGGTTGATGACCAAATCGCCATTCATTACGCCATCAGTGGCCTTCGGGCTGGCGTCCTTTACAGCCACTGCATCAGGGATCCGCCCAGGAACCTCCAGGAGCTGTATCAGCTATTCGAAAAATACGCCAGATCCGAAGAGCTCCACCAGCGCAAAGTCGAGTCTTAGAGGAAACCTAAAGACCCTCCGCAGTCCAGTCGTACGTGGACGAGGCCTTCGCAGGCAGACTCCGGTCGGGACGGCCGCAATCAGCAGCAGGTACACAACACCGCCAACTAGCACCCCGCTGGCGAGGCCCCTCGCCGCCAGGAGTATCCCCCCAGGGCCGCGGCAACGGAACTCGCGGTCGGGCTGAGGACGTGCGCAGCAGCCGCGCAGATTTTACTGCTTGTTCCACGGCGAAGACTGCGTGCACCCTACAAGAGACTGCCCAGAGACGAAGGCCACCAGAGACAGGATGGCACGGGCGCAACCAGCCGACAACCCTAGAGTTGTCGCGCACACATATCAACAACCCCCTCAGCCATACAACCACGACCCCGCTCCGCATCCACCGCACCACGCATACCAACACCACCAGGAGGTACAAATCGTACCTCCCCCACCCCCACCTCTACACCCGCAACAGCAAAACATCCACCACCCCAACCACCCCCAAGCCCCAAAGCAAGAAGACTTCGCCGATCAGCCGTATCGTGGAGTCATTCACATGATCACTGGGGGGTCCAGCGCCGACTTCGACACGAAGCGACAGAAGAGGGACCATTACCGCAGCATCAACCACGTCGCTGTCACCGGTCCAGTCGTGCAGACAAAGTGGTCCCATGTGCCACTGACCTTCGACGCCCGAGACGTCGATCTACGCAGCGCACCCCACATCGACGCCATGGTTATCAACTGCAGCGTGGCAGGCTGGGACCTGCACAAAGTCTTAGTCGACAATGGCAGCCAGGTGGATATCATTTTCCTCCATGCCTTCGACCGCATGGGCATAAGCCACAACCTGCTTAAGCCTTCGGA
This sequence comes from Zea mays, assembly GCF_902167145.1. Taxonomy (NCBI): domain Eukaryota; kingdom Viridiplantae; phylum Streptophyta; class Magnoliopsida; order Poales; family Poaceae; genus Zea; species Zea mays. The sequence continues at coordinate 54,730,193 of NC_050100.1, read as the reverse complement.
CAACCCACTGTATGGCTTCAGCGGCAAGGGTACCTTTCCTGTCGGCAAAATAGAGCTACCCCTCTCCTTCGGTGTAGCACCCAATGCACGAAGTGAGCAAGTCACGTTCAATATCGTCGACATGGTGTACCCGTACAACACCATAATGGGTCGGGGCTCCATCAACAAGTTTGAGGCAGCCATTCATGGACTTTACCTGTGCATGAAGATCCCAGGTCCGCAAGGCGCCATCACAGTCTACGACAACCAGCAGGCCGCGCGTAACATAGAAAGAGACTTCGTTCCCGGACAAAGGAACGTACACTGCCTCACGGCCCAGTGCGAGGTCCCCGAGTCTGCCAGCCCAACCGCCAAAGAACATGACAAAGCACAGCTGCAGAGCAACGACGGGACCAAGAATGTTCCCCTCGACCAGGCAACGCCCAAGCAAACGGTCACCATCAGCGAAGACCTCACTTCGCATGACGAGGAGAGACTCCTTTGCTGCCTATCCAAAAATAAAGACGTCTTCGCCTGGTCCGCCCTCGTCCTGGTCGGAGTCAGTCGCTCCATCATCGAGCACAGCTTGGGAATCGACCCTTCGGTAAGGCCGAAGAAACAGCGGCTGCGCAAGATGTCTGATGAGAAGACAGAAGCCGCCAAGGCCGAGGTACATCGCCTGCTTGAGGCCAAATTTATCGAGCCAATCGCCTACCCTACATGGCTTGCCAACATAGTGATGGTGCAGAAGAAGAGCGGCAAATGGCGGATGTGCATTGATTTCACCAGTCTCAACAAGGCCTGCCCCAAGGACAACTTCCCGCTGCCTCGGATCGACAAAATCGTCGATAGTGTGGCCGGGTGCGAAGTCATGTCACTCCTTGATTGCTTCTCTGGCTACCATCAAATATATATGAAGGAGGAAGACAAGGCCAGCACCAGTTTCATAACACCCTTAGGCACGTATTGCTTCATCAGAATGCCGGAGGGACTTAAGAATGTCGGGTCCACATTCTCTTGACTCACCAAAACGGTGCCCGAGAGCCAAGTCGGCATAAACATATTTACGTATGTGGACGACATCGTCGTCGCCAGCAGAAGCAAGGAAGACCATCTGGCTGACCTCGCCGAAACGTTTGCGAACATGCGGGACGCACGACTTCGCCTAAACCCTGAAAAGTGCATCTTCGGCGTTCGCTAGGGGAAAATATTGGGCTACCTGGTGTCGCATCGCGGAATTGAAGCCAATCCAACCAAAATCCAGGCCATCATCAACATGACGCCCCCGCAGTCAGCCAGAGACGTCCAATGACTGACAGGCAGATTGGCCGCCCTCAACAGATTCATCTCCAAATCCGCAGAGCGAAGCCTCCCTTTCCTCAAAACACTCCGCGGCGCAAAAGACTTCGCATGGGGACCAGAGCAGGCGGCGGCCTTCGCTTCATTAAAGCAATACCTATCAGAGTTGGCGATTCTCACAAGCCCCGACCCCTTGCTACCCCTGTTGCTCTACATCGCAGCTTCGCCGCATGCGGTCAACGCAGCACTGGTTCAAGAGCAGAACAGAGAGGGCACGATCAGGCAGTGTCCAGTTTATTACGTCTCCGAAGTACTCACGACATCAAAATACAATATGACGGAACTGGAAAAAATCGCCTACGCAGTTGTTATGGCTTCGCGCAAATTGCGCCATTATTTTGAAGCGTTCAAGGTCCGGGTCACCTCAGATAGGGGACTCGACGAATTATTTAGAAACCCGGAGGCATCAGTCCGGATTGCCAAATGGGCAGCCGAACTCTCCGGCTACCACATTACATTTGAACCCAGGACAACCATCAAGTCACAAGTCCTGGCAGACTTCGTCGTCGACTGGACTAGGCCAATAACACAGCCGGACCCGTCCGTAGAGAAGGTGTGGACAATCCATTGCGACGGTGCATGGTGCCATGCGGTGGCAGGTGCTGCTGCAGTCATTACTTCACCCACAGGGGTCAAGCACAGATACGCAGCACGCCTCAGCTTTGCTTTGGAGTCTGACAGATGCACCGACAATATAGCAGAATACGAAGCTGTCATCCTCGGCCTTCGCAAGCTAAGGGCACTTGGTGTCACCACCTGCATCATTAGAACAGACTCCAAGGTAGTCGCCGGCCAAGTCGAGAAAGACTATGCAGCGAAGGACCCCGCACTTATGCAGTACCTCGCGGCTATCCACAGCCTCGAAAGACAATTCAAAGGTTTTACCTTACAGCATGTGGACCGCGCCAAGAATGAGGAGGCCGACGCATTGGCCAAGGCAGCCGCCAGAGGCGAGGCCCTGCCCTCCGACGTCTTCTACCATGTCATCGGCACGCCAGCCGTCCGCAGCCCAGAGGGGCTCCAAATAACCAATGACAGCGAGGGCCACCGCATAGTCAACCTCATCATGACCGAAGATTGGCGGGCACCAATAACCCTGTTCCTGCAGGGGTACTATCATCCAACTGATATCAATGAGGCCAAGCGCCTCAAACATCGAAGCCGGGACTTCACACTAATCGAAGGCCAACTTTACAAGAAGGGGGTCAGTCAACCCATGCTTAAATGTGTCACCGAGACCGAAGGCGTCCAAATCCTGCGCGAAGTCCACAGCGGGACTTGCGGCTCTCACGCAGGGCCTAGGGCCCTAGCTGCAAAGGTGATCCGTCAAGGTTTCTACTAGCCCGCCATGATCTGCGCCGCAAATCGGGTCACAAGGTCCTGCGAAGCCTGCCAGAAGTTTTCTCCACGCTCGAGAAGCCCTTTGCAATTCACAAAGCTGACCGCCCACACGTGGCCTCTTCAGCGTTGGGGCCTGGACATTGTCGGGCCCCTATCCACGGCCTAGGGAACCTCAAGTTCACCTTCGTCGCCGTCGAGTATTTTACCAAATGGATCGAGGCGAGGGCTATATCCACGATAACATCGAAGACTGCCCAGAAGTTCTTCTGGCAAAACATTGTTTGCCGCTTCGGAGTCCCGTCCGAGCTCACAGTTGACAATGGCAAGCAATTTGACAGCCAAGATTTCAAGGATTTTTGCTTCTCCATTGGCACCAAGCTTGCCTTCGCCTCAGTGTACCACCCGCAATCCAACGGAGTCGTGGAACGCGCCAATGGTAAAATTTTCACAGCCGACAAGAAAATGCTCCTCGATGACAAGAAAGGCAAGTGGGCCGACCTGTTACCTAAAGCGGTCTGGGCGCTGAACACGACTGAGTGCAGGGCGACTGGGTTCACCCCTTTCCGCCTTTTATATGGATCGGAGGCCATGACCCCGCAAGAAATAAAACATGGGTCACCACGGACAGTCACGTCCACCGTCCCCGATGTAGACGAGCCTACTTCGAAGGACCTCATCGGCGGAGACCGCGTCTTCGCCCTACAGGCTCTAAACAAATACCAAGCTCAAACAAAAGCATGGCGCGACCACACAGTCATCCCAAGGGAATTCAGCGAAGGAGACCTCGTACTCGTCCGGACAGCCCGGACAGAGTCCCGGGGCAAGCTAGAGCCAAAGTGGGAGGGCCCTTTCATCGTCAAGACGAAGGCATCCCCCAGCGCGTACAGGCTCACAACTCCATCCGGCGAAGACCTAGAGCACTCTTGGAACATTGACAATCTCCGCAAATTTTTTGTTTGACTCCTCAGGGCCAGCTTGCCCTTGTAATTCACAAAACAGCTTTATTCCGGCCCGCACTCTTTTCCTCCCGGGGGGTGAGGTTTTTAATGAGGCGGAGCCATGTAATATACACGCCAAAAATCCCCCGCAAAAATTACGTCGAAAAAAGACTGTATCGACGGTCTTCAGCATTCGACCACAACGAAGTCACCACGAGGGGCAGCGCTGGCTACCCTCGCGTGCGACACTCCGCGCAAAAGTCGCCTTAGGGTGCAGCCGGACAAGCACAATGAGTGCGCAAAACCAAGGTCTTCCTCATAAATCCGAGCAAAAGTCGCCTAAGGGTGCAGCCGGATTAGCACAAGTGCGCAAAATCGAAGTCTACCCCAAAAGACTATCCGTGCAAAAGTCGCCTAAGGGTGTAGCCAGATTAGCACAAGTGCGCAAAATCGAAGTCTACCCCAAAAGACTATCCGTGCAAAAGTCGCCTAAGGGTGCAGCCGGATTAGCACAAAAAGTGCGCAACAAGGATTAGCACAACAAGGGTGCTCAAAATCGAAGTCCCCCTCAAAAGCAGGTGCAGCCGGACCGACATAATAAACACGCTAGATCAAGTGCACAAGTCCCCCACGGGCACCGCCAGATCAGCAAACGCACACAGCCTCATCATACAAATCATCATACCAATTAAAGTTACACACATACAGCGAGGGCATCACACCTTACATTGGTTCAACCTTCAGGATGATACCCATCTCCCTATAGTTAAACATCATTATCCTCAGCTCCTCACCCTCAAAGAGACTTCGCAACTCCCCCTCACCTACACTCGCCCCAACTGGCAAGGACAACAATTCCCGCTTGCCAGCCCTATCCACACGAAGACACCCACCCTCCACCTCACTCACTCTACGCTTCGCCACCGCCCTTCGCCGCCTGCGCCCAGCACTCGGACCAGGAAAAACTTCAGCATCCATCACACGCGGAGAAGCCTCCACCACAGCTACATCCAAGGCCGCAAAATAATCCAAGTCCTCATCCGAAGACTCTTCAGTCCACACAACCGAACCCCCAGAATCATCAGACTCAAAAAACTTAGACACGAAATCATCCAATTCATTTTCAGCAACCACGGTCGAAGTCGCCACAAAATTAGCAGTATCAGTAGCGGTTGCGTGCGCAGGCCCAAAATCTTGAACCTGCACAGCAACCAAGGTTCAGTAACACAGACAAAATTTACTAACTCCCCCACACCTACTAAGCCACCTGCGAAGGCCCGACCGTCGCCATAGGATCCTCCGCTGCCAGCTCCGCCACCGCCTTCGGGGGGTCCTCCACCATCGACGCAGGGGCTGGCAAGGAGCCTTCACCGGACACAGTGGACACAGGCCCAGCGGAGGCGCCCTCAACGGCTTCCGAGCGCAGGGCCGGGTCGACCTCAGCCTCGGGCAGCACCGGGTTGACCTCGGCCTCGGCCCACACGTCGTTCAGATCCCCAAGGTCTTTGACATCCTCGGCACGCGCCATCTGCAGCAACAGCACACTCACTCAGCAAACCCACACGTACCCACAATCAACCACACGAAACAAAAAACAAGCCTTACCTGCTCTCTCGCCCGATCAGACCGCTCCCTAACCGCCTCTCGGCCATGAGGACCCCACATACGATCGAAGAGTGCCCCTGCGGAATCCTTTACCATAGGGTCTTTGACCTTAAAAATTTCAAGCTCAAAGTTTTCATGGGACCGGTCGAAGACCTCATAGTGTTTGCACCCCTCGCGGGACAGCGCATTCATGGCCCCTTCGCAGGTGACGAGGGAGGCAAAGGACATGAAACCCTCCATGATGGTAGGGAGTACCAGCAGTTCCTCTTGCAACCACTCGAGGAAGCGAAGGCCCGCCTCTCGGTCGGGCACCTCAAAGTCAGCCGTCCACGCACCCAGCTCGCGGTACGAGTCCACGAGCTGTGCGCGCGTCCGCTCAACCTCCGAGCGCGTAGAGGCCTCGGCCTTGTCCACGCGACCGCGCAGAGCGTTGAACCTCACCTCCCATTCCTCGGCGCGTTGGCTGGTGAGGCTTCCCTCCGCCCGCGCCAATTTGGCCTCCGCCTACGCAGCCTCCGCCTCGGTGATGGCCTGGTTGGCCTCCCTCCTTTCCTCCGCTAGCTGGCGCCGGAGGTCTGTCTTCTCGGCCTCCAGGGCGGCCACCTTCTCCGCCAGCCTGCGGTTTTTGCTCTCCGCAACCGACTTCTCCCGGACGGCGTCCGCGTGCTACGCCTGAAGTCTCTCGACTTCGGCAGACACATCTGCAGTAAGGGCACCCGATGCCACGCGTTCGGCGAAGTCGGCCGCCTAACAGAAACACATAAGACCACAATCCCCATGGAAACAGCAAACACCGAAGTCCAGCTCAACTTACTTGACTTAGCTGCTGCAATAGCTGCTGCGACGCCTCCCTCAGCCGGCAGGACATGGTGCCCGCCTCGTCCTTGACGGCGGCGGTCGACGAAATCTCGTCGCTCGCACAGAAAGCGTCACCCTTCACCCCAACCACTGCGGTTGACGCCGTGGTTGCCACCGCAGGCGGGACAACAACCATCTGCCCCTCGCCCGACCCTGCAACGCACCACCGGTCAAAAAAAACTACTTACCAACGAAACAGTCGTCCACACTAATATTCGTGTCGAAGTCGGCAACGCGTCTCCCCGGCGAAGGCAGCTCCCGGACCTTCGTAGCTCCGCCCGAGGTAGACTTGGTTCCGCCGGCGACGACTGTCTTCGTGCTCTCCGGCACCTTGCTGGATCCGAGCGCGGCCGGTTTCGCAGCCAGCGTCGGCTGGCTACCGCCGGGGGCGGCGGCCTTCGCACTCCCCCGCGCTCTCTTTGCTTCACGTTTAGGATCGAGGATCCTGACGACCGCCCGGCGCTTCTGCGCAGCATCCTGGCGATCCTTGTTCATCACTGCCGACACAACAGCAGCAATGTTCCGTCCGTAAGGGAAAATCCTCAAGCCACGAGCTATACGAGACGTAGACATGTCTTCGCCCTCTGCCCATGGGATCGGAAGATTCTTTGGCCACCGACCCCCGGTAACCTCCAGCATTCGCGCCGAAGACTCCCGGAGCTCGGGCGAAGACATCCTTCCCCCGGGGGCCGCACATGTCCCCATCAACTCCACAGCAAAATTATCAGACACCCTCTTTCCCCCCACTATAGTACCTAATTTTCTCTTCTTAGGGGCCGGGGCAGTCTCCTGCGAAGGCCCTTCCTCGGTACCGCCCATCGGTTTCTTCCCGCAGCGGTCGGCGACGTCTTCCCCGGGATAACAACCGTACGGTAAACGATTCAATTCGAAGACCCGATTCAGCCTGTCATTGGACCCACGGATATCCCAGCTCCACAGACCCTCTGTCTTCGGCACGTAGCGACCCACGATCCTTGCCGCACCGTCTTCCACCTCACGCACGAATGCGGCAGGATCTCGGCCATGCAAATCTAGCGCGAAGGCAGGACTTCGCACCAGCATCCCGCCACGGGAGGGCATCTGGCGAGGGCATACTTCGCCCAGCGCCCAGCCATGCGCCAAAGGCCATGCCCATACCCGACAAACTCCTCAACAAGGTCGCGTCCGCTACTCATGCGGACAGCGCACCGAAGGGCCCTTTCGTTTTCATCATCCTCCGCTACCTCGAACTACGGGTACGCTACGTAATAATGTGAGCACATGACAGCCACGGGGAGCCCTGGATGGTCTCCGACTGTGCCTTCGGAAACGTAAAACCAAAATTCCCACCAGTTGCCCCATTTATTGCAGGCGCAGGGCACCAACTCCACGACTTCCATCGAAGTCTTGCCGGTCTTTGGCGTAAACGTGCAAGATCCAAATTGTGCAATCTTGTGTCCAATTTTCCTTTTCTGCCAATGCAGACAATAATGCTTCGCGAAGACTTCCACAGAGGGCTGCCCGCCGTACGAAGTCGTCGCCCAGACATACTTTGCCAGGGCCACCACAGCATTCGATGTCAGCTGGTGGACCTAGACCTCGAATCTACGCAGGACCTCCGCCACGAATCGATGCGCAGGCAGACGAAGGCCAGCGGCGAAAAATGCCTCGAAGACGACCAACTCGCCTTCTGGCTCGGGGACCTCCTCCGCCCCCGGGACACGCGCCACTCCGCCGTCGAAATATCCAAGCTGTTGCATGTCGTGCACGTGGATCAAGGACATCCGCGACACGCCGAATTCCACTGTGTCACCAGGATGCAACTCCTCCGCCACCACATTGCTCAGCGTGTCCTCGGACAATGCGCTGACCGGCGGTGTATCGGCAGCAGAAGAGGAAGAGGACGACATGGCTACGTACCGTCGGCGGCGGCGGGCGGTCTGCTTCACACGGGCCAGATCTCCGATGAGCAGGAGCAGGGAGGGCAGGCGAGCGGTTGGTTTCAAAAGGAGGCTATGGTTTTGCTACGCGCAGAAAGAGTACCTAACCCATGCCGCCCCGCCCCCTTTTATACACAGGACGCGACGCTTCGGGAAACCCGCAGTCCAACAGTGCCGCGTCCGTCAACGGTCACATCAAAAACCCCCGCGGAACCACTTCGAGCGAGGGCAGCGTCTCCACCATCTAGCGACGCCTTTGGCACCAGATGACTTAGTCGAACTGGTCCCTCGGAGGGCAAATGTTGGGGCGAAGGCGAAGACGCCACCCTTCGCTCGATGCCTTCACCGATCTCACCAAACCAACGGAGGCCAAACGTCCACCCTTCGTCCAATACGCTGCAAGACGAAGGCCTACGACGAGGTCGCTCCGTCTCGCGGCCTCGTCCAACGCGAAGGCCCATGTAGAATTCGGCCCATTGTAGCAGGCCCCATGCGGCTGACGCATTACGGGCCCGGTTTGTGAAGGCTTTTCTGTAATGACAGTTTGTAACCCTGCTTTATGGGAATATTCCGGGGATGACCTAGGCGCTTGAGGGCACATGCGTCCTTAATCCATGACGCTTGGCACTTAGGCACCTATAAATACCCCCGCACAGTGCCCTTGAGAGGCTAGATTAACAGAGCAATTGCCTTCTTGAGCTAAAACCTTGTCTGCATTACTTTCGCTCCCCCGTTGGATCATCTTGCTCGGGAGAGCAAGTTCCAACAATCACCAAGCGGGAGACGATCGAGGGGGAGCTCGGTCGATTCATGCTCAACCAAGGGGAGGAGCCACAAGCCATGTACAATCGGCTCAAGACCTTGGTGAATCAAGTGCGCAACCTTGGGAGCACAAAATGGGATGACCATGAAATGGTCAAGGTTATTCTAAGATCACTCGTTTTTCTTAACCCTACACAAGTTCAATTAATTCGTGGTGATCTTAAATACAAGCTAATATCTCCCGAGGAAGTTATAGGAAAGTTTGTGAGCTTTGAATTGATGATCAAAGGCTCCAAACAAATCATCGAGTGAGGCGCCACCTCCACACCCGAGGTGCAACCCATCGCATTCAAAGCGACGGAAGAGAGAAGAGTCTATGTCAAGTAGGCTCCCCATCGACGCCTCCAAGCTCGACAATGAGGAGATGGCGCTCATCATCAAGAGCTTCCGTCAAATCCTAAAGCAAATGAGGGGGAAAGATTACAAGCCCCTCTCCAAGAAAGTTTGCTACAAATGTGGTAAGCCCAGTCATTTTATTGCTAAGTGTCCATTGTCTAGTGATAGTGATAGGGACGATGACAAGAAGGGAAAGAGGAAGGAAAAGAAGAGATACTACAAGAAGAAGGGCGGCGATGCCCACGTGTGTCGGGAGTGGGACTCCGATGAGAGCTCCACCGACTCCTCCTCCGACGAGGATGCCACCAACATCTTCGTCAACAAGGGTCTCCTCTTCCCCAACGTCGGCCACAAGTGCCTCATGGCAAAGGACGACAAAAAGAAGAAGGTAAAATCTAGAGCTTCCACTAAATATGCAACATCTAGTGATGAGGCTAGCTCTAGTGATGATGAGGATGACTTGCTCACTCCTTTTGCCAACCTAAACATGCAACAAAAGGAAAAATTGAATGAATTAATTAGTGTTATTCATGAGAAGGATGAACTCTTGGATAGCCAAGAGGACTTCCTTATTAAGGAAAACAAGAAGCATGTTAAGGTTAAAAATGCTTATGCTCAGAAGAAAGAAAAATGTGAAAATTTGACTAGTGAGCTTAGCATTTGCCATGATACTATCTCCAACCTTAGAAATGAGAAAGCAAAATTAATTGCTAAGGTTTAGAAGTTAAATGTTTGTGATGATTCTCTTGTCAACCCAAAAATGATAATGCTAGTTTGATTTCTAAAATTGACAAGTTGAATGAATCACTTTCTAGCCTTAAGATTGAGAATGATAATTTAATTGCTAAGGCTAAGGATTTAAATGTTTGCAATGATTCTATTTCCAATATTAGAAATGAGAATGCCATGTTACATGCTAAGATTGATGAATTAAATGCTTGCAAACCCTGTACATCTACTGTTAGCCATGTTTCCATTTGTACTAGATGTAGAGATATTAATGCTGATGCTATCCATGATCACCTAGCTTTAATTAAACAACAAAATGATCACATAACTCAACTTAGTGCTAAAATTAATGAGCATGAGATAGAAAATGAAAATTTTAAATTTGCCAGAAGCATGCTCTATAGTGGAAGACACCCTGGCATTAAGAATGGCATTGGCTTCCAATAGAGAGGCAATGTTAAGCTTAATGCCCCTAAGAAGTTGTCTAACTTTGTTAAGGGCAAAGCTCTCATGGTTCAGGATAACGAGGGCTATATTTTATATCCTACTGGTTATCCCGAACATAAGATTAGGAGAATTCACTCTAGAAAGTCTCACTCTGGCTCTCATCATGCTTTTATGTATAAGAGTGAGGCATCTAGTTCTAGTAAATCCACTCATGTTAAATTGCCTAAAAAGAAAACTCCTACTGCATCAAATGAGCCTATTGTTTCATTTAAAACTTTTGATGATTCATATGTTTTAACTAACAAATCAGGCAAAGTAGTTGCCAAATATGTTGGGGCCAAACACAAGGGCTCAAAGACTTGTGTTTGGGTACCCAAGGTGCTTGTTTCTAATGTGAAAGGACCCAAGACCGTTTGGGTACCTAAGAAGAAGGCCTAAATTTGTTTTGTAGGTTTATGCATCCGGGGGCTCAAGCTGGATCATTGATAGCGGGTGCGCAAACCACATGACAGGGGATAAAACGATGTTCTCCTCCTACGAGAAAAATGAAGATCCCCAACGAGCTATTACATTCGGGGATGGAAATCAAGGTTTGGTCAAAGGACTTGGTAAAATTGCTATATCACCTGACCATTCTATTTCCAATGTTTTTCTTGTAGATTCTTTAGATTACAATTTGCTTTCTGTTTCTCAATTATGCAAAATGGGCTACAACTGTCTTTTTATGGAGTATTAGAGGGTCAGCTATACTTAGTTGATTTCAATAGAGCTGAACTCAATACTTGCTTAATTGCTAAGACTAAAAAGGGTTGGCTCTGGCATCGCCGACTAACCCATGTTGGGATGAAGAATCTTCACAACCTTCTAAAGGGAGAACACATTTGGGGACTAACCAATGTTCATTTTGAGAAAGACAGGGTTTGTAGCGCATGTCAAGCAAGGAAGCAAGTTGGTGTTCATCATCCACACAAGAACATCATGACGACCGATAGGCCGCTTGAGCTACTCCACATGGATCTATTTGGCCTGATAGCTTACATAAGCATCGGCGGGAGTAAGTATTGTCTTGTAATTGTGGATGATTATTCTCGCTTCACTTGGGTGTTCTTTTTGTAGGAAAAATCACAAACTCAAGAGACCTTAAAGGGATTCTTGAGATGGGCTCAAAATGAGTTCAGATTAAGGATCAAGAAAATAAGAAGCGACAACGGGACGGAGTTCAAGAACTCACAAATAGAGGCTTTTTTGAGGATGAGGGCATCAAGCATGAGTTCTCTTCTCCCTACACACCACAACAAAATGGTGTAGTGGAGAGGAAGAATAGAACTCTACTTGACATGGCAAGGACCATGCTTGATGAGTACAAGACTTCGGACCGGTTTTGGGCGGAAGCAATCAACACCGCTTGCTACACCATCAACCGACTCTACCTTCACTGAATCCTCAAGAAGACATCATATGAACTCCTAACCGGTAAAAAGCCCAATGTTTCATATTTTAGAGTCTTTGGTAGCAAATGTTTTATTCTTGTTAAAAGAGGTAGAAAATCTAAATTTGCTCCTAAGGCTGTAGAAGGATTTTTACTCGATTATGACTCAAACACAAGGGCATATAAAGTCTTCAACAAATCCACTGGATTAGCTGAGGTTTCTTGTGACATTGTGTTTGATGAGACTAATGGCTCTCAAGTAGAGCAAGTTGATCTTGATGAGTTAGATAATGAAGAGGCTCCATGCGTCGCACTAAGGAACATGTCCATCGGGGATGTGTGTCCTAAGGAATCCGAAGAGCCTCCACAAGCACAAGATCAACCTTCATCTTCCATGCAAGCATCTCCACCAACCCAAGATGAGGATCAAGCTCAAGATGATGAAAATGAAGATCAAGAAGAGCCACCTCAAGAGGAGGACCATGATCAAGGGGGAGATGCCCTTGATCAAGACAAGGAAGATGATCAGTGTCAAAGACCGCCACACCCAAGAGTCCACCAATCGATACAATGAGATCACCCCGTGAACTCCATTCTCGGTGACATTCATAAGGGGGTAACCACTCGATCTCATATCGCTGATTTTTGTGAACATTACTCTTTTGTGTCTTCTATTGAGCCATACAGGGTGGAAGACGCATTAAGAGATTCGGATTGGGTGGTGGCAATGCAAGAGGAGCTCAACAACTTCACGAGGAATGAGGTATGGCATCTTGTTTCACGTCCTAATCAAAATATTGTAGGAACCAAGTGGGTCTTCCGCAACAAGCAAGATGAGCATGGTGTGGTGACAAGGAACAAAGCCCGACTTGTGGCAAAAGGGATATTCACAAGTCAAAGGTTTGGATTTTGGTGAAACCTATGCACCTATAGCTAGGCTTGAGTCAATTCGCATATTACTAGCCTATGCTACTTACCATGGCTTCAAGCTTTATCAAATGGACGTGAAAAGTGCCTTCCTCAATGGACCAATCAAGGAAGAGGTCTATGTTGAGCAACCTCCCGGCTTTGAAGATAGTGAGTACCCTAACCATGTGTATAAACTCTCTAAGGCACTTTATGGGCTCAAGCAAGCCCCAAGAGCATGGTATGAATGCCTAAGAGATTTCCTTATCACTAATGATTTCAAAGTCGGAAAAGCCGATCCTACACTCTTTACTAAAACTATTGAAAATGATTTGTTTGTATGCCAAATTTATGTCGATGATATCATATTTGGGTCTACTAACAAATTTACTTGTGAAGAGTTTAGTAGGATAATGATTCAAAAATTCGAGATGTCTATGATGGGGGGAGTTGAAGTATTTCTTAGGATTTCAAGTCAAGCAACTTCAAGAGGGCACCTTCATCAGCCAAACCAAGTATATTCAAGACATACTCAGCAAGTTTGGAATGAAGGATGCTAAGCCCATCAAGACACCCATGGGAACCAATGGGCATCTCGACCTCGACACGGGAGGTAAATCCGTAGATCAAAAGGTATACCGGTCGATGATAGGATCTCTACTCTATTTATATGCATCTCGACCGGATACTATGCTTTCCGTATGCATGTGTGCAAGATTTCAAGCCGATCCTAAGGAAGTTCACCTTAGGGTCGTGAAAAGAATCTTGAGATATTTAGTTCATACACCTAAGTTTGGTCTTTGGTACCCCAAGGGATCCACCTTTGATTCAATAGGTTATTCAGATGCTGATTGGGCAGGGTGTAAGATCGATAGAAAGAGCACATCAGGGACTTGTCAGTTCTTGGAAAGATCCCTGGTGTCTTGGGCTTCAAAGAAACAAAATTCAGTAACTCTTTCTACCGCCGAAGCCGAGTACATTGCCGCAGGCCATTGTTGCGCGCAATTGCTTTGGATGAGGCAAACCCTTAGGGACTATTGCTACAAATTTAGCAAAGTCCCTCTCCTATGTGATAATGAGAGTGCAATCCGCATGGCGGATAATCCCGTTGAACACAGTCGCACTAAGCACATAGCCATTCAGTATCACTTTTTGAGGGATCACCAACAAAGGGGGGATATCGAGATTGCTTATGTTAGCCCCAAAGAACAATTAGTTGATATCTTTACCAAGCCACTAGATGAGAAAACCTTTACCAAACTTAGGAATGAGCTAAACATTCTTGATTCTCGGAATTTTAATTGATACTTTGCACACATAGCTCATTTATGTACCTTTGATCATATCTCTTTCATGTGCTATGACTAATGTGTTTTCAAGTCAACTCTTATGCTAAGTCATAGATTGGAAGGGAAATTGAGTCTTCGGCGAAGACAAGGCTTCCACTCCACTCTATCAGTATTATTTACCCTTCACCGTCATTCCGCACCACTCTCCACTTTGGTATAATCTTCACTCTTATTACTAGTACCAATGGGGCGAAAGTAACAAGGGCTCTAAAGACTCCGTTTTTGGCGATTAATGCCAAAGGGGGAGAGAGTATTAGCCCAAAGCAAAAGGACCGCACCACCACGCCAATTTCAAAATTTTCGAAACAAAGTTGTTTTCAATTGGTATCTTTGAAATTAGTATTCCTCTAAGAAATTCTATCTCATTTGGTATCTATATTTTAAGGAGGAGTTTTTTTTCAAAAATAGGTATCTAAAATATTTGATCTTCTTTCAAATGGTAAAAACCCTCTTGAAAACTAAGAGGAGAATTTCATTAAGGGGGAGTTTTGTTTAGTCAAAGGAAAAGCATTTGAAACAGGGGGAGAAAATTTCAAATCCTAAAAATGCATCTCGAAATCCTATTCATACACCTTTGACTATTTGCAAAAAGAATTTGAAAAAGAATTTCCAAAAACATTTGCAAAAATAAAACAAGTGGTGCAAGCGTGGACCAAAATATTAAAAGAAAGAAAGCAATCCATGCATATCTTATGAAAGTATTAGTTGGTTTAATTCCAAGCAACCTTTGCACTTACCTTATGCAAACTAGTTCAATCCTGCACTTATATATTTGCTTTGGTTTGTGTTGGCATCAACCACCAAAAAGGGGGAGATTGAAAGGGAAATAGGGTCAAACCTTTTCCTAAATGATTTTGGTGGTTGAATTGCCCAACACAAATAATTGGACTAACTAGTTTGCTCCAGATTATAAGTTCTACAGTTTCCAAAGGTTCAACACAAACCAATAAAAAGATCTGAATTAGGGTTCAAAAGAAAGGAGCAAAAGAAACCGAAGAGAACCCTGGTCTGGCGCACCGGACAGTGTCCGGTGCACCAGGGTGGATCAACTCGAACTCCTCACCTTCGGGTTTCTGGAAAAGCCACTCTGCTATAATTCACCGGACTGTCCAGTGTGCCACCGGACTGTACGGTGTGCCAGCGGAGCAACGGCTACAGTGCAACGGTCGACTCCAACGGAAACCTGAAAAGCGCTACAGTTCGCGGACAGTTAGCGCAGAAGTCAGAGCAGCGCCAGAAGGCGCACCAGACAGTGAACTGTGACTGTCCGGTGCACCACCAGACTGTCCGGTGGCCCAGGCTGTCAGAGCTCCAACGGTCGAACCCTAATGGTTGGGTGATGTGGCTGGCGCACCGGATAGTGTCTGGTGGCGCACCGGACTATCCGGCGCGCCCATCGACAGCAACCCAACCCCAACGGTTGGTTTGGTGGTTGGGGCTATAAATACCCCCAACCACCACCACTTCAATGCATCCAAGTTTTCAGCCATTGCATTCAATACAAGAGCTCTATACTTCACTCCAAGACACAAACAAGAGATCAAATCCTCTCCCAAGTCCAAGATCACTCCAAATAATTAGTGACTAGTGTGAGAGATATTTGTGTTCATTTGAGTTCTTGTCGCTTGGATCACTTTTCTTCTTCCCCATTCTTGTTCTCAACACCTTGTAATCAAAGCAAGAGACACCAAGTTGTGGTGGTCCTTGTGGGGCCTAAGTGACCCAATTGATTGAGGAGAAAAGCTCACTCGGTTTAGGTGACCGTTTGAGAGAGGGAAAGGGTTGAAAGAGACCCGGTCTTTGTGACCACCTCAATGGGGAGTAGGTTTGCAAGAACCGAACCTCGGTAAAACAAATCACCGTGTCATCCGCTCTATTTCTTTGGTTGATTTGTTTTCACCCTCTCTTTCGGACTCGGTTTTTATTTCTAACGCTAACCTGGCTTGTAGTTGTGCTTAAAGTTTATAAATTTCAGATTTACCTATTCACCCCCCTCTAGGCGACTTTCACCTGACCCGTGCGGGCATCGAACATCATGACACCACCCACGCGGTAGTCATCCACACAGATGTCCATCCGCCTCGGCAGTGTGCAGCGGAGACGGTGGCCTTCGCTCCTGCGTGGGCTCAGCCGAAGGCAGCTTGCTCGAGTCGGGAGCGATAGCCCTCACACCCAACGAAGGTTTGCTGGGGCCGAGGATGACTGGCTTCGCAGCCGGCGGTGGCTTGCTTCCACCGGGGGCGGCGGACTTCGCGACTCCCCGTGCCTTCTTGACCTCACGACTAGGGTCCCCGACCCTAGTGAACGCCCGGCGCTTCCGCGTCGCATCTTGGCGATCCTTATCCATCACTATCGATACAACAACAACAATATTCCGTCCATAAGGAAAAATCTTCATCTCACGGGATAAGCGAGACATAAACATGTCCTCACCGGCCATCCGGGGGATCGGAACATTCCTCGGCCAGCGACCCCTGGTAACCTCCAGCATTCGCGCCGAAGATTCCCGGAGCTCGGGCGAAGACATCCTTCCCCTAGGGGACGCACAAGTTCTCATTAAATCCACAACAAAACGATCGGAGACCCTCAACCCCTCAGCTGCAGTATCTAGTTTTCTCTTTTTTGTGGCCACAGCCGGCACCGCTCCCCGCGAAGGGCCTTCCTCAACCGCAGCCGCCGCCTTTTTCCCCCGGCGATCGACAGTAGCAACAGCAGTGTCTCCCGGGTAACCGCCATATGGCAGACGGTTCAACTCGAAAACACGGTTCAAACGAACATTAGAACCACGAATATCCCAACTCTGCAAAGTCTCTGTCCTCGGCACATATCGCCCCACAATTCTCACTGCTTCATCCTCTACTTCACGCACAAACGCGGACGGGTTCCGGCCGCGCAAATCCAAGGCGAAGGTAGGACTTCGCACCAACTGCTCGCCCAAGGTAGGCATCTGGCGAGGGCACACTTCGCCAAGTACCCAGCCGTGCGCCAAGGGCCACACTCCATATCCAATGAACTCCTCAACCAGATCATGCCCGCTACTCATGCGGGCAGCATACCGGAGGGCCCCTTCGTCCTCATCGTCCTCTGCCACCTCAAATGGTAAGAATGCCACGTAACAGTGGGAGCACATAATGGCCGTAGGGAGCCCTGGGAGATCTTTGACTTCCCCTCCCGAGACATAGAACCAATAGTCCCACCAGTTGCCCCACTTGTTCCGAGCGTAGGGGACTATTTCCACAACTCCCGCCGAAGTCTTTCCGGTCCTCGGCGTGAAGGTGCACGATCCAAATTGTGCAATCTTATTTCCAATTTCCCTCTTTTGCCAGTGCAGACAATAGTTCTTGGCGAAGACCTCCATGGACGGCTGACCGCCGTATGAAGTCACCGCCCAGACATACTTCGCCATGGCAACCACGGCGTTAGGTGTCAACTAGTGGACCTGGACGTCGAACCTTTGCAAGACCTCCACCACGAAACAATGTGCCGGAAGGCGAAGGTCGGCGATGAAGAATGCCTCGATCACAACTAATTTGCCCTCAGGCTCAGGAATCTCCTCAGCACCCAGAACGTGCCCAACATCATCACCGAAGTACCCAAGCTGCTGCATCTCCTGCACACGAACCGAGGAAAACCTCGAGGTGCCGAACTCCACCATGTGGCTCGGCTGCAACTCCATCGCCGCCAAATCGCTCAGGGTATCCTCGGACGATGGATCGGCCGATGACGCACTCGCAACAGATGAGGAAGAAGACATTGCTACGTACCGGCGGCGGCGGCGCGCGGTCTACTAGACGCGGGCCAGATCTCCGAAGCAGAAGAACAAGGAGGGCAGGCGAGCGGTTTGAAAAAGTTAGGGTTTTCCGGCGCACACAAGGGTAAGAAATAGCCCCGGCCGCGCCGCCCCTTTTATAGACAGGACGCGGCGCTTTAGGAAACACGCAGTCCAACAGTGCCACGTCCATCAACGGTCACCTCAAAAACCCCCACGAGACCACTTTGAGCGAGGGCAACGTCTCCACCATCTAGCGACGTCTTCGGCACCAGATGACTTAGTCAAACTGGTCCCTCAGAGGGCAAATGTTGGGGCGAAGGCGAAGAAGCTACCCTTCGCTCGATGCCTTCGTCGCCTTGCTACGCCAACGAAGACCACGCCCGAGCGAGCCGAGGGCACCAGTCGGATGAGGACCGACGTGATCGCCCTTCGTCCTCTCCATTACAAGACGAAGGCAAGGCTCCATCGAAGTCTGCTAGTCCCACGTCCTCATCGCGTCCGGAGGCCCATGTGGGATTCGGCCCACTGTAACGGGCCCCGCGCGGAAAAGCATGTTACGGGCCGCGTCTGTAATAGCCTTTTCTGTAATGACGGTCTGTAACCTCCCATTGTGAGAATATTCTGGGGATAGACCGGGTACCCGAGGGCATAAACGTCCTCACCAGAGGACGGCAGTCACTCAGGTGCCTATAAATACCCCCGTACAGTGCCCTTGAGTGGCCAGATTAACAGAGCTATTGTCATTCCCCGTCGAACTTTGCAAACACTCTCTCCACTCTCCTGTTGGATCAACTTGCCCAAAAAAGGCAAGTACCAACAACCACCATTCACGTCTTCACGTACGTCAATCTCGTTGCCATGACCCGCAGTCACGTCTCTGCACGCCGCCCTCGCCTCCCATGGATCCTCTCGCCCTCGTGTCCAACTACTGGATCTCCTTCCATCCTCTGTGCCCACGCCTCCACGACCTTCCATGGAAGCACGCAATCCCACGCATCACGCCCCCGCCATTCATGCCTCTGCCAAACAGGTATTCTCCCCCTATCTTGCTACTGGATCTCGCAATCCCCTTCCATCCTCTGCGCCCGTGCCATCGTGACCTACCATCAGAGCACTCACTCCATCAAAGCAAACGGCTGAATCTCATTCCATCGTCGCCGCAACCTTCCATCAACAACGACCTACATCCTCGGTGCCCACACCACATCGTTGTCGAGCCACATGCACTGCTATAAATAAATCCAAAGCGCGGACACCTCCCCACCACATCCTCTTGCATCTTCGCCCAGTTGAGTTCCCCAATCTCTGTTATGTTCAACTATGGTTTGCTTGAGAAACTACTGTCTTTACCAAAACATAAGTCACAGGGAGGGGGGAGGGGGCATGAACCAAGTATCCAAATACAAGGCACAAGGAACTTTTTAGCCCAAATTTGCATGCGTTACGATTGAATGAACGTGTGTTACCGAGGCGCCCCTTCAATGCACAATGAAACGACACGAATTGCTTGAAAAAAATGTGTTCTGAGGGTCGAACATGGGGCATCGTGTGCTGAAGCTAGCACCTTTAACCAGAAGAACATGGAGGAGTTATGAGAAATAATAGTGATGTGGAACAGTATTCAATATTAGACCCCTAATTAAACATTTCTTGGTATCTACGATCATGCCTGAAACGACTTGAATTTTGGAACCGGAGGGAGTACTGTGTATTGTTTTATGTTCATTTTATCCTTGTGGGCACCTGTTAACTTTACAGTTCTGATGGGAAGATAGAAAGAAACTGGAACCAACATCTACTGTTGTTAGAGTAGAAAGAAATCGGAGCCTACATCTACATCACGAAAACATATTTGCTTTGGTAATAGTTTTTTCACATGTGGGTTACAATGAATTCACAATGGCTTCTATGTCTTTTGTAGGATCCAGTAGCCTATTACAATGAATTCACAACTACTCAATGGTAGCATAGGTTTAAATGTTCATTTAATTTTTTTTCACATGCCTATTACAATTATTTCACAATGGATCCATAAAATCGAAGTAGTGAAGTATTATGCTCACTGGCAACTATGTCTTTTGTGGGATCCAGTAGCCTGTTACAATAAATTCTACTTTCATTGTTCAACCCATAGCAAAAGAAAAATCTGAAACCTATTAACCCATTGGCTTCTATGTATTTTGTGGGGCTCCGACCATACCCATGTTGTGTGTAGTTACTTTAGTATTGAAGGTTTCAGCTACTCAGTGAAATCATAGGTTTATATGCTCATTTAAAATTTTTCACATGTGTGTTATAGCGGTCATAATGGATCAGTAAAATCGAATTAGTGAAGTATTATGTTCACTGGCTTCAACGTCTTTTGTGGGATCCGGTAGCCTGTTACTATGGTCTACTCAACTATGGTTTGCTCTGTTATGTTCAACTATGGTTTGCTCTATTAAGTTCAACTATAATGGGTCGTCCTGGACTGCCATTCAGTGGTAAAACCATTGTCTTCGGTGGGGATTTCAGACAAGTCTTGCCTGTTGTTCGTAAAGGTTCAAGGGCTCAAGTGGCCGCTTCTTCGCTACAGATGTCTTACATATGGGAGTCCATGTCCCACTTAAAGATTGTTAGCAATATGAAGGCAAAAAAATGACCCTTGGTTTGCTGCATGTAGGTGGTGAAACTGAGGGCATAGTGACGACATTCGTCTTCCCAAAGAGGTATGTGTGCCTTATATTGGGAGTGACAGCGATCTTGACAATCTAATAGACTTCATTCTCCCAAATCTCAAAAAAATATGTCTGATTTGATCTACATCACTTCAAGGGCGAGACTGTCAACGCGGAACGACTGGGTGGATATGATAAATAAGGACACATGCATACCCGCACCCACTACGTTGTGTATGTGCCAATCACTATGGCCATGCCTCAACGTGTAGGCATACACCCATGCATTATAAAGTATAGATGACTATGCCATTTACCAAGTACATTGTACTCAATAGCGTGGACTCCAGTACCTACCACTATGATAGGACATATCTACCACTGAAGCAAGACATGCTTAGCACTATGGCATGATCGAGACATGCATAGTGTATGGTTCCATATCTGTGACAAGACATGAGTATTTAAACTCTGTTGAACTGGTCCCGCTGAAGAACATGCATGTAACTCTCACTTCCCTTGTCCTATAAAATGGAGTAGCATAATAACATAGAAAGGCTTTCAAAAAATAGAGTTTGGAGTCTATTATTCAAAGGCTAAGCTCAGGAAAGCCTATGACTCCAAAAGATTCTACAAAGTGAGTCGTTTAGGATGAGGCTAGAACTATCATCAGAACTAATGTAGAGAGAGCCCCTCTCAATGAGACATCATTTGAGAATGTGATCTTTCTCTCTACCTCTATCAGAAAGCTCAAACTAGTGTTGAACAATCACCCATTGATGTGTATCTCCGGGGACATAAAGGATCAGATCTAGCACAACCCTAGGTTTTGTGTAGTTAGCAAGCATCATAACATTTAATCAGTTGTTCACAATTTAGAATTAGTTTTGAAACATTCAAGCTCTGAGTTCTAAATTTGTTTTTTAATTGCAGGAGCAATATGTCTAGAAGATGGTTAGATGCCATGGAGAAAACTTTGATTGGTGGAATGGACCAATTGATCCAATGGCGATACATGCTAGTGGTGATGGAATGGCACATGGACATCGAGATCATGATTTTTATTTTAAATTATATTTAACTAAAATTTATAGATTTTAATTTTTGAAGCTACTACATATTCACTGGATTGATCAAATCGAGAGATATCTGATCACAGAAAAAATTCCTCTCATAGTTCATGTGGTAGTGGTAGCCGGCATTGCCACACAAAGCAATATATTATCATCGCGAATCTGCAGGAGGCGATGAGGGTGCAAAACAAGTACAACATGAAGTAACAAGAGTACCATAGACAAAAAAAACAAGAATACTTTGCTAACTACTGAGAGCACCTAGAGGGGGGGTGAATAGGTGATCCTGTAAAACTTAAGCTTATAGCCACAAAAACTTGTTAAGTGTTAGCACAATAAATGCCAAGTGGCTAGAAAGGAGTCTCAACAAAACACAATACCACAAGAGATCAATCACAGAGATGACACAGTGGTTTATCCCGTGGTTCGGCCAAGACCAACGCTTGCCTACTCCACGTTGTGGCGTCCCAACGGACGAGGGTTGCAATCAACCCCTCTCAAGCGGTCCAAAGACCCACTTGAATACCACGGTGTTTTGCTTGCTTTTTCTCAATCCCGTTTGCGAGGAATCTCCACAACTTGGAGCCTCTCGCCCTTACAATTGAAGTTCACAAAGAACACAGAGCAAAGGGGGAATGAGCAACGCACACAAGACTTCAAAAGATCAGAACAACAACACGCACACAAGTCGCAACAAGAGCTCGCAACACAACTCAAAGAGTTCGCAACTCAACAAGAGCTCTAGATGCTATCACAAATGAAACGAATGCGTGAGATCGATGTCTTGGTGCTTAGGAATGTTGTAGGAATGCTTCGTATACTCCTCCATGCGCCTAGGGGTCCTTTTTATAGCCCCAAGGCAGCTAGGAGCCGTTGAGAACATACCAGGAAGGTTGTCCTTGCCTTCTGTCGTCGGGCGCACCGGACAGTCCGGTGCACACCGGACACTGTCCGATGCCCGATTTCCTTCCTTAAACAGCGCAGTCGACCGTTGCAGATCTGGGAGTCGTTGGCGCACCGGACATGTCCGGTGCACACCGGACAGTTCGGTGCCCCCTTCCGACCGTTGGCCCGGCCACGTGTCGCGCGCAGATTCCGCGGCCGACCGTTGGCCCGGCCGACCGTTGGCTCACCGGACAGTCCGGTGCACACCGGACAGTCCGGTGAATTTTAGCCGTACGTCGTCGGCGAATTCCCGAGAGCGGCCACTTCGCTAGAGGCAACCTGGCGCACCAGACACTGTCCGGTGCACCACCGGACAGTCCGGTGCACCAGACCGAAACAGCCTCTTGGCTGTACACAGCCAACTCTCCTCTTTTCTTCTTCTTCCTGTTTCTGGTACTTAGACAAGTATATTAGTACATAAAACCAATGTACTAAGACTTAGAGACATACCTTAGCTCTTGATTTGCACTTTGTTCATCCATGGGCAGAGATTCACATTTAAGTACTTGTGTTGGCACTCAATCACCAAAATACTTAGAAATGGCCCAAAGGCACATTTCCCTTTCAATCTCCCCCTTTTTGGTGATTTATGCCAACACAACATAAAGCAACTAGAACAAGTGCAATATCACTTCAAATAAAAACTCAAATTCATTTTGATTCAATTTGGCATATATGGATCATCCTTTGCCACCACTTGGTTTGTTTTTGCAAATCAAACTCAAAATCTTATCTCTAAGTCAAATCCACTGATAGAGACATAAAGAGAGGTTTTCCAAAGAAAATTGATTCAAGATTCCAAAAACTCCCCCTTTTTCCCGTAATCAACATTTCTCCCCACAAGAGGCCAACTTTTGACAAAAGAGACAATGCAAGAGTTTTGACAAAACAAAAGGCTCTATTCTACTATTTTCAAAATCTCTCAAGTGGTAGCTGATCCATTTATCGCTTTGGCCTTTATTTTCTCCCCCTTTGGCATCAAGCACCAAAACGGGATCAATCTTGGCCCCTTAACCCCATTGCCTCACCAAAATCTTCAACTAAGGGCAAGTAGGCAATAAGAGTATAAATATGAACTTGGAAGAGTTACTCTTTTCATCGGAGTGCAGTGGAAGTCTTGCATGGTCCAAGTCCACCTTTTCCCTTTCAATCCTTCTTTAAGACTAAAGCATCAACCTCAAGCACAGGGTTAGTCTCAAAGGGTCAAGTTGTAACACATCTCCCCCTAAACATGTGCATCACTTTGCAACGGACTTGTGAGGTCCAGGGAGTGTTTGTACAACTTGAGCACCATTATTAAGCAACAAAATGCATAAGGAATATGATCAAAGGCATAAACACATGTATGCTACAAATCAATCCAGGTTCCGCGAATATAAGACATTTAGCTCACTACGCAACCTGCAAAAGGTCTTCTCATCTAGAGGCTTAGTGAAGATATCGGCTAGCTGGTTCTCGGTGCTAACATGAAATACTTCGATATCCCCCTTTTGCTGGTGGTCTCTCAAAAAGTGATGCCGGATGTCAATGTGCTTTGTGCGGCTGTGTTCAACAGGATTTTCCGCCATGCGGATAGCACTCTCATTGTCACATAGGAGTGGGACTTTGCTCAGATTGTAGCCAAAGTCCCTGAGGGTTTGCCTCATCCAAAGTAGTTGCGCGCAACACTGTCCTGCGGCAACGTACTCGGCCTCAGCGGTGGATAGGGCAACGGAGGTTTGTTTCTTAGAGTTCCACGACACCAGGGACCTTCCTAAGAATTGGCACGTCCCTAATGTACTCTTCCTATCGACCTTACATCCAGCATAGTCGGAATCTGAGTATCCAACCAAGTCAAAGGTCGACCCTTTTGGATACCAGAGCCCGAAACAAGGCGTAGCAACCGAATATCTTAAAATTCGCTTCACCGCCACTAAGTGACACTCCTTAGGATCGGATTGAAATCTAGCACACATGCATACGCTAAGCATAATATCCGGTCTACTAGCACATAAATAAAGTAACGACCCTATCATTGACCGGTATGCTTTTTGATCAACAGACTTACCTCCTTTGTTGAGGTCGGTGTGTCCGTCGGTCCCCATCGGAGTCTTTGCGGGCTTGGCGTCCTTCATCCCAAACCGCTTTAGCAGATCTTGCGTGTACTTCGTTTGGGAGATGAAGGTGCCGTCCTTGAGTTGCTTCACTTGGAACCCAAGGAGGTAGTTCAACTCGCCCATCATCGACATCTCGAATTTCTGCGTCATCACCCTGCTAAACTCTTCACAAGACTTTTGGTTAGTAGAACCAAATATTATGTCATCGACATAAATTTGGCACACAAATAAATCACCATCACATGTCTTAGTAAAAAGAGTTGGATCGGCTTTCCCAACCTTGAAAGAATTAACAATTAGAAAGTCTCTAAGGCATTCATACCATGCTCTTGGGGCTTGCTTAAGTCCATAGAGCGCCTTAGAGAGCTTACACACGTGGTCGGGGTACCGTTCATCCTCGAAGCCAGGGGGTTGCTCCACGTACACCTCCTCCTTGATCGGCCCGTTGAGGAAAGCGCTCTTCACATCCATTTGGTACAACCTGAAAGAATGGTGAGCGGCATATGCTAGCAAGATGCGAATTGACTCTAGCCTAGCCACAGGAGCAAACGTCTCCTCAAAGTCCAAACCTGCGACTTGGGCATAACCTTTTGCCACAAGTCGAGCCTTGTTCCTCGTCACCACCCCGTGCTCGTCCTGTTTGTTGCGGAACACCCACTTGGTTCCCACAACATTTTGCTTGGGACGAGGCACCAGTGTCCAAACTTCATTGCGCTTGAAGTTGTTGAGTTCCTCCTGCATGGCTAACACCCAGTCTGGATCTAGCAAGGCCTCTTCTACCCTGAAAGGCTCAATAGAAGAGACAAAGGAGTAATGCTCACAAAAATTAACTAATCGAGATCGAGTAGTTACTCCCTTGCTAATATCACCCAGAATTTGGTCGACGGGATGATCCCTTTGAATCATCGCTCGAACTTGGGTTGGAGGTGCCGGTTGCGCATCTTCCTCCATCACATGATCATCTTGTGCTCCCCCTTGATCACACGCCTCCTGTTGATGAACCTGTTCATCGTCTTGAGTTGGGGGTTGCACCATAGTTGAGGAAGAAGGTTGATCTTGCTCCAATTGTTCCTGTGGTCGCACATCACCAATCGCCATGGTGCGCATAGCGGCCGTTGGAACGTCTTCTTCATCTACATCATCAAGATCAACAACTTGCTCTCTTGGAGAGCCATTAGTCTCATCAAATACAACGTCGCTAGAGACTTCAACCAAACCCGATGATTTGTTGAAGACTCTATACGCCTTTGTATTTGAGTCATAACCTAACAAAAACCCTTCTACTGCTTTGGGAGCAAATTTAGAATTTCTACCCTTCTTCACTAGAATGTAGCACTTGCTCCCAAATACACGAAAGTACGATACATTGGGTTTGTTACCAGTTAGAAGCTCATATGACGTCTTCTTGAGGAGGCGGTGAAGGTAGACCCTGTTGATGGCGTGGCAAGCCGTGTTCACGGCTTCCGACCAAAAACGCTCGGGGGTCTTGAATTCTCCAAGCATAGTCCTCGCCATGTCGATTAGCGTCCTGTTCTTCCTCTCTACCACACCATTTTGCTGTGGTGTGTAGGGAGCGGAGAACTCGTGCTTGATCCCTTCCTCCTCAAGGAACTCCTCCACTTGAAGGTTCTTGAATTCCGACCCGTTGTCGCTCCTTATCTTCTTCACCTTGAGCTCAAACTCATTTTGAGCTCTCCTGAGGAAGCGCTTGAGGGTCCCTTGGGTTTCAGACTTATCCTGCAAAAAGAACACCCAAGTGAAGCGGGAAAAGTCATCAACAATAACTAGACCATACTTACTTCCTCCTATGCTCAGATAGGCGACGGGTCCGAAGAGGTCCATGTGTAGCAGCTCCAGGGGTCTTGATGTGGTCATCACATTCTTGCTGTGATGTGCTCCTCCCACTTGTTTACCTGCTTGACAAGCTGCACAAGGTCTATCTTTTTCGAATTGTACGTTAGTCAAACCTATCACGTGTTCTCCCTTTAGAAGCTTGTGAAGGTTCTTCATCCCCACATGTGCTAAGCGGCGATGCCACAGCCAGCCCATGCTAGTCTTAGCTATTAAGCATGCATCTAGACCGGCCTCCTCTTTTGCAAAATCAACTAAATAAAGTTTGCCGTCTAATACACCCTTAAATGCTAGTGAACCATCACTTCTTCTAAAGACAGACACATCTACATTTGTAAATAGACAGTTATACCCCATGTTGCATAATTGACTAACAGATAGCAAATTATATCCAAGAGACTCTACTAAAAACACATTAGAGATAGAGTGCTCATTAGAAATTGCAATTTTACCTAACCCTTTTACCTTGCCTTGATTCCCATCACCGAATATAATTGAATCTTGGGAATCTTTATTCTTGACGTAGGAGGTGAACATCTTCTTCTCCCCCGTCATATGGTTTGTGCATCTGCTATCAATAATCCAGCTTGAACCCCCGGATGCATAAACCTGCAAGGCAAATTTAGGCTTGGGACTTAGGTACCCAACTCTTGTTGGGTCCTACAAGGTTAGTGCAA
Source organism: Zea mays (assembly GCF_902167145.1). Lineage (NCBI taxonomy): Eukaryota > Viridiplantae > Streptophyta > Magnoliopsida > Poales > Poaceae > Zea > Zea mays. The sequence goes on along the minus strand of NC_050100.1, from coordinate 54,703,105 downwards.
ATATCCTTAGGGACCCAAATGCAAGTTTTGTCTCCCTTGCATTTTGCCCCTAACTTCCTAGCAACTATCTTCCTATCCTTTCTACAAATAGCAAAGGAAGCATTTAGGGCATGATAAATTGTAAAAGGTCCATGAACTTTCTTATGAGCATTAACAACATTTCTCCTAGGCATATTGTGAATAACAACCTTTCTATCATGCACAACATGAGAACTAGAAGCAGTCATAGCATAAGAATCATAAGCATGTGAATCAAAAGCATCATAACTTCTAAAAGCATTTCTAGAATTTTTCCTATCATGATACAAAAAGGCATGGTTCTTTTTAGCACTAGTAGCCATAGGGGCCTTCCCTTTCTCCTTAGCGGGAATGGGAGCCTTATGGCTTGTTAAGTTCTTGGCTTCCCTTTTGAAGCCAAGTCCATCCTTAATTGAGGGGTGTCTACCAATCGTGTAGGCATCCCTTGCAAATTTTAGCTTATCAAATTCGCTTTTGCTAGCCTTAAGTTGAGCATTAAGACTAGCCACTTCATCATTCAATTTAGAAATTGAAACTAGATGTTTACTACAAGTATCAACATTAAGATCTTTACACCTAGTGCACGTTTCAACAATTTCTACACAAGATGTCGATTTACTAGCTACTTCTAGTTTAGCATTTAAGTCATCATTAACACTCTTTAAAGTAGCAATGTTTTCATGACAAGAAGATAATTCACTAGAAAGCACTTCATTTCTTTTAACTTCTAAAGCATAGGATTTTTGTGCCTCTACAAACTTATCATGTTCATCATACAACAAATCCTCTTGCTTTTCTAAAAGCCTATCCTTTTCATTCAAGGCATCAATCAATTCATTGATTTTATCAATTTTATTTCTATCCAATCCCTTGAACAAACTAGAGTAATCTATTTCATCATCACTAGACTCATCGTCACTAGAAGAATCATAAGTGACATCATTACGAGTGATTACCTTCTTCTCTCTTGCCATGAGGCAAGTGTGACGCTCGTTGGGGAAGAGGGATGACTTGTTGAATGCAGTGGCGGCGAGTCCCTCATTGTCGGAGTCAGACGAGGAGCAGTCCGAATCCCACTCCTTGCCAAGATGAGCCTCGCCCTTTGCCTTCTTATAATTCTTCTTCTTCTCCCTCTTGTTCCCTTGGTCCTGATCACTATCATTGTCGGGACAGTTAGCAATAAAATGACCAAGCTTACCGCATTTGAAGCACGAACGCTTCCCCTTGGCTTTGGTCTTGCTTGGCTGTCCCTTGCGACCTTTAAGCGCCGTCTTGAATCTTTTGATGATGAGGGCCATCTCTTCATCATTAAGTCCGGCCGCCTCAATTTGTGCCACCCTGCTAGGTAGCGCCTCCTTGCTTCTTGTTGCCTTGAGAGCAAGGGGTTGAGGTTCGTTGATCGGTCCATTCAAGGCATCGTCCACGTATCTTGCCTCCTTGATCATCATCCGCCCGCTTACGAATTTTCCGAGTACCTTCCTCGGGCATCATCTTCGTGTACCTGGGATTCTCACGAATATTGTTCACGAGATGAGGATCAAGAACGGTAAATGACCTTAGCATTAGGCGGACGACGTCGTGATCCGTCCATCGCGTGCTTCCGTAGCTCCTTATTTTGTTGATAAGGATCTTGAGCCGGTTGTATGTTTGTGTCGGCTCCTCGCCCCTTATCATCGCGAATCGTCCGAGCTCGCCCTCCACCAACTCCATCTTGGTGAGTAAGGTGACATCATTCCCCTCATGAGAGATCTTGAGGGTGTCCCAAATCTGCTTGGCATTGTCCAAACCGCTCACCTTGTGATACTCGTCCCTGCACAAAGAGGCTAGCAACACAGTAGTAGCTTGTGCATTTTTATGGATATGTTCATTAATAAATGAAGGACTATCCGAGCTATCAAATTTCATTCCACTTTCCACAATCTCCCAAATGCTTGGATGGAGAGAAAATAGGTGTGTACGCATTTTGTGACTCCAAAATCCGTAGTCCTCTCCATCAAAGTGAGGAGGCTTGCCAAGTGGAATGGGGAGCAAATGAGCATTTGAGCTGTGCGGAATGCACGAATAATCAAAAGAAAAGTTTGAGTTAACCGTCTTTTGTTTGTCGTAGTCGTCGTCCTTGTGGGAAGAAGTAGACTCGTCGCTGTCGTAGTAGACGATCTCCTTGATACGTCTTGTCTTCTTCTTCTTCCCATCTTTACGTCTGTGGCCCAAGCCAGAGTCGTTGGATTTGTCATCTTTTGGCTCGTTAACGAAGGACTCCTTTTCCTTGTCGTTGATCACGATTCCCTTCCCCTTAGGATCCATCTCTTCGGGCGGTTAGTCCCTTTCTTGAAGAGAACGGCTCTAATACCAATTGAGAGCACCTAGAGGGGGGTGAATAGGTGATCCTGTAAAACTTAAGCTTATAGCCACAAAAACTTGTTAAGTGTTAGCACAATAAATGCCAAGTGGCTAGAAAGGAGTCTCAACAAAACACAATACCACAAGAGATCAATCACAGAGATGACACAGTGGTTTATCCCGTGGTTCGGCCAAGACCAACGCTTGCCTACTCCACGTTGTGGCGTCCCAACGGACGAGGGTTGCAATCAACCCCTCTCAAGCGGTCCAAAGACCCACTTGAATACCACGGTGTTTTGCTTGCTTTTTCTCAATCCCGTTTGCGAGGAATCTCCACAACTTGGAGCCTCTCGCCCTTACAATTGAAGTTCACAAAGAACACAGAGCAAAGGGGGAATGAGCAACGCACACAAGACTTCAAAAGATCAGAGCAACAACACGCACACAAGTCGCAACAAGAGCTCGCAACACAACTCAAAGAGTTCGCAACTCAACAAGAGCTCTAGATGCTATCACAAATGAAACGAATGCGTGAGATCGATGTCTTGGTGCTTAGGAATGTTGTAGGAATGCTTCGTATACTCCTCCATGCGCCTAGGGGTCCTTTTTATAGCCCCAAGGCAGCTAGGAGCCGTTGAGAACAAACCAGGAAGGCTGTCCTTGCCTTCTGTCGTCGGGCGCACCGGACAGTCCGGTGCCCGATTTCCTTCCTTAAACAGCGCAGTCGACCGTTGCAGATCTGGGAGCCGTTGGCGCACCGGACATGTCCGGTGCACACCGGACAGTCCGGTGCCCCCTTCCGACCGTTGGCCCGGCCACGTGTCGCGCGCAGATTCCGCGGCCGACCGTTGGCCCGGCCGACTGTTGGCTCACCGGACAGTCCGGTGCACACCGGACAGTCCGGTGAATTTTAGCCGTACGTCGTTGGCGAATTCCCGAGAGCGGCCACTTCGCTAGAGGCAACCTGGCGCACCGGACACTGTCCGGTGCACCACCGGACAGTCCGGTGCCCCAGACCGAAACAGCCTCTTGGCTGTACACATCCAACTCTCCTCTTTTCTTCTTCTTCCTGTTTCTGATACTTAGACAAGTATATTAGTACATAAAACCAATGTACTAAGACTTAGAGACATACCTTAGCTCTTGATTTGCACTTTGTTCATCCATGGGCAGATATTCACATTTAAGTACTTGTGTTGGCACTCAATCACCAAAATACTTAGAAATGGCCCAAAGGCACATTTCCCTTTCAACTACACCACTCAACAATAAAATTGAATTATTGAAGTATGATTTTAGAACAATTTGCATTTTGATAAATTAGCACCACTAACAAGTTGTATTTACAGTCAATACTGCAGCAACACCATGCTTATATAATGTCTTGACACAATGCTAGCAGTCACCACCACCGTCTATTCGATGTAGTTCTATTCTCCTGGACCTCTTGGAGCTAAGGTTCGATAAATTTGCTCAAACTCAGTTCAATTTAGCCAATTCAATTCAACTTATTAGATTCTATACATATTTAGTCGATCTAAGTGAACTTAGTAAATCCTAGCTTCATTTGTACAAATTTAGTGAATATAACTATACTTGTTATGTTCTAGTTAGACATACTCAATCATATTTATTTAATCTATTTAAATTTTTATATTCTAGAGATCAGAAGTAAATATGACAAACGTATACATAGAGATGATAGTTTGTTAGATCTCCATAACTGCATTTATTTTGTTACTTATAATGCTATAAGTATAGCTCATGATTTTTATCTAATGATGGATTTTATTCTTTATTACATGATGGTTAGACTGCTAACTTTATCAATACTAGCATATACCTCGTGCTAACGCTACTATATACTAGAAAGGAGAGAAAAGGGGTCGACGACGATGATAGGGGGAGAGGGAGGCTGGGGCAATGGGGTCACGAGAGAGTGGGAGGGATGGCATATGATAGATGATCCAAATAATATTGTACATTCGATTTGAGTGAGTAAGGAGGAGGGGGTTATCCAGTGATCTGAACCGTTGGTTTTGATGGTGTGTTAAGTCTGTGCGGAATTTGTATGGTGGATTTAGTGGAGGTTATGAGTGTGGGGGTGATTTGTTTCGGTGGGTTTTGCAAAGTTTAAACTGATGAATTATATGGTGGTATGTACTTACTTTTGGCGGTAGCGAATATAACTCTAATGACCCTTGGTTTATGCGAGACTTGGTTTTTTGCTGGACTTGCTTTGTCGTTACCTTTATGAATGAGATTTGGTTATATTACTGTGATGGTTGAATGGATAATGTGTATAGACTTGGTTATTTAAATGTGATAGATGAATGATATTTGATGAATATCGAATGAATATGCGTGTGTGACATTGAATTATGAATTGAAGATATCTATACCTCTATATAATTCACCAGTTTAAACTTTACAAAAAACCACCACACCAAATCATCCCCACACACACAACCTCACATAAACCTGCCAAACAAATTGCACCCACACATAACACACCCTCAAAACCAGTGGTTCGGATCGCTGGACGACCCTCCTCTTTCTTACTCACTTAAATCTAATGGCCAATGTTATTTGGATCATCATTCTTCTCTAATCCTTCATCGCACGCACAATAACCACCTAGTAACCACCTGCCTCCCCACTCCCCCATGACCTCGCCGCCCCCTCCCTCTCACTCGTGCTGTCGTCGTCAGCCCCTTCCTCACGCTGCCATCGTCGGTCCCTCCCTCTCCCTAGGAGTGTAGTGTTTGCACGAGCGTGTAGACTAGTGTGATTTATATATGGATATGTAGTTGATATGTTTTGTATATGGAATGCTAGATCCTACAAATGACATATTTTTGGCGGTTTGGCCGAACCTAAATTATTTTTTGGCGGACAAAACAAGCCACCCAAAAATAAATTGGCTTATTTTGACGAGTTTACAATCGTCGTAGGCCTTATTTTCGGTGGCTGGTTGTGGTCACTGAAACATGTCACAATTATTTTCAACGGTTGTAGTATAGTCACAAAAAAATAAGTTCTATTTTCGGTGCCAAACCGATGAAAACGTGTCATCAAAAATAAATCTATAACCATTAAAAATAGGTTACTTTCGATGAGAAACACTTATTATCGACAATTCTTGGCCGTATAAAATTTATGAATTTCTATAACATGTACTCATAGCATTCAAGCCTCAAACCTGGAGACTACCATGTCTCTTCTTAATTTTTTTAAAATCCTAGATGTATACAACTCTATAACTATGACTCAAGCCTCAAATCTAGGGTTGGCAACGGGGCGGGTTCGGGTCGGGTGGATCGTCCGCGGACCCGCCCCTGAAACCCGAATTAAAAACCCGACCCGAACCCGAAATATGATACGAGTGAAAACACAGACCCACACCCGAACCCGTGGGGACCCGTAACCCGATGGGGGACCCGCGGACCCGAAAGACAGAGCAGCAAACACAATACACAATTCACATTTCACAGCAACAGGCAACAGTCAGCAAAGCCTCTGCAGTCTGCACAACACAAACTGGCGCACAACATGACAACAAACACTAGTGCTGTAGTGCACAACAACTCAGCATTTAACAATCACAATTGCACAACAAGGCTTATGCACATATAGAATTATGGACTAAGGACTAACAAAGTAACAAGCACACCAAGTCACCAACTCAGCAAGCGGCAAGCACAGGTAACAAGTGCACAGGCTGACAGGCGCACAACAAGTCACTAAGTCAGCAAGCACATACTGACATACATAGCAAAATAGCAGTTTGAACTTCCAAGTTCCACTGTTTCATGCTCTTGCAAGGCAGCAACATTTAGCAAGCAACTACAACTGCAACAAGCAGCAATGTATAGTATTATTACAAGTTTTTGCAGCAAAGTAAAACAGTAAGCAGCAGCAAGTAGTTTGTAGCCGTCCACATCCAGCAAGAAACCAAGCAGCTCCAGGCACCAGGCTCCAGCTCAAATGCTCAATCAACAATGGTCGATTCATGTTCGTCCTACAAAATAATAAAACAATGATCGAGTCATGTTCTTCAATGCTATCTTGATTAAGGATTATTGAATAAGTCACAAATTCACAATGCAACAAATAAACAGTACTGCGTCTTCATCTTGGTCATCAAGACAAGTCATCAAAGCACCCACAATAGTTGGAGGAGACCCTGCATTGCAAAAAAACTCAGAAATTGGTTGTTTCATGTACTGTGCAAGAAATCAAAGAACATATAAAAATTAGATCACATACCTAACATGTCATCACGGGACCAAGCCTGCATACACATGAGTGCTTCCACCATTGATGGTGCAAGCCTACTACGGTGTGGACTAATTATTCGGCCTCCTGTGCTAAACACGGACTCAGATGCCACTGTTGAAACAGATATTGCAAGCACATCACGTGCAATCTTTCTCAAAGTAAGATATTTAAGCCCAGCATGCTGCCACCACTGGATGATATCCAAACCCTGTGTCCTAGGAAGCAGTGGTTCCTCTAAGTACAAATTCAGCTTTGTGCGCACATAAGTGGAGGTCACATCTGGTTGCTTGGACATGTAATCATCTAGCTACTTCTTGATCAAAAACATATTTCTCCACAGTCACAGTCCCATCTTGTGGATTTGCAGTCAATTTAAGAGATGACTGTTTTATACCCTTCCTAACAGCCCTATCTAGACAAATCTCAAGATGACCACTCAAGTGACATGTACCATTTCTTATGTCCCCTCCTAAATGCTTCTTACACCATTTGCATTTTGCTTTCCAAACCCCATTTAATTCAATTCTATCAAACTCTAACCAAACTTTAGATTTTAATTTTGGTCCTCGTTTCCTCTTACTACCAACAACAACATCATCCTCTATTTCTAACACATCATCTGTACCTGCTACAGCTGCTGAATCAGATCGAGGAGCTGCTGCTGTTTGTGTTTCCGCTTGAGATATAGCAGCTGATCTGGATCTGGTTGTAGGAGCATGAGAAGCACTAGTACCTGCAGTCGACATTTCACTTCACCCTAATACTCTGAAAAAATGCAAAATGTTAAAGACAACAACATCTATATGTTCGTGTCCTTACCTAAATATATACTAAACCCAACTAATTAGATACAGGAAAAGGAATGGCCATACCCATGCAGATGCTATACTCATGTGCAGTCAGACTAATCTATACTTCTATACAGGCATACAGCAACAACACTGTGCGAACTGCAAAGTTGCGAACTCACCAGTCACCAATAGGCAGCAGACTTGCAGAGGGACTGAGGGAGTAGCACAGCGCAGCGGACGGGCGCATAGAAGCACAGCCACGGACGTCCGGTCGCCGGTGGCCTAGACACAGCCACGGACGCGCGGTCGCCTGGACATCGCAGGTGGCGCCTGGACGTCTCCGGTCCCAGACCCTGGTCGCGCCTGCGCGGCCACCTGCGCCGGTGGCCCGAGCAGCCGTGCGACGAGGAGGGTGGTGGACCGGCGGCGGCGGATGGTCGGATTGGATCTCGGACGAGCCACGGGCGGCGGCGCAGTGGACGTCTGGGGTGGGCGAGGGCGAGGGGCGAGCGGAGTGACGAGTGCGTCTGTGCGAGCCTGCGAGGGTCGGTGGGCGGTGGCTTAGCCTAGGGTTTTGCCATTTTGCGTCCGAGTTGGGCTGGGCCTGGCCGCTTTCAATGAATTGGGTTGCCTGCGTTGGGTGGACTGACTCGGTTTGATTCGGGTTTCGAGTCCCCGCAAAAAAACCATGGGTGAAACTGGAGAACTGCCCCGAAACCGAATTAATTTGGGGGCCCCGAACCCGTGTCCCCGCGGGGCAAAATTTAAACCCGCCCCGAACACCGCCGGGTCTAAAACCGCGGGACCCAACCCGAACCCGCCCTATTGCCAAGCCTACTCAAATCTAGAGGCTACCATGTTTCTTCTTGTTTTTTTAAAAAATCATAGATGTATACAACTCTATAACTATAATGATAGATGTAAAACTGCTACATGATGCACATATAAATTTGTATGTACTACGCGTACTGTCCCAGTATATATGTACTGCATATACAATATTATGAACCAAATAAAAACCTGGCTTATTAGTCATGAAAGATGCATTCTACAAGATGCGGTTCTTACATATTGATATATGACGCTAATTCATCCATTTTATATGTCAAGTAGAGCAATGGTTAGTAGATACATATGGCGTAGAACATTTAATACTAGTGGATTTCACGCGTCCCGAGCGCGATATCAAATTTGTATATAAGATCTTAAAGTGTACATCTCCCGCCCAGAATCGAACCGTGGATGCTGGCAGGTTAGGGCTTCCCTCATCTAACCAGAAGAGCTCATATTTGGTATTATTACATATCACACTATAAGCTTCAGTAGTCGTGTTGTCGCATGCAGCCAATGGTAATGAAGAAATATGCCAAACTAAATATTCGGCTACTAACTATATTCCTAACATGCATTGTACAACAGATACTTCCCGAATGTAAGTACGTCTCCTATTACACCAGAATTGGTACCCTCTCTTGCGTTGACAGGTGGACCTAAAGTAGTCAAGCACCGTTACACAATGATGCGAGGATCTGGCGACCTGTTGCTCTTATCGACTCAACAAAGTCGGCCATCTTCGACTTTGTTGGGCCTTCATGTGATACTCGAAGACTAAACTCTTCGTAGGTGATTCCACCTAGTTGGCCTCGCCATAGGACGGAGGGGTAGGGGTGGATCCCTTCGCTTTCGGGATCCAGGCTGGACCTTCGTTTCTTCCATGATAGAATGACTCTGCGCCTAACACTTCGATAGTAGATTAATGTTCAAAGTAAAAAGATCAAGGGGTCGTTCGGTCTTCGCTCAATAGGCAGCATCACGAAGAAATAATCCCAGCTTGATTCTATGTCAGCTGTCCACGTACCCCATGCTGCAGATCTCCCGGACCCGGACCGAACGCTTCGAGTACAAGTTTTTGTTTGCTATTTTAGCATTCAAAACTAAACGCTTCTCTCTAATGGCACTCTTAATATTGGATTATTTATAATAGTACTTTCATGTGGAGTGTTTTGTTAAAATGGTATTTAAGGTATTTTTTTAACTCTTTTTATTTTTCTTTTCAATTTTTTTTTGCTTCCGGGAATTACCATTCTACCAGCTTGTGCAAACACTTGACGCACAATTGCTAGTAACCCTAGACATCCGAACAAACAATAAGTTTTGGAAGATCTCCCACGGTATTATGGCTGAACTACTGACGAGGTCTGGTTAGGAGACTGCTTGCCGCTAGGATCCCATAACAGGGCGAGGATGGCCGACGGCAGCAAATGCGAACACGGCCTGCATGAGGCCGGAAGCAGCGGTAGAATGATCACTCCGGAAGCAAAAAAACTGAAAAGAAAAACAAAAAAGAGTTAAAAGTACTCAAAATACTCCACTTGAAAGTTCTATTATAAATAAGGCAACGACTGCTATGCAAGCAATCATTCTGTGCAAGTGTACAAATAAATCATCTGATCCATTAGATTACGATCCAACCACAGTGTTCGACACCAAAAAGAGAAGGCGGACAGTCCGGCCATGAGGCCGGACGGTCCGCGGTCCAGACGGTCCGCGCCTGTGAGCCGGACGGTCCGCGCGTGCGCAAAACAGATTAGGGTTCCGAGTTTTTTGTTGTGTTTGTTGCCTAGATTCTCGAAATTAGCTCAAGAAGTTTGTTTGTAAAGGGTCCAGCCCCCTCCTCTATAAATAAAGAGGTATACGGCCGATTTGTAATAATCAATCGAATCAATACCACTTCTATTTCGCATTTATTTCCAGTATAATTAGGAGTAGTTCTAGTTTAGCCTCTCGATCCCCAAATTCTCCGCTTCTCTTCGACTCTACGTCGATTAGAAGAGTCTAGGTCGGTCTACCCGAGCCTAGACAACTCCTAGGATCTCTCCTCCCCGACGGGGTCCCTCCCGGGAGCGAGATCCAGGCGCCACCGGTGATCTTCCGCCGCCCCTGCGTACGCGCGGACCGTCCGACCCCAGGGCGCGGACCGTCTGGCCGTCAGGCAGGAGCCTTAGCCTTGCACCAGGCCGCGGACCATCCGGCCCCTGCGCGCGGACTGTCCACCCCTGTGCAGAGAGTACCGCGCGCCTCATACCAGGCCGCGGACCGTCCGGCCCCTGCGCGCGGACCGTCCGCCCCTGTGCAGAGGGCACCGCCACGGTTCTTGTTGAGTGTTTGGTGCTTCAAAAAGGCGTCAACATACTTTTTGGCGACTCCGCTGGGAAAAACACATATAGACCTATCAAATCGGCTCTCAATGGCCGGTTCAAAGGATAGCTCTGAAGTTTCCACCAGCAATATCATCACACCGACATGGGAAACCTTGCCGGTTGCAACTCCTGTTCGAGGAGCGTCAGGAGCAGCTGATCCAAGAAGCAAACGCAAAGTTCCTGGCCGACTTCAAAGTGGACAGGAACAACAAAGTCGTTCAGCAACGGGCGACGGATCTAGCTTCGCTCCGATCTACTACGATTACCCACAATGTAAGTAACACCAACGAACTCCAATCTCTTAAAGCTTACATAGACGAGCAGCGAGAACAGTTGCAACGTATCGTAGGGGATATACAAAATGATCATAAAAGGCTAGTATGTGTGCTTGATAAGTCTACTATGGCAAATCTTCCTCCACACGAGGTTGAATTGAGGGAATACACACATAATTCATCGGCTACAGGTTGTCACGACCAGTCACAACCCCTTTATGGGATGCCGATGGACATGTACCCTGGGCAACGACAGCCTCCCACGCACATCGGCGATAAATTTGCCGATCTGCGCATGTCCGGACCGTCCGCACGTGTGCGCGGACCGTCCGGACCAGCGGCGTCCGATCCCATTTTTAGAAGCGAATTACCGAGACCTGCACCCAAGCTGCCACATGTCGTGCAAGCCCTAGATAACCCATTCGGACCATCTGCGTATGGCGCCAGACAGTCCGAATATAATGTCGGACGGTCCGGCCACATGGCCGGACTGTCCGCGCACGGGGCCGGACGGTCCGCGTATTTAACCGAACGGTCCGACACAGAGTTTTTTAAGGAGGATGGATATCCAACTCCGTATCCGTCCCAGCTAGACTCCCCATCTCACCATACGACACACCAGCACCATAATATAATCTATCAAACCCGTGAGAGTGAGTACTTTCCGGCCCCTAGAAGGCCAGAAAGGAATGGCCAGTCCTATGAACCTCATAGGGCATGCATTAACGCACCGCAAAACCCAAACCAATGGGGAGGAAAACAACATACCAACATCCAAACAAACTCTCCCATATTGGATCAAAGAGACGGTGGTCTCCCACCGGCTGCCATCGATATAGTAAGGGAGGAAATAGCTGGGGCGTTCCGAGATAAGCTTGGAGTTAGTATAGTCCCTGGGGGCAGTCATATCGGAGACCTTATGATAGCCAGTTTGACCGGCTCCCATACCCACAAGGGACCAGAATACCCGAATTCGCAAAGTTTTTGGGTGACCAAGGAAAGAGCACGCGTGAGCACATAGACCAGTTCTTAGCACAGTTAGGAGAATTGGCCGACACCAAAGCATTCCGTGTACGTTTATTTTCATTATCTTTAACAGGAACTGCATTCACATGGTATGTCACGCTCCCTCCTAACTCCATTTTGTCGTGGGGAGATTTAGAACAAAAATTTCATGAACATTTCTTCTCTGGCGATTATGAGCTAGATTTAGTAGACTTAGTAGCCCTATGACAAGAAAAAGATGAATCGGTTAGTGATTACATCCGGAGATTCCGGGATATGAGAAACTGATGCTTTCAAATTCATTTAACAGATAAACAACTGGCGGGAATAGCCTTTGATGGATTGCGCTATTATTTAAAAGAGAAATTAGAAGGCATCCAGTTCTTTACGCTAGCACAATTACATCAGAGAGCTTCGGCTTGTGAAAGCCGAAGCAAAGAACTAGTCAAAACGGTTCATCATAATGTCCATATAGTAGAACATAGTCAAAGTAGTTCGGACGGTGAACCAAAGGAAATTTACACTGCCAAAATAGTTTGGACTGAGCAGGCCAAATCTTCGGCTTGCTCCTCCTTGCAGCCAGTTCAAAAGAAATGGCAGGAGGAGATTAAATTTACATTTAATGTTGGCAGATGTGATAAGATATTCGATGAATTACTAAAAAATGGTAACATTAAGATTGATTATATCGTTCCACCTGCCGACGAACTAAAGCGTCGCGCATATTGCAAGTGGCACAACTCATTTTCCCATGCCACTAATGATTGTAATGTGTTTCGACGACAAATCCAATCGGCCATTAATGAGGGACGATTGAAATTTCAGGAGGACACGGAGCCCTTTCCAATGAATATGATCGACTTCAATGGCAAAAAAGGTCCTAATTCGGCCCAGCACAGCCGATAAGGGTAAAGACAAAGAATTCATCATCGGCAACGCACGGGAGGCCGATGGAAACAACAAAATTGCTTGCAGGAAAGTGGTGGCCGAGAAGACTCCTAATGGAGGGGAGACACTGAAGGTGAACATCACAAACTCCGGCACTGGAGGGCAAGTGCAGATAAGGGGACATGCGCAAGAACCCATACTACGCATTGTGGACGGTCCGGTGCCTAGGCGCGGACGATCCGTGACATCGCCAGACGGTCCGGAGCGTTCCAGCGGACGGTCCGGCAACACCGAAGAACCAAGGCGACCACGTACCTTCAAACCACGACGACCAGAAATAGGTACGTGGAAAACTAACACGTTCAAGGCAACTGGTCGGTTGGTAAAATCTAGCCTGACCTTTGATCAATTATTGTCTAAATATGTGAAAAAGAAGGCTGGACCCAGCGACCGGCCACCAAAGCGACCTCGCTTACCCACCCAGGTGCGAGGACAGGTTAGGCCGATTGGACCACCACACCAATCGGAAAGGACGGGAGGTCATAATGTTCAATTAAGACCTAACGTACCTGCATGGACACCTCCACCACCATATCCACCTATGCCATATCCATACACATACATACCTCCACCATATGTCCCAAATCAAATGTGGGGCATGCCACCATACCCATTTGGGATGTCGCAGTACCCCGCTTGGGGGGCACCCCAAACAACTGTATTCAATAGGTTGACACCTCCAGTACAAGACCGATTGAGAGCACCTCAATCTGGTCCACGAGCACAGGCCCAACAAGATTGCCGAACAACTCGGTCCCAAAGGCTGACTAATCCGGCAGGGGGGCATACAACTACAACCTCCAACAGTACAAAAAAGGAGATGTCATTAAAATAGGAACGACAGATGTCGTCGTACAACAAAATAACGAAGGGCCAATGATTTTTGGTGAATCGGCCAACACAAACAAAAAAGAAGGAACGACTGTCGACAAAACAGCCGATCCAAAATACTCCATGCCCCGATGGTGCCCATCGGGATTGACACGATCGCAAAAGCGAAAATTACAGCGCCTTAGAGCAAAGGAGAATCAGGAGAAGGAGGCGGAAAAAATATTCAATGACACGCATCCGCAGTATCCACCACCGCAAAAGAAATGGAGACCAAAGGCCGTTGAGGAAAATCAAACGACCATAAAGATAGAAAATAAAACAACAACTGTGCAGCTCTTTGCAGGTATGGCAGACAGTCCGGCTATAAAGACCAGACCAACCGTACAGGACGCGGACCATCCGACCCCTGAGGCCGAATCATCCGTAATACACCATGACGCCTGCAACGACGTACTGACACCCATGGAGGAAGACGACCTGCAAAGAGAAGACCTGGTCGACTACGAGGCTACGCCAGAACATTTAGAAAAATAGGAAAGCAAGGTGACGAATTGGTCAGGACCAGTATGACGCTCGGCGGTGTTGGGACTGACAATTCGATCAAAGCTAAAGGGGTCACGTCCGTTGAGTCAACCATCAGGACCAAGGCCACTGCGTACCATCCTAGTAAGTGGCAAGATGCCTAAGAAAACCGATGTGATACATCGAGTTAGTTGCTTTTGGTTCGCTCAGCTCCACCAAAAGGCAGGGGGCATATGTTCGACACCAAAAAGAGAAGGCGGACAGTCCGGCCCTGAGGCCGGACGGTCCGCGGTCCGGACGGTCCACGCCTGTGGGCCGGACGGTCCGCTCGTGCGCAGAACAGTTTAGGGTTCCGAGTTTTTTGTTGTGTTTGTTGCCTAGATTCTCAGAATTAGCCCGGGAAGTTTGTTTGTAAAGGGTCCAGCCCCCCTCCTCTATAAATAGAGAGGTATACAGCCGATTTGTAATAATCAATCGAATCAATACCACTTCTATTTCTCATTTATTTCCAGTACAATTAGGAGTAGTTCTAGTCTAGTTCTTGTTTAGCCTCTCGATCCCCAAATTCTCTGCTTCTCTTCGACTCTACGTCGATTAGAAGAGTCTAGGTCGGTCTACCCGAGCCTAGACAACTCCTAGGATCTCTCCTCTCCGATGGGGTCCCTCCCGGGAGCGAGATCCAGGCGTCGCCGACGATCTTCCGCCGCCCCTGCGTACGCGCGGACCGTCCGGCCCCAGGGCGCGAACCGTCCGGCCGTCAGGCAGGAGCCCTAGCCTTGCACCAGGCCGGGGACCGTCTGGCCCCTGCACGCGGATCGTCCGCCCCTGTGTAGAGAGCACCGCCGTGCCTCACACCAGGCCGCGGACCGTCCGGCCCCTGCGCGCGGACCGTCCGCCCCTGTGCAGAGGGCACCACCACGGTTCTTGTTGAGTGTTTGGCGCTCCAAAAAGGCGTCAACACACAGATACAACCATGGTTTGTTAGGGTTTTTTTATAAAGATTATTGACAGGGCCGTGCCGATAAAATCCAAGGCCCTGTACAGATTTTAAAATAAGACATGTTTACTAGTCGAGGACGTTAGTTATCGGTTAGTTATCGATGAACAAAACATCGTAAACTGTAGACATGCAGGTTATGGCTAAACTCATGGCTCACATCATGGAATAAAAGCATACGTACAGACAGATTAATAAAGAATTAGAGATGTTTGAATGCATTAAAGCTAATAGTTAATTGACTGAAAATTGTTAGTGAAATTAGCTACATAACTATTAGTTAACTAGTTGGATGCCCGTGCGTTGCAACGAGAATATATAATACCAGTATACTACGATAACTTATATACAAAATCTGTGTTATATTGTTATGAGAAAATGTTTCATAATCAATTTGTGATCCTAGCCATACATAAATTTTGTTATTTTAATCTAGTTATTTCACCACTACATTGCAACCATCAGTATCATGCAGACTTCGATATATGCCATGATTTGTATGGTCTCATCATTGGAGAGCACGAGCACGTTCCACACATGCCGGAAAAATTCCCTCGTATATCGTTAGTCATCAGACACACACCACCATATGCTCTTGCTTAAACAAAAAGGTAAGTGTGTATGTGTTTGCGAAGAGAATTAAAGGCAGGCCGACACAAAAGCTACCCTGACGGTGGCGAGGATGACGAACTGGTCACTGTTGTCGATCCTCCTCTGTGTCACCTCCGGCGCCAAGATGACGCCACAATCCTCGATATAGTAGTCATCGAACGCACGCAACATGACGAGTACCAATGACTCTTGGTTGGGCTGCCAAACGAAGTGCACCCCGGGCTCATCAGCGAGGTAGTACCCCTGGCCGTTGCACCACCGAATGCGCTATTCCACTATATACAATTATACATCATGTTCGAGGACACTCACACAATGTCAGCAACGTCCATCGTCCCAGCGCACAAGAATTCATGTCCGGTCAGTAGCGACTTACGTGGCAGGTTGGGCTTCAGGTGGACGATGAGCTAGACAGCGTGATGGCGTCGTCGTCGGATGCGGTGTCCAGAACAACCCGAGAGTCGTCGACGTTGGCGACAACCATGAGGCCCCCCTGCTTAACAATGGACAGCGCGGTGCAGCTGCTCTGGACCGCGTCCAAGCGGCGACTTCGCGGGAGCTTGTCGTACATAGCGGCGCATGCGACCACGTAAGACTGCTTTTAGAGGTTGAACTGACAGTCGCCAAGCTTCTTCTCGTCATCGATGAGCGACGACAACGCGAATGCCTCCTGCTCATGGAGTTTGTTCGGGGTTTGAAGTAGGAAACATGGATTCATGCTTGGCGTTGGTTTATGAAAATGACTCACAAGTCTGATCCATGGAAAAAATTGTCGGGGACCATAATTAGGGGTACCCTCAAGGCTCCTAATTCTCAGCTGGTAACCCCCATCAGCATAAAGCTGCAAAGGCCTGATGGGTGTGATTAAGTCAAGGATCAGTCCATTCGAGGGACTCGATCACGCCTCGCCCGAGCCTAGCCTCGGACAAGGGCAGCCGACCCCGGAGGATCTCCGTCTCGCCCGAGGCCCCCCTCCAACGGCGAACATATTTCCGGCTCGCCCGAGGCCCTGTCTTCGCCAAGAAGCAACCCTGACCAAATCGCCGCACCGACCGACCAAATCGCAGGAGCATTTAATGCAAAGGTGACCTGACACCTTTATCCTGACGCGCGCCCTTCAGCCGACAGAGCCGAAGTGACCGCCGTCACTTCGCCGCTCCACTGACCGGTCTGACAAAAAGACAGCGCCACCTGCGCCGCTCCGACTGCGGTGCCACTTGACAGAGTGAGGCTGACAGGCAGTCAGGCCCGGCCGCAGGCACCATAGGAAGCTCCGCTCCGCCCGACCCAGGGCTCGGACTCGGGCTAAGCCTCGGAAGACGGCGAACTCCGCTCCGCCCGACCCAGGGCTCGGACTCGGGCTAAGCCCCGGAAGACGGCGAACTCCGCTCCGCCCGACCCAGGGCTCGGACTCGGGCTAAGTCCCAGAAGACGACGAACTCCGCTCCGCCCGACCCAGGGCTCGGACTCGGGCTAAGTCCCGGAAGACGACGAACTCCGCTCCGCCCGACCCAGGGCTCGGACTCGGGCTAAGCCCTGGAAGACGGCGAACTCCGCTCCGCCCGACCTAGGGCTCGGACTCGGGCTAAGTCCCAGAAGACGACGAACTCCGCTCCGCCCGACCCAGGGCTCGGACTTGGGCTCAGCCCCAGAAGACGACGAACTCCGCTCCGCCCGACCCAGGGCTTGGACTCGGGCTAAGTCCCGGAAGACGACGAACTCCGCTCCGCCCGACCCAGGGCTCGGACTTGGGCTCAGCCCCAGAAGACGACGAACTCCGCTCCGCCCGACCCCAGGGCTCGGACTCCACCCTGGCCTCAGCCGACGGTCTCCGCCTCGCCCGAACCAGGGGCTCGGACTCGACCTCAGCCACGGAAGACAGACTCGACCTCGGCTTCGGAGGAGCTTCCACGTCGCCCAACCTAGGGCGCAGACCAACCACGTCAACAGGAGGCGCCATCATCACCCTACCCCGAGCTGACTCGGGCGACGGGGAACAAGACCGGCGTCCCATCTGGCTCGCTCCGCCAGATAGGCAATAATGGCGCCCCGCATACTCTGTGACGACGGCGGCTCTCAGCCCCCTTACGGAAGCAAGAGGACGTCAGCAAGGACTCAACAGCTCCGACAGCTGTCCCTCCGCCAGGCTCCAACAATCCTCCGACGGCCACGACATCACACCAGCTGGGTGCCAAAATCTCTCCGGCTGCCACAACGGCATGTACTTAGGGCGCTAGCTCTCCTCCGCTAGACGCGTAGCACTCTGCTACACCCCCATTGTACACCTGGATCCTCTCCTTACGCCTATAAAAGGAAGGACCAGGGCCCTCTTAGAAGGGGTTGGCCGCGCGAGGACGAGGACGAGACAGGCGCTCGCTTGAAGCCGCTCGCTCCCTCTCCCGCGTGGACGCTTGTAACCCCCTACTGCAAGCGCACCCGACCTGGGCGCGGGACGAACACGGAGGCCGCGAGATTTCCACCTCTCTCACGCCTGTCTCTGGCCACCTCACTTCCCCCCTTCACGCTCGGCCTCACGTCGACCCATCTGGGCTGGGGCACGCGGCGACATTCACTCGTCGGCTTAGGGACCCCCCGGTCTCGAAACGCCGACAGTTGGCGCGCCAGGTAGGGGCCTGCTGCGTGTTGACGAACAGCTTCCCGTCAAGCTCCAGATGGGCAGTCTCCAGCAACCTCTCCAACCCAGGACGGTGCTCCATTTCGGGAGTCTTGAGTTCATGTCCCTCGACGGCAACTACGACATGATACTCATTCCACCGCCGGGCGACAGCGACAATGGCGGCCGACAGCCCGTCCACCGGCGGCGGAATCGACGACGTCTTCCCCGCGTGGTGGAAGAACAACCTTCGAGCTCACCCCGCCCTCTTCCCCGCCGACGGAGGGGGAGGCGGGGCAACCAAGGCCAAGCAGGAGGCAGCGCCTCGTCGGCTGTCGAGCGAGTAGATAGCGCCAGCACCCCAACGGGGGGCGCACCGGGCATCGACCTCGCGCTTGAGACGAAGACGAGCGCCGTCTCCCCGCAACGCGCCGATTCCAGGCAAACGGACGACGCCAGCGCGCTCGAGAAAGGCTTGCTGGACGTCACCCTCGTACCTGAGACGACGTTGCAGTCAGTCCCCGACGTGACTTCATCACCGCCCGTCGACCAAGAGGTACCGACCGATTCCCATCCCACGTCTTTCGGATTCAGCCTCGACCCGCCTAGCGGCTTTGCTTTGGCGGGCGCGCTCGTAGAGGCGAGTCCAAGCCCTCCGGGGTTTCGTATGCGGTCACCTTGGGACCGGCTGACAGACGTCTCGACCTACGGGCCCTCTGGGTCCGAGGAAGACGACGAGCCCACGACGACGACAAGAAGGAAGATCACAAGGCAGGAGAGTTCCCCGAGGTCCGCGACTGCTTCATGATCTACGGTGGGCAAGCGGCGAACGCCTCGGCTCGACACCGCAAGCAAGAGCGTCGGGAGGTCTGTTCGGTGAAGGTGGCGGCACCAGTCTACCTAGACTGGTCCGACAAGCCCATCACCTTCGACCAAGCCGACCACCCCGACCACGTGCCGAGCCCGGGGAAATACCCACTCGTCGTCGACCCCGTCATCGGCGACGTCAGGCTCACCAAGGTCCTCATGGACGGAGGCAGCAGCCTCAACATCATCTACGCTGAGACCCTCGGGCTCCTGCGTGTCGATCTGTCCTCGGTCCGGGCAGGCGCTGCGCCTTTCCATGGGATCATCCCCGGGAAGTGCGCCCAGCCCCTCGGACAACTCGACCTTCCCGTCTGCTTCGGAACACCCTCCAACTTCCAAAGGGAGACCCTGACGTTCGAGGTGGTCGGGTTCCGAGGAACCTACCACGCGGTACTGGGGAGGCCATGCTACGCGAAGTTCATGGCCGTCCCCAACTACACCTACCTGAAGCTCAAGATGCCGGGGCCCAACGGGGTCATCACCGTCGGCCCCACGTACAAACACGCGTTCGAATGCGACGTGGAGTGCGTGGAGTACGCCGAGGCCCTCGCCGAGTCCGAGGCCCTCATCGCCGACCTGGAGAGCCTCTCTAAGGAGGTGCCAGACGTGAAGCGTCATGCCGGCAACTTTGAGCCAGCGGAGACGGTTAAGTCCGTCCCCCTCGACCTCAGCGGCGACGCCTCCAAGCAGATCCGGATCGGCTCCGAGCTCGGTCCCAAATAGGAAGCAGTGCTCGTCGACTTTCTCCGCGCGAACGCCGACGTCTTTGCGTGGAGTCCCTCGGACATGCCCGACATACCGAGGGATGTGTTGGAACTTCCCCTCAACAGCAAAGAAGCCAACAAGAGTGAACAGTGGTGACAACAGGGTTACGTGCTCAGGGGCAATAGCTCTGTTCATCTAGCCTCTCACGGGCACTGTGCGGGGGTATTTATAGGTATCTGAGTGCCCAGCGCCTTGTGTTAAGGACGCATGTGCCCTCAGACACCTAGTTTATCCCCAGAATATTCCCATAAAGCAGGGTTACAAGCTGTAATTACAAGCATGCCTTTACAGATTAGGCCCGTAACACAAAGGCGGCCATGCAGGGCCCGTTGTGAGCACCTAGAGGGGGGGGTGAATAGGTGATCCTGTAAACTTCAAAACTTAAGCCACAAAACTTTGATTAAGTGTTAGCACAGTTAATGCCAAGTGGCTGGAGAGAAGATCTTGCACAATATGATAATCACAAGGAGTTCAACACAGAGAAGACACAGTAATTTATCCCGTGGTTCGGCCAAGTACAAAACTTGCCTACTCCACGTTGTGGCGTCCCAACGGACGGGAGTTGCACTCAACTCCTCTCAAGTGATCCAATGATCAGCTTGAATACCACAGTGTTATGCTTTTCCTTTCAATATCCTGTTTGCGAGGAATCTCCACAACTTGGAGTCTCTCACCCTTACACTTGAGATTCACAAAGAAATACGAAGTAAGGGAGAGAAGCAACACACACAAATCCACAGCAAAATGCGCACACACACGGCCAAGAATCGAGCTCAAAAGACTATCTCAAAGTTCTCACTAGAACGGAGCTCGAATCACTTAGAATGACAAACGAATGCGCAAAGACTGAGTGTGGATGATCAAGAATGCTCTAAGGTTGCTTGTTGTTCTCCTCCATGTGCCTAGGGGTCCCTTTTATAGCCCCAAGGCAGCTAGGAGCCTTTGAGAACAAATCTGGAAGGCCATCCTTGCCTTCTGTCATCGGGCGCACCGGACAGTCCGGTGCACACCGGACACTGTCCGGTGCCCGATTTCCTTCCTTAAACAGCGCAGTCGACCGTTGCAGATCTGGGAGCCGTTGGCGCACCGGACATGTCCGGTGCACACCGGACAGTCCGGTGCCCCTTTCCGACCGTTGGCTTGGCCACGTGTCGCGCGCAGAATCCGCGGCCGACCGTTGACCCTAGCCGACCGTTGGCTCACCGGACAGTCCGGTGTACACCGGACAGTCCGGTGAATTTTAGCCGTACGCCGTCGGCGAATTCCCGAGAGCGGCTACTTCGGCCGAGGCAGCCTGGCGCACCGGACACTGTCCGGTGCACCACCGGACAGTCCGGTGCCCCAGACCGAAACAGCCCCTTGGCTGTACACAGCCACCTCTTTCCTTTTCTTTTTCTTCCTGTTTCCAATACTTAGACAAGTATATTAGTACACAAAATCAATGTACTAAGACTTAGAAACATACCTTTGCTCTTGATTTGCACTTTATTCATCCATAGGCATGAATTCACATTTAAGCACTTGTGTTGGCACTCAATCACCAAAATACTTAGAAATGGCCCAAGGGCACATTTCCCTTTCAATCTCCCCCTTTTTGGTGATTTATGCCAACACAACATAAAGCAACTAGAACAAGTGCAAAATCACTTCAAATAACACTTAAATTTATTTTGATTCATTTTCGGCATATATGGATCATCCTTTGCCACCACTTGGTTTGTTTTTGCAAATCAAACTCAATTCTCTATCTCTAAGTCAAACACACATGTTGAAGCATAAAGAGAGTCATTCCAAAAGAGATTGATCAAAGATTTCAAAAACTTCCCCTATTTCCCATAATTACAACTTCTCCCCATAAGACAAGAGACACAATAAAAGAGTTTTGCCAAAACAAAAAACTCTATTCTACTATTTTCAAAATCTCTCAAGTGGTAGCTGATCCATTTATCGCTTTGGCCTTTATTTTCTCCCCCTTTGGCATCAAGCACCAAAACGGGATCAATCTTGGCTCTTTAACCCCATTGCCTCACCAAAATCTTCAATTAAGAGTACAAAGGCAATAAGATCATAGAGATGAACTTGGAATAAGTTACCCTCTCATCGGAGTGCAGTGGAAGTCTTGCATGGTCCAAGTTCACCTTTCCCTTTCAATCCACCTTCGAGACTAAATCAAGCAAACTCAAGCAAATGGTTAGTCTCAAAGGGTCAAGTTGTAACACATCTCCCCCTAAACATGTGCATCACTTTGCAACGGACTTGTGAGGTCCAGGGAGTGTTTGTACAACTTGAGCACCACAATAAGCAACAAAATGCAGAATGAACCTGATCAAGGGCATAAACACATGTATGCTACAATTCAATCCAAGTTCCGCGAATCTAAGACATTTAGCTCACTACGCAGCCTGCAAAAGGTCTTCTCATCTAGAGGCTTGGTAAAGATATCGGCTAGCTGGTTCTCGGTGCTAACATGAAACACTTCGATATCTCCCTTTTGCTGGTGGTCTCTCAGAAAGTGATGCCGGATGTCAATGTGCTTTGTGCGGCTGTGTTCAACAGGATTTTCCGCCATGCGGATAGCACTCTCATTATCACATAGGAGTGGGACTTTGCTCAGATTGTAGCCAAAGTCCCGGAGGGTTTGCCTCATCCAAAGTAGTTGCGCGCAACACTGTCCTGCGGCAACATACTCGGCCTCAGCGGTGGGTAGGGCAACAGAGGTTTGTTTCTTAGAGTTCCACGACACCAGGGACCTTCCTAAGAATTGGCACGTCCCTGATGTACTCTTCCTATCGACCTTACATCCAGCATAGTCGGAATCTGAGTATCCAACCAAGTCAAAGGTAGACCCCTTTGGATACCAGAGTCCGAAGCAAGGCGTAGCAACTAAATATCTAAGAATTCGCTTCACCGCCACTAAGTGACACTCCTTAGGATCGGATTGAAATCTAGCACACATGCATACGCTAAGCATAATATCCGGTCTACTAGCACATAAATAAAGTAAAGACCCTATCATTGACCGGTATGCTTTTTGATCAACGGACTTACCTCCTTTGTTGAGGTCTGTGTGTCCGTCGGTTCCCATCGGCGTCTTTGCGGGCTTGGCGTCCTTCATCCCAAACCTCTTTAGCAAGTCTTGCGTGTACTTCGTTTGGGAGATGAAGGTGCCATCCTTGAGTTGCTTCACTTGGAACCCAAGGAAGTAGTTCAACTCGCCCATCATCGACATCTCGAATTTCTGCGTCATCACCCTGCTAAACTCTTCACAAGAATTTTGGTTAGTAGAACCAAATATTATGTCATAGACATAAATTTGGCACACAAACAAATCACCATTACAAGTCTTAGTAAAAAGAGTTGGATCGGCTTTCCCAACCTTGAAAGCATTAGCAACTAAGAAATCTCTAAGGCATTCATACCATGCTCTTGGGGCTTGCTTAAGTCCATAGAGCGCCTTAGAGAGCTTACACACATGGTCGGGGAACCGATCATCCTTGAAGCCAGGGGGTTGCTCTACGTACACCTCCTCCTTGATCGGCCCGTTGAGGAAAGCGCTCTTCACATCCATTTGGTACAACCTGAAAGAATGGTGAGCGGCATATGCTAGCAAGATTCGAATTGACTCTAGCCTAGCCACAGGAGCAAAAGTCTCCTCGAAATCCAAACCTGCGACTTGGGCATAACCTTTTGCCACAAGTCGAGCCTTGTTTCTCGTCACCACTCCGTGCTCGTCCTGTTTGTTGCGGAACACCCACTTGGTTCCCACAACATTTTGCTTCGGACGAGGCACCAGCGTCCAAACTTCATTTCTCTTGAAGTTGTTGAGCTCCTCCTGCATGGCCAGCACCCAGTCCGGATCTAGCAAGGCCTCCTCTACCCTGAAGGGCTCAATAGAAGAGACAAAGGAGTAATGCTCACAAAAATTAACTAATCGAGAACGAGTAGTTACTCCCTTGCTAATGTCACCCAGAATTTGGTCAACGGGATGATCCCTTTGAATCATCGCTCGAACTTGGGTTGGAGGTGCCGGTTGCGCATCTTCCTCCATCACCTGATCATCTTGTGCTCCCCCTTGATCATCCGCCTCCTGTTGATGAACTTGTTCATCGTCTTGAGTTGGGGGTAGCACCATAGTTGAGGAAGATGGTTGATCTCGTTCATCTTGTTCCTGTGGCCGTACTTCTCCAATCGCCATGGTTCGTATAGCGGCCGTCGGAACATCTTCTTCATCTACATCATCACAATCAACAACTTGCTCTCTTGGAGAGCCATTAGTCTCATCAAATACAACGTCGCTAGAAACTTCAACCAAACCCGATGATTTGTTGAAGACTCTATACGCCTTTGTATTTGAGTCATAACCTAATAAAAACCCTTCTACAGCTTTGGGGGCAAACTTAGAATTTCTACCCTTCTTCACTAGAATGTAGCACTTGCTCCCAAATACACGAAAGTAAGATACATTGGGCTTGTTACCGGTTAGAAGCTCATACGACGTCTTCTTGAGGAGGCGGTGAAGGTAGACCCTATTGATGGCGTGGCAAGCCGTGTTCACGGCTTCCGACCAAAAACGCTCGGGGGTCTTGAACTCTCCAAGCATAGTCCTCGCCATGTCGATTAGTGTCCTGTTCTTCCTCTCTACCACACCATTTTGCTGTGGTGTATAGGGAGCGGAGAACTCGTGCTTGATCCCTTCCTCCTCAAGGAACTCCTCCACTTGAAGGTTCTTGAACTCGGACCCGTTGTCGCTCCTTATCTTCTTCACCTTGAGCTCAAACTCATTTTGAGCTCTCCTGAGGAAGCGCTTGAGGATCCCTTGGGTTTCAGACTTATCCTGCAAAAAGAACACCCAAGTGAAGCGGGAAAAGTCATCAACAATAACTAGACCATACTTACTCCCTCCTATGCTCAGATAGGCGACGGGTCCGAAGAGGTCCATATGCAGCAGCTCTAGGGGTCTTGAAGTGGTCATCACATTCTTGCTGTGATGTGCTCCTCCCACTTGTTTACCTGCTTGACAAGCTGCACAAGGTCTATCTTTTTCGAATTGCACGTTAGTCAAACCTATCACGTGTTCTCCCTTTAGAAGCTTGTGAAGGTTCTTCATCCCCACATGTGCTAAGCGGCGATGCCACAGCCAGCCCATGCCAGTCTTAGCTATTAAGCATGCATCTAGACCGGCCTCTTCTTTTGCAAAATCAACTAAATAAAGTTTGCCGTCTAATACACCCTTAAAATCTAGTGAACCATCACTTCTTCTAAAGACAGACACATCTACATTTGTAAATAGACAGTTATACCCCATGTTGCATAATTGACTAACAGATAGCAAATTATAACCAAGAGACTCAACTAAAAACACATTAGAGATAGAGTGCTCATTAGAAATTGCAATTTTACCTAACCCTTTTACCTTGCCTTGATTCCCATCACCGAATATAATTGAATCTTGGGAATCCTTATTCTTGACGTAGGAGGTGAACATTTTCTTCTTCCCCGTCATATGGTTTGTGCATCCGCTGTCGATAATCTAGCTTGAACCCCCGGATGCATAAACCTGCAAGGCAAATTTAGGCTTGGGACTTAGGTACCCAACTCTTGTTGGGTCCTACAAGGTTAGTGCAAATATCCTTAGGGACCCAAATGCAAGTTTTGTCTCCCTTGCATTTTGCCCCTAACTTCCTAGCAACTATCTTCCTATCCTTTCTACAAATAGCAAAGGAAGCATTTAAAGCACAATAAATTGTAGAAGGTTCATTTACTACTTTCCTAGGAGCATGAATAGTATTCTTTCTAGGCACGTGATGAATAGCATTTCTCCTAGTCATACTTCTACCATGCATATAGGAAGAACTAGAAGCAGTCATGGCATAAGAATCATAAGCATGTGAATCAAAAGCATCATAACTTCTAAAAGCATTTCTAGAATTTTTCCTATCATGATACAAAAAGGCATGGTTCTTTTTAGCACTAGTAGCCATAGGGGCCTTCCCTTTCTCCTTAGCGGGAATGGGAGCCTTATGGCTTGTCAAGTTCTTGGCTTCCCTTTTGAAGCCAAGTCCATCCTTAATTGAGGGGTGTCTACCAATCGTGTAGGCATCCCTTGCAAATTTTAGTTTATTGAAATCATTCTTGCTAGTCTTAAGTTGGGTATTAAGACTAGCCAATTCCTCGGTTAGTTTGGAAATTGAAACTAAATGATCACTACAGGCATCAACATCGAAATCTTTACACCTAGTGCAAATCTTAACATGTTCTACACAAGATGTTGATTTACTAGATTTTTCTAGTTTAGCATTTAAATCATCATTTATGCTCTTTAAACTAGCAATTGAATCATGACATGTAGACAACTCATAAGAAAGCATTTCATTTCTCTTAATCTCTAATGCAAGTGATTTTTGTGCTTCTACAAACTTGTCATGTTCTTCATACAACAAATCCTCTTGCTTTTCTAAAAGCACATTCTTATCATTCAAGGCATCAATCAATTCATTGATTTTGTCTATCTTAGATCTATCTAAGCCCTTGAATAAGCATGAATAGTCTATGTCATCATCATCACTAGACTCATTATCACTAGAAGAAGCATAAGTGGAGTCTCGAGTACTCACCTTCTTCTCCCTTGCCATAAGGCATGTGTGACGCTCGTTGGGGAAGAGGGATGACTTGTTGAAGGTGGTGGCGGCGAGTCCTTCATTGTCGGAGTCGGAGGAGCAATCCGAATCCCACTCCTTTCCGATGTGTGCCTCGCCCTTGGCCTTCTTGTAATTCTTCTTCTTTTCCCTCTTGTTCCCCTGTTCCTGGTCACTATCGTTATCGGGGCAGTTAGCGATAAAATGACCAATCTTACCGCACTTGAAGCATGAGCGCTTCCCCTTTGTCTTGGTCTTGCTTGGCTGCCCCTTGTGACCTTTTAGCACCGTCTTGAAGCGTTTGATGATGAGAGCCATCTCTTCATCATTAAGTCCGGCCGCCTCAATTTGTGCCACCTTGCTAGGTAGCGCCTCCTTGCTTCTTGTTGCCTTGAGAGCAAGGGGTTGATGCTCATTGATCGGTCCATTCAAGGCGTCGTCCACGTATCTTGCCTCCTTGATCATCATCCGCCCGCTTACGAATTTTCCGAGTACCTCCTCGGGCGTCATCTTCGTGTACCTGGGATTCTCACGAACATTGTTCACGAGATGAGGATCAAGAATGGTAAATGACCTTAGCATTAGGCGGACGACGTCGTGATTCGTCCATCGCGTGCTTCCGTAGCTCCTTATTTTGTTGATAAGGGTCTTGAGCCGGTTGTATGTTTGGGTTGGCTCCTCGCCCCTTATCATTGCAAACCTTCCAAGCTCGCCCTCCACCAACTCCATTTTAGTGAGCATGGTGATGTCGTTCCCCTCGTGAGAAATCTTGAGGGTGTCCCATATCTGCTTGGCATTGTCCAAGCCGCTCACCTTATTGTACTCGTCCCTGCACAAAGAGGCTAGCAACACAGTAGTAGCTTGTGCATTTTTATGAATTTGTTCATTAATAAACATAGGGCTATCCGAGCTATCAAATTTCATTCCATTCTCTACAATCTCCCATATGCTTGGATGGAGAGAGAATAAATGACTACGCATTTTGTGACTCCAAAATCCGTAGTCCTCCCCATCAAAGTGTGGAGCTTTGCCAAGAGGAATGGAAAGCAAATGCGAATTCGAACTATGTGGAATACGAGAATAATCAAATGAAAAATTCGAATTGACCGTCTTCCTGTAGTCGTTGTCGTCGTCCTTTTGCGAAGAAGAGGATTCGTCGCTGTCGTAGTAGACGATCTCCTTGATGCGCCTTGTCTTCTTCTTCTTCCCATCTTTGCGCTTGTGGCCCGAGCCAGAGTCGTTGGATTTGTCATCTTTTGGCTCGTTGACGAAGGACTTCTTTTCCTTGTCGTTGATCACGATTCCCTTCCCCTTAGGATCCATCTCTTCGGGCGATTAGTCCCTTTCTTGAAGAGAACGGCTCCGATACCAATTGTGAGCACCTAGAGGGGGGTGAATAGGTGATCCTGTAAACTTCAAAACTTAAGCCACAAAACTTTGATTAAGTGTTAGCACAGTTAATGCCAAGTGGCTGGAGAGAAGATCTTGCACAATATGATAATCACAAGGAGTTCAACACAGAGAAGACACAGTAATTTATCCCGTGGTTCGGCCAAGTACAAAACTTGCCTACTCCACGTTGTGGCGTCCCAACGGACGGGAGTTGCACTCAACTCCTCTCAAGTGATCCAATGATCAGGTTTAATACCACAGTGTTATGCTTTTCCTTTCAATATCCTGTTTGCGAGGAATCTCCACAACTTGGAGTCTCTCACCCTTACACTTGAGATTCACAAAGAAATACGGAGTAAGGGAGAGAAGCAACACACACAAATCCACAGCAAAATGCGCACACACACGGCCAAGAATCGAGCTCAAAAGACTATCTCAAAGTTCTCACTAGAACGGAGCTCGAATCACTTAGAATGACAAACGAATGCGCAAAGACTGAGTGTGGATGATCAAGAATGCTCTAAGGTTGCTTGTTGTTCTCCTCCATGCGCCTAGGGGTCCCTTTTATAGCCCCAAGGCAGCTAGGAGCCGTTGAGAACAAATCTGGAAGGCCATCCTTGCCTTCTGTCATCGGGCGCACCGGACAGTCCGGTGCACACCGGACACTGTCCGGTGCCCGATTTCCTTCCTTAAACAGCGCAGTCGACCGTTGCAGATCTGGGAGCCGTTGGCGCACCGGACATGTCCGGTGCACACCGGACAGTCCGGTGCCCCTTTCCGACCGTTGGCTTGGCCACGTGTCGCGCGCAGAATCCGCGGCCGACCGTTGACCCTAGCCGACCGTTGGCTCACCGGACAGTCCGGTGTACACCGGAAAGTCCGGTGAATTTTAGCCGTACGCCGTCGGCGAATTCCCGAGAGCGGCTACTTCGGCCGAGGCAGCCTGGCGCACCGGACACTGTCCGGTGCACCACCGGACAGTCCGGTGCCCCAGACCGAAACAGCTCCTTGGCTGTACACAGCCACCTCTTTCCTTTTCTTTTTCTTCCTGTTTCCAATACTTAGACAAGTATATTAGTACACAAAATCAATGTACTAAGACTTAGAAACATACCTTTGCTCTTGATTTGCACTTTATTCATCCATAGGCATGAATTCACATTTAAGCACTTGTGTTGGCACTCAATCACCAAAATACTTAGAAATGGCCCAAGGGCACATTTCCCTTTCACCCGTTACAATGGGCCAGATCACATGTGGGCCTCAGAGCTGAACGAGGCCGCGCTGCGGGATGACTTCGTCGCCGGTCTTCGTCTGGTGCCGAATCGAGCGAAGGGTGTCCCTGCCTGTTCTGTCTCTGTCTGACCAGCGGTTATCAGCGAAGGCTTCGAGCGAAGGGTGGCGTCTTTGCCTTCGCCCCAACATTTGCCCTCCGAGGGACCAGTTCGACAAAGTCACCTGGTGCCGAAGACGTCGCTAGATGGCGGAGACGCTGCCCTCGCTCGAAGTGGTTCCGCGGGGGTTTTTGATGTGACCGTTGATGGACGGCGTACTGTTGGATTGCGGGTTTCCCGAAGCGTCGCACCCTGTCGGATTGCGGGTTTCCCGAAGAGCCGTGCCCTGCCTATAAAAGGGGGCGGGGGTCGGCGCTGTTTGAACTTTGCCTTCCGCGCTCCGTGAAAACCCTAGCCGCCCGCCGTCTTGCTGCTCCTCTTCTTCCGCTGCTCCTTTTGCTCACCGGAGTTCTGGCTCGAGTGAAGCAGACCGCCCGCCGCCGCCGACGGTACGTAGCAATGCCGTCTTCCTCTTCTTCCGCTGCTACTACGCCGCCGGCCGCCGCCTCGTCTGAGGAGACATTGAGTAGCTTGATGGTGGAGGAGTTGCGCGCCGGCGACTCTGTTGATTTTGGTGTGTCACGGATGACGTCAGCCCGCGTTGAAGATATGCAGCGATTGGGCTACTTTGGCGGCGGAGTTGCTCGTGCTCCGGGGACGGAGGAAGTCCCCGAGCCGGAGGGTGAATTGGTCGTTTTCGAGGCGTTCTTCGCCGCCGGTCTCCGCTTGCCTACGCACCGGTTTGTTGGCGAAGTCCTGCGTAGATTCAACGTTCAAATACATCAGTTGACACCGAATGCCGTGGTGGCACTGGCGAAGTATGTCTGGGCGACGACTTCGTACGGCGGACAGCCGTCGGTTGAAGTTTTTGCGAAGTATTATTGTTTGCATTGGCAGAAGAGGATGATTGGGGACGAAGTTGCCCAGTTCGGGTCATGTACATTCACGCCGAAGACCGGCAAGACCACAATGCAAGTAGTGGAGTTGGTTCCGTGCGCCCGCAACAAGTGGGGCAATTGGAATGAATTTTGGTTTTACGTTGCGGAGGGTACTGTCGAAGACCATAAGGGACTCCCTGTGTCTGTGCTCTCATTATTACTCTGCGTATCCGCCTTTTGAAGTGGCAGAGGAAGATGCAGACGAGGGGGCCCTTCGGTGCGCCGCCGGTCAGAGCAGTGGGCGTGATTTAGTTGAAGAGTTTGTGGCGTATGGGGTGTGGCCCTTGGCGCATGGCTGGGCGCTGGGCGAAGTGTGCCCTCGCCAGATGCCTTTTCACGGAGGAAGGGTGGTGCGAAGCCCTGCCTTCGCACTGAATCTGCGAAACCGCGACCCGACCGCCTTTGTGCGCGATGCGGAGGACGGGGCGGTGCGGCTCGTGGGGCGTTACGTGCCGAGGACGGAAGGCCAGCGCAGCTTTGATATCCGCGGGTCAAATGACCGTTTGAATAGGGTCTTCGAATTAAATCAATTGCCATACGACGGCTATCCTGGTCAAGACGAAGCGGACCGCCGTGGGAAGAAACCGGCGGTGGAGACTGGAGGCGACCCTGCGCTGGCGGCCGCCCCTTCCTCAAAAAAGAGAAAATTAGGTACCGCGATGGGAGGACTTGGGGTGTCTGATAGTTTTGCTAGAGAGTTAATGAGGACGTGTGCGGCCCCGGGGGAAAGGATGTCTTCGCCCGAGCTCCGGGAGACCTCGGCTCGGATGCTGAGGGTTACCGGGGGTTGCTGGCCTAGGAATGTTCCTATCCCCTGCGCGGCTGGCGAGGACTGTTTTACATCTCGTATGGTTCGTCAGTGGAGGGTTTTTCCTTACGGGCGGAATATCGGTGCTGTTGTGTGGGCAGTGATGGACAAGGATCGCCAAGGTGCGGCGCAAAAACGCCAGGCGGCTGTCAGGCTGCATGAAGCTAGGCCGAAGAGGCAGCGGGGGGCGGCGAAGGCTGCGGCCTCCGGCGGAGGCAAGCCGCCGCTGGCGGCGAAGGCGGGCGCTTCTGCACCTACCAAGGCGCCGGAGGCAACGGCGGGCGCCGGAGGCTCCAAGTCAACGAAGGTGGTGCCGCCGGCCAGCGGAGTGGCGGAGGCTTCGAAGGCGGCCCGAGCGTTGCCGACTTCGGCACCGATATTACTGTAGACGACTATCTTGGTGGTAAGTCGTTGGCCTATTTTTTGTTTTTTTTTTAATTTGAAGATGCGTTGCAGGGTCGGACGAGGGCCAGCTTGCTATGGTTGCGCCTGGCGCGGAGATCGCGACGGCGGCCATAGTGCCGAAGGCGAGGGGCAAGGCCCTTGACGCCGGAGGCGAGGTGTCGGCCCTCGCCGTGGTCAGGGACGAGGCGGGCGCAGCGACCCGCCGGCTGAAGGGAGTGACGGAGGCGCTGAGTCAGGCGACGGAGGCGCTGAGTCAGGTCCGCTGAGTTATACTCTCTCCCCCACCTCTTTTGGGGCAACGACCTTACGTACTGCGTCGCGGCTCTGCAGGTGGCTGACTTCGCCAGCTGTACTGCGTCGGGGGCCCTCACGGCAGCTGTGTCTGCCGAAGTCGAGAGACTTCGGACACAACATGTTGACGCTGTCCGTGAGAAGTCGGCCTCCGACAGCAAGTGCCGTAAGCTGACGGACAGGGTGGCCGCCCTGGAGAGGGAGAAGGCTGACCTCCGGCGCCAACTGGCGGCGGAGAGGAGGGAAGCCAACGAGGCCGTCGCCAAGGGGCAGGCTGCGCAGGCGAAGGCCAAGCTGGCGCGGGCGGAGGGCAATCTTGCCAAGGAGCTCGCCGAGCATCTGCAAGAGCGGCTCACCGCCATGGAGAGCCGCGCGAAGGAGGCCGAGGCCGCGATGCATGCGGAGGCCGAACGGACGCGCACGCAGCTTATGGATACATATCGTGAGCTGGGTGCGCGGACCGGTGACTTCGAGGTGCCGGACCGAGAGTCCGGCCTTCGCTGTCTGCAGTGGGTGCAGGAGGAGCTGCTGGAACTTCCAGCCGTCGTGGGGGGGTTGATGTCGTACGCCTCCCTGGTCACCTGCGAGGGGGCGATGAACGCGCTCTCCCGCGAAGGGTGCCGGCACTTCGAGGCCTTCGACCAGGCGGATGAAGATTTTGAGCGAGATATCTATAAGGTCGAAGACCCCGTAGTGAAGGAATCCGCCGGGGCCCTTTATGACCGGATGTGGGGTCTGTACGGTCGTGAGGTGGTCAGGGAGCGGGCCGAGACTGCGAGGGCTCAGGTAACGTTGTTGTTTGTTTGGCGTTTGCTGTATGCGGGCTGTGCGTGTGTTTGCTGAATCTGTGTGTCTTGTCCTAGGCGGAGCGCGACGAGCGGGTGGACGACTTCGGGGCTCTGAACAGTGCGCTGCCAGACCCGGAGCCGACCCTCGCGGAGGCTGTGACTGGGGTCGCCCTGGAGCCAACCCCGGAGACCGCAGCGACCGCGACGGCTGCCCCCACATCCGCTGTGGCCGGCGAAGACCTGCCCCCGAAGGTGGCCGAAGGCGCCCCTGATGCCCCCGCAGCTGCTGTGCCGAGTGCTGAAGATCCCGCGGCGGTTGCGGTGGAAACAACGGCGGAGGCAGCGGCGGAGCCAACGGCGGAGCCAACGGCGGAGGCACCCGCAGCGTCAGGGCCTTCGCAGGTGGCGTAGTAGGTGTTTAGGGTTGGGGAATTTTTGGGTGTTGTGCTGAATTTTGGTTGCTGCGCAGGTTCAAGATTTTGGGCCTGCGCACGCAACCGCTACTACTGAGTTTTTGGCGGCTTCGACCGCGGAAGGTGGGAATGAATATGGTGGGTCTGTATCTGAGTTTTTTGATTTTACTGACTCTGGGAGCTCGGTTGAGTGGACTGAGGAGTCGTCGGAGGACTTGGATTATTTTGCGGCCTTGGACGTAGCTGCGGCGGAGGCTTCGCCACACGCCGCGGGCGCGCCAGACATGCCAGGTCCTTGCACCGGGCGCCGACGACGAAGGGCGGTTGCAAAGCGTAGGGTTAGTGCGGAGGAAAGGGCTCAGCTTCGCGTGAGTAGGGCAGGTCGGCAGGAGCTGTTGTCTTTGCCGGCCGCCGTGGGCACAGGGGAGGGGGAACTGCGAAGTCTTTTTGCGGGTGAGGAGCTTAGAATAATGTTATTTAATTATAGGGAGATGGGAATTATTCCTAAGGTTGAGCCGATGTAGAGTGTGGCGCCCTCGCTTGTATATGTGTAAAGACTTGTAAGATGAAGTTGTGTGCCCTCGCGTGCCTGTGCCTGCGAAGGCGTTGTGTACTTTGTCTGGTATGGTTGGCTATGTTGTGCCGGTGTGATTATAGTCGGTCTTAGCGCGGATGGTTTGATGCTGTCGTTTCTGCTTTTGTTGTACCATTTCGGCCGCGCACTTAGGCGGCTTCTGTGCGGAGTCTTTGCGATAGACTTCGGGTTTCCTTGCACTTGTTGTGCTGGTCCGGCTGCACCCTTAGGCGACTTCTGCGCGGATAGTCTTCGCGATAGACATCGGATTTTTTCGCACTTGTTGTGCTTAGTCCGGCTGCACCCTTAGGCGACTTCTGCGCGGATAGTCTGCGCGATAGACATCGGATTTTTTCCGCACTTGTTGTGCTTAGTCCGGCTGCACCCTTAGGCGACTTCTGCGCGGATAGTCTTCGCGATAGACATCGGATTTTTTCGCACTTGTTGTGCTTAGTCCGGCTGCACCCTTAGGCGACTTCTGCGCGGATAGTCTTCGCGATGGACATCGGATTTTTTCGCACTTGTTGTGCTTAGTCCGGCTGCACCCTTAGGCGACTTCTGCGCGGATAGTCTTCGCGATAGACATCGGATTTTTTCGCACTTGTTGTGCTTAGTCCGGCTGCACCCTTAGGCGACTTCTGCGCGGATAGTCTTCGCGATAGACATCGGATTTTTTCGCACTTGTTGTGCTTAGTCCGGCTGCACCCTTAGGCGACTTCTGCGCGGATAGTCTTCGCGATAGACATCGGATTTTTTCGCACTTGTTGTGCTTAGTCCGGCTGCACCCTTAGGCGACTTCTGCGCGGATAGTCTTCGCGATAGACATCGGATTTTTTCGCACTTGTTGTGCTTAGTCCGGCTGCACCCTTAGGCGACTTCTGCGCAGACTTGTCGCACGCGAGGGTGGCTAGCGCGTAGCCTCGCGGTGACTTCGAATTGGTCGAATGCCGAAGACCGTTGTCGCGGTCTTTTTTCGACACATGTTTTTGCGGGGGATTTTTCTCACATATATTACATGGCTCCGCCTCGTTAAAAACCTCACCCCCCGGGAGGAAAAGAGTGCGGGCCGGTACAAGATTGTTTGCGGCGAATTACAAGGGCGAAATCAGCCCTAAATGGATCGAACAAAAAATTTGCGAAGCGAAGCCTGGGGGCGGCTGCGATTGTCCTTCGGGCCCGTAGGTGCGGGAGGTGTCGTCCTCGCAGGTGCGGGGAATATTGTCTTCGGTGGGCTCTTGGTGGGTGGATTGGGTGAGGGCGAGGGCCTTGCCCTTCCTTGCGGCAAGCAGTGCTGCCTTCGCAGCCTCGTCAACCTTCGGGTTAGCTCTCTTGGGTGCCATCGCGGGTGGTTTGGTCGTAGCACGAACGGTGGGCGCCAAATGTTGGAACCTCCCCTCAACAGCAAAGAAGCCAACAAGAGTGAACAGTGGTGACAACAGGGTTACGTGCTCAGGGGCAATAGCTCTGTTCATCTAGCCTCTCACGGGCACTGTGCGGGGGTATTTATAGGTATCTGAGTGCCCAGCGCCTTGTGTTAAGGACGCATGTGCCCTCAGACACCTAGTTTATCCCCAGAATATTCCCATAAAGCAGGGTTACAGGCTGTAATTACAAGCATGCCTTTACAGATTAGGCCCGTAACACAAAGGCGGCCACGCAGGGCCCGTTACAATGGGCCAGATCACATGTGGGCCTCAGAGCTGAACGAGGCCGCGCTGCGGGATGACTTCGTCGCCGGTCTTCGTCTGGTGCCGAATCGAGCGAAGGGTGTCCCTGCCTGTTCTGTCTCTGTCTGACCAGCGGTTATCAGCGAAGGCTTCGAGCGAAGGGTGGCGTCTTTGCCTTCGCCCCAACAGGATGTCGCCGAGCACTCGCTGGACATCCGAGCCGGAGCCCGACCCGTCAAGCAGCCTCTGCGCCGATTCGACGAGGAGAAGCGCAGAGCCATAGGCGAGGAGATCCACAAGCTAATGGCGGCAGGGTTCATCAAAGAGGTATTCCATCCCGAATGGCTTGCCAACCCTGTGCTTGTGAGAAAGAAAGGGGGAAATGGCGGATGTGTGTAGACTACACTGGTCTCAACAAAGCATGTCCGAAGGTTCCCTACCCTCTGCCTCGCATCGATCAAATCGTGGATTCCACTGCTGGGTGCGAAACCCTTTCTTTCCTCGATGCCTACTCAGGGTATCACCAAATCAGGATGAAAGAGTCCGACCAGCTCGCGACTTCTTTCATCACACCCTTCGGCATGTACTGCTATGTCACCATGTCGTTTGGCTTGAGGAATGCGGGCGCGACGTACCAACGGTGCATGAATCATGTGTTCAGCGAACACATTGGCCGGACGGTCGAGGCCTACGTCGATGACATGTAGTCAAGACGAGGAAAGCCTCCGGCCTCCTTTTCGACCTTGAAGTGACATTCCGATATCTCAAGGCGAAAGGCGTCAAGCTCAATCCCGAAAAGTGTGTCTTCGGGGTGCCCCGAGGCATGCTCTTGGGTTTCATCGTCTCCGAGCGGGGCATCGAAGCCAACCTAGAGAAGATCGCAGCCATCACCAGCATGGGGCCCATCAAGGACTTGAAAGGCGTACAGAGGGTCATGGGATGTCTCGCGGCCCTGAGTCGCTTCATCTCACGCCTCGGCGAAAGAGGTCTACCTCTGTACCGCCTCTTAAGGAAGGCCGAGTGCTTCACTTGGACCCCTGAGGCCGAGGAAGCCCTCGGGAACCTGAAGGCGCTCCTCACGAAGGCGCCTATCTTGGTGCCCCCAGCTGCCGGAGAAGCCCTCTTGGTCTACGTCGCCACGACCACTCAGGTCGTTAGCGCCGCGATTGTGGTCGAGAGGCAAGAAGAGGGGCATGCATTGCCCGTTCAGAGGCCAGTCTACTTCGTCAGCGAGGTACTGTCTGAAACCAAGATCCGCTACCCACAAGTTCAGAAGCTGCTGTACGCGGTGATCCTGACACGGCGGAAGTTGCGACACTACTTCGAGTCTCATCTGGTAACTGTGGTGTCATCCTTCCCCCTGGGGGAGATCATCCAGTGCCGGGAAGCCTCGGGTAGGATTGCAAAGTGGGCAGTGGAAATCATGGGTGAGACGATCTCGTTCGCCCCTCGGAAGGCCATCAAGTCCCAGGTCCTGGTAGACTTCGTGGCCGAATGGGTCGACACCCAGCTACCGACAGCTCCGATCCAACCGGAGCTCTGGACCATGTTCTTCGACGGGTCGCTGATGAAGACAGGAGCCGGCGCAGGCCTACTCTTCGTCTCACCCCTCGGGAAGCACCTACGCTACGTGCTACGCCTCCATTTCCCGGCATCCAACAATGTGGCTGAGTACGAGGCTCTGGTCAACGGATTGCGGATCGCCATCAAGCTAGGGGTCCGACGCCTCGACGCTCGCGGTGACTCGCAGCTCGTCATCGACCAGGTCATGAAGAACTCCCACTGCCGCGACCCGAAGATGGAGGCCTACTGCGATGAGGTTCGGCGCCTGGAAGACAAGTTCTACGGGCTCGAGCTCAACCACATCGCTCGGCGCTACAACGAGACTGCGGACGAGCTGGCTAAAATAGCCTCGGGGCGAACAACGGTTCCCCTGGACGTCTTCTCCCGAGATCTGCATCAGCCCTCCGTCAAGATCGACGGCACGCCCGAGCCTGAGGCACCCTCGGCCCAGCCCGAGGTACCCTCGGCACAGTCCGAGGCACCCTCGGCTCGGCCCGAGGCACCCTTGGTCCAGCCCGAGGTACCCTCGGCACAGTCCGAGGCACCCTCGGCTTGGCCCGAGGCACCCTCGGTTCGGCCCGAGGTACCCTCGGCCCCCGAGGGCGAGACACTGCACGTCGGGGGGGAGCGAAGTGGGGTCACGCCTGATCAAAACTGGCAGACCCCGTACCTGCAATATCTCCGCCGAAGAGAGCTACCCTCCGACCGAGCCGAAGCTCGGCGGGTGGCGCGGCGCGCCAAGTCGTTCGTCTTGCTGGGAGATGAGAAGGAGCTCTACCACCGCAGCCCCTCAGGCATCCTCCAGCGATGCATCTCCATCACCGAAGGTCAGGAACTCCGGCGAGAGATACACTCGGGGGCTTGCGGCCATCACGCAGCGCCTCGAGCCCTTGTCGGGAATGCTTTCCGACAATGTTTCTACTGGCCGACGGCGGTGGCCGACGCCGCTAGAATTGTCCGCACCTGCGAAGGGTGTCAGTTCTACGCAAGGCAGACCCACCTGCCCGCTCAGGCTCTGCAGACGATAGCCATCACCTGGCCTTTTGCTGTGTGGGGTCTGGACCTCGTCAGCCCCTTGCAGAAGGCACCCGGGGGCTACACGCACCTATTGGTCGCCATCGACAAATTCTCCAAGTGGATCGAGGTCCGACCCCTAAACAGCATCAGGTCCGAGCAGGCGGTGGCGTTCTTCACCAACATCATCCATCGCTTCGGGGTCCCGAACTCCATCATCACCGACAACGGCACCCAGTTCGCCGGCAGAAAGTTCCTGGACTTTTGCGAGGATCACCACATCCGGGTGGACTGGGCCGCCGTGGCTCACCCCATGTCAAATGGGCAAGTAGAGCGTGCCAACGGCATGATTCTGCAAGGACTCAAGCCTCGGATCTACAACGACCTCGGCAAGTTCGACAAGCGGTGGATGAAGGAACTCCCCTCGGTGGTCTGGAGCCTGAGGACAACGCCGAGCCGAGCCACGGGCTTCACGCCGTCCTTTCTGGTCTATGGGGCCGAGGCCATCTTGCCCACGGACTTAGAATACGGTTCCTCGAGGACGAGGGCCCACACCGACCAAAGCAACCAAGCTAGTCGAGAGGACTCGTTGGACCAGCTGGAGGAGGCTCGGGACAAGGCCTTACAACACTCGGCGCGGTACCAGCAGTCCCTGCGACGCTACCACGCCCGAGGGGTCCGGTCCCGAGACCTCCAGGTGGGCGACCTGGTGCTTCGGCTGCGACAAGACGCCCGAGGGCGGCACAAGCTCATGCCCCCCTGGGAGGGGCCGTTCGTCATCGCCAAAGTTCTGAAGCCCGGAACATACAAGCTGGCCAACAGTCAAGGCGAGGTCTACGGCAACGCCTAGAACATCCAACAGCTACGTCGCTTCTACCCTTAAGATGTTTTCAAGTTGTTAATATACCTCGCTCCCACGCAAAGTTTAGTCATCAAGGAAGGGTCGGCCTCGCCTCGGCAAAGCTCGACCCTCCCTCGGGGGCTAAAAGGGGGGAACCCCCTCTGCGTCGAATTTTTCCTCGAAAAAAGATCCTTTCTGCCAGAATGTCTTTCGTGCTTTTTGACCACTTCGAAAGCGGATCCTGAAAACGACGGAGTACACGTAAGCAGCCAAGGCTGACCGAGCCGAGGGACTCCTACGCCTCCGGGATACGGATACCTCACTCATCACCTTCTGCGATAAGTAACTCACGTTCGGATAAGTGATTCCGCGGACCGAACAAGTCTTCACGATCGGAAGCTCTTCTGCCGGAGCAATTCTTCGAGCCTTCTCAACTGCGTCGGTGACAGAACCCCATGGACGGGTAAGAGTGCGCGTAAGCGGCAAGGTCGACCGAGCCGAGGGACTCCTACGCCTCCGGGATACGGATACCTCACTCATCACCTTCCGTGAGAAGCAACTCTCGCTCGCACAAACAATTCTGTTACCGACAAAAAAGTCCAGATACTCGAAACAAGAGGAAAAGAGACACGACTTTACAACACGGCGAGGGTGTGTTTTGGCCTCGGCAGCCGCAGAAAACACACGCTACAAGATAATCCGATCCTGCAGGCTCGGATCCTGACGGCTAAAGGGAGCAGCAGCGCCCTCGGCGTCGACAACACCTTCGGCGAGGCCCGACCTAGCCTCGGACGGCGACGCGGTCCAAGGGTCTCTGCTCTGAAGGACAACGTCATCACCAAGCCCGGGCCATCGCCGCCAGGGTCTTCTCCGAGAATCCGGCCCGAGCAGGCGGCTCGACCGGTCACCCCGGGGCCTCGGCCAGCTGTCCACCAAGGACATCAGCCCGGCCCGAGGCCTCGGCAGGTCAATGCCGGCGTCGGTCCCGCTAACGGACGACCCGGCCAGGCTCCGGCCGACCAGGTCTTCTTTTTGAGCCAACTCCGCCTCTGTTCGCGCTGACACCACTACCCCTGGCCTCGGCTCATCGAAGAGCGGCCGAGGGTTTCCTCTAACTAAGCAAGGGAAGCCTCGGACAACAAGGCTGACCGAGCCGAGGGAATCCTACGCCTCCGGGATACGGATACCTCACTCGTCACCTTTACACGAGGCGACTCACGCTTGGTGAAGCGGTTCAGACAACCAACAGGCGAGTCTTAGTGCTCGAAAATGAGGAAAAAACACGGCTCCGTGCCGAAATTACATACATGTTCAGGCCTCGACAGCCACGATGAACAAAAACACTGGCATTCAAAGTGCCATTACAAAACAGAACTCCGGTTCCACCTCCGCAGGTACGAACAACCCCACTCGACGGGGGGGGGGGTGCCTGTGGAGCAACAGAAGACCGACGGGCGGCTCGCCGTCGCCCGCTCCGGCAGCAACGACGATGACCCCCGCTCCAGGGGGCCGAATTGCAGCAGCGAGGGCCTCAGGGCGGATGCTGCTGCAATCTTGCCCTCGCCCACGCCGACGCTCGAGGGGCGAGGACAAGTACAAAGAGCCGGAGGCCCGAAACGCGGATGGTGGCGGTGATCCCGTCGGCAACGGGGACTTCTCGAGCCGCCTCCACCTCGGCACCGACGACAGGGGCCGTCAGCCCTCCGGTAGATCCCCACTTAGATCCTCCCGGACGAGTGGGGCACCGACCTCCGCACGGAGGCGCCGTACCGATGCAAAGGCAGGACCGCCCCAGAACACGAACGCCGCCCTGGCAGCGCGCGATATCTTGGGCGGTCCTCCCGTGCACACGGCGCGGCAGCCGCCTTCCGGCAGGAGGGGGCACCGGGAGCCAAGCCGACGAGCCCGACGCGCTGAGGCTGACGACGCCCGCCGTCGACCGGCCCCGCGTTGTCGAAGTCCGACCCGCCCGCAGGGCCAGTGAGCGCCCTCTCCCTCGAACGCCGAAGGAGAGGCCGACCCACGAACCCGCGCGGGAGGTAGAGCTCCGGCTCAGCCCGACCTCCACCCCAGCGAGGATGATGAACATCCTTGAAGCTGAGGGTGGGACCAAGATCGCAGCTCGGCTTGCTTCTCCCCACCCAGGGGCTGGTGGTCACCGTCTCGGGTGACCACCGGCGTAGGGGTACAGCCGGGCTGGCCGATGAAAATCCTTGAAGCCGAACGATGGCTGAAAGGTACCAACTCCCACGGAGTTGCGTTCCTCCAACGACGAGGCGGAAAGACGGCGGGTATCCCCCATCCGGGGCTTGGAAGGTGGAAAGACACGATGCATAAGGAAGCACGAAGACATGGTCGCCTTCTAAGGGGGTCACCCTTCTTTTAAAGGCGACTCTCCTTACTTGTGTCCCCAGCCGTCGCGGGCTGAGTCTTCTCCAACACGCTCCAAGGCCCTCCTCCTACGGCGCGGGGGCTGGGTCCCACACGTCATGCAAGTCGGCTCAAAGCAGAAGAAGCCAAACCGCCGTGCGCGATGTGTGCAACCGCCCAGCGGTTACAAGCGGCTCTCCACTTTTGCCCAGACGAGCGGGCAAAAGGGCGGGCAGCCATGCAGGCGGCATGCAACTGCGCCAAGTGGGCGCACTTCTCCGACTCCCAACACGCCCAGCATGGAGGCCCAGGCCCACGCGTCATGCAACCGGCGCGCCGAATGCTTCGTGCATGCAACTGCACCGCCACTTGCGCCACCACCGCGCCTCCTCGACTACGGAACCAATACCGCGACTCGAGGTGACCCAGAACACAACCCAGCGGCGCCAGCCTGGCGCGACGGTCAATGCGACCAAAAATGGGCCGGCAGTAATGGCGGTGGTAGGCGGGCAGGAGCAGCGGTCACGTCGTCAGCCAAGCCTACGTCCCATCCAGGAGCGACGAGAGAACCCTCTCTCACGGCGTGAAGACGACGCGCCCGTGTTCCGTTCCTCGAACGGCCCGCGCACGCGCAACGGCCGCCCCGCGAACCACTCGCCCCGTCGCATTAACTCCGCGGCGGGACAGGCGGCGCCTCTGGCAGGAGAAGCGAGCGACGCTTCGCCTTCGCCATAACAACCGTGTCAAAAAAGGTACGCCGCGTCGTTCGATTTCGTATCCTTTTCCTTTTTTCCTCTTTCTCTCTCTTGCAACAGGGACCGGGAAAGGGGGATACCCCGAAAAGGATCCTTCCCCGTGAAGGAACCAGGCTCCGAGCCTCCCTACTGATCAGAGGTTCGAAGGTTGGCCCCTCGGAAGGGTTCAACAACCGCCTCAGAGCACGTGGGCTCCACACCCACTACTGGTCAGAGGTTCGAAGGCCGGCCCCTCAGAAGGGTTCAATGGCCGCCTCAGGCTACTCGGGCTCCGCGCCCACTACTGATCAGGGGTTCGAAGGCTGGCCCCCGAAGGGTTCACAACCGCCTCAGACACAGAGCGAGGGATGACCATGGGTACGTTCGATACATAACCAAGGCTCGGGCTGCGCTCCCGAGGTACCCTAGGACATTTCCGAGACCAGCGGGAACGATCTTGTAACGGAATCCCATCGGAGGGAGGCATCGAGCCCTCGGACCCCGTCGCCAGGGGACCGGGTCCGGCAGATCACCCGCAGGTACTTTTGGGCGTGCCTCTGGGCCTCTAGCCGACCCCTAACGAATGGGGCACGGACGTCCACTCGGATTACCCGCCTGCAGCTCACCGGAGACACCATGTTCGGCGCCCACCGAGGGCAACATGGCGCTTTCCCCCCCTCCTCCTTGCGGAAAGGCGACACAGGGGCGTATGTAAAAAAGTCGAGTCTGTCCCTGATCGCCCTCTCGCCCTGTGCGGAGGCTCGGGGGCTGCTCTCGCAAACCCGGCTCCGGCCGAACCGTTGACAGCGTCAACATACCAGCACGAGAACTTGGGACCCAACCGTACACCCGGGCTACGGCCAGCTCACATGAGGGAACGACCAGACCAGCCGAAGCATTACGCGAGGCATTAAGACCTCGGAGGAGTCAAACCACTCCTCCGAGGCCTCGGGGGCTACACCCGGCGGGTGCGCTCGCGCGCACCCACCGGAACAAAACGCAACCGAGAAAGGCCGGCCCCCTTGCAAAAAAGTGCGACGAAAGCCTCCAAGCGAGTGCTAACACTCCCTTCGAGGCTTGAGGGCTACTGTCGGGGACCATAATTAGGGGTACCCTCAAGGCTCCTAATTCTCAGCTGGTAACCCCCATCAGCATAAAGCTGCAAAGGCCTGATGGGTGCGATTAAGTCAGGGATCAGTCCATTCGAGGGACTCGATCACGCCTCGCCCGAGCCTAGCCTCGGACAAGGGCAGCCGACCCCGGAGGATCTCCGTCTCGCCCGAGGCCCCCCTCCAGCGGCGAACATATTTCCGGCTCGCCCGAGACCCTGTCTTCGCCAAGAAGCAACCCTGAACAAATCGCCGCACCGACCGACCAAATCGCAGGAGCATTTAATGCAAAGGTGGCCTGACACCTTTATCCTGACGCGCGCCCTTCAGCCGACAGAGCCGAAGTGACCGCCGTCACTTCGCCGCTCCACTGACCGGCCTGACAAAAAGACAGCGCCGCCTGCGCCGCTCCGACTGCGGTGCCACTTGACAGAGTGAGGCTGACAGGCAGTCAGGCCCGGCCGCAGGCACCATAGGAAGCTCCGCTCCGCCTGACCCAGGGCTCGGACTCGGGCTAAGCCCCGGAAGACGGCGAACTCCGCTCCGCCTGACCTAGGGCTCGGACTCGGGCTAAGCCCCGGAAGACGGTGAACTCCGCTCCGCCCGACCCAGGGCTCGGACTCGGGCTAAGTCCCAGAAGACGACGAACTCCGCTCCGCCCGACCCAGGGCTCGGACTCGGGCTA
This sequence comes from Zea mays, assembly GCF_902167145.1. Taxonomy (NCBI): domain Eukaryota; kingdom Viridiplantae; phylum Streptophyta; class Magnoliopsida; order Poales; family Poaceae; genus Zea; species Zea mays. The sequence continues at coordinate 54,659,478 of NC_050100.1, read as the reverse complement.
AGTCCCGGAAGACGACGAACTCCACTCCGCCCGACCCAGGGCTCGGACTCGGGCTAAGCCCCGGAAGACGGCAAACTCCGCTCCGCCCGACCCAGGGCTCGGACTCGGGCTAAGTCCCGGAAGATGACGAACTCCGCTCCGCCCGACCCAGGGCTCGGACTTGGGCTCAGCCCCAGAAGACGACGAGCTCCGCTCCGCCCGACCCAGGGCTCAGACTCGGGCTAAGTCCCGGAAGACGACGAACTCCGCTCCGCCCGACCCAGGGCTCGGACTTGGGCTCAGCCCCAGAAGACGACGAACTCCGCTCCGCCCGACCCCAGGGCTCGGACTCCACCCTGGCCTCAGCCGACGGTCTCCGTCTCGCCCGAACCAGGGGCTCGGACTCGACCTCAGCCACGGAAGACAGACTCGACCTCGGCTTCAGAGGAGCCTCCACGTCGTCCAACCTAGGGCGCAGACCAGCCACGTCAATAGGAGGCGCCATCATCACCCTACCCCGAGCTGACTCGGGCCACGGGGAACAAGACCGGCGTCCCATCTGGCTCGCTCCGCCAGATAGGCAATAATGGCGCCCCGCATACTCTGTGACGACGGCGGCTCTCAGCCCCCTTACGGAAGCAAGAGGACGTCAGCAAGGACTCAACAGCTCCGACAGCTGTCCCTCCGCCAGGCTCCAGCACTCCTCCGACGGCCACGACATCACACCAGCTGGGTGCCAAAATCTCTCCAGCTGTCACAACGGCATGTACTTAGGGCGCTAGCTCTCCTCCGCTAGACGCGTAGCACTCTGCTACACCCCCCATTGTACACCTGGATCCTCTCCTTACGCCTATAAAAGGAAGGACCAGGGCCCTCTTAGAAGGGGTTGGTCGCGCGGGGACGAGGACGAGACAGGCGCTCGCTTGAAGCCGCTCGCTCCCTCTCCCGCGTGGACGCTTGTAACCCCCTACTGCAAGCGCACCCGACCTGGGCGCGGGACGAAAATGGAGGCCGCGGGATTTCCACCTCTCTCACGCCTGTCTCCGGCCACCTCACTTCCCCCCTTCGCGCTCGGCCTCGCGTCGACCCATCTGGGCTGGGGCACGCGACGACATTCACTCGTCGGCTTAGGGACCCCCCAGTCTCGAAACGCTGACAAAAATATTACGAAGAAAAAATTTCACACATGCAAAAAAAGGGAATTTAAGTATAATGCATTATTCAAACAAAAGAAATAGCATGCAAAGCTCTTCTTTAAATAATATTACCTCCATCCAAAAATATAATTCAAGAATATCGGTGATACTTATCTACTACTACGCATTGTGCAATGGTAGCAAGTGAGCTTGGAGAGAGATGTAGTAGATGTGTTTCTTGTCATAGATGTAGACATAAACACATATAGGTGGGTGCCCGTGCGTTGCAACGGAAACATTTAATATCATGATAACTTATGAACAAATGTGTGTTATACTGTTATGTGAAAATGTTTCGTAATTAATTTGTGATCCTAGCCATACATAAATTTTGTTATTTCAATCTAACTAATTCATCACTACATTGCAACCAATAGTACCGTGCAGACTTCTATACATGATAGCTGAATGCCCGTGCGTTGCAACGGGAATATATTTTACCAGTATACTACGATAACTTATATACAAAATATGTGTTATACCGTTATGAGAAAATGTTTCATAATCAATTTGTGATTCTGGCCATACATAAATTTTGTTATTTATAATCTATCTGTTTCACCACTACATTGCAACCATCAGTATCATACAGACTTTGATATATATCACGATTTGTATGGTCTCATTATTGGAGAGCACATTTCACACATACCAGAAGAAATTCTCTCGTACATCGTTAGTCATTGGACACGTACCACCATACGCTTTTGCTTAAACAAAAAGGTAAGTGTGTGTTTGCAAGACTAATGGTCAAACATCGTATAACCACAAAGTTAGAATACTATATTAATATATTAAATAAATTAATCCAATAGACATAGATTAACCCAATTAACATAGGATAAATAAATATATAATTATAAAAGTATGAAACATGGTATAATCAATGTTGTTACTGCATAGTAAATATTCATACGAGACTAACACAACTGGAACGATTCAATTTGGAATTAAAATGGGGAAGTTACGAATTTCCAAAGTTTTTATGTATTTGATATAGGATTAATTAGGAAATCAATTTTATTGTTGTTTTCATGACAAAACCGAGGTATTATGTGATAAAAATAATATTATAGAATTATAGAAATTGGAATGAACTCATTTGGATTTAATATGAAATTTCCATGAATTAAATGGGTTTCTGCAATCATTTTTAAACTAAAATCAATTTCTAAACTCATTTTCCCTATTTTCTTTATTTCCTGGACTGCGTCCCAAATTCCAGAAAGATTAGGGGCCAAGCTATAAATGTTTTTCTAGACTCAGTGAGCATACATAGTGGATGGTGGGTTAAACACAAAAGACGTTTTAGTTGAAATTGTACACAATTCAACATGAGTCATGTTGGCTAGAGGTGAAAGACTAGACATTCTACTCAATAGATCCAAGGTTCGATCCCTAGGCAGCCACAGTTTGATTTTTTTTTCTGCGCGCGGAAGACTGGTGTGCGGGATTGGACGGCTAAGATTGTAGAAGAGTAGAATGGACGACTGAGATCGCAGAATGACAGAACACAAAAATGCAGGCTACTATTGCTAACTTAGGGCCTGTTTGTTTACCTCATGGATTATATAATCTGGATTATTTTTAGAGGATTATATAATCTGGATTATATAATCTGGATTATATAATCTGAATAGTCCTGTTTGTTTACCCAGATTATTTGAGTTGTTAATAGGATTCTTTTGTATGAGGAAGACAAGAATGCCCTCTATATTTGTACTAGGTCGAACCAGACAATGGCACCTGGAGCCTGGCGGCTAGGGTTAGGAGGAGTCGAGGAGGAATTATGCTGGATTTGTTGGTCGCTGGATGCCGGATAGGCGCAAAAACGATTCGGTGGATTATAATGGCATTGGTGGGTAATTTCTAGAAAACTTGAAAGGGTAGTGGGGAAGTGGGAAAAAATAATCTGAATAAGCACCTCCTCACTTGCTTATGGATTATCATAATCCAAGGGGTTAGATTATATAATCTGGGCAAATAAGCTGGACTGTTTGTTTGCCTCTTAGGATTATTTAATCAAGATTATATAAACTGAGGGGTAAACAAACAGGCCCTTAATAAGTAGTAGAATTTTAACAGTTAACTGTTAGCTCGATCTAGTGCATTCATACATCCCTAATTAGCAAAGTGATCCGACATAATGTTAACATTTTTTTGAATTGAAATGTGAAGATAACGTGGAACCAAAACAACTTGTGCTTTCATATAATACAAAAATAGAGAATGACAGAACACAAAAATGCAGACTACTATTGCTAACTTAATAAGTAGTAGAGATTTACTAAAAAGAGGTTAATAGTTGAACTATTAGCTATACTGTTTGGATGTCTTCAGCTAATTTTAACAGTTAACTGTTAGCTCGATCTACATCCCTAATTAGCAAAGTGATCCGACATAATGTTAACATTTTTTTGAATTGAAATGTGAAGATAACGTGGAACCAAAACAACTTGTGCTTTCATATAATACAAAAATAGACTATTATATAAATGTACTGCAAATTTACACGTCCCTAAATATTTAGGGGCCCTGTTCCAGTGCACAGCCTGCACACCCTCTGGCACGGGCCTGATTATTGAACTGGTGATGGAAGGGTTTAAGTGTTAAATGCGATCTATGATTTGATCATGATCTAATGGATTATATGGTTTGCTTGTACACTTGCTCAGAAAAACTGATTGCATAGCAGTCGTTGCCTATAAATAAATAATCTAAAATAAAGAGTACGATCAGAGAGAAGCGTTTAGTTTTGAATGCCAAAATAGAAAAAAAGGAACAATTGGATCTATACCATTAAAAGATCCAAACTTTAGATATATACCATGGACCCCACATGTCATTGACTCATGTGGACCCACATGTAAGTGAGATAGTAATGGTATGTATCCAAAGTGGTGATCTTTTAATGGTATGGATCCAAATTTCCCGAAAAAAAACTTCTTCCATTACACGGGCGAGGCGGTTGATGGCCGGCCACAATTCCAACCCAAGCTCTAACCTACGACCTCCGCCGATTCCGCTCGCGTCTGCCTCCGCCCTCCGCCCAAAACCCAATCCAGGGCCAGGCCAGGCCAGGCCAACCAAACCCTAGGCACTGCGCCACGCCTAGCGCGCGTGGTATCCATGGGCTGACCGCGTCCCGGTGGGGAGCCCGGATCCGGAGCTAGGGTTCCGTCCTAGGCGGCACCACCATGGAGTGGGACAGCGAGTCCGACGGCGCCGGCAGCGTCGACGCCGGCTATGAGGAGCAGGAGGAGGAGGAGGAGGAGCGGGGAGGCGAGGGTGGAGGTGGCGACGCCGGGGGCGGCGGTGGGATGTTCACGTTCGCGATTGAAGGCATGCTGCGCTCCTCCGGGCCCTGCGGGCTAGTCGTCACCGACGCGCTCGAGCCCGATTGCCCCATCATCTACGTCAACCGCGGCTTCGAGGAGGCCACGGGCTACCGCGCCGAGGAGGTCCTCGGCAGGAACTGGTTGGTGCTACCTTATCCCATGTACGCTTTCATTTCATTTCGTCACTCAATCAGTTTCATTTGGTGGCAAGGATTGCTCTTTGCCACTAAGGATCATACAGAACTTACTGTTACTTCTTTTGTTAGCTATATAGTTCGTTGTAAACATCTGCGGTAATGATTTTGTTTCTTAGAAACCAGCTTAGGCTCTCATTTAAGCTGTTAGAATAGTCTCCCATTTCAAACTGGTCACACACCAGTTTCATTTGGGTCAGAAGGTTTGGTCCGTGCCACATAGAATCGAGTTAAGCTTATTATTACCATTAGATGGTGGTTGGTTCTAGGGATGGGACAGGACGAGGTGGGATATCCGGATATCCCACTTCAATCTTGTTTTCTGTTCAGAGTCAACTAGAGATATGATCATCCCACCAGGAATATACCTTGTAGATTTGCACCTTGCCTGTCCCTAAATTTTTTATGGACTTGTCCGTCCCACCTAGGACAAGGGCTGATTCGGCCAAGCATACAGAGAAGAAAAAGAGCGGGGGAAGAAGACCTGCGAGTGCCGCCTGTGTGGGGGAGGCCAGTTTAGTGCTCAGGGAAGAAGATGACCTGCGAGAACCGGCTGTACGGGCCCCGATGGGGAGATCAAGCCGCGAGCACATGGGATCGCCGGCCGTTGGTGCTGGCACTGGCAATGGTCGTCGGGGCGAGGCTCGGCCATGGGGTCGTGAGGAGCCAGCCGTGAGTGCTGGGGCTTGGAGGAGTGGGAGTCATGGACGACAATGGAGGTGCAACTCCGCGACGGAAGAAGAAAGGATAAGGAAGAAGAAAAAGAAAAGGAAAAAAGAAAGAAAAAAACATCTGATGGATGGTGAGCCCTACATGTCAATGGCTTCATCCCACTTTTAGTGTCACAAAATCAAACAGAAAATAGAGCCATCCCGTCACCGTTAGAAAATAAACCACGACACATAATGTCCATGGTGTGTGTGTGTGTGTGTGTCCATGTGCCGCGCCGAAATCGTGTCATCTGCATGGTTGTATGCAAGTGAATTGGCTTAGGCTGATTGGTGCTAGTCAGGAAAGAGTCCAGGTTTATTGGATGGAGTGGTGTGCGTGGCGCCGATTCACATGGTGGAAGCCATGTCGTTCGAATGAGGAAGTGGATCACGGTGATTGCTGCCATGAGTCCCATGAATCTTGGCACGAAGGCTGGCATGGAGGCGAGCTCCATATCTATAAGTAGCTCTATACTCTCCATGTCTTCTTTGCCAAGTCCAGTGAATAAAGTAGCCAAAATACAAGCGACTTCGTCACCAGAAACATCGTGTCTACTGTGCTTCTTCTACCTTTCACCGAGAGTGTTGGCGAGTGTGTTTGAGTGGTTCCTGGCGAAGCATCAGCCTGCCTTAACCAAACAACAGATGTGATAATCTTGTCTCCAAATACTGAGACAGAACCATCCCCATCTCATGTGGCTACCTTAGTTCTTTAGTTAACTATGTGTTGCAAGTATCTGTTGCTGTCATGATTTTGAGTAAGAGAGCTGAGTTCGGGAGGCGCTCATTTTAGCTGTTAGAATACACTTCCTTTCTGTGAAATATCAAGTGACGTCCTCTTGCTATTGTTTGAGACAGAACCATGTCGTCCCATGATGTCTCTCAACCAAATACTACCTTAGTTCTTTAGTTAGCTATGTGTTGTAAGCATCTGTTGTTGTCATGATTTTAAGCATGGTTATTGAAGTGGTAAAACGATAAAATGTTAGGAGCTACCTTTAAATGTTGAAACATCTTTTCAGATTTGACATAAAACGACAGGATAGGATATGTTCATACTCATAAGTTGAGTACTTGAGTTCACAAAACAAATAGCATAAAAGGAAATGGATCAAGTTCGGAATGCGAACCTGAAACATTGAGTGCGAGCAGATCAGCAAGTGCTGAGTGCAAATAGATTATAGAGGAACAGCTGAGCAGGATGACACACAGGTGCTTGACCTCAAACCCAGATCACTTACCAAATAGAGGAGCAGGGGGGCAATGAAGTGGTGAACTGGTGATTCACTGACTGTTGGCGACTTGCGTCTTGACCTGGGACCAGCTGGCTGCTGGCGGCGGTCAATGGGTGGAAGCACTGGAGGAGGGAGGAGAGAAGCGGCACTGGAGGAGGGTAATGCTGGAGCGGGCAGCGCTGGACGGTGGAATCGATGGAGCGGGTGGCGCTGGAGAAGGACAGGATGGGCCTTTGAGAGGCCCAATAGTCTAAAACGTTCAAAACGCGCCTTAAACGTCCCAAAACGCTTAAACAATGTGAAACGGACGTTTAAATGCGTTTCACGGACGTTCTACGAGATCTGGTCGAAACGTATGGACATTCTACATTCCAATAACGTTTTACCGTTTAAATATCGCTTAAACGACACTTTAATAACCATGATTTTTAGTAAGAGATGATATTGGGAGGTGCTCATTTTAGTTGTTAGAACACGATTGGCATCATTTTGCTATTGTTAGGTGCAAGGAGGCAAAATGCACTATTACCTTTTTTGTTTGTTTTTGTCATGGTTTCGGTGTTGGTGATTGAGTTAGAAGTGCGGTTAGAATAATAGGTTTTTAGCAGGAACTGATCATTTCTGCCTTATCTCAGGTGTTTTCCTCTAAAAAAATTTCACTAAAATTTGATTTGGCTGCAAGGATGGGTCTGTGCCACACTGCCTGTCAAGGGCGTCGAGCCCTTGGGTGGCCGGACCGCGGCTACGCAGCTCGTAGCCGTCGGCCGTCTTCTCCGGTGAGGTTATTCCCCTCAACCGTAGGCTTAACAGAGAAGGAGAGATTTGGGATATAATTCCTGCTTGCTTTATTAAAAGAACCGCCTGCTTTATATATAGCCAGGCCAGCCAAACCAACTCCTATTTCTTCTCTATACTTATCTTCCTAAACAACTTCTTAACAACTTATCCCTATTTGCTAGCAGCGGCCAGCTCTGATCTGTTGCTGGCCGTGAGCTTATCTTCTAAACAAACCTCCAATTTTCTAGCTACTAGCAACTGCAGCTATTCCTGCGCCCTGATCTGCTGCTGGCCGACGCTCGTAGTGGTGATTTCCCGATCTTATCCATTGGAACCTGCGGTTGTTGCCTCTTGGGCGTGTTCAGCGCGCTCACGCGCACGCCGTATGTCACGGGTACGCCGTTGCCTGACGTAGGGGCGGCCGTACATGACACTGCCACTCAGAGCAGAGATTACTGTTATTTCTTTTGTTAGCTATGTTACAAGAATCCTTTAGTATTGGAAATGAGCTTAGAGTGGTGTTGCTCAGTTTAGGGGATGGAATACTCATAGGATTGAGCTAAATGTAGTATTGCTTATCTGTTTTTTGTTTTTTGTTTTTGTAATTTAACTATTATTAGAAATTATCTGGGTTTGCTATTAGAACACACTTATATTGAACTGGAAGATAGTGACATCATTTTGGTATTTTAGGATCCCTCTCTACTCCTCAGTTCATTAGCTGCTAGAAAATTGTTTCCTGCTAGTGCTGTTTGTGTATTAGAAGCGAGCTTAGACCGGAAGATTCTTAATTTAGCTGCTATTCCTTTCAGCGAAATAGTAAGTGGATTTCATTTGCTATTATTAGGTGGAGTGGCATCCATTTCACCAAAAACGTAGTGTTACTTTTTTTTTCTGTTTCATCATGGGTTCTTGTTTTTGGCGACCACGGGAATGGGAAAGGCGTCCTTCACCGTGAGCGCGTTGAGGGCGCGGTAATCAACGCAAAAGCGCCAGGACCCGTCGGGCTTCTTGACGAGGAGGACCGGCGACGAGAAGGGCGAGTCGCTGCGGCGTACGATCCCTTGCTCCATCATGGCGGCGCACTGGCGTTCCAGCTCGTCTTTGTGGGCAGCCGGGTACCGGTATGGCCGGACTGCCACAGGCTGCGCGCCCGGCGTCAGGGTGATGCGGTGGTCGTGGGCGCGCTGCGGTGGCAGACCGATCGGCTCGGCGAAGACGGAACTGAAGGAGTCCAGGAGTGCGTCGAGGAACTGCTCGCTCGCCACCGTGGCGCTGATTGCTGTGGGACTGGCAGCCGAGACGCCGGTCCAGCATATCGGGCGCCCCTGGAATTGGAACTTCATGCGCCGGCTGCCCAGGTCCCACACAATAGGACCCAGCGCGCCCAGCCACCGTGTGCCGAGGACGACATCGTACCCAGCGAGCGGCATGACGTAGAGATCGGCCGGGAACGGGGTACCGTCGATGGTGAGGGGGGCGTCACGGAGGACCCCGGCGCAGGTGACGCGCTCGCCGTTGGCGACCATGGCGGTGAGACGTGGCCGCTGGTGAAGGGGCAGACCCGTGCGCCGCGCCGCCGCCTCGGATATGAAGTTGTGGGTGCTGCCGGAATCGAGGAGGGCGACCAGCGAGGCGGCACCAAGCGCGACGGCGATCTGCATGGTGTCAGCCACAGGCACCCCGGCCAGGGCCTGCAGGGAGAAACAGGGGGCCTCACCGTCAGCGTCCGGAGGCTCGTCGTTAGTGTCTTCAATCTCCACGCCCTCCATGAAAAAAATACGTCTGCAAAACCGGTTGTGGCCACGCGTGTACTTTTCATTGCAGTTAAAACAGAGGCCCATGCGGCGCCGCTCCGCCATCTCGTCGGGGGTGAGGCGCCGTTGATTGTCCTCGCCACGGCCCTGCTGGGTGGCCCTCGGTGGTGCAGGGAGCGCCAGCGGCTGCTGGGGTGCTGGAAGCGCTGGACGTGGCGCCGGTGCGGACAGCAGACCGCGCGGGGGCGCCCGAGGTGCAGGCTGCACCAGCCGGTCGGCCTCCATCAACTCCACTTGGCGCGCCAGGCTCATGGCTGATGCGAGCGACTCCGGGTTGTGGATGCGAACGGCATGGCTGAGTGGTGGCAGCAAGCCGCCGGTGAAGAGCTGGACGCGCTGGTGTTCGTCGAGACGACCGGCGCGAGGGAGAAGGGCCTGGAATCGATTTGCATACTCTTCCACGGTCCCTGTGCGCCTGCATTCTGCGAGCTCGAACAGCGGGGCCGATCGGAGGGGAGGTCCAAACCGTAAGTTGAGGAGGTCCCTGAACCGTCCCCAGGTTGGCGTGCCCTCGTCCTCCTGGAGTTGGATGTACCACAGCTGCGCGACATCCTCCAGGTTGTATGAGGCCATCCAAACGCGCTCCTCCCCCATGGTGCGCTGCTGGCGGAAATACGACTCACACTTGTTGAGGAAGAGCATAGGATCGGACTTGCCGTCGTAGCGTGGGAAGTCCAGCTTCTGAAATTTAGGTGGGCGATCCAGATCGCGCGGCATCTCTGCGCGTCCCCCGGCGCCGTAATCCGACGTCGACGCCGACTTTTCCTTCATGGCGGCCATGTCAGCCTCCATGGTGGACATCTTGGTGGTGATGGCCCTAAGCATCTCCATCACGTCCTGCATGGACGGCTCGGCCATGGTGGCTGGTTGCAGGGCTGAGTCGGTGGAAGATTGGGGTGAAGGTGGAGGGCTGGTGTGGGTTGCAGCGGCTGTGGATGAAAGATTGGAGCGAGTGGGAGAGGATCGCCGGGATCGCGATACCAAGTTGTCAAGGGCGTCGAGCCCTTGGGTGGCCGGACCGCGGCTACGCAGCTCGTAGCCGTCGGCCGTCTTCTCCGGTGAGGTTATTCCCCTCAACCGTAGGCTTAACAGAGAAGGAGAGATTTGGGATATAATTCCTGCTTGCTTTATTAAAAGAACCGCCTGCTTTATATATAGCCAGGCCAGCCAAACCAACTCCTATTTCTTGTCTATACTTATCTTCCTAAACAACTTCTTAACAACTTATCCCTATTTGCTAGCAGCGGCCAGCTCTGATCTGTTGCTGGCCGTGAGCTTATCTTCTAAACAAACCTCCAATTTTCTAGCTACTAGCAACTGCAGCTATTCCTGCGCCCTGATCTGCTGCTGGCCGACGCTCGTAGTGGTGATTTCCCGATCTTATCCATTGGAACCTGCGGTTGTTGCCTCTTGGGCGTGTTCAGCGCGCTCACGCGCACGCCGTATGTCACGGGTACGCCGTTGCCTGACGTAGGGGCGGCCGTACATGACACTGCCACTCAGAGCAGAGATTACTGTTATTTCTTTTGTTAGCTATGTTACAAGAATCCTTTAGTATTGGAAATGAGCTTAGAGTGGTGTTGCTCAGTTTAGGGGATGGAATACTCATAGGATTGAGCTAAATGTAGTATTGCTTATCTGTTTTTTGTTTTTTGTTTTTGTAATTTAACTATTATTAGAAATTATCTGGGTTTGCTATTAGAACACACTTATATTGAACTGGAAGATAGTGACATCATTTTGGTATTTTAGGATCCCTCTCTACTCCTCAGTTCATTAGCTGCTAGAAAATTGTTTCCTGCTAGTGCTGTTTGTGTATTAGAAGCGAGCTTAGACCGGAAGATTCTTAATTTAGCTGCTATTCCTTTCAGCGAAATAGTAAGTGGATTCCATTTGCTATTATTAGGTGGAGTGGCATCCATTTCACCAAAAACGTAGTGTTACTTTTTTTTTCTGTTTCATCATGGGTTCTTGTTTTTGGCGATTATGACTATTAGAACAACAGCAGCAGCAGCAACAACAAAACCTTTGAGTTCCAAGCAAGTTGGGGTAGGATAGAGTTGAAACCCAACCGAAGTCACAACTCACAAGTCAAGGTTCAGGCACGTGAATAGCTGTTTTCCATGCACTCCTATTCAAGGCTAAATCTTTGGCGATTTTGACTATTAGAAATGTGGGTAGAATTGTAGTTGTTTGGTTTTACTGTTACATAGCTGCTAGAAAAGCCTTCCCAGCTAGTGCTGTTTTTGTATTAGTGAGCAGACTGAAAATGTTCTTTATTCAGCTGTTATAATGCTCCTCCTTTCAGTGAAATAGCAAGTGGAATCCATTTTCTATTTTAGGTGCAAGTGGCATCAATTTAGCATGAGAGGTCAATTTAGCAAAAACGTAGTATTACATTTTCTCTGTTTCATCTTGAGGTCATGGTTTCCTGTTTGGTGATTTTGAGTATTAGAAATGTGATTAGCATGAGAGGTGCTTGATTTTTATGTTATACTAGCTGCTAGAAAAGTCTTTCACACTAGCACTGTTTGTCTATAAGCGAGCTTACACTGGATGGTGGAAGGTTCTTGCTTTAGCTGTTATAAACTTATAATGCTCTTCCATTTCAGCGAGAACGGACTATTCCCCTTTTTTCTGTTTTGTCATGAGTTCCTGTTTTTGCAATTTGAGTATTAGAACTACTGTTAGAATGATAGGTGTTTTGTTTTTCTGTACACTTGCACTTTCAGCCAAATGGAAAGTAGTGACATACTGACATACCTTTTCTACTTTGAGCATCCCATCGACTTTTTGTTCATTTAGATGGTATAAAAGCTGTTTGTGAACACACCACAGCTCTCTAGGTAGCTCAGCTGGTATGTGCGATGCACGAGTGAATACTACAGGCAGCAAGCAACCAGACGAACATAATTGCATCTCAGCCAGTTCATGTATCCAACAGTGTAGATCCCTGGACTGTTTTCTTTCCAGAGTACGGGAAGTCGGTTGACGGACACTGTACCCTTGTCCCGTCCACTTGTCAGCATCCGACCCACTCTCTGAGACAGCAATGCATCCTTCTAGCCAAGCTTAAACCCACCACCTCTGCACTGAAGGCATGTGCACGTCTAGGCTGTGCGCGGTGGTCATCGTTGATGCGCTCGAGCCCGACTGGCCCATCATCTACTTCAACCGCACTTCGAGGAAGCCACAGGTTACCGCACTGAGGTGTTTGGCATGAACTCGTTACTGCTATTTTATCCCATATGCTTTCCTTTCAATTCGTTACACATAATTTTCATTTGGTTCCAAGGACTCATCTCTGCCACGTAGAGTCGATAGTTCTTTGTTAGCTAATAGGCTTTAAGCATCTGTTGTTGTGATTTTGAGTATTGGAAGTGACTCTCCCAACCCACACCACTGAGCACGAAGGGCTCAGAATGGCAGAGTCCAACCTTGCAAGCAATGCAAGCCAACATAGGCTGCCAGACAACCTTACTACCTTAGTTCTATTGGCAGTGCTTACGATATATGGTACACCCTCCGTTCCAAATTCTAGGACGTTTTGGCTTTTCAAGATACATTGCTTTTACTATATCTAGATATAGAATACGACAGCAAAAGCTATGTATCTAGAAAAGCCAAATTACCTTATAATTTGGAATGGTGTACTTTGATTTGTGGTTTGCAGATCCTGTCTACATGTATCTCACCTCTTCTCTTGTTCCCTTATTTTCCTGAATTATTATCGACCTACGGGGGTAAGACCGCCCCCTCGATATTATATTAAGAAGAAGACCTTCTCACGCATGTCAAGAAAACCCTTGAACCCCTTCCCCACCCATAAACAGCGTCACCGGCACTGTAGCCCATGCGAGAACGACTGCAACCGGGGCCGGGCCTTAGCCCCGTGCTTTGGTGTGTGACAAACGAGAAGATTTTTTAACCACGACCTGAAATTCGCTCTCACGAGGAGTCGAACTCAGAACCTAAGGAGTTCTACTCAGACCACATAACCAACTTAGCTAGAGGCCCTTTCGCTTGATGCCACAATAATACAATATAAGCTATGCAATTTATTTATTACTCAATTTACTGTGCTATTTCTTCTTTCTTTCAGCCGATTTCTGCAGTGCAGAGGGCCATTCGCTCGAAGGAGGCACCCCCTAGTTGATGCTGCACTGGTTTCAGAGATTCGAAGATGCATAGACAATGGCATTGAGTTCCGTGGTGATTTACTAAATTTCAGAAAAGATGGATCTCCAGTGATGAACAGATTGCATCTGACCCCTATTTATGGAGATGATGAAACCATAACCCATTATATGGGCATTCAATTCTTCACTGATGCTAATGTTGATTTGGGACCATTGCCCTGTTCAATGACAAAGGAACCAGTGAGGTCAACACGGTTTGCTCTAGATAACACATTTCGACCCATTTCTACGAGGCCAGAGCACAGCAATTTCTGCCGGGAATATTCTAGTCTCTTCCAATTAACGGATGAAGTGCTTTGCCAAAGTATACTGTCAAGATTGTCACCAAGAGATATAGCATCTGTGAGCTCTGTGTGCAGGCGATTGTATGATTTGACAAGAAATGAAGATCTCTGGAGAATGGTTTGCCAGAACGCTTGGGGTAGTGAGACCACTCGAGCTCTTGAGACAGTGCCTGCCGCAAGAAGGCTGGGTTGGGGTCGGCTGGCAAGAGAACTGACAACCCTGGAAGCTGTTGCCTGGAGGAAATTGACAGTTGGGGGTGCAGTGGAACCATCTCGATGCAATTTCAGTGCCTGTGCTGTAGGGAATCGTGTTGTTCTCTTTGGTGGGGAAGGTGTTAACATGCAACCGATGAATGACACATTTGTATTAGATTTAAACGCTAGCAATCCAGAGTGGAGGCATATCGATGTGAGTGCAGCTCCTCCAGGTCGCTGGGGCCATACTCTATCATGCTTAAATGGCTCCTGGTTGGTTGTTTTTGGTGGGTGTGGAAGGCAGGGTCTGCTTAACGATGTATTCATGCTGGATTTGGATGCAAAACAACCAACCTGGCGTGAGATACCTGGAGTTGCACCCCCAGTTCCACGTTCATGGCACAGCTCCTGCACTTTGGATGGAACGAAGTTGGTTGTTTCTGGTGGCTGTGCTGATTCAGGTGTACTCCTCAGTGACACATATCTTCTTGATGTAGCCATGGATAGGCCAGTTTGGAGAGAAGTTCCTGCATCCTGGAAACCACCTTCTAGGCTGGGGCACTCAATGTCTGTTTATGGTGGCAGGAAGATCCTGATGTTTGGTGGTCTTGCTAAGAGCGGCCCTCTGCGGCTCCGGTCTAGTGATGTGTACACAATGGACTTGAGTGAAGAAGAGTTTTGCTGGCGATGCCTCACTGGTAGTGGAATGCCTGGGGCTGGAAATCCAGCTGGTGCAGGCCCACCTCCTCGCCTCGATCATGTTGCTGTGAGCCTGCCAGGCGGAAGAATTTTGATATTTGGCGGCTCAGTGGCAGGTCTTCACTCAGCGTCACAGCTTTATCTGTTGGATCCAACTGAAGAAAAGCCGACCTGGAGAATATTGAATATTCCTGGTCGTCCTCCCCGTTTCGCCTGGGGCCACAGCACCTGTGTTGTTGGAGGAACAAAGGCGATAGTGCTTGGTGGACAAACTGGAGAAGAGTGGATGCTTACAGAAATACATGAGCTTTCTTTGGTCAGCCGCTCAGTTTGAGTTCTGGAATGGTTTGTAGTCATGTTCCTTGCAAATTAGATGCGGCTTCTTATGCAACCTGAAGTTTGATTGCCGTCTTCAGAAGAACTAGAAGAATGAATGCTGGGCATACTGAATCTTCTGGCAGCTACCTGGCGGACTTGGAAGATGAAATGGCATCGACTGGTTTGCTCGCTTTGTGTAGAAAAGGGGTAGTGATATGTTCATTTTTATTGCCGTTTGTTTGGCCTTTTTTACCAGATAATTACAATTCATAAGCTACTACTGTTGTGGAATGAGTAGCAAATTTTATATGTATTCTCAGAAGTTCAAGACTTGCAATATGTTAGGAAAACAAAAGACTGCACTGTATATAGTTTAATCTTTTGATGTACGGTACGTGGACAACTTGATGCTGCTGTCTTGTGGCACAGGCACACAGCTAGATGGCATTATGTATGGTGATCACTGATCAACCATGTTTTTTTTTGTAGAACTTGTATAATATGTAGAAGTTTCAATCTGGTGAGCTTAGCTCAGAATCGGTTTACTTGTCTTCTGTTTCACATGTTTGCATTATCATGGACATGATTATGAACAGCGGTTATGTTTATGCAACAATGCCAAACTTCGATGTAACTAATTATCTTTGCGAAAAGCTTTACGGAACCGTACTTGACCGTAACGTATCGAGAGGAGGTTCAGTTCCTCGTCAGGGCACGTGCAACCTGAGACCATGGATTAATGGATATGGATCGGTTTTCACGTACATGGATATGGATCGGTTTTCATGTACAAGACAAGAAATGACATGATACAACTATTATGGTTCAATTTTTTATGTATAAGTGATAGCTAAAAAACTATGGGGGTGTTCGGTTCGAGGAATCACTCTATACAATTTGCAATTTAGGGTGGTGTATCATGAGTTTTTTTTCTCAAATTTGGTGGGATGACCTCATTCCTCATATTAGTACTAACTAACTATAAAAAATGAGATGTTGATGGATCAACATATTCTATTCCACAAACCAAATAAAAATAATGAGAAATGAGAAGACGATGGATAATCATATATGATACATTCCTAAAAAAATGTATATAGAGAATCATCTAGAAATGACTAAATATACCATACACCTATGAGAGAATATACTCTCTTGTATTTTTTTTAATTAACCCACTAGATACTTCTAAAAGGATTTCATACTAAATAGGATTGCCCTCAGGAAATTTGTAGGGTCAAAATAGTAGCATACAAGGGTCCAGGGGCGTCTACTTAGGGCTTGTTCGGTTAGCTCTCAATCCATGTGGATTGAGTGGGATTGAGTGGGTTTAAATTCCAAGTAAGTCAAACTCCTTCTTAATTTTTTCCAATCCCATCCAATCCATGGGTAATAGGAATAACCGAACAAGGCCTTAGCGAGCGTTTTGTCTGCCTCGTATCCAAAGTTTGCTGATCTGTATTAAATTCATTGTGGGATTCCATATCTTGTAACTGAACAAGCCTCGTATCCAAAGTTTGCAGATCTGTGTGGTAGCATACAATGGGTGTTAGCCTGTATCACCTAAATTTCGTAACATTTTGTGTGCAACATCCTTTATCAAAAGAATTCATGTGCTTTTTAGGTGTTTTATCACCCGGATTGAAGTGTTGCGAAAGCTTGGATATTTTTAGAGGCAGCTAGCCACCCGCCGCCGCTTCCTAGGCCGTGAGGCTCTCTCCAACAAGGTTCTGTAAAGAGTTCTGTCCGACATATTTAGAGTATAGCAGTATTTGGTACCCCTCCAGCAACATCCGCTAAATGAAACAGTAAAATTTACAGTTCGTCTCTCATCCGCTATGTTTAGAGGCTTCTCTATCACTTTGAAGCTGCGGGACAGCAAGGTGGGAGTAGTACGAGGCGGGCTCTAGATGGATGAGACCTATATGGAGAGGACGATAGAACAATGATTTTAATTAATACAGTTGATAAAATGAAAAATAAAAATATATAGAAATGAGATATAGAGAACGTTACTGAAGAGAATGAAGATATAGATGACGAAATTTTTAGAGTGATATGCAAAAGATAAAGAATATTTTTAAAAGGTAAAATTTAGAGACTATTGCTGGAGATGGTCTTAGGCTGGGTCGTCAAGCTGCTCCGCGGCGGAGCGCCGTGTCCTCGGCGTGGTCGAGCAGCTTGGCACCCATCTCGTACAGCACGCTGGCGTCCATCGGTGTCTTGGCCGATTTTTTTTTCATTTTGACCTTTTTACGAAGATATTTTATATTTAATACTCTAAAGCAATTATTTCTAGTTTTAGACCTTAGTCTTATTTGTTTCCACCAATCCAACTCTGAATTAATATTAATTGGAAATAAATCCATGTCATAAACCATGCTCCAAAATAAACCAAACACACTCAGAATTTTTATTCGATAAAATCCATCATAAATTATAATCCAAGAGTTTGAAAAAAATTTAAACTATGGAAGATATAGGTTCTATCCATATCTCGTTAGGTATGGAACAAATCTACGAAGATATTACACAAGTTTATATTAGAATACATGGATAAAAGAATAACTAGTTTTGAGAGATACATTGATTAAATAATGGACTTAATCCCACTATATGATTAGATGTGAGGTATAGATTTATCTAATCCAGATCTATATTAAATCTATTGCGGGATTCCATCCCTTATAACTGAACAGGGCTTGTTGGGCGTCATGTGCCGTGACGCCGCTCGGCGCCACAGGGTCTCGCTAGCGTGGACGGGCTGGCAGCTGATGTGGCACCACCGCCGCGCGCCGCGCTGTCTGTGTGTTGACAACGCTTCTCATCCTATGTTCTGTCCAGTGTTTGTGTGCAGACTGCAGATTGTTGTCTGGACGGGTCTGAGTTGGCTGGGGAGGCGTACGTGCAGGGTGCAGTGCAGCAGCAAGCGATCGATGTCCTTGCAACCACCGAGCCGTTCCTTGCACGAACAAAAAGCTGTCCGCGTATAGACTAGGGTGTGCATTCAGTTGACTCATTGACTGGTAGCTAATAATAACCTTAGTAATCTAAATATATCTACTAATACATTTGTTAATTATTAATGAAAGGACTGCTAACTATTAGTCCTATTTCCGTGGAACGAAAACGGCTTGTGCGTTAGGGATAAGTACTTTTTTTTACGGCGCCCAGAGGCCAGAGGCGTAGCAGTGCAGCAATGTTACTGTTGTTAAGTAACCCTAATTAGGGTTATGTGAGCAAATATCTGCTTTACCCTTGAAGGGTCTCAGATCTTTATATAGGAACATGTACACCCCCTTATAAGACAGAGATCAGAAAGAGGCCAGAGGCCCAACCCTATATCTTGTGTCTCGTGTGTTTCCTCTGTCGTGCTTATGGGAAGGGAGACGGGTTCTTTACAGCTTCTTGCGCCTCTACTGCTGACGGGAGGGAAGAGAGCGGATCTGGTGATCCGTGGTAACGTAGTTCTCAACACGTTATCAGCACGCTCTACCTCGACGTTGTTGCTCGATCAGATCTGCATCAACTCTCCATCAAGTCGGCAGGTTACCGGCCTAGCCGAACTGTCCTACGCGACAGTCTTCGATTTGCCCTCTACGCAAACGTGGTATGCATTTTTAAGTAGGATGGATTTATTGTTCTTCATTCGTTTCTCGAAAAAGATTAAAGAAAAGTGGTATGGAATTTTCTGCGGTTGAAAAAAAACTCGGGAGACGTTCATGGGTTCGCCGATCCGGTCAAAGTGGATTACTCAAAGGAAAAAGGATTCATCTTTATCTCCCGCACACACACCACCCATCCTCCTGCATGGCTGCATGCAAGGGCAATGCATGCATGCCGCTCGGCCGAATTTTTTGCATTTTAACCCTTCATCGAAAACAATATCACGTTTGGACCCTAAAAAATTTTAATGTCATTTTTGGACCCTTTGCTCGGCGCCATAACCTATGGCGCCGAGGTAACACAGCTCGGCGCCATAGGCTATGGCGCCGAGGTACGTGCTGCGTTGGCACAACCCGAACGTCGTGGCGCCGATGTGGCACCAAGCTCGGCGCCAAGATCTATGGCGCCGAGCTTGGTTATATAATCATAAAGTCTGTCTAGCTCAGTTGGTATAGTGTAGGACTCTTAACCTTGTGGTCATGGGTTGAAGCCCCATGATGGGCGTTCAATACTTTTTATTTTGTCACTGATTTGTTTTTTTTGTCGTCCACATTATTGTTCCCAGGACTAGATGATGAAACGTGCGCTGATTTATATTGGAAACTAGACATTTTAAAAATCTGTGCCAGCATAGTTACTATTCTGACGAAATTCAAATGTGTGTTATATATAAACTTTCTAGTTCAAAAAGAAGAAACGTTAAATAAATCACATCACCGACACTTCTGATAGACTTGAAGGAATTAAGATCCAAGCTTTGAAACTAATTCTACTGGTGGCTAGTGCCGTTCAACCTTTGCACGATGGTTAAGTGGGAAAAAACGCACGATGGCCTATTTGGAATGCAGGATTATTATATAAATCAATACATGAATTTTGTAGTCTTACCAATTTGATTTTATACAAAAGCACGTGAAGAAAAAAAACTATTCCCATATTCCTGTGTTAGGATTAGGACTCGACATATAGGCCTTTTATTTTTTACCTTTTCGAATATTGAAAACCAACTCCAAGAAAAATATTTTGTTCACTCAAAATCTTTCAAGCCACGTTGCTAACGAATCCACATAAATATTCGGTTACCCCACATATAGAAATTATTAGGTGCAAATCCCATCTAGAAAAGAGAAAAAGCTGTATGAGAGTAATAATTTCCAGATGCATGTGTACTGATCCTAACACAGGAATATGACAATAGTTTTTTTCTTCACGTGCTTTTGTATAAAATCAAACCGGTGAGACTACAAAATTCATGTATTAATTTATATAATAATCTTGCATTCCAAATAGGCCATCGTATAGGATAGTCAATTCATGAATATCTGTGCTTCTTTTTACCGAATAAACAAAAAAAATATCTGGATGAATAGACAAATCAGTCACAAAAAAAAAACTGGATGACAAATAAATTTGGACGGACAAATCAGCGACATAAACAAAAAATCTGGACAACAAAAAACAAATCAGTGACAAATACAAAAAAAACACCCACCGTGGGGCTCGAACCCACAACCACAAGGTTAAGAGCCTTACACTCTACCAACTGAGCTAGACGACCTTTGTGTACAGAATTGAGCTCGGCGCCAAGATCTATGGCGCCGAGCTCGGTACCACGTCGGCGCCACGTCGTCCGTTTGGTCCAGCGCAGCACCTACCTCGGCGCCATATCCTATGGCGCCGAGCTGTGTTACCTCGGCGCCATAGGCTATGGCGCCGAGCAAAGGGTCCAAAAATGACATTAAAATTTTCTAGGGTCCAAACGTGATATTGTTTTCGATGAAGGGTTAAAATGCAAAAAATTCGGGTCGCTCGGCCATATATGATCATATAGATTAACTAGGTGAGTGTCCGTGCGTTGCAACAGAACCATATAATCTAGTATGGCCGACCTATTTACACGCATGACCTTCAGATCCTGCCCAGCCAGAAGGTAGCCTAGCTTGCTTCCAGAAGATTCTATAGTGATCCACAGGAATCGGTCTAGTATTGTTTTTTACTTATTGAATATTGCATTTTTGCAATTCATTGATATTGCAATAATTTATATTGAAAAGATGATAGCTAATTTATTGGCTAATTCGAATTAGTATGTAGAATTCGTATAATTATAACTGTTGAAGCCTTAAAGTCAGTCAAATCCAATTCAATAAAGAACAAGAAAATGTAGGTGAACAAAGAAAGAAGGCAACTGCACTGCTCTAAGCCGTATGTCATGTGCAGGTACAGCCCGTTTGAGTCTGACAGATACGTCGTCGTGGTACCGCCGTCGGTCGCCGTGTGGGATCTCGATCAGTTCGTGGAAGTCTATCTCTGCAACCACAAGCCATGCGTGAGAAAACAAGATCACCGACGAAACCCGAGCCAACTCACCCTAACCTTCCAGAACCTAAAAAAATCCTACTACTGCACAACACAACTGCAAGTAATTTCAGAGATAGCATACAAATAGAAGAGTAAGGACAAAAAAAAATTCAGATCACATTTACTCTATAGGCTATAAAATGTAATGTAGTGCTTGAAAAGATGGACTGACTTCGTCATTTTTTGCCTGGAGACTAAAAATATTATTCCTTTCCTCCTCTAGAACCTTCGCATTTCCTTGCAACTGCTTCTGTAGATCATTTAAGTTTTCCAGATTTGAGAGACATATCCTTTTGTTCTCCTCAGCATGAGCCAGAAGTGCAGGTTTTAGTACTGTTTTGTAACCAGTACCTAGCATCTCAGTAGGAGAAGATCCTTTCGAATCTATCATGTACTGAAAAGCAACAGTAGGTTTCAACCTAAAAAGTGGCCCAGAAGTGTGAAAATGAGCACATAATACAAACAGAACTAACAAACCTTACTCATTTGAAGCAAATACAAACAGCAGAACCACAGTAAAAAATTAACATTTCAAACTTGTTTGCTTTTTTTGTTCTTAGGTGTACCTATAGGAAATTTCTAATAAAATGGAGAAATAAAATTTAGAAAATATAGGAGATGTTGCGGCATGTTCGTACTTTTTGAGGGCCTGGTTGCACTGATGAGCATGCCTCTCAAGCTCCTCAAGCTTGGTAACCAGCTTAGCTTCAACTTCCCAGAACTTATCCTCCAGTGCTGCTTTCCCCTTCTCGGTGTTGGCAATGTCATCTTCAATAGCCTGCATCTCCCTACGCATTCTATCCACATCCTTCACATTCACCGGCTGAGCATCCACTTGTTTCGATAGATCCTGAATTTCAGCAGCAGCACACTGGGTGTCCGACACTTTTGCCTCCAACTCTTTCTCCAAATCCCCCAACGATTGTTCCCTTTCATTGTCCGTGCAATTACTTTTTTAGTGGGTGCAAGGGCTGCTCCGACCGTACTACTTGACTTAGGGCTCGTTTATTTGGTGCGCTGGCCTGGTGATGCCGGCAGATAGGTCCATCTAGCTATCAGGTGTCCGAAATGGACAGACTTGAGAAGCTCACGACATCTCCATTGTCACGCTTTAGCAGTACATGCTTTTGAAGTCTCCCACCTGAGTCCTGCATGTTTAAAGAGAAGGTTAAAAGGCAGAGGCTTAGTAGTATATTGATGATATTAAACCAATAAGATGGTAAGCAAAAGCTAACAATCAGCAGTGTATGTTCTAATATTCAATTGTGAAAATGATTATGTGGTCCTTGTATGTACAGTTGTACACCTTGGTCTTTTGGCCATCCAGTTCTGCAGCAAACACTGGAATTCTATGAGCGAGCAACTTCACCACATCAGATTTAGTTCACCTCAAGCGATGGGCTGTAACGTCACTATTACCAGCTGCAGCATGCATGCTTCAGAATTAGATAGGGCCGCCGGCCGACCGGGCATAGCAGGTACGTACTGCACTGAGGAGTGGAGAAATACATGCATGGCCAGAGCAGAGCAAGAGCACCTCATCAGCTGTGTGTGGCTTGCTTTGCTTGCCGATCCATCATCTCTATCGTCGTCGTCCTCGCTAGCTGGTCCATGTCCCATGGCTCTCGATCAGCTCTGTGCCCGGTGTCCAGATTCAAGGACAAGTAAGAAAATATTGAATGTGGTAATCTGCACACGACAAAAGAAAGTTGGAGAATTAAGGACACAAAAAATGCTAAGCCATAACGACAATTGCATCGCATGGTCATTTACCTATCCTCTAATCGTTACTAAGATGGCTCAATTATTAACCTTAAAATATCTAAATAGTATGCGCCTTCTAGTTGGTGTTTTATGCAACCAGTGTCGATAACCAATTCTAAAAGATGTGTACTCCTTTTAGCTGAACATAAAGTTCTTATCTTCTACATGAACTGAATAATTACAACTTCAGTATTGTTGGCAGACATGTTCCTAGGAAGAACGACATTGCACAATAGATCAGAGACACCATCAGTATACAAAATACAAATAGGGTATCTTGTGAAAAATGTGCCAAAAGATATGTTTATTCAGTTTTAGTTGCAAAAGGCTCCGAAAGGCTTCTTACTGTAGTCTAGCATAAGAGCAGTGCAATTTGTTTGAAACGACTAACTTATTTACTTGAAAATGCTAACATATTACTTCTGTGTTTCAAATTATCTTACCCATTGCTATACTTGTGATCCATCAGTGACTTCTGGTTCACTATTCTCTGTTTGTTGTTTAGGTTATTGTTCCGCCAGGCACACCTTTTTTATTAGCTTATTTACTCTGCATGGTTAATGATCAAAATGCAAACCGAACATCATAAAGAATCTTTGGTAAACTCAAATTATTAACATGCAGGAAAAGCAACAGCAAGCAGAACCTTTGTAATTGACCAGACCTGTGTTGTGACCAGAGTAAGGACCAACATCGCAACAGGATCCCTTTCACGTGGACCTGAACCAACTCGGTTCTTGGATTTATCACTCAGCTAAGACTACATGGCCGCCATCAAAATGGATCTTGTAAAACAAGCAAGGAAATGATACCGTGCCCACTGCCGAGAAGGCCCAGCAGCTGCCGCACTGCCCCTGGTCCTTCACGGCGGTGACGGCTCTATGGTCTCTCCAGTCTGCAATGCAGAATAAATTAACGACATTCACGGCGGAGGCGGCCAGCTGTGACACGACTCGTCGCTGGACGACACGCGCACTAAACATAATAAGCATATCAAAGGGAAGTATTAGTGTTACTAATCCAAAGCTCGTATACTATATGGTTTGATTCGCTCATGCAAACAAACAAATGAGATATTACTCAGGTACACATTGCATAAGGTACAAATATATTTGAACATCGACCAATGGCCAAACAAAGCAATCAGTGTTACTAATCTTATGTCAGAGCTCCAAGATATATGCAAGCTGCACTTAGTTCTAACTCCTCCAACAGTCGAAATAAAATGCAAGCTACACTCAGTTCTCAATAGAAAACTCTACGTTAAATTAGCTTCTCACCTGGAAAATGCACTAAGGAAAGACAACAACTTAGACTCAAGATATATGGACAACCAACAATGGATAATAGTTTCATATTTTTTAAGGATTTCATGATAATAGTTGTAGCAGAACAAATTAACCAAGAGAAACTGCTTCTAATTATTAAATATACAATTTGGATTTAGGATTCTGGATTCCTATAAAATTTTCAAGTAGCATTTCTCAACTAACATGCACCACATAAAACCTATTTGTTCTTGTTGTTTCAAATGACTTATTTCCATTGCCCCACAACCCCTGCCATAATAATGCGACCAACCTATCAGCAAACAACATGAATTACTGTTCGTTTAAAAAATGAAAGGAATGGTTTAATAAAGGAACCAATAAACTTCTTGTTAGCGATTTACTCTCTTTTGGAATGACATTGATATTTGAACCAAGATCAAAGTTTCTCAAGCAAAATAGAAGGATCTAGTAACTTACAATTGTTGGCCCAACCAAGTAGTTGAATTTTGTGGACAGAGATTTGTGCATGGTTGAAGCTGAAGCCAGGAGCTGGTAGCTTACAAATGCTTGTTTGATCGAAAAAATAAGTGTAGTTTCTGCACTTAACTGAAAACCTTGGATAAAACAACAGAAGCTGCTAACCACTGATTCATTACAGGTAGTCAACAAGCAAAACCCAACCTATCAAACAGGACAGTTACAAACAGATCAATATTATTTTATAAAGCTTCTTAACATCTCCTTTAGTATTTACTATTGCAATGAAAGAAATTTTCATCTGTCTAGCAGTGTTGGAGCCCATTTGGAATGAACGAATTCTCTGAAACTACTAATTGGATATTTTCCTCAATGATAGATCTGTTTGTCTGATTAGGACCTAACCAGCTAACCCCATGCTTTTCTACTCCTACTTACTATTGTAGCTTTTGACTCGGGGAATTAGAAAGCACTTCCCAATTCATTTGTTCAAATTGCTCGTGGCAATGTGTTCTTTTATTGTTTATAAAATGTTGAATAAAGAGCTGATATTAATAAAGAAGAGAATCTACGAATTGATGGGCTTTGAAATTTCTTAATGATATAACTGGACACTGTAGTTGAGGGAAAAGCTTTGAAAATATCATCCACCATGCCAAAGTCATCAAATATCTTCTGGCATGATTGTTTAGTTGGCAAGACTGATAGCCAGAAGCTACTCAACAGAAAGGTTGTGTTGATTGGATCACGGTCCTTTAGTGGTTCAGGTAAGCAAACATTGCTTTCTCTCGAACTGGTTTGTTGTGTGCTTCTTGCCCTATTAATGTAATTGTTAAAATTTCTAATTTAAGATAATGTCAAATGCAGTTGGTGACTCTTTCTGTCCCTTGTTGGGCATTGTTGTTGTTAGATAATGTCATCATCCTTTTCTATGCATATGCACTGCGATTTCTATACCGTGTTTTTTGCTTGAATTATTGAATTCTAACAAAGTCATTTTGACCCAATGCTTTCACTACTATTTTATTCATTTTAAAGTACACATAATAAATACTTTCATGCTAAGACGGTGAGAATAAATACTTTCATGTAGCGAGATTTTGGTATAGACAACCAAGAAGAAGTATGATGCATTAAAGTTTTTGGTATACCATGGAGTTAAATGTGATGATCTGAACTTTTTGGTTTGGCGGAAGTCACCATCGATGACAGTAGTCGCATCTCCGGCTATGGTCTGGGCAGGGTTGGAGGACCCCAAGGGCATATTTGCTTTCTCTTGCTGAACGCACCAACGAAAACCTGTCGGATTTTAATTGCACAGTCAGCCAACATTATATTTGTTTTCTTTTGCAGCGTGAACTTGGAGGTTGTCTCCTCACTCTTACCCTATGAACAAATGATGCACCAAAATCATCAACATCAGATCCTGATTCAGCATTTGATGTATATCACTTAACAAGCCCTTCCACTAAAAGAGGAAAATATAGTAGTAGTTTTGTCGGTGTTTCGACCCTGGGGGGTCCCTGGACCGACGAGTAAATTGTCGCTGCGTGTCCCAGCTCAGATGGGTCGGCGCGAGACGGAACACAAAGGGGGGAGAAACAGTAAGGGGAAATCGTGGCCTTCGTGTTGTCCTGCGCCCAGGGCGGATGCGCTTGCAGTAGGGGGTTACAAGCATTCGCGTGGGAGAGAGAGAGAGTGAGCCTTGCGCGTCGGCCCGTTCTCCCGTGCGGCCAACCTTTTTGTACGAGAGCCCTGGACCTTCCTTTTATAGGCGTAAGGAGAGGGCCCAGGTGTACAATGGGGGGTGTAGCAATGTGCTAACGTGTCTAGCAAAGGGGAGCCAGAGCCCTATGTACGTGCCGTCGTGGCTGTCGGAGAGGTTTTGGTGCCCTGTTCATGTGATGTCGTGGCCGTCGGAGGAGCGCTTGAGCCCCATGGAAGTACAGCTGTCGGGGCTGTCGGATCCTTGCTGATGTCTCCTTGCTTCCGTAAGGGGCTGAGAGCCGCCGTCGTCATGGAGCACGCGGGGTGCCATCATTACTTGTTTACCGGGGCGAGCCGGATGGGACGCTGGTCTTGTTCCCCGTAGCCTAAGCTAGCTAGGGGTAGGGTAATGATGCCCCCCCTGTGACGTGGTCGGTCCGAGCCCGAGGTCGGGCGAGGCGGAGGCTCCTCCGAGGTCGAGGCTGGCCTGGGGGTCGGGCGAGGCGGAGACCGTCGTCTGGGGTCGACGTTGAGTCCGAGCCCTAGGGTCGGGCGAGGCGGAGTCCGTCTTCCGAGGTCGAGGTGGAGTTCAAGCCCTAGGGTCGGGCGAGGCAGAGTCCGTCATCCGAGGTCGAGGTTGAGTCCGAGCCCTGGGGTCGGGCGAGGCGGAGTCCGTCGTCCGAGGTCGAGGCTGAGTCCGAGCCCTGGGGTCGGGCGAGGCGGAGTCCGTCGTCCGGTGTCGAGGTTGAGCCCGAGCTCTGGGGTCGGGCGAGGCAGAGCTTCCTATGGCGCTCGAGGCTGGACTTAGCTGCTGTCAGCCTCACTCTGTCGAGTGGCATAGCAGTCGGAGCAGGGTAGGTGGCGCTATTTTCCTGTCAGGTCGGTCAGTGGAGCGGTGAAGTGACTGCGGTCACTTCGGCCCTGTCGACTGAGGAGCGCGCATCAGGATAAGGTGTCAGTCGATCCTTGCATTAAATGCTCCTGCGATATGGTCGGTTGGCGTGGCGATCTGGCCAAGGTTGCTTCTCTGCGAAGCCTGGGCCTCGGGCGAGCCGAAGGTGCGTCCGTTGCTTGAGGGGACCCTCGAGCGAGACGTGAATCCTCCTGGGTCGGCTGCCTTTGCCCAAGGCTGGGCTCGGGTGAGGCGAGATCGTGTCCCTTGAGTGGACGGAGCCTTGACCTGAATCGCGCCCATTAGGCCTTTGCAGCTTTGTGCTGATGGGGGTTACCAGCTGAGATTAGGAGTCTTGGGGGTACCCCTAATTATGGTCCCCGACAGTAGCCCCCGAGCCTCGAAGGGAGTGTTGGTACTCGCTTGGAGGCTTGTGTCACACTTTTTTGCAAGGGGACCAGCCTTTCTCGGTTGCGTTTCGTTCCGGTGGGTGCGCACGAGCGCACCCGCCGGGTGTAGCCCCCGAGGCCTCGGAGGAGTGGTTTGACTCCTTCGAGGTCTTAGCGCATTTCGTGATCCTTCGGCCGGTCTGGTTGTTCCCTCATGCGAACTGGCCGTAGCCCGGGTGCATAGTCAGGTTCCAAGTTCTCGGGCTGGTATGTTGACGCTGTCAACGGTTTGGCCGGAGCCGGGTTTGCGAGAGCAGCCCCCGAGCCTCCGCACAGAGCGAGAGGACGGTCAAGGACTGACTCGGCTTTTTTCATACGCCCCTGTGTCGCCTTTCCACAAGGAGGAGGGGGGAAAGCGCCATGCTGCCCTCAGAGGGCGCCGAACATGGTGTCTCCAGTGAGTTGCTAACGGGTGATCCGAGTGGACGCCCGTGCCCTGTTCGATAAGGGTCGGCTAGTGGCCTAGAGGCGCGCTCCAAAAGTAACTGCAGGTGATTTGCCGGACCCGGTCCCGTTTGATAGGGTCCGAGGGCTCGATGCCTCCCTCTAATGGGATTCCGTTACAGAATCGCTCCTGCTGGTCTCAGAAATGTCCTAGGGTACCTCGGGAGCGTAGCCCGAGCCTCAGCCATGTATCGGACGTACCCAGAGTCATCCCTCGTTCTGCGTGCTCTGAGGCAGCTGTCGAACCCTTCGGGGGCCAGCCTACGAACCCCTGATCAGTAGTGGGCGCAGAGCCCGAGTGGCCTGAGGCGGCTGTCGAACCCTTTCGAGGGGCCAGCCTTCAAACCTCTGACCAGTAGTGGGTGCGGAGCCCGAGTGCTCTGAGGCGGCTGTTGAACCCTTCCGAGGGGCCAGCCTTCGAACCTCTGATCAGTAGGAGGGCTCGGGGCCCGCTTCCTTCGCGGAGAAGGATCCCTTTCGGAGTATCCCCTTTCCCGGTCCCTGTAGCAAGAGAGAGAAAGAGGAAGAGGAAAAGGATACAAAATTGAACGATGTGGCACACCTTTTTTGACGCGGTCATTATGGCGGAGGTGAAGCGTCGCCTGCTTCGCCTGCCAAAGGTGCCGCCTGTCCTGCCGCAGAGTTAATGCGACGAGACGAGTGGTTCGCTGCGTAGCCATTGTGCGTGCGCGAGCCGTTCGAGGAACAGAACACGGGCGCGTCGTCTTCACGCCGTGGGAGAGGGCTCTCTCGTTGTCCCAGGAGGAGACGTGAGCCTACATACGACTTGACCGCTGCTTCCGCCCGCCTGCCGCCGCCATTACTGCCGGCCCACTTTTGGCCATATCGACCGTCGCGCCTTCTCCCGCGGCTGACTGACCCGTGATCGATGTGCTCGGTTGGCACTGTTGGGCCATGCGCAGGGTTGCCTCGAGTCGCGGCACCGGTTCCGCAGTCGAGAAGGCGCGGTACTGGCGCAAGTGGCGGTGCAGTTTCCCGCACGTAGTAACCGGCGCGCTGGTTACATGACGCGTGGGCCTGGGCCCCCATGCTGGACGCGTCGGAGTCGAAAGGGTTCGCCCCCTTGGTGCGGTTGCATGCCGCCTGCATGGCGGTCCGCCCTTTCACCGGCCGGTCTGGGCGAAAGTGGATGAGCGCTTGTAACCGTTGGGCAGTTACGCGTTCTGCGCGCGGCGGTTTGGCTTCTTCTGCCTTGGGCCAGCTTGCATGACGCGTGGGTCCCAGCCCCCATGTCGTAGGGGGAAGACCTTGGAGCGTGTTGGTGAAGACTCAGTCTGCGATGGCTGAGGACGCAAGTGGGGAGAGTCGCCTTTAAAAGGAGGGCGACCCCTTTGGATGGCAACCGTGTCCTCGCACTTTCCTCATGCATCGCGTCCTTCCACCTTCCGAGCCCGCGGATGGGGAGCGCCCGCGTCGCTTTCGTCTTGTCGTCGTTGGAGGAACGCAACTTCGCGGAAGTTGGTACCTTTTAGCCATCGCTCGGCTTCAAGGATTTTCATCAGGCAGCCCGACTGCATCCCCTCTCCGGTGGTCACCCAAGACGGTGACCACTAGTTTGATGGTGGGGAGAAGCAAGCCGGGATGCGGCCTCTGCCCCGCCCTCAGCTTCAAGGATCTTCATCATCCTTGATGGGGCGAAGAGTGAGGCGAGCCGGAGCTCTACCTCCCGCACAGGTCGGCGGGCCACCTCTTCTTCCAGCTTCTGGGGGTGGAAACCATCTTCCAGCTCTGCGGAGGAGGCGCCCTCCAGCCATGCCGGGGAAGGCGAACTGTTGCTGCCCAGCCAGGGTGCAACATTCCGTCCTCTGTCCTCGTTTTCGTGGCGATGACGGGAGTGAGGACCTGCCGGTGCGCTTTAGGGCGGTCGGCGCTCGCTGGTGCGATGTTGGTGGACAGGTTGACGCCGCCGTCGGTGCTGATGTGGTGGCAGCTGGAGAAAGCTTCTCCGCTGACGAGACCGTCAGCGCTACCCGCGGGCCAACCTCCAGCTCTTTGGCTTTAATGTCTGGTTCTCGTCCCTTGAGTGGGGACGCGAACGAGAGCCTTCCGGCGGCAGCGTCCGTCCCGGGACCATCGCTGCTGCTGCAGAGGTCGCTGGCGAGTTGCTCGGAGATTGCCGTCCCACAGGCTCTCCGATGTGGAGGTTGTTCATACCCGCGGGAGTGGAACTGAAAGGGCATTAGGCTTACACCTTTTTCCTAATTGATTTTGGTGGTTGAGTTGCCCAACACAAATAATTGGACTAACTAGTTCGCTCTAGATTATATGTTCTACAGGTGCCAAAGGCTCATCTACAACTATACTAAATCGACTGTCCGGAATACCGTAGATTATTCCGGACAGGAGAAGCTTT
Source organism: Zea mays (assembly GCF_902167145.1). NCBI lineage: Eukaryota > Viridiplantae > Streptophyta > Magnoliopsida > Poales > Poaceae > Zea > Zea mays. The sequence goes on along the minus strand of NC_050100.1, from coordinate 54,629,132 downwards.
TTGGAAAATCAGGCCAAGCGCGGACCGTCCGGGCCCTTGCGGCGGACCGTCCGCGACACCACTTTGACTTCGACCAGGAACTATAAATCATGGATAGTCCGACTAAACCGCGGACCGTCCAGCTACAACGCACGGACCGTCCGGCTATAATTCACGGACAGTCCGCAGGTGAAGACCTGGTTCAGCCCGAAGGTGACAAGTTGAGCAAAAGGAATTATATAGCTGGCGCGGACCGTCCGGGACCAAGAGCAGACCGTCCGCGTGGTGTCACAGAGGCAGATAGCCGTTGATCTAACCGTTGATCTGTCAGAAGTATCCGTTGAAGATGTCAGAATCGACCGTTGGAGGGTCGCGGACCGTCCGGGCCCTAGCCGCGGACCGTCCGCCAGTGCAATTTCTGGCAGATGCGCCCCAACGACTATATGGGTGGTTGAGGGCTATAAATACCACCCCAACCGGCCACTTCAAGGTGGGGGAGCCCAAGCAACATTCCAAGTCATCTAGTTGACATACTCAAGCCCTCCCAACCACATATATTCATTGATCCATCCTATACACAAGATTTAGACCACTACAACCAACACAAGTGCCACAAAAGAGAGAGCAAGCAATTGAGAGCTACTCAATTGAGTTTAGCCCTAGTGCCTTGTGAGATTCCTTGAGAGATAGTGTGTGCTACATCTTTGTGTTCATTTGCGCGTGGAGTATTGACTCCCATCGAACTTCCTCTAAAGTTTTGGAGGCTTGTAAAAGCTAGCAAGAGACACCAAAGAGTGTGGTGGTCCTTGTGGGATCGAGAGTGATCCTTGAAAAGAAGAAGAGCTCGCCGATCCTTGTGTGATCAGTGGAGAGAGGGAAAGGGTTGAAAAAGACCCGTCCTTAAGTGGACTCCTCAACGGGGACTAGGCCTTCGAAGGCCGAACCTCGGTAAAACAAATCACCCGTGTCTCGTGTGCTTATTGCTTGTGATTTGTTTGTTCTTTCCCTTCTAAGTTTCTCTTGCACTACTCTTTGCTAATTCTATTTGGTGTTGCTTTAAGTTAAATTCACATTTAGTGAAGCAACTCATTGCAAGAGAAAACTTGTGTTATTGCTCTTCTTGCCTAAGCCCTCTTGCTTTATTCTCATAGACTTATTAGTAGTATTGATTTATCAATTCCGCATTATTTGAAAGCAATACACCTTACAAGCAAAGACTTAGTTTTGTTATACTCCGATAATTATATATCTTGTTCTAACCACTAATCAAGGGATCAAGTTGGGGGATAAAGTTTTAATTTTCAGGTTTCGCCTATCCACCCCCCTCTAGGCGACTTTCAATTGGTATCAGAGCTAGGCACTTCATATTGAGTCTAACAACTCGAAGTGATGGTTCGTAAAAGATCCCAAAAGAACAAGAAGACAACTCCGAAGGAGAACAAGGAGGTAACTCTTGAGATATTGCTTTCTGATTGTTCTAATTATGACTCATGGTCCACTAGAGTGATAAATGCCTTTAGAATCGTAGATCCACAATTAGAACAAATTTTAGACAAGAGTATTATTCCTCCTAACTATGCTAGGGAAAATGCCTCCGAAGAAGATTTAAGATGTATTCGCTTAAACTATCTAGCTTATGACATCTTAAGTAAATCCCTTAGCAAAGAACATTATCATGCCTTCATAATAAAATATGATAAACCTATTTGTGATGTGCATGATATTTGGACTAGAATTAAAACTAAATTTGATAAGTCCAAACATGATAGTTCATTTTGTGCTTCTACTTCCTTTGGTATTTGTGATACTAACCATTGCAAGGAAGAAGAAGAAAATGATCGATGGAGACCAAACGATGAATCCACCTCTCCAAAAGGTTTGTCTTCCCATTTCGATTCCCACATGTGTTGTGTAGCTAATGAAAATGATAGCGGAAGCACAAATAAGGATGAGGAGGAAGAAATAAGCTTCATGCAACTCTACGCTCGCCTAAGCCAAGAGGATAAGGCGGTCATGCTCAAACTGCTAGAAAGAGCGAGAGAGCAAAGCGAAGCTCGTCAAAGGATAGAAGATGTTCTCTCCATGAAAATGCTACACTTTGACGAGTTGACTAAAGAACATGAGAAGCTAAAGTGCTCTCATGTTGATTTGGTCCAAAGGTATGAAACTATTTCAATTGAGCAAGATAACGCTTTACATTGTATCGCTCAATTAGTAATAGGAATACCTTGCTTAAGGACCAAGTAGAAAAGCTAAAGTTGAAAATCTAGCTTTTCAAGGAAAATATGATATGCTCCTATGCTCTCATGAAAATCTTATGGATGATCATATCATATTAGATATTGCTCATGAGGTTGTGATAGAAAACTTAAAATCCCAACAACCTCACTCATGCACATGTATTCAAATTGAAACTACATCACCATGTGCTAATGCTTGTTGTGCATCAACAAGCAAATCTTCCTTTGAGCTAATATTTGCAGGAACAAAAGATGATACATATCAAAAGCTCAAAGAAGAAAATGAGAGGCTAAAAATGAGCTTGACACAACTAAAAGGGAAATGCATCGCTCAACCTTCTCAAGATAACCGTGATCACATGGTGAAGAAGCTTGAGACGGGAACAATCGTGGGATGTACTAAATCCCTTGAAGAAAATGTCAAGGACTTGAGGATTGCCAAGAGGAAGAAGCAAAAGAAGAAAAACAATACCTCTTCCAAAAGCCTCAACCATGCCTCCATAAAAGGTAACATCCAAGGTAATAATCAAGTCACACTTCTTACAAATAGAAATAAGAGGTGTAGTGAATGCTTTGAAGAAAAATGGCTTGATTATTAACAAGGATGATAAACTTTGTTTTAAATGTTCAAAGAAGGGACACTTTATTAAATCTTGTCCCAATTTAAAACAAAAAGGCATAGGGCTAGAAAAGAAGATATTTACTAACCATGTAGCAAGCAAGAAACAAGGAAGAAATCTTCAAGGCTTGAAGATCGTCTTTGCTACATATGCCGAAAGAAGGGACATCAATGCAAGGAGTGTCCCATTGGTAACAATCTCACTCCTAGCTTGTCAATTAATTCTCATATAACTAGGCAACCCAAAATTGCAACTTGTGTTAGAAAGGTAATGAGTTTACCAAGTGCTAACACAAAGGACTCTTGGGTTCCTAGATCTTTGTTGACTAACCATGATGGACCCATCAAGCGATGGGTACCAAAACATGCTTGACAAGATTTGCAGGAGAAGGAGATGGTATGAAGCCTTGGGGTGCTTGAAAGAGTCAATTCAATTCTTATTAACTCAAGCTGTCAATCTACAATGACCCACATATCCAAGATTGACCCAAGGTTATTTCAAAATATTATGTTTAAAATCATATCATCTCGGGAAGATATTGATGTTGTAGGAAATAAAGAATTAATCCTATGCCGAAAAGTCAAGACCTACAACATGGAGGAAAGCCAAAGGATGGTAATATTTATGCTTTTAAGTGCAAGTATTTTAGAATATCATTTCTTATGTGTCTTATGTAGTCACATAGAAAAATAAAGCACTTCAAATATCTTTAAAGTATATCATCATTCTTTGAAGAAATTCCTCTCATATGGTAGATTGTATATTCATTATTCATATACTATGGCAATCTACATGTTTTACAATATTAAGCAACTCATGGCATGTTTTACACTTATTATCTTGTTATTGCCATGATTCTAGATATAAAGAGATACTCCAAGTTCCTAAAAGAATAAGGTGTCATATAAGGAATTCAAATCCCTACAACACCTACAAAAGGAAGATTCTCTCTATAACTAGAATAGTGAGCCTAATACTTTTATCTAAGTTACCCATGTAGTCTCACTAGTAGAGAATATATTTCTCTTTGGAGATGCATAATTTAACAAAGAAAGAAAAGTCAATCCAATGACTTATGTTTTTATGCTTCTTGCTTATATTGGATATGATTCTTCTACATTTATCGCTCTCCATGTTATGAATTAGATTTATCCCCATAATCTTAAAGGACTTGCTATGCTTGTTTCATAAGTTAAAACTAAGCATACTTAAAGGGATAATCTAGTTCATATTATAAAGTTTCCATGCTTTAGTAATTCACTTTTCATTCCTTATCAAAAATGATTACAAAAATGGAAACTAGTGCTTGTGTTGCTATTAACATTTCTCTTGAGCCTACTTATGAAAATCTACAAGAGAGAAAGTGCAAGGTTAAAGCCACAAGCCTCAAAGGGTACTCTTCACCCAAAAGGAAGAAAAGTCAAAGCAAAGGTATGGGAACTCATCTCTTTAATTTAGTCCCCATCAATGATTGTTCACTCTAATTATATCTTTGTGAAGAAATAGATTCTTTATTAAACTTAAATTGGCTAAGATATGCATTCAATCTCATTCTCATTAATGCACTTATCCATTAGAATCTATTTCATACCTTTGCTATATATGTTCTCATATTGACTTGATTTTAAGTAATGATTAATAAATTCAATATGAAGAAGTAAATTCCTAAGCTTGATCAAATGTTTAAATAGTGCATGTTCCTCTTTTCAAGTAATGTGCACTAATGTCAAGGATTTTACTTCATGTTTGTGTGATCTATGGATGATGAATTGTCTTTAATTTCTATCTAAAGAAATCATCATTCATCTTTTACTCCCTTGTGCTATTAACATCTCTCTTGAGTATTTTCAATAAGTTTGGAAGGAAAAAGAGTCAACCATAAAGGGAGGACACTCAAATGAAAAAGAAGACATCAAGAGCAACAACACCTACTTGGATATGAGATCTTCAAAACATTCAATGGTGTGGTTGTAAGCATTCAAAAACTTTTCATTATGAGAATACTAGGCAAAGATTGTTTATTGCAAATCTTTTAAGCCTTGATCGAGATAATAGTGCTTCTCCCTATTTGCTTTTAAAAGTGAGTGCATCCACCCATTTCCTTCATTCTTGATGCATATCTCTAGGGGGGCCTATTTCTATATCTTGATTATTTTGAGACTAGCACATTATCTTAGAAATCTCATATTGTCTCATGTATGAGAACAAGTTTCTCATAAGGCATGCTACTACATTTCAATCCATCCTGGTAAAATAATGTCATCTTTGTCAAGGATTGTAGCTTTCAATATTAAAGAAGTATGTCTATTAGATTCTCCTATTCATGAGCTTGTTTGAAAATCTAATGCCTATGTTGTTCTTTTGATCGCATCTGTTGTATGATCATTGAATAACTTCAATTATCACTTATGCTTCTTAGTACCTCATGTAATTTCAATTTAATCTCAATTGGTAATTTCAATCAACATCTATCTTGATATGCACTAAGTTAAAAGGAGAATTCTTGATATATTTGAGCAATTAGTGATCTGCTTGATATCTAATAACAATGACTTAGAAATGGATCACTAGTTGTAAGAACTCTCTCCTGTGCGAAATATTTCCATATATTGTCTTAAGTATAGGTCTTAAGCAACTAAGACTAAGGACAAAGCACAATGAAGAGAGCATCCGTATGTAAAGGTACAAAAAGGTAAAACTCCTCAATCTCATTCATACATGTACCTAAGTCTTCCTGCATTCCTTGTATATCTTATATAAAAGGAAGAGAAAGCATGTTCATGCATTAAACCCTGCTTCATACTTAGTTTAACTTCTCAAACATTCATTCTTACATCTTTGTTTAAACTGGGAGAAGTAATTTTATTGTCAAAGAGCTTAAAGCTTAACCTTGTAACGAGGATAAGCTGCCTTTGTTCCAAAGGTGGATGGTCCTTAAGCCTCTTTGAAATCCTTAAGGGTAATTGCTTAAGATAACATGCTTTCATAAGTGCATCAATTGTCATGAGCATTTGAGAATCCCACCTATACTATGACACAATGCACTTCACACTCTTTATGATATAGATATGATCTCATTAACCTAATTATGTGCACTTGGCGTTTAAGACCAAAAATTTGTATTCCTCTCAAAGCACATATTCAGGGGGAGCAATCTATATTATATAGAATTGTTTAAGCTTAATTGACATATCCTTTAATCATATCTCTTTCTTATGGTACATTTGCATATTTCTTATCTCTCTTTGTGCCAAGGCTAAGACTAATATGTTTTCATGAGCATCTCATGTATTAAGTCTTAGACTGAAAGGGAAATGGAGTATTCGACAAAGACATCGCTTCCACTCAACTCCATTGGTATTATCCTCTCTTTGCCGGTATCCCGCCGTCTCTCCATCTTTGGTATAATCTTCACTCATGTTTTATTTGCCAAAGGGGAGAAAGTAGTTAAACAAGGGCTTACATTTCACTCATATCCGTTTTTGGCGATTCATGCCAAAGGGGGAGGAAGTATTAGCCCAAAGCAAAAGGACCGCACCACCACCAATTTCAAAATTTTAGTTTTTCAAGAAGTATTTTCAAATTGGTATCTTACTTGTAATATAATTTCAAATTGGTATACCCTCTTCAAAATCAATATCAAAACCCTCTTGAACACTAAGAGGAGGATTTCATTAAGAGGGAGTTTTGTTCAGTCAAAGGAAAAGCATTTGAAACAGGGGGAGAAAATTTCAAATGTAGTAAATGCTTCTCAAAATTCCTATTCATTTACCTTTGACTATTTGCAAAAGACTTTGAAAAGGATTTACAAAAGAATTTGCAAAAACAAAACATGTGGTGCAAGCGTGGTCCAAAATGTTAAAATTATAAAGAAACCATCCATGCATATCTTATAAGAATTTCTATTGGCTCAATTCTAAAGTAACCTTTGCACTTACAATTATGCAAACTAGTTCAATTATGCACCTCTATATTTGCTTTGGTTTGTGTTGTCATCAATCACCAAAAAGGGGGAGATTGAAAGGGAATTAGGCTTACACCTTTTTCCTAATTGATTTTGGTGGTTGAGTTGCCCAACACAAATAATTGGACTAACTAGTTTGCTCTAGATTATATGTTCTACAGGTGCCAAAGGCTCATCTACAACTATACTAAATCGACTGTCCGGAATACCGTATATTATTCCGGACAGGAGAAGTTTTTTGGAAAATCAGGCCAAGCGCGGACCGTCCGGGCCCTTGCGGCGGACCGTCCGCGACACCACTTTGACTTCGACCAGGAACTATAAATCATGGATAGTCCGACTAAACCGCGGACCGTCCAGCTACAACGCACGGACCGTCCGGCTATAATTCACGGACAGTCCGCAGGTGAAGACCTGGTTCAGCTCGAAGGTGACAAGTTGAGCAAAAGGAATTATATAGCTGGCGCAGACCGTCCGGGACCAAGAGCAGACCGTCCGCGTGGTGTCACCGAGGCAGATAGCCGTTGATCTAACCGTTGATCTGTCAGAAGTATCCGTTGAAGATGTCAGAATCGACCGTTGGAGGGTCGCGGACCGTCCGGGCCCTAGCCACGGACCGTCCGCCAGTGCAATTTCTGGCAGATGCGCCCCAACGACTATATGGGTGGTTGAGGGCTATAAATACCACCCCAACCGGCCACTTCAAGGTGGGGAGCCCAAGCAACATTCCAAGTCATCTAGTTGATATACTCAAGCCCTCCCAACCACATATATTCATTGATCCATCCTATACACAAGATTTAGACCACTACAACCAACACAAGTGCCACAAAAGAGAGAGCAAGCAATTGAGAGCTACTCAATTGAGTTTAGCCCTAATGCCTTGTGAGATTCCTTGAGAGATAGTGTGTGCTACATCTTTGTGTTCATTTGCGCGTGGAGTATTGACTCCCATCGAACTTCCTCCAAAGTTTTGGAGGCTTGTAAAAGCTAGCAAGAGACACCAAAGAGTGTGGTGGTCCTTGTGGGATCGAGAGTGATCCTTGAAAAGAAGAAGAGCTCGCCGATCCTTGTGTGATCGGTGGAGAGAGGGAAAGGGTTGAAAAAGACCCGTCCTTAAGTGGACTCCTCAACGGGGACTAGGCCTTCGAGGGCCGAACCTCGGTAAAACAAATCACCCGTGTCTCGTGTGCTTATTGCTTGTGATTTGTTTGTTCTTTCCCTTATAAGTTTCTCTTGCACTACTCTTTGCTAATTCTATTTGGTGTTGCTTTAAGTTAAATTCACCTTTAGTGAAGCAACTCATTGCAAGAGAAAACTTGTGTTATTGCTCTTCTTGCCTAAGCCCTCTTGCTTTATTCTCATAGACTTATTAGTTGTATTGATTTATCAATTCCGCATTATTTGAAAGCAATACACCTTACAAGCAAAGACTTAGTTTTGTTATACTCCGATAATTATATATCTTGTTCTAACCACTAATCAAGGGATCAAGTTGGGGGATAAAGTTTTAATTTTCAGGTTTCGCCTATCCACCCCCCTCTAGGCGACTTTCAGGAACCGGAGTTCCGTTTGTAATGGCACCTTGAGTGTCGGTGTCTGTTCATTGTGGCTGTCGGGGCCTAAACATGTAGGTATTTTGGGTGTAATACCATGTTTCTTCCTCATTTGGAGCACTAGGACTCGCCTGTCGGCTAGCTGAACCGCTTAACCAAGTGTGAGTTGCCTCGTGCGGAAGGTGACGAGTGAGGTATCCGTATCCCGGAGGCGTAGGAGTCCCTCGGCTCGGTCGGCCTTGCCGCCCGAGGCTTCTCTTGCTCAGTTAAAGAAACCTTCGGCCGCTCTGCGATGAGCCGGAGCCGGAGGCAGCGGTGTCAGCATGGACAGAGGCAGAGTTGGCTCGAAAAGAAGCTTCGTCGGCCGAAGCCTAGCCGGGCCGTCCACTGCCTGGACTAGTGCCGGAGTTGGGTTGCCGAGGCCATGAGCCGGGCTGATGTCCTCAGGGGACAGCTGGCTGAGGCTATGGAGCGGCCGGTCGAGGCGTCTACTCGGGCCGGGTTCCTGGAGGAGACCCTGGCGGCGATGGCCCCGGCGCGGTGCTGACGTCTTTCTTCGGGGTGGAGATCCTTCGACCGTGTTGCCGTCCAAGGCCGGGTCGGATTCCGCCGAAGGTGGAGTCGACGCCGAGGGTGCTGCTGCTCCCCCACTGATGTCTGATCCTGCAGGAATCGGTTTATCTGTAGTGTGTGTATGTTTTTTGGCGGCCACCGAGGCCCAAACATACCATCGTCGTGTTGTAGAGCTGCGTTTCTTTTCCCCTCGTTTCGAGTATCAGGACTTATTTGTCGGTAGCAGAATTGTTTGTCCGAGCGAGAGTTACTTTTCACGGAAGGTGATGAGTGAGGTATCCGTATCCCGGAGGCGTAGGAGTCCCTCGGCTCGGTCGGCCTTGCCGCTTACGTGTACTCTTACTCGTCCGTTAGATTCTGTTATCGATATAGTCGAGAAGGCACGAAAAATCATTTCGGCAGAAAAGTTTTCGAGCGTTAAGACTTGTTCGGTCAGCGGGATCGCTTATCCGAGCGTGAGTTACTTATCGCAGAAGGTGATGAGTGAGGTATCCGTATCCCGGAGGCGTAGGAGTCCCTCGGCTCGGTCCTTGCCTGCTTACGTGTACTCCGTCGTTTTCAGGATCCCACTTTCGAAGTAGTCGAAAAGCACGAAAGATGTTCTGGCAGAAAGACTTTTTCCGAGGAAAATTTTGACGCAGAGGGGGTTCCCCCCTTCTAGCCCCCGAGGGAGGGTCGGGCTTTGCCGAGGCAAGGCTGACCCTTCCTTGATGGTTAGACTTTATTTGTGTATGTAAACGAGGTGTATGAACGACTTGAAAACATCTTAAGGGTAGAAGCGACGTAGCTGTCGGATGTTCCAAGCGTTGCTGTAGACCTCGCCTTGACTGTTGGCCAGCTTGTATGTTCCGGGCTTCAAAATCTTGGCGATGATGAACGACCCTTCCTAGGGAGGCGTGAGCTTGTGGCGCCCTCGGGCGTCTTGTCGTAGCCGAAGCACCAAGTCGCCCACCTAGAGGTTTCGGGACCGAACCCCTCGGGCGTGGTAGCGTCGCAGGGACTGCTGATACCGCGCCGAGTGTAGTAAGGCCATGTCCCGAGCCTCTTCCAGCTGGTCCAGTGAGTCTTCTCGGTTGGTTCGATTGCTTCGGTCGTCGTACGCCCTCGTCCTCGGGGATCCGTATTCCAAGTCCGTGGGCAAGACAGCTTCGGCCCCATAGACTAAAAAAACAACGTGAAACCCGTGGCTCGGCTTGGCATCGTTCTCAGACTCCAGACCACCGAGGGGAGTTCCTTCATCCATCGCCTGCCGAATTTGTTGAGGTCGTTGTAGATCCGTGGCTTGAGTCCTTGCAGAATCATGCCGTTGGCACGCTCTACTTGCCCATTCGTCATGGGGTGAGCTACGGCGGCCCAGTCCACCCAGATGTGGTGATCCTCGCAGAAGTCCAGGAACTTTCTGCTGGTGAACTGGGTGCCGTTGTCGGTGATGATGGAGTTCGGGACCTCAAAGCGATGGATGATGTTGGTGAAGAATGCCACCGCCTATTCGGACCTGATGCTGTTTAGGGGTCTGACTTCGATCCACTTGGAGAATTTGTCGATGGCGACCAACAGGTGCGTGTAGCCCCCGGGTGCCTTCTGCAAGGGACCGACGAGGTCCAGACCCCACACAGCGAACATCCAGGTGATGGGTATTGTCTGTAGAGCCTGAGCGGGCAGGTGGGTCTGCCTTGCGTAGAATTGTCACCCTTGGCAGGTGCGTACAATCCTAGTGGCGTCGGCCACCGCGGTTGGCCAGTAGAAACCTTGTCGGAAGGCGTTTCCAACAAGGGCTCGAGGCGTTGCGTGATGACCGCAAGCCTCCGAGTGTATTTCTTGTAATAGCTCCTGACCTTCGGCGATGGATATGCATCGCTGGAGGATGCCTGAGGGGCTTCGGTGGTAGAGCTCCTTCCCGTCACCCAGCAAGACGAATGACTTGGCGCGCCGCGCCAGTCACCGAGCTTCGGCTCTGTCGAGGGGTAGCTCTCCTTGGTGGAGATATTGTAGGTATGGGGTCTACCAGTTTTGATTAGGCGGGACCCCATTCCGCTCTTCCTCGACGCGCAGTGCCTCACCCTCGGGGGTCGAGGGTGCCTCGGGCTGAGCCGAGGGTGCCTCGGGCAGGGCCGAGACCTTCTCGGGCTCGGGCGCGTCGTCGGTCTTGACTGAGGGTTGATGTAGGTCTCGGGAGAAGACGTCCGGGGGAACCGTTGTCTGCCCCGAGGCTATCTTAGCCAGCTCGTCCGCAGTCTCGTTGTATCATCGGGCGATGTGGTTGAGCTCGAGCCCGTAGAACTTGTCCTCCAGGCGCCGAACCTCATCACAGTATGCTTCCATCTTCGGGTCGCGGCAGTGGGAGTTCTTCATGACTTGGTCGATGACAAGCTGCGAGTCGCTGCGAGCGTCGAGGCATTGGACCCCTAGCTCGATGGCAATGCGCAACCCGTTAACCAGACCCTTGTACTCGGCCATGTTGTTGGACGCCGGGAAATGGAGGCGCAGCACGTACCGGAGGTGCTTCCCGATGGGTGAGATGAAGAGCAGGCCCGCGCCTGGTCCTGTTTTCATCAACGACCCGTCGAAAAAATGGTCCAGAGTTCTGGTTGGATCGGAGCTGCTAGAAGCTGGGTGTCGACCCATTCAGCCACAAAGTCTGCAAAGACTTGGGACTTGATGGCCTTCCGAGGGGCGAACGAGATTGTCTCGCCCATGATCTCTACCGCCCACTTTGCAATCCTACCCGAGGCCTCTCGGCACTGGATGATCTCTCCCAGGGAGAAGGATGACACCACAGTTACTGGATGAGACTCGAAGAAGTGTCGCAACTTTCGCCGCGTCAGAATTACCGCGTATAGTAGCTTCTGTATTTGTGGGTAGCGGATTTTGGTCTCGGACAGTACTTCACTGATGAAGTAGACCGACCTTTGGACGGGAAATGCATGCCCCTCTTCTCGTCTCTCGACCACGATCGCGGCGCTGACCACCTGAGTGGTAGCGGCGATGTAGATCAGGAGGGCTTCTCCGGCAGCGGGTGGCACAAAGATGGGCGCGCTTGTAAGGAGCGCCTTTAGGTTCCCGAGGGCTTCCTCGGCCTCGGGGGTCCAAGTGAAGCGCTCGGTCTTCCTTAAGAGGCGGTACAGAGGTAGGCCTCTTTCGCCGAGGCGCGAGATGAAACGGCTCAGGGCCGCAAGGCATCCCATAACCCTCTATACTCCTTTCAAGTCCTTGATGGGCCCCATGTTGGTGATGGCCGCGATTTTCTCCGGGTTGGCCTCGATGCCCCGCTCGGAGACGACGAACCCCAGGAGCATGCCTCGGGGGACTCCGAAGACACACTTCTCGGGATTGAGTTTTACGCCTTTCGCCTTGAGACACTTGAATGTCGTTTCAAGGTCGGAGAGAAGGTCGGAGGCTTTCCTCGTCTTGACTACGATGTCATCAACGTAAGCCTCGACCGTTCGGCCAATGTGTTCTCCGAACACATGGTTCATGCACCTTTGGTATGTCGCACCCGCATTCCTCAAACCGAATGGCATAGTAACGTAGCAGTACATGCCAAAGGGTGTGATGAAAGAAGTCGCGAGCTGGTCAGACTCTTTCATCCTGATTTGGTGATACCCTGAGTAGGCATCGAGGAAAGACAGGGTTTCACACCCAGTAGTGGAATCCACGATTTGATCGATGCGAGGCAGAGGGTAGGGAACTTTCGGACATGCTTTGTTTAGACCAGTGTAGTCTACACACATCCGCCATTTCCCTCCTTTCTTTCTCACAAGCACAGGGTTGGCAAGCCATTCGGGATGGAATACCTCTTTGATGAACCCTGCAGCCATCAGCTTGTGGATCTCCTCGCCTATGGCTCCGCGCTTTTCTTCGTCGAATCGGCGCAGAGGCTGCTTCACGGGTCGGGCTCCAGCTCGGATATCCAGCGAGTGCTCGGCGACATCCCTCGGTATGCCAGGCATGTTCGAGGGACTCCACGCAAAAACCTCAGCGTTCGCGCGGAGAAAGTCGACGAGCACTATTTCCTATTTGGGGTCGACCTCGGAGCCGATCCGGATCTGCTTGGAGGCGTCGTTGCTGGGGTCGAGAGGGACAGACTTAACTATCTCAGCTAGCTCGAAGTTGCCAGCGTGGCGCTTCGCATCTGGCGCCTCCTTGGAGAGGCTCTGAAAGTCGCCTAGAGGGGGGGGTGAATAGGGCGAAACTGAAATTCTCAAAAATAATCACAACTACAAGCCGGGTTAGCGTTAGAAATATAATAGAGTCCGCGAGAGAGGGTGCAAAACAAATCGCAGGCGAATAATGAAGTGAGACACGCGGATTTGTTTTACCGAGGTTCGGTTCTCTTAAACCTACTCCCCGTTGAGGAGGCCACAAAGGCCGGGTCTCTTTCAACCCTTACCCTCTCTCAAACGATCCCGCGGATCGAGTGAGCTTTCTCTTCTCAATCACTTGGAACACAAAGTTCCCACAAGGACCACCACAAGATTGGTGTCTCTTGCTTCAATTACAAGTGAGTTTTGATCGCAAGAAAGAGTCAAGAAGGAAGAAAGCAATCCAAGCGCAAGAGCTCGAAAGAACACAAGCAAATCTCTCTCTCTAATCACTAGGGCGTTGTGTGGAGTTTGGAGAGGATTTGATCTCTTTGGTGTGTCTAGAATTGAATGCTAGAGCTCTTGTAAGTAGTTGAGAAGTGGAAAACTTGGATGCCATGAATGGTGGGGTGGTTGGGGTATTTATAGCCCCAACCACCAAACTTGACCGTTGGTGGAGCTGTCTGTCGTATGGTGCACCGGACAGTCCGGTGCACACCGGACATGTCCGGTGCGACAGCCACGTCACCAAATAGCCGTTGGGTCGACCGTTGGAGTTCTGACTTCGGGGCCCGCCTTGATGTCCGGTGGCACACCGGACATGCACTGTAGAGTGTCCGGTGCGCCTGCTCCCGCGTGCCTGACGACTGCGCGCTTCTGGCGCGCATTAAATGCGCCTGCAGGTGACCGTTGGCGCGAAGTAGCCGTTGCCCCGAGGTTGCACCGGACAGTCCGGTGCACACCGGACATGTCCGGTGAATTATAGCGGAGCAGCCTTAGCGAATTCCCGAGACTGGCGAGTTCCTGAGCCGCGTCTCCTATGGAGCACCGGACACTGTCCGGTGTACACCGGACAGTCCGGTGAATTTTAGCGCTCTGGCTCTGGATTTTCCCGAGGGCGACGAGTTTGAGCTGAAGTCCTCTGGTGCACCGGACACTGTCCGGTGGCACACCGGACAGTCCGGTGCGCCAGACCAGAGGAGCCTTTGGTTGCTCCTTTGCCCTTTTGTTGAACCCAACACTTGGTCTTTTTATTGGCTAAGTGTGAACCTTTTGCACCTGTATAACTTATACACTAGAGCAAACTAGTTAGTCCAAAGATTTGTGTTGGGCAATTCAACCACCAAAATTATTTAGGAACTAGGTGTAAGCCTAATTCCCTTTCAATCTCCCCCTTTTTGGTGATTGATGCCAACACAAACCAACGCAAATATAAAAGTGCATAATTGAACTAGTTTGCATAATGTAAGTGCAAAGGTTGCTTGGAATTGAGCCAATATAAATACTTACATGATGCGCATGGATTGTTTCTTTGTTTTTAACATATTGGACCACATTTGCACCACATATTTTGTTTTTGCAAATTCTTTTGTAAATTCTTTTCAAAGTCCTTTTGCAAGATAGTCAAAGGTAAATGAATAAGATTTTTGCAAAGCATTTTCAAGATTTGAAATTCTCTCCCCTTGTTCCAAATGCTTTTCCTTTGACTAAACAAAACTCCACCTAAATGAAGTCCACCTCTTAGTGTTCAAGAGGGTTTTAAGATATTGACTTTTGAAATACTACTTTCGCCTTCTTTTGAACACAAGAAGATACCAAATTGACAATTGAAAATTATATTTTAAAATTAGGTGGTGGTGCGGTCCTTTTGCTTTGGGCTCATACTTTCTCCCCCTTTGGCATGAATCGCCAAAAACGGAATCATTAGAGCCCTTTAAATTACTTTCTCCTCCTTTGGTCATAAATAAAAGAGTGAATATTATACCAAAGTAGGAGTCCTTTTGTTTTGCTTTCTCCCCCGAGGATAGAAAGCGGCTTGGAGTGACGGCGAAGGATGAGTTACGGAGTGGAAGCCTTTGTCTTCACCGAAGACTCCAATTCCCTTTCAATATACCTATGACTTGGTTTGAAATAGACTTGAAAACACATTAGTCATAGCATATGAAAGAGACATGATCAAAGGTATTTTCATGAGCTATGTGCAAAGTTAGCAAAAGAAATTTCTAGAATCAAGAATATTGAGCTCATGCCTAAGTTTGGTAAAAGTTTGTTCATCAAGTGGTTTGGTAAAGATATCGGCTAATTGATCTTTAGTATTAATGTATGCAATCTCGATATCCCCCTTTTGTTGGTGATCCCTAAGAAAATGATACCGAATGGCTATGTGTTTAGTGCGGCTATGCTCGACGGGATTGTCGGCCATTTTGATTGCACTCTCATTGTCACATAGCAAAGGGACTTTGGTTAGTTTGTAACCGTAGTCCCGCAGGGTTTGCCTCATCCAAAGCAATTGCGCGCAACAATGGCCTGCGGCAATGTACTCGGCTTCGGCGGTAGAAAGAGCGACCGAATTTTGCTTCTTTGAAGCCCATGACACCAAGGATCTTCCCAAGAACTAGCAAGTCCCCGATGTGCTCTTCCTATTAATCTTACACCCCGCCCAATCGGCATCCGAATAACCAATCAAATCAAAAGTGGATCCCCGAGGGTACCAAAGCCCAAACTTAGGAGTATAAGCCAAATATCTCAAGATTCGTTTTACGGCCGTAAGGTGTGATTCCTTAGGGTCGGCTTGGAATCTTGCACACATGCATACGGAAAGCATAATGTCCGGTCGAGATGCACATAAATAAAGCAATGAACCAATCATCGACCGGTATACCTTTTGATCCACGGACTTACCTCCCGTGTCGAGGTCGAGATGCCCGTTGGTTCCCATGGGTGTCTTGATGGGCTTGGCATCCTTCATTCCAAACTTGGTTAGAATGTCTTGAGTGTACTTCGTTTGGCTAATGAAAGTGCCCTCTTGGAGTTGCTTGACTTGAAATCCTAGAAAATACTTCAACTCCCCCATCATAGACATCTCGAATTTCTGTGTCATGATCCTACTAAATTCTTCACATGTAGATTTGTTAGTAGACCCAAATATAATATCATCAACATAAATTTGGCATACAAACAAATCATTATCAAGAGTTTTGGTGAATAAAGTGGGATCGGCTTTGCCGACTTTGAAGCCATTAGCAATAAGGAAATCTCTAAGGCATTCATACCATGCTCTTGGGGCTTGCTTGAGCCCATAAAGCGCCTTAGAGAGCCTATAGAAATGGTTAGGGTACTCACTATCTTCAAAGCCGGGAGGTTGCTCAACGTAGACCTCCTCCTTGATTGGTCCATTGAGGAAGGCACTCTTCACGTCCATTTGATAAAGCTTGAAGCCATGGTAAGTAGCATAGGCTAATAATATGCGAATTGATTCAAGCCTAGCTACGGGTGCATAGGTTTCACCAAAATCCAAACCTTCGACTTGTGAATACCCCTTGGCCACGAGTCGAGCTTTGTTCCTTGTCACCACACCATGCTCGTCTTGTTTGTTGCGGAAGACCCACTTGGTTCCTACAACATTTTGGTTAGGACGTGGAACTAAGTGCCATACCTTGTTCCTTGTGAAATTGTTGAGCTCCTCTTGCATCGCCATCACCCAATCCGCATCTTGGAGTGCTTCCTCTACCCTGTGTGGCTCAATAGAGGAAACAAAAGAGTAATGCTCACAAAAATGTGCAACACGAGATCTAGTGGTTACCCCCTTATGAATGTCGTCGAGGATGGTGTCGACGGGGTGATCTCGTTGGATTGCTTGGTGGACTCTTGGGTGTGGCGATCTTTGTTCTTCATCCTCCTTGTCTTCCTCATTTGCATCTCCCCCTTGATCATTGCCATCATCTTGAGGTGGCTCATTTGCTTGATCTTCTACTTCATCAACTTGAGCTTCTTCCTCATTTTGAGTTGGTGGAGATGCTTGCGTGGAGGAGGATGGTTGATCTTGTGCATGTGGAGGCTCTTCGGATTCCTTAGGACATACATCCCCAATGGACATGTTCCTTAGCGCGATGCACGGAGCCTGTTCTTCACCTATCTCATCAAGATCAACTTGCTCTACTTGAGAGCCGTTAGTCTCATCAAACACAACGTCACAAGAAACTTCAACTTGTCCGGAGGACTTGTTAAAGATTCTATATGCCCTTGTGTTTGAATCATATCCTAGTAAAAAGCCTTCTACAGTCTTAGGAGCAAATTTAGATTTTCTACCTCTTTTAACAAGAATAAAACATTTGCTACCAAAGACTCTAAAATATGAAATATTGGGCTTTTTACCGGTTAGGAGTTCATAGGATGTCTTCTTGAGGATTTGGTGTAGATACAACCGGTTGATGGCGTAGCAAGCGGTGTTGACCGCCTCCCCCCAAAACCGATCCGAAGTCTTGTACTCATCAAGCATGGTTCTAGCCATGTCCAATAGAGTTCGATTCTTCCTCTCCACTACACCATTTTGTTGAGGGGTGTAGGGAGAAGAGAACTCATGCTTGATGCCCTCCTCCTCAAGGAAGCCTTCGATTTGAGAGTTCTTGAACTCCGTCCCGTTGTCGCTTCTAATTTTCTTGATCCTTAAGCCGAACTCATTTTGAGCCCGTCTCAAGAATCCCTTTAAGGTCTCTTGGGTTTGAGATTTTTCTTGCAAAAAGAACACCCAAGTGAAGCGAGAATAATCATCCACTATTACAAGACAATACTTACTCCTGCCGATGCTTATGTAAGCAATCGGGCCGAAAAGATCCATGTGGAGTAGCTCAAGCGGCCTGTCGGTCGTCATGATGTTCTTATGTGGATGATGGGTACCAACTTGCTTTCCTGCTTGACATGCGCTACAAACCCTGTCTTTCTCAAAATGAACATTTGTTAGTCCTAGAATGTGTTCTCCCTTTAGAAGCTTGTGAAGATTCTTCATCCCAACATGTGCTAGTCGGCGATGCTAGAGCCAGCCCATGTTAGTCTTAGCAATTAAGCATGTGTCGAGTTCAGTTCTATCAAAATCTACCAAGTATAGCTGACCCTCTAACACACCCTTAAATGCTATTGAATCATCACTTCTTCTAAAGACAGTGACACCTACATCAGTAAAGAGACAGTTGTAGCCCATTTGACATAATTGAGATACGGAAAGCAAATTGTAATCTAAAGAATCTACAAGAAAAACATTTGAAATAGAATGGTCAGGAGATATAGCAATTTTACCAAGACCTTTGACCAAACCTTGATTTCCATCCCCGAATGTGATAGCCCGTTGGGGATCTTGGTTTTTCTCGTAGGAGGAGAACATCTTCTTCTCCCCTGTCATGTGGTTTGTGCACCCGCTGTCGAGTATCCAACTTGAGCCCCCGGATGCATAATCCTACAAAACAATTTTAGTTCTTGACTTTAGGTACCCAAACGGTTTTGGGTCCTTTGGCATTAGAAACAAGAACTTTGGGTACCCAAACACAAGTCTTGGAGCCCTTGTGTTTGCCCCCAACAAACTTGGCAACTACTTTGCCGGATTTGTTAGTCAAAACATAAGATGCATCAAAAGTTTTAAATGAAATGTCATGCTCATTTGATGCAATAGGAGTTTTCTTCTTAGGCAACTTAGCACGGGTTGGTTGCCTAGAGCTAGATGTCTCACTCTTGTACATAAAAGCATGGTTAGAACCAGAGTGAGACTTCCTAGAATGAATTTTCCTAATTTTGTCCTTGGGATAACTGGCAGGGTATAAAATGTAACCCTCGTTATCCTGAGGCATGGGAGCCTTGCCCTTAACAAAGTTGGACAATCTTTTAGGAGGGGCACTAAGTTTAACATTGTCTCCCCTTTGGAAGCCAATGCCATCCTTGATGCCCGGGCGTCTCCCATTATAGAGCATACTTCTAGCAAATTTAAACTTTTCATTTTCTAAGTTATGCTCGGCAATTTTAGCATCTAGTTTTGCTATATGATCATTTTGTTGTTTAATTAAAATCATGTGATCATGAATAGCATCAATATCAACATCTGTACATCTAGTACAAATAGATACATGCTCAACAATCGATGTAGAGGGTTTGCAAGATTTTAATTCTACAACCTTAGCTTGTAACATGTCATTCTTAGTTCTAAGGTCGGAAATAGTAACATTGCAAACATCAAAATCTTTAGCCTTAGCAAGCAATTTTTCATTTTCAATCCTAAGGCTAGCAAGAGAAATGTTCAATTCTTCAATTCTAGCAAGTAAATCATCATCATTATTTCTAGAATTGGTAATTGAAACAGTACAAACATGAGAGTCAACCTTAGCTAACAAATTAGCATTTTCGTTTCTAAGGTTGTCTATTGTCTCATGGCAGGTGCTTAGCTCACTAGATAATTTTTCACATTTCTCAGTTTCTAGAGCATAAGCATTTTTAACCTTAACATGCTTCTTATTTTCTTTAATAAGGAAGTCCTCTTGGGTTTCCAAGAGATCATCCTTTTCATGAATGGCACTAATCAATTCATTAAGTTTCTCTTTTTGTTGCATGTTGAGGTTGGCAAAAAGGGTACGCAAATTATCTTCCTCATCACTAGCATTATCATCACTAGAGGATTCATATTTAGTGGAGGATTTAGATTTAACCTTCTTTTTGCCGTCCTTTGCCATGAGGCACTTGTGGCCGACGTTTGGGAAGAGGAGTCCCTTGGTGACGGCGATGTTGGCTGCGTCCTCGTCGTCGGAGGAGTCGCTTGAGCTTTCGTCGGAGTCCCACTCCCGACAAACATGGGCATCGCCGCCCTTCTTTTTGTAGTACCTCTTCTTCTCCTTTCTTTTCCCCTTCTTGTCGTCGCCCCTGTCACTGTCACTAGATAATGGACATTTAGCAATAAAGTGACCGGGCTTACCACATTTGTAGCAAACCTTCTTGGAGCGGGACTTGTAGTCTTTCCCCCTCCTTTGTTTGAGGATTTGGCGGAAGCTCTTGATGACGAGCGCCATTTCCTCATTGTCAAGCTTGGAGGCGTCTATTGGTTGTCGACTTGGTGTAGACTCCTCCTTCTTTTCTTCCGTCGCCTTGAATGCGACTGGTTGAGCTTCCGACGTGGAGGGATCATCAAGCTCGTTGATCTTCCTCGAGCCTTCGATCATGCACTCAAAACTTACAAAATTCCCGATAACTTCCTCGGGGGTCATTTTAGTATATCTAGGATTACCACTAATTAATTGAACTTGAGTGGGGTTAAGGAAAATGAGAGATCTTAGAATAACCTTAACCATTTCGTGGTCGTCCCACTTCTTGCTCCCGAGGTTGCGCACTTGGTTCACCAAGGTCTTGAGCCGGTTGTACATGTGTTGTGGCTCTTCCCCTTTGCGAAGCCGAAACCGACCGAGCTCCCCCTCGATCGTTTCCCGCTTGGTGATCTTTGTGTGCTCATCTCCCTCGTGCGCGGTTTTGAGCACATCCCAAACCTCCTTGGCGCTCTTCAACCCTTGAACTTTGTTATACTCCTCTCTACTTAAAGAGGCTAGGAGTATTGTTGTTGCTTGAGAGTTGAAGTGCTCGATTTGGGCCACCTCATCCTCATCATAGTCTTCATCCCCTACGGACGGTACCTGTGCACCAAACTCAACAACATCCCATATACTTTTGTGGAGCGAGGTTAGATGAAATCGCATTAAATCACTCCACCTAGCGTAATCTTCACCATCAAAAGTTGGTGGTTTGCCTAATGGGACGAAAAGTAAAGGTGTATGTTTAGAAATGCGAGGGTAGCGTAGGGGGATCTTACTATACTTCTTGCGCTCTTGGCGCTTAGAAGTGACGGATGCCGCGTCGGAGCCGGAGGTGGATGTTGATGAAGTGTCGGTCTCGTAATAGACCACTTTCCTCATCCTCTTGTGCTTGTCCCCACTCCGATGCGGCTTGTGAGAAGAAGATTTCTCCTTCTTCTCTTTGTGGTGAGAAGAAGATTTCTTCTCCTTCCCTTTGTTGGAGGAGCTCTTCTTCTTCTCCTTCCTCTTGGTGCGGGACTCTTCCGATGAAGTGCTCCCGTGGCTTGCAGTGGGCTTTTCGCCGGTCTCCATCTCCTTCTTGGCGTGATCTCCCGACATCACTTCGAGCGGTTAGGCTCTAATGAAGCACCGAGCTCTGATACCAATTGAAAGTCGCCTAGAGGGGGGGGGGGGTGAATAGGGCGAAACTGAAATTCTCAAAAATAATCACAACTACAAGCCGGGTTAGCGTTAGAAATATAATAGAGTCCGCGAGAGAGGGTGCAAAATAAATCGCAGGCGAATAATGAAGTGAGACACGCGGATTTGTTTTACCGAGGTTCGGTTCTCTTAAACCTACTCCCCGTTGAGGAGGCCACAAAGGCCGGGTCTCTTTCAACCCTTACCCTCTCTCAAACGATCCCGCGGATCGAGTGAGCTTTCTCTTCTCAATCACTTGGAACACAAAGTTCCCACAAGGACCACCACAAGATTGGTGTCTCTTGCTTCAATTACAAGTGAGTTTTGATCGCAAGAAAGAGTCAAGAAGGAAGAAAGCAATCCAAGCGCAAGAGCTCGAAAGAACACAAGCAAATCTCTCTCTCTAATCACTAGGGCGTTGTGTGGAGTTTGGAGAGGATTTGATCTCTTTGGTGTGTCTAGAATTGAATGCTAGAGCTCTTGTAAGTAGTTGAGAAGTGGAAAACTTGGATGCCATGAATGGTGGGGTGGTTGGGGTATTTATATGTAATACTCAGATTTGTATATAAAGAATATAGCGAGATCTTCTCATTTTATGTGCCTCATTTGCATCATGAAAAGAGCATACATGTAATTAAGAGGATTTAATCCAAACAAATGATTCTAAAATAAAATAAAGTACATCTTGTTGGAGATTTATGTTTGTGCATTAAATAAAAATAATAACAATAAAAAAAATTAGAAATTGGATTAAACCCTAAATTGAAAATTAGGGTTTGAAAGTAAGAAGAGAAATGATATGAAAATATAAATAATATAAATATATTCCTAAAATTTGTATTTTTCCTTCCATAATAAGATTTGATAACAAATTGGCACAAGGTTTGAAACTAAATTCAAATTCAAATTTAAACCTAGAAGAGAAGAAGAAAGAAAACAGAAAAAAATAAATAAAAAAGAAAAGAATAAAATACTGCATGGGCCGTCCAACCTCACTGCTGGCCCATTACCCTTTTCCCCTCGCGCTCCCAGCCCAAACCGAAGCGCGTGTCACCTACATGTGGGCCCCATCCGTCATTCCCTTCACCCACCGCTCGTTGCTCCTGCCGCACGCACCTAGCTGGGAACGCTGAACCGTGTGTGTGACAGGTGGGCCCTAGTGCTCGGACTTATCTCCTCCACTCCTCCGTCTAAATCGCCGCCCCACCCGCCAGCATTTTCAACCGGATGCAGCCGTTTACCACTCGCCGGGATCCGCCCATGGCATGCGCGTGGATCGCGGACCCAATCCCCCGGTCAAACTCATCCTCACCTGGGCATGTGACACTGTTACGGCGACCGGGAAGCTCCAACGACCCGCACGGGTTTTCCTCCCCGTCGTGCGCACACCGTGGAATAGCCACGGGAATCCAGTCATGGCGGTTGGAAACGGTCTTGGGAGTATAAAGACCATGCCCCGGCCGTGAATACCGCACGTCGCCATGAATTCCGAGCGAACAGAAACGTGAGAGAGAGCAGTGAGGGCCGCCTCTTTGGGGATTTCTTCAACAACGCCATGTGGGCTCAGGAATCAGGCCGGTGACCTTCGCGGGGTCGCCGTGG
This sequence comes from Zea mays, assembly GCF_902167145.1. Classification (NCBI taxonomy): domain Eukaryota; kingdom Viridiplantae; phylum Streptophyta; class Magnoliopsida; order Poales; family Poaceae; genus Zea; species Zea mays. The sequence continues at coordinate 54,606,279 of NC_050100.1, read as the reverse complement.
ATTCGTCTGGTACCGCGACGGGTGAGTCCGAGAGCTGGGGCACCGCGAATCGCTCACCGGCGCCATCTCCTCGGCGCGGGCTAACCTGTGCATGTGGCCGGACCTGTCGTCAACTCCATTGCCGGTAAGACGCTGCTAAGCTTACTCACCATGAACTCTGCCCTGTATTGCGCCTCTTAGATAGGAAAACGGCGCTCTGGTGTGCCCTCGGGGTGTGGCTCCGGCGAGCCACCGCCGCATTCTGTGCGGGCGCCGCCATTCTTGGCCGCCAGTGGGGGGGGGGGGGGAATTGGTGACCATCCTGGGCTGTCGGATCGTTGACAAACGGCTAGGATTAGATTGTGTATTACAATTCGCGGGCACCGTGGATCTTCTAACGAGCGGCTCGGATTAGAATATGGATACCGCTTCGGTTCATTGAATCTTGGCCATCGGCTGAGGATCGGGTGGCTGCGATTGCGTACCGGTTTGGGGAGGAGATAATCTAATCTCAGCCGCCTGTTTTGATCCAACGGTGCAGATCAAATTGTACCCCCTTCAGCCGTGCGCAATTTGTTAAAGAGCCCCTGCCCTTTGTCACAATTAACCCACCGTCCTCGACTGTAGAGAAACCCTTGCAACCAAGGCCCTGGAATTTATAGAAATAACCCCGAGCTCTCTGGTATTTGTATCCGCAGTTCATAAATTCCAGAAATTCATAAAATAAGTGTTAAAAATATATAGAAACTTGTTTATTCCATAACTCATTCATTTTAACTCCGTTTTAGTCCATTCAAATTGTGTTGGTTTCATAAAAATATTTTCTAAGCAGTACTAACATTATTTATAGCATATCAGGTACTTTTATACTTAGATTTTATTTAACCTATGGTTAAGTAGACTAACTCTTCTAATCCAAGGACGACATATCTATAATTATAATTTAATTATAATATGATTTCTAAATAAATTATAATCTAGATTAAAGTTTACTTAACTATTAGGAGTATATTTTCTCATACGATGTATATTAACCAATTTATATTATAGTTTAATATTTAAAACACATTTATCTTCCATAAATCATAACTCATTAATCGTAACTTCGATCTTAGTAATTCTCGATCCCGCGATCTCGTAGCAACGCGTAGATTACTATATTTCAGTTTGTTCTTACGTTTGGTGTGATGTTAATTTTATCTATACCATGTTTGTTTGTATTGCTACGACTAGCAGTGCGGTTGAGAGTCACCTGAAGTTCATCCTGTCACCTGGAATCTCAAGTGCCAGACAAGTTGTGCCCTTGATCACTTACTTTTTCCCAGCCATGTTCTTATTAATTATAATGATCTGCATAGGTTAATTTTGATGGGACCTAATAGGTTACCCTAGTTTTGGCTATCTTTATACCTTGTTTACCACTGAAATATTTTTGGGTAGTACTTGCTATTGCTTTATGTGGATTGGGTATGGAGTTACACTACACATGATTATTCTGTTATTATCTTGTTATTATTACTGTTCATGTTAAGATCATTAAATTAATGGGAACATGGAGCGACCACCCGGGAAAATAGTGCTACCACAAGGGTTTAATGGGACGCCCTTGGCTGATTAACTAGGAAAGCTAGTGGAGGTCTTCCTTACCCGAAAGGGGCAAAGGCAATAGGGGAGTGGTCAGTGTAGGGAGGTCCTTGGGTTGATTTTGCTGCGATGGCGGTCAGGCAAGAACCCTGCACTGGAGCTTCCTATAAACTGTAGCGGGATTTCTGAAGCTAGTGGAACTTTGTAAAGGCCTCGTAGTGTTACCCTGCCTCGCCTCCTCGGTAGAGGTGTATGGGATTGGCCATCTCTTGGCAGATGGGTAACATGACTTGTGGGTAAAGATGCGCAACCTCTGCAGAGTGTAAAACTGGTATACTAGCCGTGCTCACGGTCATGAGCGGCTCGGACCCTCACATGATTAATTATGGAACTTAAATTCAATTTGACATTTGCATCGCATTTGGGATTATTTTACTATTACTGTTCTTTATTATTATTAAGGTTTGGTATTTACTTACACTTAGTAACTGCTAATAAAATTTTGACCAACTTATAAAAGCAATGCTCAGCCTCAGCCTTTATTCCATTGATCAGCCTTACACTTCATGAACTCCCACCTTTGGTGAGTTCATGCCACATTATTCCCCACGACTTGTTGAGCGATGAACGTATGTGAGCTCACTCTTGCTGTCTCACACCCCCCCACAGGAGAAGAACAGGTGGTTCAGGAGGAGCCACAAGGCGAGGAGTTTGATCTGATCTAGGTGGCGTTTCTCAGTTGACATTGGCGCCGACGATCCTTAGTTCGTTTTATATTTATCTTTATTTTGTAATAAGTCTTCCGCTATGTAATAAATACTCTGATGTATTATGACATTTATCTCTATACACTCTGTTATTATATATGTTGTCTTCTTGGCGCATGTATGAGATGCACCCGGCTTTGTCCTTTAAAACCGGGTGTGACAGAAGTGGTATCAGAGGAATGTTGACTGTAGGACGAAACCTAGTTAGAAATGGACAAAACCCTTACCTACTTACCTTACTCTGATTCTTTCTATACTTATCTTGATACTGTCTTACCTTCTACTGTTTGACTCTGACCATTCTTACCTTTTCTACTCTGAGACAAGATGGATTTCATACCTTGGAATCCCTACCATTATGACCTTCTTAGGGGATAGGAGACCTAAAAAAAAATTTAAAATTATTTTCTCTGTTAAAAATGTTGGTTGATTGTTCTAATGATCAATGTCTGATTTGCTTCTTTGATTGATTGAAATAGTATAGACGGGCATCTTAGCATGTACCACCATAAGGTAATGAATTAGCTTTAGTAGGTGACACACTTAGCTAATAAACCCCCCAAAGTAACATGCTTCGTAATCACTACCTTGTCTATAATCCTTTCTTTCTTACCCTGTATTTCTAACCGAGATGGACTACCCCTATAGTGTTAGAAGGGAGCAGTATAGACTTGATCCTTGGTATGGCATGGTTAAGAAAGGCAAAGGCAGTATATACACCGTGCTAAGGGAACCGTAGAACTCACCAGTTACAAAGGACAAAAATTTGAAGTTGAAGTTGTAGTAACTACCACCATCAGAATAGTGGCATTTTTAGTAGATGAGAAGTTTGTGGGTGGCAACATCCGTGCAGTTAGGGATTTCCCGGATGTCTTTCCAGGGGAGTTACCAGGGATGCCACCCGATAGAGAAGTTGAGTTTGTTATTGATCTCTTACCTGGGACTGCTCCTATTTCTAAACGGTTGCGCAGGATGTTCGTAGAAGAGCTAAAGGAACTTAAGAAGCCATTAACGAAATTACAAGAGGTTGGGTACATTCGTCCGAGTTCCTCACCTTGTGGAGCGCCGATTCTAATTGTACAGAAGAAAGAAGGATCGCAAGGGGTGTACGTGGATTATAGGTCCCTTAATGATGTCACTGTGAAGAACAAGTGTCCATTACCCCGCATTGAGGATTTATTTGATCAGATGAGAGATGCAAGGGTATTCTCGAAGATTGATCTCCGATCGGGTTACCATCAAATGAAGATTAGGCCATCGGATATTCCCAAGACGGATTTCTCGTCCCGATATGGTTTATATGAGTTCATCGTTATGTCATTTGGACTAACCAATACACCAACCTATTTTATGGATGTGAAGAATAAGGTGTTCATGATCTGGACAGGTTCGTCGTGGTTTTCATCGATGATATTTTTATTCCAAGAGTGATAGAGATCATGAGGAACATCTGAGATTGGTGCTACAGAAGCTACGAGATAATCAACTCTACGCCAAGTTTAGCAAATGCGAGTTTTGGATTGGCAAGGTGCCATTTCTTGGACATATCATTTCTAATGGAGGAATATCAGTGGATCCTGCTAGGGTTAAGGAGATAATGGAGTGGAGAGTACCCACTACGGTTACGGAGATTTGGAGCTTCATGGGACTAGCAGGATATTATCGGAGATTTATTGAAGGATTTTCTAAGATTGCTAAGCCTATGACTTCGCTTCTGGAGAAGGGAAGAGAGTTTAAGTGGGGCAAGAAGTGCCAAGATAGCTTTGATCAACTAAAGGAGAGACTAATGTCACCACCAGTATTGATTATGCCAGATCTACAGAAAGGATTTGACATTTACTGTGATGCATGTGGCCAAGGACTTGGATGTGTGCTCATGCAAGAAGGACATGTGATTGCCTATGCATCTCGTCAGTTGCGGAAGCATGAACTGAACTACCCCACTCATGACTTGGAACTAGCTGCCGTTGTGCATGCACTTAAGATTTAGAGACACTACATTATGGGAACTAAGTGCCAAGTATACACGGATCATAAGAGCTTGAAGTACATATTCACTCAGAAGGATCTCAACCTTAGGCAACGCCGTTGGTTGGAGCTTATTAAGGATTATGATTTGGAAATTCATTACCACCCAGGCAAGGCAAATTTGGTTGCAGATGCCTTGAGTCGGAAGGAGCATGTTCACTCCGCTTTCGTTGTCCAGCTACCCGATGAATTAGCCAAAGATTTTGAGAGGCTCAACCTGGGAATTGTTACACATACGGAAGGAGTTACTATTGAATTGGAACCTACCTTGGAGCAAGAAATTCGTAAAGGTCAGGTTGGTGATGCCAAAATCCAGGAGATCAAGGATCTGATAACAGAGGGTAGAGGCCCAGAATTCACAGAGGATGAGCAAGGCACGATATGGTTCAAGAATCGGATTTGTGTTCCCGATATTGATAGTCTTCGGGAAACTATATTGAAGGAGGCCCATGATTCGGATTATTCTATTCATCCTGGTAGTACCAAGATGTATCAGGATTTGAAGCAAAAGTATTGGTGGTATGGATTAAAGAGAGATGTGGCTGCACATGTGGCTATGTGCGATGTGTGCCAAAGAGTTAAAGCTGAACACCAGAGGCCAGCCGGACTACTGCATCCACTGAAGATACCTGAGTGGAAATGGAAAGAGATTGGCATGGACTTCATTGTTGGATTACCCCGCACGTCTGCTGGATATGATTCTATATGGGTGATTGTGGACAGACTAACTAAAGTAGCCCACTTTGTTCCAGTGAAGACCACGTATTCAGGAGCCAAGTTGGCAGAGTTGTACATGATACGGATTGTCTGCCTGCATGGTGTGCCAAAGAAAATCGTGTCTGATCGAGGATCACAGTTTACCTCTCGATATTGGAAGAAGTTGCACGAGTCCTTGGATACAAGATTAAATTTTAGTTCGGCTTACCATCCACAGACTGATGGGCAGACTGAGAGGACTAACCAAGTGCTGGAAGATATGTTAAGAGCTTGTGCCCTTAAGCATGGTGGAAGTTGGGATAAGAGTCTACCTTATGCTGAGTTCTCATACCATAATAGTTACCAGGCCAGTCTGAAGATGTCACCGTACGAGACTCTGTATGGCAGGAAATACAGGACTCCTCTATATTGGATCAGACTGGAGGAAGACAGTTCTTTGGACTTGAACTTATTCAAGAGGCAGAAGAACAAGTCTGTATAATCAGGGAGAATTTGAGGGCAGCTCAGACCAGACAAAAGAGCTATGCGGATAATAGAAGAAGACCACTGGATTTTGAGGAAAGAAATCGTGTGTACCCCAAGGTGTCACCACTTCGTGGAATGAGGAGATTTAAAGTTAAGGGCAAATTGTTCCCTCACTTTAATGGACCCTTCAGAGTTTTTAGGCAAGTTGGAGGGATGGCCTATCGACTCGAGCTACCTGATAATCTATCGGATGTACAAGATGTCTTTCATGTGTCACAACTGAAGAAGTGTCTCAGGGTACCTGAAGAGCAGTTGCCAATGGAGGACCTTAGTGTTCAAGATGACCTGACTTATGCTGAGTGCCCCATCAAGATTTTGGATACTTTGACTCGAGTCACGAGGAATAAGGTTATAAAGATGTGTAAAGTTCAATGGAGTCACCACGGAGAAGATGAAGCAACTTGGGAAAGAGAAGAAGAGCTTCGCATAGATTTTCCCCATCTTTTTCCTCGTTCCTCCTAAATCTCGAGGACGAGATTATTTTTAAGGGGTGTTGGGTCTATGCTTCGTCGCCGAAGGTCTTCTAGGAAGAAGCGGCTTTCGGCTGAAGCTGCTTGTGTGAGATGGCCGAAGTTTCCTCTTCATGAAGCTTCGGTATTGCAAACCGACTTAAAGATAGAATGACCTTTTAGTCCATAAAGGCCTGAGTCAATGTTGTAAACTTTTATGAGGGGCATAATTGTAATTCCTCACAGGCTGTGTCCTGTGCCTATAAATAGTGAACAATATTCCTTTACTGTTCACGCATTCTGGCAATTGTAATAGCATCTTTCGGGAACCAATCTTTGCCAAGGCAAAGGTATAATTGTATTCAATAATTCAACATATTAAGTAAATATAATATTCGTGCATGTTTCATTTATCTTTTCATTCCCTTTATTTTATGTTATCTTATATCATCTATTAGAATTTAATTACGGAGACTTAACCTTCGTAATTATATTCTCATAAACCTTCGTCCATGGTTCCCTATCCTCAAGGGAATATTGTTTCATGGGCGAAGGACGTTAATATTTAACACTTTATGTTGCCTTGTTCTTAATTCATAGCATTTGAGAACAAGTCCCCAACATTGGCGCCCACCTCCGGTGAATTCACTTCCACTTTTTTGAGCTGATGGCTTCGTTCAACTATCAAGCTGGTGCTGCTTCGGACCCGAAGCTCGTGCTCCCGATTACAGGTGGTTCGTGCTCAGAACCAGCCAATAAAAAGCAGAAGAAAGAGGCACAGAGAAGAGTACAACATGTTGGAGTGCAAGGACCCTTTATCAAATCAAGGTGGTCCCACATCCCAATCACCTTCTCCCAGGAGGACCTTCAGCTCAAGGATTTTCCTCATAATGATGCTATGGTTATTTCTTGCGTTATCAAAGGGTTTCTGGTCCACAACGTCTTGGTTGATACAGGCAGTGCAGCTGATATCATATTTGCTAAGGCCTTCAGACAAATGCAAGAGCCAGAAGATAAGATTCATGATGCTACACATCCTCTCTGTGGCTTCGGAGGAAGACAGATTGTAGCGCTGGGCAAGATCACCATGTCAGTAACCTTCGGGTTCATCAACAACACTAGAACTGAGCAAGTTATATTTGACATTGTTGACATGGAATACCCTTACAATGCAATTATTGGTCGTGGCACCCTCAATGCTTTCGAAGCAATTCTTCATCCTGCTTATCTTTGTATGAAGATACCTTCGGATCAAGGACCCATCGCTATTCATGGAAGTCAGGAAGCTGCCAGAAGGGCCGAAGGAAACTGGACTGACTCAAAAGCAATCCATAATATAGATGGAGCTGAAGCTTGCGAACAGTACAAATTCAGAAGGGAGAAAGCAGCTTCAGCAGATCAGTCGAAGCCCATGCTCTTATGTGAGGACATAGCAGACCAGAAGGTGCTGTTGGGCTCTCAATTATCTGAAGAACAGGAAAAAACCTTGATAAGGTTTTTGTTCAACAACAAAGATGTTTTTGCATGGTCAGCCAATGATCTCTGCGGAGTAAATAGGGATGTTATTGAACACTCGCTCAATGTTGACCCATCCTTCAGACCCAGAAAGCAGAGGCTTCGGAAAATGTCTGATGATAAGGCCGAAGGTGCTCGTAATGAAGTCAAAAGACTCCTCAGTGCAGGAGTTATCAGAGAAGTAAAGTACCCAGAATGGCTAGCTAACACTGTTATGGTAAAAAAGGCCAATGGCAAGTGGCGAATGTGTATCGATTTTACAGACCTTAACAAGGCTTGTCCGAAGGACGAATTCCCATTGCCAAGGATAGACTCTTTAGTTGATGCAGCAGCTTCTTCAGAACTCATGAGTCTGCTAGACTGTTACTCAGGCTACCACCAAATCTGGATGAAGAAGGAAGATGAGCCGAAGACTAGCTTCATAACCCCAAGTGGCACATATTGTTATCTTCGGATGCCTGAGGGGCTAAAAAACGCTGGAGGAAGTTTCAGCAGAATGACTGCGAAGGTTCTCCAGTCTCAGATAGGCAGAAATGTGCTAACATATGTTGATGACATCATTGTAAAAAGCACGAAATAGGAAAATCATATTGCTGATTTGCAGGAGACCTTCGCCAGTTTCAGACAAGCTGGCTTAAAATTGAACCCAGAAAAATGTGTCTTCGGAGTAAAGAAGGGGAAATTTCTTGGATGCTTGGTTTCAACAAAGGGAATTGAAGCTAATCCAAGTAAAATTGAAGCTATACTTCGAATGGAGCCACCAACTACAAAAAAGGGGGCCCAAAGATTAACAGGAAGGTTGGCATCTCTTAATAGATTTATATCCAGATCAGCAGAAAGAAATTTACCATTCTTCGAAGTGCTGAAATCAGCCGAAGTCTTTCAATGGGGACCAAGCCAACAAAAAGCCTTCGAGGAACTGAAGCAATATCTGATAGATTTAACAACATTAACTCCACCAACGCCAGGGGCTCCTTTGTTATTATATGTGGCAGCTTCGCACTCAGCGGTAAGTGCAGCACTTGTCCAGGAGAAGCTTGATGGCCAAGTTAAGAAGCAGGTCCCAGTGTATTTTGTATCTGAAGTTCTTAGTATATCAAAGAAAAACTACACAGAATTAGAGAAGGTATTATATGCTGTTTTGATGGCATCCAGGAAGCTTCGGCACTACTTTCAGGCATACAATATTGTTGTTCCTTCTTCGCAGCCGTTGAAGGATATTATGAGAAATAGAGAAGCTACTGGGCGGATTGGAAAATGGGCTGCAGAGCTCAATGAATTTTGCATTGATTATGTGCATAGATCTTCGATCCAGTCCCAGGCGTTAGCAGACTTCATTGCTGACTGGACGCCAGGGGCTCAGGATGAAGAAACAAATAAAGATGCCGAAGTATGGACAGTGTTTTGCGATGGGTCTTGGGGAACCTTCGGGGCAGGAGCAGCTGCTGTGTTGGTCTCGCCATCCAAAGTTAAAACTTGTTACGCGGCAAGACTCGATTTCAGTTGTACAAACAATATTACCGAGTACGAAGCTCTGCTTTTGGGTCTTCGGAAGCTAAAAGCAATGGGAATCAGAAGGGCCATTCTTAAAACTGATTCCCAGGTTGTTTCGGGTCACATCGACAAGAGTTGCAAGGCTAAAGATCCGAAGCTTGAAAAATATCTAGACATGGTTCGAAGAGTTGAAGCTTCCTTCGAAGGATTTTCTGTCAAAAATATCCCTCGAGGACAAAATGAGCATGCTGATTTGCTAGCTAAGTCAGCAGCACAGGGGCTGCCTTTACCTTCGGATGTGTTCTTCGAAACAATAAAGGCACCTTCAGTGGAACTCCTTGAAAGAGCAGTCCTCAATATATCTCCTGTTTATAGCGAAGATTGGAGAACTGAAATCATCTCTTACCTTCAGGGTAAATTCCTTTCAGATGACGAAACTTATAACAGGAGGATAGAGGCAAGAGCTCATCCATATGTCATGATAGAAGGGGAGTTGTACAAACATGGAGTTTGTGCTCCGTTGCTCAAGTGTTTGTCTAGAACCGAAGGCATAGAGTTGATGAAAGAAATACATTGAGGCCTGTGTGGATCTCACATTGGATCTAGGCCGTTACTTGGAAAAGTTTTCCGTCAAGGGTTTTATTGGCCGAAGGCAGCTTTGGATGCAGCAGAGTTAGTTCAAAAGTGCGAAGGTTGTCAGAAATGTGCAAGAGATCAAAAACAACCTTCGTCCTTAACACAGCTCATACAACCCATCTGGCCATTGCAAAGGTGGGGCCTTGACTTGTTGGGTCCATTACCACCAGCCCAAGGGAACTTAAGATATGTTGTAGTGGCTGTGGAATATTTTTCCAAATGGATTGAGGCAAAGCCTTTAGCCACAATAACTTCGGCCACCATTCAAAAGTTTTTCTGGCAGAATATTGTTTGTCGTTTCGGGGTACCAAAGGCCATCACTGTGGATAATGGAACATAGTTCGACTCCGAAGCTTTTAGGGATTTCTGTGATCAAATTGGTACGAAGATCCATTTTGCATCAGTCAGGCATCCGGAGTCAAATGGGCTCGTTGAAAGAGCCAATGGCATTATAATGACAGGAATAATGAAGTTAATCTTCAATCAACCCAGGGGAAAGTGGCCAGATCAGTTAACCAAAGTGGTGTGGAGCCACAACACAACAACATCAAGGTCTACAGGCTTTACTCCATTCAAGTTATTATTCGGTGATGAAGCAATAACTCCGGAGGAAGCTAAAACCGGATCAATAAGAGTAGTAGCTTCGGCAGAATCAGGTTCTGAAGATGCTTATTCTGTGGAAAAAGATGCTTTAGAAGGGATTAGGCTTCAAGCTGTGGAGAATATCAATAAGTATCAAGCTGAAACAATCAAATGGCGAGATAGAAAGGTTCGGCTAAAGAATATTGAGCCAGGACATTTAGTGCTTCGGAGAGTGGCCAACTCAGACACAGTGGGCAAGTTGCAGTTGAAATGGGAGGGACCTTTCTTAGTAGCATCTTCGTCAAGACCCGGTTCATACAGATTGAAGGATATGGACGGCAACGACATTCCTAGATCTTGGAATGCGGATGAGCTTCGGCGATATTATGTGTAACTTGATGTAACTTTTTTATGTTTTTTCTTTTTCATGGCACCCTTTTCCTTTCTAAAGGGGGAGAAAGGTTTTTAATGGGGCCATCATATGTAATTACCTTTTTTAGTTCTATAAGAGCAAAATCCCCCAAAGAATGTAAATGTAAAAGCTGAGAACGCACCATCGAGTGCCGAAAAGTAAAAGACGAAGAAGCTCCAAAGTCGTTCCTAAGGGAATGCAGAGCTTACAGCGAAAAGTCAACGCTGATTCCGCCAAAAGTAAAAGGCGAAGAAGCTCCAAAGTCGTTCCTAAGGGAATGCAGAGCTTACAGCGAAAAGTCAACGCTGATTACGCCGAAAGTAAAAGGCGAAGAAGCTCCAAAGTCGTTCCTAAGGGAATGCAGAGCTGATGTGTGATTGTTTCTAAGAAAATAATGGCTGAGAGTATGGCTTCGGATATGTGTTTGGACATTCATTCGCACATCACATTACATCATAGCATTTGCATTCATAAACATTCATCCAGGCATATGTAGGATAATCATCATCATGGCATAAGTGATCGCTTCGGCATAAGAGAAGAGCTTCTTCGCGAACAAAAAAGAGAGCTTCGGAAGAAAGGGAAATATTATTTTCTATGCTTCGCTGTGTATGAAAAGAAGGGAAGGTGTTTTTTCGCCTTCGGCTCAAAAAAGATAATTTCGTCCACAACAAAGCACTTCACATACATTAAAGGAAGGGTAAGAGCATGATACAAGGTATGAACAAGAACTCATTAAAGACAAGTTTAGTTACATTTACAAAAGTTATCTCAAAAGTTTCCTGAGTCTGTCTACAGTCTACTCCTACTTAATCTTCGGGGGATCTTCGGCGTCATTCTTTTCAATCATCGGCTTCGGCTTCGTCATTCTACATGAATTAAGTTGTTGTAAGTCAAAATTGAGCTTGAAGGAAGAGGTAAGCACAAGGTATGATTTCTTACTGGTTCAAGATGACTCCGAGCTTCGTCCCCAGCCTTTTCTCGCCCGCCTTTTGTCCATATCATTTTCACAAATCTATTGGAAATACTTCGGGCGAGATCAGGAATGTCATCTAGGATTGATGGTGATAAAGTGAAATTGGGCCTATTGACAATCTTTCCGTGATCGCAGCCAGCTTTTAGGAAGGCTGCAGGAGTGCCCCGAGAAGCTACCCAGGCACAGAAGTCACCGTGCCCAGCTATAACTTCGTCGAGCTCGTCAATTTCACCCTCAATATGTTCGAAGGTCTTCGATAAATCTTCAGCTGAGGGGGTGAATTTCTCACTGCTGGCTCCAACTGAGTGAAAATTTTTTCTTAGTCGTTGAATGCATCTGTTGCTAAATTCCAAACATTTTTCTTGAAGGCCCGCCAATAGATTTTTCAAATCTGAATTTTGTTGAGCTTCGGCTTCAAGTTTTGTATTAAGTTCTTGCTTTTCTTGTTCAAACTGCTCAGATTGGCGGAGAAGCTTCGTGTTCAGTTCTGTTATTTTTGCTTCGGCTTCCGCCAATAAACCTTCGGTTGCCTGGAGCTCAAAGTTCTTTTTCTCGATAGCATCTGATTGCTCCTTTATTTTGCTTTCTAAATTTTCAACTATAACTTCGTGTTTCTTGTCTTCAAAATCTTGCTGCATTTTCAAGGCTTTGCTCAACAGCATACTCTGCACGAAAACAACCTTTGTTAGACATGTTTTTATTATTAAAAACAATAAAAGTTAAGGGAAAAATAGTTCACCTTGAAATTGGAATAAAATAAACTACCAACGATATGTTGTCGTCGGTAGCGGCTAATGTCCGTTTCTAGCTTTGGAAAACCGATACTCTTTTACAGAGTACCGATAACTTTGGCTCCAGTTTGGTTTCGGATACAATCTAATTTCTCATCATCAATACCTCCGAAGAGGAGTGCTCCTGGCTTGTACCCGCAAGATTTGGCATACTCTTTAAGCTCTTCTATTTCGGGTTTTGACAATTTTTCTCCAACTAAATTTTGAAACATGAAGGCTTCGTTTTCTGAAGCTTCATCAGCAATTTCTGAAAGGGAAATGTGCCCTTGGGCCATTTCTAAGTATTTTGGTGATTGAGTGTCAACACAAGTGCTTAAATGTAAATCAATGCCCATGGATGAACAAAGTGCAAATCTTCAACAAAGGTATGTTTCTAAGTCTTAGTACATTGGTTTTGTGTACTAATATATTTGTCTAAGTGTTAGAAACAGAAAGAAGAAGAGAAGAGAAGACTTGGCTGTGTGCAGCCAAGGGGCTGTTTCGGTCTGGGGCACCGGACTGTCCGGTGGTGCACCGGACAGTGTCCGGTGGTGCACCGGACAGTGTCCGGTGCGCCAGGCTGCCTCGACCGAAGAGGCCGCTCTCGGGTTTTTCTCTGGCAACTTCGGCTAAAATTCACCGGACTGTCCGGTGTGCACCGGACTGTCCGGTGAGCCAACGGTCGGCCGGGCCAACGGTCGGCCGCGCGATCGCCGCGCGACACGTGGCTGAGCCAACGGTCGGAAGAAAGCACCGGACTGTCCAGTGTGCACCGGACTGTCCGGTGCGCCAGATCTGCAGTGGTCGGCAACGGTCGGCTGCGCCTGTTAAGGAAAGAAATCGGGCACCGGACAGTGTCCGGTGTGCACCGGACTGTCCGGTGCGCCCGACGACAGAAGGCAAGGATAGCCTTCCAGATGTGCTCTCAACGGCTCCTAGCTGCCTTGGGGCTATAAAAGGGACCCCTAGGCGCATGGAGGAGCACACCAAGCATTCCTACAACTCTTCTAAGCACCAAGACATCAATCTCACGCATTCGTTTCATTGTGATAGCATATAGAGCTCTTGTGGAGTTGTGAACTCTTTGTGTTGCGTTGCGAGCTCTTGTTGCGACTTGTGTGCGTGTTGTTGCTCTGATTTTCGAGTCTTGTGTGCGTTGCTCATTCCCACCTTACTCCGTATTTCTTTGTGAACTCAATTGTAAGGGCGAGAGACTCCAAGTTGTGGAGATTCCTCGCAAACGGGAAAAGATCAAAGGAAAGAAAAACACCGTGGTATTCAAGTTGATCATTGGATCACTTGAGAGGAGTTGAGTGCAACTCTCGTCCGTTGGGACGCCACAACGTGGAGTAGGCAAGTTTTGTACTTGGCCGAACCACGGGATAACCACCGTGTCAACTCTGTGATTGCTTTCTTGTGGTTATCTTGTTTTGAGTTCTCTCTAGCCACTTGGTCATACTTGTGCTAACCCTTAACAAGTTTTTGTGGCCTAAGTTTTGAACTTTTACAGGATCACCTATTCACCCCCCCCCCCTCTAGGTGCTCTCAATTGGTATCGGAGCCGTTCTCTTCAAGAAAGGGACTAACCGCCCGAAGAGATGGATCCTAAGGGGAAGGGAATTGTGATCAACGACAAGGAGAAGGAGTCCTTCGTCAACGAGCCAAGGGATGACAAGTCCAATGACTCGGGCTCGGGCCACAAGCGAAGAGATGGGAAGAAGAAGACAAGACGCATCAAGGAGATCGTCTACTACGACAGCGATGAGTCCTCTTCTTCTCAAAAGAACGACGACCACGACAAACAAAGGAAACCGGTTAATTCGAACTTTTCATTTGATTATTCTCGTATTCCACATAGTTCGAATTCGCATTTGCTTTCCATTCCTCTTGGTAAACCTCCACATTTTGATGGGGAGGACTACGGATTTTGGAGTCACAAAATGCGTAGTCATTTATTCTCTCTCCATCCAAGCATATGGGAGATTGTAGAGAATGGAATGAAATTTGATAGCTCGGATAGCCCTATGTTTATCAATGAACAAATTCATAAAAATGCACAAGCTACTACTGTTCTCTTAGCATCTTTGTGCAGGGAAGAGTACAATAAGGTGAGCGGCTTGGACAATGCCAAGCAGATATGGGACACCCTCAAGATCTCTCACGAGGGGAACGACATCACCATGCTCACCAAGATGGAGTTGGTGGAGGGCGAGCTTGGACGATTCGCCATGATAAGGGGAGAAGAGCCAACTCAAACTTACAACCGGCTCAAGACCCTTATCAACAAGATAAGGAGCTACGGAAGCACGCGTTGGACGGATCACGACGTCGTCCGCCTAATGCTCAGGTCATTTACCGTTCTTGATCCTCATCTCGTGAACAATATTCGTGAGAACCCCAGGTACACGATGATGACGCCCGAAGAAGTACTTGGAAAATTCGTGAGCGGGCGGATGATGATCAAGGAGGCAAGGTACGTCGATGACGCGTTGAACGGTCCAATCCACGAGCCTCAACCCATTGCTCTCAAGGCATCGAGGAGCAAGGAGGCACTACCAAGCAAGGTGGCGCAAATTGAGGCGGCCGGGCTTAATGATGAAGAAATGGCTCTCATCATTAAGCGCTTCAAGACGGTGCTAAAGGGTCGCAATGGACAGCCGAGCAAGACTAAGACCAAGGGGAAGCGATCATGCTTCAAATGCGGTAAGCTTGGTCATTTTATTGCTAACTGTCCTGATAATGAAAGTGACCAGGAAAAGGGAAACAAGAGGGAAAAGAAGAAGCATTATAAGAAGGCAAAGGGTGAGGCGCATCTAGGCAAGGAGTGGGACTCGGATTGCTCCTCATCCGACTCCGACAATGAAGGACTCGCCGCCACCGCCTTCAACAAATCAACCCTCTTCCCCAACGAGCGTCACACATGCCTTATGGCAAGGGAGAAGAAGGTATGTACTCGCAACTCTACCTATGCTTCTTCAAGTGAGGAAGAATCTAGTGATGAGGATGAAGTAGATTATTCATGTTTGTTCAAGGGCTTAGATAGATCTAAGATAGACAAAATTAATGAGTTAATTGATGCCTTGAATGAAAAGAATATACTTTTAGAAAAGCAAGAGGATTTGTTGTATGAAGAGCATGATAAATTTGTTGAGGCACAAAAATCCTATGCTTTAGAAGTTAAAAGAAATGAAATGCTTTCTTTTGAACTATCTACTTGTCATGAAACCATTTCTACTTTGAAAAGTGTCAACAATGATTTAAATGCTAAATTAGAAGTAGCAAATAAATCCAATTCTTGTGTAGAACATGTTGAAATTTGTACTAGGTGTAAAGATTTTGACATTAATGCTTGTAGTGAACACCTAGTTTCAATTTCCAAGCTTAATGATGAACTGGCTAGTCTTAATGCTCAACTTAAGACTAGCAAGAATGATTTCGATAAGCTAAAATTTGCAAGGGATGCCTATACAATTGGTAGACACCCCTCAATTAAGGATGGACTTGGCTTCAAGAGAGAAGCTAAGGACTTAACAAGCCATAAGGCTCCCATTCCCGCCAAGGAGAAAGGGAAGGCCCCTATGGCTAGTAATGTGCAAAAGAACCATGCTTTTATGTATTATGATAGGAGACAAACTAGAAATGCTTATAGGAGTTATAATGCTTTTGATGATTTTGACTCTCATGCCATGTTTGCTCCTAGTTCCTCTTATGTGTATGATAGAAATGTTACTAGGAGAAATGTTGTTCCTAAGAGAAATACTATTCATCATGTGTCTAGAAAGAATGCTATTCATGCTCCTAGGAAAGTAGTGAATGAACCTTCCACAATTTATTATGCTTTAAATGCTTCCTTTGCTATTTGTAGAAAGGATAAGAAAATTGTTGCTAGGAAGTTAGGGGCAAAATGCAAGGGAGACAAAACTTGCATTTGGGTCCCTAAGGATATTTGCACTAACCTTGTAGGACCCAACATGAGTTGGGTACCTAAGACCCAAGCCTAAATTTGCCTTGCAGGTTTATGCATCCGGGGGTTCAAGCTGGATTATTGATAGCGGATGCACAAACCATATGACGGGGGAGAAGAAGATGTTCACCTCCTACGTCAAGAATAAGGATTCCCAAGATTCAATCATATTCGGTGATGGGAATCAAGGCAAGGTAAAAGGGTTAGGTAAAATTGCAATTTCTAATGAGCACTCTATCTCTAATGTGTTTTTAGTAGAGTCACTAGGGTATAATTTACTATCTGTTAGTCAATTGTGCAATATGGGATATAACTGTCTGTTTACAAATATAGATGTGTCTGTCTTTAGAAGAAGTGATGGTTCACTAGCTTTTAAGGGTGTATTAGACGGCAAACTTTATTTAGTTGATTTTGCAAAAGAAGAGGCCGGTCTAGATGCATGCTTAATGGCTAAGACTTGCATGGGCTGGCTGTGGCATCGCCGCTTAGCACATGTGGGGATGAAGAACCTTCACAAGCTTCTAAAGGGAGAACACGTGATAGGTCTAACCAATGTTCAATTCGAAAAAGATAGACCTTGTGCAGCTTGTCAAGCAGGGAAACAGGTGGGAGGAGCGCATCACAGCAAGAATGTGATGACCACTTCAAGACCCCTGGAGCTGCTGCATATGGACCTCTTCGGACCCGTCGCCTATCTAAGCATAGGGGGAAGTAAGTATGGTCTAGTTATTGTTGATGACTTTTCCCGCTTCACTTGGGTGTTCTTTTTGCAGGATAAGTCTGAAACCCAAGGGACCCTCAAGCGCTTCCTCAGGAGGGCTCAAAATGAGTTTGAGCTCAAAGTGAAGAAGATAAGGAGCGACAACGGGTCCGAATTCAAGAACCTTCAAGTGGAGGAGTTCCTTGAAGAAGAAGGGATCAAGCACGAGTTCTCCGCTCCCTACACACCACAGCAAAATGGTGTGGTAGAGAGGAAGAACAGGACGCTCATTGACATGGCGAGGACGATGCTAGGAGAGTTCAAGACCCCCGAGTGCTTTTGGACGGAAGCCGTGAACACTGCTTGCCATGCCATCAACAGGGTCTACCTTCATCGCCTCCTCAAGAAGACGTCGTATGAGCTTCTAACCGGTAACAAACCCAATGTATCTTACTTTCGTGTATTTGGGAGCAAGTGCTACATTCTAGTGAAGAAAGGTAGAAATTCTAAGTTTGCTCCCAAAGCTGTAGAAGGGTTTTTGTTAGGTTATGACTCAAATACAAAGGCGTATAGAGTCTTCAACAAATCATCGGGTTTGGTTGAAGTCTCTAGCGACGTTGTATTTGATGAGACTAATGGCTCTCCAAGAGAGCAAGTTGTTGATTGTGATGATGTAGATGAAGAAGATGTTCCGACGGCCGCTATACGGACCATGGCGATTGGAGAAGTACGGCCACAGGAACAAGATGAACGAGATCAACCTTCTTCCTCAACTATGGTGCATCCCCCAACCAAAGATGACGAACAGGTACCTCAAGTGGAGGCGCTTGATCAAGGGGGAGCACAAGATAATCAAGTGATGGAGGAAGAAGTGCAACCGGCACCTCCAACCCAAGTTCGAGCGATGATTCAAAGGGATCATCCCGTCGACCAAATTCTGGGTGACATTAGCAAGGGAGTAACTACTCGATCTCGATTAGTTAATTTTTGTGAGCATTACTCCTTTGTCTCTTCTATTGAGCCTTTCAGGGTAGAAGAGGCCTTGCTAGATCCGGACTGGGTGTTGGCCATGCAAGAGGAGTTAAACAATTTCAAGCGCAATGAAGTTTGGACACTGGTGCCTCGTCCGAAGCAAAATGTTGTGGGAACCAAGTGGGTGTTCCGCAACAAACAGGACGAGCACGGGGTGGTGACAAGAAACAAGGCTCGACTTGTGGCAAAAGGTTATGCCCAAGTCGCAGGTTTGGATTTTGAGGAGACTTTTGCTCCTGTGGCTAGGCTAGAGTCAATTCGAATCTTGCTAGCATATGCCGCTCACCATTCTTTCAGGTTGTTCCAAATGGATGTGAAGAGCGCTTTCCTCAACGGGCCAATCAAGGAGGAGGTGTACGTGGAGCAACCCCCTGGCTTCGAGGATGAACGGTACCCCGACCATGTGTGTAAGCTCTCTAAGGCGCTCTATGGACTTAAGCAAGCCCCAAGAGCATGGTATGAATGCCTTAGAGACTTTTTACTTGCTAATGCTTTCAAGGTTGGGAAGGCCGATCCAACTCTTTTCACTAAGACATGTGATGGTGATTTGTTTGTGTGCCAAATTTATGTTGATGACATAATATTTGGTTCTACTAACCAAAAGTCTTGTGAAGAGTTTAGCAGGGTGATGACGCAGAAATTCGAGATGTCGATGATGGGCGAGTTGAACTACTTCCTTGGGTTCCAAGTGAAGCAACTCAAGGACGGCACCTTCATCTCCCAAACGAAGTACACGCAAGATCTGCTAAAGCGGTTTGGGATGAAGGACGCCAAGCCCGCAAAGACTCCGATGGGGACCGACGGACACACCGACCTCAACAAAGGAGGTAAGTCCGTTGATCAAAAAGCATACCGGTCAATGATAGGTTCTTTGCTTTATTTATGTGCTAGTAGACCAAATATTATGCTTAGCGTATGCATGTGTGCTAGATTTCAATCCGATCCTAAGGAGTGTCACTTAGTGGCGGTGAAGCGAATTCTTAGATATTTGGTTGCTACGCCTTGCTTCGGGCTCTGGTATCCAAAGGGGTCTACCTTTGACTTAGTTGGATACTCTGACTCCGACTATGCTGGATGTAAGGTCGATAGGAAGAGTACATCGGGGACGTGCCAATTCTTAGGAAGGTCCCTGGTGTCATGGAATTCTAAGAAACAAACATCCGTTGCCCTATCCACCGCTGAGGCTGAGTACGTTGCCGCAGGTCAGTGTTGCGCGCAACTACTTTGGATGAGGCAAACCCTCCGGGACTTTGGCTACAATCTGAGCAAAGTCCCACTCCTATGTGACAATGAGAGTGCTATCCGCATGGCGGAGAATCCTGTTGAACACAGCCGCACAAAGCACATAGACATCCGGCATCACTTTTTGAGAGACCACCAGCAAAAGGGAGATATCGAAGTGTTTCATGTTAGCACCGAGAACCAGCTAGCCGATATCTTTACCAAGCCTCTAGATGAGAAGACCTTTTGCAGGCTGCGTAGTGAGCTAAATGTCTTAGATTCGCGGAACTTGGATTGAATTGTAGCATACATGTGTTTATGCATTTGATCAGGTTCATTCTGCATTTTGTTGCTTATTGTGGTGCTCAAGTTGTACAAACCCTCCCTGGACCTCACAAGTCCGTTGCAAAGTGATGCACATGTTTAGGGGGAGATGTGTTACAACTTGACCCTTTGAGACTAACCTTGTGCTTGAGTTTGATAATTTAGTCTCGAAGGAGGATTGAAAGGGAAAAGGTGGACTTGGACCATGAAAGACTTCCACTGCACTCCGATGAGAGGGTAACTAATTCCAAGTTCATCTCATGAAATCTTATTGCCATTTGCTCTTAATTGAAGACTTTGGTGAGGCAATGAGGTTAAAAGGCCAAGATTGATCCCGTTTTGGTGCTTGATGCCAAAGGGGGAGAAAATAAAGGCCAAAGCGATAAATGGATCAGCTACCACTTGAGAGATTTTGAAAATAGTAGAATAGAGTTTTTGTTGTGTCAAAAGCTTTTATTGTCTCTCTTGTCAAAAGTTGGCTTCTTGTGGGGAGAAGTATTGATTATGGGAAATAGGGGGAGTTTTTGAAATCTTTGATCAATCTCTTTTGGAATAACTCTCTTTATGCTTCAACATGTGTGTTTGACTTAGAGATAGAGATTTGAGTTTGATTTGCAAAAACAAACCAAGTGGTGGCAAAGGATGATCCATATATGCCAAAATTAAATCAAAATCAATTTAAGTTTTTATTTGAAGTGATTTTGCACTTGTTCTAGTTGCTTTATGTTGTGTTGGCATAAATCACCAAAAAGGGGGAGATTGAAAGGGAAATGTGCCCTTGGGCCATTTCTAAGTATTTTGGTGATTGAGTGTCAACACAAGTGCTTAAATGTAAATCAATGCCCATGGATGAACAAAGTGCAAATCTTCAACAAAGGTATGTTTCTAAGTCTTAGTACATTGGTTTTGTGTACTAATATATTTGTCTAAGTGTTAGAAACAGAAAGAAGAAGAGAAGAGAAGACTTGGCTGTGTGCAGCCAAGGGGCTGTTTCGGTCTGGGGCACCGGACTGTCCGGTGGTGCACCGGACAGTGTCCGGTGGTGCACCGGACAGTGTCCGGTGCGCCAGGCTGCCTCGACCGAAGAGGCCGCTCTCGGGTTTTTCTCTGGCAACTTCGGCTAAAATTCACCGGACTGTCCGGTGTGCACCGGACTGTCCGGTGAGCCAACGGTCGGCCGGGCCAACGGTCGGCCGCGCGATCGCCGCGCGACACGTGGCTGAGCCAACGGTCGGAAGAAAGCACCGGACTGTCCGGTGTGCACCGGACTGTCCGGTGCGCCAGATCTGCAGTGGTCGGCAACGGTCGGCTGCGCCTGTTAAGGAAAGAAATCGGGCACCGGACAGTGTCCGGTGTGCACCGGACTGTCCGGTGCGCCCGACGACAGAAGGCAAGGATAGCCTTCCAGATGTGCTCTCAACGGCTCCTAGCTGCCTTGGGGCTATAAAAGGGACCCCTAGGCGCATGGAGGAGCACACCAAGCATTCCTACAACTCTTCTAAGCACCAAGACATCAATCTCACGCATTCGTTTCATTGTGATAGCATATAGAGCTCTTGTGGAGTTGTGAACTCTTTGTGTTGCGTTGCGAGCTCTTGTTGCGACTTGTGTGCGTGTTGTTGCTCTGATTTTCGAGTCTTGTGTGCGTTGCTCATTCCCACCTTACTCCGTATTTCTTTGTGAACTCAATTGTAAGGGCGAGAGACTCCAAGTTGTGGAGATTCCTCGCAAACGGGAAAAGATCAAAGGAAAGAAAAACACCGTGGTATTCAAGTTGATCATTGGATCACTTGAGAGGAGTTGAGTGCAACTCTCGTCCGTTGGGACGCCACAACGTGGAGTAGGCAAGTTTTGTACTTGGCCGAACCACGGGATAACCACCGTGTCAACTCTGTGATTGCTTTCTTGTGGTTATCTTGTTTTGAGTTCTCTCTAGCCACTTGGTCATACTTGTGCTAACCCTTAACAAGTTTTTGTGGCCTAAGTTTTGAACTTTTACAGGATCACCTATTCACCCCCCCCCCTCTAGGTGCTCTCAATTTCCTTTCCTTTCCCCGACGCTGCGGCCGCGGCCTCTTCGGCGGCGGTGGTAGCTTCTTCTGTGGCCATGTCTAGCGGTATTTTGTCAATGTGTTCGATTGTGCTCTCCAGGTTCAAATCTTCAGCTGAGGCAGCTTCGGCAGCCGTGACCTCCGAAGGTGTGATTTCAATATCTGTCCTTTCCTCAGCTGCTGGTGTCTTCTGAGCTGAAGCTCTTGGCGGTGTCTTGTCAATTACCTCTGTCACACCGATGATTCTCTGTCTCTTTACTTTAGTCGTTTTCTTCATTTTTTCGGGCTCCTTTTCCTTCTGAAAAAACTTTGTCAGTTGAGGCCTCAATGGACTTAGCTTTGCAGGCAGGGATTCAGTCATTACCTTCAAAATTGCCTCCACATCAGTGGCAGAGGGTGATGCGGGGGTTTCTTCTTCGTCGGATATTTTTCGCTTCGGAGAAGACGTTTTCCTCTTCTTCGGAATTTTCTTCTTTGGTGGTTCTTTTTCAT
This sequence comes from Zea mays, assembly GCF_902167145.1. Classification (NCBI taxonomy): domain Eukaryota; kingdom Viridiplantae; phylum Streptophyta; class Magnoliopsida; order Poales; family Poaceae; genus Zea; species Zea mays. The sequence goes on along the minus strand of NC_050100.1, from coordinate 54,584,061 downwards.
CTTCATTTAAGGCTTCAGTTATCCTTTTCCTTTTCTGGCTTCCGACACCTTTGTTCAGATTTTCATAGTCAGGGTATTCAAAACCCAAGGCGTCCAGAACTCGGTTCAGTCTTCGCTTCGGACGGGTGCCGAAGGCCGCAGTCATCAATTGATCTTCTTTTTTGGAGTAATTGCCAAGTATTTCATTACACATTACTTCAATTGTATCCAGCCACTCTTGGCAAGGTGTTTTAAAGTATTTCTTAAACTTGAAATAGTAAGGTAAACGCACAAGTTCACCTTCTTTCTTTTCCCCCTTTAGCTTCGGCATTTCCCATTCTTTTAAACTAGGGAAAACCTTGAAAGCCAAAAACTCCTGAACCAGGTCTCTTGTACTGATATGCTCTGCAATAATTCTGAATTCATTCATTGCTTTTTGAGTTGGACCTTCCGGTGTCATGTTGCAATGGGGGCGGGTTTCTCCGAAGATTAGTTCAAGTGGACTTTGCACAAGTTTCTCCTTGTCGTCATCAACCTTGACATAGAACCACTCTGACTTCCAGCCTGCTGCCCATTTGCTTCGGTAGCTGATTACAGGAAACTTTGTGGTTTTCCGGTAAGCAAAATTATAGCAACCAAAATTGTCATGCAATCCATCTTTTCTAGCCTTCGTCTGATAGTGCAGTTCGTGAACTCGACAAAAGCTGTCCGCGAACGGCTCCACCGCTTGGCTTCGGAGGGCCCAGATATAAACGCTAAGCCTAACGATAGCGTTAGGAGTCAGCTGATGAAAGTAGATACCAAACCTCTTCAGTACCTCTGCAATAATCCCATGTAGGGGGAATCTTAATCCAGCCTTTAGAAAGCTCTTGAAAATGACAATTTCATCCTTCTCCGGCTTTGGGGTAGTCTCTTCTCCCCCGAAACGCAATAGCTTCTTCTGATTCTCATTGAAAAAGCCCGACTTTACCATTTTGGAGAGATCAGCCTTCGAAACAGTAGACTTTCCGAAGTCCAGGAGGCTGGGCTTGCTTGGCATGGCAATACGATAATCGTCTTCAGGATCAGTTTCCTCAATATCTTCTTCTTCTGCTTCGGCAATTGCTTGTTCTACCTGTTCTGCATCATCACTGGGGATCTTTTCCGAAGTTACCAGTCCGGACCTTCGCATCGCTTCGGAGATGGGAACAGACTCCGAACCTTCAGCTTCGTCCCCCTCACGCTCAACCCTAGCGGTAGAACGTACTCTGGCCATTTAATTCTGAATTTGTAAAAATTTAATACTTTTTTCTTCCCAAGTTTTTTCTTCTGACGAAGCAGGCTTCAAACTGGAGCTTCGTTCGATTCCGAAAGTTAAGCTTCGACGATGGTTAAAAATTTTGGCAGCAAAACAGTGCAAATAGCAATGAATGCTGTGGTAACTTCACACCTACTCGTCTGTTTATATAGTACTGCAGGTAAGAAGGCGAAGCGCCAGGATTTTTACACCAGGCGGGCACCCGCTCGCACTCGCTGCGTGGTGGACCGCAGAGACCAAACAGTAACTCTGCAAGGTGGGACCGCTACGCGCTGGGAAACTGAATCGTTTCTCGACAACGAGCTCAGGGAAGGTGTTTTTTGGACCTTCGGCTTCCCGAAGCTTAAGAGACTTTTTTCACGGATCAAGCTCGTTACAAAAAACGATCTAGCACCGCGAAAGGGGCTACTGTTGGGTTATGCTTCGTCGCCGAAGGTCTTCTAGGAAGAAGCGGCTTTCGGCTGAAGCTGCTTGTGTGAGATGGCCGAAGTTTCCTCTTCATGAAGCTTCGGTATTGCAAACCGACTTAAAGATAGAATGACCTTTTAGTCCATAAAGGCCTGAGTCAATGTTGTAAACTTTTATGAGGGGCATAATTGTAATTCCTCACAGGCTGTGTCCTGTGCCTATAAATAGTGAACAGTATTCCTTTACTGTTCACGCATTCTGGCAATTGTAATCGCATCTTTCGGGAACCAATCTTTGCCAAGGCAAAGGTATAATTGTATTCAATAATTCAACATATTAAGTAAATATAATATTCGTGCATGTTTCATTTATCTTTTCATTCCCTTTATTTTATGTTATCTTATATCATCTATTAGAATTTAATTACGGAGACTTAACCTTCGTAATTATATTCTCATAAACCTTCGTCCATGGTTCCCTATCCTCAAGGGAATATTGTTTCATGGGCGAAGGACGTTAATATTTAACACTTTATGTTGCCTTGTTCTTAATTCATAGCATTTGAGAACAAGTCCCCAACAAGGGGGGTAGGATTTGTAATACTCAGATTTGTATATAAAGAATATAGCGAGATCTTCTCATTTTATGTGCCTCATTTGCATCATGAAAAGAGCATACATGTAATTAAGAGGATTTAATCCAAACAAATGATTCTAAAATAAAATAAAGTACATCTTGTTGGAGATTTATGTTTGTGCATTAAATAAAAATAATAACAATAAAAAAATTAGAAATTGGATTAAACCCTAAATTGAAAATTAGGGTTTGAAAGTAAGAAGAGAAATGATATGAAAATATAAATAATATAAATATATTCCTAAAATTTGTATTTTTCCTTCCATAATAAGATTTGATAACAAATTGGCACAAGGTTTGAAACTAAATTCAAATTCAAATTTAAACCTAGAAGAGAAGAAGAAAGAAAACAGAAAAAAATAAATAAAAAAGAAAAGAATAAAATACTGCATGGGCCGTCCAACCTCACTGCTGGCCCATTACCCTTTTCCCCTCGCGCTCCCAGCCCAAACCGAAGCGCGTGTCACCTACATGTGGGCCCCATCCGTCATTCCCTTTACCCACCGCTCGTTGCTCCTGCCGCACGCACCTAGCTGGGAACGCTGAACCGTGTGTGTGACAGGTGGGCCCTAGTGCTCGGACTTATCTCCTCCACTCCTCCGTCTAAATCGCCGCCCCACCCGCCACCATTTTCAACCGGATGCAGCCGTTTACCACTCGCCGGGATCCGCCCATGGCATGCGCGTGGATCGTGGACCCAATCCCCCGGTCAAACTCATCCTCACCTGGGCATGTGACACTGTTACGGCGGCCGGGAAGCTCCAACGACCCGCACGGGTTTTCCTCCCCATCGTGCGCACACCGTGGAATAGCCACGGGAATCCAGTCATGGCGGTTGGAATCGGTCTTGGGAGTATAAAGACCATGCCCCGGCCGTGAATACCGCACGTCGCCATGAATTCCGAGCGAACAGAAACGTGAGAGAGAGCAGTGAGGGCCGCCGCTTTTGGGATTTCTTCAACAACGCCATGTGGGCTCGGGAATCAGGCCGGTGACCTTCGTGGGGTCGCCGTGGATTCGTCTGGTACCGCGACGGGTGAGTCCGAGAGCTGGGGCACCGCGAATCGCTCACCGGCGCCATCTCCTCGGCGCGGGCTAACCTGTGCATGTGGCCGGACCTATCGTCAACTCCATTGCCGGTAAGACGCCGCTAAGCTTACTCACCATGAACTCTGCCCTGTATTGCGCCTCTTAGATAGGAAAACGGCGCTCTGGTGTGCCCTCGGGGTGTGGCTCCGGCGAGCCGCCGCCGCATTCTGTGCGGGCGCCGCCATTCTTGGCCGCCAGTGGGGGGGAATTGGTGACCATCCTGGGCTGTCAGATCGTTGACAAACGGCTAGGATTAGATTGTGTATTACAATTCGCGGGCACCGTGGATCTTCTAACGAGCGGCTCGGATTAGAATATGGATACTGCTTCGGTTCATTGAATCTTGGCCATCGGCTGAGGATCGGGTGGCTGCGATTGCGTACCGGTTTGGGGAGGAGATAATCTAATCTCAGCCGCCTGTTTTGATCCAACGGTGCAGATCAAATGGTACCCCCTTCAGCCGTGCGCAATTTGTTAAAGAGCCCCTGCCCTTTGTCACAATTAACCCGCCGTCCTCGACTGTAGAGAAACCCTTGCAACCAAGGCCCTGGAATTTATAGAAATAACCCCGAGCTCTCTGGTATTTGTATCCGCAGTTCATAAATTCCAGAAATTCATAAAATAAGTGTTAAAAATATATAGAAACTTGTTTATTCCATAACTCATTCATTTTAACTCCGTTTTAGTCCATTCAAATTGCGTTGGTTTCATAAAAATATTTTCTAAGCAGTACTAACATTATTTATAGCATATCAGGTACTTTTATACTTAGATTTTATTTAACCTATGGTTAAGTAGACTAACTCTTCTAATCCAAGGACGACATATCTATAATTATAATTTAATTATAATATGATTTCTAAATAAATTATAATCTGGATTAAAGTTTACTTAACTATTAGGAGTATATTTTCTCATACGATGTATATTAACCAATTTATATTATAGTTTAATATTTAAAACACATTTATCTTCCATAAATCATAACTCATTAATCGTAACTTCGATCTTAGTAATTCTCGATCCCACGATCTCGTAGCAACGCGTAGATTACTATATTTCAGTTTGTTCTTACGTTTGGTGTGATGTTAATTTTATCTATACCATGTTTGTTTGTATTGCTATGACTAGCAGTGCGGTTGAGAGTCACCTGAAGTTCATCTTGTCACCTGGAATCTCAAGTGCCAGGCAAGTTGTGCCCTTGATCACTTACTTTTTCCCAGCCATGTTCTTATTAATTATAATGATCTGCATAGGTTAATTTTGATGGGACCTAATAGGTTACCCTAGTTTTGGCTATCTTTATACCTTGTTTACCACTGAAATATTTTTGGGTAGTACTTGCTATTGCTTTATGTGGATTGGGTATGGAGTTACACTACACATGATTATTCTGTTATTATCTTGTTATTATTACTGTTCATGTTAAGATCATTAAATTAATGGGAACATGGAGCGACCACCCGGGAAAACAGTGCTACCACAAGGGTTTAATGGGACGCCCTTGGCTGATTAACTAGGAAAGCTAGTGGAGGTCTTCCTTACCCGAAAGGGGCAAGGGCAGTAGGGGAGTGGTCAGTGTAGGGAGGTCCTTGGGTTGATTTTGCTGCGATGGCGGTCAGGCAAGAACCCTGCACTGGAGCTTCCTATAAACTGTAGCGGGATTTCTGAAGCTAGTGGAACTTTGTAAAGGCCTCGTAGTGTTACCCTGCCTCGCCTCCTCGGTAGAGGTGTATGGGATTGGCCATCTCTTGGCAGATGGGTAACATGACTTGTGGGTAAAGATGCGCAACCTCTGCAGAGTGTAAAACTGGTATACTAGCCGTGCTCACGGTCATGAGCGGCTCGGACCCTCACATGATTAATTATGGAACTTAAATTCAATTTGACATTTGCATCGCATTTGGGATTATTTTACTATTACTGTTCTTTATTATTATTAAGGTTTGGTATTTACTTACACTTAGTAACTGCTAATAAAATTTTGACCAACTTATAAAAGCAATGCTCAGCCTCAGCCTTTATTCCATTGATCAGCCTTACACTTCATGAACTCCCACCTTTGGTGAGTTCATGCCACATTATTCCCCACGACTTGTTGAGCGATGAACGTATGTGAGCTCACTCTTGCTGTCTCACACCCCCCACAGAAGAAGAACAGGTGGTTCAGGAGGAGCCACAAGGCGAGGAGTTTGATCTGATCTAGGTGGTGTTTCTCAGTTGACATTGGCGCCGACGATCCTTAGTTCGTTTTATATTTATCTTTATTTTGTAATAAGTCTTCCGCTATGTAATAAATACTCTGATGTATTATGACATTTATCTCTATACACTCTGTTATTATATATGTTGTCTTCTTGGCGCATGTATGAGATGCACCCGGCTTTGTCCTTTAAAACCGGGTGTGACATTATAGCCCCAACCACCAAACTTGACCGTTGGTGGAGTTGTCTGTCGTATGGTGCACCGGACAGTCCGGTGCACACCGGACATGTCCGGTGCGACAGCCACGTCACCAAATAGCCGTTGGGTCGACCGTTGGAGTTCTGACTTCGGGGCCCGCCTTGATATCCGGTGGCGCACCAGACATGCACTGTAGAGTGTCCGGTGCGCCTGCTCCCTCGTGCCTGACGACTGCGCGCTTCTGGCGCGCATTAAATGCGCCTGCAGGTGACCGTTGGCGCGAAGTAGCCGTTGCCCCGAGGTTGCACCGGACAGTCCGGTGCACACCGGACATGTCCGGTGAATTATAGCGGAGCAGCCTTAGCGAATTCCCGAGACTGGCGAGTTCCTGAGCCGCGTCTCCTATGGAGCACCGGACACTGTCCGGTGTACACCGGACAGTCCGGTGAATTTTAGCGCTCTGGCTCTGGATTTTCCCGAGGGCGACGAGTTTGAGCTGAAGTCCTCTGGTGCACCGGACACTGTCCGGTGGCACACCGGACAGTCCGGTGCGCCAGACCAGAGGAGCCTTTGGTTGCTCCTTTGCCCTTTTGTTGAACCCAACACTTGGTCTTTTTATTGGCTAAGTGTGAACCTTTTGCACCTGTATAACTTATACACTAGAGCAAACTAGTTAGTCCAAAGATTTGTGTTGGGCAATTCAACCACCAAAATTATTTAGGAACTAGGTGTAAGCCTAATTCCCTTTCAGGCTCTTCAGGTCGGCGATGAGGGCCTCGGATTCGGCGAGGGCCTCGGCATACTCCACGCACTCCACGTCGCATTCGTACGCGTGTCGGTACGTGGAGCCGACGGTGATGACCCCGTTGGGGCCCGACATCTTGAGCTTGAGGTAGGTGTAGTTGGGGACAACCATGAACTTGGCGTAGCATGGTCTCCCCAGTACTGCGTGGTAGGTTCCTCGGAACCCGACCACCTCGAATGTGAGGGTTTCCTTTCGGAAGTTGGAGGGAGTCCCGAAGCAGACGGGCAGATCGAGTTGCCCAAGGGGTTGGACGCGTTTCTCGGGGATGATCCCGTGAAAGGGCGTCGCGCCGGCCCGGATCGAGGACAGATCGATCTGCAGGAGCCCGAGGGTCTCGGCGTAGATGATGTTGAGGCTACTGCCTCCGTCCATGAGGACCTTGGTAAGCCTGATGTTGCCGATGACGGGATCGACAATGAGCGGGTACTTTCCCGGGCTCGGCACGCGGTCGGGGTGGTCACCCTGGTCGAAGGTGATGGGCTTGTCGGACCAGTCTAGGTAGACTAGCGCCGCCACCTTTACCGAGCAGACCTCCCGGCGCTCTTGCTTGCGGTGTCGAGCCGAGGCGTTCGCCACATGCCCACCGTAGATCATGAAGCAGTCGTGGACCTCGGGGAACTCCTCTGCCTTGTGGCACTCCTTCTTGTCGTTGTCATGGGCTCTGCCACCTTCCGCCGGTGGCCCGGCCTTGTGGAAGTAGCGCCGAAGCATGAAGCACTCCTCAAGGGTGTGCTTGACAGGACCCTGATGATAGGGGCACGACTCCTTGAGCATCTTGTCGAACAGGTTGGCGCCTCCGGGAGGCTTCCGAGGTTTCCTGTGTTCGGCGGCGGCGACAAGGTCTGTGTCGGCGGCGTCGCGTTTCGCTTGCGACTTCTTCTTGTCCTTCTTCTTGGTGCCACGCTGAGCGAACGCCTCGGGGACGTCTTCCGGCTGGCGCCCCTGAGGCTGCTTGTCCTTCCGGAAGATGGCCTCGACTGCCTCCTGACCAGAGGCGAACTTGGTGGCGATGTCCATCGGCTCGCTCGCCCTGGTGGGAGTCTTGCAACCCAGCTTGCTCACCAGGTCGCGGCAAGTGGTGCCGGCGAGGAACGCGCCGATGACATCTGAGTCGGTGATGTTGGGCAGCTCGGTGCGCTGCTTCGAAAATCGCCGGATGTAGTCCCGGAGGGATTCTCCCGGCTGCTGACGGCAGCTTCGGAGATCCCAGGAGTTCCCACGGCGCACATACGTGCCCTGGAAGTTGCCGGCGAAGGCTTTGACCAGGTCGTCCCAGTTGGAGATCTGCGCAGGAGGCAGATGCTCCAGCCAGGCTCGGGCGGCATCGGAGAGGAACAGGGGGAGGTTGCGGATGATGAGGTTGTCATCGTTCAACCCACCCAGCTGGCAGGTCAACCGGTAGTCCGTGAGCCACAGTTCCAGCTTCGACTCCCCCGAGTACTTGGTGATGGTAGTCGGGGTTCGGAACCGGGTCGGGAACGGCGACCGTCGTATGGCCTGGCTGAAAGCTTGCGGACCGGGTGGTTCGGGCGAGGGGCTCCGATCCTCCCCGCTGTCGTAGCGTCCCCCACGCCTGGGGTGGTAGCCTCGGCGCACCTTCTCGTCGAGGTGGGCTCGACGGTCGCGGCGGTGCTCGTTGCCGAGGCGTCCCAGGGCCGCAGGCACTGTGTTCCGCGTGCGCCCGGTGTGGGCCGAGGCTTCCCGCATGAATCGGGAAGTCGCGGCGCGATGCTCCAGGGGGTACCCCTGCCTTCGGGAGGCAGAGCTTTCGGCCCGTCGGACCACGGCATCCTCCAGGAGATTCTTGAGCTCTCCCTGGATTCGCCGCCCCTCGGTGGTGGATGGTTCTGGCATCGCTCGGAGCAGTATCGCTGCTGCAGCCAGGTTCTGGCCGACCCCACTGGAAGCTGGGGGCAGCCTTGCCCTGGCATCATCGGCAATGCGGTGCTGGACGTCCTGGGCCATATGACACGCTTCTTCGGCCGGTGCCCGGCCTGCCCACTCCTGCTCGATATTTTGCCGAAGCTGCACAAGTTGTCCTGCTTCCTCGTCGAGCCTGGCCTGCATCTCGCGGATTTGCTCGAGCTGTGAGTCCTGACCCCCCGCAGGGACTGGGACCACAACTAGCTCCCGAAGGATGTCAATGCGAGGCGCAGGCCTAGGGGGATCACCGTCCTCCGGCATACCAAGATGGTTGCCTTCGTCGAGACCCTCTAGATCGACGTGGAAGCATTCGCGACTTGGGCCACAGTCCTCGTCGCCGAGGCTGTGGCTACTATCGAAGCAATCGGAGAGGCAGTAGTCACATGCGGTCATGAAGTCCCGCATGGCACTGGGGTCACCGAGCCCGAAGAAATCCCAACCAGAGTCGGGCTCGTCATCTTTCTCGGAACCCAGGGGACCGTAGGTCGAGACGGCCGTCAGTCGGTCCTAGGTTGACCGCATATGATACCCCGGAGGGTTTGGACATGCCTTTATGAAAGCATCCACCGAAGCGGGGTCGCTTGGTGGGTCGCAGTTGAATCTAAAAGGCATGGAACGGGAAACGGATGGTACCTCTTGATCGACGGGTGGTGACGAAGTCGCGTTAGGGACGAACTGCACCGTTGTCCGAGGTACGAAGCTAACGCCCAGCAAGTCCTTCGCGAGCGTGCTGGCGTCGTCCGTCAGCTTGGGTTGGCGTGTTGCGGGGAGACGACGCTCGTCTTAGTCTCAGACGCGAGGTCAACGCCCGACGTGTCCTCTGTTGGGGCGCCGGCGCCGTCGACTTGCTCGACAGCCGACGAGGTGCCGCCTCCTGCTTGGCCATGCCTGCCCCGCCTCCTCCTCCGTCGGCGGGGAAGGTGACGGGACAAACCCGGATGTTGCTCTTCTGCCACGTGGGGAAGACGTCGTCGATTCCGTCGCCGGCGGGTGGGCTGACGGCCGCCATTGTCGTTGTCGCGCAGCGGAGGAAGGAGTATCATGTCGTAGCTGCTGTCGAGGGACATGAACTCAAGACTCCCAAAACGGAGCACCGTCCCGGGTTGAAGTTGAAAGGGAAATGTGCCCTTGGGCCATTTCTAAGTATTTTGGTGATTGAGTGCCAACACAAGTGCTTAAATGTGAATTTATGCTCATGGATGGACAAAGTGCAAATCAAGAGTAAAGGTATGTTTCTAAGCCTTAGTACATTGGTTTTGTGTACTAATATACTTGTCTAAGTGTTAGAAACAGAAAGAAGAAGAAAAGAAAAGAGGTGAAAAAGGCTTGGCTGTGTACAGCCAAGACTCTGCTCAGTCTGGCACACCGGACTGTCCAGTGGTGCACCGGACAGTGTCCGGTGCGCCAGGCTGACTCGGCGTGAAGTGGCCGCTCTCGGGAATTCGCCGACGGCGTACGGCTAAAATTCACCGGACTGTCCGGTGAGCCAACGGTCGGCCGGGCCAACGGTCGGCCGCGGAATCTGCGCGCGACACGTGGCCGGGCCAACGGTCGGAAGGGGGCACCGGACTGTTCGGTGTGCACCGGACATGTCCGGTGCGCCAACGGCTCCCAGATCTGCAACGGTCGGCTGCGCCATTTTAGGAAGGAAATCGGGCACCGGACAGTGTCCGGTGTGCACCGGACTGTCCGGTGCACCCAACGACAGAAGGCAAGATTGGCCTTCCAGATTTTCTCTCAACGGCTCCTAGCTGCCTTGGGGCTATAAAAGGGACCCCTAGGCGCATGGAGGAGAAGACCAAGCATCCCTTGAGCATCATTGATCACTCACACTTCATTCTTGCGCACTTGTTCGACATTCTAGTGATTTGAGCTCCATTCTAGTGTGCTAGTCTCTTGAGCTCAAGTCTGGGTTTTGCGTGTGCGTATTCGCTGTGATCTTTGTGTCGTGTGTGAGTTGCTAATCCCTCCTTTGCTCTGTGATTCTTTGTGAACATCTTTTGTAAGGGCGAGATGCTCCAAGCTGTGGAGATTCCTCGCAAACGGGATTAAGAGAAACAAAGCAACACCGTGGTATTCAAGTTGGTCTTTGGACCGCTTGAGAGGGGTTGATTGCAACCCTCGTCCGTTGGGACGCCACAACGTGGAGTAGGCAAGCGTTGGTCTTGGCCGAACCACGGGATAACCACTGTGCCATCTCTGTGATTGATATCTCTTGGTTATTGTGTTGTGTTGAGATCCTTCTCTAGCCACTTGGCAAATTACTGTGCTAACAATTAACCAAGTTTTGTGGCTTAAGTTTTTGAAGTTCTACAGGATCACCTATTCACCCCCCTAGGTGCTCTCAATTGGTATCAGAGCCGTTCTCTTCAAGAAAGGGACTAACCGCCCGAAGAGATGGATCCTAAAGGCAAGGGGATGGTGATCAACGACAAGGAGAAGGAGTCCTTCGTCAATGAGCCCAATGATGACAGGCCCACCGACTCAGGATCGGGCCACAAAAGAAAAGACGGGAGGAAGAAGAAGACAAGGCGCATCAAGGAAATTGTCTACTACGACAGCGACGAATCTTCCTCCTCCCAAAAGGACGACGACGACTACGATAGACGAAAGACGGTTAACTCAAACTTTTCTTTCGATTATTCGCGCATCCCGCATAGTTCAAATGCTCAATTGCTCCCCATTCCACTTGGCAAGCCCCCTCACTTTGATGGAGAGGATTACGGATTTTGGAGCCACAAAATGCGTACTCGCCTGTTTTCTCTCCATCCAAGCATTTGGGAGATTGTGGAAAGTGGAATGAAATTTGATAGCTCGGATAGCCCTGTGTTTATTAATGAACAGATTCATAAAAATGCACAAGCTACTACTGTGTTGCTAGCTTCTTTGTGCAGGGACGAGTATCACAAGGTGAGCGGCTTGGACAATGCCAAGCAGATCTGGGACACCCTCAAGATCTCTCATGAGGGAAACGACGTCACCTTGCTCACCAAAATGGAGTTGGTGGAGGGCGAGCTTGGACGGTTCGCGATGATAAGGGGCGAGGAGCCGACACAAACATACAACCGGCTCAAGACCCTTATCAACAAAATAAGGAGCTACGGGAGCACGCGATGGACGAACCACGACGTCGTCCGCCTAATGCTAAGGTCATTTACCATTCTTGATCCTCATTTGGTGAACAATATTCGTGAAAATCCCAGGTACACCAAGATGTCGCCCAAAGAAGTTCTTGGCAAATTCGTTAGCGGGCGAATTATGATCAAGGAGGCAAGGTACGTGGACGACGCCTTGAATGGTCCGATCAACGAGCCGCAACCCCTTGCTCTCAAGGCAACACGAAGCAAGGAGGCGCTACCTAGCAAGGTGGCACAGATTGAGGCGGCCGGACTTAATGATGAAGAGATGGCTCTCATCATCAAAAGATTCAAGACGGTGCTTAAAGGTCGCAAGGGACAACCAAGCAAGACCAAAGCCAAGGGGAAGCGCTCATGCTTCAAATGCGGTAAGCTTGGTCATTTTATTGCTAACTGTCCCGACAATGATAGTGATCAGGATCAAGGGAACAAGAGGGAGAAAAAGAAGAACTATAAGAAGGCAAAAGGCGAGGCTCATCTTGGCAAGGAGTGGGATTCGGACTGCACTTCGTCCGACTCCGACAATGAAGGACTCGCCGCCACCGCCTTCAACAAGTCATCCCTCTTCCCCAACGAGCGTCACACTTGCCTCATGGCAAGGGAGAAGAAAGTAAGCACTCATAATACTAGTACTTATGCTTCTTCAAGTGAGGATGAGTCTAGTGATGATGATGAGATAGATTACTCATGCTTATTCAAGGGATTAGATAAAACCAAGGTAGACAAAATTAATGAATTAATTGATGCCTTGAATGATAGGAATATACTCTTAGAAAAGCAAGAGGATTTGTTGTATGAAGAGCATGATAAATTTGTAGAAGCTCAGAAATCTCTTGCTCTAGAAATTAAGAGGAATGAAATGTTCTCTAGTGAATTATCTTCTTGTCATGAAACTATTGCTAAGTTAAAAAGTTTTAATGATGATTTAAATGCTAAACTAGAAGTAGCTAGTAAATCTAATTCTTGTGTAGAAATTGTTGAAACTTGTAATAGGTGTAAAGATTTTGACATTGATGCTTGTAGCGATCATTTAGTTTCAATTTCCAAATTAAATGAGGAATTAGCTAGTCTTAATGCCCAACTTAAGACTAGCAAGAATGAATTTGACAAGCTAAAATTTGCTAGGGATGCCTACACGATTGGTAGACACCCCTCAATTAAGGATGGACTTGGCTACAAGAGGGAAGCCAAGAACTTGACAAGCCATAAGGCTCCCATCTCCGCCAAGGAGAAAGGGAAGGCCCCTATGGCTAGTAGTGTGCAAAAGAACCATGCCTTTATGTACTATGATAGAAGACAACCTAGAAATGCTTATAGGAGTTGTAATGTATATAATGCCTTTGATTCTCATGCCATGGTTGCTTCTAGTTCTTCTTATGTGCATGATAGAAATGTTGGTAGGAGAAATGTTGTTCATAATATGCCTAGGAGAAATGTTGTTAATGTTTCTAGGAAAGTAAATGAACCTTCTACAATATATCATGCTTTAAATGCTTCTTTTGCTATTTGTAGAAAGGATAGGAAGATAGTTGCTAGAAAATTAGGGGCAAGATGCAAGGGAGACAAAACTTGCATTTGGGTCCCTAAGGATATTTGTGCTAACCTTGCAGGACCCAACATGAGTTGGGTACCTAAGACCCAAGCCTAAATTTGCCTTGCAGGTTTATGCATCCGGGGGTTCAAGCTGGATTATTGACAGCGGATGCACAAACCATATGACGGGGGAGAAGAAGATGTTCACCTCCTACGTCAAGAATAAAGATTCCCATGATTCAATAATATTCGGTGATGGGAATCAAGGCAAGGTAAAAGGGCTAGGTAAAATTGCAATTTCCAATGAGCATTCTATCTCTAATGTGTTTCTAGTGGAGAGTCTTGGATATAATTTACTATCTGTTAGTCAATTATGTAATATGGGATATAACTGCTTATTTACAAATGTAGATGTGTCTGTCTTTAGAAGATGTGATGGTTCACTAGCTTTTAAGGGTGTACTAGACGGCAAACTTTATTTAGTTGATTTTGCAAAAGAGGAGGCCGGTCTAGATGCATGCTTAATCGCTAAGACTAGCATGGGCTGGTTGTGGCATCGCCGCCTAGCACATGTGGGGATGAAGAACCTCCACAAACTTCTAAAGGGAGAACACGTGATAGGTCTAACCAATGTTCATTTCGAAAAAGATAGACCTTGTGCAGCTTGTCAAGCAGGTAAACAAGTGGGAGGAGCACATCACAGCAAGAATGTGATGACCACGTCAAGACCTCTGGAGCTGCTGCATATGGACCTCTTCGAACCCGTCGCCTATCTAAGCATAGGAGGAAGTAAGTATGGTCTAGTTATCGTTGATGATTTTTCCCGCTTCACTTGGGTGTTCTTTTTGCAGGATAAGTCTGAAACCCAAGGGACCCTCAAGCGCTTCCTCAGGAGAGCTCAAAATGAGTTTGAGCTCAAGGTGAAGAAGATAAGGAGCGACAACGGGTCCGAATTCAAGAACCTTCAAGTGGAGGAGTTTCTTGAGGAGGAGGGGATCAAGCACGAGTTCTCCGCTCCCTACACACCTCAGCAAAATGGTGTGGTAGAGAGGAAGAACAGGACGCTCATAGATATGGCAAGGACTATGCTTGGAGAATTCAAGACCCCCGAGTGCTTTTGGTCGGAAGCCGTGAACACGGCTTGCCACGCCATCAACAGGGTCTACCTTCACCGCCTCCTCAAGAAGACGTCGTATGAGCTGCTAACCGGTAACAAACCCAATGTATCTTACTTTCGTGTATTTGGGAGCAAGTGCTACATTCTAGTAAAGAAGGGTAGAAATTCTAAGTTTGCTCCCAAAGCTGTAGAAGGGTTTTTATTAGGTTATGATTCAAATACAAAAGCGTATAGAGTCTTCAACAAATCATCGGGTTTGGTTGAAGTCTCTAGCGACGTTGTATTTGATGAGACTAATGGCTCTCCAAGAGAGCAAGTTGTTGATCTTGATGATGTAGATGAAGAAGACGCTCCAACGGCCGCGATACGCACCATGGCGATTGGAGATGTACGGCCTCAGGAACATTTGGAGCAAGATCAACCGTCTTCCTCAACTATGGTGCATCCCCCAATCCAAGATGATGAACAAGTACCTCAAGTGGAGGCGCATGATCAAGGGGGAGCACAGGATGTTCAAGTTGAAGAGGAAGAAGCGCAACCGGCACCTCCAACCCAAGTTCGAGCGGTGATTCAAAGGGATCATCCCGTCGACCAAATTTTGGGTGACATTAGCAAGGGAGTAACTACTCGATCTCGATTAGTTAATTTTTGTGAGCATTACTCCTTTGTCTCTTCTATTGAGCCTTTTAGGGTAGAAGAGGCCTTGCTAGATCCGGACTGGGCGTTGGCTATGCAAGAGGAGCTCAACAACTTCAAGAGGAATGAAGTTTGGATGCTGGTGCCTCGTCCTAAGCAAAATGTTGTGGAAACCAAGTGGGTGTTCCGCAACAAACAAGACGAGCACGGAGTGGTGACAAGGAACAAGGCTCGACTTGTGGCAAAAGGTTATGCCCAAGTCGCAGGTTTGGACTTTGAGGAGACTTTTGCTCCTGTGGCTAGGCTAGAGTCAATTCGCATCTTGCTAGCATATGCCGCTCACCATTCTTTCAGGTTGTACCAAATGGATGTGAAGAGCGCTTTCCTCAACGGGCCGATCAAGGAGGAGGTGTACGTGGAGCAACCCCATGGCTTC
The DNA here is from genome assembly GCF_902167145.1 of Zea mays. Lineage (NCBI taxonomy): Eukaryota > Viridiplantae > Streptophyta > Magnoliopsida > Poales > Poaceae > Zea > Zea mays. The sequence goes on along the minus strand of NC_050100.1, from coordinate 54,568,662 downwards.
GAGGATGAACGGTACCCCGACCACGTGTGTAAGCTCTCTAAGGCGCTCTATGGACTTAAGCAAGCCCCAAGAGCATGGTATGAATGCCTTAGAGACTTTTTAATTGCTAATGCTTTCAAGGTTGGGAAAGCCGATCCAACTCTTTTTACTAAGACTTGCGATGGTGATCTTTTTGTGTGCCAAATTTATGTCGACGACATAATATTTGGTTCTACTAACCAAAAGTCTTGTGAAGAGTTTAGCAGGGTGATGACGCAGAAATTTGAGATGTCAATGATGGGCGAGTTGACCTACTTCCTTGGGTTCCAAGTGAAGCAACTCAAGGACGACACCTTCATCTCTCAAACGAAGTACACGCAAGACTTGCTGAAGCGGTTTGGGATGAAGGACGCCAAGCCCGCAAAGACGCCGATGGGAACTGACGGACACACCGACCTCAACAAAGGAGGTAAGTCCGTTGATCAAAAAGCATACCGGTCAATGATAGGGTCTTTACTTTATTTATGTGCTAGTAGACCGGATATTATGCTTAGCGTATGCATGTGTGCTAGATTTCAATCCGATCCTAAGGAGTGTCACTTAGTGGCAGTGAAGCGAATCCTTAGATATTTAGTTGCTACGCCTTGCTTCGGGCTCTGGTATCCAAAGGGGTCTACCTTTGACTTGATTGGATATTCAGATTCCGACTATGCTGGATGTAAGGTCGATAGGAAGAGTACATCGGGGACGTGCCAATTCTTATGAAGGTCCCTGGTGTCATGGAATTCTAAGAAACAAACCTCTGTTGCCCTATCCACCGCTGAGGTCGAGTATGTTGCCGCAGGACAGTGTTGCGCGCAACTACTTTGGATGAGGCAAACCCTCAGGGACTTTGGCTACAATCTGAGCAAAGTTCCACTCCTATGTGATAATGAGAGTGCTATCCGCATGGCGGAAAATCCTGTTGAGCACAGCCGCACAAAGCACATAGACATCCGGCATCACTTTTTGAGAGACCACCAGCAAAAGGCAGATATCGAAGTGTTTCATGTTAGCACCGAGAACCAGCTAGCCGATATCTTTACCAAGCCTCTAGATGAGAAGACCTTTTGCAGGTTACGTAGTGAGCTCTGTTGGGGACTTGTTCTCAAGTGCTATGCGTTAAGAACAAGGCAACACGAAAAACGTTAATTGATAAAGTCCTTCGTCCTTCGAAGCATTATCTCCCTTCGGATATAATGAATTTCGGACGAAGGTTATGAAGGGCATACCTTCATAATCATAATAAAAGATGAAGAAAGATTCATATGTAAAATATGGAAAATAGCATGATCACTTTAAACATTATTATCAATTTATTTATATTTATGCTACTTATGTAAACAATAACAAATTACAAATGTACCTTCGGCTCGAAGGAAAGTAAAAGTACAAGCGTGACGCTAGAGCGGATGCCCAGTCAACGTGAACAGTACGGGAGTACTGTTCATCTATTTATAGGCAGGGGACACAGCCCATGTACAATTACATCCATGCCCTTTACATTTGCTAACAACTCCATAGTAATTCTTTGAGGTCTAATTTGCCTTTTCATCTTTAAGTCGGTTCCCCTTTTCTGCTATCATGCCGAAGCTTTTCTGTGCACAGCTTCGTGATCATCTAGACCTTCGTATTATTTTGGGCTTCTCCTACTGTGATACCGACTCGAGTCCGAAGATACCTGTTCACACATTGTACTCCAGAAATACTGTTAAATCATGTTTTTGAGGACCTTCGTAAGCCGAAGGCCCCCAACAGTAGCCCCTCGCAATATTAATTTGTTAAAATAATAAATTTAGATTGCGACATGGACGAAGGCTTTAAGCCGAAGGTCCGAAAAAACACCTTCCCTTTGCTAGAATAGCAACATTCACTGACAGGCGGGGTCTTTCAATTTTTAACGCACTGGGCGTATAAATAAGAGCATACCGCGAGCTCATTTGGCAAAGTTTCGGCCTGCGAAGGCCGAAGGTTGAAATGAATGAAGCTGCCGAAGAGTGCCAGAGAGCCTTCGGAGTTATTTGTTCTTTTATTGGAACGAGAGATTTGGTTCAAGAGCATATTGCTTTTAGAGTATGGCCGCTCGCGGAAAAATGGGAAATGCCACAAGAAACCATAAAGGAGGCTGACGAAGGTGGACTTATCAGGCTGAAGTATACTTTCAAGTTTGGAGATAAATTCGTTGAGCCAGATGATGACTGGCTAAAAAGTATTGAAAATTTAAGTGATGAACTGCTTGGGGCTTATTCGAAGGCCGAAGATACTGCATTGTCAGCAGCCTTCGGAGGCCGAAAAAAGAAAAGACTGAACCGGGTGTTTGACGCAATTGGGTTCGTCTACCCTGACTATCGTTATCCCATTCGAGGGCAGAAAAGAAAAAACACAACCTCTGCGAAGGAAGAAGCTGCAACTGCTCCTAGTGAGCCAGCACCGAAAAGAAAAAGGATAAAAGTCCTCACACATCGGCCACGCTATATTGAACCAGCCTCGGTGCCTGAGTTCGCCGGAGAGACCTTTTCGGCTACCGAAGCTGAAAAGCCAATCAAGCCAACCTTGCTGCCAGAAGTCGCAGAAATAACCGAAGCGCCAACGAAAACAGAATTGGAAGAAGCAAAAGGATCAGCTGAAGGATCAAAAATATCAGAAGTTTTAAGTCCTTCAGCAAATGTTGAGACAACAAAAATCCAAAAGGGGCCAGCGGTGACTCCGAAAAGAAAGAGAATGGTCAATGTGTTAGATGTTCTGGAAACAATTAAGTCTTCAAGCACAACTCCGAAGAAGACTGCTGCAACTTCCGAAGCGAAAACTGAAATTTCTGATACTAAGGCTCCAGAGCAAGAAGCTGAAACTGAAGCTGGGCCCTCAGAGCCCACGAAAGTAAAATCCTTGGAAATCGAGGATGAAAAAATAACGGAGCCAATTCTTGTTGAAGAAATCAGTGCTATTGCCCCCGAAGCATCCCCCAAAGTCCTTGATTATATTGTTCGTCATGCTTCGGGGAAAAAATTATCAGAAAAAGAAAAGCAAGAGGCCCAGCTTTATGCCCAAAAACTGAAGTATCCAAAGCGAGCATTAATATTCAACGGCAGTGGAGAAGAAGACTTTTTGTATTGTCTCCCTGACAGCAAGGAGATTTCTGTCTGTCGGGAGATGAGCAAGAGCTTCGGATTCCCGACACTAGAAGACGGGCTTTCGGTGCTGTCGAAAAACGAACTGGCCGACAGCCTGGCATACAATAGCTTAAAGGTGCAAGAAATGAGATCATTGTATTTTTTCTTGAGACCAAAATTTTTCGTTTGCTTAAATCTATTGATGCACACACATTTTTCTTTGCAGGGCCTTATACTTAGCATTGCCCTCAGGGCCCAGAAAGATGCCGAAGACGAAGGGTGCGCTATAGCCTTGAGCAACCTTCGTTCCGAAGTAATTGAACTGAGGAACGAAGGTCTCGAAAAAGATAAAATATTACATTCATTGATAAATAGAATAAAAGAAGACGAAGATGCTTTTAAAGGTCAAGCTGAAGCTCAGAAGCGTGAAATTGAAGATCTTCGAAAACAACTGGCCAGAGCCAAAGAAGAACGCATACTTGAAGAAACGAAGCGAGAACTTAGCGATCAATGAGCAAATCATTTAGAGGGAACTGTTGAAGAGCTTCGTTCATCCAAGAAAAGATGCTATAACAAATCTATAGAGTGTGCCAAGAAGTTGAAAGCTACCTTCGCCAATGTTGGCGCGTTCTCGAGTGAAGAGAACTTTACAAGAGGCAACCCCGAAGGTCCCATCGAATGGATTACTCACGAAGCTGAGGCCTTCGAGGAAATTTTAAATAGCCGCGGAGACATATGTGCTTTCTCGGGTGCCAGGGGAATTGCCACCATTTTGGAGAAAAAGGGCTGCGAGCATGTAAAGATTTTAGCACAATCCGAAGCTACCTTGTCCTTCGAAGATGCAAGAGATCCTTCAGCCAAAGCTAGCATAGTTGGTGGAAAATTTTTCACCGATGTCTGGGATAATGGTGGCCGAGAAATGGCCCGAGAAATTATCCGAAAAAGCGAAAAGGGTATTCACGATGCTAGAGAAGTAGCTGAGGCTGCTGAAAAAAGTGCAGAGCCCGAAGGGCAAATAGGTATTAACTAATGGTTTTTATTGTGTTGTAATTTTTGATTTTAAACTTCGTTCGCAATTTGTAATAGCAATGTAGCTGTATCCTGTCCTCCCTCAGATCCTACTAAAGCGTCTCCGGGTCCTCCCCCAAAGGATGACGATGAAATTAAAAAGGTGGCTGAAGCTATCATGGATCAAGTTGTCAATCAACTCCTGAACGAAGCTGCAGAAGTAGTGCTTAGGGAAGACTAGGTGTTACTGTAAAAACTTCTGAAATGTAATATGTGTAATATCTTGTAACCCTGAATGTAATAAACTTGTTTTTCATGATTCAATTATTTACGATGTATGAAATTTTACATACGTACCGTTTTTGAGTCTTTGACGAAAAAACACCTTCCCTTCTTTTCATGCTTCGTTGAAAGCATCTAGGCCCCTGGTTGGTTTTAGTGATCAATGACAACGTAATATTATATGTGACTAACGTGTGTTTTGCAGAGACAAATGGTAAGTTAGGTCGCATGACAGGTAGAAGTACTACAACGGTGAAAACAATCTCGGAGATAAGAACTCGAAGCGACGGCTAAAACGACGGAACAAAAGGTGAAGGTCTACGGAGTCCGAGTGTCAAGGAGATGTGGACACTCGCGATTTAGTTAGGTCTTTTATTCTCTTTTAGCCGTACTAAAAAGAGGGGTTGTCGATGAGTAGTTTGACCAAGAGAGTTCTAGTGTAGTGTTCGTGCACAATCACACTCATACAGTGCTAGGTGTCACTCTAGAACTCACACACAAGTTAGAGCGAAAACCGATTTGAAAATCAGCTGAAAAACAAGACTTAGTGTTTCTGACTTAGGGGCACCGGACTGTCCGGTGTGCACCGGACTGTCCGGTGCACCCTCTGCCAGGTGGGGCCAAGCTGGACCACGGCAGAGTATTTCCCTTCGCAGAAACCCGAGAGCGCAGCCTTCGGAGTTGAATTTTAGTGGCACACCGGACACCGCACCGGACTGTCCGGTGTGCACCGGACAGTGGACTGTTCACTGTCCGGTGCGCCATGAGTCCAACGGCTCTCTGTCAGAACTAGCCGTTGGAAACGACCGTTGGCGCACCGTTGGCGCACCGGTGGCGCACCGGACTGTCCGGTGCGCCATCGCGCAGTAAATTGCCTGTAACGGCTAGTTGGTGGGTGAGGGCTATTTATACCCCCTCCACCCACCATATTCAATGTCTTGCACTCCACATTTATTCCAGCACATTGCTAGAGCATTGCAAGCACCAAGAGCCTAGTGAGGAGATTAGAGAATCATAATCCGCGCTTGTTCCTCATTAGCTCTAGTGAGAGCCACCTAGAGCACACACCACTTGCATTAGGCTTCTCTTGGTCAAGCGAAAGTCTACGGCTTGTTACTCTTGGTGATCGGCATCACCTAGACGGCTTGGTGGCGTTGGGAGCTCGGTGATCACCGTGAAGATCTTGTTGGTGACCCGACTCAAGTTTGTAAGCAGTCTCGAGGGATCCACCGCGCCGGAGTGGCAAAGGATCATCTCGTAGTGAGCACTTGGTTCTTGCGAGGACCAAGGGGGAGCGATACCCTTGCACGGGTGCTCCAACGAGGACTAGTGGAGAGTGCCGACTCTTCGATACCTCGGGAAAAATTGGAGGAGTCTTCTAAACTTTGCTTTACATTCCGCACTTAATTCAAGCACTTTACATTGTGTATTTGTTTAGCAAGTATTTGAAGTATTATCTAAGCTTTGTTACATTTCTAGTATTATATTCTTAGCACTAGTTGTTGGGGTGAAGTTGGGCTCTTGTTTAGCTCTTGCTTAGGTTTTAATTAGTGTTGATTTTTAGAAAAGCCCAATTCACCCCCCCCCCCTCTTGGGCATCGTGATCCTTTCAATTGGTATCAAAGCCTTGTTGCTCATAGATTAGCTTAACCGCTAGAGTTACGATGTCCGGTGGGGATGGACCTCCTCCCGTTTTTGATGGTGACGATTTTCCTTATTGGAAAATTCGTATGGAAGCATACTTAGAGGCTATAGACATTGGTGTCTATAAAGCCGCCACACAAGGGTTCCCCGAACCTAGAGATCCCACAAATCTTGTAGGTGATGAGTTCAATTATGAGAAATGGAATGCTAAGGCCAAAAACACCCTTTTTAGAGGCCTTTGCAAAGATGCGTTCAATAGAGTAAGGAATCATAAAAATGCTCATGATTTGTGGATGGACATTTGTGCTCTACATGAAGGAACTAGAAGTGAACGTGAGGAAAGATATCACATAGTCATGCGAAAGTTAAATTCTTTTGAAATGCTTACTAATGAAAATGCAAATGCTATGTACTCACGACTTAATATTCTTGTAGAGGAAGTCAATGGATTGGGGCTTACTCAAATCTCACAACCGGATGTTGTGAGGAAGATTCTCAGTGTCCTCCCAATAGACAAATATGGACACATTGTCACTGTGCTACATCAAATGGATCTTTCAGTTACCACACCTACACAAATTTTGGGAAAGATCAATGCCCATGAAATGTACATGCACATCAACGACAAAGAAGAATCATCTTCCAAAAGAAAGGATTTGGCTCTCAAAACAAATCATGAAAGAAAAGGAAAAGCAAAAATACAAGTTGAGGAAGAATCCTCAAGTGATGATGACCTTGATGCAAACATTGCCTTGATGGTAAGAAAGACCACCAAGATGTTGAAGAAGCTAAATAGAGAAGGCATCAAATTTGATTCAAGAAAGAAGAAGTTCTTTTCCAACAAAAGAAAGCCCATTTCTGAGATGGACTGCTACAACTGTGGTGAGCTTGGTCATCTTGCTCATCAATGTAACAAGCCCAAGAAGAATAAGTTCAAGGCCAAGAAAGAAGATGACAGCGATGATGAAAAGAAGGAAAAGAAATTCTTCAAGAGGAAGGATGGGAAGCAAAAGAGGTTCCACAAGAAGAAGAATGGAAAGGCATATATTGTTGGCGACTGGCTCACCGACATCGAATCATCAAGTGGGTCTTCTTCAAGTGAAGAAGAGAATGATGAAAAAGTTGCGGCCATCGCCGGGGACTTCTCTTCACCACCACCATCGCCATCATCCACTTCTCACCTATGCCTCATGGCTAGGGGTGAACGAAAGGTACAAAATGATATTAATATTGATGATGATAGTGATAGTGATAGTGATGAAGAATTTGCTTCACCTTCATATGATGAGTTAGCTGACTTACTTAAAGAATATACTCAAATCATTAGAAAGTCAAAAGCTAAATGTGATAGGTTGAAAAATGAAAATGAATCTTTAAATGCCAAGTATGACATAGTTATAAAGGCTAGTGATGAAATAAAAGAAGAAAATAAAACTATGTCATCAACTGTAAATGAGCTCACAAACTCCCTAAAAGATGCTAAGGAAAAATATGACAAATTAAATGAAGCTAATAGGGAGTTGCAAAATAGACTAGTAAAGATTAAGGAAGACTATACTCAAATTAAATTTGATCATGACAATCTTCTTGTTGAAAATGAACTTTTATCTTGCAAAACACATGAGGCTATTAACCCTGTTGTTAAGCTTGATGTAGCAGCCTCATGTGATGATTTGATTCAAGAAGAGCAAACTAGTCTACATGCTGAATTGACTGAAAAAGTTGAAGTCCTGACTTTAGACAACCAAAAATTGAAGAATTACTTGACTGATGCAACTACTAGAGGAAAAGTTGCTATTGAGAACAATGATTTCAACAATGAGTTGGCAGTGGATAATCAAAGGCTTAAGAATGAGGTCAAGAAACTAAAAAGTGAAAATGAACATCTTGCAACAAGTGTGCAAAAGTTCAACAAGGGTCAATACCTCCAAAATGAGCTGCTTATGAACACTGTTATGAAAAATAACAAGAGTGGTATTGGATACAATGCTTTTGTGCAAAAGAAAGCTATCACTCAATACAAGCCAAAGCAGACTCATAAGCCTATCAAATGCTTTGAGTGTGGAAATGAAGGTCATTTTGCCCACAACTGCAAAGCTAAACCACCAACTCCCTTGCCTAAGCACTCAAGACCATTTGCTTTCAATGCTCACTATGTTCTAAGAAAGGTTGCAAATGGAAAGATTAAGGTTACATTCCTAGGTCCACCAAATAAGAGTAGACCTAGACAAATCTGGGTGGCAAAGTCTTTAATTGAGAGAGTCACTGGTCCTATGCAATATAGGGCCCTCAAAACTCAAGCTTGAATTGTCTGTGAATGTAGGTGAACTACAAGACCGGTGGGAGCCATTGGGTTATTGACAGTGGATGCACACAACATATGACAGGCAACCCACGGATGTTCACCTCACTAGATGAGAATGTTGATGGTCAAGATAAAATCACATTTGGAGACAACTCAAAAGGAAAAGTACAAGGACTTGGCAAGGTGGCAATCTCAAATGATTTATCAATATCAAATGTTCTCTTAGTTGCACCTTTGAGCTTCAATTTATTATCAGTGGGACAACTCTGTGATCTTGGACTTCAATGCTTATTCACTCCATCAGAGGTTATTGTAACAAAAATGGATGATGAATCAATGGTATTCAAGGGATTTAGATACAACAACCTCTACTTAGTGGATTTCACTTCAGAAGATGCAGACTTAAGAACTTGCCTTTTCACCAAAGCTTCTCTTGGATGGCTTTGGCATAGGAGGCTTGCACATGTTGGGATGAGCACACTCAAGAAGGTATTAAAGAAAGATATGGTTAGAGGATTAAAGGATGTGGTGTTTGAAAAAGACAAGCCATGCAGTGCATGTCAAGCTGGAAAGCAAGTTGCTAATACACATCCTACTAAAGCTTTCATGTCAACATCAAGGCCACTGGAACTACTTCATATGGATTTATTTGGACCTACAAATTATGTCAGTGCCGGTGGTAACCTCTACTGTCTAGTGATTGTTGATGACTTCTCAAGATACACTTGGGTGTTCTTTCTCCATGACAAATCTGAAGTTGCATCTATATTCAAGAAGTTTGCCAAGAAAGCACAAAATGAATTTGATTGCAAGATTAAGAAAATTAGAAGTGACAATGGCAAAGAATTTGACAACACCAACATTCATGAGTACTGTGATGAAATTGGGATCAAGCATGAAGTATCTGCCACATATACACCTCAACAAAATGGAGTTGTTGAAAGGAAAAATAGGACCTTAATCACTCTTGCAAGAACAATGATTGATGAGTATAACACACCGGAGAGGTTTTGGGCCGAAGCTGTCAACACTGCTTGTTATGCATCAAACAGGCTATTTCCTCACTGGCTACTTGCGAAGACTCCTTATGAACTGCTAAATGGGAAAAAGCCAGACGTCTCTTTCTTCCGGGTATTTGGGTGCAAATGCTACATTTACAAGAAACGCCATCACCTAGGGAAGTTTCAAAGACGTTGTGGTATTGGTTTTCTTTTGGGTTATTCATTAAAGTCCAAAGCATATCGAGTATTCAACCATGCCACTGGCGTGGTAGAAGAAACATATGATGTGGAATTTGATGAGACTAATGGCTCCCAAGGAGCACTTGAAAATCTTGATGATGTAGGTGATGAGCCACTCAGGGAAGCAATGAAGAACATGCCTATTGGAGCTATCAAACCAAAAGAAGATGAAGAAGAGGTGCAAATCATTGACAGGCCTTCTTCATCAAATGTACCACAAGATGATGAAAAAGATGAGAGGCATGCAAATGAAGATACATTTGTCTCTCATGAACAAGCAAGGGTACAAGCCGAAGATGTTGATGCTCCAGGATCTTCTTCCCAAGTGGTTGACAGGAGAAACTCATCACTGCTTCAAGCTCATCCTCAAAACCAAATCATCGGGAGTCCTTCACAAGGGGTTATTACTCGATCACATAGACATGCTAATTTTATTGAACATCACTCTTTTGTTTCTTGTGTTGAGCCTACTTGTATAGATGAGGCGCTACAGGATCCGGACTGGGTGAATGCCATGCATGAAGAACTTAACAACTTCACTCGTAACGAAGTTTGGACCCTGGAGAAGCCCCCACAAGATGCAAGAATCATTGGAACAAAGTGGGTGTTCAGAAACAAACAAGATGATCAAGGTGTGATTGTAAGAAACAAGGCAAGACTTGTCGCAAAGGGATTCTCTCAAGTTGAAGGCTTAGATTTTGGAGAGACCTTTGCACCGGTTGCTCGATTGGAAGCCATCCGTATCCTACTTGCATATGCATCATGCTATGATATAAAACTTTATCAAATGGATGTAAAAAGTGCATTTTTAAATGGCTTCATAAATGAACTTGTATATGTTGAGCAACCGCCTGGATTTGAAGACCCTAGATATCCTAATCATGCTTACAGGTTGTCCAAGGCGCTTTATGGGCTAAAGCAAGCTCCAAGGGCTTGGTATGAGCGTCTTCGCGACTTCCTCATCGAAAAGGGCTTCAAGATCGGGACCGTCGACACAACTCTCTTCACAAAGAAACATAACAGTGATATTTTCATTTGTCAAGTATATGTTGATGATATAATCTTTGGCTCGACAAATGACCATCATTGCAAGGAATTTGGTGAGTTGATGTCGAAGGAGTTCGAGATGTCAATGATTGGTGAGCTAACATACTTCCTCGGCTTTCAAGTCAAGCAAATGAAAGATGGTAACTTTCTCTCACAAGAGAAGTATACCAAAGACTTGTTGAAAAGATTCAACATGGAGAAGTGCAAACCAATCAAGACCCCCATGCCTACAAATGGACATCTTGACTTAGATGAGGGAGGTAACCCGGTTAATCAAACTCTCTACCGTTCTATGATTGGTAGTTTATTGTACCTTACTGCATCTAGGCCCGATATTATGTTCAGTGTCTGCATGTGTGCTAGATTTCAATCTAATCCTAAGAAAGCTCACCTTCGCGCTGTTAAGAGAATTCTTAGGTATCTCAGGCACACCACAAGCGTTGGTCTGTGGTATCCCAAAGGAGCTACTTTTGATTTAATTGGCTATTCCGATTCGGATTATGCCGGTTGCAAAATTGATAGGAAAATTACTTCTGGGGGATGCCATCTGCTTGGTAGATCACTAGTTTCATGGACATCCAAAAAGCAAAATAGTGTTGCCTTGTCAACTGCCGAAGCGGAATACATTGCCGCAGGTGCTTGTTGCACACAGATTTTATATATGAAACAAACTCTTCTAGACTATGGCGTAGTTCTAGAAAAGGTACCTTTGTTGTGTGATAATGAGAGTGCTGTTAAAATTGCTAATAATCCTGTACAACACTCTCGCACCAAGCATATTGATATCCGTCATCACTTCCTTAGAGATCATGTTGCTAAAGGAGATATCATTTTAGAAGGAGTGAGGTCGGAAGATCAATTAGCGGATATTTTCACTAAGCCACTTGATAAGACCCGCTTTTGCATGTTGAGGAATGAACTAAATATTCTTGATCTCAGAAATTTTATGTGAAATGTCAAATGGTGTTGTCAAGCTTGCATTGCATATTTAAATTCCTTGTATTGCATCTAGGACTTGTCTAACCTAGTTGAGATAACCGCCAACAAAGCGAGTGAAAAAGCTTAACTCGGGTCAAACCTGACAAGTCTTAGTTTTAAGCTTTTAGCACTTAAATTCTTACTTTTTATGCAATTATTGGTTCTTGAAATATGCATGAGGTACTGCACTTAGGGGGAGTATTCAAAACTCAAATCACTCATGAAAACCCCTAGTGCAAACCAAAATGCAAATTTCACCATTTGCCTATTTTCTCTAAAAATTATCTAGCCTATGGTAAAATATTTTGAAAAGTATATGAGGGTGCCAATACCTGTCCCAACAAGTGTTATTTTGAGTGATTATAAGTTGGGATTTGGTTTGGTTGGGAGTTAGATAGAAAAATTCAAAATTTTCCAAACTCTCCTCTGTCTGGGCTCACCGGACAGTCCGGTGTGCACCGGACACTGCACTGTGCAATGTCCGGTGCACCGGCAGCCGCGCGCTAAAATTCATTTTTCCTGTGCGCTGTCCGGTGGTTCACCGGACAGCTACTGTGCGCTGTCCGGTGTGCACCGGACAGGCACTGTAGACTGTCCGGTGCGCCCATACTCCGTTTTTTAAAAAAAATCCCTCTCTGCCCGAGCCCGTGGCCTGGCTCAGTTTCTCCCTCTCCACCCGTTGCTCTCTGTCTCACGGCGACTCCCTCTGCTCCTGACGATTTTCCAGCGAACTCCCTCCACCGGCGGCCACCGTCCCCGACTGGGCTCCGGCGACCTCGTCTCCCTCTTCTTCCCCCTCGGTGAGCAGATTTGTTTTCTCCCCTGTCTCTCTATCTCTCTGTCTCTTAGGCTGTGCACCACCCTTTGTGCAATATTCCAAATCCTGAGAATCCCAGTGAATCCATGTTGTGAAATGTGTTCCTTTGTGGTCATTGAGTGTCCTTGCAGGTTCCTAGCTCCTTCGGGAGGGTTTTTCCTCCTCAAATAGCCATTTCACCGAAACCCTAACTCCCCGCACACCACGTGCTCGGTGAAATGCCCAAACCAGCCAAAAATGCTCCAATTGAACCCAAATTTTTCAGGCACCTTCACAACACTTCCAGTAACCTACTTGCCAAATTTCACGCCAATCCGAGATCCCAGGCTTAAATTTCACCAAAATTCCCGTTTTGAGCGATCGTTTCCGAGCCGAGTGCCCAAATCCCTATTTCTTCGCCTAAATTCAAACCAAGCATACACTTCACTCATATTCACCTATATAAACCTATTCGTGAAGTCTCGGCTCAATTCCATATCATTTCGTGCCTCATTTCGAATTCCAAACCTCCTATGTCACTATTTATCCGTCAAACGTCGTTTTCACGGCATTTGACTTCTTGATCGTCTCGTCTCGTGTCTCTGTGTATGTATTTATTCACATTTCATATGCTTATGACTATGTGACTAATACATGCTCACCTCTTCTGTCATTTCAGTGACCTTGTTTGACCGTGTGCCGTCTCCCGTCCTGCCTGGATCGTCACCTCTCGTGTGAGCTTTCCAGGTAGTCATCTCATTCTTTGCTCAATCTATCAGTGACTTTTGCTCTGTGCTTAGTCTCTCTATCTCATTAGCAGTCATCAGATCAGGATGCCGCGCACGAAGAATGCGTCGGCGCCAGGGGGTGGCAATGATGAGGAGCCTCGTCGCCCCTTCAGGCAGGTCAAGGGCAAGACTGTGTATTTGGAGCAGCAGGAAGGCCGCAAGAAGCGGCGTACGGACAGAGAAGCCCGTGCAGTGGCAGCCGCTGCAGCAGCCGCTGCGCAGGCCGCACTTGGAGATCAGCCGCAAACTCCATCTGATCAGATTGCATTCCGTGCTCGTCGTCTCACCTCCCGGCCTCGCTCCTCCTCTCACACCTCCGCTTCCACTCCGCCACCCACTCTGCCTGCTCCCGTCACTCCTATTGCTCCATCCACCTCCACAGCCATACCCACTACCTCCACTACGCCCGCTTCCACTGCTTCCCCTGCTTCTGCTCCCGCTTCAGCTCCTCCTGTCCCTCCAGCTCGCTTCCGGGAGCGTGATGAGACTGAGGTCCGTCCTCTGGTTTCGGATCCTCGTCTGTTTGATCTTCAGCGTGCTACTGCAGCACGGGTACGTCGGTTCAGGTACGTACCCGTGGAGTCTTGGCTACCAGCTCAGAGAGACCCAGCAGTAGGTGTTCTTTTCAGCACACGGATTCAGGAGTCATTCTTCAGAGCTCAGATGTCTGCTCAGATAGCTCTGCGAGTACACCGCCTTTTGGATCTTCCAGCTTTTCTGCTTGCAGCCGGTGCTGACTCTGAGGCGCATCTCACCTATCTGCCTGGCCTTCTAACCCTTCTGACTATCAGCGGCAGATATGTTGAGGAGTGGGTCCGAGTCTTCTACGCCTCTGTTTGGATTGACCCAGATCATCACTGGATGAGGTTCCGCTTTGAGCGAGAGGATGTCACGATCACTGCCAGTCAGATCCGTCAGCTCTTTGGATTCCCAGAGTCGACGACTCGCCTTCACAGCCTCTGCTACGGCTCTTCTGACCCTCCTCGTCGCCCTCACGGCGGTGTGGCTCCAGGGACAGCTCACGTCGCGGCTCTGTTCCGCCCACCTTTCACAGATGGGTCACGACGTTCACCGGCAGACTTTACTACAGCAGCGAAGTACTTATATGAGCTCATCAGACGGACACTTCTGCCGAGGATGGGATACAGGGAGGCTACCACTCATATTCAGCTTTGGCTCCTTGGTGCCCTGGTCTCCCACTCTGAGTTTGATGTTGTGGACTTCCTGATTTGTGAGATCGAGGACACCGTTCTGGATGGGATTCGTGCTCGTCGGCAGTTGCCTTATGCTCACTACTTATGCCACATCTTTGCGCAGCTGATTCAGCCACCTCGATTTCAAAGCACCCTTGAGGCCTCACGCCTTGTTTTTGGATCTTACCGCCCTGCTCCTGAGATTCCTGTGCCAGCTACTACTTCTGTGTTTGACTCTCAGGCCGAGGATGCAGCTCTTCGACAGTTTGACACTCAGGGTACAGCAGCTGATGATGATGATGATGATGATGATTTTGGGGTTCCTCCTCCGCCTCCGCCTCCTATGCCTCCACGCTCACATGATCATGAGGCTGGGAGTTCTCGTGCTGCCCCTGCTCCTCCTCCGGCTATGGACCCTGCTCTTGCGACTATTCTGGCCAACCTGGCAGCCGAGTAGGCACGGTTATCCGAGACGATGCTCTCGATGTTTCAGAGCATGCAGGACAGGCAGGATGCTCTTCAGCAGCAGTTACTTCAGGATCGGGCTAAGAGTAGGGCATTCATGGCCCTTATGCTTCAGCATTCTGGTATCTCAGCACCTCCGGTTCAGTCTGCTCCACCTCCTCCGCTTCACGCTCCAGTGGTGCCATCGATTTTGTCAGGACCCCCTGTCGGTACCTCTCCGCTCCGGCCGGTCACTTTGGCGTTCACCTCTCCGGTTCTCAGCTCTGTCTGTCCGCAGCCGCCAGTGCCACCAGCATCTGCTGTTACCACTACCGCTGTGGCAGTATCTGTGACCGCTTCTGTTCCGGTAGCTCCTGCAGCGCGACCTCAGTCCGAGTCAGTACCAGCTCCAGCTTCTACCGTAGATCCTGGATCCGAGACTGACTCTGACCCTCCGTCGGCGTTCGCTCTGCTACCTCGACCTCGACCGGATGCGCCCCCGCCGCCTCCTCCTGCTTCAGATGTTTAGTTTCAGGTCCCTTTTGGTGTTTGACGCCAAAGGGGGAGAGATATGAGTTGTGAGAGCTAGGGGGAGTTAGAGAGTTAGTAGAGAGTCAGAGTCATTTTGATGTAATATATGTGCTTGCTACTCTCTGTACCAGCTTGATGTTTTTGGCTCACAAACTCGTCATATACTCTCGTTGCGTATGATTGACTGTGTGTATTACGTTTTCACCTTATATTTTATCACCAGTCTTCTAGCTCTTGTTTCATTAATTTAACTTCACTTTTATATGAACAAAAATCTTATGATGTGTATGCGCTCACTCTTATTATTATGGTACACATTCTTTCTGTCAAAGATTACTGAGTATAACTAACCATTCTTTCTATTGACAGAATCTTCAAAACAAACTACTCTCACAAAACTTGTAGGGTTGTCATCAATCACCAAAAAGGGGGAGATTGAAAGCATCTAGGCCCCTGGTTGGTTTTAGTGATCAATGACAACATAATATTATATGTGACTAACGTGTGTTTTGCAGAGACAAATGGTAAGTTAGGTCGCATGACAGGTAGAAGTACTACAACGGTGAAAACAATCCCGGAGATAAGAACTCGAAGCGACGGCTAAAACGACGGAACAAAAGGTGAAGGTCTACGGAGTTCGAGTGTCAAGGAGATGTGGACACTCGCGATTTAGTTAGGTCTTTTATTCTCTTTTAGCCGTACTAAAAAGAGGGGTTGTCGATGAGTAGTTTGACCAAGAGAGTTCTAGTGTAGTGTTCGTGCACAATCACACTCATACAGTGCTAGGTGTCACTCTAGAACTCACACACAAGTTAGAGCGAAAACCGATTTGAAAATCAGCTGAAAAACAAGACTTAGTGTTTCTGACTTAGGGGCACCGGACTGTCCGGTGCACCCTCTGCCAGGTGGGGCCAGGCTGGTCCACGGCAGAGTATTTCCCTTCGCAGAAACCCGAGAGCGCAGCCTTCGGAGTTGAATTTTAGTGGCACACCGGACACCGCACCGGACTGTCCGGTGTGCACCGGACAGTGGACTGTTCACTATCCGGTGCGCCATGAGTCCAACGGCTCTCTGTCAGAACTAGCCGTTGGAAACGACCGTTGGCGCACCGTTGGCGCACCGGTGGCGCACCGGACTGTCCGGTGCGCCATCGCGCAGTAAATTGCCTGTAACGGCTAGTTGGTGGGTGAGGGCTATTTATACCCCCTCCACCCACCATATTCAATGTCTTGCACTCCACATTTATTCCAGCACATTGCTAGAGCATTGCAAGCACCAAGAGCCTAGTGAGGAGATTAGAGAATCATAATCCGCGCTTGTTCCTCATTAGCGCTAGTGAGAGCCACCTAGAGCACACACCACTTGCATTAGGCTTCTCTTGGTCAAGCGAAAGTCTACGGCTTGTTACTCTTGGTGATCGGCATCACCTAGACGGCTTGGTGGCGTTGGGAGCTCGGTGATCACCGTGAAGATCTTGTTGGTGACCCGACTCAAGTTTGTAAGCGGTCTCGAGGGATCCACCACGCCGGAGTGGCAAAGGATCATCTCGTAGTGAGCACTTGGTTCTTGCGAGGACCAAGGGGGAGCGATACCCTTGCGCGGGTGCTCCAACGAGGACTAGTGGAGAGTGCCGACTCTTCGATACCTCGGGAAAAATTGGAGGAATCTTCTAAACTTTGCTTTACATTCCGCACTTAATTCAAGCACTTTACATTGTGTATTTGTTTAGCAAGTATTTGAAGTATTATCTAAGCTTTGTTACATTTCTAGTATTATATTCTTAGCACTAGTTGTTGGGGTGAAGTTGGGCTCTTGTTTAGCTCTTGCTTAGGTTTTAATTAGTGTTGATTTTTAGAAAAGCCCAATTCACCCCCTCTTGGGCATCGTGATCCTTTCATTCGTAAAGCAGAATTTTCATTTATCGCAACAATACCCACAGTGTTCTGATGAAGAACATCCAAACTTCGTGAAAATATATTCCGAAGCTACATTCTGAAGATCAATATTGTATCCCCTTCTTGTGCCATATGCAGAATGATGTATGATGCTTATGCTATGCAAAAGGATGTGATGATGTTATGCTATGAGAGAAGGTATTCGTTTCGAAGCTACACACACATCCCTGCAATAAAATACATAATCTTTTTTGAATCAGCGTTGACTTTTTGCTGTAAGCCTCCCTTAGGAGCTTCTTCGCTTTTTACTTCAGCGGAATCAGCGTTGACTTTTCGCTGTAAGCTCTGCATTCCCTTAGGAACGACTTTAGAGCTTCTTCGCCTTTTACTTTCGGCGGAATCAGCGTTTATTTTTCGCTGTAAGCTCTGCATTCCCTTAGGAATGACTTTGGAGCTTCTTCACCTTTTACTTTCGGCGGAATCAGCGTTTATTTTTCGCTGTAAGCTCTGCATTCCCTTAGGAACGACTTTGGAGCAAAAAACTTACACTGCGCTCCTTTTGGAACGACTTTTTGTCGCTTCAAAGAATTCATACCGTGTCTTAAGCAAATTTAATAATCCGAAGGTCCTCCTTGCTATTGCAAATTTTCAAGCTTCGACAACTTAAGCCTGTGTAGAAGATATGTTTTCCTTGTGGCAAACAACAAAACTATTACTTGAAATTTAAAAAGTGTCCTTTATTACACAGAAAATAAAATTGAATGGAAAAGACTGCTGTCAAGGTAGGATATTTGTCAATATATGTGCTTCGACTTTGGCACAGTGCTATTGACTGTGCGAGCTTCGGATTGTTCTCTGAAGTCCCTTTGATGTGGAGCATATTGGCCCCCTTCTGGCTGTTGACCTTGTTGCAGCGGTGGTGGAGGCGGAGGCTGTTGCCAGGAAGCTTGAGGTTGACTTGCCGAAGCAACAGAAACTGCAGGGTGATTGCCTACATATTCTGGGATGTAAGGCGAATGGTACGAAGCAGTATGCATGACCTGCTTCGACTGAGCTTGTTGTGCCACAGCTTCAGCTATTTCCTTTTGCTTTTGGATGGTAACATGACACATCCTGGTGGTATGGCCCTTATTTTCACCACAGAACAAGCAAAATATTCTCCTTGGTTGATCTCCAAATCTTCCGCCGAAGCCCCTGGCGCCTCTGCCTCTTGGAGCTGGTGGCCGGAAGAAGCTTTGCTGTTGCCCCGAAGCCTGTGAGGAGCACTGTGGCCTTTGCTGCTGACTCCCCTTATCATCATTTTGAGTAGAGTTGTGAATTGACCTGACGTGCCTCGGATAGAATCTTCCTCTGAAGCCCCTGGTCATTTCGGAAAACCTGAAAGCCTCCTCCCTTCTTTGGCGAAAATCATTGTCGGCACGAATATACTCATCCATCTTCTAGAGCAGCTTCTCCAAAGTTTGAGGAGGCTTCCTGGCAAAGTACTGAGCTGAAGGTCCAGGCCGAAGTCCCTTGATCATGGCCTCAATGACAATTTCGTTGGGCACCGTTGGTGCCTGCGCCCTCAAACGCAAGAACCTCCTGACATACGCCTGAAGGTATTCTTCGTGATCCTGGGTGCACTGGAACAGGGCCTGAGCAGTGACCGGCTTCGTCTGAAACCCTTGGAAGCTGGTTAGCAACATGTCCTTCAGTTTTTGCCATGAAGTGATTGTTCCTGGTCGAAGGGAGGAATACCAGGATTGAGCGACACTCCTGACAGCCATAACAAAAGACTTTGCCATGACTGCAGCATTGCCACCATACGAAGATACTGTTGCTTCGTAGCTCATCAAAAACTGCTTCGGGTCTGAATGACCGTCGAATATGGGAAGCTGGGGCGGCTTATAGGACGGAGGCCAAGGTGTAGCCTGCAGCTCAGCGGACAGAGGAGAAGCATCATCAAAAACAAAATTTCCATGATGGAAATTGTCATACCAGTCATCTTCGTTGAGGAAACCCTCCTGATGAAGGTTTTGGTTCTGAGGCCTTCGGTTCTGCTCATCGTGAGTAAGATGGCGAACTTCTTCAGAAGCTTCGTCTATCTGCCTTTGCAGTTCGGCTAGCTTGGCCATCTTTTCCTTCTTCCTCTGCACTTGTTGATGAAGCATCTCCATGTCTCTGATCTCTTGGTCTAGCTCATCCTCTTGCGGTGTCGGGCTGACAGCCTTCCTCTTCTGGCTTCGGGCCTCCCGAAGAGAGAGAGTCTCCTGATTGGGGTCCAGCGATTGCAGAGCTGCAGCCCCAGTTGTTGAAGCTTTCTTCGGCGCCATAGCGAAGGTTTATGATCGCCGAAGGTGTTAAAAAACTCAAAGGGTGGTAGTGAGTTCACCGGAGGTGGGCGCCAATGTTGGGGACTTGTTCTCAAGTGCTATGAGTTAAGAACAAGGCAACACGAAAAACGTTAATTGATAAAGTCCTTCGTCCTTCGAAGCATTATCTTCCTTCGGATATAATGAATTTCGGACGAAGGTTATGAAGGGCATACCTTCATAATCATAATAAAAGATGAAGAAAGATTCATATGTAAAATATGGAAAATAGCATGATCACTTTAAACATTATTATCAATTTATTTATATTTATGCTACTTATGTAAACAATAACAAATTACAAATGTACCTTCGGCTCGAAGGAAAGTAAAAGTACAAGCGTGACGCTAGAGCGGATGCCTAGTCAACGTGAACAGTACGGGAGTACTGTTCATCTATTTATAGGCAGGGGACACAGCCCATGTACAATTACATCCATGCCCTTTACATTTGCTAACAACTCCATAGTAATTCTTTGAGGTCTAATTTGACTTTTCATCTTTAAGTCGGTTCCCCTTTTCTGCTATCATGCCGAAGCTTTTCTGCGCACAGCTTCGTGATCATCTAGACCTTCGTATTATTTTGGGCTTCTCCTACTGTGATACCGATTCGAGTCCGAAGATACCTGTTCACACATTGTACTCCAGAAATACTGTTAAATCATGTTTTTGAGGACATTCGTAAGCCGAAGGCCCCCAACAAGCTCAATGTCTTAGATTCGCGGAACTTGGATTGAATTGTAGCATACATGTGTTTATGCCTTTGATCATGTTCATTCTGCATTTTGTTTCTTATTGTGGTGCTCAAGTTGTACAAACATTCCCTGGATCTCACAAGTCCTTGTGTAAGTGATGCACATATTAAGGGGGAGTTGTGTTACAACTTGACCCTTTGAGACTAACCATATGCTTGAGTTTGCTTGATTTAGTCTCGAAGGAGAATTGAAAGGGAAAAGGTGGACTTGGACCATGAAAGACTTCCACTGCACTCCGATGAGAGGGTAACTTATTCCAAGTTCATCTCATGAACTCTTATTGCCATTTGCTCTTAATTGAAGATTTTGGTGAGGAAATGGGGTTATAAGGCCAAGATTGATCCTGTTTTGGTGCTTGATGCCAAAGGGGGAGAAAATGAAGGCCAAAGCAATAAATGGATCAGCTACCACTTGAGAAATTTTGAAAATAGTAAAATAGAGCTTTTTGTTTTGTCAAAACTCTTGCATTGTCTCTTTTGTCAAAAGTTGGCCTCTTGTGGGGAGAATCTTGTGGGGAGAAGTGTTGATTATGGGAAATAGGGGGGAGTTTTTGAAATCTTTGATCAATCTCTTTTGGAATGACTCTCTTTATGCTTCAACATGTGTGTTTGACTTAGAGATAGAGATTTGAGTTTGATTTGCAAAAACAAACCAAGTGGTGGCAAAGGATGATCCATATATGCCAAAATTGAATCAAAATAAATTTGAGTTTTATTTGAAGTGATATTGCACTTGTTCTAGTTGCTTTATGTTGTGTTGGCATAAATCACCAAAAAGGGGGAGATTGAAAGGGAAATGTGCCCTTGGGCCATTTCTAAGTATTTTGGTGATTGAGTGCCAACACAAGTGCTTAAATGTGAATTTATGCTCATGGATGGACAAAGTGCAAATCAAGAGTAAAGGTATGTTTCTAAGCCTTAGTACATTGGTTTTGTGTACTAATATACTTGTCTAAGTGTTAGAAACAGAAAGAAGAAGAAAAGAAAGGAGGTGAAAAAGGCTTGGCTGTGTACAGCCAAGACTCTGCTCAGTCTGGCACACCGGACTGTCCGGTGGTGCACCGGACAGTGTCCGGTGCGCCAGGCTGACTCGGCGTGAAGTGGCCGCTCTCGGGAATTCGCCGACGGCGTACGACTAAAATTCACCGGACTGTCCGGTGTGCACCGGACTGTCCGGTGAGCCAACGGTCGGCCGGGCCAACGGTCGGCCGCGGAATCTGCGCGCGACACGTGGCCGGGCCAACGGTCGGAAGGGGGCACCGGACTGTCCGGTGTGCACCGGACATGTCCGGTGCGCCAACGGCTCCCAGATCTGCAACGGTCGGCCGCGCCATTTTAGGAAGGAAATCGGGCACCGGACAGTGTCCGGTGTGCACCGGACTGTCCGGTGCACCCGACGACAGAAGGCAAGATTGGCCTTCCAGATTTGCTCTCAACGGCTCCTAGCTGCCTTGGGGCTATAAAAGGGACCCCTAGGCGCATGGAGGAGAAGACCAAGCATCCCTTGAGCATCATTGATCACTCACACTTCATTCTTGCGCACTTGTTCGACATTCTAGTGATTTGAGCTCCATTCTAGTGTGCTAGTCTCTTGAGCTCAAGTCTGGGTTTTGCGTGTGCATATTCGCTGTGATCTTTGTGTCGTGTGTGAGTTGCTAATCCCTCCTTTGCTCTGTGATTCTTTGTGAACATCTTTTGTAAGGGCGAGAGGCTCCAAGCTGTGGAGATTCCTCGCAAACGGGATTAAGAGAAACAAAGCAACACCGTGGTATTCAAGTTGGTCTTTGGACCGCTTGAGAGGGGTTGATTGCAACCCTCGTCCGTTGGGACGCCACAACGTGGAGTAGGCAAGCGTTGGTCTTGGCCGAACCACGGGATAACCACTGTGCCATCTCTGTGATTGATATCTCTTGGTTATTGTGTTGTGTTGAGATCCTTCTCTAGCCACTTGGCAAATTACTGTGCTAACAATTAACCAAGTTTTGTGGCTTAAGTTTTTGAAGTTCTACAGGATCACCTATTCACCCCCCTAGGTGCTCTCAGAAGTGGTTGCAGGAGACTGCCCATCTGGAGCTTTACGTGAAGCTGTTCGTCAACACGCAGCAGGCCCCTACCTGGCGCGCCAACTGTCGACGTTTCGACCCCGGGGGGTCACTAGACCGACGAGTAAATTGTTGTTGCGTGTCCCAGCTCAGATGGGTCGGCGCGAGACGAAACACAAAGGGGGAAGAAACAGTAAGGGGAAACCGTGGCCTTCGTGTTGTCCTGCGCTCAAGGCGGATGCGCTTGCAGTAGGGGGTTACAAGCGTTCACGTGGGAGAGAGAGAGAGTGAGCCTTGCGCGTCGGCCCGTTCTCCCGCGTGGCCAACCTTTTTGTACGAGAGCCCTGGACCTTCCTTTTACAGGCGTAAGGAGAGGGCCTAGGTGTACAATGGGGGGTGTAGCAATGTGCTAACGTGTCTAGCAAAGGGGAGCCAGAGCCCTATGTACGTGCCGTCGTGGCTGTCGGAGAGGTTTTGACGCCCTGTTCATGTGATGTCGTGGCCGTCGGAGGAGCGCTTGAGCCCCATGGAAGTACAGCTGTCGGGGCTGTCGGATCCTTGTCGACGTCTCCTTGCTTCCGTAAGGGGCTGAGAGCCGCCGTCGTCATGGAGCACGCGGGGTGCCATCATTACTTGTTTACCGGGGCGAGCCGGATGGGACGCTGGTCTTGTTCCCCGTAGCCTGAGCTAGTTAGGGGTAGGGTAATGATGGCCCCCCTGTGACGTGGTCGGTCCGAGCCCGAGGTCGGGCGAGGCGGAGGCTCCTCCGAGGTCGAGGCTGGCCTGGGGGTCGGGCGAGGCGGAGACCGTCGTCCGGGGTCGAGGTTGAGTCCGAGCCCTGGGGTCGGGCGAGGCGGAGTCCGTCTTCTGAGGTCGAGGTGGAGTCCGAGCCCTAGGGTCGGGCAAGGCGGAGTCCGTCTTCCGGAGTCGAGGCTGAGTCTGGGCCTTGGGGTCGGGCGAGGCGGAGTCTGTCATCTGAGGTCGAGGTTGAGTCCGAGCCCTGGGGTTAGGCGAGGCGAAGTCCGTCATCCGAGGTCGAGGCTGAGTCCGAGCCCTGGGGTCGGGCGAGGCGGAGTCCGTCGTCCGGCGTCGAGGTTGAGCCCGAGCTCTAGGGTTGGGCGAGGCGGAGCTTCCTATGGCGCCCGAGGCTGGACTTAGCTGCTGTCAGCCTCACTCTGTCGAATGGCACAGCAGTCGGAGCAGGGCAGGTGGCGCTGTTTTCCTGTCAGGTCGGTCAGTGGAGCGGTGAAGTGACTGCGGTCACTTCGGCCCTGTCGACTGAGGAGCGCGCGTCAGGATAAGGTGTCAGTCGATCCTTGCATTAAATGCTCCTGCGATATGGTCGGTTGGCATGGCGATCTGGCCAAGCTTGCTTCTCCACGAAGCCTGGGCCTCGGGCGAGCCGAAGGTGCGTCCGTTGCTTGAGGGGACCCTCGGGCGAGATGTGAATCCTCCTGGGTTGGCTGCCTTTGCCCGAGGCTGGGCTCGGGTGAGGCGAGATCGTGTCCCTTGAGTGGACGGAGCCTTGACCTGAATCGCGCCCATCAGGCCTTTGCAGCTTTGTGCTGATGGGGGTTACCAGCTGAGATTAGGAGTCTTGGGGGTACCCCTAATTATGGTCCCTGACAAGTTTAGAACAAGAATCCAAAAAGGCAATCAGTTTCCTACAATATAACTAATGAAGTTTATATAGTTTTACAATGTTACTTTCATCTGTTCCAACCGAAAGGAGGAGCTGTTTCTTTCTTCCCCCTCAGAAACAGGTTTGATTTCCCTCGTGCATCCAGCTTCCAAATTGTGGATCAGCTACAAATGATATTATCTATCAGCACGTAGAGAAACATGGACAACATCCAGATGAACTATTTCTACGTAAACACAAAACGTTAAATGGCACCTTCAATATATAAGGATCATTCCACGACCCTTTGTTCGACCCTAGACAACCACCCTTGTCACTACATGTGCATGAACCGCCAAGGAATTTTGGTAGCTCACTGAGAAAAAAACAAGCAATATTAAATGTTGGTATCCTGAAGCTAGGAAACAGCTAAAGGGAACAAGTTCAGCTGAACACAGCTACGAGTACCTCGAATCTATTACTTCAAGAAGCCCGCTCTGGTAGATTGAACCAAGCACCTACAGGAAGAAAAAAAACTAATGATTGTGCTACCAAACAAGAGTCCACTAAAGGATGGTATAAAATTTATGGGCCTTACATGAATCTTTGATGAAGTTTTTAGGTCAAGGAAGCCCTTCACGCCGTTCCAGATCCACTTAAATCCACTGCTAGCGTTCACAACAAACATTTGGTGGAGTGTCTGCATTCATCACATATTACTTAACTGGATCAACAGGGAAAATACCATAACATATTACCCATTGAAAAGAATAATTACCTCGGGATATTAGTCGCTATCAATCTTTTGCATCCGGTGCACAAGTTCTCTTGCAGTCTTGGAGAAATTCTTAAACCCCTGAAGAAATCAATAACAATCAAACTGAATAAACTACAAACAGATCTGTATTCTGTAAGCACGAGTAACCTGAACCAAACCGTGAGTTTCAAGCACTGGCATAGTGGCATTCAACAAACCGCGTCCAAATGCAGCGCATGCAAGGAAAAAGAGGGGTGGGCTTTAATGTGACCTGAGCATCATGTGGTAGTTAGTCATCGTGCTTGTCGGGGAGGAGGCCGAGCGCGGGGAGGCGGTCCCGAAAGGAGGCGATGGCGCGCTCCTCATCGGCGTCGCGGACGTCCTCGATGGAGATGGCCGCCAGCGAGAAGCGGAAGTCGACGTGGCGCCTCCCTCGCTTCTTGAAGGCGTGGATGGCCTTCCGCCGCAGCGAGCCGATCTTGCACCGCCTCCGCTCGTCCTTCGAGTTGCCGTCACACAGCGATATCTCGATGTCCTCCGCGTGGCTCACTACAGGCAGGTAGAGATTGGCATGGCGCCGCGCTAAGCATCCCAATAAGAAAAAGATGGTTGTTTTTCTTTCCAAAGCAAAGAACAAGAATCACTTCTCCTCTTACCCGACATCTTCGCCGCCGTCGATCCTGGGACATCGCGCTCTCGCACCGAACCTTGAACCGCCGCCACTATCGTCTGTGTGGTGGAGAGAAAAGAAACGCTAGGAACAATCAGGTCTGCTGCAGCAGCCATTAACAAAAGGAAAACAAAGCACATTTAGCAGCGCGGGCGGGCAGGAGCGCGAGCCCTCCCGCGCCACGGACGCGCGCAGATCTGAGCAAAGGAAGAAACGAAGGAAGGCGAGGACCAGATCTCGTTGCCAAAAAACAAAGAAGGTCGCAGCTTCTTCCAGGCCCTGAGGAGGAAGCTGCATTGGTTACTACTAAAAGCAGTGCCGTGTCCGAGTCGCCATAAATTCCACCTAGTGGAACGGCATGTATCGATCGACAGTGGGGAGGCGGCGCGTGGCCGCTCATTTACTCCTCCCCTCCCGCAGGCCAGGAACCGGTTCTGGGCGGAATGTATCCCAAACGGAAGATGAAGAAGCCTGACAAACAGCTCCAGTCTGTTTGCCATCCTCGTGGAGCCGCCGGCGTCTTGGCGCCCCGCTCTATGTCCTTGTCCCGTGGCTGCAGCTTTTGGAGCCAGCTCCGGGCGGAATCCATGGGGGCGGGTCCGCGAGTGTCGGTGGCGGCGGGATCGGATCAGCGCCGAGGGGTGGCATTGGTGGGTGCGGGGATTGAGTTGAGTCAGAGGCTTGGGGTCCCGCCCGCGCCCGCACTAGATCTCCGGATCTGGTGGTTGCGCTAGGGTTCGGCGCGGGAGGCACGGGCACGAGCGCCGCCGCGATTTGCTCGGGTAAAATTCGCGCTCCAGGCAAGTGGGCGCTGCCGCTACTGAGAGGGGGAGGCGGGGGCATCCCGACGGTCTACACTAATGACTTAGGCCCCGTTTCAATCTCACGGGATAAACTTTAGCTTCCTGCTAAACTTTAGCTATATGAATTGAAGTGCTAAAGTTTAGCTTCAATTACCACAATTAGCTCTCCTGTTTAGATTACAAATGGCTAAAACTAGCTAAAAAAGAGCTGCTAAAGTTTATCTCGCGAGATTGGAACAGTACCTTAATAGTTAGTAGAGATTATATATTAAATATTTTAGCCTGAGTATTTAGGTGATTAGAGGTATCGTATTATATGATGACAAGTGAGGTTTGTTTTACAGATAGAATAAAGTAGGTTTTATATTCAAGTTTCTACTTTAATTAATTATTTCCTGTAGCAAATAATTAGTAGAAAAATGTATACTTGAATATGAGAAAATGCCTATATGCACCTGATCTGCTTATGCTCATGCATTAATTCAAGTATTATTTTCTGCTTTATTTCTCGTAATAGATAATTGGCAGAAATTATTAAAATGTGTGAATGCTATAATGTGCATACTCAAATCACTCTAAATATTTGTGTTGCATTGAGCTTTTGAACTCACACCGAGCGATTAAATTGTATAATCGGTACTCAGACACGTCGATCAGGCTGCGTTGGTAATCGGCTGAGTTATGGCATTAGCTGAATATTGACTGCGCCCTGGCAACACGACACAATATTTGTGCCGTTCGAACTTGGCTGCATCATGTGATTGCTATGTCGCGCTCTCTATTAATCGGATCGCTCCCGTTGAGTCAGACCGCCATCGTTGAGTCGCGTATTTTTCGCATGCCCTGTAGGCACTATCTGTCTGTCGTGATCATCGAGCCACAATTGCGCCTGTTGTGCACGTTGCGTGGACTTATCGTGTACCCCAATTACCGAGTCATAATTGTGCCTGTTGCACTTATTACGAAGGCTTGTTGTGTTGTCGTAGCCCTGATGGCCGCACACGCGTTGACACCAGATGCTAGAGCTTGTACTCGGACGCGGTGGGTTGTTCAGGCCACTAAAGTCACATTATGCGCAACCTCCATAAACAATTTTGTTTGGCCCTATATTTTGTTTGATTGTGTTGTGTGGCATCATGTATTTATATATATCGCCAAGTGGCCATAACAACTATATCAAGCTCTATAATGCTTGGAAATTAGGGAAATTAAATTGAAATACAATGAAACACAGATAAGTTAATTTTCTGCTCTCTCCTCATGCATAAAGTTTTACCCGAAGTAACTCGAAGATATATAATATAATGCATGAAAGCCTTTTTGGCATAGAAGACATCATAAATTGGGATTCTTTTAGTAAGCAAAAGGCCTTACTAAATGATTTAACACTATAAATCTCAGCCATACATTGCTCAACTAGATGTTAGCACATTGCTCTCTTTGTCGCTGAATGACATGAAGCAAACTATGAGATAAAAGGACATGTAATGCCAGCAACACGAAGTTGCGAGTATACCAAGAGGTTATTCTTAGAATTTTTTCACTATGTTGGTGTGAAAATCCTAGTGTGTTCACGTCGAACCACTTTACTCGTTCTATCTAGGACCTCTATGCTTATGTCACATACATCTCTCAAAATTGTAAATACTTATAGTCACTGAATTGACTCGGGATAATCCTTTGACAAGTTTGGTATACACTGTAAGCTAAATGGTAAAGGTCGGTCCTGAATGGACACATACCTAGGGTTTATGTAGCCGAACTACACTGTATTCCACCCTTTGGCATGCTTACCATTATCTACCTCCGATCTACCAGAAGTGAGAAGAGTAGACAAATAACTATGAAATCCCACATCACCACAGATCTTGAAGCCAAATTAGACATTAACATGTCCTTGGTCCTCGGAGCCAGAAGAGTCATATGTCTTGACCACTAGACTACTAGTGATGATAATTTGTGATAGAAATATGAAGATCTTGTAGAGTCCTGTTGTATCCTCTCTACTCCTAATGATTTCTTCGTATGAGAGCAGTAATATCTGTTGTTGAAGATGGATCCTAGGCGGATACCAGTATTGTTTCGTTCTTGCCAAGCAGTTATCATCATTTGCTTCATCAAAAGCTAGTTATATGGTGATTTTTCCTAGATAAAATGAATTCTTGGCCTTGTCTGTTCTATTCCAAAGCTTTTCTTTTTGCCGAACAACGAAAAGATCGATAATGCTTTATAGAACAATTTGGTATATAATATGAGGAGAAATGTTTGCCCTGCTGGCAACACCACAAATAATTAACTATTGTTATAAGTTCTCTCTCAAAATTATTATACTTAAAAATATTGCATAAATCGATACCCAATTTCAGAGCAGTATGAGTAATTGGGTAAACCATGGGCAGTGATAAGAATGAGCTAGACTATACATCTCTGCATATAAAAATCTTTGCTTGGCAGCATTGGCCTGATGTCGTGCACTTCACTACCAATATAAACACACACATTTTTCCTATGTTCTTAAAAGCATAATGCAACCAGTGAATGTCTTTGTGAGCGTTAGACCCTTATGGTCATTTTACTTGTTGATCTGAAGTCAACTAATGGCTCCAAACGATGAATGGTATGCATGAGCCCCTGAAGGACCCTTATGGATAAAATAGTGCTACGCATATTAGTCTAAATCTTAATGATTGACTATGCATTTGGTAGTAATAACAATAAGTTTGCAGAATTGTAACCATGAAGCAACTTGTTGTTGCGTGTCTCGCTGGATGTTGAGACTAACCCTCCATGTTGAAGGACAAATATGTAGTATTCATGCCACTACATTAATCTAAGTCCAAAGTTCATTGCATAAAACCCCTATCTGTAATGTGCGTAAGATTTCCCAAATAAATCACCACAATAGCATACATTGCCCACAACTGGATGATTGTGGTTGAGGATTTTATCTATATGCTTTTAGAACATCTCGGCATTAGGGGGAGGAATGCCCATATAGTGTAATGCCTCAATATTCTATTAAACGCACATAAGCCAAACTGAACCTGTCGTTCGGTGTGTACTCCTGTGTATATGGAGTTTGCCAGAAATCGTTGAGGAGTAACCAAATAGGTTTGAACGCTTCTACCTGATGTAGATGTGGATATACCCGGGATTAATATCATATCCACATTTGACTTATTGGCATTTGATCTATTCTGCGGGGACGCCTGCGGATATGATCCATCGGCCTTAGTCAAAGAATATGTTCCGATTGCAGATTCACGTGGTCTGTGATAACTCTCCTCCGATTAATTCACCCTGATGGTGATCTGCCTCACGAAGAGGTTCATCTTGATGATGAAATTCCTAGCAATGCGCGCAATATCATTGTGCTGGGAATACGGAACAATGAATCTTTCGTTTTGGGAAATGACGGAGATCATAATTAAATGTGGGAGACAAATATGTCGACACCTATCTTGCCCCTCTAGATTGCAAATAGATCCAAAACGAAGTCCTAGGCATGAATGCTTTAAGCTCTCTTATCGGGTCATTGATAAATGCAATCGAGGCTGAACCAATAATCGCAAAATGAAAGTCGCGAGCTTGAAGTTCGGACATTTATGGGCACTATTGAAATAATGCGTGGTGAATGCGATGGTTCAAGTGGTCTTGTGAGAGACCCATCCCACATATGTGTTGAATAAACAATGTGAAAGGGAATTAGGCTTACACCTAGTTCCTATATAATTTTGGTGGTTGAATTGCCCAACACAAATCTTTGGACTAACTTGTTTGCCCAAGTGTATAGTATATACAGGTGTAAAAGGTTCACACTCAGCCAATAAAAAGACCAAGTTTTGGATTCAACAAAAGAGCAAAGGGGCAACCGAAGGCACCCCTGGTCTGGCGCACCGGACTGTCCGGTGTGCCACCGGACAGTGAACAGTACCTGTCCGGTGCACCAGGGGACTCAGACTCAAACTCGCCACCTTCGGGAATTTCCAAGGCGACTCAGCTATAATTCACCGGACTGTCCGGTGTACACCGGACAGTGTCCGGTGCGCCAAGGGAGGTCGGCCTCAGGAACTCGCCAGGCTCGGGTTCGCGCGGCAGCCGCTCCGCTAAAATTCACCGGACTGTCCGGTGTGCACCGGACTGTCCGGTGTGCACCGGACTGTCCGGTGTGCCAGCGGAGCAATGGCTCCCTGCGGCGCCAACGGCTCCCTGCGGTGCATTTAATGCGCGCGCAGCGCGCGCAGACGTCAGGCACGCCCATACCGGTGCACCGGACATCAAACAGTACCTGTCCGGTGTGCACCGGACACCCAGGCGGGCCCACAAGTCAGAAGCTTCAACGGCTAGAATCCAACGGCAGTGATGACGTGGCAGGGGCACCGGACTGTCCGGTGCGCCATCGAGCAGACGCCTCCAGCCAACGGTCAAGTTTGGTGGTTGGGGCTATAAATACCCCAACCACCCACCATTCATTGCATCCAAGTTTTCCACTTCTCAACTACTACAAGAGCTCTAGGCATTCAATTCTAGACACATTCAAAGAGATCAAATCCTCTCCAATTCCACACAAAACCCTAGTGACTAGTGAGAGTGATTTGTCGTGTTCATTTGAGCTCTTGCGCTTGGATTGCTTCTTTTCTTTCTCACTTGTTCTTGTGATCAAAACTCCATTGTAATCAAGGCAAGAGGCACCAATTGTGTGGTGGCCCTTGCGGGGAAGTTTTGTTCCTGGCTTTGATTTGAGAAGAGAAGCTCACTCGATCCGTGGATCGTTTGAGAGAGGGAAGGGTTGAAAGAGACCCGGCCTTTGTGGCCTCCTCAACGGGGAGTAGGTTTGCAAGAACCGAACCTCGGTAAAACAAATCTCCGTGTCTCACTTGCTTATTTGCTCGTGATTTGTTTTGCGCCCTCTCTCGCGGACTCGTTTATATTTCTAACGCTAACCCGGCTTGTAGTTGTGTTTATATTTGTAAATTTCAGTTTCGCCCTATTCACCCCCCCTCTAGGCGACTATCAATTGGTATCAGAGCTCGGTGCTTCATTAGAGCCTAACCGCTCGAAGTGATGTCGGGAGATCACGCCAAGAAGGAGATGGAGACCGGCGAAAAGCCCACTACAAGCCACGGGAGCACTTCATCGGAAGAGTCCCGCACCAAAAGGAGGGAGAGGAAGAAGAGCTCCTCCAACAAAGGGAAGGAGAAGAAATCTTCTTCTCACCACAAAGAGAAGAAGGAAAAATCTTCTTCCCACAAGCCGCATCGGAAAGGCGACAAGCACAAGAGGATGAGGAAGGTGGTCTACTACGAGACCGACACTTCATCAACATCGACCTCCGACTCCGATGCGCCCTCCGTCACTTCTAAGCGCCAAGAGCGCAAGAAGTATAGTAAGATCCCCCTACGCTACCCTCGCATTTCCAAACATACACCTTTACTTTCCGTCCCATTAGGCAAACCACCAACTTTTGATGGTGAAGATTACGCTAGGTGGAGCGATTTAATGCGATTTCATCTAACCTCGCTCCACAAAAGCATATGGGATGTTGTTGAGTTTGGCGCGTAGGTATCATCCGTAGGGGATGAGGACTATGATGAGGATGAGGTGGCCCAAATCGAGCACTTCAACTCTCAAGCAACAACGATACTCCTCGCCTCTCTAAGTAAAGAGGAGTATAACAAAGTACAAGGGTTGAAGAGCGCCAAGGAGATTTGGGATGTACTCAAAACCGCGCACGAGGGAGACGAGCTCACCAAGATCACCAAGCGGGAAACGATCGAGGGGGAGCTCGGTCGGTTCCGACTTCACAAAGGAGAGGAGCCACAACACATGTACAACCGGCTCAAGACTTTGGTGAACCAAGTGCGCAACCTCGGGAGCAAGAAGTGGGACGATCACGAAGTGGTAAATGTTATTTTAAGATCTCTCATTTTTCTTAATCCCACTCAAGTTCAATTGATTCGTGGTAATCCTAGATATACTAAAATGACCCCCGAGGAAGTTATCGGGCATTTTGTAAGTTTTGAGTGCATGATAGAAGGCTCGAGGAAAATCAACGAGCTTGGCGACTCATCCGAAGCCCAACCCGTTGCATTCAAGGCAACGGAGGAAAAGAAGGAGGAGGCTACACCATGTCGACAACCAATCGACGCCTCCAAGCTCGACAATGAGGAAATGGCGCTCGTCATCAAGAGCTTCCGCCAAATCCTCAAACAAAGGAGGGGGAAAGACTTCAAGTCCCGCTCCAAGAAGGTTTGCTACAAGTGTGGTAAGCCCGGTCATTTCATTGCTAAATGTCCTATATCTAGTGACAGTGACCGAGGTGACGACAAGAAGGGGAGACGAAAGGAAAAGAAGAGGTATTACAAGAAGAAGGGCGGCGATGCCCATGTTTGTCGCGAGTGGGACTCCGACGAGAGCTCAAGCGACTCCTCCGACGACGAGGACGCCGCCAACATCGCCGTCACCAAGGGACTCCTCTTCCCCAACGTCGGCCACAAGTGCCTCATGGCAAAGGACGGCAAAAAGAAGGTTAAATCTAAATCCTCCACTAAATATGAATCCTCTAGTTATGACCATGCTAGTGATGAGGAAGATAATTTGCGTTCCCTTTTTGCCAACCTTAACATAGCTCAAAAAGAAAAATTAAATGAATTGGTTAGTGCTATTCATGAAAAGGATGACCTTTTGGATTCCCAAGAGGATTGTCTAATTAAAGAAAACAAAAAACATGTTAAGGTTAAAAAGGCTTATGCTCTAGAAGTAGAAAAATGTGAAAAATTATCTAGTGAGCTAAGCACTTGCCGTGAGATGATTGACAACCTTAGCAATGAAAATGCTATTTTAAATGCTAAGGTTGATTCACATGTTTGTAATGTTTCAATTCCCAATCTTAGAAATGATAATGTTGATTTGCTTGCTAAGATTGATGAATTGAATGTATCTCTTGCTAGCCTTAGAGTAGAAAATGAAAAGTTGATTACTAAGGCTAAAGAACTAGATGTTTGCAATGTTACAATTTCTGACCTTAGAACTAAAAATGATATGTTGCATGCTAAGGTTGTAGAATTAAAATCTTGCAAACCCTCTACATCTATTGTTGAGCATGTATCTATTTGTACTAGATGTAGAAATGTTGATATTAATGCTATTCATGATCATATGGCTTTAATTAAACAACAAAATGATCATATAGCAAAACTAGATGCTAAAATTGCCGAGCACAACTTAGAAAATGAGAAATTTAAATTTGCTCGTAGCATGCTTTATAATGGGAGACGCCCTGGCATCAAGGATGGCATTGGCTTCCAAAGGGGAGACAATGTCAAACTCAATGCCCCTCCTAAGAACTTGTCTAACTTTGTTAAGGGCAAAGCTCCCATGCCTCAGGATAACGAGGGTTACATTTTATACCCTGCCGGCTATCCTGAGAGCAAAATTAGGAAGATTCATTCTAGGAAGTCTCACTCTGGCCCTAATCATGCTTTTATGTATAAGGGTGAGACATCTAGTTCTAGGCAACCAACCCATGCTAAGTTGCCTAAAAAGAAAATTCCTAATGCATCAAATGATCATGCCATTTCATTTAAAACTTTTGATGCATCTTATGTGCTTACTAGCAAATCCGGCAAGGTAGTTGCCAAATATGTTGGGGGCAAGCACAAGGGTTCCAAGACTTGTGTTTGGGTACCCAAAGTTCTTGTGTCTAATGCCAAAGGACCCAAAACCATTTGGGTACCTAAAGTCAAGAACTAAACTTGTTTTGTAGGTTTATGCATCCGGGGGCTCAAGTTGGATACTCGACAGCGGGTGCACAAACCACATGACAGGGGAGAAAAGAATGTTCTCCTCATATGAGAAAAACCAAGATCCCCAACGAGCTATCACATTCGGGGATGGAAATCAAGGTTTGGTCAAAGGATTGGGTAAAATTGCTATATCTCCTGACCACTCTATTTCCAATGTTTTTCTTGTAGATTCTTTAGATTACAACTTGCTTTCTGTTTCTCAATTATGTCAAATGGGCTACAACTGTCTTTTTACTGATATTGGTGTCACTGTCTTTAGAAGAAGTGATGATTCAATAGCATTTAAGGGAGTGTTAGAGGGTCAGCTATACTTGGTAGATTTTGATAGAGCTGAACTCGACACTTGCTTAATTGCTAAGACTAACATGGGTTGGCTCTGGCACCGCCGACTAGCCCATGTTGGGATGAAGAATCTTCACAAGCTTCTAAAGGGAGAACACATTTTAGGATTAACAAATGTTCATTTTGAGAAAGACAGGATTTGTAGCGCATGCCAAGCAGGGAAGCAAGTTGGCTCTCATCATCCGCATAAGAACATAATGACGACCGACAGACCACTGGAACTCCTACACATGGACCTATTCGGCCCGATCGCTTACATAAGCATCGGCGGGAGTAAGTACTGTCTAGTTATTGTGGATGATTATTCTCGCTTCACTTGGGTATTCTTTTTACAGGAAAAATCTCAAACCCAAGAGACCTTAAAGGGATTCTTGAGACGGGCTCAAAATGAGTTCGCCTTAAGGATCAAGAAAATAAGAAGCGATAACGGGACGGAGTTCAAGAACTCTCAAGTTGAAAGCTTCCTTGAGGAGGAGGGCATCAAGCATGAGTTCTCTTCTCCCTACACGCCACAACAAAATGGTGTAGTGGAGAGGAAGAATCGAACTCTACTGGACATGGCAAGGACCATGCTTGATGAGTACAAGACTTCGGATCGGTTTTGGGCCGAGGCGGTCAACACCGCCTGCTACGCCATCAACCGGTTATATCTTCACCGAATCCTCAAGAAAACATCATATGAACTCCTAACCGGTAAAAAGCCCAATATTTCATATTTTAGAGTCTTTGGTAGCAAATGTTTTATTCTTGTTAAGAGAGGTAGAAAATCTAAATTTGCTCCTAAGACTGTAGAAGGCTTTTTACTTGGTTATGACTCAAACACAAGGGCATATAGGGTCTTTAACAAGTCCACTGGACTAGTTGAAGTCTCATGTGACGTTGTGTTTGATGAGACTAACGGCTCTCAAGTAGAGCAAGTTGATCTTGATGAGATAGGTGAAGAACAGGCTCCATGCATAGCACTAAGGAACATGTCCATTGGGGATGTGTGTCCTAAGGAATCCGAAGAGCCTCCACATGCACAAGATCGACCGTCCTCCTCCACGCAAGCATCTCCACCAACTCAAAATGAGGATGAAGCTCAAGTTGATGAAGGACAAAATCAAGAAGATGAGCCACCTCAAGATAATGGCAATGATCAAGGGGGAGATACAAATGATCAAGATAAGGAGGATGAGGAAGAACCAAGACCACCACACCCAAGAGTCCACCAAGCAATACAACGAGATCACCCCGTCGACACCATCCTCGGCGACATTCATAAGGGAGTAACTACTCGATCTCGGGTTGCTCATTTTTGTGAACATTACTCTTTTGTTTCCTCTATTGAGCCACACAGGGTAGAGGAAGCTCTCCAAGATTCGGATTGGGTGGTGGCGATGCAAGAGGAGCTCAACAACTTCACGCGGAATGAGGTATGGCACTTGGTTCCACGTCCTAACCAAAATGTTGTAGGAACCAAATGGGTCTTCCGCAACAAGCAAGATGAGCATGGTGTGGTGACAAGGAACAAAGCTCGACTCGTGGCCAAAGGGTATTCACAAGTCGAAGGTTTGGATTTCGGTGAAACCTATGCACCCGTAGCTAGGCTTGAGTCAATTCGCATATTATTGGCCTATGCTACTTACCATGGCTTTAAGCTCTATCAAATGGACGTGAAAAGTGCCTTCCTAAACGGACCGATCAAGGAAGAGGTCTATGTTGAGCAACCTCCCGGCTTTGAAGACAGTGAGTATCCTAACCATGTTTATAGGCTCTCTAAGGCGCTTTATGGGCTCAAGCAAGCCCCAAGAGCATGGTATGAATGCCTTAGAGATTTCCTTATTGCTAATGGCTTCAAAGTCGGCAAGGCCGATCCTACACTCTTTACTAAAACTCTTGAAAATGACTTGTTTGTATGCCAAATTTATGTTGATGATATTATATTTGGGTCTACTAACGAGTCTACATGTGAAGAGTTTAGTAGGATCATGACACAGAAATTCGAGATGTCTATGATGGGGGAGTTGAAGTATTTTCTAGGATTTCAAGTTAAGCAACTCCAAGAAGGCACCTTCATCAGCCAAACGAAGTACACTCAAGACATCCTAAGCAAGTTTGGAATGAAGGATGCCAAGCCCATCAAAACACCCATGGGAACAAATGGGCATCTCGACCTCGACACGGGAGGTAAGTCCGTGGATCAAAAGGTATACCGGTCGATGATTGGTTCATTGCTTTATTTATGTGCATCTCGACCGGACATTATGCTTTCCGTATGCATGTGTGCAAGATTCCAATCCGACCCTAAGGAATCCCACCTTACGGCCGTAAAACGAATCTTGAGATATTTGGCTTACACACCTAAGTTTGGGCTTTGGTACCCTCGGGGATCCACATTTGATTTGATTGGTTATTCGGATGCCGATTGGGCAGGGTGTAAAATTAATAGGAAGAGCACATCGGGGACTTGCCAGTTCTTGGGAAGATCCTTGGTGTCTTGGGCTTCAAAGAAGCAAAATTCGGTCGCTCTTTCCACCGTCGAAGCCGAGTACATTGCCGCAGGTCATTGTTGCGCGCAATTGCTTTGGATGAGGCAAACCCTGCGGGACTACGGTTACAAATTAACCAAAGTCCCTTTGCTATGTGATAATGAGAGTGCAATCAAAATGGCCGACAATCCCGTCGAGCATAGCCGCACTAAGCACATAGCCATTCGGTATCATTTTCTTAGGGATCACCAACAAAAGGGGGATATCGAGATTTCTTACATTAATACCAAAGATCAATTAGCCGATATCTTTACCAAGCCACTTGATGAACAATCTTTTACCAGACTTAGGCATGAGCTCAATATTCTTGATTCTAGAAATTTCTTTTGCTAGCTTGCACACATAGCTCATTTGAATACCTTTGATCATATCTCTTTTATATGCTATGACTAATGTGTTTTCAAGTCTATTTCAAACCAAGTCATAGGTATATTGAAAGGGAATTGGAGTCTTCGGCGAAGACAAAGGCTTCCACTCCGTAACTCATACTTCGCCATCACTCCAAGCAACTCTCTATTCTTTGGGGAGAAATGAGCATCAAAGAAAAAGACTTCGTCCTTGGGAGGGAGTAAAAGCCCAACGCTAAAGGACCGGACTTCGCCTTTGGTATAATCTTAACTCATTTATTTATGACCAAAGGGGAAGATAGCTCTAGGAGGGCTCTAATGATTCCGTTTTTGGCGATTCATGCCAAAAAGGGGGAGAAATGAGCCCAAAGCAAAAGGACCGCACCACCACCATTTTCAAAAACTTAGTGCTTTCCAAAAGTATTTATCAATAAGTATCCTATTGTGTTCAAAAGGGGGAGAGAGTAGTATTTCAAAAATGGTATATCAAAACCCTCTTGAACACTAAGAGGTGGATCTCTTTTAGGGGGAGTTTTGTTTAGTCAAAGGAAAAGCATTTGAAACAGGGGGAGGAAATTTCAAATCTTGAAAATGCTTTTGCAAACTCCTATTCATTTACCTTTGACTATTTGCAAAAGATCTTTGAAATGGATTTACAAAAGGTTTTGCAAAAACAAAACATGTGGTGCAAACGTGGTCCAAAATGCTAAATAAGAAAGAAACATTCCATGCATATCTTGTAAGTAGTTATATTGGCTCAATTCCAAGCAACCTTTACACTTACATTATGCAAACTAGTTCAATTATGCACTTCTATATTTGCTTTGGTTTGTGTTGGCATCAATCACCAAAAAGGGGGAGATTGAAAGGGAATTAGGCTTACACCTAGTTCCTATATAATTTTGGTGGTTGAATTGCCCAACACAAATCTTTGGACTAACTTGTTTGCCCAAGTGTATAGTATATACAGGTGTAAAAGGTTCACACTCAGCCAATAAAAAGACCAAGTTTTGGATTCAACAAAAGAGCAAAGGGGCAACCGAAGGCACCCCTGGTCTGGCGCACCGGACTGTCCGGTGTGCCACCGGACAGTGAACAGTACCTGTCCGGTGCACCAGGGGACTCAGACTCAAACTCGCCACCTTCGGGAATTTCCAAGGCGACTCAGCTATAATTCACCGGACTGTCCGGTGTACACCGGACAGTGTCCGGTGCGCCAAGGGAGGTCGGCCTCAGGAACTCGCCAGGCTCGGGTTCGCGCGGCAGCCGCTCCGCTAAAATTCACCGGACTGTCCGGTGTGCACCGGACTGTCCGGTGTGCCAGCGGAGCAACGGCTCCCTGCGGCGCCAACGGCTCCCTGCGGTGCATTTAATGCGCGCGCAGCGCGCGCAGACGTCAGGCACGCCCATACCGGTGCACCGGACATCAAACAGTACCTGTCCGGTGTGCACCGGACACCCAGGCGGGCCCACAAGTCAGAAGCTTCAACGGCTAGAATCCAACGGCAGTGATGACGTGGCAGGGGCACCGGACTGTCCGGTGTGCACCGGACTGTCCGGTGCGCCATCGAGCAGACGCCTCCAGCCAACGGTCAAGTTTGGTGGTTGGGGCTATAAATACCCCAACCACCCACCATTCATTGCATCCAAGTTTTCCACTTCTCAACTACTACAAGAGCTCTAGGCATTCAATTCTAGACACATTCAAAGAGATCAAATCCTCTCCAATTCCACACAAAACCCTAGTGACTAGTGAGAGTGATTTGTCGTGTTCATTTGAGCTCTTGCGCTTGGATTGCTTCTTTTCTTTCTCACTTGTTCTTGTGATCAAAACTCCATTGTAATCAAGGCAAGAGGCACCAATTGTGTGGTGGCCCTTGCGGGGAAGTTTTGTTCCTGGCTTTGATTTGAGAAGAGAAGCTCACTCGATCCGTGGATCGTTTGAGAGAGGGAAGGGTTGAAAGAGACCCGGCCTTTGTGGCCTCCTCAACGGGGAGTAGGTTTGCAAGAACCGAACCTCGGTAAAACAAATCTCCGTGTCTCACTTGCTTATTTGCTCGTGATTTGTTTTGCGCCCTCTCTCGCGGACTCGTTTATATTTCTAACACTAACCCGGCTTGTAGTTGTGTTTATATTTGTAAATTTCAGTTTCGCCCTATTCACCCCCCCCTCTAGGTGACTATCACAATGTTCCGCTATGTAATATATCTAGCAAATGGCATGAATTAAAATATGCGGTTAATAGGATTCTGAAGATCCATCATGAGATCCTAGGAGGACTCATATCTTTGAATTATAAATATGCAACATATAAATCTCATACCGAATAATACATTCCTGATAAATGATCACTCTCCTATGTAGGGAGAATATCTCCTAGTTGAGACTATCGTTCCCAGATGGAACCTATCCAGAAGAAACCAAGTCTGTGTTGAACACCAAAGTTTGATAATCCCTATAAAGGGATAAAGACCCATACAGACCCGAAAAGGAATAAGATGAGGTACCAAAGGACTTGAAGTTCACTGAATAAGCACATGTGCATTCCATGAGTTTTACTCATGGTAATTTCCACTAGATGTGGAATTACGGTATCCCCTAAAGCCCTGATGGCAGAAACCTATAAGGTTTAGGTGCTACTGGCAAAATATCCCCATTGTGCCAGAATGACAGACTATAACGATGTATCTGATTGATGAAAAATCCCTCATGGATTACGATCTTAGATGGACTTTTATTACACCATCATAGATGTTGCAATGGATGAACGCCTCGAGCGATGTGTCATATTTAGAATATGTACTATTGCCACTATATTATCCCCTAAGTCCTATTGAAGGACATGTTATTTGCTTTGCACAACTATGTATAAATTGTGGTGTGAGATAGAAAATGATAGCACCCCAACCTCATCCATTCTCGTTATTTCAGATGAACAATGAGACATATACCTTGAAGAATATGCTTGAGTTATGAGGGATAACGACTTTGACAGATGTCATCGTCAGGGGGAGCGAATGCTTATATTGATCACAACCGTGAGACAGTAAATGTCATATTCTATGCCATGAAGGCGTTAGCTTGATGATCAATATGTGAACCTTTATGGAAGTTTCTATCAAATATATAGATCCAGTCGATCAAACATCATCAATCAAAGTGGCTTATTTATGTCGATACGTGCACTTACCTCGTGTATCCTAGAAGTGAGTAGCGGTAAAGTTCCTGAAATAGTCCTTGCAAGGATATGCAATCCGTTTGCCAAATCTTTATGTGCATATACTTCCAGAAGAAGATGATGTGCCATATTGATACAGTTTTGCAAGGATCAGGGGGAGCACATTTCTAAATTTAGCCCTTGTAGAAGATTCGATGGATTCCTGATCCAGAAAGATCGAAATTTGTCCTGATGATAGTTGTTGTACTCTTTTTCCTTGG
This sequence comes from Zea mays, assembly GCF_902167145.1. Taxonomy (NCBI): domain Eukaryota; kingdom Viridiplantae; phylum Streptophyta; class Magnoliopsida; order Poales; family Poaceae; genus Zea; species Zea mays. Next base: position 54,527,922 of record NC_050100.1, on the reverse strand, counting down.
TGAGTTTTTCTGAAGTTTCTCACATAAGGTTTTTAATGAGGCAACAAAGTGCAAATGCAATTTGTATCACCATGCACTCTTTCTCCACATTTTTCCCACTGGGTTTTTTGAAGTTTTAACGAGGCATGTGCTGGTCGCGTTATTTGCCCAAGGGGGAGTGTTAAGTAACCCTAGTTAGGGTTATGTGGGCAAATACCTGCTTTGCCCCTGAGGGGTCTCACATCTATATATAAGGAACATGTACACCCCCTCATAAGACAGAGATCAGAAAGAGGCCAGAGGCCCAACCCTATATCTTGTGTCTCGTGTGTTTCCTCTGTCGTGCTTATGGGAAGGGAGACGAGTTCTCTACAGCTTCTTGCGCCTCTACTGCTGACGGGAGGGAAGGGAGCGGATCTGGTGATCCGTGGTAACGTAGTTCTCAACAACTGTCACGAGACGTGGGGGATTACTAGACGCCATTGTGACGACCAGGGCGGTACGATGTACTCACTCCGTTATTTTTTATTTATCACATTTTAGTTTTAAAAATGAACTAGAGGACGACAAATATTTAAGAACGGACGTACCTACGTGCTGCCTGATCCCACACACCAAGTATCCATGCCATCAAGTTATAAAACTCGGCGCATTGTATTTTAATCTTTTTTATGAAAAAATTACATTTAGCCTCCTCCTAGAGGAACTATTCCTGGTTTTGGACACTCTGCTCGGTGCCATAGGCTATAGTGTTGAGGTAGTGCCATGGCCCATGTCGCCAAGCAGAGGGACTCGCTGGCATGAGTGGGTCGTGGTGGCAACCGACGTGGCACTTAACTCGGCGCCACAGATAATGGTGCCGAGCTACGCTAGATTATAAATCTCCTCAATTGAGATGACATGGTCGTTTGACTTGCAATGAAGCTCATCACAAGCCCTAGCGAAAATCTCGCAAAACGACGGTCTTTCATCGAATATAATTGCCACATTCTTCATTCCATCAAAACTAACATTGCCATAAAAATCTTCCTCCACACTTTCTCTATGATACAGGGTGACTAGGTTGTCTATCTATTTCATAGACGGATTCATTACTCAATATCGATCTACTAATGTCTAACACTATGTACTAAGTAATAATTAATTATTAGCTAATTACTAACTAATAACTAAATACTAACTACTAACTAACCACGTCTAACAGAGTTACGTAATCTATGAGTACGATACGAAAATGGGGTATACTTGAGGTCACGGTGGAGTCAATTTGCAGTTGGCGGTGGAATCGAAGGATCTCCTGGCTGCAAAAAAGTAACATAGTAATCTCAGTAAAAAAATTCGACGACACTTCCCCTAAACGGGGAGGTTTCTAAAACCTGCAAAGAAGCGAACAACATGATGACTGACATACACATTCACTAACAGACGAATAGCACGATGGCTGACATGCACATTCAGTACATATAATAACAACTAAAAAGCTATCTACCTCACTGCACAAACTAAATAACAAAATTACAAGCTAACCAACAACTTTAGAAACTAACTACGAAGTTTACTAACTAAATTCCTAACAAAAATGTGACATGTATGTAACCTAACTAAATTAATAACTATATATGTAACCTAACAAACTAAATTGCTAACTAAATTACCAACTAACTAAGTAAGTAACAAACTTGGTAGCTAACTAAACTAACTGACTAACAAATTTGCATGCTAACTATATACTAAACTAAACTAACTAACAAACTCTCTATGGTGTCCTATTGATTGTTGTTTTAGACAAGGTTCGAATCAAACTTATAAAACTTTGACTATAAATAACTATTTTGTTATTTAGTTTTGAAACCTAATATTTATATGCACCGATTTGTCTTAAAATTTACTTTTATAAAAGTATAAATGTATTAAGAGTTTATTTGTATTTTTTTTAAAAAAACATTGGTCAAAACTATATTTTGGAGACTGTGTCGTTGTCCTGAACAACAATTAATAGGACACCAGAGTGAGTACCTACCTACCTAACTAACTAACTATATCATAAACTAACATGTACATACCTTCACGCGCGCTGTCGGGGGCGAGTTTCTGACGATGATCACGATGAACGGGGTTGCGGGCGCGGTGGCAATATCGTTCGGCGGAGTCAATGGCGCGTGGCGGTGGGCCGACGTTCATGCGGGGCGCGGCGGGGAGCGCGGATAGAGAGAACAACGACGGAGGAGGAAAATGCTTGAGAAGAGACCAACGATTGTTCTTATAACAGATCTCGGTTCCAAGATATGTGGCGCCGAGGTCTGCCACATCAATAGCCAGCGCAATGCGCACGTGCCAGCGTGGACATCACCTCGACGCCACGGGTCTTGGCGCCGAGTAGAGGTTCAAAAACTGGTTTACTTCCGCCAGGGGGCTAATTATGAATTTGTTTCAAAAAATAGCTAAAATGCAAAAAAAAACAGGGTTGAGGGTGGCTAGGCGAGGAGCTAATACATATATAACTATAACTATAATGTCAACAAATAGAATATACGTGTATATATACGATATATAATATTCTCTGTCTCAAAATAGTAGTCATTTTAGCTGTTTGTTTTTATGTCTATATTTATATGGATGAAGATGAACCACACATATATAAAACATAAACATCATGTATCGTATGAACCCATTACTTAACTAAAACGAATTTTAATTTAAGACGGGGAGATTAGTTGTTATTAATAAAAAAATAACACATATATACGTTAAAAACATAATAATTTTTAACTTATTATAAGCTAATCATTTTATTTTAGCTACGGCCTACGCCCACAGCCGTGAAATAGGAGGGAACAACATCGATGGTAACGTACGTGGATCTGTTGTTCCTGCCGCTGCCGCCAAGAGGCCGAACAAACCTGCTGCGAAAATGCTTCCCGCCCGCGCAGAACCACACGGCACCGAGGAACACGAGCCGCCAGAACACCGGTGGTCGCTAAAAGCGAGAAGATGGAGGCTCCTCCGAGAAGCCGATCGTCACTCAAGTGGAGAAGATGGAGACTACTTACTAAACGGAAGATACGTGAGGGTTACATACCAAGAAGCCGAGAGGGTCAGGTCAAGCGTCAGCAGCATACGATTCAGATGATCAAGGACAAGGAGGCGTCAAAGCTTTTCCAACAGAAGTTGCATAGAGGATGTGATCACTGGTACTAACAGAAATACTCAGACGTTATACCAATTATTATCAGTTGTTACAGCAAGCGAATTCCGTGGTTAGTGGTCTGCCAGCCCCCATTTCTGTCGTCTGCCTCAAATATAATGTACACATTCTGAAAATCCTTTGGTTAGTAAAAGCTCTTGGTGCTACGGATCTTTTTATATACTGTAACATAAAAAAAAGAAGTAAAAGCTCTGCTGTTTGCATCCACAAAGTGATTTTGCTCCAAATGTGCTACCCACCAAGACAGCTGACCATTCGGGCACCAGTGTCGGCGATATCATATTAGTGCTTTGATCTGGTTGTTCGCTGATCAAGATAGGGTACTGCCAGCGACGTGGTCAGTCCAACTGGCAGGCAAATCGACAGGAATAGAGGTAAGCTGAAAGAATTCGCAAGGTGCTTTCCAGTTGTTATGGAACTCACCGGCAAGATCACTAAAACAATTGTAGTCCTAGCACGAAGCTCAATTATGTGGAGCAGGATGTAGAATGTACAAGACATGCGTTTATTAGAATAACACAGGCGGTAGGGTCAAAAGGAAACGTCAACAGTACGTGCCTTCCCTGCTTGTCTCAATATTATAGCATCTTAAACTAACTGAACAGCATCACCATGGACGGCTCAGAAGCTCTTATCTGAAGGGCTACCCAGCGAGACACGAGTCTCCAAACAAATCCCCATTAGAGCGGGCTGAAGTTTGTTTCAGGGTTACTATGTAAAACCGCGCTACATCGCAGAAGCATTCCGAAAAGAACTGTCACCAACATCCTATAGAGACGGGTGCTAAATATATACAAGATCGAAACTAGAATGACGAGGCCTGATTCAAACGAACAGCGAGGTTCTGTTGCTACTTTTTATGCACAGATAAGTTTGAACTGCGGCAGCACCTACCGAGGGCAGGTGGAAAAGGAATCCAAATGAGCGGAGTTACAACGTTACGTTGATCGGTAAATTGCATAACATCTATTCCTTTTTTTACTGCAGACCCTATGCATCAACGTCCATATCTTGTATCCCTACATCCACAGAAGCAGCATATGAAAAGAGTCAGATTTGAAAGACGAATTGAATTTTGTCAGAGTTCCATTTAAAGATGAAAATACTATCAACGGATAACACTGATTATATAGAACAGATCTAAATATTCCCTCGAGCTCGAGGGTGTAGACAAAATTCCAGCATTTTCTTAGGTGATGCATTCCTAAGCAACATACATTAAAAATTACACCCACGAAAATGCAATGTACAGAATATATATTGTGAAGCATTCATCATGCACATTAACACCCACAGGTGAGACAGGAAACATGCCAAAGAACAGGTCACCCGCTCGAGTTGGCACCATAGATGTAAGACAATTAGACAAGAACAAAAACTACATCATGCTGACGTTTGCCTTTCATGTTGTGTATTGTACATAATCTCCGTTAAGGATTTTATTTGGTTTATTCGAAATAGCATGAGCATGTTGTGCAACTGTGTATGTTTCGTCTTTTTGAAGGACCCTTGGTTCTTAGTACTACACATTTGCAATAGCATATACTCCAACCACATGTGAGGATTTTTTTTAAAAGGATTACTTATGCATACCTGTAATGGAAACTAGCCATTCTTCCCGGTGCTGCGATACTAGGAATGGCCCCTGTGACTATGTATTCATCATCAATTTCATCAAACCTAATTTCCCTTAATTCAACAGGTTGTGTCGGAACCACGAGGTTAAAATTTTCTAGATTAACCTGGTTGCCATTCCTCCTTCCACTGCCTATTCTTTCCCTTGCTCTGGATCTTCTACGACTTCTTGAAGATCTTGAAAACGCCCTGCAGAAAATACATGACCACCAGTTCGTCCTGACCCTGCGGAAAACTTCATAGTCCTCACCAGTGTCATCATCCCCATACTCAATCACATAGTCTCCCAGAACAATCCCGTTTGGAACTTGTGCATGTATTGTGCTCAAGACATCTACGATATCAGAAGATTGCTGGAAATTCTCCCAATCAACTTGCCTAGCAGGATCGATCTCTGAAGGGCGTGAATCAGGATGCTTTTGTTGCGTGTGCTTCTGAAGCTCATTGAAGTTGCCAACAAACGAGCAGCAATCCTCTTCACAGCACCTTTTCTTCTGATTAAGATGCAGCCGAGCCTCACCAATAACAACCCACCCAATAACATCACCTCTACACAAAGGGCAGCTGGGGCGGTTGTTTGCGTTAGACGGCACAATATGAATAATGCTATCAAGAGGAGGCACGGCTAAAGATGAAACTTTCACATTGGAAGGCAGTTCATATGCAGATTTAAACCTCTCAAGACAGTTTGAGCGGGTCTGGTCTGTATCGCAAACAAACGGCCTGCATCCCTTCTCATAAGACGTGCACCTCAGTAGCACTGCATTGTGAGGGTAATCAAGGCAGATCGGGCAGGTAACATCCTCCATCCAACTCTTATCAAGCTGTATGTCCAGATCAAAGGAGCTGTGCTTTACCACCTTCTTCACGATCAAGTTGCCTGAACCCATCGCTGAGGCACAGACTTGCAACGAGAACTCTTCGGCCTAACAGGTCCAGCTTCTCATTACAACCTACAGGACACCAATAGGCGAATCAGATCAATTCCAGCTTGCTCATTCGAAAATACAGTGCACAAATGATATATGTGTGATGATGAATAGACTGAGCATTTCCATCGAAAGACAATTGACAATATGATAAATAATAGTGTATCAGTGTATGGCAGCAAGGCAGAAACACCCTAATGTCCATGTAATGAATTCCCTACAACACCACATGACTATCTGACGCTAAAATCGGGAACTCACCGACAAAATTATTTGCCACAACCATAACTTCTAGTTCTGGTTAAAAAAAAAACTCAAACGATTCCTGGAAAAAATCCTCATCCAAGGAGAGATAAAAAAACTAGACATGTGCCTCTGATTCCGACCCCCCGAAATACCGTGTCCCAGGAGGGACGGGGTTCACTCGAACACCCCCTCACCCTCCCCCACCAACCCACCGCCACCACGAAAACATCGAAAAACAAACCAGCTAACTCCCACGGCGCGGCGTCAACTGAGATGGGCGGGTTCTGCGCGCCGATGAACCACGGGCGGGAGCGGATTGTATTGGACTCGATAGAGCACGCTAATCGGCAAAGTGAACTGAACCGATGAACGAAGCGGGGGGAAAAAATAAAATCCAGGAGCCTGGATTCAACTGCGAACGAAACAAACCGAAAGGGAAATCTATCTACCAAGTCAAACAAGGCAGCTGGAGGTCACTCACCAACACCAGACGAGCGAGAGCGACCAACGGCCGGACGGATGGGTTCCCCGCTCCGCTCGACCCGTCGAGGGGCGGCCGGCGGGCGCAGGGTGGGGGAGGCCGTTGCGGCGCGGGACGGGGACGAGGAGGAGGCGGCGGCGGCGGAGTGGCGCTCGGCTGCGTGCGTCGTCGCCTCGGTGAGGGGCCTCTAGTCTAGGTTTGGAGTTGGACTTTTTAGAGCCATTTGCGCTTGCGTGCGACGAGTGGAGAGAAAGGAGGGGAGGGGAGGGGAGGGGAGGAGAGAGAGTGGGCGGGGATGCCGGATGGGAGAGGAGGGGAGAGAGTGTCCTCGGGCCGGCGATCTGCGGTCCTTTGACATTTTCCGCCGCTTGCCTTGTGCGGCTTTCCCCTTCTTTTTCTTTTCTTTCTTTTTTTTCCTTCCAGATGTTTGGTCAAGTGTTGAACGCTTTTACTACCCATTTGTCGCTAGAACTCATTTCCATGGGGTTTTCATAAAAAAACATTGATTATTCACATGGAATTCATGTGCTCTGTGCTCGCAACATGGCCATGTAATCTATTGGTGATTTGGTGTGCTCGCCTCTCCGTATCAAACTGCAGCATTATATATATGTAGTGTATTTTTGTGTATAGTTTTAATTCCAACCGGAACAGTATGCATGTCTGTGCAGCGTCATTGAAGTCAAAAAAAAGGAAAAAACGATTGCTCTTTTGTCCTTTCACCCACGTCAAAACGTGAAAAAAAAACGTTGTAATAAACTGCAGAGTCAGTCAGAACTCAGGAGGACGTTTCTCCTTGACAGCGACGACGTGCCAAAAATTGCTGGTCGACGTCGACGATGTGGACGAATGCAAGCACAGAATAATAATGTGGTACCAAAAAAAGTGGGGAACTCCCTGCGCGTCAGCGTCACATCATCGGATGCGGTCCAAGAGGCAAACGGCAACTTCGCGTCTGGAATAGCACGTGGCACGCACGCACGCAAGGCAAAAAAAAAAAAAAGAAACGCACACATATGCCGGCGCAGGCCTGGACAGAGTTTTAACTAATAAGAATAATAAAAAAGGGACCCAGGATTGAATATAAATTCGTCTGTTTTCGCAACTGCAGAGTTCTAAGGCATAAAAATGGTCGGAAACAGTGTTTATTCATTAATCAGTTTGTAGTCATTTTTTATTATAAATAAATAAGATATATAATCTACTATACAATTTTATATTCTTGTTTATAAAATTGAGCATGTAAAGATTCATAAAACTTAAACCTATCAAAATAAAATGATATAAAAGTCGATATGGATTCGGAAACAAATTCAGTATTTTTCGCACCTGTAGAGAGCAAATAATACATAAGACGATTTATACAATATTTTGTTTTTATTTCTAATAATATCACTAATAATAACATAAGAAAAAATTAACATCAGATTTTATATATATCTAATTTAAAATATTAAATTTGTCATAACAGTTTCGGACCACTTTCATCCCTGGGCAAGAGGTACATGGAAGTTATATTCAAACTCGACATACCTTAAGCACCATGATGATCAGAAATGGAAAATAAGGAGGAGGGAAAAAAACATCGACGTTCATAAGGACCATCAACTGATGAGCATAGGTACACCTAGTACGTACGGTATAGTAGCTTGCGAATTGCGATGACCATCAGCTGATGAGCCTTCTCTTCACCCTCGACGTCCGCGTCCTCGTCGTCTCCGCCGTCCCCGTACCGCACCTTGCAGTGGCCCTTCCCGTCCATGTGTTTCTGTTTTCTGACAGCTCCTTCCCATCCTCCGATTCCGATAGAGCGGCTTCCCTTGCATGTCGAAAACAGAGCCTAATGTGATATAGAGAGCAAATTTTTTTTCTGCAGTCCGGCTGTAAACCAGGATGTTTTCAGCCTCTCACAAAAAAGAGAATAGACTTATATAGATCCACTAGATAACGTTTTAGTTGTCTTATTGACTTGCATGTAGGGTCTATCCATGTTGTAAGGGGCTGCAAACATCCTGGTTTACAGTAAATTTTTTCCCGATACAAAGATACTCGTATGTTACAATACAAACCAATTCTGAAGTATATATATATATATATAATATATATATATATATTATATATATATATATATATATATATATATATATATATATATATATATATATATATATATATATATATATATATAATATATATATATATATATATATATATATATATATATATATATATATATATATATATATATATATATATATATATATATATATATATATATATATATATATATATATATATATATATATATATATATATATATATATATATATATATATATATATATATATATATATATATATATATATATATATATATATATATATATATATATATATACCTTGCGTTTGAGGTTGTAGCGGTGCCAAGCGCCACGTTGCAGGTCGCCGCCGGCATCCTCGCCTCCCTCTCTTCTCTCGCTTCGGGCTGCTTCGGCGGCCGGTGAGCAACAAAGGCGCCTCACGTGGGATTTCTGGCTCCAACTCCAAACGACGATTGTGCTGTGCACGGTGATTGACCCACATCCAAACGTCTACCTATCCATGGGTTTGCTTGTCGAAATTTTCTAAACATGACAATGAACACTCGAAATCTAAATATCCTACAGTTTTATCCAATACGAAAGATAGCTATATAAGAGAATCTCCAATAGCTCCTAATTTATTAGCTCCTCATTAATATCTCTAGACTGGGAGCTCCCTAATAACGTTTTAGATTAAAAAAAAGAATCATTCTCCAATAGCCTCCTAAATATGTAAAAAAACATTACAAATGCTTCTCCTTGGCTTTTCTGTTGATCAAAGTACGTCTTGGACTTTTCTCAAGGAGAGTAGTACGTCTTCGACTTTTCTACTGATAAGAGCCGATGGTCTTGACTTTAAAGTCTTATTTGATTATGTCTGAATCGAAGAAGACCAATAGGATTAAATCTCAATCTATTTAATTTTAATTATAGAGGAATTTAAGATAGGTTTGTTTTGCTATCTAAGTTATTATATTTTATCTAACTTTTCTGTTTATGAATAATTATTCAATTCGAACGACTAAGTTTAAATAAATTATAACATATTTATTCACAGACCAAACAGACTCCTAGACTCATTCAGCCCGTGCCAGCCTCGCGAGGTCCGTCAACCTCTAGATCGGCAACACCCATCCCGTCCATAAGGACCACTACGACAACATTTACGTTGTTCTATCCCGCGAGAAGCATTTCCTCCTGCTGCTCCCCACCGAGCACCGCCGCCTCGCCTCTACATCTGGCCAGTCGGCCCCTCGCTCCGCCCGCATCCTAGGGACGACGCTGTCGTCGTCGCCCGTACGGCAGCTGGCCTAGCTTCTTCGTCGCAGCTCACTACGGCGCAGCAATCGCAGCCCACACATGCGATGCGACGAAAAGCTGTCGAGCCACCAACAGAGGAGAGTGAGGGACTGCGCAACCGAGCGTCAGTTGATGCTTAAGCTGGAGACAGAAGAGCCGTGGAGCAGCGTTGACCCGTGTCCGACGTCGTCTTCGTTGGGTTCAGGCTGGGGATTGGGAGGAGCTAGTGCGAACATTTACGCAGGGAAATAGGTTTTTTTACACGTGCAGATGGATAAGGAGGGTTAATTAGGATCTGTTGGAGGATTGATTTTCGTTTATCCTTAAATTATGGTTTGGAACTAAGATTACTGGTATTTATTGGAGACGGTCTAACAATTTTTTACTCACGGATACGTTGATTCGCAAAATATTTATTTGTTGGATAGACGAGTACGAGTATATATATGAATACTACCCATGCCTATATATCTACGATAAAATATACCCACATAAGGTTGTCTTCATTTCGAACTTTACAAAAAATTATCATTTACACGATTCATTGCTCCTCTATTTTACACGATCCACTGTCACCCTATTTTATACAATCCACAAAAACAACCTAATACCACTATTGGCATCTAATAAAACTTAAACCCCTATTTTTTTATACGATCCACTGTCTCTCTATTTTATACAATCCACAAAAACAGCCTAATACCACTATTGGCATCTAATAAAACTTAATTTCGCTAAAAGAACATCCTTCTCCAGTTATCGTTTGTTCAAACAATCAAGTTATGCAAATCATATGGTTTGTTATATTTGAAATCAAACTTTTTTTTGATTGTTTGACTTTTTGAGTGATTAATATATTAGAGTGAAAGATAGTATTCAGGGAACGGATATAAATAACCCGACAAGTACAATTTTTTGTGATGAATATGAGCATCAAACTTTTTTGCCCAATTTTTTAACAAAATAAAAACTAAACATGTTCAATGAGGCGTCAGCAATTTCCGCCATAATGGCAACAGCTGCTTCCGCACCACAGAGTTCAACAAAAACTATGGAAGGTGTAGTCCTATTCCAAATATCTTAAGCGCCAACGTTGTCAGCGACAGACAAGAAACCATAAGACACCATATAAATGCCAGGAGAAGCTCCAGATAGGGTGCAGGAGAAGGCAGTGTTGTCTAGTGCGGGCAATTCTTAGGGAGGTTCCGGATCACATTGCTCTTCATTCCGATCTTGTTCCGCATAGTCTCGACCCCGGTCCTGTTCATAGCACGGAGAACTTTCAGCCTCACCATCTGCTCCTTAGACTGCACTGTCACCAAACCCATGCTCTTGTAGCTGCAGTAGAAACAGAGATCATACGTAATGGTGTCAAACCAAAAGCTAATGAAGTAATACGAAGACAACGCAATGAACAAGGGGACAGCACAAAGATTCAGACCTGGAAGCTAGTGAAAGTGCAAGCGCACGGTCTGGTGCAACAGAAGGCCGTGGTTTCTGGCGATAGTAGCGCATAAATTCCCTAGAGCCAAGGGTTCTGACCCGAGTGCCTTTCTCGCTCTTGTTTGTTATTACTAGCTCAGACCCACCGATTCCCAGCTCAATGTTGTTGTTCAAGTCATCAACAGCAATCAACTGCTTGCCTTCTGAATCAACATAACTGCAGCAGAAGTAATATTGTAAGATGCGTACAAGCTTCGTTGACTCACAAAAAAAACTAAGATTATCTACAAAACCGAATAAGGTATGTACAGATCTCCAAAACTTTTACCTTACTTCTCTACTTGTTATAAAAAACCCTAATATTGTACCACCATTAAGATTGAATAACAGTCTGCATTCTCAAAATTATTTTTTGCCAATGAACAAATGATGCACAAGTTTAAGCAATTTTATGGAATATCGGGGAATCACACTTCAACAGCACAACCCAAACAGTAAGACAACAACATGATCAGACAGCTAAGCAAAACATGATAATACGATATGGGTTTCTGAAATTAAAAAACACATCCAGCAACCTATCAACACTAATATGCAGAAGTATATTTTATTATGACTAGAGTCCACGGTGCAATCCAGTCTTCAGATGAATACGGTCTCAGTATGATCATTCCCTAAGTGAAGTGCTAAGGGATGGCCAATTACTCAATTCCCAAATTAAAACCCATAAGAAAACAGGAATAAGCATTGACCGTTTAAAAATAACAAACTTAGTAACATAGAATTGAACCGAACAAAACCTGCTGCTGTAATCATAGAATTCCTCGAGGTCAGCATCTTCATCATCTCCACCATCTCCATACCGCAACTTGCAATGCCCCTTTGCATCCATGTGCTTCCTGACAGCCTCTAGACTGAAGAAGGACTGGCATCTGTCATTGCAGTAGAGGCAGATAAAATCACGCTTCACCTGCAGGTAGGATAACCAATTCAACGTGAAGATTAAACAGCATGCTTGCACACATATGGCATTCGATATTACACTGGTGAAAAATGTATACCTTCAGTCCAACATAAGTAAGAAGACCACTGGGATCCTTCAAGTATTCACTGTCAGGTATGAAAAACCCATGCTTCTTATGCATATGGACCATGCAGTCTTCTATGGTGTCATGCTTGAGGTCACACATGAAACACGACGAGATATCCAACTCTTCAAGGTCATCCATGTCATCATCTGATTTTGAGGAGTGCTCATCTTCTTGCATGTTTGAAGTAGACTCATCAGCCAACTCCATCTCACTTGGGTCAACTTCAACCCACTCTTCTTCCTCATCGTCGTCTTGATCCTCCTCTACTGCAGATGGAGCTCTTCGTGAGACTCGTTCAGGAAGTGGCTTGACTATCGTGATACCAGCAATAGAGGCATTGGGCTCCTGAGAGGCTTTCAAAAGATGTGATCGCGAGTTAAGATGCTGCTCGTGAGCTTTCGAGCTTCTGTACTCCTTTCCACAAAGAGCACAGCTGTAAAGCATTGGGGTGCTAGCAGGCTTGCTCCCCTCCGCCAAAGCAGCTTGCCTAGCCAGAAACAGAGCCTCTGTGACACCAGGAACTCCAGCCACCTGAAGAATTTACATATCAAAACAAAACATGACTGAAGTTCAACACGCAACGCAAGGAAGCAATAACATAATAAAACAGACAAGAAGAAGTTGAACAGTTCTAAACACGTAATCCCAATTATAACCAGCACACAAATTTACCAATATATGTTTGTTTTTTTGTTCATAAGAATATGAAAATATCATGTTGTTTCTTAATCTAATTATTTCATGACTGAACTGGAACTCTTCAAGTATCTCACGGACCCAATTTTAGAAATTAGAAATCCACAGTAGTACCTCTAGTTATTCACATACAAACATCACGAAATCATAAAAAAAACTACAAGGCTCAGGTGCAGAGGCTGATGTTTTGCAAACATTCAAAGGCCTTACCTGTTAAGAAACCCAAAATCCCGATACCGGAGTGTCTTAATCCTCAATTCCTCTCATTCTAGTCACAAGTCATGCCGCATGAACCGATGAACCTAAATACCTAATACCTAGAACTCGCTAGCGGCAGAAAGTAGGATGCGGAGGGGGCGACGTTACCTTGCGCTTGAGGTTGTAACGGTGCCATTCAGAGCGGTAGTGAAGCCGCTGCTGCTCCTCGTCGTCGAACCCCGCGTTGCACGCGTTGCAGGTAACCGTCGGCATCCTCACTCAGCCCTCTCTCCTCTCCGCTAGCTTCGGATTCGGCTTGCTCTGGCTGGGGAGACTCTCGCTTCTCTCCTTCTCCTTCCGGTGCAGCTTCGCCTAATCGCCTTGTACGCGGCGGCGCTGCGGTGGTGAAGAGTGGGGGGGGAATGGCGGCGGGGCGGGGGAGGAGAAGTAGGAGAGGGCAAGGGGGCCGCGTTTGGTTCTGACGTTGGCGCTTAGGTCAGTCAGGCAGGCCTCAGCTCTCTACCGTCTTTACTTGTTGGGCCTTTGTTTGGACTCCGCGGGGACGAGGATATCGGCCGCCCCGAACCGGGCCAAGGGCCTACGGTCACAGCACGCACGCCAGGCCGAAATCACTTAGCAGCGGCCTGCGGGAGGGCACCCAAGCCATTTTTTCCCGCTCAAACGACTGCCGCCACGGCGCCATCACAGGCCGACACTCCACTCGATCAAAATCCCTTCGTCGTCACCGTCCCCACCGAAACCGCAGTACCGTACCCGTGCCGACGCGAGCACGATGGCCGCCGCGGCCTCCTACTTCACCGGGCCGACCATCTTGCCGTCTCAGCGAGCCACCGCGGCGCCTGACAATTCCGCCGTCGCCACCCCTTCTCTGGCTAAGGTCTGTTCGTAATCTCGATTCCTCGTGACTGATTTCCAGCCCCCCCCCCCCCCCCCCCCCCCCCCTCTCTCTCGCCGAGCCCTAAATCGCTAACCCCGTCCGCCGCTCCGATTGCAGTCGCGTGACCCCCGCTGCTCCGGATGCTCTCCCACCACCGTGCGCCACATCGCCCGCTCCTTCGCCGCCGCTGATGCGACCAGTGGTGGCGACCCTGTCATCTCTATTGACGGCGTCGACGCCACCAATGTAAGCCCCCGAGCCTCGGACCCCCCAGAGCTGTATCCGTGCGGGCTCGCTTACTTCGGTATTGCTCTGGGAAAATCCCCCAACTCGCGCGTGTAGGTTTGGCTTCTGGGGAGGGCGGTGAGCGTGATGAACATGGAGGCTGGCGTGTCATTCACGCTCGATGACGGCACCGGGCAGATCGCGCTCATGCGGTGGTGAGTCCCGAACTCGCGATTAGTGTTTCATGCTTTCGCTAGATGCAGCGCTGAGGCTGTACAGTATGTGACATTTTTTCATGAGATGCAGGATCACTGACGATATTGATGCTAAGGAAGTGTCTTTCGTCCAGTATGTATATCTGATGTTGGCAAGCGCTGAGTTTAGCTTTTTTAAGTGATTTAAGATTTTGGCATTTTGCTTTTAGCTATCGGGAAGCTGATATGATGTAATTGTTTTTTTACTTGTTTGTTGGTGTATATGAAGGAATGGTTTATACCTCAAGGTTCAAGTTACTCTCGTAGGGTTTCAAGCTAAGCAGCATGGTTTTGCTCACTCTATTAGGTAAAGGATCTAAGTTCCTTTGGTACCGATGGCTTTTCTACCTCATTTTCTGTATGCATACAATTTTAGTTGGACTTTTAATTTTGATGGAATGCTTGTCTTGTTTGCGAAATTTTACCAATATAATTCGTTACCGTAAAATGGATCTTAATTGTTCATAGAATGTATTCAGGCTGTTTATTCAAGATTTACTGATCCAAATTTTTATCTATGCATAAAGTTTGACTGTTGCTTTTACAGTAAATTTTTAATAACGTTTCAGTGAGATAAGGTTTATCATAAGAATGGAATGCTAGCCTTGTTATTAGGATATTTTTATCAAAGCTGATTGGAATTGAAGTTGAATCATTTCTTGAGAAAGATGTAAGGGCAAGTGAGCATGCATTTGTGTAGGCATTGCCTCCCTTATCTCTTATTGTGGTCCCCTGCCATACATTTTGACCATGAAAACATGGTCTTGCTCATACTAATTATTTTTGGGCTCTAACCCGTTATCTCACATATAGATTTAATTTGTTATTGTTGGATGAAACTGACATTAAAACTTAGAAGGCTGCATGCATTTTCATTGGAAATTAAGGCTGGTTTACTGTCTTTCCGTGTTATACTTGTTCCTATATTTCTCAGTTTGTTTAGTATTGGATGGGGTAAAAATCAACTCTTGAGTGGGCCGAGTATTCCATATATATCAGGTTACATGGACTGGGCTCTAGGTCCATTATATTTAGACAGAAAAGACACAATCTAGCACCCCCACAGGCGAAACTGTAGCCACGACAGACATTGAGACTATACCAAAACTTCGAGAACAATAAGGAGGGATCATTCTTAGTGAAGATGTCAGCAAACTGTGAGCTTGTCGAGACGTGATGAACGCGAACATCCCTGACAGCAATGTGCTCATGGATGAAGTGAATTTCGGTCTCAACATGATACATGTGCTAGTGTTCGACAGGGTTAACAGATACGTAGACGACGCTGATATTGTCGCAATGGACAAGCGTACTCTTGTTTGAGGTCAGCAGACCGTTCGCACCTCACTTTTTCTAACAGCTTTGATAGGTTTTCAACTGAAAGTAGTCGTTAAAGTGATGGACAAACCGTCCGGCCAGAGGACGCCGACCATCCGTGAGTGTGCAGAAAGGGGGCGGTTTGCCTATAACGGCTAGTTTTTGGAGGTGTGCTATAAATAGATGGAGCACGGGTGTTGGACACATCTCTTTACCATTTGAGCCATCTATTGAGCACATACAAGCTTTCAAACCTCTCTCACTCACACTCTTGAATAGGGATTGCATTCTAGTGAGTTTGGAAGTGCTCTAGTGCATTGCATCAAGTTGTTGATCCTTGATGCACTAGGTGATTCATCAAGCAAGTGTCGCTGATTTGTTACACTTAGAGGTTGCCGCCTCATACATGACTTGGTGAAGGATTCTCCGACGAGAAGGTTGTGGAGAGGTCGCAGATTCAGTTGTGAGAGACTTGCGCTTGCCTTACCGGAGCGGTGAAAAGTGACATTAGTTGAATCGAGGTCTGAGCGGTTCTTTGACCATTCGGCTCAAGAGATTACGGTGTCTTCATAGAGGAGCGGGTGAGTGCATTGAATCCACCTCAACATGGATTAGGGGTGATTGGCAAATCACGGAGACCACGCTAGAAAATCCGGTGTCTTGCTTGTTCATTACATTGTTTCATCACTTTTACTTGTGTTTTCTTTGTATCATCTTTCATTAGCTAGGCTAGAGAATTTGATTCTCTTGTTGTACTAATTAAATTTGCTAATGCTCCGATTGGATGTTGATATTGGAGGGCATGGAATTAAATTGGGTTCAATACCAAATCATTCATGATATTGAAATGAGATGTAATTCAAATTCCATTGTTTGGATGTCACTGAATTAGAGTTTGAAATTAGGCGGTCTAATTTCATGCAATATAGATGGGTGATGCTCTGTATTAGGAGAAAGTTTCTAGCTATAGTCCAATTCCAGATAATTGGGTCTCTGATTCCAAATCTCAATTCTATGCGCAACCAAACAATAGAATTTTGGAAAGCTGATTCCACTTCCCAATTCCACGCTCCAATATCTACATCCAAACGAGGTGCAAGTGTCTTTAAATTTAGTTAAAACCGTCTATTCACCCCCTCTAGCCGGTATCCTTAATCCTACACCACCCCAAGGATCTAGGAGAGGACCACTGCGGCACTATCCATCCATCGCCATGAGGGGGATAGTAAGGGTCGTCGTGTTGGTGAGAATGTGGTTATTGAGTGCGTAGCGCTGTAGGGTGAGGAGGATGAGGTTACACCACCGGACGTAGATGGAGAAAGCCGGGTCGAGGATGACGTGAACTAGAGGGAACCATAGGGGGCTTTGGGCGAGGCTCGAGGTAGGGAGGGCCAAGTAGATGGAGCTCAACTTTGGCAAGCTGCCTGGCGAGGGTATCAGCAGCAGTGTGTTCTTGCTCCCAGGCGAGAGTAGCAACATGTTTGCACTCCTAGACAGCTGCCGCAGCGACCTTAGCACCCGTGAGGGCCGTCGCCAGAGTGGATTAGGCAACCGACACATCAACGGGTGGCAGAGTCGGTGGATGCGTGAAAAACAGAGATGGCCTGAAGTAGACACCTAGAATAGAGGGAGTGGTATCTAGGGTGGCACCTATGGCCAGATTGCCCGGGACCATGCCGATGACATCGAGGCCGGCAGAAACGAGGCCCTAGCTAGCCACACCCAAGCTGATTGGAGACAGGCCGACAGTGGCTAGGCCATGGCCTGGGCCAGCTACGCCCAGGCCAAGGGTGGCTGTGGCTGCAGCAGCGCTGGCCGACAATGGTATAGTCACAGGAGGGGTGCGTGCATGCCAGCAGGGGCAGGCGACGACGCGGGGTGCTTAGGGGTGATAATGGATCACGATCCAAATGCTTCTTCACAAAATGGTAGGGTGCTAAATAAATTTTAGTTCAAAAATGAATATAAATAGGGCCCGATCCTAATCCGATCCGATCCTTAAATCTTATATTGTAACATTTAGAGCCTATTGTCACCCATAGGGATGCCCAGGCCCTGCACCAGGGGTGGAGCGCCGACGACAACTGTAGGGGTGACAGCGTTGGCGGCAGGAAGAGATAGGGCAGCTGGAGGGCAACAACGACGACCCATCAGCGAGAAAGGGGTGAGGAGTGGGGAAGGCCAGCCATGGCCCCGACGGCGGCGGCAGTAGGAGAAATCCGCCGTCGGCCAACGGGGGTAGGTGGCGGCTAGAAGAGGGGAGGATAGAGAGAAGCCTAGATAAATACCATATTGGATGGGGTAAGACCATGCTCAATAGAGCATGCATATGACCATGGAAGACAGTTTTGCAACGTAGATTGCACTATTTACATAGTAGAGTTTGAAATAGAGAGAGGGATAGAGGATGAGATAGGAAGACTGCTGGAGACAGCCTAAAAACTCCAATCCTTAAGTGGACTGAGTATTCTATATATCAGGTTATATGAGCTGTGATCTATGTCCATTACATTTACACAGAAAAGACAGTGTAACATCTAGTCTAGGCAGTACACTCTTCTTTGAGCTTGCATTTGGATAGGATTAACGTAAAGCTTTATAGGTTACATTTTGTAGTGAATGATAAGCACCGTTGATGATGGATCTGATCCTTATTCTACACTAAAGAACTTTATTTTAATTGTAGTCCTTGCACAACTTCTTCCTTTGGGTTGATCTTCTGAAGCCTAGTGCCAGCTGCAATACAATATCGTCCACGCTGGAAATTGGATTAGTTAATAATCTCTTATATTTTGTTAGTTTCAGAGTGAGGAATGTGACAAGTAACTATTCTGTAAGAACCTAGCTTATTATTGTAGCGTATGTTTATGAATACTTGATCGTTTCTTGCTTATTTGTATTTTGTAAGTTCCAATACATCTACCATGATTTTAAAAAAAACCTGTACCAACTTTTACAACTGTTAGAATCCCGTTTAGGGTTTTGGCTGAGTCTTCCTGTAATTATCTGACTACCCTGTGTAATAGGCTTGGCCAACTACTTGGTCTATTTAATACACTCCCAACCCCGATTAGGGTTAGAGTTTCCCACAACAACTAGTACTTAGATCATTGTAATTTTGTTTACAGGCCTGTTACTAATTTCAATGAATTGGCGCTGCACTTCATTGAATGTATGTATGTGCATTTGGAAAATGTCCGGCCAAAGGTGATTAGAGCAAATGGCAATTTTTTGTGTCAGTTATATTTTGATGTTGTATGAAAACACAAGCAGACAAGCTGTTATTTCCTTTTCATTTTGAAGATGAAGGATCAATTCCCTCGTGCTGTTCAAGCAAATGTGTCTGCTCACGAGATGCAAGCTCAAGTCGCTCACACAGTTCAAACAAATGTGCCTGCTTATATGCCCTTCTCTGGTGGAGTAAGAGAGCATCACGTTGATTTTGCTCCTGAAGTAAACCAAGGGCGATTCCCTTCATCACTTCAAACAAACGCATCTACTCATGCACCCTTTTCTGGTGGAGTTGGAGAACAGCAAGTTCACTTTACTCAACCCAACCAAGTAAGAAACCTCTTTATTTTATCACTTTCAAAAGTTTCTTGCTAAAGTACGTGAATCTATGAGTCAGTCATGGTATTTACCTGAATCTGATTGTGTTGATCTTGATCTGCAAATTCTACACTTGAGCATTATGATATTCTGAATTGAGATAGTTCATTGCCTGTCCTAGCACTTTTCATTGCTACCTTATATTATATTCGCCAACTTATATCATTCACTGTCTTTTCTATTGGGTAAGTATGTTTGCCTAATTGCCTCTTCTAACTGATTGGTTGAGATAATTTTTGTTCAGTTTACTGGTGGACAACAGCACGATCTGCAAAGTATGGTTTTGGAGGTTATGCAACAACCAGATATACTGTAAGATGATATTTGCTTTAAACTATGATAAACGATAGAAGATCTTAAGCAGTGTTAAACTTTGGCTTAGGTGGCTATGTCAGTTTGTATTGTTTGTGTTGTTCATTTCGGTCTAGCTTGGACTCCTCTTTTCTTCTTAATATAATGATGCGCAGTTCTCCTGCGTGTTCGAGAAACAAATGTTAAACTTTGGCTGTAATAATTTGCTTATTTGTAGTCACAAGCTTGGGAAGCCATAATCCCAGTAATTGAAAGTTAGTTCCAGCCTTACATACATTCTTGATTTGCTATTCTGGTGCCCTGCATGTATTTCAGTGTGTTCCAAAAGGAGAGTTGGACAGTTCATTTTGAATATGTACAAGCTAATTTTATGTTCAAATAATAGTTAAAAGAACGTAGATCAACATTGATTTGTGAGAGAGTCTAGTGGCATTCATTCAGTTACATCTTTTAACATTTAAATGAATATGATTTTTGCTGCTTCATTTGGATATTATAAAGTGATGATGACCTATGCTGTAACTACATGGACATATTTTAATCATAATGCACATAAAAAACTGGTCTGATACCTACATCCGGTGTGTTTTGATGCAAGCAGTGTGTCGTGAAGTAAGCTGTAACAATATTATGGAGTTTCACAAAGAACCTAGTAATCTAATCTGATTCCTGCCTGATCCTTTTGTTTGAAGTCTTATATGTAAATAACTTAGGTGACTATATGAGCTTTGTCAAGTCATAAATGTTAAAGCTATGGTATGTTACTTGTTTGGTGATCTTCTAATTTTTCAAGGAATCAAGATGATTGTCTCTTAGTTTTTTTGAACGAACGACACGAGATTGTGCACGTTTCTATTAATAAAGAAGAGAGTCAAGCAGTAGCCAAGAGGCACCGCAGGAAGAGTACAAAAAGATTACATAATTACACCAGAGGTAAAAGCGCAAGAAGGTGCTTAGCACCTGCGACACCCCACAGCCTTGCCTCCGCCTTAATTGCTGCTAGTAGGTCTGCCACTGACCTCTCTCGCCTTTGGAAAGTGTTGTTGTTCTTTTCCAGCCAAATTTGCTAGACCACCGGCAGAAGCAGGGAGCGCGTCCCCTTTTTGGGCACAACGGATGAGCCGACCATGAACCACCACTGCTTGATCGAAGTGGAGTCCGTCCAGGTAGCTGAAGATAAATGGCCGATGGAGAGCCAGGATGCCAGGGCGTCCCGAATTCTCCTCGAGTAGCGGCAACCAGCAATAATGTGATATTTGTCTCGGGGTGCCCCATGTAGAGCGGACAAGAAGGACTATGCGGCCATCCACGTGCTGCGAGCCTATCCGAGGTCCAAACCCAGTTGCGGATGATAAGCCAAGCGAAGAGTTTGCATTTAGATGACTCCCATGGATTCCAAATAAGGGCTTTGAGATTGAAACAAGTGTGACCCATGAATTGAATCCAGTTGTCTCTTAGTTTTCAGTCGAATCAAAATTCCCTGTTTGTCCAATTTTGCATTGGGCATCTTCTCAACTAAGATGCCTAGTATTTCAATCCTCACATTGATTCTCCAAGCATGTATTCTTGTTTTGGAGTTCTGAATTGAGCAATTGATCATTGCTTTCATTTTTATGCAGTGCACTTGAAAATGGAGTACATGTTGATGAAGTGGCAAGGAGACTTGGAATGCCAAGAGCACAAATTATGTATATAACTCTCTCGTCATGTATTTCATAACATGCTGACATGCACATGCATTAAGCTAAGTCTTATGTACCTTTAAACATGCAGGGCCATTGCCCAGCGCCTGGTCGATTTGGCCTGCCTCTATTCCACTATTGATGATTATCATTTCAAGTCTCTTTTAAATGGTTGATCAATGTTATCATCTTCAAGACTAGTATAATGGCATCTGGGATTATTGGCAGTTTTTAGGTACTGAATAGCATTCGTCTACATGTTTTAAGTATGCACATCTATTACATGCATTTTTTTCTTTGTACTGAACACCCGTTTTTTTAGCTGCTAAGCAAATTAGTCAGACTGTCAGACATGCAGATCGATTAGAAACTTGGAATGTCAGATCATTGGCATGCTGCAGTTGCTGGATGGCTTTGTACTGTTTATTTGTTTTTATTCTACTAGAATATACAGCGCAATCTTCTCACTCATTTGTTTCCGTGCTTCCTTCTGGTTGCCATGCTTGATCATCTTTTCTAGGGTTTTTTTACTCTTATGAGTTATGAACTTATGATGTGATCTTGCCTTTTTTTAGGCTTTGTTCGGTTATTCCTATCACACATGGGTTAAATGGGATTAGAAAACGTTATGAAAGATTTTGACTTGTTTGGGATTTAAACCCACTCAATCCCACCCAATCCATATAGATTGAGAGTAAAACGAACAAGCCCTTATATGTTTACTATGTCATAACAATAACATGGTGCTCAACTGCTTATCATGGGTTTCAGTTTTTTTTCCTTTTGCCAGTAAATTTTACTGGTGTTTATAGTTCAACTTGTGTTTCAAATATAGTAATTGTCTTGTGTTTGCAGTTGATTTTGTGTTTCAATTGAGGGTGCCTTGGGAATCAAATAAGAAACAGTAAGAATAAATGAAAGATTGGTGGTTTGGTCTGAAAAATGAACTCTTCAACTTGTCAGACCAACCACTTAATCCGTCTTACTACCCATATGTTAAACAGATTCTCTTCTAGTTTAGGTTATCTTCTTTAGGCCACATAGTCAAAATAAGTCTATCTGCTCGGAACAATAATTGTGTACAATAGCTTCCTGAATCCTGAGTATGGTCACCTAAGAAAATCTTTTTATTTTTCGGGATCCATCTACTGATCAGAATTGTACACATGTTATCTTAAAGCTAGTACGTCAAAGATTATTAATTGCCCAATCCAACTAACACCAGTTTGCCACTACATTCATTAGCATTGGAACTGTCTACAGGTTATCCTAGATTCTACCACATTATATTATTCTTAAGATTGCATATAATAGCTTCATGAATTGAATATGAAGCATGTAGAAATGAGTCTATTTCTTGTAGTAGGTGACGTCTTAAAGCATGTCATGCATCAGGCATACTGTACCTGACATTCTGGCGTAGTTTTCATGTTTTGGATATTTAATACCATGTCTGATGTTTGTTCCTCTATCTCTCTCACGTCAATAACGAAACATTTTCAATCAATAAACATTTTCAAGTTTTAAGAGTTGTATATGATATTATATTCGTGGATCAGGTGCATACTCGCTTCTTAAGAGAATGAGAATGAGAATCTTCTCTAAAATTTAGAGTATACGGCTGTTTAGAGGACCTGTTTCTTTTAAGAGAATGATAATGAGAATTTTCTCTAAAATTTAGAGTATATGTCCGTTTAGAGGACCTGTTTGAGACGGTCTAAGTATAGGGTAGGTTTGACCGTGGTCCAGCACTGAACCCCTCGACGGCTCAACCTGTCGTTTGTAAAGAACGAACAAACAAACAGGGCTCGTTTCTTTGGTGATAGGTCAGATTAGGTCGGACACTGGCCATGTGTTACCTCTCGTTTGGGTTTGGGTACCTAAAACCGCCTACTTTAAAACAGAACAGCAGAGATATTATTCCCCCTGGCGGACGCTGGCTGACACGTTAAAAGGGACACGAGCTCTCTGGCCCTATCCGATCACCGTCCGGTTCTGCAGGGAGTAGTACACCGAACACGGTTCCTTTCTTCCGTCTCACACCCTCCCAACTGATCTCAAGATTCTACAAGCCACTGGACTACTGCGCCGCTGCTGCAGACCAGATCGTTTGGCAGACGAGCGCCCAAGCAATCCCCTCCCAGATTTTCGTCAAAAAAAAAAAGAATAAAAGAAAAGGAAAAAAAATAGAGAAGAGCTTCGGGATCGAGTGGCATCGCCGCTGTTCATGTTACTGTACTCACTGCAGTCTCTGCTTGAAGAACACGCAGCAGCAGACTTTGATAACCCAATTGTGCTCCTCGTTTGCCCTGATCGTAAGGAAGCTGCTCGCGGAGATCGAGACACGGCCAACCAACAACTCTCTCCATGGCCTCGAGACACAGCTGGACAGCTGGCTGGACATGTCGCAAACTGCCTCTCGTCTCGCCACAACCAGAACCAGCTGAGGCGGTCGAGACCATGCACCTACCCGATCCCGGTCGCGCGGGCCTCCCAACTGCTCGCTAATAAACTAGTGCCACGCTTGGCCGTCCGCCTTCGTCCCAAACTGATGCAAGCATCCAAGTCGCCAGCAGCTGCGGCATGCACAACGCCACGCGATAGTCCAAACCCGTCCTGTCGCCGCCGGCCGGCGAAATTCACAGTCTGATGCGTACGTGTACGTACAGCACGTATAACATTTTGCCACGGTGTATATATATATATATATATATATATATATATATATATATATATATATATATATATATATATATATATATATATATATATATATATATATATATATATATATATGCTTACATTTCATCGTCACCCAGTAATAAACATTTTCAAGAGATAACCTTTTTTTGTATTTACAGGTGGTGGGACCCGCCCTCCCCCCTATCAGGACAAACTAGCAGAACTCCACGTCACAGTGAGTCCAGGTATCTGGGGATGTAAATGGCTAATTGCTTGTGGTTGACGACGACGAGGAGGAGGAAGGGGACGGGGTGCTGAACTCCTCGCCGCCTGCGTCTTGGTCGTCGTCGTCGTCGTCGAAGTCGTCGAGAACGTCGAACCACCATGGCTGCTGCTCGCCGTCGTCGTTGGCCACCGCCGTCTCTGGCATCGCCCACCGGTCCTGCCGGATCTCGCCGCCTTCCAGCAGCTCCAGCACCTGCCGCATTGCATTACATAATATCAATCCCACTAACCTCTGTCACAGGTAAACTAAGCAAACAGTGGAGTGGGCAGTGGGCTGTAGCTGAGCCGGTAGCTGCACGCACGGAGGCATGTGCTTTCCGGTGTCCTCCTGCCACACGAACGGAGAAAAAGAAAAACAAACAAAGCACCGCGCGCGAGTTGGCACTTTCAGTAAGCGCGCAACGCTCCGGAAGCAGACACGGGCGTCCGGTGACCTGCCTGCCTGCCTGACACTCGAGGTTGACCTGCCTGCCTGACACGGAGCGGGACGCACCTCGGTCATGGACGGCCGCCACGTCGCCGCCGCCCTGACGCACAGCGACGCCACGAACGTCACCCGCCGCGCCTGCTCGCCGTCGTAGTCGCCGCCGAGCCTCGGGTCCACCAGCGCCTCCACCTTGCCGTCGCCGCTCAGCAGCGGCCGGGCCTGCACGTACAGTTTCTGGGTCAGTGGTCAGTAGACACGACGCACGCCTACACAGCAGTACAGCACTAGTAGAGTGCGGCCGACCACTGTTACCCAGCTGAGGAGGCTCCGGTGTCTGCCGTCCACCGGCTTCCGCCCGGTGACGAGCTCCAGCAGGAAGACGCCGAACGCGAACACGTCCGTCTTCTCGTCCACGATGCCGTGCGTGTAGTACTCCGGCGCCAGGCACCTGGTGGTCGACCGACAAACAAACCACACCGTACGTCGTCTCATTACGTTCGACCGACGACACAGCTCATGAACTAAAAGTATATGTACCAGGAGTCGTCGTCGATCTCGTCGACCATGGGCATGGGCGACCAACGAACGATCCATGGCCTAGCTAGGCTTACTAGCGGCGCGCGTACCCGAAGGTGCCTTCGATGGGCGCGATGGCGCGGTGCGTCCATTCCGACGGCAGCCACTTGGCGAGGCCAAAGTCGGAGATCTGCGGCTGCAGGTCGTCGGTGAGCAGGACGTTGGAGGCCTTGATGTCGCGGTGGATGATCCGCCTCCGGCACCCCTTGTGCAGGTACTCCAGCCCCCGCGCCGTGCCCACCGCAATGCCGTACCGCGCCGCCCAACCCATCGCCGGCAACGCCTCGTCTGCCGAGGATCATCATGATGCATCAATGCATGGGAGCCGGAGATGGAAGGAAGGAAGGAAAGAAACGAAACGACGGCAACGGCGTCGTCGGTTCCTGCACCCACTCACGCACCGTGTAGGTTGGCGGCGACGGAGCCGCGGCGGGACAAGTCGAAGACGAGGTAGAGGTCACGGTCGACGCAGCACCCCAGTAGGCCGCACACGTTGGGGTGGCGCGCGTGCCCCACCGTGCCCAGCTCCGCCAGGAAGTCCCGCTCCCGCCGCTCGCACGCCGACGCGCCCAGCAGGCGCTTCACCGCCACGGCGCGCCCGCCGGGGAGCTCGCCGCGGTACACCTCCGAGGACCCGCCGCGGCCCACCAGGTTGCGCTCGTGGAACCCGCCCGTGGCGCGGTCGACCTCGTCGTACGAGAAGCAGCGCCACGCGGGCCCGCTGCTGCTACACCGCGGGGAACCCGGCTCCTCCGGGGACTCCCTGGCGTCGGCGTCCGCCACCGGCGGATTTGTGGTCGGCGGCGACCGGTGGCCGATGGAGAGGAGCAGCAGGCGCTTGAAGCTGCCGCTGCTCCGCAGGTGCAGAGGCTTCATTTCCGTCTCGCCGACGGGCTCGGTGGCGGCAACGCCGTCGAGAGCGAGCCAGCTGCGAAGTGGTGGTCGGAGCAGAGGAGGAGAACGAAGCGGCGGAGGAGGAGAGGGACGCAGGTGGAGGAAGAGGGCATTGATGGCGGGGGGAGTAACGGGGAGGCGAGGTGGGGTGGCGACTGGCGAGTGTCGCGGGAGGCGCAAGCGAGTGAAAGCCGACGGGCGTTTTTGTGGAGCGAGGCCGAGGCGGCCGGCGGCCCTGGTCCCGGGTGGGCGCGGCGCCCCGTGGACCGGGCCGGACCGGACCGGACCCCGGGAGTCCCGGACCGAACCACGGCGGCTGCAGAATTCCTGTGCGGTTTTACTACTGCTACTACCCGTGAAACAAAAAAAAATCTTGCATGAAATTCATGCAAAGTCGCGGCAAATTCCCACCCACCCCGCGATTCGAGCAGAAATCTCTCTGTCGCGTGCATTTGGCAGCGTTGGTGTTCCGCGACAGGGAGGAGGGGTCGCTGGTGATTCGGAACGTGTCAGCTGCTGAGCAGGGCTGTCAACCATCCAGTGGACGTGCGGTTGTACAACCATTGACAAACCCATGCGTTTCCGTGCAAGTTTTGTTCGTTTCGAATGGCGTTTCTTCTCATGAAAAAGGGCGCTTGTTTGTTTCGGGGGAAGTCGCGTCGCGTCCACCGAAACGGCCGTGGAACGGGTCCAGATGGGTGTGACGGCGACTGACTGGGCCTGTGACAGTGGCAGTGGCAGTGGCAGTGGCAGTGGTTGAGACTGTGAGAGGGCGGTGGTTGCTTATAAACAGGGGAAGGAAGCCAACCTGCAGGGTGCCTGCCGGAAGGGCTTCCTGTCGAATTCTGAATTTCAAATTGCTATGAAACACTCGAATCTACCTAGACGGGTGGAATCACGTGCTTGTGCTTCGAAGATACGACCTCCATTTTTATTTATTTGATGCCATATAGTTTAACTTGACAGTCATAAAAAAACGAACAGAGAGAGTATCAAATACTCGATTCTTACAATCACAGAATTAAGCTTGACTAGTTAGTCTTATTTACAAAATTTTATAATTATTAATTATTATTATTATTATATTGTTTTAGCTTATAATCTCTACTACTCCTTAAGAGTAGAGTGTAGGCATCCACACCTTGGTTCTGCCTCCGTGCGCTCCTACGCCCCCGAAATCTCGCACCGCGCGTGGGCGTCCCTACGCCACCTCCTCCTCCTCTCCCCCTCACTGCGCCGCCACCTCCTCGCGTCCGCGCGTCCGCGCCCCTGGCTGCCTGACTCCTCACAGCAACCACTGTCCTCTCTCTCTCGCCCCCATCCCCCCCCACAAATCCCACCTCCGCGATGGCTAATATGCGACGAGCACGACATCGACCACACCGGAAAGTACGCCGGTGACTCCGACCTCTAGCTCGAGCGTGCGCTCGTCTACTATCAGGTGCGTTGAAGGATACAATTTGGGGCTGGTTGGATCTCCGCGCCTACTCTGGTCTTGTGGCGGAACGATGGTTCCTCTTTTTCCTTGTGATAGTTTGACGGTGCTCTTGGTTAATCTATTCTACGGTTGTTGTTGCAGGCTCCGGGCTAGTTTGCAGGCTCCAGGCTGGTGGCATCGCCGACAAGCGCAAGAAGGCCGCCACGAGCGGCAAGCCCAAGCGACCGCCCTCTGCCTTCTTCGTCTTCATGTGATTTCTCGCTGCCTCGGTGAGTCATTTACTCAGATCTCTAGATCTATGCTCTAAGATCTTGTACCACCCACTCGCCCGTCCGCGCTACGCGGCATAGTCATCCCCTGTCCACATCCGCCTCGCTCCCTCTGCCACAACAAATTTGTACTCCTCCTCCCACTCGATGGCCATGGGTGCGTCCTCCTCGACCGGCAACCCGTCCCTAGAGGCGCACGAGCATCGGGAGCAGGAGACCCTCGCCTCGCCGCTCTCTCCCTCCCGTTCCTCTGTGCCGCCTTCTCCCACTCCGCCACTAACGCTCTACCGGATGCCCTCACACCACCGCCTGCCTTCTTTTGTCTGCCCAGATCCCCGCAATCGCCTCCCAGTTCTTCGTTCGGTCGAGGGGAGTATCGTGTGGGTCCAGTTCCTCAGAGGGTTCAACCGCTACTGCGCGCGCATGACGACCTCCCGCTCCCTCGCGTGTACGTCGCTGCCTGCGCTGGCGCGGGGGCGCCCTGTGGCATCTAGCTCCAGTCGGACGAAGGGGGCGGTGATGAGGACGGGAACGTCATGGGGAAGCTGGCAGTAGAGGAGATCATGGTGTGAGGGCCGGCTGACCCCCCATCTCCCCCGCCGTTTCTTTGCTTTGCTTTCTAGGGGGTGTAGAAGCTGGAGCGGGCTGCCACTGGCAACTCTACGAGAGAAGCTGCCCAGGTTCCTGCAGAAGTGCGCTTCGAGTCTGACCCCCTTCGCCCATGGTTCCGTCACCTCCAGATCTCTTGAGATGGCGGGGGAGGAGGAGAGGAAGCGGGTGCTCCTCTCGTACGCTGTCCCCACAGTCTCCTCGCGGAACACTACAACCTCCAGTACTACGGGTTCTGGTTCCAGAACGGGACACAGGCGAAGGAGAAGCGTGTGGGCTAGATCAGCGGAGGAAGAAGATTGCCGCCCCAACCGCGTCTATCTTTGGTTTGTTGTTGTTTTTACTTCAAGAGTCTACACAACAATACTCCAAGATCCAGGTACTGATTTTCTAATTAATGGTCAAATGGCAAATAGGGAGGCAACCGTGGTGGACTGGACACGATCTCCATGGAGGAATCATCTTTCGGACGGCGAGGGGAAGAGGATGGATCCGGTGTGTCCACGAAAGCCTGAAAAAGGTCCAGGCACGGTGAAGAAAAAAGTTCTGGTGCGTCCATGCCCACCTAGAATCTTGCAGATAAAGAAGCCAGATGTAGTGTCTCCTTAAAATCTTGCAGTAGGCGGCTAGGCACCACGAAGGTGCTAGATGCAGTCCCTCCATGAAAGCCTGACAAAGGCCTAAAAAGGTGCGCATCAAGATTGTTTCCAGTTGATGTCAAAAATGTGGATATGAGGATTGCCAGCAACAACTAAGTATCGGTAATTTTGAATTCTTTTTATGATAAATCTACAATATTATCCTTATGATGGAAATATATATACGTTGGTATATTGTGGAAAATTTCAAACTTTACTGCTCATTTTCTAAGACTGTTTCCAGTATTTGAGTTAGATTGATGAATATGCGCTTGTTAATAATTGTTTTATATTATTGTTCCCATAATGACCACACTGGATGTTTTCTCATGTCATCAGCATATGTAAATCTACATTGCAAGAACTACTTCAACTTTACAAAGGTATACATGTGTTAGCCTAGACTTTGTTTAGCTTTATTTGGAACTAGCAATAGTTGTCTCTATCTTTTATTAAGCATGGTAATTTATCTTTTATAGAAACTGATATCTATCAAGAATGTCTGATGAAGGCCCTTGTAAGGTATTTAGGTGCTAGATTGCTCATTATAGACGCCCTACTCGATATGATGTTCAAATTAAAATGTGGATACATTCTGTGCGAAGAAAGTAAATTCAATGATTTTGGACAAAACCAGTTTAGGAAGTACACAATGCTTTCCCCCATCCATATGCATTACTTGTTAGTTGTTAACCGGTGCCTCTCAATGGAGTTTGGATGATATATCAGTCTTGTTATATCAGATTTATTGAGTATAACCTACACTTTGGTGTCATTCATGTTTTTCTTCTCTTTGCATGTGAAGTTTTTTTGTTCAATAAGCTACATGTATCCTTTACATCCAGTATTGTTATGTGAGTGGTCTAAGTTTTTTTTAAACCTTCCAGTAGTAGCTATAACTTACAAATATTTCATTGATGATCATAGAGGACCATGAAGGGCTTGCACATTGTACTGGGTACTTTAGCTTGCAGCAGGTGTTGTGAATATTTCAGTGCGCATCGTTGCTCATGGATCAACAATTTCATTCTGGCTTTTGCGTCTTGGGTGTTCTCTTTCTGTAATTGAGACGGACTCCACCAAGGTAATCGTCTTCTCCCTATCTTCCTTCGATTTGCAGTCTATCTGTGCCTCCATACCACTAGGTGAAATTGCACAACAACACATTTGATGCATTTATCACTGTGAGCTGTGAAATTTCAGAGTTTGTCTTCACAATCAAACAGTATCCTCATGTATGTGCATCAGAAGGAGGATCCCTGGAACTCGATTCTTTCCTGTGCGGCCACTGATGGCATCCTTTATTTGCGTCAAGGATTTCCCTCAAGATTTATGCATGCATGCGTGGCACAAATTTACCACTATTACAGGCCATCCGTGGGAGATTCAATTGTTTCTGTAGGATTTGTTAGAGAACATTGAAGTGCCAGAAGCATCCCTTCCATCTGGAATGCAAAGCAGTGGATTTTTGCATTCAGATTCCAATGGCAGTACTTTAGGTGTTTTCTATTTGTTCAACTAGCAAACTTCTTAGTTCTGTTATGTTTTAGTATTCATGGTTACAAAATGTATTGGGGTTCTATATTTTTTACTGATGATTTGTTCACTTTGCTTTCATCAAGGTAGCCAACCTGGAAACCAGATCCCATTCATTAATTCTGCTAATCCAGTCATGTCACTGGTGGGTTATTGTACACTATATTCAAATTTGATACCAAAATGTCTGAAAGCATTTACAGTTGTAACTGTAATTATCTTCACTATTCATTTATATGGCTGTCCGTGACACACATACGTTTTCCATGCCTGAATGTTTTTTAATCTAAGCCTTTTCTATCTCAATCAAAATAATACTTACCATTTACATGTTGCCAACCATATGGGGTTGCTAATTCATTTCCTATGCTGTATTACTTTAGAAATTGGCACAATTTGGGACTAGACAGCTTACCGCAATTCTTTTAATTGATCAAAAGCTGTTAAAACATGGAGATGTTTTGGATTTGATTTAACCTCCACTTTTCTGAACTAATGGTTTTGTTTTTTATGTAGATGCACATGGAGACGTTTGTAATGATCATAATAAAAAGGCTCAAGGATGTCAACCTTTTCATGTCACAAGGAGGGCTCATCATTCTAGCACAGGTTAGTCAGTCAAAACTGTTGTGGCAGCCTCTTCTTCTCAAGGTTTCCTTTTGGCCTGTATGAACAATGCTCTCAGCCTCCGGATATATACAACCATTTTTGTCTTTTATTTTGGCTTGGCCATGGCCTCTTAGTATCTTATTAATTTGATTGAGGTTTTTGACGAATACAGGGTTGCACCTTAGCATTACTCTATTTTTGTCGGTGTTTCGGACCCGGGGGGGCCCTCAACCGAACCGACTAGTGAATTTTAGTGCCGTGTGCCCCTATCCAGATGGGTTGATGCAAGATGGAACACAAGCGAAGGGATGAGGCTTATATTATCTTGCACCGGGGGGATGCTTGCAGTAGGGGTTACAAGCGTTGCGAGAGAGCGATTGAGAGGGAGAGAGTCCCTGCGTGCGTCCGTCTCTGCCTATCTCGTCTGCCCCGCCCACTCTATCTCGACGTCAACATGTGTCAACGTGCCTTAGGAAGGCCCTGGACATCCCCTTTTATAGATACAAGGAGATGCCCAGCTGTACAATGGGGTGTAGCTATGTGCTAACGTGGCTGGCGGAGAAGTGCCATGGGCCCTGTAGAAGCATAGCTGGCGGTGCGGCATGGATCCTGCTGACGTTTGCTTGCTTTCGTAGGGGGTTGAGAGCAATCCGACGTCATGGGCGCATGCGGGGAACCATCATTACCTGTTACCGGAGTAACTTAGATGGGACACCGGTCTTGTTCCCTCGTAGCCTGAGGCGGCTAGCCAGGGGTAGGGTCATGATATCTCCCCTGTAGCGTAGTTGATTCCGAGGCCGAGGTAGGGCGAGGCGGCGACTCCTCCCGAGGCCGAGGCTGAGGTCGGGCGAGGCGGAGATCTCCTCCCGAGGCCGAGGCTAGGTCGAGGCCTAGGGTCGGGCGAGGCGGAGACCTTCTTGTTGCGCCCGAGGCTGAACTCGAGAGTGGTCGCGACTATTGTTAGTCTTGCTCTGGTGGTTGGCACAGTAGTCGGAGCGGGGTGAATAGCGCTGTCCTCCTGTCAGAACGGTCAGTAAAGGGGCGAAGTGACTGCGGTCACTTCGACCTTGCCGACTGAGGCGCGTGTGTCAGGATAAGGTGTCAGGCGATCCTCGCATTAAATGCGCATGCGATACGGTCGGTTGGTAAGGCGATTTGGGCGAGGTCGCTGTACGACAAAGTCTACTCGAGCTTGGCCTTGGGTGAGCCAAGGGTGCGTCTGCTGACTGAGGGGACCCTCGGTCGAGGCGTGAATCTGTCCAGGACTACCGTTCTTGCCCGAGGCCGGGCTCGGATGAGGCCTGCGCTTTATCAGTCGTTTATGGTGTGTTCTGAAGATGTTTTCCAGCCGGATTAAGGAGCATTGGGGGTACCCCTAATTACGGTCCCCGACAGTAGCCCCTGAGCCTCGAAGGGAGTGTAAGTACTCGCTTGGAGGTTCTGCCGGATTTTTTGCAAGGGGACCGGCCCTTCTTGGTTGTGTTTTGTTCCGGTGGGTGCGTGCGAGCGCACCCGTTGTGTGTAGCCCCCGAGGCCTCGGAGGAGTGGTTTGACTCCTCTGAGGTCTTAATCCCTTTTGTGATGCCTCGGTCAGCCTTGTTGTTCCCTCATGCGGCCTGGCCGCAGCCCGGGTGCATGGTCAGGCTCCGAGTTTTCAAGCTGGTTGGTTGACGTGGTCAACAGTTTGGCCATAGCCTGGTGCGAGAGCAGCCCCCGAGCCTCTGCACGGAGCGAGAGGACGATCAAGGACCATCTCGACTTTTATAGTACGCCCCTTCGTCGCCTTTCCGCAAGGAGGAAGGGGGGGGGAAGCACCGTGTTACCCTCGGAGGGCACCGAACATGGTGTTTCCAGTGAGTTGCTAACAGATGATCCGAGTGGACGCCCGAGCCCCGTTCGATAAGGGTCAGCTAGTGGCCCAGAGGCGCGCTCCAAAAATACCTGCAGGTGATTTGCTGGACCCGGACCCATTCGATAGGGTCCGAGGGCTCAGTGCCTCCCTCTGGTGGAATTCCATTACAAATCGTTCCCGCTGGTCTCGGAAATGTCCTAGGGTACCTCGGGAGCGTAGCCCAAGCCTCGGCCATGTAACAGACGTACCCAGGGTCATCCCTGACTCTGCGTGCTCTGGGGCGGCTGTCGAACCCTTCTGAGGGGCTAGCCTTCGAACCCCTGATCAGTAAAGGGCTCGGAGCCCGAGTGCTCTGGGGCGGTTGCCAAACCCTGGAGGGCGCAACCTTCGAACCCCTGATCAGTAGGAGGGCTCGGGGCCCGTTTCCTTCGCCGAGAAGGATCCTTTTTGCAATATCCCCTTTCCCGGTCCCTATGGCAAGAGAGAGAGAGAGGAAAAGGATATGAATTTAAATAATGTGGCACACCTTTTTTGACGCGGTCATCATGTCAGAGACGAAACGGCGCCCGCTTTGCCTGCCGGAGGTGTCGCTTGCCCTGCCAAGAAGTTAATGCGATGGGACGGGCGATTCGCGGGGCATCTGTTGCGCGTGCGCGAGTCGTTCGAGGAACGGAACACGGGTGCGTCGTCTTTTATGCTGTGGGAGAGGGCCCCCTACCGTCTCGGGGGAGGATGCGAACCTGTAGGTGATTGGACCGCAACTTCCGCGCGTCCGTTGCTGCAATTACTGCCGGCCCGCCTTCGGTCATATCAACTATCGTGCCTATCCCCGCAGCTGAGTGACCTGTGATCGTTGCACTTAATTGGCACTATTGGGTCACGCGCAGGGCTGCCTCGAGTCGCGGCACTGGTTCTACAGTCGAGAAGACACATCATTGGCGCAAGTGGCGGTGCGGTTTCCTTGCACGTAGTAACCGTCGCGCCGGTTACATGACATGTGGTCCTGGGCCTCCATGCTGGACCGTCGGATGCGTCGAAGTTGAAAGGGTGCACAACCGTGGTGCAGTTGCGTGCTCCCTGCATGGCGGCCCGCCCTTTTGACCGCTGGTTTCGGCGAGGATGAGGGAACGCTTATAACCGCGGGGCGGTTACATGCTTCGCGTGCGGCGGTTTGCCTTCTTTGCGTTTCGGGTCAGCTCGCATGATGTGTGGGACCCAGCCCCCGTGTCGTAGGGTGGGAACCTTGGAGCACGTCGGTGGAGACTTTGCCTGTGACGCTTGGGGGTGCGAGTGAGGAGATCTGCCTTTAAAAAGGGATCGACCCCCTGGGCGGTAGCCATGCCTTCGCACTCCTCGCATCCATCGCCCTTCCGCCTTCCGAGCCCCCAGATGGGGTGCACTTGTGTTGCCTTCTTTTTGCTGCTGTTCGAGGAGCGCGACCTCGTGGGGGTTGGCGCTCTTCAGTCGTCGCTTGGCTTCAAGGATTTTCATCACGCAGCTCGGCTGCGTTCCCCCACCAATGGTCATCCAGGAGGATGACCACCAGCTTCGTGGCGGGGAAGGGCAAGCCGGGCTGTGGCCTCCCCCTACCCTCAGCTTCAAGGATGTTCATCATCCGTGCTGGGGAGGAGGGTGCACCGAGTCGGGGCCCGCCTCCACGTGGACAGCGACCCGCTCCTTCCCTCAGTGATTGGGGGAGAAGGGCGTTCGCCGCCCGTGGCACTGTCAACTGCCACGTGTCTGGCTCCCCGGTCTGAGCGGCTCCGGTGCTGCTTCCGGTGCCGCCTGCTTCCGCTGGGGCGGAGCGTGGCTGCCCGTCCGCCGCACTAGTGTCGGTCGTGCGCGGGCCGGCCACGTCCAGGTCCTCCTTGCGCCGTCGGCTGCACTGGGGGGGGGGGCGCACAACACGTCGTACGCCGTGAGGGCGGCGCTCGTGTTCTGGGACGGTCCCGTCCTCGTTCCTGTGGCGAGGACGGGAGTGAGGACCTGCCGGTGCGCTTTGGGGCGGCCGTCGTTCGCCGTTGCGGTGTTGGTGGGCAGGTGGCCGCTGTCGTCGGTGCTGAGGTGGTGGTCGCCATAGGTGAGGCTTCCCACCGCAGCGGTTGCCTCCGTCGACGAGACCGTCAGTGCCACCTGCGCTCCGGACCTCCGGCTTTTTGGCTTTAATGGCTGGTTCTCGTCCCCCATGAGGGGACGTGAACGAGGGCCTTTAAACAGTAGCGTTTGCCCTGAGGCCATCGCTGCTGTTGTCTAGCCGCCCGAGGCGGAGGTCGTTGTCGCGCTGCTGGTGCAGCGGTCGCCGACGAGCCACCTGGAGTTTGTTATCCCGCAGGCCTTCTGGTGTGGAGGTTGTTCATTCCTGCGGGAACGGACCTGGAGTCCCGTTTGTAATGGTACCCTCTTGAGAGCGAGATGTAATAGCTTTAAGTACTAAGACATCTGCCGTAGGTCGGGACAACCGCCGAGGGCGCTGCCGACGTCTAAGTCTAGGTACCATTGTTACCCCAAGTATGTGTGTTTGTTCTTTGTGGCTGCTGAGTCCTGAACATTTGGGTATAAGGCCGTGCTTCTTTCCTCTTGTTTCGAGCATTAGGACTTATTCGTCGGTAGCAGAAACACTTATCCGAGCGTGAGCTACCTTTCGCGGAAGGTGACGAGTGAGGTATCCGTATCGCGGAGGCGTAGGAGTCCCTCGGCTCGGTCGGCCTTGCCGTTCAAGGTCTCTCCCGCTCATCATTAGGATTCCGCTATCGACGCAGTCGAAATGCACGAAAGTCGTTTTGGCAGAAAACTTTTCCGAGGAAAATTTTGGCGCAGAGGGTGCTCCCCCTTTCCGGACCCTGAGGCGACCGCTCGGGCCGGGACCCTTGCGGAGGGCCTGGCCGTGGCCATCGGGTCTGCTTGGTCCGCCCAAGCTAGGGTCTTGCGGCAGCGTGTCCGGGCCAAAGGTATGTTTTGCTTGCTTTGTGACTTTGTTTATGTCTCCATTCTTCTCCTCGTGTCTGAAGAATGTTGTCTGGCTGTCTACAGGTTTTGAGACGGCTCTTAACGAGTCCGTCAAGAACTGCAAGGCGCTTGCCGAGGCGGCTGAGCAGAAGGACGCCGACCGCAGGGCCATGTCCGAGGCTATCTCGGCTTTCTGCCAAGCCTTGGGCCTCGACGACGTCCCCTCGGGTAGCTCCCCCCAGAGTCATATGCGAGCCTTGGGCGACCATGTGCGCAGCAGACTCCGCGGGGCGCTGCACCATGGCGTTAGGCGAGCCTTCTCCATGCTCGCTTCCCACTACGACGTGGATCTGGAGCGGGTCAGCGAGGGGTACTGCTTACCCGACGAAGAGGAGGCTACCTTGGCCGAGGTCCAGAGGCTTGACGCGACTGTCGAGGGCCCGAGCACGGTACTGGCTTCTTCCTTCGAGGTGGAGGTCCTTCCGCCCGTGTCGCCGTCTGAGGCCGGGCCAGATTCTGCCGAGGGTGGAAATGACGCCGAGCGTGCTGCTCCTCCCCCTGCCGATGTCTGAGCCTGCAGGAACAGTTTGTTTTAAGTATGCGTATGTTTTTTGCGGCCACTGAGGCCTAAACATTATTAATGTTTGAAGTTTGAAGCTGTGTTTTATTTCCTATCGTTTCGAGCATTAAGACTTGTTCGGTAGCAGAGTCACTTATCCGAGCGTAAGCTACCCTTCGTGGAAGGTGACGAGTGAGGTATCCATATCCTGAAGGCATAGGAGTCCCTCGGCTCGGTCAGCCTTGCCGTTCAAGGTCTCCCTCGCTCGATTTAAGGATTCTGTCATCGATATAGTCGAAATGGTACGAAAGTTGCTTTCTACCCGAGCGTTAGGACTTGTTCGGTAGCAGAATCACTTATCCGAGCATGAGATGCCTTTCGCGGAAGGTGATGAGTGAGGTATCAGTATCCCGGAGGCGTAGGAGTCCCTCGGCTCGGTCGGCCTTACCGTTCAAGGACTCTCGCGTCATTTTTAGGATTCCGCTATCGATATAGTCGAAACGCACGAAAGACGTTTTGGTAGAAAACTTTTCTGAGGAAAAATTTTGACGTAGAGGGGGTTCCCCCTTCTAGCCCCCGAGGGAGGGTCGGGCTTTGCCGAGGCAAGGCTGATCCTTCCTTGATGGTTAGACTTTATTTATGCATGTAAGGAAAAAATGAGATACATGAACGACTTGAAACATTTTAAGGATAAAAGCGACGTAGCTGTTCGATGTTCCAAGCGTTGCTGTAGACCTCGCCTTGATTGTTGGCCAGCTTGTATGTCCCCGGCTTCAAAATCTTGGCGATGATGAACGGCCCTTCCCAGGGAGGAGTAAGCTTGTGGTGCCCTTGGGCGTCTTGTCGCAGCCGAAGTACCAAGTCTCCTACTTGGAAGTCTCGGGGCCGAACCCTTCGGGCGTGGTAGCGTCGCAGAGACTGCTGATACCGCGCCGAGTGTAGTAAGGCCACGTCCCGAGCCTCTTCCAGCTGGTCTAATGAATCCTCTCGGCTGGTCTGGTTGCTTTGGTCGTCGTAAGCCTTTGTCCTCGGTGAACCGTATTCTAAGTCCGTGGGTAAGATGGCCTTGGCCCCATAGACTAGGAAAAACGGCGAGAAGCCCGTGGCCCGGCTCGGCGTCGTCCTCAGACTCCAAACCACCGAGGGTAGTTCTTTTATTCACCGCTTGCCAAACTTGTTGAGGTCGTTGTAGATCCTCGGTTTCAGTCCCTGCAAAATCATATCGTTGGCGCGCTCCACCTGACCATTTGTCATTGGGTGCGCTACGGCGGCCTAGTCCACACAGATGTGGTGGTCGTCGCAGAAGTCCAGGAACTTTTTCCTAGTGAACTGCATGCCATTGTCGGTGATGATTGAGTTTGGGACCCCAAAGCGATGGATGATATTTGTGAAGAACGCCACCGCCTGCTCTGACCCGATGCTGGTTAAGGGTCGGACCTCGATCCACTTGGAGAATTTGTCGATGGCGACCAATAGGTGCGTGAAGCCCCCGGGTGCCTTCTGCAAGGGACCGATGAGGTCCAGACCCCACACGACAAACGACCAAGTGATAGGTATTGTCTATAGGGCTTGAGCGGGCAGGTGCGTCTGTCTCGCGTAGAATTGACACCCTCTGCAAGAGCGTACAATCCTAGTGGCGTCGGCCACTGCGGTTGGCCAATAGAAACCTTGTCGGAAGGCATTTCCTACGAGGGTCCGAGGCGCCGCATGGTGACCGCAAGCCCTCGAGTGTATTTCTTGCAACAGCTCTTGTCCTTGGGCGATGGATATGCATCGTTGGAGGATGCCCGAGGGGCTGCGGTGAAACAACTCCTTTTTGTCACCCAGCAAAACGAACGACTTGGCACGCCGAGCCAGTCGCTGAGCTTCAGCCTTGTCGAGGGACAGCTCTCCTCGGAGGAGATATTCCAGGTATGGGGTCTGCCAGTTTTGGTTTGGGCAACCCCGTTCTGTTCTCCCTCAACACGCAGGGCCTCACCCTCGGCGGCCGAGGGTGCCTCGGGCTGGGACGAGGTCTCCTCGGGTTCGGGCGCGTCGTCGAGTTTGACGTATGGTTGATATATGTCCCTGGAGAAGACATCCGGGGGAACTGTCGTTCGCCCCGAGGCTATTTTTGCCAGCTCATCCGCAGTCTCGTTGTGCCGTCGAGCAACATGGTTGAGCTCTAGCCCGTAGAACTTATCTTCCAAGCGTCAAACTTCGTCGCAGTAGGCCTCCATTTTCCGATCGCGGCAGTGGGAGTTCTTCATGACTTGGTCAATAACAAGCTGCGAGTCGCCACGAGCGTCGAGGCCCCGAACCCCTAGCTCGACGGCGATGCGTAGTCCATTAACCAAGGCCTCGTACTCGGCCACGTTGTTTGACATCGGAAAATGGAGGCGCAGTACGTAGCGCACATGTTTCCCGAGGGGTGAGATGAAGAGCAAGCCCGCGCTTGCTCCGGTTTTCATCAACGACCCGTCGAAGTACATGGTCCAAAGTTCGGGCTGTATTGGAGCTGTCGGCAATTGGGTGTTGGCCCATTCAGCCAGGAAGTCAGCTAAGACTTGAGATTTTATGGCCTTCCGAGGAGCGAATGAAAGTGTTTCGCCCATGAGTTCCACTGCCCATTTTTCTATCCTACCCGAGGCCTCTCGGCACTGGATGATCTCTCCCAGGGGGAAGGATGACACCACAGTCACCGGATGAGACTCGAAGTAGTGTCGCAACTTTCGTCGTGTCAGAATTACTGCATACAGTAGCTTCTGGATTTGTGGGTAGCGGATCTTGGTCTCGGATAGCACCTCGCTGATGAAGTAGACCGGCCTCTGGATGAGCAGTGCATGCCCTTCTTCTTGTCTCTCGACTATGATCGCGGTGCTGACCACCTGAGTGGTTGCGGCTACGTAGACCAAGAGGGCTTCTCCCTCAGCGGGGGGCACCAAGATGGGCGCATTAGTAAGGAGCGCCTTTAAGTTTCCGAGGGCTTCTTCGGCCTCGGGGGTCCAAGTGAAGCGCTCGGCCTTCCTTAAGAGGCGGTACAGGGGCAATCCTTTCTCGCCGAGGCGCGAGATGAAGCGGCTCAGAGCCGCAAGACATCCCATGACCCTTTGTACTCCTTTCAAGTCTTTGATGGGCCCCATGTTGGTGATGGCCGCAGTCGGGTTGGCCTCGATGCCTCGTTCGGAGACGATGAACCCTAGGAGCATGCCTCGGGGGACTCCGAAGACACACTTCTCGAGGTTGAGTTTTGCACCCTTTGCACACAGGCACCCGAAAGTTACTTCGAGGTCGGAGAGGAGGTCGGAGGCTTTCCTTGTCTTGACAACGATGTCATCGACGTAAGCCTCGACCGTTCTGCCGATGTGCTCCCCGAACACGTTCATGCACCTTTGGTAGGTCGCACCTGCATTCCTCAAGCCAAACAGCATAGTAGTATAACAATACATGCCAAAAGGTGTGATGAAAGAAGTCGCGAGCTGGTCGGACTCTTTCATCTTGATTTGGTGATAACCTGAATAGGCATCGAGGAAAGACAGGGTTTCGCACCTAGCAGTGGAGTCCACAATTTGATCGATGCGAGGCAGAGGGTAGGGAACCTTTGGACATGCTTTGTTTAAACCGGTGTAGTCCATGCACATCCTCCATTTCCCACCTTTTTTCTTTACAAGCACAGGGTTAGCTAACCATTCGGGATGGAATACCTCTTTGATGAACCCTGCGACCATCAGCTTGTGGACCTCCTCGCCTATGGCCCTGCGCTTTTCTTCATCAAAACGGCGCAGGGACTGCTTCACGGGTCGGGCTCCAGCTCGGATGTCTAGTGAGTGCTCGGCGACATCCCTCGGTATGCCCGACATGTCTGAGGGACTCCACGCAAAAACTTCGGCGTTTGCGCGGAGAAAGTCGACGAGCACTGCTTCCTATTTGGGGTCGAGCTCGGAGCCGATCCTGACTTTCTTGCCGGCATCGTCGCTGGGGTCGAGAGAGACAGACTTAACTGCCTTGGCTGGCTCGAAGTTGCCGGCGTGCCGCTTCGCGTCGGGCGCCTCTTTGGAGAGGCAATCCAGGTCGGCAATGAGGGCTTTGGACTCGGCGAGGGCTTCGGCGTACTCCACGCATTCCACGTCGCACTCGTAAGCATGGCGATACGTGGGTCCGACAGTGATGACTCCCTTGGGGCTAGGCATCTTGAGCTTGAGGTAAGTGTAGTGTTGGGGCGAAGGCGAAGACGCCACCCTTCGCTCGAGGCCTTCGCCGTACTCGCTGCACCAACGGTGACAAGACAACGGGCAGACTTACCCTTCGTCTCATACGCCGCCGGACGAAGACCTGTGACGAGGTCGTCTCACCCTGCGACCTCGTCCAGAATGGAGGCCCGTGTGTGATCCGGCCCATTGTAACAGGCCCTGCGTGGCCGTTGCGCGTTACGGGCCTAATTTGTAAAGGCCTCCCTGTAATTACGGTCTGCAACCCCGATTTATGGGAATATTCCGGGGATAACCTAGGTGTCTGAGGGCACATGCATCCTTAACACGGGACGCTGGGCACCCGGATACCTATAAATACCCCGCACAGTGCCCTTGAGAGGCTAGATTAACAGAGCTATTGCCATCTCGTGCGAAAACCCTGTTTACGTCACTACACACCCCCGTTGGATCACCTTGCACCGGAGAGCAAGTT
This sequence comes from Zea mays, assembly GCF_902167145.1. Classification (NCBI taxonomy): domain Eukaryota; kingdom Viridiplantae; phylum Streptophyta; class Magnoliopsida; order Poales; family Poaceae; genus Zea; species Zea mays. The sequence continues at coordinate 54,486,361 of NC_050100.1, read as the reverse complement.
CCAACATGTAGTTAGGGATGGCCATGAACTTGGCGTAGCACGGTCTTCCCAGCACCGCGTGATAGGTCGCTCGGAACCCAACTACTTCGAAGGTGAGGGTTTCTTTTCGGAAGTTGGAGGGAGTTCCGAAGCAGACGGGCAAGTCAATCTGTCCGAGGGGCAGGATACACTTTCCGGGTGCGATTCCGTGGAAGGGTGCTGCACCAGCCCGGATCTCGGACCGATCAACCCCCAAGAGCTCCAGGGTCTCGGCGTAGATGATGTTGAGGCTGCTGCCTCCGTCCATGAGGACCTTGCAGAGCCTAATGTTGCCGATGATCGGGTCAACGACGAGCGGGTACCTTCCTGGGCTCGGCACGAAGTCGGGGTGGTCGCCTTGGTAGAAGGTAATGGGCTTGTCGGACCAGTCTAGGTAGACCGGCGCCGCTACCTTCACCGAGCAGACCTCCCGGCGCTCCTGCTTGCGGTGCCGAGCCGAGGCGTTCGCCACCTGTCCGCCGTAGATCATGAAGCAGTTATGGACCTCCAGGAACTCCTCTTCCTTGTCGCCCCCTTCTTGTTGTTGGATTGGTCTTTGCCACCTTCTGCCGAGGGTCCGACCTTGTTGAAGTATCGCCGGAGCATGTCGCACTCCTCAAGGGTGTGCTTGACAGGACCCCTGTGATAGGGGCACGACTCCTTGAGCATCTTGTCGAACGCGTTGGCCCCTCCGGGAGGCTTCCGAGGGTTCCTGTGCTCGGCAGCAGCGACGAGATCCGCGTTGACGGCGTTGCGCTCTGCTTGCGCCTTCTTTCTGGCCTTCTTCTTCGTGCCACGCTGGGCGGATGCCTCGGGGGTGTCTTACTTCTGCCTCCCTGAGGCTGCTTGTCCTTCCGGAAGATGGCTTCGACCGCCTCCTGACCAGAGGCAAACTTGGTGGCGACGTCCATCAACTCGCTCGCCTTGGTGGGAGTCTTGCGTCCCAGTTTGCTCACCAGGTCTCGACAAGTGGTGCCGGCGAGGAATGCCCCGATGACATCCGAGTCGGTGATGTTGGGCAACTCGATGCGCTGCTTTAAAAAACCGCCGGATGTAATCTCACAGGGATTCCCCTAGCTGCTGGCGGTAGCTTCGGAGATCTCATGAGTTCCTAGGGCGTACGTACCCTGGAAATTTCCAGCGAAAGCCTTGACCAGGTCGTCCTAGTCGGAGAACTGCGCAGGAGGCAGATGCTCCAGCCAGGCCCGGGCAGCGTCGGTGAGGAAAAGGGGGAGGTTGCAGATGATGAGGTTGTCGTCGTCCGCCCCTCCCAACTGGCATGCCAGCCGGTAGTCTGCAAGCCACAACTCCGGCCTTGTCTCCCCTGAGTACTTGGTGATGATAGTCGGGGCTCGGAACTGGGCCGGGAACGGCGCTCGTCGTATGGCTCGGCTGAAGACTCACGGACCTGGTGGCTCGGGCGAGGGACTCCGATCCTCCTCACTGTCGTAGCGTCCTCCGCGCCTAGGGTGGTAGCCTCGGCGCACCTTCTCCTCGAGTCGGGCTCGACGGTCGAGGCGGTGTTGCTCGGTGCCGAGGCGATCCGGGGCTGTAGGCGTCCCGTCCCGTGTACACTCAGTGTGGACCGAGGCCTCCCGCATGCGTCAGGAGGGCGTTGCGCAATGCTCCGAGGGGTCTCCTTGCCTCCGGGAGGCAGAGCTCTCGGCTTGTCGGACAGCGGCGTCTTCCAGGAGGCCCTTGAGCTCGCCCTGGATACGTCGCCCTTCGGTGGTGGATGGCTCCGGCATTGTTCGAAGCAACATTGCTGCTGCGGCTAGGCTCTGGCCGGCCCCGCTGAAGGCCGGGGGCGGCATCACCCTGGCATCGTCAACAATGCGGCGCTGGACGTTCCGGGCCCGATGACGTGCTCCCTCAGCGAGTGCCCGGCCTGCCCACTCCTGCTCAATGTTTTGTCGGAGCTGCACAAGTCGCCTCGCTTCTTCGTCGAGCTTGGCCTGCATCTCGCGGAGTTGCTCAAGTTGTGTGTCCTGACCCCCCGCAGGGACTTGGACCACAGCTAGCTCCCATGGGATCTCAACGCGAGACGCAGGTGCAGGGGCGCCGTCACTTCCTGGCATACCAAGGTGGTTTTCTCCGCCGTGATCCTCCTGATCGATGTGGAAGCACTCGCGAGTTAGGTCGCAACCCTCGTCGTCAAGGCTGTGATCATCATCAGAGCAGCCGGAGAGGCAGTGGTCACATGCGGACATGAAGTCGCGCATGGCACTGGGATCACAGAGTTAGGAGAAATTTCAACTAACGTCGGGGTCATCCTCTTCCTCGGAACCCGCGGGTCCGGAGGTTGAGACGGTCGTCAGTCGGTCCCAAGTTGGACGGTGGTGAAGTCGCTGTGGCGGAACTGCCCGAATTATTCCAACTTAAGTGCCTAAGTCCCGCCTTAGAGGCTAGACCACACTTAAATGGGAATAACCCGTCAATCCCTCGGATCTAGTCCGACACGGCCACTGACAGGATCAAGTACCACAATCTCACTCGATGGTGAGTCACAGAGCAAATACAATAAAGCATAAAACCATGCATGAAAGAGTATTAAATTATTACATCATCATAGGAGTTTTGCAAAAGTAGTCATCATTGTTCGAAGTGTAGCGGAATAAAACTAATGGTAATTAAACAGAGAGATGGGGAAGCCTGTCCCATCACTCCTCATGCTCCTCCTCAGCCGAGGTAGGGTCCCACTCGACAGTCCAACCCGATGGCAAGATGGACGGCCAAGTCACTCCAGCAACCATGTCCTCCAGAGAACCTGTAAAATTATGCCACAAGCAAGGCTGAGTATACTAATACTCAGCTAGACTTACCCGGTGTGAGGAGTCTACTCCTCTACCTCTAGACATGCAGCTGTTTGGCTGTGGGGTTTGGTTGCCAAAAGCACTAGCTGAGTTTCTAATCAAGTTTTTAACTTTGTCAAATTAAGTGTGACTCTCTTAAGGCTAAATATGTACTATCTACTCATACATAGTAGCAAACATTTTTTTAGCAATCAACATCTTGTATCATCTCAGCACAATTCCACTTATTACTCAATGTAGCAGCATGGATCAAGCAGTCTCATTAGCTGCGAGAAGCAGACGATTCGAATCGAGTTTTTATCCTTGCAAGGTAAACCTAAACACACGACATGTAGGGGCACTCCGTCCCCACACACATCAACCGTCCCCATCGATTCCCCGTCAGCAGATCAGGGCTCACCGCCTTGGCGTACAATGCCTCACTGACCCCGACTGCCGTCGTGCAGTGACCGCACTTGTACCCACCATAACCGGAATGGGAGACCACGTCTCAGGTCGTGTGAGGGGCAAAGTCTACTGCCAGGTTCAATCAGGTACTAGGCTTACCGATTTACCATATTTCTCGGCATGTGTTTAGTACGTTCAAACGCTTGACTCACGGTACCACACCTTAATCCTTATTCAAATTTTTATCTCGTGAACAACCAATCCCCATGGATTGTTGCCCACACACCAACATCAGTACGATATGAAAGTGGGTACAATCAATGTCCTGACCTCGCGCGAGTGCTAGAAAAATCACTCGACTTCTACCGAGATCCCTAAATAATAAACAGCTACTCGACTTAGCATACTAGTATTCATCTCAATGGGATTCCTGAGATCATGCAACTAAGGTTTCAAACAACTCCTACACTTAAGTGCACATTCAATCCTACAATCAATAAGTGTAGTAAAATAGCGTAAATAACAGGTTATGCATAAAACCGGGGCTTGCCTTCCAAAGCAGTGGCAGGCAGGTCCTCTGGTGCAGGCTTTGGTGCTGGATCTGGGGCTACCTCCTGAGCAGCTCCTTGCTCCAGCACGAGGACGTACTCTCCGTCAGCAAGGTTACAGTCTATCGAATGCAATGAACATGTATGTCATGATTATGCAAGATTTAATAACATTATGCTAAAAAGAAACTAAGTCAATAAGTAACTTAGAGTTTCTTGGTCATGCGGGGCCTTTAGTGGTTTATGCTTATCACTCCTAGGTTTAGATTTTTGTTGAAGATAAACATAAGAGATTTGTATTGCCTTTATATATTTCAGTGGACAATTTACAAGGGTTTTAGGATGACACTAATTTCCATTATCATTTTCCTTTCTTTAATTTTTATTTATGAATTTTAGTGGGGTTTGAACTACAACAGTAGCTTAACTTTCTCCAAAAATTTTGTAAAAATTACAGTGGGTTGCCATTGGTCACTATAGCCCCTTCTAGGAAGTTGAGGTTCCAAATAAAAATGTTGTGCTTTAGACAAAAATAATAAAAGTGGGGCAAATGGGCCACCTTGTACTACAACTCTTAATTAGAGGTGGATTCTGTCCTAAAGGTTATTTTTGTTGACATCTAACAGTAAAAATAGGCTTCTGTGCCAAAAATCACAGAAAGCTAAGGGGTGGTTATTTAGTTATGATTTTCTAAGGTTTAATGCCTAAAAGGTACTTTCTACTACATGGTTATTTGAAAAATGTCAAACAGCAGATTTCATATTTTTCCTAAGTTTTTAATAACAAAACATTAACTATCCCAAGGGTGGGGGTGTTTTCACCTTGGGGTTATTTTTGTAGGGTTTTTCTAAGTTTTCCTTGTTTTATTCAAATAAAAGGTATCCCACTTATTTTATACTAAACCAGGGTAAGATAGATTTTTCCAGTGAACTATATTGAATAAGTACCCTAACAAAAATAGGGGTGCCCTCTGGTTCATTATTTAAATCACATTTTCTATTTTTCTTAACCTTGAGCATATTGTAAAATAAGGGGCAAAAATTAACTTAATGGGGTGGACAGAGAGGTTTAACATTTTTAAACAGATCAGTAGGTAGATGTAAACTTCTCCAAAATTTTCTAACCCTAGTCAAATAGTGCAACTAATTTTTGCCCTATTATTTAGCTTATGGCCAAAACAATAATTACATTAGAACCCTAAAGTTTTCTGTAGTACATAGGGGTTTTTATATTTTTCTTAAGTAGTTTACATTTTTTAAAGTCTGGCAAAATTGGTTTGACCAAATTTGGATGAACTAAACAGAAGTTATGATTTTTTAAAGTTTCTGTTCAATTTAAAAACAGATTTAATAAGAGTTTCCTGGAAAAACAGTTTACACCGAGGTCCCTGGGTTTAAACTAAATCAACCCGCATAAATCTACCCCTGCGCCACTATTCCCCTGGGTCGCTGACAGTTCAAAAAGCCCCCTGACCTTCTCTTCCTCTCACCCGCAGTCCTTCCCCCAATGTAAACAGTACCCGCGGGAAAGAAAAGGGTGGCGCGGCTTACCGGCGGCGAGATGGGTCCGGCGAAGGGCAGGGTTGGCTCGGGGAGGCTCTAGCGGTCACAGCGAGGTGCGGCTCGGTGGCGGGGATGGCCGAAATCGCTCGGTCCACGTGCGCAGGCGGGTGTTCTCGTCAGCGGCGAGTGTACCGGCCAAATCACGGCGATCTGGTTCAATCCAAGGGCCCGATGAGCTTCACGGGGTAACGTAGAGACTGTGTGTGCAAGGAATCGGAAAATGGTTGAGCGGATTACCCGGTCCACGTACTCCAGCGGGGTTGCGAACTCCGGCGACCGTGGACTGGCCTCTCCGGCGAAGCAGGCTTCGATTCCTCGCTCGGGGAGCTTCACTGGGGCGTGCACACTCGCCTCAGAGGGTTGGACGGGGTTGGGGAAGGCTGGGCTGGCCGGTCTACAACGGCAGTGGCTCGGATGGCCGCGGACACGCCGCGCACGGGCAAACGGCGGTGAACTGAGCTCCGGTGAGGCTTGAGGGTGTGCGGAAGAGTGCAGTCGATGCCCGAGTGGGCTTTATAGGCGCGGGCGTGGGCCATGGCGTCGGCTGGCCGTTTGGCGCGACGCGGGGCACGCGAGGGCGCGTGCGGGCGTGCTCTGGTGAGCTCAGAGCGCGTCGAACACGTGGCTCGTTGCTTCTGCCCGTGTTCTTCCCTCTGCTGAGCGGCCAAAACGTACGAATCTTACCCTATCGCCTGTGGGAGATCTCTTCCCTGCACCTAGAGCTACCTAGTTCATGTGAGTTCCAAGAGTAGATGTGGTCGGGTTAGAGAGATATGAGGGTGGGAAGTTGGCTGTGTCAGACATGTCCAAACCGAGACAAAAATGGTGCCAAGTCGTGTCAAACGCCCTAGGGTAGGTGTCACCTCTTTCCAGGGCATTCTAGGGTTAATTTGGCGCCACTTTGTCACTTGGTTCGAAGTGTTTTGAATTTTGGATTAAGGTGAACATGTGGGATCTTGTTCAAGGGTTAGTTTTTATACTTAGGCAAATTCTGAATTTTTCCCTTGTGCTCAACCTTTGGTAAACTTTTTGGGGCTTTTCTGAAAACTTTTTGGGGGTACTTCCTTACTATTATTTGTAGGTTATGAAGCATATTACAACTTTTATATTTGGCCCAAGCCATGATCATAAGGTTTACATGACCTTTTGATCCTAGCTTCAATTAGGGTTCCTATTGCCCAAGAGGGGTTTGCTTTAGGGTTTTGGGAAATTCCCCACTTAGATGTGCATGACAAGCTAGGGCATGATATCCAAGATGGTTTGCAATTGCTTAGGACCTTGAATTCCAAGTTTGATGTACTTTGCCCATATCAATCCTCATGTGATAATAGGTTAAAAGGGGTAGCCCTGGGTGGACACCCTGTGTAACACCTGGGGTGTTACAGCCCTCCCCCCTTAAAGGAATCTCGTCCCGAGATTTTAGGTAGAGTCCCTGGGAGGGGTGCTTGAAGGTGTGTGGGTGTGCTACCCTTTCTCTATACTCAAGTTTCTCTTGTTAACTGCTCTTCGAATGTCATTCTCTTTGCAACTTCAGAAGGAAGCCCTTTTCAAGTTAAATCCACAACTTAGACTATCCTTGTTATCTAAGTTTTTCTTATAATTGTATTCAAAGGGCAGGTGGGGGGTGGGGTTTTGGGTTACGTACCGACTCTTTTGGGCAGAAAGTCGGGGAAGCGAGAGCATAGAAAATCCTCCGTCTCCCATGTAGCTTCTTCTGCTGAATGGTGACTCCACTGAACCTTATACATTCTGACTGATCTTGCCCGAGTTGATCTCTCCTTTTGATCTAATACCTTGACGGGGTACTCTTGGTAGGACAAGTCTGGTTCTATCTCAATATCTGGTTCTGGCAGCACTTCAGTGGGTAGGCGAACACATTTCCGCAGCTGAGATACATGGAACACATTGTGAACTGCTGACATGTGAGGTGGCAATTCCAATTGGTAGGCCACGGGTCCACAACTTGCTTTGATCTCATAGGGTCCAATGTAGCGAGGAGCTAGCTTGCCCTTGATCCCAAATCTCTGGACACCCTTGGTGGGTGACACCTTAAGATAAACATGATCTCCCACCTCAAACTGTAGAGGCTTCTGCCTCTTATCATGATAGCTCTTTTGCCTGGCCTGAGCAGCTTCTAGGTTCTTCTTGATGATCCTGACCTTTGCCTCTGCTTCAAGTACCAAATCTGGCCCAAAAATTTCCCTCTCTCCCGCTTGGGACCAATTCAGTGGGGTCCTACACCTTCTCCCATATAATGCCTCAAAGGGTGCCATCTTCAGACTGGACTGATAGCTGTTATTGTAAGAAAATTCTGCCAAGGAAAGACACTTGTCCCAATCCTTTCCGTAGTGTAGTGCACATGCCCGCAACATGTCTTCCAAAATCTGATTCACCCTTTCTGTCTGGCCATCGGTTTGGGGATGATAGGCTGAGCTTCGTATGACCTGGGTCCCAAGTGATTCCTGCAATTGCTCCCAAAATCGTGCCACAAATGGTGCTCCTCTGTCCGAGACTATAGTCCTTGGTATCCCATGCAGACGAACTATTTGGTCAATGTAGATCTCTGCATACTTCTCTGTCCTGTGGGTGGTGTGCACTGGCAAGAAGTGAGCGGTCTTGGTCAACCTGTCCACAATAACCCAAATGGAATCATGGTGCCTGGAGGTATTGGGCAATCCTACGATAAAATCCATACAAATGTCCTCCCATTTCCAAGATGGTATGGGAAGGGGTTGCAAAGGGCCTGCTGCCTTCAAGTGACTAGCTTTTATCCTCTGGCAAGTGTCACACTTAGATACATACTTGGCAATTTCCCTCTTCATTCTGGTCCACCAATATAAAGTTCTGAGATCATGGTACATCTTGTTGCTACCAGGGTGCATGGAAAATTTGGAAAGGTGAGCTTCATCCAGTATCTTCTTTCTGAGCTCAGGGTCCTTGGGAACAACCAATCGATCTCCAAACCATAAAATCCCCTTGCTGTCCTGACGGAAACACTTGTATTTTTCCGCCTTTTGCTTGATCATTTCCTTAATCATTTGAACACCCTTATCCTCAATCTGTGCCCTCACTATTTGCTCTTGCAATGTGGGTTCCACCGAGATATAACTTAAGTCACCTGAAGAAACAACTTCCAGGTTCAGCTTGCACAGCTCATCACACAGGGTGGTAACTCTTGCATCCATGCTCATACAATTGCACTGGGCCTTTCTGCTCAAGGCATCTGCCACAACATTTGCTTTGCCCGGATGGTAATGCACTTCCAAATCATAGTCCTTAATTAACTCCAACCATCTCCTTTGCCTCATGTTCAGATTTGCCTGAGTGAAGATGTATTTGAGACTCTTGTGATCAGTGTAGATGTTACAGTGAGCTCCCATCAAGTAGTGTCTCCATATCTTAAGAGCATGAACTACAGCTGCCAATTCCAGATCATGTGTAGGGTAGTTCTGCTCATGGGGCCTGAGTGCTCGGGAAGCATAAGCAATGGCTCTGTTCTCTTGCATCAAGACACATCCCAATCCAGTACCAGAAGCATCACAATAAACTTCAAATGGCTTGGTGTTGTCAGGTTGAGCCATCACTGGGGCTGTTGTCAAATGCTGCCTCAAGCTATGAAAGGCATCTTCACACTTTTGGCTCCAATCATACTTGACTCCTTTCTTTAATAGTTCAGTCATTGGTTTGGCAATCCTGGAGAAATCCGGAATAAACCATCGATAATACCCTGCCAAACCCAGAAAACTCCGAATTTGCTTCACTGTAGTTGGGGGTTTCCAATCCATCACCTCTTGTACCTTCTCAGGATCAACTGATATCCCATCCTGAGAAATTGTGTGACCCAAGAATTTGATCTCCTCCAGCCAGAATTCGCATTTAGACAACTTAGCATAAAGACGATGATCGCGCAGTCGCTGGAGCACAGTGTGCAGGTGCTCAGTATGTTCGTCTTCATTCTTGGAATAGACCAGAATATCATCAATGAAAACGACCACAAATTTGTCCAATTCTGGCATGAACACTGAGTTCATTAGGTACATAAAATAAGCCGGGGTATTGGTCAGCCCGAAAGACATCACCAAAAACTCATACAGCCCATATCTGGTAGAGAAAGCCGTCTTGGGAATGTCGCTGTCACGGATCTTGATCTGATGGTAACCCGAGCGAAGGTCTATCTTGGAGAATACCTTGGCTCCCACTAATTGATCAAACAAAACATCAATACGGGGCAGCGGGTATTTGTTCTTGATGGTCACCGCATTGAGAGGGCGGTAGTCAACACACATTCTCAAACTCTCATCCTTTTTCTTCACAAATAATGCTGGACATCCCCATGGTGAAGTACTTGGGCGAATAAACCCCTTGTCTAACAAATCTTGCAATTGCTTTTTCAGTTCTGCCAATTCCGCGGGAGGCATCCTATAGGGTCTCTTGGAGATAGGGGCAGTCCCAGGTTGCAATTCGATGGCGAACTCAATATCTCGGTCAGGTGGCATCCCTGGCAATTCATCTGGAAACACATCCGGGTAGTCACAGACCACTGGGATCCTTTCCACTGGTGATTCTATCATAACGAAGGCACAGGAACGGGTGCATCCCTGGTCGGGTAGATATAAGGTGATCTCGCCATCCAAAGGGGAGCGGATCTCTACGGCTCTGGCTGCGACATCAATCACCGCGTGGTGTCATGATAACCAATCAGTCCCTAAGATGATATCCACACTATCCAATCCCATTATCAATAGAGTGGTTTTGAAAATGAAACTACCCAGCTTAATTGGTACGTGCCTATTGATCTGATAGGTGGCAACCCGACCTCCTGGTGTTGAGATTGTAATACCCCCATTGGTATGGTGAAAAGGCAATTGGCACTTGGCACTAAATTTGGTACTGATAAAACTGTGTGATGCACCAGAATCAAAAAGAACAATAGCAGGATAATTCAAAACTGTAAAGATACCAGTCAAGACGGGTGCTCCCTCTGGAATATCAGCCATGGTGGTGAAGTTTAGCCTGCCCTGCCTCACTTGCACCTTCTGTCTCTTGCCTTGATTCTGATTAACATTCTGCCCCTGCCTCTGCTGGTTCCTGGGGCAATTTTTGGCATAATGCCCGGTGTTGCCACATGTGAAACACCTGTTGTCATTTGCCTGGCGGTACTGCTGCTGCTGCTGATTGTTCCTCTGAGCTGGAAACTGGGCGCGGTTGGGTGCCTGCTGCTGCTGCTGTGGTCGGATCACCCATCTCCCCTGCTGCTGCTGGGGTCCCCTGTTCTGAGTGTCAGACACAATCCTGAAGCGCTGTGGCTGAGCTGAGGGTCCTGCCACAGGGGTCTTCCTCTTCTTTTCTGCCTGTCAAGCTGTAATGCAGTCCTCCTGGGAGATAGCCATGTTGACCAACTCATTGTAGCTGTTGGCCCTGACGGTGTTGAGACGGTCACGGAGCTTAGTGCTGAGCCCCCTCCTGAACATATCTCTCTTCTTCTCATCTGTATCCGCGTGATATCCAGCATACTGGCACAAGTCATTAAAAGCCTGGGCATACTGCAACACTGTCCTGTTGCCCTGAGTGAGTGCCAAAAACTCGTTGAGCTTTCGGTCCATAATCCCGGCTGGTATGTGGTGTCCCCTGAAAGCTGCCTTGAACTCCCTCCATTCCACCTCTCGATCCTCTGGCTGCATGGCAAGAAAATGGTCCCACCAAGTCCTTGCGGGTCCGCGAAGCTGCTGGGTGGCGAACCTGACTTTAGTGACCTCTGAGCAAGCTCCATGGAGTAGCGGGAATTTGGATTCCACCACTCGCAACCACACATCTGCATCAAGTGGATCCTCTGCCCTTGTGAACAATGGTGGCTGGGTACTGAGGAACTCCTGGTAGGTAGCTGCCGCGGGGTGACGCTGATGGTCTCCACCACCATAGTGCTGAGGTGGTGGCTGACGCTGAGCTAGCTGCCTCAAGATCTCATTCTGCTGGGCCATTAGCTCCTGCAGAGTGGGAGGCGGTGGCGGCGGTGGAGGAACGCGCTCATTCTGGCCACGACGCTGCCTCCCGGCCATCTGAAAAACCACATACATACTTAACACCATATCTCCAAGTTCAAGATTTAATCGCGGCGAAAAGAGTCAAAAGCAAAATGATAGACTCCAATTTCAACAAAAGAATTTAAAAAGGCATAAATTTTTCCTTCCAATTTAGACTGATAACAGGATCCATCAAACATGCTTCCAAGAGAATTTAGCACGATTACATCAATTGTCCCAAAAAGACTCAACTCTATCTAGCCTAGTACCCCAAGGGTGCAAAAGCTAAGCTAGCTGCGAGGAGTCCTACCAGCCGACTTCTAACTCTGTCCTGAACACCTAGTGAGCGAACGAGGCAACACTCGACTCAGGGGAAGGTGGTCTCCCTGAGCCAGCGGTGTCCACACTGGAGGCAGGCTCATCTCCTCCCTCGATGTCGACGTCCTCATTGGCCTCCATGTCCTGGATCTCCTGGTGATGCATATCCAGGTGCTCGTTAGCCTCGGCAAGCTGCTGCTGGGTGTTAATGAGCTGATCCTCGAGAACCTCGATGGTGTTCTCCCTGGTGCCCACTAATTCCTCCAACTCTTGGATATCAGTGGATAGCTGCTCCACCTGCAAATCCTTCTCCACCATCTCAGTGGACAAATCAACCACAAGCTCCTCCCTGCTGTCCAACGTAATCTTTGTCGCCTCCAATAGTGCCATCAGATGGGACATCGCCTCGCCGCGCATCACTTGCAGACGGTACAGAGCATTCATGCACCGTACAGTCAAGTGCGCAGTCTGTCCTAGGTAGATGGCCCAGATATCCTTGGCATGCTCCACCCGATCCTTCCACATTGGGTCGTCCTCCCTTTCGGCGGGGAACAAGCCAATTGGGTGGGTAGCCAGCTCCAAAGGATGGAATCCACAGAAAGTGGTCAACCCGTGCAGAGCGATCGCCTCGATCGTGTCCTCAGCTCGGTATCCAAAAGACTCAGAGTCCAAGGAGCGCCAGCCTGGCTGCAGGGGATGAGGCTCCAAGGTCATCCTCACCCTACAGCGGGGCACTCGGTGCTTCTCGAACTGCTGCACCGTGTACTAAGGGGGTGTCGTGTATCCGGCCCCCTGAAGTACCTCCCACAAAATGCGGGGAAAGCCCTCTCGTGCAAGCCCGTCAGTGTGGGATAGTGCATTTCCGTCCTCTGAGGATCCATGGGAAGTCATCTGTGTACGGTTAAGCGTAAGTGAAAGAAAAAGAATTATAAAAAGAACAAGAAAAATAAAACTCAGCCTTTCTCTAGTTAAATAAACAGGTACTGGGGACCTAGTTGGTTATTACCTTGTTTTTAAGTCTTTACTCAAATATCCATTTGTTTAATTTAGAAATGCATGCATGCTCGTCCTGAACGACCTCACATCAATGTAAAGGGGATAGGGAAGAACTCCCATCCTTTAAGGTGGCCTGTAGGGCCTAATCACTTAGCCACCTAGCTACCCTTCTATCATCCTAAGGCTTCACGTCCTAGGTCTATCCTGCTCGTCCTACTATCTATCCAACATTGTTTCTATCAAGTTTTACTTTGGAAAAGGATGGTATTTATATTTTATTGATTCCTCTGTGGTGGTACAAGCTCCGATACCAGCTGTGGCGGAACTGCCCGAATTATTCCAACTTAAGTGCCTAAGTCCCGCCTTAGAGGCTAGACCACACTTAAATGGGAATAACCCGTCAATCCCTCGGATCTAGTCCGACACGGCCACTGACAGGATCAAGTACCACAATCTCACTCGATGGTGAGTCACAGAGCAAATACAATAAAGCATAAAACCATGCATGAAAGAGTATTAAATTATTACATCATCATAGGAGTTTTGCAAAAGTAGTCATCATTGTTCGAAGTGCAGCGGAATAAAACTAACGGTAATTAAACAGAGAGATGGGGAAGCCTGTCCCATCACTCCTCATGCTCCTCCTCAGCCGAGGTAGGGTCCCACTCGACAGTCCAACCCAGTGGCAAGATGGACGGCCAAGTCACTCCAGCAACCATGTCCTCCAGAGAACCTGTAAAATTATGCCACAAGCAAGGCTGAGTATACTAATACTCAGCTAGACTTACCCGGTGTGAGGAGTCTACTCCTCTACCTCTAGACATGCAGCTGTTTGGCTGTGGGGTTTGGTTGCCAAAAGCACTAGCTGAGTTTCTAATCAAGTTTTTAACTTTGTCAAATTAAGTGTGACTCTCTTAAGGCTAAATATGTACTATCTACTCATACATAGTAGCAAACATTTTTTTAGCAATCAACATCTTGTATCATCTCAGCACAATTCCACTTATTACTCAATGTAGCAGCATGGATCAAGCAGTCTCATTAGCTGCGAGAAGCAGACGATTCGAATCGAGTTTTTATCCTTGCAAGGTAAACCTAAACACACGACATGTAGGGGCACTCCGTCCCCACACACATCAACCGTCCCCATCGATTCCCCGTCAGCAGATCAGGGCTCACCGCCTTGGCGTACAATGCCTCACTGACCCCGACTGCCGTCGTGCAGTGACCGCACTTGTACCCACCATAACCGGAATGGGAGACCATGTCTCAGGTCGCGTGAGGGGCAAAGTCTACTGCCAGGTTCAATCAGGTACTAGGCTTACCGATTTACCATATTTCTCGGCATGTGTTTAGTACGTTCAAACGCTTGACGACTCACGGTACCACACCTTAATCCTTATTCAAATTTTTATCTCGTGAACAACCAATCCCCATGGATTGTTGCCCACACACCAACATCAGTACGATATGAAAGTGGGTACAATCAATGTCCTGACCTCGCGCGAGTGCTAGAAATTTCACTCGACTTCTACCGAGATCCCTAAATAGTAAGCAGCTACTCGACTTAGCATACTAGTATTCATCTCAATGGGATTCCTGAGATCATGCAACTAAGGTTTCAAACAACTCCTACACTTAAGTGCACATTCAATCCTACAATCAATAAGTGTAGTAAAATAGCGTAAATAACAGGTTATGCATAAAACCGGGGCTTGCCTTCCAAAGCAGTGGCATGCAGGTCCTCTGGTGCAGGCTCTGGTGCTGGATCTGGGGCTACCTCCTGAGCAGCTCCTTGCTCCGGCACGAGGACGTACTCTCCGTCAGCAAGGTTACAGTCTATCGAATGCAATGAACATGTATGTCATGATTATGCAGGATTTAATAACATTATGCTAAAAAGAAACTAAGTCAAGAAGTAACTTAGAGTTTCTTGGTCATGCGGGGCCTTTAGTGGTTTATGCTTATCACTCCTAGGTTTAGATTTTTGTTGAAGATAAACATAGGGGATTTGTATTGCCTTTATATATTTCAGTGGACAATTTACAAGGGTTTTAGGATGACACTAATTTCCATTATTCGTTTTCCTTTCTTTAATTTTTATTTATGAATTTTAGTGGGGTTTGAACTACAACAGTAGCTTAACTTTCTCCAAAAATTTTGTAAAAATTACAGTGGGTTGCCATTGGTCACTATAGCCCCTTCTAGGAAGTTGAGGTTCCAAATAAAAATGCTGTGCTTTAGACAAAAATAATAAAAGTGGGGCAAATGGGCCACCTTGTACTACAACTCTTAATTAGAGGTGGGTTCTGTCCTAAAGGTTATTTTTGTTGACATCTAACAGTAAAAATAGGCTTCTGTGCCAAAAATCACAGAAAGCTAAGGGGTGGTTATTTAGTTATGATTTTCTAAGGTTTAATGCCTAAAAGGTACTTTCTACTACATGGTTATTTGAAAAATGTCAAACAGCAGATTTCATATTTTTTCTAAGTTCTTAATAATAAAAAATTAACTATCCCAAAGGTGGGGGTGTTTTCACCTTGGGGTTATTTTTGTAGGGTTTTTCTAAGTTTTCCTTGTTTTATTCAAATAAAAGGTATCCCACTTATTTTATACTAAACCAGGGTAGGATAGATTTTTCCAGTGAACTATATTGAATAAGTACCCTAACAAAAATAGGGGTGCCTTCTAGTTCATTGTTTAAATCACATTTTCTATTTTTCTTAACCTTGAGCATATTGTAAAATAAGGGGCAAAAACTAACTTAATGGGGTGGACAGAGAGGTTTAACATTTTTAAACAGATCAGTAGGTAGATATAAACTTCTCCAAAATTTTCTAACCCTAGTCAAATAGTGCAACTAATTTTTGCCCTATTATTTAGCTTATGGCCAAAACAATAATTACATTAGAACCCTAAAGTTTTCTGTAGTACATAGGGGTTTTTATATTTTTCTTAAGTAGTTTACATTTTTTAAATTCTGGCAAAATTGGTTTGACCAAATTTGGATGAACTAAACAGAAGTTATGATTTTTTAAAGTTTCTGTTCAATTTAAAAATAGATTTAATAAGAGTTTCCTGGAAAAACAGTTTACACCGAGGTCCCTAGATTTAAACTAAATCAACCCGCACAAATCTACCCCTGCGCCACTATTCCCCTGGGTCGCTCACAGTTCAAAAAGCCCCCTGACCTTCTCTTCCTCTCACCCGCAGTCCTTCCCCCAATGTAAACAGTACCCGCGGGAAAGAAAAGGGTGGCGCGGCTTACCGGCGGCGAGATGGGTCCGGCGAAGGGCAGGGTTGGCTCGGGGAGGCTCTGGCGGTCACAGCGAGGTGCGGCTCGGTGGCGAGGATGGCCGGAATCGCTCGGTCCACGTGCGCAGGCGGGTGTTCTCGTCGGCGGCGAGTGTACCGGCCAAATCACGGCGATCTGGTTCAATCCAAGGGCACGGTGAGCTTCACGGGGTAACGTAGAGACTGTGTGTGCAAGGAATCGGAAAATGGTTGAGCGGATTACCCGGTCCACGTACTCCGGCGGGGTTGCGAACTCCGGCGACCGTGGACTGGCCTCTCCGGCGAAGCAGGCTTCGATTCCTCGCTCGGGGAGCTTCACTGGGTCGTGCACACTCGCCTCAGAGGGTTGGACGGGGTTGGGGAAGGCTGGGCTGGCCGGTCTACGGCGGCAGTGGCTCGGATGGCCGCGGACACGCCGCGCACGGGCAAACGGCGGTGAACTGAGCTCCGGTGAGGCTTGAGGGTGTGCGGAAGAGTGCAGTCGACGCCCGATTGGGCTTTATAGGCGCGGGCGCGGGCCATGGCGTCGGCTGACCGTTTGGCGCGACGCGGGGCACACGGGGGCGCACGCGGGCGTGCTCTGGCGAGCTCAGAGCGCGTCGAACACGTGGCTCGTTGCTTCTGCCCGTGTTCTTCCCTCTGCTGAGCGGCCAAAACGTACGAATCTTACCCTATCGCCTGTGGGAGATCTCTTCCCTGCACCTAGAGCTACCTAGTTCATGTGAGTTCCAAGAGTAGATGTGGTCGGGTTAGAGAGATATGAGGGTGGGAAGTTGGCTGTGTCAGACATGTCCAAATCGAGACAAAAATGGTGCCAAGTCGTGTCAAACGCCCTAGGGTAGGTGTCACCTCTTTCCAGGGCATTCTAGGGTTAATTTGGCGCCACTTTGTCACTTGGGTCGAAGTGTTTTGAATTTTGGATTAAGGTGAACATGTGGGATCTTGTTCAAGGGTTAGTTTTTATACTTAGGCAAATTCTGAATTTTTCCCTTGTGCTCAACCTTTGGTGAACTTTTTGGGGCTTTTCTGAAAACTTTTTGGGGGTACTTCCTGACTATTATTTGTAGGTTATGAAGCATATTACAACTTTTATATTTGGCCCAAGCCATGATCATAAGGTTTACATGACCTTTTGATCCTAGCTTCAATTAGGGTTCCTATTGCCCAAGAGGGGTTTGCTTTAGGGTTTTGGGAAATTCCCCACTTAGATGTGCATGACAAGCTAGGGCATGATATCCAAGATGGTTTGCACTTGCTTAGGACCTTGAATTCCAAGTTTGATGTACTTTGCCCATATCAATCCTCATGTGATAATAGGTTAAAAGGGGTAGCCCTGGGTGGACACCCTGTGTAACACCTGGGGTGTTACAGTCGCGTCGGGGACGGACTGCACCGTTATCTCAGGTACGAGGCTAACGCCTAGAAAGTCCTTTGTGAGGGTGTTGGCGTCATCAGTCCGCTTGGGGTTGGCACGTTGCGGGGATGCGACATCCATCGTTGTCTCAGGTGCAAGGACAACGCCCGACATGTCCCCCACAGGGGTGTCGGTGTCGTCGACTCGCTCTGGTTCGACAGCCGATGAGGTGCTGCCTCCTGCCTGGCCATGGTTGCCCTGTCTCCATCTCCTCCGGCGAGGAGGGTGGCGGGGCAAACCCAGGTGTTCCTCTTCTGCCGCGGGGAGTGCCGTCGTCGAGTTCGCCTCCGCCGGGCGGGCCGACGACCGTCGTCATGCTGCGAGGGGAGCAGTACCATGTCGTAGCCGCCGTCGAGGGACATGAACTCGAGACTTCCGAAGCGGAGCACCGTCTTGGGCTGAAGAGGTTGCTGAAAGCTACCCATCTGGAACTTCAACGGGAAAGTATTCGTTAACACGCAGCGACCCCCTACCTGGCGCGCCAACTGTCGGTGTTTCGGACCCGGGGGGGCCTCAACCGGACTGACTAGTGAATTTTAGTGTCGCGTGCCCCTGTCCAGATGGGTTGATGCAAGATGGAACACAAGCGAAGGGATGAGGCTTATATTATCTTGCACCGGGGGGATGCTTGTAGTAGGGGTTACAAGCGTTGCGAGAGAGCGAGGGCGAGAGCGAGGGAGAGGGAGAGAGTCCTTGCGTGCGTCCGTCTCTGCCTATCTCGTCTGCCCGCCTCCCTCAATCTCGACATCAACGTGTGTCAACGTGCCTTAGGAAGGCCCTAGACATCCCCTTTTATAGATACAAGGAGATGCCCAGCTGTACAATGGGGGTGTAGCTATGTGCTAACGTGGCTGGCGGAGAAGTGCCTTGGGCCCTGTAGAAGCATAGCTGGCGATGCGACATGGATCATGCTGACATTTGCTTGCTTTCGTAGGGGGTTGAGAGCAATCCGACGTCATGGGCGCATGCGGGGAACCATCATTACCTGTTACCGGAGTAACTTAGATGGGACACCGGTCTTGTTCCCTTGTAGCCTGAGGTGGCTAGCCAGGGGTAGGGTCATGATGTCTCCCCTGTAGCGTAGTTGATTCTGAGACCGAGGTCGGGCGAGGCGGCGACTCCTCCCGAGGCCAAGGCTGAGGTCGAGCGAGGCGGAGACCTCCTCCCGAGGCCGAGGCTGAGGTCGAGGCCCAGGGTCGGGCGAGGCGGAGACCTTCTTGTTGCGCCCGAGGCTGAACTCGGGAGTGGTCGCGACTGTTGTTAGTCTTGCCCTGTTGGTTGGCACAGTAGTCGGAGCGGGGTGAATAGCGCTGTCCTCCTATCAGAACGGTCAGTAAAGGGGCAAAGTGACTGCGGTCACTTCGACCTTGCCGACTGAGGCGCGCGTGTCAGGATAAGGTGTCAGGCGATCCTCGCATTAAATGCGCATGTGATACGGTCGATTGGTAAGGCGATTTGGGCGAGGTCGCTGCACGACAAAGTCTGCTCGAGCTTGGCCTTGGGTGAGCCGAGGGTGCGTTTGCTGACTGAGGGGACCCTCGGTCGAGGCGTGAATCCGTCCGGGACTACCGTCCTTGCCCGAGGCCGGGCTCGGATGAAGTCGCGTCCCTTGGTAGACGAGGCCTGCGCTTTATCAGTCGTTTATGGTGTGTTCTGAAGATGTTTTCCAGCCGGATTAAGGAGCATTGAGGGTACCCCTAATAACGGTCCCCGACAATTTTATTCACCACTGCTCCATATTTCATTTTTTAGCTGTATGAAGTCATCAAGTTGATGGTTTGTTCATGCAGGAAGTTGAGGAGTGTTTACTTAAAGTTGAGCAGTCACCTCCTGAAAGCACATCAAATGCTCTTCAACTAGCAACTGCAGCTCTTGTCAAGAAAGAGATGCTGACCCATGTTGATTCAAATATTAGACTTGTCGTGGCATCATGCATATCTGAGATCACACGGATCACAGCGCTAGATGCTCCATATGATGACGATGCAGTGAAGGTATAGTCTGCCCTGAATAAAAAGATTTCTGCTGTTCTGTACTTACACATGTTTTTACTTGGTTTTAGGATGTATTCTCTTTAATTGTGGAGGCCTTCAAGCATCTGGATGACATAGAGAGCCCCTTCTTTGGAAGGAGAACTTCAATTCTTGATACAGTCGCAAAAGTTCGGTCCTGTGTGGTGATGCTAGATCTTGAATGTGACGATTTGATAAATGATATGTTCCATCACTTCTTGAGGACTGTTAAGTAAGAACTATCTTAAATATTCTTACCTTCATCTATTTCTCTTCTTTCTGGATTTCTTGATGCACTAAAACTGTTTTTGCTAAGATATATCCTGGATACATTCTCAAGTTCATTTAAATTTGTCTAGCATAGTTTATATGTCTAAGATTTATTAAGTAACATGAGCATTCGATGGCTCCATTTTTTCCTTGGATCTGTTAAATGAAATCACATAATCTACTTTTGGTCTTATTTGTTTCCTATTTAGATACTAAAACTATATGTGTGTAATTTTGTCAGTCTTACTTAACTGCTAATGTTGAAATTTCAATTCTAAACTCGTCATTGCTCCACAAGACGCCGAGTATTTTATTGAATAATGATAAATGAATCTTTTTTATTTTGTTCTTAATCTTTGGTTTATTATGTCCTGCTGCTAAATTTGTTAAATAGGCCAGATCTCTTGGTTTCAGAAGTATGTTGTATTTTGTATTATTTCTACAAGTTTTGAACTTTACTGTGTCTTATTTCAGTTCTGGGCATTCAGAAGCCGTCATATGCTGCATGGAAACAATAATAATGAGATTGGTAATTGAGGAGAGTGAGGATGTCCAACCACAGATTGCTTCATGTCTACTCCAAAATGTTAGAAAAGAAGAAAAGGTATCATCCTTAATTTTTTTCTCACATCAGCAACATAGATTTCTGCTTCTAGAAATCTTGGTCTGCAAACTCTTCATCTCGCGCGCCGGAGCGGCCACGACAACGGTGTGGACTGGTGGGCCTTCGGCATCTTCCTCTACGAGCTCGTCTACGGCCGCACGCCCTTCAAGGGCCACACCAAGGAGGCCACCCTCAAGAACATCCTCTCCAAGCAGGCCACTTACCCTCAGCTGGACGGCGAGGCCGACGCATCCGATCCCAGCTGCGGGACCTCGTGGGGCTGCTGCTGGAGCGCGACCCACGCCGCCGCATGGGCGTCACGCATGGCACCGCCGAGATCAAGTGGCACCCGTTCTTCGCCAGCGTGGACTGGGCGCTCATCCGGTGCGTAGCGCCACCAGTGGTGCCGGACAGGGACACCGTGACCCCCGCGGGCGGCGGTGACCGGAAGGCGACCAAGCTCGGGAGCTGGAGCAGCATGAGCAGCAACTGCGGTAGCAAGAAGCGGAAGAGCAGCAGGAGAAGCAGCTTCGGGAGGAGATGCACATCCACCTGCGAGGAAAGGCAGGGGTTCTTCCGCATGCTCATGAGCTGGAACCAGGAGAGCCGGTTTAGCAACAAGATCAAGACGACGACGAGCAAAGAAAGATGAACGAAACGAAGTGTTCTTAGCTTGGTGTGATTATTCGGGAGGTTGCTTGCTAGAGGGTTTTTGTCCGTTTAGTGTCTGGCCTTAGCTTACTTATTACTTTTGTTAGTACTCTACTAGCAGAGTACATGTATAGAGTCAGTGGTGTGGCTGTGGCGTGGATCAGATCATTGATTTGATCGAGCTGTACAAATAGCGAGGCGATACATGTCACTGAGTTGATCAGTTGACAAGGTGGTTTGGACCATGTTGAGGCACGGAGAAACTTCATCCCTAGGTTTTAGTTTGTCTGGCTTTGCTCGTCATTTTGTACTTGTTCTTCTCACATATTTGTTCGCTTAGAATTTACTTCAAACTCATGTCCTTTTGGCAATATAACACACATTTGTACATACATTATCTATACTACTATATGTTTCCGTTGCAACGCACGGGCACTCACCTAGTATACCTTAAGTGTTTTCTATTTATTTTATTCAAAGATTTTGAATAAGACGAGTCCATGCAACTTGGTACACAAAAGTAAACGAATTATAAACTGCGAGAGAGAGTAACAAATTCAAAAAAACCCACAATATTTCCATTATAGGCAATATTGGATGGGTTAAAGACAAAGCAAATAAAACACATAGAAAATAAAAATAAATGATGTCCAGGTATTTTTATAGAAGATTTCTAAGGGAAAACAAATAAAACATAAAGAAAAATTTAAAAGCCAAATAAATAATAAAAATATTATTTAAATAGAACATAAATTAAAATATTTTAAAATAAATATAGAAAATAACACACACTTAACTTACACCATTACAACAAATAACTTACATCTAAACGGTACTAATAAAATAGAGTAAAATAAGATGTAATGCACAAAGAACTAAGTTGGTTTTATTGGCCGGTTGCGTGGAACGGCCTTCTTCATATATTTGGTAAGCAACTGATCAAAAATAGGGTTGTAGTAGTGTTTTGATTCCTAACACTTGTTTTGAAACGTTGTGGTCCGATGGTCTGAGGTTGCTGCCTCTGACCATCTGCGGACCGTCCGGCCATCATAGCCGGACTATCCGCGCCTGTCTCAGACTGTCCGACCTTAGTACCCGGACCGTCCGGCGTACGCAGGACATGTGACCGTGATCGGGTGTCCGACCGTGCTTGCCCCCTGTCGCCTCCGGTCTTTCTTTTGTCTGGAACCTTCCGAGTAACCACTCTGCGTGACATACTTGGTGTGCAGGGATCACCAATGACGATAATATATTTGCTTTTATCGGCCACACAAGGCCGAACTATGACTTTTTTTGCTCGTCGGCTCTAATGTGGTGGCAGGGACATGTGGCCTGTCAATCCTCACCTCCTTTTGAAACCTCAACCGGCCTTCGTTTATAGCCGATTGTATTTGCCAACAAAAGACAACACAATCATTGGTGTTATGAAGAAAATAGCCATGCCATTTACAATATACATGTCCTTTTAATTCCTCAATCGAAGGAATTATATGTGACAATTTAATATTACCATGTTTAAGTAACTCATCAAATATTTTATCACACTTAGTAATATTAAATGTGAACTTAACTTTCTCCTTTTGTGTCGAGTGTAGGTGAGAGCGAACAGAAGGTTTGGCCTTAGTGGGCCAAACAAGCTTAGGGCCAGGTGACTTTTTCAGCTCTTGGGGCTTGGGTGGCCGACTATATTTATGTCGGCCTTCCGTATTAGGCGGATCACAGGCGACTTCTGGTGCTTCGGACGGTCCGACCTGTGTAGTCGGACAGTCTGCGAGTGGATCGGACGGTCCGGTACTATTCTTGGACTGTCCGGTCGCGTCGGGCAACACCTGCGACCCTTGTGGTGGGCTTTGTATAACTCCGGACAGTCCGGCGTAGGGTGCCGGACGGTCTGACGGAGGGCGGGACGGTCCGAGATCGTGTGCGGATGGTCCAGCCGTGCTCAGGGTTCACCCACCATTTAGCGGAGATGGCGGTGACGGTCGTCCTGGATATGAGTCCATCGATATACCAAAATATGGATGGGGAAACCCATTTTTTACCGATGTGTTTGGCACAATTGTTTCAGCGCCTAATTTATGTGATAAAATATTAGGCATGTGAGTTTTCCCTAATGCATGCACTATCCTCTCTATATCCTCTGTGATACTTTTAATCTGATTATCAAAAGAAATATTAATAGATGGAATATCATCGGCTGACCTGACATCACCTATCGTGGGGAGCTGTTGCAGCACGGCTGACATGTACTCGGTGTTTATCTCCCTCTCTTGGACGGTCTTCTGGTGGCAATCTATCCTGAAGTGCGAGAGGAATTACTTCTCTGCCACCTTGAGCACCTGATCTTGTTGTCACTGGACCTCCTTGTCTATTTTCTTCATGTCATCTTCTAATCTTTTATGCTCAGCGGCCGATAAATTAGTCAGCCTTGTGTCGCTGTTTGGAGAAGCACTATTGAGATCTTTAGAATAGTCCATATAAACCTGATTTTGTGGATCTGCAACCTTGGTCCCCAGCGGAGTCGCCAAAAAGTGTGTTGGCGCCGATCACTAGGGGTGTACTACTTGGCGGTGCCCTCTGTAGAGGCGCGGACGGTCTGCGGCTCTGGCCAGATGGTCCGCGACCTAGGCGCAGGAGCAACGCCTTCTCTGCGTCGCACCGGATAGTCCGCGCACAGGGCCGAACGGTTCATGATGGCGCAGGGAAAAAAGTGTGTTGGCGCCGATCTAGGCAGCGCCAATCACTAGGGATGTACCTCCTAGCGGTGCCCTTTGCGGCGGAGTGGATGGTTCGCGGCTTTGGGCCAGACGGTCCGCGACCTGGGTGCAGGAGCGACGCCTTCCCTGTGTCGCACCGGATGGTCCGCGCACAGGGCCGAACGATCCACGATGGCGCAGGGTCATGTTCCTCCTTCTCGCTAGAACCTAGATCTTGCCCCTGTGGGAAGAGATCTTAGGGCGCCTTGGGTCGACAGGTCACCCGAGGCATCCCTAGACGACGTGGAGTAATCTAGGAATTAAGAGATCAATTCGAGGAATAGGCCTTGCGTGGATAACTAGATCTTGCCCCTGAGAGGGGTAAGATTCTAGGGTCGTCTTGGGGTCAGCAAGCCACCCAAGATGAATCTAGACGACGTAGAGTCGAATAGGGGTGGAGGTGGATATGCGGAAGGGTACAACTAGAACTACACTACATCTACTTCTAGGACAGGAAAGGTAAATAAAGTAGATAGATTCGATTGGAATGTGTTCGGTGGTTCTCAATCGGTCGTACCCCTTTATATTTATTGGGGAGGAGGTCTGAACCTGTTCCTAGGAGATAGCCAACAACTCCCACGTGATTAGATGGATAACCACGCACGAGATAAGGATAATCACCTGAGTTGATCTGATCGCGGGGCCGCGGACCGTCTGCCACTTTTGGTGCTCAACACTGCTGTCGCCGTGATTTCTCCAAAGTCTGTCGCCACTAGGTTGTGCAGCTGCTGTCGTCACTTGACGCCAAAGCCTGCCGCCGTTGGTTGGTCCAGTCGCCATCGTGGCTAGGGATGGCAATGGGTACCCGAAACCTGAAACCCGATGGGTAAAAACCCTATTAGGGCACGGGTATGGCGAATTTTGATACCCATGGGTATTTTATTGGGTCATTTTTTATGCCCATCGGGTATGGTGGGTGTGGGTATGTTCTCTGTTGCCCCATACCCGCTACCCGATGGGGAACCCGCTAATATATGACACGTGGGTCCGGATTTATATGTCTCATATAAAATGACTATGTTTTGTCCACAGTTTTGTAGAATCAATGCTATGTTTTGTGTGATTTGGAGGCATGATATTGCCATTTAATGTTGAATATTGTTGAACCTGTGATAAAATTATGTTGGGTTCGATACATTTGTTATGCTGGTACTTATTTTTGCGATTCAAATGATCATGTCTATCGTAATGTTAATGGGTATGGGTACCCGATGGGTACCCGCTACCCATGATGGGTATGTGTATGGCGTAATTTTATACCCATGATGGGTAGTGGGTATGGGTATGGGTCAATTTTTTCCTAGTGGGTATGGGTATGACTTCGTGCGCCCACTGGGTACCTTACCCACTGCCATCCCTAATCGTGGCCGGACGCATGGACGATGAAGCAAGTTGCACCTGACGCCAGCAAGCACAGCCGGTAGGGAGATCACGATTGTGAAAGGGCACGATCAAGTCGTGATGGTGAGGGTGCGGGAGCTGCGGCGGCGAGGGCGCGAGAGAGGGCTCAAGCGCAGGAACGACCAATTCTCACGACCGAGAGGGCGGGAGGGAAGGAGATGGCGAGACCTATGCCCTCGTCAAGGATGCCGAGCGAAAGGGATGAGATACCGAGCACGATGGAGATGAAGGGTAAAAAGCTAGTATGTTGGATGCATTTTAACCAGACTTTTCTTTTTTAGCTAGTCTATTCAGTTTACCTATGTTGTTGGAGTTGCTCTAACTGCCACACCAACAAAACTACAAGCTGTTGAACTAGAAATCATTCGAGGTTCTGGATGATACATATATATTATATATATATATATATGCTCTGTAACACCACATTAAAATGGATAGTACAGAACACATGCTAACATAGAGGACCTCATCAACAACATCCAATTACAAAATTGTTGATAGCTATTCCTGTTCCTTCCTAGCTTCAATTATAAAAACAAAAGAAATTAACATATAACAAACAACTAGATACAACCATCAATAATAAAAAAAACATCAAAACGTCAAAACTACAATGGGCGATTACGTCTATAACTCAAGAATTCATGAACTACAAATAAAACAATTGAAACATCTGAAAGATAGTGAGACAAGGCAATCATAACATAATGCATTAGAAAACGAATCATATTTGGCTAAACATGCCCAACCTAGCACTGTTAAATAATAGTACATTAATACTTGAACAAATTAGGGTCATGCGCGGTCGGCTTCAAAAAGAGAAAATTGCAATATGTAACTTGCAGATTTTATTTTTCTGTTTGTATTTCGGCCACTGGTTCTACTGGCAGCAAAAGGGCGCTCCTCCTGTGCCGACTGCGGACCGCCCTGCCCTGCTGACACCGACGACCGAAGGCGAACGGAACCGCCGGGAGAGGTCGGTCCACAGTGTACCGAACTGTTACTACCTGTTGCCAGCGTCGCTGCCACGTCTCCAAGACGGAAAATATCAGCGTCACGAGTCACGGCAGTACGCACGTCCAACTTGCAACGTCAACCGTGTCCTTGCCGTCGCCCGGCCGTAACGTACTAACTGCGCAGTGGCCAGTGGCGAGAAGAAACAAAATGCATCGCTCTGTTTTGCAATTCTTCAGTGTCCAAGCTCTGCATTTTGTTTATACTAGCGTATAGCCTGTAAGACTAGCTCCAATAAGGAACTCTAAAAGGTTCTATACCCTAAATTTAGAGGATCAGAACGTCCTCTACTCATTCCAACAACGTCCTCTAAACAATCCTCTAAATTTAGAGAACGCTGTTGGATCCTCTATATATAGAGTTTCTCTAAACGTTACTCTATCCATTTGAATACTTTAAATAACCGATTTAGCAAAACTAAAATATGTACAACACATTTAAGAGTATGACAAATATGTATGTACAAAAATTAAAAATTAAAAAATATCTCTAATATATGTATTTGCGTATAGAGGACGTGATTTAGAGGACGTTGTTGGAGAGAAAGGATATATAGAGGATGAAATCTTTTAGAGTAGACTGTAAATGACGGATATAGAGGATAGATATAGAGGACGTTGCTGGAGATAGTTAGCGCTACGATCCCTAGCATGGGAGGGAGAGGGATCGACGTCGGTGGCCCGAGTGAGGGAAAGAGACGTTGGGGTTGCGAGAGAGGGTAGGGAGAGGGATCCTCGACGCAAGGGAGGGGTCGACAGCAGTAATCGAGCGAGTTAGAAGAGAAGGAGAGGACAGCAGGGTCGTTGGGAGGCAGGAGGTAACATGGTCGTAGGGGGAGGGATAATGGATGATCCAAATAATATTGGCCAATGGATTATTGTGAGTAAGGTAGAGAGAGTTTAAGTGATTAGAACCATTGGATTTTTGGTGGTACGTTAAGTCTAGATGTAATTTGTTAGATAAGTTTTACATATAAAGTTTAAACTAGTGAATTATATAATGGTGCATATGGAGGCACATTTCTCTACAGGTTGGCTAAGGCTATATAGCTTGGCAAATGTGGCGAGTGACGGCGTTTCAAGCCCATATAAAGATCCGCTATCTGGCTCTCGCTTTCGGAAAAGGCTGCCCTTTTCGTTCCCTACCCCTATTTTCACAAGCTTGGAGGAACCTGTTACAAAATTGTCGGGGACCATAATTAGGGGTACCACCAAGACTCCTAATCTCAGCTGGTAACCCCCATCAGCACAAAGCTGCAAAGGCCTGACGGGCGCAATTCAGGTCAAGGCTCTGTCCGCTCAAGGGACACGATCTCGCCTCGCTCGAGCCCAGCCTCGGGCAGGAACAGCCGACCCAGGAGGATTCACGTCTCGCCCGAGGGTCCTCTCAAGCAACGGGCACACCTTCGACTCGCCCGAGGCCTAGCTCGGGCAGGCTTCGCAGAGAAGCAACCTTGGCCAGATCGCCTCGCGAGCCGACCGGATCGCAGGAGCATTCAATGCAAGGATCGCCTGACACCTTATCCTGACGCGTGCTCTTCAGTCGACAGAGCCGAAGTGACCGCAGTCACTTCGCCCCTCCACTGGCTGACTTGACAGGAAAACAGCGCCACCTGCGCTGCTCCGACTGCTGTGCCACCCATCAGGGTGAGGCTGACAGCCGCCAAGTCCGGCCTCAGACGCCATAGGAAGCTCCGCCTCGCCCGACCCGAGGGCTCGGACTCAACCTCGACCTCGGATGACGGACTCTGTCTCGCCCGACCCCAGGGCTCGGACTCAACCTCGACCTCGGACGACGGTCTTCGCCTCGCCCGACCCCAGGGCTCGGACTCAACCTCGACCCCGGACGACGGACTCCGCCTCGCCCGACCCCAGGGCTCGGACTCAACCTCAACCCCGGACGACGGTCTCCGCCTCGCCCGACCCCAGGGCTCAGACTCAGCCTCGACCTCGGAGGAGCCTCCGCCTCGCCCAACCTAGGGCTCGGACCGACAAAGTCGCAGGGGGCACATCATTACCCTACCCCTAGCTAGCTCAGGCTACGGGGAACAAGACCGGCGTTCCATCTGGCTCGTCCCGGTAAAACAAGTAATGATGGCACCCCGCGTGCCCCATGACAACGCCGGTTCTCAGCCCCCTACGGAAGCAAGGAGACGTCAGCAAGGACCCGACAGCTCCGACAGCTGTGCTCCTACAGGGCTCAAGCGCTCCTCAGACGGCCACGACATCACATGAATAGGGCGCCAAAACCTCTCCGACAGCCACGTCGGCATGTACATAGGACTCTGGCTTCCCTCTGCTAGACACGTTAGCACATTGCTACACCCCCCATTGTACACCTGGGCCTTCTCCTTACTTCTATAAAAGGAAGGTCCAGGGCCCTCGTACGAGAAGGTGGTCGTGCGGGAGGACGGGCTGACGCACATGCTCTCTCTCCCTCGCAAACGCTTGTAACCCCCTACTGCAAGCGCATCCGCCCTAGGCGCAGGACAACACGAGGCCGCGATTCCCCTTATTGTTTCCCCCTTGTGCTCCGTCTCGCGCCGACCCATCTGGGCTGGGACACGCAGCGACAATTTACTCGTCGGTCCAGGGACCCCCCGGGGTCGAAACACCGACAGTTGGCGCGCCAGGTAGGGGCCTGCTACGTGTTGACGAACAGCTTCCCGTCAAGCTCCAGATAGGTAGTCTCCAGCAATCTCTCCAACCCGGGACGACACTCCGTTTCGGGAGTCTCGAGTTCATGTCCCTCGACGGCAGCTACGATATGATACTCCTTCCTCCGCCGCGCGACAACGATAATGGCGGCCGTCAGCCCGCCCGCCGGCGGCGGAATTGACGACGTCTTTCCCACGTGGCGGAAGAGCAACATCCGGGTCTGTCCCGTCACCTTCCCCGCCGATGGAGGAGGAGGCGGGGCAACCATGGCCAAGCAGGAGGCGGCACCTCGTCGGCTGTCGAGCGAGTCAACGACACCGGCGCCCCAGCGGGGGACACGTCGGGCGTTGACCTCGCGTCTGAGACGAAGACGAGCGTCGTTTCCCCGCAACACGCCAACCCCAAGCAGACGGACGACGCCAGCACGCTCGCGAAGGACTTACTGGGCGTTAGCCTCGTACCTGAGATAACAGTGCAGTCCGTCCCCGACGCGACTTTGTCACCACCCGTCGATCAAGAGGTACCGTCCGTTTTTCATCCTATGCCTTTTAGATTCAGCTTCGACCCACCAAGCGACCCCGCTTTGGTGGATGCTTTCATAAAGGCATATCCGAACCTTCCGGGGTATCATATGTGGTCAACCTGGGACCGACTGACGGCCGTCTCGACCTACGGTCCCCGGGTTCCGAGGAAGATGATGAGCCCGACTATGGTTGGGATTTCTCCGGGCTCGATAACCCCAGTGCCATGCGGGACTTCATGACCGCATGTGACTACTGCCTCTTCGATTGCTTCGATAGTAGCCACAGCCTCGGCGACGAGGAGTGTGGCCCAAGTCGCGAATGTTTCCACGTCAATCTAGGGGGTCTCGACGAAGGCAACCACCTTGGTATGCCGGAGGACGACGATCCCCCTAGGCCTGCGCCTCGCGTTGACATCCTTCGGGAGCTAGCTGTGGTCCCAGTCCCTACAGGGTGTCAGGACGCACAGCTCGAGTAAATCCGCGAGATGCAGGCCAGGCTCGACGAGGAAGCAGGACAACTTGTGCAGCTCCGACAAAATATCGGGCAGGAGGGGGCAGGCCGAGCACCGGCCGGAGAAGCGCGTCATCTGGCCCAGGACGTCCAGCACCGCATCGCCAACGATGCCAGGGCGAGGCTGCCCCCGGCTTCCAGTGGGGTCGGCTAGAACCTGGCTGCAGCAGCAATACTACTCCGAGCGATGCCAGAACCATCCACCACCGAGGGGCGGCGTATCCAGGGAGAGCTCAAGAATCTCCTGGAGGATGCCGCGGTCCGACGGGCCGAAAGCTCTGCCTCCCGAAGGCAAGGGTACCCCCCGGAACATCACGCCGTGACTTCCCGATTCATGCGGGAAGCCTCGGTCCACACCGGGCACACGCGGGACACAGCGCCTGCGGCCCCGGGACGCCTCAGCAACGAGCACCACCGCCGCGATCGTCGGGCCCACCTCGACGAGAAGGTGCGCCGAGGCTACCACCTCAGGCGTGGGGGACGCTACGACAGCGGGGAGGATCGGAGCCCCTCGCCCGAACCACCCGGTCCGCAAGCTTTCAGCCGGGCCATACGACGGGCGCCGTTCCCGACCCGGTTCTGAACCCCGACTACCATCACCAAGTACTCGGGGGAGACAAGGCCAGAACTGTGGCTCGCGGACTACCGGCTGGCCTGCCAGCTAGGTGGAATGGACGATGACAGCCTCATCATCCGCAACCTCCCCCTGTTCCTCTCCGACGCCGCCCGAGCCTGGTTGGAGCATCTGCCTCCTGCGCAGATCTCCAACTGGGACGATCTGGTCAAAGCCTTCGCCGGCAACTTCCAGGGCACATACGTGCGCCCTGGGAACTCCTGGGATCTCCGAAGCTGCCGCCAGCTGCCGGGAGAGTCCCTGCGAGACTACATCCGGCGATTTTCGAAGCAGCGCACCGAGCTGCCCAACATCACCGACTCAGATGTCATCGGCGTGTTCCTCGCCGGTACCACTTGCCGCGACCTGGTGAGCAAGCTGGGTCTCAAGACTCCCACCAGGGCGAGCGAGCTGATGGACATCGCCACCAAGTTCGCCTCTGGTCAGGAGGCGGTCGAGGCCATCTTCCGGAAGGACAAGCAGCCTCAAGGGCGCCAGCCGGAAGACGTCCCCAAGGCGTCCGCTCAGCGCGGCACCAAGAAGAAGGGCAAGAAGAAGTCGCAAGCGAAATGCGACGCCGCCGACGCAGACCTTGTCGCCGTCGCCGAGCACAGGAACCCCTGGAAGCCTCCTGGAGGCGCCAACCTGTTCGACAAGATGCTTAAGGAGTCATGCCCCTATCATCAGGGTCCCGTCAAGCACACCCTTAAGGAGTGCGTCATGCTTCGGCGCTACTTCCACAAGGCCGGGCCACCGGCGGAAGGTGGCAAAGCCCACGACAACGACAAGAAGGAGGGCCACAAGGCAGAAGAGTTCCCCAAGGTCCACGACTGCTTCATGATCTACGGTGGGTAGGTGGCGAACGCCTCGGCTCGGCACCGCAAGCGAGAGCGCCGGGAGGTCTGCTCGGTGAAGGTGGCGGCGCCAGTCTACCTAGACTGGTCCGACAAGCCCATCACCTTCGACCAAGGTGACCACTCCGATCGCGTGCCGAGCCCGGGAAAGTACCCGCTCGTTGTCGATCCCGTCATCGGCAACGTCAGGCTTACCAAGGTCCTCATGGACGGAGGCAGCAGCCTCAACATCATCTACGCCGAGACCCTCGGGCTCCTGCAGATCGATCTGTCCATGATCTGGGCCGGCGCGACGCCTTTTCACGGGATCATCCCCGGGAAGCGCGTCCAACCCCTTGGGCAGCTCGATCTGCCCATCTGCTTCGGGACTCCCTACAACTTCCGAAAGGAAACCCTCACGTTCGAGGTGGTCGGGTTCCGAGGAACCTACCACACAGTGCTGGGGAGACCATGCTACGCCAAGTTCATGGCCGTCCCCAACTATACCTACCTCAAGCTCAAGATGCCGGGCCCCAACGGGGTCATCACCGTCGGCTCCACGTACCAACACGCGTACGAATGCGACGTGGAGTGCGTGGAGTATGCTGAGGCCCTCGCCAAATCCGAGGCCCTCATCGCCGACCTGGAGAGCCTCTCCAAGGAGGCGCCAGATGCGAAGCGCCACACCGGCAACTTCGAGCCAGCTGAGACGGTTAAGTCCGTCCCTCTCGACCCCAGCAACGACGCCTACAAGCAGATCCGGATCGGCTCCGAGCTCAACCCCAAATCGGAAGCAGTGCTCGTCGACTTTCTCCGCGCGAACGCCGATGTTTTTGCGTGGAGTCCCTCGGACATGCCTGGCATACCGAGGGATGTCGCCGAGCACTTGCTGGATATCCGAGCTGGAGCCCGACCCGTGAAGCAGCCTCTGCGCTGATTCGACGAAGAAAAGCGCAGAGCCATAGGCGAGGAGATCCACAAGCTGATGGCTGCAGGGTTCATCAAAGAGGTATTCCATCCCGAATGGCTAGCCAACTCTGTGCTTGTGAGAAAGAAAGGCGGGAAATGGCGGATGTGTGTAGACTACACTGGTCTAAACAAAGCATGTCCGAAGGTTCCCTACCCTCTGCCTCGCATCGATCAAATCGTGGATTCCACTGCTGGGTGCGAAACCCTGTCATTCCTTGATGCCTACTCAGGGTATCACCAAATCAGGATGAAAGAGTCCGACCAGCTCGCGACTTCTTTCATCACACCTTTTGGCATGTACTGCTATATTACTATGCAATTCGGTTTGAGGAATGCGGGTGCGACATACCAAAGGTGCATGAACCACGTGTTCGGAGAGCACATTGGTCGAACGGTCGAGGCTTACGTCGATGACATCGTAGTCAAGACGAGGAAAGCCTCCGACCTCCTCTCCGACCTCAAAACGACATTCAAGTGTCTCAAGGCGAAAGGCGTAAAACTCAATCCCGAGAAGTGTGTCTTCGGAGTCCCCCGAGGCATGCTCCTGGGGTTCATCATCTCCGAGCGGGGCATCGAGGCCAACCCGGAGAAAATCGCGGCCATCACCAACATGGGGCCCATCAAGGACTTGAAAGGAGTATAGAGGGTCATGGGTTGCCTTGCGGCTCAGAGCCGTTTCATCTCGCGCCTCGGCGAAAGAGGCCTACCTCTGTACCGCCTCTTAAGGAAGACCGAGCGCTTCACCTGGACCCCCGAGGCCGAGGAAGCCCTCGGGAACCTAAAGGCGCCCCTTACAAGCATGCCCATCTTGGTGCCCCCCACTGCCAGAGAAGCCCTCTTGATCTACGTCGCCGCTACCACTCAGGTGGTCAGCGCCGCGATCGTGGTCGAGAGACGAGAAGAGGGGCACGCATTGCCCGTCCAGAGGTCGGTCTACTTCATCAGTGAGGTACTGTCCGAGACCAAAATCCGCTACCCGCAAATTCAGAAGCTACTGTACGTGGTAATTCTGACGCGGCGAAAGTTGCGACACTACTTCGAGTCTCATTCGGTGACTGTGGTGTCATCCCTCCCCCTATGGGAGATCATCCAGTGCTGAGAGGCCTCGGGTAGGATTGCAAAGTGGGCGGTGGAGATCATGGGCAAGACAATCTCGTTCGCCCCTCGGAAGGCCATCAAGTCCCAAGTCCTGGCGGACTTTGTGGCTGAATGGGTCGACACCCAGCTTCCAGCAGCTCCGATCCAACCGGAACTCTGGACCAAGTTTTTCGATGGGTCGTTGATGAAAACAGGAGCGGGCGTGGGCCTGCTCTTCATCTCACCCCTCGGGAAGCACCTCCGCTATGTGCTACGCCTCCATTTCCCGGCGTCCAACAATGTGGCCGAGTACGAGGCTCTGGTTAACGGGTTGCGCATCGCCATCGAGCTAGGGGTCCGGCGCCTCGACGCTCGGGGCGACTCGCAGCTTGTCATCGACCAAGTCATGAAGAACTCCCATTGCCGCGACCCGAAGATGGAAGCCTACTGCGACGAGGTTCGGCGCCTGGAGGACAAGTTCTACGGGCTCGAGCTCAACCACATCGCTCGACGATACAACGAGACTGCGGACGAGCTGGCTAAGATAGCCTCGGGGCGGACAACGGTTCCTCCGGACGTCTTCTCCTGAGACCTACATCAACCCTCAGTCAAGACCGACGACACGCCCGAGCCCGAGAAGGTCTCGGCCCTACCCGAGGCACCCTCGGCTCAGCCCGAGGCACCCTCAGCTCAGCCCGAGGCACCCTCGGCCCCCGAGGATGAGGCACTGCGCATCGAGGAAGAGCGGAATGGGGTCCCACCTAATCGAAACTGGCAGACCCCGTACCTGCAATATCTCCACCAAGGAGAGCTACCCCTCGTTAGAGCCGAAGCTTGGCGACTGGCGCGGCGCGCCAAGTCGTTCGTCTTGCTGGGTGACGGAAAGGAGCTCTACCACCGCAACCCCTCAGGCATCCTGTAGCGATGCATATCCATCGCCGAAGGTCAGGAGCTGTTGCAAGAAGTACACTCGGGGGCTTGCGGCCACCACGCAGCACCCCGGGCCCTCGTTGGAAACGCCTTCCGACAGGGTTTCTACTGGCCAACCGCAGTGGCCGACGCCACTAGGATTGTCCGCACCTGCTAAGGGTGTCAATTCTACGCAAGGCAGACACACCTGTCCGCTCAGGCTTTGCAAACAATACCCATCACCTGGCCGTTTGCTGTGTGGGGTCTGGACCTCGTCGGTCCCTTGCAGAAGGCACCCGGGGGCTACACGCACCTGCTGGTCGCCATCGACAAATTCTCCAAGTGGATTGAGGTCCGACCCCTAAACAGCATTAGGTCCGAATAGGCGGTGGCGTTCTTCACCAACATCATCCATCGCTTCGGGGTCCCAAACTCCATCATCACCGACAACGGCACCCAGTTCACTGGCAGAAAGTTCCTGGACTTCTGCGAGGACCACCACATCCAGGTGGACTGGGCCGCCGTAGCCCACCCCATGACGAATGGGTAGGTAGAACGTGCTAACAACATGATTCTGCAAGGACTCAAGCCAAGGATCTACAACGACCTCAACAAGTTCGGCAGGCGATGGATGAAGGAACTCTCCTCGGTGGTCTGGAGTCTAAGGACGACGCCAAGCCGAGCCACGGGTTTCACGCCATTTTTTCTAGTCTATGGGGCCGAGGCTATCTTGCCCACAGACTTAGAATACGGTTCCTCGAGGACAAGGACGTACGACGACCGAAGCAACCAGTCCAACCGAGAAGACTCATTGGACCAGCTGGAAGAGGCTCGAGACATGGCCTTACTACACTCGGCACGGTATCAGCAGTCTCTGCGACGCTACCACGCCCGAGGGGTTCGGTCCCGAGACCTCCAGGTGGGCGACTTGGTGCTTCGGCTACGACAAGACGCCCGAGGGCGCCACAAGCTCACGCCTCCATGAGAAGGGCCGTTCATCATCGCCAAGATTTTGAAGCCCGGAACATACAAGCTGGCCAACAGTCAAGGCGAGGTCTACAGCAACGCTTGGAACATCCAACAGCTACGTCGCTTCTACCCTTAAGATGTTTTCAAGTCGTTCATATACCTCGTTTACATACACAAATAAAGTCTAACCATCAAGGAAGGGTCAGCCTTGCCTCGGCAAAGCCCGACCCTCCCTCAAGGGCTAGAAGGGGGGAACCTCCTCTGCGTCAAAATTTTCCTCGGAAAAAGTCTTTCTGCCAGAACATCTTTCGTGCTTTTCGACTACTTCGATAGTGGGATCCTGAAAACGACGGAGTACACGTAAGCGGCAAGGCCGACCGAGCCGAGGGACTTCTATGCCTCCGGGATACGGATACCTCACTCATCACCTTCTGCGATAAGTAACTCACGCTCGGATAAGCGATTCCGCTGGCCGAACAAGTCTTAACGCTCGAAAACTTTTCTGTCGAAACGATTTTTCGTACCTTCTCGACTATATCGATAACAGAATCCTACGGACGAGTAAGAGTACACGTAAGCGGCAAGGCCGACCGAGCCGAGGGACTCCTACGCCTCCGGGATACGGATACCTCACTCATCACCTTCCGTGAAAAGTAACTCTCGCTCGGATAAACAATTCTGCTACCGACGAACAAGTCCTGATATTCGAAACAAGGGGAAAGAAACACAGCTTTACGACACGATGACGGTATGTTTAGGCCTCGACGGCCGCCAAAAAAAACATACACATACTACAAACGAATTGTTCTTGTAGGTTCAGACATCAATAGGGGGGGCAGCAGCACCCTCGGCGTCGACTCCACCTTCGGCGGAATCCAACCCGGCCTCGGACGGCGACACGGTCGGGGGATCTCCCCCTCGAAGGAAGACGTCAGCACCGCGCCTGGGCCATCGCCGCCAGGGTCTCCTCCAGAAACCCGGCCCAAGCAGACGGCTTGATCAGCCGCCCCGAAGCCTCAGCCAGCTGTCCCCCGAGGACATCAGCCCGACTCATGGCCTCGGCAACCCGACTCCGGTGTTGGTCCCGCCAGTGGACGACCCGGCCAGGTTCCAGCCGCCGCTGCTACACCTCCTCGGCCTGGGAAGCCACCTGCTCCTGGGCCGACTAAGTCTCCTTTTCGAGCCGACTCTGCCTCTGTCCATGCTGACACCACTGCTTCTGGCTCCGGCTCATCGCAGAGCGGCCGAGGGTTTCTTTAACTGGGCAAGAGAAGCCTCGGGCGGCAAGGCCGACCGAGCCGAGGGACTCCTACGCCTCCGGGATACGGATACCTCACTCGTCACCTTCCGCGCAGGGCAACTCACACTTGGTTAAGCGGTTCAGCTAGCCGACAGGCGAATCCTAGTGCTCGAAATGAGGAAAAAACATGGCTTTACGCCCAAATACACAGATGTTCAGGCCCCGACAGCCGCAATGAACAGACACCGGCACTCAAGGTGCCATTACAAACAGAACTCCAGTTCCACTCCCGCGGGTATGAACAACCTCCACATCGGAGAGCCCGCGGGACGACAAAATCCTGGTGACTCACCAGCAACCTCTGTAGCAGCAGCGATGGTCCCGGGACGGACGCTGTCACCGGAAGGCTCTCGTTCGCGTCCCCACTCAAGGGACGTGAACCAGACATTAAAGCCAAAGAGCCGGAGGTCGGCCCGCGGGTGGCGCTGATGGTCTCGCCGGCGGAGAAGCTTTCTCCAGCTGCCACCACCTCGACACCAGCGGTGCGCGTCCACCTGTCCCCCAACACCGCACCAGCGGGCGCCGGCCGCCCCAAAGCGCACCGGTAGGTCCTCACTCCCGTCCTCGCCACGAAAACGAGAATGGGACCGTCCCAGAACACGAGTACCGCCCTCGCGGCGTACGACGTGTTGTGAGACCCCCCGGTGTGGCTGGCCACCGTCGCCCGGACAAAGGACGGAATGTTGCACCCTGGACTGGGCAGCAGCAGTTCGCCTTCCCTGGCACGGCTGGAGGGCGCCTCCTACGCAGAGCTGGAGGATGGTTTCCACCCCCAGAAGCCGGAGGAAGAAGCGGGACGCCAGCCCACGCGAAGGCAGGCCCCGGCTCGCCTCGCCCTCCTCCCCAGCAAGGATGATGAAGATCCTTGAAGCTGAGGGCGGGGCAGAGGTCGCAGCCCGGCTTGCTTCTCCCCACCATCAAACTGGTGGTCACCGTCTAAGGTGACCATCGGCGAGAGGATGCAGCCGGGCTGCCAGATGAAAATCCTTGAAGCCGAGCGATGGCTGAAAGGTACCGACTTCCGCGAAGTTGCGCTCCTCCAACGACAGCAAGATGAAAGCAACACGGGCGCTCCCCATCCGAGGGCTCGGAAGGTGGAAGGGCGCAATGCATGAGGGGAGTGTGAAGGCATGGCTGCCATCCAAGGGGGTCGCCCCCTTTTTAAAGGCGACTCTCCCCACTTGCGTCCTTAGCCGCCGCGGACTGAGTCTTCACCAACACGCTCTAAGGTCCTCCTCCTACGACACGGGGGCTAGGTCCCACGCGTCATGCAAGCTGGCCCAGGACAGAAGAAGCCAAACCGCCGCGCGCGGAGCACGTAACTGCACAGCGGGTTACGAGCACTCCTCCATCTTTGCCTAAACCAGCGCGCGAAAGGGCGGACCGCCATGCAGGCGGCATGCAACTGCACCAAGGGGATGCACCCTTTCGACTTTGACGCGTCCAGCATGGAGGCCCAGACCCACACGTCATGTAACCGGTGCGCCGGTTACTACGTGCGAGAAACTACACCACCACTTGCGACAGCACCGCGCCTTCTCGACTGCGGAACCGGTGCCGCGACTCGAGGCGACCCTGCGCATGGCCCAACAGTGCCAACCGAGCACATCGGTCACGGATCAGTCAGCCACGGGAGAAGGCGCAACGGTCGATATGGCCAGAAGTGGGCCGACAGTAATGGCGGCAGCAGGCGAGCGGAAGCGGCGATCAAATCGACTGCAGGCTCACGTCCCCTCCTGGAGCAGCAGGAGAGCCCTCTCCCACGGCGTGAAGACGACGCGCCCATGTTCCGTTCCTCGAACGGCTCGCACACGCACAACGACTGCCCCACCAACCACTCGTCCCGTCGCATTAACTCTGCGGCAGGGCAGGCGACACCTTTGGCAGGCGAAGCGAGCGACGCTTCACCTCCGCCATAATAACCGCGTCAAAAAAGGTGTGCCACGTTGTTAAATTTCGTATCCTTTTCCTCTTACCCTTTCTCTCTCTTGCTATAGGGACCGGGAAAGGGGATACTCCAAAAGGGATCCTTCTCCGCGAAGGAAGCGGGCCCCGAGCCCTCCTATTGATCAGAGGTTCAAAGGCTAGTCCCTCCAAAGGATTCGACGGCCACCTCAGAGCACTCGGGCTTCGCTCCCACTACTGGTCAGAGGTTCGAAGGCTGGCCCCTCGGAAGGGTTCGACAGCCGCCTCAGGCCACCCGGGCTCCACGCCCACTACTGATCAGGGGTTCGAAGGCTGGCCCCCCGAAGGGTTCGACAGCTGCCTCAGAACACGCAGAGCGAGGGATGACTCTGGGTACGTCCGATACATGTCCGAGGCTCAGGCTACGCTCCCGAGGTACCCTAGGACATTTCCGAAATCAGCAGGAGTGATTCTGTAATGGAATCCCATCAGAGGGAGGCATCGAGCCCTCGGACCCTATCAAACGGGACCGGGTCTGGTAAATCACCTGCATGTACTTTTGGAGCGCGCCTCTGGGCCACTAGCCGACCCTTATCGAACGGGGCACGGGCGTCCACTCGGATCACCCGTTAGCAACTCACTGGAGACACCATGTTCGGCGCCCTCCGAGGGCAACATGGCGCTTTCCCCCCTCCTCCTTGTGGAAAGGCGACGAAGGGGCGTACGATAAAAGCCGAGTCAGTCCTTGACCGTCCTCTCGCTCTATGCGGAGGCTCGGGGGCTGCTCTTGCAAACCCGGCTCCAGCCAAACCATTGACAGCGTCAACATACCAGCCCAAGAACTCGGAACCTGACTATGCACCCGGGCAACAACCAGTTCGCATGAGGGAACAACCAGACCGGCCGAGGCATCACGAAAAGCGCTAAGACCTCGGAGGAGTCAAACCACTCCTCCGAGGCCTCGGGGGCTACACCCGGCGGGTGCGCTCGCGCGCACCCACCGAAACAAAATACAACCGAGAAAGGCTGGTCCCCTTGCAAAAAAGTGCGACAAAAGCCTCCAAGCGAGTACCAACACTCCCTTCGATGCTCGGGGGCTACTGTCAGGGACCATAATTAGGGGTACCCCCAAGACTCCTAATCTCAGCTGTTAACCCCCATCAGCACAAAGCTGCAAAGGCCTGATGGGCGCAATTCAGGTCAAGGCTCTGTCCGCTCAAGGGACACGATCTCGCCTTGCCCGAGCCCAGCCTCGGGCAGGAACAGCCGACCCAGGAGGATTCACGTCTCGCCCGAGGGTCCCCTCAAGCAACGGGCACACCTTCGACTCGCCCGAGGCCCAGCTCGGGCAGGCTTCGCGAAGAAGCAACCTTGGCCAGATCGCCTTGCCAGCCGACCGGATCGCAGGAGCATTCAATGCAAGGATCGCCTGACACCTTATCCTGACGCGCGCTCTTCAGTCGACAGAGCGGAAGTGACCGCAGTCACTTCGCCCCTCCACTGGCTGACTTGACAGGAAAATAGCGCCGCCTGCGCTGCTCCGTTTGCTGTGCCACCCGTCAGGGTGAGGCTGATAGCCGCCAAGTCCGGCCTCAGGCACCATAGGAAGCTCCGCCTCGTCCGACCCCAGGGCTCGGACTCAACCTCGACCTCGGACGACAGACTCTGCCTCGCCCGACCCTACGCCTCGGACTCAACCTCGACCTCGGACGACGGTCTCCGCCTCGCCCGACCCTAGGGCTCGGACTCAACCTCGACCTCGGACGACGGACTCCGCCTCGCCCGACCCCAGGGCTCGGACCGACCACGTCACAGGGGGGCACATCATTACCCTACCCCTAGCTAGCTCAGGCTACGGGGAACAAGACCTGCGTCCCATCTGGCTCGTCCCGGTAAAACAAGTAATGATGGCACCCCGCGTGCCACATGACGACGGCGGTTCTGAGCCCCCTACGGAAGCAAGGAGACGTCAGCAAGGACCCGACAACTCCGATAGCTGTGCTCCTACAGGGCTCAAACGCTCCTCCGACGGCCACGACATCACATGAATAGGGCACCAAAACCTCTCCGACAGCCACGTCGGCATGTACATAGGACTCTGGCTTCCCTCTGCTAGACACGTTAGCACATTGCTACACCCCACATTGTACACCTGGGCCTTCTCCTTACATCTATAAAAGGAAGGTCTAGGGCCCTCGTACGAGAAGGTGGACGCGCGGGAGGCCGGGCTGACGCACAGGCTCTCTCTCTCTCTCTCTCCCTCGTGAACGCTTGTAACCCCCTACTGCAAGCGCATCTGCCCTGGGCGCAGGACAACACGAGGCCGCGATTCCCCTTATTGTTTCCCCCTTGTGCTCCGTCTCGCGTCGATAGATCTGGGCTAGGACACGCAGCGACAATTTACTCGTCTGTACAGGGACCCCTCAAGGTCGAAACGCCGACAAAAATATTACATATGTGATCAATCCAAGGGGTGCGACATTTTCCCCCAAGGGACACACCTTTTGGGATACATCCCTTCACTTGTATATAAGTGTAATGATCTCTGGAATACAAACACTGGTTGTCTATCTCTTTCTTTGTTTATCTGAGTACTACACATTTAACACGTTATCAGCAATTTGCTCTCTACCGAGCGAAGACAGTTAGGCGCTTCTGCGGGCGTGGAAGATGCAGCCGGACCGTGGCCGTGCAGCGGGGTCATTGGCCGCCCGGAGGTTGGCCGGTCATTACGCAGGACAGCAATTGTGGGGATTTTTTTCGTTGATACAGCCGGTGCCCGTGGCCCGTCGGAGCGCGGGGTCTTCTTCGTCCGTCTCGTTCACTCCGTGCCGCGCGTCGCCCGATCTAGCAGATCTAGCCCGGTCAGCCGCTCGCTCGGTGCTCAGATGGTCGCTGTCGTTGGTGTCGCCGTTGTTCGTGCCTGCTGGTTCATGGAGTTCTGGCCGAAGTTCCTAGCGACCAGCGTTCACCAGTTACTACGCACGGCTTGCTGACGACAAGATCCCGACGTGGCAAAGGCAAGCGGAAGTTGGTAGACACTGGCAACACGGCAACGCCATGGCTCTGACGATGCCACCCGTAGCGCTGGTCGTCCTCGCCGGGAAGGGCATCGGCAGCCCCGCCGCCACACGTGTGGAGCACGGCTATGGAGCGAGCGCGGCTCTGGCCAGACGTGGCTTCGGCTTGGGCGTAGACCGGCACTCCGGTGCGAGCAGTCGAGCACTACCCTAGCACAATTATTGGTCGATACATGCACAAGAATCCAAGCACAACACGGTAAACTTTGTTGGCTAATTCTAGCCAAATTTGGTCCATGACGATTATATAATATCTTTTGGAATTTATATGCATGCTACATGCTCTAAATTTTATATTCCAAAGGATTTATTTTTATCAAAATTTATCTCACATCACCCATTATTTTGAGTTTGAACACAAGGTGATAGAATAATCATAGACATTGACTGCGTTTTATTCTCATGAATAATCCTGCCTAGAGACCATGTCTAATGCAGCGATTAATTTCGCCTGTCACTGAGAGGTCTACACTGCGTACCAACACAGTGATTACCTACACGTGTTCATATAAAAAAATGGATATGATACTTTGTCTACTCCAAATTTTTTTAAGATTACCCTGTGTCTTTTTATTATAAAAAATACAGACTTGTTAGTGAATTATATTTTTATGTACATCTATAATTCACATATTTTCGACTTGCTTTTGTTTTCGCATTCTTTAAGTTTGCTTGCAAAACATAGCATATAATTGAGTCGAAACTTAACGGTCCTCATGCAAATTAAGGTTGCATTTTTAGGAAAAGCATAGGGTGATGGAGTCCTAAGCACTGGTTGCGCTAAATTCTTTATAGATTTTAGTAGCCCAGAGACCGTGCTTTAGGCCGCATTTGAAATGCCTATGACTATGAGGTCTACATCTCTCGAGATGATTACCTATACGTGCTAACCCAAAAAATGATCACGGACCACGCAGGCGTCGCGGGCTATGGAGCCAGGCTGGACGCTGCAGTCATGCTGACTGCTAAAAGAATTCTTTTAATTAAGTTCTACTTAATTAAATGATGAATTCTTGCAAAATATGATGCATATATATTTAACTTTGGATTATTCAACACATGATGGAGATCTAGGCTTTGGCTGCAATAAGTTCTTGGAATTTATTTGCCCTGAGACCAAGCTTTTAGACAGCAAAATATTATTTGTCCATCAGTAAGAGGTCTACATCATATGGTCATGATGATTAACTATGTGTTCTCCCAAGTAGATATGTTGGAGATGTGATGTTGGTTATCCACCTTTATGGTGATTTCCATTTTATTTTTGAAAATTTGGTCAAGCACAGGGTAGTGGAGTCCTAAGCATTGGCTGTGGTATGTTCCTTGAATATATCAGCCCAGAGACCATGCTTTCAGGCAGCAAAAGTTTTGCCCACTACTGGGAGATCTACTCCATTGTTTCATGGCATAGAGATTATCTACGTTGTGTCCACCAATTTTTCAAAAATTTGTTGGTACACTTTAAGTGATACCAGAATTTCTCCAACATATGAATATATGATATATTTTGCAGCAAGATTAAATAGTTAAGCCATTTGAAGGATAATAATTTAATAGAGTTTGATGAACTCGCCTAATGGGCTTAATTATCCTCAATGTTCATTGGATATCAAGATCATCTTTGCATAATATGGGGATTCACTTCTTTATTTTGAAGGAAGTGAGATGCTCCCTTTCTCTTGTGGTTCTTATGAAAAGAACAAATGTGCTTTTGTGGCTTGATGTGCAAGCCCAAAATGAATAGCAAAGAAAATCATAAGACTTGTGGACTTATGAGTATGTGTCTACATTAAGTTGTAGACTAACACTTTGTATTCATATATTTTTGCTTGAAAGCAAATATATAAGCACATAAAAAGGGAAGGGCAATGAGTATGACAAACTCTTTTGTCATTACACTATACGTGATATAGTGTTGTATGCCCAGGCATCTAATCTTGTATATGAAATCCCAATAGATGCATACTACTCATGAAAGCTAAGATATGAAGTGTACTTCAATCTTCCGTCTGACATGATAACAGTGGTTAGTTGTGTAATTCATGATTTGGACTAATCATGTAACAACACTTCTTTTTCTAAGAGAAGACCACTTTGTTAGATGATTTGCTTTTGAGTAATATTTAAATGATGCATGAGATTTGGTATAATCTCATAATTGATGTTGTGATAGGTTCAACTTATGCGGTGTGAGTTGAACACACTCATGTGATTTGAGTGTAAAAACTCATATGAATTTGAGTTAAACAAACTCATCGATTGGAGTTGATCACTCATGTGATTTGAGTTGAACAAACTCATCGATTAGAGTTGAACCAGCTCATCAAGGGAGTTGAAGACTCATTGATTTGAGTTGTGCAAACTTGTACAGGGATTCTTCCAATTGAGGAAGAAACATGCAATGTGGAGAATTGAGCCACAAACTCTATAAGTGGGGAAACAAAATATTCTCATATTCCTTTGGAAAGAGGAAAGAATATTTTAACAATCGCTTCGCGCGATATCATGATTTGTTAATATCTAGTTCCCTTTTGGTAATGGAAGTATCAAGGATGTGTTGATATATCCTAATTTATCTTACCAAATTATAGAGATATCCATAAAATTACTATCATATGGAAATACAAGGTGATAGTGATGGATATTGCATATGTTTCTTAGAAACATTTCTTATGGACTGTATTCTACATACATCCTCCTATACAAAGTGTTGCATATGTTATAACTTTTCAAGTGATGATACTTACCATGCTAGGTAAGATTGAATTGGTCATCCCATTGTTGGGATGAAATGAAAAGTTATGAACAATTCTATTGGTTATTTTTCCCATAAGATGGATACTTGATGAGTATCATCGGAAATGAGATTTTAAGTCCCTCTTATCTTAAAATCTGATCTGAATTGGTTAAGTTCTTTGAATTGTTTCAAAGGAACGAATGTGGTCCATTACAGA
Organism: Zea mays; assembly: GCF_902167145.1. NCBI lineage: Eukaryota > Viridiplantae > Streptophyta > Magnoliopsida > Poales > Poaceae > Zea > Zea mays. Next base: position 54,441,983 of record NC_050100.1, on the reverse strand, counting down.
GATTGTATGGGCATTGAAGGCTTTATATGGTTCTTTGGTGCATCTATATTATGACCTTAAGTGTGTCCTTCGGACAACACAAGACCATTAAGTAATAATGTCTCAAGCTTGAGCACATTAGCCTCCACACTACTGAATTTACCAAAATGTTCTTACAATGATGATTGTTTGTCTTGGTATTCAAAATGATATCCATAATGGATATGACGAATCTATGATAGATTCAAAAATTTCAAATCGTTAATGACCATCAGTAATGAATTGTCACTTCCAACTAGTTATGGTTGGAGTCATGAAGTTTTGCATGCTTCTGACTTGTGATGAACTGCATATACTATATGTACAAGTTCCCCTATTGTTTTAGTACGTGGGAATCCATGAAAGATTTCCCATGCGTACATTGGGTATGTTTTCCCAATCTCACCACCGCAGCGTACATGTATGGGCACACAGAAAGCTGGGGATCTATGTGAGAATTCATTCTCCGTCGATCATTAAGTTTTAGAATCTCTTCATGAGAATCTATTTATGGCCGTACACTTCCTTGAATCATGAGCTTTTCCAGGCATTAGGGGGAGATTTCGAGTACCAAAAAGAATGCCAGGAAATTATAATGAATGCAGTAAGCATTCAGGCTCAGGATCATGTACTAAAACTGAACCTTTTGGGTTCGAATGATTTCAAGAAGTTGCAAATTAACTGCCATGTGCATTTACTATGAGGTGTCACTCAAATTAATCCTATGAGGAAGTGCCAGAAAGAGTGGTTACATGGAAAACCACTTAACTCCCTATTACAATGATGTTGTAAATAAGAGGGGGAGAAGTATGGTCACAAATTGGGATTAAGATGCTTGCAAGCAGCTGAAGGCTAGACCTTCTAAGATAGTAAATGCAGACCATCTATTTGTTGGTAACCAACCTAGTGTTGGTGGACACCTAAAGGATATTGATTATCCTATGAATGGAAGACATTCACAACCTAGCTTAGTGCGCACTGATGAGGCTAGGTTATCGGAAGCCCTTGATTCTCGTTTTGGGATTTCACGAGGAATCATAAGGGTACATAAAAAATGACTTTATGTCAACTGGAGAATTGTGTTATTTAAAAGCTACAAGTGTCGACACATACATTTCAGCAAATTGTATATGCACTCCAAGTGATCCAAAAGACTATGGCCATAGCAGAGCATGAGTATGCTCAAACTGGATCTTGTTGAGTGATACAATGTTACAGAGATAGCCTTGCTCACCGGAAAGAAGTGTTGAATTATTTTCCACTTCATGGTATCTTACTGTGGATACAAGTTTGTTTTCATGGACTTTGAAACAATGAGGTGGTGAGAAAGCATGGCTAGTAGCAACTGGGTTTATACGTAAACCCAAGCATTATTTTAATGCTATAAATTCTCCCCTACTGTGAGTAGTTAAATTCCGATACAATAATATGGGCAGTAAATCATCTGTCTGTGCAGTTGATAGATTTAGTGACAACATGTGCATATGTGGTCACTAGATTATGGTATTTATGGAGTCTTGAAGGATTCCAAATACATAATCACCAATCACAAATTTGCAATGCTTGGAAAGTCTTTATGACTTAGAGCATCCTGGTCGAATATGGTACATTCGACCTAGTGAATCCTTCTTTCTAAAAGGATACACAAAGTATGGTATGTTCAATATAAATATGTGCAGCATATTTTAAACATACATTACTTATCGACGGAGTTCAAGATAGTGGATATGAATTGTAAGAGATTTTCAATTCAAAGTAAACTATCTTGAGTATCTTAGATACAAAGTTGTCTATATCCAACATATATTGAAGAAATTCAATATGAGAGAATCATTGTTATTTGATTCTTTCCCATCATGAGATGTGCTATTGTATCTTGCAAGAGCATCCGGCCGGATATTGCTTTGCAAAGATTTGCTAGCTAAAAGCACATGAGATCGAGTTATGATCTCCAGGTGTACTCATGCTCTCCTTATGTTTGGATATATTGATCTTGGATATCTATAGAAGATCCCCAGATACAAGATCAGTGACATACTTCTGGTAAGTTGGACCTACTGTTTGATAAATGACAATCAACAGAGATTATTGGTCACTTACACTAATCATTCTATAGTACACTTCATGGAATTGTATAGAATGATATACTACATACTGAGGATATGTGGTGGTCATGATTTTATATCACTGGCCTTATTATCTATGAAGATAATATTACTTTGTGTTGTTTAGACGAAAAACAAGTTACATACTAAGTATATACCTTACTCCACATTTTAAATGTGTTTGAGAGTAGGTATATGATGACTTAGTGATTTGTAAAGATCAGGGGGAGTTTCTCTTGATCGGAAGAACTTGTTTCTACATCATGTTGTACTCTTTTCTTTGCATGAGTTTTTCCCCTGTTTGGGTTTCTCATTCAAAGTTTTTAACGAGGCAACATCAATACAAGGCCTATGTCGTATCATCTATTTTTCTTGTAGTGGTTTTCGAGGATGATACATTATGACATAGCTATTGTTGTATTTGAACTAGATTATGAGTTTATCTCTCTAGAGTTCAAATAGATCAACAATAGAGTATGACTACACTCCTTATTTTTCCCACTGGGTTTTTAAGGAGACTCGGCTCATATGTTGATTTCTCAGATTTTCTGACTATATTTTCTTGGAGAAATATTAGCTTGAGTTATATGTCTCATCATTTATTTTCCCTACTGGGGTTTTTGAGATGATGATAGACATATTATTGTTCTTTGGGCTAGAGGTCCATGGGAGAACAATGGCATACCATGGTTCAATTGAACCACCGACAATTATCTATAAAGATAATTGAGCTTGTGTTGTTCAGATGGAAACAGGAAAATGGAAATATAAACATCTTGCAAACAAAGTCTTGTGATAATCTTACTGATCTATTCACAAAATCTCTACCATACTCAACGTTTTCAGAAATGTGTTGAGGTGATTGGTATGAGAAGACTTAAGTGCTTGCAAAAATCAGGGGGAGTAATTCTTTCGTGATATTTGACCTGTTTTGTACCATCATATTACACTCTTTTCTTTGTATGAGTTTTGCCTTATTGAGGTTTTCTCATCCAAAGTTTTTAACGAGGTAATATCAACTAAGTTATATGCTTCATCATTGACTTTTCCCCACAGGGGTTTTTGCACATGATGATTACAAGCATATTTTCTTTTTGGAGTTCCAAATGAGTTGTACTCATGATCCAAAAGTATTGTGCACTCCTTATTTTTCCCACAGGGTTTTTGAGAAGATAACATCTTGATGAACAGATGATCAAATGGAGTTGCATTGATCAAGGGGGAGCGTTACAAAATATTACATATGTGATAAATCCAAGGGGTGCGACATTTTTCCCCAAGAGACACACCCTTTGGGATACACGCCTTCACTGGTATATAAGTGTAATGATCTCTGAAATACAAACACTGGTTGTCTGTCTCTTTCTTTGTTTATCTGAGTACTACACATTTAACAGAACCAAACCCATGACCATGGGCAAAACTGTGGAAAACAAAATGAAACGAGGTCACGAGCGGGCAACATGGTGAGATTGACTAGGAATCTGACTCAAGCGGCGTTTGTTCCCAAAGCCCGAACAAAGTTTATGCTTCTCGTGTTTTGTTTAGTCCTTTTGATTTTTCTCTTTTCTTTTCTTGAGCGAACGGGTGGATTTTCATTTAGTTATACATACTAGCACAAATTAACAAACAAACTTCAGTTGAAGTGACTACTTGATGTGTATAGAATTAGAACGACTTAGTTACTAGTTCACTCATTATACGTATACTAGTCAATTGTCCATACATCATTACAGTTTATATATAGATAGATTATATATTTAGAATGATAGGCTTCCGATAGCTAGAGCAAGTCTTAATATAATGCTGTCATCTGGGTCAGCTGTACCACCTCAAACTGATCTAGACCTGAGCGTCTATAAAAGCAACCCAGGCGGCAAGGGATTAGGTTTTTAGCGTGAGCGGCGGCGCTGTCCTCGAGGCGGGCAAGCGGCAGTGGCGCACCCCAGGCGCAAGCGGCGACAATGTACCCCGATGTGCGATCGGCGGCTGTGAACACACGATGCGCGAACGACGGCGGCCCTCGAAGCGCGAGCGGCGACGACGCCCCATGATGCACGAGGATCGAGCGGCGGCCACACAAGGCATGAGGTGTGCGCGGTGGCGGTCGCGCGTGACATCCTCTAATCCGGCGCGATTCGGGCGCCTCTGATGGCGACCTCCTCCGATCTTGTGGCCTCAGCGACGACCTCCTTCAATTCGTGTTTATGCCTTCTGTTGTTGTGTTTTATGCATACCACATGCAATATTTATGCTAAAAACTGAAGGATTTTATGCTCATACATGGAGCTCATCCACCAGCGTACCGCATGCCATATTTTCCGCGTGCACATTGAAACAGGAATCCCTTGATTTATGGTGTGTGTGACTGCCATAAAAACTGAATTCCCTAATCAACTCCTCTAATTAAATCCCTAATCAACTCACCTAATCAAATCTCTTGATTTTTGGTGGTCGCATGGACTTGGGGATATTGGTTTGGAGTGAATCAACATTTACTCTATATCTAAGCACTATATATGCTCAACTCGACAATTTTTACGATCATGAATACAATGCATTAGTGGCAAGGCCACCAACTTTGATGCTTAGAGGGGAGTCATAAACACTAGACAAAAAATGCACCAAGGAGTCTATCCTTGACTACTTCAATGTTCATTTGAAATAATGAGCTGAAACCTAGCTCCTTTACCCTTTGTTTTAACCTCTCTAGGATCATAAGTGCTACATTGTTCAAATCAGCTGGAGAGCTTCTCATTGTAAAGTAGAACCCATGCATCTCCTCCTCCTTCACAACTTCACGTCTGTTGGGGACTTGTTCTCAAATGCTATGAATTAAGAACAAGGCAACATAAGAAATGTTAAACGTTAAAGTCCTTCGTCCTTCGAAGCATTATTTCCCTTGGGACATAATGATTTTCGGACGAAGGTTATGAAGGACATACCTTCATAAATTCAACATATAATAATGAAGAAGGAATCATATGAGACACAAAAGATAGCATAAACCATTATGTATTATTATCAACTCATTTCTGTATTATTATTATAGAAAGGTAGAAATAATATCAAATTACAAATGTACCTTCGGCTTGAAAGAAGGCGAAAGTACAAGCGTGACGCAAAAGCAAATGCCAAGTCAGCGTGAGCAGTACGGGGGTACTGTTCACCTATTTATAGGCACGGGACACAACCCATATAAAATTACATCCATGCCCTTTACATTTGGTAGTAATTCTATAGTAATCCACCGAGGTCTGAATAGCCTTTTCATCTTTAAGTCGGTTTCCTTTTCTGCTACCACGCCGAAGCTTTCCTGCTCACATCTTCGGCGCTGTATCAACCTTCGTATTATTTGGGCTTCTCCTACTGTGATATCGACTCGAGTCCGAAGATACCTGTTCACACATTATACTCCAGAAACACTGTTAAATCTTGTTTTTGAGGACCTTCGGAAGCCGAAGGCCCCCAACAGTAGCCCCTCGCAATATTAATTTGTTAGAATAAATAAATTTAGATTGCGACATGGACGAAGGCCTTAAGCCGAAGGTCCGAAAAAACACCTTCCCTTTGCTAGAATAGCAACATTCACTGACAAGCGGGGTCTTCCAATTTTCAACGCACTGGGCGTATAAATAAGAGCATACCGCGAGCTCATTTGGTACGCTCTCTTGCCATCTGCTCTTGCTCACTCAATTTTTAGCTCTTGCGCACCAAGACTTGCTTAGCTTTTTAAGTTTTTAAGCTTCGGCGTTGAAAACAGTTTTTTAGTGTTTCCGAAGATGTCTGAAGATAAGAAGGCTGCTGCCGAGATGAAGCTGAGTCTCTCTGAAGAGAAAAACCTGGGGTTTCTTATAGCAATGTCGAAGACCAATACAGAAAAAATCACCAAAGAGATTTTAGAAGGTTTGTCTGAAGATACTGATGACAGCGACAGTTATGATGTGGATAGTGGTGGTGAAGACTCCGAAGATCGCCCTTGGCGACCAAGCCATGCGGTTTTCGGCAAATCAAGTATCAAAGAAAATCATCTTGTCAACATGAGGGGAAGATATTTCCGGGACTTGTCCGTTGTGAGGGCCGACGAAGGAGAAAAGACTTGTCCGAACCCTAAAGAAAATAAAGTCGTAGTGTACCGAAGCTTTTTGAAAGCTGGACTACGATTTCCCCTGAGCAACTTTGTCGTAGAGGTGCTGAAAATATTTGAAGTCTATCTTCACCAACTTACCCCCGAAGCAATCATAAGGCTGAATATCTTCGTGTGGGCCGTGAGAAGCCAAGGTCTGGAACCTGATGCGAAAAGTTTCTGCAACATACACGAATTATCATACGAGACAAAACCCTGGGGTAAGGAACAGTATCATAATAATTTTGGCTGCTACAGTTTCGTTTCTCGGTCTGGGTCAAGCTGTCCTGTGCCAACCTTTCGGAAGAGATGGCCCGGCGACTGGATGACAGAATGGTTTTATGTGAAGAATGACCTAAAAACACGGGAAGATATTAAAGGTATAATTATGCGCCCTATTTGGCAAAGCTTCGGCCTGCGGAGGCCGAAGGTTGAAATGAATGAAGCTGCCGAAGAATGCCAGAGAGCCTTCGGAGCTATTTGTTCTTTTATTGGAACGAGAGATTTGGTCCAAGAGCATATTGCCTTCAGAGTATGGCCGCTCGCGGAAAAATGGGAAATGCCACAAGAGACTATAAAGGAGGCTGACGAAGGTGGACTTATCAGGCTGAAGTATACTTTCAAATTCGGAGACAAATTCGTAGAGCCAGATGATGACTGGCTAAAAAGCATTGAAAATGTAAGTGATGAACTACTTGGGGTTTATTCAAAGGCCGAAGATACTGCATTGTCAGCAGCCTTCGGAGGCCGGAAAAAGAAAAGACTGAACCGAGTGTTTGACGCAATTGGGTTCGTGTAACCCGACTACTAGTATCCAACGCGGGGCCAAAAAAGAAAAAGCGCAACTTCTGCACAGGAAACTGCTTCAGCCGCTCTCAGCGAGCCAGCGCCGAAGAGACAAAGGGTAAAAGTTCTCACACACCGGCCACGCTACATTGAACCAGCTATAGTGCCTGAGTTCGCCGGTGAAACCTCTTCGGCCACCGAAATTAAAGAACTAACTTCAGAGCCGAAGTTCGAAGAAAAAGCTGAAGCACCTTCAGCAGAGAAAGCAGAAGAACCGAGTACTGAAGGAACGAAAATATTGGAAATTTTAAGTCCTTCAGCAAGTGTTGAGACAACAAAAAACCAAAAGGGCCCAGCGGTGACCCCAAAAAGAAAAAGAATGGTCACTGTGCTAGATGTTCTGGAGACAATTGAGTCCTCAAGCACGACTCCGAAGAAGACTGTTGAAACTTCCGAAGAGGAAACTGAAATCTTTGATGCTGAAGCTCCAAAGTAACAAACTGAGACTGAAGCTGGGCCTTCAGAGCCCACGAAGGTAAAATCCTTGGAAACCGAGGAAGAAAAAATGACAGAGCCAATTCTTGTTGAAGAAATCATTGCTGTTGCCCCCGAAGCATCCCCCAAAGTCCTTGATTATATTGTTCGACATGCTTCGGGGAAAAAGTTGTCTGAAAAAGAAAAGCAAGAGGCCCAGTTTTACGCCCAAAAACTGAAATATCCAAAGGGGGCGTTGATATTCAACGGCAGCGGAGAAGAAGACTTCTTGTATTGTCTCCCTGACAGCAAGGAGATTTCTGTCTGTCGGGAGATGAGCAAGAGCTTCGGATTCCCAACACTTGAAGACGGGCTCTCGGTGTTGTCGAAAAACGAGCTGGCCGACAGCTTGTCGTACAATAGCTTAAAGGTGCAAAAAATGAGGTCTTTGTATTTTTTCTTGAAACCAAAATTTTTCGTTTGCTTAAATTTATTGACGCACATACATTTTTCTTTGCAGGGCCTTATACTTAGTAATGCCCTTAGGGCCCAAAAAGATGTCGAAGATGAAGGGTGTGTTATGGCCCTGAGCAACCTTCGTTCCGAAGTAATTGAACTAAGGAACGAAGGTCTCGAAAAAGATAAAATATTGCATTCATTGATAAATAGAATAAAAGAAGACGAAGCTACTTTTAAAGGTCAAGCTGAGGCTCAGAAGCGTGAAATTGAAGATCTTCGAAAACAACTAGCCAGAGCTAAAGAGGAACGCATACTTGAAGAAACGAGGCGAGAACTTAGCGACCAATGGGCAAATCATTTAGAAGGAACTGTTGAAGAGCTTCGTTCATCCAAGAAAAGATGCTACGACAAATCTATGGAGTGTGTTAAGAAAATGAAAGCTAGCTTCGCCAGCGTTGGCGCATTTTCGAGCGAAGAAAACTTTACAAGAGGCAACCCCGAAGATCCCATCGAATGGATTAATCACGAAGCTGAGGCCTTCGAGGAAATTTTAAATAGCCGTGGGGACATATGTGCTTTTTCGGGTGCCAGGGGGATTGCCACCATTTTGGAGAAAAAGGGCTGCGAGCATGTAAAGATTTTAGCGCAATCCGAAGCTACCTTGTCCTTCGAAGATACAAAAGATCCTTCAGCCGAAGCTAGCATGGTTGGTGGAAAATTTTTCACCAATGTCTGGGACAATGGTGGTCGAGAAATGGCCCGAGAAATTATCCAAAAAAGCGAAAAGGGCATCCATGATGCTAGAAAAGTAGCAGAGGCTGCTGAGAAAAGCGCAGAGCCCGAAGGGCAAATAGGTATTAACTAATGGTTTTTATTGTGTTGTAATTTTTGATTTTAAACTTCGTTCGCAATTTGTAATAGCAATGTAGCTGTATCCTGTCCTCCCTCAGATCCTGCTAAAGCGTCTCCGGGCCCTCCCCCGAAAGATGACGATGAAATTAAAAAGATGGCTGAAGCTATCATGGATCAAGTTGTTAATCAACTCCTGAATGAAGCTGCGGAAGTAGTACTTAGGGAAGACTAGGTGCTATTGTAAAAACATCTGAAATATAATATGTATAATATCTTGTAATCCTGAATGTAATATACTTGTCTTTTTTTTATGGTTCAATTCTTTACGATGCATGAAATTTTACATACGTACCGTTTTTGAGTCTTTGACGAAAAAACACCTTCCCTTCTTTTCATGCTTCGTGAAGAAGAATTTTCATTTATCACAACAATATCCGTAGTGTTCTGATGAAGAATATCCAAGCTTCGTGAAGATATTTTCCGAAGCTACACTTCCGAAGATCAATAGTGTATCTCCTTGTGACTTAGCATGATTTTCCCCTTTTTCAAAACATTCTTCTGAAGATCGATATTGTGTCCCCTTCTTGTGCCATATGCAGCATGATGTATGATGCTTATGCCATGCGAAATGATGTGATGATGTTATGCTATGTAAAATGGTATTTATTCCGAAGATACACGCACATCCCTGTAATAAAACACATAATCTTTTTAAATCAACGTTGACTTTTCGCTGTAAGCCTCCCTTAGGAGCTTCTTCGCCTTTTACTTCAGCGGAATCAGCGTTTATTTTTCACTGTAAGCCTCCCTTAGGAGCTTCTTCTCCTTTTACTTTCAGCGGTATTCGCGTTGACTTTTCGCGCTTCGCCTTTTACTTAGGCGGTATCAGCGTTTATTTTTCGCTGTAAGCTCTGCATTCCCTTTGGAACGACTTTGGAGCAGAAAACTTACACTGCGCTCCCTTTGGAACGGCTTTTTGTAACTTCAGCAAACTTACTCTGCGTTCCTTAGAACGACTTTTTGTTGCTTCGAAGAATTTTTGATAATTCGAAGGTCCTCCTTGTTATCGCAAATCTTTAAGCTTCAACAACTTAAGCCTGTGGAGAAAATATATTTTCCTTGTGGCAAACAACGAAACTATTACATGAAATTTAAAATATGTCCTTTATTACACAGAAAATAAAACTGAATGGAAAAGACTACTATCAAGGTAGGATATTTGTTAATAGATGTGCTTCGACTCTGGCACAGTGCTATTGACTGTGCGAGCTTCGGACTGTTCTCTGAAGTCCCTTTGGTGTTGAGCATATTGGCCCCCTTTTGGCTGCTGGCCTTGTTGCAGCGGTGGTGGAGGCGGAGGCTGTTGCCAGGAAGCTTGAGGTTGACTCGCCGAAGCAACAGAAACTGCAGGGTGGTTGCCTACATATTCTGGGATGTAAGGCGAATGATACGAAGCAGTGTGCATGATTTGCTTCGGCTGAGCCTGTTGTGCTGCAGCTTCGGCTATCTCCTTTTGCTTCTGGATGGTAACATGGCACATCCTGGTGGTATGGCCCTTGTTTTCACCACAGAACAAGCAAAATATTCTCCTTGGTTGATCTCCAAACCTTCCGCCGAAGCCCCTGGCGCCTCTGCCTCTTGGAGCTGGCGGCCGGAAGGAGCTTTGCTGTTGCCCCGAAGCCTGTGAGGAGCACTGTGGCCTTTGCTGCTGACTTCCCTTATCATCATTTTGAGTAGAGTTATGAATTGACCTAACATGCCTCGGATAAAATCTTCCTTCGAAGCCCCTGGTCATTTCAGAAAACCTGAAAGCCTCCTCTCTTCTTTGACGAAAATCATTGTCGGCACGAATATACTCGTCCATCTTCTGGAGCAGCTTCTCCAAAGTTTGAGGAGGCTTCCTAGCAAAGTACTGAGCTGAAGGTCCTGGCCGAAGTCCCTTGATCATGGCCTCAATGACAATTTCATTGGGCACTGTTGGTGCCTGTGCCCTCAAACGCAAGAACCTCCGGACATACGCCTGAAGGTATTCTTCGTGATCCTGGGTGCACTGGAATAGAGCTTGAGCAGTGACCGGCTTCGTCTGAAACCCTTGGAAGCTGGTTAACAACATGTCCTTCAGCTTTTGCCATGAAGTGATCGTTCCTGGCCGAAGGGAGGAATACCAGGTTTGAGCAACACTCCTGACAGCCATAACAAAAGATTTTGCCATGACTGCAGTATTGCCACCATACGAAGATACTGTTGCTTCGTAGCTCATCAAAAACTGCTTCGGGTCTGAATGGCCGTCGAATATGGGAAGCTGAGGCGGCTTGTAGGACGGAGGCCAAGGTGTAGCCTGCAGCTCAGCGGACAGAGGAGAAGCATCATCAAAAGCAAAATTTCCATGGTGAAAATTCTCATACCAGTCATCTTCGTTGAGGAAACCCTCCCGATGAAGGTCTTTATTCTGAGGCCTTCGGTTCTGCTCATCCTGAGTAAGATGACGAACTTCTTCAGAGGCTTCGTCTATCTGCCTTTGCAGTTTAGCTAGCTTAGCCATCTTTTCCTTCTTCCTCTACACCTGTTGATGAAGCATCTCCATGTCTCTGATTTCTTGGTCTAGCTCATCCTCTGGCGGTGTCGGGCTGACAGCCTTCCTCTTCTGGCTTCGGGCCTCCCGAAGGGAGAGAGTCTCCTGATTGGGGTCTAGCGGTTGCAGAGCTGCAGCCCCAGTTGCTGAAGCTTTCTTCGACGCCATAGCGAAGGTTTATGATCGCCGAAGGTATTCAAAACTCAAAGAGTGGAAGTGAATTCACCGGAGGTGGGCGCCAATGTTGGGGACTTGTTCTCAAATGCTATGAATTAAGAACAAGGCAACACAAGAAATGTTAAACGTTAAAGTCCTTCGTCCTTCGAAGCATTATTTCCCTTGGGACATAATGATTTTCGGACGAAGGTTATGAAGGACATACCTTCATAAATTCAACATATAATAATGAAGAAGGAATCATATGAGACACAAAAGATAGCATAAACCATTATGTATTATTATCAACTCATTTCTGTATTATTATTATAGAAAGGTAGAAATAATATCAAATTACAAATGTACCTTCGGCTTGAAAGAAGGCGAAAGTACAAGCATGACGCAAAAGCAAATGCCAAGTCAGCGTGAGCAGTACATGGGTACTGTTCACCTATTTATAGGCACGGGACACAGCCCATATAAAATTACATCCATGCCCTTTACATTTGGTAGTAATTCTATAGTAATCCACCGAGGTCTGAATAGCCTTTTCATCTTTAAGTCGGTTTCCTTTTCTGCTACCACGCCGAAGCTTTCCTGCTCACATCTTCGACGCTGTATCAACCTTCGTATTATTTGGGCTTCTCCTACTGTGATATCGACTCGAGTCCGAAGATACCTGTTCACACATTATACTCCAGAAACACTGTTAAATCTTGTTTTTGAGGACCTTCGGAAGCCGAAGGCCCCCAACAACGTCGCTTCATCAGAGTTTGGTCTTTGGAAGATTCATTGGTCGTCTAACGTTTAGACGATTTCTCCCTCGTAGACCTCCGAATAGGGGTGGTGGCGATTCTACATCTGAATCATCTACGCTTGATACAATTGGGGACATTTTTTCAACCTCCGGTTGAGCCACACTTGGGGTGTCATATGCCGGATTTTTTGCCATTGCGTGTAGTATCTGAATGTGTGTGCTCAGTAGGTGTAGACATTGTCTGCGACCGTAAAACATAAAAATCAGATAAAAATATCTATAACATATATTACTGACTACTCAAAGTTATTACTGATTACTATACATATTACTGATGCTGGTAGCTTCAAATTGTTACTAATTGACCAAAATATTACCATACATATTTATCAGGGAAAAGATCACCTGGATCATGGAGCCCACTAGTCAGCAAAAGGACAAGGGAAGGGTCCGCCCCGGAAGCACCCAAGATCGGGTGACGCAGGGCTAGGGATGGCAATCAGGCGGGTAGTACACGGATATATAGTTCGCGAATCCATACCCGCGAGACAAAACTCAACCCATACCCGTACCCATAAACGTTCGTGGGTATGGATCTGTATCCATACCCGTACCCGCCAGGTATCCGCTATCCGGTGGATACCCGTTACTCGCCCGCCCACTACAATTGTAGCATTAAACACCAAACAACAAATTTATTACATTTCAAAATAATTATCATTCCAATAGCATTAAATGACAATTTCAGCACCAAACAACATGTTATGGATAAAAATGAAAAATAAGAATTTATGATAATATATAAATCCGGATGGCCCACATGTTAGATATCCATTGGGTAACGGGTATGGATACTGGATATCAGGTAAGGATACTGGATATCCATACCCGCGAAAAAAATATCCGCGGATACCTTATTATATCCATAACCGTACCCGCAGATATCAAATTCAACCATACCCATATCCAATGGATAATTATCCGTGGTTATTTACCCATACCTGTACCCATTGCCATCCCTACGCAGGGCCAAAATGGGGGTCAGGTGAATCGAGAGGAAGCCACTTGAGTGGATTGCATGCTATACCTAAGACTGACCCACGGTATGTGATTGACCGCATTAACCGCGCCTCGCATCGAGCCACAGTGGGAGAGTCGGTCCTTCCACTCATGACCTATGGAACCTAGGTCTGAGTGCACTGGCCATCTACAGGACCCGCAACGCGACGAACCATGCTGAGACCTAGGCTATGGAGGCCAGGGGTCGGCGTGGCATAGAGATGGTAATGATGGTGTCAGAGCTCTCTGCCGCCCATGCCGCCAGTCTTAAAGAGCACAACCAGAGAAGCATAGACGACTAAGACTCATGCTGACAAGCATGGCTTTACCGAGGTAGACCATCTTGTTTTACCACAACACAGTAGCTACTTCCTTGAGAAGCTACCGGTAATCGACCCCACCTTGGACTATAAAAGGGGAGGGTCAGTCGAGACGAAGAGACATGGCAGACAGACCGAGAGCTCATGGAGGTTAGAGCCAAGGAGCACGCCGCAACGACGCCCAAGGCTTAGCTAGGTTGAGAGCACCAGATTCATAGTCCTTAGGTCACTCCACACATAAGAGAGTTGGGAGCCTCTTCCCTCTCTCGTTTGCTTGTTACCCCACCTACGAGCATTGAGCAACAATGGTGTCGGTAGCGCGAGCCACTGTAGACTGGATGTAGGAACGTTCTGTCCGGACTAGTATAAATCTTGCGCCCACTGAGCACACCATCCGGACCACGAAACATGCAAAAACTAATTTACTTGTTGGAGTTGATTAGAAACATCGGCAGTTGGCGCACCAGGTAGGGGACTTGCACGTTCTTGACGCCTTCTTCCCCATGCTCTCGATGGTCAGTCATGATGCCATCTAGGCCTCCAAAACAACCATCCATTTCGGAGATCTCGACTTCGTCCTCAATGGTGAAGGGGAGATGGTGAGGGCCTCGAAAACCCAACCCCTTCTGCCCAGCAATCTCGAGACCTCCATGATGGTCCTCGATGGCCTTCATGTCATTCGGGCCCCGGAACAACCATTCGCTTTGGGAACATCGACTTTGTCCTTAGCGGTCAAGGAGAGAGGGTCAATCCCCTGTGTCGGTACCCTAAAACTAGGGTACCCCTGCTACTGTACAAAGACGAAGAACCCACATGGCTATCCCTTAGTCGCGTGGTAGAAGTGTTGTGTGTGGGACCAAGCCACAGCTCGCCCCAATCTTAGGCAGCTATTCTGGGTCCACAACAGCGCCCGACTCCACCACATGGGCGGGTCCAGAGCCGCCACGTGTCCAAAGAAGGTGATATACTCCAAGGCATCAATAGTAGGTCTGGACCCCCCGGGAGAGCGCCGGACCCCCGGATGTACAGTTCAAACCCCCAAGGTTGGTCCCGGACCCCTGGATATACAGTCCGGACCCTCAAGGTTGGTCCCGGACCTCCACGTGTGCAAGCTGGACCCCTGGAATGGGATTCGGACCCCCCCCGTATGGGGTCTGGGTCGCCCACAGGGGGGGTCCCAAGGTCCTAGGACAGAACACATCCGAACCTTGAACAGGACCCAGGTGGGGGTCCGGTACCGACACGTGTCCAGACCTAGTCTGGTGCGGACCTGTCCGCATATGCTTCTGCTCCCCGCCCTGGCAGAGACCCGATGCTGCCACGTGGCCTACTGCGCGTGACATAAGCCAGCGGGCGGAGCCTGACATAAGTCCTCCGGGTTACGCGGCCCCTACATTTATTGCGGATAAGGCACGCCGCCTGTCCATCCCACTAATAGGCGATGTGCCGCCTCGACATTTAATGAGACCTGTCCATTCCACAGGCGGCGTGCCTATCCATTCCACTAGCAGGCGATGTGCCGCCTCCGCACTTAATGAGTCCTGTCCATTCCGCCGGCAGGCAGCGACCTATCCATCCCACAGGCGGCATGCCTGTCCGTTCCATTGGCAGACTGCACGCCCACACTGCCTCGTGCACCACGCCCATCATTACTCGTACGTTACCAAGGAAGCTGTCGCTGCATGTCAACACGGTGCGTGCTGCGGATAACATGGGCCTAGAGATTGCACAGACGTCACCTGCATTAGTTGCTCTAGGTATTCCTTCCATTATGTTCCTGGGCCCACATGTCGGGGCTCAGCACCCTTGTATGTGCCTCACTTGAGCTATAAAAGGGAAGGCACACAACGTTACAAGGCAAGCTCTCAGGCTCACTTAGAAGCTCTCAAGTCACTCAGACTCACTTAGACCCTCGGGTAGTCATCCAAGCTCTCGAGCATCAGCAATACCACACACAGTGGAGTAGGGTATTACGCTCCAGCGGCCCGAACCACTCTAAATCCTTGTGTCCTCATGTGTTCTTACACCTTCCGATAGCAGGCAAAACGCTTAGGCCCCCTCCTCATCTTAGGATTTAGGGCGGGTGCATTCCGCCACCCGGCCGGAGATTTCCTCTCCGACATTTGGCGCGCCAGGTAGGGGGCTTGGCATTAGGTTTTTGCTTGTTTTCCTGCTCGACACCATGATCCATATCGTTGAACACCACAACTTTATTACTGACTTCCCGATGGAGGAAGAGGTTGCGTCTTACATGCCACGGGCCTCCAACCGCCTTGCGCCTGGTGCTGCTGCTGTGCGCTCTGCGCGGCAGCACACTCCTGCGCAGACATCCAGGGCGTCAAGGGCTGCGCCTGGGGCCTTGTTTGTGGCCAGGGAGTTGCTACGCCACCCTCCCAGCTCCATGGCCTCGCCGAGGGCCATGAAGCAGTGGCGTGACGATGTCGACCGTCTGCTCGGCATGGTGCACTCTAGCTCAGCCAGGCCCTGGCCTCGGTCATCCCGGCGCCAACATGAGGTGTCGGCATCGGTGCGCTCGCCTTCAGTAAGGGATGCGCCGACCGAGGACCTGCGGGCGGAGCTCAACCTCAGGGGTGCGGGAGAAGACGCTCCAGTCTCTCTGGAGAAGCCTGATGACCTACGGGCAGAACTCAACCGCAGGCGTGTGGGTGAGGATGCCTGTGTCTCTCTGGAGAGGGCGCGTGAGCGCCGACAGAACATCGAGGGTTGCAACCTCGACCAAGACTTCGTTGCGGTCGCACCGCAAACTCCAAGGGGCGCCCGAATTCAGGCGGGTGTCCCATTGGCCGGCGTGGGCTGCGCTGCTCTGGTGAATCATCTCCATGTGGCGTCGTGGCCATCCAAGTTCTGGCCACACCTGCCAGAAAAGTACGACGGTACGTCAAACCCGTCGGGATTCTTGCTGGTATATGTCACCGCTATTACGGCAGCAGGTGGAGACACTATTGTAATGGCAACATATTTCCATGTTGCCTTGTCTGGGCCAGCCCGGACCTGGCTCATGAACCTTGCCCCAGGATCAATCTACTCCTGGGAAGAGCTCTGTGCACGGTTCACAGCGAACTTCGCCAGTGCTTATCAGCAGCATGGCATGGAGGCTCACCTCCATGCGGTAAGGCAGGAACCTGGGGAAACTCTCCGGGCTTTCATCTCCTGCTTCACTAAGGTACGGGGCACTATACCTCGTATCTCCGATGCTTCCATCATCATCGCTTTTCGCTAGGGAGTACGTGATGAGAAGATGTTGGAGAAGTTGGCCACGCATGACGTGGAAATTGTCACCATACTCTTCGCTCTCGCCAACAAGTGTGCCAGAGCCGCCGAGGGTCGTGCATGGCACTCGGCACCACAGACCGGGGTAGCCCAGACGGGGTGGCTCCGATGCCGTCGCCCAGGACGGCAAGAAGAAGTAGAAGAACCATGGCCACGAGAGGCCGCAGGTTGCTGCTCCGGTCGTCGCAACCGCGGCTGAGGGCCAGATCGAGCGCAACAAGCGCCCATGGCCACAGGGGGGCAATAGCAGCTCATGCCCTGTGCACCCCAACAGTCGCCACAGCGCCACGGAGTGCCACGAGATCATCAAGCTTGCAAAGCATGTCAGCGAAAGGCATGAACAGACCTCCAAGGATGGCTCCCCACCTCGTCGCTGGCCTGGCAAGGAGAGGGTCAACGACAGTGACGTGGTCGCTGGAGAACGGGACCTCGGGTATCAGTCACCCGAGGGGGTCCTGAAGGACGTCTTCACCGAGGACTCCGACTCTGGTGGCGAGAGCGACCGCCGCAAGAAGCTGTACGTCATGTACGACGAGAGCTGGGAGCTCACCTCCCATAGGAACGTCAAGTCCCTGCGCCGCGATGTCCTGTCGACGACCCCAAGGGTCCTGAAGGCTGCTCCACACCAGCGGTGGAGGAGCACTACTATCTCCTTCGAGGCATCCGACTGCCCCAACAACATGGTAGGGGCCGGTATACTACCACTCATCACCGCCCCTGTCATCGCCAA
The DNA here is from genome assembly GCF_902167145.1 of Zea mays. NCBI lineage: Eukaryota > Viridiplantae > Streptophyta > Magnoliopsida > Poales > Poaceae > Zea > Zea mays. The sequence goes on along the minus strand of NC_050100.1, from coordinate 54,424,278 downwards.
CATGCGGCTGCACCATGTGCTGATTGACGATGGGGCAGGCCTCAACGTCATTAGCCATGCTGCATTTAAGCAGCTGCAGATCCTGAGGTCCCGTCTGGGACCCTCTCGCCTATTCTCTGGAGTGGGCCCACAGCCGAGTATCCCCTTGGGAGCATCGCCCTCCCAGTAACATTCGGGACCGAGGAAAACTTCCACACGGAGAACGTCCAGTTCGACGTCGCGGAGGTTAACCTCCCCTTCAACGCCATCATTGGCAGGCCGGCCCTGTATCGGTTCATGGCCATTGCCCATTACGGGTATTTGGTCCTCAAGATGCCGTCCCCGGCTGGGGTCCTCACCGTGCGGGGCGACCGCGCCGCTGCGGTGATGGCTGTCGAGAAGCTGCACGCCTTGGCGGCAGAAGCTGCTCGCCCAGACGATGGGGGGAGGGACCCCTCGACCTCTGGTACCAAGGTGCCTGCCAAGGTGCCGAAGGTACAGCCGTCTGGAGCAGACGACGGACCCGTCAAGACCATCCAGGTCGACGCGGACTCCTCCCAGACCACCCGCATCGCGGGCAATCTGGGAGAGAAATAGGAACTCGCGCCCGTCGCCTTCCTCCAGGCAAATGGAGACGTTTTCGCATGGGAACCATCACAGATGCCTGGGAACCCCAGAGAGGTGATTGAGCACCATCTGAAGATCCACCCCGACGCCAAGCCGGTGAGCCAGAAGCCTCGGATACAGTCCGTTGAGCGGTAGGACTTCATCCGTGAGGAGGTCCGGAAACTGCTTGATGCTGACTTCATTGAAGAGGTCCATCACCCCGTGTGGCTGGCCAACCCAGTCATCATTCCAAAGGCAAACATGAAGCTTCAGATGTGCATTGACTACACCAGCCTGAATAAGGCTTGTCCCAAGGACCTGTATCCACTTCCACGCATAGATCAAATCGTGGACTCTACCTATAGGTACGACCTCTTGTCCTTTCTAGATGCCTACTCTGGTTTTCATCAAATCTAGATGTCTAAGGAAGATAGGAAGCATACCGCTTTTGTAACAGTGGATGGGCTCTACTACTATGTTGTAATGCCCTATGGTCTAAAGAACGCCTTGCCAACATTTGTACGGGCCATGAGTAAGACCTTCGGGGACCTGATTAGGGACAAGGTAGAGATATATGTCGATGACATCGTGGTCAAGACTAGGAGGGGGTCGACTCTGGTGGAAGACCTGACCCTGGTCTTTGACAAGCTACGGGTGACGCGCACGAAGCTAAACCCAGACAAATGTGTCTTTGGTGTCTTCGCTGGGAAGTTGCTGGGATTCCTGGTTTCACACCGGGGCATTGAAGCAAACCTAGAAAAGATCAGGGCAATTGAGGCGATGAGGCCTACAGCCCGCATCAAGGACGTCCAGAAGCTTACGGGGTCCCTAGCCGCCCTTAGCCGCTTCATTTCAAGGCTGGCTGAGAGGGCGCTACCCTTCTTCAAGCTCCTGCGGAAATCTGGTCCATTCTCTTGGACCGAAGAGGCAGAACATGCCTTCCAAGAGTTGAAGCAGCACCTTGTGTCCTTGCCGATACTGGTAGCTCTGGAGCCAGGGGAGCCGCTATACTTGTACATTGCAGTGGCTGCGGAGGCAGTGAGCATGGTGCTGGTCGTCGAAAGGACGGAGCAGCATTCCCAGGGGAGTCAGGAGGTTCCCCCAGGAGAAGGTGGTGGTCCGACCACCACAGTGCCTGAGGACTCGGGACCAGCTATAGGGGTCCAGACCGTTCAGAGGTCGGTCTACTACATCAGCAAAGTCCTCCATGAGGCAAAGACCAGGTACCTTGAGATGCACAAGCTCCTCTATGCTGTACTCGTTGCGTCCAGGAAGCTGCGCCACTATTTCCAGGTACACAGGGTTGTGGTGGTGACCTCCTTTCCATTAAGGGCCATCCTCCACAACTCTAACACCACAGGCAACATCGCCAAGTGGGCAGCCAAGCTCGCTGAGTTCCAGCTAGACTTCTAGCCTCGCCATGCCGTCAAGAGCCAGGTCTTGGCGGACTTCATCATGGAGTGGACGCCGCCCCCGAGCGCTTCTGGGGGTCCGGATCCCGATTCGGACCCCACACCTACGGAGCCCAGGGGTCTGGTCTTCATCGAGCCCCACTGGACGCTCTTCTTTGACAGATCCGCCCGTCAGCAAGTTGGTGGGGCCAGGGTGGTCCTTGTCGACCCAAGCAAAGATCAAGTGAAGTACATGGTGCACCTTGAGTTTAAGGCCACCAATAATATGGCAGAGTATGAAGCACTGATATTCGGCTTGTCGGCCGCCCTATCCTTGGGGATCCGCCAGCTCCTCGTGAAGGGGGACTTCCAGCTGATCATCAAGCAAGTCTGCGGGGAATGTAGCTGCAAGGAGCCCAGGCTCGCAGCTTACCTCCTCCGCGTAAGGAAGCTAGAGAAAGATTTCATAGCCCTGGAACTGCAACATGTTCCTCGGGCTGACAACTCGGCGGCAGATGACCTCTCCGTGAGGGCATCAACTTGGGCACCCGTGCCCGAGGGCGTCTTTGAAAGACGACTGCTAAGACCCACCGCCTAGTCTGCCAAACGTGACGAAGGGGGCGAGACTAGCACCTCGAAGCTAGCGGTCCTAGTGGCGTTACACCTATAGAGCCCACCGAAGACTGTGTGTGCTGTAGGGGGTCCTGCCTACCCCTTAGTGCCACAACCAGTATCTCTGAGTGGTCCCGATGCATGGATCTCCGAGATCCGGGACTACCTGAAGGAAAACATCCTTCCTGAAGATCATGTATCCGCAGAGTGCATAGTGCGGTTGGCTAAGCGATACGCGGTGGTGGAAGGGGATCTCTACCGCCGTGGCGCCAACGACATTCTCATGCGGTGCATTACCCAGGAGGAGGGCGCGTGCTGCGGACAACATAGGCCTGGAGATTGCAAAGACATCACCTGCATTAGTTGCTCTAGGTATTCCTTCCATTATGTTCCTAGGCCCACATGTCGGGGCTCAGCACCCTTGTATGTGCCTCCCTTGAGCTATAAAAGGGAAGGCACACCACGTTAGAAGGCAAGCTCTCAAGCTCACTTAGAAGCTCTCAAGTCACTCAGACTCACTTAGACCCTCGAGAAGTTCTCCAAGCTCTCAAGCATCAGCAGTACCACACATAGTGGAGTAGGGTATTACGCTCCGGCGGCCCGAACCACTCTAAATCCTTGTGTCCTAGTGTGTTCTTACACCTTCCGATGGCAGGCAAAACGCTTAGGCCCCCTCCTCATCTTAAGATTTAGGGCGGGTGCATTCCGCCACCCGTCCGGAGATTTCCTCTCTGACACCCTGGAAGTTTGACCCCTTCCACCCAAGAACCTCCACACCGTCATGGAGGCCCTCGGTGGCCTCAGCCTTGCCTCACGGAAGCCAGACGAGGGGCAAGGATCAATCTCGCCCTTCGAGGGCGATGAGATAAGGCCTCAAATGGTGATCCATATGGTACCTAGCCCATCATACGATGATCTGTGGGCTTTCTTCTCGTCCTATGCATGCCTCTCCGCGTTGTGCGACGAAGGAAGGTTCGCCCACCAATATGGCTTTGGTGACATCTCCAAGTTGTTTCCACCCCACAAGCGTCACACCCCAGGGGTGATCTCATGCCTCATGGTCTGCGGCCATCCCTCTACCACCGACATCTTGGATTTGTAGGGATGGTTGATGTCGGTGGAGACCTCATCTTCAACACCCTCTGCTCATACTTAGGCTGGGACCCTAGCTCCCCAACAAACAACTAGGGTGGACCCTCCATTGAAGGGGAGAGTAAAGGGCACCTAACCCTCATGACCCCTACCCCCCAAAAGGGCAAGCGCCATTAGTGGCACTAGAAAAATGGGGTGTCACACGCGTCAGGAGCTAGAGGAACCATAATGCGTGATGTCCCTGCTGAGGCCCCTCGGTGGTTCATGGCAGGAGCGGATTTACACCCCACTTGTAATCCCATGGCAGTTATGAATAAAATTTGGTTTCGAAATTGTTCCCGATGTTGGACATAGAAAAGGGCAGCAAACCCCAACCTAGGCCCAACTCGTTCTCTCTATATCTTTCTTTCTCTCTCTCACCCCCTTAGTAGTGTGCAGGGCAGGTAGCACGCCGGACGCTAGAGGAACGGGACTGATAGCAAAGGAACCGACAAAGTGATGAGCGGGAACCCCCACCGATAAACCAACTATGTTATTCTTCCTTTCCAAAACTATTTGCTTTGAGTTTTCTTATTTTATGTTAGAAGGGTACTCAGCGAAACGTGTCACCACACCGATCCTCCCTCCCACGGAACCTTCGACAGGAAGGGGACCCGAGATAATGTAACATGAGCCCCCCACAATCGAACCCTAAGCGAGAGAGACGAGCGAGGCGACCCTGCCATTGTCTTTGTTAGAGCAGACCTAAGGGGTGGATGACGCAAATGGAAGGTCCCATCGATGATGCTGGTCTGTGAACACTTACGCCTCGAAGGCTATGGTGATGGTCACTAGTGGAATCGGGAGTCCTGAAGTATCACTGATACCTGTTCTATTAGGGAGGTAAACTGTGTTTGTATGACTGGCGAAACCTAACGATCAGCTATGCACCAGGGGAGTCTTTGTAAATGCTACGTAGTGAGACCCTGCCAGGTCACCTTCGTAGTGATCAATGGGGAGTCATGATCTCCAGGCAGAACGGAAATCACGACTCGTGGGTAAAGTGTGCAACCTCTGCAGAGTGTTAGAAATTGGTATATCAGTCGTGCTCACGGTTAAGAGTAGCCCTGAGATCCTCTTTGATTAGAAGAACTTTGGATACTTTTATGATGATGGTTAATGATGATGAATATAACTCTGATCTCTGGTATTTCCTCTTAGAGAGAGTACATTTGGGTAATAACTGGGTTTATTACTAAAACTTAGCTATACTATAAGTAATAAATACTTGACCAACTAAAAGCAACTGCTTAACCTTAACTCCACATACAACTAGTCCACTTTAGCCAAACGGGACATTTGCTGAGTACGTTGATGTGTACTCACCCTTGCTTTAAAAACCACCCCCACCCCTAGTTGTCCCCACTATCACAACAGCACTGTATATCACTTTCGGCGGCTGCTGTTATTTTCGGCGGCCAGGAGGTGGCCGCCGAAAATAAGTAAATAATTTCGGCGGCAGGAGCAAACCGCCGAAAATAAGGTTATTTTCGGCGGCCGTGTCAGAAGCCGCCGAAAATAAGACTGTTTTCGGCGGCTTCTGACACGGCCGCCGAAAATAACCTTATTTTCGGCGGCCAACACCCTAGCCGCCGAAAATTATGTATTTAAAAATACCCGGTTCCTTCTTCCTCTGTTCGGTTTCTTCTCCGTCGCATTTCTTCTCCGCCGCCGCTTCCTGGCCGCTCGTGCGCCGCCTGGCTCGCCCCACCGCGCCGCCGCTTCCTGGCCGCGCCGCCTCTCGTCCCGCCGCGCCGCCCCTCGCCCCCCCGCAGCGCCGCCCCTCGCCCCACCGCGCAGCCCATCGCGCAGCGGCGCCCCCTCGTGCCGGCGCACCGCGCAGCGACGCCCCCGGCCCGCCGCGCCGGCCCAAGCCCCCGCAGCGCCGGCCCCCGCCCACCACGCCGCAGCGCCGCCCGCCCGTGCCCTCGACGTGCCGCCGCCAAGCCCGACGCCTTGCCAGCCGACGCCACCGACGCGCCGTCGACCACGCCGCGCTCTGCCCCGTCCCGTCGTCGACCTCGACTCTCGTCAACCTCGCCTTCATTAAGGTATTTTATTTTGCGTATTTTATTTTGTATTTTCGGCGGCCTTTTATTTAATTGCCGCCGAAATTAGTATATTTTTGTATTTGTGTTTGTTGATTTGTGTGTTTAATTAATATTATTGATTAGTGCGTTTGTATATGTGTTATATGTTTAGGGAAGGCATATGGTATATGTGGAATGTATTAGTGGTATATGTGTTTGTTGATTAGTGCGTGTGATTAGTGTTATTGTTTAGTTCGAGACATATTGTATATATGTGGTATATTTGGTTTAGTAAAGACATATGTGGTATATGTGTTATATGTGGTTTATTCTTATATTGTTTAGTGGCAGCGAGGTCATGCTGCCGAATTTTTTGTTGGTCCTGCTATCTTGCTGTGGGTTTAGAACCTATTCTTGCCTGTACATATATATAGGACCGAAACCATTAACGTAGTTGAATAATGTTTTCACGATATGGTTCGGTTTAACAGTCTCAGGCATGGCTGAAGATCGTGCATGGATGTACAATGGCTGGAGTAGAAATGGACGTCATTCTGATGAGTGGGTAGCCAAGACCAAAGATTTTGTGGACCACGTATTTGCCTTGTCCTTAACCGGCACTGTCAGATGCCCTTGTAGGCGTCACGAAAACAGTATATTTCTTAATAAGGAAAGAGTTAGCCTAGATCTTTGTCAGTTTGGATTTATGCCCGGATATGAGGTGTGGGAACATCATGGTGAGGTAGTACCCAACCAGAATGTAGAAGATGAGGAGAACAATGATTGGGCTGGCGATGATGCGATGCATGAGATGCTAGATTCGCTACGTCCAGAATTCAACCTAAGCTCCGAGGATCCTGCCACACCAGAGGTTTCTAGATTTTTTAAACTACTAAAAGACTCTGAAGAGCCGTTGCATGAACACACAGATGTGAGTATACTCGCTTTTGTGACTAGGCTCATGGCCATTAAGTCCAAGTACTTTTTCTCGAACAATTGTTACAATGAGATTTTAAAGTTATTAGGAGATGTGCTCCCAAAGCCCAATAAGTTGCCTAAAGACATGTACCAATCAAAGACAATTATCAAAGGTCTCGGTATGGATTATGAGAAGATTGATGTGTGCAAAAAGCAATGAACGTGAGTGTCTTATTTATTCTCAACACGCTCGATATTGGTTCTATAACTAATATATTATATTTGCAACAGTCTTGGTTTCCACAGCAGGCACAGCAGCAACCATTTGTTTTCCCTCAATTTCAGCCGCCGATGCCTCAGTGGGGATTACATGCTCCGCCACCTCCACCTCCACCTCAGGTTATTCAATTTAGTTAAGACTTGTCGTTTGTATCAACCTAATTGTCAAATCTTTACTAAACTTGATTTTGTAGGGATCCGGGGTCATGGGCCACAACACGCCACCACCGGTCATACCAGCACCAGGAGGAGCTTATGCAGGGGAGGGAGCTTATGCAGGAGAGGTTAGTTTGAGAAACAATTTGTTTGAATAGTCGTTATACATGTAACTGTAGCCGTTATTAATGTCATCTTTTTTTAGGATCCAAACCCGTTACACGACTTCGTCGACCAGTTATTGGCTTCTGGAGGTAGTGGACACAACTCCAACGACCCCAATGTGTGATTGAGTTAGCTTTGTGCCGCACTGTGTTGTAATGAACTATTTGTGGACTTTATGTTTGTATGGACTATTTGTGGACTTTATATTTGTATTGACTCAAGTTTTATGTTATGAACTCAAGTATGGATTTTCTGTTATTGTATGGAATTTCTGTGATTGTATGAATTTTGTATAAAATTCTGTTATTTTTCGTTTTTTTTTCAATTTTTTTTGCTCTGAAATTAATAATTTTCGGCGGCCCCCCTGGCCGCCGAAAATAAGGTTTTTATTTTCGGCAGTTTGTAATTTTCGGCGGCTGGCTCCCCGGCCGCCGAAAATAGCTTACTTTCGGCGGCCAGGAAGCCAGCCGCCGGAAATAAGCTATTTTCGGCGGCCAGGGCCTGGCCGCCGAAAGTAAAGCCTTATTTTCGGCCAGGTTTTTTTGGCGGCCAGAAGCCGCCGAAAATAAGCCTTTTGCCGCCGAAAATAGCTTATTTTCGGCGAGAACTGGCTTATTTTCGGCGGCTTCTGGCCGCCGAAAATGACTGTAGCTGTTGTAGTGTATATTCAGTGCTCAGGAGGAGATGCATGCAACATGGAGGATTTTGAGGAGTTCTAGGACTACGATGAGTTCTAGTTGTGTTAGTGGCAAACCACCAGTCAGCTCCCTGTGAAGGCCATATCTGCTATGTTCGCTTTTCCGCACTTTGATAATATCAATGACAATGTTATGTTAATGACTATGTGGATGTCTTGGACATCTTGATGTAATAAAGTACATGTTCCGCTATTTATTTTGAGCAATGTGTGATGATGTCCAATTATGTAATCGTTGTGTACGTGAGTTTCTGATCCTGGCACGTACATGGTTCGCATTCGGTTTGACTTCCAAAACCGGGTGTGACATTTTATGTATTGATTATAAATATAGCTTTCTTGATAATAACATAGGTTATGTGTTTTCTCAAATAAAAGTGGAGATAATTAATTGTTTCATTATCTCTTACATAAAATCTATTTAAGCCATGTGTTTTCTTAATAAAAATATAAAGATAATATTTGGTTTAATAACTGTCGGTACCCTAAAATAGGGGTACCCCTTACTACAGTGTGAAGACGCTATACCCGCGCGGCTACCTCTAGTCGCGTGGTGAACAACACTCTACCCCGCCATGTGGACGGCTCTAGGGTCGCCACGTGGCCAGGGAAGACGATATACCCCAAGATATCAACAGTGGGTCCGGACCCCATGGGAAAGTGTCGAACCCCTGTACATGTAGACCGGACCTCCGGGCAAGGTCTAGGACCCCCACGAGCGTGACCCAGACTCCCGGGACGGGTCCTAGACCCCTCTGTGTGGGGTCCGAACTACCCATAGCCGGGTCTAGGGACTCTGGGACAGAGAATACCCAGGCCTTGCTCATGCAGGGGTCCGGTGCCGACACGTGTCTAGGCCTAGCCTGGTGCGGACCTGTCCGCATAACGCTACTGCTTCCTGCCCAGGCGGAGACCCGATGCTGCCATGTGGCCTGCACGCGTGACGTAAGCCAACGGGCGGAGCCTGACGTAAGGCCTCTAGGTTGCGTGGCCCCTGCATTTATTACGGATAAGGCGCGCCGCCTAACAAGCGATGTGCTGCCTCGGCATTTAATGAGGCCTGCCCACTCTGTTGTTAGGCGGCAACCTATCCACTCTACTGGCAAGCAGTGTGCCGCCTCAGCATTTAATGAGACATGTCCATGTCGCTGGCAAGCGGCATGCCTGTGTATTCCGCTGGCAGGTGGCACGCCCATACGGTCGCATGCGCTGCACTCATCATGACTCGCGTGTTACCAAGGATGCTGCCGCGAGATATCAATATTGTATGCACTACGGATGTTATGGCGCTCGGAGATCACCCTGGCGTTGCAGGCAGTAGTTCCTTCCATTTGTCCCTGGGCCCACATGTCGGGGCTCAGTATCCTTGTATGTGCCCCCGTTGAACTATAAAAGGGAGGGCACACTACATTACAAGGCAGAAGCACACATTCTCACACACACTCACTTAGACTCTCAGACTCACAAGTTCATACAAGCTCTCAAGCTCAATACAGCACACAGTGGAGTATGGTATTACGCTCCGGCGGCTCGAACCACTCTAAACCCTTGCGTGTTCTTGTGTTCATCGTCCATCTAGCAACAGGCAAAACGCTTAGGCCCCATCCTCATCTTAGGATTTAGGGCGGGTGCATTCCGCCACCCGGCCGGAGATTTCCTCTCCGACATTTGGCGCGCCAGGTAGGGTCTTGGCTTTAAGTTTTTGCTTGTTTTCCTGCTCGACACCATGGTTCACATCGTCGAGCACCACGACTTTGTCCCTGAGGACTTCCCCATGGAGGAGGAGGCTGCCTCTTCCACGCCATGGGCCTCCAGCCGCCCTGCGCCCGGTGCAGCTGCTACTGTGCCCTCTGCGCGGCAGCACACTCTTGCGCAGACGTCCAAGGTGTCAAGGGCCGCTCCCGGTGCACTGTCCACGGCCAGGGAGTTGTTGCGCCACCCTCCTAGCTCCACGGCCTCGCTAGAGGCCATGAAGCAGTGGCGTGACGACGTCGACCGGCTACTCGGCATGGCTCACTCTAGCTCAGCCAGGCCCAGGCCTCGCTCGTCCTGGCGTCAACATGAGGCATCGGCGTCGGTGCGTTCACCCTCTGTAAGGGCTGCGCCAACCGAGGACTTGCGGGTGGAGTTCAACCGCCGGCGGGCGGGAGAGGACACCACAACCTCTCTAGAGGAGCCAGATGACCTGCGGGCGGAACTCAACCGCAGGCGTGCGGGCGAGGATGCCCGTGTCTCTCTGGAGAGGGCGTGAGAGCGTCGACAAAACATCGAGGGTCGCAACCTCGACTACGACTTCGTTGCGGTAGCACCGCAGACCTCGACGGGCACCCGGATCCCTACGAGTGTCTCGTTGGCCTGTGTGGGCTGCGCCGCGCTCGCGGATCACCTCCGTGCGGCGACGTGGCCATCCTAGTTCTGGCCACACCTGCCGGAAAAGTACGACGGTACGTCAAACCCATCGGAATTCCTGCAGGTATACGTCATCGCCATCACGACAGCAGGTGGAGACACTGCTGTGATGGAAACATACTTCCATGTAGCCTTGTCCGGGCCTGCCCGAACTTGGCTCATGAACCTTGCCCCAGGATCGATCTACTCCTGGGAAGAGCTCTGTGCGCGGTTCACGATGAACTTCGCCAGCGCTTACCAATAGCATGGCGTGGAGGCACACCTCCATGTAGTGAGGCAGGAGCTCGGGGAAACTCTTCGGGCCTTCATCTCCCGCTTCACCAAGGTACGTGGGACTATACCTCGTATCTCTGATGCTTCCATCATCACTGCCTTCCACCAGGGAGTACGTGATGAAAAGATGTTGGAGAAGTTGGCCACGCACGACGTGGAAACTGTCACCACACTCTTCGCTCTGGCCGACAAGTGTGCCAGGGCCACCGAGGGCCGTGCATGGCACTCGGCACCACAGACCGGGGCTGCCTAGATGGGTGGCTCGGGCGCCGTCGCTCAGGACGGCAAAAAGAAGAAGAAAAAGAACAGCAGCCATGAGAAGTCAACGCCTGCTGCTATGGTTGTAGCAGCTACGGCTGGGGGCTGGAACAAGCGCAACAAGTGCCCACGACCATAGAGGGGTAACAACGGCTCATGCCCTGTACACCCCAATAGTGGCCATAGCACCGCGGAGTGTCGCGAGATCATCAAGCTCGTGAAGCGCGTCAGCGAGCGGCGCGAGCAGACCTTCAGGGATGGCTCCCCTCCTCGCCGCCGGCCTGGCAAGGAAAGGGTTGACAACGGCGAGGTGGCCGCAGGAGAACCGGACCTCGGGTATCAGTCACCCGAGGGGGTCCTGAAGGATGTCTTCACCTAAGGCTCCGACTTCGGTGACAACAACTAGCCAGGCTACCGGGGCGACCCCGCCCTTCCCGGTCTACGGGTCCGAAGCCTGTCTTCCCCTAGAAACCCTTATGGGCTCCCCACGGGCCTAGTCTTTTGGTGAGTCTATGCAGGAACGGCTGCGGCGTAAGGACATGGGCTTCATCAACGAACGCAGGAGACAAGCGGTGATCCAAAATGCATGATACAACCAAGCGCTCGGGCGCCACCGCCAGCGAATTGTGCATAATAGGGAGCTCGGGGTCCGGGACCTGGTCCTAAGGAGAATCCTAAACCAAAAAGGGCTCCTCAAACTCTCCCCCAACTGGGAAGGACCCCTCAAGGTGACAGAAATACGCTGACCCGGGTGTGTCCGCCTTGCCACAACTGAAGGAGTGCCTCTTCCCAACCTCCGGAACATAGAGCATCTTCGTAAGTTCTATCCATAGGAGCAGGTCTGAGGGGTTGGGGTCCCTTCTTTTTTGTAACTAGGTTGTGCATATGTGTATGCCAGCCCGGTGAGGTCTGCCCTCATAAGCCCGACCTGTTGGTCTGCACTCATGCATATCGAGTTATAAACAAAGGAGTTACCCCCTCAGATGTGCTCTTGTGATGGTTTTATTCTGCTATAGATTCTAGATATTATTATTTTTTATCTAACCCACCCATACGGTCTTCTACCCTTGCTGGTATAATGACATCCGAATTGAGTAGCCAGACTTGCAGTTTAGGACCCCTCTATGAAAGCAGGGGGGTCCGGCAACCTAGGGGCCAGTTCTAGAGAATGGTACTCATCTCCTGGGGGGTTCGGAGCTGTGTAGCCACTTTGCTTGGTTCCGCACCCTAAGCCTGCATGCTCCACCACTATGCGATGGGTATCCTAGTATTTGGAACTATAGCCCTGTGGGTCCGGGAATCTGGGGTCCGGTTCTAGAAAATGGACGCACATCCCCTGGGGTGGTCCAGAGCCGTATAGCCGCTTAGCCTGGTCCCGTACCATAAGCCTACACGCTCCACCACTCTGCGATGGGTGCCCTAGTATCTGGAACTGTGATTCAGGGGGTCCGGGCACACGGCTTGGATTCCCAGGCCAAATCCTGCAGGTCCTGTTGCATGAATCAAAGGTTGGCTGATACCAGACGATGGGTCCTAACGGGTGTGCTGCTAACACTTCCTAGCCGAAGCTATGTGCAGGTCCAGGTCCCAGTCGAGGCTACCTCCTAGGGGTCGAGACACCAACTCTTTCTTAGGTATGCTGGTATCCAGCCTCGACGCGTCGAGCCTACATCCTAGGGGGGCCAAGTACCAGGAGAGGAGTTGGTAAAACCACACAAAACAAGGACAAATACTGCACAGATAAGAGCTGTTTTATTGATAGTTCCCAAAAATATCTTACAAAAACAAAAGTTATTACATCCGCCTTCAAGCGAAGCCCTAGCCTCATTTCTACAGGTGTAAACTACTCGACATTAGTAGGGTCACACTGGAAGCACGCGGCCGCCGTTTCCACGGTATCTTGTACGACCTCCCGAGCGGCATCTTCAGTATCGGCCACCAGTCCAGCGGTCACCGTTGGAGGCGATGTCGAGGCCATTAAAGCCAAAGAGATGGAGCTGCAGCTCAACTTGCTTCCCACCTCATGGAGTTGGAGCTAGACCAGTTCATGGAGGCGTACCATGGGATGCTGGTGAAGCTCACGCAAAAGATGGAGCCGCAACTCAGCTCGCTTTCCGCCTCCGGAAGGTCGCTGCACAACACCCTTTCGTCCGAGCGCTGGCGGAAGAAGCATCGCCCCCACGGACATCTCGCAGAGGTAGGCAAAAATGGCTGCCTAGAGGATGAAGTGGGGCATGATGTGCTAAGGTTGGAGGACGAGTCCCTCCAGCAACAACACGAAGAAAGACGAGATCGGCAGCGCCAACCCGCAGGGGAGGTTGGAGACGAAGAACACGAACTCCCCGACGGCGAGATCACCGAGGGGAGAGGCGACGACACGGATCCTCCCGGCAAACAACGACGTGCCCCATCCGAGCAGATTGCGCACCAAGGTGAGTGCCACCTCAGACAGGAGGCACTTGGGAGGATCTAGCAAGGCCGTGGAGGCTACGGCAGTAGAAGAAGTGCAAGTCCAGAAGGGCACAGAGAGCTTGAAGGCGAAAAGGCGCAGCAGTTGGGAGGAAATGCGGAAGCTTAAACCACAGAACACGGGGTGAACCCCTTTTAAAGGAAGACTCCCTTGCCCGTGCCCTGAGACACCGCGAGAAATCTCGCCCGACGTACACCGAAGCAACCCGGCCTATGACACGGGGGCCCGGGCCCACAAGTCGTTCAGCTGGGGTGCGGGTCTCCGAGTGCGAAGAAGGCGAACCACCACGAGAGGAGCGAATTGCCGTGCCTCTTCGTCTCCGCCAAAAGCAGCGGCCCAGCCTCTGACACGGGGGCCTGGGCCCACGAGTCATGCTCCATGGGCATCGGTCTCCAAGTGCGAAGAAGGCGAACCGCCGCATGAGGAGCATGTCGCGCGCCCGTGGCGGTGCGCCTCTTCATCTCCGCTGAAACCAACTGCCCAGTCTCTGGCACGGGGGCCCGGGCCCACGAGTCATCCTCCTTGGGCACCGGTTCCTGGGTACAGAGAAGTCGAATCGCCGCTCGCGCCAGAACTACGCCTCCTCGAGTCAGCCGCAGAAGACAGAGAAGGTGAATTTTTAAACCAACACAGAGGTGTCGAGACGCCTCGCGCGTGGCCCGGCGAAACCATCAAGTATGGGGGCCACGAGTCAAGTCAGCCACGAGGACAGACGTGGCAGTTGGCGTGACCGAAGGCGGACGGGCAGTGATTACGTCAGCAGACGCACGAAAGCGGCGCGCCAATCGCCAATCAAGCTTTGGCCCCACCTGCAGGCTCGTATCCTCCCCAGGGGTGGGCTCGGGGGCCACTGTCGGTACCCTGAAACAGGGGTACCCCTTACTATAGTGTGAAGACGCTATACCCATGCGGCTACCTCTAGTCGCGTGGTGAACAGCACTCTACCCCGCCACGTGGACGGCTCTGGGGTCGCCACGTGGCCAGGGAAGAAGATATACCCCAAGATATCAATAGTGGGTCCGGACCCCCATGGGAAAGTGTCGGACCCCTGTACATGTAGACCGGACCTCCGGGCAAGGTCCAGGACCCCCACGAGCGCGACCCGGAACCCCAGGACGGGTCTCGGACCCCTCTGTGTGGGGTCCGGACTACCCACAGCAAGGTCCCGGGACTCTGGGACAGAGAATACCCAGGCCTTGCTCAGGCAGGGGTCCGGTGCCGACACGTGTCCAGGCCCAGCCTGGTGCGGACCTGTCCGCATAACGCTACTGCTCCCTGCCTAGGCGGAGACCCGATGCTGCCACGTGGTCTGCCGAGCGTGACGTAAGCCAGCGGGCGGAGCCTGATGTAAGGCCTCTGGGTTGCGCGGCCCCTGCATTTATTGCGGATAAGGCGCACCGCCTGACAAGCGATGTGCCGCCTCGACATTTAATGAGGCTTGCCCACTCTGCTGTCAGGCGACGACCTATCCACTCTACTAGCAAGCAGTGTGCCGCCTCAGCATTTAATGAGACCTGTCCATGTCACTGGCAGGCGGCATGCCTGTCTATTCCGCTGGCAGGTGGCACGCCCATATGGCCGCATGCGCTGCACTCATCATGACTCGCGCGTTACCAAGGACGCTGCCGCGAGATATCAATATTGTATGCACTACGGATGTTATGGCACTCGAAGATCACCCTGGCGTTGTAGGTAGTAGTTCCTTCCTTCCATTTGTCCCTGGGCCCACATGTCGGGGCTCAGTATCCTTGTATGTGCCCCCCTTGAACTATAAAAGGGAGGGCACACTACATTACAAGGCAGAAGCACACATTCTCACACACACTCACTTAGACTCTCAGACTCACAAGTTCATACAAGCTCTCAAGCTCAATACAGCACACAGTGGAGTAGGGTATTACGCTCCGGCGGCCCGAACCACTCTAAACCCTTGCATGTTCTTGTGTTCATCGTCCATCTAGCAACAGGCAAAACGCTTAGGCCGCCTCCTCATCTTAGGATTTAGGGCGGGTGCATTCCGCCACCCGGCCGAAGATTTCCTCTTCGACAATAACATTTTCACATAAAACCTGGTTAGGCTTATATCTTAAAGTTCTTTATAAATAAATGTTTTAGTTTCGTGGCTCATTAACCTTAGATATATAACATATATCTTTTCTAAAAGGTTAAAAAGGTATCTTAGACATATCACTTATGACTTTTTTAAAAGACTAAATTGGTAAACCTAATATTTGTATATTTATAATTAAGATAGTTTCAAGCTTATGTCTTGTGTTATAAAATATAAAACCAAACTTTTCAAAAAGAATGTCTTTTGTTATAACCTTTGCTTGTGTTATTGAAGCGAAAACGATCTTTTTATTACGTTTTCTTTTAACTTGGTCAATGATGAATGTTGTATGTTATTGAGTGGTGTTTGTTTCTTCTTGTTTGTTTGTGTGATATTCAGTGGTTGATCTAGTAGTTCATAATCAAGTTCTATTCCGTGGAAGAATCTCAAGTTTTTTATAAGCGAGGCAAGTGGACTTCTCCCCCTGTATATTCTGTCTGATCCCATACAATACATTTAATAAAGTTTACTTTTGTATATGTGCATAATTTGATGGGTTACCTATTCTGATACATCTAACATTTCCAACCTTATTCCTTGTTTAACCTGGAATTATGATTTAATCAAGTAGCTACGCTATTGCTACAACATTATCTTTATGATGTCACTCTTTAATTATATTAATGGTCCAAAGATTAAGTTTATATTATTGTTGTTAATCCGATGACTAAGCAAGATTATATTGTATTAATTGGAACATGGAGTGATCACCCAGGAAAACAGTGCAACCACGAGTGCTATCATGGCTCTGGCTTTAGTAATTAGCTTTGTATGCTTAGTGCTTAGCAACCTTACCTGAAAGATGGGAAAGAGGGGTGGCAGTGGTTTGGTGCAGCTCACATTAACATGGGGTGGTAGTCTTGGCTAAGGTACCTCGCCCAGAGGGTCACCAATACTGACATGAAAACCTTAGCGACTTGTTTTGTATTAAGTGTACTCTGTGAAAGCCTCATAGTGGATCCCTATCCATTCACCTTGGAAGTGTTTACGGGTTTGGCCGACCCAGGCTAGAGGGGATACACGGCTTGTGGGTAAAGTTGTACAACCTCTGCAGAGTGTAAAACAGATATATCAGTCGTGCTCACGGTTATGAGCAGTCTGGACCCTCACATGATAATTGAACTTGAAGATGGAAATAAATCGTGATCGGTTTTGTTTAAGCGGTATGCTTAAGTGGTTCGCTCAAGAGGTTGAGCTTCATGTTGATGATATTTTGGTTCAAGTGGTTCTGAGCTTATGTTGGTGATTATTTATGTTGATGATATACATGATAAAGATTATTACTTACACTTAAATGGGTTTGGTATTCACTTATACCTTAGTAATCAGGTGTTGATAATAAAATGTTGACCAACTAAAATGCTAATCGCATTAAACTTTAGCCTTACCTTGTTAACCTTGCATTTCCACCCCAGTTGCTGAGTCCCCACCATAACTGAGCTCACCCCTTGCTTAACTTTGATCAGATGTTTGCAGATAAAAATTATGATGATGAACTTGATGGATGCTAGTCTAGTGATACCCCAGTTATCTTTCTGTGGAAGGATGCCCATGTTCTGTTGTACTTTGATGAATAAAGGTTAATACATTAAGTCTCTTCGAAGTTTAATATATTAATATAATCTTTATTTACACTTTTATGCATTGTTCTTTTGATATATTACACTTGTGACATGTACCCCTAGGAATTCGCTATCATCTCCATCCACTGTAGGTAGCAATGATCTATTTGGGGTTTCGGGCGCCGATCGCCGATGCACTGGCGATTGCTCGTCGGGGTACATGGTGCCACCGCGGACCGCACGGCTCTGTGGACAAAAATCGTCGCGATACAATCTTGGGTGGGAAATGGCATAGCCATGTACGCCATGTGCTCCTCTCCGCATTACGGGTTTTCGAATGAAGGAAATAGCCACCAGGTCTCCGTAATGGCTTGCCCCGACAAGAACGAGGCCATATGCAAGCCAGTGCCGCCATGTTTTGGGTTGGGAGGAAGAAGAGCGGTCTCTGACCATTGATCTTGCGATGTGCGGCTAGAGTTAGAAAATGTTATACCTATTTGTTGCTTTAAATCCGAGTCGTGGATCTAAAATCCAATGGTTGCCATCGTGTACCGGTTCGGGTAACAGGAGATCTAATAAGGGCACATAATTCTAATTCTACGGCTAGGATGTCCCGATACCCTTCCGGCCAGCACATAGCAAAAAGATCCCCTAATCTTTACAGTAATAAACCCGCTGTCTAGAACAGTTCAAAATTAATTATAACTAGGTCCAAAATATTACACCAAGCACCTTGAGCTTTTCTAAAATATTGGTCGTCATCCAATAGTGATTAATAATTGTAAAATTTAATTTAGAAGTGGATTTCTAGTATGAAATAAATCTAGAAAACTTAGCAAAATTCATATCTTCCACATTTTAACTCAGATTCTAGTGGTTCTAGAACCTACGATATCGTAGCAGCATGTAAAATATTTCTATGTAGTTTGATTCCATGTTTGGTGTAATGTTGTCATATCTATGATTTGTTTATTCGTATGTATTGCTGCGATTAGAAGCGAGGTTACGGGGAACCTAGAGGCCAACATTGGAGAAGTAACTGGAGTTCACCAAAAAGGCAAGTTGTGCCCTTGATCACTTTTCCTTACTTAATAATGTTCCTGTTAATCACTATGACATGCTCAGGTTAATTTGACGGGACCTAATTAGTTACTATAGTTTTATTCACTGCACTTTGCAAACAAATGAGCTATTGGGTAGTCTTGCTATTGCTCTACTTGGTTTTAGGATCAATATTATATCTGAATTATGATCATGTTCCATCATTATTATGGTTTAATTATTGTTCATGATAAGATTATTGTGTTAATTGGAACATGAAGCGACCACCCGGGAAAACAGTGCTACCACAAGGGTGGAATGGGATGCACTTAGCTGATTAATTAGGAAAGCTAGTGTGAGTTAATCCTTTCTCGAAAGGGGCAAGCGAGGTGTTGGGAGTTGCCGATATAGGGAGATTCTCGGGTTGATCTGTCTATGATAGCTTTTCAGATGAGGGATTCCTATATCACCCCCTCTGCCTGAAACTGTAGCGGGTTCTCTCATGCTAGTGGAATTTTGGAAAGGCCTTGTAGTGCTACCTGCCTCGCCTCCTCAATAGAGGTGTATGGGGTCCATACAACCCCGTGGCAGATGGTATCACGAACTGTGGGTAAAGATGTGCAACCTCTGCAGAGTGTAAAACTGGTATATCAGTCGTGCTCACGGTCAAGAGCGGCTCGAACCCTCACATGAGTAATTTATGGAATTAAAACGTAACCTATCATTTCCATTGCATTGTGGGATTTATTATTAATTATGAGCAATTACTTAATTGGGTTGGTATACACTTATATTTAGTAATTTCTAATAAAATTTTGACCAACTTATTAAAAGCAATGCTTGGCCTTAAGCACTTTCTCTTTGGTAAGGCTTACACTTCACATGAGCTCATGCACATTATTCCCCACAACTTATTAAGCGATGAACATATGTGAGTTCACTGTTGCTAAACTCACACTAGGTCAAGAACAGGTCCTGCTAGAGGAGCATGAAGGATGCTACGATGAATTCGAAGAGGTCTAGGTTGTCGTCTCCAAGTCAACTATTGTTGCGGAGGATTGCTACAGTCATACGATGTAATTATTTAGTTATTTTGTATAGAACTCCTATTAAGTAACAAAGATGTGACATTTATTTCTATACCATTAGTCATTATATGTGTGAGACTTGATCCTAGCACACATTTGATTCGCGTCCGGGTGTGACATGTGAGAAGACTCTAAATTGGTGTCATTAAAGAGGAGTCTTCATCTGGTATCAATGAAAAGGTACATATGGAGGTAAATCACTCGTGACATTTATCCTTGTACCTAGATTCTCTCTCTTGTGTTACATATTTTTAAGTCATAAGGGGAAGTAATGTTAATGTGATGCAATTCCCTGCTTCATACCCTGCTTTACCTTGACATCATCCTATGTTCTTGTTTGAATATGGTTTTGGTGTTTGATGTCAAAGGGGGAGAATTTGTCATTAAAGCTTACCTCGACCTGAGAGGGAAGGTTATCTTAAGGGTGAAGGTGTTTAGTGTGCTAAAGGGCTCAAAGATCAACCTCGTGATGAGGATGAGCTCACCTTGGTTAAGTTGGGATTTCCTTATGCTCCTTTTGATCTTAAGGGGGAGAATGCATTAGGTGCTGATAATGCTTATCATGTTCTTATTGTTAATCATCTGATGATAATGCATGGTTAGTGTTGTTTTTGTTGCTTAGTCGATGCTTATTCTTTCATGTGATATGATCGTGGTGTAGCATCGCCTTTAGCTATTATTGTGTTGTATGTGTTGTAGATCAATTGGTATCTATGGTATTCTTTGTTTATCTTGTTGATAGATATTCATGATTTGTCATGATGCATTAATTGGTATATTTATGGTGTATAGTGATAGGTTGAGATCCTATAGTTTTATCTGTTTAATTGATATCTCTCTAGTGTTTAACTCTGATTATGTGCATTTGAGTGTCGTACGCATCACGATTTGATTGCTGACACAATGCACCCCACGGATGCTAAGACACAATCATGTTTCGCACTTAGCCTAAGTATGTGCATTTTGGCATGTGAGGCCAAAGTTGAGATTTCCATGTAAGCACATATTTAAGGGGAGCATTTTATGGCTTTCCAAAATTGTGCTTTCATTTCATATCTTGTGTAAGCTTTAATTGTGTTGCCATCAACACCAAAAAAGGGGAGATTTAAAGCTCTCTTGTGGGTTTTGGTGGTTTGGATGACAACACAATTAAAGGACTAACATGAGTTGCTAAGTGTTGAACATGTAATTAATGGAAAGCTTATATGGTTCAACATAAGTGAACAAGTGTGATGGTCCAAAGGTTGAAATGTTTATGGATAATGGACGTCACAAGTTAGATAGATATTGCTTAAGTGAGACTCAGTGTGCGTATCTCGGAGACAACTGATCAAGCCAAGGATGGATGCAAGAAGAGCTTTGAGGTACCAAGTGCACGGGAGATGGTCAAGGAGGCCGAGGAACCCAAAGCGAGGGGTGAAGAAGACTTGCAAAGTCAAGGTTGATCGAGTTGAGAAGAGATATGGTGCATCAACGATCACGACTTAAGGACATGACTTATAACCAATGAGGTAATACCTATGGTTATATGGTGTAAGTCACAAGGCTCAAGATCGAGCTCAAGAAGTGAACAAGGTCATTAGAAGAAGTCGTGTTAAAGCAGAACTTGGAAGCAACCCAAAAGATCTAAGTTCACTTTGACCTTTAGTTTGGGTTGTTCTTGTGTTTGGATATGATCTATGTGACCTCTGCAGGGTGTTGGAGCTCATATATGTCAATCTAGGTCAAGTCAAGTTGACTTGATGGTTTGCAGTCCAACATTGACCTCAAACAGGCCAAACTTGGTAAAACAATGAAAAAAGTTAAGTATGCAAGGTTTGAGTGTTCAACTGTGTTGCATACACCTTTTACTACATGTTTGGTACTTTGGTTTGCTCTCTAGCTATTTTTGTAGAGAAAGTGACATTCCAAGCTCTGTTTGAGGAAAGGAAAATTGGGATAAGAATAGGAAAGAGGTAATTTTCTTGGACTAAGTCAATTGGATTATACTGTAAATGTGTTTGTCTAAGTCTCAGGAAAGTCTTCCCAAAAGTTGAAGTCAAATGAAGAAGGAATGGAGAAAAAACACTTAGTGTGCTGCTGGCTAGCGCACAGGACAATGAACAGTAACCTGTTCGGTGCATAGGACACTTGATAGTAACCTATCTGGTCCACTGGACAGCCCCTCCAATGGCTAGCTAGCCCACCACACGGTCCAGTGGTGAACCGGATTGTTCGGTGCCCATCAGCACAGATCGAAGGCACCAATCAAATCCCAGACGTGGGCACGTGAACCCTGTCCGGTGGCGCACTGGACAGTCCGGTGCCCCAACGAAACGTGTAGTTTTTCCAACATTTTCTACAAGGAAGGGACAACAGATAGGGGCTCTTTTGGGGCTATAAAATAACTTCTAGGCGCCCATATTTAGCGTACCAAGGTTCCCAAGTGCAGCAAGACTTTATAGACTCACTGCAGATCATTCCCATCTCCCTCTCTTGTGTATTTCTCTTTAGTTTGTGTGTTGGCCCAGTTATAAGCCAAGAGATAGTAGAGAGGTGCCGCTGCAAGTTAGGGTGGGTGAGATCTTGAGTAAGCGAAGGTGTTACTCTGCTGGAGTGCTGTCAATAATATTGTAAACAACCACGGTACCATTGTAACCAACATCGACAGTGGAAGCCTCAATATGCCACCTGGTGACGTATTTGAGCAAACAGAGGAAGGAGTTAAAATAGACTCCAAGCCAAGTTGGCTAACTCCAATGTGGACTAGGCAAGCATTTCAGGCTTGGCCGAACCATGGGAAAAATCCCTGTGTTTCTTGTCCTGACTCCGTTTTTGTTCTTTGTCTCGTGCTTTATTCTTCTTTGCACTTCTTCTACTCTTATCTTTGGTATAAGTTGTTTTTGAAGTGCAGAACATTTTGGGAGACAAATAACTTCAGTCCAATGTGACTACTCTACTAATTTGGATTCTGTTGCATCCACCTCTACATGTATAGTAAGAAAAGTTCCAAGTTTCGAGTAAATTTTTATTCGCCTATTCATTTCCCCTCTAGGCAACATCCAGATCATGTTCTCGGGCAAAGGGAACTTTCACCTTCTAGTGACCATATCCATATTCTTGAGCTATGATGTTGAGCCTTATTTTTTGATTGATAAACCATAGGAATTACCTCAATGGTTCCAAGTCACATCCTTATGTTGCAATTCTCAATGCACCATGACCTTCCTCTGCTGATCAACCTTGACTTCTGCAAAGTCTCTTCTTCGCTTTGGCTTTAGGTACCTCAGTCACTTTGACCTTCTCCCTTGCTATAGTACCTCAAAGATCTTATGCCTCACCCTTGGTTCAATCCAGCTGACTCCAAGTCATGCACATTGATTCTCACATAATCAATGTCCATCTTTTATCTTGACTTGTGGTGTCCACTACCATATTCATTTCAGCTTTGGACCATCACACTTGATCACTTTTGTTGAACCTTGTAAGCTTTGCACTAAGCACATGTTCAACACTTAGCAACACATATCATTTTTTTAATTGGGTTGTCATCCAAACCATCAAAACCCACAAAGGAGCTTTCAATATTACTGGCTCTAGAAGCACATACTACGTCTATCATAAAATCTTATTACTATTATGAAACCACATATACTAGATGACGAATTTTTTTCCTTGCTGTCTGTTGAACATTATTACTGATTAGAATACATATTACTAATGATAAATACATAAATGTGGGTCACAACGGCTACTTGGCTAAAGATCCAAATTCGTGTGCGCGCTCTAGTCTCTAGACGACGAATGCTTCAGTTCTGACTTAGCGTCTAACTAATGGACTAAAGGGTGTAACCTGACATGCCAGAACCATACATGTGCTATACGTATATACATACTTGGCCCTCCTTGACTTCGGGGGGCCGGGGCGGTCGTCCATCCCAGCCCCACTCAGGACTAACCCTGCACAGTACCATCTATCTAGCTGAAGGATGACATGCGAGAGAACGAGCTATTAAAAAGGGTTTTTTTCAACTTATATTTTTTCTTGCCCTTTTGGCTAAGATAAAACATAATATTTGTTCTTGTCTGTTTAATATATGATGTATTAAATTTATATTTTATATTATTAAATTTAATTATGTGCACACGTATGGGTATATATGGTACTGGTTTCTAACAAATATGCTACTTTTTTCCTTTTTTTTCGAAAAGGCCCGATATGCATGCGCCCCTGCAGGCTGCAGCAATCCGGCGCCGCTTAATTCGCTAGATTAGATTGTAACCGACAGAGGCGATTTAGCCTATATTAACACGAACCTGTGGTAGCCACGTTCATATTTCCTTTCACTCTTATCCGTCCACCTGATCGACCGGATCTAAGTTCCCCAAAACACCAAACGATCAAAATTACAATGGAGAACCAAACGACGGCGGCGGCGGAGGAGGACCATATCAGCAAGCTGCCGGACGACGTTCTCGTCCACATCCTCTCCCTGTGCCCTTACCCGACTCTCATGAGAACGGTTTCGGTTTCAACATCGTGGCAGCGCCTCCTCTCCCAACAACTCCCAAACCTGACCTTCTGCTTGTCGTTGCCTGTGCACAAGGAGCCGTCCATGGAAACGCCGAGCGAGGAGCGCGTCCAGAGCATGGCGCGGACGCTCCGCCGCCGGTGCCACGGCACAGCAGCAGACTACACTATCAAGAATCTTCGTCTGGTCTACAGAAAGGACGTGGCCATGGAATGCCGGTACGTAGACGAGTTCATCGCGCTCGCCAACGCCACGAAGCTGGAGCTCGTCCCCCACATTGGCGCCGAGTCCTTCTCCTTCTCCTCCGCGGACGAAGCCGGCGACTGGTCCGTCGAGCTGCCGCCGGCTACGGTCGAGTTGGAGGTGCAGCCGTTCTGCATTGCCGTGAGGCCGCCGCGCATCCACGGCCCCGGCGTCAACGCCCTTCGGTCCCTTACGCTGTTTGGGCTGGTGGTTCGCGAGGACTTCCCGCTCGCCGTCACCCTGTTCCCGTCGCTGGAGGACCTGCACATCGGCAACTGCACCCTTGCTGCCAGTATGACCATCTCGTCGGACACCATGCCTCGCCTCAAACACCTCCGCTTCACTGAGGTCAGCGTGAGCACGGATGACACCAAAGCCGCCATCACCGTGCTCGCCGATGACCTGAGGACTCTCCGCATGTCATGCCGGGGGTGTAGCTATACTGAATCGCCATCGGAGCGGCTCATATTCATGTGCGTCGGGCACGACACTGCCTTGTTCACCAAATACTCTTTGTTCCGCTTACGCGCACCCAAGCTGGTGGTGTTCGAGTGGCGATGCTGCTATGCTGATGAGGTGCGTGTTGACGCCGTGGGCCGCCTCTCCGATGTCGCGATCGAGATCGCCGCCGGTAGGACACGGACGAAGGTTCCCGTAGGCACGGAACCTAAGTTTGTGACAGTACAACAACGTGACAAACTTATGACCGACATCCTTCAAGGGCTTATGCCAGGGCTACAGCCGCGCACCTGGAAAGATGTCACGAGGTACGTATGCATTATGCTTAGCTTTGAATTCTTGGATTGTTATTTCTTGTTTGACTTTATTTCATGTATATATATCTACATATACAAATTCAAATAAGCTAGCCATGTTTTGGTCTAAATTGTTCGAGCTAGCATATCCATGGACCATTGCTTATAATATATATCTAACCATGTACACTACACCAAAATAGTAAACTTCCTAGAGCCTAAACCCTAGGAAGTTAGGTCTAAACTCTAGGAAGTTAGCGAAACTCTCGGAAGTTAAGCCATCCCGTCGGAAGTTTGGCTCTCGAAAATTTTTTGTCGGAAGTTAACTTAACTTCCTAGAGGGCTCTAGGAAGTTACCTAACTTCCTACGGCTTAATAAACCTCTCGGAAGTTAGTAGATTCTCGGAAGTTAGTAGTTTCACGCCGTCAGCGCCGTCAGCTGACTAACTTCCTACGGCTTACTGTAGCCCCTAGGAAGTTATCTGGCTACCTTCCTACGGCTTACTGCAGCCACTAGGAAGTTAGCTGGCTAACTTCCTACGGCTTATTACCTAGCGTCTGACTGTGAGAGAAGATATTTTGTGAAAGGTGAGAGAAGAGGGAGGTAAAAGCTAAAACCATAACTTCCTAGAGTAAAGCCGTAGGAAGTTAGGCAACTTCCTAGGGTTTATTCTTTGCTCTAGGAAGTTAATTAACTTCCTACAGCCGGCTGTAGGAAGTTAGATTTTCGTTTGACCGGTCAACAGATGAATCCTAACTTCCTAGAGTAAAACCGTAGGAAGTTAGGTAAGCAGCTAACTTCCTACAGCCAGCCGTAGGAAGTTATATTTTTGGTTTACTGGTCAACAGCTAAAAGCTAACTTCCTAGAGGAGGCCGTAGGAAGTTATTTGGGCAGCTAACTTCCTAGAGCCAGCCGTAGGAAGTTAGCTATTCTATTGGCTTGTGAACGGATGAAACCTAACTTCCTAGAGCCAGCCGTAGGAAGTTAGTTAAGTTCCTACGGTTTTGTAACTTCCGACAGCTTTTATAAAAAACTGTAGGAAGTTATGTTTATTTCCTAGAGGTATCAGTTGCCTCTCGGAAGTTATTTATTTCCTACGGTTTTATATAAAAGCTGTAGGAAGTTAAAAAACCGTAGGAAGTGTATGATTTTGGTGTAGTGGTATATCGAATTTGCATAAACTATATATCCGTCATTATTTTGGTCTAAGAATCTAAAGCTTGAATCTTGTCAATAAGGAAATAGTTTCAATCTACATATATATGCTTAAGCGATGCTTTGAACAAGACTAACATGTATCTATACTATATATAAAGCACCAGTTTCAACGGTCGTCATGCGTCATATTTTTACAAATAACCACTCACATCTATTTCAAATTAATCTGTTGCACGTTTATATATGCCAAACGACGCCCGAAACGGGCTAGATGCACGCGAGCCACAACTATGGCACAGACACGTCATGCCGGCCTGCTAACTGTGTCGGGACAGCCCGTCGATCCATTTAATTAAATCAGCGTAACGACGCCCGGCACGGGCTAGATGCACGCGGGCCACAACTATGACATAGGCACGTCATGCTGGCCTGTTAACTGTGTCGGGCCAGCCCGTTAGCCCGTCGATCCATTTAATTAAATCAGCGTAAAATGTTAAAAAACGGTGCAAGAGGTGAGGTTCGAACCCATGCCCTGATGGAAGAAGGACGAGAGACACTGGGTGAAACTGTCTAACCAGTAGAACATCACGCTAAGATATTTTTAATATTGAATATAAATTGTATATAGATAATACGGTTTTTTTGTAAAATAAAAATATAATCGTGTCGGGCCAGCACTACGGGTCGAGGTTACAGCCCAAGCACGGTATAACGTTCTTGGCTCTTGTAAGCATTAGGTCGTTTCTGAGACCACATTGGCGCAATGGACTACATGGTGTTTGAGGTTGCTGAATTGGATGGAGCAGCAATGATTTGTCACACTAACAACAAAATGAAACGTTATTTGTTGGTTTTAAACGTTAGTAATTGCTACGAAGTAGCATAATTTATATGGAGCATATCCAGTTTTTATTAATGACTGACTTTATTAATCACTCCATATTTTGATCTATCTTTTTTATAAGTTTGACTTAATGGGACTTATTTTAGAAACTTGATCTCACAAACTTTCTCTTATTTAATCTCTGTATGATGGAATTATGCAATTTTATAATCTCTGTTCATTCAGTCAAACGTTGTGAACTCTTTTCTAATCGCTCACTTCATTGGTCGTGTTGTACCAAGACAAATTTGCAAACTTATAGATAATACGTTTTTTGTAAAATAAAAAAATAATCGTGTCGGGCCAGCACTACGAGTCGAGGCTACAACCCAAGCACGGAATAACGTTCTTGGCTCTTGCAAGCATTAGGTCGTTTCTGAGACCACATTGGCGTAATGGACTACATGATGTTTGAGGTTGCTGAATTGGATGGAGCAGCAATGATTTGTCACACTAACAGCAAAATGAAAGGTTATTTGTTGGTTTTAAACGTTAGTAATTGCTACGAAGTAGCATAATTTATATGGAGTGCATCCAGTTTTTATTAATGCCCGACTTTATTAATCACTCCATATTTTGATCTATCTTTTTTATAAGTTTGACTTAATGGGACTTATTTTAGAAACTTGATCTCACAAACTTTCTCTTATTTGATCTCTGTATGATGGAATTATGCCATTTTATAATCTTTGTTCATTCAGTCAATCGTTGTGAACTCTCTTCTAATCGCTCACTTCATTAGTCGTGTTGTACCAAGACAAATTTGCATGGAGTAAACAATAATATCAGTTAGCCAAATCAAAAAAATATATTATGCAGAGAGCGGAGACAGTCAATAAAAAATCTTGAATTTTTTTGATGGATAGTTTACGTGGGTATTATTGTAAGCCGTCGCAACGTACGGGCAACCGACTAGTATATGATGATATAATTCATTTTCCTTCCATGCATTTTACAGACAGTGCATACAACGTGATGACAGGTGGTTGTGCTTTGAAGTCACAGATGGGTTCCCTGCTACCGAATGAAGCAGCTCTCTGCTTAGCAGGCTGGACATACGCGTGTGGCATCCAACATCAAGTTTGTGGAGTGCTAGAAATAGATGCTATACAGTTCTTTATTTCTGTTGGATGGCCAAATAATATTAAAAGTGAGTATCGAGTTAGATAAAGTTAATTTTGGTCTAAATTTTTTAATCGAGTTACTCATTCATGTGGACGGAAATGTCCAAGTCACTTTTTTTCTTTTAATTTCACGATGACAACAATTCCCTTTTTTCTAATTCATTAAAAACACGTTTTGTTCACACCAAGGCATTTAAATATTGATCTTTTAACATCCGGATATACATGGACATGTATGCAGCCATGGTAATACTTATCCTGACCGTGTGGAGGCCTTCCGTATACGTGCATGCAGCCGCGTTTATCTATTTGATCCGCTATTCTCAAGCATGCAACGAAATACCGCCGCCGTAAACGCACCAAACAAGATCCTATGGTTATACTCAATTGATTTGATAATTCGATGTTGCATATTGGATTAATCTAATAATTAAGATTCGATGGCTATATTAGATTAACCGAATTAATCTAATAATTAATATCCGATAGTTATACATAATTGATTTGATAATCCGATGATACATACTAGATTAATCCAACAATTAAGATCTGATAGTTATACTGGACAGATTAATCTAATAATTAAAATCTGATGATGTGATATGCACTCCGATTAATCTAATAATCCAATGATTATTCCAAATTAATCTAAAAATCTGATGTTGTGTGTTCCAATTATAATTATGTCAATGTCACGGTCGAGGATCTTTTTGGCACTCATGATTAGCTGAAGAAGCTATCCACTCGCATATGATGCCCGGTTATTAGCGAAGCTTATCATTATTATTCTACTTATACATCTGGTGTAAACAAGACCGAACACATCCTTGTTGGGCACTGATGAGACGAAGGCAACACATCTGTTTGAGCTGATAAAGACTGGCGGACACATGACTAGACACCAACGAGACCAAAGTCACCCCCTTCATCAACATCATCTCGTTTACCAATCAACGTGACAATGGCATGATCATGATTGAGTTTTGGAAATTCTAAAGCCACTCACATCATACACCTTGCACTCATCCTATAGACACGACGACCACTATGCGTAGCTTAAACAGAGGTGTTCTACAAATTTTGCTCTATGGATGTAATTAATCAGACGAGCCTATCTCGCGCAAGGCCCGGAGAATCAGTGAACTACACAATCTCCAAGTTAGAACTGTCAGAGATCAGATCCCCGGGCCCCCGGGGGGGCACGAGTTAGAGGGAGGATGGAGATAGGTCTGCCCAGATAAATTCGTCCCCAATAACCCTTATGCATCGAGCTAGGGGGTCGGACGAGGCGGAGCCAGGTAGGGGGTCAGACGAACTGCTAGGGAACCACTCGAGCAGAATCCGTGTGACTGTCGGACTGCTCTCGTCGCCAATACCGTGCACATCGCATTAACTGCGCCTGACAACGAGCCACAACATGAGAAGAAGCCGGTTCTCCTCCCACTCATGATCTACGAGCCCTATGCCTGAGCCCCACTCATGACCCGGCGTTGGGGTTGATTTGGTACCAAACACTAGAATAAACCATCTAATGATGCTCTTTGCGGGAGCACAGACGGTTCGCAATGTAGGGTCGGACGGTCCTCGACCTCACTGCACGAAGTGCTCCTTCTTTGCGTGCTTCTGGACGGTCGTGTTTTGGGCCCGGACAGTCCATGATGGCATAAAGTCTTCTTCTTCCTCACAGGAACCTAGATCTCGCCCTCTGAGAGGGACCCCGTCAATGAGGATAGATCTTAGGGTTGTCATGGCGTCGTAGGCCACCCAAGATGCCTAGACACGACGTCGAGCTGAAAAGGGTGAAGATTGGAGTGGGAAAAGTAATCTATGCTAAGCTACTGCTACTCCTAGGGCAAGAAAGTAAAGGAATTGATAAATAGAACCTTGGATTGTGTTGGAACTCATAGATGGGCCAACAAGAACCTTCACTTGAACTAGGATCTTGAGCCTTATGACTTGAACCATCTCAAATCATATGAGTTACTCTGATGGCTTCAAGGCATGCCCTTATGTTGTGGTCTTCAATGCAACACAACCCTTTGTAGCTTGGTGTCGGGGACCATAATTAGGGGTACCCTCAAGGCTCCTAATTCTCAGCTGGTAACCCCCATCAGCATAAAGCTGCAAAGGCCTGATGGGTGCGATTAAGTCAGGGATCAGTCCATTCGAGGGACTCGATCACGCCTCGCCCGAGCCTAGCCTCGGACAAGGTCAGCCGACCCCGAAGGACCTCCGTCTCGCCTGAGGCCCCCCTCCAGCGACGAACATATTTCCGGCTCGCCTGAGGCCCTGTCTTCGCCAAGAAGCAACCCTGACCAAATCGCCGCACCGACCGACCAAATCGCAGGAGCATTTAATGCAAAGGTGGCCTGACACCTTTATCTTGACACGCGCCCCTCAGCCGACAGAGCCGAAGTGACTGCCGTCACTTCGCCGCCCCACTGACCGGTCTGACAGAAAGATAGCGCCGCCTGCGCCGCTCCGACTGCGGTGCCACTTGACAGAGTGAGGCTGACAGGCAGTCAGGCCTGGCCGCAGGCGCCATAGGAAACTCCGCTCCGCCCGACCCAGGGCTCGGACTCAGGCTAAGCCCCGGAAGACGGTGAACTCCGCTCTGCCCGACCCAGGGCTCGGACTCGGGCTAAGCCCCGGAAGACGGCGAACTCCGCTCCGCCCGACCCAGGGCTCGGACTCGGGCTAAGCCCCGGAAGACGGCGAACTCCGCTCTGCCCGACCCAGGGCTCAGACTCGGGCTAAGTCCCGGAAGACGGCGAACTCCGCTCCGCCCGACCCAGGGCTCGGACTCGGGCTAAGTCCCAAAAGACGACGAACTCCGCTCCGCCCGACCCCCGGGGCTCGGACTCCGCCCCGGCCTCTGCCGTCGGTCTTCGCCTCACCCGACCCAGGGGCTCGGACTTGACCTCGGCCACGGAAGACAGACTCGACCTCGGCTTTGGAGGAGCTTATGCGTCACCCAACCTAGGGCGCAGACCAGCCACATCAACAGGAGGCGCCATCATCAACCTACCCCGAGCTGACTCGGGCCACGGGAACAAGACCGGCGTCCCATCTGGCTCGCTTCGCGAGATAGGCAATGATGGCGCCCCGCATACTCTGTGACGACGGCGGCTCTCAGCCCCCTTACGGAAGCAAGAGGACGTCAGCAAGGACTCAACAGCTCCGATAGCTGTCCCTCCACCAGGCTCCGGCACTCCTCCGACGGCCACGACATCACACCAGCTGGGTGCCAAAATCTCTCCGGCTGCCATAACGACATGTACTTAGGGCGCTAGCTCTCCTCCGCTAGACACGTAGCACTCTGCTACACCCCCCATTGTACACCTGGATCCTCTCCTTACGCCTATAAAAGGAAGGACCAGGGCCCTCTTAGAGAAGGTTGGCCGCGCGGGGACGAGGACGAGACAGGCGCTCGCTTGAAGCCGCTCGCTCCCTCTCCCGCGTGGACGCTTGTAACCCCCTACTGCAAGCGCACCCGACCTGGGCGCGGGACGAACACGAAGGCCGCGGGATTCCCACCTCTCTCACGCCGGTCTCCGGCCACCACACTTCCCCCCTTCGCGCTCGGCCTCGCGTCGACCCATCTAGGCTAGGGCACGCGACGACATTCACTCGTCGGCTTAGGGACCCCCCGGTCTCGAAACGCCGACAGTTGGCGCGCCAGGTAGGGGCCTGCTGCGTGTTGACGAATAGCTTCCCGTCAAGCTCCAGATGGGCAGTCTCCAGCAACCTCTCCAACCCGGGACGGTGCTCCGTTTCGAGAGTCTTGAGTTCGTGTCCCTCGACGGCAGCTACGACATGATACTCCTTCCACCGCCGTGCGACAGCGACAATGGCGGCCGACAGCCCGCCCGCCGGCGGTGGAATCGACGACGTCTTCCCCTCGTGGTGGAAGAACCATATTCGAGCTCACCCCGTCCTCTCCCCCGCCGACGGAGGAGGAGGCGGGAGAACCAAGGCCAAGCAGAAGGCAGCGCCTCGTCGGCTGTCGAGCGAGTCGACGGCGCCAGCACCCCAACGGGGGGCGCACCTGGCATCGACCCCGCGCTTGAGACGAAGACGAGCGCCGTCTCCCCGCAACGCGCCGATTCCGGGCAAACGGACGACGCCAGCGTGCTCGCGAAAGGCTTGCTGGACGCCACCCTTGTACCTGAGACGACGGTGCAGTCAGTCCCCGACGTAACCTCATCGCCGCCCGTCGACCAAGAGGTATCGACCGATTCCCATCCCACGTCTTTCGGATTCAACCTCGACCTGCTTAGCGGCTTCGCTTTGGCGGGTGCTCTCGTAGAGGCGAGTCCAAACCCTCTGGGGTTTCGTATGCGGTCACCTTGGGACCGGCTGACGGACGTCTCGACCTACGGGCCCTCTGGGTCCAAGGAAGACGACGAGCCCAGCATCTGTTGGGAATTCTCTGGACTGGGCAACCCCAGTGCCATGCGGGACATCATGACCGCATCTGACTACTGCCTTTCCGACTGTTTCGACGGTAGCCGTAGCCTCGGCGACGAGGACTGCGGCCCAAGCCGCGAATGTTTCCACGTCGATCTAGGGGGCCCCTCCGAAGGCAACCATCTCGGCATGCCGGAGGACGGTGATCTCCCTAGGCCGGTGCCTCGCGTTGATATCCCACGGGAGCTAGATGTGGTCCCCCGTTCAGGCGGGGGGCCATGACCCACAGCTCGAGCAAATCCGCGGGGTGCAGGCCAGGCTCGACGAGGGAGCAGGAGCGCTTGAGCCAATCCGCCGGGACGTCGGGCAGGCATGGGCGGGCCAACCTCCGGCCGGAGAAATACGTCATCTACCCCAGGGCTTCCAGCACCGCATCGCCGACGATGTCAGGTTCAGGCCGCCACCCGCATCCAGTGGGGTCAGCTAGAACCTGGCTGCAGCAGCAATGCTCCTCCGCGCGATGCCGGAGCCATCAACCACCGAGGGGCGGCGAATCCAGGGAGAGCTCAAGAATCTCCTGGAAGGCGCCGCGGTCCGGCGGGCCGAGAGCTCCGCCTCCCGAAGGCAGGGGTACCCCTCGGAGCATCATGCCACGACTTCCCGATTCATGCGGGAAGCCTCGGTCTACACCGGGCGCACGCGCAACACCGCGCCTGCGGCCCTGGGTCGCCTCGGCAACGAGCACCATCACCGCGACCGCTGAGCCCACCTCGACAAGAGGGTGCGCCGAGGCTACCACCCCAGGCGTGGGGGACGCTACAACAGCGGGGAGGATCGGAGTCCCTCGCCCGAACCACCCGGTCCGCAGGCCTTCAGCTGGGCCATACGACGGGCGCCGTTCCCGACCCGGTTCCGACCCCCGACTACTATCACGAAGTACTCGGGGGAGACGAGACCGGAACTGTGGCTCGCGGACTACCGCCTGGCCTGCCAACTGGGTGGAACGGACGACGACAACCTCATCATCTGCAGCCTCCCCCTGTTCCTCTCCGACACCGCTCGCGCCTGGTTGGAGCACCTGCCTCCGGGGCAGATCTCCAACTGGGACGACCTGGTCCAAGCTTTTGCTGGAAATTTCCAGGGCACATACGTGCGCCCTGGGAATTCCTGGGACCTTCGAAGCTGCCGACAGCAGCCGGGAGAGTCTCTCCGAGACTACATCCGGCGATTCTCGAAGCAGCGCACCGAGCTGCCCAACATCACCGACTCGGATGTCATCGGCGCGTTCCTCGCCGGCACCACTTGCCGCGACCTGGTGAGCAAGCTGGGTCGCAAGACCCCCACCAGGGCGAGCGAGCTGATGGACATCGCCACCAAGTTCGCCTCCGGCCAGGAGGCGGTCGAGGCTATCTTCCGGAAGGACAAGCAGCCCCAGGGCCGCCCTTCGGAAGATGCCACCGAGGCGTCAACCCAGCGCGGCGCCAAGAAGAAGGGCAAGAAGAAGTCGCAAGCGAAATGCGACGCCGCCGACGCAGACCTTGTCGCCGCCGCCGAGTACAAGAACCCTCGGAAACCCCCCGGAGGTGCCAACCTCTTCGACAAGATGCTCAAGGAGCCATGCCCCTACCACCAGGGGCCCGTCAAGCACACCCATGAGGAGTGTGTCATGCTTCCGCGCCACTTCCACAGGGCCGGGCCACCCGCGGATGGTGGCAGGGCCCACGACGACGACAAGAAGGAAGATCACCAGGCAGGAGAATTCCCCGAGGTCCGCGACTGCTTCATGATCTACGGTGGGCAAGCGGCGAATGCCTCAGCTCGGCACGGCAAGCAAGAGCGTCGGGAGGTCTGTTCGGTGAAGGTGGCGGCACCAGTCTACCTAGACTGGTCCGACAAGCCCATCACCTTCGACCAAGCCGACCATCCCGACCATGTGCCGAGCCCGGGGAAATACCCGCTCGTCGTCGACCCCGTCATCGGCGACGTCAGGCTCACCAAGGTCCTCATGGACGGAGGCAGCAGCCTCAACATCATCTACGCCGAGACCCTCGGGCTCCTGCGTGTCGATCTGTCCTCCATCCGGGCAGGCGTTGCGCCCTTCCATGGGATCATTCCCGGGAAGCGCGTCCAGCCCCTCGGACAGCTCGACCTTCCCATCTGCTTCGGAACACCCTCCAACTTCCGAAGGGAGACCCTGACGTTCGAGGTGGTCGGGTTCCAAGGAACCTACCACGCGGTACTGGGAAGACCATGCTACGTGAAGTACATGGCCGTCCCCAACTACACCTACCTAAAGCTCAGGATGCCGGGCCCCAACGGGGTCATCACCGTCGCCCGTCGGCCCCACGTACAAACACGCGTTCGAATGCGACGTGGAGTGCGTGGAGTACGCCGAGGCCCTCATCGCCGACCTGGAGAGCCTCTCTAAGGAGGTGCCAGACGTGAAGCGTCATGCCGACAACTTTGAGCCAGCGGAGACGGTTAAGGTCGTCCCCCTCGACCCCAGCAGTGACGCCTCCAAGCAAGTCCGGATCGGCTCCGAGCTCGATCCCAAATAGGAAGCAGTGCTCGTCGACTTCCTCCGCGCGAACGCCGACGTCTTTGTGTGGAGTCCCTCGGACATGCCCGGCATACCGAGGGATGTCGCCGAGCACTCGCTGGACATCCGAGCTGGAGCCCGACCCGTCAAGCAGCCTCTGCGCCGATTCGACGAGGAGAAGCGCAGAGCCATAGGCGAGGAGATCCACAAGCTAATGGCGACAGGGTTCATCAAGGAGGTATTCCATCCCGAATGGCTTGCCAACCCTGTGCTTGTGAGAAAAAAAGGAGGGAAATGGCGGATGTGTGTAGACTACACTGGTCTCAACAAAGCATGTCCGAAGGTTCCCTACCCTCTGCCTCGCATCGATCAAATCGTGGATTCCACTGCTGGGTGCGAAACCCTGTCTTTCCTCGATGCCTACTCTGGGTATCACCAAATCAGGATGAAAGAGTCCGACCAGCTCGCGACTTCTTTCATCACACCCTTCGGCATGTACTGCTATGTCACCATGCCGTTTGGCTTGAGGAACGCGGGCGCGACGTACCAGCGGTGCATGAACCATGTGTTCGGCGAACACATTGGTCGCACGGTCGAGGCCTACGTCGATGACATCGTAGTCAAGACGAGAAAAGCCTCCGACCTCCTTTCCGACCTTGAAGTGACATTCCGATGTCTCAAGGCGAAAGGCGTCAAGCTCAATCCCGAGAAGTGTGTCTTCGGGGTGCCCTGAGGCATGCTCTTGGGGTTCATCGTCTCCGAGCGGGGCATCAAAGCCAACCCGGAGAAGATCGCAGCCATCACCAGCATGGGGCCCATCAAGGACTTGAAAGGCGTATAGAGGGTCATGGGATGTCTCGCGGCTCTGAGCCGCTTCATCTCACGCCTCGGCGAAAGAGGTTTACCTCTGTACCGCCTCTTAAGGAAGGCCGAGTGCTTCGCTTGGACCCCTGAGGCTGAGGAGGCCCTCGGGAACCTGAAGGCGCTCCTCACGAAGGCGCCTATCTTGGTGCCCCCAGCTGCCGGAGAAGCCCTATTGGTCTACGTCGCCGCGACCACTCAGGTGGTTAGCGCCGCGATTGTGGTCGAGAGGCAAGAAGAGGGGCATGCATTGCCCGTTCAGAGGCCTGTCTACTTCGTCAGCGAGGTACTGTCCGAAACCAAGATCCGCTACCCACAAGTTCAGAAGCTGTTGTACACGGTGATCCTGACACGGCGGAAGTTGCGACACTACTTCGAGTCTCATCCGGTAACTGTGGTGTCATCCTTCCCCCTGGGGGAGATCATCCAGTGCCGGGAGGCCTCGGGTAGGATCGCAAAGTGGGCGGTGGAAATCATGGGCGAAACAATCTCGTTTGCCCCTCGGAAGGCCATCAAGTCCTAGGTCCTGGCGAACTTCGTGGCCGAATGGGTCGACACCGAGCTCCCAATAGCTCCGATCCAGCCGGAGCTCTGGACCATGTTCTTCGACGGGTCGCTGATGAAGACAGGAGCCAGCGCAGGCCTACTCTTCGTCTCGCCCCTCGGGAAGCACATACGCTACGTGCTACGTCTCCATTTCCCGGCATCCAACAATGTGGCTGAGTATGAGGCTCTGGTCAACGGATTGCGGATCGCCATCGAGCTAGGGGTCCGACGCCTCGACGCTCGCGGTGACTCGCAGCTCGTCATCGATCAAGTCATGAAGAACTCCCACTGCCGTGACCCGAAGATGGAGGCCTACTGCGATGAGGTCCGGCGCCTGGAAGACAAGTTCTACGGGCTCGAGCTCAACCACATCGCTCGGCGCTACAACGAGACTGCGGACGAGCTGGCTAAAATATCCTCGGGGCGAACAACGGTTCCCCCGGACGTCTTCTTCCGAGATCTGCATCAGCCCTCCATCAAGATCGACGGCACGCCCGAGCCTGAGGCACCCTCGGCCCAGCCCGAGGTACCCTCGGCACAGTCCGAGGCTCCCTCGGCTCGGCCCGAGGCACCCTCGGACTAGCCTGAAGTACCCTCGGCACAGTTCGAGGCACCCTCGGCTCAGCTCGAGGCACCCTCGGTTCGGCCCGAGGTACCCTCGGCCCCCGAGGGCTAGACGCTGCACGTCGGGGGGGGAGCGAAGTGTGGTCACGCCTGATCAAAACTTGCAGACCTCGTACCTGCAATATCTCCGCCAAGGAGAGCTACCCTCCGACCGAGCCGAAGCTCGGCGGGTGGCGCGGCGCGCCAAGTCGTTCGTCTTACTGGGAGATGAGAAGGAGCTCTACCACCGCAGCCCCTCAGGCATCCTCCAGCGATGCATCTCCATCGCCGAAGGTCAGGAACTCCTGCGAGAGATACACTCGGGGGCTTGCGGCCATCACGCAGCGCCTCGAGCCCTTGTCGGGAATGCTTTCCGACAAGGTTTCTACTGGCCGATGGCGGTGGCCGACGCCACTAGAATTGTCTGCACCTGCGAAGGGTGTCAGTTCTACGCAAGGCAGACCCACCTGCCCGCTCAGGCTCTGCAGATGATACCCATCACCTGGCCTTTTGCTGTGTGGGGTCTGGAGCTCGTCGGCCCTTTGCAAAAGGCACCCGGGGGCTACACGCACCTACTGGTCGCCATCGACAAATTCTCCAAGTGGATCGAGGTCCGACCCCTAAACAGCATCAGGTCCGAGCAGGCGGTGGCGTTCTTCACCAACATCATCCATCGCTTCGGGGTCCCGAACTCCATCATCACCGACAACGGCACCCAGTTCACCGGTAGGAAGTTCCTGGACTTCTGCGAGGATCACCACATTCGAGTGGACTGGGCCGCCGTGGCTCACCCCATGTCAAATGGGCAAGTAGAGCGTGCCAACGGCATGATTCTACAAGGACTCAAGCCTCGGATCTACAACGACCTCAACAAGTTCGGCAAGCGATGGATGAAGGAACTCCCCTCGGTGGTCTGGAGCCTGAGGACAACGCCGAGCCGAGCCACAGGCTTCACGCCGTTCTTTCTGGTCTATGGGGCCGAGGCCATCTTGCCCACAGACTTAGAATACGGTTCCCCGAGGACGAGGGCCTACACCGACCAAAGCAACCAAGCTAGTCGAGAGGACTCGTTGGACCAGCTGGAGGAGGCTCGGGACAAGGCCTTACTACACTCAGCGCGGTACCAGCAGTCCCTGCGACGCTACCACGCCCGAGGGGTCCGGTCCCGAGACCTCTAGGTGGGCGACCTGGTGCTTCGGCTGCGACAAGACGCTCGAGGGCGACACAAGCTCACGCCCCCCTGGGAGGGGCCGTTCGTCATCGCCAAAGTTCTGAAGCCCGGAACGTACAAGCTGGCCAACAGTCAAGGCGAGGTCTACAGCAACGCTTGGAACATCCAACAACTACGTCGCTTCTACCCTTAAGATGTTTTCAAGTTGTTCATATACCTCGCTCCCACGCAAAGTTTAGTCATCAAGGAAGGGTCGGCCTCGCCTCGGCAAAGCCCGACCCTCCCTCGGGGGCTAAAAGGGGGAACCCCCTCTGCGTCGAATTTTTTCCTCGAAAAAAGATCCTTTCTGCCAGAACGTCTTTCGTGCTTTTTGACTACTTCGAAAGCGGATCCTGAAAACGACGGAGTACACGTAAGCAGCCAAGGCTGACCGAGCCGAGGGACTCCTACGCCTCCGGGATACG
The DNA here is from genome assembly GCF_902167145.1 of Zea mays. Classification (NCBI taxonomy): domain Eukaryota; kingdom Viridiplantae; phylum Streptophyta; class Magnoliopsida; order Poales; family Poaceae; genus Zea; species Zea mays. The sequence continues at coordinate 54,385,833 of NC_050100.1, read as the reverse complement.
GATACCTCACTCATCACCTTCTGCGATAAGTAACTCGCGTTCGGATAAGTGATTCCGCGGACCGAACAAGCCTTCACGTTCGGAAGCTCTTCTGCCGGAGCGATTCTTCGAGCCTTCTCAACTGCGTCGGTGACAGAACCCCATGGACGGGTAAGAGTGCGCGTAAGCGGCAAGGCCGACCGAGCCGAGGGACTCCTACGCCTCCGGGATACGGATACCTCACTCATCACCTTCCGTGAGAAGCAACTCACGCTCGCACAAAACAATTCTGTTACCGGCAAAAAAGTCCAGATACTCGAAATAAGAGGAAAAGAGACACAGCTTTACAACACAACGAGGGTGTGTTTAGGCCTCGGCGGCCGCAGAAAACACACGCTACAAGATAATCCGATCCTGCAGGCTCGGATCTTGACGGCTAGAGGGAGTAGCAGCACCCTCGGCGTCGGCAACACCTTCGGCGAGGCCCGACCTAGCCTCGGACGGCGACGCGGTCCAAGGGTCTCTGCTCTAAAGGACAACGTCATCACCAAGCCCGGGCCATCGCCGCAAGGGTCTTCTTCGAGAATCCGGCCCGAGCAGGCGGCTCGGCCGGTCACCCCGGGGCCTCGGCCAGCTGTCCTCCAAGGACATCAACCCGGCCCGAGGCCTCGGCAGGTCAATCCCGGCGTCGGACCCGCTAACGGACGACCCGGCCAGGCTCCGGCCGACCAGGTCTTCTTTTTGAGCCGACTCCGCCTCTGTTTGCGCTGACACCGCTACCCCTGGCCTCGGCTCATCGAAGGGCGGCCGAGGGGTTCCTTTAACTGAGCGAGAGAAGCCTCGGGCAACAAGGCTGACCGAGCCGAGGGACTCCTACGCCTCCGGGATACGGATACCTCACTCGTCACCTTTACATAGGGTGACTCACGCTCGGTGAAGCGGTTCAGACAACCAACAGGCGAGTCTTAGTGCTCGAAAATGAGGAAAAAACACGGCCCCGTGCCGAAATTACATACATGTTCAGGCCCCGACAGCCATAATGAACAAAAACACTGGCATTCAAGGTGCCATTACAAACGGAACTCCGGTTCCACCTCCGCAGGTACGAACAACCCCACTCGACGGGAGGGGGGCCTACGGAGCAACGGAAGACCGACGAACGGCGCGCCGTCGCCCGCTCCGGCAGCGGCGACGACGACGACTTCTGCTCCGGGGGGCCGAACAGCGGCAGCGATGACCTCAGGGCAGATGCCGCTGCCAGGAGGCCCCCGCCCGTGCCCAAACTCGTGAGGCAAGGATGGGCAGAAGGCCATAGAGTTGGAGGTCGGTCCGTGGGCGGCCCGGGCTATCTCGTCGGCGGAAGAACCTCTTCCAGCTGCCGTGGCTGAAGCCAGCGTCGAGAGCGGCTCCGAAGCCACTCGGGTCCGAGAGCCAGGCACGCGGCAGCTGCCGGCGCCACGGACGACAACCGCCCTTCCCCCCGATCACTGAGGGAAGGAGCGGGCCACCGCCCACGCAGGGGCCGATCCCAACTCGGCACACTCCCCTCCCCAGCCCTGGTGATGAAAATCCTTGAGGCTGAGGGAGGGGCAGAGGCCGCAGCCCGGTTCGCTTTCCCCCGCCATCGAACTGGAGGTCACCGTCTTGGGTGACCGCCGGTGGAGGAGTGCAACCGGGCTGCATGATGAAAATCCTTGAAGCCGAATGATGGCTGAAAGGTACCAACTCCCACGGAGTTGCGTTCCTCCAACGACGTGGCGGAAAGACGGCGGGTATCCCCCATCCGGGGGCTTGGAAGGTGGAAAGACACGATGCATAAGGGAGCGCGAAGACACGGTCGCCTTCCAAGGGGGTCACCCTCCTTTTAAAGGCGGCTCTCCCTACTTGCGTCCCCAATCGTCGTGGGCTGAGTCTTCTCCAACACACCCCAAGGAACTCCCCTACGGCGCAGGGGCTGGGTCCCACATGTCATGCAAGCCGGCTCAGAGCAGAAGAAGCCAAACCGCCGTGCGCGGTGCGTACAACCGCCCAGCGGTTACAAGCGGCCCTCCACTTTTGCCCAGACCAGCAGGCGAAAGGGCGGGCAGCCATGCAGGCGGCATGCAACCGCGCCAAGTGGGCGCACTTCTCCGACTCCCAACACGCCCGGCACGGAGGCCCAGGTCCACGCGTCATGCAACCGGCGCATCGAATGCTTCGTGCATGCAGCTGCACCACCACTTGCGCCACCACCGCGCCTCCTCGACTGCGGAACCAATACCGCGACTCGAGGCGACCCAGCGCACGACCCAGCAGCGCCAGCCTGGCGCGACGGTCAATACGGCCAAAAATGGGCCGGCAGTAATGGCGGTGGCAGGCGGGCAGGAGCAGCGGTCACGTCGTCAGGCAAGCCTACGTCCCATCCAGGGGCGACGAGAGAGCCCTCTCTCACGGCGTGAAGACAATGCGCCCGAGTTCCGTTCCCCGAACGGTTCGCGCACGCGCAACGGCCGCCTCGCGAACCACTCACCCCGTCGCATTAACTCTGCGGCGGGACAGGCGACGCCCCTGGCAGGAGAAGTGGGCGACGTTTCGCCTTCGCCATAATGACCGCGTCAGAAAAGGTACGCCGCGTCGTTCGATTTCGTATCCTTTTCCTTTTTCCTTTTTCTCTCTCTTGCAACAGGGACCAGGAAAGGGGGATACCCCGAAAAGGATCCTTCCCCGTGAAGGAACCTGGCTCCGAGCCTCCCTACTGATCAGGGGTTCAAAGGCTGGCCCCTCGGAAGGGTTCAACAGCCGCCTCAGAGCGCGTGGGCTCCACACCCACTACTGGTCAGAGGTTCGAAGGCCGGCCCCTCGGAAGGGTTCAACGGCCGCCTCAGGCTACTCGGGCTCCGCGCCCACTACTGATCAGGGGTTCGAAGGCTGGCCCCCGAAGGGTTCATAGCCGCCTCAGACACAGAGCGAGGGATGACCATGGGTACGTTCGATACATAACCAAGGCTCGGGCTGCGCTCCCGAGGTACCCTAGGACATTTCCAAGACCAGCGCGAACGATCTTGTAACGGAATCCCATCAGAGGGAGGCATCGAGCCCTCGGACCCTGTCGCCAGGGGACCGGGTCCGGCAGATCACCCGCAGGTACCTTTGGGCGCGCCTCTGGGCCTCTAGCCGACCCCTAACGAACGGGGCACGGACGTCCACTCGGATTACCCGTCTGCAGCTCACCGGGGACACCATGTTCGGCGCCCACCGAGGGCAACATGGCGCTCTCCCCCCCTCCTCCTTTTGGAAAGGCGACGCAGGGGCGTATGTAAAAAAGTCGAGTCTGACCCTGATCGCCCTCTCGCCCTGTGCAGAGGCTCGGGGGCAGCTCTCGCAAACCCGGTTCCGGCCACACCGTTGACAGCGTCAACATACCAGCCCGAGAACTTGGGACCCGACCGTACACCCGGGCTACGGCCAGCTCGCATGAGGGAACGACCAGACCAGCCGAAGCATTACGCGAGGCATTAAGACCTCGGAGGAGTCAAACCACTCCTCCGAGGCCTCGGGGGCTACACCCGGCGGGTGCGCTCGCGCGCACCCACCGGAACAAAATGCAACCGAGAAAAGCTGGTCCCCCTTGCAAAAAAGTGCGACGAAAGCCTCCAAGCGAGTGCTAACACTCCCTTCGAGGCTCGAGGGCTACTGTCGGGGACCATAATTAGGGGTACCCTCAAGGCTCCTAATTCTCAGCTGGTAACCCCCATCAGCATAAAGCTGCAAAGGCCTGATGGGTGCGATTAAGTCAGGGATCAGTCCATTCGAGGGACTCGATCACGCCTCGCCCGAGCCTAGCCTCGGACAAGGGCAGCCGACCCCGAAGGACCTCCGTCTCGCCCGAGGCCCCCCTCCAGCGGCGAACATATTCCCGGCTCGCCCGAGGCCCTGTCTTCGCCAAGAAGCAACCCTGACCAAATCGCCGCACCGACCGACCAAATCGCAGGAGCATTTAATGCAAAGGTGGCCTGACACCTTTATCCTGACACGCGCCCCTCAGCCGATAGAGCCGAAGTGACCGCCGTCACTTCGCCGCCCCACTGATCGGTCTGACAGAAAGACAGCGCCGCCTGCACCGCTCCGACTGCGGTGCCACTTGACAGAGTGAGGCTGACAGGCAGTCAGGCCCGGCCGCAGGCGCCATAGGAAACTCCGCTCCTCCTGACCCAGGGCTCGGACTCGGGCTAAGCCCCAGAAGACGGCGAACTCCGCTCCGACCGACCCAAGGCTCGGACTCGGGCTAAGCCCCGGAAGACGGCGAACTCCGCTCCGCCCGACCCAGGGCTCGGACTCGGGCTAAGTCCCGGAAGACGGCGAACTCCGCTCCGCCCGACCCAGGGCTTGGACTCGGTCTAAGTCCCAAAAGACGACGAACTCCGCTCCGCCCGACCCCCGGGGCTCGGACTCCACCCCGGCCTCAGCCGTCGGTCTCCGCCTCGCCCGACCCAGGGGCTCGGACTCGACCTCGACCACGGAAGACAGACTCGACCTCGGCTTCAGAGGAGCTTACGCGTCACCCAACCTAGGGTGCAGACCAGCCACGTCAACAGGAGGCACCATCATCACCCTACCCCGAGCTGACTCGGGCCACGGGAACAAGACTGGCGTCCCATCTGGCTCGCTTCGCCAGATAGGCAATGATGGCGCCCCGCATACTCTGTGACGACGGTGGCTCTCAGCCCCCTTACGGAAGCAAGAGGACGTCAGCAAGGACTCAACAGCTCTGACAGTTGTCCCTCCACCAGGCTCCGGCACTCCTCCGACGGCCACGACATCACACCAGTTGGGTGCCAAAATCTCTCTGGCTGCCACAACAGCATGTACTTAGGGCGCTAGCTCTCCTCCGCTAGACATGTAGCACTCTGCTACACCCCCCATTGTACACATGGATCCTCTCCTTACGCCTATAAAAGGAAGGACCAGGGCCCTCTTAGAGAAGGTTGGCCGCGCGGGGACGAGGACGAGACAGGCGCTCGCTTGAAGCCGCTCGCTCCCTCTCCCGCGTGGACGCTTGTAACTCCCTACTGCAAGCGCACCCGACCTAGGAGCGGGACGAACACGAAGGCCGCGGGATTCCCACCTCTCTCACGCCGGTCTCCGGCCACCTCACTTCCCCCCTTCGCGCTCGGCCTCGCGTCGACCCATCTGGGCTGGGGCACGCGGCGACATTCACTCGTCGGCTTAGGGACCCCCCGGTCTCGAAATGCCGACATTTGGTTACCCTTCCTTGCATGAATCTCTTCTTCACCTTAGCTTCAGGTACCTCAGCCCTCTTGACCTTCTCCCTTGTTGTAGCCCCTCAAAGTATTTCTTGCCATTGTCCTTTGTTCCCCAAACTTACTCCAAGTCATGTACATTGAATCCCAACTTTGCAATGTCCATCCTTCAACTTCACATGTGATATCCATAATTCATAATCTCACCCAGCTTATATGGAATATAACCTTGACCCTTTGTGTTGAACCTTGTAAGATCTTCACTAAGTTCCTATTCAACACTTAACACCTTGGTTAGTCCTTTAATTGTGTTGTCATCCAAACACCAAAACCACACGGGAGTTTTAGTAACATATGGTTTCTCGCCTTTCAATATAATTGCATCGTCGTACTCATGATGGCATGCTTTGCTGTTCCATACAACCTTCCACCAGCTCTTTGCATGAAATATTAATTTATTTTCTTAGTGTATTGTAATACCTGGTCCGGATCATCCTAGAACAAAGATCAATGTGATGATGAGGCCCCTTGTTGAAGACATGAAACTTTTGTGGGAAGGAGTCAAAGCATACGATTGTTGTAAGAAATAGAAGTTCAACCTAAGAGCTATGTATTTGTGGTTAATTCATGATTTTCTGGCTTATGGTATCTTTTTTGGATGGAGTTGTCATGGGATTCTAACATGTCCGATATGTGCTGAAGAAATCAGTTGTTTAAGGCTTATGTTTGGTGAAAAGATATCTTACTTCGATTGCCATATATGCTTTTTGCCTCGAGATCACCGTTTAGGTTCCAGAGAAACTCTTTCAAAAAAGGGTACGATTGTGACGAGGGGTTGGGTAAGATTCTCATGACACGATCATCTTTGGTCACATGAATCAAGGCAAGGTAAAGGGGTTGAGTAAGATTGCTATAACTACCGAGCATTTGATTTCTAAACCGAATCTTGAGGACAATATTAAGTGGGGTAGATCTGTAGCACCCCGAAAATTAAAATCTAGAAAATTTCTTGAACTTGTTCTAAATTCAAAATGAATTTTAAAATTTCGTTTCAAAATGTTTGTATGTGAGTTGATCTCAACAAATAAAATATGATGGTCTGTATTCTCTCCAAAATTCTTCTCAAAATGTCCTAAATATTTCCACAGTGATCCCCCTCAAATCCTTTCCATAAATACTGCCTAAATATTCCACCAATATTTCTCCAAATATTTTTCTCCTGAGAAATACACTCGAAGTCATTTTAAAGTCCCTACAAATATTTTCTTAATAATTTCCCTTATGCTCATACGTATACATACGCCTCCGGTGTCATACAACAAGCTCTACAAGCTAATTTCACTTATCCACGGCAAATACATGCTTATCTCCCACTAATCCTTGCCTCCTTCCCCTAATCCTCACCTCCTCCCCCCAATCCCTCACCTTGCCTATAAATAGAGGGGAAAGGGGCTCCCTCATGCCATTTCATGGCAACTCACTCCCACTCCCACATAAGCACAACACAAGCACTAGGATCGTTCGAGTGTTTATTCGATCGTTTGTCCAAATGTTCTTGGTTCATTCGTTTGTTCATCCGATCGTTCGTCCGTTCGTTCATCCAAATAATTATTATTCATTCGTCATGCTACTGAAATTCCGATCGTTCGTTCGTCTGATAGTTCGATAGTTTGTCCGTTCGTTCATAATTCCTATTCATCGTTGTTTCATACGAATTATTTATCGTTCATTCATACGAACTATTTATCGTTCGTCCATACAAACTATTCATCGTTCATAATCCCTATTCACCATTCATCATTCATCGTTTGTTCATATGAACTATTCATCGTTCATCATCACTATTTGTAACACCCTGAATTTGGGGGTATAAAATTTCTTCTCTAATATCTACCAAATTCATGTGTTACGTCTTTTCTCCTCTCTATAGATTTCTTTTCTATTCCTTTTAATAGAGTTTGTTTATTTATTTGGGAGATGTATTATTACTTTAGTAGATTAAACCCTAGGGGGACATGAAATGTTGCATCATGCTGAGCTTAGACTTTACTTTTTGTTTGATGCATATGTTTGGAATATTCAAATTTGAATTTGTGGTTTGGTTGGATTTGAATTCAAAAGAGAAAATAAAAAAGAAAAAGGGATTAGAAATTCAGAATAAAAAACAGAAAGCAGGCCCACTAGGCCTAGGTCGTCCGTGCGCGCCCGCTCCCGCCGCTCCCTCTACCCGGTGGGGCCAACCTATCGGCGCCACTCCTGTCACACCCGGGCTTTAAGGAACAAAGCCGGGTGCATCTCATACATGCGCCAAGAAGACAACATATATAATGACAGAGTGTATAGAGATAAATGTCACGAAACATCAGAGTATTTATTACATAGTGGAAGTCTTACAAAAATAAAATATGAATATCGCAGGAACTAAAATCTATCCTTGGCTCCAGAAGGCTGACTGGGAGACGCCACCTAGATCAAGTCGAAAGCCTCAGTGTTAGGCGGCTCCTCTTCGACCACCTGTTCTTCTCCTATGGGGGGGGTGTGAGACAGCAAGAGTGAGCCCACATACGCTCATAGCTCAACAAGTTGTGGGGAATAATGTGGCATGAACTCACCAAAGGTGGGAGTTCATGAAGTGTAAGGCTGATCAATGAAATAAAGGCTGAAGCTGAGCATTGCTTTTATAAGTTGGTCAAAATTTTATTAGCAATTACTAACTGTAAGTAAATACCAAACCATAGTAATAATAAGTAAAAGTAATAATAAAATAATCTCAAATGCAATGAGATGACAAAATAAGTTTAAGTTCCATAAATTAATCATGTGAGTGTCCGAGCCGCTCATGACCGTGAGCATGGCTAGTATACCAGTTTTACACTCTGTAGAGGTTGCACATCTTTACCCACAAGTCGTGTTACCCATTTGCCACGGAGTTGATCAGACCCCATACACCTCTACCTAGGAAGCGAGGCAGGGTACCTGAGAGCACCTAGAGGGGGGGTGAATAGGTGATCCTGTAAAAACTTAAACTCAAAGCCACAAAGTTGATTAAGTGTTAGCGCAATGAAGCCAAGTGGCTAGAGATGAGTTCTTGGAAAACACAATAACCACAAAGAGATCAACACAGAGAGGCACAATGGTTTATCCCGTGGTTCGGCCAAGTCCAACACTTGCCTACTCCATGTTGTGGCATCCCAACGGACGAGGGTTGCACTCAACCCCTTTCAAGCAGTCCAAAGACCCACTTGAATACCACGGTGTTTTGCTTTCGTTTCACTATATCCCGCTTGCAAGGAATCTCCACAACTTGGAGCCTCTCACCCTTACAATTTGATTATCACAAAGAATCACGAAAGTAAGGAGGGGATGAGCAACACACACAAGACACAAAATCAGAGCAACAATACGCACACAAGTCACAACACGAGCTCTCAACACAACTCGAAGAGTTCTCTACTCAAATGGAGTTCTAGTTGCTATCACAAAGAATCGAATGCGCGGAAATGAAGTCTTGGTGCTTAGGAATGCTCAAGGGGTGCTTGGTGTACTTCTCCATGCGCCTAGGGGTCCCTTTTATAGCCCCAAGGCAGCTAGGAGCCGTTGAGAGCAATCCAGGAAGGCAATTCTTGCCTTCTGTCGACTGGCGCACCGGACAGTCCGGTGCGGATTTCTTTCCTATTCTGGCGCAGCCGACCGTTGGAGACTTGGAGCCATTGGCGCACCGAACACTGTCCGGTGCACACCGGACAGTCCGGTGCTCCCATCCGACCGTTGGCTCGGCCACGCGTCACGCGCGGATTGCGCGACCGACCGTTGGCTCACTAGACAGTCACCGCAGCCGCACGCTGTTGACTTGGTTCCCGAGAGCGGCGACTTCGCCGCAGCCGACTGTAACACCCTGGGCTTTAAGGGACAAAGCCGGGTGCATCTCATACATGCGCCAAACAAGACAACATATATAATCACAGAGTGTATAGAGATAAATGTCACAATAATCAGAGTACTTATTACATAGCGGAAGTCTTACAAAATAAAAGATAAATATAGCAGGATCTAAAATCCATCCTTGGCGCCAGAAAGTCAACTGGGAGACGCCACCTAGATCGAATCGAACTCCTCGCTATGGCTCCTCTTGAACCACCCATTCTTCTCCCGTGGGGGGGTGTGAGACAGCAAGAGTGAGCTCACATACGTTCATCGCTCAACAAGTTGTGGGGAATAATGTGCATGAACTCGCCAAAGGTGGGAGCTCATGAAGTGTAAGGCTTATCAAAGAAAATGGTTAAAGCTGAGCATTGCTTTTGATGTTGGTCAAACTTTTATTAGCAATTACTAGGTGTAAGTAAATACCAAACCTTAATAAAAGTAATAGAACAAAATTAATAAATAATCCCATGCAAATGCAAATGACAAATTAAATTTAGGTTCCATAAATTAATCATGTGAGGGTCCGAGCCGCTCATGACCGTGAGCACGGCTAGTATACTAGTTTTACACTCTACAGAGGTTGCGCATCTTTACCCACAAGCCGTGTTACCCATCTGCCAAGGGGTCATGAATCCCATACACCTCTACCAAGGAAGCGAGGCAGGGTAACACTACGAGGCCTTTACAAAGTTCCACTAGCTTCAGAAAACCCGCTACAATTTATAGGAAGCTCCAATGTAGGGTTCTTGCCTGACCGCCATCGCAGCAAAATCAACCAAGGACCTCCCTACACTGACCACTCCCCTACTGCCCTTGCCCCTTTCGGGTAAGGTAGTCCTCCACTAGCTTTCCTAATTAATCAGCCAAGGGCGTCCATAAACCCTTATGGTAGCACTGTTTTCCCGGGTGGTCGCTCCATGTTCCAATTAATATAATGATCTTAACATGAACATAAATAACATAACAAAATAATTGGAACATGGGTATAATGAAATATTAATCCCAAAACCATATAGAGCAATAGCATAACTATCCAAGTGTTTCAGGGATAAACAAGGTAAAAGGATAAACAGTCTAGGATGACCTATTGGGTCCCATCAAAATTAAACCTATGCATTGAATAGTGATAATAAAGAATATTATTGGGTAAATGAAAGTGATCAAGGGCACAACTTGCCTGACACTTGAGATTCCAGTTACCAGGGTGATTCTTCAAATCCTCGTGACCGCAGTGCTAGTCGTAGCAATACAAACATACATGGTATAGACAAAATTAACATCACACCAAACATAAGTATAAACTGAATAATAATGATCTACGCGAAGCTACGAGATCGCGGGATCGAGAACTACTAAGATCGGAGTTACGGGTAAGGAGTTATGATCTATAAGAGCTCTACGTGATTTAAGTACTAAACTTATATTATAAATTGGTTGGTATAGATCATATGAGAAATTATTCTATAAATAATTATCTCAACTTTAATCTATGTCCTTATTTGATTAAAGATTATCTAGTTAAATCATAACCATAAAGTTAGAATACTATATTAATATTAAAGAAGTTAACCCAATTAACATAGGATAAATAAATATCTAATTATAAAAGTATGAGACATGGTATAATAAATGTTGTTACTACATAGTAAATATTTATACGAAGCTAACGCAACTGGAACGAGTTAATTTGGATTTAAAACGGATGAGTTATGAATTTTCGAAGATTTTATGTGCTTGCTACAAAATTAATCGAGTAATCAATTCTAGTATAGGTTTCATGTTAAAACAGTGTTATCAAGTAGTAGGCAATATTAATACAAAATTATGGGAACTTGATTGGACTGAAAAGGAGTTAAAATGAGTTTTGTATGAATTAAACAAGTTTTAGGATTATTTTTACACTAGGAATTCATTTTCTATATTCATTTATTTCTTTCTTTCGAGTCCTGGATGGCGTGCATAATTTGCAGAGAAATCGGGGTTAAAATGCGAAGGTTCCACAGACTCAGTAAACAGTCACGGGGGACTGCGGGTTGTTTTTAAAGAAAGACAGGGTCCCATACGTAAAGGTGTTGGGCTGAAAGGGTATGGAAGGTTCACGGCCGCAAGATCAACAACGGACGGCTACGATTAGATCTTATCTATTATGAAACGTTACGCGATGACGTCCCTCGGATCAGAGAATGACGATCCTGATTTTAAGTACCCGAGGCCCTGTCGGATCCGCCCGATCGTGATCCAAGGGCCAACGCTGATCCGCGCGACGCTACTTCCCAGATTGAATCCGCACCGCACAGCAGCGAATCCACGGTTCACTCTACTTCGACCCTACATCTAATCATGGCCGTTAGACATGAGATCAACGGTCGAGCGATCGTCACCAATCCTACCGACGACCGAGCGCATCCGCGCAAGCCAGCCGCGGCGGTGCCTCACCGGTGACACGGTGATCTGGCGCCCCGGCCCCTTTCCATGGCGTGGCGCGGCGCCACGGCTCTAATGGTGTGCTGGTGGAAATTCCAGGTCCACAGACGGCCCAAATCCTACCCCGCGAAACCCTATGCGTCGAGGATCAGCAAGGAAAACGATGAAGGAGCCCTTACGTGTTATAGCGGCGCGATGAAATCCCACAGCGGCGGTGGCCCGGCGCTCAGCGGATCGATGGAGATGGCCGACGACGAATTCCACACGCACCGATCAATCACCCCACACGCCTGCGACACCCACACCTTCAGCAGGCACAGGGGAAACTCCCCAATCCTCCAATACGGACCCAGATGGGCCGGTGACGAGCTGATGGCTCCGCGGCGGCGACGGGCGACAAGCTGATGGCTCCGCGGCGGCGACGAATTTACTTGACCATGGTGACCGACACGCCCAGAGGTTTGCCACAGATGATCAGCGCGCTTCCGTGAACCCCAATTGCACTTCCACTGGAATCAGGACGGTGGCGCAGAGGGAAATCACGGCGGCAGGTTTCCTTCCTAGTGGTGCACGGCGGCTACTCCTATCGGGCTCGGTTCGTGGCGAAAGGGAGGAGGAAAGGGCGGTGCTCGCTTATATGCGCAGAGGAAGTGGTGGTTACGCGGCCCGCGAATTTCGCCCGAGCACAGACGTGACCAAATCCGAGGTCCCCGGCGGCGGGTGCGGAAGAGCTGTTGACTCCCCGCCGCAAGCGGAGTTGGTTGAAGGGAGAAGACCGAGCTGACAGCCCCGGGCCCACCACGCAGAGGTAGTGGATGAGCGACCCTACGGAGGCATACGGCTGGGCCGAGCAGAGGCCAGATGTGGCCCAAGAGCATGTTGATGTACCCTTTTTTTCCATTTTCTTTTCTGTTTCCTTTTACATTTTCTTTATTTCCTTTTTATTTCCAAATTCAAAATTCAAATTCCCCTTTAAGTTCAAACTTCGTGGTAATTTGTGCTCAGACCAAATGTTTAATTTGATCATACCAAATTGTGATGAAGTTATTTATTTTGTGTTATATAATATTTCTCTCCTTCTCTAACTTCTTGAATTTCCTAATTTATGATTAAATTCCCAATTTGAACATTGATGTCTTTCTATAGATTTTTATGCTAATATACGCACACATAATTAAACTCCAACATGATACAATAGATATATGTTTATTTTAGTTATTTTATTTGTTTGGTAGATGTTTTGAAATATGGAACGCACTCGTATGGTTTTCTTTATTTTTTTTTAGAAAAAATAGTATTTTAAATATGGGATAAGAGGTAAAAGTTACCCAATAATAAAATATTCATATAAACAAATGCTTATGGTGTGTAATCCTTCAGTTGAATAGAATACCTTTCTATTACTTTTTTCTAATATAATTCTTGGTTTTCAAAATTCAGTTCTCAATCAAGTATAATTTGAGATATCTGAAATTACTATTTTATTTATTTATATATTTATTTTTATTATTAATTTTTTCTTATACAGATTTTGGGCATTACAAATCCTACCCCCTTAACAGAAATCTCGTCCTCGAGATTTGTAGGAAAGGGTGTATACTCATATTGTCTCAACGCATATGCACAAACAAAATCTCAGCATGATGCACGATTGATTAGCAATACATGGGTCAATTAGACCTTATTATTCCTTCTAAAATAATATCATATCATCTACTAACTAAAGTAACATCTAGATCTTACAAATAGTAGTAATTTATATATATGTTTATGTAGCTTGGTGGAGCTGGTGGTGGTGGTGGAGGTTGTTGTTGTTGTCTCTCCAACCGCGCTTGCCTTATTTCTTGGCTGGACCTGACGTATTTCCTCGCGTTCTTGTCTTATCTGATTTTGCATCTCGGTCACCAGGTCTGTTAATTGTTGTATTACCAGTCTTTGTGCAGCAACCACTTGATCGATTTCAACAGGTGGAGGATTTGGAGGATTCATTTCTGTTTACTGTTGCGTGATAATCTTTCCTTTCCTGGTATTGACCATGAAAGTTAGAAGCATATGGTAATAGTTTTGCAAAGGAAATTATTCAATCAGCAGAATGAATAAGCTAGTAGCTGGTTATAATCTAAAGATTCTTTAGTAGGGCTTAATCTTTGTTTTATGTCCAGATTGGGATAACTAGTTGTATAAGGTGAATATCCAAGGGTAAGATAGAATCTGTCAAGATGAGAGATATATATGGGTGAGATAGACTACAAGATGTAGGTTAAAAGTTTGTTTGTTGTTAGGTGGGAATAGAAAGGTTATACCATTCATCATGGCTCTATGGGTTGGGTTAGCTCTTATAATTATGTTTAAGTTGGTCTACAGCTGGCTAGAAGGGTCCGAAAACCACTAATATGTTTAAGCAGACCACATTGGATTAGATCACCCTAGATTCCATAATCCTATTTAAGAATACCATGTTAGTTGAGCATATCCAGCAGACTTTACCTTTATGAAATTCTAGTATTTTTTTACACCTGAAATTCTTTTTTTTGCCATTAGCAGGTGTGGTATAGAAACAAGGGTACTTGGGGTAGGGTAGGTTAAACAGAGTTTTGCTTTATTGGATAAATGGGTTGGTCACTTATAACATAGATTAGGTCGTGGATTCCCGGACGAGTTGTCTTAAGACGCCAGTTTAGGTTGAACGGGGTCTAGGCAAGACCAGATTAATCTAGATAAGATCTACTTAGTTTATTTTAGAATAGATTATGTCGGTCACACCATTATGAGATAAGCAAAGTGGTGGAGGTAAGTATGCTTATTAGAACAAGATAAATCTCAAAGATCATGGTAGAATCTTTTAAGATTAGTTAGATCTATTAGGATAAGATGAGAATCCTTCCTAGATGAGATGGGTCTATTAAGGTAAGAGAGTATCTTTTAAGATAGGATGGATCATTTTAAGATAAGAGAGAGTCCTTTAAGATAAGAGGGATCCATTAAAGTAAGAAAGAATCTTTTAAGGTAAGAAGGATCTATTTAAAATAGATACACTTTAATGGAGGATAATCTAAGTTATTTAGTTATCTCATGAACTCTATTTGTCTATATATATATGCAGATGTAATTATGGACATTACTCCACAACTCATCACACTCAATCAAAGATCCAAATCAAACATGTATCATAAGAACAATCACTCAAGCATACAAATACCTATAAAAATAGTTTTGTTTTTGTTCCTAGGAGTAGATCACCTATTCCTAAAGGTCACTTTAGGCACGGGATTTCAAAGTGTGAAATCCACTTTTGTCTTTAGTAGTGAATAGGTAAGAATAATCGGAGTGAAGCGGAATTAGATGAGAAAAAGATTAAGATAAGTTTAGGAAAGAATCAGAGTAGCAAAGGTGAGGTTAATCAGAGTAGAACAGTAAAAGGTGAGACAGGATCAAGAAAAGTATAAAAAGAATCAGAGTAAGATAAGTAGGTAATGGTTATTTCCATTTCTATCTAGGTTTCGTCCTACAGTCAACATTTCCTCTGATACCACTTCTGTAACACCCCGGGCTTTAAGGGACAAAGCCGGGTGCATCTCATACATGCGCCAAAGAAGACAACATATATAATCACAGAGTGTATAGAGATAAATGTCACAATAATCAGAGTACTTAGTACATAGCGGAAGTCTTACAAAATAAAAGATAAATATAGCAGGATCTAAAATCCATCCTTGGCGCCAGAAAGTCAACTGGGAGACGCCACCTAGATCGAATCGAACTCCTCGCTATGGCTCCTCTTGAACCACCCGTTCTTCTCCTGTGGGGGGGTGTGAGGCAGCAAGAGTGAGCTCACATACGTTCATCGCTCAACAAGTTGTGGGGAATAATGTGCATGAACTCGCCAAAGGTGGGAGCTCATGAAGTGTAAGGCTTATCAAAGAAAATGGTTAAAGCTGAGCATTGCTTTTGATGTTGGTCAAACTTTTATTAGCAATTACTAGGTGTAAGTAAATACCAAACCTTAATAAAAGTAATAGAACAAAATTAATAAATAATCCCATGCAAATGCAAATGACAAATTGAATTTAGGTTCCATAAATTAATCATGTGAGGGTCCGAGCCGCTCATGACCGTGAGCACGGCTATTATACTAGTTTTACACTCTGCAGAGGTTGCGCATCTTTACCCACAAGTCGTGTTACCCATCTGCCAAGGGGTCATGAATCCCATACACCTCTACCAAGGAAGCGAGGCAGGGTAACACTACGAGGCCTTTACAAAGTTCCACTAGCTTCAGAAAACCCGCTACAGTTTATAGGAAGCTCCAATGTAGGGTTCTTGCCTGACCGCCATCGCAGCAAAATCAACCAAGGACCTCCCTACACTGACCACTCCCCTACTGCCCTTGCCCCTTTCGGGTAAGGTAGTCCTCCACTAGCTTTCCTAATTAATCAGCCAAGGGCGTCCATAAACCCTTGTGGTAGCACTGTTTTCCCGGGTGGTCGCTCCATGTTCCAATTAATATAATGATCTTAACATGAACATAAATAACATAACAGAATAATTGGAACATGGGTATAATGAAATATTAATCCCAAAACCATATAGAGCAATAGCATAACTATCCAAGTGTTTTAGGGATAAACAAGGTAAAAGGATAAACAGTCTAGGATGACCTATTGGGTCCCATCAAAATTAAACCTATGCATTGAATAGTGATAATAAAGAATATTATTGGGTAAATGAAAGTAATCAAGGGCACAACTTGCCTGACACTTGAGATTCCAGTTACCAGGGTGATTCTTCAAATCCTCGTGACCGCAGTGCTAGTCGTAGCAATACAAACATACATGGTATAGACAAAATTAACATCACACCAAACATAAGTACAAACTGAATAATAATGATCTACGCGAAGCTACGAGATCGCGGGATCAAGAACTACTAAGATCGGAGTTACGGGTAAGGAGTTATGATCTATAAGAGCTCTACGTGATTTAAATACTAAACTTATATTATAAATTGGTTGGTATAGATCATATGAGAAATTATTCTATAAATAATTATCTCAACTTTAATCTATGTCCTTATTTGATTAAAGATTATCTAGTTAAATCATAACCATAAAGTTAGAATACTATATTAATATTAAAGAAGTTAATCCAATTAACATAGGATAAATAAATATCTAATTATAAAAGTATGAGACATGGTATAATAAATGTTGTTACTGCATAGTAAATATTTATACGAAGCTAACGCAACTAGAACGAGTTAATTTGGATTTAAAACGGATGAGTTATGAATTTCCGAAGATTTTATGTGCTTGCTACAAAATTAATCGAGTAATCAATTCTAGTATAGGTTTCATGTTAAAACAGTGTTATCAAGTAGTAGGCAATATTAATACAAAATTATGGGAACTTGATTGGACTGAAAAGGAGTTAAAATGAGTTTTGTATGAATTAAACAAGTTTTAGGATTATTTTTACACTAGGAATTCATTTTCTATATTCATTTATTTCTTTCTTTCGAGTCCTGGATGGCGTGCATAATTTGCAGAGAGTTCGGGGTTAAAACGCGAAGGTTCCACAGAATCAGTAAACAGTCACGGGGGACTGCGGGTTGTTTTTAAAGAAAGACAGGGTCCCATACGTAAAGGTGTTGGGCTGAAAGGGTATGGAAGGTTCACGGCCGCAAGATCAACAACGGACGGCTACTATTAGATCTTATCTATTATGAAACGTTATGCGATGACGTCCCTCGGATCAGAGACTGACGATCCTGATTTTAAGTAGCCGAGGCCCTGTCGGATCCGCCCGATCGTGATCCAAGGGCCAACGCTGATCCGCGCGGCGCTACATCCCAGATTGAATCCGCACCGCACAGCAGCGAATCCACGGTTCACTCTACTTCGACCCTATATCTAATCATGGTCGTTAGACATGAGATCAACGGTCGAGCGATCGTCACCAATCCTACCGACGACCGAGCGCATCCGCGCAAGCCAGCCACGGCGGTGCCTCACCGGCGACACGGTGATCTGGCGCACCGGCCCCTTTCCATGGCGTGGCGCGGCGCCACGGCTCTAATGGCGCGCTGGTGGAAATTCCAGGTCCACAGACGGCCCAAATCCTACCCCGCGAAACCCTATGCGTCGAGGATCAGCAAGGAAAACGATGAAGGAGCCCTTACGTGTTATAGCGGCGCGATGAAATCCCACAGCGGCGGTGGCCCGGCGCTCAGCGGATCGATGGAGATGGCCGACGACGAATTCCACACGCACCGATCAATCACCCCACACGCCTGCGGCACCCACACCTTCAGCAGGCACAGGGGAAACTCCCCAATCCTCCAATACGGACCCAGATGGGCCGGCGACGAGCTGATGGCTCCGCGGCGGCGACGGGCGACAAGCTGATGGCTCCGCGGCGGCGACGAATTTACTTGACCATGGTGACCGACACGCCCAGAGGTTTGCCGCAGATGATCAGCGCGCTTCCGTGAACCCCAATTGCACTTCCACTGGAATCAAGACGGTGGCGCAGAGGGAAATCACGGCGGCAGGTTTCCTTCCTAGTGGTGCATGGCGGCTACTCCTATCGGGCTCGGTTCGTGGCGGAAGGGAGGAGGAAAGGGCGGTGCTCGCTTATATGCGCAGAGGAAGTGGTGGTTACGCGGCCCGCGAATTTCGCCCGAGCACAGACGTGACCAAATCCGAGGTCCCCGGCGGCGGGTGCGGAAGAGCTGTTGACTCCCCGCCGCAAGCGGAGTTGGTTGAAGGGAGAAGACCGAGCTGACAGCCCCGGGCCCACCACGCAGAGGCAGTGGATGAGCGACCCTACGGAGGCATACGGCTGGGCCGAGCAGAGGCCAGATGTGGCCCAAGAGCATGTTGATGTACCCTTTTTTCCATTTTCTTTTCTGTTTCCTTTTACATTTTCTTTATTTCCTTTTTATTTCCAAATTCAAAATTCAAATTCCCCTTTAAGTTCAAACTTTGTGGTAATTTGTGCTCAGACCAAATGTTTAATTTGATCATACCAAATTGTGATGAAGTTATTTATTTTGTGTTATATAATATTTCTCTCCTTCTCTAACTTCTTGAATTTCCTAATTTATGATTAAATTCCCAATTTGAACATTGATGTCTTTCTATAGATTTTTATACTAATATATGCACACATAATTAAACTCCAACATGATACAATAGATATATGTTTATTTTAGTTATTTTATTTGTTTGGTAGATGTTTTGAAATATGCAACGCACTCGTACGGTTTTCTTTATTTTTTTTAGAAAAATAGTATTTTAAATATGGGATAAGAGGTAAAAGTTACCCAATAATAAAATATTCATATAAACAAATGCTTATGGTGTGTAATCCTTCAGTTGAATAGAATACCTTTCTATTACTTCTTTTCTAATATAATTCTTGGTTTTCAAAATTCAGTTCTCAATCAAGTATAATTTGAGATATCTGAAATTACTATTTTATTTATTTATATATTTATTTTTATTATTAATTTTTTTCTTATACAGATTTTGGGCATTACAAATCCTACCCCCTTAACAGAAATCTCGTCCTCGAGATTTGTAGGAAAGGGTGTATACTCATATTGTCTCAACACATATGCACAAACAAAATCTCAGCATGATGCACGATTGATTAGCAATACATGGGTCAATTAGACCTTATTATTCCTTCTAAAAAATAATATCATATCATCTACTAACTAAAGTAACATCTAGATCTTACAAATAGTAGTAATTTATATATATGTTTATGTAGCTTGGTGGAGCTGGTGGTGGTGGTGGAGGTTGTTGTTGTTGTTGTCTCTCCAACCGCGCTTGCCTTATTTCTTGGCGGACCTGACGTATTTCCTCGCGTTCTTGTCTTATCTGATTTTGCATCTCGGTCACCAGGTCTGTTAATTGTTGTATTACCAGTCTTTGGGCAGCAACCACTTGATCGATTTCAACAGGTGGAGGATTTGGAGGATTCATTTCTGTTTGCTGTTGCGTGATAATCTTTCCTTTCCTGGTATTGACCATGAAAGTTAGAAGCATATGGTAATAGTTTTGCAAAGGAAATTATTCAATAAGCAGAATGAATAAGCTAGTAGCTAGTTATAATCTAAAGATTCTTTAGTAGGGCTTAATCTTTGTTTTATGTCCAGATTGGGATAACTAGTCGTATAAGGTGAATATCCAAGGGTAAGATAGAATCTGTCAAGATGAGAGATATATATGGGTGAGATAGACTACAAGATGTAGGTTAAAAGTTTGTTTGTTGTTAGGTGGGAATAGAAAGGTTATACCATTCATCATGGCTCTATGGGTTGGGTTAGCTCTTATAATTATGTTTAAGTTGGTGTGTAATCCTTCAGTTGAATAGAATACCTTTCTATTACTTCTTTTCTAATATAATTCTTGGTTTTCAAAATTCAGTTCTCAATCAAGTATAATTTGAGATATCTGAAATTACTATTTTATTTATTTATATATTTATTTTTATTATTAATTTTTTTCTTATACAGATTTTGGGCATTACACCGACTCACCGGACACTGTCCGGTGTACCACCGGACAGTCCGGTGATTTATAGTCGTACGCCGCCGTCAAGACCCGAGAGCAGCCAGTTGACCAGACGCCAGCCTGGTGCACCGGACACTGTCTGGTGCACCACCGAACAGTCTGGTGCACCCAGGCTGAGCAGAGTCTTGGCTGCTCGAGCCAAGGCTTTTCCAATTGAATTTTCTCTGATTCTAGCACTTAGACAAATATGTTAGTACACAAAAACCAATGTACTAAGTCTAGAATCATACCTTTGTGTTGACTTTGCACTCCTTCCACCATTTGGCATAGTTTCACATTAAACCATTTGTGTTGGCACTTGATCACCAAAATACTTAGAAATGGCCCAAGGGCACATTTCCCTTTCAATCTCCCCCTTTTTGGTGATTTATGCCAACACAACAAAAAGCAACTAAAGGAAGTGCAACAACAATGCAAATGAGAGCACAAATTTGTTTTGATTCAAATTTGGCATATTTGGATCATTCTTTGCCACCACTTGGTTTATTTTTGAAAATCAAACTCAATTTCCTATCTCTAAGTCAAACTCACTTGTTGAGACATAAAGAGAGGTATTCCAATAGAAATTGATCAAAGATTCAAAAAACTCCCCCTTTTTCCCATAATCATGCATTCTCCCCACAAGATACAGACTTTTAGCACTGAGAGACAATCAGAGTATTTTGACAAAACAAAACTTTATTATACTATTTTCAAAATTCTCAAGTGGTAGCTGATCCATTTCTTGCTTTGGCCTTATTTTCTCCCCCTTTGGCATCAAGCACAAAAACGGGATCAATCTTGGCCCTTAAACCCCATTGCCTCACCAAAATCTTCAAATAAGAGTACAAAAGCAATAAGAATATGGAGATGAACTTGGAGTGAGTTACCCTCTCATCGGAGTGCAGTGGAAGTCTTGCATGGTCCAAGTTCAACCTTTGAGACTAAATCAAGCAAGCTCAAACATATGGTTAGTCTCAAAGGGTCAAGTTGTAGCACATCTCCCCCTAAATATGTGCATCACTCACACATGGACTTTTGAGGTCCGGGGAGAGTTTGTACAACTTGAGCACCATAAATAAACAAAAATGCATAAGGGAACATGATCAAAGCATAATACACATGTATGCTACACATCAATCCAAGTTCCGCGAATCTAAGACATTTAGCTCACTACGCAGCATGCAAAAGGTCTTTTCATCTAAAGGCTTGGTAAAGATATCGGCTAGCTGGTTCTCGGTGCTAATATAAAACACTTCGATATCTCCCTTTTGCTGGTGGTCTCTCAAAAAGTGATGCCGGATGTCAATGTGCTTTGTGCAGCTGTGCTCAACAGGATTGTCCGCCATACGGATAGCACTCTCATTGTCACATAGGAGTGGGACTTTGCTCAGATTGTAGCCAAAGTCCCGGAGGGTTTGCCTCATCCAAAGTAGTTGCGCGCAACACTGTCCTGCTGCAACGTACTCGGCCTTAGTGGTGGATAGGGCAACGGAGGTTTGTTTCTTAGAACTCCACGACACCAGGGACCTTCCTAGAAATTGGCATGTCCCTGATGTACTCTTCCTATCGACCTTACATCCAGCATAATCGGATTCTGAGTATCCAATTAAGTCAAAGGTAGACCCCTTTGGATACCAGATCCCGAAGCAATGCGTAGCGACTAAATATCTAAGAATTCGCTTCACAGCCACTAAGTGACACTCCCTTGGATCGGATTGAAATCTAGCACACATGCATACACTAAGCATAATATCCGGTCTACTAGCACATAAATAAAACAAGGAACCTATCATGGACCGGTATGCTTTTTGATCAACGGACTTACCTCCTTTGTTGAGGTCGACGTGTCCGTCAGTTCCCATTGGAGTCTTTGCGGGCTTGGCGTCCTTCATCCCAAATCGCTTGAGCAAGTCTTGCGTATACTTTGTTTGGGAAATGAAAGTGCCATCCTTGAGTTGCTTCACTTGGAACCTAAGGAAATAGTTCAACTCGCCCATCATCGACATCTCAAACTTTTGAGTCATCACCCTGCTAAACTCTTCACAAGACTGTTGGTTAGTAGAACCAAATATTATGTCATCGACATAAATTTGGTACACAAATAGGTCACCATCACATGTCTTAGTGAAAAGAGTTGGATCGGCTTTCCCAACCTTGAAAGCATTAGCAATTAAAAAGTCTCTAAGGCATTCATACCATGCTCTTGGGGCTTGCTTAAGTCCATAGAGCGCCTTAGAGAGCTTACACACGTGGTCGGGGTACTGTTCATCCTCAAAGTCAGGGGGTTGCTCCATGTACACCTCCTCCTTGATTGGCCCGTTGAGGAAAGCGCTCTTCATGTCCATTTGGAACAACCTAAAAGAATGGTGAGCGGCATAGGCTAACAAAATACGAATCGACTCTAGCCTAGCCACAGGAGCGAAAGTCTCCTCAAAGTCCAAACCTGCGACTTGGGCATAACATTTTGCCACAAGTCGAGCCTTGTTCCTTGTTACCACCTCGTGCTCGTCCTGTTTGTTGCGGAACACCCACTTGGTTCCCACAACATTTTGCTTGGGACGCGGCACTAGTGTCCAAACTTCATTACGCTTGAAGTTGTTTAGCTCTTCCTGCATGGCCAACACCCATTCCGGATCTAGCAAGGCCTCTTCTACCCTGAAAGGCTCAATAGAAGAGACGAAAGAGTATTGCTCACAAAAATTAGCTAATCTAGAGCGAGTGGTTACTCCCTTGCTAATGTCACCCAAAATCTGGTCGACGGGATGGTTCCTTTGAATCATCGCTCGAACTTGAGTTGGAGGGGCATGTGGTGCTTCTTCCTCTTCAACTTGGACATCCTGTGCTTCCCCTTGATCACACGCCTCTTCTTGAGGAACTTGTTCATCATCTTGAGTTGGGGGGTGCACCATCGTTGAGGAAGAAGGTTGATCTTGATCTTGCTCCTGCGGTCGCACATCTCCAATCGCCATGGTACGAATCACGTCCGTTGGAACATCATCCTCATCTACATCATCAAGCTCAACTTGCTCTCTTGGAGAGCCATTAGTCTCATCAAATACAATGTCGCTAGAGACTTCAACCAAACCCGATGATTTGTTGAAGACTCTATACGTCTTTGTATTTGAGTCATAACCTAACAAAAACCCTTCTACAGCTTTGGGAGCAAATTTTGAATTTCTACCTTTCTTCACCAGAATGTAGCATTTACTCCCAAAAACTCAAAAATACGAAATGTTGGGTTTGTTACCGGTTAGAAGCTCGTATGATGTCTTCTTGAGGAGGCGATGGAGATAGACTCGGTTTATGGCGTGGCAAGCCGTGTTCACAGCTTCCGACCAAAGCCGCTCGGGCGTCTTGAATTCTCCAAGCATCGTCCTCGCCATGTCTATGAGCGTCCGGTTCTTCCTCTCTACCACACCATTTTGTTGTGGTGTGTAAGGAGCGGAGAACTCGTGCTTGATTCCTTCCTCCTCAAGGTACTCCTCCACTTGAAGGTTCTTGAACTCGGACCCATTGTCGCTCCTTATCTTCTTCACCTTGAGCTCAAACTCATTTTGAGCTCTCCTTAGGAAGCGCTTGAGGGTCCCTTGGGTTTCAGATTTGTCCTGCAAAAAGAATACCCAAGTGAAGCGGGAAAAATCATCAACAATTACTAAACCATACTTACTTCCCCCGATGCTGAGGTAGGCGACGGGTCCGAAGAGGTCCATATGCAGCAGCTCCAGGGGTCTTGATGTAGTCATCACGTTCTTGATGTGATGAGCACTTCCCACTTGTTTACCTGCTTGACAAGCTGCACAAGGTCTATCTTTTTCGAAATGCACATTTGTTAGTCCTAATACATGTTCTCCCTTTAGAAGTTTGTGAAGGTTCTTCATCCCCACATGTGATAGACGGTGATGCCACAGCCAGCCCATGCTAGTCTTAGCAATTAAGCATGCATCTAAACCGGCCTCCTCTTTGCAAAATCAACTAAATAGAGTTTGCCGTCTAGTACACCCTTAAAAGCTAATGAACCATCACTCCTTCTAAAGACAGACACATCTACATTTGTGAATAAGCAATTATATCCCATATTACATAATTGACTAACCGACAAAAGATTATAACCTAGCGACTCTACTAAAAATACATTGGAGATAGAGTGCTCATTTGAGATGGCAATCTTGCCTAAGCCTTTAACCTTGCCTTGATTCCCGTCACCGAATATGATTGAATCTTGGGAATCTTTACTCTTTACGTAGGAGGTGAACATCTTCTTCTCCCCCGTCATGTGGTTTGTGCATCCGTTGTCGATAATCCAGCTTGATCCCCTGGATGCATAAACCTGCAAGGCAAATTAGGCTTGGGTCTTAGGTACCCAACTCTTGTTGGGTCCTACAAGGTTAGTGACAATAGTCTTAGGAACCCAAATGCAAGTTTAATCTCCCTTACATTTGGCTCCCACCTTTTTAGCAATCACTTTTTTATTTTTACATGAAATAATAAACTTATCATTGCAAGCAGGAAAAACAGTGGTAGATCCATTATATACTTTTCTAGGAGCACGAGACATAACATTCTTCCTAGATCTACCATAAAAGTTTGAACTCGAAGTAATCATGGCATGAGAGTCGAACGCATTACAACTCCTATCATAATGAACATTTGAATCTTTCATAGCCATATTTCTACCATGCATATAAGAACTAGAAGCAGTCATAGCAAGAGAATCATAAGAATAATTCCTACAAACATTTCTAGAGAATTTCCTATCGCTATACATGAAAGCATGGTTCTTTTTAGCACTATTAGTCATTGGAGCCTTCCCTTTCTCCTTGGCAGAGATGGGAGCCTTATGACTTGTTAAGTTCTTGGCTTCCTTCTTAAAGCCAAGCCCATCCTTAATTGAGGGGTGTCTACCAATAGTGTAGGCATCCCTTGCAAATTTTAATTTATCAAATTCATTTTTGCTAGTCTTAAGTTGAGCATTAAGACTAGCCACTTCATCACTTAGTTTAGAAATGAAAACTAGGTGTTCACTACAAGCATCAACATTAAAATCTTTACACCTATTGCAAATCACAACATGTTCTACACAAGAGGTTGATTTATTAGCTATTTCTAACTTAGCACTCAAGTCATCATTGATACTTTTTAAGCTAGAGATAGATTCATGGCATGTAGACAATTCACATGATAGCACTTCATTTCTTTTACTTCTAGAGCAAGAGATATTTGCGCACTAACAAATTTATCATGCTCTTCATATAGAAGGTCCTCTTGCTTTTCTAACAATCTATTCTTCTCATTCAAAGCATCAATTAATTCATTGATTTTATCAATTTTGGTTCTATCTAAGCCTTTGAATAAACATGCATAGTCTATTTCATCATCACTAGATTCATCATCACTTGAAGAAGCGTAAGTACTAGTATTACGAGTGCTTACCTTCTTTTCCCTTGCCATGAGGTAGGTGTGATGCTCGTTGGGGAAGAGGGATGATTTGTTGAAGGCCGAGGCGGCGAGTCCTTCGTCGTCGGAGTCGGACGATGAACAATTCGAGTCCCATTCCTTGCCAAGGTGTGCCTCGCCCTTAGCCTTCTTGTAAGTCTTCTTCTTTTCCCTCTTCTTTTCTTGATCCTGGTCACTATCATTATCAAAACAATTAGCAATAAAGTGACCAACCTTACCGCACTTGAAGCAGGAGCGCTTTCCCTTTGTCTTGTTCTTTTTGGGATGCTCCTTGCGACCCTTTAGTGCCGTCTTGAAGCGCTTGATGATGAGGGCCATTTCTTCCTCATTGAGCCCCGCCGCCTCAACTTGCGCCACCTTGCTAGGTAGCGCCTCCTTGCTACTCGTTGCCTTGAGAGCAATGGCTTGAGGCTCATGAATTGGACCATTCAACGCCTCATCAACGTATCTTGCCTCCTTGATCATCATCCGCCCGCTTACGAACTTTCCAAGTATTTCTTCGGGCGACATCTTGGTGTACCTAGGATTTTTCACGAATATTGTTTACAAGATGTGGATCAAGGACAGTGAAAGACCTTAGCATTAGGCGGACGACGTCGTGGTCCGTCCATCGCGTGCTTCCATAGCTCCTTATTTTGTTGACGAGGGTCTTGAGCCTGTTGTATGTTTGGGTTAGCTCCTCTCCCCTGATCATTGCGAATCTCCCAAGTTCGCCCTCCACCAACTCCATCTTGGTGAGCATGGTGACATCATTTCCCTCATGAGAGATCCTGAGGGTGTCCCAAATCTGCTTGGCGTTATCCAAGCCGCTCACCTTATGGTATTCATCCCTGCACAATGACGCTAAAAGAACAGTAGTAGCTTGTGCATTTTTATGAATTTGTTCATTGATGAACATGGGACTATCCGTACTATCAAATTGCATTCCATTTTCTACTATCTCCCATATACTTGGATGGAGAGAGAACAAGTGGCTACGCATTTTGTGACTCCAAAATCCGTAGTCCTCTCCATCAATGTGAGGAGGTTTACCGAGGGGAATGGAAAGCAAATGAGCATTGGAACTTTGCGGAATACGAGAGTAATCAAAAGAGAAGTTCGAGTTAACCGTCTTCTTTTTCTCGTAGTCGTGGTCATCGTCATCCTTTTGGGAAGAAGAAGACTCGTCGCTGTCGTCGTAGTAGACAATCTTCTTAATACGTCTCTTCTTCTTCCCGTCCTTCTTCTTTTGACTCGAGCCCGAGTCGGTGGGCTTGTCGTCTTTTGGCGCATTGATGAAGGACTCCTTCTCCTTGTCGTTGTTGATCACCATCCCCTTGCCCTTAGGATCCATCTCTTCGGGCGATTAGTCCCTTTCGTGAAGAGAATGGCTTTGATACCAATTGAGAGCACCTAGAGGGGGTGAATAGGTGATCCTGTAAAAACTTAAACTCAAAGCCACAAACTTGATTAAGTGTTAGCGCAATGAAGCCAAATGGCTAGAGATGAGTTCTTGCAAAACACAATAACCACAAAGACATCAACACAGAGAGGCACAGTGGTTTATCCCGTGGTTCGGCCAAGTCCAACACTTGCCTACTCCACGTTGTGGCGTCCCAACGGACGAGGGTTGCACTCAACCCCTTTCAAGCGGTCCAAAGACCCACTTGAATACCATGGTGTTTTGCTTTCGTTTCACTATATCCCGCTTGCAAGGAATCTCCACAACTTGGAGCCTCTCGCCCTTACAATTTGATTATCACCAAGAATCACGGAAGTAAGGATGGGATGAGCAACACACACAAGACACAAAATCAGAGCAACAATACGCACACAAGTCACAACACGAGCTCTCAACACAACTCGAAGAGTTCTCTACTCAAATGGAGCTCTAGTTGCTATCACAAAGAATCGAATGCGCGGAAATGAAGTCTTGGTGCTTAGGAATGCTCAAGGGATGCTTGGTGTACTTCTCCATGCGCCTAGGGGTCCCTTTTATAGCCCCAAGGCAGCTAGGAGCCGTTGAGAGCAATCCAGGAAGGCAATTCTTGCCTTCTGTCGACTGGCGCACCGGACAGTCCGGTGCACCACCGGACACTATCCGGTGCGGATTTCTTTCCTATTCTGGTGCAGCCGACCGTTGGAGACTTGGAGCCGTTGGCGCACCGGACACTGTCCGGTGCACACCGGACAGTCCGGTGCTCCCATCCGACCGTTGGCTCGGCCACGCGTCACGCGCGGATTGCGCGCCCGACCGTTGGCGCGCCCGACCGTTGGCTCACCGGACAGTCCGGTGAATTATAATCGTACGGTGTTGACTTGGTTCCCGAGAGCGGCGACTTCGCCGCAGCCGACTCACCGGACACTGTCCGGTGCACCACCGGACAGTCTGGTGATTTATAGCCGTACGCCGCCGTCGAGACCCGAGAGCAGCCAGTTGACCAGACGCTAGCCTGGCGCACCGGACAGTCCGGTGCACCAGACTGAGTAGAGTCTTGGCTGCTCGAGCCAAGGCTTTTCCAATTCAATTTTCTCTGATTCTAGCACTTAGACAAATATGTTAGTACACAAAAACCAATGTACTAAGTCTAGAATCATACCTTTGTGTTGACTTTGCACTCCTTCCACCATTTGGCATAGTTTCACATTAAACCATTTGTGTTGGCACTTGATCACCAAAATACTTAGAAATGGCCTAAGGGCATATTTCCCTTTTAGTACCACTATGAGGCCTTTACAAAGTTCCACTAGCTTCAGACTACCCGCTACAGTTTATAGGAAGCTCCAGTGCAGGAATCCCTCGTCTGACCGCCATCGCAGCAAAATCAACACAAGGACCTCCCTACACTGACCACTCCCCTACTGCCCTTGCCCCTTTCAGGTAAGGTAGCCATCCACTAGCTTTCCTAGTTAATCAGCCAAGGGTGTCCCATTAAAACCTTGTGGTAGCACTGTTTTCCCGGGTGGTTCTCCATGTTCCCATTAACATAATGATCTTATCATGAATAGTAAAGAATAAACAGATAATAAAAAGTATAACAATGAGTGATGAATATCTCTATACCCAAATCCACATAAAGCAATAGCATGAACAACCCAAAACTTTAGTAGTAAAATCAGTGGTGAAACAAGGTATAAAGATAGTCAAATCTAGGGTATCCTATTGGGTCCCAGCAAAATTAACCTATGCAGATCATTATGATTAATAAGAACATGAATGGGTAAAAGAAGTGATCAAGGGCACAATTTGCCTTCAATGAGCTCCTGCTCAGCAGTCTCTACCAGCTGAACCTCGGAATCCTCTGTAGCTTGCTCGTCTACTCGCATCAATACAATACATACATAGTATAGCAAAAATTAACATTACACCAAGCATGTAAATAAAATACACAGTAATAATCTAGACATTAAAATAAGATCATAGGAACTGGAATCATTAAATTTGGACTTATAGATTTTAAGTTATGAATTTTCCAAGGTTTTATGTATTTAATACCAGACTAAGTAATAGAATCATTTTAATGTGTATTTCATGTTAAAACAGAGGCACTAATGGTTAGACAATATTATTACAAAGATTTAGGAACTGGAATGGACCAATTTGGAGTTCATATGAATTTTCTATAATTTAAACAAGTTTCTGCAATTAAATTTGTACTAAAACTCGATTTCTAAAATCATTTCTATGATTTTTCTAATTCTCTGGACTGGGCCTCAGTAACCAAAAAATACAGGGGCGCCTAGGTCAAAATTCCTAGACACAGAGAATAGTACAGGGTGGACTGCGGGTTGATTTGTTAATAATCTAGGGTCTCTTTAGATAAATGCCAGGCGAAGGGGTACAGACGGTTCCTGGCCGCCAGATTTCACGCGGGTGGTAGGGATTAGATCATGTCTATCCGAACCGGTACGCGATGACGAGCGCAGGATGTGAGATCTACGACCCAGGTTTAATGTACAAGCAATCAGCCCCAAGTTCTCCCGATTACGATCGGACAGACCCGAATCAACCTAGCCACACAGATAGGTTGGCGTGATCATGGCCGCCCAAAATGGATCGGACGACAGTAGCCCGTCTTCCCCACCCGAGTCCACGCGCGGTGGCGCTACTCCCCCGAACGCGGTGGGGGATGGCCGATGATGGCCATCTCGGTTCCTCCATGGCTTTTCCCCCCACTAAACTACAGATATACGACATTTAGGGTACAGCGGACTCGACCATACGCTCTGCAGCAAACTTTGAGGGCCGAGCAGCGCAGACCACGACGACTGGCGGAGAGATAAACGGCGGCGGCCAAATTGCCGAGCTATAGTTCCTATCCCATCATTCTAGTCGATCTACGCTAGTCTAGGGAATCGTAACAACGAAGGCAGGGCCTTACCAGCGATGGAGGCGCCGACGTTGTTGACCGCGGTACGGCGGATCCGTGGTGGAAGGGGGGTGTCCAGTGAGCAATTGCCTGCGCACCAGTGCTTATCCGTAGCGGACGACCCAAGATCGCTTCCACAAGTCACGGCGGAATTCTGGGTCGAAGATCCGAGGGCCGTTCGCCAAGGTGAGCAGAGATTATCGGCGGCAATGGCGGCTTGATCTTTCTGGCGCCGTTTTCACCGCGGCCGCACAGAGGTGGTCGCGAGGTTAGGGCGGTGGATAAGGAGCGGCGGCGCTATGCTTTATACCCGGGAGGGCTCGGAGTCGTTGTATCGGCCAGTTGAGCCGTTGCCGCGATTCCTGCGCGCGATGCAAGGCGAGGTTGTTCACGAGAAGAACACAGGACTCCATCCACGGTTTCTGGCGCGTGGACCCCGTACGGCAGAGGGAAGGAGACGGCCAGGCGTGCCCGCGTGCGACTGACCTACTGGACCCACATGTCGGCGCCATCACTAGAGCCAGGCCGCGCGGGTGAGAAAGGTATAGTGGGCCAAAATAGGTGGCTGCGGCCCATTTAGGTTAAAATTCTTTTCTCTTTTCTCTAATTTTCTTCTTCTCCTATTTTCAATTCCCAATTTGAATCTGAAGTATGACTTTGAATTTTGTACTCAAATTAATCGTTCAATTTGAATATATCAATGTGGGGTCAATTTATTTATTTATGGATTTATTTTGGTGTCTCATAATATTTCTTCCTTCTTTTCCATTTAAAAATCAATTCTCGATTTAGGGTTTATTTTAAATCCTCATCCCATTATCATTACATTTTATTCATTTTATTATTGATTTTTAATGCACAAACAAAAATCCAAAATGATGCAATGGTTTATTTGTGTCGTAGTGAAGTTTTACTCATTTTTAAACATGACCAGTCACATGTGATGATAAATGGAGATGCACATATATTCAAAGGAGACAATTCCTCCCTTTATTCTCCCTTACAATATGAGTATTACAAATCCTACCCCCCTTAAAAATAATCTCGTCCTCGAGATTAAGAAGATCTAGGGAAAAGATGGGGGAAGTCTATGCAAAGCTCTTCTTCTCTTTCCCAAGTGGCTTCATCTTCACCATGGTGACTCCATTGCACTTTGCACATCTTTATCACCTTATTTCTTGTAACTCGAGTCAAAGTGTCCAGAATCTTGATAGGATACTCTGCATAAGTCAAGTCATCTTGAACACTAAGGTCCTCCATTGGTAACTGCTCCTCAGGAACCCTGAGGCACTTCTTTAGCTGGGACACATGAAATACATTATGTACATCTGACAGATGATCAGGTAATTCTAGTTGATATGCAACTTCTCCCACTCGCTTTAAGATCAAGAAAGGTCCAATGAAGCGAGGGGACAACTTTCCTTTAACTTTAAATCTCCTCATACCCCGGATCGGTGACACCTTCAGATACACGTGATCACCCTCCTTAAACTCCAGTAGACTTCTCCTATTATCAGCATAGCTCTTTTGTCTGGATTGTGCAATTCTCAAATTTTCTCTTATCATTCGAACTTGTTCTTCTGCCTCTTGAATAAGTTCAGGCCCAAAGAACTGTCTTTCTCCAGTCTGATCCCAATACAGTGGAGTCCTGCACTTTCTGCCATATAAAGCCTCAAACGGTGACATCTTCAAACTGGCCTGGTAGCTATTATTATAAGAGAACTCCGCATATGGTAAGCTCTTATCCCAACTTCCACCATGTTTAAGAGCACAAGCTCTTAACATATCCTCCAGTACTTGGTTAGTCCTCTCTGTCTGTCCATCAGTTTGGGGATGGTAGGCTGAACTAAAATTCAACTTTGTATCCAAGCTCTCATGCAACTTCTTCCAAAACCGAGAAGTAAACTGTGATCCACGATCAGACACAATCTTCTTAGGTACTCCATGTAGTTAAACTATCCGAGTCATATACAATTCTGCTAGCTTGGCTCCCGTGTAATTAGTCCTCATAGGTATGAAATGAGCCACTTTTGTCAATCTATCCACAATTACCCAAATAGAGTCATACCAAGCAGGGGTGCGGGGTAGTCCAACAATGAAATCCATACCAATTTCTTCCCATTTCCACTCGGGTATCTTCAATGGATGCAATAGTCCAGCTGGTCTTTGATGTTCGGCCTTAACTCTTTGACACACATCACACTTAGCCACATGTGCAGCAACATCCCTTTTCATTCCATACCACCAATACTTCTGCTTCAAATCTTGATACATCTTAGTGCTACCAGGGTGGATAGAGTAATCAGAATCATGGGCTTCTTTTAAAATAGTTTCACGAAGGCTATCAATCTCTGGAACACATATCTGTTCCTTGAACCATATAGTACCCTGCTCATCCTCCGTGAATTCCGGAACTCGACCTTCCGTAATAAGATCCTTAATCTCTTGAATTTTAGCATCACCAACCTGACCTTTACGAATCTCTTGCTCCAAGGTAGGTTCCAACTCGATGGTAACTCCTTCAGTGTGTAACAATTCCCAAGTTGAGTCTCTCAAAGTCTTTTGCTAATTCATCGGGTAGCTGGACAACAAAAGCGGAGTGAACATGCTCTTTCCGTCTCAAGGCATCTGCAACCAAATTCGCCTTGCCTGGGTGATAGTGAATCTCCAAATCATAATCCTTAATAAGCTCCAACCAATGGCGTTGCCTAAGGTTGAGATCCTTCTGAGTGAATATATACTTCAAACTCTTATGATCTGTGTATACTTGGCACTTAGTTCTCATAATGTAGTGTCTCCAAATTTTAAGTGCATGCACAACTGCTGCCAGTTCCAAGTCATGAGTGGGGTAGTTCAATTCATGTTTCCGCAACTGACGAGATGCATAGGCGATCACGTGTCCTTCTTGCATGAGCACACATCCCAATCCTTGTCCACATGCATCACAATAAATATCAAATCCTTTCTGTAAGTCTGGCATAACCAACACTGGAGGTGACATCAATCTCTCCTTCAATTGATCAAAGCTTCCTTGACATTTGTCATCCCACTTAAATTCTCTGCCCTTCTCCAGAAGCGAGGTCATAGGCTTGGCAATCTTAGAGAATCCTTCAATAAATCTCTGATAATATCCTGCAAGCCCTAAGAAACTCTGAATCTCGGTAACTGTAGTGGGTACTCTCCACTCCATTATCTCCTTGACCTTAGCAGGATCCACCGCTATTCCTCCATTAGAAATAATATGTCCCAGGAATGGCACCTTGTCAATCCAAAACTCGCACTTACTGAACATGGCGTAGAGTTGATTATCTCGTAGCTTCTGTAGCACCAACCTCAGATGTTCTTCATGATCACTTTCACTCTTAGAATAGATAAGAATATCGTCGATGAACACCACGACAAATCTGTCCAAATACTCCATAAACACCTTATTCATCAAATTCATGAAATAAGCTGGTGCATTGGTTAATCCAAATGACATAACAGTAAACTCGTATAATCCATATCGAGTTGAGAAAGCCGTCTTAGGAATATCTGATGGTCTAATCTTCATCTGATGGTATCCCGATCGGAGATCAATCTTCGAAAATACCCTGGCACCTCTCATCTGATCAAATAAATCCTCAATACAGGGTAATGGATACTTGTTCTTCACAGTAACATCATTAAGTGATCTATAATCCACACACATCCGTTGCGATCCATCCTTCTTCTGTACAAATAGAACCGGTGCTCCCCAAGGTGAGGAACTCAGACGAATGTAACCAGCCTCTTGTAACTCCGTTAACTGCTTCTTCAGCTCCTTTAACTCTTCTATAGACATCCTGTAAGGCCGTTTAGAAATAGGGGCAGTTCCAGGTAGGAGATCAATAACAAACTCAACTTCTCTATCAGGTGGCATCCCTGGTAACTCCTCTGGAAAGACATCCGGAAAATCTCTAACCACCCGGATGTTGTCACCAACGAACTCCTCAGGTATAAAGAACATTGCACGCTTGGATGAGGTGGTTACTGCAATATTAACTTGAAATCTTTCTCCTTTAGGGGTAGTGAGTTCTACAGTACCTCTACCACATGCTATAATGGCCTTTGCCTTTCTTAACCATGGCATACCAAGAATCAGATCTATACTGCTGGCCTCTAATATTATAGTCGTAGCTCCAAATTCTCTTCCCATAATGGTTAATGTCAATCTACGTGTCATTTGGTTTGCCTCAATAGGCCCTTTAGGTGTGATTACTATCATTGGTTTTTGAAAGTCGCCTAGAGAGGGGGGGTGGATAGGCGAAACCTGAAAATTAAAACTTTATCCCCCAACTAGATCCTTTGATTAGTATTTAGAACAAGATGAACAATTATTGAAGTATAAAAACTAAGTTCTTGCTAGTAAAGAATATAGCTTTCAAATAATGCGGAAGCGATAATACAACTAATAATTCTATGATAACAAAGCAAGAAAGCTTAGATGAAAAAGAGCACTAACACAAGTTCTTTTCTTGCGGAGTGTTGCTTCACTTAAATGAGATTTTAACTTGAAGCAACACCAAATGATATGAGCAAAGAATAGTGCAAAAGAACTTAGAGTAAGGGAAAGCAAACAAATCACAAGCAAAGGCACAATGAACACGGGTGATTTGTTTTACCGAGGTTCGGCCCTCGAAGGCCTAGTCCCCGTTGAGGAGTCCACTTAAGGACGGGTCTTTTTCAACCCTTTCCCTCTCTCCCGATCACACAAGGATCGGCGAGCTCTTCTTCTTCTCAAGGATCACTCTCGATCCCACAAGGACCACCACAATCTTTGGTGTCCCTTGCTAGCTTTTACAAGCCTCCAACACTTTGGAGGAAGTTCGAATGGGAGTCAAAAACTCCACGCTCAAATGAACACAAAGATGTAGCACACACTATCTCTCAATGAATCTCACAAGGCGCTAGGACTAAACTCAATTGAGTAGCTCTCAATTGCTTGCTCTCTCTTTTGTGGCACTTGTGTTGGTTGTAGTGGACTAAATCTTGTGTATAGGATGGATCAATGAATATATGTGGTTGGGAGGGCTTGAGTATGTCAACTAGATGACTTGGAATGTTGCTTGGACTCCACACTTTGAAGTGGCCGGTTGGGGTGGTATTTATAGCCACCATCCAAAAACTAGCCGTTGATGAAGTCTGCTAGCGATGGGCGCACCGGACAGTCCGGTGCACACCGGACATGTCCGGTGCACACCGGACATGTCCGGTGCACCAGCCACGTCATCCTAGCCGTTGAGATTGGAGCTGGTCGACCGTTGGAGGCTTTGTCCTCATGTGGCACCGGACAGTCCGGTGCACACCGGACAGTCCGGTGCCTCTCTGATCCTCTGCTCTGACTTCTGCCGCGTGTACTGTTCTGCACTGTTTCCTGTCAGAGTCGACCGTTGGGCGTAGATGACCGTTGCTCCGCTGGCACACCGGACAGTCCGGTGCACACCGGACAGTCCGGTGAATTTTAGCGGAGCAGTCTTCGTGAAATCCCGAGGCTGCCGAGTTCCTGAGGCCGCGTTCCGTTGGAGCACCGGACACTGTCCGGTGTACACCGGACAGTCCGGTGAATTATAGCGCGCCGGCCCCAGACTTTCCCGAAGGTGGCGAGTTTGAGTCTGAGTTCCCTGGTGCACCGGACAGGTACTGTTCACTGTCCGGTGGCACACCGGACAGTCCGGTGCGCCAGACCAGGGGTGCCTTCGGTTGCCCCTTTGCTCCTTTCTTTTGACTTTTGTCTTGTTCTTTTTATTGGTTTTATGTTGAATCTTTGGCACCTGTAGAACATATAATCTAGAGCAAACTAATTAGTCCAATTGTTTGTGTTGGACATTCAATCACCAAAATCATTTAGGAAAAGGTTTAAAGCCTATTTCCCTTTCAATCTCCCCCTTTTTGGTGATTGATGCCAACACAAACCAAAGCAGAAATATAAGAGCATAATTGAACTAGTTTGCCTACGGTAAGTGCAAAGATTGCTTGGAATTTAAACCAATATTGATTTCATAAGATATGCATGAATGGTTCTTTCTTATTTAGTATTTTGGACCACGATTGCACCACATGTTTTGTTTTTGCAAATTCTTTTTGTAAATCCATTTCAAAGATCTTTTGCAAATAGTCAAGGGTAAATGAATAAGAGTTTGTAAAGCATTTTCAAGATTTGAAATATTCTCCCCCTGTTTCAAATGCTTTTCCTTTGACTTAACAAAACTCCCCCTAAAAGAGATCCACCTCTTAGTGTTCAAGAGGGTTTTGATATACCATTTTTGAAATACTACTTTTTCCCTTTTTTTTTGAACATAATAGGATACCAAATGATAAATACTTTTGGAAAGCACTAAGTTTTTGAATTTGGTGGTGGTGGTGCGGTCCTTTTGCTTTGGGCTCATTTCTCCCCCTTTTTGGCATGAATCGCCAAAAACGAAAACATTAGAGCCCTCGAAGTGCTATCTTCCCCTTTGGGCATAAATAAATGAGTTAAGATTATACCAAAGGCGAAGTCCGGTCTTTTAGCTTTGGGCTCTTACTCTCTTCCAGAGACGAAGTCCTTTTCTTTGATGCTCATTTTTCCCCCAAGGAATAGAGAGTTGCTTGGAGTGATGGCGAAGTATGATATACGGAGTGGAAGCCTTTGTTTTCGCCGAAGACTCCATTTCCCTTTCAATCTACGACTTAGCATAGTAATATACTTGGAAACACATTAGTCGTAGACATGGTACGGGAATAATAGGATATATGCATTTGTACCAAAATGAAAGAGATATGATCAAGAGATATGTCAATTAAGCATGATCATAGTTTCATATAACATAGATTTCTCCCCCTAAGTATGTGCATGGAGAGGAACACATATTATGGCCTTAAATGTCAATTGCACATAATTAGGTTAATGAGAACATATCTATATTATACAGAATGTGAAGTGCATTGTGTCATAGTATATGAGTGATGCTCAAGACAGTTTATGCACTTATGAAAGCATGTTGCAAACATTTTAAGCATTTTCCTTTAAGGATTTCAAAGAGACTTAAGGACCATCCACCTTTGGAACAAAGGTAGCTTATCCTCGTTACAAGGTTAAGCTTTAAGCTCTTTGACAATAGAATCACTTCATCTAG
The DNA here is from genome assembly GCF_902167145.1 of Zea mays. Lineage (NCBI taxonomy): Eukaryota > Viridiplantae > Streptophyta > Magnoliopsida > Poales > Poaceae > Zea > Zea mays. The sequence continues at coordinate 54,348,764 of NC_050100.1, read as the reverse complement.
TTTTAGCAAAGATGCAATAATGCATGAGTGAAATTTTAAGAGGTGAAACTAGGTATGAAGCAGGGATAAATGCAAAGGACATGCTTTCTCTTCCTTATGTATAAGATATGCAAAGAATGCTTATAAGAGGAAGATTTAGGTACAAGTTTAAATGAAAGGAAGTGATTTTACCCTTTTGTACCTTCTCATAGAGACGCTCTCTTCATTGTGCTTTGTCCTTAGTCTTAGATGCTTAAGACCTATAATGACAATATGTGGAAATACTTTGCACAAGAGAGAGTTCTACAACTAGTGATCTTTTTCAAGTTAGTGTTAGCATATATCAAATGGATCACGAGTTGTATAAATGAATCATGAATTCTCCTTTTTTTCTTTTTTTTAGTGCATATTAAGATAGATGTCAGTTAAAATTACTATTGAAATCAAATTCAAATTACATAAGGCACTAAGGAGCATAAGTGATAATTGAAGTTGTTCAATGATCAACCAATATGAGATCAAGAAAACAACAAAGGCATTAAATTTTCAATCAAGCTTAAAAATAGGAGAATCCAATAAGCATGCTACTTTTTTATTAAAAATGAAAGCAATAATCCTTGATAAAAGCGATATTACTTTAACAAGTTTGATTGATGTGAAGTAGCATACTATATGAGAAACATTATTCTCATGCAAGAGACTATATGAAATTACTAAGATAAAGCAATAGTCTCAACATAATCAAAATATAATAATGGACTCCCCCTAAAGATATGCATCAAGTAATTGAGAGAATTGATTTCAATGCATTCAATTTTAAGAACATAAAAGGAGAATCATTATATATCTTGATCAAGGCTCATAAATTTAGCAATAAACAACTTAAGCCTTGCAACCTCATAATGAAAAAGGATTTAGAATGCTTACAACCACACCATTGATTGTTGTGAAAACCTTATTGTCCAAGTAGGTGTTGTTGTCCTTGATGTTCTCTCCTTTTCATTTGAGAGTCCTCCCTTTATATTTGTCTCTTTTTTCTTCCAAACTTATTGAAAATACTCGAGAGACATGTTAATAGCGCAAGGGAGTATATGGTGAAGGATGATTACTTTAGATAATTAGCATACAAAATTTATCATCCACAAGTCACACAGACATGAAGTAAAATCCTTAACATTAGTGCATTTTATTTGAGAAAAATGAGTGAGCACCTTTTAAGCATTTTAATAATCATTGGAGATTTTACTTTATCATATTGAAGTTAGTTAATCATCACTTGGAAGCAAATCAATATGATAACATATATATAAATATCGCAAAGGCATTAAATAGATTCTAATGGACATAAGCAATAAGAAAATGATATTTGAATGCACACTTAGTTAATTTCGGTCCAATAGCGAATCTATTCCTCACAAGGGTAGAATATGATAATTTAGATTAAATACTCATTGAGATGGGAACTAAATTTAACCAAGAAGATGAGTTCCCATACCTTTGCTTTTACCTTTCTTCTTTTGGGTGAAGATCAACCCATGAGGCTTGTGTACTTTCCCTTTTATGCATATTTATAAGTAAGCTCAAGAGATATGTTAGTAACACAAGCACTAGTTTCCATTTAGTAATCATTTTGACAAAGAATGAAAAGTGAATTACTATTGGCATGGAAACTTTATAATATGAACTAGATTATTCCATGATGATGTTATGCTTAATTTTAACTCATAAAACAAGCATAACTAATCCTTTGAGATTAAAGGAATAAATCTAAATCATGATTTGGAAAGCGATAAATGTGAAAGAATCATATCCAATTGAGCAATAAGAGATACAACATGAATTATTGGATAGAATTTCCTAGACATGATGAGATATGCATTTCCATAGAGAAACTTATTCTCTACAAGTGAGACTACTTAAATTACTTAGATAAAAACATTAGTCTCACTTTTCTAGCTATAGAGAGAATTTTTTCTTTTATAAGTGTCCTAAGTATTTGAATTTCTTATACGACACCTTATTCTTTTAAGAACATGAAATATCTCTTTATACCTAGAACATGACAATAATAGAATAATTAATGTAAAGACATGCCATGTGAACTTGCAACAATTTTAAAACATGTAGATTGTCATAATATAGAATTGATAAATACACAATCTACCATATGAAAGGAATTTCTTCAAAGAATGATGACATAATTTTAAAACATCCTTAAGTGCTTTCTATTTCTATGTGACTACACAAGACACATGACAAATTAAGATAATTGCACTTAAGAATATAAATGTTACCATCCCTTGACTTTCCTCCATGTTGTAGGCTTTGAAGTTCCGCACATGATAATTCTTTAATTCCTACAACATCAATATCTTCCCCGAGATGATATGGGTTTTGAATAACATATTGAAATAACCTTGGGCCAATCTTGAATATGTAGATCATTTGAAGATTGATAGCTTGAGTTGATAAGAATTGAATTAACTCCCTCAAGCACCCCAAAGGTTCATATCATCTCCTTTTCCTACAAATCTTGTCAAGCACATTTTGGTACCCATCGCTTGATGGGTCCGTTAAGGTTAGTAAACAAAGATCTAGGAACCCAAGTGTCCTTTGTGCTAGCGCTTGGTAAACTTGTTACCTTTCTAGCATAAGTTGCAATTTTGGGTTGCCTAGTTACATGAAAATTAATTGACAAGCTAGGAGTGGAATTGTTACCAATGGGACAATCCTTGCATTGATGTCCCTTTCTTCGGCATGTGTAGCATAGGCGTTTTTCAAGTTTTGAAGTTTTCTTCTTTCCTTGCTTGTTGCCTGCTACATGGTTAGTAAAAACTTTCTTTTCTAACCCTATGCCTTTTTGTTTTAAATGGGGACAAGATCTAAGCAAGTATCCCTTCTTAGAGCATTTAAAACAAAGTCTATCATCCTTGTTGATAATCAAGCCATTAATATAGGGACATGACCTAATCAAGTGCCCCACTTCAAAGCATTCACTACACCTCTTAATGTGAAGTGTGGCTTGATCATTACCTTGGATGTTACCTTTTGTGGAGGCGTGGTTGAGGCTTTTGGAGGAGGTGTTGAATTTCATCTTTTGTTTCCTCCTCATGGCAATCCTCAAATCCTTGACATTTTCTTCAAGGGATGTAGTGCATGCCACGGTTGTTCCCGTCTCAAGCTTTTTCACCATGTGATCACGGTTATCTTGAGAAGGTTGGGCAATGCATTTCCCTTTTAGTTGTGTCAAGCTCTTCTTTAGCCTCTCATTTTCTTCTTTGAGCTTTTGATATGAATCATCATTTGTTCCTGCAAATTCTAGCTCAAAGGAAGATTTGCTTGTTGACAAACAACAAGCATTAGCACATGGTAATATAGTATTAATTTGAATACATGTGCACGAGTGAGGTTGTTGGGATTTTAAGTTCTCTATCACAACCTCATGGGCAATGTTTAATATGATATGATTATCCATAAGATTTTCATGAGAACATAAAAGCATATCATATTTATCTTGAAAAGCTAGATTTTCACCTTTTAGCTTTTCTACTTGGTCCTTGAGCAAGGTATTCCTATTTACTAATTGAGCGATACAATGTGAAGCGTTATCTTGCTCAATTGAAATAGTTTCATACCTTTGGACCAAATCATCATGAGAGCACTTTAGCTCCTCATGTTCTTTAGTCAACTCGTCAAAGTGTTGCATCTTTATGGAGAGAATATCTTCTAGCCTTTGACGAGCTTCGCTTTGTTCTCTCGCTCTTTCTAGAAGTTTGAGCATGACCGCCTTATCTTCTTGGCTTAGGCGAGCGTAGAGATGCACAAAGCTTCTTTCTTCCTCCTCATCCTCATTTGTGCTTCCGCTATCATTTTCATTAGCCACACAACACATGTGTGAATCGAAATGGGAAGACAAACCTTTTGGAGAGGTGGATTCATCGTTTGGTCTCCATCGTTCATTCTCTTCTTCTTCCTTGCAAGGGTTAGTATCACAAATACCAAAGGAAGTAGAGACACAAAATGAACTATCATGTTTGGACTCATCAAATTTGCTTCTAATTCTAGTCCAAATATCATGCGCATCATGGACGGATTCATCATAGTTTGATACGAAGGCATGATAATCTTCTTTGCTAAGAGAATTAGTCAAGATGTCAAAAGCTAGATAGTTTAAGCGATAACATCTTTGATCCTCCTCGGAATTAATTTTTCCATTGAAATTAGAGGGAAAAATACTCTTGTCTATAATTTGTTCTAATCGAGGATCTATGATTCTAAAAGCATTTATCACACTAGATGACCATGAATCATAGTTAGAACAATCATCAAATAAAATCTCAAGAGTTACCTCCTTCCGAGTTGGGTTCTCTTGGGTCTTCTTGTTCTTTTGGGATCTTCTACGAGCCATCACTTCGAGTTGTTAGACTCAAGATGAAGTGCCTAGCTCTGATACCAATTGAAAGTCGCCTAGAGAGGGGGGGGGGGTGGATAGGCGAAACCTGAAAATTAAAACTTTATCCCCCAACTAGATCCTTTGATTAGTGGTTAGAACAAGATGAACAATTATTGAAGTATAAAAACTAAGTTCTTGCTAGTAAAGAATATAGCTTTCAAATAATGCGGAAGCGATAATACAACTAATAATTCTATGATAACAAAGCAAGAAAGCTTAGATGAAAAAGAGCACTAACACAAGTTCTTTTCTTGCGGAGTGTTGCTTCACTTAAATGAGATTTTAACTTGAAGCAACACCAAATGATATGAGCAAAGAATAGTGCAAAAGAACTTAGAGTAAGGGAAAGCAAACAAATCACAAGCAAAGGCACAATGAACACGGGTGATTTGTTTTACCGAGGTTCGGCCCTCGAAGGCCTAGTCCCCGTTGAGGAGTCCACTTAAGGACGGGTCTTTTTCAACCCTTTCCCTCTCTCCCGATCACACAAGGATCGGCGAGCTCTTCTTCTTCTCAAGGATCACTCTCGATCCCACAAGGACCACCACAATCTTTGGTGTCCCTTGCTAGCTTTTACAAGCCTCCAACACTTTGGAGGAAGTTCGAATGGGAGTCAAAAACTCCACGCTCAAATGAACACAAAGATGTAGCACACACTATCTCTCAATGAATCTCACAAGGCGCTAGGACTAAACTCAATTGAGTAGCTCTCAATTGCTTGCTCTCTCTTTTGTGGCACTTGTGTTGGTTGTAGTGGACTAAATCTTGTGTATAGGATGGATCAATGAATATATGTGGTTGGGAGGGCTTGAGTATGTCAACTAGATGACTTGGAATGTTGCTTGGACTCCCACACTTTGAAGTGGCCGGTTGGGGTGGTATTTATAGCCACCATCCAAAAACTAGCCGTTGATAAAGTCTGCTGGCGATGGGCGCACCGGACAGTCCGGTGCACACCGGACATGTCCGGTGCACCAGCCACGTCATCCTAGCCGTTGAGATTGGAGCTGGTCGACCGTTGGAGGCTTTGTCCTCATGTGGCACCGGACAGTCCGGTGCACACCGGACAGTCCGGTGCCTCTCTGATCCTCTGCTCTGACTTCTGCCGTGTGTACTGTTCTGCACTGTTTCCTATCAGAGTCGACCGTTGGGCGCAGATGACCGTTGCTCCGCTGGCACACCGGACAGTCCGGTGCACACCGGACAGTCCGGTGAATTTTAGCGGAGCAGTCTTCGTGAAATCCCGAGGCTGCCGAGTTCCTGAGGCCGCGTTCCGTTGGAGCACCGGACACTGTCCGGTGTACACCGGACAGTCCGGTGAATTATAGCGCGCCGGCCCCAGACTTTCCCGAAGGTGGCGAGTTTGAGTCTGAGTTCCCTGGTGCACCGGACAGGTACTGTTCACTGTCCGGTGGCACACCGGACAGTCCGGTGCGCCAGACCAGGGGTGCCTTCGGTTGCCCCTTTGCTCCTTTCTTTTGACTTTTGTCTTGTTCTTTTTATTGGTTTTATGTTGAATCTTTGGCACCTGTAGAACATATAATCTAGAGCAAACTAATTAGTCCAATTGTTTGTGTTGGACATTCAATCACCAAAATCATTTAGGAAAAGGTTTAAAGCCTATTTCCCTTTCAGTTTTCTCATATTTAGCATTGGTATCTCATTTGTGTTGGCATAACGAGTAGACATGAAAGAATGTGTAGCACCAGAATCAAATAATATGGTTGTAGGAATTGTATTAACATAAAACATACCAAGTACGATGTCCGCACCATCTGGAGTAGCGTCAACGCTGACTTGATTAACTCTGGCAATAGAATATCCCTTGCCAGGAGTTTGTTGCTTGTTCTTAGCTGGCGTACCGAAATTCCCCATCGGACAAGCATTAGCATAGTGCCCAATCTGACTGCACTTGAAGCATGTAGGGCCAGTCTTCTGTCCTGTAGACCTCGTCGGGGTGCCAGTGGGAGTAACCTGACGAGTAGGTGTTCATGGAGATCCCTGTGGAGCATACTGAACTGGGCGTGGTCCTTCTCCTGGACGAGTAGGTGTACCCTGTGGCGAAACATAGCGGGGACGAACACTGCTGCTACCCTGTCCCTGTGAGATAGCCTTCCTCTTCAAATCACCCAGTTGAACACGCTTGTGTTCAATAGCAAGAGCCTTATCCAGCAGCCTCTGAAATGATGGAAATGTGTGTGCCACCAGTGCATACTGTAGGGGTCCATTAAGTCTTTCAATAATGTTCCTGCTTTCTTTCATCCTCAGCAACTTCCTCCGTAGCATATCTCGACAGCTGAATGAATTTATCTCTGTACTCGCTGACAGACATGTTGCCTTGCTTCAATGACAGAAACTCCTTCTTCTTGATCTTTATCAAACCAGTTGGAATGTGGTAGTTTCAGAACCGTGTACTGAATTCCGCCCAAGTAATAGTATCAGCAGCATCATGGGCAGCAGTATAAGAATCCCACCAGTCAGCAACAGGGCCTGTCAGACGACCTGAGGCATAAAGAACCTTCTCCCGATCTGAGCATTGGGCGATGTTGAGCATCTTTTCAATTGACTTCAACCAATCATCTGCATCAAGTGGATCTGGCGAGCTGGCGAAGGTCGGCGGCTTATGACTCATAAACTCCCGGTGCTTATCACGAGGTGGAACTAGTGGTGGTGGTGGAGGCAATGGTACTTGTTGTTGTTGCTGTTGTTGCTGAAATTGTTGTTGCAGCTGCTGTTGCGCTCTTCTCTCCTGGTGTATCTCTTCTCGCTCCTGGCGTAACTCCTGGCGTATCTCTTCTCTTTCCTGACGCATCTCCTAGCGTTCTTGCTGCATCTGAGCCCGCATATCTGCCATAGTGTCCGCCATTTGCTGCATCATCCTCATCTGAGCTGCAACCAGTGGGTCGACTCCGTCGGGTGGAGGATTAGGAGGATTCATCTCTGCTGGTTGTGGCTGGGGTTGTCTATATATCCGTCGAGTGTGTCGATTAGGAGGCAAATCAATTCCACCACCCCTCCTGGTATTGACCATCTGAGTTAGATACATATGGTAAGAGAGAGTAGACAAGGCAGGTATTTACAAATCAGGTTACTTTGGGGAATTTATTAGCTAAGCAGATTAATATTTTACCTACTAAAGCTAACTCAATACCTTATGGTGGTACATACTAAGATGCCCGTATATAATATTTCAATCAATCAAAGAAGCAAATCAGACATTTATCATCAGAACAATCAAACAACATTTTTAAATAGTGAAAATAGTTTTAAATTTTGTCTTAGGCCTCCTATCTCCTAAGAAGGTCATAAATGTAGGATTCCAAGGTGTGAAATTCATCTTGTCTCAGAGTAGAAAAGGTAAGAATGATCAGAGTAGAACAGTAGAAGGTGAGACAGGATCAAGATAAGTATAGAAAGAATCAGAGGAGGATAAGTAAGTAAGGGTTTGTCCATTTCTATCTAGGTTTTGTCCTACAGTCAACATTTTCTCTGATACCAATTCTGTCACACCTGGGCTTTAAGGAACAAAGCCGGGTGCATCTCATACATGCGCCAAGAAGACAACATATATAATAACAGAGTGTATAGAGATAAATGTCACGAAACATCAGAGTATTTATTACATAGCGGAAGTCTTACAAAAATAAAATATGAATATCGCAGGAACTAAAATCTATCCTTGGCGCCAGAAGGCTGACTGGGAGACGCCACCTAGATCAAGTCGAAAGCCTCAGTGTTAGGCAGCTCCTCTTCGACCACCTGTTCTTCTCCTGTGGGGGGTGTGAGACAGCAAGAGTGAGCTCACATACGCTCATAGCTCAACAAGTTGTGGGGAATAATGTGTCATGAACTCACCAAAGATGGGAGTTCATGAAGTGTAAGGCTGATCAATGAAATAAAGGCTGAAGCTGAGCATTGCTTTTATAAGTTGGTCAAAATTTTATTAGCAATTACTAAGTGTAAGTAAATACCAAACCATAGTAATAATAAGTAAAAGTAATAATAAAATAATCCCAAATGCAATGAGATGACAAATTAAGTTTAAGTTCCATAAATTAATCATGTGGGTGTCCGAGCCGCTCATGACCGTGAGCACGGCTAGTATACCAGTTTTACACTCTACAGAGGTTGCGCATCTTTACCCACAAGTCGTGTTACCCATTTGCCACGGAGTTGATCAGACCCCATACACCTCTACCTAGGAAGTGAGGCAGGGTACCACTATGAGGCCTTTACAAAGTTCCACTAGCTTTAGACTACCCGCTACAGTTTATAGGAAGCTCCAGTGCGGGAATCCCTCGCCTGACCGCCATCGCAGCAAAATCAACCCAAGCACCTCCCTACACTAACCACTCACCTACTGCCCTTGCCCCTTTCGGGTAAGGTAGCCATCCACTAGCTTTCCTAGTTAATCAGCCAAGGGCGTCCCATTAAACCCTTGTGGTAGCACTGTTTTCCCGGGTGGTTCTCCATGTTCCCATTAACATAATGATATTATCATGAATAGTAAAGAATAAACAGATAATAAAAAGTATAACAATGAGTGATGAATATCTCTATACCCAAATCCACATAAAGCAATAGCATGAACTACCCAAAACTTTAGTAGTAAAACCAGTGGTGAAACAAGGTATAAAGATAGTCAAATCTAGGGTATCCTATTGGGTCCCAGCAAAATTAACCTATGCAGATCATTATGATTAATAAGAACATGAATGGGTAAAAGAAGTGATCAAGGGCACAACTTGCCTTCAATGAGCTCCTGCTCAGCAGTCTCTACCAGCTGAACCTCGGAATCCTCTGTAGCTTGCTCGTCTACTCGCATCAATACAATACATACATAGTATAGCAAAAATTAACATTACACCAAGCATGTAAATAAAATACACAATAATAATCTAGACATTAAAATAAGATCATAGGAATTGGAATCATTAAATTTGGAGTTATAGATTTTAAGTTATGAATTTTCCAAGGTTTTATGTATTTAATACCAGACTAAGTAATAGAATCATTTTAATGTGTCTTTCATGTTAAAACAGAGGCACTAATGGTTAGACAATATTATTACAAAGATTTAGGAACTGGAATGGACCAATTTGGAGTTCATATGAGTTTTCTACAATTTAAACAAGTTTCTGCAATTAAATTTGTACTAAAAATCGATTTCTAAATTCATTTCTATGATTTCTCTAATTCTCTGGACTGGGCCTCAATAACCAGAAAAGACAGGGGCGCCTAGGTAAAAATTCCTAGACACAGAGAATAGTACAGGGTGGACTGCGTGTTGATTTGTTAATAATCTAGGGTCTCTTTAGATAAATGCCAGGCGAAGGGGTACGGTCGGTTCCTGGCCGTCAGATTTCGCGCGGGTGGTAGGGATTAGATCATGTCTATCCGAACCGGTACGCGATGACGAGCGCAGGATGTGAGATCTACGGCCCAGGTTTAATGTACAAGCGATCAGCCCCGAGTTCTCCCGATTACGATCGGACGGACCCGAATCAACCTAGCCACACAGATAGGTTGGCGTGATCATGGCCGCCCAAAATGGATCGGACGACAGTAGCCCATCTTCCCCACCCGAGTCCACGTGCGATGGCGCTACTCCCCCGAACGCGGCGGGGGATGGCCGGTGATGGCCATCTCGGTTCCTCCATGGCTTTTCCCCCCACTAAACTACAGATATACGGCATTTAGGGTACAGCGGACTCGACCATACGCTCTACAGCAAACTTTGAGGGCCGAGCAGCGCGGACCACGACGACTGGCGGAGAGATAAACGGCGGCGGCCAAATTGCCGAGCTATAGTTCCTATCCCATCATTCCAGTCGATCTATGCTAGTCTAGGGAATCGTAACAACGAAGGCAGGGCCTTACCAGCGATGGAGGCGCCGACGTTGTTGACCGCGGTACGGCGGATCCGTGGCGGAAGGGGGGTGTCCGGTGAGCAATTGCCTGCGCACCAGTGCTTATCCGTAGCGGACGACTCCAAGATCGCTTCCACAAGTCGCGGCGGAATTCTGGGTCGAAGATCCGAGGGCCGTTCGCCAAGGTGAGCAGAGATTACCGGCGGCAATGGCGACTTGATCTTTCTGGCGTCGTTTTCACCGCGGCCGCACAGAGGTGGTCGCGAGGTTAGGGCGGTGGATAAGGAGCGGCAGCGCGATGCTTTATACCTGGGAGGGCTCGGAGTCGTTGTACCGGCCAGCTGAGCCGTTGCCGCGATTCCTGCGCGCGATGCACGACGAGGTTGTTCGCGAGAAGAACAGAGGACTCCATCCACGGTTTCTGGCGCGTGGACCCCGCACGACAGAGGGAAGGAGACGGTCAGGGGTGCCCGCGTGTGACTGACCTACTGGACCCACATGTCGGCGCCATCACTAGAGCCAGGCCGCACGGGTGAGAAAGGTATAGTGGGCCAAAATAGGTGGCTGCGGCCCATTTAGGTTAAAATTCCTTTCTCTTTTCTCTAATTTTCTTCTTCTCCTATTTTCAATTCCCAATTTGAATCTGAAGTATGACTTTGAATTTTGTACTCAAATTAATCGTTCAATTTGAATATATCAATGTGGGGTCAATTTATTTATTTATGGATTTATTTTGGTGTCTCATAATATTTCTTCCTTCTTTTCCATTTAAAAATCAATTCTCGATTTAGGGTTTATTTTAAATCCTCATCCCATTATCATTACATTTTTATTCATTTTATTATTGCTTTTTAATGCACAAACAAAAATCCAAAATGATGCAATGGTTTATTTGTGTCGTAGTGAAGTTTTACTCATTTTTAAACATGACCAGTCACATGTGATGATAAATGGAGATGCACATATATTCAAAGGAGACAATTCCTCCCTTTATTCTCCCTTACAATATGAGTATTACAACTCCCCTCAGTCGCGCGCGTGCTCTCGCTCTCATCGCATCGGGCCCGACCCGTCGGTGCCGTGCCATTTTCCCCCGCGCGCCTTTGCCCATGCGCCATGGGCCCACCCTGTCAACTCTGTCTTCCTCGCAACCGTCGCTGACCCCCCACGCACGTGCACGCACGCCGAGAAGCCCGGCCATGTCACGCCCCACGTTCTCTAGCTCCCTTTTGAGCCTCGCCCGCACCCGCTCTCTCACCCCTGCCTCATTTCACTCGCTCCCAGCCTCTCTCGTGCGTAGTCGCCGCCGCCCGAGCTCACCGGAGAAGCACGCCCCCCACGCCGTATGTCAGAGCCCCAGACGCCACGCCAAGCCCTCCCCGAGCGCCGTCCCGAGGTAAGGAACCATGCCCGCGCCTTTCATGCCCCGATTCCTTTCCCTCTACGGTGAATTGGAGCTCGCCGGAGCTTTGTCGCGCCGGTCCGCAGTACCCTTACGGTGTCCAACCGATTCAGACCCGCCATATGCCCGTTGTTTGGCCTTAGGTGTTCCACACCCCTCATCAGAGCTTGCGCCGGCCTCGGTGTGCTTGAACACTCATCCCTACGGTCGGGATTGCTCGCCAGAGTGACCCTGACCCGCTTGGAGCGCCCCCTCTGTCGTTCACCCGCTTCCAGTCCCTCTCTCACAGCCAAAATCCCGCCATCGAGTTCGTCGAGTCCCCCTCACCGGTCCTGGCCAGCTCCGGCGACCTCAGACCCCTTGGAGCCCGCACCCACCCCATCTCCGACGACATCACTGCCACGGGCAGGAGCGGCGCCGCCCGAAGCCATCAAACCCCTAGCATTTGATCTTCGTCGCCTGTCCCCGATCCAGCGACCTAGATCACTGGATACCTGTTCGCACGAGCACCCCTGCCTTTGGGTCCCACTCGTCGGTCGCCTATGCCCCTGGCGCTAGGCCCAACTGGCCAGCTCACCCTCACCCCCGAGCCGCTAACTGCCCTGGCCCGCCTGTCAGTGCACGCCCGCACCCGTTCGAGCGCTCGCCCGCGGGATCTATTCTCAGCCGTTGATCTGAGATCGGACGGCCGAGAGCGCCCCTTACCCCTTCGCCTGGTAATTTGTTAAAGAGCCCCTCGGTTTCTTAGAAATGAACTCACGGTCTAGTTTTCTTGTGCCCGAGCCCCTGGTTTCTTGTAGAGAGACCCCTGGACTTTATTTTAATCACATAAATGGGTATAATTTAGGGTTTTGAATTCCAAAACTTGTAAATGTCATATCTTTGTCATATGAACTCCAAATTGGGTGGTTCAAATTGCAAAATGTTCATAATGTTATTCTCTATCTGTTTAAATTATATTCATCCATTGTTTTCAATGTCTCAATTTTGTGGTTAGTCTCTAGGTTAGTGTAAGGTTATAGAATATTTATTAGAGATAAAATAAAAGTAAGCCCTTATGAATATTCAAGTGCTTAACTTTGTAGAGTAATCCCCTTTAATGTATGACCCCATCCCTAGAATAACTTTGCTTAAGTAAGTAGTTTACTGAGATAGGCATTAGTTAGAGAACAATAGACCACTTGGCATAGTGATCTACCCTAAAACCTAGATTGCACCTGTTTGTCCTTGCCCTTTTACTGAACATGTGTTTGCTCTATTACATATGTTTGGTGTACTATTCTTTTGTCATTCCCCAAGTGTGTTGAATGAATGATTGCTTTGCTTAGACAACGAGCAGTCCGAGGTTCCTGATTGTGTTGCAGGAGATTTTCCTGAGCAGCAACCTGGTGAAGGCAAGTGTCCTCTGACCCATTATGTCCTACTTACTTTATAATTCATTGTCCCGCATACCATGATCAACCCAAGGATTGACTAGTGTTTTGTTTCTCATGTCCTTGGTTATCCTTTGGGAATTCGTTACTATGATTAGTATCATGCTACTGCTTTACTTCAATCAATGAACATGATGAGAACATTTATGATACGTTGATGATATCTTGATTATGATGATGAACATGTGATATTTTAGTGCACTCGGGTTGTTTCCCGAGTACCTCTTCATAAGGACCTATTCACTGGATGACCACCCGAGAGAGCAGTACAACCATGAGGGTGGAATGGGACGCCCTTAGCTGATTAATTGGAGGAACTTAGGGGTGTAGTTTGCTTTGATGTAGTGCCATCAATGGGGGATGGGGCATAGTGCTTGCTCTACTAAGGGTGGGTGCCGAGGTTCATTCGATTCGGTTTTGTTAGCCACCCGTCTTAGGGAGAAGTACCGAGTTTGTACGACTTGCGAAACCTAACGGGCAACTACACATCACGAGAATCTTTGTAAAGGATATGTAGTGAAACCTTGCCGACTCACCTTGGTAGTGTTTGAGGGTTTGATCGACCCGAGGCAAAAAAAGGATCACAACTCATGGGTGAAGTGTGCAACCTCTACAGAGTGTTAGAAACTAGTATACCAGTCGTGCTCACGATTATGAGCAGCCTTTGGAGCTCCTTTGATTAGAATTACTCTGGATACTTTTATGATGATACTTAATGATGATGATTATATTTATGGTACTTGGTATTTCCTCTTGGAGGCAGTACTATTTGGGTTCATAACTTGGGTTTATTGCTAAAACTTGGCTCTCTGCTAGTAATCAATACATGACCAACTAAAAGAAACTACTTCAAACCTAACCATGCATACAACTAGTCCACTTTAGCCAAACAGGACATTTACTGAGTGCGTTGATGTGTACTCATCCTTGCTTAAAAAACACCAAACCCTAGGTTGTGTTGAATTAATGTGGGCCTGGCCCATATTAATATTCAATAATAGTCAATGCTAAAGGCCCACTTTAATGCTACGGTGTACTAGTACTTTAGTACCATACCTGAAGTACAAGGGACAATTCAATTAACTTAAATAGGTGGACCATTGGTGCATCTATTAAGAAGTTGAGAAAAGGATGAAGGACTGCCACACACGCGCGCGCCGCCGACCGGGCCGGGCCGAGGCCGTGGCCGTGGTAGATCAGACCTTGGTCCGAATATTTCTTCCTAATGGTTGTGCATTTTGCCTAGAGTGATGACCATACATTACTGACGTATGTTACTGGTCGTTTCCTGTGTTATAGCTAGTAACGGATGAGCTGTAATGGCTGTCAGCTAGTAACGAACGTCACTGATGGAGTAAGTATCTGCCTGGCTGTAATGGTAGCTCTGATGGCGACCGTTACTGTCCGTTGGCGTCCCTCTTCGCATGTATATATACGGGGAGGTGAGGCTGCTTCTGGTTACTACACGTACGAACATTCTCAGACGCGTTGTTTATAGCCCATCCCCGTCCCACCTTCTATGAGCACAGAGAGTGGGAGAGCAGGCCTCCAAAATCGCCATCCGCAGAGCGACACTTGCACGGGTGTGTGGGCGATTAGGTTTTTGGGGAGCGTACTCGCGACTGCTCGATTCGTCCGTCCGACCAACGCTGATCAAGTTCCTCGTCGCTGGCGCCGTTCGAGGGACTGCACTACGTACATCTGCCTGCATCAACTACGTACGACTACATCGAACATACACACGAGATGTCTCATATAAATGGAGCCATTAATGCCTTCAGCGTCGGTCCTCTGTAGGGTACAATCTATTCTTTGTATTTGTGCATATTTTACTATTGTTTACTGCTTATGTGAGTAGTGATACACACATGCACATATATGTCATCACATACATCACTGTGGTTTTTTGGATTAAATTAAAACTGAAAATGCCTATTTGTCCAACAATCCAAAAACCTGATATTAGGCATTTTTCTGTTAGTGGTTTTGCTGATGCGTTTGTGGCAGAACCTCCAAGTTATTGGGCCCACATGCACCTGTCCTTGTCCCCAAAGACCTCAGATGGCTATGCATGTGCACCAGATAACTTAACAAGATCCGTCTGATTGCCCCAAGGACATCGGATAAACCACGAACAACCAGGACCGCAAGATTAAGTAACACAAATCACACACATCAATATTTTTGCAGCGGAAATCTTATTACCAAATTTTACAAGTTACAAAAAAATTGTACATGATTTTATCGGAGTGATTACAAAAAATATAAGTTTGAAATATATGCTAGCTCAAGTGACCATCCTCAATAAGAAGTATAGAAGAAGTACTTAGACTTATAAGAAGGCCGAGCCCACCGGCACTTAACATTATCACAGCAGCACAAAGTTAGAACCTGAAAAACAACAGGGAATAAAACCCTGAGTATGGAATTACTCAGTAAGACTTACCAAACTAAAGAAAAGACTCTCAAGGGTATGCTGGCTAGAGGGATTCAAGGTATGGCTTATCAAGAATCAAAAACTCTGTTTTGCAGAAAAGCTTACTATGAGTAGGGATGGCAGCGGGTCGGGTAAAGTGCGGGTAAGCCATTTACCCGCCCGTCAACATATCCGCGCCTCTAGTGCTTACCCGTGCCCACGAGAGCTTGCGGGTAAAATTTTCGACATGTGCCCGTACCCGCAGGATATCCGCAGATATTGGGCAACCCGTTACCCGCCAGAAAATACCATATGAGTAAGTGGTCATGTTCATTTCACCAAGAACATAACTTGACAGACATAATATAATGGCAAGGAACATAGTTCAAACTTCAAAGTCCACAAACATGATCGATCATCCACAAACATAACTCTCAAATGCTTAAGATAATTAATTATTACAACACAATGTTTTAGGATAAAATGAACACATGGTCGATATTTTGATGGGCTAGTAAATTAAGCGGGTAACGGGTAATACCCGCGGGCGAAATTTTATATCCGTCAATTACCCGTGGGTGAGAAGTGTTACCCGTATCCTTACCCGTGGGCGAGATTTCTTACCCGTATCCATACCCATCGGGTACGAAACCCGCGGATATCCATGCCCGCGGGCAGAATTGCCATCCCTAACTATGAGTGGATCCTTAAAATCCATTTTTATTTGTCAGGTTAAGTAAAGTTACCTGTATCTAGAGTTCTGTCTACCCTAGTTCAATCACTTGACCTATACTAGCCAATTTCTTAACAACCCTTCATCTTCACTGGATTGCTACGCGTAAGTTAGTGACCAAGTCTTCATAACCGCGAAGTTACGGTGATCCGAATCGATTATACTCAGCTGAGGATCTCCAATCACACGACATATGTAGCACTTAACCCTTGCATATGTCAACTCGCCACCGGGGTTCTTAAGACCAGATCAGGTTCACGCCAACCGAGAGCACAGATACACCACCGTCTAGCCTCTTGTCACGGAGGGTACACGCTACTCTCGCCATCTCTCCACTCCCATTGCGTGGTATCTTATTCTGGTATTAGTCTGCCCGAGGCAAAGCTTACCCATGACGAGGCATGTGACCAGTTAAAGGGTCCTCGGTCAGCAGGCCTACATCGGCACGGTCCTTAATCGACTCAGACGGAGACACTACACCGAGACTTCTTTCTCGTGCAAGTCACCCGCCCGGTCTCAGCTTTATTATTTTCAACCCAAAGTTTGGTACCTGACAGAGATACATCTTTTCCAGATGTTGAATCCACCAAGGCCCTGATGGATTCACCATCACAAGTTTTTCTTTTTGAAAACGTTCCCACCCACTGAAGCATCACCTTTGTTTTTAAACAAAACATTTTTGTATGCTAAAGCAAGGCTAAGCATCATAAAATTCTTTTCAAAACGGATATCAAGGAAGGGAAATCAATTTTTAAGGAAGGAAATGCATCAACGGTTTAGCACACAACTTTTATCACCTAATGCATCAAACAAGGTGATAAAGATTTTAAAACACAAGGAGGTGGCAAATGCACCGGGGCTTGCCTGAATAACACTAGGTTAGTGTTTGTTAGGTGACGACTTGGCGAGTATCCTTTGGCTTGGCACTCGTTCAGATTATCGATCTTCTGGTTTGTCCATCAGCGTCATCATGTGGATTAGCCCGCGCTTGGGGTCGACTTCCGCATCACACGATTATTTATCGTACCTCATGAGATGCACGATGCACATGAATGAGCACGAGTATAACGAGTATAATATAGATAATCTACACTAAAAAGAATGAAACATTTAAAATCAAGCATTAAGCACCATTGATATCACAGCAGAGCATCGACTACATCCATTAACCAAATTGACATAACGACACTAGAAAATCTATCAACTAGCTGATAGGAATACTAAGCCTATTTTTCTATGTCATCAGCTCGCCCAAATATCGTATAATTTAATCTACCTTTTGCATTACTAACTCCATCGTATTTGACACATATTTAACACTACCATAACACGCCTGCGCTAAATACGAGGATTATTACGACTAATAATTCTAGTTAATTCAATCATCAGATAAACTTATAAAAATTATAAATCGGCTCACCAGCATCAAACGCGATGCAATACTCGTACGAATGCTGATAAATCCTGGCTCGAGCTTGTCGTTGAATATCTGACGGGTGTCGTGCGACTTCGCTTCTTTCTCCATCAAATAAACTTTGGATTTTCTCTCCAAACTGCATCATGAGCGCAGCAAGCAGGGAGGTCGACCATGTGGCTCACAGCAGTGCTACGAGGCGAATTCTCGTGACAAAGACTTGGCGTGCTGGCGCAGGGGAGGATCGAGACGCTATGGGGCGGGTTCAGCGAGTCCTATGGTGAGCTGAGAGCAGCGTCCGACGACCTGGCAGCTTGCACGGCAACAGGAGTGACCAACCGATGGCGAGGTCGAACGAGGAGCACGACCTCGCGACCAGTCCAAGCTGTAGTGAAAGGGCGATCACGTCTAAGACAGAATAAGCGATTTAATGGCGTGGTTGGGGCGAGTTGGAAGAGAGGCAGATGAGTTCGACAAAGCATAAGAGCTGAGCAATGGCATCCGCGACAGCACACCGGGAAGCCGGCGAGCTCCACGAATAAGGGCACGGTCAGAGAAGTGCTGAAACCGACAGCTTCCAAGGCTAGGACAACGACAACGGGCTAGGACAATGTCGAAAGAGCTCGACGCCGTGGCGAATTGGAGATCGACGACCGGCACAAAAGGCACGACGCCGGACGTAGTGAAACGACGACGTACGCAGGCTGGGACGGTCTAGTTAGGACAGGAGGGACATCGATGGGGATTCCACAGCGGCGCGCCCAGAGAGAACTTGCGAGCACGACCACGAGTAGGGAGAAGGCAACGGCCATGGGCAGAGGCACGCGACGATGGGAGCAGACACGACAAGTACCGGCAAGCAGCAGGGGAGAGAGTAGAGAGAGGAAGAGGGAGACGTGGCTGCCCGCAGAGGAGCCCTGGCCGGGCGCGCAGGAGCTCAGTTGGGCACGGCGAGCAGCACAGCAAGGGAAAGGGCAAGCTCATGAAGACGGACGCCATGGGAGGACCTTGGGCGCGGCCATGGAACCGGAGGGCACGCGGCATGGGCGAGCGCAGGGAGCTCGCCATGGGCACCGCGAGCAGAGGAGCAGGGAGCTCCGGCGATGGCGAGGAGGTCAGAGGAGAGAGAGTCGCGAGCGCTGAGAGAGAGAAGCAAGGGGCGCGGTTGCTGGCGCCATGGCAGAGGACAAGACCGAGCTTGGTGTTGGGGCGAGCGCCGGCCATGGAGAAGAGCAGAAATCCGGCAGGGAGCGACGGACAGGGATCCATGGGAGAGGGTACCGGCTGTGGGCGCGGTAGAGAGAGAAAACGGAGAGCAGGGCAAGCTGGCAGCGAGCAGGCATCTGGGCGCGCTGTGGGAGCAGGAGCCGGAGAGAGTGCCGCGCGCAGGGAGATGGAGGGGAGTAGCAGAGCCGCGCGCAGGAGAGGCCTTGGCTAGGGAAGATGCTCGGCAGGGAGAGAGAGGAGCAGGCACGGCTGAGCGAGCAGGGGCAACGCGCGTGGAGAAGAAGGAGCCTGCGCGTGCGTTTAAAGGAACCACGGGCGGCGGCGTCAAAAAATCCTAGGGGAGGGGCGGCGCGCGGATAGGTTAGAAAAACAGATATTTTCAGATTTTTTTTAATTATTTCTTTCTTCTCTTTTTTATAATGGAAAATTGCAGATATTTTTAGATCTAGATTTCCAGCAATAACAAAAGGGTCAACGCACTAGACGACAACTGGCTACATACTTTATTTTCCGAATCAAGAAACGAAAAATCCGAGGTATACGATTCTGACTAAATCTCGTTCGGATAGTTTTCGTGACTGTTTCGGGTAACACGGAAATGGACTGGATATCGGATACATTATTCTGAGACAATACTGGTTTAGTCGAACTCGGATAAAAATTTATCCGAGGTCTAAACATAGTTGATTTGATTCGAAACTTAATAATTCATCTGTAGTCTGAATTATTGCGACACGAGCCACGAAAATCTAATTTGAGACTGAGGCAAGAAATAACATACCGAATCAAATGGATTTCGGCTTTGGTATTTTAAGTTACGACTAATTTCGTTGAAGTTAAACCGATTAGAAATTATTCGAGTTCGGCTCTAATTACCTTTATCTGTTTTAATCGATTTATTACCAAATTTTCCTAATTATTAATCTCGCGCATGATTTCTCTCGGATACTGCGCGACCCAAATTGTGTTGCCCCCAACATTTGGTTGTCGAGCATAAATTAAGTTATCCGAGATAAAATCATCCGAGTGTGTTCGGACTTCCGAATTCATGTTCGCGCGAGTGACGAATTTTAATTAATCATCGGACGCACCGATTTTCGGAACGACTATGTTCCGAACATCACGAAAATTTAGGAAGAGCCGGATAGATAGAAATAAAAACGATGTCGCACTCGCGACAAACGACACCGATGCGATATAAAAATCGCGATCGACGAAGATGTTTAAAATTTAACATTTGTTTTCTCCACTGATATTACGCGCTTAAATCCATACTCGTTGTCGAGCGGAATATAAACACCTAGGGTGTTACAGCGTTAAAACCAAGTGAACCTTTCGATGGGACATTTTACAAGAGGTGGCATAGTAAGATGATATTGTGTCTGACTGCAATGAACCGTTATCACGCCGCACAGGGGAAACCCGAACAGTTCGCTCCTGAAGAGGAGAGAATGTTCGACGTTGCCAATAACCTATTTTGAGGCGTCGTGATTGGCGCTCTTGCCAACAAGTATGTTGATTCTTATCTAACATGCACATCTACAAAAGAGTTATGGGATGCATTAGATGAGAAGTTCGGTGTTTCTGATGCTGATAGCGAGCTGTACATCATGGAGCAGTTATTTGACTACAAGATGGTGGAGAATTGTCCTGTAGTCAAACAGGCTCATGAAATACAGGCACTGACTAAGGAACTCGAATAGTTCCTATGTGTCTTGCCTGACAAGTTCGTGGCTGGTGGTATTATCGCTAAGCTGCCACCTTCTTGGACGGATTTTGCTACCACTCTAAAACATAAGAGACAAGAGTTTAGTGTGGCTGAGCTTATTGGGTCTCTTGATGTTGAGGAGAGGGCGAGAGCAAAAGACACTCGAGGAAAAGGAGTTGAGACTTCTAGTGCCAATATGGTACAAAAGAAAAACTCCAATGCGTCACATAATAATAAAAAGAAGAACAAGCTACAAAATACCACGAAGCCCAAGCAGGTAGCCTCGTTTAAAAGGAAGAACAAAGGAGCCGGTTGCTTTGTTTGTGGGAGTACTGATCACTGGGCAAGCGCTTGTCCAGACCACAAATTTAAGCAAGATAAAAAAACCAACTCAAGATAAGAAAACAGCAAACATGGTTGTTAGCGAGACCGGAGAAGGAACATCGGGGTATGGTAATCTTTTACATATTGTTCTTTTAGTGTGTCAATCCCCTGGGTGGTGGGCTGACACTGGTGCTAACATTCATGTGTGTGTTGATATTTCTTTGTTTTCTTCTTATCAGTGCAAAGGGGCTGGAGCCTTGCTGATGGGGAACGGATCACATGTGCGTGTTCTTGGTGTTGGTACAGTCAGTCTAAAGTTTACTTCGGGAAAGACGGTGCTATTGAAAAATGTGCAGCATGTTCGCTCCATAAAAAAGAATCTTATTAGTGACTCCTTGCTATGTCGAGATGGCTATAAACTTGTGTTTGAGTCCAATAAATGTATACTGTCAAAGTATGGGACATTTGTTTGAAAAGGCTATGACAATGGAGGCTTGTTCCGCTTATCTTTGCATGTTGTGTGTAATAAGTCTGTGAACAATGTTATTTTGAACGAGTCGTATATTTGGCATTCACGACTTTGTCACATCAATTTTGGTTGTGTGTCGTGGTTAGCGAATTTAAATTTAATCCCGAATTTTGATTTAGTCAAAGGTTCTAAGTGTCAGGTGTGCGTGCAATCCAAGCAACCTCGCAAGCCTCATAAGGCTGTGGAGGAGAGGAACTTGGCACCACTAGATTTAATACGTTCCGATTTATGTGAGATGAATGGAATATTGAATAAGAGAGGTGAAAGGGAAATAGGGTTAACCTTTTTCTAGTATTAATTTTGGTGGTTGAATGCACAACACAAATATTGGACTAACTAGTTTGCTCTAGATTATATGTTCTACAGGTGCATAAAGGTTCAACACAAACCAATAAAAGATTGAAGTTAGGGATCAAATTCAAAGGAGCAAAGAAACCGAGTGTGCTCTGGTCTGGCGCACCGGACTGTCCGGTGTGCCACCGGACAGTGTTCGGTGCACCAGGTCCGTACAGGGCTGGATCAGCCACTCTCGGGTTTCAGAAGGCGCACTCCGCTATAATTCACCGGACTGTCCGGTGTGCCACTGGACTGTCCGGTGCACCAGCGGAGCAACGGCTACTTCGCGCAACGGTCGACTGCAAAAGCGCGATGATCAGATGAACAGTGAGGAATAGTGCGCGCAGAGTCAGAGCCGCAGGTCAGAGGCGCACCGGACACTGAACAGTGCCTGTCCGGTGCGGCACCGGACTGTCCGGTGCCACTAGAGGACAAAGCCTCCAACGGTTAAAAGCTCCAGAACCCTAACGATTGGGTGACGTGGCTGGCGCACCGGACAATGTCTGGTGCGCCCATCGACAGCAGCCTGCCCCAACGGTTGTTTGGTGGTTGAGGGCTATAAATACCCCCTAACCACCACCACCCCAAACATCCAAGATTTCTAAGTATCACATTCATTACAAGAGCTCTAGCATTCACTCCTAGACACAATTGAAAAGATCAAAGCCTCTCCAAGTCCCAAATTCAACTCAAGCACTTAGTGACTTGTGAGAGAGAGATTTTGTGTCCTTTTGATCTCTTGCCTCTTGGATTGCCTTCTTCCTTTCTCATTTCTTTTCTCAAGTGACTTGTAATCAAAGCAAGAGACACTTAAGTGTGTGGTGGTCCTTGCGGGGTCTAAGTGACCCAGGAGATTAAGGAAAAGGCTCACTCGGTCTAAGTGACCGTTTGAGAGACGGAAAGGGTTGAAAGAGACCCGATCTTTGTGACAACCTCAACGGGGACTAGGTTCTTTAGAACCGAACCTCGGTAAAACAAATCACCGTGTTCATCCACTTTATTTCTTGGTTGATTTGTTTTCCCCTCTCTTTCAGACTCGAATTTAATTCTAACGCTAACCCTGGCTTGTAGTGTGTGCTTAAGTTTATAATTTCAGATTCCGCCTATTCACCCCCCCCCCCTCTAGGCGACTATCAATTGGTATCAGAGCCTGGTGCTTCATTAGAGTCTAACAACTTGAAGTGATGTCGGGAGGATCCACCAAGAGGGAGATGGAAACCGGCGAGAAGGCCACAAGCCATGGGAAGGCTCCATCAAGGGAGTCCGGCACCAAACCCAAGGAGGGATCTCCTCCCCGCGTCAAGTCGCATCGGAGTGGCGACAAGAAGAAGAAGATGAAGAAAGTGGTCTACTACGAGACCGACTCTTCGTCACCCTCCACATCCGGCTCCAACACGGCGTCCGTCACTTCTAAGCGCCATGAGCGCAAGAAGTATAATAAGATGCCACTTCATTATCCCCATATTTCTAAGTGCGCTCCTCTACTCTCTGTCCCATTAGGCAAACCACCATATTTTGATGGTGAGGATTATTGTATGTGGAGTGATAAAATGAGGCATCACCTAACCTCACTCCACGCAAGCATTTGGGACATTGTTGAATTTGGAGCGCATGTACCTACGGTGGGGGACGAGGGCTATGGCTCAGACGAGGTCACCCAAATACGACACTTTAACTCCCAAGCAACTATTATACTTCTCGCCTCCTTGTGTCGAGAGGAGTATAATAAGGTGCAAGGGTTAAAAAGTGCCAAGGAGATTTGGGATGTCCTAAAGACCGCGCACGAAGGAGATGAGGTGACCAAGATCACCAAGCGGGAGACGATCGAGGGGGAGCTCGGTCAATTCGTCCTCAACCAAGGAGAGGAGCCACAAGCAATGTACAACAGGCTCAAGACCTTGGTCAACCAAGTGCGCAACCTCGGGAGCACCAAATGGGATGACCATGAAATGGTCAAGGTTATTCTAAGATCCCTTGTTTTTCGTAACCCTACTCAAGTTCAATTAATTCGTGGGGATCTTAGATACAAATTAATGTCTCCCGAGGAAGTGATAGGAAAGTTTGTGAGCTTTGAGCTAATTATCAAAGACTCCAAACACATCGTCAACTTGGAGCAAGGCGGCACCTCTACACCCGAGGTGCAACCCGTCACATTTAAGGCAACGGAAGAAAAGAAAGAAGAGTCTACATCAAGTAGGCTCCCCATCGACGCCTTTAAGCTCGACAATGAGGAGATGGCGCTCATCATCAAGAGCTTTCATCAAATCCTCAAGCAAAGGAGGGGGAAGGATTACAAACCCCGCTCCAAGAGGGTGTGCTACAAGTGTGGTAAGCTCGGTCATTTTATGCCAAATGTCCAATGTCTAGTGATAGTGATAGGGGCGACGACAAGAGGGGGAATAAGAAGGAGAAGAAGAGATACTACAAGAAGAAGAGTGGTGATGCCCACGTGTGTTGAAAATGGGACTCCGATGAGAGCTCCAGCGACTCCTCCTCCGACGAGGATGCCGCCAACATCGCTGTCAACAAGGGACTCCTCTTCCCCAACGTTGGCCACAAGTGCTTCATGGCAAAGAACGGCAAAAAGAAGAAGGTACAATCTAGAACCACCCCCAAGTATACTACATCTAGTGATGAGGGTAGTTCTAGTGAAGACGGAGATGATTTGCTTACTCTTTTTGCCAACCTTAACATGCAACAAAAAAATTAAATGAACTAATAGGAGCTATTCATGAGAAGGATGAACTCTTGGATAGCCAAGAGGAATTCTTTATTAAAGAAAACAAAAAGCATATTAAAATAAAAATGCCTATGCTCAGGAAGTAGAGAAAAATGAAAACTTGACTAAGGAGCTTAGCATTTGCCATGATTCAATTACCAGTCTTAGAAATGAAAATGCTAGTTTAATTGCTAAGGTTGATAAATTGAATGAATCAATTTCTAGCCTTAGGATTGAAAATGCTAGTTTAATTTCTAAGGTTAAAGATTTAAATGTTTGTAATGATTCTATTTCCTGTCTTAGAGATGAAAATGACATGCTAAAATCTAAGATAGATGAATTAAACAAATGATATTTTATTACTTTTATCGATGATTCTACTAGATTTTGTTATGTATATCTCTTAAAGTTAAACGACGAAGATTTGCATTATTTTAAGACCTACAAAGTTGAAGTGGAAATTCCTCGAGAGGAAAATTAAAAGGTTAAGGTCTGATCGTGGTGGAGAATATTTTTCAAGTGATTTTCTGATTTTTGAGTGGAACATGGTATTATTCATGAGAGGACACCACCATACTCACCACAATCCAATGGGGCAGCTGAGAGAAAGAACCGTACTCTAACTGATTTGGTTAACGCCATGTTAGAGACTTCGGGACTATCTAAGGAATGGTGGGGTGAGGCGATCTTGACAGCGTGTCATGTCCAGAATACAGTTCACACAAAGAACAAAGAAATCACACCATTCGAGGAATGGTAAATATGGAAATTAAATATCTCCTATTTGCGCACTTAGGGTTGTTTGGCTAAAGTTAATGTGTCAATTAACAAGAAGCGCAAATTAGGACCGAAAACTGTTGATTGTGTTTTCCTTGGGTATGCTTTTCACAGCATTGGATATAGGTTCTTAATTATAAACTCAGGAGTATCGGACATGTTGGTTGGTACTATTATGGAGTCCAGAGATGCTACGTTCTTTTAGGATGAATTTCCAATGAAAGCTACACATGATACTTCTAGTGATGAACCAACGATACCCCTTGAGCATTTTATTCTGGTAGAACACACTGAGGAATCCCATATACATAATCTTGTGGAAGATGACAATTTATCAACTCAAAAGAGTAAGAGACCAAGGATTTCAAAGTCCTTTGGTGATGATTACATTGTATATCTTGTGGATGACACCCCAAGTACCATTGAAGAGGCATATTCCTCTTCGGATGCTGACTCTTGGAAGGAAGCAATAAGGAGTGAGATGGATTCTTTTATGTCTAATGCAACTTGGGAGGTTGTTGAGCGTCCTTATGGGTGTAAGCCCATTGGGAGTAAATGGGTGTTCAGGAAAAAGCTTAGGCCTGATGGTACTATTGAAAGGTACAAGGCAAGTCTTGTAATTAAAGGTTATTCACAGAAAGAAGGTGAGGATTTCTTTGATACTTATTCGCCCGTGGCTCGATTGACCACAATTTGTGTGCTACTTTCTCTGGCTACCTCTCATGGTCTTCTCGTCCATCAAATGGATGTTAAGATAGCATTCCTAAATGGAGAGCTAGATGAGGAAATCTACATGGAGCAGCCAGCTGGGTTTGTAGCAAACGGTCAAGAAGCATGGTGTGTAAGTTATTGAAATCTTTATATTGCCTAAAACAAGCACCTAAGCAATGACATGAAAAGTTCGATAGAACTTTGACATCTGTTGGCTTTGTTGCGAACGAAGCAGACAAATGTGTATACTATCGGTATGGTGGGGGCGAGGGAGTAATTTTATGCCTGTATGGTGTTGACATTCTAATCTTGGGGACAAGTCTTGATGTGATTAAAGAGACAAAAGACTTTCTGTTTAATAATTTTGAAATGAAAGATTTGGGAGAAGCTGATGTTATTCTTAACATTAAGCTACTGAGAGAAGGCAATGGTGGGATCACACTGGTGCAATCCCATTATGTTGAAAAGTTTTTGAGTCGCTTTGGTTATAGCGAATGTGAACCTGCTCCAACACCATATGATCCTAGTAAACTTTTGAGGAAAAATCTAAGGATATCTAGGGATCAATTGAGATATTCTCAAATAATTGGTTCACTCATGTACTTAGCTAGCGCTACGAGGTCTGACATCTCATTTGTTGTGAGCAAACTTAGCCGGTTTGTTTCAAATACAGGAGATGATTACTGGCATGCTCTCGAGAGAGTTCTGCGCTATCTAAAAGGTACTATGAGTTTAGGCATCCATTATACCGGGTACCCAACAGTACTGGAGGGTTATTGTGATGCAAATTGGATATCTTATGTTGATGAGATATATTCCACAAGTGGATATGTGTTTTCACTTGGAGGTGGCGCTGATTCACGGAAGTCTTGCAAGCAGACCATCTTAACGAGGTCGACTATGGAAGCAGAACTCACAACATTAGATACCGCTTCAGTTGAGGCTGAGTGGCTTCGTGAACTCCTTATGGATTTATCGGTGGTTGAAAAACCTATGCCGGCTATTTCTATGAACTGTGATAATCAGACTGTGATAATCAAGATAAATAGTTCTAAGGATAATATGAAGTCGACAAGGCACATAAAGAGGTGTTTAAAATGTGTCAGGAAATTGAGAAACTCTAGAGTAATAGTGTTGGACTATGTCCATACGTCTAAAAATCTGGCAGACCAATTTACTAAGGGGCTATCACATAGTGTGATAGATAATGCATCGAGTGATATGGGCCTAACACCCACCTAAAGTTTATCATAGTGTTAACCTGTTCTATGTGATCGGAGATCCCGTGAATTAGAATGGTGAAACAAGCTAGTGGTAGACTGAGAGGAAAGGCCCTTAATAAGGTTCATTTCAGATGCACATCGTTCCTTACTGTAAGTTAGGTTGGTGTTTACACTTTAATATGTTCCAAATGGCTTTGTGAAGCAAAGATGTTGTCCTAAAGAACATCTTTAGAGGAACATACCTATATGAGTTAACTGCTAGTCATAGTTTATGAGATCTAGGTGGTCTCTAGATACCCATGAAAGGCTATGGAGTTTGACTTATATGCTCCAACTATAGGGGATGCGCTCGGCAATCTAGCGCTGGTAAAGAGTCAAGATGAAACTTATTCCACACAAAACTGCCAATTCAAGGCCTAGTCCATTGCGCATTTGTGGTCAAGTGTAGTCTAGATTCTAGGTGGATGTTCAACTTAACAGTCTCCATCGAAACACCAGTATATCAAACGTTTGAGATGATGAGAGCATTTTAGTGTGACTTAGCATTTGGTGGGGATTGTTGAATTAATGTGGGTCTGACCCATATTGATATCAGTAATAGTCAATGTTAAAGGCCCACTTTAATGCTACGGTGTACTAGTACTTTAGTACTATACCGGAAGTACAAGGAACAATTCAATCAACTTAAATAGGTGGACCATTGGTGTATCTCTTGAGAAGTTGAGAAAAGGATGAAGGACTGTGTCGGTGTTTTGGGTCCGACCGCACACTCGGGGTTGCCCCTCTAGGTGTTTTAGGAGTAGGACGGTGTCGCCGACTGTAGCAAAATGGTTCGTGCCAGATGCACGAGGGACAATGGACAGTGTTTACAGGTTCAGGATGCTTAGAGATGCGTAACACCCTACGTCCTGGTGAGTATGCTTTGTGTAATGGGTTACAAGGTAGCTCTCTAAAGCGAGAACGTGGAGAGTTGAGGTGGATGGCTGAGTGGTGGGATCGATTGTTCTGAAGGGGTGCCCCCTAGGCCTTATATATTCGACCGTGGGGCAGTACATGTGGATATGATAACAATGTGCACCTAAAAGATAGTGAACTGTTTGAGTCTATCTTCCTATGGTTCTGCCGACCTATCCTCGCTTGGTTCCGTTGCATAGGGCTCCAGCGCGGGAAAGTCAGATCTTTGTTGTGGTCGCTTGCTCAACGTTGTGGGCCGTCCGGGCTTGCACCAATCTGGCCTTACGTCAACCTGCTTTACTGATTGTCCCTCCCCAGGCCCACGAAGGAATGGCCTTACGATTTACTGGGCCCTTGGGCCTCTCGTGAGGTCTTTTACCCTTCCAGTGGACCCGAGGGATATCTGTCCCCCACAAGCCCCCGATCTTTGGGTTGATTTTGAGGTAATCAGCCCAAAGATCTCAGGTCCAACTTGTAGGTAATTTGGAGAAAAACGATTTGTTACTGTCTCCTTCTGCTTTGATCACTCGTAAACTGGAGCTTTGTTTCATGCTTGTGCCTTAGAGGTCGGCATTTCATATTGTAGGACCCTGAACTTCATTGGGTGCACCGGAGGTGCACGCAATGGGTGTAGCCCCCGAGCTTCGAGTAGATTTTGGAAAATAATCTGCTCGAAGGTCCTCATCAGAAATTATTTTTATTTTACTCTTGTACTTTGGTTGAGGGCCAGCCTTGTCTTTAATCTTGTCTTATGCCTTAGAAGTCGGCACTATCTTGGCTTGAAATGGTAATTCATGGGGTGCACCGAAGGTGCACCCAATGGGTGTAGCCCCCGAGCTTTGAGTGGATTTTTGAAAATAATCCTCTCGAAGGTCTTCCTTTCGTGTCCTTCTGCTGAGAATAATCCTTTCTTTTTTTCTGAATGCTTTAGAGGTCAGCATTATGTCATCAATATTATGCTTTAGAGGTCAGCATGTATTTTGCCTTTTGCAGCCGAGTTCGTGATCCACCCATATCTTGCTAGGTGGTGTAATTTATTTGCCCTACGACTGATTGGACATTTGATGGACGTTCCCTGGCTAGTCTTCACGTTGCTTTTGTCGGTCAGATTTTGTACTTCACTGGCTATATTTGGCTTTCCTTTGATCCTTACTGATATCTCATTTTTGTCTTGAGGTATTCATTGCATGCCCTGCACGGATGTGACGGTTTTGAAAAATATACTGATAATTCCTGGGCGTCCCCCCCAATGGGTGTGGGTAAGGGACGACTTGGTACGCTGAGTGTTTTAGCCGGCTGCTTCTGAGTAGTAATGTGATGTGACGGCGGGTGTAATCATATCCCCTGCGCGGTTGACTGGAGTCCCAATGGGTGTAGCTTTGCGTGAAACGACATCAGCCGCGTGTCTTCAGACGGGTTGAAGTGTGTATTCAATGCTTCGCGACTGTTCAGTCACCGTGGTTGGAGGTGAGCAGTTGCCTTCTTCTTCTATAAATAATGCCTTTGCCTCTCCGGCTTTTTCACATCTCTTGCTATTCTCTGCTGCTTGCTTTCTCCTTCTTTCTTTACTTCCACCATGGGCAAGAACAACAAGCGCAAGCGTGAGCTGACTCCTCCATCAGAGGACTTCGGTGACTCGGAGTACTCAGAGGAGGAGTTCTCCTCTGAGTCCGAGGGGTCTCCGGCTCCCATCCCTCTACGTGAGTCGTCTGACGATTCAGACGACTCCCAAGGGCTTGCGGCGGAGGTCTAGACTTACATCTGGGCCGTCGAGCGCTCCGGGCTCGAGGGCTCGGATGAGTCAGAGTACTCCTCGGACGAGGAGGACTCGTACGAGGAGGACGGTGGCGGCGATGGCGAGGACGACGATGACGACGACGACGACGAAGGCGGTGGCGGCGATGACGGTGACGACGGCGGCAGTGGCGGCAGCGGCGGCAGCAAGGATGGCAACGGCGGTAGCAGCAGGGGCGGCAGCGGCGACGGCGGCAGCAGAAAGGGCAGCAACAAGGCCAGTGGCTAAATGCCACTGGTTTTTAGATATTAGTATAGATTAGAAGTAGTATAGTGAAATAATGTAGTAGTATTAGTAGTGTAGAGTAGTATAGTGTAGTGTAGTAGTAGTAGTAGGGAAGTATCAACTCATAATGAGTTGATTTGTAAGTACTGTTACTTCCCTTTAATGAAGAATGATGTTGCTTTCTCTGTGCCGATTGTTTTGCTTCGTAATCAGTTGATTTCTGCCGTGATATTCATTGCCCATGATGTTTTCTATCCGTTATGTTTGCAGCATAACTTAGAGTTCTTGAATCATTCCTCCGCCCACCTTATTTGTGAAGTTGATTCTCTTGGAATAGTAAGTAAATAACTCGGACATCATATCGACGCTTTTAGAGGTAGCTGCCGAGTGACTTGAAGACGACGTTGGAGTTTTAGAGATAACTGCCGAGTGACTAAAGACGACGTCGGTGTGTTAGAGGTAATTGCCGAGCGACTAAACACGATGTCGGAGTTTTAGAGGTAACTGCCGAGCGACTGAGGACGACGTCGGAGTTTTAGAGGTAACGCCGAGTGACTTGAAGACGACGTCGGAGTTTTAGAGATAACTGTCGAGCGACTGAAGACGACGTCGGCGTGTTAGACGTAACTGCCGAGTGACTTGAAGACGACGTCGGAGTTTTAGAGATAACTGCCGAGCGACTGAAGACGACGTCGGCGTGTTAGAGGTAACTGCCGAGCGACTGAACACGACGTCGGAGTTTTAGAGGTAACTGCCGAGCGACTGAAGACGACGTCAGAGTTTTAGAGGTAATGCCGAGTGACTTGAAGACAACGTCGGAGTTTTAGAGGTAACGCTGAGTGACTTGAAGACGACATCGGCGTGTTAGAGGTAACTGCCGAGCGACTGAATGTAACATCGGCGTTTTAGAGATAACGGTTGTCGGTGTTTCGAGACTAGGGGGTCCCTGGGCCGACGAGTGAAATGTCGCCGCGTGCCCCAGCCCAGATGGGTCGGCGCGAGACGGAGCGCGAAGGGGGGAGGCAGCCGGAGACGGGCATGAGAGAGGTGGAAATCCCGCGGCCTTCGTGTTTGTCCCGCGCCCAGGTCGGGTACGCTTGCAGTAGGGGGTTACAAGCGTCCACGCGGGAGGGGGAGCGAGCGGCCTCACTCGAGCGCCTGCCCCGTCCTCTTCCCTGCGCGGCCAACCCTTTCTAAGAGGGCCCTGGTCCTTCCTTTTATAGGCGCAAGGAGAGGATCCAAGTGTACAATGGGAGTGTAGCAGAGTGCTAACGTGTCTAGCGGAGGAGAGCTAGCGCCCTAAGTACATGCCATCGTGGTAGCCGGAGAGGTTTTGGCACCCGGTTCGTGTGGTGTCGTGGCCGTCGGAGGAGCGCTGGAGCCTGGCGGAAGGACAGCTGTCGGGGCTGTGGAGTCCTTGCTGACGTCCTCTTGCTTCCGTAAGGGGGCTGAGAGCCGCCGTCGTCATAGAGCGTGCGGGGCGCCATCATTACTTGTCAGGCGGAGCAAGCCAGATGGGACGTCGGTCTTGTTCCCCGTAGCCCGAGTCAGCTTGGGGTAGGGTAATGATGGCGCCTCTTGTTGACGTGGTCGGTCCGTGCCCTAGGTTGGGCGATGTGGAGGCTCCTCCGAGGTCGAGGTTGAGTCTGTCTTTCGTGGCCGAGGTCGAGTTTGAGCCTCTGGGTCGGGCGAGGCGGAGACCGTCGGCTGAGGCCAGCGCTGAGTCCGAGCCCTGGGGTCGGGCGAAGCGGAGTTCGTCGTCTTCCGGGGCTGAGCCCGAGTCCGAGCCCTAGGGTCGGGCGGATCAGAGTTCGCCGTCTTCCGGGGCTGAGCCCAAGTCCGAGCCCTAGGTCGGGCGGAGCGGAGTTCGTCGTCTTCCGGGGCTAAGCCCGAGTCCGAGCCCTGGGTCGGGCGGAGCAGAGTTCGCCGTCTTTCGGGGCTGAGCCCGAGTCCGAGCCCTCGGTCGGGCGGAGCGGAGTTCGCCATCTTCCGGGGCTGAGCCCGAGTCTGAGCCCTGGGTTAGGCGTAGCGGAGTTCGCTATGGTGCCTGAGGCCGGGCCTGGCTGCCTGTCAGCCTCACTCTGTCGAGTGGCACAGCAGTCGGAGCGGCGCAAGCGGCGCTGTCCTTCTGTCAGGCCGGTCAGTGGAGCGGCGAAGTGACTGCGGTCACTTCGGCTCTATCGACCGGAGGACACGCGTCAAGATAATGGTGTCAGGCCACCTTTGCATTAAATGCCCCTGCGATTTGGTTGGTTGGTGTGGCGATTTGGCCAGGGTTGCTTCTTGGCGAAGACTGGGCCTCGGGCGAGCCGGAAGTATGTTCGTCGCTGGAGGGGGGCCTCGGGCGAGACGTGGATCCTCCGGGGTCGGCTGCCCTTGCCCGAGGCTGGGCTCGGGCGAGGCATGATCGAGTCCCTCGAATGGACTGATCTTTGACTTAGTCGCACCCATCAGGCCTTTGCATCTTTGTGCTGATGGGGGTTACCAGCTGAGAATTAGGAGCCTTGAGGGTACCCCTAATTATGGTCCCCGACAGTAGCCCCCGAGCCTCGAAGGGAGTGTTAATACTCGCTTGGAGGCTTTCGTCGCACTTTTTTGCAAGGGGACCAGCCTTTCTCGGTGGCGTTTTGATCCGGTGGGTGCGCGCGAGCGCACCCGCCGGGTGTAGCCCCCGAGGCCTCGGAGGAGTGGTTTGACTCCTCCGAGGTCTTAATGCCTCGCGCAATGCTTTGGCTGGTCTGGTTGTTCCCTCATGCGAGCTGGCCGTAGTCCGGGTGCACGGCCGGGTCCCAAGTTCTCGGGCTGGTATGTTGACGCTGTCAACGATTTGGCCGGAGCCGGGTTTGCGAGAGCAGCCCCCGAGCCTCTGCACAGGGCGAGAGGACGATCAAGGACAGACTCGACTTTTTTACATATGCCCCTGCGTCGCCTTTCCGCAATGAGGAGGGGGGAGAGCGCCATGTTGCCCTCGGAGGGCGCCGAACATGGTGTCTCCGGTGAGCTGCTGGCGGGTAATCCGAGTGGACGCCCGTGCCCCATTTGTTAGGGGTCGGCTAGAGGCCCGGAGGCGCGCCCAAAAGTACCTGCGGGTGATCTGCCGGACCCGGTCCCCTGTCGACGGGGTCCGAGGGCTCGATGCCTCCCTCTGATGGGATTCTGTTACAAGATCGTTCCTGCTGGTCTCGGAAATGTCCTAGGGTACCTCGGGAGCGTAGCCCGAGCCTCGGTTATGTATTGAACGTACCCATGGTCATCCCTCGCTCTGTGTCTGAGGCGGCTGTGAACCTTTCGAGGGCTAGCCTACGAACCCCTGATCAGTAGTGGGCGCCGAGCCCGAGTAGCCTGAGGCGGCCGTTGAACCCTTCCGAGGGGCCGACCTTCAAACCTCTGACCAGTAGTGGGTGTAGAGCCCACGCGCTCTGAGGCGGCTGTTAAACCCCTCCGAGGGGCCAGCCTTCGAACCTCTGATCAGTAGGGAGGCTCGAAGCCTGTTTCCTTCACGGAGAAGGATCCTTTTCGGGGTATCCCCCTTTCCCGGTCCCTGTTGTAAGAGAGAGAAAGAGGAAAAGGAAAAGGATACTTAATCGAATGACGTGGCGTACCTTTTTGGTCGCGGTCATTATGGCGAAGGCGAAGCGTCGCTCGCTTCCCCTGCCAGAGGCGCCGCCTGTCCCGCCGCGGAGTTAATGCGACGGGGCGAGTGGTTCGCGGGGCGGCCGTTGCGCGTGCGCGAGCCGTTCGAGGAACGGAACACGGGCGCGCCTTCTTCACGCCATGAGAGAGGTTTCTCTCGCTGTCCCAGGATGGGACGTAAGCTTGGCTGACGACGTGACCGCTGCTCCTGCCCGCCTGCCACCGCCATTACTGCCGGCCCATTTTTGGCCGTATTGACCATCGCGCCAGGCTGGCGCTGCTGGGTCATGCGCAGGGTTGCCTCGAGTCGCGGTACTGGTTCCGCAGTCGAGGAGGCGTGGTAGTGGTGCGAGTGGCGGTGCAGTTGCTTGCACGTAGCAACCGGCGCGCCGGTTGCATGACGCGTGGGCATGGGCCCCCATGCTGGGTGCGTTGGAAGTCGGAGGGGCGCGCCCACTTGGCGCGGTTGCATGCCGCCTGCATGGCTGCTCGCCCTTTCGCCCGCTGGTCTGGGCAAAACTGGAGGAATGCTCGTAACGCTGGGCGGTTGTATGCACCGCGCGCGGCGGTTTGGCTTCTTCTGCTCTGGGCCAGCTTGCATGACGCGTGGGACCCAGCCCCCGCGCTGTAGGGGGAGGACCTTGGAGCGTGTTGGAGAAGACTTAGCCAACGACGGCTGGGGACGCAAGTAGGGAGAGTCGCCTTTAAAAGGAGGGTGACCCCCTTGAAAGGTGATCATGTCCTCGCGCTCCCTTATGCATCGTGTCTTTCCACCTTCCGAGCCCCCGGATGGGGGACACCCGCAATCCTTCCGCCTTGTCGTTGGAGGAACGCAACTCTGTGGGAGTTGGTACCTTTCGGCCATCGTTCGGCTTCAAGGATTTTCATCATGCAGCCCGGCCGCACCCCTCCGCCGGCGGTCACCCAAGACGGTGACCTCCAGTTCGATGGCGGGGGAAAGCAAGTCGGGCTGTGGCCTCTGCCCCTCCCTCAGCCTCAAAGATTTTCATCACCAGTGCTGGGGAGGGGAGTGTGCCGAGTTGGGGTCGGCCCCCGCGCGGGCGGCGGCCCGCTCCTTCCCTCAGTGATCAGGGGGAAGGGCGTTCGCCGTTCGTGGCGCTGGCAGCTGCCGCGTGCCTGGCTCTCTGACCCGAGTGGCTTCGGAGCCGCTCCCGGCGCCGCCTTCCGCCACGACAGCTGGAAGAGGTTCTTCCGCCGATGAGATAGCCGAGGCCGCCCACGGACCGACCTCCAACTCTACGGCCTTCTGCCCGTCCTTGCCTCACGAGTTTGGGCACGGGCGAGGGCCTCATGGCAGCAGCATCCACCCTGAGGTCATCGCTGCTGCTGTTCGGCCCCCCGGAGCAGAAGTCGTCGTCGTCGCCTCTGCTGGAGCGGGCGACAACGAGCCGTTCGTCGGTCTTTCGTTGCTCCACAGGACCCCCCCATCGAGTGGGGTTGTTTGTACTTGCGGAGGTGGAACCGGAGTTCCGTTTGTAATGGCACCTTGGATGCCGGTCTTTTGTTCATTGTGGCTGTCGGGGCCTGAACGTGTATGTATTTTTGGCGCAGAGCCGTGTTTTTTCCTCATTTTCGAGCACTAAGACTCGCCTGTTAGTTGTCTGAACCGCTTCACCAAGCGTGAGTCGCCCCGTGCAAAGGTGACGAGTGAGGTATCCGTATCCCGGAGGCGTAGGAGTCCCTCGGCTCGGTCGGCCTTGCTGTCCGAGGCTTCTCTTGCTTAGTTAAAGGAACCCCTTGGCCGCTCTTCGATGAGCCGAGGCCAGGGGTA
The DNA here is from genome assembly GCF_902167145.1 of Zea mays. NCBI lineage: Eukaryota > Viridiplantae > Streptophyta > Magnoliopsida > Poales > Poaceae > Zea > Zea mays. The sequence goes on along the minus strand of NC_050100.1, from coordinate 54,313,111 downwards.
GCGGTGTCAGCACGGACAGAGGCAGAGTTGGTTTGAAAAGAAGACTGGGTCGGCCAGAGCCTGGCCGGGTCGTCCGTTAGCGGGACCGACGCCGGAGTTGATCTGCCGAGGCCTCGGGCCGGGCTGATATCTTCGGGGGACAGCTGTCCGAGGCCTCGGGGTGACCAGCTGAGCCGCCTGCTCGAGCCGGATTCTTGGGGAAGAGGCGGCGACGACCCGGGCATGATGATGACGTCGTCCTTCAGAGTGGAGATCCTCGGACCGTGTCGCCGTCGGAGGCTAGGTCGGACCCCGCCGAAGGTGTAGTTGACGCCGAGGGTGCTGCTCCTCCCTTCAACTGCCAAGATCCGAGCCTGCAGGATCGGATTATCTTGTAGTGTGTGTTTTCTGCGGCCGCCGAGGCCCAAACACACCATCGCCGTGTTGTAAAGCTGCGCTTCTTTTCCTCTTGTTTCGAGTATCTGGACTTTTTCGTCGGTAATAGAACTGTTTGTGCGAGCTAGAGTTGCTTTTCACGGAAGGTGATGAGTGAGGTATCCGTATCCCGGAGGCGTAGAAATCCCTCGGCTTGGTTGGCCTTGCCGCTTACGCGTACTCTTGCCCGTCCATAGGGTTCTGTCACCGATGTAGTCGAGAAGGCCCGAAGAATCGCTTCGGCAGAGGAGCTTTCGAGCGTGAAGACTTGTTCGGTCCGCGGAATCACTTATCTGAACGCGAGTTACTTATCGCAGAAGGTGATGAGTGAGGTATCCGTATCCCGGAGGCGTAGGAGTCCCTCGGCTCGGTCAGCCTTGGCTGCTTACGTGTACTCCGTCATTTTCAGGATCCACTTTCGAAGTAGTCGAAAAGCACGAAAGGCATTCTGGCAGAAAGGATCTTTTTTCGAGGAAAATTTCACGCAGAGGGGGTTCCCCCTTTTAGCCCCCGAGAGAGGGTCGGGCTTTGCCGAGGCAAGGCTGACCCTTCCTTGATGACTAAACTTTGCGTGGGAACGAGGTATGCGAACAACTTGAAAGCATCTTAAGGGTAGAAGCGACGTAGCTGTTGGATGTTCCAAGCGTTGTTGTAGACCTCACCTTGACTGTTGGCCAGCTTGTACGTTTCGGGCTTCAGAACTTTGGCGATGACGAACGGCCCTTCCCAGGGAGGCGTGAGCTTGTGCTGCCCTCGGGCGTCTTGTCGCAGCTGAAGCACCAGGTCGCCCACCTGGAGGTCTCGGGACCGGACCCCTCGGGCGTGGTAGCGTCGCAGGGACTGCTGGTACCGCGCCGAGTGTAGCAAGGCCATGTCCCGAGCCTCTTCCAGCTGGTCCAGCGAGTCTTCTCGACTAGCTTGGTTGCTTTGGTTGGCGTAGGCCCTTGTCCTCGAGGAACTGTATTCTAAGTCTGTGGGCAAGATGGCCTCGGCCCCATAGACTAGAAAGAACGGCGTGAAGCCCGTGGCTCGGCTCGGCGTTGTCCTCAGACTCCAGACCACCGAGGGGAGTTCCTTCATCCATCGCTTGCCGAACTTGTTGAGGTCGTTGTAGATCCGAGGCTTGAGTCCTTGTAGAATCATGCCGTTTGCACGCTCTACTTGCCCATTCGTCATGGGGTGAGCCACGGCGGCCCAGTCCACCCGGATGTGGTGATCCTCGCAGAAGTCCAGGAACTTTCTGCCAGTGAACTGGGTGCCGTTGTCGGTGATGATGGAGTTCGGGACCCCAAAGCGATGGACGATGTTGGTGAAGAACGCCACCGCCTGTTCGGACCTGATGCTGTTTAGGGGTCGGACCTCGATCCACTTGGAGAATTTGTCGATGGCGACCAACAGGTGCGTGTAGCCCCCGGGTGCCTTCTGCAAAGGGCCGACGAGGTCCAGACCCCGCACAGCAAAAGGCCAGGTGATGGGTATCGTCTGCAGAGCCTGAGCGGGCAGATGGGTCTGCCTTGCGTAGAACTGACACCCTTCGTAGGTGCGGACAATTCTAGTGGCGTCGGCCACCGCCGTCGGCCAGTAGAAACCTTGTCGGAAGGTGTTTCCGACAAGGGCTCGAGGTGCTGCGTGATGGCCGCAAGCCCCCAAGTGTATCTCTTGTAGGAGCTCCTGACCTTCGGCGATGGAAATGCACCGCTGGAGGATGCCTGAGGGGCTGAGGTGGTAGAGCTCCTTCCCGTCTCCCAGTAAGACGAACGACTTGGCGCGCCGCGCCAACCGCCGAGCTTCAGCTCGGTCGAGGGGTAGCTCTCCTCGGTGGAGATATTGCAGGTACGGGGTCTGTCAGTTTCGATTAGGCGTGACCCCGCTTCGCTCCTCCTCGATGTGCAGTGTCTCACCCTCGGGGGCCGAGGGTACCTCGGGCTGAACCGAGGGTGCCTCGGACTGAGCCGAGGGTACCTCGGGCTGGGCCGAGGGTGCCTCGGGCTCAGGCGTGTCGTCGATCTTGACGGAGGGTTGATGCATGTCTCAGGAGAAGACGTCCGGGGGAACCGTTGTTCGCCCCGAGGCTATCTTAGCCAGCTCGTCCGCAGTCTCGTTGTAGAGTCGGGCGATGTGGTTGAGCTCGAGCCCGTAGAACTTGTCTTCGAGGCGCCGAACCTCATCGCAGTAGGCTTCCATCTTCGGGTCGCGGCAGTGGGAGTTCTTCATGACTTGGTCGATGACGAGTTGCGAGTCACCGCGAGCGTCGAGGCGTCGGACCCCTAGCTCGATGGCGATGCGCAACCCGTTGACCAGAGCCTCGTACTCAGCCACATTGTTGGACGCCGGGAAGTGGAGGCGTAGCACGTAGCGTAGGTGCTTTCCAAGGGCCGAGATGAAGAACAGGCCCGCGCCTGCTCCTGTCTTCATCAGCGACCCATCGAAGAACATGGTCTAGAGTTCCGGCTGGATCAGAACTGTTGGGAGCTGGGTGTCGACCCATTCAGCCACGAAGTCCGCCAAGACCTGGGACTTGATGGCCTTCCTAGGGGTGAACGAGATCGCTTCGCCCATGATTTCCACCGCCCACTTTGCAATTCTACCCGAGGCCTCACGGCACTGGATGATCTCCCCCAGGGGGAAGGATGACACCACAGTTACCGGATGAGACTCGAAGTAGTGTCGCAACTTCCGCCGCGTCAGGATCACCGTGTAGAGCAGCTTCTAAACTTGTGGGTAGCGGATCTTGGTCTCGGACAGTACCTCGCTGATGAAGTAGACTGGCCTCTGGACGGGCAATGCATGCCCCTCTTCTCGTCTCTCAACCACAATCGAGGCGCTAACCACCTGAGTGGTCGCGGCGACGTAGATCAAGAGGGCTTCTCCGGCAGCGAGGGGCACCAAGATGGGCGCGTTCGTGAGGAGCGCCTTTAGGTTCCCGAGGGCTTCCTCGGCCTCAGGGGTCCAAGTGAAGCACTCAGCCTTCCTTAAGAGGCGGTACAGAGGCAGGCCTCTTTCGCCGAGGCGTGAGATGAAGCGGCTCAGAGCCGCAAGGCATCCCATGACCCTCTGTACGCCTTTTAAGTCCTTGATGGGCCCCATGCTGGTGATGGCCGCGATCTTCTCCGGGTTGGCCTCGATGCCCCGCTCGGAGACGATGAACCCCAAGAGCATGCCTCGGGGAACCCCAAAGACACACTTCTCGGGATTAAGCTTCACGCCTTTCGCCTTGAGACATCGGAATGTCACTTCAAGGTCGGAAAGGAGGTCGGAGGCTTTCCTCATCTTGACTACGATGTCATCGACGTAGGCCTCGACCGTCCGGCCAATGTGTTCGCCGAACACATGGTTCATGCACCGCTGGTACGTCGCACCTGCATTCCTCAAGCCGAACGGCATGGTGACATAGCAGTACATGCCGAAGGGTGTGATGAAGAAGTCGCGAGCTGGTCGGACTCTTTCATCCTGATTTGATGATACCCTGAGTAGGCATCGAGGAAAGACAGGGTTTCGCACCCAGCGGTGGAATCCACGATTTGGTCGATGCGAGGCAGAGGGTAGGGAACCTTCGGACATGCTTTGTTCAGACCAGTGTAGTCTACACACATCCGCCATTTCCCTCCTTTCTTTCTCACAAGCACAGGGTTGGCAAGCCATTCAGGATGGAATACCTCTTTGATGAACTCTACCGCCATTAGCTTGTGGATCTCCTCGCCTATGGCTCTGCGCTTTTCCTCGTCGAATCGGCGCAGAGGCTGCTTCACGGGTCGGGCTCCAGCTCGGATATCCAGCGAGTGCTCGGCGACATCCCTCGGTATGCCGGGCATGTCCGAGGGACTCCACGCGAAAACGTCGGCGTTCGCGCGGAGAAAGTCGACGAGCACTGCTTCCTATTTGGGATCGAGCTCAGAGCCGATCCGGATCTGCTTGGAGGCGTCGCCGCTAGGGTCGAGGGGGACGGACTTAACCGTCTCCACTGGCTCGAAGTTACCGGCGTGGCGCTTCACGTCTGGCACCTCCTTAGAGAGGCTCTCCAGGTCGGCGATGAGGGCCTCGGATTTGGCGAGGGCCTCAGCGTACTCCACGCACTCGACGTCGCATTCGAACGCGTGTCGGTACGTGGGGCCGACGGTGATGACCCTGTTGGGGCCCGACATCTTGAGCTTGAGGTAGGTGTAGTTGGGGACGGCCATGAACTTCGCGTAGCATGGCCTCCCCAATACTGCGTGGTAGGTTCCTCGGAACCCGACCACCTCGAACGTGAGGGTCTCCCTTCGGAAGTTGGAGGGTGTTCCAAAGCAGACGGGAAGGTCGAGTTGTCCGAGGGGCTGGACGCGCTTCCCGGGGACGATCCCGTGGAAAGCCACAGCGCCTGCCTGGACCGAGGATAGATCGACACGCAGGAGCCCGAGGGTCTCGGCGTAGATGATGTTGAGGCTGCTGCCTCCATCCATGAGGACCTTGGTGAGCTTGACGTCACCGATGATGGGGTCGACAACGAGCGGGTATTTCCCCGGGCTCGGCACATGGTCGGGGTGGTCGGCTTGGTCGAAGGTGATGGGCTTGTCGGACCAGTCTAGGTAGACTGGCGCCGCCACCTTCACCGAACAGACCTCTCGACGCTCTTGCTTGCGGTGCCAAGCCGAGGCGTTCGCCGCTTACCCACCGTAGATCATGAAGCAGCCGCGGACCTCGGGGAACTCTCCTGTCTGGTGATCTTCCTTCTTGTCGTTGTCGCGAGCCCTGCCACCCTTCGCGGGTGGCCCAGCCCTGTGGAAGTGATGCCAAAGCATGGCGCACTCCTCAAGGGTGTGCTTGACGGGCCCCTGATGATAGGGGCACGGCTCCTTGAGCATCTTGTCGAAGAGGTTGGCACCTCCAGGGGGTTTCCGAGGGTTCTTGTACTCGGCGGCAGCGACAAGGTCCGCGTCGGCGGCGTCGCGTTTCGCTTGCGACTTCTTCTTGCCTTTCTTCTTGGCGCCGCACTGAGTTGACGCCTCGGGGGCATCTTCCGGTGGGCGGCCCTGGGGCTGCTTCTCCTTCCGGAAGATAGCCTCAACCGCCTCCTGGCCAGAGGCGAACTTGGTGGCGATGTCCATCAGCTCGCTCGCCCTAGTGGGGGTCTTGCGACCCAGCTTGCTCACCAGGTCGCGGCAAGTGGTGCCGGCGAGGAACGCGCCGATGACATCTGAATCGGTGATGTTGGGCAGCTCGGTGCGCTGCTTCGAGAATCACCGGATGTAGTCCCGGAGAGACTCTCCCGGCTGCTGTCGGTAGCTTTGGAGGTCCTAGGAGTTTCCAGGGCGCACGTATGTGCCCTGGAAATTGCCGGCGAAGGCTTGGACCAGGTCGTCCCAGCTGGAGATCTGCCCCGGAGGCAGGTGCTCCAACCAGGCGCGAGCAGTGTCGGAGAGGAACAGGGGGAGGTTGCAGATGATGAGGTTGTCATCGTCCGTTCCACCTAGTTGGCAGGCTAGCCGGTAGTCCGCGAGCCACAGTTCCGGTCTCGTCTCCCCCCAGTACTTTGTGATAGTAGTCGGGGGTCGGAACCGGGTCGGGAACGGCGCCCGTCGTATGGCGCGGCTGAAAGCCTGTGGACCGGGTGGTTCGGGCGAGGGACTCTGATCCTCCCCGCTGTCGTAGCGTCCCCCACGCCTGGGGTGGTAGCCTCGGCGCACCCTCTCGTCGAGGTGGGCCCGACGATCGCGGTGATGGTGCTCGTTGCCGAGGCGTCCCGGGGCCGCAGGCGCTGTGTTGCGCATGTGCCCGGTGTGGACCGAGGCTTCCCGCATGAATCGAGAAGTCGCGGCGCGATGTTCCGAGGGGTACCCCTGCCTTCGGGAGGCGGAGCTTTTGGCCCGTCGGACCGCGGCGTCCTCCAGGAGATTCTTGAGCTCTCCCAGAATTCGCCGCCCCTCGGTGGTTGACGGCTCCGGCATCGCGCGGAGAAGCATTGCTGCTGCAGCTAGGTTCTGGCCGACTCCACTGGAAGTGGGAGGCGGCCTCACCCTGACATCGTCGGCGATGCGGTGCTGGAAGCCCTGGGGTAGATGACGCATTTCTCCGGCCGGAGGCTGGCCCGCCCATTCCTGTCCGATGTCCCGACGGATCGGCTCAAGTGTTCCTGCTCCCTCGTCGAGCCTGGCCTGCATCCCGTGGATTTGCTCGAGCTGTGGGTCATGACCCCCCGCCGGAACGGGGACCACAGCTAGCTCCCGTAGGATGTCAACGCGAGGCACAGGCCTAGGGAGATCACCGTTCTCCGGCATACCATGATGGTTGCCTTCGGAGGGACCCCCTAGATCGACGTGGAAACATTCACGACTTGGGCCGCAGTCCTCGTCGCCGAGGCTGCGGCTACCGTCAGAACAGTCGGAAAGGTAGTAGTCGCATGCGGTCATGAAGTCCCGCATGACGCTGGGGTTACCAAGTCCAGAGAAATCCCAACAGAAGTCGGGCACGTCATCTTCCTCGGACCCCGAGGGCCCGTAGGTCGAGACGTCCGTCAGCCGGTCCCAGGGTGACCGCATACGGTACCCCAGAGGGTTTGGGCTCGCCTCTACGAGAGCGTCCGCCAAAGCGAAGTCGCTTGGCGGGTCGAGGCCGAATCCGAAAGGCGTGAGATGGGAATTGGTGGGTACCTCTTGGTCGTCGGGCGGTGACGAAGTCACGTCAGGGACTGACTGCACCGTCGCCTCAGGTACGATGGTGACGCCCAGCAAGCCTTTCGCGAGCGTGCTGGCGTCGTCCGTTTGCTTGGGATTGGCGCGTTGCGGGGAGACGGCGCTCGTCTTCGTCTCAGATGCGAGGTCGATGCCCGACGTGCCCCCGTTGGGGCGCCGGCGCCGTCGACTCGCTCAACAGCCGACGAGGCGCTGCCTCCTGCTTGGCCTTGGTCGCCCCGCCTCCTCCTCTGTCGGCGGGGGAAACGACGGGGTGAGCTCGAATGTTGTTCTTCCACTACGCGGGGAAGACGTCGTCGATTCCGCCGCCGGCGGGCGGGCTGTCGACCACCATTGTCGTTGTCGCACGGCGGGGGAAGGAGTATCATGTCGTAGCTGCCGTCGAGGGACATGAACTCAAGACTCCCGAAACGGAGCACCGTCCCGGGCTGGAAAGGTTGCTGAAGACTGGCCATCTGGAGCTTGACGGGAAGCTGTTCGTCAACACGCAGTAGGCCCCTACCTGGCGCGCCAACTGTCGGCGTTTTGAGACCGGGGGGTCCCTGGGCTGACGAGTGAAATGTCGTCGCGTGCCCCAGCCCAGATGGGTCGGCGCGAGACGGAGCGCGAAGGGGGAGGCAGCCGGAGGCAGGCGTGAGAGAGGTGGAAATCCCGCGGCCTTCGTGTTTGTCCCACGCCCAGGTCGGGTGCGCTTGCAGTAGGGGGTTACAAGCATCCACGCGGGAGGGGGAGCGAGCGGCCTCACGCGAGCGCCTGCCCCGTCCTCTTCCCCGCGCGGCCAACCCTTTCTAAGAGGGCCCTGGTCCTTCCTTTTATAGGCGCAAGGAGAGGATCCAGGTGTACAATGGGAGTGTAGCAGAGTGCTAACGTGTCTAGCGGAGGAGAGCTAGCGCCCTAAGTACATGCCATCGTGGCAGCCGGAGAGGTTTTGGCACCCGGTTCGTGTGGTGTCGTGGCCGTCGGAGGAGTGCTGGAGCCTGGCGGAAGGACAGCTGTCGGGGCTGTCGAGTCCTTGATGACGTCCTCTTGCTTCCGTAAGGGGGCTGAGAGCCGCCGTCATCATAGAGCGTGCGGGGCGCCATCATTACTTGTCAGGCGGAGCGAGCCAGATGGGACGCCGGTCTTGTTCCCCGTAGCCCGAGTCAGCTTGGGGTAGGGTAATGATGGCGCCTCTTGTTGACGTGGTCGATCCGTGCCCTAGGTTGGGCGATGTGGAGGCTCCTCCGAGGTCGAGGTTGAGTCTGTCTTCCGTGGCCGAGGTCGAGTTCGAGCCTCTGGGTCGGGCGAGGCGGAGACCGTCGGCTAAGGCCAGGGCTGAGTCCGAGCCCTGGGGTCGGGCGAAGCGGAGTTCGTCGTCTTCCGGGGCTGAGCCCGAGTCCGAGCCCTGGGGTCGGGCGGATCGGAGTTCGCCATCTTCCGGGGCTGAGCCCAAGTCCGAGCCCTGGGTCGGGCGGAGCGGAGTTCGCCATCTTCCGGGGCTGAGCCCGAGTCCGAGCCCTGGGTCGGGCGGAGCGGAGTTCGCCGTCTTCCGGGGCTGAGCCCGAGTCCAAGCCCTGGGTCGGGCGAAGCGGAGTTCGCTATGGTGCCTGAGGCCGGGCCTGGCTGCCTGTCAGCCTCACTCTGTCGAGTGGCACAGCAGTTGGAGCGGCGCAGGCGGCGCTGTCCTTCTGTCAGGCCGGTCAGTGGAGCGGCGAAGTGACTGCGGTCACTTCGGCTCTGTCGACCGGAGGACGCGCGTCAGGATAAAGGTGTCAGGCCACCTTTGCATTAAATGTCCCTGTGATTTGGTCGGTTGGTGTGGCGATTTGGCCAGGGTTGCTTCTTGGCGAAGACTGGGCCTCGGGCGAGCCGGAAGTATGTTCGTCGCTGGAGGGGGGCCTCGGGCGAGACGTGGATCCTCCGGGGTCGGCTGCCCTTGCCCGAGGCTGGGCTCGGGCGAGGCGTGATCGAGTCCCTCGAATGGACTGATCTTTGACTTAGTCGCACCCATCAGGCCTTTGCAGCTTTGTGCTGATGGGGGTTACCAGCTGAGAATTAGGAGCCTTAAGGGTACCCCTAATTATGGTCCCCGACAACGGCCGAGTTAGAACGGGCTGCGCCGGCCATGTTGAGGGTAATAGCCGAGTGATGATGTGGAAGTGACCGCGGGGTGACAACGTGGCACGCTGGTGTTTTGAAAGTAACTGTCGGGTGCTGACTGGGCGCTTTTAGAAACGGTATCTGACTCGGGAATATCCCATAAGTACTGCGCTTTTAGCCGCCTCTGCTTTCCGTGCCCTAGTTCTTGCTTTCCTGCCTCCAAATCCTCTCTGCAATTCGTCTTCCACTCTGTTCGCCGGTAGAATTGAGATGGCGCCCAAAAGGAAGGCCTCGAGTTCATCCGCCGCGGTGATTCCCCCAATCGACCCCAACATTCAGTTGCCTTTCGCAGGTAACCACATGTCTGTTGTCTCCGAGCCCGACCTTTTCCACCTCGTGTCCATCGGGGTCCTTCCCCCGAGGGAGCTGTGTTCTTGGCGGATTTGTCATGGGGTCACTGTCCCGACAGAGGATACCCATGAATCCGTAATTTACGTTCCTTTTCTTCTCCGCGGTCTCGGTCTTCCCATTTCTCCCTTTTTCCGCGGCCTCCTTGATTTCTATCGCCTTAACCTGACCCATCTGAATCCCAATTCCATTCTGCAAATTTCCATTTACGTTCATTTGTGCGAAGCTTTTCTTGGCGTGCTGCCACATTTTGGGTTGTGGAAGTACTTGTATCACTGTCGCCCTGGGATGGCCGGGGGGGGGCAGCATCAGCTGGTTGGGGGTGCTAGTTTAGAGATGCGTCGCGGGAGGAAGACTGAATATCTTGAAATCCCTCTCAAAGACAGTATCAAGGGATGGCGCTTGGAGTGATTTATTGTTGAGAACCATGGAAATTCTCTCCCCCTAGGTCGGGAAGACAGCCGGATGTTCGCACTCCAAGTTGGACCGAATCCCCCACTGATCAGGAGGTAGCTGAGGCAGGTGCTTTGCTAGCTAAAGTTGGGCTGCTGAAGGAGAGGGGTCTGACTGCTGAGGCTGTGGTTGCTGATTTTGTTTTCAAGAATATTCAGCCGTTGAAAGACAGGGCATACCCGGCTTATCTGTATCGAGGCCTAGCTGACTCAACTCGGGTTACCAACAGAAAAATTCCCTCTGTAGACTTGGTGAACCGACTTGAGATGATTCTTAGAGGCAAGGTATCAAATGTTGGTGCCCCAGTGGCATACTCAGCCTGGAACTTGCCTCCTCCCAAGGCCTTCACTCTTTTTGTGTCGAATCCACTTGTCACTGATGGCAGTTTGGGCCTTAGAGTGCGACCCTCTGCTGAAGAAGTTAGCGTCTTGGTTGCCTCGCTCGGGGAAATTCCTGATGATGAACGGCAGGTCCATTTTGAGGTGCCTTTGGATCCTAGTGACGCAGAAATAAGTGCTATGCTTGATTTGCTGGCTGAGGACTCTTCTGATGCTGCTCCTGCTGGGACATTAGTGGTGGCGCCTCTCCCAGAAACTGGTACAACCTTGGATATCCAGAAGCCTGCCAGTACTCGCCCGAGACGCCCTTGCCGAGCCAATCAACTTGATCCTTCTGCAGATGAGCAGAAAAAGAAAAAGAGACGCCTCCGGCGAGTATCTAGTTTGGATTGGGACGTTGGTACTTCGGTTCCTGCTGCTGAAGAAGTGGCTGTGCCTGAATTTACTGACGCTGACCCCAATGGGTGTGCTCCATCTGTTGCTGATCCCAATGGGTGTGCTCCATCTGCTGCTGACCCCAATGGGTGTGCTCCCTCTGTTGCTGATTCCAGTGTGGGTGTTGCCTGTGTTGCTGGTGAAGACGACGGGGAGGAAGAGGACGAGGTCCCTCTGACTCGAAAGAACAGTCGGCAGTGCGTCGCCAGTGGTGAAAGTAGTGGAGTTCCTTCTCCTGCTTTGTCTGCTCTCATTGGTCTGCAAGAATTGTCCCTGGCGAATTTCGATCAGACTCTTGAGGATATGGTTCCAGAGGATCTATTATCAGAGCCAGCAGATGATGGTGTGATGGAGGTTTGTGCTGATGTGCTCGATGCTGGGTTGAGGTCATCCCGTGCCTCATCGACCTTAGAACGCGGTCTTGAGGGTCAGGAGACTGACTTGGATCATCTTGGTCCCATGGAAGTAACTGAGGGTCCATCAGCCTTAGAGGCGGCTACTGCAGAGAACTTGGTCCTCAAGGGTGGTGTTGACACTTGCCCAGCCCCCGAGGATGTTGCCGAGGATGACTCATCTCGGGTGGGAAGCGCAAGCCACTACCCAGCCCCCGAGGGTACTGCCGGGGATGATCCGGCTCAAGTGGGTAGCGCAAACCGTGACCCAGCCCCCGAGGGTGTCCGAGTGGGGTCTCCCTCTTGTACTTCCATGGGCGTTCATGCGGGATCGCCTCCGCACTCCGGCTGCATGGTGGTAGCCCAAGCTTTGGACCAGGGAGTCGCTTTAGAGGGCAGCGTCCCCGATGACCAAGTTTTGGGCTCTGTTGATGGCACTGAGTTGGTTCCTGCTGGTTCGTTGCAAGCTGCTTCGGGTGGCGACCTTACGCCTGGTCATCAATTGATCTCTCATGATTTGGGAGTCCCTTCGTTCTTTTCCAACCTCCAGGTACTGTGATATATTTTAGCTTGATTTTTACACCGCATGAACTGCTATCATTACACTCATCTGTTCTCCTTATTAGGCTTTGGTGGACGGGATGGCTAGCCAGCTGAGGTTGCAGGGTGCTTCTGTTCCAGAAGGAGCTTTGTCTCTTGCACGTTGGAAGCCAGTGTTGCTTCAACATCGTGTCTCTGACTTGGAGGCGACCAATGCTGGTTAGTGCTTTTTTGCTTCTCTTTGTCTTCATTATTGAACTGCCTTACATTCTGACCCCTTTTGTTTGATTGTCTCCTGCTAGATATGACTCGGCAGATTTCCACTCTTGAAGAAAAACATTCTCGAGATCAGACTGAACTGGTCCAGCGGTGCTCTGATTTTGAAGAAAAGTATTCTCAAAGCCAGACTGAACTAGCTCAGGTCTCTGCTGCCCTAGATGACGCCAATGCACTGAGCTCTTCCCTTCGCACTCAGCTTGATTCTGAAAAGGTGACTTGTGGAACTGTGCCTTGCATTACTGTGTTCCTATTGCTTGCTTGATGTTTGAAGGAGTTGGTTTTTGTTTGCAGGAAGAAAAACGTATCCTTGCTGCTTCTCGCGACAATCTTGACAGACTGTATCGCGACTCTAGCAACTCGTTGACCATCCTGGAGAGGAGTCATCGCTTCACCATGGAGGAGTTAGACAACCATCGCTGTAAGCTGCAGGAATCCACGGATGAGGTGATCCGGCTCAAGCAATTGATATCGGCGAAGGATGCTACTATCAAAGAACTCTGTGCTTCCAAGAAATCCATCGCCCAGGAGCTAGAAACCGCTCAGTTGGCTGCCAAGGTTGCTGAAGAAACTTCCATTACTCTGAGAGCCCAGCGCGACAGAGCCATGGATAAGGCCATTCGGGCGGGGCGAATCTTGATGAGGAGACCTGGCGTGGTTGTTCCTGAAGATATAAGGGTTGACGTGAATGCTGCTCCTGATTCCTCAAGTCGCCCTTCCTCGTCGATTGCTCCTGAGAAAGATATCGCGAAATAGAGAAATATTTTGCGTGCTTTGAGTGCACGGTTAGTATGGTCAGACATTTGTTAGAGGACACCAGTTTAGCACTTGAACGATATTGTTATTCTCCTATTGTTTCAGAATTCAATCAGTACGTAAATTTGCAGTAGTAAAATGATGTGTGATGGTTTTGAAACTTGTTTGCGGGATATAGAAGTCATCCTTATATGAGTAATCGTAAGCGCGTCAGATCGCCTTAAGTTGCCGCTGACTTAAGTCGGTTGCTTCTGTTAATAGGGCATAGTGGTCACCCCGAGTTACGTAAGCGCGAGCATGTTGCACCGGCTTAAGTCGCTGCTGACTTTAGCCGATTGCTCTGTTAGCAGGGCATGGTGGTCACCCTGAGTTAAGTAAGAGCGAGCATGTTGCACCGGCTTAAGTCGTTGCCGACTTAAACCGTTTGCTCCGTTAGCAGGGCATAGTGGTCACCCTGAGTTAAGTAAGCGCGAGCATGTTGCACCGGCTTAAGTCGTTGCCGACTTAAGTCGATTGCTCCGTTAGCAGGGCATAGTGGTCACCCTAAGTTAAGTAAACGCGAGCATGTTGCACCAGATTAAGTCATTGCCGACTTAAGCCGATTGCTCCGTTAGCAGGGCATAGTGGTCACCCTGAGTTAAGTAAGCGCGAGCATGTTGCACCGGCTTAAGTCGTTGCCGACTTAAGCCGATTGCTCCGTTAGCAGGGCATAGTGGTCACCCTGAGTTAAGTAAGCGCGAGCATGTTGCACCGGCTTAAGTCGTTGCCGACTTAAGCCGATTGCTCCGTTAACAGGGCATAGTGGTCACCCTGAGTTAAGTAAGCGCGAGCATGTTGCACCGGCTTAAGTCGTTGCCGACTTAAGCCGATTGCTCCGTTAGCAGGGCATAGTGGTCACCCCGAGTTAAGTAAGAATGCAAGTCGACCATGAACAAACTAAGTATTCTTGAAGCCTTTTTTATTGATCACATATTTCCCACTTTACAGAGTACATTATTGTCCCGATAGCTTTTGAAATACAGCTAGGGATAAAACTTCCTGAGGTGTTCTATATTCCAGGAGTTCCCGATTTCTGTGTCGTCCATCTGAGTGAGACGATATGATCCTGGTCGAGTGACTTCTGCTACTATGAAGGGTCCTTCCCATAAGGGCGATAACTTGTGCCGTCCCTCCCCCGTTAGAATTCGGCGGAGGACGAGATCTCCTACTGAGAAGGATCGCTGTCGCACGGCCTTGTCGTGATAGCGCCTTAGAGTCTGCTGGTATCGTGCTGATTGGATTACTGCGTTCAGCCGTTCTTCCTCGAGTACATCAATGTCCTCCATCCTAGTGGCTTCGGCTTCTGCTATGCTTTCGAAGATCAGCCTTGGCGTCCCGAACTTGAGATCGGTGGGTAACACTGCCTCTGATCCATAGACCATGAAGAAAGGAGTGTTTCCATGCAGAGCTCGGCTAGGCTGGGTTCTTAGGCTCCAAACGACGTAGGGCAATTCCCTTATCCACTTTCCTACGAACTTTTCATTCTTATCGAAGACCTTTTTCCTGAGTGCCTCCAGTATCATCCCGTTGGCTCGCTCAACCTGCCTGTTGGCTCTTGGGTGTGCTACAGAAGCATACTTGATCTGAATGCTTTTTTGCTCGCAGAAATCGAAGAACTCTGAACTTGTGAAGTTGGATCCTAGGTCAGTTATGATGCTGTTTGGTATCCCGAATCTGAATATTATGTCTTGTATGAATTCCACGGCCTTAGCTGAGGTTAAAGAAGCAATGGGTTTGAACTCTATCCATTTGGTGAATTTGTCGATTGCTACCAGTACATGAGTGTATCCTCCTTGAGCTTTCTTGAAAGGTCCAATCATATTCAGTCCCCAGCATGCGAAGGGCCAAGTCACCGGTATGGTCTGCAATTGCTGTGCTGGTAGATGTTGTTGCTTCGACAAGTACTGGCAAGCTTCGCACCTCTGAACTAACTCGGCGGCATCACTTTTCGCTGTTGGCCAATAGAATCCCGACCTGAAGACCTTCCCGACTAGTGTCTTGGACGCTGCGTGTATTCCACATTGCCCAGCATGGACTTCATCCAGAAGTCGCTTCCCGGTAGATGAGAGAATGCACTTCATGAAGACGCCTGATGCACCCCTTCTGTATAATGTCTCCCCAATGAGCGTGTAGTGAGCCGACTGTCTGGCGATACGCTTGGCTGCATTTTTGTCATCTGGTTCCTCTTCATTCTTTATATACCTGATGATTGGCCTTCTCCAGTAATCAGAGTCTGACTCTGGTTGATTCACGATATTACACTCTTCTGCTTGATCCATTGAGATGCTCGGCAGTAGTATTTCTTGCACAAAGACTCAGGTGGGACCTAGGTTCGACTGGATCGTAGCTTGGACAATACATCGGTCGCCGTGTTCCGATCTCTTTCTACATGATGAAATTCCAGACCCTGAAATTTATCCTCTAGTTTTCGGACGGCAGTGTAGTACTTTCCCATTGAATCGCTTGAACAATCCCATTCTTTGTTTATCTGGCTTATGACTACCAGAGAGTCTCCGTACACCATCAGTCTCTTGATGCCCAATGATATGGCGATGTTCAGTCCATGGATCAAAGCTTCATACTCGGCTGCGTTGTTGGAGGCTGGAAACAGCAACTGGAGGGCATATTTGAGGTGCTCGCCTCCAGGTGCGGTGAAGAGAATTCCTGCTCCTGCTCCCTGCAGCTTCAGCGAGCCATCAAAATACATTCGCCATACTTCTGCAGTCTCTGGGTTATATGGTACTTGCTGTTCAGTCCACTCTGATACGAAGTCAACCAATGCTTGAGTTTTGATGGCAGTGCGAGGTCGAAATTCGATGTCATGAGATCCCAGTTCATAGGCCCACTTGGCTATTCGGCCAATGGCTTCCTTGTTGTGAAGAATATCCCCTATTGGAAAACCAGTGACTACTATGACTTTGTGGTCTTCAAAGTAGTGACGTAGCTTGCGGGCAGTTAGAAGTACTGCATATAATAGCTTCTGAACTTGAGGATACTTTTTCTTCGAGGGACACAGAACTTCACTGATGAAGTAAACAGGATGTTGCACTGGGTAGGCATGTCCTTCTTCTGCTCGCTCGACTACCAACGCGGTGCTTACCACGTGAGTCGTGCAAGAGATATACAGTTGCAGATCTTCAGCTGGTTGAGTTGACGTGGCTCGCCGTGGCAGCTTCAGTACTGGTGGTGTTGTCAAGAATTTTTTCAGTGCTTCTAGAGCTTCCTGAGCTTCTGAAGTCCACTGAAACTTATCCACTTTCTTGAGTAGCTTGTAAAATGGTAAACCTTTTTCTCCCAGCCTGGATATAAATCTGCTCAGAGCTGCCATACATCCAGTAAGTCGATGAACCTTCTTTTGTGATCGTGGTGCGTTGGAGCGAAGGCAGAAATGCCACCCTTCGCTCGAAGTCTCCGCTGCTTAGCTGCTGCTCTGACAGAGACAAAGCAGGCAGGGACACCCTTCGCTTGATCGGCACCAGACAAAGACCGGCGACGAAGGCATCCCACAGTGCGGCCTCGTCCAGCTCAGAGGCCCACGTGCGATCCGGCCCATTGTAACGGGCCCTGCGTGGCCGCCGCGTGTTACGGGCCTAATTTGTAAAGGCATCCCTGTAATTACAGTCTGTAACCCTGCTTTATGGGAATATTCTGGGGATAACCTAGGTAGCTGAGGGCACATGTGTCCTTAACACAAGGCGCTGGGCGTTCAGGTACCTATAAATACCCCGGCACAGTGCCCGTGAGAGGCCTGGTTAATAGAGCTATTTGCCATCTCACGCGTAACCCTACTGTCCACACTGTTCACCCATGTTGGATTTCTTGCGACTGATAGCAAGTGCCAACATTTGGCGCCCACCGTTCGTGCTACGACAAAACCACCCGCGATGGCACCCAAGAGAGCTAACCCGAAGGCTGACGAGGCTGCGAAGGCAGCACTGCTTGCCGCAAGAAAGGGCAAGGCCCTCGTCCTCACCCAGTCCACCCACCAAGAGCCCACTGAACACAATGTTCCCCACACCTGTGAAGACGACACCTTCCGCACCTGCGGGCCCGAAGGACAATCGCAGCCGCCCCCAGGCTTCGCCCCACTGGAAGGCGCGGATCTCACCGAGGACGGCGAGGTCCTCGGCGTCTCAACAGAAGAACAGCTACAGTTGCACGCCCTGCGCCTCAAGAACCGCAATCTCCAGAGGCAGAAAGAGATACTGGAGGCCAAGCGCCAGCGTGTGTCCGCACTAGCCAAGGTGCGGCAAATGATACGCGACGAGGAGCAGAAGGCCCAAGACCTCGAGCGCGAGATCGCGCTGATGCAACGCGAAAGCCACCTCGGTCTACAGCAAGAGCCACCCCTCCAGCAGCGCGCACAACCGGAAGACACGCGCGAAGGCCACCTCGGCCTGCAACATGGCCCACCCCTGCAACACCGAGCGCAGCCGGAGAACCCGCGTTTCCCCCAGCATGACTACACCTTCCAGCACGGCGCGCCATTCCAAGGGGTCAACTACCTCGACGAGCGAAGTCCCCTGGCGCCACACCTGCAAGTGACGCCTTGGCCAGCTAACTTCCGAGCAGGGACCTATCCCAAGTACAACGGCAGCACCGACCCGGCGCAATACATAATGAGTTATCAGGTCGCCGGTTGCATCCGCCGGAGGGGACGACACCACAATGGCGAAGTCTTTCATCATCGCCCTAGAGGGCCCAGTACTCACCTGGTTCACCAGATTGCCTCCGCTGTCCATTGATTCATGGAGAAGTCTCAGGGACAAGTTCCTGCTCAACTTCCAAGGGTACCGCCCAGACACCGACGCCTTGGCCGAGCTCTCGCTTTGCAAGCAGCTGGAAAAGGAGACTCTGCGGGAGTATTACCGCAAATTCTTAACACTCAAGTCACAGCTGCCCTCCGTCGATGATCAGATCGCTATCCACTACGTCATCAGTGGCCTTCGTGCCGGCGTCCTCTACAGTCATTGTATCAGAGATCCACCCAAAAACCTCTAGGAGCTATATCAGCTCTTTGAAAAATATGCCAAATCCGAAGAGCTCCACCAGCGCAAGGTTGAGTCACAGCGTAAGCCCAGAGATGCCCCGCAGTCCAGCCGCACATGGACGAGGACTCCGCAGCCAGACTCCGGTCGAGACGGCCGCAGTCAGCAGCAAGTGCACAACATCGCCAACCAGCATCCCGCTGCTGACCCCCCTCGCCGCCAGGAATATCCCCCCCAAGGCCGCGGAAATGGAACTCGTGGCAGGGGCCGAGGGCGCGCACAGCCGCCGCGCCGATTCTACTGCCTTTTTCACGGCGAAGACTGCGCCCACCAAACCAAAGACTGCCCTGAAACGAAGGCCACCAGAGACAGAATGGCACGGGCGCAGCCAGCCGACAACCCCAGAATTGTCGTGCACAACTACCAGCAACCCCCTCCACCATATATCCACGCCCCCGCTCCGCATCCACCGCACCACGCTTACCAACACCATCAGGAAGTACAAATCGTACCTCCTCCACCCCCACCTCCACACCAGCAACATCAAAACATCCCCCATGCCCCAAAGCAGGAAGACTTCGCCGATCAACCATATCGTGGAGTCATTCACTTGATAACAGGGGGGTCAAGCATTGACTTCGACACCAAGCGGCAGAAGCGGGACCACTACCGCAGCATCAACCATGTCGCCGTCACTGGCCCAGTCGTGCAGACAAAGTGGTCCCACATACCGCTAACCTTCGACGCACGAGACGTCGACCTGCGCAGCGCCCCCCACATCGACGCCATGGTCATCAATTGCAGCGTGGCAGGCTGGGACTTACACAAAGTCCTAGTCGACAACGGCAGTCAGGCGGACATCATCTTCCTCCACGCCTTCGACCGCATGGGCATAAGCCACAGCCTGCTCAAGCCTTCGGACAACCCGTTGTATGGCTTCGGCGGCAAGGGCACCTTTCCCGTTGGCAAAATAGAGTTGCCCCTCTCCTTCGGTGTAGCACCCAATGCCCGAAGTGAGCAAGTAACCTTCGACATTGTCGACATGGTATATCCATACAACGCCATCATGGGCCGGGGCTCCATCAATAAGTTCGAAGCTGCCATCCACGGACTGTACCTATGTATGAAGATACCAGGTCCGCTAGGCGCTATTACGATCTACGGCAACCAGCAGACGGCGCGCAACATAGAGCGAGACTTCGTGCCTGGTCAGAGGAACGTGCACTGTCTCACGACCCAGCGCGAGGTCCCTGCGCCCGCCAGCCCAACCGATAAGCAGCATGACAAGGCACAGTTGCAGAGCCAAGACGGGACCAAGACTGTCCCCCTCGATCAGGCCATGCCCAAGCAGACAGTCACTGTCAGCGAAGACCTTACCTCACATGAAGAAGAGAAGCTTCTCTGCTGCCTGGCCAAGAATAAAGATGTCTTCGCCTGGTCCGCCCTCGACCTGGTCGGAGTCAGCCGATCCATAATTGAGCACAGTTTGGGAATTGACCCTTCGGTGCGACCAAAAAAGCAAAGGCTTCGCAAAATGTCCGACGAAAAGACAGAGGTCGCCAAGGCGGAGGTGCACCGCCTCCTAGAAGCTAAATTCATCGAGCCAGTGGCTTACCCCACGTGGCTCTCTAATGTCCTAATGGTGCAGAAAAAAAGCGGGAAATGGCGAATGTGCATAGACTTCACCAGTCTCAATAAGGCCTGCCCAAAGGACAATTTCCCGTTGCCGCGGATCGACAAAATAGTCGATAGCGCGGCCGGATGCGAGGTCATGTCACTCCTCGACTGCTTCTCCGGCTATCACCAGATATACATGAAGGAGGAAGACAAGGCTAGCACCAGCTTTATAACACCCTTCGGCACTTATTGCTTCATCAGAATGCCGGAGGGACTCAAGAATGCCGGGTCCACCTTCTCCAGACTCACCAAAACAGTACTTGAAGGGCAGGTTGGCAGAAATATATTTACATATGTGGACGACATCGTCGTCGCCAGCAAGAATAAGGAGGACCATCTCGCCGACCTCGCCGAGACATTCGCGAACATGCGAGATGCACGACTCCGCCTAAACCCGGAAAAGTGCGTCTTCGGTGTTCGCCAGGGCAAGATATTGGGCTACCTGGTGTCACACTGCGGCATCGAGGCCAACCCAACCAAGATCCAGGCCATCGTCGACATGTCGCCTCCGCAGTCCGCCAGGGACGTCCAGCGTCTGACACGCAGATTGGCCGCTCTCAACAGATTCATCTCCAGGTCCGCCGAGCGAAGTTTCCCCTTCCTCAAAACACACCGCGGTGCAAAAGACTTCGCCTGGGGACCGGAGCAAGCAGCGGCCTTCGCCTCACTAAAACAGTACCTGTCGGAGCTGGCCATCCTCACGAGCCCCGACTCCTCGCTCCCCCTATTGCTCTATGTCGCGGCTTCGCCGCACGTGGTCAGCGCGGCACTAGTGCAGGAGCAGACAGTTGAGGGCGCGGTCAGACAGTGCCCTGTTTACTATGTCTCCGAGGTCCTGACACCGTCCAAATGCAACATGACAGAGCTGGAGAAGATCGCCTACGCAGTTGTTATGTCTTCGCGCAAACTGCGCCATTACTTTGAAGCATTCAAGGTCCGAGTCACCTCAGACAGGGGGCTCGGCGAACTATTCAGAAACCCGGAGGCATCGGTGAGGATTGCCAAGTGGGCAGCCGAACTCTCCGGCTACCACATCAGCTTCGAGCCCAGGACAGCCATCAAGTCACAAGTCCTGGCAGACTTCGTCGTCGACTGGACTGGGCCAATAACACAGCTGGACCCGTCCACAGAGAAGGTTTGGACCATCCATTGCGACGGCGCATGGTGCCATGCGGGGGCAGGCGTCGCCGCAGTCGTCACCTCACCAGCCGGAGTCAAACACAGATATGCAGCACGCCTCAGCTTCGCTCTGGAATCCGACAGATGCACAAACAATATAGCAGAGTATGAAGCGGTTATTCTCGGCCTCCGCAAGCTAAGGGCCCTCGGAGTCACCACATGTATCATCAAAACAGACTCCAAGATAGTTGCCGGCCAGGTCGAGAAAGACTATGCAGCAAAAGACCCCGCGCTCATGCAATACCTCGCGGCCATCCGAAGTCTCGAGAGACAGTTCAAGGGATTCACCTTGCAGCATGTGGATAGGGCCAAGAACGAGGAGGCCGATGCATTGGCCAAGGCTGCCGCCAGGGGCGAGCCCTTGCCCTCCGACGTGTTCTTTCACACCATCGGCACGCCAGCCGTCCGGAGCCCCGAAGGGCTCCAAATAACTAATGATAGCGAGGGCCACCGCATAGTCAACCTAATCATGACCGAAGACTGGCGGGCACCAATAACCCTGTTCCTACAGGGGTACTATCATCCAACCGACGTCAGTGAGGCCAAGCGCCTCAGACATCGAAGCCGGGACTTCGCACTGATTGAGGGCCAACTCTACAAGAAAGGGGTCAGTCAGCCAATGCTTAAGTGCGTCACCGAAACCGAAGGCATGCAGATCCTACGTGAAGTCCACAGTGGCACGTGCGGCTCGCATGCAGGGCCAAGGGCCCTAGCTGCCAAGGTGATCCGCCAAGGGTTTTACTGGCCCGCAATGATCTGCGCCGCAAATCGGGTCGCAAGGTCCTGCGAAGCCTGCCAGAAGTTTTCTCCTCGGTCAGGCAGCCCCTCGCAGTATACACAGCTGATTGCCCATACATGGCCTCTCCAGCGCTGGGGCCTGGACATTGTCGGGCCCCTGCCCACCGCTCAGGGGAACCTCAAGTTCGCCTTCGTAGCCGTCGAATACTTCACCAAATGGATCGAAGCGAGGGCTGTTTCTACAATAACATCAAAGACTGCCCAAAAATTCTTCTGGCAAAACATCGTTTGCCGCTTCGGAGTACCGTCCGAGCTAACAGTTGACAACGGCAAGCAGTTTGACAGCCAAGATTTCAAGGATTTTTGTTTTTCCATCGGCACCAAGCTTGCCTTCGCTTCAGTCTATCACCCACAGTCCAACGGGGTCGTGGAGCGTGCTAATGGGAAAATCTTCACAGCTGTCAAGAAAATGCTCCTCGATGAAAAAAAAGGCAGATGGAGCGATTTGTTACCGGAGGCAGTCTGGGCGCTAAACACAACCGAGTGCAGGGCGACTGGGTTCACTCCTTTCCGCCTTCTATACGGATCGGAGGCCATGACCCCGCAAGAAATAAAGCATGGGTCCCCGCGTACAGTTCCGTCAGCCGTCCCCGACGTGGACGAGCCAACTTCAAAAGATCTCATTGATGGAGACCGGGTCTTCGCCCTACAGGCCCTAAACAAATACCAAGCCCAGACCAAAGCATGGCGCGACCACGCAGTCATCCCGAGGGAGTTCAGCGAAGGGGACCTCGTACTCGTCCGAACAGCTCGGACGGAGTCCAGGGGCAAGCTGGAGCCCAAGTGGGAGGGCCCCTTTATAGTCAAGACAAAAGCTTCCCCCAGCGCCTACAGGCTCACAACGCCGAACGGCGAGGACCTGGAGCACTCCTGGAACATCGACAACCTTCGCAAATTTTTTGTTTGACTCATCGGGGCTGATTCTGCCCTTGTAATTCGCCAAAAACAATCTTGTACCGGCCCGCACTCTTTTCCTCCCGGGGGTGAGGTTTTTAACGAGGCGGAGCCATGTAATATATGTGTGAAAAATCCCCCGCAAAAACATGCGTCGAAAAAAGACCGCGACGACGGTCTTCGACATTCGACCAATTCGAGGTCACCGCGAGGCTAAGCGCTAGCCACCCTCGCGTGCGACAAATCCGCGCAGAAGTCGCCTAAGGGTGCAGCCGGACTAGCACAACAAGTGTGAAAAAACACGAAGTCTATCGCGAAGACTATCCGCGCAGAAGTCGCCTAAGGGTGCAGCCGGACTAGCACAACAAGTGCGAAAAAACACGAAGTCTATCGCGAAGACTATCCATGCAGAAGTCGCCTAAGGGTGCAGCCGGACTAGCACAACAAGTGCGAAAAACACGAAGTCTATCGCGAAGACTATCCGCGCAGAAGTCGCCTAAGGGTGCAGCCGGACTAGCACAACAAGTGCGAAAAAACACGAAGTCTATCGCGAAGACTATCCGCGCAGAAGTCGCCTAAGGGTGCAGCCGGACTAGCACAACAAGTGCGAACAAACACGAAGTCTATCGCGAAGACTATCCGCGCAGAAGTCGCCTAAGGGTGCAGCCGGACTAGCACAACAAGTGCGAAAAAACCCGAAGTCTACCGTGAAGACTATCCACGCAGAAGCCGCCTAAAGGCGCAGCCGAACTAGTACAACAAAAGCAGAAACGACAGCATCAAACCGTCCGCGCTAAGACCGACTATAATCACACCAGCACAGCATAACAAAACATACCAGACAAAGTACACAACGCCTCCGCAGGCACAGGCAAGCGAGGATACACAACTTCATCGTACAAGCCTTTACACATATACCCGCGAGGGCGCCACACTCTACATCGGCTCAACCTTAGGAATAATTCCCATCTCCCTATAATTAAATAACATTATCCTAAGCTCCTCACCCGCAAAAAGACTTCGCAGTTCCCCTTCCCCTGTACTCGCGGCGGCCGGCAAAGACAACAGTTCCTGCCGACCAGCCCTACTCACACGAAGCCGAGACCTTTCCTCCGTGCTAACTCTACGCTTTGCAACCGCCCTTCGCCGTCGGCGCCCGGTGCTAGGACCTGGCACATCTTGCGCGTCCGCAGCGTGCGGCGAGGTCTCCGCCGCAGCCACATCCAAAGCCGCGAAATAGTCCAAATCCTCCTCCGACGACTCCTCAGTCCACTCAACCGAGCTCCTAGAATCAGCAACATCAAAAAACTCAGAAAATTCAGATCCAGATCCACCACATTCATTACCACCTTCCACGGTTGAAGCCGCCAAAAATTTAGCAGTAGCGGTTGCGTGCGCAGGCCCAAAATCTTGAACCTGCGCAGCAACCAAAATTCAGAAACATATCCAAAATTCCCCAACCCTATTACACCCACTACGCCACCTGCGAAGGCCCTGGCGCTGCGGAAGCCTCCGCCATTGGCTCCGCCGCTGCTTCCGCTGTCGTTTCCGCCGCCACCGCCGCGGGATCTTCAGTACTCGGCGCAGCAGCCGCGGGGGCATCAGGTGCGCCTTCGGCCACCTTCGGGGGCAGGTCTTCGCCGGCCGCTGCGGATGTGGGGGCATCCGGTGCGTCTTCCGCGGTCTCCGGGGTTGGCTCCAGGGCGACCCCGGACACGGCCTCCGCAGGGGTCGGCTCCAGGTCAGGCAGCACGCTGTTCAACGCCCCGAGGTCGTCCACCCGCTCGCCACACAACGCCTAAGCCAAAACACGCAAAATTCAGCAAACACACGCGCGCCCCACATCCAACAAACGCCAAACAAACGAAAATGTTACCTGAGCCATCGCTGTCTCCGCCCGCTCCCTGACCACCTCGTGACCGTGCGGACCCCACATCCGGTCGTAGAGGGCCCCGGCAGAATCCTTCACCACGAGGTCTTCAACCTTATAGACATCTCGATCAAAATCTTCATCCGCCTCGTCGAAGACCTCGAAGTGCCGGCACCCTTCGCGGGAGAGCGCGTTCATCGCCCCCTCGCAGGTGACCAGGGAGGCGTACGACATAAACCCCCCCACGACGGCGGGGAGTTCCAGCAGCTCCTCCTGCACCCATTGCAGACAACGAAGCCCGGGCTCTCGGTCCGGCACCTCGAAGTCACCGGTCCGTGCACCTAGCTCACGATATGTATCCATAAGCTGCGTGCGCGTCCGTTCGGCCTCCGCACGCATCGCGACCTCGGCCCCCTTCGCGCGGCTCTCCAGGATGGTGAGCCGCTCTTGCAGATGTTCGGCGAGCTCCTTGGCAAGATTGCCCTCCGCCCGCGCCAGCTTGGCCTCCGCCTGCGCAGCCTGCTCGTTGGCGATGGCCTCGTTGGCCTCCCTCCTCTCCGCCGCCAGTTGGCGCCGGAGGTCAGCCTTCTCCCTCTCCAATGCGGCCACCTTGTCCGTCAGTTTACGACACTTGCTGTCGGAGGCTGATTTCTCACGGACAGCGTCAGCATGTTGCGTCCGAAGTCTCTCGACTTCGGCAGACACAGCTGCCGTGAGGGCCCCCGACGCAGTACGGCTGGCGAAGTCAGCCACCTGCAGAGCACACGTAAGGCCGTTGCCCCAAAAGAAGGGGGGGAGAGAGTATAGCTCAGCGGACCTGACTCAGCGCCTCCGTCACCTCCTTCAGCCGGCGGGTCGCTGCGTCCGCCTCGTCCCTGACAACCGCGAGGGCCGACACCTCGCCTCCGGAGCCAAGAGCCTCGCCCCTCGCCTTCGGCACTATGGCAGCCGTCGCGATCGCCGCGGCAGGCGCAACTGTAGCAAGATGGCCCTCGTCCGACCCTGCAACGCACCAACGAATTAAAAAAAAAGCCAGCGACTTACCACCAAGATAGTCCTCCACACAAATGTCGGTGGCGAAGTCGGCGACACGCTTGCCTGCCGACGGCAACGCTCGGGCCGCCTTCGCGGCCTCCGCCACCCTGCTGAGCGGCGGCACAGCCTTCGCCGGTTTGGAGCCTCCGGCGCCCGCCGCTGCCTCTGGCGCCTTGCTAGATGCAGGGACGCCTGACTTCGCCGCCAGCGGCGGCTTGCCTCCGTCGGGGGCCGCAGCCTTCGCCGACCCCCGCTTTTGCCTCTTTGGCCTGGCTTCAACAATCCTGATAGCCGCCTGCCGCTTTTGTGCAGCCCCCTGGCGATCCTTGTCCATCACTGCCGACACAACAGCAGCAATATTCCGCCCGTAAGGAAAAACTCTTCATTTGCGAACCATGCGAGATGTAAAAACGTCCCCGCTGGCCGCGCGGGGGATAGGAACATTCCTAGGCCAGCAACCCCCGGTAACCTTCAGCATCCGAGCCGAAGACTCCCGGAGCTCGGGCGAAGACATCCTTTCCCCCGAGGCCGCACATGTCCTCATCAACTCTCTAGCAAACCCATCGGAAACCCCAAGTCCTCCCATGGCAGTACCTAGTTTCCTCTTCTTAGAGGATGGGGCGGCCGCCGGCGCAGGGTCGTCTTTAGTCTCCACCACCGGTTTCTTCCCCCGGCGGTCCGCGTCGTCTTGACCAGGATAGCCGTCATATGGCAGTTGGTTCAATTCGAAGACCCTATTCAAACGGTCATTCGACCCGCGGATCTCCCAGCTGCGCTGGCCCTCGGTCCTCGGCACATAACGCCCAACAAGCCGCACCGCCTCATCCTCAGCTTCACGCACAAAGGCGGCCGGATCACGGTTTTGCAGATTTAGCGCGAAGGCGGGACTCCGCACCATCTCTCCACCACGGAAAGGCATCTGGCGAGGGCATACTTCGCCCAACGCCCAACCATGCGCCAAGGGCCATACCCCGTACGCCACAAACTCTTCAACCAAGTCGCGCCCACTGCTCTGGCCGGCGGCACATCGAAGGGCCCCTTCGTCCACATCATCCTCCGCCACTTCAAAGGGCGGGTACGCCGAGTAAAAATGAGAGCACATCTCGGACACGGGAAGTCCCTCGTGGCCTTCGACGGTACCCTCAGCAACGTAAAACCAAAATTCATTCCAGTTGCCCCACTTGTTGCGGGCGCAAGGGACCAACTCGACTACTGGCATCGTGGTCTTGCCGGTCTTCGGCGTGAATGTGCAGGACCCAAACTGAGCAACTTCGTCCCCGATCATCCTCTTCTGCCAGTGTAAACAATAATGCTTCGCAAAGACTTCGACCGATGGCTGTCCGCCGTACGAAGTCGTCGCCCAGACATACTTCGACAGGGCCACCACGGCATTCGGCGTCAGCTGATGTATTTGCACATTGAACCTGCGCAGGACTTCGCCAACAAACCGATGCGCAGGCAAGCGGAGACCGGCGGCGAAAAATGCCTCGAAAACAACCAACTCGCCCCCCGGCTCGGGGACTTTCTCCGTCCCCGGGGCACGGGCAACTCCGCCACCGAAGTAGCCCAACCGCTGCATATCCTCCACGCGGGCCGACGACATTCGCGACACGCCGAAATCAACAGAATCGCCGGCGCGCAACTCCTCCGGCATCAAACTGCTCAGCGTCTCCTCCGACGAGGCGGCGGCCGGCGGCGAGGAACCGGCCGGCGGCGTAGCGGCAGCGGAAGAAGAGGAAGACGGCATCGCTACGTACCGTCGGCGGCGGCGGGCAGTCTGCTTCACTCGCGCCAGATCTCTGGCGAACAAGAGCACGGCGGGCAGACGAGCAGCAAGACGGCGGGCGGCTAGGGTTTTTGCGGAGCACGGAAAGTAAAGTTCAAAAAGCGCCGGGCCCCGCCCCCTTTTATAGGCAGGGCGCGGCTCTTCGGGAAACCCGCAATCCAACAGAGCGCGGCGCTTCGGGAAACCCGCAATCCAACAGTACGCAGTCAATCAACGGTCACATCAAAAACCCCCGCGGAACCACTTCGAGCGAGGGCAGCGTCTCCGCCATCTAGCGACGTCTTCGGCACCAGGTGACTTTGTCGAACTGGTCCCTCGGAGGGCAGATGTTGGAGCGAAGGCAGAAACGCCACCCTTCGCTCGAAGTCTCTGCTGCTTAGCCGCTGCTCTGACAGAGACAAAGCAGGCAGGGACACCCTTCGCTTGATCGGCACCAGACGAAGACCGGCGACGAAGGTATCCCACAGTGCGGCCTCGTCCAGCTCAGAGGCCCACGTGCGATCCGGCCCATTGTAACGGGCCCTGCGTGGCCGCCGCGTGTTACAGGCCTAATTTGTAAAGGCATCCCTGTAATTACAGTCTGTAACCCTGCTTTATGGGAATATTCTGGGGATAACCTAGGTAGCTGAGGGCACATGCGTCCTAAACACAAGGCGCTGGGCGTTCAGGTACCTATAAATACCCCCGCACAGTGCCCGTGAGAGGCCTGGTTAATAGAGCTATTTGCCATCTCACGCGTAACCCTACTGTCCACACTGTTCACCCCTGTTGGCTTTCTTGCGACTGATAGCAAGTGCCAACATGGTGCTTCCATTTTCATGATAGCTTCAATCTTATCTGGATTAGCCTCAATTCCCCAGCGGCTGACAATAAATCCGAGTAACTTTCCTGCTGGTACCCCAAAAACACATTTTTCGGGATTAAGCTTCCATCGGTACCGCCGTAGACTGTTGAAAACCAGCTGTAAGTCTTCAATGAAGTTTTCCGAGTTCTCCGTTTTGATTACCACATCATCTACGTATGCTTCCACACGCTTGCCCCAGTGATCGGCTAAGCATGTTTGAATGGCTCTCTGATAAGTCGCTCCAGCGTTTTTGAGGCCAAACGGCATGGAGGTGTAACAGAAAGCACCAAACGGGGTGATGAACGTTGTCTTTTTCTCGTCTTCCTTCGCCAAGCTAATCTGATGGTATCCGGAATAGCAATCCAGGAAAGATAGCACAGAACATCCAGCGGTGGAGTCTACCACCTGATCTATCCTTGGGAGCCCGAAGGGATCCTTTGGACAATGTTTGTTGAGATCAGTATAGTCGACGCACATGCGCCAATCCACTTTATTCTTTTTGAGTACAAGAACAGGGTTGGCTAACCACTCGGGGTGTAACACTTCTCTAATAAATCCAGCCACGACCAAGCGAGCTAGCTCGGCGCGAATGGCCTCTCTCTTGGCGGGCGTGAAACGACGTAGTTTTTGCCGGATCGGCCTTGCCTGGGGATAGACCTTCAGTTTGTGCTCGGCCAGTTCCCTTGGGACTCCCGGCATATCCGCAGGTTGCCATGCGAATACGTCTCGGTTATCTTGCAGAAACTGGACGAGCGTGTCTTCCTATTTGTCGTCCAGGCTGGAGCTGATGATGGCAGTCTTGTGTTCGTCAGCGAATCCCAGGTTGATCCTTTTAGTTTCTTCAGTCGGCCGCATAGAGGTCGCGGCCTGAGCTTCATTCGCTGGTGCTGCAAGGTCCTCCTCAGGCTTAGAGTTCGCCTGTGTTGAAGAAGTCGTCGATGGCTTGGTGGTGAGGGCCGCTTGGATGGCCACTCGGAAACACTCTGCGGCGCCTTGGAAGTCAGCGCGCACAGTTATGATTCCTTGTGGTCCTGGCATCTTCAGTATCATGTACGTGTAATGCGGAATGGCCATGAATTTTGCCAATCCCGGCCTCCTGATGATGGCGTTGTACCCGCAGTCGAAGTTCGCCACTTCGAACCTCAGGAACTCGGTTCTGTAGTTATCCGGAGTTCCGAAGGTGACGGGCATGTAGATGTGGCCCAGCGGGTATTCTCCTTCAGTCGACATGATGCCGAAGAAAGGAGTGTCGGACTCGTGGAGCTCTTTGAGGTGAACTCACAAGCCTTGGAGTGTCCAGGGGAAGGTGACGTTGATGCTGCTCCCCCCGTCCACTAACACCTTCTTCACCCTACTCTCTCGGATCACCGGATCGACGAGGAGCGGGTATTTGCCTGGGTGGTCGAAGTTGAGCCATTGATCCGCCCGAGTGAAAGTGATCGGGTGTTCCGACCACCGGTATGGGGCAGGACCAGTGGTCGCCACCAATATCTGGCGATCGTTGAGCTTTTGTTGTCTTCTATTCTCCTGCGATCCATGTCCGCCGAAGATGACGTTGACCTCCCTGTCAACGCGCGGGAAAGCTCCTCCTCCTCCCTCCTCCTGCTGCTGGGGTTGTCGTGGTTCTTCTGGCCCTCCCCTCGCGGAGGAGGAGGTAGAGGTTGGAAGGGTCGGCCGTGCCCGACGGAGTGCTTGAAGTCCCGGCAGTTCCGAAGAGTGTGGCGCATGTCCTTGTGGTACGGGCACTGGGCATCGAGGATGTCGTCCAGCGTGCGCTCGCCTCCGCGAGGTCCTCCCCGGGCGCGAGAGGCTGGTGGTCCGGCGGCGTGTACTTCTTCGCGAGGTCTTTTCTCCCAGCGTTTGTCGGGTTGCTGGTTCACGTCGCGTCGTGGTGCTGCTGGTGCGGGCTTCGCTCCCCCGATGAGGTCCTGGGCTCGCTCGTCGGCGGTGATGTAGAGGTCGGCTTCCTGGAACAGCTCCTCGGAGGTAGTCGGCGCCTTCTGCAATATGGCTCGGACGAAGGCTGAGTCATTGGATCCTCTGTAGAAGTCCTCGATCACGGCCGCCTCCGTGACCTCAGGGATACGATTTCTCATGGTTTGGAACCTTTTGAGGTATGACCGGAGAGTTTCGTCCCCCCGGCGCTTGATGGATTTGAGGTCCCACGGTTGCGCCGGTTTGTCGGAGAGGGACTGAAAATTGGCGGTGAAGCGTCGACTGAAATCACCCTAGTCGTCGATGCAGTGTCGGGGTAGATGTCGCAGCCATTGCAGCACGTCTTGCCCGAGGACAATGGGTAAGTACGCGGTCATCACGTCCTCGGACGCCCCGGCGGCCCGAGCATCGGTGGTGTAGACGGCTAGCCAGCCCCCTGGATCCTGCTTAGGTTCATATTTATCGACATTGGATACCTTGAAGTTAGGGGGCCATTGGATGGCCCTAAGGCGTGGAGTAAGAGCAGACACTCCACATGTGTCCTCCTGTCGTCGGGGATGATGTCTGTGCCGGGGAGGGGAGTAGTTGTTGTGGTTCCTCGACCGTCCCCGGGTAGTACCGCCAGTTGAGGCCGTTGTCGACTCAGTTCTGGTGGCCTGGCTCCAAGCTGGGATGACGTGATCCCTGTCGTACTCCTCCCAGCGGCGGATCTTGTTCTCATGTCGCCGTTCACGCGAAGCGTTGATGGAGCTTCGCGTGTCCCGACGGCTGTTGATAGTGTGTCGTAGATCGTTCGGCGGGTGAGCGAGCGGTAGAAGATGGTTGGCCGCCTGAGTGAACAGTCGTCGATAGCCCTCAGCGTCAGGAGTCCGAGGGAGTCCATCAGCTATCCGAGCTAGTACTCCTCCGACTTCACTCGGCGTGTTCATGGCTCGGGCGAAGTCGGGATTCAGGTTGCGCCCGAAGAGTGGATTCTCTCGGCGTTGCCTTGCATCTTGCTCGGCTTGTTCCTGAGCCCAGCGGCGATCACGTCGTCGGGAGTTCCTTCGTTCTCTAAAGACGCGTTCCTCCAGAGTTTCTCCTATCTCCGAGACCTTGTCCCGCAAAACAGGTTGCTCCGGATCCCGTTCTCCGGCCTCGTGGTGTCGCCGAATGTTTCGGCGCCGGTTTCTCCGTCGGCGGGATTCCCGCTGAGGTGGTTCTTCTCCGGGCGCGGTCGGCTCATCGTCGGAGACGGGGGGCGACTCCACTCTCCCGATGAAGAGGACGTTGAGGTAGAATGGTACGGCGGTCATGATGATCTTTTTTCCGTTCTCCTTTGAGGGCGGAAGAACGGAAAGAACAACTTGCTTTCTCCCGACCTCTTTCTTCCTCGTGACCTGTGTCCATTCTTTCGTCGGGGAAGTAGACAGTGGAGTTCTCCGGGTCAGCGGGCCCTCGGCCCCTGACTTTCTGAAGGCGATCTTCTGGAGGTTGCGCTTCTCCGGTATTTTCAGAGTTTGTTGGAGGAGACTTCTTTTTCGGCGGATCTGCAATGCGGTGTAGAGTTCCCTCTTCATCTGCTATGGACGAGATTGTTCCAAAGCAGAATACGGATCCGGGACGGAGAGTGATCTTGTTGTGGAAGGTGACGGCCATTGAGCTAGCTTGGATCGTCGACACCCCCCCTACCTGGCGCGCCAGCTGTCGGTGTTTTGGGTCCGACCGCACACCCGGGGTTGCCCCTCTAGGTGTTTTAGGAGTAGGACGGTGTCGCCGACTGTAGCAAAATGGTTCGTGCCAGATGCACGAGGGACAATGGACAGTGTTTACAGGTTCGGGCCGCTTAGAGATGCGTAACACCCTACGTCCTGGTGAGTATGCTTTGTGTAATGGGTTACAAGGTAGCTCTCTAAAGCGAGAACGTGGAGAGTTGAGGTGGATGGCTGAGTGGTGGGATCGATTGTTCTGAAGGGGTGCCCCCTAGGCCTTATATATTCGACCGTGGGGCAGTACATGTGGATATGATAACAATGTGCACCTAAAAGATAGTGAACTGTTTGAGTCTATCTTCCTATGGTTCTGCCGACCTATCCTCGCCTGGTTCCGTTGCATGGGGCTCCAGCGCGGGAAAGTCGGATCTTTGTTGTGGTCGCTTGCTCAACGCTGTGGGCCGTCCGGGCTTGCACCAATCCGGCCTTACGTCAACCTTCTTTACTGATTGTCCCTCCCCAGGCCCACGAAGGAATGGTCTTACGATTTACTGGGCCCTTGGGCCTCTCGTGAGGTCTTTTACCCTTCCAGTGGACCCGGGGGATATCTGTCCCCCACAGACTGCCACACACGCGTGCGACGCCGTGGCTGTGGCCGTGGTCATGGTAGATCGGACCTTGGTCCGAATATTCCTTCCTAACGGTTGTGTATTTTGCCTAGAGTGATGACCGTCCATTACTGTCGTAGGTTACTGGTTGTTTCCTGTGTTATGGCTAGTAACAGACGAGTTGTAGTGGCTATCAGCTAGTAACGTCACTGATGGCGTCAATATCTGGTTGGCTGTAACGGTAGCTCTAATGGCGACCGTTACTATTCGTTAGCCTCCCTTTGCGCGTGTATATATATATATGGGGATGTGAGGCTGCTCCTGGTTACTACACGTACGAACATTCTCAGATGCGTTGCGTACAACCCATCCCCGTCCCACCTTCTGCGAGCATAGAGAGTGGGAGAGCAGGCCTCCGAAATCACCGTCCGCAGAGCGACACTTGCACGGGTGTGCGGGTGATCAGGTTTTTGGGGATCGTACTCACGACTGCTCGCTTCGTCCGCCCGACCAACGCTGATCAAGTTCCTCGTCGCTGGCGCCATTCGAGGGACTGCACTGCGTACATCTGCCTGCATCGACTGCATACGACTACATCGAACATACACACGAGATGTCTCGTGTGAATGGAGCCACTGATGCCTTCAGCATCGGTCCTTCCGCAGGGTACAATCTATTCTTTGTATTTGTGCATATTTTACCGTTGTTTACTGCTTATGTGAGTAGTGATACATATATGTTGTCACATACATCACTGTGATTTTCTGGATTAAATTAAAACTAAAAATGCCTATTTGTCCAACAGGTTGTCCCCATTGCAACCGGTGCTCAGGAGAAGATGAAGGCAACATGGAGGACTTCGACGAATTCTATAATAGATTAGTGGCAAACCCCCAGTTAGCTGCCTGTGAAGGCCTTATCATACTGTGTTTCATTCAACACTTTGATTATGACTTAAGTTAATGAATTTATGGATGTTTTGGACATCGTGATGTAATAAAGTACTATTTCCGCCATTATTTTGAGTAATGTGTGATGATGTCCAACTATGTAATCGCTGTGTACGTGAATTTCTGATCCTGGCACGTACATGCTTCGCATTCGGTTTACCTTCCAAAACTGGGTGTGACACTATTCATCGTTCATCATTCGCTCATCGTCACTATTCATCGTCCGTTCACATGAACTATTCATCATTCATCGTTCGTTCATAATCATTATTCATCGTTACTGTTCATCATTCGTCTGATCACCCAATTATTCAACTGCTCATCTATCATGATGTTCTGCTCACCTAAGACCAGCCAGACAAATATCTTAGTCATATGAACTCTGGTGACTGTGATTTTCCTTCCAGTGAGAACTTCTCGTCTAGTCACCCATCCTCCAAGTTGAGCATGCCTAACTTTGAGGTTCTTTTGAGCCAGGCTTCCAAAAAGAAAGGTGAACCATGTTTGTATGGGTACACTGTCAATCCTATTAAAACATGCCCCAAGATACCATAGCCCACTGTCACCTAGTTTTGGAAGGCAAACCGAATGCGAACCATGTACTTGCCATGATCAGAACTCACGTACACAACGATTACATAAATGACTCATCATAGCACAATGCTTCGAATAATGATAAAGAGTAAGTAATAATTTTATAAAATAGAGTCATTTATATTATATATATCAAAGTACACAGAATAGAAACGTAGCCAACGTAAATAAACCCACCACAGGCACCTGACTGGGGGAGGTCGCTAGCCTAATCCTCAAACTCGTCGAAGTCCTGGAACTCCTGGAGATCCACCTAGATGCCTTCTTCTTCTTCTTTACCTGAGCATAGGATGCACCAAAGGCAACCCGGTGTTTGTGAAAGCAAGGGTGAGTACACATCAACGTACTCAGCAAATGTCCTATTTGGCTAAGGTGGATTAGATTTATATGGGGTTAGGATCAAAGCAATTGCTTTTAGTTCATCAAGTACTTATTATTAGTAGAAGCCAAGTTTTAGCAATAACAAACCCGTGAATCATTTCCTCGTCGAGGAACATCATTATCATCATCGTAATCAAATCCATAAATAGAACCATAGTATCTCGAACTATCTGTATCTCTAATCAAAGGAGCTCCCAAGGCCGCTCTTAACCGTGAGCACGACTGATATATTAGTTTCATAACACTCTATAGAGGTTGCACACTTTACCCATGAGCCATGATTCCCTTTCTGCCCGAGGATCGTGACTCCCCATTGATCACTTCCAAGGTGAACCGACAGGGTTTCACTATGTAGCTTTTACAAAGATTCCCGAGGGGTCATAGCCGCCCATTTGGTTTCTCCAGCTTGATAAACACAGTACCTCTCCCAGCAGGACGGGTGACTAACAAAAGCAACACGAAAGAACCTCGGCACCTAGCCTCGGCTGAGCAAGTATTGTGCCCGGACCCCATTGACGGCACGACAGCAAAGCAGACTACACCTCAAGTTTCCCTAATTAATTAGCTAAGGGTGTCCCATACCACCCTCATGGTTGCACTGTTTTCCCGGGTGGTCATCCAACGAACTGGTCCTAGCGGAGAAGTACTCGGGAAACAGCCCAAGCCTCCTTTAGTATCACAAGCTCATAATCATAATCAGAATGTAAAAAATCGTATCATAATTGTATCTCATCATGTTCATTTATTAAAGTAGAGCGCTAGCATAATGCTAACCAAAATAACCCAAAAGGTAATCAAAGACAAGGTAAATAGAAAGCTAGTCAATCCTTAGGTTTCAGTTATGTAATGCGGAGAAATGAATTATCATGTGAATAGGACATACATAGGTCAGAGGACAATTGCCTTCACCAAACAGATGCTTAGGTTCTTCAACCTTGTAGAACTCGAGGAGCTTGTTCACTTGGTCGTCGAAGTTTGTCCGTCGATTCCTCGAAGCTCAGGAGAAGATCATGGTCTATTTGCGACACACAACCAAGACAAACAAGCACAAGCAAACAAACATATACAAGTATAAGAACATTACACCATACAAAGGAAAATAATATAAGAACATGCAATACGGAATATAGCTCGCTCCTACGGTCGTGTGAGAATAGATTTATCGAAATCGGGGTTACGACTGAGAAGATATGACTTTTAGAATATTTACACGATTAACACGTAAAACTATATCTCTATGTTGATTTTACTTGACAAAAATTGTTTGCGGAGAGTGTTTTGGAGAACTATCTAATTTAGTTATAATTTGATTGAAAATGCAATTTTAAAAGTAATCGTATCTCTACTATCTATATGAGCCCAACGAGGGTGTCCATGCGCGTCAATGTCATCCAACGCGATCCCCTCCCCACTCGCTCCGCCACCAGAGCCATCACCTCAACTCGAGCCACCCGATCCATCACCGCCCTTCCCCACACCCTGCTCCACCATCCCGCCTTCAACGCTGCCCTTCCCCAGGCGATCCCCTTCCCCACGCGCTGCGCCACCATGCCGCCATCAACGCCATGCCGACAACCCGAGCCATCGCCACCCGCCCACCTTCCATCAACGCCGGCGACATGCACGAGACGCAACCCTTGTTCCCCAATTTGGAAACGCTGACATCAGCGCCTAGCGTTGCATCAAGGATTTGGATACGCCCGCTTGCATGCGTCGCCCCCTGATTTCCTCTCTGTTGTCTCCTTAGTCTATGCGAGCCACAGCCAGTCGTAGCCGCCCCTCACCGCTCGCACTCAACCCCCATCCGCACGCAGTGGAGCCTGGCGTCACAGAGGCGGGCAAGGGACCCAGGGCAAGGGAAGCGGAGGTGGTCCCCGCTGGGATCTCGTTCCCGATGTCAGCGTCTTTGTCCTGACTCTCCCTCCTATGCTGCCCTAGGATCAGCGCAAGGGATGAGGTCGGGCTGGTCGGTGGAGGGGGCGACGGATGTGTGGGTGGACAGCTTGAAGAAGAAGCACAAGCGTAAGGTGTTGGCGGGGTAGCTAGAAAGAACTGCTGCAGGTTGTTGGCCCCTGCTGTCGCGGCCGTGACATGGGATGGGAGGAAGCTTCCCTTCGGTGAGGTAATCAAGGTGAGCGCCATCCACGCCGTCGGAGATAAATTTTCTAGGAAGACTCTCCCATCTGAACCTTGTGAAGCTCTTGGATGGGAGGACTGTGAACTACTTCTCGTGTATGAGTTCATGGCCAAAGGGAGCTTGGAAAACCATCTATTCAGTGTGCATGCGAAGAAGAACATTGCAACATTGTAGTTCGTGGCTTGGCCACTCATCGGGTCAGTTATATTTTGAATGGTAACTAGATTTCTCAACGCAGGAGATTGGGTTCGTTGCTTCCCCAGCACAGTGGTGTTTTCTGCGGTTGGTGTGGGATCCATGGAGATTTCCTGCCTCTGGAAATGAAATACACATGTGTAGAATCAAACAACAGTAGATTTTTATGAAATTTAGGATTGTTCATGGAGCTGAATATGGATACATGCAGGTGGCCTTTTTATAGAGGAAGGAATGAGTATTAATTAAGTTCTAATTAGTTGCGAGTAGTGTTTTGTCCTATAGAACTAGGGAGTTTTGCTTCATGGTAGGTGTTCCTAGGCTGCAAATTTTGTCTGATCTTGCATTGAGAATATGATGGGTGAAGTCTGTGACACGTCGCGTCGCGCCGTCGGTCGAAGCCAGCTCAATAGTGAGGTTGAGGCCTCACAACTTTCTGCAAAACTACATGTCAAGTGCTCCACCTTGTCAGAATTTTAAAGAAACATTTTGTTGTTTCACCTTGACTTCTTATTGACATGGCCTATTGGAGAGAGATCTCTGTGTGTTTCTGGTTTCTAATTGGACATGTAAAAGTTTATGATTAGTTGTTGCATAAATGGATTGGCTAGAATTTTCAAAGTATAGGTGCTTGGTGTCTTCTCATGGTCATAGGGAAAATATCATAGCTGATATTTTCACACAAGTGAAGGATCCACAAAAGGGATTTGTTCCCTATGGAATGATCAGGCATGCTAAACATCTTAGTTGTCTAACTTAGTTCTTCAGATAAATGATTTGTCCTTTTTTTAAATGTCATATTTTTGCTTCAGGGAACTACTCGTGCCATTCTATAAGGCAAATGGGAGCCGCAAACCAAATAGGAAAATTTTCTATGGGTTCGTAATTGTCTGTTTGAATGAATTTTGTTGTTGTCTAAACTTAAATCTCTTTTCCTTGCATGTAAAGAAAAAGACCTGCCAGTTTTCTTTATGTTAGTACATATTTCAACAGCTAAACAGCTACACCTTGTATACTTGGAGAAGAATCCTGGAGTTACTTTACTTGTTTCCTTGATTTGCAGAGACATGCCAGTGAGGAGCAGTTTAGCCGGTTCTTGCATTATGAAGTGGATGCAATTAGAAAGGTTTTTTCTTCGCAATATTATTCTCTTTTGATGTATTCTCCTAACTGTGTTTACATAATTTATTGTTTGTGTTTGTACTTAGGCGTGTGCCAGCTTGGAAGAGGGCTACCTTCCTCTAGTTACATTCATAGTGGTGCAAAAGCGCCATCACACACTGTTTTGTCCTGAAGATCATCGTTCACACAGACAACCAGATCGACGTGGAAATATTTTGCAAGGTAAAACAAAATTGCTATTGTGCAATTGTTCTTGAAACTGATGAGGGCACATTACTACTATTTGATGAATCATATATGTATGTGTGTGTGTGTGTGTATATATATATATATATATATATGGCTCTCCTCTGCATTCTTAGTGTTTCTAGATACTAATTTTATTGTGTTCTTAGTAACTGTGGTTGACACAAAGATATGTCATCCAAGTGAATTTGATTTCTACCTTTGTAGCCACTCTGGCATTCAGGTGAGCCGATGATAGATGTTGCGATTCTCCAGAAAGAAAACAAATTCTCGTCTCAACACATATGGTTTTAATCATTTTGCACTTTTGGCAAGGGACGAGCCGGTCATCACATTACCATGGTGGACATTTGAGATTTGCAACCTTGTTGTGCATAGTTTTACACACTAAGCACCCATTGCACCGAAAAAACTTACAGGATGAACTAGATGCAAAACCTGAAGAGCTGGAAGGAGAAGAGTTGGAATCTAAGCTTCTAGAGCCTGTTGCAGCTCTTTCGGTGCATCCAGTGCATGTCCCAGGAAACAAGCAACTAGCTTGCCCTACTTCACAGAAAGTTATAGCTAAATACGATGAGCTGGCTGCACTACAAGCTGAAATGGCATTGTGATCAGGTTAATGTTCGCTCTATTTGTACATCTTAATGTGTATTTGATGTTCCTTTCATGGGATTAATTTGCTGGTATCTATTTCAATATTTGATTCATAACTTCTGTGTGCTCCCCTTAAAAGGTTGTTGTCTATTAAGAAGTGGAATACACGATAATATGCAACCACAAATTGTTTATCGTGCGGTATCCAAAAAGTTTACATGTATACATCTCTTCAGCATTTTAGTTTCCATTTAGTATCTTCTACTCTCTATTTGAAAGAAGTGAAGTTCTTCCACTCCCCAAACTTATAAATCATGTTTTACTGTTGTGAATTGTTTTGCTTAGATGTAGACAATTTTGTTTTTTATAGGAACATAGTTTTTCAAATTGCACCCCAAAATATGATAGCTTATATATTTTGGTTATGATTAGGAGTGTTGGGCTGCTGGCTGCCCGCTTTTTTTTCTTTTTTCCTTTTTAGGACACTTTGGAGACAATAGTTCTTATGGCGCAGTCAGGCTAGCAGGCTGCCATCTGAGTTTGAAATTACCGATTGCTGCCATCCTTGTGATCCAGACAAGGAAAATGTTCTTGCTATTTAAGTTATGAGGTGGAGTGATGGCTCTTATCTTGAAGATCAGGATCACTGGCGGTTGGGTTACTCCTTGATTCTTACATGGTATTTTAATGGATTTCTAGCAATGATTTTTTGCATCTTTTAAAAAACATAGAAGATCCTTAGGAATCATATCTGCTTTTAATATGACGTCATTTAAACTTGAATTAGGCGCCCCATTCCTATCAGTTCACTTCTAGATATGACAGGTAGTTGATATGTATTGCTTCGATCCGAATTTATGAGTTGAAGATATGGTTTAAGCATTCGATGAAAGTGAACTCGAATATCCAATATTCCTTACCAACGATTCCATTCAGTTCATCTCTCTGATGAGTTATGAATCAGTGGACTTCTACTCTTGCAGGATTAACGCATGGACCGAGGAAGCGCAATGACAAGCCTAATAGCCTGCAACTGATGAAAGGAATGGTCTCTACTACATGTATTATTGTCCATCCCATCTTTGTTTAATGGTCGTAGCTGCTTTATACAATTATTCCTACCTATGCTAGACTGTGAGCCATTGTATATCAATGTATTTTATCATATTGATTTCGTAGCAACGTACGAGCATATACCTAGTATATTTATAAACAATGTGTAGCACTTGCCACATTTAAACAGCTAATCTTAAAAAGACACGACATGCGAGGATTGTTAATCAATATCGTTTGTATACTAAGCAACCATTAATTTGAAATATCTGAGTAAATATTTGAGTAGACATAATCACATTGACATGTATTTATAAAGTGCGAATTAAAACTATAGTCTAGTCTTAACTAGATTACTATTTTAATTAACATTGGATAAACAACTAATTAAAAAATAATTAAAGCAGACGTGCGTCGCAACAACATAAACTTTTTAACATGCAGCTGACGTTACTACGAAACTAACATAACTTAAATGGTACGAAACAAATTTAAATCGTGGAAGATATGGATGTTTAAAAACTCCTATTTAACTATAGCCTCCGAGGAGTAGCAAACATAATTGCCATGTAATACCCTAAAATCATGTTTTAGGTAAATTAGGAAAAGTTTATCTCAAGATTAAAATACTGTGAAACAAATGACTAAATGAAATGAGCCTTGAGGAGTTAAAATAATCCTTTCATTTAAAACTTATACTTGAAAGATTCTCCAAATGAATTTCACCAAAGTGCGAACCAATAAAGGTTTCATGACCATTTTTGAATATGTAATAAACATTTAAATGGATAAGGTTATTACTTATTTTATTTAATGAATGGTAGGAAAAGGGATCCTTAATTATTTGATTGTGTGGGTTGATCTTTATTAAGTTATATGTTTTAAATGTATTCTTACTTAGAGAAATAAGAATAGCAATAATAAATATCCATATACTTTGCATCATGCTGGAATTTTTGTTTGTGCATATCAGATTTGAATTCAAACTTGAAATTTGAAAT
The DNA here is from genome assembly GCF_902167145.1 of Zea mays. Taxonomy (NCBI): domain Eukaryota; kingdom Viridiplantae; phylum Streptophyta; class Magnoliopsida; order Poales; family Poaceae; genus Zea; species Zea mays. Next base: position 54,272,735 of record NC_050100.1, on the reverse strand, counting down.
TGAAAACCAAAATAGGAGAATAAAATAAAAAGAGGAACTCACCCCTCACTGGACCGAATTCCTTAAGCCGGTCCAGTCTCGTCGTTCCCCCGCTCAGCCCATCCTCCTCCTTTTCCACCCACGCCAGCCCAGTCCACACACTTTTGCAGTCGCTGACGAGTAGGGCCCGGGTGTTGGGCAATGTCTTCCCCACGCGCACATGTGTTTATGTCACTAGCTCGCGGTCGCGGGCCACCTTGGTCAGACCCATCTTCTTTGTCGCGTCTGAACCCAGCTCCAAGCCCAAGTTCGCGTAAGTCCTCCTCGGCCAACACCCTCCACTGCGTGGGACCCCCCTTCGTCAGATCAACTCTCACTTCTGCGCTCACAGTCACGCGCATGTAGGGCCATCAGGTCGGCGTGATTCCTCCCCTCTCGCTCGTTCTAGTGTAACAGAATGGTCGAGATCCCCAGTAAGCCTGGCAACGCGCCACCTCTTCCGCTCAGACTTTGCCCTCCATGGGCTATAAATCTGATGACTCAATGCCCCTAGCCATCCCCAAACGGGGTCGTACCAACACCACCGACCACCGTGAGAGAGTGAGGTTGAGGCCAAAGATGTCGCCGCCGTCGTTATTCGTCTGTGCAGGCGACCAGAGTTTGGCATGTGGGCCAGGAGTGTTGCCTGGATGCAATGAACACAGGAGCATCGTTTTCAAGCATTGCAGGGCAATCGGGGCACGAGAATTTGTCGCTGGAGTTTCGGGTTCTGCCACAGAACGCACCTCCCCGTGGCGTGGGTATCCACCGGCATCACGTAATCACACGTAAGAAGCCCCTCACATTTTTCTTCGATGCGAGATATTTGTTTTACACCGGGGGTTGGTCGATGGGGTGTTCAGAGTTGGGAGGGGCGCCCAACTCCAGCGATGGGCCGTCGTAGATACCCCGGCTCCGCCGCGGAGCTCATGTCAGTAGAAGGATGACAATCATGGGCCGTTGATTCACGGAGAAACGGTTGGGATTAGATCAGCTTGACGGTTCGGTCAGAGTGATCAAAGTCGTTGGATCAAAATCGTACGGCTGCAATTAGACTAGGCGCTTACCCCTTCGTTGGTTGAATATGTGACATTGATCTCATATCTATCGGTTGTGATGTGCACGGGGCTAATACAGCCGAGCCAAACCTCATAAAGAGCCCCTCGGCTTTTGTAAAATCAACCCGCCGTCCACACAAGCAGGGAATTATTATAAATAAGTCCTTGAATTTCACAACTAGGTCCACAGAAGTTTCAAAACAGCCCATGGGGAATATTTTAAGCATAATATTTATATAAACAAATTTAGATAATCCATATCTAGTGCATTTTAACTCCGTTTTGATCCGTTCAAGTTGTGTTAGTTTCGTAATAAAGTTGCCTACACAGTACCAATATTATTTGGTCATGTCCCATAACTTTTATAAATAGATATTATCTAACCTATGTTTTGGTAGATTAATCTTTCTTAATGTATCCATAATTATAACCAAACTAGGATATGATCCCTGCTCAGGTTATTACTTAGAGTAAAGTTGAATTAGTTATCACTTTAATATATTCTCTCATATAATTTACATTAATCAACATAGAATTTAGTTTTATTATTTAATCACGAAAATCTTCCGAAAACCATATCTTACTAACAGTAACTCTGATTTTAGTGATTCTCGGACTCACGATCTCGTAGCATCACGTAGAATATTCTGACGTCGTTTGTTCTCATGTCTGGTGTACTGTTATTTTATGTACTTTTTGTCTGTTTGTATGTATTGCTGTGAATAGCGGAGAGGTCACGAGAATCTGAAGACCAACTTGGTTTCTAAGATCTCGAGTCTAAGGCAAGTTGTGCCCTTGATCACTCTTATTTACCTAATAATGTTCCTGTTAACCACTATGACATGCTCGGGTTAATTTGATGGGACCTAATAGGTATCCCTAGTATTGTTGTCCCACACCTTGCAAATAAAAGAAATATTGGATAAATTTGTTATTGCTCTACTGGTTTTGGGAAATTAATGTTATATTATGATCATGTTCCAATTTTGTTTTTGTTTTAATTATTGTTCATGATAAGATCATCATGTTAATTGGAACATGGAGAACCACCTGGGAAAACAGTGCTACCACAAGGGTGGAATGGGACGCCCTTGGCCAAGTAATTAGGAAAGCTAGGGAGAGATTACCTTACCCGAAAGGGGCAAGCGGGGAGGCGACGCTGTAGAGTATAGGGAGGTTCTTGGGTCGAACTCCTGTGATGACATTTCGGACAAGGGATTCCTATGCTTCCTTCTTCCTAAAACTGTAGTGGGTTTTCTTGAACTAGTGGAACTTTGGAAATGCCTCGTAGTGCTACCCTGTCTCGCTTCCTCGGTAGAGGTGTATGGGATCGTACAACCCCATGGAAAATGGGTACCACGACTTGTGGGTAAAGATGTGCAACCTCTGCAGAGTGTAAAACTGGTAAGGCTTTAACCATCTCCTTTGGTAAGGCTTACACTTCATGAAAGGGAATTAGGCTTACACCTAGTTCCTAAATAATTTTGGTGGTTGAATTGCCTAACACAAATAATTGGACTAACTAGTTTGCTCTAGTATATAAGTTATACAGGTGTAAAAGGTTCACACTCAGTCAATAAAAAGATCAAATATTGGATTCAACAAAGGAGCAAAGGGACAACCGAAGGCACCTCTGGTCTGGGGCACCGGACTGTCCGGTGTACACCGGACAGTGTCCGGTGCACCAGAGGACTCCAACTCAAACTTGCCACCTTCGGGAATTTCTAGAGGCACTCCGCTATAATTCACCGGACTGTCCGGTGTACACCGGACAGTGTCTGGTGCTCCAAGGAAGAGCCGCCTCAGGAACTCGCCAGCCTCGGGAAAACGCAGCGGCTGCTCCGCTATAATTCACCGGACATGTCCGGTGTACACCGGACTGTCCGGTGCAACTCCGGAGCAACGGCTACTTCGCGCCAACGGCTACCTGCAGTGCATTTAATGCGCGCCAGAAGCGTGCAGAAGGCAGGCACGCGCGCGCTGGCACACCGGACAGTGAACAGTACATGTCCGGTGTGCACCGGACATCCAGGCGGGCCCAGAAGACCGAAGCTCCAACGGTCAGAATCCAACGACATTGGTGACGTGGCTGGCGCACCGGACATGTCCGGTGTACACCGGACTGTCCGGTGCACCATACGACAGACAGCCTCCACCAACGGTCAAGTTTGGTGGTTGGGGCTATAAATACCCCAACCACCCCACCATTCATTGCATCCAAGTTTTCCAGCTTCCAACTACTATACAAGAGCTAGCATTCATTGCAAAGCACAACAAAAGAGATCAAATCCTCTCCCAACTCCACACAAAGCCTTAGTGACTAGAGAGAGTGATTTGTAGTGTTCATTTGAGCTCTTGCGCTTGGATCGCTTCTTTTCTTTCGCATTCTTTCTTGTGATCAAACACTCACTTGTAATTGAGGCAAGAGACACCAATTGTGTGGTGGTCCTTGCGGGAAGTTTGATTCCCAAGTGATTTGAGAAGAGAAGCTCACTCGGTCCGAGGGACCGTTTGAGAGAGGGAAGGGTTGAAAGAGACCCGACCTTTGTGGCCTCCTCAACGTGGAGTAGGTTTGCAAGAACCGAACCTCGGTAAAACAAATCCGCGTGTCACACTCTTCATTTGCTTGCGATTTGTTTTCCACCCTCTCTAGCGGACTCGTTTTTATTTCTAACGCTAACCCGGCTTGTAGTTGTGTTTATATTTGTAAATTTCAGTTTCGCCCTATTCACCCCCCTCTAGGCGACTATCAATTGGTATCAGAACCCGGTGCTTCATTAGAGCCTAACCACTCGAAGTGATGTCGGGAGATCACGCCAAGAAGGAGATGGAGACCGACGAAAAGCCCACTACAAGCCACGGGAGCGCTTCATCGGAAGAGTCCCGCACCAAGAGAAAGGAGAAGAAAGACTCCTTAAAAGGGAAGGAGAAGAAGAAGGACTCCTCCAAAGGGAAGGAGAAGAAATCTTCTTCACACAAAGAGAAGGAGAAGTCTTCCTCCCACAAGCCGCAACGGAGTGGGGACAAGAAAAAGAGGATGAGGAAAGTGGTCTACTACGAGACCGATTCTTCATCAACCTCCACCTCCGGCTCCGACGCGGCATCCGTCACTTCTAAGCGCCAAGAGCGCAAGAAGTATAGTAAGATCCCCCTATGCTACCCTCGCATTTCTAAACATACACCTTTACTTTCCGTCCCATTAGGCAAACCACCAACATTTGATGGTGAAGATTATGCTAGGTGGAGTGATTTAATGCGATTTCATCTAATTTCACTCCACAAAAGTATATGGGATGTTGTTGAGTTTGGTGCACAGGTACCATCCGTAGGGGATGAAGATTATGATGAGGACGAGGTTGCCCAAATCGAGCACTTCAACTCTCAAGCAACAACAATACTCCTCGCTTCTCTAAGTAAAGAGGAGTATAACAAAGTACAAGGGTTGAAGAGCGCCAAGGAGGTTTGGGATGTGCTCAAAACCGCACACGAAGGAGATGAGCTTACAAAGATCACCAAGCGGGAGACGATCGAGGGGGAGCTCGGTCGGTTCCGGCTTCGCAAAGGGGAGGAGCCACAAAATATGTACAACCGGCTCAAGACCTTGGTGAATCAAGTGCGCAACCTCGGGAGCAAGAAATGGGATGACCACAAAATGGTTAAGGTTATTTTAAGATCACTCATTTTTCTTAACCCTACTCAAGTTCAATTAATTCGTGGCAACCCTAGATATACACTAATGACTCCCGAGGAAGTAATCGGGAATTTTGTAAGTTTTGAGTGCATGATCGAAGACTCGAGGAAGATCAACGAGCTTGATGATCCCTCCACGTCCGAAGCTCAACCCGTCGCATTCAAGGCGACGGAAGAAAAGAAGGAGGAGTCTACATCAAGTAGAACACCCATCGACGCCTCCAAGCTCGACAACGAGGAAATGGCGCTTGTCATCAAAAGCTTTCGCCAAATCCTCAAGCAAAGGAGGGGGAAAGACTATAAGTCCCGCTCCAAGAAGGTTTGCTACAAGTGTGGTAAGCCCGGTCACTTTATTGCTAAATGTCCATTATCAAGTGACAGTGACAGGGGTGACGACAAGAAGGGCAAGAGGAGAGAAAAGAGGAGGTACCACAAGAAGAGGGGCGGCGATGCCCACGTGTGTCGCGAGTGGGACTCCGACGAGAGCTCCACCGACTCCTCCGACGACGAGGATGCCGCCAACATCGCCGTCACCAAGGGACTACTCTTCCCCAACGTCGGCCACAAGTGCCTCATGGCAAAGGACGGCAAAAAGAAGAAGGTTAAATCTAAATCCTCCACTAGATATGAATCCTCTAGTGATGAAAATATTAGTGATGAGGAAGATAACTTGCGCTCTCTTTTTGCCAACCTCAACATGCAACAAAAAGAGAAACTTAATGAATTGATTAGTGCCATTCATGAAAAGGATGATCTCTTGGACACTCAAGAGGACTTCCTTATTAAAGAAAATAAGAAGCATGTTAAGGTTAAAAATGCTTATGCTCTAGAAATTGAGAAATGTGAAAAATTATCTAGTGAGCTAAGCACTTGCCATGAGACTATAGACAACCTTAGAAATGAAAATTCTAAATTATTAGCTAAGGTTGATTCTATTGCTTGTAATGTTTCAATTCCCAATCTTAATGATAATAATGATTTGCTTGCTTAGATTGAAGAATTGAACTTATCTCTTGTTAGCCTTAAGAATGAAAATGAAAAATTAATTGCTAAGGCTAAAGATTTTGATGTTTGCAATGCTACCATTTCCGACCTTAGAACTAAGAATGATATCTTGCATGCTAAGGTTGTAGAATTAAAATCTTGCAAACCCTCTACATCTACCGTTGAGCACACTTCTATTTGCACTAGATGTAGAGATATTGATGTTGATGCTATTCATGATCACATGACTTTAATTAAACAACAAAATGATCATATAGCAAAACTAGATGCTAAAATTGCCGAGCATAACTTAGAAAATAAAAAATTTAAATTTGCTAGAAGTATGCTCTATAGTGGGAGACGCCCTGGCATCAAGGATGGCATTGGCTTCCAAAGGGGAGACAATGTCAAACTTAATGCCCCTCCCAAAAGATTGTCTAATTTTGTAAAGGGCAAGGCTCCCATGCCTCAGGATAACGAGGGTTACATTTTATACCCTGCCGGTTATCCTGAGGACAAAATTAGGAGAATTCATTCTAGGAAGTCTCACTCTGGCCCTAACCATGCTTTTATGTATAAGGGTGAGACATCTAGCTCTAGGCAACCAACCCGTGCTAAGTTGCCTAAGAAGAAAACTCCTAATGCATCAAATGAACATAGCCTTTCATTTAAAACTTTTGATGCATCTTATGTGTTGACTAACAAATCCGGCAAAGTAGTTGCCAAATATGTTGGGGGCAAGCACAAGGGGTCAAAGACTTGTGTTTGGGTACCCAAAGTTCTTGTTTCTAATGCCAAAGGACCCAAAACCATTTGGGTACCTAAAGTCAAGAACTAAACTTGTTTTGTAGGTTTATACATCCGGGGGCTCAAGTTGGATACTCGATAGCGGGTGCACAAACCATATGACAGGGGAGAAAAGGATGTTCTCCTCCTACGAGAAAAACCAAGATCCCCAACGAGCTATCACATTCGGGGATGGAAATCAAGGTTTGGTCAAAGGTCTTGGTAAAATAGCTATATCTCCTGACCATTCTATTTCCAATGCTTTTCTTGTAGATTCATTAGACTACAATTTGCTTTCTGTATCTCAATTATGCAAAATGGGCTACAACTGTCTATTCACTGATATAGGTGTCACTGTCTTTAGAAGAAGTGATGATTCAATAGCATTTAAGGGTGTGTTAGAGGGTCAGCTATACTTAGTAGATTTTGATAGAGCTGAACTCGACACATGCTTAATTGCTAAGACTAACATGGGTTGGCTCTGGCACCGCCGACTAGCCCATGTTGGGATGAAGAATCTTCACAAGCTTCTAAAGGGAGAACACATTTTAGGATTAACAAATGTTCATTTTGAGAAAGACAGGATTTGTAGCGCATGCCAGGCAGGAAAGCAAGTTGGAGCCCATCATCCACACAAGAACATCATGACGACCGACAGGCCGCTTGAGCTACTCCACATGGATCTATTCGGCCCGATTGCTTACATAAGCATCGGCGGGAGTAAGTATTGTCTTGTAATAGTGGATGATTATTCTCGCTTCACTTGGGTATTCTTTTTGCAGGAAAAATCCCAAACCCAAGAAACCTTAAAAGGATTCTTGAGACGAGCTCAAAATGAGTTCGGCTTAAGGATCAAGAAAATTAGAAGCGACAACGGGACGGAGTTCAAGAACTCACAAATTGAAGGCTTCCTTGAGGAGGAGGGCATCAAGCATGAGTTCTCTTCTCCCTACACCCCTCAACAAAATGGTGTAGTGGAGAGGAAGAATCGAACTCTATTGGACATGGCAAGGACCATGCTTGATGAGTACAAGACTTCGGATCGGTTTTGGGCCGAGGCGGTCAACACCGCTTGCTACGCCATCAACCGGTTATATCTTCATCGAATCCTCAAGAAGACATCATATGAACTCCTAACCGGTAAAAAGCCCAACATTTCATATTTTAGAGTCTTTGGTAGCAAATGCTTTATTCTTGTTAAAAGAGGTAGAAAATCTAAATTTGCTCCTAAGACTGTAGAAGGCTTTTTACTAGGATATGATTCAAACACAAGGGCATATAGAGTCTTTAACAAGTCCTCCGGACAAGTTGATGTTTCTTGTGACGTTGTGTTTGATGAGACTAACGGCTCTCAAGTAGAGCAAGTTGATCTTGATGAGATAGGTATTGAAGAGGCTCCGTGCATCGCGCTAAGGAACATGTCCATTGGAGATGTGTGTCCTAAGGAATCCGAAGAGCCTTCAAATGCACAAGATCAACCGTCCTCCTCCACGCAAGCATCTCCACCAACTCAAAATGAGGACGAGGCTCAAGTTGATGAAAAAGAAGATCAATCAAATGAGCCACCTCAAGATGACGACATAGATCAAGGGGGAGATGCAAATGATCAAGACAAGGAGGATGAAGAACAAAGTCCGCCACACCCAAGAGTCCACCAAGCAATCCAACGAGACCACCCCGTCGACACCATCCTCGGCGATATTAATAAGGGGGTAACCACTAGATCTCGCATTGCACATTTCTGTGAGCATTACTCTTTTGTTTCCTCTATTGAGCCACATAGGGTAGAGGAAGCACTTCAAGATTCGGATTGGGTGGTGGCGATGCCAGAGGAGCTCAACAACTTCACTAGGAATGAGGTATGGGATTTAGTTCCACGTCCTAACCAAAATGTTGTAGGAACCAAATGGGTCTTCCGCAACAAGCAAGATGAGCATGGTGTGGTGACAAGGAACAAAGCTCGACTTGTGGCCAAGGGATACTCCCAAGTCGAAGGTTTGGATTTCGGTGAAACCTATGCACCCGTAGCTAGGCTTGAGTCAATTCGAATATTATTAGCCTATGCTACTTACCATGTCTTTAAGCTTTACCAAATGGACGTGAAAAGTGCCTTCCTCAATGGACCGATCAAGGAAGAGGTCTATGTTGAGCAACCTCCCGGCTTTGAAGATAGTGAGTACCCTAACCATGTCTATAAACTCTCTAAGGCGCTTTATGGGCTCAAGCAAGCCCCAAGAGCATGGTATGAATGCCTTAGGGATTTTCTCATCACTAATGAATTCAAAGTCGGAAAGGCCGATCCTACTCTATTCACTAAAACACTTGAAAATGATTTGTTTGTATGCCAAATTTATGTTGATGATATTATATTCGGGTCTACTAACGAATCTACATGTGAAGAGTTTAGTAGGATCATGACACAGAAGTTCGAGATGTCTATGATGGGGGAGTTGAAGTATTTCTTAGGATTTCAAGTGAAGCAACTCCAAGAGGGCACCTTCATTAGCCAAATGAAGTACACTCAAGACATTCTAAACAAGTTTGGGATGAAGGATGCCAAGCCCATCAAGACACCCATGGGAACCAATGGGCATCTCGACCTCGACACGGGAGGTAAGTCCGTGGATCAAAAGGTATACCCGTCGATGATAGGTTCTTTACTCTATTTATGTGCATCTCGACCGGATATTATGCTTTCCGTATGCATGTGTGCAAGATTCCAAGCCAACCCTAAGGAAGCTCACCTTACGGCCGTAAAACGAATCTTGAGATATTTGGCTTACACTCCTAAGTTTGGGCTTTGGTATCCTAGGGGATCCACTTTTGATTTGATTGGTTATTCGGATGTCGATTGGGCAGGGTGTAAAATCAATAGGAAGAGCACATCGGGGGCTTGCCAGTTCTTGGGAAGATCCTTGGTGTCTTGGGCTTCAAAGAAGCAAAATTCGGTCGCTCTTTCCACCGCCGAAGCCGAGTACATTGTCGCAGGCCATTGTTGCGCGCAATTGCTTTGGATGAGGCAAACCCTGCGGGACTACGGTTACAAATTGACCAAAGTCCCTTTACTATGTGATAATGAGAGTGCAATCAAGATGGCGGATAATCCCGTCGAGCATAGCCGCACTAAACACATAGCCATTCGGTATCATTTTCTTAGGGATCACCAACAAAAAGGAGATATCGAGATTTCTTACATTAACACTAAAGATCAATTAGCCGATATCTTTACCAAGCCTCTTGATGAACAAACTTTTAACAAACTTAGGCATGAGCTAAATATTCTTGATTCTAGGAACTTCTTTTGTTAAATTGCACACATAGCTCTTTTACATACCTTTGATCATGTCTCTTTCATGTGCTATGACTAATATGTTTTCAAGTGAATTTCAAACCAAGTCATAGGAATATTGAAAGGGAATTGGAGTCTTCGGCGAAAACAAAGGCTTCCACTCCGTAACTCATCCTTCGCCGTCACTCCAAGCAATTCTCCATTCTTGGGGGAGAAAGCATGAGCACAAAGCAAAAGGACTTCATCTTTGGTATAATCTTAATTCATTTATTTATGACCAAAGGGGAAGAAAGCACTTAGAGGGCTCTAATGATTCCGTTTTTGGCGATTCATGCCAAAGGGGGAGAGAGTATGAGCCCAAAGCAAAAGGACCGCACCACCACCAATTTCAAAAACTTAGTTTTTTTTCAAAGAGTATTTTCAATTGATACCCTATTATGTTCAAAAGGGGGATAAAATAGTATTTCAAAAATGATATATCAAAACCCTCTTGAACACTAAGAGGAGGATCTCATTTAGGGGGAGTTTTGTCTAGTCAAAGGAAAAGCATTTGAAACAGGGGGAGAAAATTTCAAATCTTAAAAATGCTTTGCCAAATCTTATTCATTCACCTTTGACTATTTGCAAAAGAACTTTGAAAAGGATTTACAAAAAGAGTTTGCAAAAACAAAACATGTGGTGCAAGCGTGGTCCAAAATGTTTAAAACGAAGAAGCAATCCATGCATATCTTGTAAGAATTTATATTGGCTCAATTCCAAGCAACCTTTGCACTTACATTATGCAAACTCGTTCAATTATGCACTTCTATATTTGCTTTGGTTTGTGTTGGCATCAATCACCAAAAAGGGGGATATTGAAAGGGAATTAGGCTTACACCTAGTTCCTAAATAATTTTGGTGGTTGAATTGCCCAACACAAATAATTGGACTAACTAGTTTGCTCTAGTATATAAGTTATACAGGTGTAAAAGGTTCACACTCAGTCAATAAAAAGATCAAATATTGGATTCAACAAAGGAGCAAAGGGACAACCGAAGGCACCTCTGGTCTGGGGTGTCCGGTGCGCCACCGGACAGTGTCCGGTGCACCAGAGGACTCCAACTCAAACTTGCCACCTTCGGGAATTTCCAGAGGCACTCCGCTATAATTCACCGGACTGTCCGGTGTACACCGGACAGTGTCCGGTGCTCCAAGGAAGAGCTGCCTCAGGAACTCGCCAGCCTCGGGAAAACGCAGCGGCTGCTCCGCTATAATTCACCGGACATGTCCGGTGTACACCGGACTGTCCGGTGCAACTCCGGAGCAACGGCTACTTCGCGCCAACGGCTACCTGCAGTGCATTTAATGCGCGCCAGAAGCGCGCAGAAGGCAGGCACGCGCGCGCTGGCACACCGGACAGTGAACAGTACATGTCCGGTGTGCACCGGACATCCAGGCGGGCCCAGAAGACAGAAGCTCCAACGGTCAGAATCCAACGGCATTGATGACGTGGCTGGCGCACCAGACATGTCCGGTGTACACCGGACTGTCCGGTGCACCATACGACAGACAGCTCCACCAACGGTCAAGTTTGGTGGTTGGGGCTATAAATACCCGAACCACCCCACCATTCATTGCATCCAAGTTTTCCAGCTTCCAACTACTATACAAGAGCTAGCATTCATTGCAAAGCACACCAAAAGAGATCAAATCCTTTCCCAACTCCACACAAAGCCTTAGTGACTAGAGAGAGTGATTTGTAGTGTTCATTTGAGCTCTTGCGCTTGGATCGCTTCTTTTCTTTCGCATTTTTTCTTGTGATCAAACACTCACTTGTAATTGAGGCAAGAGACACCAATTGTGTGGTGGTCCTTGCGGGAAGTTTGATTCCCAAGTGATTTGAGAAGAGAAGCTCACTCGGTCCGAGGGACCGTTTGAGAGAGGGAAGGGTTGAAAGAGACCCGGCCTTTGTGGCCTCCTCAACGGGGAGTAGGTTTGCAAGAACCGAACCTCGGTAAAACAAATCCGCGTGTCACACTCTTCATTTGCTTGCGATTTGTTTTCTACCCTCTCTAGCGGACTCCTTTTTATTTCTAACGCTAACCCGGCTTGTAGTTGTGTTTATATTTGTAAATTTCAGTTTCGCCCTATTCACCCCCCCTCTAGGCGACTATCACTTCACATGAGCCCCACTGTAAATGAGCTCATGCACATTATTCCCCACAACTTGTTGAGCGATTAACGTATGTGAGCTCACCCTTGTTGTACTGACATCCCCCCAGGTCAAGGACATGTACTACAAGATGAGGAGCATGAAGGATATTGTGATGGGTTCGTGAGAGGTCTAGGCCATCGTTATCCAGTCAACTAGGGTTGCTAGATCGTTGTCTCATGATGTAATTATTTAACTATTTTGTGTGGAACTCCATTATATAATAAAGATGTGACGTTCGTTCTGTACCATGAGTCATCATATGTGTGGACTTGATACTAGCACACATTTGATTCGCGCCTGGATTTGCCCTTAAATCCGGGTGTGACATGCCAAGACTCAGAAAGTTTTTACATTATTTACACCATTCTTTGAGGGCCTTTTTGCAAAAGAGTCTTCTTCTTCCTTGGACTAACCGAAGGGGCATGGGAGAAGTTGTCGTGTGCCGATCAAAAGGGGGCTCAGCAGGGACGTACTAGGCGGCGATCGTGGCCGTCGGCCAGCAATGGTCACCGGCAGAGGGCCAAGGAGGGCACGCACAGGGGGCTCGGCCACGGACTTGCCATGCGCGGGGGCTGGCCGCCGCGGCAAGTGTCGATGCGCGCGCGGGGCACAATGCACAATGGGCAGGCTCAAGGTGCGAGTGGAGAGAAAAGGGAGAGGAACGGAGAGGGGGTCACCTCGGTCTGCTCGGATGGCGAGGCAGAGGAAGGGAGAGGGGGTCACCTCGGTGTGCTCGGATGGCGAGGCTGCGACAACGGAGGACAGCAGTTCCAGAAAGGCGACGCGGCTCCGGGCGGCGGCGCTACTACATGGGGTGGGCGACGCGGTGGGGCTCTGGTCACGAGCTCTTGCCCCTGTTTGGTTGGGATTCTGGGCGGATTCTGGCCGCCAGAAGCTGAAGCCGCGGCCAAACGCCTAGCTTCTGGGCCAGCTTCTGGCGGTCGCGCTTCCCACAGAAGCCGCCCGCGTACAGGAAATGAAAAGCCGCCCGACCCACGCGTCCGCTGGAAGCCGGGCTATCGCGAGGGTTTCCACCACCGCCCGACTCACGCGTCCTCTGCAAGCCTCAGCTCTCTCCCTCAACTGCCGCCTACTCCTCCGTCGCATCGGGTCGACGACCTCGAGCAGACTCCCCTTGCTCATCCGCGGCATTCGCTCAGGTACATTCCTCCATTCCGTACCGTATCCGCTCGTCCCCCGGTGCCTCATTTCGAATACCTCCCTGACCGTTCATGTCGCTAGGGTTTTGCCCGCGCCGCCGCCAGTTCGTCCGCAAGGTTGGACTCCTCCCGTATCCGAAGTCGTCGTATTCGCAGGTACATTCGTAACTTCCAAAGAAGAGCATGTCTCCTCCCCAATGTGGTTTTACAGATCCGGTGTTCCCCATGTACTGATTAGGCTTTAGGTTGCATCGACGTCTGTGGTTAATACTTCCCCCTGTGATCAAGACAATTTGTCAACTGCTTAGTAACGAATATCCTGTCATATTTGATGTTCAGATCTCGGGGAGTTAGCTGTTTGTCTGTTGCATCAGAAGCTCCACTCCTACGAAGGTGATGTTCACATCAATTTTGTTATCCCTTTTACTGCTTTACATGTTGTGTATGTTTTCGAAGATCCTGTTCCAAATATGTTCACATTTTTTGGTTAATCCATTCATAGTGTGTTAGTACTGTTATTAGTGCAGACGTTACTAGTAATGTGTGGTACTTGTACCCTCCTTTGTTAGCAGCCTAGGCACAGGACATGTAAGTACGCCAAATTTGTGTAGATAGTCCCCATGTCTGGTATACTAACGACCTAATAAATCCATATCAGATGGATTCAGCTGACTCCATAGCCGACAAGGCAATTGGAAGGATGCAAGAGATTGCCGACAAGATATTTTCGGTAGCGAGGGAAACAATCCGTCCTGGACACGGGTTGTCCTCATTTGACGCTACCAAACTTCGTGTAGCATTGGAGGACATAGCTTGCATGCTGGAGCAAGACTCTCTGGTGTTGCAAGAGAATTTGGACATCGTGAACAACGTAAACAACCCGGGTGACAGCAGCTACGAACCTTCTACCTTGTCCTCACCACCCCCTGCTGACGACGACCTTACTCCAGACTGGGACTTTGCGGAGCACTTCGAAAACTTCTGGGGTGTTGAATATGACTCCGATCAGATGCCTTCGTTTAGTGACAATGAGGTTTAAGTTAGAACATGCTCAACCTACCAGACATGTGTTAGGGTAACAGGGATAGATCAGTCTTTTGGTTAATGCGCACTTCTAAAGTGTTCCATGTGCTTTTGTGTTTACCAGCACATGACTTCCTTAAGTCTATATATGTAAATATGTCAAACCGAATGTGACTCCTTATTGTAGTACCTTATGTTATTATATGGTCAGTTAAGTGTCTACTTTGTTTGTTAGTAAGTGCACTTCAATACGTATTTTCAATCATGTACACTTGTTTGGCACTAGATGGACAAGTCTGGGAAAGTCATTGCAAAGTGGGATAGTAGAGCAACAAAAATTTACACAGAAATTTGTGTAGAAGAGGTCAATGCACGGAACAGGCCACAACACTTTCTAAATGCCGAAGGGTATGCTAACCTCATAAGGAAGTTTAAGGAACGCAGTGGTCGCACTTACACCAGGGATCAAATGAAGAATAGGTGGGACTCCTTAAAGAGAATGTTCACCCAGTGGAAAACTCTTAATGAAAGGGCTACAGGTCTTGGTCGAGACCCTCATACTGGTTCAATCAGTGCTCCAGATGAGTGGTGGGCTAAGCAAAATGAAGTAAGTAGACTTTTTTTATTTTTTTGTTTTACATTAGTATTAGCCATCTGAAAGTAGGAAATACCATGTTGGTGCAGGCAATGCCAGGGTGTATAATGTTCAAAACAGCCCCCCTAGAGAATGAGGACGAGCTAAAGATTATGTTTGGACCCATTTTCTGCACAAATGAAAGAACACTTGTTCCTGGCGTCGAGGATGCAAATTCATCATCTGATGATCATGTCGAAGCCACTTTAGGTGGAGGTGAAAACAGCACACCTGACCCATGCTCAAATGCGACTGGGAAGCGTAAGATTCGTCATGATTCTCCTAAACCAAAGAAGATAAAAGATACCAGAGAAGAGTACATGAAACGCCTAGTGGCGGCTTTTGAGTCCCGTTCAATGAACACTAACAAGTCCATCACCTCTGCTGAGACCGACCCTGTTCGTGTCAAGGTTATTGCCCAATTGCAACAAGTCATCGATGATGGTTCACCAGAAGGCAGCGACTTACATTTTTTGCCACTCATCTGTTGATTGAGAAAAAGTATAGAGATGTATTTGCATCACTGAAGACAAAAGAAGGGAGGAACGCTTGGCTGCGCCGTGCTTTCGAGATGGAACTTAAAAAGTCCACTTAGCTGCTGTTGGTCCGACAACACAGGCTCATGTTCACTATTATGTTTGTCGTGTCACTATTATGAGTCTTGTCGTGTCACTATTGTGAGTCTTGTCTTGTTACAAAATAAACATTTCGTACGGTTCAATTTTCCTTTCGAACAATTTTGCAATTTTTTGAGTTGAACATGTATTTGAATAATCAGAGCTGGATGTTTGTGAACAATGTCAATCTGTGTACTTTCTATGACCTATGATACATGAATATTGTCATCTGTACTGTGCTTATATATGAATATGTGGCAGTTGTTTGTGTGCATGCAGATGTGTGACCCTGCTGCACACACATATGATCATGACATGGATGACAGAGATGCAGAATTGCTTGTTGCTTTATATGCTGTAGACATTTGGGGCAGGCATTTGAGTGAGGTTCCTAGAAGAACAATGGTTGAAACTGGTATTCAATGGGTTGAGAGAACTTTGGAGAATAGTAACGACTGCTTCGACATGTTTCGCATGCGACGTACTGTTTTTAGACGATTGCATGATACGTTGGTGGAAAATTATGGTCTGCTTCCAAGTCGGGGTGTCAGTACTATGGAAGCTCTAGGCATATTCTTGTGGGCATGCGGGGGTCCACAATCATTTAGGCAGATAAGGAATAAGTTTGGTCACTCCTTGGAAACTATTAGTCGCAAGTATAGTGAAGTACTTAATGCACTGTATAAGATGTCATCTGACATAATCAAGCCCAAAGACCCAAATTTCATCGAGATTCATCCTCGTTTGCGAGAGGCGAGGTTTTGGCCACACTTCAAGGATTGCATAGGAGCAATTGATGGTAGTCACTTTCTAGCGACAGTCCCGGCCTTGGAGCAAGCCAAATATATTGGCTGGCACGGTTACGCATCGCAGAATGTAATGGCCGTTTGTGACTTCGATATGAGGTTCACATTTGTTGTCACAGGATGGCTAGGATCCGTACATGACACAAGAGTATTACAAGATACTTTGATAACTTATGCGGACAGGTTCCCCCATCCACCGGAAGGTATATAAATATGTTGTACTTTTGTATAATACGGTATTAATTTATGTCTTAAGTATTTAACATTTGTATTTCATGTTTGTACAGGTAAATACTATCTTGTCGATTCAGGTTATCCAAATAGAAAGGGGTACCTTGCACCTTATAAGGGTCAGAAGTACCACATTTCGGAATGGCAAAATGTGAGGCAACCTATTGGGAGCAAAGAAGTATTCAACTATGCACACTCATCGCTACGCAATGTTATAGAGCGATCGTTTGGGGTGCTCAAAATGAAGTGGAGAATTCTATTAAGTCTCCCTTCTTTTTCGCTTGAGAAACAATCGAAGATAATTATTGCATGTATGACATTGCATAACTTCATTAGAGATAGTGCTCTACACGATAGAGATTTTGATGAAGTAGGACCTAATAGCCTGAGTCATGATGTACCTGTAGGTGAGAGTAGTAGTAGCACATCTGATGAGTTAGACATGAGTGCTTTTCGAGATGCAATTGCTAATGCATTAGTGTCATAGTTAACTTTGTGAATGTAACGGTACTTATGATGTAATCAACTCCACTAATTATTGTGTAATGACCTTTTGTTGGTTCAGTGTTTAAGTTTATCGTTTGTTCGAATAGAATCTGCAATATGAGAATCTGTTTATCCAAACACGTAGATTCTAACGAACAGCTTTTCTGCACAGCTGGCGAACCAAACACCTAAATTCTAACCACCAGCTTTTCCCAACAGCCAGCTTTTCCCCACAGCCAGCTTTTCAGAAAAGCTATTAAGAAAAAAGCCGAACCAAACACGCCCCTTGTTTCATCTGCTGTTGCGCGGTGCTGGGCAAGAGGAGGCATGGGGGGAGTTTGGCGAGACAAGCGCTTGAGTAGGGTGTGGTAGCGAGCGGGGGTTGAACCCGAGCGTCGTGGGCATGGCATGACGGGTCAAGCGGAGGGAGTGGTTACGATTAAGGAGAAGGGCCTGACCAGTGGGCCCGGCGGCGCAGGGGCTACAACAGCCGCGACACGACGAGTGGATGGGCCACGCCCACGCGCGAGTTGGCGGCTAAGGTGGGTCGGGTGGCTAGGAGGCTAGGTGCGTGGCTGGGCCGCGAGAGCGCGGACGCGGCATGGGCCAGTGTGGATCGAGCAGACCGTGGGCAGGGAAAAAGGTGGGCACGCTAGGCGGGCCCACGCAGACTGAGGGATGGAGGTCGGGTTGGTGAGAGTTTTGGGCCTTTTCCTTTTCTTTTTATTTCCTTATTCCTTACTTTATCTATTTGTTTTCAAACTCACGCATAACTCAAATTAAATGAATGCTCATCAAATTCACTCATCAAACAAAAATAGGTATGCTCCAACATGATGCAACAATGATAAGTCTTTTGGGGTTCTATTCCACTAAGCTTGATTTTTATATAAAATAAAATAACTCTCACTTATTTAGAAAAAGGATAACAAAAGAAGAAAAGGAGAGAGTAACACCTGAATTTTAAGTTTAGAGCAAATAAATTTTTATAACAAAAAGTTCAGGGTGTTACACCCACCCAGACAAGGATATCACAGTATTCGAGTTGTCTGGGTCCCACCTGACTATTCTCCCATGTGACACTGTACATAGGAACAGTTGTCACCAACATAAACCTCTACTCATGAACAATCTAAAAATAATTCTGGCACTCTGCTCAAAAATACATTTGATTTTCCAAATATTCAAATTCTAGAATATTCCAAGAATATTCTTTTTTCCTTTTTTTGTAATCCCTATGATTATAAAATCCAAAACTCCTCCATCCAAACTCAGATTTCGACAATTCTTGTTTCAAATTCCCATCAAATGATCATATATCCAACCATGTCATCCCTTAAGCATGGCTCATATTCCAGAAAACTTCAAAAATACTGTTGTCCCATATTCTTCCTGTAAATTCCCCATTCGAACAGAGTCAATCAATTATTTCGCCACTATTCTCATAAACAGTAAACTCTGCCATACTAAACCAAATCAACCCAGCTATAAAATACACCTAGTTACCCTCTCCCTCTCCACACCCTGAGCCAAGAAAAACCCCCACCCACTCAGTCACCCCGCTTTGCCGACTACACGCCTAGTGTCGCTTCACCTCCAATCCACCCTTCTCGTAAGCACATCCACTACACCACAAGTAATATCACAACACCACATGATACAGATTCTTCTCAAGACTCTACCCATCCATATATCAACATTCTTGACCACTATATTGAATATTTGTTGATATACTTGTTGGTTTGTGTGTTTGCTTGTTCATGTTGTGTAGTTATCGGAGCGTTCGTGTTGTCCCGTGAAGGCCAGTTCTGCGAGTCTATGCCAGACGGTGGACCCAGAAGCCAGTTCTGCAAGCTCTCACCCTTTCGCCGGTTAAAGCAATGGCAAGTTCACTGGATCCCTTTGATGTATAAATTACCTATATTTCAAACACATCCCTCAGCCTGTTATTTTATGCATTATATTATTTTTCTGCTAAGAGACATGTTAATATGGCCACCCAGCCCTAGAACTTTGTCGCAATTCATCTTTATACTTGTTGCCATTTTGCATTACAAAATGATTTGAGAAAAGGTGTGAGATTTTCAAAAGAAATTTATTTTCAAAAAAGGGTGAATGGTTATCACCATCACCACAATGAGTGGGATGGTTGGGACTCCCTGGTTTGGGAGGGCCTAAAGAGAAGTTGGCTCAGCCAGGTTAGGCTTGAGCATGGTGGACAACCCCGTCTCGTATAAGGACTTGTTTGTCATTCTTCAATTCATGTTCTCTTATCGAGTAGAACCACTCGAGACTGTATGGGCAGTCGCTTGATCCGAACTTACACAGTCTGCACCCTAGGGTTATGGTGGCTGGGAGCACTAGAAGGACATGGAGGGGGAATGATTCCATCCTGGTTTGGGCGAGGAAGGTGGCCTTGTTCCTATCGGTACAACCATTAAGGTAAAGTCGTGCAAGGGAGGAGAGAGTTTCGGTATTCGTATCTCACGATGATGAGATTGCAAAAACTGGACTAGTGGGTAAAGTGTACACCTATGCCTAGAGTTCAAAGATCTATTCCAATAGTCTGTGTCCATTGTTATGGATGAGTTATGGCTTGGTTTGACAATTAGTGTTTTGTTTTCCAAAATGCTTTGAAAATAGTTTTTGAAAGATCTGGTGGTTGAGTCATGAGTTATGGTGGGTGGGAAGTCCAGTGGCTGTTTTTAAAAATAAAAAACGGTGGGAAACTACCGTGATTCCTGAATGGTTTAGTCCAGTGGATTTTGTTCTATATTGAAAACCTTCCTACTCCGTCGGGAGATGATGCATTTTGAAAATAAAACATTTTACAAAATAGCCCTGCATAAAAACGGTTTTTCTGCAAAAATATCCTGAGCTCTACATACTCCATGCATTATATCTGATTTCCCCATTCCGTGGGTGATGGTGGGCTACTGGATACGTAAGTACTCACTCTTGCTTATTTGTTGTTTTCCAGAAAAAGGAGATCGCCGATCGGGTAAGAGTTATGTCTATTTCCCAACCATGCATGTAGCTGTTAGACTGCTGATTTGCTTCGCTATATATATCGGGTTGTTTTTGCCCTACTCTGACGATATGTCCAGAGTTGTGGACCAACTCTTAAAGTTGATCGCCACCTTTATAGGTTTATCTCATTTAAGTGGATCTAGGACCATCTGATGTATAAATGTTTATACTAGCCTCATGAGACTAGTATTTGTATCACATTTGAGTCCCAGAGGATTGGGATGGTTCACTAGGTTGACAAGCACAGGAGTTATGACGATGGACTTGAGTTGTCGCCTCCGGTCATTGTCGTAGAGGTTTACTGCCCAATCCAGCAATAGGTCATGGTGGGCGCGGCACATGCGAGCGACGCTAAGACACAACCGTCTGCCTTGGTATCATGTGACTTACTCTGCGGGCCATGCGTGCGGTGCTGTGACACGACTGTCTGTCTCGATAACGTGCAGAACGGTCATTTAGGTTCGCGTAGCCTGACAAAAGCCTACACATGCCCTATGCACAACAAGGCACACCTCATTCGCTTGCATTAAATGCGGGCGAGCGAGCTTACTTCCAGCTGAAGGCTTGTGCCACGCGCCGACGTCACATGGCGGCTTCGGACCTCTATCTGAGCGGAGAGTGGGGCCAAGAGTGCATGTTGGCTTGAAGACCTAGGCCTGTGGGACATGTGGTTTTCCGGGACCCGCCTGCGGGGATCCGGACGACACACATGGAGTTCCAGGACTCGCCCCTAGGGGTTCGGACACATAGCAGTAGTCACTGAGCAGTTCCACCCCTGGGACACGTGGCGACACCGGACCTATCCTCAATCGAAGTGCGGGTCCCAAGGCCAATGGTCCCTACATGGGTTTGGTTCCATGGGCCTGGCTACTCAGTTCCTTAGTATGTGGTTACATGTAGCCATGTGGGTATCTGCCTTTGGCATAGTAGGAGAGGGTACCCCAATTTCAGGGTACTGACAGTGGCCCCCGGTCTCACCTCGGGAGAGGTTACGAACCCGCTGGTGGGGCCACAACCACGATCTTGTTTCAAGCAATTTGATTCGGATTGGCACATAGCAGTGCATCCAATGGCTCACTGACATGCAACCCTCACACCTGGTGGTACACCCGGTCATGCGCATAAAGCTCATTCCACCGTGGCAGGGATAAAAATGGACTTCCTAGTTTTCTTCCATCAACACCATTGAGGCTATCTACCACCAAACCATGGGATTAGTCCTACACACGACTCAAGATTTGATGTTTAGTAGCGCACACATGGGGCCCACAGTCTGGTGCAATTGATCCATTGAGGCATGCAGCGGGCTTGCTGTGCAAAGCTTGGGAAGCCAATCCTTAAGCTAGAATGAGGTCTGGGCATCTAGGGGTGCAGTTCTAGGTACTAGGCCACTTGTTGCAGAGTGGTGAAGTATGCAAGCTTAGAGTACGGGACCAGGTTAAGCGGATGCAGGTACTCTGAGCCACCCTAGGAAACATGCGCCTTTTCTCCGGAGTTGGCTCCCAGTGGTCTGAACCCCTTTTCAGCTGTAAAGGGGTCCCAAACTAAGTCACAAGTAACCAGACTCGATGGGTAGAGTTTAGGAAGCCGACCTTTAAGCTAGAAAGAGGTCTGGGACCCAAGGTGTGTAGTTCAAGGTACTAGGGCACTTGTTGTATAGTGGTGAAGTATGCAGGCTTAGTGTACAAGATCAGGCTAAGAGACTGCAGGTACTCCAGACCACCCAAGGAAGAAAGCACCTTTTCTCCAGATCTGGCTTCCTGCATCATGAATCCCTCTTAGCGGTAAAGGGGCACCAAACTAAGCCACCAGCCTACAAACTCAATTCGGATAGGAACAAGAGTAGGGAACCACATGGTGTTAGAAGAAAAATAATGCATGTAAGTTGAAATTGGAAGGGAAAATACTGCTAAGACAGAACTAGGGGTAAATATTTCCTTTATAACTTGGTACACATGAGTTGTGCGATGTACGCCAAAGACCGGGTTTATGAGGCTAGACCCCATCGGACTGGACCACACATAAGTGCTGCCTAATTATAAAGGAAGGAGCTCAATGGGGGAGAAAATATAAAAAAGGGCTCTCAAACGACTCTGTTTTTGGCGATTAATGCCAAAGGGGGAGAGAATATAGCCCAAAGCAAAAAAATATAGCCCAAAGCAAAAGGACCGTACCATCACCAATTTCAAAAGTTTTTAAAAGAAGTTTTGAATTGGTTAGTATTTTTCAAATTTGTATAGTTAATCTTCTTTCAATTGATAAAACCCTCTTGAGCACTAAGAGGAGAATTTCATTAAGGGGGAGTTTTGTTTTAGTCAAAGGAAAAGCATTTGAAACAGGGGAGAAAATTTCAAATCTTGAAAATGCTTCTTACAATCTTATTCATATACTTTTGACTATTTGCAGAAGGACTTTGAAAAGATTTTCCAAAAGAATTTGCAAAAACAAAACAAGTGGTGCCAGTGTAGTCCAATATGTTAAATAAAAGAAAGCAATCCATACATATCTAGTGTAAGTAAAATTGGTTTAATTCCAAGAAACCTTTGCACTTACCTTAGGCAAACTAGTTCAATTCTGCACTTATATATTTGCTTTGGTTTGTGTTGGCATCAATCACCAAAAAGGGGGAGATTGAAAGGGAAATAGGGTCAAACCTTTTCCTAAATGATTTTGGTGGTTGAAATGCCCAACACAAATAATTGGACTATCTAGTTTGCTCTAGATTACATGTTATACAGGTGCAAAAGGTTCAACACAAACCAATAAAAAGATCTAAGTTAGGGTTCAAAAGAAAGGAGCAAAAGAAACCGAAGAGAACCCTGGTTTGGCACACCGGACTGTCCGATGCACCACCGGACAGTGTCCGGTGCACCAGGGTGGATTGACTTCAATTCTTCACCTTCGGGTTTCTGAGTCCGCGCTCTGCTATAATTCACTGGACTGTCCGGTGGGTCACCGGACTGTCCGGTGAGCAAGCGGAGCAACGGCCGCCAGCGCAACGGTCGACTGACAACTGAACAGTACGCGGACAGTTCGCGCAGAGTCAGAGCAGGCGCCAGAAGGCACACCGAACAGTGAACAATGCATGTCCGGTGCGGCACCGGACTGTCCGGTGGCCCAAGCTATCAGAGCTCCAATGGTCGAAACCGTCAGAACCCTAACGGTTGGGTGACGTGGCTGACGCACCGGACACTGTCCGGTGCGCCCATCGCCAGCAGACTTCCCAACGGCTACAATTTGGTTGGTGGCTATAAATACCACCCCAACCGGCCACTTCAAGTAGTGGGAGCCCAAGCAACATTCCAAGTCATATAGTTGACATATCCAAGCCCTCCCAACTATTTCTATTCATTGATCTATCTCATACACAAGATTTAGGCCACCACAAACAATACAAGTGCCACAAAAGAGAGATCAAGCAAAAGGGAGCTACTCATGTGAGTTTAGCACTAGTTGAAAGGGAAATGTGCCCTTGGGCCATTTCTAAGTATTTTGGTGATTGAGTGCCAACGTAAGTGCTTTTGTGTTGATCTATGCAATGTGGTGGACAAAGTGCAAATCATGTCAAAAGGTATGTTTCTCAGACTTAGTACATTGTTTTAGAGACTAATGTATTGTGTCTAAGTGCTGGAAACAGGAAAAGGACAATTGGAAATGTCTTGGCTCGAGCAGCCAAGACTCTGCTCAGTCTGGGAGCACCGGACTGTCCAGTGGTGCACCGGACAGTGTCCGGTGCGCCAGGCTGGCTCGTGCGAACTCGCTGCTCTCGGGATTTCATCGGCGGCGTACAGCTATAATTCACCGGACTGTCCGGTGTGCACCGGACTGTCAGGTGAGCCAACGGTCGGCCGGGCCAACGGTCGGCTGCGCGATCTGCACAAGACACGTGGCCGATCCAACGGTCGGGAGGGGGCACCGGACTGTCCGGTGTGCACCGGACAGTGTCCGGTGCGCCAACGGCTCCCAGACGCCAACGGTCGGCTTCGCCAGAGAAGGAAAGAAATCCGCACCGGACAGTGTCCGGTGTGCACTGGACTGTCCGGTGTGCACCAGACTGTCCGGTGCGCCAGGCGACAGAAGGCAAGATTTGCCTTCCAGGAATGCTCTCAACGGCTCCTAGCTGCCTTAGGGCTATAAAAGGGACCCCTAGGCGCATGAAGGAGAACACCAAGCATTCTCTAAGCATTCCTAAGCACTAAGACATCGATTCCGCGCTTTTGATTCCTTACGATAGCAATTAGAGCTCTAGTTGAGTTGTGAACTCATTGAGTTGTGTTGTGAGCTCTTGTTGCGACTTGTGTGCGTGGTGTTGCTGTGATTTCTTGTCTTGAGTGTGTTGCTTATCCCTCCCTTACTCCGTGCTTCTTTGTGAACTTTAAGTGTAAGGGCGAGAGGCTCCAAAGTGTGGAGATTCCTCGCAAACGGGATATAGTAAAGCAAGCAAAACACTGTGGTATTCAAGTGGGTCTTTGGACCGCTTGAGAGGGGTTGATTGCAACCCTCGTCCGTTGGGACGCCACAACGTGGAGTAGGCAAGCGTTGGTCTTGGCCGAACCACGGGATAAACCACTGTGCCATCTCTGTGATTAATCTCTTGTGGTTATTGTGTTTTGTTGAGACTCCTCTCTAGCCACTTGGCATTATTTGTGCTAACTCCTAATCAAGTTTTTGTGAGTTAAGTTTCAAGTTTTACAGGATCACCTATTCACCCCCCCCCCCTCTAGGTGCTCTCAATTGGTATCAGAGTCGTTCTCTTCAAGAAGGGACTAATCGCCCAAAGAGATGGATCCTAAGGGAAAGGGGATGGTGGTCAACAACAACGAGAATGAGTCTATCTTCAATGAGTCGAAAGATGACAAGCCTACGGACTCGGGCTCAAGCCACAAAAGAAGAAAACGGTCAATTCAAACTTTTCTTTTGATTATTCTCGTATTCCGCAAAGCACAAACGCTCATTTACTCTCCATTCCACTTGGTAAACCTCCTCACTTTGATGGAGAGGACTACAGTTTTTGGAGTCACAAAATGCGTAGTCATTTGTTCTCTCTCCATCCAAGCATATGGGAGATAGTCGAGAATGGAATGCATTTTGATAGTAGTGATAGTCCCATGTTTATCAATGAGCAAATTCACAAAAATGCACAAGCTACTACTGTTCTTCTAGCATCATTGTGCAGGGTTGAATACCATAAAGTGAGCGGCTTGGATAACGCCAAGAAGATTTGGGACACCCTCAAGATCTCACATGAGGGGAACGATGTCACCATGCTCACCAAGATGGAGTTGGTGGAGGGCGAACTCGGGAGATTCGCGATGATAAGGGGGGAGAAGCCAACCCAAACGTACAATAGGCTCAAGACCCTTGTCAACAAGATAAGGAGCTATGGAAGCACGCGATGGACGGACCACGACGTCGTCCGCCTAATGCTAAGGTCCTTTACTGTTCTTGATCCTCATCTTGTGAACAATATTCGTGAGAATCCTAGGTACACCAAGATGACGCCCGAGGAGATACTTGGAAAGTTCGTAAGTGGGCGGATGATGATCAAGGAGGCTAGATACGTGGATGATGCATTGAATGGCCCAATCGAAGAGCCTCAAACTATCGCTCTCAAAGCAACGAGAAGCAAGGAGGCGCTACCGAGCAAGGTGGCGCAAATTGAGGCAGTCGGGCTTAATGATGAAGAAATGGCCCTCATCATCAAACGCTTCAAGACGGCGTTAAGGGGTCGCAAGGAGCATCCCAACAAGACCAAGACGAAGGGGAAGCGCTCATGCTTCAAATGTGGTAAGATTGGTCACTTTATCGCTAATTGTCCCAATAATGATAGTGACCAGGAAAAGAAGAGTGGAAAATGGGAAAAGAAGAAGAATTACAAGAAGGCAAAGGGTGAGGCACATATTGGAAAGGAGTGGGATTCGGATTGCTCCACGTCCGACTCCGACAACGAAGGACTCGCCGCCATCGCCTTCAACAAGTCATCCCTCTTTCCCAACGAGCATCACACATGCCTCATGGCTAAGGAGAAGAAAGTAAGTACTCGAAACTCTACTTATGCTTCTTCTAGTGAGGATGAGTCTAGTGATGATGATGAAATAGACTATTTATGCTTATTTAAGGGCTTAGATAGATCTAAGATTGACAAGATTAATGAATTGATTGATTCTTTAAATGATAAGAATAGGCTACTAGAAAGCAAGAGGATCTTTTGTATGAAGAATATGATAAGTTTGTAGAGGCTCAAAAATCCCTTGCATTAGAAATTAAGAGGAATGAAATGCTTGCTTGTGAGTTGTCTACATGCCATGATTCTATTTCTAACTTAAAGAGCATAAATGATGATTTGAATGCTAAGGTAGAGATAGCTAGTAAATCTAACTCTTGTGTAGAACATGTTACAATTTGTAATAGGTGTAAAGATTTTTACATTGATGCTTGTAGTGAACACCTAGTTTCAATTTCTAATTTGAATGATGAAG
Source organism: Zea mays (assembly GCF_902167145.1). NCBI lineage: Eukaryota > Viridiplantae > Streptophyta > Magnoliopsida > Poales > Poaceae > Zea > Zea mays. Next base: position 54,246,250 of record NC_050100.1, on the reverse strand, counting down.
TGACGAATCTTAATGCCCAACTTAAGACTAGCAAAAGCGAATTTGATAAGTTAAAATTTGCAAGGGATGCCTACACGATTGGTAGACACCCCTCAATTAAGGATGGACTTGGTTTCAAGAGAGAAGCCAAGAACTTAACAAGTCATAAGGCTCCCATCCCCGCCAAGGATAAAGGGAAGGCCCCTATGGCTAGTAGTGCTAAAAAGAACCATGCTTTTATGTACCATGATAGAAGACAGTCTTATAGGAGTTGTAATGCTAATGATGCTTTTAACTCTCATGCCATGTTTGCTTCTAGTTCTTCCTATATGCATGGTAGAGATATGTCTAGGAGAAATGTTGTTAATGTTCCTAGGAAAGTTAATGAACCTTCTACAATATATCATGCTTTAAATGCTTCCTTTGCTATTTGTAGAAAGGATAGGAAGATAGTTGCTAGAAAATTAGGGGCAAAATGCAAATGAGACAAAACTTGCATTTGGGTCCCTAAGACAATTGTGACTAACCTTGTAGGACCCAACAAGAGTTGGGTACCTAAGACCCAAGCCTAAATTTGCCTTGCAGGTTTATGCATCTGGGGGTTCAAGCTGGATTATCGACAGCGGATGCACAAACCATATGACAGGGGAGAAGAAGATGTTCACCTCCTACGTCAAAAACAAGGATTCCCAAGGTTCAATAATATTCAGTGATGGGAATCAAGGCAAGGTAAAAGGGTTAGGTAAAATTGCTATTTCATCCGAGCACTCTATATCTAATGTGTTTTTAGTTGAGTCTCTTGGATATAATTTGTTATCTGTTAGTCAATTATGCAATATGGGATATAATTGTCTATTCACAAATGTAGATGTGTCTGTCTTTAGAAGAAGTGATGGTTCACTAGCTTTTAAGGGTGTATTAGACGGCAAACTTTACTTAGTTGATTTTGCAAAAGAGGAGGCCGGTCTAGATGCATGCTTAATTGCTAAGACTAGCATGGGCTGGTTGTGGCATCGCCGCTTAGCACATGTAGGGATGAAGAACCTTCACAAGCTTCTAAAGGGAGAACACGTGATAGGTTTAACTAATGTGCAATTCGAAAAAGATAGACCTTGTGCAGCTTGTCAAACAGGCAAACAAGTGGGAAGCTCTCATCAAACCAAAAATGTGATGACCACATCAAGACCTTTGGAGATGCTTCACATGGACCTTTTCGGACCCGTCGCCTATCTAAGTATAGGAGGAAGTAAGTATGGTCTTGTTATTGTTGATGACTTTTCCCGCTTCACTTGGGTATTCTTTTTGCAGGATAAATCTTAAACCCAAGGGACCCTCAAGCGCTTCCTAAGGAGAGCTCAAAACGAGTTTGAGCTCAAGGTGAAAAAGATAAGGAGCGACAATCGGTCCGAGTTCAAGAACCTTCAAGTGGAGGAGTACCTTGAGGAGGAAGGGATCAAGCACGAGTTCTCCGCTCCCTACACACCACAGCAAAATGGTGTGGTAGAGAGGAAGAACAGGACACTTATAGACATGGCGAGGACAATGCTTGGAGAGTTCAAGACCCCCGAGCGCTTTTGGTCGGAAGCCGTGAACACGGCTTGCCACGCCATCAACAGGGTCTACCTTCATCGCCTCCTCAAGAAGACGTCATATGAGCTACTAACCGGCAACAAACCCAATGTTTCGTATTTTCGAGTTTTTGGGAGTAAATGCTACATTCTAGTGAAGAAGGGTAGGAATTCCAAATTTACTCCCAAAGCCGTAGAAGGGTTTTTGTTAGGTTATGACTCAAATACAAAGGCGTATAGAGTCTTCAACAAATCATCGGGTTTGGTTGAAGTCTCTAGCGACGTTGTATTTGATGAGACTAATAGCTCTCCAAGAGAGCAAGTTGTTGATCTTGATGGTGTAGATGAAGAAGAAGTTCCAACGGCCGCAATACGCACCATGGCGATTGGAGATGTGCGACCACAGGAACAAGATGAGCAAGATCAACCTTCTTCCTCAACAATGGTGCAACCCCCAACTCAAGATGATGAACAGGAGGCGTGTGATCAAGGGGGAGCACAAGATGATCATGTAATGGAGGAAGAAGCGCAACCGGCACCTCCAACCCAAGTTCGAGCGATGATTCAAAGGGATCATCCTGTCGACAAAATTTTGGGTGATATTAGCAAGGGAGTAACTACTCGATCTCGATTAGTTAATTTTTGTGAGCATTACTCCTTTGTCTCTTCTATTGAGCCTTTCAGGGTAGAAGAGGCCTTGCTAGATCCGGACTGGGTGTTGGCCATGCAGGAGGAGCTCAACAACTTCAAAAGAAATGAAGTTTGGACACTGGTGCCTCGTCCCAAGCAAAATGTTGTGGGAACCAAGTGGGTGTTCCGCAACAAGCAAGACGAGCACGGGGTGGTGACAAGGAACAAGGCACGACTTGTGGCAAAAGGTTATGCCCAAGTCGCAGGTTTGGACTTTGAGGAGACTTTTGCTCCTGTGGCTAGGCTAGAGTCCATTCGTATCTTGCTAGCATATGCCGCTCACCATTCCTTTAGGTTGTTCCAAATGGATGTGAAGAGCGCCTTCCTCAACGGGCCAATCAAGGAGGAGGTGTACGTGGAGCAACCCCCTGGCTTCGAGGATGAACGACACCCCGACCACGTGTGTAAGCTCTCTAAGGCGCTCTATGGACTTAAGCAAGCCCCAAGAGCATGGTATGAATGCCTTAGAGACTTTTTAATTGCTAATGCTTTCAAGGTTGGGAAAGCCGATCCAACTCTTTTTACTAAGACTTGTGATGGTGATCTTTTTGTGTGCCAAATTTATGTCGATGACATAATATTTGGTTCTACTAACCAAAAGTCTTGTGAAGAGTTTAGCAAGGTGATGACTCAGAAATTCGAGATGTCGATGATGGGCGAGTTAAGCTACTTCCTTGGGTTCCAAGTGAGGCAACTCAAGGATGGAACCTTCATCTCCCAAACGAAGTACACACAAGATTTGATCAAGAGGTTTGGGATGAAGGACTGTCCGGTGTGCACCGGACTGTCCGGTGAGCCAACGGTCGGCCGGGCCAATGGTCGGCTGCGCGATCTGCGCAAGACACATGGTCGATCCAACGGTCGGGAGGGGGCACCGGACTGTCAGGTGTGCACCGGACAGTGTCCGGTGCGCCAACGGCTCCCAGGCGCCAACGGTCGGCTTCGCCAGAGAAGGAAAGAAGTCCGCACCGGACAGTGTCCGGTGTGCACCGGACTGTCCGGTGCGCCAGGCGACAGAAGGCAAGATTTGCCTTCCAGGAATGCTCTCAACGGCTCTTAGCTGCCTTAGGGCTATAAAAGGGACCCCTAGGCGCATGAAGGAGAACACCAAGCATTCTCTAAGCATTCCTAAGCACTAAGACATCGATTCCGCGCTTTTGATTCCTTACGATAGCAATTAGAGCTCTAGTTGAGTTGTGAACTCATTGAGTTGTGTTGTGAGCTCTTGTTGCGACTTGTGTGCGTGGTGTTGCTGTGATTTCTTGTCTTGAGTGTGTTGCTTATCCCTCCCTTACTCCGTGCTTCTTTGTGAACTTTAAGTGTAAGGGCGAGAGGCTCCAAAGTGTGGAGATTCCTCGCAAACGGGATATAGTAAAGCAAGCAAAACACCGTGGTATTCAAGCGGATCTTTGGACCGCTTGAGAGGGGTTGATTGCAACCCTCATCCGTTGGGACGCCACAACGTGGAGTAGGCAAGCGTTGGTCTTGGCCGAACCACGGGATAAACCACTGTGCCATCTCTGTGATTAATCTCTTGTGGTTATTGTGTTTTGTTGAGACTCCTCTCTAGCCACTTGGCATTATTTGTGCTAACTCCTAATCAAGTTTTTGTGAGTTAAGTTTCAAGTTTTACAGGATCACCTATTCACCCCCCCTCTAGGTGCTCTCACTAGTGCCTTGTGAGATTCATTGAGAGAAAGTGTGTGCTACATCTTGTGATCATTTGTGCATGGAGTTTTGACTCCCATTCATTGTAAAGCTAGCAAGAGTCCCTTATCTTTGTGGTTGGCCTTGCAGAGACTTTGGTCTCTTGTTGACAAAGAAGAAGAAGAGCTTGCCGGTCTTGGTGATCGGTGGAGAGAGGGAAAGGGTTGAAAAAGACTCGTCCTTAGTGGACTCCTCAACGGGGATTAGGTTCTCGAGAACCGAACCTCGGTAAAACAAATCACTCATGTCTCTTGTGCTCATTGCTTTTGATTTGTTTGTTTGTTTTCTTCCTCTCTAAGTTCTCTTGCACTATTCCTTGCTAATATTATTTTGTGTTGCTTCAAGTTAAATTCTCATTTAGAGAAGCAACACCTTGCAAGAAAGAACTTGTGTTATTCCTCTCTTTATCTAAGTCCTCTTGCTCTATACTCCATAAACTTATTAGTTGTATTGATTCGCTAGATTATGCATTCTTTGAAAGCAACACTCTTTACAAGCAAAGGACTTAGTTTTAAACTCCGATATTTATGCATCTTGTTCTAACCACTAATCAAGGGATCTAGTTTGGATTTAGAATTATAATTTTTAGGTTTCGTCTATCCACCCCCCTCTAGGCAAGTTTCAATTGGTATCGGAGCTAGGCACTTCATATTGAGTCTAACAACTCGAAGTGATGGCTTGAGAAAGATCCCAAAAGAACAAGAAGACACCTCCAAAGAAAATCAAGGAGGTAACTCTTGAGATTTTACTTAATGGTTGTTCCAATTATGCTTCATGGTCTACTAGTGTGATAAATGCTTTTAGGACCATAGACCCACGATTGGAACAAATTCTAGATACGAGTATTATACCCTCTAATTACGATAAAAATATTTCCGAGGAAGATCAAAGATGTATACGCTTAAATTATCTTGCTTTTGACATCTTAGGTAATTCCCTTAGCAAAGAAGATTATCATGCCTTCATAATAAATTATAATGAACATATTCCTGATGCGCATGATATTTGGACTAGAATTAAAAATAAATTTGATGAGTCCAAACATGATAGTTCATTTTATGCTTCTACTTCCTTTAGTCGTTGTGAAACTAACCCTTTGAAGGAAGAAGAAGAAAATGAACGTTGGAGACCATACGATGAATCCACCTCTCCAAAAGGTTTGTCTTCCCATTTCGATTCTCACATATGTTGTGTGGCTAATGAAAATGATAGCGGAAGAACAAATGAGGATGAGGAGGAAAGAAGCTTCATGCGACTCTACGCTCATCTAAGCCAAGAAGATAAGGCGGTCATGCTCAAACTTCTAAAAAGAGCAAGAGAGCAAAGCGAAGCTCTTCAAATGCTAGAAAATGTTATCGCCATAAAAAGCCAATGCTTTGAAGAGTTGACTGAAGAACATGATGAGCTAAAGTGCTTTCATGTTGACTTGGTCCAAATGTATGAGACTATTTCAATTGAGCAAGATAACTCTTTATATTGTGTCGCTCAATTAGTAAATAAGAATGTCTTGCTTAAGGACCAAGTAGAAAAGCTAAAAATTGAAAATCTAGCTTTTCAAGAAAAACATGATATGCTTCTATGTTCGCATGAAAATCTTATGGATGATCATATCATGTTAAACATTGCTCATGAGGTTGTGATAGAAAACTTAAAATTCCAACAACCTCACTCATGCACATGTATTCAAATTGAAACTATACTACCATGCGCTAATGCTTGTTGTCCGTCGACAAGCAAATCCTCCTTTGAGCTAGAATTTCTAGAAACAAAAGTTGATACATATCAAAAGCTCGAGGATGAAAATGAGAGGCTAAGAATGAGCTTGACACAACTAAAAGGGAAGTGCACTGCTCAACCTTATCAAGATAATTGTGATTACATGGTGAAGAAGCTTGAGACGGGAACAACCGTGGCATGCACAAAATCCCTTGAAGAAAATGTCAAGGACTTGAGGATTGCCAAGAGGAAGGAACAAAAGAAGAAAATAAATACCTCTGCCAAAAGCCTCAACCATGCCTCCATGCAAGGTAACATCCAAGGTAATGATCAAGCCACACTTCACACTAAGAAAAGTAAGAAGTGTAGTGAATGCTTTGAAAATGGGCACTTGATTAGGTCATGTCCCTATATTAAGAATGGCTTGATTATTAACAAGGATGATAAACTTTGTTTTAAATGCTCTAAGAAGGGACACTTAGTGAAGTCTTGTCCCCATGTAAAACAAAAAGGCATAGTTTTAGAAAAGAAAATACTAACTAACAATGTAGCAAGCAAGAAACAAGGAACGAAGAAATCTTCAAGACTTGAAGATCGCCTTTGCTACATATGCCGAAAGAAGAGACATCAATGCAAGGATTGTCCCATTGGTAACTATCCCGCTTCTAGCTTGTCAATTAATTCACATGTAACTAGTCAACCCAAAATTGCAACTTGTGCTAGAAAGGTAACGAGTTTACCAAGTGCTAACACAAAGGACATTTGGGTTCCTAGATCTTTGTTGACTAACCTTGATGGACCCATCAAGCGATGGGGACCAAAATATGCTTGACAAGATTTGCAGGACAGGGAGATGATATGAAGCCTTGGGGTGCTTGAAAGAGTCAATACAATTATTATTAACTCAAGCTATCAATCTTACAATGATCCATATATCCAAGATTGACCCAAAGTTATTTTGAATTGTTATGTCTAAAACTCATATCATCTCGGGAAAGATATTGATGTTGTAGGAAATAAAGAATTGTCATGTGCGGAAAATCAAGGCCTACAACATGGAGGAAAGCCAAAGGATGGTAACATTTATGCTTTTAAGTGCAAGTATCTTAAATTATGTCATCATTCCTTGAAGAAATTCCTCTCATATGGTAGATTGCATATTCATCATTTCTATACTATGGCAATCTACATGTTTTAAATTATTGTAAGTACCTCATGGCATGTTTTACACTAATTATCTTATTATTGCCATGTTCTAGATATAGAGAGATATTCCAAGTTCTTAAAAGAATAAGGTGTCATGTAAGGAATTCAAATCCTTGGGACACTTATAAAGGGAATCTGTGGCGGAACTGCCCGAATTATTCCAACTTAAGTGTCCAAGTCCCGCCTTAGAGGCTAGACCACACTTAAATGGGAATAACCCGTCAATCCCTCGGATCTAGTCCGACACGGCCACTGACAGGATCAAGTACCACAATCTCACTCGAAGGTGAGTCACAGAGCAAATACAATAAAGCATAAAATCATACATGTCATAATGTTAAATTATTACATCACCATCATCATCATCGGAGTTTTTGCAAAAGTATCCATCATTGTTCGAAGTGCAGCGGAATAAAACTAATGGTCATTAAACAGAGAGATGGGGAAGCCTGTCCCATCACTCCTCATGCTCCTCCTCAGCCGAGGCAGGGTCCCACTCAACAGTCCAACCCGGTGGCAAGGTGGACGGCCAAGTTATCCCAGCAACCATCTCCTCCAGAGAACCTGTAAAAATTATGCCACAAGCAAGGCTGAGTATACTAATACTCAGCTAGACTTACCCGGTGTGAGGAGTCTACTCCTCTACCTCTAGACATGCAGCTGTTTGGCTATGGGGTTTGGTTGCCAAAAGCACTAGCTGAGTTTCTAATTCAAAATTTTAACTTAATCAAAGTGAAGTGTGACTCTCTTAAGGCTAAAAGTGAACTATCTACTCATACATGGTAGCAAGCATTATTAGCAGTCAACATCTTATCTCATCTCATCATACTTTCACTTATTACTCAATGCAGTACAATGGATCAAGCAGTCTCATTAGCTGCGAGAAGCAGACGATTCGAATCGAGTTTTTATCCTTGCAAGGTAAACCTAAACACACGACATGCAGGGGCACTCCGTCCCCACACATATCAACCGTCCCCATCGATTCCCCGTCAGCAGATCAGGGCTCACCGCCTTGGCGTACAATGCCTCACTGACCCCGACTGGCCGTCGTGCAGTGACCGCACTTGTACCCACCATAACCGGAATGGGAGACCTCGTCTCAGGACGCGTGAGGGGATATGTCCACTGTCGGGTTCACTCAGGTACTAGGCTTACCGATTTACCATATTTCTCGGTATGTGCTTAGTACGTTCAAACGCTTGACACAGGTATCCGCACGTTAATCCTTATTCCATTTTCCCATCTCGTAAACAACCAATCCCCATGGATTGTTGTCCACCAACTAGTATCGTGACAGTATGAAAGTAGGCACAATCAATTTCCTGACCTCGCGCGAGTGCTAGAAAAATCACTCGTCTTCTACCGAGATCCTAATTAAGTAAAGCAACTACTCGACCTGTCATACTAGTATTCATCTCGAAAGGATTCCTGAGATCATGCAACTAAGGTTTCAAACAATTCCTACACTTAAGTGCACAATCAATCCTACAATCATTAAGTGAAGTAAAATAGCATAAATAACAGGTTATGCATAAAACCGGGGCTTGCCTTCCAAAGCAGTGGCAGACAGGTCCTCTGGTGCAGGCTCGGGTGCTGGATCTGGGGCTACCTCCTGAGCAGCTCCTTGCTCCGGCACGAGGATGTACTCTCCGTCAGCAAGATTACAGTCTATCGAAATGCAATGAACATGTATGTCATGATTATGCAAGATTTAAGAACATTAAGCTAAAGAAACTAAGTTAAGAAGTAACTTAGGGTTTTCTTAGTCACGCGGGGCTTCTAGTGGTTTATATATATAGATACATAGACTTATGACCCTTTAAACTTAGGTTTTCTTTTAGGATGACATAGTGGTTTGGTATTGCCTTGATATATTTTAGTGGACAGATTACAAAGTTTTTAGGACAACATTTATTCACATCCTTCATTCTTCTTTCCTTAATTTCCACTTAGGGCTTTTAGTGTAGGTTTGAACTACAACAGGGTTTTAATAATTTCTACAAATTCTGTAACAATTACAGTGGGTTGTCACTGGCTATTCTAGCTTGTTTTAAGAATTTGAGGCTTAAAGTATAAAAGTTAGGCTTTAAACAAAAATAACAAAAGTTAGGCAAAATGGGCCACTTCACACTACACCTCTTAGTTAGGGGTAGGTTCTGTCCTAAAGGTTATTTTTGTTGGCACCCTCTGGTAATAATAGGCTTCTGTGCTAAAAATCACAGAAAACCAAGGGGTGGTTATTTAGTTATGATTTTCTTAAGTTTAATGTCAAAAAGGCACTTTCTACTACATTATTATTTGAAAAATGTCAAACAGCAGATTTCATATTTTTCTTAAGTTCTCTCTAATAAAACAATAGTTATCCCAAGGGTGGGGGTGTTTTTACCTTGGGGTTATTTTTGTAGAATTTTTCTAAGTTTCACTTGTTTTATTAAAACAACAGGGATCTTACTTATTTTACACTAAAACAGGGTATGATATATTTTTCCAGTGAACTATATTGAATAAGTAACCTAACAAAAATAGAGGTATTCTCTGGTTCATTAATTAAATTACATTTTCTATTTTCCTTATCCTTAAGCATATTATAGAATAAGGGGTAAAACTAACTTAAATGGAGTGGACAGAGAGGTTTAACATTTTTAAACAGGTCAGTAGGTAAATATAATCTTCTCCAAATTTTCCTAACCCTAGTCAAATAGCCTAACTATTTTTCTTACTATTATTTAGCTTTTGGCCAAAACTAGCATTAAATCAGAACTTTTAAGTTTTCCACAGTACCAAGGGGTTTTATATTTTTCTTAAATAGGTTACATTAATTGGAGTCTGACAAAATTGGTTTGACCAAATTTGGATGATTTAAACGGAAGTTATGCATTTTCAAAGTTGCTGTTCAATTTAAAAACAGATTTAATTAAGGTTTTCTGGAAAAACAGTTTACACCGAGGTCCCTGGATTTAAACTAAATCTACCTTCACAAATCTACCCCCGCGCCACTATTCCCCTGCGTCTCTGACATTTCACAAAACCCCCTGACCTTTCTTCCCTCTCACCCGCAGTCCTTCCCCTCACTGAAACAGTAACCGCGGAAAAGAAAAGGGCGGCGCGGCTTACCGGCGGCGAGGGAGGTCCGGCGAAGGGTGGGGTCGGCTCGGGGAGACTCTGGCGGTCACGTCGAGGTACGGCTCGACGTCGGGGATGGCCGGAATCGCCCGGTCCACGAGCGCAGGCGGGTGTGCTCGTCGGCGGCGAGTGTACCGGCCAAACTACGGCGAACTGGTTCAATCCAAGGGCACGGTGAGCTTCACGGGGTCACGCAGCGACTGTGTGCACAAGGAATCGAAGGGTGGTTGAGTGGTTTACCCAGTCCATGTACTCCGGCGGGGGTCGAGAGCTCCGGCGAGCGTGGACTGGCTTCTCCGGCGAAGGAAACTCCGATTCCTTGCTCGGGGAGCTTCACAGAGGTGTGCACAAGCTTCTCCGAGGGCAGGACGGGGTTGGAGATGGCTCTGCTGGCCGGTCTATGGTGGCAGAGGGGTTGGGCGGCCGCGGGCTCGCTGCGCACGGGCAAACGGCGACGAGCTAACTTCGGTGAGGTGTGGAGGGTGCACGGAAGGGTGTAGTCGAAGCCTGGGAGGGCTTTATAAGCTCGGGCGCGGGCCACGGCGCGGGTTTGGCTCGGGCACGGCGCGGGGCATGCGGGGACGCGCGCGAGCGTGCTCTGGCGCGGGCAGAAGGCGTCGAACACGTGGAGGTGAGTTTCTTCCAGTGTTCAAACGTCTTCAGAGATCGCAAACGTGCGAATCTCGCCATGAATCCGGTGCAGACCTCCTCCTGGCACCTAGGGCTATCTCACATGTGTGAGTTCCAAGGGATGATACGCCCTAGATCGGGAGATAGACGGGCGCCAAATCTGGCTTGTCTCACTGCCCGCTCAGCGACAAAACTGATGTCAAGTGCTGTCAAACATCTGAGTCTCGGTCTCAAATTTTTCCAGGGGGTGCCTTAAGTGGTATAGCACATTTTTGGTATAGAACCCAAGTGGTTTTGGCGCCATCTTCAAAGTGAACACGGCTGGTCTTTGAATTAGGGCTAAAATGTGACTTAGAGGGAAATAGAGAGCTCTAGCTCTCTCTCCACTTGGAGATCTGAATTGGGGTTTCTCCAGGGGCCTTTTTGCAATATTTCCCTCCCTTAATTGATGGTTACAATGTTGCTTAGGGTTTGGGCAAAAGTTACACACACTTTGCACCCTTGTTCACTCTCTCTCCCCCCCTTACTTAGGGTTTTGGAAGATAGGGTTTAGGAGAGGTCTAGGGTTCTTCTCCCCTATTATCCAAGGTAGTAAGTGTGCAAGGATTAGAGTAATGCTTCATTTGCCACTGGCAACTTGATTAGCACATGATCTCCAAAGTTCTTATGTGGTGCCCTAAGTCTTTACCTTTGTGAACACAACTTCTAGTGCCAAGGTGGCTCTAGCCAGGGTAACACCTGGGGTGTTACAGAATCTCTCTTTATAACTAGAATAGTGAGACTAATGTTTTTGCCCAATTGATCTAAATAGTCTCACATATAGAGAATAAGTTTCTCTATGGAAATGTGTAATCCAACATGACAAGGAAAATCAATCCAATGATTTATGTTGTATTTCTTCTTGCTTAAATCGGATATGATTCTTCTACATTCATCGCTCTCCATGTTATGAATTAGATGTGTTCCCATAATCTTAAGGAATTAACTATGCTTATTTTATAAGTTAAAACTGAGCATACATCATGGAATAATCTAGTTCATATTATAAAGTTTCCATGCTTTAGTAATCCACTTTTCATTCCTTGTCAAAAATGATTACAAAAAGGGAAACTAGTGTTTGTGTTACTAATAACATATCTCTTGAGCTTACTTATGGAAATCTACAAGAAAGTAAGTGCATGTTTAAAGCCACAAGCCTCAAGGGTTGCTCTTCACCCAAAGGAAGAAAGGTAAAAGCAAAGGTATGGGAACTCATCTTCTTAATCAAATATAGTTCCCATCAATGATTATTTACTCTAAATTATCATATTCTACCTATGTGAAGAATAGAATCTTTATTGGACTCAAATCAGCTAGATGTGCATTCAATCTCGTTCTCATAAATGCACTTGTCCATTAGAATCTAATTCATGCCTTTGCTATACCTGTTCTCATATTGATATGCTTCTAAGTTACGATAATAAACTCAATATGAAGAAGTAAATTTCCTATGATTGATCAAAAATGTTTTAAAAGTGCATATTCCTCTTTTCTAATGATGTGCACTAATGTTAAGGATTTTACTTCATGTCTGTGTGACTTGTGGATGATGAATTGTTTATATTTCTTATATAAAGAAATCATCCTTCATAATATACTCCCTTGTGCTAGTAACATCTTTCTTGAGTATTTTCAATAAGTTTGGAAAGAAAAAGAGACAACTACAAAGGGAGGACAATCAAATGAAAGAGGAAGACATCAAGAACAACAACACCTACTTGGACAGTAAGATCTTCAAAACAATCAATGGTGTGGTTGTAAGTATTCTAAATCTTTTTCATTGTGAGAACACCAGGCATAAGTTGTTTATTGCAAATCCTATAAGCCTTGATCAAGATATATAATGCTTCTCTGTAACATCCCAAAATCCCAACCAAGGTTTGAAACCCTAACCTCCAAATCCCCCCCTTATTTTATTTTTTCTCCCTTAAACTCTACCCTTAGAACCCCCTTCTCATGTGCATACACTTGAAATAATTAGAGCACCTCACATAGACTATATTTCTCACTCAAGATCACTTAGAAACTATTTTTGGTCTCAAAGGAAAAAGAAACAAAAAGAAACAAAAATAGAAAAAGGAAAGGAAAGGAATTAGAATTAGAAAAAGAAAACTAACCCCCTCCCTCGGCTGGGCCGAATTCCGGCCCAACCAGCCCCGCGCTCCCCTCCTCTCTCCCCGGCCTAGGCGGCCCAGCTCCACGCACCGCTCCCTCTCGCTGACATCCGGGCCCCGTCCGTCAGCGCCTCGTCCCCCTCCCTCTCGCGCTGCTTCCTCTCGCTGGCAGCCAGGGCCCGCTTGTCAGCTTCGTCCCTCTCGCCCATCCCTCACCGGTGCATCCGCCGCCGAGCCCCCCTCGCCTCGTCGCCTCGCCATTAATGCTCGCCCAACCTCCGCGACAACCCCGCCACTGTGCTCGAGCCGTCCCCTCACCCCCCGCCTGCCCGAGCCATCTCAATCGACGTTAGCGCCATTCCCGCCATCATGGCGAGCTCGTCGGTGCTCGCCGTCACCTCCATCCCCCCTCCCTCCCCCGAGCGCCTATAAAAGGACCCACCCGAGCCCCGTCTTCACCACACAGCTCCGGCCACCTCCACTGCCTTCTTCCCCGAGCCTACCGAGCTAGCGCCGCCGTGCTCCCTTCGTCGCTCCGGTGAGCTCCCTTCCCCCTCTCTAGCGATCCTCTGTCCAATTAAGCTGTGATCGAAGCTCTGCCACACTCTCACGGTCACAGGGCGCCACTTCCCCCCCCCCTATTGTGGCCGGCGACCTCACCGGCGGCATCACCACCGCGGGCACCCGCCACCGTGCTGCGGACAGGCCGCCATAGGCCCCCGCAGGCAAAATTCGCCCCACCCCCGTGACCCGCTTCACCCGCCCGTGCTTCGCCACCACCTCCCCGCCAAAGAACCGGACCCACGGCGGAGAACCGCCGCGGGACTCGCCGCCGGCCGGACCTCGGTCGAGCTCCCCCCTTCCTCCGTGCTGTTAACGCTGTCCACCCCTCCCTCTCTCTGGCATGCGGGCCCGCGCCACAGCGCCGTCCCCCGCCGTCGCCCCGCGCGCGCTCGCGCCAACTGGGCCGAAATCCCCCCCCCCCCCCCCGGCCCGGCTAGCTGGAAAATCCTTTCTCTTTTTCCTTTCCCATTTCTTTTTCCCATTTTCACATATATATTTAGATGCTAATATTTTATGCACCAAAAATAGTCTAAATAAATTATAGGGCACAAAAATAATAAAGTATAAGAACTTGCACACCCCACTAAAGTCACTATGTTTGATGTATTGTTATTATCTGTGTTTGATTAGCGGAAGAGGGATCCGATCCTCCGGAACTTATAGCTCCGGAAGAAGGGCAGGAACCCGACCCCTCCAAGATAAACCTCTTGTGCCAGGAAAGCTTCGACGAAGGCAAGTCCATCCTTCCCTTGATGCATTATTTACCTATTTCTCTCTACCACTGCCTAAGCCTGGATTATGGGATGGGAATCGAATTGCATGGTGAGCATGAGAGAGCCCGCATTAACTATTACTTTGATTAAAAGATATGGGGCAAGTAAAAAGGGTACAAGTGACATGTTTTCCAAAAGTGTGCGATGAAGGGTATTCACCCTCATCACCTGGTGAGCAGGATGATCAGGGACTCCCTGGTTTAGGGGAGGGCCTAAGGTGTTGGCTCAGCTGGTTTAGGCGTGAGCAGAAAGATTGTCCTCTCGTATAAGGACCGGTTTGTCATCTTTCATTACCTGTACTCATAAAAAGTACAACCACTCGAGGCTGTGTGGGCAGCCACTCGATCCGAACTCGTACGGTCCAACCCCAGGGTTATGAAGGCTGGGGTAGCACCGGGAGGATAAGGAGGGGGAATGTTTTGTCCGGTTTGGACATGGTGGTGGCCTGACTCCTTCCGGTATAACCGTTAAGGTTAGGACGTGCAAGGAAGGAAAGAGTTTCGGATTCGGATCTCATTGGCCATGAGATCGCAGAGCCGGACTAGTGGGTAAAGTGTACCCCTCTGCGCAGAGTCTAAACCTATTCGAATAGTTCGTGTCCACTGGTATGGATGAGTCTGGTATTGTATGACAATTAGTGTTTCTACTACAACCGGGAACAGGGAAAGGTGTGTGTATGTTCTGGAAAGAAAGTGGTGCCACGGGAGCGGGAAGCTCAGTGGTGGTCAAGCAAGTGTTACTTCTATTGTCTTGGGAAAACCTTAAACATTGAGTACTGCCTTTCTCTAAAAAAGTATGAGTGACTTCAACTCCACCATATAAAGCATGTACAACATAGGTCACTTTCTCTTTACGGGAGCCGGGTGGGCTTGCGGAATACCTAGTGTATTCACCCAGATTTATTTATGTTTTTCAGCAGCTGAAGACTTCTTTTCTGCTATGCTTGATTGATGGGGCTATGTCTTCACCCAGTTCTGCCTGTGGCCTGGGCTATTTTATCTTCCACTGTGCTTTATGATTTTCGGCTCACTCTCGAGCTTGTATCCCCCGGTATTGTAATAACATTATTCAGACTCTGTAACTATTTGAAGTAATGAATGTGGTTACTAGCCTCCTGGGACTAGTAATTGTATCACATTTGAGTCCCAAAGGATCGGGACGCTTCAGGTGGTATCAAAGCCTATAGGACTGGCTGTAGACCACAGCCCTGACCTTAAAAGTTGCCTTAACAAGAAAACACCTCTTACCCCCAAGAAACACTCTTCTCCCTTTCCCCGATATTAACAGACCCTTCTTTTCTTCTACCAGATGGAAGGCCCCTGGGTTATTAGGACATCCTATTGCTCAGAGGAGGAAGGCTTTCCTCACCTTCTTCGAAGTTGCGCGCTACGCATGGGGATCCGCAAGAAGCCCGAATATGTCTGGAAGGAATACCGCGAAAATGGAATAGAAAAGTGCTCTATGGCAGTCTACCTGGGAGAAAGCCGAAACTACCCAAACCACCCTCTCTTCCAAATCACCTTCATCGGGCACCGCTTTCCAGACACTTGCCAGGGTGTTGCCCGAAAAGCCCTTAAACAGTTGTGCCAAAACTACAGCCGAGAGATCTCTGAGACCCCCCTTCGATATTTTCCACCCAGCAACAAAAATACCCCCACCTGGAGGAAAAGATTCCAGGCTCTGTCAGGAGGAGACCCCACAGAAGATGACCCCACCATCGTCTACATGGCCGGATACCTCCACACCTTAGACAACCACTACGATGAGCTCTCCTCCCACTGCACCCACCTAAACTCCCAAGTGGAAAGCCTAGAGCAGCAGGTCAAAGAGCTTAAGCAAGAGAAGGCATCTCTCCAGGAGAGTCTCGACATAGCAGAAGGCGAGGAAGCCAACACCCGTGAGGCCTATCGAACCTTAAAGATGGACTATGACAAGAAGCTAAGGAAGCTCGCTCCCAAGAAGAAAATGCAGAAGAAAACCACCAGCCAAGGATGCCAAACAGAGAAGAAGAAGAAGAAGACCACTCCAGCCCCACCTCCCCCCAGAATAGATGATTGGTCCGACGCCAAGGATATATCCCTAGCAAGCCTTGATGATCTTCTCAAGGAATTTGGGGATACCTTAGAAAAAGAGTTCGGTAGCACCTCGGGAAACGCTCTCGTGTAGTTCAACCTGTAGTAGTCTTATGCTTGTAATGTATTGGTGTAATGAATAAAATAACTTGGTTGAAAACAATTTGCATGTGCATAATAGTGACTCTCTTCCCTGGCAGATGGCTTCGGATAAAACCACGCCTACCGCCTCCGGGATTGGAGCAGGGTTTCCCCTGAGAGCTGAAGGGGAAGCCGTTAGAGAGGAAAGTGAAACCCACCTCCCCGCACCTCCACCACTACCCTTAGACCTAGCCCAAGTTCTAGCCAATCAAACCCGACTCATCGAGGTCCTCACTCGAAGTCTGGAAAATCAACGGCCAAATGGTGGAAGACCGCAAGACAGAATGGGGGATTTCCTGAGACTCAAACCTCCCACGTTCGCCGGATCAAGCAACCCCCTCGATGCAGACGATTGGATGCGCACGATCAAGAGAAAGCTGGAAGCCATTGGTTGCCTAGAAAACCAGCGTGTTCAACTGGCTGCCCACCAACTTTCCGGGATGGCCTTAGCCTGGTGGGACACCTTCAACGTCACCATCAGAGATGTTACCTGGGCGGAATTTGAAGAAGCTTTCCGGGAGCACCATGTGCCCCAAGGACTGATACAACTTAAGGAAGACGAGTTCCGAGAACTGACTCAAGGCGGAAGATCTGTCAGCGAATATGTGCACAAGTTCACAGAGTTAGCCCGCTACGCGCTAGAGGACGTCAGTACCGAGGGCAAGAAGATGGCCCGTTTCCTGAAGGGACTTAGGCCAGAACTCAAGACAATTCTGGCTAGCCAAGACTTCCTCAATTTCTCTCACGTTTCCAACAAAGCCATGCAAGTTGAAAGGGCAAAGGAGGAAGAAAAAGGGCATCTCAAAAGAAAGTTCCAGGTTCTTCGGGCACAGCAGCAGGACCGGCACCAGAAGACTCGATCATTTGGGTTTCCACCCAAGGGGCCAAACTTCAGTAGACCAGCTGGACCCACCCCATCACGGTTCAGCCAACAGAGTCAAAGCTCTTTCCATTCCCCCTCTGTGGCAAGCAACCAACCCCCGGCAAATGCATGTTGGCACTGCGGTGATCCCATTCACTTCAAGAACAACTGTCTGCAGCTGAAGCCACCAGGACCCGCCTACTCCAACTCGGTGAATGGCCCCAAGAATACCTCGGCATCCGCCCCCAAGGCGCCCTCCTCCGTCAGCCAGCAGAACAAGACCCCGTACCAAGGAAGGGCACGAGTGAATCACGTCGATGCCCAGGAGGCTCAGCAAGCTCCGGGAGTAGTGCTCGGTGAGTTCCTTGTTGAATTTACTCCCGCTACCGTACTTTTCGATTCTGGAGCATCCCACTCTTTCATAGCCACTAGTTTTGTGGAAAAGCATGGCATTCCCTCTACTCCTCTAGAGATTCCCTTGGTCACCCGAACCCTAGGGTCCGACCTTCTATGCCAGCTCAAATGCTCCCAAGTCAGAATCCTTTTAAGTGGGGTAGTATTCCTGGCAGACTTAACCGTCTTGCCATCCAAAGGAATTTATGTGATCTTAGGGATGGATTGGTTAACCAAACACAAAGGCATCATCAGTTGCGCAGACACGACAGTCCTCCTCACCGACCAGCAGGGAAAGTCAGTCTCTTGTCAGGCACAGCCACCCGCCAGTGACCCAATGATGTTCAATCTAGCAACAGAAAGTATATCAGTGGTAGAAGAATTCATGGATGTGTTTCCAGAAGAATTACCAGGAATGCCACCAGAAAGAGAAGTGGAGTTCTACATAGATCTGATCCCTGGAACGGCACCCATCGCAAAGAGACCATACCGCATGGCTCCAACCGAGTTAGCAGAACTGAAGCTTCAAATCGCAGATCTTCAGCAAAAGGGATACATTCGTCCTAGCTCATCCCCTTGGGGAGCACCAGTCCTGTTCGTCTCTAAGAAAGATGGAAGCATGAGAATGTGTATTGATTACCGATCGTTAAATGAAGTCACCATCAGGAACAAGTATCCACTTCCTCGGATTGACGACCTCTTCGATCAGCTTCAAGGAGCCAAGTACTTCTCCAAGATAGACCTAAGGTCTGGTTGCCACCAACTGAGGATCAAGGAAGCAGACATCCAGAAGACTGCATTTGTCACCCGGTACGGGCAATATGAATTCACAGTGATGTCGTTCGGACTGACCAACGCACCCGCCTTTTTCATGAACCTCATGAACAAAGTGTTTATGGAAGAGCTAGATAAGTTTGTCGTAGTCTTCATTGACGACATCCTTATCTACTCCAGGAACCGCGAAGACCATAAGAGTCACCTTCGGATCGTCCTCAGAAAACTCAGAGCTCACCAACTTTATGCCAAACTCAGTAAATGTGAATTCTGGTTGGAAAAGATAGCCTTCCTTGGGCATATCTTAACCGCAGAAGGAATAGAAGTGGACCCTTCCAAGGTGGAAGCAGTATCAAAATGGAGGCAGCCGACCAACGTCAGTGAAGTTCGGAGCTTTCTGGGAATGGCAGGGTATTACCGCCGCTTCATCAAAGGATTCTCCAGCATAGCAAGACCGATGATAGAACTTCTCAAGAAAGACCATAAATTCGTGTGGACCCCAAAATGTGAAGGAAGTTTCCAGATCATAAAGGAGAAACTCACAACAGCACTCGTTCTATCGCTACCAGATATCCATCAAGATTTCGTCGTCTTCTGTGATGCCTCGAGGCAAGGCTTAGGGTGTGTGCTGATGCAAAACGAGAAGGTCATTGTTTACGCATCGCACCTACTCAAGCCGCACGAACAGAATTACCCCACCCATGATTTGGAATTGGCAGCCATAGTGCGTGCTTTGAAGATATGGAGGCATTACCTAATCGGGAACAAATGTCACATTTTCACCGATCACAAGAGTCTGAGGTATATATTCACTCAACCAGATCTCAACCTCCGTCAGCGAAGATGGTTAGAGCTGATCAAGGATTATGACCTGGAAATTCATTATCACCCCGGGAAGGCCAACATGGTAGCAGACGCTCTCAGTCGAAAACCATTCGGAATAAAGGGAACCAACTTTTTAGAAGATTGGAAGAAAGAATCAGCTCAACTGAATGCGTGTCTGGGAAACAACGACAGTCTCGAAGTCAAACCAATGCTGGAAGACCTCATATGCAAAGTGTCGGCGTTTCGAACCCGAGGGGTCCCTGGACCAACGAGTAAATTATCGTCGCGTGCCCCAGCCCAGATGGGTCGGCGCGAGACGGAGCGCGAAGGGGGGAAGGAGCTGGAGGGAGACGGGCGTGAGAGGTGAAATCTCACGGCCTTCGTGTTTGTCCCGCGCCCAGGTCGGGTGCGCTTGCAGTAGGGGGTTACAAGCGTCCACGCGGGAGGGAGCGAGCGGCCTCACGCGAGCGCCATCCCGTCCTTCCCCGCGCGGCCAACCCTCGTAAGAGGGCCCTGGATCTTCCTTTTATAAGCGTAAGGAAAGGATCCAGGTGTACAACGGGGGTGTAGCAGTGTGCTAACGTGTCTAGCGGAGGAGAGTTAGCGCCCTAAGTACATGCCATCGTGGCAGCCGGAGAGGTTTTGGCACCCGGTTCGTGTGATGTTGTGGCCGTCGGAGGAGCGCCGGAGCCTGGCGGAAGGACAGCTGTCGGGGCTGTCGAGTCCTTGCTGACGTCCTCTTGCTTCCGTAAGGGGGCTGAGAGCCGCCGTCGTCATAGAGCGTGTGGGGCGCCATCATTACTCGTATAATGGAGCGAGCCAGATGGGACGCTGGTCTTGTTCCCCGTAGCCTGAGTCAGCTTGGGGCAGGGTAATGATGGTGCCTCCTGTCGACGTGGTCGGTCCGTGCCCTGGGTTGAGCGAGGTGGAGGCTCCTCCGAGGTCGAGGTCGAGTCTGTCTTCTAAGGCCGAGGTCGAGTCCGAGCCCCTGGGTCGGGCGAGGCGGAGACCGTCGGCTGATGCCAGGGCTGAGTCCGAGCCCTGGGGTCGGGCGAAGCGGAGTTTCCCATGGCGCCTAGGGCCAGACTTGGCTGCTGTCAGCCTCACTCTATCAAGTGGCACAGCAGTCAGAGCGGCGCAGGCGGCGTTGTCCTCTTGTCAGGCCGGTCAGTGGAGCGGCGAAGTGACTACGGTCACTTCGGCTCTATCAACTGGAGGGCGCGCGTTAGGATAAAGGTGTCAGGCCACCTTTGCATTAAATGCCCCTGCGATTTGCTCGGTTGGCGTGGCGATTTGGCCAAGGTTGCTTCTTGGTGAAGACTGGGCCTCGGGCGAGCCGAAGGTGTGTCCGTTGCTGGAGGGGGTCCTCGGGCGAGACGTAGATCCTCCGGGGTCGGCTGCCCTTGCCTGAGGCTGGGCTCGGGCGAGGCGCGATCGCGTCCCTTGAATGGACCGATCCTTGACTTAATCGCACCCATCAGGCCTTTGCAGCTTTGTGCTGATGGGGGTTACCAGCTGAGATTTAGGAGTCTTGAGGGTACCCCTAATTATGGTCCCCGACAGTAGCCCCCGAGCCTCGAAGGGAGTGTTAATACTCGCTTGGAGGCTTTTGTCGCACTTTTTTGCAAGGGGACCAGCCTTTCTCGGTTGCGTCTTGTTCCGGTGGGTGCGCGCGAGCGCACCCGCCGGGGGTAGCCCCCGAGGCCTCGGAGTAGTGGTTTGACTCCTTCGAGGTCTTAATGCAGTTTGCAATGTTTCGGCCGGTCTGGTCGTTCCCTCATGCGAGCTGGCCGTAGCCCAGGTGCACGGTCGGGTCCCAAGTTCTCGGGCTGGTATGTTGACGCTGTCAACGGTTTGGCCGGAGCCGGGTTTGCGAGAGCAGCCCCCGAGCCTCTACACAGGGCGAGAGGACGGTCAAGGACAGACTCGACTTTTTTACATACGCCCATGTGTCGCCTTTCCGCAAGGAGGAGGGGGGAAAGCGCCATGTTGCCCTTGGAGGGCGCCGAACATGGTGTCTCCAGCGAGCTGCTGACGGGTAATTCGAGTGGACGCTCGTGCCCCATTTGTTAGGGGTCGGCTAGAGGCCCGGAGGCGCGCTCCAAAAGTACCTGCGGGTGATCTGCCGGACCCGGTCCCCTTTCGACGGGGTCCGAGGGCTCGATGCCTCCCTCTGATGGGATTCCGTTACAAGATCGTTCCCGCTGGTCTCGGAAATGTCCTAGGGTACCTCGGGAGCGTAGCCCGAGCCTTGGTTATGTATCGAACGTACCCAGGGTCATCTCTCGCTCTGTGTCTGAGGCGGGTGTGAACCCTTCGAGGGCCAGCCTACAAACCCCTGATCAGTAGTGGGCGCGGAGCCCGAGTGGCCTGAGGCGGCCGTTGAACCCTTCCGAGGGGCCGGCCTTCGAACCTCTGACCAGTAGTGGGTACGGAGCCCAAGCGCTCTGAGGCGGCTGTTAAACCCCTCCGAGGGGCCAGCCTTTGAACCTCTGATCAGTAGGGAGGCTCGGGGTCTGTTTCCTTCACGGAGAAGGATCCTTTTCGGGGTATCCCCCTTTCCCGGTCCCTGTTGTAAGAGAGAGAAAGAGGAAAAGGAAAAGGATACGAAATCGAATGACGTGGCATACCTTTTTTGACGCGGTCATTATGGCGAAGGTGAAGCATTGCTCACTTCTCCTGCCAGAGGCGCCGCCTGTCCCGCCGCGGAGTTAATGCGACGGGGCGGGTGGTTCGCGGGGCAGCCATTGTGCGTGCGCGAGCCGTTCGAGGAACGGCCGTTTCGCTTTGAGTTTTGAATCTTGTGGCGGGTTCGGGCGACGCGTTGAACGGGTCTCGTCGGGGTTTTTATATACTCGGGGGAGAGTCCGGTGACGGTTCCTTGCTCTGCTACTCGCCTCCTTCTTAGGTTTTCGCGGCCTGAGGGATTAGCCAGAGAAAAGGAATCCGCCCACCCAATCCTTTCCGCCGCCACCTCCTCTGCTTGGTGATGGCCGACCGGGTGACCATTACTCTGCCACGCGACCCATGGCCTTTCTCCACAGTCACGGCGGATGACCTGGAGGACCTCGTTGCCGAGGGTTTACTTTGCCCTCTCTCTGATGAGAGGCAGCCGGAGTGGATCCCCCCCCCCCCCCGAGCAGAGCCGCCCCGTCCCCGCCGTCGGGGTACGTCGTGAGCTTTGTCTCCTTCCACGAGCGGGGATTCAGAGTGCCGGCAAGCCGCTTCATGCGGGCGATTCTGCATAACTACGAGGTGGAGCTGCACAACCTAAGCCCCAACTCCATCTTGCAAGCCGCCATCTTCGCAGCGGTTTGCGAAGGATATTTGGGGATCGACCCCCACTGGGACCTGTGGACTCATTTCTTCTCCGTAGAGCTTTTTGCTTCGCCGACGGGGGAGAGAAGGGTCCGCGCGGCAGTGCGGGCTGGCGGCTGCATCCACCAGCTGAGGCAGTCACGGGCGTCGCAGTATATTCCTGCCGTCCTTGCGTCCTCGAATAAAGGGTGGCAGCGCCGGTGGTTCTATCTCCGGAATGACGACGGGAGGCTCCCGTCGTTTTCCTAGCGGGTGGTCACCATCGCCGCCGACGCTTGGCGCTACGGGACCCCGCACGACAGACAGAAGAACCTCGAGCCCCTTCTCAAGGCCCTGGAGGTGTTACGGAAAGGAGGGCTCACCGTTGCGGGAGTGATTGCCGCCATTCATCGCCGGAGGGTGCTTCCCTTGGCGGAGCGGCGGTTGCCGCTTTGGGAGATGACGCCAGAGGCCGATTTGGAGGGCTCGCGGATGTCCTCGGATCCCCTTCCCGTCGACGTTCTCCACGGGCGGGTGGCCGTCGCATTGGGAAAACCGGACGCCAGCGTCGTCTCTCAGCCCTTGATGTGTCCCGGCCGCAGGTGTGTGTCCCTGGTGAGTGTCCGCTCCTTCTTTCTCCTTGCGTCGGATCGCCCTTGGTCCTTACGGCCGAGGCTTTTCATCTGTCTCCAGGAGGTGGGGTGTCACAAGCCTTCCCGGCCACGGGTCCCGGAGGACGCGGTGGACCGAGCAGTGCGGCGGGTTGCCACGGAGGAGAAGAAGAAGAAAAAGGACGCGAAGAAGGCTCGGGACCACGAGCGGACGCGGGCCCGGGACGCCATGGAAAAGCTCCGTCGTCGGCAGGAAAGGGACGGACTCCCGAGGGAGCCGTCACCGGAGACGCCTGACGACGACGACAAAGACGATGACGAGGATGACGACATGGCTGCCTGCCTTGGCCTCAGCCCGGGTTTGAGGCTAGGCCAGGAGTCGTCAAGCCAGCCCTCGAGCGGGCTGGCGCCATCAGTTCCCGGGGTCGGGACGCCAAGGTCCCGGCCCGAAGAGCGGGGGCAGACCGAGGGGGTACTCGACCCCTCGGCTGGGGAAGTTGAGGTGACTCCGGGGAGTCAGGCTGAGGTGCCTGTTCCCCGAAAACCGTCGCCCACGCCGGCAGCGCAGGAGAGCGATCCTCAGGTCGCCGTGGCAGCGCCTGGGCAGTCCGTCTCCCGGGCGCCCAAGGTGCCCAAGGTGAGGATGGTACCGAAGCCGGCGGCGAGGCGGACCTCGGCGGTACCTTCGGGGGTCGAGATCCGAGAGACCTTCCCACAGGCACGATTGATCATGGCCCGGAGCGGGTAAGTACCTTAGAACGTATTCATCCTGGCTCCTCATTTGTATGTCCCGACCGTGACTTTCCTTTCCTTCTCAGCAAGCGGAGCCATGGCCTGACCGATCTGGCTCCCCGAAAGGTCCTCAAGACGGCGTCGGCTTCCGCAGCCGGTGCCGCGCCGGGCCTCGCCGTTCAGCTGACCTTCTCGCAAGATGCCCCACAGCGGGGGGCTCCGGCAGCTCCAGTTGCCGTGGAGCGAGTTCCCGAGGCTGGCCCTTCTGTCGAGGTGGCTGTCGCGCTGGGGGAGGCGGCTGGCGCGGGCGTGGCCTCGGGCCCACCAGACATGCCGCCGGCGCTAGCACCAACCGCTGCTGAAGCTGCAGCCGTCCTGGTCGTGGAGCGACCTGTCGCCGCCGACGCTGAGATGGCCGAGGCGTCGCTTCTTGGTGCCTCGGAGGAGGGGGCGTGGAAACGCGACCCGTCCCGCCGAGCGGCAGCCTTGTCCCTGTGCGGCGGAGCTCCGAGGGGTGGCGCCAGTTGCTCTGGTTCCGGACCCGTGAGGCTTCGGATCCCTTCTTCGTTCTTGACGATGAGCGGGAGGAGCAGTCTTGGGACGAGCTCCGCGAGTGTGCCGAGGCAACGGTGGGGTCGCTCTGGTCATCCTTGGAGGTCTTTTGCAGGGACGTCCCCAAGATCCTCCAGGTAATGATTTCAGGCATACCTCTCTTTTTTTGTGATCAAGGCGTCCTTTGTGACGCCCCGCTTCCTTCCCTCAGGATCTGACGGACCTGAGCGCTGCCAAGTCGTTGTTCATCCGCCGCGAGGTCGATGTCTGGGGCTCGCTGCGATCCCTGAGGACCTCGCTTGCCAGGGCTACCGCGCGCCTCTCCCAGCAGGGCGCCGAGGTGGTGGACCTTCGGTTGCTCTGCGCCGATCTGAGAGCAGAGGCGGCAGCGGCACGCGCAGAGGTGCAGCGACGGCAGTCGGAGTTCGACCAGGTCGCCGATGAGCGGGATCAATCTCGAGGCCGGGCCGCCGAGGCCGAAAGCCAGGCCGGAGCCCTTACGGCGGACCTAGCCGTAGCCCAAGCCGCAGCCTCGAAGCAGCGTGCCCGAGCCGGAGGTATGTTCTGCTGTTTTTGGTTTTCGTTTCAGCTCGTTTCCTCCACTTGTGTTTGAGGCCTTGCGCTCTGGCTGTTCGCAGAGCTCGAGTCTGCCCTTGATGAGTCCACCAGGGCGCTTGCCCAGGCGGCCGAGCAGAGGGAGGCCGACCACGCGGCCATGTCCGAGGCCATCTCGGACTTCTGCCAGGTCTTTGGCTTCGACGACGTCCCCTCAGGAAGCTCCCCTCAAAGTCGCCTGCAGGCCTTGGGTGACCACGTGCGCGGCAGACTCCGCAAGGCGCTGCACCACGGCGTCAGGCGGGCCTTCGCCGTGCTTGCTTCCCACTATGTCGTGGATCTGGAGCGGGTCAGCGAGGGGTACTGCCTCCCTGACGAAGACGAAGCCGCCCTGGCTGAAGTCCAGAGGCTCGAAGCGGCCGCCGCGAGCCCGAGGGCAGTGCTGGCAACCACCTTCGAGGCAGAGATCCTCCCGCCTGCTCCGTCGTCTGAGGCCGGGGTGAACTTTGCCGAAGGTGGGGACAAAGCCGAGGGCGCGGCTCCTTCTCCGGGCGACGCCTAACTCTGCCGAAGCGGTTTCCTTTGAATGCACGTGTGTCTTTTGCGGCCGCTGAGGCCCGAACATTTTATTATCGTAGTATAAAGTCGTGCTCCTTTTCCTTTCATTTTGCGTGTCCGGCCCCGTTCGTCAGTGGCAGGGTGGCTTGCCCAAGTAGGAGTCATTTTTCGCGGTAGGTGACGAGTGAGGTATCTGTAACCCAGAGGCGTAGGAGTCCCTCGGCTCAGTCAGCCTTGCCACTTACATGCACCCGCGTTCGCTTCTTGGGGTCCTGC
This sequence comes from Zea mays, assembly GCF_902167145.1. Classification (NCBI taxonomy): domain Eukaryota; kingdom Viridiplantae; phylum Streptophyta; class Magnoliopsida; order Poales; family Poaceae; genus Zea; species Zea mays. The sequence goes on along the minus strand of NC_050100.1, from coordinate 54,220,490 downwards.
TACCGACATAGCCGGGGAACGCGGAAGCCTTTTTTGATTGAAAATTTTGACGCAGAGGGGGTTCCCCCCTTTTAGCCCCCGAGGGAGGGTCAGGCTTTGCCGAGGCAAGGCTGACCCTTCCTTGATGACTAAACTTTGCGTGGGAACGAGGTATACGAACAACTTGAAAGTATCTTAAGGGTAGAAGCGACGTAGCTGTTGGATGTTCCAAGCGTTGCTGTAGACCTCGCCCTGACTGTTGGCCAGCTTGTACGTTCCGGGCTTCAGAACCTTGGCGACGACGAATGGCCCTTCCTAGGGAGGCGTGAGCTTGTGCCGCCCTCAGGCGTCTTGTCGTAGCCGAAGCACCAGGTCACCCACCTGGAGGTCTCGGGACTGAACCCCTCGGGCGTGGTAGCGTCGCAGGGACTGCTGGTACCGCGCCGAGTGTAGTAAGGCCATGTCCCGAGCCTCTTCCAGCTGGTCCAGTGAGTCTTCTCGATTAGCTTGATTGCTTTGGTCGGCGTAGGCCCTCGTCCTCAGGGAACCGTATTCTAAGTCTGTGGGCAAGACGGCCTCGGCCCCATAGACTAGAAAGAACGGTGTGAAGCCCGTGGCTCGGCTCGGCGTTGTCCTCAGACTCCAGACCGCCGAGGGGAGTTCCTTCATTCATCGCTTGCCGAACTTGTTGAGGTCGTTGTAGATCCGAGGCTTGAGTCCTTGCAGAATCATGTCGTTGGCACGTTCTACCTGCCCATTCGTCATGGGATGAGCCATGGCGGCCCAGTCCACCCGGATGTGGTGATCCTCGCAGAAGTCCAGGAACTTTCTGCCGGTGAACTGGGTGCCGTTGTCGGTGATGATGGAGTTCGGGACCCCAAAGCGATGGATGATGTTGGTGAAGAATGCCACCGCTTGTTCGGACCTGATGCTGTTTAGGGGTCGGACCTCGATCCACTTGGAGAATTTGTCGATGGCGACCAACAGGTGCGTGTAGCCCCCGGGTGCCTTCTGCAAGGGGCCGACTAGGTCCAGACCCCACACAGCAAACGGCCAGGTGATGGGTATGGTCTACAGGGCCTGAGCGGGCAGGTGGTCTGCCTTGCGTAGAACTGACACCCTTCGCAGGTGTGGACAATTCTAGTGGCGTCGGCCACCGCCGTCGGCCAGTAGAAACCTTGTCGGAAGGCGTTTCCAACAAGGGCTCGAGGGGCTGCGTGATGGCCGCAAGCCCCCGAGTGTATCTCTTGTAGGAGCTCCTGGCCTTCGGCGATGGAAATGCATCGCTGGAGGATGCCTTAGGGGCTGCGGTGGTAGAGCTCCTTCCCGTCTCCCGGCAAGACAAACGACTTGGCGCGCTGCACCAACCGCCGAGCTTCGGCTCGGTCGAGGGGTAGCTCTCCTCGGTGGAGATATTGGAGGTATGGGGTCTGCCAGTTTCGATTAGGCGTGACCCCGCTCCGCTCCTCCTCGATGCGTAGTGCCTCACCCTCGGGGGCCGAGGGTGCCTCGGGCCGAGCCGAAGGTGCCTCGGGCCGAGCCGAGGGTGCCTCGGGTCGAGCCGAGGGTGCCTCGGGCTGGGCCGAGGGTGCCTCGGACTGAGCCGAGGGTGCCTCGGGCTCGGGCGTGTCGTCGATCTTGACGAAGGGTTGGTGCAGGTCTCGAAAGAAGACGTCCGAGGGAACCGTTGTTCGCCCCAAGGCTATTTTAGCCAGCTCGTCCGCAGTCTCATTGTAGCGTCGGGCGACGTGGTTGAGCTCGAGCCCGTAGAACTTGTCTTCCAGGCACCGAACCTCATCGCAGTAGGCTTCCATTTTCGGGTCGCGGTAGTGGGAGTTCCTCATGACTTGGTCGATGACGAGCTGTGAGTCACCGCGAGCGTCGAGGCGTCGGACCCCTAGCTCGATGGCGATGCGCAACCCGTTGACCAGAGCCTCGTACTCAGCCACATTGTTGGACGCCGGGAAATGAAGGCGTAGCACGTAGCGTAGGTGCTTCTCGAGGGGTGAGATGAAGAGCAGGCCTGCGCCTGCTCCTGTCTTCATCAGCGACCCGTCGAAGAACATGGTCCAGAGTTCCGGTTGGATCGGAGCTGTTGGGAGCTGGGTGTCGACCCATTCAGCCACGAAGTCCGCCAAGACCTGGGACTTGATGGCCTTCCGAGGGGCAAACGAGATCGTTTCGCCCATGATTTCCACCGCCCACTTTGCAATTCTACCCGAGGCCTCTCGGCACTGGATGATCTCCCCCAGGGGGAAGGATGACACCACAGTTACCGGATGAGACTCGAAGTAGTGTCGCAACTTCCGCCGCGTCAGGATCACCGCGTACAGTAGCTTCTGAATTTGTGGGTAGCGGATCTTGGTCTCGGACAGTACCTCGCTGATGAAGTAGACTGGCCTCTGGACGGGCAATGTATGCCCCTCTTCTCGTCTCTCAACCACAATCGCGGCGCTGACCACCTGAGTGGTCGCGGCGACGTAGATCAAGAGGGCTTCTCCGGTAGCGGGAGGCACCAAGATGGGCGCGTTCGTGAGGAGCGCCTTCAGGTTCCCGAGGGCTTCCTCGGCCTCAGGGGTCCAAGTGAAGCACTCGGCCTTCCTTAAGAGACGGTACAGAGGCAGGCCTCTTTCGCCGAGGCGCGAGATGAAACGGCTCAGAGCCGCAAGGCATCCCGTGACTCTCTGTACGCCTTTCAAGTCCTTGATGGGCCCCATGCTGGTGATGGCCGCGATCTTCTCCGGGTTGGCCTCGATGCCCCGCTCGGAGACGATGAACCCCAAGAGCATGCCTCGGGGAACCCCGAAGACACACTTCTCGGGATTGAGCTTCATGCCTTTCGCCTTGAGACATCAGAATGTCACTTCAAGGTCGGAAAGGAGGTCGGAGGCTTTCCTTGTCTTGACTACGATGTCATAGACGTAGGCCTCGACCGTTCGGCCAATGTAATCACCAAACACATGGTTCATGCACCGTTGGTACGTTGCACCCGCATTCCTCAAACCAAACGACATGGTGACATAGCAGTACATGCCGAAGGGTGTGATGAAAGAAGTCGCGAGCTGGTCGGACTCTTTCATCCTAATTTGGTGATACCCCGAGTAGGCATCGAGGAAAGACAGGGTTTCGCACCCAGCAGTGGAATCCACGATTTGGTCGATGCGAGGCAGAGGGTAGGGAACTTTCGGACATGCTTTGTTTAGACTAGTGTAGTCTACACACATCCGCCATTTCCCTCCTTTCTTTCTCACAAGCACAGGATTGGCAAGCCATTCGGGATGGAATACCTCTTTGATGAACCCTGCCGCCATTAGCTTGTGGATCTCCTCGCCTATGGCTCTACGCTTTTCTTCGTCGAATCGGCGCAGAGGCTGCTTCACGGGTCGGGCTCCAGCTCGGATATCCAGCGAGTGCTCGGCGACATCCCTCAGTATGTCGGGCATGTCCGAGGGACTCCACGCGAAAACGTCGGCGTTCGCGCGGAGAAAGTCGACGAGCACTGCTTCCTATTTGGGATCGAGCTCGGAGCCGATTCGGATCTGCTTGGAGGCGTCGCTGCTGGGGTCGAGGGGGACGGATTTAACCATCTCCGCTGGCTCGAAGTTGCCGGCGTGGCGCTTCACGTCTGGCACCTCCTTGGAGAGGATCTCCAGGTCGGTGATGAGGGCCTCGGATTCGGCGAGGGCCTTGGCGTACTCCACGCACTCCACGTCGCATTCGTACGCGTGTCGGTACGTGGGGCCGATGGTGATGACCCCGTTGGGGCCCGGCATCTTGAGCTTGAGGTAGGTGTAGTTGGGGACGACCATGAACTTAGCGTAGCATGGCCTCCCCAGTACTGCGTGGTAGGTTCCTCGGAACCCGACCACCTCGAACGTGAGGGTCTCCCTTCAGAAGTTGGAGGGTGTCCCAAAGCAAACGGGTAGATCGAGCCGTCCGAGGGGCTGGACGTGCTTCCCGGGGATGATCCCGTGGAAAGGCGCAGCGCCTGCCCGGACCGAGGACAGATCAACACGCAGGAGCCCGAGGGTCTGGGCGTAGATGATGTTGAGGCTGCTGCCTCTGTTCATGAGGACCTTGGTGAGCCTGACATCGCCGATGACGGGGTCGACAACGAGCGAGTATTTCCCCGGGCTCGGCACGCGGTCGGGGTGGTCGGCTTGGTCGAAGGTGATGGGCTTGTCGGACCAGTCTAGGTAGAATGGCGCCGCCACCTTTACCGAACAGACCTCTCGACGCTCTTGCTTGCGGTGCCGAGCCGAGGCGTTCGCCGCTTGCCCACCGTAGATCATGAAGCAGTCGCGGACCTCGGGGAACTCTCCTGCCTGGTGATCTTCCTTCTTATCATCGTCGCGAGCCCTGCCACCCTCCGCGGGTGGCCCGGCCTTGTGAAAGTGGCGCCGAAGCATGGCGCACTCCTCAAGGGTGTGCTTAACGGGCCCCTGATGATAGGGGCACGGCTCCTTGAGCATCTTGTCGAAGAGGTTGGCACCTCCGGGAGGTTTCCGAGGGTTCTTGTACTCGGCGGCGGCGACAAGGTCCGCGTCGGCGGCGTCGCGTTTCGCTTGCGACTTCTTCTTGCCTTTCTTCTTGGCGTCGCGCTGAGTTGACTCCTCGGGGGCATCTTCCGGTGGGCGGCCCTGGGGCTGCTTGTCCTTCCGGAAGATAGCCTTAACCGCCTCCTGGCCAGAGGCGAACTTGGTGACGATGTCCATCAGCTCACTCGCCCTGGTGGGGGTCTATCGACCCAGCTTGCTCACCAGGTCGCGGCAGGTGGTGCCGGCGAGGAACGCGCCAATGACATCCGAATCGGTGATGTTGGGCAGCTCGGTGCGCTGCTTCGAGAATCGCCGGATGTAGTCCCGGAGAGACTCTCTCGGCTGCTGGCGACAGCTTCAGAGGTCCTAGGAGTTTCCAGGGCGCACGTACGTGCCTTGGAAATTGCCGGCGAATGCTTGGACCAGGTCGTCCCAGTTGGAGATCTGCCCCGGAGGCAGGTGTTCCAGCCAGGCGCGAGCGGTGTCGGAGAGGAACAGGGGGAGGTTGCGGATGATGAGGTTGTCATCGTCCGTTCCACCCAGTTGGCAGGCCAGCCGGTAGTCCGTGAGCCATAGTTCCGGTCTCGTCTCCCCTGAGTACTTTGTGATAGTAGTCGGGGTTCGGAACCGGGTCGGGAATGGCGCCCGTCGTATGGCGCGGCTGAAAGCCTGCGGACCGGGTGGTTCGGGCGAGGGACTCCGATCCTCCCCGCTGTCGTAGCATCCCCCACGCCTGGGGTGGTAGCCTCGGTGCACCCTCTCGTCGAGGTGGGCCCGACGGTTGCGGTGATGGTGCTCGTTGCCGAGGCGACCCGGGGCCGCAGGCGCTGTGTTGCGCGTGCGCCCGGTGTGGACCGAGGCTTCCCGCATGAATCGGGAAGTCGCGGCGCGATGTTCCGAGGGGTACCCCTGCCTTCGGGAGGCGTAGCTTTCGGCCCGTCAGACCGCGGCATCCTCCAGGAGATTCTTGAGCTCTCCCTGAATTCGCCGCCCCTCGGTGGTTGATGGCTCCGGCATCGCGCGGAGAAGCATTGCCGCTGCAGCCAGGTTCTGGCCGACTCCACTGGAAGTGGGTGGCGGCCTTACCCTAACATCGTCGGCGATGCGGCGCTGGATACCCTGGGGTAGATGACGCACTTCTCCGGCCAGAGGTTGGCCCGCCCACTCCTGCCCGATGTCCCGGCGGATCGGCTCAAGTGTTCCTGCTCCCTCGTCGAGCCTGGCCTGCATCTCGCGGATTTGCTCGAGCTGTGGGTCATGACCCCCCGCCGGGACGGGGACCACAGCTAGCTCCCGAAGGATGTCAACGCGAGGCACAGGCCTAGGGAGATCGCCGTTTTCCGGCATACCAAGATGGTTGCCTTCGTCGGGACCCCCTAGATCGACGTGGAAACATTCACGACTTGGGCCGCAGTCCTCGTCGCCGAGGCTGCGGCTACCGTCGGAACAGTCGGAAAGGCAGTAGTCACACGCGGTCATAAAGTCCCGCATGGCACTGGGGTTACCAAGTCCGGAGAAATCCCAACAGAAGTCGGGCTCGTCATCTTCCTCGGGCCCCGAGGGCCCGTAAGTCGAGACGGCCGTCAGCCGGTCCTAGGGTGACCGCATACGATACCCCAGAGGGTTTGGACTCGCCTCTACTAGAGCGTCCACCAAAGCGAAGTCGCTTGGCGGGTCGAGGCTGAATCCAAAAGGCGTGAGATGGAAATCGGTTGGTACCTCTTGGTCGACGGGCGGTGACGAAGTCACGTCAGGGACTGACTGCACCGTCGTCTCAGGTACGAGGGTGGCGCCTAGCAAGTCCTTCGCGAGCGTGCTGGTGTCGTCCGTTCGCTCGGGGTTGGCGTGTTGCGGGGAGACAGCGCTCGTCTTCGTCTCAGACGCGATGTCGATGCCCGACGTGTCCCCCGTTGGGGCGCCGGCGCCGTCGACTCGCTCGACAGCCGACGAGGTGCCGCCTCCTGCTTGGCCTTGGTTGCCCCGCCTCCTCCTCCGTCGGCGGGGGAGGGGACGGGGTGAGCTCGAATGTTGTTCTTCTGCCACGTGGGGAAGACGTCGTCGATTCCGCCGCCGGCGGGCGGGCTGTCGGCCGCCATTGTCGCTGTCGCGCGGCGTGGGAAGGAGTATCATGTCGTAGCTGCCGTCGAGGGACATGAACTCAAGACTCCCGAAACGGAGCACCGTCCCGTGCTGGAAAGGTTGCTGGAGACTGCCCATCTGGAGCTTGACGGGAAGTTGTTCGTCAACACGCAGCAGGCCCCTACCTGGCGCGCCAACTGTCGGCGTTTCGAACCCGGGGGGTCCCTGGACCGACGAGTAAATTATCACCGCGTGCCCCAGCCCAGATGGGTAGGCGCGAGACGGAGCGCGAAGGGGGGAAGGAGCCGGAGGGAGACAGGCGTGAGAGGTGAAATCCCGCGGCCTTTGTGTTTGTCCCGCGCCCAGGTCGGGTGCGCTTGCAGTAGGGGGTTACAAGCGTCCACGCGGGAGGGAGCGAGCGGCCTCACGCGAGCGTCGTCCCGTCCTTCCCCGCGCGGCCAACCCTCGTAAGAGGGCCATGGATCTTCCTTTTATAGGCGTAAGGAAAGGATCCAGGTGTACAACGGGGGTGTAGCAGTGTGCTAACGTGTCTAGCGGAGGAGAGCTAGCGCCCTAAGTACATGCCATCGTGGCAGCCAGAGAGATTTTGGCACCCGGTTCGTGTGATGTCGTGGCCGTCGGAGGAGCGCCGGAGCCTGGCGGAAGGACAGCTGTCGGGGCTGTCGAGTCCTTGCTGACGTCCTCTTGCTTCCGTAAGGGGGCTGAGAGCCGCCGTCGTCATAGAGTGTGCGGGGCGCCATCATTACTCGTATAGTGGAGCGAGCCAGATGGGACGCTGGTCTTGTTCCCCGTAGCCTGAGTCAGCTTGGGGCAGGGTAATGATGGCGCCTCCTGTCGACGTGGTCGGTCCGTGCCCTGGGTTGGGCGAGGTGGAGGCTCCTCCGAGGTCGAGGTCGAGTCTGTCTTCCAAGGCCGAGGTCGAGTCCGAGCCCCTGGGTCGAGCGAGGCGGAGACCGTCGGCTGATGCCAGGGCTAAGTCCAAGCCCTAGGGTCGGGCGAAGCGGAGTTCGTCGTCCTTCGGGGCTGAGCCCGAGTCCGAGCCCTGGGGTCGGGCGAAGCGGAGTTCGTCGTCTTCCAGGGCTGAGCCCGAGTCCGAGCCCTGGGGTCGAGTGAAGCGGAGTTCGTCGTCTTCCGGGGCTGAGCCCGAGTCCGAGCCCTGGGGTCGGGCGAAGCGGAGTTCGTCGTCTTCCGGGGCTGAGCCCGAGCCCGAGCCCTGGGGTCGGGCGAAGCGGAGTTCGTCGTCTTCCGGGGCTGAGCCTGAGTCCGAGCCCTAGGGTCGGGCGAAGCGGAGTTCGTCGTCTTCCGGGGCTGAGCCCGAGTCCAAGCCCTGGGGTCGGCCGAAGCGGAGTTTCCCATGGCGCCTTGGGCCGGACTTGGCTGCTGTTAGCCTCACTCTGTCGAGTGGCACAGCAGTCAGAGCGGCGCTGTCCTCTTGTCAGGCCGGTCAATGGAGTGGCGAAGTGACTACGGTCACTTCGGCTCTGTCAACTGGAGGGCGCGCGTCAGGATAAAGGTGCCAGGCCACCTTTGCATTAAATGCCCCTGCGATTTGGTCGGTTGGCGTGGCGATTTGGCCAAGGTTGCTTCTTGGTGAAGACCTCGGGCGAGCCGAAGGTGTGTCCATTGCTGGAGGGGGTCCTCGGGCGAGACGTAGATCCTCCGGGGTCGGCTGCCCTTGCCCGAGGCCGGGCTCGGGCGAGGCGCGATCGCGTCCCTTGAATGGACTGATCCTTGACTTAATCGCACCCATCAGGCCTTTGCAGCTTTGTGCTGATGGGGGTTACCAGCTGAGATTTAGGAGTCTTGAGGGTACCCCTAATTATGGTCCCCGACACAAAGCTCAATGTCTAGACTCAGAGACAGCAAGACTTGTGGAGAAAGCCTGCAAGGAACAACTCCCGGACCTTAGGACAGATGACCAAGGAGTCCTTTGGTTCAAAAAATCGTCTATGTGTACCAAAAGGGGAGGCCCGAGAAGTCCTGCTCAAAGAAGCTCACAACTCGGCCTACTCCATCCACCTAGGAACTACCAAGATGTACCTAGACCTCAAAACCAGATACTGGTGGAGAGGGATGAAGAAAGAAATAGCTTAGTATGTGGCCCGATGTGACATCTGCCAACGGACGAAGGCCGAGCACCAAAAACCTGTAGGCCTATTGCAACCCCTCCTGATACCTGAATGGAAGTGGGAAGAAATAGGCATGGACTTCGTAACCGGACTGCCCCGGACGCAAAAAGGGAATGATTCCATCTGGGTAATAATAGATCGCCTCACCAAGGTAGCCCATTTCATCCCAGTGAAAACTACCTTTGGAGGAGCCACCCTTGCCCGTTTTTTTCTCAAGGAGATAGTCAGACTCCATGGCATCCCAAGGAAGATAGTGTCAGACAGGGGAACCCAGTTCACCTCCAAATTCTGGACAAGTCTTCAGAAAGCTATGGGCACCAAGCTAGATTTCAGTACCGCTTATCACCCTCAGACAGATGGGCAGACAGAACGAGTCAACAAAGTCCTTGAAGATCTATTAAGAGCATGTGTGCTAGCATTTGATAGAAGTTGGGAATCTAGTCTACCCTACGCAGAGTTCTCATACAACAATAGCTATCAGGCCAGCATCAAGATGTCGCCATTTGAAGCACTGTATGGACGGAAATGCCAGACCCCTCTCATGTGGTCCAACGTAGGGGAAAAGCACTAGAAGGACCTGCCTTTGTCAAAGAGGCAGAAGAGAAGGTTGCACTGATCTGCAGAAGGTTACTCGAAGCTCAGAGTCGGCAGAAGAGTTATGCAGACAACAGGCGGAGGGAACTCCGATTTGAGGAAGGAGACTTCGTCTACCTCAAGGTTTCTCCAATGCGTGGTGTCAGGAGGTTCCAAGTAAAAGGAAAGCTAGCCCCACGTTTCGTCGGTCCCTATCCCATCATTGGCAGGGTAGGACCCGCAGCATACCGTCTGGAATTACCGGAATCCATGTCCGACATCCACAATGTGTTTCACGTATCCCAGCTCCGCAAATGCTTGCAAGCACCAGAAAGTCACCTCGAAGAAGAGACAGTGCAGATTCAGAAAGACCTTCAGTACTGTGAGAAGCCAGTGAATATTCTTGATTCCACAGTCAGAAAGACCCGCACCTCAGAGGTAAAGCTCTGTAAAGTTCAGTGGAGCAGAGAAGGAGAAGAGGAAGCTACCTGGGAGAGTGAGGACTCCTTGAGGAGGGAATACCCTTATCTTTTCTCAAATCTAGTCTAAATCTTGAGGGCGAGATTCCTTTAAGTGGGGTAGGTTTGTAACATCCCAAAATCCCAACCAAGGTTTGAAACCCTAACCTCCAAATCCTCCCCCTTATTTTATTTTTTCTCCCTTAAACTCTACCCTTAGAACCCCCTTCTCATGTGCATACACTTGAAATAATTAGAGCACCTCACATAGACTATATTTCTCACTCAAGATCACTTAGAAAATATTTTTGGTCTCAAAGGAAAAAGAAACAAAAATAGAAAAAGGAAAGGAAAGGAATTAGAATTAGAAAAGAAAAAGAAAAAGAAAACTCCCCCCTCCCTCGGCTGGGCCGAATTCCAGCCCAACCAGCCCCGCGCGCCCGCGCTCCCCTCCTCTCTCCCCGGCCCAGGCGGCCCAGCTCCGCGCGCCGCTCCCTCTCGCTAACATCCGGGCCCCGCCCGTCAGCGCCTCGTCCCCCTACCTCTCGCGCCGCTTCCTCTCGCTGGCAGCCAGGGCCCGCTTGTCAGCTTCGTCCCTCTCGCCCATCCCTCACCGGCGCATCCGCCGCCGAGCCCCCCCTCGCCTCGTCGCCTCGCCATTAATGCTCGCCCAGCCTCCGCGACAACCCCGCCACTGTGCTCGAGCAGTCCCCTCACCCCCCGCCTTCCCGAGCCATCTCAATCGACGTTAGCGCCATTCCCGCCATCATGGCGAGCTCGCTGGTGCTCGCCGTCACCTCCATCCCCCCTCCCTCCCCCGAGCGCCTATAAAAGGACCCGCCCGAGCCCCGTCTTCACCACACAGCTCCGGCCACCTCCACTGCCTTCTTCCCCGAGCCTACCGAGCTAGCGCCGCCGTGCTCCCTTCGTCGCTCCAGTGAGCTCCCTTCCCCCTCTCTAGCGATCCTCTGTCCAATTAAGCTATGATCGAAGCTCCGCCACACTCTCATGGTCACAGGGCGCCACTTCCCCCCCCCTATTGTGGCCGGCGGCATCATCACCGCGGGCACCCACCACCGTGCCGCGGACAAGCCGTCATAGGCCCCCGCAGGCAAAATTCGCCCCACCCCCGTGTCGGTGTTTTGGGTCCGACCGCACACCTGGGGTTGCCCCTCAAGGTGTTTTTAGGAGTAGGACGGTGTCGACGACTGTAGCAAAATGGTTCGTACCGATCACACGAGGGACAGTGGACAAGATTTACAGGTTTGGGCCGCTTAGAAATGCGTAACACCCTACGTCCTGGTGAGTATGTAACGAGGTTACAAGAGGGCTCTCTGGATTGAAGACACAGAGAGTTAAGGTGGGTGGCTAAGTAAGATAGGGTCGATCGATCTGAAGGGGTGCCCCCTAGGCCTTATATACTCGACCGTGGGGCAGTACATATGGATATGATAACAACAAGTAGCTAAAAGGTAGTGAACCTCTTGAGTTTATCCCTACGTAACCTTCGCCGACTTATCCTCGCATGGCTCCGTTGCATGAGGGCTCCAGCGCGGGAAAGTTGGGTCTCCGTTGCGATTTACTCGTTCGACGTTGTGGGCCGTCCGGGTTTGCATCAATCCGGTCTTACGTCTTCTCTGCTTTGTTGGTTGTTTCTCCCCAGGCCCACGAAGGAATGACCTTACGATTTATTGGGCCCTTGGGCCTTTCGTGAGGTCTTTTACTTATTTAGTGGACCCGGGGGATATCTATCCCCCACAAGCCCCCGATCTTTGGGTTAATTTAGAGGTAATCAACCCAAAGATCCCAGGTCCAAAAAATGACTTCATGCTGCCTTCTCTTGCTCCGATCATTCATTTGACCGAAGCTTAGTTTCGTGCCTGTGCCTTAGAGGTCGGCATTTCGATTTGTAGGATTCTGAACTTCATTGGGTGCGCCGGAGGTGCACCCAATGGGTGTAGCCCCCGACCTTTGAGTAGATTTTAGAAAACAATCTACTCGAAGGTCTTCCCCAGAAATTATCTCCATTTGTGCTCCTGCATCTTGGTTGAGGGTTGGTCTTTTAATCTTGTCCCACGCCTTAGAAGTCGGCACTATTTCGGCTTGGAATGATAATCCATGGGGTGCACCGGAGGTGCACCCAATGGGTGTAGCCCCCGACCTTCAAATGGATTTTTTAAGGATAATCCATTCGAAGGTCTTCCTTTTGTGCCTCTTTGCTGAAAATTATCTCTTTCGTTTGTACAAATTGGCATGAAGCTATTTGCATTACACTTTAGAGGTCAGCATTATGTCATCAATATTTTGCTGCAGAGGTCAGCATATATTTTGTCTTTAGCAGCCGAGTTTGCAATTCATCCATATCTTGCTAGGTAGTGCGATTTATTTGCTTCTGCGACTGATTGGACGTTTGATGGACGTTCTCTGTCCAGTCTTCACGTCGCTTCTGTCGGCCATATATTGTACTTCGCTGGCTATATTTGGCTTTCCTCTGATCCTTACTGATATCTCATTTTTGTCTTGAGGTATTTACTGCGTTCCCTGCACGGATGTGACCGTTTTGAAAAATATACTGATAATTCCTGGGCATCCCCCCCAATGGGTGTGGGCAAGGGACGGCTTGGTACGCTGAGTGTTTTATCCGGCTGCTTCCAAGTAGTAATGCGATGGGACGGCTAGTGTAATCATATCCTTTGCGCTGTTGACCGGAGTCCCAATGGGTGTAGTGTTGCATGAAACGGCGTCAGCCGCCTGACGTATCTCCAGACGGGTGGAAGTGCTTATTGAATGCTTTGCGACTGTTCAGTGACCACGGGTGGAGGTGAGCGGTTGCCTTTCCCTTCTATAAATAACGCCGTTGCTCCTATGGTTTTTTCACATCTCTTCGCTGTTCTTTACTGCACCCTTCTCTTCCCTTCTGTCTGCTTCCTCCATGGGCAAAAGTAACAAACGCAAGCGTGAGCCGACTCCTCCATCGGAGGACTTCGGCGACTCGGAATACTCGGAGGAGGAGTTCTCCTCCGAGTCCGAGGGGTCTCCGGCTCCCGTCTCTCCCCCGGCGTCGTCTGATGATTCAGACGACTCCCAGGAGATTGCCGCGGAAGTCTGGACGTACATCTGGGCCGTCGAGCGCTCCGGGCTCGAGGGCTCGGATGAGTCGGAGTTCTCCTCGGACGAGGAGGACTCGGACGGCGGCGAGGACGAAGATGACGACGACGACGACGGCGACGACGACGACGGTGGCGACGGCGACGGTGACGGCAGCGACAGCGGCGGGGGCAGAGGCGGCAGCAGCACAGGCAGCACCAGAGGCGGCAGCAGCAAGGGCAGCACCAGGGGCGGTGGCGGCAACGGCAGCACCAGGGGCGGCGGCGGTGGCAGCAGCAGCAAGGCCAGTGGCTAAACGCCACTGGTCTTTAGATATTAGTATAGTGTAGTTAGAATAATGTAGTAGTAATGTAGAGTAGTATAGTGTAGTATAGTAGTAGTAGTAATGTAGTAATAGTAGGGAAGCACCAACTCGCAAAGAGTTGGTTTGTAAGCCTATTATCTTCCCCTTAATGAAAAACTGACGTTGGCCCCTTCTCGATGACTCGCTTTCCCTGATTATAGAACCGATTCTTTTGAGACAGTAGATGAATAACTTGTGCATCACACTGACGCTTCCAGAAGTAGCTGCCGAGTAATCTTGTAGTCGGTATCGGCGTTTTAGAAGCAACGCCGAGCGATTGAAGGTCGACATCGTCATTTTAGAAGTAATGCCGAGCTTTCGAATATGAGATCAGCGTTTTAGAGGCAATGCCGAGTGACTGGAGGTTGACGTCGGCATTTTAGGAGTAATGCCGAGCGACTGAATACGAGAGCAGCGTTTTAGAGGCAACGCCGAGTGACTGGAGGTCGACGTCGGCATTTTAGAAGTAATGCCGAGCGACTGAATACGAGATCAGCGTTTTAGAGGCAACGCCGAGTGACTGGAGGTCGACGTCGGCATTTTAGAAGTAATGTCGAGCGATTGAATATAAAATCAGCGTTTTTAGAGGCAACGCCGAGTGATTGAAGGTCGACGTCGGCATTTTAGAAGTAATGCCGAGCGATTGAATCACGAGATCAGCGTTTTAGAGGCAACGCCGAGTGATTGAAGGTCGACGTCGGCATTTTAGAAGTAATGCCGAGCGATTAAATACGAAATCAGCGTTTTAGAGTCAACGCCGAATGATAGCCGGCCGCATGAGTTATTTTGAGGATGATAACCGAGTGATGAAGTGGCACGTCGGCTTTTTGGAAATAACTGCCGGATGACCACGTGGCATGCTGGGGTTTCGGAAATAACCGCCGGGTGATGACTGGGCACTTTTTGAAGCGGTATCTGGCTCGAGAATATCCCATAAGAGTTGCGCTTTTAGCCGCCTTTGCTTTCTGTGCCCTAGTTCTTGCATTCCCGCATCTGAATCTTCTCTGCCACTCGCCTCCTACTCTGCTCGCTGGTAAAAATCGAGATGGCGCCCAAGAGGAAAACTGCGAGCTCGTCTGCTGCGGTGATCCCTCCAATCGACCCCAACAGCCAGTTGCCTTTCGCAGGTAACCATATGTCCATTATTTCCGAAGATAAACTCCTCCACCTCGTATCCATCGGGGTTCTTCCTCCGCGGGAACTCTGTTCTTGGCGGATTTGCCGCGGGACTACTGTCCCAACAGAGGATACCCACGAGTCTGTAGTTTACGCTCCTTTTCTTCTCCGCGGCCTCGGCCTTCCCATCTCTCCCTTTTTCCGTGGCCTCCTTGATTTCTACCACATTAACTTGACCCATTTGAACCCTAATTCCATTCTGCAAATCTCCATTTTCGTCCACTTGTGTGAAGCCTTTCTCGGCGTGCTGCCGCATTTCGGTTTATGGAAGTATCTGTATCATTGTCGCCCTGGGATGGTCGGGGGACAACATCAGTTGGTCGGAGGTGCCAGTTTGGAGATGCGCCGTGGACGGAAAACTGAGTATCTTGAGATTCCCCTCAAGGATAGCATTAAGGGGTGGCGTCTAGAGTGGTTCATAGTTGATAATTATGGAAATTCTCTCCCCTCTCGGTCGGGAAGACAGCCAGACGTTCGCACTCCGAGCTGGACCGAGTCTCCCACAGATCAGGAAGTGGCTGAGGCAGGTGTGTTGCTAGCTGAAGTTGGACTGCTGAAAGAGAGAGGTCTAACTGCTGAAGCTGTGGTCACTGACTTTGTTTTCAAGAACATTCACCCGCTGAAAGATAGGGCCTATCCGGCATATCTGTATCGAGGGCTAGCCGATTCAACTCGGGTTACCAATAGGAGAATTCCTTCTGTAGACTTGGTAAGCCGGCTTGAAATGATCCTCAGGGGTAAGGTTTCAAATGTTGGTGCTCCAGTGGCATACTCGGCCTGGAACCTACCTCCTCCCAAAGCTTTCACCCTTTTTGTGTCAAATCCGCCTGTGACTGATGGCAATTTGAGCCTTAGAGTGCGACCTTCTGCTGAAGAGGTCAGTACTTTGGTTGCTTCGCTTGGGGAGATTCCCGATGATGAACGGCAGGTTTATTTTGAAGTGCCCCTGAACCCTAGTGATGTGGACATAAATGACATGCTTGATCTGTTAGCTGAGGATTCATCCGACGCTGCTCCTGTTGGTACGTTGGCAGTGGTGCCCCTTCCAGAGGTTGATACAACTTTGGATGTCCCGAAACCTGTCATTACTCGCCCGAGGCGCCCTAGCCGAACCAGTCAGCCTGAGCCTTCTGCTGATGAGCAAAAGAAAAAGAGAAGACGCCTCCGGCGAGTATCCAGCTTTGATGAGGACGTCGGTACCTTAGTCCCTGCTGCTGAAGATGTGCTTGCAACTGGCCTTACTGACGCTGACCCCAATGGGTGTACCCAAACTGTTGCTGATCCCAATGTGGGTGCTCCATCTGTTGCTGATCCCAATGGGGGTGCTGCTTGCGTTGTTACTGTGGAAGATGAGGAGGAAGAAAATGAAGCTCCTTTAACTCGGAAAAACAGTCGGCAATTCATCGCCAGCGGTGGAAGTAGTGGAGTTCCTTCTCCTGCTTTGTCTGCCCTCATTGGTCTGCAAGAACTGTCCCTGGCCAACTTTGATCAAACTCTTGAGGATATGGTCCCAGAGGACTTGTTATCAGAGCCAGTGGATGATGATGCAACAGAGACTTGCGCTGCCGTGCCCGATGCTGGGTTGAGGTCATCCCGCGCCTCGTCGACCTTAGAGCGCGATCTTGAGGGTCGAGATGCTGACTTGGATTGTCCTGGTTCCATGGAAGTGGCTGAAGGCCCGTCAACCTTAGAGGTGGTTACTGCAGAGAGCCTGGGCCCCAAGAATGGTGCTGACATATGCCCAGCCCCCGAGGATGTCGCCGGGGATGACTTAGCTCGGGCGAAGAGCGTAAGCCACTGCCCAGCCCCCGAGGGTGTTGCCGGGGATGATCCGACTCAAGTGGGCAGTGCCAACTGTGACCCAGCCCCCGAGGGTGCCCGAGCAGGGTCTCCTTCCTGCACTTCCATGGACGTCCACGCGGGTTCACCTCCACACTCTGGCTGCATGGTGGTAGCCCAAACTCCGGACCAGGGAGTCGCTTTAGAGGGCAGCATCCCCGCTGATCCGACGTTTGGCTCTGTTGAAGGCACTAAGCTGATTCCTACTGGTCCATTGCAAGCTGCTTCGGGTGGTGGTCTTGCACCTGGTTATCAGCTGATTTCTCCTGATTTGGGGATCCCTTCGTTCTTTTCCAACCTCCAGGTACTGTGCTGTACTTTAGCTTGATCTTTACGTTGCATGAACTTTTGTCATTTTGTTCATCTGTTCTTCTCATCAGGCTTTGGTGGATGGGATGGCCAGCCAGCTGAGATTGCAGGGTGTTTCCGTCCCAGAAGTGGCTTCGTCTCTTGCGTGTTGGAATCCAGTGTCGCTTCATCGTCGTGTATCCGAGTTGGAGGCAACTAACGCTGGTTAGTGCCCTTCTTTCTTCTTCTTCTTCGCCTTTTTCTGTGGACTGTTTTACCTTCTGACCTTGTTTTGTTTGATTACCTCTTGATAGGAATGACTCGGCAGATTGCAATTCTTGAGGAAAAACATTCCCGAGATCAGGCTGAAATGGCTCAACGGTGCGCTGACTTCGAGGAGAAGTATCTTCAGAGCCAAACTGAACTAAATCAGGTCTCCGCTGCTTTGGATGACGCCAATGCCCTGAGTTCTTCTCTTCATGCTCGGCTTGACTCTGAAAAGGTAACTTACAAAACCGTGTCTTGCCTTGCTATGCTTTTTATTACTTGCTTGGTTTCTGAAGGAGTTGATTTTTGTTTGCAGGAAGAAAAACGTATCCTTGCTGCTTCTCGTGACAATCTAGACAGATTGTATCGTGATTCCAGCAACTCGCTGACCATCTTGGAGAGGAGTCACCGCTTTACAATGGA
Source organism: Zea mays (assembly GCF_902167145.1). NCBI lineage: Eukaryota > Viridiplantae > Streptophyta > Magnoliopsida > Poales > Poaceae > Zea > Zea mays. Next base: position 54,203,269 of record NC_050100.1, on the reverse strand, counting down.
GGAACTGGACAATCAGCGTTGTAGGCTGCAAGAATCTGCGGACGAAGTGACCCGCCTTAAGCAATTGATATCAGCAAAGGATGCCACCATCAAAGGACTCCGAGCTTCTAAGAAATCCATTGCCCAGGAGTTAGAGGCTGCTCAGCTGGCTGCTAAAGTTGCCGAAGAAACTGCTGCTACTCTCAAAGCCCAGCGCGATAAAGCCATGGACAAGGCTATTCGGGCGGGACGAATCTTGATGAGGAGACCCGGCGTGGTTGTTCCTGAAGACATAAAGGCCGACGTGAATGCTGCCCCCGATTCCTCGAATCGCCCTTCTTCGTCGGTCGTTCCTGAGAAAGACATTGGAAAATAGAGAAACATTTTGCGTGCTCTGAGCGCGCGGTTAGCGTGATCAAGTATTTGTTAGAAGACACCAGCTTATCATTCGAATGACATAATTACTCTCTTATTGTATCAGAATTTATTGGTTCGTAAGTTTGTGGTACTGCCGCATTATGAAATTTGTTTGCGGGATATGGAAGTCATCCCCTGAGTTATATAGGCGCGAGCATGCTGCGCCGGCTTAAGCCACCGCTTGACTTCAGCCGATGGCTCCGTTAGTAGGGCATAGTGGTCACCCCGAGTTAAGTAAGCGTGAGCATGTTGCACCGCCTTAAGTCATTGCCGACTTAAGTCGATTGCTCCGTTTGTAGGGCATAGTGGTCACCCCGAGTTAAGTAAGCATGAGCATGTTGCACCGCCTTAAGTCGTTGCCAACTTAAGTCGATTGCTCTGTTTGTAGGGCATAGTGGTCACCCCGAGTTAAGTGAGCGTGAGCATGTTGCACCGCCTTAAGTCGTTGCCGACTTAAGTCGATTGCTCCGTTTGTAGGGCATAGTGGTCACCCCGAGTTAAGTAAGCGTGAGCATGTTGCACCGCCTAAAGTCATTGCCGACTTAAGTCGATTGCTCCGTTTGTAGGGCATAGTGGTCACCCCGAGTTAAGTAAGCGTGAGCATGTTGCACCGCCTAAAGTCGTTGCCGACTTAAGTCGATTTCTCCGTTTGTAGGGCATAGTGGTCACCCCGAGTTAAGTAAGCGTGAGCATGTTGCACCGCCTTAAGTCGTTGCCGACTTAAGTCGATTGCTCTGTTTGTAGGGCATAGTGGTCACCCCGAGTTAAGTAAGAATGCAAGTCGATCGTAAACGAGCCGAGTATCTTTGAAATCTCTCTTTATTGATGACATATTTCCATTTTACAGAATACATTGTCGCCCCAGCTGTTTTGAAATACAGCTAGGGATAAAACTTTCTGAGGTGCTCTATGTTCCAGGAGTTCCCAACTTCTGTGCCATCCATCTGAGTGAGGCGATACGATCCGGGCCGAGTGACTTCTGCTACTATGAAGGGTCCTTCCCATAAGGGTGATAACGTGTGCCGTCCCTCCCCAGTTAGAATTCGGCGGAGGACGAGGTCTCCTACTGAAATGAACCGTTGCCGCACAGCCTTGTCGTGATAGCGCCTTAGAGTCTGCTGGTACCGTGCTGATTGGATTACCGCATTCAGCCGTTCTTCCTCAAGTACATCAACGTCCTCCAGCCTGGTGGCCTCGGCTTCTGCTATGCTTTCGAAGATCAATCTTGGCGCCCCAAATTTGAGATCAGCAGGTAGCACTGCCTCCGACCCATAAACCATGAAGAAAGGAGTGTTTCCATGCAGGGCTCGGCTAGGTTGGGTTCTCAGGCTCCAAACAACATAAGGCAATTCTCTTATCCACTTTCCTGCGAATTTTTCATTCTTATCGAAGACCCTTTTCCTGAGTGCCTCCAATATCATTCCGTTGGCTCGCTCAACCTGCCCGTTGGCTCTTGGATGTGCTACAGATGCGTACTTGATCTGAATGCTCTTTTGCTCGCAGAAGTCGAAGAATTCTGAACTGGTGAAGTTGGACCCTAAGTCGGTGATGATGCTGTTTGGTATCCCGAATCTGAATATTATGTCTTGTATGAATTCCACAGCCTTAGCAGAGGTTAAAGAAGCAATGGGCTTGAACTCTATCCATTTAGTGAATTTGTCAATCGCCACCAATACATGAGTATATCCCCCTTGAGCTTTCTTGAAAGGTCCAATCATATCCAGTCCCCAGCATGCGAAAGGCCAGGTTACTGGTATGATCTGCAGTTGCTGTGCTGGCATATGCTGTTGCTTTGACAAGTATTGGCAAGCTTCACACCTCTGGACTAACTCGGCTGCATCGTTCTTCGCCGTCGGCCAATAGAATCCTGATCTGAAAACCTTTCCGACTAGTGTTCTGGATGCTGCATGAATTCCACATTGCCCTGCATGGACCTCCTCCAGAAGTTGCTTCCCAGTGGACGGGAGAACGCACTTCATGAGGATGCCTGACGCGCCCCTTCTGTACAATACTTCCCCAATGAGTGTATAGTGAGCTGACTGCCTGGCAATGCGATCTGCCGAGTTCTTGTCATCTGGCTCTTCTTCATTCTTTATATACTTAATAATCGGCCGCCTCCAGTCATCAAGGTCTGACTCGGGTTGATCTATGATGTTGCACTCTTCTGTTTGATCCATTGAGATACTCGGCTGAAGAATTTCTTGCACGAAGACCCCGGGTGGGACCTGAATTCGACTGGATCCGAGCTTAGACAGTACATCGGCTGCTGTGTTCCGATCTCTTTCTACATGATGAAATTCCAGACCCTCGAATTTATCTTCCAACTTTCGGACGGCAGCGCAGTATTTTCCCATTGAATCACTTGAACAATCCCATTCCTTGTTTATCTGGCTGATGACTACCAGAAAATCTCCGTATACCATCAATCTCTTGATGCCCAGTGATATGGCGATGTTCAATCCGTGTATCAAAGCTTCATACTCGGCTGCATTGTTAGAGGCCGGGAATAGCAACTGGAGGGCGTACTTGAGGTGTTCGCCTCCAGGTGCGGTGAAGAGAATCCCTACTCCTGCTCCCTGCAGCTTCAGCGAGCCATCAAAATACATTCGCCATACTTCTGCAGTTTCTGGATTATCTGGTACTTGTTGTTCTGTCCATTCTGATACGAAATCAACCAGCGCTTGAGTTTTGATGGCAGTACGAGGTCGGAACTCGATGTCGTGGGATCCCAGCTCGCAAGCCCACTTGGCTATTCGGCCAATGGCTTCCTTGTTGTGAAGAATGTCTCCTATTGGAAAACCAGTGACTACTATGAATTTGTGGTCGTCAAAGTAGTGACGCAGCTTGCGGGCAGTTAGAAGTACTGCATATAATAGCTTCTGAACCTGAGGATACTTTTTCTTCGAGGGGCCTAGAACTTCACTGATGAAGTAAACAGGATGTTGTACTGGATAGGCATGTCCTTCTTCTACTCGCTCGACTACCAACGCGGTGCTTACCACGTGAGTCGTGCAAGAGATATACAGCAGCAAATCTTCAGCCGGTTGAGTCGGCGTAGCTCGCCGGGGTGGTTTCAGTACTGGTGGTGTTGTCAAGAATTTCTTCAGTGTGTCTAGAGCGTCTTGTGCTTCTGAAGTCCATTGAAACTTATCCACCTTCTTGAGTAGCTTGTAAAATGGTAAACCTTTTTCTCCCAGCCTGGATATAAATCTGCTCAGAGCTGCCATGCATCCAGTAAGTCGCTGAACCTTCTTTTGTGACCGAGGAGCTTCCATCTTCATGATAGCTTCAATCTTCTCTGGATTAGCCTCAATTCCCCGGTGGCTGACGATAAACCCGAGCAACTTTCCTGCTGGTACCCCGAAAACACATTTTTCAGGATTGAGCTTCCATCTATATCTTCTTAGGCTGTTGAAAACCAGCTGTAAATCTTTGATGAAGTTCTCCGAATTCTCTGTTTTGATCACCACATCATCTACGTAAGCTTCCACACGCTTGCCCCAGTGATCGGCTAAGCATGTTTGAATGGCTCTCTGATAAGTCGCTCCAGCGTTTTTGAGGCCAAACGGCATGGAGGTATAACAGAAAGCACCGAACGGAGTGATGAACGCCGTTTTTTCCTCGTCTTCCTTTGCCAAACTAATCTGATGATACCCGGAATAGCAATCTAAGAAAGACAGCACAGAACATCCAGCGGTGGAGTCCACCACCTGATCTATCCTCGGGAGCCCGAAGGGATCCTTCGGACAGTGTTTGTTGAGATCAGTATAGTCGACGCACATGCGCCAATCCACTTTATTCTTTTTGAGTACAAGAACAGGGTTGGCTAACCACTCGGGGTGTAATACTTCTCTAATAAATCCAGCCGCGACCAAGCGAGCTAACTCGGCACGGATGGCCTCTCTCTTATCGGGCGTGAAACGACGTAGCTTTTGCCGGATCGGCCTCGCCTGGGGATAAACCTTCAACTTGTGCTCGGCCAGTTCTCTTGGGACTCCCGGCATATCCGCAGGTTGCCATGCGAATACATCTCGGTTATCTTGCAGGAACTGGACGAGCGCGCTTTCCTATTTGTCATCCAAGCTGGAGCTGATGATGGCTGTCTTGCGCTCATCAGCAAACCCCAGGTTGATTCGCTTGGTTTCTTCAGTCGGCCGCATAGAGGTCGCGGCCTGAGCTTCGTTTGCCGGTACGGCGAGGTCCTCCTCAGGCTTAGAGTTCGCAGGTGTCGAGGAAACCGTTGATGGCTTGGTGTTGAGAGCTGCTTGGATGGCCACCCGGAAACATTCTGCGGCGCCTTGGAAGTCGGCGCGCACAGTTATGATTCCTTGTGGTCCTGGCATCTTCAGTACCATGTATGTGTAATGGGGGATGGCCATGAATTTGGCCAACCCCGGCCTTCCGATGATGGCGTTGTACCCGCAGTCGAAATTCGCCACCTCAAACCTCAGGAACTCGGTTCTGTAGTTCTCCGGAGTTCCGAAGGTGACTGGCATGTAGATGTGGCCCAGCGGGTATTCTCCCTCCGTCGGCACGATGCCGAAGAAAGGAGTGTCCGACTTGTGGAGCTCTTTGAGGTGAGCCCCCAAGCCTTGGAGTGTTCGGGGGAAGGTGATGTTGATGCTGCTCCCCCCGTCCACTAGCACCTTCTTCACCCGGCTCTCTCGGATCACCGGATCGACGAGGAGCGGGTATTTGCCTGGATGGTCGAAGTTGAGCCATTGATCTTCCCGAGTGAAGGTGATCGGGTGCTCTGACCACCGGTATGGGGTGGGAGGACCGGTGGTCGCCACTAGTATCTGGCGATCATTGAGCTTTTGTTGTCTCTTGTTCTCCTGCGACCCATGTCCGCCGAAGATGACGTTGACCTCCCTGTCGACGCGTGGGAAAGCTCCTCCTCCTCCCTCCTCCGGCTGATGAGGTTGTCGTGGTTCATCCGGTCCTCCCCTCGGCGGAGGAGGAGGTAGAGGTTGGAAGGGTCGGCCATGCCCAACGGAGTGCTTGAAGTCCCAGCAGTTGCAAAGAGTGTGGCGCATGTCCTTGTGGTATGGGCACTGGGCGTCGAGGATGTCGTCCAGCGTGCGCTCGCCTCCACGAGGTCCTCCTCGGGCGCGAGAGGCAGGTGGTCCGGCGGCGTGTACTTCTTCGCGAGGCCTCTTCTCCCAGCGTTTGTCGGGTGGCTGGTTCGCGTCGCGTCGTGGTGCTGCCGGTACAGGCTTTGTTCCTCCGATGAGGTCCTGAGCTCGCTCGTCGGCGGTGATGTAGAGGTCAGCTTCCCGGAACAGCTCCTCGGAAGTAGTCGGCGCCTTCTGTAGTATGGCTCGGACAAAAGCCGAGTCGTTGGATCCTCTGTAGAAGTCCTCAATCACGGCCGCCTCCGTGACCTCGGGGATGCGATTTCTCATGGTCTGGAACCTTTTTGAGGTACGACCGGAGAGTCTCATCCCCCCGGCGCTTGATGGATTTGAGGTCCCACGGTTGCGCTAGCTTGTCGGAGAGGGACTGGAAGTTGGCGGTGAAGCGTCGACTGAAGTCTCCCCAGTCGTCGATGCAGTGTCGGGGTAGATGTCGTAGCCACTGTAGCGCATCTTGCCCAAGGACGATGGGTAGGTATGCGGTCATAACGTCCTCAGATGCTCTGGCAGCCCGAGCAGCGGTGGTGTAGACGGCTAGCCAACCCCCTGGATCCTGTTTAGGTTCATACTTGTCGACATTGGATACCTTGAAGTTAGGAGGCCACTGGATGGCCCTAAGGCGCGGAGTAAGAGCGGACACTCCGCACGTGTCCTCCTGTCGTCGGGGACGATGTCTGTCCCGGGGAGGGGAGTTGTGATTGTGGTTCCTCGACCGTCCCCGGGTGGTTCCGCCAGTTGAGGCCGTTGCCGACTCAGTCCTGGTGGCCTGGCTCTGAGTCGGGATGCCATGATCCCGGTCGTACTCCTCCCGACGGCGAATCTCGTTTTCATGCCGCCGCTCGCGCGAAGCATTGATGGAGCTTCGTGCGTCTCGGCGACTGTTGATGGCGTGTCGTAGATCGTTCGGCGGGTGAGCGAGCGGTAGAAGATGGTTGGCTGCCTGGGTGAACAAGCGTCGGTATCCCTCGGCGTCGGGAGCCCGAGGAAGTCCATTAGCTATCCGAGCTAGTACCCCTCCGACTTCGCTTGGCGTGTTCATAGCTCGGGAGAAGTCGGGATTCAGGTTGCGCCCGAAGAGTGGATTCTCCCGGCGTTGCCTTGCGTCTTGCTCGGCCTGCTCCTGAGCCCGCCGGCGATCACGTCGTCGGGAGTTCCTTCGTTCCCTGAAGACGCGTTCTTCCGGAGTTTCTCCTATCTCTGAGATCTCGTCTCGCGAGACAGGCTACTCCGGATCCCGTTCTCCGGCCGCGTGATGTCGTCGAACGTTCCTGCGCCGGTTCCTCCGTCGGCGGGATTCTCGTTGAGGCGGCTCTTCTCCGGGCGCGGTCGGCTCGTCGTCAGAGACGGTGGGCGACTCCACTCTCCCGACGAAGAGGACGTCGGGGTAGAATGGTGCTGCTGTCGTGGCGACTTTCTTTCCGTTCTCTTTCGAGGCCAGAGGAACAGAAAGAACGACTTGCTTTTCCCTGGTCTCCTTCTTCCTTGCGATCCGTGTCCATTCTTTTGTCGGGGAAGTAGACAGCGGAGTCTTCCGGGTCAGCGAGCCCTCGGCTCCCGCCTTTCCGGAGACGATCTTTTCCCGGAGAGCTGGAGGTTGCGCCTCTCCGGCATTTTCGGGGTTTGTTGGAGGAGACTTCTTTTTCGGCGGATCCGCGATACGGTGTAGAGTTCCCTCTTCATCCGCTATGGATGAGATTGTCCCAAAGCAGAATACGGATCCAGGACGCATGGTGATCTTGCTGTTGAAGGTGACGGTCATTGAGCTAGCTTGGATCGTCGACACACCCCCTACCTGGCGCGCCAGCTGTCGGTGTTTTGGGTCTGACCGCACACCCGGGGTTGCCCCTCAAGGTGTTTTTAGGAGTAGGACGGTGTCGACGACTGTAGCAAAATGGTTCGTGCCGATCACACGAGGGACAGTGGACAAGATTTACAGGTTCAGGTCGCTTAGAAATGCGTAACACCCTACGTCCTAGTGAGTATGTAACGAGGGTACAAGAGGGCTCTCTGGATTGAAGACACAGAGAGTTAAGGTGGGTGGCTAAGTAAGATAGGGTCGATCGATCTGAAGGGGTGCCCCTAGGCCTTATATACTCGACCGTGGGGCAGTACATATGGATATGATAACAACAAGTAGCTAAAAGGTAGTGAACCTCTTGAGTTTATCCCTACGTAACCTTCGCCGACTTATCCTCGCATGGCTCCGTTGCATGAGGGCTCCAGCGCGGGAAAGTCGGGTCTCCGTTGCGATTTACTCGTTCGACGTTGTGGGCCGTCCGGGTTTGCATCAATCTGGTCTTACGTCTTCTCTGCTTTGTTGGTTGTTTCTCCCCAGGCCCACGAAGGAATGACCTTACGATTTATTAGGCCCTTGGGCCTTTCGTGAGGTCTTTTACTCCTTTAGTGGACCCGAGGGATATCTATTCCCCACACCCCGTGACCCCCTTCACCCGCTCGTGCTTCGCCACCACCTCCCCGCCAAAGAACCGGACCCACGGCGGAGAACCGCCGCGGGACTCGCCGCCGGCTGGACCCCGGTCGAGCTCCCCCCTCCTTCCTCCGTGCTGTTAACGTCGTCCGCCCCTCCCTCTCTCTGGCGTGCGGGCCCGCGCCACGGCGTCGTCCCCCGCCGTCGCCCCACGCGCGCTCGCGCCAACTGGGCCGAAATCCCCCCGGCCCGGCTAGCTGGAAAATCCTTTCTCTTTTTCCTTTCCCATTTCTTTTTCCCATTTTCACATATATATTTAGATGCTAATATTTTATGCACCAAAAATAGTCTAAATAAATTATAGGGCACAAAAATAATAAAGTATAAGAACTTGCACACCCCACTAAAGTCACTATGTTTGATGTATTGTTATTATCTGTGTTTGATTAGCGGAAGAGGGATCCGATCCTCCGGAACTTATAGCTCCGGAAGAAGGGCAGGAACCCGACCCCTCCGAGATAAACCTCTTGTGCCAGGAAAGCTTCGACGAAGGCAAGTCCATCCTTCCCTTGATGCATTATTTACCTATTTCTCTCTACCACTGCCTAAGCCTGGATTATGGGATGGGAATCGAATTGCATGGTGAGCATGAGAGAGCCCGCATTAACTATTACTTTGATTAAAAGATATGGGGCAAGTAAAAAGGGTACAAGTGACATGTTTTCCAAAAGTGTGCGATGAAGGGTATTCACCCTCATCACCTGGTGAGCAGGATGATCAGGGACTCCCTGGTTTAGGGGAGGGCCTAAGGTGTTGGCTCACCTGGTTTAGGCGTGAGCAGAAGGATTGTCCTCTCGTATAAGGACCGGTTTGTCATCTTTCATTACCTATACTCATAAAAAGTACAACCACTCGAGGTTGTGTGGGTAGCCACTCGATCTAAACTCGTACGGTCCAACCCCAGGGTTATGAAGGCTGGGGTAGCACCGGGAGGATAAGGAGGGGGGATGTTTTGTCCGGTTTGGACATGGCGGTGGCCTGACTCCTTCCGGTATAACCGTTAAGGTTAGGACGTGCAAGGAAGGAAAGAGTTTCGGATTCGGATCTCATTGGCCATGAGATCACAGAGCCGGACTAGTGGGTAAAGTGTACCCCTCTGCGCAGAGTCTAAACCTATTCGAATAGTCCGTGTCCACTGGTATGGACGAGTCTGGTATGGTATGACAATTAGTGTTTCTACTACAACCGGGAACAGGGAAAGGTGTGTATATGTTCTGGAAAGAAAGTGGTGCCACGGGAGCGGGAAGCTCAGTGGTGGTCAAGCAAGTGTTACTTCTATTGTCTTGGGAAAACCTTAAACATTGAGTACTGCCTTTCTCTGAAAAAGTATGAGTGACTTCAACTCCACCATATAAAGCATGTACAACATAGGTCACTTTCTCTTTACGGGAGTCGGGTGGGCTTGCGGAATACCTAGTGTATTCACCCAGATTTATTTATGTTTTTCAGTAGCTGAAGACTTCTTTTCTGCTATGCTTGATTGATGGGGCTGTGTCTTCACCCAGTTCTGCCTGTGGCCTGGGTTATTTTATCTTCCACTGCGGTTTATGATTTTCGGCTCACTCTCGAGCTTGTATCCCCCAGTATTGTAATAACATTATTCAGACTCTGTAACTATTTGAAGTAATGAATGTGGTTACTAGCCTCCTGGGACTAGTAATTGTATCACATTTGAGTCCCAAAGGATCGGGACGCTTCATTCTCCCTATTCGTCTCTAAAAATGAGTGCATCTATTCAATTCATTCAAATACTTGATGCATATCTTTAGGAGGGAGCCTATTTCTATATCTTGATTATATTGATACTAACACTTTATCTTAGTAATCGCATATAGTCTAAAGTATGAGAATGAAGTATGCTACTTCAAATCAATTCAACTTTGTAAAGTAATGTCACCTTTATCAAGGATTGTAACTTTCACTGTTAAAGTAGCATATTTATTGGATTCTCCTATTTTAAGCTTATTTGATAATCTAATGCATATGTTGTTCTTTTGATTGCAACTGTTATTAATTGAATGACTTCAATTGACTCTTATGTTGCTTAGTGCCTCATATACTGTCAATCAATATCTCTCTTGAAATGCACTAAGTTTAAAAGGAGAATTCAGGGTAAATTTCTGCAATTTGTGATCTACTTTATATGTGATAACTCTGACTTAGAAAAGGGTCACTAGTTGTAGAACTCTCTCTTGTGCAAAATATTTCCATATATTGTCGTGAATATAGGTCTTAAGTAACCAAGACTAAGCACAAAGCACAATGAAGAGAGCATCTCTATGTGAAGGTACATAAGGAAAAAACTGCCTCCTCTCATTTACACGTGTACCTAAATCTTCCTATATATTATTTGCATATCATGTATAAAAGGAAGAGAAAGCATGTCTATGCATTATCCCTGCTTCATACCTAGTTTAACCTCATTCTTGCATTAATGCATTTTTGTCAAAACTAGGTGAAGTAATTTTATTGTCAAAGAGCTTAAAGCTTAACCTTGTAACGAGGATAAGCTATCTTTGTTCCCAAGGTGGAGGTTCCTTAAGCCTCTTTGAAATCCTTAAGGGTAAATGCTTAAGATGTTTATAACATGCTTTCATAAGTGCATAGTCTATCGTGAGCATTCCACTTTTATTATGACACAATGCACTTCACTTTGTCTATGATATAGATATGTTCTTATTAACCTCACTATGTGCATTTGGCATTTAAGGCCAAATTTATGTATTTCTCTCAAGGCACATATTTAGGGGGAGCAATCTATATTATATAAACCTATGAAAGAGCTCAATTGACATATCCTTTTGATCATATCTCTTTCATTTGGTACACATACATATTTCTTATTCCTCTTGTGCCAAGGCTAAGACTAATGTGCTTCCATGAGTATTTCTTGTATTAGTCTTAGATTGAAAGGGAAATGGAGTATTCGGCAAAGACAAAAGCTTCCACTCAACTCCATCGGTATTGTTTGCCTGGTATAATCTTTAACTTATATTTTTTCTTATCAATGGGGGAGAAAATATAAAAAAGGGCTCTCAAACGACTCCGTTTTTGGCGATTAATGCCAAAGGGGGAGAGAATATAGCCCAAAGCAAAAAAAATATAGCCCAAAGCAAAAGGACCGCACCATCACCAATTTCAAAAGTTTTTAAAAGAAGTTTTGAATTGGTTAGTATTTTTCAAATTGGTATAGTTAATCTTCTTTCAATTGGTAAAACCCTCTTGAGCACTAAGAGGAGAATTTCATTAAGGGGGAGTTTTGTTTTAGTCAAAGGAAAAGCATTTGAAACAGGGGGAGAAAATTTCAAATCTTGAAAATGCTTCTTGCAATCTTATTCATATACCTTTTACTATTTGCAAAAGGACTTTGAAAAGATTTTCCAAAAGAATTTGCAAAAACAAAACAAGTGGTGCAAGCGTAGTCCAATATGTTAAATAAAAGAAAGCAATCCATACATATCTAGTGTAAGTAAAATTGGTTTAATTCCAAGCAACCTTTGCACTTACCTTAGGCAAACTAGTTCAATTCTGCACTTATATATTTGCTTTGGTTTGTGTTGGCATCAATCACCAAAAAGGGAGAGATTGGAAGGGAAATAGGGTCAAACCTTTTCCTAAATGATTTTGGTGGTTGAAATGTCCAACACAAATAATTGGACTAACTAGTTTGCTCTAGATTACATGTTATACAGGTGCCAAAGGTTCAACACAAACCAATAAAAAGATCTAAGTTAGGGTTCAAAAGAAAGGAGCAAAAGAAACCGAAGAGAACCCTGGTTTGCCGCACCGGACAGTGTCCGGTGCACCAGGGTGGATCGACTTCAACTCTTCACCTTCGGGTTTCTGAGGCCGCGCTCCGCTATAATTCACCGAACTATCCGGTGAGCCAGCGGAGCAACGGTCAACTCCAACGCACTACACGACGGTTCACTTACAGCAACCTATGGTTGGTTGCTAAAACGGCCTTCAGCGACCTACGGTTGGTCGCTAAAAACTTTTAGCGACCCATAAGGATGCTCGTTGTAAGTGCCGTCGCTAAAGGCTTTAGCGACCGACATCTTTTTAGCGACCGACCGTCCGTTGCTAATATTGTATATTTAGCGACCAACCGTGGGTTGTTGTACTATAGATTTAGCAACCAATCGTGAGTCGTTATACTATACATTTAGCAACCAACAGAAAGTTGCCCCTAGTTATAGTCGTTAATAATGATAATATACCATTAATTAGCATTCAACAACTGTTATATATACAAAAGCATCACAAATCACCAATTTTTATACACATAATCACATAGATATACAAATTTAATTAGTATTGCACAATGATAGATTCACATCACATAAACCATCAACAAGCACCACAACAAAATCATTCACAAAACCTACACATGTTATTACGTTTTGCACATATTTGCAAACACCCTTTCGTGGCACTACATCGCCGACAGCTTCGGATTATTGATCGCCAGATTTGTCTTTCTTGGTGCTACGCTCCTGCTTCTGGTCAGGGCTAGCTCCGGCCTTGTCTTGCACTGACGACGTCACGAACTGCAGATTGTATCTCCGAAGACATTTTGGCTGGGATGGGAGGGAGGCATGAAAGCAAAAGGATTCCTAAGTTAGGCGGTGGAAAAGGTGAATTGCTGGAAACAGGTAAGGATTTTTTTTGTAACCGAAATTCAGTTACATTATATTAGATCATCAGTATAAAGAAACTCTGGTTCAGGAAAACTCTAACGATATTTCTGTAGACCAGAAAAACAGTTCAAGGCAATTAACCAATTGGCGAAGACAAGCAGAACTCAAGGATGGACTCGGACTAGTCCAAGAATAGCTATTGGAAAATCACACTGGAAAAGAGAAGTAGACAGTAAAAATCCAAAATAGACCAGATTCGGCTTGGGCTTTCCTAGGAAATACCACCACCCCGCGCACCCCTGCATTGACGCTGGAAATACACGCATGACATGAACAAGAGGACGAGAAGTGTCTCGCACAATCACATGCTCACGTGCATTTACTGAAAGCAATTCCAAATTCACCGAGGACGAGCTGCAATTGACGCATGAGAGAGAGGAAGAGTAGTAGTACTGCTAGCTAGCCGTGGCGATGGACGACGATGATGGTTACCTGAATTCTGGGAATCATGTAGGTGATGTTGCAGAGATAGGACATCATGGAATACTCTCTAGCCTCCCCGAGTGACGCCTTCCGCAGGAGCCGCGAGAACGACGCGTGGTTGAACACCTCGTCGTCGTCGTACCCCACGGCATAGCCTTCGTCGTCTTCCCGGCAGCCGCAGGAAGCGCACTCCTTGACGCCACCAGCGATAGCCGCAGACGTCATCTCCTTGTCCGGTTCCTGGCCGCCGCCGCTTGGGACGGCAGCGAGGCACGGTGGCAGGAGCAGCGCACCCGACAAGGTCGGGGAGGTTTCGGTGGAATGCGGAATGGGTGGCCGGCGTCGGTCCGCCTGGGCGCCGAGCTGCGAGGCGCGGTCGGTGCAGGAGGGTCGGGGGAGGGCGGCTCGGTCAGGGCTCGGCCGCTGCTGCTCGATCGGGACAGAGAGGAGCGAGGCGAGGGAAGGGAGGAGAGAGGTGAGGGGAGAGAGAAGAGGGAAGGGAGAGATAGAGGCGGCGGCGGCTGGGAGAGAAGCCAGGGAGCGCGCGGCTGCTAGGGTTAGGTAGATGGGCCCCTAGTGGGCCTTAGGGTTAAGGAGGGTTTTCTTTTTTATTTATTTCGAAATGCATTTTTAAATTACTCAAAATTCATAAAAAATTTACCAGATAAATAATAAACATTTGAATAAATTATTACGAAGGCAAATAAATCACCATGAAATAAACATACAAGCAATATCATATAGTTATGTCCATACATAAACAAACCATGAAATAAACATACAAGCAATATTAAAAAGAAATAAATCACCACACAATTTAGCGATCAATGTTTACTTGTTTTAATTAATTTTTAGTCACTAACATCTACAGGTACGTTCAGGCAATAAGATTTGACAGTGATCCTTACTCTATAGCGATCCACCGCTAGTCCCTGATGATATCTATAGCGACCAACCATAAGTTGTTAAATTTCTAGACTTTTAGCGACCAACCGACCGTTGCTACAAAAGGATTTAGCGACTGACCGTCGGTCCCTAACCTTTAGCAACCAACAGTTGGTACCTAATAAGGGTCGCTAAAGATCAACCGTCGTGTAGTGACGGTCGACTGACAACTGAACAGTACGCGGACAGTTCGCGCAGAGTCAGAGCAGGCGCCAGAAGGCGCACCGGACAGTGAACAATGCCTGTCCGGTGCGGCACCGGACTGTCCGGTGGCCCAAGCTGTCAGAGCTCCAACGGTCGAAACCGTCAGAACCCTAACGATTGGATGACGTGGCTGCGCCCATCGCCAGTAGCCTTCCCAACGGCTACAATTTGGTTGGTGGCTATAAATACCACCCCAACCGACCACTTCAAGTAGTGGGAGCCCAAGCAACATTCCAAGTCATATAGTTGACATATCCAAGCCCTCCCAACCACTTCTATTCATTGATCTTTCTCATACACAAGATTTAGGCCACCACAAACAATACAAGTGCCACAAAAGAGAGATCAAGCAAAAGGGAGCTACTCGTGTGAGTTTAGCACTAGTGCCTTATGAGATTCATTGAGAGAAAGTGTGTGCTACATCTTGTGATCATTTGTGCGTGGAGTTTTGACTCCCATTAATTGTAAAGCTAGCAAGAGCCCCTTATCTTTGTGGTCGGCCTTGCGGAGACTTTGGTCTCTTGTTGACAAAGAAGAAGAAGAGCTCGCCGGTCTTGGTGATTGGTGGAGAGAGGGAAAGGGTTGAAAAAGACCCGTCCTTAGTGGACTCCTCAACGGGGATTAGGTTCTCGAGAACCGAACCTCGGTAAAACAAATCACTCGTGTCTCTTGTGCTCATTGCTTTTGATTTGTTTGTTTTCTTCCTCTCTAAGTTCTCTTGCACTATTCCTTGCTAATATTATTTTGTGTTGCTTCAAGTTAAATTCTCATTTAGAGAAGCAACACCTTGCAAGAAAGAACTTGTGTTATTCCTCTCTTTATCTAAGTCCTCTTGCTCTATACTCCATAAACTTATTAGTTGTATTGATTTGCTAAATTCTGCATTCTTTGAAAGCAGCACTCTTTACAAGCAAAGGACTAGTTTTACACTCTGATATTTGTGCATCTTGTTCTAACCACTAATCAAGGGATCTAGTTTGGATTTAGAATTATAATTTTCAGGTTTCGCCTATCCACCCCCCCCCCTCTAGGCGACTTTCAACTAGCATGTTTTACAGGACTTTACAAGCTCATCTACATCTTGGAGGGAGGTTAGCCAGCTAAAGCCATGTCAGAAGGCCTTACCGACCAGCGTGCGGGATGAGGAATGACTTTCGCACTCGCCTCCAAGGATCTATGCAAGCAACTCGTGGGCCTCCACCTAGGTAACGCACTGCATAAGCTTCACCGTGTAATCCTAGGAAGGGTGGCTCGTTTCGCCCACACCTTTTAGTTGGCTTCAATCTCAGTTTGTGTCTTGCTGAAGTTTTGAAGTCTTTTGGTTCTTGAGTTCTTCCCTTTCCTCTCTTTGCGATTTTGTGGAAAATCACCGAGTTCTTATGTTGTGGGTGCTGTTGGAGATTGATTTGTGGGAAGATAAACTTTTTGGATCACTACATACGCCTAGGTCGTGCTATTCTTGGTCGTGATCTGAGTTATTTCCCCTTTGAGTTTGTTTTGAGAAAACCACAACAAAACCCCATCACTCTCGAGATTTTGAATATGTGCATGGATTTTTTTAGTTGCTCATGTTCATACTTCACGAATAGACTTCTTTGCCTCTGCGCAAACTGCCAGTAAAATTTGAGGAGAATCTGAGCATTTTTGCCTGAGCAGCACTGTCGCTCCTCTACCTAGCACTACTGAACAAGGAATTTTCATCCCCTGTTGCTCAAACTTCACAAATATCTTTGTCTCTATCATATCTTGCTACTTGTAAAATTTGAAGTGACTCTGACAAAATTTTGTAGAACGACACTACCACACCTACAAGTGTCACTGCTCCTTGATGATTTTTTGAGACTTTTTCAAAGAACTTCTGGTGGTTCGTAAGGGTTTTCTTTGGAGTTTCTTTTAAAAGTTTGGGGTCCAAATCAAGTTCTTTTGTCATTTTGAGCGTATATTCTTCTTTGGAACTTGGTAGGAGCAGCCGATCGATCTATGGTTAAGTTGTTCTTCTGTGGAGTGTTTTTGGTGTCCCTAATGTTGCTTGGGTCACAGAATCAAGACACAAGCACTTGATTGATAAATTTTTATTGGCTCCCATTCACCCCCCTCTGGTCGCCTCACCGGTCCTTCACTCTAAGTTGTAACTCTGATCTTTTGTAAGGCTACAAGAGACTCCAACTTGTGGAGATTCCTTGCGAATGGGGATAATCTTGATATAAGAAAGAAATGTGGCACTCAAGTTCGATCTTTGGATCACTTGATAGGGGTTGAGTGCAACCCATGTCCATTGGGACACCACAACATGGAGTAGTCAAGCCTTTCAGGATTGACCGAACCACGAGAAAAATCACTTATGTCTTGTGTCCATTTACCTTCTTACTATTTTCTCTCTTCCTAAGTTCCTCTCTTCACTTGTGATATTGCTCTTAGTTAATTTACATCTTGGAAGAGCAATCAAGTGAAGGGATTTTTTCTCTCTTCTTCTCGACTCAAACTTGATTTATATTACACTAACTCTCAATCTCGATCAAGTTTGTGTTTTTAGTGTCATTTTTGCAGGATCATCTATTCACCCCCTCTAGGTGCTCTCAGCCACCTGATTAGATGGTTATCAGGCCTTGTGCAGGTGGTGGGCTTCCCTTGAGTTCCACCATTTCTGAAAGGAATAGGAGAAATCGTGGTACCGAGTTGTTCCACAACTACGACAACAATGGACATATGTGATTGGCTAAGAGAATGGTATGTTATATTATGTTCTAACTTCAAACTAAATATAAGTATGTCATTGTAACTTGTATGTACAAGAAGCCAAATCCGATAATAGGCCCATGAATGCGGAGGTGTTTTTGCAAGGGCATATGGGTTCTAATCCTCATAATCCTGATATGTTGTGCACTAAGACGACCACCGTCCGTCTACTGAGATTTTTATACTCTAGTGCTCTTTTGCATCACCTTGATGATGTATTAATATTCGGTGTGTGTTTCTCCAAGGAGCATATGGGGAACAGATGGTTGAGCACCATGGGCAAGACAATGACTCGAGGAGCCAGCCAATTGATCCAGAGGCGACATATGCTAGCGCAATAGGACAAGCACATGGACGGTGAGAGTATTTCATTTCGATTTCTATGTTATGGTCATATCTTTGTGATTGTATTGATGCTATGGTTCACTACTATAAGTTGGGTATATTTGATTCGTCGATTGACTCTGGGGAGCTGAGACGTCGAGGACGACAATCTGTATCATCGTCATCGCAAACGTCTCGTTCTTGTGCCTCCACCCAGGACATGGAGATTGCTAGAATGCAGGAAAGTTATAAGGCAACAAACAGATTATCAGAGGCAGCAAGCTAGCGCGCCAAAGGGAGAAGGACGAGTACTATGCGAACCTCTAGGTCCAGCAACAAGCTTTCCTCTCGGTAAGTTGAAGTGATATGTTTTACGAGTACAAATTTGTTTCATTTTGTGCTTCCTCAAAAGTTACTTGCACCTAACTTGTAACAACTGTCACAACAAACGGGCGTCCAGAATCCATCCTTTAGGATGCTGCCTACAGCACCTGCACCGCTGCCTCCACCTCTGCCACTTTTCCCTTTGATTCGTCCAGATCAGGTATTCATTCATATGTACATATATGCGCATGTGAGTGTGATAGAAATGAAGAACTTAGTGTTTAATATCTCATCTTATGTGTTACTGGGCTTCTAGACACCTCCTGCTTCGTTGCAGCACCTGGAGAGACATCTGGCTAAGACGACACGCGCGACTTCGTGGGTGAACGAACCTTTTCACCACCCAAAGTCCAGTTGGAGGAAGTGGCCACAACTCCAACCAACTAGGTGATAGATATGTGTGATGTTGAACTATGTGAATGACTTTGAACCTATGTGATGTGGAACTATGACGCTATTTAAATGAATCTATATGTCATGTTGAAATTGAAATATATATGTGTTTGTGTGAATGGAAATGAGAACGTATGTGAGAATGTGGTCTGTGGTTGTGAATCGATGGTTGAGAACGTGGATGAATGTATATGTTGATGGCTAAGAATGTGGGAATCTGATGTGTATGAAATTTGTTATTTTGTAAATTGTGGGAATTAACAATAAATCAGGGAGATTTTTCTCCCTAGAAATACTTATGTCTAACGGCTTGCATGCAACCGCCGACGAAAATAAGGTTATGCAGACCCTTGGACATAAGTCTATGGTGCCCACTCACCACTGTTACACCCATCAACGACTTTAATTGTTGATGCCCCTGTAAACCGTTGGACATAGCTTATGTCTGACGACGACTGTCGGAAATAACCTTATTTCCGACCTTTTGGAATTGACGGACCCTTGTCGTCGGACATAAGCCCTAAACTGTCGGAAATAATTTATGTCCGACGGTATAGAGGTTATGTCCAACGGGTGAGGGTTAGGCCATCGTTTTTTTGTTCTGTTGTTGTGTCCACAATGATATCCTTTATATTTATTTTGTTTGGTTGAGTGGGAGCATTATGGGTATGGCCCACTCATCTTTTTCAAATGCATAAACAGTATTGAGTTCTCTGTCT
Source organism: Zea mays (assembly GCF_902167145.1). Taxonomy (NCBI): domain Eukaryota; kingdom Viridiplantae; phylum Streptophyta; class Magnoliopsida; order Poales; family Poaceae; genus Zea; species Zea mays. The sequence goes on along the minus strand of NC_050100.1, from coordinate 54,184,422 downwards.
CGATAGAAGTAAGGACTTGTATGTATCTCCTCCTCTAAACTTTAAAGCTCTAAAAGCTTTAGAGCACTGAGATCTAAAGTTCTAATGTGAGGTGAGCTAAATTTAGATCTAACTCTATACCACTCATTTGAAGTTTTTAACTCAACAATTTAGAGCTCTAAAGTTTAGAGGGGGAAATCTAACACCCCCTAAATGATATGGTGATCTCTTTGTTTTTGCTAGTCCACACATACATAGGGGTGGTCACATGCTCTAAATTTTACGCTATAAAATTTAAGGATTGAATTGTATTTGGATCAAACTCTATTTATATTTATTTTTGAACTAAAAATAATTAGGGCTCAAACAAACCGTGAAGAAACATATAGATCGCGGTCCATTACCATCCCTACACATATGTGTATCCTGTGGATAAATTTACTTTATTATGTGTAGTTTTGATTTTTTTTTGTGTGTGTGGAAGAGACCCATTTCGCTCGGTTTTTCATTAAAGCAGGGAATTACTTCTAGTTAAAAGATACACGGGATCGGTGGCCTCTGAGCGATTCACGCGCGCTCAGCTTCTTGCACGCTGACGCGTGTGGTCTGCTCTGCCGTGTGGATGTCGCTCGCTGTGTGTGGGGCCCGGCTCCATCCGCTCGTGATGCCGCTCGCTGTGTGTGGGGCCCGGCTCCGTTCGCTCGTCCACGGCGCCGTCCGCTACGTCTGTAGCACCAGCACGCACCCGCCTCCGTCCGCTCATCCTCGACACGCTTCCCAAGCTCCGCGGCGCGCTTCTCTCGCATATGCGGCGTGCTTCTCGAGATCCGCGTTGCGGCCTCCCGTCCGCTGTAGATCTGCCACGATGGCTCCGTCCGCTCGTCACCACCGCGAGCCACGGCTCGGCGCGGTTCTCCAGGCGAAACAGGTTCTCCATCCCGGTGTGGGTGAGGGACACCACAGCGGGGCTCTCGAAGATGTCCGGCGTGGCCGCCGAGCCGTTCCCGTTGGTGGACCTGGGGGCTTCCGCTTGGGCATCCTTGTCGCTAGCTGGAGGGCTTGGATCTTCCATACTACGGCTTGGGTCGGGCCCAGCGCGTCGGTGGCGGCCGGTGCGTCCGTGGCGGCCGGCGCTTCGCCGTTTCTCCCGGTCAGTGCCCCTCCTCAGTTCTCGTTGTTGTGGTCCGCTGCTCGTGCCCATACCGGCATGTGAGGACTATTCACCGAATTCCAAAATCCAATAAATCCACGCCTTGTCGTGCCTCTGACCGTGCTCCGTGTCCGTCGCGTGCTTTCTCAACAGCGGCGTTGCACTATTTAGTCGTCCTTCGTCGAGCTTCCTGAACAGCGTCAGCCCACTGTGTTCCTGTCCTTCCACCGCAGCGCCCATGCCGCTGCTTTCTCCCAATCCCATTATATGAAGTACCTCTGTTGTTGTCTTCCTTTCCCCTCTGACTGGCAGGCGCTCCTTTCTTCTCGTCGACTCCATCGCCGTCGTCCGTTCCTTTTCTTCGGATCCCTATTTCTTTTGTTTCCATTCCTTTCCGTCTCTGCATTGGATTCATGTGCATTGGCTCATCGTTCATGTTGCTCATGTAGATCTGCCACGTTGGAGACCTGGCGAACACGCACAAGTCCCGAAATCGTGCAGTCTGTCCCTTCTTCAGCGATTTGAGGTAATCCTTGGTTCCACCGTTCCTTGCTTTGTTATGTTGCTTTGGTTTTTTGGTTCATTGCAGTACATGCAAGTGCTCTTATGTTCTTGTGTTCATTCTACAACTCTCTAATAAGTGAGCACTTAAGGACTCTATGGACTCCGAAATTTGGTTACTAAAGTATACAATAAGTAATGGTTTTTTTGCACTTCATGAAATTCTAGGTTATGTTCTTGTTTTCAGTCTGCAACTCTCTAATAAGTGAGCACTTCAGGTTTCTGTAGACTCTGCAATTTGGTTACTAAGGTATAAAACTCTAATAAGTAGCCAGTTTTTTGTCTCAAAGCACAGAGAACTATGAAATTTGGCATACTATTAAGAAGTTAGGCTATGTCATTCGTTTCTTTTTACATTTACCATGCAATGTTTATATCATCATATATCTTTGAAGGAAAATTAACAGTTTTCTTCAGGGATTTTTCTTTCTTTTGTTTACAAAGTGGAACTATTTGGTTGTCTTCTTCATTCCAGAATCCAGAGCTCTAGCTTTCATAGTAAAATAGGACATGACACATTCATACATATGGCAGGTGTTTGTTTCTGGAGCTATTGAGCTCAAGTTTCTGTATCATAATATTAGTGTGTAGAATAGGTGTCAATCTTCTACAGTTCAACTTGCCATGAATAATTGGGTTGCATTTTTTTATTCATCCTGAGTTTATCATGGAATAAGTCACGAAGTTATGCTTCATTTTAGTTGGTTGGCATGCTCCCTCGTATCTTGTTTATCCATTTGAAAAGCAGAACGATTACATGCATGTCTGCTTTATTCTTCTTGTCGAGTTGAATTGTGTTTGTGGCTTGGTTTCTTTGACATCTCAGTTCTACCATCTACTGCAAACTGGCTGTTTTATTTCTAAGTGCCCGACAGGATTAGAAAAAGCTACACATTTGGCAATTCCTGAATCCAGTGCCACCTGACATAAAGTATATTTGGTTCATGTTAATAAAAAACTTACTACCAACTGTAGATATTACCTCAACTGATATTGGTTTTCTTCCATAGAGTTGTGGCAACGCCAGCAACTAATTACTGAGGTTATTCATGGTTCCATGGCTCTAAATATGTGTCATTAAATTTTAGTTTGCGTAGCTCCAGTTCTTTAAAATCGGGAACCCATTAGCCATACAGTTCTTGTAAACCAGCTTGACTCCCCTGCAAACTTCAGTCTTTTCATTGCTTGTTACTTGCTGCTTTTGCTATTTATAGTGTGAACACGGTTGTTTATTGTTGCCTCATTGTTTGGTGATGCTTCTTGCTGCTTTTGCTACTTTACCGTATACCTGCATTTTTTAGTTATATGGAATACTTTCACAGCTAGCTTTGTTTTAGGTTCCATATCTTCCTATGTGAAAGGCTGTACCAGGAAGTACGCATTAAATAATGTCATACATTAATAGTGGTGTCTATAGCTTGGTTGATTATGGAACACTTGTGCACCTATTTTTGATTTAGGGCCCATAGCTTACTCTCTGAAAAATTGGATCTGCCCTTGTGAACCTTTGAGAACCCTTAGATGTCACTGAAAATGGATGCTCCTCTACCCTGAATCCCCATTCTTGTTTAGCCTTTATATGCTTCTACCTTTCCAAACTAGGTAACAACAACGCGTTAGAATAAATAGGCTAGCTTGGGTTAGAAGCAAAGAAAACTATCTTTTGGTATGTAGTATTTTCTTATTGGTTCCATTCCTTCCCATCAAACATGTTGTACTACCAATATCATCAGATGGGGTGTACTCAGGTGGCACTTCCTTAGCTGTGCCTATGTGGCAAACTGATTCCTTTAGACTGGACTTTTTATGGAGAAACATATATGAAAAATAGGAAACATTGCCTCTATTACATGTGTAATTATATTATACATGTAGGAAACAATTGTATTCAGCGATTTTGCGAAGTCTATACTGATATTATGCGTTCTTTGGGTTGAATATGGCCTTAATTTCAGCCAATCTGTCTCTTTCCCTTTCGCGTAGCCAACCAAACATTCGTTATGTCTTTGAACAGCTACTATCGAACACATGAACCCACTTGATCAGCCATCCGCTTCGGCGCCGGCACATGTGTCGCGTTATGTGATTCCATTCCACTCTCAACGGGTACGGCGGAAGCGGCCAGGTTAGTGGCTCTCGGGCTTTTGCTGCTGCATTTATCTGCTACATCTCTATGCACATACTAAGACGTGTGTGCATGTAGGTTGCAGGCAACAAGTCTTTACTCGACTTTCCTGCAACGCTTGCCACCGCTAACAGACAACATCGCATAAAGAAGATGCGTCGTACACTTGTGTCTGCTGAGCAAGGTTCCAGCAACGGTTATTCCCTATGGCCTGCCTTTTCGAAAAACATCTTTAGGTTTCATATGTGATGGGCGTTAAAAATCCTATGAATTTATGGCCGACTTGCTGCTTATAGTTAGCACGGATGCAGCCTTGCCGCCTCTTGAACAATCATATGTCGAGTTGCTTAAAGGTGCTTATGTTCCACCTGCCTAGATTATTTTATGTACGTATTCCTAAAGTAATCCATGCAGCCTGGACCCATCTTTGCATGTAGAGACCTACAAAGATAGCTCATACTATGGTGGCCCATCAGACGAGTGCCCACATTGTGGCGCCGTTTTCTAGTTTCAGGAACGGGTCAAAAGCGTGTCTGCTGTTGCGCAGCGCAGGCTTGTGTACAATCTTTGTTGTGGAGGAGGTAAGATTGTTCTGGAGCCTTACAAATGTCCACCGCCTCCCTTATGTGACCTATTGCGATTCGATGGTGATAATCGTGCCAGAAGGTTCCTTAGGCAAATTCGCTCATACAATTCCCTTTTCGCGTTTACCTCACTGGGTGCCGTCATTGATAGATCGATAAATAACGGTACAACACCTTATGTTTTCAAAATCAATGGTGTCGTACACCATCGCATTGGCTCGCTGCTACCCAGCCATGGATTGCGACCACAGTTTGCGCAGCTTTACATATACGACACTGAACACGAGGTATAAAATAGGTTGGGCATGTTTGAGAATGAGGTTGACGTCCATGATCGTCCGGACCCAGAGGTGGCCCGTTTATTGCTTAACATGCTAGATGAGCATAACAAGTTGGTTGTAGCATTTCGCTTTGCTAAAGAACGTTTAGACGAAGAAGGCAACCAAAAGGTGATGTTGCGATTGTTAGGCTGCAACACACGACATGACGCACAGTACAACTTACCAGCCAATGGTGAGGTTGCTGCTATAATAGTGGGCGATTGCTCACCTTCACAGTTCAAGTACGATGTCCTTGTGCACGCTAGAGAGGGTGGTCTCAAACATGTTTCGTGCTTGCACCCGTCCTACATGGCCTTGCAGTACCCGCTTCTTTTCCCTTACAGTGATCGTGGATACCACCTTGGAATAAAATATTCTGACGTGGGAGGAGGCGATGTCTCATGCCGCAAGTATGTTACAATGCTTGAATTTGTTAGGCATCGTTCCCATTACAGGCTCAACGAACCGAATCCATTCACTTGCTACGGCAGGCTAAGCAACCAGCTAGCGGTTGATGCATATTCTATGATTGAAGCGTCTCGATTGCAGTTCATAGCGGACCACCAAAAGGAATTGTGTTGTGAATCCGTTCAGGGGATAACCGACGCCACTAGCAAGGGTCTCACCAGTGCAGATTCGATTGGTGGAAGAGTTATTGTCCCAACGTCTTTTACAGGTGGTCGAAGGTACCATGTAATGAACTACCAGGATGCAATGGCCATCTGCAGAGTATACGGCCCACCAGATCTCTTTGTCACGTTCACATGCAACCCTAAATGGAAGGAGATAGTCGATGCGCTGTGCTTCGAGCCTGGTCAGCAGCCATGTGATCGTTCTGATATCGTTGTAAGGGTCTTCCATATGAAGGTCGATGAATTCATAGCAGACATTAGAGAAAATAAAATTTTCGGTCCTATCTGTGCTGGTGAGCTTCATCTTAACTTGTCGCATTGAGTGGTTCCTTAATTTTTTTGCATTCTCTCATCTATAGTCTGACCTATGCAGTTTTACACCGTAGGATTCCAAAAAAGGGGCCTACCGCACATACACTGCCTTCTATGGTTACTTGGTGGTCGTTCGGAGACCGACGCATGTGCCATCGACACTTTTATATGTGCTGAGATACCTGACGTTGCCATTCATTCCTTGGGCTATGCTCTGGTTGATGAATTCATGATACATGGTCCGTGTGGTGATTACAACTGGCGGTGTCCATGCATGAAAAACGATAGATGCTATAAGAAATTCCCTAAGACGTACCAAGACGAGACTATCATCGATGCTTTTGGCTATACCCTTTATAGAAGATGAAACAATGGTCGGTTTGTAGTAAAGGGTGGAGTCAAATTGGACAGTAGGAGCATAGTGCCATACAATATGCAGTTGCTCAAAAAATACAATGCACATATTAATGTCGAGTGGTGCAACAAAACACACATGATCAAGTACTTGTTTAAATATGTTACGAAGAGAAGTGATCGAGCTAGGATATATTTTGAGTTGACTGCGAACACAAATAATGCATCTCCAGGTCCTCAAATAGCACCACCAAATGAGATCCGCAAATGCATAGATGCCAGATACCTATCAACATGTGAGGCTCTATGGCGAATCTTTGAGTTCGACATTTACTTTAGAGTACCTTCTGTGGAACGTCTGGCGGTACACTTACCTGCAAAAAACATCGTACGCTATGAGCCTGGGGCAGACCTACAAACATTGCTTTTGAGCCGTGCAGTGAAGAAGACAATGTTAACTGAATGGTTTGAAACAAACTTGAAATACAGTGATGCGCGTCTCCTGACTTTTTGTGATTTCCCAAAAGAGTGGTCGTGGGACGTTTCTATTAGATGTTGGCGTAGAAGTTGGTTGTCGTCTGCCAAGATTGGGTGCATGTACTACGTGCACCCAACAGCTGGGGAGCTATACTATCTACGCATGCTCTTGATGTTTGTTTCGGGCGCAACGAGCTTCGTTGATATAAGGACCTTCCAAAATACTGTGTACGAAACGTTTAGGGAGGCGTGCGAAGCCCGTGGTTTGCTCGAAGGTGACAATGAGTGGAACCTTCTATTTGATGAGGCGGTAGTCTCTGCCTCGGCGTCTCAGCTTCGTCAGCTGTTCATTACCATTGTCGTTCATTGTCCTGTTTGCAATGTTCGTGCTCTGCTCGACAAATATTGGATCTACTTTACCGATGACATACATCGTGGACTTAAAGAAGCCCTTGGCAACCCGCACTACACAGCTCCACATGAACAACTCCTCACGTTGCTTTCGAGGAAACTAGCAAACACGTTTGCTAACAGTGGTGCCAACATAGCTGATTATGACGTGCCAATCTTATCGGCCCATGGTGATGAAGTGTTTGGCAACCGACTGATAGACGACGAACTAAGGCCTGAACCATTACTATTGTGTGACCATGCTGCTGTTGCTGCTGTCTCGCAGCTAAATGCTGACCAACGATTCATTTTTGAAATGCTGATTGAATCTGCGCTCTCCTCCTCGCTGGGCCTATTTTTTGTATGTGGACATGGTGGGACAGGTAAAACTTTCTTGTGGAACGCTATACTCACGCATTTGAGATCCCGACAAAAAATAGTGCTTGTTGTAGCGTCCTCTGGTGTGGCTTCACTGTTGTTACCAAAAGGGCGCACTGCTCATTCGCGTTTCAAAATACCCTTTGATCTAGATGAGAGCAGTGTTTGTGGTGTCAAGAGAGGTACCATGCTGTCTAAACTTATACAACGGACTTCTCTTGTCATATGGGATGAGGCGCCGATGACCCATAGGCATTGCTTTGAGGCTCTAGATAGGACTATGCGTGATATTCTATCGGAACATAAAGCAGAAAATGCGAACATACCATTTGGTGGCAAACCTATTATGCTTAGGGGAGACTTTCGCCAAATTTTACCCGTTGTGCGCAAAGGCTCACGATCTGCCATAGTGAACGCATCAATTACAAGTTCACCGCTGTGGTAACATGCAACTGTTTTGAAACTACGAACAAATATGAGGATCTCCAACCCTTCTTTACATGGGAAGGAACGTGCAGACATGGAACAATTTAGCAAATGGGTCTTGGATATCAGCGATGGTGCTCTGCCGGCCGTGACAAGAGGAGACGAGTCCGAACCTACATGGGTTACGATTCCTGAAGATTTGTTGATACACACGGATGGTGATGCCGTTGCGTCCCTCATATCCGAGGTCTACCCAAATTTGTTAGAGAGATATATGGACCCTACATACTTAGCTACATGTGCCATTGTATGTCCTAATAACCTTACAACTGATAAAATAAACGACTACATTGTCTCATTGCTCCCTAGACATGGTGTACAATGCCTTAGTTGCGACACAATCTCAAAGTCGTCTGAACACATACATGATTTTGACATGCTATATCCTACTGAATTCCTAAACTCTATTAATGCGGCAAATTTCCCCTGCCACAAACTCGTGCTAAAAAGAGGCGTAACAGTCACGCTGCTACGTAACTTGAACCAGACCGCAGGACTTTGTAATGGAACAAGGATGCTTGTAACTGAGATCGGCCATCGTGTTCTTAAATGCATGGTGTTAACACCCTCCGGAGTCGGTGAAGAGGTTTTCATACCAAGGATTGTGCTTAACACTACTGATGTCAAATGGCCCTTCACGCTGCAAAGAAGACAATTTCCAATACGAATATGCTATGACATGACGATTAATAAGAGCCAGGGTCAGACCCTCTCAACGGTTGGCCTGTACCTTGACAAACCTGTGTTTAGGCATGGCCAGCTTTACGTCACTGTTTCAAGGGTTACATCTAGAAGTGGTCTTAGAATTTTGATTGAAAATCTTGATGGTTCCTACGGATCGCAGACTCGGAATGTTGTTTACCGGGAAGTGTTGCGGGCCGTAGATGTGGACCCCCATCCGACTTCTTAGTTCATGATCGACTCAGACTTGTACATCAGCTATGTGTAAAATAAAAAAGTTATACCAGCAACGTGTTTAGTTTTCATACCTACTCCATTGTACGACTATTTCCTTATCAAAAGAAAAAATCGCCTCTTGTACCACTCACCTAGCAACCGACTGGCATGAAAACACTATACGTGGTAGTTTTACAAAGGGAAACAACTATGTCTGCATACTCCAATAAATCTTGTCATATAACATTTGTGGTAGATGCCTACTCAATAATGTTGCACTAACTTTACCTGGCATGTTTCTCCTATCCTAGATAGTTTTTTGGTAAACATAGTGCCCTTATCAACATTAGGTGTAACATTTATTGTTTTATGGTGGTTGCTTTTTAGCTGGAAATGATTGACCTCTGCTTCATTACTACAGATGGGGGACATACTCATTCCTACCCTTATGGTTGGAGACTGCTCTCACAGCTTGTGTGTGCGTGTCTCTAGACTTTGGGAGTTCCTTGATCCTCAGGATGATAGTAGGCTCCTCCATACTAATCTTGTTTTGCTTGATGAAGAGGTAGATGCAACCTTAGACTGGTCTAATACTTGCACATGCATAATAACCATCAGCTCATAGAGCATGATATACAATGTTCTATGCAATTCTTGCGCGGTGTTTAAAATGTCACCTCCTTTTGCAGGGAAACAACATACATGCCCAGATCTATCCTCCGTTATGCCAGCAGTTTAGTGCTCTACTTGATGAGGGAGGGGTATACAACTTGAAGTATTTCTTAGTCAGGAAAGCTAACAGATTCTACAAACAGTAGAAAACTGCAGCATGATCAGCTTTACAAAGTGGACTACAGTTGAGGTTGTCCTCCAGATCCCCCCTGCTTTTCCAGTTTGCACGTATAACCTCACTCCCATAGAACAGCTCCAGCCGCGCGTGGACTACAAGGAATATTTCACTGGTAACTTTCTAGGCATAGTGGTTTACATGTTACAAGTAACATAAATACGGTACTAATGCCCTCGCCATGTCTATGGTAGATGTGCTCGGTGTTGTCAGTGTGATCTCCCATGTTTCATCACTACGCACAAGGGGACGACAGGCTGAAGTTATGAAGAGAACAGTCACTATAAGCAATGCAAGGTATCCTATGCATTCCTGTCCTGCTATACATTCCTTTTGGTTGCCACTTATGTGTATGTGGTCCAGTTTTATTTGCCATAACATAGGAAGGAACCTGTGAACAGCCTGCAACCTGAACCACATATTACCATCCGTGTGGGGGCTACCACTTTTTATTCTCTGCGTTAGCAAAATTGTCCATATGCTCAAGGAAATAGATAAAAGGAAAATGCATCGAGAAACTAAGAACGTCATTAGATCACGCGGGGGTCATTTTGCGTCCAAAAACTTAGCAGGACTATGTTCACAACTCATGCAGGGGTTATGCTGCAAACAGGTTGGCCATAGTGGGAAATGAAAAATGACATCTTCCTTGCAGACCAAAACTGGTTCTAAACTACCTATGTCTCCAACCGACCATACTTCGTTGCAATGTACCTTAGAAGAGACCCTTTTCCCTGCTCGTTCAATCCTCCATGCCTAATATTATCCATTGCCTGGACAGACTTTCTTTTAGTACATGGGCCTACCATGCACACTGTGCTCACATAGAAGATTACTAAACAGCTTCAGCTGCCATCGAGCATTTAAACAAGCAGCAATTTTGAAGCCTAGCATTTAGTGTTCTACGTACCTCGCACATAGTTTGCAATATGAAATAGCACTCTATATATATAGTTTATGGCTTTTGTTTCTTTGTGATGTCCACACCTAGCACGATACGATGAGCAATTTATTTGTAGATTTACTTTTCTACACTCAAACAGGGATACTGGGCCTACTGTTGATGTCGTACTTTGGGGCGAGCGGGCCACAGCTTTCCCAGCTGAACAGGTGCACAGGGACAGTGGCTCCTCGCCACAGATCATAATATTTGTTGGCACTCTCGTGAGGAGTTACGCTGGTAAGTCTATCACAACCCTTTGGTTGCACAGCTAATATACATGGGCGTCTGACAAATTCCATTGGTTTTTAGATAATGTGTCTTTATCGGGTGGATCATCATGCAAGTGGTACATAAATGCACCGGTCCCAGAAGTAAACGCTCTCAGAGCTAGGTAGCTTACTCATCCTATGTTTACATACATACAGTTTTCAGTCATCTTTCTCACCAAATCTGATTACTGCCATTTGTAAACCGACATGGATAAACAGTGCTGAACCAAACCACTGCCCTGTCATTTGGGATCAGGGAAAAGTGGCTGCTGAGAGTACGATAGCCGCAGTTCCTGAACACAAGAAACTCAAGGATATTAAGTACCTCCATCCTTTTGAAAATAAGGTCTCGCTACTCGGCTAAACCTTTCAGTCCTAAGATTTATCGCGGGTTCATAGCTGTTTACTTCAATTACATTGTTTACAGAAGAAGGAATGGCTTGTCATAGTAAAGGTGCTCAAAATTGATAGATCGTGGTGGTACAATGCATGCAAAAAATGCCTTAGGACAACCAAACCACACGGTGACACATACAAGTGCACCAATAATTCATGTGACAGCATCGGATCGCCTACCCCAAGGTCAGATCTTATATGTCTCTCTCTATTTTTTTAAGGTCCTGCTAGACACCTTCTGTTTTAATCTAAATATGTTGACTCATATGTGTTCCAAGTTAAACACACTGTAAGCATGATAGACATGGACCAACTCTACCCCTTTTAGTTGCATATTGCAATTTGCAAGGAAATAATAAAAAAAGTAAAAAAATCACCGTACACATTTCCTATCTGTCTTTGATTCTTGAACCCATCAGTTTTGACAATGCAAAGATTCATAGATACCCAGATGATGTCAAGGATGTAAATACGCCCTAGAAATTTGTTTGAGGTATGCACAACATTGAAACATGGGAAACATCCCAGTGCAAGGCTTGCTTACCAATTGAGTAAATAGTAGATATGGCTGCTTGAGTTGCAGCTACTGCCACAAGAGTTGCTATGATGGAGGCTAGCCAGTATATGGCCTCTGCAGTTAGAGTACCTCGACTTTAGTGTACTTTAGTGCGCAAAGTATTAACATACCATAACAGTGGTCGGATAAGCCTATGTCAGTTTGTGCATAGTGTGCTTCTTTTTGTGATATAGCTAAAAGAAACCTTGTGAAAGCAGACTATGGCAACTAGAGGAGATATTTAGTGTCTGGGCCAAAATCTAGATCTACATTGAACTAAGGCTTTCACTGTCTACAGATTCCATGTTTAGTGATGTCTACCAATCAAACCACTCTGTGCAGGTACAAGATATGCCTCACCGCTGAAGACGACACTGACACCACTGAGTTTATCTTCTTTGGACGGATGGCGCAGCGCCTCATTAAAAAAATGTGGACACCCTCATATCGACTAATCCGCCTGGTTTCATTCCAAACAAAATTACAAACCTACTGGAAAAGTCTTTCGAGTGGAATGTTAGCTTCACCGAAAGCACAATTATTTATAGCAGTGTTTTCTTCCAAGTGAATGCTATAAATGCAGAAATGGATGGTGGCACCACACTTCCAACTACACCGGCCTCACAGACATCATCGACCATACTATCTCAAGATAAAGCTTATCGTATTTGTTTAGTCGAGCTATGTACGTTAGTTTGTGCCAAGTTAGGAATGAAAATTATGGCTCGTTTTCTCTGCTTGTTTATTTGATGTTCCATTTCGTTCTACTTGTGTATGTCGGGTCACCTAGGGCTAAAATGACACAGACTGCAGCATCTGCCCAATAGACATAGGCTGCAGAATTCTCACCTGAAACTAGCCTGATTAAAACTCAAATGGTCAAATTGAGAATGATTAGTACACATGAAAAAAACAACTAAACTCATACACTGCAACTCTTTGTGGCTCTAACATGCTTTTTGGGCTGCCTGCTAACTCTCCAGCAGGGCAAGGATCAGGTGTCCCACAAAACAAGGGGACTACCTTCATCCACGAGCCGTCGCTAACACCGGAGAGTCGCAAAGTTTCGTCTAGCGCCAAGGTGCACTGTTGTACTCAGTGGAAAAACAACTATGTACAATATAAAGCCTCATTCTCCTTCTGTAAACACTGAGAAACAAGCTCTACACATGTATTTTATTTGCATTGTATCATACAGACAAGCCCACATCAGGGAGACAACCTGCTGCTAGGAACAGAAATTATCCCTGCTCCGCCTAACGTGCAGACGCCATCAGGAGCCCACAACACCCCTGGTGCCAACACTCTCCGCCTGGTACGAACTCCATGTCATAGTCATCAATATTAGTAGCCTATACTCAGTATTGGTATCTTGTCCTCTTACTGAGTTAACATGAAAAAACATTTTCCGGTGCTGCGTATGCTTACAAGCAGCTTCCATTTCCTCAACTAAATGTCTAAATATGCTTCATCTATGCATCCATTTACCTTAGCATGCATGTTATGCCCTCTGCCTCTAAAACTGGCAAATTCGCAGGCTGACGCTTATAGTGTGCTAGATGGATCTACAAACAAGACTCACAAAAGTGTTACCAGAAAAAGGTTAGCTTCATGCCAAGAAAATTGCCTACACTATTATTCCCATATAATGACATCGCTCTTACATGCATGCCATGGGAACAAAATTTACATAGGTCTCGCACATCACCTTCCAAGAAGGCTGCCAAGAAACGTTTTAGAGATGAAGGCATAACCGATGACGATGTTGCTGGTTCCACAGACGTTGATGCTGAGTAATGGTATGTCCAATTCTTCCCTACAATTGATGAGCTATATGCTTCCAAGCATTCCAATTGTATATAGTATAAGGTAGTGGCCACTAGGTACATCAAAATCCAAATGATCAGTAGTAACTACTTTTAGCCAACTAAAACACTATGATGCATAGGAACAACATTCAAAGCATGCTCCGAGGTCATCAGATATTTCAAACAAAGCATTCTAAAACTAACAATAGGTCCATATGGGGTCCATTGAACTAATAAATAAACAAAATAGAAAGTGGTGTAGCCTTCTACCAATACAGATCAAAATAGAAATTAGCAAGTTTTCAGGAAAGATGTCAATAGGCCGAGACATCAACAAGTCAACAAATCGATAGTCAAATGATTTCAAATGTATTCCCTTCATAACTTCTTCGGTCAAAATCTACAGAAAAAATTAGACATTATATTTGAGATTGCAATGCTTGCCAAAACTTCTTAATTGATTGCTACCCTTTTTTAGTTGCAGTGCTTCTGGACACGAGCACCACAAGCTATGGAAGCTCGCTTTTGGGAACCGAGGCTCGCTTTTGGGAACTGTCCTAGTTCGTCTAGGTTACTCTTAGAACTTGCCTCCCTGTTGTGCAAGGAGTATCGTTCTATGCTTGTAAGATATGAGCAGCGCTATGCTGTGTGCTTGGCTGCAAGATATGCCTTTTGGTGCTTCTAGGGTAGTGACTGGTTATATCTATGCTATGTGTGCAATCTTGCGAGGACCATACTCGTGATATGTAAAGCATGCCTATGTAGTCTAGGCTTGAACAAACCAGACGCATTGCTTCCCTTGGTACTTCTACTATTTCGCTTTGTCGTCTTGTGCTACTACCAGCTATCTATTTGTCGTTCCACTCACTTTAACATATAACTATTATGTGGTCACCAATCAGACGCGTCTGTTCCAGGTTTTTGTTTAGTTTCTATTGAAATTTTGGTTCTTCATTGGTGGATGTCGAGGCTGACAAGAATGGGAAAGGTTCCAGTGTTTATCAACAAAGGCTATAGTCATGTGATACATAATTTTTGATTTGTTGTTCTACCCTTTGCTTGAGCTATAGTTCACTTCATGATGTCTAACATTTCTATTTTGAGTTGCTCATCGTTGTATGATGGCCTACTGTGATGGAAAATGTAATCTCCTCAGACTGATTGCTTGGTATTGTGATATTTTAAAGGCTGAAGATTGTGATTATGTTGTTGTATATGGCTTCAGTTTACCTGCTGCAGAAAGGTTCGTGTTAGCTATTTCTCATTTTATTGGCCATGCTCACTGATTAATACACTTCGCTATTTATCGTCCTTCAGGTTCTCATTACTTGTATTATTTGTCAAGTGTTCCTAGAAAGCTCTCAGAGGTCAGAATTGTTCTTTGATTTGACAGGTGAAATTATGGATCCTTTCTTTACCATCTATTACTTATAAAAAAGATTTTGTTATAATTCTGGCAACCTTACATGATAGCGTCATTGGTGTTCACTCGGTCGCCATGCTGTTCCTATCACTTATCACCGCGTAAACCAGTTGTTTGCTTGGCCGTCTCTTAAGAAAATTGAGCATTCTTATGTCTAGTCTTGTGCAGTTTTTCAACAAGCCAGGCTTCATCGAGCTAATTTTTCTTATGCTTTTACAGGTTCTTTTTTGCTAACTTAAGGCAAAGGTTTTTATTTACATGTAGAATATACTGGCTAAAGTTTTTTCAGCAAAGGGTTTTTATATACTAACATCTACATAATGCAAGATAATTATGACAAATTTTATCTCGACTGCATGGAGTAAGATTAATAACATCGTTTGCATCGGGTGTCGTCCTTTCCTAGAATGCAGTCACCCTGTAACATTGTTTGCAGCGACTATATCAGGGGTGTGGCAGCCTCCCATCAGAGTCCCACCAGCGCCGAACCCTTCGCATCGACAGTGGCCACACCAGAGAAGAAGCCATACCCACCTGCCACGGTCGCGGAGGAGGTGATGGCATGAGGCTAACTGGGGCTTTGGACCCCGTCCCCCATTCCACCCGTCGTTGTTGACATACTTGTCCAAGGTCAGTCCGCCAACGAGTATATATAAAAGTCATCAGGACAGGTTGCTCGCCCAAAGCCTTACCTGACCCGTGATAATTTTTCTCCCCTCACCACCGTTATCTTATCCTGACGTCGTTCCTTTCGCCATGCTTTGGTGCCCACCCGCCGAAGAGGGCTGAGGAGCAGATGAAGGCACAAGGCAGGGAGGAAAAACCTACAGTGGTCGTGCGACGAGGGCGTGCTTTGGTCCCCTCACCACTGCTGCAGATGAAGGCACCATTTTGTTCCACAACCAGCGTGCTTTTTTTTATTATTATAGGTGGTGGACGACAAGGGCGTCAAATCCCTGGCCTTGTTCCCTGCCAAGTTCCAGAAGAGTTTTTGAATCAAGAACAGTGAGTGATTCACAAAGAGTTGATTAATTCTCCCTAATAGAACTGGCTTTATGACTACTTTGAGCCTCTGTGTTTGTTCTAAATCCATAGGGAGTTTCATGTTTGTGAATGCCATCGGAAGGGATCATGCTCTGGAATCAGGGAGCAAGATTGTGTATGTTGTCTCGCAAGTCCTCTTCCATGAACAAGTTCAGGCTCTGGAGAAGTCTGGTGATTGGTAAGTTCCTGGGTTCTCTAATGCAATCAGGCTGGATAATATCAGCTACTCACAGCTCTGGCTTAACAGTTGAATCAAAGATTAGGATACGTTGGTAGGAGTACTAGGAAGCCTTATATTCTAGCATTGGGTAACATGTCTATTATCCCATATTATCTAAGTTTAACAAGATACTCATATTTTTTTAAAAAATTGTACTAAAAAATCACGTATGCTGTAGAGTAATGTGATCTGCATGCATGTTTTTTCAAGAATCAGAATAGGCATGTTTCTCTTCTACTCTGCAGTGCATATATAGTCTCATGTTGTTTTCTTCTAAACCTTGACTGGTGATGTCTCTGGCAGATCAAAGCAAACATTATAACCCTGGTTATTGAGGTTTTCACATATTCACTTTATATGCAGAAAGTCAAGTCTGAGGTCAGTTTCAACAATGCCAATAATTCAAATTCGTCATAGACCAGTACAAACCTACAGACTTGTGAAATATGTCTATCTTACAATTAGGTTAACAGATGAAGAATTACATATGCGTTGTTGATATTCTTAGTCGTGCTGGTCTATCTTACAATAAGGAAATGACTTGTGGCAAGAGCCTGAACCGTGGCCCTGCCAGGATAACTAAAAATGTCTAGCTGGTAGTTTGACCCTGCCCCAATAAACCGCTACTCTTAAATTCTATCATTGAGGGTTTGCTATAACTATCTGTATCTACTGGACTACTACTATTTCAACCATATAGGTTCCACGCAGGTTAAGCTCAATTAAAGTACTATAGTGTTGGTTTACCGTTTGCCTATATTTGTTCTATCTTCTAGTGGAGAAAGCCTACCAACACTTCATGTGGATGAACTTGTAACAGTTCTTTGTATTATGCAGAATCGATGGCATACTTTGAGGCTTTATACATCTCACTGGGCACCAGAGCGATGGCAGGAGTACGAACCACTTTGGAATTACTGCCGTGATAATGGAATAAAGCTTGTTGCATGTGGGACTCCACTTGAGGTAATTATTAATTGATTCTCACGATAACTGTATGTGATTCAGGCATATTGGAGTCATGAGTAATCTTGTTCATTTATACTTCTGAATTTTGGGATCATAACATTCTAGAGTTGTAATCTAAAATTGATTTGCATTATTCAAACAAGAAAGCTTATTCTTGTACCACATATAGTAATATCTTTTCCAGGTTAAGCACCTCTGTCACACTCCTTTTCAGCTCAAGGAAGGAAACAACAGCAGTGATTGGCAAGTTCGACTTTGTTGAAGCTTTGTAACTACTCGGTACTTTAAGAAAGTTAGCACGATCAAAGAGTGATACATCAGACCTTTTGTTGCTGTTTGTGCTTTTCTTTTACATCTTCAAACTTTCTGTATTATTGCGAATGCAATGTTGAGTAGAATAACAGAGTTCCCATTATTTAAGTTGTGTAGAGTGTGACATGGGCTTCTTTTGTAGCAAATGAAGCAGCTCAGCTGGGGATTTTGGATGTGTTGTGGACGAAAATATGATATTTTCTTATGTCTGTTCTTCGCCCATGGTTCTGCTTGTTAGCTTCTAGATGACATCAAGTCGTTGGTTACACGACTTACTAAAACTAACAAAGATCATAATCGTGAGTTGAGATGATGGCATCTCAAAGAATAAACTCTTGAATTCCCTTAAAAATAATTAGCTAATTATGATTGATTTTTTCCCCGATGAAGATCTTTTGTGGTTTTCAGTTTACATCTTTGAAGTTGTTCTTGTGACTTGATGTTGAATAGAATGGTAGAGTGTTGTAGATTTGTTTTGTTGCAAATGAAGCAACCAGGCTGGGAAACTCTTTATGTTCTGTGCATAAGATAGAAGTGTAAGTGAACCTGAGTTTTATCTCGAGTCTCATTTTAGTGAAAAGAAACGCGTTATGAGAAAAATAAGCATCATGATGGCGACAAGGGCAGTTAACATTGAAGCATGGAACATTTGGAATCTCGGAGATAGGAATTAAAAATGTTCTGGTACGCCAATATGGCTGACGCTCTGTTGATAGGGCGCCCGTAAGGGCGCCTCCTGTTCTAGTTGTTTACAACATGGATCACCTGCCGAGCTACGACGACCGATCGATGAACACTAGTGTAGTGTTTGACTTGTGACAACAAATTGGTCATATATTGCTTGTCTGAAAAACTGATACATGAAAGTGTTGTTCGTTCAGAATCTTCAGATTAATTGAGGAGCGGTTGTCTGCTCCGAACTGTTACGATAAATCATTGCACAACAGTTGTATATGGATGCATATGACTACAAATAAGATTATGAACGGAATGCATGAATAAAGAAACCGATGGAATAAGTAAACTAGGAAACAATCTTAGAATCATTTTCTGTCATTTCTTTTTAGCTATCCACTTCGAGAGGTTTCGTTTCTTCCTACGAATTAGGTCCCGTTTGGTTTAAGGTGACTAAAGTTTAGTGCCTAAAGTTTAGTCACTTTTAGTCCCTAAATAAGTAATCATAATGACTAAAATGGGGTGACTAAACTTTAGTTCTTTAGCCATCAAGGGAATGAAGAGACTGAAGTAGCATTTTTACCTTATTTGCTCTATTCACTTTCTTTTGCAGCAAACATCCACTAATTAATAGAGGTAATACAATCATTATTCATAACAATTAATGCTCTTTAGTCTGATTTAGTCAGGGTAGCTTTTGTGCCGGCCTGCGTTTAATTCTCTTCGCAAACACACATATTTACCTTTTTGTTTAAGTAAGAGCGTATGATGGTGCGTGTCTGATGACGAACGATGTACGGGGAAATTTCTTCCGGTATGTGTGGAACGTACTCTCCAATGATGAGACCATACAAATCGTGACATATATCGAAGTCTGCATGATACTGATGGTTGCAATGTAGTGGTGAAACGACTAGATTAAAATAACAAAATTTATGTATGGTTAGGATCACAAATTGATTTTAAAACATTTTCTCATAACAATATAACACACATTTTGTATATAAATTATCATACTATACTGGTATTATATATTCCCATTGCAACACACGGACACTCAGCTAGTAACAATTAATGCTATTTAGTCTGATTTAGTCACTGTAATCAAACGAGATACTTTAGCGACTATATTTTAATCAATAAGTGACTAAAGGAACCAAACACAACCAAGGCCTTAATCTGGGTGTAACCGTAGTCGTAGTCTATCTCTAAGGTCTTGTTCGGTTAATCCCGTTACCCATGGATTGGATGAGATTGGAAAAAATTAAGAAGGAGTTTGACTTATTTGAGATTTTAACCCACCCAATCCCACTCAATCCACATGGATTGAGAGATAACCGAACAAACCCTAATAGAGTTGTAAATGGTCAATACACCTGGCGTTCGATTGATCACGAACAAAACAAAAGCCATTAAGCCCAAATCATCGTTTGGCCCAAATAAACTACTACCTAGTTCCATTTACGGGTGGGGCCGTTTTGGTTCGGGATCGCTGTTGGCCTAGCCCATAAGAAGATCGGAACAGGGATCACGGGCAATTATCCGCCCAGGATACGCGAGGCGGAACCCGTCTAGGATACGCGAGTTTCGCTGGCCGTTGTATTGCAGGAAAATTTCCCGTTTTCTATATTTTTCTGTGAATATGATTCCTGTAATTCCAGAAGAGCCCTAAACTTCGCGTCCTACACGCGCCCCCCTCTCGCTCCCACACAAAAACCCTAGCCATCCAACAGGCAACAGGAGACCATCAATCATCAATAAATAAAAAATAGTAGTAATTCCTAACCCTAGGAGGCATCCTGTTCCACGCGACTCATCCCGTCGTCCGCCGAGCCGCCGACGCCACGCCAGGCCTCCACGCCGCGCCTCCGAGCTCCGTCGCCCCGGACCGCCGGCGCCGGGCAGCCGTGAGCTCCGACCGGACCTGCCCGCGCCCAGGCTGAGGCGCCGCCTACCCGAGCTCCGCCCAGGCCGCCCGCCCGCTCGGCAGGACGACTGGACGAGCTCCTCGCCGCGGGCGCCGAGCAGAGGAGCTCCTCTCGCGGAAGCGCGGACCCGCCTTCAGGCCGAGGTGCCGAGCTCCGCCCCGCCCCGCGCGGCCGCGCCCCTGCCCAGGTCCAGCCGCCCCGCTCGGCTCCTGTTCCCCGCTGGGGTTCCGGCACAAAGCTCCACGGCTCCGCGTTAGTAACACCTTGATTTTGGCGCATCGTCCGCCACTGACAGCCGGTCCCTGTCCCGGATCGCCTTCTCCCGAATTCTCTCCACTTCGTCCACGGATTCGTCTTGATTCGTTCTGTGGTTTCTGTAGATCCCATTGCTGAGATTCTTCCCGTGAGGAGGTGTTGGGGGTAGCTGGCGATGGGGGCGGAGCAGGGGTACGAAGATATGCAGGGGACCTTCAGGGACTCCGAGGTGTTCGAGTTTGTCGGGAAAGTCCTGCAGTCCGTGCGGATGGTACGGGCCTTCCATCCTCAGTTCGTTGCTGTGTAATATGACTGGACATTGATTTAGGTGGATTATTATTTGCCTTGGATGATTAGTATTCTCGTTGGACTTGGAAGTACTTAAGAATCTGTATCTTCAATCTTGCTATGCTTCACTTTATTGCTTCATTTGTTAAGCATTTTTTTTGAGCATTCAGTGGAGCTTGGCAAGTAAATTGGTGAACCCCCTGAACTTGGACTATATGTTCAGATGCAATATAGTAGCTCTGCTTGTACCTCAACTAAGGTCTCCTAGGATTTAGGACGCTAGAATGTGATACAGAGAAGTGCAGTATTCAAACCTTGTATTGAGAAAGCACCCTGATACAGAAAAGTGTAGTATTCAAACCTTGTATTGAGAAACCTTGTATTCAAACCTAAGCATCTGCTGGATGAAAACACTAAAGCAGAACCAAGTGCGGATCTGACAAATATTTGTTATCAAGTCCAGGAATTCACCAATCGTTGTCCTCTATCTCCGGTTTTGTTTCATATCAGCAGCGGCGGAGGGTGATCCAAAAGCAAGGAGGGGCAATTGCAAAAGCTGCTACTGTATTAGCTACCAAACTTCTCAAATCATGACTATAGGTGCATCCTATAAAGCATCCATGAGGATTGTATGCTATTAGAGTTACTGCTGTTCCAGAGGAGGGGGGTGGTGGCAGTTTCCCCTCCATGAGCCTCCGCCCCTGTGGATCAGTTCTGTAGATCTCTCGTCTAAATTGCTTCTATCTGCTAGAAGTTAACTAATTAAATGGCATACATCTTTTGCCAGCTTCTGTTGATAATTTGTTAAACATTAAAGTCTCATGTTCTGAACATACTCTCCAGAACAAAGCTGAGACTTGTGGTGAACTTTATTTTCCTGCATTGAGTTAGAAACTAAAGCTTGCTGGTGAAGACATGGTCAAATTTGCCAGATGCATGTGAGATGTGGAGTCAGGGAAATTGAAAGCTGATCATTTTCAAATTGCGGGTTTTTAATTAACAAATGCATGATTCTTCTGCTTTTACACCTCAAAACCACTATATTAAGGAAGCTTGTACACAATACATGTTTTAACAGGTGGACAAATGAAAGTACCTGCAGTGTTTATTTGCCTTCATTAGAGAGTAGGTAACAGTCATGTTCTTTTTGCTTGTTGTAGCTATGTACTTCAGTGAAGATTGGAGTAATGCCTTGTCATTTAAAAGACTCACCAAGCAGAACCCAAAATACATAAGTTATTGAGCAATATGTATGCCATTTAAAATTTGTATTTCTTGTCTGAGCTCAGTCTGCTAATTTGAGTACACTGCCTTTAACTTGTCCCCTACGTTAAGGAATTCATTCCGTTTTTTATTTTGCTTTCGATATCATCCAAACAAGGACTTATGAGAACTTCAGAGCAAAATTGTACTGTCTTTTTAATGAATTCCTGAGTTACTCGTATAGTACAATGTCAAGGTATTAACATGTTGATCTATCATTTAGGATCCGTTTTTAATTGACATAAGGGACAAAGATTATTATGATTACATGCTAGGCATTATAGACCCTACCAAGAAAAGGAGTACAGATGATGAAGCTATGTTTGTTGTAAGTTCGTAACTCAACTCTATTTCAACATGTCCACCTTTCTACACTGTTAATTCTATTTCATGCTTATGCCCTACCTTTTTCCAGACTATTTTGAGGGCACTATCACAAGCAGTATCCAAGATAGACACCGTGTATCATCATGCACTTCTACACAATGTAATGTAACCCTGAGTGGTCATCCCTTTATTTTTGTTGAGTGAATGAAATGTTACTAAAATTATTCTTTTTCAGATATTTACCATGTGTGTCTGGCACTTGCACAGTGACACGAGGGTGGTGTTTTTGGATTTAATAACCAGATTGGTATACTTCCTCAGTTGTATATCCAGAGTTTTCTGCTTTTATGTTTGTTTGAGTTTCTGATGGATCTGTGTTCGTGTAGGCTGCTGTGGCAGACCAATATCTCAGAGAATGTTTGCAGATGCTTGTGAATAATTTCACTCCACCTGGACCCCTCATTCGTTACATTGAGGAGCCAAGGTGGCTTCCAAAGAAGGAAAAAATCTACTCTCAGTTGCAAGAGAGTTTGAAAATGATTTCTGACACTGTGCCCTTGGCACCAAGGATGTTAAAGGATATAATTGATAGGAGTATGCCAAAGTTGTTTGATAGCAAAGCTGTAAGTGTTATTCCTATAGGCTATTTTATTTTTTTCAATAGCTGTTGTGTCTGTTTACAGATAGTCCCAACTTGAATTCTTTATAGACAATTGGCACATGTATGGTTCATAAAAACTATAACCTCTCCCCATGGCTCTGTTGTTGTCCTTGACTTCGTTCTTTTCTCTGATTCTTTATTGGGTTGAGCGAGGGGTAGCTAAAAAATAGGATGCAAACTAATGTTGTCCAGTTTCAACATAATGTAAGTTATGTGCTATTATATCTATCTGATGCCTTCATGCATTTCTTAGTACTCAACATGTTTTCTTCAATCCACTTATCTTACAAACCTGTCTTCTTGCCGAGGTACTGTTTGTTTAATAATACCATGTCCATAGTTTACAATCCTACTGTGCATTTTTTTCACATGCACCACTCACACTGCTTATGAGCAGTCAATCTTACCTTCTGGGATTGTCTTTGCAGAAGATGGTATCATTTGTCAAGTGCATGTTGGGACTTGATGCTGTTGTTTGGGACATTATTGGGTCGTCATTGTTGGAGAAAGTTGTGTACCTACTTACAGAATTGGATGTATGCTCCTTTCCTTTTGTATGGCTAGGTAATCTATATTACAACTTTTTTTTCTCTTATTGGTTGATTGGAATTATGCAGGTTAATATAACATGGGAAGATATTCTTCAAGATGAACACAACAAAGGTATATTTGACATGGAGCTTGAGGATTTGGCTGAGGATGAAGATAACCTTGGTCAAGAAGGAACAAAGGTTTGTCGTATTTAGAATGTTCTTTGTGTTACTAAGTGAGTACTAGTAGGAAATGTCTGCACTTCATTACCTAATTAACTGTGAGTAAATTAACGCTTGCATTGATTGGTTAGGTCCATTTTGGAGGAAATATGTGTGCCGAGAAACTTGATGGTTTAATGGTGGTTGTGTGTGAGCACCTCAAGTCACGTGTAGAAGAACCTGAGCGCCTAATTAAGGTGAGCACATGGCTGGAATCTAACTTGAAACCGAACCTTCATTTTTATCTTTTTTTTCTATAACTCCGCTGTTTGGGAATATGAAAACATAATCATAGTACTTATCTACATAGATACATCACCACAAAAATTTAATAAGGGTGAGCACATGGCTTGATCTTAACTCGAAAACTGAACCATCATTTTCATCTTTTCTATAATTTTTGCTGTTTGGGAATATGAAAACATAATTATAGTACTGATCTACATAGTTACATCACCACAAAAGTTAATAAGGGTGAGTACATGTCTGGAATCTTAACTTGAAAACTGAACCTTCATTTTCATCTTTTTTTCTATAACTTTCGCTGTTTGGGAATATGAAAACATAATTTTAGTACTGATCTACATAGATACATCACCGCAAAAGTTAATAAGGGCTACAGTTATGTATTAATGGCAATTTTAGTTAATTATATGTGAATATGCCCATGTAGATATGCATAGTTTATTTCTTTCCCCCTTGTAAATTCCCCCACATCGCTGCATGCTGGTGCCGTGCGCACGGACCGATCGATCTTGCTGTTGTTCATCCTTGCATGCACAAATGACATCGCATGTCGCTAGAAATTTATGCTGATCAGAACGCCTAGATGCAGCCCCGTTCTTTTTTTTGCACAGTTTTCATTTTTCATTCTTTGTTTAGGGGAACTGTTGGAGTACACATCATAATCCACTACTAAAACTTTTTAGCCTGCTCCCAATAATCAGTTTTTTGGGAAAATTGTTTGGCATCCTTTTGGAGTCGCTCTTATAAACTGCCAAACCCATCCGAGGAGTCTAGTGGAACTCAGAGACCATCAGATCCCATATAAAACCTTATTGGAGATGGGGGGGGGCATCAGCCGCTTGTGGCATGTACTGCACTGGCGACAACTTCTTTAGGATTTGTTTGTTTTTGCCTTTCATCCCTCCAATCCCTGCTGAACAAGGCCTCACAGGTATCAAGTTTTGGCTTTCCCAGACAAGGTTATTAAAACGTTGAAACACTCATGGGTGAAGTTTTTACTTTTAAACGTAGTTTTAAGCAACATAGGAAAATACCAATATATCATAATTCTAGACAATAACATGAAGTAGGGCAAACATGTGGAGACTGGACCGGATTGGACCCAAAAGTAACTAACAGACTGGGTCCAAAAGTAGCTAATGGTCTAAGACGCATGAAACACCGTGTTTTGCAGTTTAGAACGTCAAAATGTGGTTTCAACATCTAATTAGCGTTGACATTTAAACATAGTTTTAATAACACTGTTCCCAGATTATTGTCTTCTTTGACAATGGCTGGTAGCTTCTCCTTCAGGGGTATTAGGTGTTGGCTTCCTAGATAGTTGTCTTTGTTGTAGTGCACACATTAACTAACCAGTTCAACCCAAAAACTTAAGCTATTGGGAGAAGGTAGACAATCCACTTAATGCACTCACCCCCACTCATGTCCAGCTAGAGACAAAGGCACAAATATGAAAATAAATGGGTGGAGCCACAAATCAAGCCTCTGCCAGGATTCGAGCTCGAGACCTCTGACTCTGATACCGTGTTAGAGTGGACACACTAACCACTTCAACACAAAAGCTTAAGCTGTTAAGAGAAGGTAGACAAATCCACTTATACACTTCAACAGTCTTCTAGGGCAATGGCTAGTAGTTTCATGACATCTTGATGTGCTTCTGACAGCTTGAAGCTAACACAGTGGATATTCTGTACTGGCAACAACCATCACCTTGTTGACGAGATGTTTATCATAACCGAAAGTTTTGTTTAACTTTCTCTCCTTTTCTAGCTTACTGCTGCATCGTGCTTTGTGCTCAAGCTTCTCTTCCTTTTGCTGCCTTTGTTTGTTGACCCAAAGCTTCTTTCAATAAGGATTATTAGTCTTATTATGGTGTGATTTAAGGTCTATATAAGCTTTCGATTCTTTAAAAGTTAGCTGCAGATTGTGGGTTGTTAAAGTTGTAAGCTGGTGGGGATGCACTTGTGGATTGTGGTGTAAAGATGGTTGGATTCTAACAATTTACTTTTAGAAAGCACCCATTTATTTAGCTCCATATTTTTGAACCAGAATACGTAATATAAAGCAGAAACAAACAGGCCCTGAGGAATTTGATCTTTGTCTTGGTCCTGTATTTGACTTAACCTCGCTAGTGGAAACTGTCAGGACCACCAGGCCAACCCAAACCACAAGGTAATGTAAGAGGCACCGTTCTTAGTGGATCCCAAGGTCTGAACCAGGTAAAGTTATGCATATTGGGATGCAAAACAAAGGCGACCTGTAGAGCTGAGCTGTGTTACAGCCATTTCACTTTACACTATTTAGGGTGGATTGTTTTGAGATTGTATTTATATAAATGCCAATTGCAATCATTTAATGCTTTTTGAGAAATGTTCTATTTTATGGTAGTTCATGACTTACAAGTGATGAAGTGAATGATAAGTAAACACTTATAAGCACTTCTATTTTGATTTTGCTCATGTTTTGTCTTGACTTGGACAGGAATTTGTCACTTTGAAGGCTATATTTAAATCACATGTGCTGAGGGTGCACAAATCCAAATTTGCACAGGTTAAGGATTAACCTTTTCTCCTCTAAAGTAGACTCACAATGTTTAGTACCTAAGTTGTATTTTCAGTTGCTTTCTGCCTCACCCTCTTGGATTGACACATTTATTTTGACTTTTGCAGTTTATCATGTTTTATGCTTGTTCCCTGCATCCTGAGATTGGCGATGGCTTTGCTAATTTTCTTACTGATATTTTTATTGACAAGGACAAAAACGAGGATGCAATTACTAGGTAAGCCTCTTGTTTGCATTTCAAGGAGTACATGCAGTAGGGAAACTTTCTGTCCTTTATCGTGGTGATTGGAGGCACTAGTGTTTGAACCTTACCTCTATAATGACCATTGCATGTTGTAAACTTGTAATCATGACACTTCGCCTTACTCACTATGAGATTTTGGCATCGTAGCTATGTGAATAGTTTATTATAGACATACTGTCTTCACAAAAGTTTACCGCACTTGTGTAAAAAGGTCTGGAGTTACAAATATAATCATTGGAGAATCGATTTGTTGGCTTGTTGCTAACCTAATACACAATCTGTGTGAATCAACGATTAAAGAAATGCCAATGACCACATTTGTTTCTCTAAATGCAGAGTGTCTGCAGTTTCATATGTTGGAAGCTATCTGTCCCGGGCAAGGTTCATTTCCGTAAATATAGTTGTTTCTGTACTCAAAAGGTGGCTACCCTCTGAACATACAAAATATTTGTTTTGAGCACCTCACAGTGTATCTATGATTTTTGCATCTGTTCTGTACATCTGCGATTTATGTTATGTTATGTGCTTAGGCTAGTGGACTGGTGTGATTATTATTGTGGCCATCAGCTGGACAATGGGGTGACAGCAAATCCTATAAAGCACCAGCTATTTTATGCTAGCTGCCAGGTTTGTTATGCCATATTCTCTGCATATTTAACTAAGCAAGAGAAGAAGTTGGTCAAATGCATGTTATTGCTCAACCACCCCTGTTCCTGTTCTAGCATCATATGCTTTCTGTGTTTTTTAACC
Source organism: Zea mays (assembly GCF_902167145.1). Lineage (NCBI taxonomy): Eukaryota > Viridiplantae > Streptophyta > Magnoliopsida > Poales > Poaceae > Zea > Zea mays. Next base: position 54,157,039 of record NC_050100.1, on the reverse strand, counting down.
TGCAGGCTGTGATGTATGTCCTATGCTTTCGGTTAAGATCTATTATGGACTACCCAAATCTTAAACAACAACTTTTTCGAATGCGAATCCGGGATATCTTGGTCCACCCATTGCAGCCATTAAAGGTCTAACACACTCCCAACCACTTCTACTGTATCTTTCAGCAGTAACTGTGTTTTTCCTTTATATAAATATACATGATGTTAATTGACATGACTTTTGATGTTATAGGTGTGCTTGCCTTCAATAGTGAATGAGTTCCTGAGACAGGCTACAGCTGCGAGCCTGTTCCATGCACCTGCGATCTCAATGCACGAAGATGCAGTTGAATCCGATCTATCGAAGGCATTTGGAGGACTTAATAGGCTTGACATGTTCTTCCCATTTGACCCGTATCTACTTAAAGAGTCTGACAGGTTTGACTATCAATAAGAGTACCCATTTTAGCCAGTTATAGTCTCATTATGTTCTAGTGTGTGCTCTTGGAGGATAGTTATTTGCATGTTATTCAATAAGGGGGTCTGCAAGTTTCACCTGACCTTTGACCTTGTACACATTGGTGAACCACAATGTGGTGGGATTTGGATTTCTACTCAGGAACGACATCAGTTGAAGGATCTAAATGGTCACTTTTTAGTTGAAGGACCCAACATAGAATTCACGGTAGATTGAGGACCTATATGTTCCCTTCTTTTGTTCAAGAACTCAAATTAGAATCCATAAAAAAAAATAATGACCCACAGTTCATTTTACTCTTCTAAATTTAATTCTTATTGTTGAATCGTCTCTTTTATCCTTATTGATGAGTTCAACCACTATTGGCAGAATAGGGCTTTAATTCAGCTGCTAATTTTCCTTGGAATTAGTCCCTTTTAGTGTTTCCTGTTTGATGATCCATTGTATCCTGCAGATATATACGGCCAAATTTTGAGTTCTGGTCCTTGGTCAAGACGACATACAGTAACGACAACAGCGATGAGGACGACGAAGAGCTTGGCGACATTGACGCACCTGGAATGAATGTGGGCAGCTTGGATGATCACTTCGAAATAGATTTTAACAGTGACGATGACATTGAGTATAAGATGAATAAGATGTCCATAACGCCGCAACGCACTTTCTACCATCCACTGGCTACAAACAGTGAGTCCAACCGCATGCCTGCGAGGATCAGACCTTCAGTGAGCCCCCCATCATAGCAAGGTTCTGCTCAGCTCTTTACTTGACTGATGATGACACAAAATCAGATGCTAGGAAGTTGCACGTGCCAAGAAGGGACCAGGGGATGACGACCAAACATACACCGGAGTGTATTCTATTTATTATTCCAGTTGCTAGTAGGGTCAAAACTTTAATGCAGAGTGTATATGTGTTTCAGGGCAACGCGTGGAAAACCGGTTTGTGATTGTATACTTGGTAGTCAGCCCTTAGGAACAGGTATGTGTTTGTAGCAAGACTTACGACGTGAAATGAGGATTCTCTTGGGGACATTAATGGTATAACGTGCGAATGTTAGAACCTAATTTTCAATTATCAATGAGTCAGGTGCAGCCTAATTTTCAAGGACCTGTTCGTAGCATGTAATGTAACGCATCTAGGCAAAACAACCCTCTGTTGCCCAGTTCATGCTGAAGTCTCCAGCAATCTGGCGAATACATCCACACACCTTCATCGAATGCCCTTTCTCTATTTGGAACGATTATCGAAACATGCAACTAACATGGTGGACCGATGTGATCGATGTCGAGGATTGACTCATTATGGGAGCAGGCACCGAATTGGCACACACCTTGGCAACTCAGATCTTCAGGGACCGGTTATAGTTTATGGTTTCCAATGTAACATTGCTTTGAAGGCAATGGTCATGATTTAAACAACAATGACTAATGAATACTAGTCTCACAATTAAACAAATAGGTCTTCACAGAATCTGTTAAAAAACACAAATCCTCATAGGGATGAACTTAATAATTCTCAGTAGAGAGATTCAAGGAAGCGATGAGAACATACCAATTCAATTTATTTTGAGCTAAAAGTCATTTAAAACAAGTTAAGATTATATAATTTAAGTAGATTATAATCTCAAACAAACAAAGCTTAGATTCAGAGGAGCGGGTGGCATGCTGCCGACACAAGCGTTAAGCGGGAGTGCGAGCCGGTGAAGGCGTCCTGGTGGGGTACCCATCACGGAACATTGGGTCTGCAAGCTCAAGCAGTCTTCCATCATTCCACGACTCCGTGGAAACAATTTTCCCCCTATATTACTATAGCATCCAAAATTTGTAGCATCAATCTAACGCTTACCAAGGCTCCTGTCTTCTAATATGATAATAACTTCATTCACAAATATATAACACTGTTGATTTTTTTTCGAAAACTTTGACCACTCGTCTTATTTAAAATATTTATTCAAAAATATAAAATTTCTAAGTTAAACACAATCTACCTTGAGTGATAAAACAAATTGTAAAAAATAAATTATAATTTATTATTTTTAATAAGATGGGCGGTCAAAGTTTTTTAAAATAGTCAACGATTTCATATATTTATGAATGCAGCGAGTATTATTTTGTTGTGCACTAAGAGCATGTATAACCCCATCAAATATAGAGTCCCTTGAGAGATTTATAGAAAATTAATTTTAAAAAAATACTAGAGACGAGCTCTCTGAATAAAGACATCTAGATGCATATGATATCTCTTTTAACCTCTGCTACGATATACAGTCAAACCTTTTGTTGCCCAACTGATGTAATCATCCAAATTTAAGTGTGTAGAAACATCATAACCATTTCCCTCTAGAACCTGTATTGTTAGGTTGCCTCCAGCAGGTCGTGCAAAACACTGTTTTGCACTGTAGATTGCACCGTTCATAGAGTAAAGTTTGAATTAGGAGATGAGATGAGATATATGATGGGCAAGTTGCTGGAGACAGCTGTATTAAGTAGACGTTAATTAGCAAAAAAAAACTACTTATATGTTGGATAAGAGGAACTATTCAAGTAGATGTTAGTTAGCAAAAAAAAACTAGTTAGATGCTGAACAAGAGGAACTAACGAATATAAGCATTATAATTCTTAAGTGCTTCAGATTGGAGAAAGGTTGAGATATTATCAGCACGGATCTTCAAGTAGCTCACGCAAAGCTTTGGCTTTATCATATAAAAAACACTCTACTGAATAAAATTATACGAGAGGAAATGCCTTTACCAAACTAAATACTTTTATACTTTAATCGAGTTTTTCCTTCATGTGGGAAAAATGTTAGAATGATGATTCACTTGTTATCTTTAATGTTGATACATATTGCTGATAGCGACGTAGCGTAAAGGACAAATACTGCCCCTGCAGAACACTATTAAGTTGCATATTCAACCAAAAAGCTTAACCTGATAGGAGGAGATGTGCAATTTCACTTATATTATATTCTAACACCCCCTTCGTTCGAGCCTCTCTTGGATCTCAGACGTGGAGTAGAAGCGAGCAACAATTATTTAATTTAATTGCGCTAGCCAGGTTTCGAACTCACGACCTCTAGCTCCGATACCATATTAAGTTGCATGCACCAACAAATCCAACCTAAAAGTTTAACCTGATAGGAGATGGAAAATTCACTTATATTATATTCCAATAAACACAAGGATGACCACCGCAAACAAAATGTATACATGCCAAACAAACATTTGCCTTGAAGAAGGGATGGAAATATTTAGAAGAGGAATCTATTTTAGAATCCCTCTAATCAGAGGTACAAGAGGGATATACCAACCACGTATACACCGGAGAAGGGACGAACAACACCAGCAGTTGCGGTGCAGAATCCGCTCGGCGGTGCCCGGTTCACGAGTGAGAGAAGGGTGGTGTCGGGTTCCAAGGAACCGGGTGCCCAAGGAGGCCCAAAAGGCCACGCAAAGACGGCCCACCAAGCCAACCAACCCGCTCGCCGAGCAACCCCGTGAGATGGGACTTCCGACCAACCCGCTCGACCAACCCGCCCACCGAGCAACTCGACGAGGCAGGATTGTCGACCAACCCGCTCTCGAACAACACTGCCGAGCAACCTGGCGAGGCAGGGCTATCGATCGACCTTCGTGTCGAGCAACCCAGCCAGATGACAACCGACTCTTTGGCGAGCACACCTATAGGAGGGAAGACCCAGCCTAGTACTATAAAGCCACGACGACACGATGAGACAGGTCATCACCAAGCCATGTCCGAACCATGGGAGTAGTACCAAAGGGACTCTATCAAGCACGACGCCGAGTACGTTTTGGAGAGTATTCGCGCTGACCGGTGGGACCAGTCAACCCCAGCCACGGGGACCTCAGCGTCGAGGTCTCTCCAGTGACCTATACACCAGAAGAGACGGGGAAATACGCAGTACCAGTCATACACCTACACATAATGGAAGGTGACACAAAGGGGATGACATAAGATGAAGCTATACTGAAGACGTCCCGGAAGCGAGAGGTCGAACTCCACCCCGACATAATACAAGTCCTCATTGTAAAGTCTACCCTTGAGCTATAAAAGGGTAAGACAACCCCATCTTCAAAAAATAATGACACACAAGCACTCAACTATAACATGCTCCAAATAATACTATGATCAGCACTACACTGGACTAGGGCGCAAGCCTGAACCAGTATAACCCCCTGTCTCAGATCCACCTTCGATCCCCCCGTGGCTCACCATTCGGAGTGAGTCCGCGCTAGCACCCTGCCGAATACAACTTTTATTGTCCCCCAGTTTCCAAACCCACGATAGTTAGCGTGCCAGGTAGGGGATCCATTAGCGTGCCAAGCGGCATTCTTCACTCCAATGGTCGGTTCATCAGCATTCACCCCTGGGAGCCACGTCAAATTCGGCACCCTCGACTTCCTCACCACCGCCACAGGAGCACTCTACCTCGTCTGCGCTTCGGTAAAAAACCAAAACACGCCCCAGTCTCCCGCGTAGAGCAAGGGGTGGGTTGAGCAAGCTCCTAGAGAGCCACAAGCTAGGTCATTTACTCAGCTCCACGTCCAAGGTCGTACATCACTGTCGGCGTTTCGACCCCGGGGGGTCCCTGGACCGACGAGTAAATTGTCGCCACGTGTCCCAGCCCAGATGGGTCGGCGTGAGACGGAGCACGGAGGGGGGAAACAAGGAGACAGGCGTAAAGGGGAAACCCGCAGCCTTCGTGTTTGTCATGCGCCCAGGTCGGGTGCGCTTGCAGTAGGGGGTTACAAGCGTCCGCGTGGGAGGGAGCGAGAGGCTTGCGCGCGCCGTCCCGTCCTCTCCGTGCGGCCAACCCTCTCGTAAGAGAGCCCTGGACCTTCCTTTTATAGGCGTAAGGAGAGGGTCCAGGTGTACAATGGGGGGTGTAGCAGTGTGCTAACGTGTCTAGCAGAGAGGAGCTAGTGCCCTAAGTACATGCCGTCGTGGCAGCCGGAGAGGTTTTGGCACCCTGTTCATGTGATGTCGTGGCCGTCGGAGGAGCGCTGAAGCCTTGCGGAAGGACAGCTGTCGGGGCTGTCGAGTCCTTGCTGACGTCTCCTTGCTTCCGTAAGGGGCTGAGAGCCGTCGTCGTCATGGAGCACGCGAGGCGCCATCACTATTTGTTTACCGGGGCGAGCCAGATGGGACGCCGGTCTTGCTCCCCGTAGCCTGAGCTAGCTAGGCGTAGGATAATGATGGCCCCCCTGTGACGTGGTCGGTCCGAGCCCCGGGTCGGGCGAGGCGGTGGCTCCTCCGAGGTCGAGGTCGAGTCTGTCTTCCGAGGTCGAGGTCGAGTCCGAGCCCCGGGTCGGGCGAGGCGGAGACCATCGTCTGAGGCCAAGGCTGAGTCCAAGCCCTGGGGTCGGGCGAGGCGGAGTTCGTCGTCTTCCGGAGTCGAGGCCGAGTCTGAGCCCTGGGGGTCGGGCGAGGCGGAGTTCGTCGTCTTCCAGAGCCGAGGCTGAGTCCGAGCCCTGGGTCGGGCGAGGCGGAGTTCGTCGTCTTCTGGAGCCGAGGCTGAGTCCGAGCCCTGGGTCGGGCGAGGCGGAGTTCGTCGTCCGAGGCCGAGACGGGGGCCGAGCCCTGGGGTCGGGCGAGGCGGAGCTTCCTATGGCGCCCGAAGCCAGACTTGGCTGCTGTCTGCCTCACTCTGTCGAGTGGCACAGCAGTCGGAGCGGCGCAGGCGGCGCTGTCCTCTTGTCAGGCCGGTCAGTGAAGCGGCAAAGTGACTGCGGTCACTTCGGCTCTGTCGACTGGAGAGCGCGCGTCAGGATAAGATGTCAGGCCATCCTTGCATTAAATGCTTCTGCGATACGGTCGGTCGGTGTGGCGATCTGGCCAAGGTTGCTTCTTGGCGAAGACTAGGCCTCGGGCGAGCCGAAGGCGCGTCCGTTGCTTGAGGGGGTCCTCGGGTGAGACGTGAATCCTCTGGGGTCGGCTGCCCTTGCTCGAGGCTGGGCTCGGGCGAGGCGAGATCGTGTCCCTTGAGTGGACCGAGCCTTGACTTAATTGCACCCATCAGGCCTTTGCAGCTTTGTGCTGATGGGGGTTACCAGCTGAGATTAGGAGTCTTGGGGGTACCCCTAATTATGGTCCCCGACAGTAGTCCCCGAGCCTCAAAGGGAGTTTTAATACTCGCTTGGAGGCTTTTGTCGCACTTTTTTTTGCAAGGGGACCGACCTTTCTCGGTTGCGTTTCGTTCCGGTGGGTGCGCGCGAGCGCACCCACCGGGTGTAGCCCCCGAGGCCTCGGAGGAGTGGTTTGACTCCTTCGAGGTCTTAATGCGTTTTGTGATGCTTCAGCCGGTCTGGTTGTTCCCTCATGCAAACTGGCCGTGGCCCGGGTGCACAGTCGAGTCCCAAGTTCTCGGGCTGGTATGTTGACGTTGTCAACGGTTTGGCCGGAACCGGGTTTGCGAGAGCAGCCCCCGAGCCTCCGCACAGAGCGAGAGGACGGTCAAGGACAGACTCGACTTTTTTACATACGCCCCTGCGTCGCCTCTCCGCAAGGAGGAGGGGGGGGGGAAGCGCCATGTTGCCCTTGGAGGGCGCCGAACATGGTGTCTCCAGTGAGTTGCTAACGGGTAATCCGAGTGGACGCCCGTGCCCCATTTGTTAGGGGTCGGCTAGTGGCCCGGAGGCGCGCTCCAAAAGTACCTGCGGGTGATTTGCCGGACCCGGTCCCCTTTGGACGGGGTCTGAGGGCTCGATGCCTCCCTCTGGTAGGATTCCGTTACAAAATCGTTCCCGTTGGTCTCGGAAATGTCCTAGGGTACCTCGGGAGCGTAGCCCGAGCCTTGGTTATGTATCGAACGTACCCAGGGTCATCCCTCGCTCTGCGTCTGAGGCGGCTGTCGAACCCTTCGGGGGCCAGCCTACGAACCCCTGATCAGTAGTGGGCGCGGAGCCCGAGTGGTCTGAGGCGGCCATTGAACCCTTCCGAGGGGCCAGCCTTCGAACCTCTGACCAGTAGTGGGCGCAGAGCCTGAGTGCTCTGAGGCGGCTGTTGAACCCTTCTGAGGGGCCAGCCTTCAAACCTCTGATCAGTAGGGGGGCTCGGGGCCCGTTTCCTTCGCGGAGAAGGATCCCTTTTGGGGTATCCCCTTTCCCGGTCCCTGTGGCAAGAGAGAGAAAGAGGAAAAGGGAAAAGATACGAAATCGAACGACGTGGCGCACCTTTTTTGACGCGGTCATTATGGCGGAAGCGAAGCGTCGCCTGCTTCGCCTGCCAAAGGTGCCGCCTGTCCTGCCGCAGAGTTAATGCGACGGGACGAGTGGTTCGCGGGGCAACCGTTGCGCATGCGCGAGCCGTTCGAGGAACGGACGTCTCGCTTTGAGTTTTGAATCTCGCGGCGGGTTCGGGCGAAGTGTTGAATGGGTCTCACCTGGGCCTTTATATATTCGAGAGAGGGTCCAGTGGCGGTTCTCTACTCTGCTGCTTGCCTCCCACTTAGGTTTCCGCAACCCGAGGGAATAGCCAGAGAAAGGAAACCGCACACCTCGTCCTCTCCGCCGCCACCTCTTCTGCTTGGTGATGGCCGACCGGGTGACCGTTATTTCGCCGCGCGAGCCGTGGCCTTTCTCCACCGTCACGTCGGACGACTTGGAGGCCCTTGTTGCTGATGGCTTGCTTCGCCCTCTCTCCGGTGACTCGCAGCCGGAGTGGATGCCCCCTCCGAGCGGAGCCGCCCCGTCCCCGCCGCCGGGGTATGTGGTGAGCTTCGTCTCTTTTCGCGAGCGGGGGTTCGGAGTGCCGGCAAGCCGTTTTATGCGGGCGATACTGCACGTCTACGGGGTGGAGCTGCACAATCTCAGCCCCAACTCCATCTCGCAAGCAGCCATCTTCGCGGCGGTTTGTGAAGGATATTTGGGGATTGCCCCCCATTGTGACCTGTGGACCCATCTCTTCTCCGCGGAGCTTTTTGCCTCGCCGACGGGGGAAAGAAGGGTTCGCATGGCGGTGCAGGCTGGTGGCTGCATCCTCCAGTTGAGGCAGGCGCGGGCGCTGCAGTACATCCTCGCCATCCTCGCGTCTTCGAACAAAGGGTGGCAGCGCCGGTGGTTCTATCTCCGGAATGACGACGGGAGGCTCCCGTCGTTTTCTCAGCGAGTGGTGATCGCCGCCGCCGATAACTGGCGCTACGGGACCCCGCGCGACAGACAAAAAAATCTCCAGCCCCTTCTGAAGGCCCTGGAGGAGCTGCGGAAAGGAGGGCTCACCGCCGCGGGGATGGTTGCCGCCATTCATCGCCGGAGGGTGCTCCCTTTGACGGAGCGGCGGCTGCCGCTTTGGGAGATGACGCCGGGGGTCGACTTGGAGGGCTTGCGGATGTCCTCGGATCCCCTTCCTGTCGACGACCTCCACAGGCGAGTAGCCGACACGTTGGGGAAGCCGGACGCCGGTGCCCTCTCCCAGCTCTTGATGCGTCCCGATCACGGGTGTGTGTCCCTGGTGAGTGTCCGCTCCTTCTTTCTTCTTGTGTCGGATTGCCCTTGGTCCTCACAGTCGAGACTCTTCGTCCGTCTCCAGGAGGTAGGGGCTCACAAGCCTTTCCCGCCACCGGTCCCGGAGGACGCAGTGGACCGAGCTGCGCGGAGGGTCGCCGCGGAGAAGAGGAAGGAGAAGAAGGACGCGAAGAAGGCTCGGGCCCGCGAGCGGACGCGGGCACGAGACACCTTGGAAAGGCTCCGTCGTCTGCAGGAGAGGGATGGGCTCCCGAGGGAGCCATCGCCGGAGACGCCTGACGATGACGACGACGATGAAGACGATGATGAAGACGACGACATGGCTGCCCGCCTCGGCCTCAGCCCGGATCTCAGGCTAGGCCAGGGGTCGTCAAGCCAGCCCCCGAGCGGGCTGGTGCCGTCGGTATCCAGGGCCGGGACGTCGGGGTCCCGGTCCGAAGAGCGGGGGCAGACCGAGGGGGTACTTGACCCTTCAGCCGAGGTGGTTGAGGTGACCCTGGGGAGTCAGGCCGAGCTGCCTGTTCCCCGAGAACCGTTGCCCGTGCCTACTGCGCAGGAGGGCGATCCTCAGGTCGTTGTGGCTGCGTCTGGGCAGTCCGTCCCTCGGGTGCCTAGGGCGCCCAAGGCGAGGATGGTACCGAAGCCGGCAGCGGGGCAGACCTCGGTGGTACCTTCGGGGATCGAGGTTCGAGAGACCTCCCCACAGGCACGATTGATCATGGCCCGGAGTGGGTAAGTATCTTAGGATATCTTCGTCCCGGCTCCTCCTTCGTATGTCCCGACCCTGATTTTCCTTTTCTCCTTAGCAAGCGGAGGCACGGTTCGACCGGTCTGGCTCCCCGGAAGGTCCTCAAGACGGCGTCGGCTTCCGCAGCTAGTGTCGCACCAGGCCTCGCCGGCCAGCTGACCTCCTCGCAAGACGCCCACAGCGGGGGGCTCAGGCGGCACCAGTTGCCGTGGGGCGAGCTCCTGAGGCTGACTCCTCTATCGAGGCGGCCGTCGCGCTGGGGGAGGCTGCTAGCGCGGCCGCGGCCTCGGGCCCACCAGACATGCTGCCGGCGCTGGCGCCGGCTGCTGTCGAGGCCGTTGCCGTTCTGGCCGTGGAGCCACCCGTCGCCGCCGATGCTGAGATGGCCGAGGCGTCGCTACTTGGTGCCTCAGAGGAGGGGGGCACGGAACCGCGACCCGTCCCATCGAGCGGCAGCTTTGTCCCCGCGCGGCGCAGTTCTGAGGAGCGGCGCCAGTTGCTTCGGTTCCAGACCCGTGGGGCCTCGGATCCCCTCTTCGTTCTTGACGATGAGCGGGAGGAGCAGTCTTGGGACGGGCTTCGTGAGTGTGCCGAGGCAACGGTGGGGTCGCTCCGGTCGACCTTGGAGGTCCTTTGCAGGGACGTTCCCAAGATCCTCCAGGTAATGACTTCAGGCATACCTTTCTCGTGATTAAGGTGTTCTTTGTGACGCCCCGCTTCCTTCCCTCAGGATCTGACGGATCTGAGCGCCGCCAAGTCGTCGTTCATCCGCCGTGAGGTCGATGTCTGGGGTTCGCTGCGATCCCTGAGGACCACGCTTGCCAGGGCTACCGCGCGCCTCTCCCAACAGAGCACTATGGTGGCAGACCTTCGGTTGCTCTTTGTCGATCTGGGAGCAGAGGCGGCAGCGGCACGCGTAGAGGCGCAGCGGCGGCAGTTGGAGCTTGACCAGGTCACCGGCGAGCGGGACCAATCTCAGGGCTAGGCCGCCGAGGCCGAAAGCCGTGCTGAAGCTCTTGGAGTCCAGTTAGCCGAGGCGTCTGCTCGGGCCGGAGCTCTTGCAGCAGACCTAGTCGTGGCCCAAGCCGCATCCTCGGAGCAGCGTGCCCGAGCCGAAGGTATGTCTTGGCTGTTTTAAGATTTTGTTTCAGCTCGGTTCCTCAACTCGTGTTTGAGGTCTTCCGCTTTGGCTGTTCGCAGAGCTCGAGTCTGCCCTTGATAAGTCCACCAAGGTGCTTGCTCAGGCGGTCGAGCAGAGGGAGGCCGACCACGTGGCCATGTCCGAGGCCAGCTCGGCCTTCTGCCGGGTCTTTGGCTTCGACGACGTCCCCTCGGGAAGCTCCCCTCAAAGTCGCCTGCAGGCCTTAGGTGACCATGCGCGTGGCAGACTCCGCGAGGCGCTGCATCACGGCGTCAGGCGGTCCTTCGCCGTGCTTGCTTCCCACTATGACGTGGATCTGGAGCGGGTCAGCGAGGGGTATTGCCTCCCCGACGAAGATGAAGCCGCCCTGGCCGAAGTCCAGAGGCTCGACGCGGCCGCCGCGGGCCCAAGCGCGGTGCTGGCAACCACCTTCGAGGCAGAGATCCTCCCGCCTGCGCCGTCATCCAAGGCCGGGGCGTATCTTGCCGAGGGTGGGGACGAAGCCGAGGGCGCGACTCCTCCGGGCGACGCTTGATTCTGCCGGAGCAGTTTTCTTTGAATGCATGTGTGTCTTTTGCGGCCGCCGAGGCCCGAACACTTCATTATCGTAATATAAGGTCGTGTTTCTTTTCCTTCCGTTTTGCGTATCCGGACCCGTTCGTCAGTAGTAGGGTAGCTCGCCCAAGTAAGAGTCATATTTCGTGGTAGGCGACGAGTGAGGTATCCGTATCCTGGAGGCATAGGAGTCCCTCGGCTCGGTCGACCTTGCCACTTACATGCACCCTTATTTGTTTCTTGGGGTCCTGTTACTGATATAGCCGGGAGACGCGAAAGCCTTTTTTGATGGAAGACTTTTTTCGAGGAAAATTTTGACGCAGAGGGGGTTCTCCCCTTCTAGCCCCCGAGGGAGGGTCGGGCTTTGCCGAGGCAAGGCTGACCCTTCCTTGATGGTTAGAATTCGTATGTGAACGAGGTGTATGAACAACTTGAAAGCATCTTAAGGGTAGAAGCGACGTAGCTGTCGGATGTTCCAAGCGTTGCTGTAGACCTCGCCTTGACTGTTGGCCAGCTTGTATGTCCCGAGCTTCAGGACCTTGGCGATGACAAACGGCCCTTCCCAGGGAGGCGTGAGCTTGTGCCGCCCTCGGGCGTCTTGTCGCAGCCGAAGCACCAAGTCGCCCACCTGGAGGTCTCGGGACCGAACCCCTCGGGCGTGGTAGCGTCACAGGGACTGCTGATACCGCGCTGAGCGTAGTAAGGCCATGTCCCGAGCTTCTTCCAGCTGGTCCAGTGAGTCTTCTCGGTTTATTCGATTGCTTTGGTCGTCGTAGGCCCTCGCCCTCAGGGAACCGTATTCTAAGTCTGTGGGCAAGATGGCTTTGACCCCATAGACTAGAAAGAACGGTGTGAAGCCCGTGGCTCGGCTCGACGTCGTCCTTAGACTCCAGACCACCGAGGGGAGCTCCTTCATCCATCGCTTGCCGAACTTGTTGAGGTCGTTGTAGATCCTTGGCTTGAGTCCTTGCAGAATCATGCCGTTGGCACGCTCTACTTGCCCATTCGTCATGGGGTGAGTCACGGCGGCCCAGTCCACCCGGATGTGGTGATCCTCGCAGAAGTCCAGGATCTTTCTGCCGGTGAACTGGGTGCCGTTGTCGGTGATGATGGAGTTTGGGACCCCGAAGCGATGGATGATGTTGGTGAAGAATGCCACCGCCTGTTCGGACCTGATGCTGTTTAGGGGTCGGACCTCGATCCACTTGGAGAATTTGTCGATGGCGACCAGCAGGTGCGTGTAGCCCCCGGGTGCCTTCTGCAAGGGACCAACGAGGTCCAGACCCCACACAGCAAACAGCCAGGTGATGGGTATTGTCTGCAGAGCTGAGCGGGCAAATGGGTCTGCCTTGCGTAGAATTGACACCCTTGGCAGGTGCGGACAATTCTAGTGGCGTCAGCCACTGCGGTCGGCCAGTAGAAACCTTGTCGGAAGGCGTTTCCAACAAGGGCTCGAGGCGCTGCGTGATGACCGCAAGCCCCTGAGTGTATTTCTTGTAAGAGCTCCTAGCCGTCGGCGATGGATATGCATCGCTGGAGGATGCCTGAGGGGCTGCGGTGGTAGAGCTCCTTCTCGTCCCCCAGCAAGACGAACGACTTGGCGCGCCGCGCCAATCGCCGAGCTTCGGCTCGGTCGAGGGGTAGCTCTCCTCGATGGAGATATTGCAGGTACGGGGTCTGCCAGTTTCGATTAGGCGTGACCCCGCTCCGCTCTTCCTCGACGCGCAGTGCCTCACCCTCGGGGGCCGAGGGTGCCTCGGGCTGGGCTGAGGCCTTCTCGGGCTCGGGCGTGTCGTCGGTCTTGACTGAGGGTTGATGTAGGTCTCGGGAGAAGACGTCCGGGGGAACCGTTGTTCGCCCCGAGGCTATCTTAGCCAGCTCGTCCGCGGTCTCGTTGTATCGTCAGGCGACGTGGTTGAGCTCGAGTCCGTAGAACTTGTCTTCCAGGCACCAAACCTCGTCACAATAGGCTTCCATATTCGGGTCGCGACAATGGGAGTTCTTCATGACTTGGTCGATGACAAGCTGCGAGTCACCGTGAGCGTCGAGGCGTCGGACCCCTAGCTCGATGGTGATGCGCAACCCGTTGACCAGAGCCTCATACTCAGCCACGTTGTTGGACGCCGGGAAATGGAGGCGCAGCACGTAGCGGAGGTTTTTCCCGAGGGGTGAGATGAAGAGCAGGCCCACGCCCGCTCCTGTTTTCATCAGCGACCCGTCGAAAAACATGGTCCAGAGTTCCGGTTGGATCAGAACTGCTGGAATCTGGGTGTCGACCCATTCAGCCACAAAGTCCACCAAGACTTGGGACTTGATGGCCTTCCCAAGTGGGGCAAACGAGATTGTGTCGCCCATGATTTCCACCGCCCATTTTGCAATCCTACCCGAGGCCTCTCGGCACTGGATGATCTCCCCCAGGGGGAAGGATGACACCACAGTCACCGGATGAGACTTGAAGTAGTGTCGCAACTTCCGCCGCGTCAGGATCACCGCATACAGCAGCTTCTGAATTTGTGGGTAGCGGATCTTGGTCACGGACAGTACCTCACTGATGAAGTAGACCGGCCTCTGGACGGGCAATGCATGCCCCTCTTCTCGTCACTCAACCACGATCGTGGCGCTGACCACCTGAGTGGTAGCGGCGACGTAGATCAAGAGGGCTTCTCCGGCAGCGGGGGGCACCAAGATGGGCGCGTTCGTGAGGAGCGCCTTCAGGTTCCCGAGGGCTTCCTCGGCCTCGGGGGTCCAGGTGAAGCACTCGGCCTTTCTTAAGAGGCGGTACAGGGGTAGACCTCTTTCGCCGAGGCGCGAGATGAAGCGGCTTAGAGCCGCAAGGCATCCCATGATCCTCTGTACGCCTTTCAAGTCCTTGATGGGCCCCTTGTTGGTGATGGCCGCGATTTTCTCCAGGTTGGCCTCGATGCCCCGCTCGGAGACGATGAACCCCAAGAGCATGCCTCAGGGGACTCCGAAGACGCACTTCTCGGGATTGAGTTTTATGCCTTTCGCCTTGAGACACCGGAATGTCGTTTCAAGGTCGGAAAGGAGGTCGAAGGCTTTCCTCGTCTTGACTACGATGTCATCGACGTAAGCCTCGACCGTTCGACCGATGTGTTGGCCGAACACGTGGTTCATGCACCTTTGGTATGTCGCACCCGCATTCCTCAAACCAAACGGCATGGTAACGTAGCAGTACATGCCGAAAGGTGTGATGAAAGAAGTCGCGAGCTGGTCGGACTCTTTCATCCTGATTTGGTGATACCCTGAGTAGGCATCGAGGAAAGACAGGGTTTCGCACCCAGCACTGGAATCCACGCGATTTGATCGATGCGAGGCAGAGGGTAGGGAACCTTCGGACATGCTTTGTTTAGACCAGTGTAGTCTACACACACCCGCAATTTCCCTCCTTTCTTTCTCACAAGCACAGGGTTGGCAAGCCATTCGGGATGGAATACCTCTTTGATGAACCCTGCTGCCATTAGCTTGTTGATCTCCTCGCCTATGGCTCTGCGCTTTCCTTCGTCGAATCAGCGTAGAGGCTGCTTCACGGGTCGGGCTCCAGCTCGGATATCCAGCGAGTGCTCGGCGACTTCCCTCGGTATGCCGGGCATGTCCGAGGGACTCCATGCGAAGACTTCGGCGTTTGCACGGAGAAAGTCGACGAGCACTGCTTCCTATTTGGGGTCAAGCTCGGAGCCGATCCGGATCTGCTTGGAGGCGTCGTTGCTGGGGTCGAGAGGGACGGATTTGACCGTCTCTGCTGGCTCGAAATTGCCGGCATGGCGCTTCACGTCTGGCGCCTCCTTGGAGAGGCTCTCCAGGTCGGCGATGAGGGCCTCGGATTCGGCGAGGGCCTCGGCGTACTCCACGCACTCCACGTCGCATTCGTACGCGTGCCGGTATGTGGGGCCGACGGTGATGACCCCGTTGGGGCCCAGCATCTTGAGCTTGAGGTAGGTGTAGTTGGGGACGGCCATGAACTTGGCGTAGCATGGCCTCCCCAGCACTGCGTGGTAGGTTCCTCGGAACCCGACCACCTCGAACGTGAGGGTTTCCCTTTGGAAGTTGGAGGGAGTCCCAAAGCAGACGGGTAGATCAAGTTGTCCGAGGGGCTGGACACGTTTCCCGGGGATGATCCCGTGAAAAGGCGCCGCGCCCGCCCGGACCGAAGACAGATCGATCCGCAGGAGCCCGAGGGTCTCGGCGTAGATGATGTTGAGGCTGCTGCCTCCGTCCATGAGGACCTTGGTGAGCCTGACGTTGCCGATGACGGGGTCGACAACGAGCGGATATTTCCCCGGGCTCGGCACGCGGTCGGGGTGATCGTCCTGGTCGAAGGTGATGGGCTTGTCGGACCAGTCTAGGTAGACTAGCGCCGCCGCCTTTACCGAGCAGACCTCCCGGCGCTCTTGCTTGCGGTGCCGAGCCGAGGCGTTCGCCACTTGCCCACCGTAGATCATGAAGCAGTCGTGGACCTCGGGGAACTCCCCTGTCTTGTGATCCTCCTTCTTGTCGTTGTCGTGGGCCCTGCCACCTTCCGCAGGTGGCCCGGCCTTGTGAAAGTGGCGCCGAAGCATGGCGCACTCCTCAAGGGTGTGCTTGACGGGCCCCTGATGATAGGGGCACGACTCCTTGAGCATCTTGTCGAAGAGATTGGCGCCTCCGGGAGGTTTTCGAGGGTTCTTGTACTCAGCAGTGGCGACAAGGTCCGCGTCGGCGGCATCACATTTCGCTTGCGACTTCTTCTTGCCTTTCTTTTTGGTGCCGCGCTGAGTGGACGCCTCGGGGACATCTTCCGGCTGGCGGCCCTGGGGCTGCTTGTCCTTCTGGAAGATGGCCTCAACCGCCTCCTGGCCAGAGGCGAACTTGGTGGCGATGTCCATCAGCTCGCTCGCCCTGGTGGGGGTCTTGCGACCCAGCTTACTCACCAGGTCGCGACAGGTGGTGCCGGCGAGGAACGCGCCAATGACATCCGAGTCGGTGACGTTAGGTAGCTCGGTGCGCTTCTTCGAGAATCGCCGGATGTAGTCCCAGAGAGACTCTCCCGGCTGCTGGCGGCAGCTTCGGAGATCCCAGGGCGCACATACATGCCCTGGAAGTTGCCGACGAAGGCATGGACCAGGTCGTCCCAGTTGGAGATCTGCCTTGGAGGCAGGTGCTCCAACCAGGCTCGAGCGGTGTCGGAGAGGAACAGAGGGAGGTTGTGGATGATGAGGTAGTCATCGTCCGTTCCACCTAGTTGGCAGGCCAGTCGGTAGTCTGCGAGCCACAGTTCCGGTCTCGTCTCCCCCGAGTACTTTGTGATAGTAGTCGGGGTTCGGAACCGGGTCGGGAACGACGCCCGTCGTATGGCCCGGGTGGTTCGGGCGAGGGACTCCGATGCTCCTTGCTGTCGTAGCGTCCCCCACGCATGGGGTGGTAGCCTCGGTGCACCCTCTCGTCGAGGTGGGTTCGACGGTTGCGGTGGTGGTGCTCGTTGCCGAGGTGACCCGGGGCCGCAGGCGCTGTGTTGCGCGTGCGCCCGGTGTGGAACGAGGCTTCCCGCATGAATCGGGAAGTCGCGGCGCGATGCTCCGAGGGGTATCCCTGCCTTCGGGAGGCAGAGCTTTCGGCCCGTCGGACCGCGGCATCCTCCAGGAGATTCTTGAGCTCTCCCTGGATACGCCGCCCCTCGGTGGTTGATGGATCCGGCAACGCGCGGAGAAGTATTGCCGCTGCAGCCAGGTTCTGGTCGACCCCACTAGAAGCCGGTGGCGGCCTTGCCCTGACATCGTCGGTGATGCAATACTGGATGCCCTGGGGTAGACGACGCGCTTCTCCGGCCGGAACTTGGCCTGCCCATTCCTGCGTGATGTCCCGGCGGAACGGCTCAAGTGTTCCTGCTCCCTCGTCGAGCCTGGCCTGCAGCTCGCGGATTTGCTTGAGCTGTGCGTCCTGACCCCCCGCAGGGACTGGGACCACAGCTAGCTCCCGAAGGATGTCAACGCGAGGCGCAGGCCTAGGGGGATCACCGTTTTCTGGTATACCAAGATGGTTGCCTTCGTCGGGACCCCCTAGATCGACGTGGAAACATTCACGACTCGGGCCACAGTCCTCGTCGCCGAAGCTGCGGCTACCGTCAGAACAGTCGGAAAGGCAGTAGTCGCATGCGGTCATGAAGTCCCGCATGGCACTGGGGTTACCAAGTCCGGAGAAATCCCAACAAAAGTCGGGCTCGTCATCTTCCTCGGAACCCGAGAGCCCGTAGGTTGAGACGGCTGTCAGCCGGTCCCAGGGTGACCGCACACCGTACCCCGGAGGGTTTGGACATGCCTCTATGAAGGCTTCCACCGAAGCGAAGTCGCTTGGTGGGTCGAGGCTGAATCCAAAAGGCACGAGATGGGAATCGGTCGGTACCTCCTGGTCGACGGGCGGTGACGAAGTCGCGTCAGGGGCAGACCGCACCGTCGTCCCGGGTACGAGGGTGACGCCTAGCAAGTCCTTTGCGAGCGTGCTGGCGTCGTCCGTTCGCTTGGAGTTGGCGTGTTGCGGGGAAACTGCGCTCGTCTTCGTCTCAGACGCGAGGTCGATGCCCGACGTGTCCCCCGTTGGGGCACCGGCGCCGTCGACTCGCTCGACAGCCGACGAGGTGCCGCCTCCTGCTTGGCCTTGGTTGCCCCGCCTCCTCCTCCGTCGGTGGGGGAGGCGACGGGACAAACCCGAATGTTGTTCTTCCGCCACGTGGGGAAGACGTCGTCGATTCCGCCGCCGGCGGGCGGGTTGTCGGCCGCCATTGTCGCTGTCGCGCGGCGGGGGAAGGAGTATCATGTCGTAGCTGCCGTCGAGGGACATGAACTCAAGACTCCCGAAACGGAGCATCGTCCCGGGCTGGAAAGTTTGTTGGAGACTACCCATCTGGAGCTTGACGGGAAGCTGTTCGTCAACACACAGCAGGCCCCTACCTGGCGCGCCAACTGTCGGCGTTTCGACCCCGGGGGGTCCCTGGACCGACGAGTAAATTGTCGCCGCGTGTCCCAGCCCAGATGGGTCGGCGCGAGACGGAGCACGGAGGGGAGAAACAAGGAGACAGGCGTAAAGGGGAAACCCGCGGCCTTCATGTTTGTCCTGCGCCCAGGTCGGGTGCGCTTGCAGTAGGGGGTTACAAGCGTCCGCGTGGGAGGGAGCGAGAGGCTTGTGCGCGCTGTCCCGTCCTCTCCGCGCGGCCAACCCTCTCGTAAGAGAGCCCTGGACCTTCCTTTTATAGGCGTAAGGAGAGGGTCCAGGTGTACAATGGGGGTTGTAGCAGTGTGCTAACGTGTCTAGCAGAGAGGAGCTAGTGCCCTAAGTACATGCCGTCGTGGCAGCCGAAGAGGTTTTGGCACCCTGTTCATGTGATGTCGTGGCCGTCGGAGGAGCGCTGAAGCCTTGCGGAAGGACAGCTATCGGGGCTGTCGAGTCCTTGCTGACGTCTCCTTGCTTCCGTAATGGGCTGAGAGCCGCCGTCGTCATGGAGCACGCGGGGCACCATCATTATTTGTTTACCGGGGCGAGCCAGATGGGACGCCGGTCTTGCTCCCCGTAGCCTGAGCTAGCTAGGGGTAGGATAATGATGGCCCCCCCCTGTGACGTGGTCGGTCCGAGCCCTGGGTCGGGCGAGGCGGTGGCTCCTCTGAGGTCGAGGTCGAGTCTGTCTTCCGAGGTCGAGGTCGAGTTCGAGCTCCGGGTCGGGCGAGGCGGAGACCATCGTCTGAGGCCAAGGCTGAGTCCGAGCCCTGGGGTCAGGCGAGGCGGAGTTCGTCGTCTTCCGGAGTCAAGGCCGAGTCCGAGCCCTGGGGGTCGGGTGAGGCGGAGTTCGTCGTCTTCCGGAGCCAAGGCTGAGTCTGAGCCCTGGGTCGGGCGAGGTGGAGTTCGTCGTCTTCCGGAGCCGAGGCTGAGTCCGAGCCCTGGGTCGGGCGAGGCGGAGTTCGTCGTCCGAGGCCGAGACGGGAGCCGAGCCCTGGGGTCGGGCGAGGCGGAGCTTCCTATGGCGCCCGAAGCCGGACTTGGCTGCTGTCAGCCTCACTCTGTCGAGTGGCACAGCAGTCGGAGCGACGCAGGCGATGCTGTCCTCTTGTCAGGCCGGTCAGTGAAGCGGCGAAGTTACTGCGGTCACTTCGGCTCTGTCGATTGGAGGGCGCGCGTCAGGATAAGATGTCAGGCCATCCTTGCATTAAATGCTTCTGCGATACGGTCGGTCGGTGTGGCGATCTGGCCAAGGTTGCTTCTTGGCAAAGACTAGGCCTCGGGCGAGCCGAAGGCGCGTCCGTTGCTTGAGGGGGTCCTCGGGCGAGATGTGAATCCTCCGGGGTCGGCTGCCCTTGCCCGAGGCTGGGCTCGGGCGAGGCGAGATCGTGCCCCTTGAGTGGACCGAGCCTTGACTTAATTGCACCCATCAGGCCTTTTTAGCTTTGTGCTGATGGGGGTTACCCGCTGAGATTAGGAGTCTTAGGGGTACCTCTAATTATGGTCCCCGACAATCACATTCTCCCGCAGAAACCCAGCTGACGGGGCCACGAGGCCCCCCTTTGGTAAGCTAGGTCGACCGAAGGGCTAATACATGATCGAATAAGGAAGGACTCAATAAGATGCCCCTAGTGGGTTAAACACCCGCAGCGGGATCGTTCCCCGAGAGACGCCCTCGCAAGAGGATGATCGGATCTTACTTGGATAACCCGCTTATAGCTCGATGCACCCTCCCCTCGCACCGACCAGGTCGAGGGAGGAAGGCCCTCCCCTCGGAAAAAAAAATTGAAAGGAGAAAGCTTCCGAGGGGGAAGTGTGTTTGATAAAAGATAGGTGGCAAACGAAGGAAGCAAAACCAGGAAAGATGACAAAGCGACAACAGATGGATTCTCACCCAATGCGTGACGAACCACCGTAGAAAAGGGTCCACCCCTTACTGAAAGGCAATTAGTGTTAACCTTTTCCCACAATTAATTTTGGTGGTTGAATGCCCAACACAAATATATGGACTAACTAGTTTGTCTAGAATACATGTTCTACAGGTGCAAAAAGGTTCAATATAAACCAATAAATATTCAAGTTAGGGATCCAATTTGAAGGAGCCAAAGAAACCAAGTGTGCTCTGGACTGTCCGGTGTGCCACCGGACATTGTCCGGTGCACCAGGCCCGTACAGGGTTGAATCAACCACTCTCGGGTTTTGACAGGCACACTTCGCTATAATTCACCGGACTGTCCGGTGTGCCACCGGAGCAACAACTCTCTAGCGCCAATGGTCGACTCTGACGCGTGAACAGTGCGCGGCAGAAGTCAGAGCAGAGTAAGAGGCGCACCGGACTGTCCGGTGTCGCAAGAGGACAAAGACTCCAACGGTCGATCGGGCTCTAGACCCTAACGATTGGGTGACGTGGCGGCACACCGGGCAGTGAACAGGACCTGTTCGATGGCGCACCGGACTGTCCGGTGCGCCCATCACCAGCAGTCTTCCCCAACGGCCACTTGGTGGTTGAGGGCTATAAATACCCCCAACCACCACAACTCAAAGCATCCAAGTGTTCTGAAGTTTTTGAAAGTTGCCTAGAGGGGGGGGGTGAATAGGCGTAATCTGAAATTTATGACTTAAAACACAAAATACAAGCCAGGGTTAGCATTAGAGCAAATAACAAGTTCGGGAGAGAGAGAGAGGGAAAAACAAATCAAATGAGAATCAAGCGAATAGACACGGTGATTTGTTTTACCGAGGTTCGGTTCCAAAGAACCTAGTCCCCGTTGAGGTGGTCACAAAGACCGGGTCTCTTTCAACCCTTTCCCTCTCTCAAACGGTCACTTAGACCGAGTGAGCCTTCTTCCTTAATCTCACGGGTCAATTAGACCCCGCAAGGACCATCACACAATTGGTGTCTCTTGCCTTGCTTACAAAGCACTTGAGAGTAAGAATTAAAAATAAAAAGAAGGCCAAGCCAAGCAAACAAGAGCAACAAAGAAACACAAGAGATCCTCTCACAAGTCCTAATGCACTAGAGTTGATTTGGGGACTTTGAGTGGATCGATCGCTTTGATTGTGTCTTGGAGTGAAGTCTATTGCTCTTGTATTGAATGCAATGTTCAGAATGCTTGGATTCTTGGTGTGGTGGTGGTTGGGGGGTATTTATAGCCCTCAACCACCAAATGGCCGTTGGGGGGGCTGCTGTCGATGGGCGCACCAGACAGTCCGGTGCGCCACCGAACACTGTCCGGTGCGCCGTCATGTCACCCAACCGTTAGGGTTTGGGAGTAGTCGACCTTTGGCGCCGTTGTCTTCTTGTGGCACCAGACATGTCCTGTTCACTGTCCGGTGCACCTATGACTCTGCGCTCTAACTCTGCCACGCATTGTTCTTCACTATAGCGTTGTCAGTGCTCTTTTTGCAGTCGACCGTTGCGCTGGATAGCCGTTGCTCCGCTGGTGCACCGGATAGTCCGATGGCACACCGGACAGTCCGGTGAATTATAGCGGAGTGCGCCTGGAGAAACCCGAGAGTGGATGGTTCATCTTTGTACGGACATGGTGCACCGGACACTGTCCGGTGGCACACCGGACAGTCCGGTGCGCCAGTCCACAACACACTCAAGTCTCTTTTGCTCCTTTGAATTTGATCCCTAACTTGAATATTTATTGGTTTGAGTTGAACCTTTGTGCACCTATAGAACATGTATTCAGAAAAAACTAGTTAGTCCATTTATTTGTGTTGGGCATTCAACCACCAAAATTAATTGTGGGAAAAAGGTTAACCCTATTTCCCTTTCAATCTCCCCCTTTTTGGTGATTGATGCCAACACAAACCAAAGCAAATATATAAAGTGCAAAAATGAACTAGTTTGCATAAGGTGAGTGCAAAGGTTACTTGGAATTAAACCATTTTATAATCTCACTAGATATGAATGGATTGCTTTCTTTTATTTAACATTTTGGACCACATTTGCACCACTTGTTTTGTTTTTTCAAATCCTTTTGGAAAATCTTTTCAAAGCCTTTTGCAAATAGTCAAAGTTATAGAAATAAGATTGCAAGAAGCATTTTCAAGATTGAAATTTTCTCCCCTGTTTCAAATGCTTTTCCTTTGACTAAACAAAACTCCCCCTGAATGAAATTCTCCTCTTAGTTTTCAAGAGGGTTTTAATAGATACCAATTTTGAAAAATACCAATTGAAGAAATTGTTATTACAAGATACCAATTGAAAAACAGACTTTTTGAATACCAAATAAATCTTTCATTTCGAATTTCTTTGAAATGGTGGTGGTGCGGTCTTTTTGCTTTGGGCTTAATATTTTCTCCCCTTTTGGCATTAATCGCCAAAAACAGAGAACGTTGGAGCCCTCATTATATTTTCTCCCCCTTTGATAAAATAAATATGAGTGAAAGATTATACCAATTGGAGAGATGGCGGAATACCGGCAAAGGGTAAAGAATACCGATGGAGTTGAGTGGAAGCGTTGTCTTTGCCGAATACTCCATTTCCCTTTCAATCTAAAACTTAATACAAAAGATGCTCATTGAACCATATTAGTCTTAGCTTAGGCACAAGAAGAATAAGAAATATGTATATGTGCCAAACGAAAGAGATATGATCAGATATGATCAAAGGTATATAAATGAGCTATGTGTGCATTGTTTCAATCAAAATTCCGAGAATCAAGAATATTTAGTTCATTCCTAAGTTTGCTAAAGGTTTTCTCATCTAATGGCTTGGTAAAGATATCGGCTAACTGATCTTTGGTGTTGACATAAGCTATTTCGATATGCCCCCTTTGTTTGTGATCCCTGAAAAAGTGATACCGAATGTCTACGTGCTTAGTGCGGTTGTGTTCAACGGGATTATCCACCATGCGGATTGCACTCTCATTGTCACATAGGAGAGGGGCTTTGCTCAATTTATAGCCATAGTCCCTTATGGTTTGCCTCATCCAAAGTAATTGCGCACAACAATGACCTGCGACAATATACTCGGCTTCGGTGGTGGAAAGAGCTACTGAGTTTTGTTTCTTTGAAGGCCATGACACCAGGGATCTCCCCAGAAATGACAAGTCCCTGATGTGCTCTTCCTATCAATTTTACACCCTGCCCAATCGGCATCAGAATATCCTATTAAATCAAAGGTGGATCCCTTGGGGTACCAAAGTCTAAACTTAGGAGTGTAAACTAAATACCTCATGATTCTCTTTACGACCCTAAGGTGAACTTCCTTAGGATCGGCTTGGAACCTTGCACACATGCATACGGAAAGCATAATATCCGGTCGAGATGCACATAAATAGAGTAAATATCCTATCATCGACCGGTATACCTTTTGATCTACGGATTTACCACCCGTGTCGAGGTTGAGATGCCCATTGGTTCCCATGGGTGTCTTGATGGGCTTGGCATCCTTCATTCCAAACTTGTTAAGTATGTCTTGAATGTACTTTGTTTGGCTGATGAAGGTGCCGTCTTGGAGTTGCTTGACTTGAAATCCTAGGAAATATTTCAACTCCCCCATCATAGACATCTCAGATTTTTGTATCATGATCCTACTAAACTCTTCACAAGTAGATTTGTTAGTAGACCCAAATATGATATCATCAACAAAAATTTGGCATACAAACAAATCTCTTGCAATTGTTTAGTAAAGAGTGTAGGATCAGCTTTTCCGACTTTAAAGCCATTAGTGATAAGGAAATCTCGCAGGCATTCATACCATGCTCTTGGGGCTTGCTTGAGCCCATAAAGTGCCTTTGAGAGTTTGTACACATGGATAGGATACTCACTATCTTCAAAGCCGGGAGGTTGCTCAACATAGACCTCTTCCTTGATTGGTCCATTGAGGAAGGCACTTTTCACGTCCATTTGGTAAAGCTTAAAGCCATGGTAAGTAGCATAGGCAAGTAATATACAAATTGACTCAAGCCTAGATACGGGTGCATAAGTTTCATCAAAGTCCAAACCTTCGACTTGTGAATATCCTTTGGCCACAAGTGGGGCTTTGTTTCTTGTCACCACACCATGCTCATCTTGCTTGTTGCGGAATACCCATTTGGTACCTACAACATTTTGATTAGGACGTGGAACTAAATGCCATACCTCATTCCTCGTGAAGTTGTTGAGTTCCTCTTGCATTGCCAGCACCCAATCCAGATCTCTTAGTGCATCCTCTATCATGTAAGGCTCAATAGAGGAAACAAAAGAGTAATGCTCACAGAAATGTGCAACTCGAGACCTAGTGGTTACCCCCTTATGAATGTCACCAAGGATGGAGTTGACGGGGTGATCTCTTTGAATTGCTTGGTGGACTCTTGGGTGTGGCGGTCTTTGACCCTGAATTTCTTGATCATCTTCCTTATCTTTATCATTTTCATCTCCCCTTTGATCATTGTCCTCCTCTTGAGGTGGCTCATCCTCATGATCTTCATTTTCATCATCTTGAGCCTGATCCTCATCTTGAGTTGGTGGAGATGCTTGATTAGACGATGACAGTTGATCTTGTGCTTGTGTGGGCTCTTCGGATTCCTTAGGGCACACATCCCCAATGGACATGTTCCTTAACAAGACACACAGAGCCTCTTCATCATCTAGCTCATCAAGATCAACTTGCTCCACTTGGGAGCCATTAGTCTCATCAAACACAATGTCACAAGAAACCTCAACTAATCCAGTGGATTTATTGAAGACTCTATATGCCCTTGTGTTTGAGTCATAACCAAGTAAAAGCCTTCTACAACCTTAGGAGCAAATTTAGATTTTGTACCTCTTTTAATAAGAATAAAGCATTTACTCCCAAAGACTCTAAAATATGAAACATTGGGCTTTTTACCGGTAAGGAGTTCATATGATGTCTTCTTCAGGATTCGGTGAAGGTAGAGCCGGTTGATGGAGTAGCAGGCGGTGTTAGTTGCCTCGGCCCAAAACCGGTCCGGTGTCTTGTACTCATCAAGCATGGTCCTTGCCATGTCCAGTAGAGTTCTATTCTTCCTCTCCACTACACCATTTTGTTGAGGTGTGTAGGGAGAAGAGAACTCATGCTTGATGCCCTCATCCTCAAGAAAGCCTTTGATTTGAGAGTTCTTGAACTTCGTCCCATTATCGCTTCTTATCTTTTTTATCCTCAATCCGAACTCATTTTGAGCCCGTCTCAAGAATCCTTTTAAGGTCTCTTAGGCCTAAGATTTTTCCTGCAAAAAGAATACCCAAGTGAAGCAAGAATAGTAATCCACAATAACTAGACATTACTTACTCTCGCCGATGCTTATGTAAGCTATCAGACCGAATAAATCCATGTGGAGTAGCTCGAGCGGCCTGTCAGTCGTCATGATGTTCTTGTGTGGATGGTGAGTGCCAACTTGCTTTCCTGCTTGGCATGCGCTATAAACCCTATCTTTCTCAAAACGAACATTCGTTAGTCCCAAAATGTGTTCTCCCTTTAGAAGCTTGTGAAGATTCTTCATTCCAACATGGGCTAGTCGGCGATGCCAGAGCCAACCCATATTAGTCTTAGCAATTAAACAAGTGTTGAGTTTAGTTGTGTTTTCATTAAAATCAACTAAATATAGCTGACCCTCTAACACTCCCTTGAAAGCTATTGAATCGTCACTTCTAAAGACAGTAACACCTACATCTGCAAAAAAAAAACAGTTGTAGCCCATTTTGCATAATTGAGATACAGAAAGCAAATTGTAATCTAAAGAATCTACAAGAAAAACATTGGAAATAGAATGGTCAGGTGATATAGCAATTTTACCAAGTCCTTTGACCAAACCTTGATTTCCATCCCCGAATGTGATATCTCTTTGGAGATCTTCGTTTTTCTCGTAGGAGGAGAACATTCTCTTCTCCCCTGTCATGTGGTTTGTGCATCCGCTATCAATTATCCAACTCGAACCCCCAGATGCATAAACCTGCAAAACAATTTGGGCCTTGTTCTTAGGTACCCAAACAGTCTTGGGTCCTTTCACATTAGAAACAAGCACCTTGGGTACCCAAACACAAGTCTTTGAGCTATTGTGTTTGCCCCCAACATATTTGGCAACTACTTTGCCTAATTTGTTAGTAAGCACATAAGATGCATCAAAAGTATTAAATGAAATGTTATGTTCATTTGATGCAGCGGGAGTTTTCTTTTTAGGCATTTTAACATGTGTAGAATGCCTAGAGCTAGAAGCCTCATTTTTATACATAAATGCATGGTGAGAAATGTTATGAGGTTTCCTAGCATGAATTCTCCTAATTTTGTGCTTAGGATAATTAACAGGATATAAAATGTAGCCTTCATTATCCTGAACCATGGGAGCCTTGCCGTTAACAAAGTTGGATAATCTCTTAGGGGCATGAAGCTTGACATTGCTTCCCTGTTGGAAACCAATGCCATCCATAATGACAGGACGTCTCCCATTATAGAGCATGCTTCTAGCAAATTTAAACTTTTCATTTTCAATTTCATTCTCATTAATTTTAGCAGTTAATTGAGCTATGTGATCATTTTGTGGTTTAATAAGAGCAAGGTGACCATTAATAGCTTCAAAATTAATATCTCTACATCTAGTGCAAATGGAAACATGCTTGACAGTAGATGTAGAGGGTTTGCAAACATTTAATTCATCTATCTTAGATTTTAACATGGCATTCTCATCTCTAAGACAGGAAATAGAATCATTGCAAGCATTCAATTCTTCAATCATAGAAACTAAACTAGCATTCTTATTTCTAAGACTAGAAATTGAATCATGACAAACATTTAATTCTTTAACCTTGGAAATTAAGCTAGAATTTTCATTCCTAAGACTAGAAATAGTGTTATGACAAATGCTAAGCTCCTTAGTCAAGTTTTCACATTTTTCTACTTCTTGAGCATAAGCATTTTTTACTTTAACATGTTTTTTGTTTTCTTTAATAAGGAAGTCCTCTTGGCTTTCCAAGAGATCATCCTTCTCATGAATAACTTCTATTAATTCATCTAATTTTTCCTTTTGTTTCATGTTGAGGTCGGTAAAAAGAGTAAGCAATTCATCTTCATCTTCACTAGAGCTACCCTCATCACTAGAAGTTGTATATTTGAGGTTGGCTCTATATTGTACCTTCTTTTTCTTGCCGTCCTTAGCCATAAAACATTTGTGGCCGACGTTGGGGAAGAGGAGGCCCTTGTTGATGGCGATGTTGGTGGCGTCCTCGTCAGAGGAGGAGTTGGTGGAGCTCTCATCGGAATCACATTCCCGACACACGTGGGCATCGTCGCCCTTCTTCTTATAGTACCTCTTCTTTTCCTTCTTCCCTTTCTTGTTGTCGTCCCTGTCACTATCACTTGAAATTGGACATTTAGCAATAAAATGATCGGGCTTACCACATTTGTAGCACACCCTTTTGGAGTGGGGTTTGTAGTCCTTCCCCTCCTATGCTTGAGGATTTGGCGGAAGCTCTTGATGATGAGCGCCATTTCCTCATTGTCGAGCTTGGAGGCGTCGATGGGAAGCCTACTTGATGTAGACTCCTCTTTCTTCTCTTCCGTCGCTTTGAATGCGATGGGTTGCACCCTGAGTGTAGAGGTGGTGCCTTGCTCCAAATTGACAATATGTTTGGAGTCTTTGATCATAAGTTCAAAGCTCACAAACTTGCCAATTACCTCCTCGGGAGACATTAGCTTGTAACTAGGATCTCCAAGGATTAGTTGTACTTGAGTAGGATTACGAAAAACAAGAGATCTTAGAATAACCTTGACCATTTCATGGTCATCCCATTTTGTGCTCTCGAGGTTGCACACTTGGTTGACCAAGGTTTGAGCCGGTTGTACATCGCTTGTGTCTCCTCCCCCTTGTTGAGGATGAATCGACCAAGTTCTCCCTCGATCGTTTTGCGCTTGGTGATCTTGGTCACCTCGTCCCCTTCGTGCGCCGTCTTGAGGACGTCCCAAATTTCTTTGGCACTTTTTAACCCTTGCACCTTATTATACTCCTCTCGACACAAGCAGGTGAGGAGTATAGTTGTGGCTTGGGAGTTAAAATGCCTAATTTGGGCGACCTCGTCCGAGTCGTAGCCCTCGTCCCCCTCCTTAGGTACTTGCACTCCAAACTGAACAATATCCCAAATGCTTGCGTGGAGTGAGGTTAGGTGATGCCTCATTTTATCACTCCACATACAATAATCGTCACCATCAAAATATGGTGGCTTGCCTAAGGGAACGGAAAGTAATGGAGCGCGTTTTGAAATACGGGGATAACGAAGTGGCATCTTACTATACTTCTTGCGCTCATGGCGCTTAGAAGCAACGGACGAGTCGGAGCTTGACGATGTGGAGGGCGACGAAGAGTCGGTCTTGTAGTAGACCACCTTCTTTATATTCTTCTTCTTGTTGCCCTTCCAATGCGTCTTGTTGGAGGAAGAGGATTCCTCCTTATGCTTGTGGTCGGACTCCCTTGAGAGGGTTCTCCCCGAGCTTGCAGGCTTGTCGCCGGTCACGATCTCCCTCTTGGCGTGTTCTCCCGACATCACTTCGAGTTGTTAGACTCTAATGAAGCACCAGGCTCCGATACCAATTGAAAGTCACCTAGAGGGGGGGTGAATAGGCATAATCTGAAATTTATGACTTAAAACACAAACTACAAGCCGAGGTTAGCGTTAGAGAAAATAACAAGTCCGGGAGAGAGGAGAAAACAAATCAAATGAGAATCAAGCGAATAGACACGGTGATTTGTTTTACCGAGGTTCGGTTCCAAAGAACCTAGTCCCCGTTGAGGTGGTCACAAAGACCGGGTCTCTTTCAACCCTTTCCCTCTCTCAAACGGTCACTTAGACCGTGTGAGCCTTCTTCCTTAATCTCACGGGTCACTTAGACCCCGCAAGGACCACCACATAATTGGTGTCTATTGCCTTGCTTACAAAGCACTTGAGAGTAAGAATTGAAAAGAAAAAGAAGGCCAAGCCAAGCAAACAAGAGCAACAAAGAAACACAAGAGATCCTCTCACAAGTCCTAATGCACTAGAGTTGATTTGGGGACTTTGAGTGGATCGATCGCTTTGATTGTGTCTTGTAGTGAAGTCTATTGCTCTTGTATTGAATGCAATGTTCAGAATGCTTGGATGCTTGGTGTGGTGGTGGTTGGTGATTATTTATAGCCCTCAACCACCAAATGGTCGTTGGAGAGGGTTGCTGTCGATGGGCGCACCAGACAGTCTGGTGCGCCGCCACGTCACCCAACCGTTAGGATTTGGGAGTAGTCGACCGTTGGCGCCGTTGTCTTCTTGTGGCACCGGACAGTCCGGTGCCACACCAGACAGGTCCTGTTCACTATCCGGTGCGCCTCTGACTCTGCGCTCTGACTCTGCCACGCACTGTTCTTCACTATAGCGTTGTCAGCGCTCTTTTTGCAGTCGACCATTGCGCTAGATAGCCGTTGCTCCGCTGGTGCACCGGTCAGTCCGGTGAATTATAGCAGAGTGCGCCTGGAGAAACCCGAGAGTGGCTGGTTCATCTTTGTACGGACATGGTGCACCAGACACTGTCTGGTGGCACACCGGATAGTCCGGTGCGCCAGTCCACAGCACACTAAAGTCTCTTTTGCTCCTTTGAATTTGATCCCTAACTTGAATATTTATTGGTTTGAGTTGAACCTTTATGCACATGTAGAACATGTATTCTAGAGCAAACTAGTTAGTCCATTTATTTGTGTTGGGCATTCGACCACCAAAATTAATTGTGGGAAAAGGTTAACCCTATTTCCCTTTCAGTTTTCATTCAATACAAGAGCTAGTGCATTCACTCCTAGACACAATTCAAAAGATCAAAGCCTCTCCAAGTCCCAAATTCATTCCAACCACCTTGTGACTTGAGAGAGTGTGTGTTCGTGTTCTTTTGCGCTCTTGTTGCTTGGATAGCTTTCTTCCTTCCTCATTCTTGTTTCAAAGTGACTTGTAATCAAAGCAAGAGACACCTAAGTGTGTGGTGGTACTTGCAGGGTCTAAGTGACCTGTTTGATTAAGGAGAAAGCTCATTCGGTCTAAGTGACCATTTGAGAGAGGGAAAGGGTTGAAAGAGACCCGGTCTTTGTGACCACCTCAACGAGGACTAGGTTCTTTGGAATCGAACCTCGATAAAACAAATCACCGTGTTCATTTGCTTGATTCTCATTTGATTTATTTTCCCCTCTCTCCCGGACTTGTTATTTGTTTTAACGCTAACCCCGGCTTATAGTGTGTGTTTAAAGTTATAAATTTCATATTACACCTATTCACCCCCTCTAGGCGACTTTCAATTGGTATCAGAGCCCGGTGCTTCATTAGAGTCTAACAACTCGAAGTGATGTCGAGAGATCATGCCAAGAGGGAGATCGAAACCGGCGACAAGCCCGCAAGCCTTGGGAAGGCTCCATCAAGGGAGTCCGGCAACAAAGCCAAGGAGGGATCCCCTCCCTCCATCAAGTCGCATCGGAATGGCGACAAGAAAAACAAGATGAAGAAGGTGGTCTACTACGAAACCGACTCATCGTCGCCCTCCACATCAAGCTCTGAGGCATCCGTCGCTTCTAAATGCCATGAGCGCAAGAAGTATAGTAAGATGCCCCTTCGCTATCCCCGTATTTCTAAGCGCGCTCCTCTACTTTCCGTTCCCTTAGGCAAACCACCATATTTTGATGGTGAGGATTATTGTATGTGGAGTGGTAAAATGAGGCATCACCTAACCTCACTCCATGCAAGCATTTGGGACATTGTTGAGTTTGGAGCGCAGGTACCTAAGGTGGGGGATGAAGGCTACGACCCGGATGAGGTCGCCCAAATTAGGCACTTTAACTCCCAAGCCACAACTATACTCCTCGCCTCCTTGTGTCGAGAGGAGTATAATAAGGTGCAAGGGTTAAAGAGTGCCAAAGAAATTTGGGATGTCCTCAAGACGGCGCACAAAGGGGACGAGGTGACCAAGATCACCAAGCGTGAAACGATCGAGGGAGAACTCGGTCGATTCGTCCTCAACAAAGGAGAGGATCCACAAGCAATGTACAACCGGCTCAAAACTTTGGTGAACCAAGTGCGCAACCTCGGGAGCACAAAATGGGATGACCATGAAATGGTCAAGGTTATTCTACGATCGCTTGTATTTCGTAATCCCACTCAAGTTCAATTAATACGTGGGGATCCTAGATACAGGTTAATGTCTACCGAGGAGGTAATTGGCAAGTTTGTGAGATTTGAACTCATGATCAAAGACTCCAAACATATTTTCAACTTGGAGCAAGGCGCCACCTACACACCTGAGGTGCAACCCGTCGCATTCAAGGCGACGGAAGAAGAAAAGAGGGAGTCTACACCAAGTAGGCTTCTAATCGACGCCTCCAAGCTCGACAACGAGGAAATGACACCATCATCAAGAGCTTTCGCGAAATCCTCAAGCAAAGGAGGGGGAACGACTACAAGCCCCACTCTAAAAGGGTGTGCTACAAGTGTGGTAAGCCCGATCACTTTATTGCTAAATGTTCAAATTCAAGCGATAGTGACAGGGGTGACAACAAGAAAGGGAAGAAGAAGGAGAAGAAGAGATATTACAAGAAGGGCGGCGATGCCCACGTGTGTCGGGAATGGGACTTCGACGAGACCTCCACCGACTCCTCCGATGAGGAGCCGCCAACATCGCCGTCAACAAGGGACTCCTCTTCTCCTACATCGGCCACAAATATTTCATGGCCAAGGACGGCAAAAAGAAGAAGATACAATCTAGAACCACCCCAAGTATACTACATCTAGTGATGAGGGTAGTTCTAGTGATAGTGAAGATGATTTAATGTCTCTTTTTGCCAACCTTAACATGGAACAAAAGAAAAAATTAAATGAACTAATTGATACCATTAATGAGAGGGATGATCTCTTGGAAAGCCAAGAGGACATCCTTATTAAAGAAAATAAGAAACATGTTAAAGTGAAGAATGCTTATGCTCAGGAAGTAGAAAAATGTGAAAAATTGACTAAGGAGCTAAGCATTTGCCATGATTCAATTATCGATCTCAGAAATGAAAATGCTAGTCTAAATGCTAAGATTGATGAATTGAATGATACAATTTCTAGCCTTAGAGATGAAAATGCTAGCTTAGTTTCTAAGGTTAAAAATTTAAATGTTTGCAATGATTCTATTTCCTGTCTTAAAAATGAGAATGCTATATTACATGCTAAGATTGAAGAATTAAATACTTGCAAACCATCTACATCTACTGTTGATCATGTTACTATTTGCACTAGATGTAGATATATTAATGTAGAAGCTATTGATGATCACCTTGCTATGATTAAACAACAAAATGATCACATAGCT
The DNA here is from genome assembly GCF_902167145.1 of Zea mays. NCBI lineage: Eukaryota > Viridiplantae > Streptophyta > Magnoliopsida > Poales > Poaceae > Zea > Zea mays. The sequence goes on along the minus strand of NC_050100.1, from coordinate 54,124,377 downwards.
AAATTGACTGCTAAAATTAATGAGCATGAACTTGAAAATGAAAAGATTAAATTTGCTAGAAGCATGCTCTATAATGGGAGACGCCCTGACATTAAGGATGGCATTGGTTTCCAACAAGGAAGCAATGTCAAGCTTAATGCCCCTAAAAGATTGTCTAATTTTGTAAAGGGCAAAGCTCCCATGGTTCAGGATAATGAGGCTACATTTTATATCCTGCTAATTATCCTGAGCACAAGATTAGGAGAATTCATGCTAGGAAACCTCATAATGTTTCTCACCATGCTTTTATATATAAAATAAGGCTTCTAGCTCTAGGCATTCTACTCATGTTAAAATGCCTAAAAAAACTCCTGCTGCATCAAATGAGCCTAACATTTCATTTAAGACTTTTGATGCATCATATGTGCTCACTAACAAAACAGGCAAAGTAGTTGCCAAATATGTTGGGGGAAACACAAGGGTTCAAAGACTTGTGTTTGGGTACCCAAGGTGCTTGTTTCTAATGTCAAAGTACCCAAGACTATTTGGGTACCTAAGAACAAGGACTAAAATTGTCTTGTAGGTTTATGCATCCGGTGGTTCAAGTTGAATAATCGATAGCGGGTGCACCAACCACATGACCGGGGAGAAGAAAATGTTCTCCTCCTACGAGAAAAATGAAGATCCCCAACGAGCTATCACATTTGGGGATGGAAATCAAGGTTTGGTCAAAGGCTTGGGTAAAATTGCTATATCACCTGACCATTCTATTTCCAATGTTTTTCTTATAGACTCTTTAGATTACAATTTGCTTTCCGTTTCTCAATTATGTAAAATGGGCTACAACTGTCTTTTTACTGATATAGGTGTTACTGTCTTTAGAAGAAGTGATGACTCAATAGCTTTTAAGGGAGTGTTAGAGGGTCAGCTATACTTAGTTGATTTTAATCAAGCTGAACTAGACACTTGCTTAATTGCTAAGACTAATGTGAGTTGGCTCTGGCATTGCCTACTAGGCCATGTTGGAATGAAGAATCTTCACGAGCTTCTAAAGAGAGAACACGTTTTAGGACTAACAAATGTTCATTTTGAGAAAGACATGGTTTGTAGCGCATGCCAAGCAGGAAAGCAAGTTGGCACTCAGCATCCACACAAAAATATCATGACGACTGACAGGCTGCTCGAGCTACTCCACATGGATCTATTCGGCCCGATAGCTTACATAAGCATCGGCGGGAGTAAGTACTGTCTAGTTATTGTGGATGATTATTCTCGCTTCACCTGGGTATTCTTTTTGCAGGAAAAATCTCAAACCCAAGAGACCTTAAAAGGATTCTTAAGACGGGCTCAAAACGAGTTCGGATTGAGGATCAAGAAGATAAGAAGCGACAATGGGACAGAGTTCAAGAACTCATGTAACACCCTGAATTTGGGGGTAGAATTTTTTCTTCTTTTTACTCACCAAATTTAGGCGTTACTCCCTTTTCTCTTCCTGTTTCGCTCCTTCATCCCAATTTCAAAGCAGTATAGAGACTGGTGTCCATATCGTGTGTAAACAAAACCTAAGTTGACATGGGTGTTGCATCATGCCGAATCATATTTCTTTCGTCTGGTGTCGTGTTTAGTCGCGTGTGTTGCTTAGTCTTGTTTCGAATTTTGCTTCACGGATTGAATTCCGATCTGTTGTTGTGCGTGCCACGGGATTTTGACCCGCGGTGCGGCCTAGCCCAACCCGATCCAGCCCAGTCCAGCTCGGCCCGCGCGCCCCTGGCGCCCTGCCCCTCCCCATGCGCGCGCCCCATCCCCTGGTCTCTTTCCCTCATTTCAATTCTCCTGCGCAGCAACCTCCCTCCCTCTCCCATCTCTCTCTCCTCGTGGTGCCATAGGTCTTGGAGACGGTGATCGCTGGAATTTGGATCCCCGAGGTGAGCTCCCCTCCCCTCCCCTCTCCCTCTCTCTCTCTTCCCCTCCCCCTCCTCTTTCTTCCTCCCTGCGCACCCCCTGCTCCCGTCGCGCGCCCCCCGGCGGCCCCTGCCCCCGTCGCGTGCCCCCCACGGTGGCCCCTGCCCCGTCACGCCACCCCCCCGCGGCCCCTGCCCCCGTCGAACGCCCCCCCGGCGGCCCCTGCCCCGTCGAGCCCCCCCGGCGGCCCCTGCCCCCGTCGTGCCCCCCCGGCGCCCCCGCGCGCCCCCGCGGCCGCTCGCCCTGGCGGCCCTGCCCCATGCCCCGGCGTGGCCTCGCGTGCCCCCGGCGCGCGCGCGACTGTAGTTGCGCGGTGTTCGACTTTCAGATAATCCCTTTTTCAATTTTAGTTTAGTCGATGTGCTGTGTCGCACGCTTCGTCGCGCGACGATTCATTTTAAATTCATCTTTATTAATGGTCTGTGTCGCGCGCTTCGTCGCGCGACATTTCGTTTAAAATTCAAGTCAGTTGACGTAAGCCATCGTGCGTTTCGTCGTGCGATGCTTAACATCTCTTTATAATTAAGTGCAAGAGTCTCGTTGCGCGCCCCGTCGCGCGATGAGTCGTTTATTTCTTAATTCAATTAAAGTGTTGTGTCGCGCGTCTCGCAGCGCGACAATCCTTTTAATCTATCTTAATCTGTTCATAATAATTAAATATGGAACATGACTTTTACCTTATGCTTAATGCAATGGCTAAATTAATACCGTTCTGTTTAGACGAGTGTTTTAATTTATAATCGTGTGACGTGATCGCTCTTCGACCATAGCCTCGACCGTTACTTTCTCTTTCTCACTTAGTCGTAATTGTGAGCCCTGCGTCGAACGTATGTTTATTTATTGCATCCTATTGTATGGTGTACTGTTCTTTGTATTAAATGTGTGGAATGTATGTTTGAACTCGTATAGATAACAGTCAGTTGGCGGAGTCCGAAGGAGTTGCAGGTGAAGACCCTGAGCAGGAGTCGGTTGGTGAAGGCAAGTGTCCCTTGACCCATCTATGTCCTACTCATTCTTATAATTCATTCCCCGCATTTACACAGTTTATGCCCAAGGATTGACTAGCTTTTGTCTATCTTGTCCTTGTTTACCTATTTAGGTTGGGTTATTTCAGTTTAGCTTTATGCTAGTGCTTCACATTAATCAATGAACATGATGAGATTATCTATGATAAGTTGTATTCCCTTTTGGTTATGATGATGGTACTTGTGGCCCTTAAGGGGACTCGAGCTGTTTCTCGAGTACCTCTCCGTAAGGACCTGTTCGTTGGATGACCGCCTGGGAAAATAGTGCAACCATAAGGGTGGAGTGGGACGCTCTTAGCTGAGTAATTAGAGGAACTGGGGTATAGTTCGCTTCGCCGTCATGCCGTTAATGGGGCTCGGTGTATGCGGCTCGCTCTGCCAAGGTTGGTTCACCCATTGGGGAGGAGTGCGGTGCATTTAGGAAACCTAACGGGCGGCTACAGCCCCAGGAAATCTTTGTAAAGGCTACGTAGTGAGACCCTGCCTATTCACCTTGGTAGTGTTTAAGGGTTTGATCGGCCCGAGGCAAGAGGGAATCACGGCTTGTGGGTAAAGTGTGCAACCTCTGCAGAGTGTTATGAAACTGATATATTAGCCGTGCTCGTGGTTATGAGCGGCCAAGGGAGCTCCATTGATTAGAGATACTTGATCATAGATGTATGGTTTACAGGTGGTGATGAGGATGATGGTTTCAGTTATGACTATGGTACTGGTAAGTGGTATTCTTTCCGTTTGGAAAGGGTACATCGGGTTAATAACTTGGGTTAATGCTAAAACCTGGGTTTCTACTAGTAAATAATAACTTGACCAACTAAAAGCAACTGCTTGACTTAACTCCACATAAAGCTAGTCCACTACAGCCAAACGGGACATTTTGCTGAGTATGTTGATGTGTACTCACCCTTGCTTTACACACCAACCCCCAGGTTGTCCGCGTTGCAACCACTGCTCAGGTGAAGATGAAGTCGTGGAGGAGGACTTCTAGGAGTTCCAAGAGTACGATGAGTTCTAGGCGTGGGTTAGCGGCAAACCCCCAGTCGGCTGCCTGTGTAGGCCGTGTGTATCTACGTTTCTTTTTCCGCACTTTGATTATTGTTAAAGACTATGTGGATGTCTTAGACATTATGATGTAATCGACTATTATACCCTCTTTTATGTTATTATTTGAGCACTGTGTGATGATGTCCAGTTATGTAACTGCTGTGTACATGAATTGCTGATCCTGGCACGTACATGGTTCACATTTAGTTTGCCTTCTAAAACGGGGTGTGACATAGGTGGTATCAAAGTCGTGCTGACTGTAGGACCGCTAACCTAGAGTAGAATGGTCGTCCTAAGGATTATAGACCCCTATTATCACCTTGACTTTGGTATCCCTTCAAAAATTGGTCATATCGACCAAACCTATGTTCTCCTATATATTATTATACCTTGCTGAAATTTTTTTTATTCTAATTCCTCATTTATTTATTGTCTACTTGCTGGTCATATTAGTTCTGTTATCACTCTTATGCTTACGGTGTCTTTTGTAGATGGCTCGTCTTAGACACACTACACGAAAGTCAATCATCCCCTTCTTGCCCTCTCGTCTCGTGGAGCGTCCGCTTCGCCGTCCAGTGACTGGTCAGTCTAGCCACTTGGAGAGGCTGCACCACCGCCTGCACGAGGAGCAGGAACATTGACGACAGGAGCTGGAGCAGCAGGACTCTTCTTTCTCGCTTCAGCAGGAGATAGAGTCTGTGAGGAGCTATTCCCCCGTGCACCCGCTGGAGGCGCCCCTGCACCATCACTGAGCGCCCCAGTCGCTGGAGTAGCTGCTGGAGGAGACCCAGACGACGGAGGTGGCGACAGCAGCTCAAGCCACAACACCGATCTTTTAGAGGAGCAGGAGCTGGAAGGATGGGTTGCCCGACCCATCACCCGTGACGCCGCTCGCGGGTGTCACTTCCACGACGCGCTCGACACCCTGCTACGCTGGGCACTTGACCAGCGTACTGGTCTATCGAGTATCGTTGTGTGGTCTTCCAGCACAGCCGCGAGGTTTACCTGGACCGCTAGGAGGCGACCTGCTTGGTGCGCCGTCCGGAGAACAGTCTCCGGGGTGCGGAGGTCTACTCAGAGCATTATTCTATCTCTGAGCGGGACTCGGCTGAGGTGGTCATGCAAGATGCCGCACAGCGTGCGCTTTCGCACTACTGCTCAGTGCTCGGCGGGGTAGCTGATGGTCTCAACCTGAAGTATTACCCCCGTCATCCATCTGGCAGCATAGGAGGCGTGGTTGTCTCACCTATTGGTGAGGACAATCCTAGGTTGAGCAGCACAGTCAACCTAGCCGTCGTGCTAAACACGGAGCTGGACCATGCATTAGATGAGGTGAGTAGGGCTCGTGCTGAGATCGCCCAGTTGCGGGCTGAGCGCACGGAGCATCATCACCTGGAGGATGGCTCCCCCGCTCCTGTCGGGACTCAGCACCCGTACCACTCACCTCGGCGTGGACATCATGCTTATGGTAACCCCGACTGCAGGACCAAGATAAATTTAGAACCATAGATCGTCAGCATTAGATCTTGTAATTAATACGAAAATATATGCATATAAGCTATTGTCTTAGTATCAGTCTTACTCTTAGTTAGTCTTAGTTAGACAGGGTAGTTTGCTTATCCTGTGCCTTTATGTTTGTCATGATGAACTATGTTGGATTTGGATCTTTGTAATGACTGTCGCCAGGGTGTAGGCATCCCCTGCACTTTGGTTTACCTGTTAAATGTTAATAAAATTAGTTATCTAGTTGGGAAACCCTTTTGTTCTACTTTCCTCTTTATCTGAGAAGCTTTGTTGGTCTGTGTTGGAGATCAATGAAGATGTTCATCTGTTCAATATTGTGGAAGAATTCTATACTTTTTCTTATGCTGCAAGGTTTGCAAGATCAGTTCTGATGTGTGATTGCATTCTACAGATGTCAGAAAACAGGCGCAGAGGAGGAAGGCATGCTCAGCAGGAGCAGGCAGCCCCGCAGGATGAGGCACCCCGTCAGCAGCTGCCACCCCCGCCCCCGATGACCATCGAGCAGATGTTCTTAATGCTGACTCAGGCAGTTCAAGCCATCGGTCAAACTCTGGCCGCCATTCAGCAGCAGCAGCAGCCACCACCTCAGCCTCAAATGCCCAGGGACAAGCGTGCTAAATTCATGAGAAGTCACCCCCCGGTGTTCGCTCACTCTTCTGATCCCATGGATGCTGAAGATTGGCTGCGCACTGTGGAGAGGGAGTTGCACACCACTCAGTGCGACGACAGGGAGAAAGTTCTGTATGGTCCCCGTCTGTTGAGAGGAGCAGCCCAGTCTTGGTGGGAGACCTATCTCGCCACCCATGCCAACCCCGACACTATCACCTGGGAAGAATTCAGAGATAGTTTCCGCCAGTACCATGTTCCCGCAGGCCTGATGACAGTGAAGAAGGAGGAGTTACTAGCACTCAAGCAAGGGCCTATGTCCGTCAGCGAGTACCGAGACAAGTTTCTGTAGCTGTCTCGCTATGCTCCTGAGGACGTCAACATAGATGCCAAGAGGCAGTATCGTTTCTTGAGAGGCTTGGTTGATCCTCTGCAGTATCATCTGATGAATCATACCTTCCCCACATTTCAGCACCTGATCGACAGAGCGATCATGATAGACAAGAAGCGCAAAGAGATGGAGGATCGCAGGCGCAAGATTGGTGGACCTCAGCCTGGAAGCAGCAATCGCCCTCGTTTCTCAGGCAACCCACCTCAGTAGTTCAGGCAGAACCAGCACCCACCTCAGCAGCAGCAGTTTCAAAGGCAAGTACCTCAGCACCAGCAGCAAAATCGCCAGAACAACCAGTCAGGAGGAGGTTAGTTCCAGAGGCAGAATCAGCAGGCACCTCGTTTTCCCGCCCCAGCAATCAACCAGAATAGTCAAGCAGCACCAGTTCAAGGCGAAAACAGAGCATGTTTCCACTGTGCAGAACAAGGCCATTGGGTGATGCAATGTCCGAAGAAGGCAGCCCAGCAATAGTCAGGCCCAGTGCCCCAGCAAAACAGAATGTGTCTCAGCCTAGAGCAGGCAACCACTCTCAGCCGCGCTATAACCATGGGAGACTGAATCACTTGGAGGCTGAAGCAGTTCAGTAAACCCCCGGCATGACAGTAGGTATGTTCCTAGTCGACTCCCATATTGCAGAAGTGTTATTTGATATTGGAGAAACACATTCATTTATTACTGCATCATGGGTAGAAGCACATAATCTTCCAATCACTACCATGTCAACCCCCATTCAAATTGACTCAGCCGGTGGTAGAATTCGAGCCGATAGCATTTTCTTGAATGTAAGTGTGGAAATAAGGGGGATAGCGTTTCCCGCTAATCTCACAGTAATGGGTACTTAGGGAATAGATGTCATCCTAGGGATGAATTGACTAGATAAGTATCAAGCAATTATCAGCTGTGATAAGAGGATAATTAAGTTGATGTCCCCACTAGGAGGAGAAGTGGTAGCCGAGTTAATCTCACCTGAGCCAAAGAAAGGAAGTTGTTATCAGATGGCTGTTGATAGCAGTGAAGCAGATCCAGTCGAGATTATCAAGGTTGTGTCAGAATTCCCAGATGTGTTCCCGAAAGACTTACCAGGCATGCCACCTGAGCGGAAAGTTGAGTTTGGTATAGAGCTTCTTCCTGGCACCACCCCCATTTCTAAAAGAGCCTACAAAGTATCTGGACCAGAGTTAGTTGAACTCAAGAAGCAGATTGATGAGCTGTCAGAGAAAGGTTACATCCGGCCAAGCACCTCGCCTTGGGCCACCCCTGTCCTGTTCGTGGAGAAGAAAGATGGCACTAGAAGAATGTGCATCGATTATCGAGCTCTGAATGAAGTCACGATTAAGAACAAGTACCCCTTGCCCAGAATAGAAGATCTATTTGACTAGTTGAGAGGAGCCAGCGTGTTCTCAAAGATAGATCTGAGGTCAGGTTATCATTAGCTCAGGATTCAACCTTCAGACATTTCGAAGACGACATTCATTACCAAGTATGGGTTGTACGAGTTCACTGTGATGTCTTTTGGTCTAACGAATGCACCAGCCTTCTTCATGAATCTGATGAACAGTGTATTCATGGATTATCTCGACAAGTTTGTGGTGGTATTTATTGATGATATTCTTATATATTCTCAAAGTGAAGAAGAGCATGTGAATCATTTGAAGATGGTATTGCAGAGATTGCGAGAACACCAGCTGTATGCAAAGTTGAGCAAGTGTGAGTTCTGGATTGATGAAGTCCTGTTCTTCGGTCACATAATTAACAAAGAAGGATTGGCTGTGGATCCGAAGAAAGTGGCAGACATTCTAAACTGGAAAGCGCCAACAGACGCTCGAGGAATCAAGAGCTTCATTGGAATGGCCAGATATTATCGGCGATTCATTGAAGGGTTTTCGAAGATCGCGAAACCGATGACAGCCTTGCTAGGCAACAAGGTTGAGTTCAAGTGGACCTAGAAATGCCAAGAGGCCTTTGAAGCGCTGAAAGAGAAGTTGACTACAACACCTGTCTTAGTCTTGCCTGATGTGCACAAGTCATTCTCAGTGTATTGCGACGCTTGTTATACTGGTTTGGGATGTGTGTTGATGCAAGAGGGAAGAGTTGTGGCTTACTCGTCCCGACAGCTGAAGGTGCATGAGAAGAATTATCCAATCCATGACCTTGAGTTGGCAGCAGTGGTTCACGCACTAAATACATGGAGGCACTATATGTATGGGCAGAAATGCGATGTTTACACAGACCACAAGAGTCTGAAGTACATATTCACTCAGTCGGAGCTGAATATGAGGCAACGAAGATGGTTAGAGTTGATCAAAGACTATGAATTGGAGATTCATTACCATCCAGGCAAGGCGAACGTAGTGGCAGATGCTTTGAGCAGGAAGAGTCAAGTCAACCTGATGGTCGCTCATCCGATGCCTTATGAGTTGGCCAAAGAGTTTGACAGGTTAAGCCTCGGATTTCTGAACAATATGCGAGGAGTGATAGTTGAGTTAGAGCCTACCCTAGAGCGGGAAATCAAAGAAGCACAGAAGAATGATGAGAAGATCAGTGAAATCCGGCAGCTGATTCTGGAAGGAAGAGGTAAAGACTTTCGAGAAGATGCAGAAGGTGTGATATGGTTCAAGGACCGCTTGTGTGTTCCCAATGTCCAGTCCATTCGGGAGTTGATCCTCAAGGAAGCTCATGAGTCAGCTTATTCTATACACCCTGGAAGTGAGAAGATGTATCAAGATCTGAAGAAGAAATTCTGGTGGTACGGAATGAAAAGGGAGATCGCAGAGCATGTGGCTATTTGTGACAGTTGTCAAAGGATCATGGCAGAGCATGAGAAGCCAGCTGGATTGTTGCAACCGTTGCGAATTCCTCAGTGGAAATGGGATGAAATCGGAATGGATTTCATAGTCGGATTGCCTCGCACTCGAGCCGGCTACGATTCCATTTGGGTAGTGGTGGACCGTTTAACCAAGTCAGCCCACTTCATACCTGTCAAGACCAACTACAGCAGTGCAGTATTGGCAGAGTTGTATATGTCCCGGATTGTTTGTCTTCATGGTGTGCCAAAGAAGATAGTGTCAGACAGAGGAACATAGTTCACCTCTCATTTCTGGCAGCAGTTGCATGAAGCCTTGGGTACACATCTGAATTTCAGCTCAGCTTATCATCCGCAGACAGATGGTCAGACTGAAAGAACTAATCAAATCCTCGAAGACATGTTGAGAACTTGCGCATTGCAAGATCAGTCCGGATGGGACAAGAGATTGCCTTATGCAGAGTTCTCCTATAACAACAGTTACCAGGCCAGCTTGAAGATGTCACCATTTCAGGCGCTTTATGGAAGGAGTTGTAGAACTCCATTGCAATGGGATCAGCCTGGAGAAAAGCAAGGGTTTGGACCAGACATATTGTTGGAAGCTGAAGAGAACATCAAGATGGTTCGGGAGAATCTAAAGATAGCACAATCAAGGCAACGAAGCTATGTAGACACAAGAAGGAGGGAGCTGAGTTTCGAAGTCGGAGATTTTGTCTATTTGAAGGTTTCGCCTATCAGAGGAGTCAGAAGATTCGGAGTCAAAGGCAAGCTAGCGCCCCGCTATGTTGGTCTGTATCAGATTCTCACAAGGCATGGAGAAGTGGCCTATCAGCTCAGTCTGCCAGAAGGCTTGTCCGCAGTGCATGATGTCTTTCATGTGTCTCAATTGAAGAAGTGTCTGCGTGTGCCATAAGTGCAGTTGCCAGTGGAAGGTCTGGAGGTCCAGGAGGACTTGACCTATATAGAGAAGCCAGCGCAGATTCTTGAGACTGCAGACAGAGTCACCCGAAGGAAAACTATCAGGATGTGCAAAGATGGAGTCACCACTCTGAGGAAGAAGCAACCTGGGAGCATGAAGATGATCTGATGGCCAAGTACCCTGAACTCTTTACTGGCCAACCTTGAATCTCGAGGGCGAGATTCTTTTAAGGGGGATAAGTTTGTAACGCTCTTAATTTGGGGGTAGAATTTTTTTCTTCTTTTTACTCACCAAATTTAGGCATTACTCCCTTTTCTCTTCCTGTTTCGCTCCTTCATCCCAATTTCAAAGCAGTATAGCGACTGGTGTCCATATCGTGTGTAAACAAAACCTAAGTTGACATGGGTGTTGCATCATGCCGAATCATATTTCTTTCGTCTGATGTCGTGTTTAGTCGCGTGTGTTGCTCAGTCTCGTTTCGGATTTTGCTCCGCGAATTGAATTTCGATCTGTGGTTGTGCGTGCCATAGGATTTTGACCCGCGGTGCGGCCCAGCCCAGCCCGATCTAGCCCAGCCCAGCCCGGCCCGGCCCAACTCGGCCCACGCGCCCCTGGCACCCTGCCCCTCCCCATCCGCGCGCCCCCTCCCTTGGTCTCTTTCCCTCATTTCAATTCTCCCGCGCAGCAACCTCCCTCCCCGTGGTGCCCTAGGTCTTGGAGACGGTGATCACCGGAATTTGGATCCCCGAGGTGAGCTCCCCTCCCCTCTCCCTCTCTCTCTCTTCCCCCTTCCCTTTCTTCCTCCCTGTGCACCCCCTGCTCCCGTCGCGCGCCCCCCCGGCGGCCCCTGCCCCCATCGCCCCCCCGGCGGCCACTGCCCCCGTTGCGCGCCCCCGGCAGCCCTGCTCCGTCGCGCCCCCAGGTAGCCCCTGCCCCCATCGTGCGCCCCCCCCCCCGGCGGCCCCTGCGGCTCCACGCCCCCGCGCGCCCCAGCGCCTTGCGTCCCGGCGGCCGTGCACCCTGGCGGCCCTGCCCCGTGCCCCGGCGTGGCCTCACGTGCCCCCGGCGCGCGCAGCGTGTTCGTGCACGCGACTGTAGTTGCGCGGCGTTCGACTTTCTGCTTAATCCCTTTTTTTAATTTTAGTTTAGTCGATGTAGTTGCGCGACGATTCATTTTAAATTCATCTTTATTAATGATCTGTGTCGCGCGCTTCATCGCACGACGTTTCGTTTAAAATTCAAGTCAGTTGACGTAAGCCGTCGTGCGTTTCATCGCGCGACGCTTAACGTCTCTTTATAATTAAGTGCAAGAGTCTCGTTGCGTGCCCCGTCGCGCGACAGGTCGTTTATTTCTTAATTCAATTTAAGTGATGTGTCGCGCGTCTCGCCACGCGACAATCCTTTTAATCTATCTTAATCTGTTCATAATAATTAAATATGGAACATGACTTTACCTTATGCTTAACGCAATGGCTAAATTAATATCGTTTTGTTTAGACGAGTGTTTTAATTTATAATCGTGTGACGTGATCGCTCTTCGACCGTAGCCTCGACCGTTACTTTCTCTTTCTCGCTTAGTCGTAAGTGTGAGCCCTGGGTCGAACGTCTGTTTATTTATTGCATCCTATTGTATGGTGTACTGTTCTTTGTAATAAATGTGTGGAATGTATGTTTGAACTCGTATAGATAACAGTCAGTTGGCGAAGTCCAAAGGAGTTGCAGGTGAAGACCCTGAGCAACAGTCGGTTGGTGAAGGCAAGTGTCCCTTGACCCATCTATGTCCTACTCATTCTTATAATTCATTCCCCGCATTTACACAATTTATACTTAAGGATTGAGTAGCTTTTGTCTATCTTGTCCTTGTTTACCTATTTGGGTTGGGTTATTTCAGTTTAGCTTTATGCTAGCGCTTCACATTAATCAATGAACATGATGAGATTATCTATGATACGTTGTTTTCCCTTTTGGTTATGATGATGGTACTTGTGGCCCTTAAGGGGACTCGAGCTGTTTCTCGAGTGCCTCTCCGTAAGGACCTGTTCGTTGGATGACCGCCCGAGAAAACAGTGCAACCATAAGGGTGGAGTGGGACGCCCTTAGCTGAGTAATTAGAGGAACTGGGGTGTAGTTCGCTTCACCATTGTGCCGTTAATGGGGCTCGGTGTATGCGGCTCGCTCTGCCAAGGTTGGTTCACCCCTTGGGGAGCAGTGCGGTGCATTTAGGAAACCTAACGGGCGGCTACAGCCCCAGGAGATCTTTGTAAAGGCTACGTAGTGAGACCCTGCCTATTCACCTTGGTAGTGTTTAAGGGTTTGATCGGCCCGAGGCAAGAGGGAATCACGGCTTGTGGGTAAAGTGCGCAACCTCTGCAGAGTGTTATGAAACTGATATATCAGCCGTGCTTGCGGTTATGAGCGGCCAAGGGAGCTCCATTGATTAGAGATACTTGATCAGATATGTATGGTTTACAGGTGGTGATGAGGATGATGGTTTTGGTTATGACTATGGTACTGGTAAGTGGTATTCTTTCCGTTTGGAAAGGGTACATCGGGTTAATAACTTGGGTTAATGCTAAAACCTGGCTTTCTACTAGTAAATAATAACCTGACCAACTAAAAGCAACTGCTTGATTTAACTCCACATAAAGCTAGTCCACTACAACCAAACATGACATTTTGCTGAGTATGTTGATGCGTACTCACCCTTGCTTTACACACCAAACCCCCCCAGGTTGTCCGCATTGCAACCACTGCTCAGATGAAGATGAAGTCGTGGAGGAGGACTTCCAGGAGTTCCAAGAGTACGATGAGTTCTAGGCGTGGGTTAGCGGCAAACCCCCAGTCGGCTGCCTGTGTAGGCCGTGTGTATCTACGTTTCTTTTTACGCATTTTGATTATTATTAAAGACTATGTGGATGTCTCGGACATCATGATGTAATCAACTATTATACCCTCTTTTATGTCATTATTTGAGCACTGTGTGATGATGTCCAGTTATGTAACTGCTGTGTACGTGAATTGCTTATCCTGGCACGTACATGGTTCGCATTCGGTTTGCCTTCTAAAACCGAGTGTGACATTGCTGATCCTGGCAAGGACCATGCTTGATGAGTACAAGACACCAGACCAGTTTTGGGCCGAGGCGATTAACACCGCCTGCTATTCCATCAATTGGTTATATCTTCACCGAATCCTCAAGAAGACATCATATGAACTCCTCACTGGTAAAAAGCCCAATGTTTCATATTTTAGAGTCTTTGGAAGCAAATGTTTTATTCTTATTAAAAGAGTTAGAAATTCTAAATTTGCTCCTAAGGTTGTAGAAGGCTTTTTAACTTGGTTATGACTCAAACACAAGGGCATATAGAGTCTTCAACAAATCCACGGGATTAGTTGAAGTTTCTTGTGACATTGTGTTTGATGAGACTAATGGCTCCCAAGTGGAGCAAGTTGATCTTGATGAATTAGATGATGAAGAGGCTCCGTGCGTCGCACTAAGGAACATGTCCATTGGGGATGTGTGTCCTAAGGAATCCGAAGAGCCTCCACAAGCACAAGATCAACCATCATCTTCCAACCAAGCATCTCCGCCCACTCAAGATGAGGATCAAGCTCAATAGGATATAAATGAAGATCAAGAGGTTGAGCCACCTCAAGAAGAGGACAATGATCAAGGGGGAGATGAAGACAATCAAGACAAGGAAGATGATCAAGATCAAAGACCGCCACACCCAAGAGTCCACCAAGCAATTCAACGAGATCACCCCGTCAACTCCATCCTTGGTGACATTCATAATGGGGTAACCACTAGATCTCGAGTTGCTCATTTTTGTGAACATTACTCTTTTGTCTCCTCTATTGAGCCATACAGGGTAGAGGATGCACTAAGAGACTCGGATTGGGTGCTGGCTATGCAAGAGGAGCTCAACAACTTCACGAGGAATGAGGTATGGCATTTAGTTCCACGTCCTAACCAAAATGTTGTAGGTACCAAATGGGCATTCTGCAACAAGCAAGACGAGCATGGTGTGGTGATAAGAAACAAAGCCCGACTTGTGGCCAAAGGTTATTCACAAGTTGAAGGTTTGGACTTTGATGAAACTTATGCACCCGTAGCTAGGCTTGAGTCAATTCGTATATTACTTGCCTATGCTACTTACCATGGCTTTAAGCTTTACCAAATGGACGTGAAAAGTGCCTTCCTCAATGGACCAATCAAGGAAGAGGTCTATGTTGAGCAACCTCCCGGCTTTGAAGATAGTGAGTACCCTAATCATGTGTATAAATTCTCAAAGGCGCTTTATGGGCTCAAGCAAGCCCCAAGAGCATGGTATGAATGCCTGCGAGATTTTCTTATTACTAATGGCTTCAAAGTCAGAAAAGCCGATCCTACTCTCTTTAGTAAAACGATTGCAAAAGATTTGTTTGTATGCCAAATTTATGTTTATGATATTATATTTGGGTCTACTAACAAATCAACTTGTGAAGAGTTTAGTAGGATCATGATACAAAAAATCGAGATGTCAATGATGGGGGATTTGAAGTATTTCCTAGGATTTCAAATCAAGCAACTCCAAGACAGCACCTTCATCTATCAAACGAAGTACATTCAAGACATACTTAAGAAGTTTGGGATGGAGGATGGCAAACCCATCAAGACACCCATGGGAACCAATGGGCATCTCGACCTCGACATGGGAGGTAAATCCGTTGATCAAAAGGTATACCGGTCGATGATAGGATCTTTACTCTATTTATGTGCATCTCTACCAGATATTATGCTTTCCGTATGCATGTGTGCAAGATTTCAGGCCGACCCTAAGGAAGTTCATCTTAGGGCCATGAAGAGAATCATGAGGTATTTAGTTTACACTCCTAAGTTTGGGCTTTGGTACCCCAAGGGATCCACTTTTGATTTAATAGGATATTCTGATGCCGATTGGGCAGGGTGTAAGATTGATAGAAAGAGCACATCATGGACTTGCCAGTTTCTGGGGAGATCCCTGGTGTCTTGGGCTTCAAAGAAACAAAATGCAGTAGCTCTTTCCACCGCTGAAGCCGAGTACATTGCTGCAGGCCATTGTTGTGCGCAATTACTTCAGATGAGGCAAACTCTCAGGGACTATGGCTACAAATTGAGCAAAGTTCCTCTCCTATGTGACAATGAGAGTGCAATCCGCATGGCGGATAATCCCGTTGAACACAACCGCACTAAGCACACAGACATTCGGTATCAATTTCTGAGAGATCAACAACAAAGGGGGATATCCAAATTGCTTATGTAAACACCAAAGAACAATTAGCCAATATCTTTACCAAGCCATTAGATGAGAAAACCTTTAGCAAACTTAGGAATGAGCTAAATATTCTTGATTCTCGGAATTTTGATTGAAACATTGCACAGATAGCTTATTTATATACCTTTGATCATATCTCTTTCTTTTGGCACATATACATATTTCTTATTCTTCTTGTGTCTAAGCTATGACTAATATGACTACATGAGCATCTTTTGTATTAAGTCTTAGATTAAAAGGGAAATGGAGTATTCGGCAAAAACATCGCTTCCACTCTACTCCATCGGTACTATTTCCTCTTTGTCGGTATTCCGCTAACTCTCTGATTGGTATACTCTTTCACTCATATTTCTTTTATCAATGGGGGAGAAAATATAAAAAGGGCTCTCAAGTTCTCTATTTTTGGCGATTAATGCCAAAGGGGGAGAAAATATTAAGCCCAAAGCAAAAGGACCGCACCTACACAAAATTTCAAAATTTTCGAAATAAAGTGTTTAGTATATCTCACATTGGTATCTAATTTATCTTTCAATCAGTATTTTCAAAGTCTAACTTAAAAACCCTCTTGAAAGCTAAGAGGAGAATTTCATTCAGGGGGAGTTTTATTAAGTCAAAGGAAAAGCATTTGAAACAGGGGGAGAAAATTCAGATCTTACAAATGCTTCTTGCAAGATCATCTCTATACTTGTAGGATCTAGGACACCGACTAGAGGGGGGTGGATAGATGGTTTTGACTAAAATAAAAAACACTAGAGAAATTTAATCAATATGACAAGAGGTATAAATTCTCTAGTGACAACAAGTAAGCAATCTATGAGAAACAACTATGGTAATTGTATACAAGAGAGACAATACACGAAATACTAATTACTTGCACGGTAATAAGTAATGCGAGGAGAGAAAGACACCGGATTTTATCCCATGGTATCAGTGATTTTCCGATCACCCCTAATCCACGTTGAGGTGGACTTCAAGCTCTCACTTGCTCCTCTATCAAGACACGGCTTGATCTTTGAGCCAAGTGGACAAGAAATCACTTAATACCTCGTTTCCACTAGCGTCGCCTTTGCTGCTCCGGCGAGGTAGGCACGAAGCCCTCACAATCGACACCGCGACTCCTCCACAATCTTCTTGGAGAGCTCGACGGAGACAACACCCGAGTCGTCTAGGAGGCGGCAACCTCCAAGAGTAACAAGACGATGACGCTTGCCCGGTGTACCACCTAGTGCCTCAAGAATCACCAATGGATGCAAATGCACTAGAAGCTCTCAATCTCTCACTAGAATGCAATCTCAAGCAAGGAGTGTGAGAGAATGAGTGGGAGGATCACAAATGAGCTCAAAGTGTGCAAGGAATGGCCAAGAGAGCCCTCACACACGAGCTCCCCTTCTATTTATAGCCCACTCCTCATTTCTAACCGTTATGTGCAACTAGCACAACTTCTACGCACACGCGGACGGTCCGTGCCCTTAGGCCGTACGGTCCACCGTACAGGTAACGGCTAGATTTCCCGTTTGAAATATGTCAGAGCTGTCAAAAAAAGTGAAGTCCGGACAGTCTGCCAACCTTGACCGGACCGTCCGAGACCTGGCAACATGGAGCACCAGAGATCTGACCACGATGAGCTAACACATGCGGACTGTCCGCCATACAAGGCCGGACGGTCCACGACCTGGGAGTTAGTACTATCCGGGCTCAGGCCCCGGACAGTCCGTAGTACAAGTGCCCAAAAACACATAGTCCCTGCCCAAACCAATTTGGAACCTACGGACGGTCCGCCGACCCCGGCCGGACAGTCCGCCCAATTATACAGGGACTGTGCAGAGGGCGACCCTCTTTGGTCAGGACTGCGGACGGTTCGGCCCCAAGGCCCGGATGGTCCGCAGTACAAACATATAGGACCAGTCCGAAGTAAACATGCTTTGGACCCCTCTGGATGGATCGCGACGGTCCGACCACTTGGTCCGGACGATCCGCCAACCCCATGACTTAGCAACTTTTCAAACATGCTTTTGAAAAGATTTTTAACTCTCGAAACCGGAAGCGCTGTTAGACCTCATGCAAATGCAACCACTAGATGCTCTATGAGGCACTAAGTTTTACACAGACCAAAGTCATTGACCCCTCTTAATAGTACGACCATCTAGCCTACTAATCCGGTCAAATGTCTTCTCTAAACTCCTGGAGACCGGCAAAAACAAAAACCTATGTTATACCTTTGCCTTCACTTGATCCACAACCAATGCTTATAAGTCTCCAAGATTTCCTGTTCTCTGTGGTCCAACCTGCATTCTTATTTCTTTAAGAACTGTTAGTCCACAAATAGTTGTCATTAATTACCAAAACATCACTAAGGGGCCTAGATGATTCACAATCTCCCCTTTTTGGTAATTGATGACAACACTACACATTTTATCCAAGAGAGGTTTTGATTTTCAAATCTTCCTCATACCCTAGGTATAAGAAGGATTTTAGAGATGAGTTTCAAAAGACTTATCTTGATTTGAAGTTCCATCCAAGAGATAGATAAGTCTCAACAAAACTCAAAGTGTAGGAATAGCCCCCCTATATGTGTGCATGATATTTCTAGTTGAAGATATGACACACAACACACATAATCGATCGGAGTTTTGATGGAGATCTTCCTACAATCATGGTTATCGAGGCATACAAGAAGTATTATGTGAAATAAGCGTAGCAAATTTAATCACTCCTCGATCAACCATACACAGGATAATTCGAACTAATAGAAACATAAGATTTAACAGACATAGTTCGATCCACAAAATATCACCAGACATTTGTCCACAAACACAAGACATAGTTCAACAAATGCATAAGACAAAAAGTTCAAATAGTAAACATGCATATGTAAAGTCTCAATGTCCACATGAGCTCCCCCTGATTATGACATCCCTAACTTCAGCTTCTTCTTCTCTCCCCCTTTGGCATCAATTGCCATAAAGGAGGGGTCTCACTGATCACCAGGTGGAGGGTACATGCTGTAGTAATGGGTGCTGAAAGTGTCAAAGATAGAGGAGAACTGCCCAAAGTCATGTTGGAGCTGTTGTTGCCTCTGACATATATCCTGGATGCTTTCATTTGTGGACAGGTTGTCAAACTGACTGGACAAGGCCCCCATATTATCTTGAAAGCTCTGCTGCATGTTGTTCATTCTATTCATAATTGGGTCATGAACAGTGCCTTGGATGTGAGTGCGAAGCTCAGTAAGCTCAGTGTGCAGCCCATCAAAGTTATCATAAAAGTGAGTCTACATCCTATCCATGCGCTGGTCCATATGGGTCAACATGCCCTGAAATCGGCCATCCATATGTGTCTAGAGCCCTTGCTGCATGTGCTGAAAGTAAGGATCAAAATAGCCTGGACCAGGCTGCCAGAACTACTCAGGCTGAGGAGGAGGTGGAGGAGGAGGCATCTGCTCAGCTGCATCAGCCTCAGGAGCAACTTCTTCATCATCTCCAGCTTCTTCCTCATCATCTAGGAAAGGAGTAAGAGGCCTGGTGAGAAATCCAATCTCATTCTTGAAAGGCCTAAATGGAGTGTGAGCTATCTCACAATGCCCCTCAAATCTGGTCTTAGCCTTGATGAGAGCCATGATGTATGGAGCATATGCCAAGTTCTGGTTCTTGTCCATCTTGAGGTCATTCAATTGCCTCATCATAAATAGCACCACATTCATTACCTCACCATTCATGATATGGTGGATGATGTTCCAGAACTTATCTCTGATCTTGCTCTTATCTCCACTCTTTGGGAGAATTGTTACTCTGGCAATCTTGTTAATGATAGTAGGAGGATGCCTCAGTCCTGTAGTCTCACCAAACCTCCTAGGAATGCCCAGCCTCACTAGCTCATAGAACTGCTCATATTCTTCAAAGTTGTCCTTAGGATACAAATCAATCCCAGCTAAAATTGTAGCATAGTCCAAACTGTTTGTAGTAGCAAACTCAGCAAAGGTTGCAGAATACCTCTTAAAGTCAGTCATCCAAGTGATTGATTGCTCATCAATGTCAATCTCAGCAGTTGCCAGGAACTATTTCACAGCCATCTCACTGAAGTCTGTCTTCTGGCCCATAAAGTCATAGAGACCACATGCCTCGAACTTTGGAATCAATCCCTCCATGACTGACTAACCTAGCATAAAATTCCAATCAATAACTTGATGCTTGTGAAAGTTTGTGTCCATTAGTGTTCCCCAGAAGACATCAAACTGAAGTTGAGTATGAAAAAACTGAATGTTTGTGTTAGAGGGCAGATCATACTGATTAACTATCCTCCTGGAGCAGTACTCAGCCATAGAGAATCTTCTCTTTGGATGGGTCCATCCTGTGACATCAATTGGATAATCTGGATGAGCGTGTGGAGCATCTTCTGTGTCCATAGAAATGCTGCCCCCAGCTGAAGATTGGGCCTCAGAGTCTGTAGCTGGATTATAATCTGCATCATTAGCACGACGACACTTTGACTTAAAACAACCTGCAAGCTTCTTCTTAAGACCACCCAGACCACTCCCTCATCTAAGTCTAGATGACCATTTGTTGCCATAGGAGTCTTGATAGGCTTTGCATTTTCTAAGCCAAGTCTTGATAGGCTTTGCATTTTCTAAGCCAAACTTCTTGAGCATATCCTTCAGATATTTTGATTGACTTATAAAGATTCCATCTTTTAATTGTTTGATTTGAAGACCAAGAAAGAAGCTCAATTCTCCTATCATAGACATTTCAAATTCCTTTGACATCATTTTCCAAACTCCTCACAAACAACCATTAGTGGATCCAAAAATAATATCATCAACATAAATTTGACAAACAAACAAATCTTTGCCAACTCTTTTAGTGAATAGGGTAGTGTCAACCTTCCCAATTTTAAAGTCTTTGGAAAGCAAGAAATCCCTAAGCCTTTCATACCAAGCGCGTGGGGCTTGCTTAAGCCCATAGAGAGCTTTAGAAAGCTTGTACACATGGTTAGGTCTTTTGGGGTCCTCAAAATCGGGAGGTTGTTCGACATACACTAGTTCACTAATCTTACCATTTAGAAAGGCACTCTTTACATCCATTTGGTAGAGCTTGATATTATGAGCACAAGCATAAGCAAGAAGGATCCGGATTGCTTCCAATCTTGCCACGGGAGCAAATGTCTCACCGAAATCCAATCCCTCTATTTGAGTATACCCTTGTGCCACTAATCTTGCTTTGTTTCTTACTACTAATCCATCTTCATTGTGCTTGTTGCGAAACACCCATTTGGTACCAATAACATTGTGATTCTTTGGTCTCTCAACAAGCTCCCAAACTTCATTTCGGGTGAAGTTATTTAATTCCTCATGCATTGCATTCACCCAATCAACATCAAGTAGAGCTTCATCTACACGGTTAGGTTCCATACAAGATACAAAAAAGAAATGTTCACAAAATGAAGCTATACGAGAGCGAGTTTGAACACCCTTACTAATGTCACCCACAATTTGATCAATTGGGTGATCCTTCACAATAGAATGATGGATTCTTGATACCATTTGAGAATTACTAGTTGAAGCATGAGGAGGGACCGAAGGACTTGAAGTATCTTGATCATGAGCATCCACAACTTCATCATTTTGTTGGCTTTGGTGATTTTCTTCATTTAGGGTTGAAGAGGATGGAATGACAACCACACTATTATCATCATCTTCTTTTGGCTTTATTTCACAAATAGCCATTGTTTTCATAGCATTTCACAATTGAGTTCCACCAACATCATCAAGACTATCGTTTTCATCTTGAGACCCATTTGTTTCATCAAACTCAACATCATATGCTTCTTCAATAATACCATGAGTCTTGTTGAAAACTCTATAAGCCTTGCTATTTGATGAATATCCAAGTAGAAAACCCTCATCACATTTCTTCTCAAATTTAGAGAGTCGGCTTCCCTTTCTCAAAATATAGCATTTGCAACCGAATACTCTAAAATATGAGATATTTGGCTTTCTACCAATGAGCAATTCATAGGGAGTTTTCTTCAAGAGCTTGTGACAATATAGCCTATTTGATGCGTGACAAGCAGTGTTTATGGCTTCGGCCCAATAAGAATCCGACACATTATATTCCGCTAGCATAGACCTAGCCATATCAATGAGAGTCCTATTCTTCCTTTCAACAATACCATTTTGTTCCAGAGTATATTTGGAAGAAAATTCATGTTTAATACCCTTATCATCATAATATTCATCAATTCTAGCATTTTTGAATTCCGGCCCATTATCACTTCTAACTTTCTTGATATCAAAATCAAATTGGTTTTGAGCCAATATAGCAAATGACTTGAATGTTTCAAACACATTAGATTTATCCCGAAGAAAGTAAACCCAAGTGAATCTAGAATAATCATCCACAATCATAAGGAAATAGGAATTACCGCCAATACTCACAAAAGATGTTGGTCCAAATAAATCCATGTGAAGTAATTCCAAAGGCCGATGAGTAGACATTTGACTCTTATTTGGATGAGTATTTGCCACTTGCTTCCCGGCTTGACAAGAGCTACACAATTTGTTTTTCTCAAATTTCACGTCTTTCAAGCCACAGACTAAGACATGTTTGGTTAAACGATTGAGTTGCTTCATTCCAACATGACCAAGTCTTCTATGTCATAACCAACCTAGTGCAGCCTTTGAGAATAAACAAGTTGTGAGCTTTGCCTCACTGGATGAAAAATCAACAAGATAAATATTTTCATATCTAAAGCCTTTAAACTTAAGATTGCTACCATCAACACTAGAGATAATAACATCATCAACTGTAAAATTGCAACTAAATCCTAAATCACATAATTGAGCTACGTATAGTAAATTAAAATTCAAAGACTCAACCAAGAGCACATTTGATATGGAATGATCATTCGAAATAGCAATTTTACCCAAACCTTTAACCTTTCCTTTGCGATTATCTCCAAATGTGATACTATCATAACTTGTGCAATCTTCCACACTCATTTGGGTGAACATTTTCATATCTCCAGTCATGTGTTGAGTGCATCCACTATCCAACACCCAATGATTCCCTCCCGCCTTGTAGTTCACCTATAAAAGGAAATCAATCTCTTTTAGGTACCCAAACTTGCTTGGGTCCTTGGATGTTAGTGACCAAGGTCTTTGGCACCAAAATGGCTTTCTTCTTATTGCCAACAATTGAAGTACCAACAAATTTAGCATGAACACCTTTTGCATTATGAGAAAGAACATAACAATGCTCAAAACAAGTAGAGGATACATTCTTGAGCTTAGGACAATTCTTCTTGATATGTCCCTTCTTGTGACACTTGTGACACACTTTGTCACATTCTTTCACAAACAATGTCTTTTGCTTTACAAAATCATTTTTTCCTTTCTTGGGAACATATCCAAGACCCTCACGATTAAGTGAGCACCGTTGACTTCCCAATATGAAATCCAATTTAGCCTTTCCACCATATGCCTTCTCTAGATCATGGGTTAGAGCATTCACTCTCTCTACTAATACTTCATTCTCAACAATTATTTGTGATTCATCACGAGCAATATTATCATTCACAAGAGAAATTTTGCAATTATCACAAATAGAGTTAGTAGGTTGTGGTTCACTTGTAGGACTATCAAGTAAGTCACAAGTGACTCCAACATCCTCGGTGACCACCACAACTTCATGCACAATAGATGAATTTTGAGCTTCCACAAGCTTCTCACAATTCTCTTTCAGATTGTTGTGAGAGGTCTTGAGCTCCTCAAAAGACACTTGGAGGTTTTTATACAATTCCTTCATGGTCTTAAACTTTTCTTTTTCTTTGTGCATGTAGTCATCGGCCTCACCTAACATTCTAACAAGATCATCATATGAATAGCCATCATCATCAACATCATCAACATCATTAACATCATCATCATCATCTACATCATTTAAATCAGTTATGATTTTTACCTTAGCATCTCCCTTTGCCATGAGACAATGAGGGGATGAGAAAAGTGAAGGGGCTTCCTTGATGGCAATTCCGGCATTAAGCTTGGATGAGGTGTCATCATCATCATCATCATCCGAGCTAGCATCCGAATCCCATTCAACTAGGTAGCCTTTGCCATCTTTCTTCTTGTTGTAGAATTTCTTCTTCTTCTTATCATCTCCATCTTTGCCCTTCTTCTTCTTGTTAGGGAAATTCATGGCGATGTGATCGGGTTCCCCACACTCAAAACACTTTCTATCATTGAAAGCATTTCTTCTTGATGTTTGGCCTCTTCTAGGTTGACCCCTCTTCTTCTTCAAGAATTTGTTGAATTTATTTACAAATAGAGCCATATCTCCATCACTCTCACTTTCATTTTCTTCATCATCACTATCTTCTTTTTCAATTGCCTTAGAAGCTTTAGCTTTGAGAGCGATTGATTCATTCTTCACTTTCTTTGCCAAACTTATAGCATCGACTTGAGATTTCTTGAATATATCTTGAGTAAGAATTTCTCCCAATACTTTGGTTGGAGAAGTTGTAGATAAATCACTTCTTACTAGCATGGTCACAATAGTCTCATACTTCTCCGGAAGGGATCTAAGGAACTTATGAGTGAAATCCACATCCAGTACATCAAAACCAAGTCCCTTGAGCTCATTCACTATCTCATTTAAC
Source organism: Zea mays (assembly GCF_902167145.1). Taxonomy (NCBI): domain Eukaryota; kingdom Viridiplantae; phylum Streptophyta; class Magnoliopsida; order Poales; family Poaceae; genus Zea; species Zea mays. The sequence continues at coordinate 54,100,178 of NC_050100.1, read as the reverse complement.
CGGTTGAACATATCATATACACTTTCTTCTTCTTTCATGATGAATTGCTCAAAATTTTCCTTGCACACATATAGCTTTGCACTCTTCACAATTGTAGTTCCTTCATGAATTTCCATTAGCTTAATCCAAATCTCATGAGTTGTTGTGAGATTCTTGATATGGTTGAACTCATTTATGTCAAGAGCATCATAGAATACATTCATGGCTTGATCATTTGTAAGAATGTTTTCATTGTCACTAGTCGATGGTTCATCTTGTTTCAACACAACAAACCCATCCTTGACAAGTGGCCAAATTTTTCCACCCATTGCTCTAAGATGCATTGACATTCTTATTTTCCAATAGTCATAATTATTCCCATCAAAATGCGGTGGCTTCCAAATGTGCACATTGTTGTTACTAGCCATTTTGTCCAACTCCGGGATGATTAGATCCATAAACAATGGAGTCCTCAGCTCCGATACCACTTGTAGGATCTAGGACACCGGCTAGAGGGGGGGTGAATAGATGGTTTTGACTAAAATAAAAAACACTAGAGAAATTTAATCAATATGACAAGAGGTATAAATTCTCTAGTGACAACAAGTAAGCAATCTGTGAGAAACAACTATGGTAATTGTATACAAGAGAGACAATACACGAAATACTAATTACTTGCACGGTAATAAGTAATGCGAGAAGAAAAAGACACCGGATTTTATCCCGTGGTATCGGTGATTTGCCGATCACCCCTAATCCACGTTGAGGTGGACTTCAAGCTCTCACTTGCTCCTCTATCAAGACACGGCTTGATCTTTGAGCCAAATGGACAAGAAATCACTCAATACCACGTTTCCACTAGCGTCGCCTTTGCCGCTCCGGCGAGGTAGGCGCGAACCCCTCACAATCGACACCGCGGCTCCTCCACAATCTTCTTGGAGAGCTCGACGGAGACAACACCCGAGCCGTCTAGGAGGCGGCAACCTCCAAGAGTAACAAGCCAATGACTCTTGCCTGGTGTACCACCTAGTGCCTCAAGAATCACCAATGGATGCAAATGCACTAGAAGCTCTCAATCTCTCACTAGAATGCAATCTCAAGCAAGGAGTGTGAGAGAATGAGTGGGAGGATCACAAATGAGCTCAAAGTGTGCAAGGAATGGCTAAGAGAGCCCTCACACATGAGCTCCCCTTCTATTTGTAGCCCACTCCTCATTTCTAACCGTTATGTGCAACTAGCACAACTTCTGCGCACACGCGGACGGTCCGCGCCCTTTGGCCGGACGGTCCGCCGTACAGGTAACGGCTAGATTTCCCGTTTGAAATATGTCAAAGCTGTCAGAAAAAGCGAAGTCCGGACAGTCCGCCAACCTTGACCGGACCGTCCAAGACCTGGCAACATGGAACACCAGAGCTCTGACCACGATGAGCTAACACACGTGGACTGTCCACCATACAAGTTCGGACGGTCTGCGACCTGGGAGTTAGTACTGTCCGGGCTTAGGCCCCGGACAGTCCGTAGTACAAGTGCCCAAAAACACATAGTCCCTGCCTAAACCAATTTGGCACCTGCGAAGCGTCCGCCGACCCCGACCAGATAGTCCACACAATTATACAGGGACTGTGCAGAGGGCGACCCTCTCTGGTCAGGACTGCGGACGGTCCGACCCCAAGGCCCGGACGGTCCGCAGTACAAACATACAGGACTAGTCCGAAGTAAACATGCTTTGGACCCCTCTGGATGGATCGTGGACGGTCCGGCCACTTGGCCCGGACGGTCCACCAACCCCATGACTTAGCAACTTTTCAAACACGCTTTCGAAAAGATTTTTAACTCTCGAAATCGGAAGTGCTGTTAGACCTCATGCAAATTCAACTACTAGATGCTCTATGAGGCACTAAGTTTTACACAGACCAAAATCATTGACCCCTCTTAATAGTACGGCCATCTAGCCTACTAATCCGGTCAAATGTCTTCTCTAAACTCCTGGAGACCGGCAAAAACAAAAACCTATGTTACACCTTTGCCTTCACTTGATCCACAACCAATGCTTATAAGTCTCCAAGATTTCCTGTTCTCGGTGGTCCAACCTGCATTCTTATTCTCTAAGAACTGTTAGTCCAAAAATAGTTGTCATTAATTACCAAAACATCACTAAGGGGCCTAGATGATTCACAATACCTTTGACTATCTGCAAAAATACTTTGAAAAGATTTTCCAAAAGAATTTGCAAAAACAAAACAAGTGGTGCAAACGTGGTCCAAAATGTTAAATAAAAGAAAGCAATCCATTCATATCTAGTGGAATTATCAAATTGGTTTGAATTCCAAGTAACCTATGCACTTATCTTATGCAAACTAGTTCATTTCTGCACTTTATATATTTTCTTTGGTTTGTGTTGGCATCAATCACCAAAAAGGGGGAGATTGAAAGGGAATTAGGGCTAACCTTTTCCCACAATTAATTTTGGTGGTTGAATGCCCAACACAAATATATGGACTAACTAGTTTGCTCTAGAATACATGTTCTACAGGTGCAAAAAGGTTCAATATAAACCAATAAATATTCAAGTTAGGGATCCAATTTGAAGGAGCCAAAGAAACCAAGTGTGCTCTGGACTGGCGCACCGGACTGTCTGGTGTGCCACCGAAGAGTGTCCGGTGCACCAGGCCCATACAGGGTTGAACCAGCCACTCTCGGGTTGTGGCAGGCGCAGTTCGCTATAATTCACCGGACTATCCGGTGTGCCAGCGGAGCAACGACTCTCCAGCGCTAACGGTCGACTCTGACGCGTGAACAGTGCGCAGCACAAGTCAGAGTAGAGTCAGAGGCGCATCAGACAGTGTCCGGTGTGGCACCGGACTGTCCGGTGCCGCAAGTGGACAAAGCCTCCAACGGTCGACTGGGCTCCAGACACTAACGATTGGGTGACATGGCGGCGCACCGGACAGTGAACAGGACCTGTCCGATGCGCCCATCGCCAGCAGCCTTCCCGAACGGCCACTTGGTGGTTGAGGGCTATAAATACCCCCAACCACCACAACTCAAGGCATCCAAGTGTTCTGAAGTTTTCATTCAATACAAGAGCTAGTGCATTCACTCCTAGACACAATTCAAAAGATCAAAGCCTCTCCAAGTCCCAAATTCATTCCAACCACCTAGTGACTTGAGAGTGTGTGTGTTCGTGTTCTTTTGCGCTCTTGTTGCTTGGATAGCTTTCTTCCTTCCTCATTCTTGTTTCAAAGTGACTTGTAATCAAAGCAAGAGACACCTAAGTGTGTGGTGGTCCTTGCTGGGTCTAAGTGACCCATTTGATTAAGGAGAAAGCTCATTCGGTCTAAGTGACCGTTTGAGAGAGGGAAAGGGTTGAAAGAGACCCGGTGTTTGTGACCACCTCAACGGGGACTAGGTTCTTTGGAACCGAACCTCGGTAAAACAAATCACCGTGTTCATTCGCTTGATTCTCATTTGATTTGTTTTCCCCTCTCTCTCGGACTTGTTATTTGTTCTAACGCTAACCCCGGCTTGTAGTGTGTGTTTAAAGTTGTAAATTTCATATTACGCCTATTCACCCCCCTCTAGGCGACTTTCACTTACACTGCATAAACTCCCAAGCAACCAACATGGATTACTCGAGGGCTCGGTGGCTACATCTAGTAGAAGCACTCGTGCACACCTAAAAATGCAACCACCCAGCCAGAAAGCTAAGAGATGGACTCTCGCCCAGCGCGTGACGAACCATCGCAGAAAAGGGTCCGCTCCTTACACTATATAAACCCCCAAGCAATCCACATGGATTACTCGGGGGGCTCAGCGGTTACATCTAGCAGGTGCGCTCCCGAGACCCTGGCCATCAAAAGTGAGCCAGACAGTGGCCAATGGGCTCACGCCTGTCACACCCGGTTTTGGAAGGCAAACCGAATGCGAACTATGTACGTGCCAGGATCAGAACTCACGTACACATCGATTACATAAATGAACATCATCACACAATGCTCGAATAATAACATAAAAGAGTACTTATTACATCATAGAGTCATAGACATCCACATAGTCATTGTCTTAACAGGTAAATCAAAGTGCTAGCGAAACGCAGTAAAGACAAGGCCTTCACAGGCAGCTGACTGGGGGTTGCCGCCAACCCACACCTAGAATTCATCGTAGTCTTGGAACTCCTGGAAGTCTCCTTCCACGGCTTCGCCTTCTCCTGAGCAGTGGTTACAATGCGGACAACCTGGTGTTTTGTGGTAAAGCAAGGATGAGTACACATCAACGTACTCAGCAAATGTCCCGTTTGGCTGAAGTGGACTAGCTTTATGTGGGGTTAGGCTCAAGCAGTTGCTTTTAGTTGGTCAAGTATTTATCATTAGTAGAAGCCAGATTTTAGCATTAACCAACCCGTAAACCATTTCCTCATCGAGGAACATCATCATCATAGTCGAACCAAAACCATATCATAATCATTGTATCTCGAACCATCTGTATCTCTAATCAAAGAGGATCCCAAGGCTGCTCTTAACCGTGAGCACGGCTGACATATCAGTTTCACTACCCTCTGCAGAGGTTGCACACTTTACCCATGAGTCATGATTCCCTTTCTACCCGGGGAGAGCTAATCCCCATTGACCACTACCTAGGTGGTCCGGCAGGGCATCATTACGTAGCTTTTACAAAGATTCCCTAGAGATCGTAGCTGCCCGTTAGGTTTCTCCAGTTTGATAAACACAGTACCCCTCCCCGCAGGAGAGTGACTAACAAAGAGCAAAACGAAAGAACCTCGGCACTCAGCCTCGGCAGAGCAAGCACTGTGCCTGGACCCCATTGATGGCACGACGGCTAAGCAACTACACCTCTAGTTCATCCAATTAATCAGCTAAGGGCATCCCATTTCACCCTCATGGTTGCACTGTTATCCCGGGTGGTCTCTCAACGAACTAGTCCTTACGGAGAGGTACTCAGGAAACAGCCTGAGCCCCCTAGAGTATCACAAGATCATCAACATCATCAGGATAACAGTATCATAAATAGTCACATCATGTTCATTGATTATGTTAAAGCAATAGCAAAGTGCTAACCATAGTAGCCCATAAGGTCATCAAGGATAAAGTAAAATGTAAAGCTAGTCAATCCTTAGGTTTCAAGTAAGTAGTGCGGGGTAGTAAGTTATAAATGAATAGGACATAATGGGATAGAGGACACTTGCCTTCACCAAACTGCTGATCAGGGACTTCCTCTGCAACTTCCTCGGGAAACACAGATTGCTCGTTGTCTACGTAAAGTAATCATTCACACTATGCACTTGGGAAGATAACAAACAAAAGAAACATACCAAACAAATGCAGCAGAGAGAGATCACAAGTTCATAGTTGAAAAGGGATAGGCACTCTGGTGTTCCCTAGGTCTGGAGTAGAGGACTATACAAAGTGATTCACTATCCACTAATCAGGTTTAAGTCAGTGGTGGAATTAAATCATTACCTGGTTTTAAGTTCCTAAACTTAGGTGTTTAAGTCCATAAACTTAAGTAATCCAACTTTTATTAAAGTCTACCCATTTCTAATTATCTTAAATAAGGTTTCAATAGTCTTAATCCTATCCTAGTGATTAGCTATTAATTAGTACATGGAAACAGCAGGGAAACATTGTTTGAATAGATAGACAAAAACATAATGAGCATTTTGCAATTTGAAGCACCTCATTTGGAGTTCATATGACAAAGTTATGAATTTTACAAGTTTGGGGATTAAAATTATACCCTAAATACCTATTTTGAATTAAATAAAAGGGCCAGGGACTTAACTGCGAGAAACCAGGGACGACGGGTTCAAATTCCAGAAAACCGGGGGTCTCTTTAAGAAAATGCACAGGCGAAGGGGTATCGGGCTCCTACGGCCGTCGGATCTCAAGCGAACGGCCAGGATTAGATCCTGCGGGCGGGCGCGCGAGCGCGCGGCGACCTGGGCGACTGACAGGCGGGACCGGGCGGGCAGAGCGCGCGCGGGCGAGCTGACAAGCGGGGCCCAACGGGCAGGGAGACGGGGTGAGGGGGCAGTGGGCCTGGGCCGCTGGATCTCCGGCGGACGGCCAGGATTGGGTCCGGGCGAGTTGAATCAGGGCCGCCCGATCTGGGATGAACGGCGGGGATCGGGTGGGCAGCCTGGGTCTTTCCTACGGCTAGCAGGGGCGGCGGCGCTCGTCCCCGCGGCGGAGGGCTCGCCGGAGACGAGGGGCGCGGGCGATTGGCGGGCCTCTGGGGCGATCTGAGTGGCCGGGAAGGTTGGGGAGGGCACGGAGGGTCCTCTGGTGGGGTCTGGGTCGGGGCAGAGGCACCGGAGGGGGGCGGTTCACGGTGGAGCGGCTCGGCGGCGGGGTTACTCTACTCCGGCGAGGAATTATACGCAGCAGGGAGCCAAACAAAGGACGATAGGGGGTGGGAGAGGTCCCTTACCTCAAGGCGGGCTCCGGGGACTCCTCGGCGGCGGCGAAGGCGCGACGGTGGCCCGGGGCGACGGTGGCGGACCTCCGCGGCTGCACGGGGAACGGTGGGTGAGCGCGGGCAGAGAGAAATAGGGAGGGGGAGAGGGAATTGGGGCGCGTTCCGGGTTGCGGACGTCGGGGCGGAGCTCACCGGGGCTAAGGGCGCGGCGGAGCTCCAACGGCGACGGGGAACCGAGCTCGGGACGGCGGGGGTTATGGCGGCGGTGCTCTGCGTGCGCGCAGCGAGGGGGAAAGAGGGTCTACTGGAGCGCAAATGGGGGGAGAGGGTGAGGGCGAGTGGGGCTCGGGGCTCAAGTGGCCAGGGGCGGGTCAGTTCCGAGCTCCACGCGCGACGTGGGCGCGGGGAAGGCGGGCGCGCGCAGCTCGGCGACGGTTACGCGGGGACGACGGGGCTGACAGCCCGGGCCCGTGAGCAGAGAGAGAGGGGAGAGCGGAGGTGGGCGCGCGGGAGGCGGCTGCGCTGACGGGCGGGTCCGCCGGGGCAGAGAGAGCGGGGGAGGGAGAGGCGCGCGCGCGGGAATGGGCCGGCTGGGCCGAAAGGCCGAGGGGGCGGCGGGGTTGGGCCTCTTTCTCTTTTCTTTTTATTCTGAATTGTTTTTCCCTTTTCCTTTTACTTTCCCTATTTGATTCAAATTCAAACAAGCCACAAACTCAAACCAAACCTTCCAAGAATTATGCACCAAGCAAAAAGTGAAATCTAGGGTTCAACATGATGCAACAATCCATACTCCCTTAGGGTTTAACATAATAAACTATAATTACAAATAAAATAGGCACTTATCTCCTATAAAAATGAGAAAGAAAAGAATGAGGAAGGATGAGAAAAGGAAGTAACACCTGAATTTGTGAATATGAGCAAAGAAATTTTATACCCCCAAATTCAGGGTGTTACAATCCTATCCCCCTTAAAAGAATCTCGCCCCGAGATTCAAGGTTGGTCAGCAAAGAGTTCAGGGTATTTGGCCTTCAGATCATCTTCTCGTTCCCAGGTTGCTTCTTCCTCCGAGTGGTGACCCCATCTGACTTTGCACATTCTGATGGTGTTTCTCCGGGTGACTCTGTCTGCAAACTCCAGAATCTGCGTTGGCTTCTCTATGTAGGTCAGATCCTCCTGGACTTCCAAACCCTCCACCGGCAACTGTTCTTCTGGTACTCGCAGACACTTCTTCAATTGCGACACATGGAACACATTGTGCACTGCTGACAAGCTCTCTGGTAGGTCAAGCTGGTAGGCCACTTCTCCACGCTTTGCTTGAATCTGATACGGTCCAACGTACCGGGGTGCTAGCTTGCCTTTGACTCCGAACCTTCTGACTCCTCGGATAGGTGACACCTTCAGATAGACGTAGTCTCCCACTTCAAAACTCAGTTCTCTTCTCCTTCTGTCCGCATAGCTTCGCTGTCTTGACTGGGCTGTCTTCAGGTTCTCCCGAACCATTTTGATATTCTCTTCGGCTTCCAGCAAGATGTCGGGGCCAAACACCTGTCTCTCTCCAGGCTGGTCCCAATGCAGCGGAGTCCTACAACTCCGCCCATAGAGCGCCTGAAACGGTGACATCTTCAAGCTGGCCTGGTAACTATTGTTGTAGGAGAATTCTGCATAAGGTAGCCTTTTGTCCCATCCTGACTTGTCCTGCAACGCACAGGCTCTCAACATATCTTCAAGGATCTGGTTAGTTCTTTCAGTCTGACCGTCTGTCTGTGGGTGATAAGCTGAGCTAAAGTTCAGATGTGTGCCCAAAGCTTCTTGTAGCTGCTGCCAAAAATGAGATGTGAACTGCGTTCCTCGATCTGACACTATCTTCTTCGGCACACCATGAAGGCAGACTATCCGTGACATGTATAGCTCAGCTAACGTTGCTCCGGTGTATGTTGTCTTCACGGGTATGAAATGGGCCACTTTCGTTAAGCGGTCCACAACTACCCAGATGGAATCATAACCGGCCCGGGTACGAGGTAGGCCAACTATAAAATTCATCCCGATCTCATCCCACTTCCACTGAGGAATCCGCAATGGCTGCAACAATCCGGCTGGCCTCTGATGCTCTGCTTTGGTCCTCTGACAGCTATCGCAGATGGCGACATATTCTGCGATCTCTCTTTTCATACCATACCACCAAAACCTCCTTTTTAAATCCTGGTACATCTTCTCACTCCCTGGGTGTATCGAGTAGGCTGTCTCATGAGCTTCCTTGAGGATCAGTTCCCGGATAGGTTTGAGGTCGGGAACACACAATCGGTCCTTGAACCATATTACCCCTTCGTCATCCTCTCGAAAGTCTTTGCCTCTTCCTTCTAAGATCAGCTGCCGGATCTTGTTGATGTTTTCATCGTCCTTCTGCCCTTCTTTGATCTCCCGTTCTAGGGTGGGCTCTAATTCCACTGTTACTCCTTGCGTACTGTTCAGGAAACCGAGGCTCAGTCTGTCGAATTCTTTGGCTAACTCATACGGCATCGGGTACGAGGCCAACATATTAACTTGACTCTTCCTGCTCAGAGCATCTGCAACAACATTGGCTTTGCCTAGATGGTAATGTATCTCCAACTCATAGTCTTTGATCAATTCCAACCATCTTCGCTGCCTCATGTTTAACTCTGACTGGGTGAATATGTACTTCAGACTTTTATGATCTGTGTAGATGTCACACTTCTGCCCATACAGGTAATGTCTCCAGGTCTTTAAGGCATGAACCACTGCTGCCAATTCCAGGTCATGTGTGGGGTAATTCTTCTCATGGATCTTCAGCTGTCGAGACGAGTACGCTACAACTCTTCCTTCTTGCATTAGCACGCATCCCAATCCGGTGTACGAAGCGTCGCAATACACTGAGAATGACTTGTGAACATCAGGCAGGACTAACACAGGAGCTGTAGTCAATCTATTCTTCAGTTCTTCAAATGCTTCCTGACACTTTTGAGTCCACTTAAACTCAACTTTCTTCGCTAGCAACGCTGTCATTGGTCTAGCAATCTTTGAGAAGCCTTCAATGAAACGCCTATAGTATCCGGCCATTCCAATGAAGCTCTTGATCCCACGAACATCCTTCGGTGCTTTCCAGTTCAGGATATCTGCTACTTTCTTTGGATCCACTGCCAACCCATCTTGATTTATGATGTGACCCAGAAATAAGACTTCATGAATCCAGAACTCGCATTTGCCCAGCTTGGCATACAACTGATGCTCTCGAAGTCTTTGCAATACCATCTTCAAATGCTCTACATGATCTTCTTCACTTTGAGAGTATATGAGGATATCATCGATGAACACTACCACAAACTTGTCTAGATAGTCCATGAACACACTGTTCATCAGGTACATAAAGAAGGCTGGCGCATTTGTCAAACCAAAGGACATAACCGTGAACTCATATAACCCGTACTTGGTGATGAATGACGTCTTCGGTATATCCGAGGGTCGGATTCTGAGTTGATGGTAACCTGATCTCAGATCTATCTTCGAGAATACGCTGGCACCTCTGAGCTGGTCGAACAAATCTTCTATCCTTGGCAGGGGGTACTTGTTCTTGACAGTGACTTCATTCAGGGCTCTGTAGTCTATGCACATCCTTTTGGTACCATCTTTCTTCTCTACAAACAACACTGGAGCGGCCCAAGGCGAGGTACTTGGCCTAATGTAACCCTTCTCTAACATGTCATCTATCTGCTTCTTGAGTTCCACCAATTCTGGTCCAGACACTCGATAGGCTCTCTTTGAAATGGGGGCGGTACCAGGGATAAGCTCTATGGCAAATTCGACTTTTCTCTCGGGTGGCATGCCCGTTAGCTCCTCGGGAAACACATCCGGAAAGTCTGACACAACCTTGATAGCCTCGAGCGGGTTGGGCTCCTTACTATCAACTGAAATCTGGTGGCAGACTCCCTCTTCTGATTTAGGCATCCTTAGCTCGGCCACTACCTCTTCTCCTGACGGGGACTTCAATGTTACGGTCCTCTTGTCACAACTAACATTTGCTTCATACTTCATTAACCAGTTCATCCCTAGAATAACATCTATCCCAGGGGTGTCTATTACTATTAAGTCACTGGGGAATCCTATCCCCCTTATTTCCACCATTATGTTTGAACATATTTTATCTGTTTGCACCTTGCCACCAACCGAATTAATCCTCATGGGTGGCATCATTGCCTCTACTGAGATGTTATGCAATTCTACCCATGTTGCAGTGACAAATGAATGAGTTGCACCAGTATCAAATAGCACTTTCGCGGGATGAGATTCGACTGAGAACATACCTACTGCCACATCTGGTGCATCCTGGATCGCTTCGGCCTCCAAGTGGTTCACCTTTCCACGGTTGTACGCTTGGTTACGATTGCCTGCTGCCGGCTGCAGTACACCTTGCCTTGCTGGAGCATTGGGGTTGGTCTGCTGCTGAGCCATCTTCTTTGGGCACTGCATCGCCCAGTGGCCTTGATCTCCACAGTGGAAACATCCTCTGCCTCCTCCTTGTGCTGGGGCTGCTTGGTTGCTCTGATTTGCTGCTGGGGCAGGAAGGCGAGGTGCCTGGTTGTTCTGCTTCTGATACTGATTACTTCCCTGCTGGCTGTGCTGACGATACTGCTGCTGCTGCTGCGTGTATTGCCTCTGAAACTGCTGCTGATGCGGACGCTGATTCTGATTCTGATATCCCTGTGGGTGACCAGGCCTGCCTTGCTGAGATGAACTGCCTGAGAAACGTGGACGGCTGATGCCTCCGGACTGGGGTCCACTCATCTTGCGCTTCCGATCTTCCATATCTTTACGCTTCTTCTCAGTCATAACTGCCCTATCGATCAGGTGCTGGAAGGTTGGGAAGGTATGATTCATCAGCTGGTAATGCAGGGGATCCACCAAACCTCTCATGAACCTGTACTGCCTCTTGGCATCAGTGTTGACATCCTCGGGTGCATAACGAGACAGCTGCAGAAACTTGTCTCTGTACTCACTAACAGACAGGGGTCCCTGCTTCAGAGCCAGAAACTCCTCCTTCTTCACGATCATCAGTCCCTCTGGCACATGGTACCGACGGAAACTCTCGCTGAATTCCTCCCAAGTGATGGCTTCGGGGTCGGCATGGGTGGCGAGGTAGGACTCCCACCAGGACTGGGCTGCTCCCCTCAGCTGGCGGGGATCATACAGAACCTTCTCCCTGTCGTCGCATTGGGCGGTGCGCAGCTCCCTCTCCACTGCGCGCAGCCAGTCTTCTGCATCCATGGGGTCAGCAGAATGGGCGAAGGTAGGAGGGTGCCCTCTCATGAACTCACCACGCTTATCTCGTGGCATCTGGGGCATCTGCACTTGCAATTGGGGTTGGGGTTGCTGTTGAGCCTGCTGCATGGCTGCCAGAGTCTGCCCAATGGCCTGCACTGCCTAGGTCTGCATCAAGAACATCTGCTCCACTGACATCGGGGGTGGTGGGGGAGGCTGCCTCTGATTTTCCTCCTGCTGGTCATGCTGCTCTAGCTGAGCACGCCTGTTGCATCGGCGCCTGTTGTCAGACATCTGTGGAAGACATTCATACATCAGCATTGATCTTACAATCTTTCAGCATAAGAAAAGAGAATACAGAATTCTTCATGACACTGAGTGAACAAAGAGCCTCACTGATCCTCATTCATGATTCAACACAACTTCTCAGATAAGAAAGGAAAGTAAGAGTAAATGGTTTCCCAACTAAACAACTGACTTCATTAATATTACTAGCTAAGCCACACTGCAGGGGAAACCCGCAGGTTGGCAACAGTCATTACAAAGATTCAAATCCAGTACAAGTTCATCATAACAAGCATGAAAGCAACTGATAAGCAAACTAAACTAAATGGAAGCAACTGATAAGCAAACTAAACTGACTACCTAAGACTGAGACACCTGACTTAAGAATTATTACAAACTTCGACGCTAACGATCTAAGGATCCAGATCTATCCTGGTCTTACAGACAGGGGAACCATAAGTGTGGTGACCACGTGGCGGTGAGCGGTATGGGTGCTGAGTCCCGACAGGAGCGGGAGAACCACCCTCCTGGTGATGGCGCTCTGCCAACTCAGCACGCAACTCCGCAATCTCCGTTCGAGCCCTGCTTAGCTCGTCCAGAGAGTGATCCAGCTCCGTGTTAAGCACCGCGACTAGGTTGACTGTGCTGCTCAACCTAGGGTTAGCCTCACCAACAGGTGAGACAACCACACTCTCTGTGCTGCCAGTAGGGCGGCGGGGGTGGTACCGAAGGTTAAGACCGTCGGCCACCCCACCGAACAAAGAACAGTACTGGGAGAGTGCACGCCGTGCTGCATCCTGCATAGCCGCCTCTGCAGTGTCCCTCTCGGAGATGGAATAGTGCTCCGAAACGGCCTCTGCACCCCGGAGGTCATCCTCCGGACGGCGAACTAGGCAGGTAGCCTCCCAGCGGTCCGGGTACCTCCCGCGACTGTGCTGGTAGACTACACAACGATACTCGATCGACCAGGTGTGCCGGTCGAAAGCCTGGCGCAGCAAGGTGTCGAGTGCGTCGTGGAAGTGACAACCACGAGCGGCGTCACGGGTGATGGGTCGGGCGACCCATCCTTCCGCCTCCTGCGGCTCGGAAGACTCCGTGCTGTGGTCTGAGTCGTCGTCGTCGGGGTCTCCTCCAGAACCTCCTCCTGAAGCTCCTCCAACAGCCGGGGCGTCCCGCGGCGGAACAGGGGGCGCCTCCAGCTGGGCAACAGAGGAACGGGGCCTCACGGACTCCACCTCTCGCTGGGGTGGGGAGGAAGAGCCCTGCTGCTCTCTGTGCTGACGCCGGCGTTCCTGCTCCTCACGCAAGCGGTGGTGCAGCCTCTCCAGGTGACTCGACTGACCGGACACGGTGCGGTGCAGAGGACGCTCCGCAAGTCGAGACGGCAGGAAAGGAATCACCGACTTACGTGCAGTGTGTCTAAGACGAGCCATCTACAAAAGACACCGTAAGCATAAGAGTAAGAGCAGAACTAATATGACAAGTGAATAAACCAAAGACAGAATAAGATAAAAATTTTAACAAGGTATTGTATAGATAGATAGTAAAATATAGGGTTGGTCGAGGTGACCGACTTTTTGAAGTAACATCAGATGTCAAGGTGAGGGGGAGGGTCAATAGTCCTTAGTACGACCAGTGCTACTCTAGGTCAGCGGTCCTACAGTCAGCACGGCTTTGATACCACTTATGTCACACCCGGTTTTGGAAGGCAAACCGAATGCGAACTATGTACGTGCCAGGATCAGAACTCACGTACACAGCGATTACATAAATGAACATCATCACACAATGCTCGAATAATAACATAAAAGAGTACTTATTACATCATAGAGTCATAGACATCCACATAGTCATTGTCTTAACAGGTAAATCAAAGTGCTAGCGAAACGCAGTAAAGACAAGGCCTTCACAGGCAGCTGACTGGGGGTTGCCGCCAACCCACACCTAGAATTCATCGTAGTCTTGGAACTCCTGGAAGTCTCCTTCCACGGCTTCGCCTTCTCCTGAGCAGTGGTTACAATGCGGACAACCTGGTGTTTTGTGGTAAAGCAAGGATGAGTACACATCAACGTACTCAGCAAATGTCCCGTTTGGCTGAAGTGGACTAGCTTTATGTGGGGTTAGGCTCAAGCAGTTGCTTTTAGTTGGTCAAGTATTTATCATTAGTAGAAGCTAGATTTTAGCATTAACCAACCCGTAAACCATTTCCTCATCGAGGAACATCATCATCATAGTCGAACCAAAACCATATCATAATCATTGTATCTCGAACCATCTGTATCTCTAATCAAAGAGGATCCCAAGGCTGCTCTTAACCGTGAGCACGGCTGACATATCAGTTTCACTACCCTCTGCAGAGGTTGCACACTTTACCCATGAGTCATGATTCCCTTTCTACCCGGGGAGAGCTAATCCCCATTGACCACTACCTAGGTGGTCCGGCAGGGCATCATTACGTAGCTTTTACAAAGATTCCCTAGAGATCGTAGCTGCCCGTTAGGTTTCTCCAGTTTGATAAACACAGTACCCCTCCCCGCAGGAGAGTGACTAACAAAGAGCAAAACGAAAGAACCTCGGCACTCAGCCTCGGCAGAGCAAGCACTGTGCCTGGACCCCATTGACGGCACGACGGCTAAGCAACTACACCTCTAGTTCATCCAATTAATCAGCTAAGGGCATCCCATTTCACCCTCATGGTTGCACTGTTATCCCGGGTGGTCTCTCAACGAACCAGTCCTTACGGAGAGGTACTCAGGAAACAGCCTGAGCCCCCTAGAGTATCACAAGATCATCAACATCATCAGGATAACGGTATCATAAATAGTCACATCATGTTCATTGATTATGTTAAAGCAATAGCAAAGTGCTAACCATAGTAGCCCATAAGGTCATCAAGGATAAAGTAAAATGTAAAGCTAGTCAATCCTTAGGTTTCAAGTAAGTAGTGCGGGGTAGTAAGTTATAAATGAATAGGACATAATGGGACAGAGGACACTTGCCTTCACCAAACTGCTGATCAGGGACTTCCTCTGCAACTTCCTCGGGAAACACAGATTGCTCGTTGTCTACGTAAAGTAATCATTCACACTATGCACTTGGGAAGATAACAAACAAAAGAAACATACCAAACAAATGCAGCAGAGAGAGATCACAAGTTCATAGTTGAAAAGGGATAGGCACTCTGGTGTTCCCTAGGTCTGGAGTAGAGGACTATACAAAGTGATTCACTATCCACTAATCAGGTTTAAGTCAGTGGTGGAATTAAATCATTACCTGGTTTTAAGTTCCTAAACTTAGGTGTTTAAGTCCATAAACTTAAGTAATCCAACTTTTATTAAAGTCTACCCATTTCTAATTATCTTAAATAAGGTTTCAATAGTCTTAATCCTATCCTAGTGATTAGCTATTAATTAGTACATGGAAACAGCAGGGAAACATTGTTTGAATAGATAGACAAAAACATAATGAGCATTTTGCAATTTGAAGCACCTCATTTGGAGTTCATATGACAAAGTTATGAATTTTACAAGTTTGGGGATTAAAATTATACCCTAAATACCTATTTTGAATTAAATAAAAGGGCCAGGGACTTAACTGCGAGAAACCAGGGACGGCGGGTTCAAATTCCAGAAAACCGGGGGTCTCTTTAAGAAAATGCGCAGGCGAAGGGGTATCGGGCTCCTACGGCCGTCGGATCTCAAGCGAACGGCCAGGATTAGATCCTGCGGGCGGGCGCGCGAGCGCGCGGCGACCTGGGCGACTGACAGGCGGGACCGGGCGGGCAGAGCGCGCGCGGGCGAGCTGACAAGCGGGGCCGGGCGGGCAGAGCGCGCGCGGGCGAGCTGACAAGCGGGGCCCAACGGGCACGGAGACGGGGTGAGGGGGCAGTGGGCCTGGGCCGCTGGATCTCCGGCGGACGGCCAGGATTGGGTCCGGGCGAGTTGAATCAGGGCCGCCCGATCTGGGATGAACGGCGGGGATCGGGTGGGCAGCCTGGGTCTTTCCTACGGCTAGCAGGGGCGGCGGCGCTTGTCCCCGCGGCGGAGGGCTCGCCGGAGACGAGGGGCGCGGGCGATTGGCGGGCCTCTGGGGCGATCTGAGTGGCCGGGAAGGTTGGGGAGGGCACGGAGGGTCCTCTGGTGGGGTCTGGGTCGGGGCAGAGGCACCGGAGGGGGGCGGTTCACGGTGGAGCGGCTCGGCGGCGGGGTTACTCTACTCCGGCGAGGAATTATACGCAGCAGGGAGCCAAACAAAGGACGATAGGGGGTGGGAGAGGTCCCTTACCTCAAGGCGGGCTCCGGGGACTCCTCGGCGGCGGCGAAGGCGCGACGGTGGCCCGGGGCGATGGTGGCGGACCTCCGCGGCTGCACGGGGAACGGCGGGTGAGCGCGGGCAGAGAGAAATAGGGAGGGGGAGAGGGAATTGGGGCGCGTTCCGGGTTGCGGACGTCGGGGCGGAGCTCACCGGGGCTAAGGGCGCGGCGGAGCTCCAACGGCGACGGGGAACCGAGCTCGGGACGGTGGGGGTTATGGCGGCGGTGCTCTGCGTGCGCGCAGCGAGGGGGAAAGAGGGTCTACTGGAGCGCAAATGGGGGGAGAGGGTGAGGGCGAGTGGGGCTCGGGGCTCAAGTGGCCAGGGGCGGGTCAGTTCCGAGCTCCACGCGCGACGTGGGCGCGGGGAAGGCGGGCGCGCGCAGCTCGGCGGCGGTTACGCGGGGACGACGGGGCTGACAGCCCGGGCCCGCGAGCAGAGAGAGAGGGGAGAGCGGAGGTGGGCGCGCGGGAGGCGGCTGCGCTGACGGGCGGGTCCGCCGGGGCAGAGAGAGCGGGGGAGGGAGAGGCGCGCGCGCGGGAATGGGCCGGCTGGGCCGAAAGGCCGAGGGGGCGGCGGGGTTGGGCCTCTTTCTCTTTTCTTTTTATTCTGAATTGTTTTTCCCTTTTCCTTTTACTTTCCCTATTTGATTCAAATTCAAACAAGCCACAAACTCAAACCAAACCTTCCAAGAATTATGCACCAAGCAAAAAGTGAAATCTAGGGTTCAACATGATGCAACAATCCATACTCCCTTAGGGTTTAACATAATAAACTATAATTACAAATAAAATAGGCACTTATCTCCTATAAAAATGAGAAAGAAAAGAATGAGGAAGGATGAGAAAAGGAAGTAACACCTGAATTTGTGAATATGAGCAAAGAAATTTTATACCCCCAAATTCAGGGTGTTACAACGCCCGATGCATGACAAACCATCAGAGAAAAGGTTTGCCCCTTACATTGCATAAACCCTTGAGCAATCCACATGGATTACTCAAGGGCTCGGAGGCTACATCTAGCAAATGCGCTTGCGCGCACCAAAAAGGCAACCGCTCAGGAAAAGCCTCTACGCAATTCCAAGGAGTTACACAAAAGGCTCGGGGCTACTTTTGGGTACCAAGGAACCGAGTGCCTGAAGGAGGCCCAAAAGGCCTCCCAAAAACGTCCTACCAACCCGCCCGTCGAGCAACTCGGCGAGGCGAGGCTGCCGATCGACCTGCCTGTCGAGCAAACTAGCAAGACAACAACCGAGTCTTTGACGAGCACATCTACAAGAGAGAAGACCTGACCTAGTACTATCAAGCCACGACAGCACGATGAGACAGATCATCACCAAGCCATGTCTGAACCATGGGAGCAATACCGAAGGGACTGTCAAGCATGGCGTCAAGTACATTCTGTAGAGTATCCCCCGTTGACTGGTGGAACTAGTCAACCCCAACCGCGGGGACCTCAGCATTGGGGTCTATGTAGTGACCCATATGCCAGAAGGGACGATGTAATACTCCATACCAGGTATACGCCTACGCATGATGGAAGGTGATGCAGAGGGGATGATTGAAGATGAATCCATACTGAAGACGTCCCTAAACCTCACCACGAGCCGACTCAGCGGGACCCACCAAGCACCACTATGCTTGTATCAGAATAGCTACAGGAACCCATATGGCGAACGGAAAAGACACGATGCCATACTACGGGTACGACGACGCACGACCTAGCAAACAACACCGTAGGGGCTACGTCGCCCGGAAGCGGGAGGTCGAACTCCACCCCGGTAGCATACAAGTCCTCATTGTAAAGTCTACCTTTAATCTATAAAAGGGTAAGACAACCCCCTTCTTCAAAAAACAACGACACACAAGCACTCAACTCTAAAACGCTCCAAGCAATAATACGATCAGCAATACACTAGACTAGGGCGCAAGCCAGAACCAGTATAACCCCAGTCTCACATCCACCTTGGAGCCCCCCGTGGCTCACCATTCGGAGTGAGTCCGCACTAGTGTAACACCCTGAATTTGGGTGTATAAAATTTCTTCTCTAAATGTCTACCAAATTCAGGTGTTACCTCTTGTCTCTTTCTCTCTCTAGACTCTCTCTCTTTTCCTTTTGAGTAGAACTAGGTTAATTAAGTGAGGGATTAAAAATTTATTTTCTCAAAACTATGTGAGTCATGAATTGTTGCATCATGTTGAACCTAAATTATTCTTTTGTTTGATGCACATGTTTGAAATTATTGGAATTTGAATTGGTATTTGAATGTGATTTGAATCCCTAGAGAAAATAAAAAAGAAAAGCATTTAGAAATTCAGGAGAAATAGAAAAACTCATTTCAACCCAAACAACCCAACTTGGCCCAGCCAGCCGTGCGCTCGCGCCCTCCCTCCCTCTAACACCTGGGCCCCGCCTGTCGGTGCCAACCCGCGCCCGCGCGTCCCCGCTCTCTCTCCCTGGCTGGTGGGCCGAGGGCGCCAACTCCCCTCGCGTGCGCGCCCTGCTCTGTCTCTGTCCCGCGGGCCCCGTACGTCAGCCTTGACCGCTCGTTCGCTCGCCTGCTCTCGCTGACCCGTGGGTCCCATCTGTCGCACCCGTCCCTCCCGAACTACCCGCGCGCACGATCCGTGCGTCGTCATGGACTCCGCGCCCATGATGCACGCTGAGGCTGCACCCATCTCCACCTCGACCTTTTCTAGCTGCCCAGTGCCCCACTCGCTCTCCTCCCCCTCACTCGGGCAGTCGCAGCCCCCAGCACTCGCCTTGCATCGCACGCATACCCAGGGAGCTCTGTCACCATTCGTCGTGGTCTCGTGCCCGTTCTGTGGTCGTCGTCGAGCCCTCGCTGGGTCTATTGCCTCGGTAAGCGTCGCCCCACCGCCCATGACCCGGGACACCCCTCGTTTCGCTCCCTCTCCCTCTGTTTCTCTCGGTCCATGCTCACCGGTCCTCTTTGCCTCGCTGCAGCTCCGCCGCCGTCGACCCGTGTCCTCGCCGTGCTCTGGACGCCGTTCGTGAGTCCCCGAGCCTTCTCTCATGGTAACTGATCTAATCCCGCCCCTAATTTCCCCTGGTCTGCCCTTAGTTGCTCGCGATTGCTCACCGGAGTATCCCCCGGTCCGCTGAGGACTCCCCCTCCGCCGTTTGGTCGCCTAAGCCCCATTCCTGCAATCCCGACCCTGCCATAGGATTCACCGAGTCCTCCCCAACCTTTCTAGCTATCCAGACCACCCCTCAACGCCCTAGAACCCTGGTCTACCTCATCTCCGACACCTGCACCACCACAGGCGCGTATGGCACCGCACCTGGCCGGCCGGAGAGGGTGAAGCCCCCTGGCGCCCATCCTAACCACCCAGTTCTGATCTGACGGCACAGATTCACGAATAACGGTTCGTGGAACCAGAGCCATCGATCTGCGATCCAGTGGCCAGCACGCCCCGCGCCCTCGACATACCGCTGACCCATGGGCCCCACATGTCAATGCCTCACCCCCTCGAGCCCACCTGTCGGCGCTTGCCGCGCGTCCGCGCGCGCGTTCGTGCTCGGATCTAATCTCGGCCGTTGATCGAGGATCTGACGGTTGAGTAGACCAGATACCCCTTCGCGCGGCCGTTTTGCTAAAGAAACCCTCAGTTTTTCAAAAAACAATCCACCGTCCGTGGTTTTCGCACGCAGGCCCATGTACTCTTGGAGACAAGCCCCTTACCTTTTAATTAATCACAGATTTGGACCTAATTTTGTATTTTAAACTCCAAAACTTGTTTATTTCATATCTTTTGCATATGAACTCCAAATTGAGTGATTTAAATTGCAAATTGTTCATAGGATTAATTTCTGTCTAAGTAAATTATGATCATTCACTATCTGCATATGTTAATTTTAAGCCTATAGGTTAGTTTAGATAATGGTTTACTTATTAATAAGAAAAATAAAAAAGGAAAACCCTAATGGTAATTAGATGTTTAACCTTGTGAGATTAATAATATGTAATTATGAATTTATCCCTGATATAATTTTGTGTCTCACTAAAATTAGTGGAATTAAATTATGTAATGCATTAGATAGATAATATTTAGGGAATCACAAACCTCTAAGTGTGCCAGTTCACCCAAGCACCTAAGTTGACCTTTTGTGTTTACACTGGTCTCTCAAACTTGTGTTCACTTGATTGTATATGTTTGGTGTATTGTTCATTTGTGTTTATCCAAATGTATTAAATGTATGATCGCTTTGTTTAGACAACAAGCAGCCCGTGGCCCGTGAGTGTGTTGCCGAAGACCTTCCTGAGCAACAACCTGGTGAAGGCAAGTGTCCTCTGACCTATTATGTCTGACTTATTTCATAATTCGCTGTCCCGCATTACTTTATTGAAACCTAAGGATTGACTAGTTTGTATTTACCTCATCCTTGTTTACCTTTTGGGTTATTATGGTTAGCTTTATGATATTGCTTTACCTTAATCAACGAACATGATGTGAATATTTATGATACGACTATGTTATCCCGATGATGATCTTGTGATACTTTAGGGGACTCAAGTTGTTTCCTGAGTACCTCTCCATAAGGACTTGTTCGTCGAGTGACCACTCGGGATAATAGTGCAACCATGAGGGTGGAATGAGACGCCCTTAGCTGATTAATTAGAGGAACTTGAGGTGTAGTTGGCTTCACCGTAGGGCCGTCAATGGGGTCCGGACATAGTACTTGCTCTGCCGAGGCTGGTTGCCGAGGTTCTTTTGATTTGGTTTTGGTTAGTTACCCTTCCTGTGGGAAGAAGTACTATGTTTATCAAACTAGAGAAACCTAACGGGGGGCTATGACCTCTGGGAATCTTTGTAAAGGCTACGTAGTGTATCCGTGGCCATTCACCTCGGTAGTGAAGATCGAGTCTGTACAACCCAGGCTGGAAAGGGATCACGACTCATGGGTAAAGTGTGCAACCTCTGCAGAGTATTAGAAACTGGTATATCGGTCGTGCTCACGGTTAAGAGCAGCCTTGGGATCCTCTTTGATTAGAAGAACTTTGGATACTTCTATGATTTTGGTTAATGACGATGAATATAATTCTGGTCTCTGGTATTTTCCCTTGGGGGAGTACTTTTGGGTAATAACTAGGTTTATTACTAAAACTTGGCTCTACTATTAGCAATAAATACTTGACCAACTAAAAACAACTGCTTTAACCTTAACTCCACATACAACTAGTCCACTTTAGCCAAACGGGATATTTGCTGAGTACGTTGATGTGTACTCACCCTTGCTTTAAAAACCACCCACCCCAGGTTGTCCCCACTGTATTCAGTGCTCAGGAGGAGATGCAGACAATATGAAGGACTTTGAGGAGTTCCGGGACTACAACGAGTTCTAGTTATGTTAGTGGCAAACCCCCAGCTAGCTGCCTATGAAGGCCATATTCTACATTTCGTATTCCGCACTTTGATAATGTTGATGACAATGTTAATGACTCTATGGATGTCTTGGACATTATGATGTAACAAAGTACTATTTCCACTATTTATTTTGAGCAATGTGTGATGATGTCCAATTATGTAATCATTGTGTACATGAGATTCTGATCTTGGCATGTATATGGTTCGCATTCGGTTTGCCTTCCAAAATCGGGTGTGACATAAGTGATATCAAAGCCTTGCTACCTGTAGGACCGCTAACCTAGACTAGAATGGTCGCCCTAAGGACTATAGACCTTACTCTTACCTTGACCTTGGTGTCATTTCAAAAGTTGGTCATCTTGACCAATTCTATGTTATACTTTTATCTATATTCTCATCTTACAAAATGTTTGTCTCACTTTGCTTTTGGTTTACTTGCTGGTCATATAGTTCTATTCTCACTCTTGTGCTTACGATGTCTTTTGTAGATGGCCCGTATTAGATGCACTACACGTAAGTCAGTGATCCCCTTTTTGCCCTCTCGCCTTACGGAGCGCCCACTGCGCCGCACGGTGATAGGTCAGTCTAGCCACGTGGAGAGACTGCATCGCCGCCTGCACGAGGAGCAGGAGCGCTGACGCTAGGAGTAGGAGCAGCAAGACTCTTCCCCCTCGCCTCAACAGGAGGTGGAGTCTAGGAGGCAGCCTTCTCCTGCACCCCAGCCAGAGATGCCCCCTGCACCACCATAGGGCACCCCGGCTGCTGGAGGAGACCCTGACAGAGACAGAGATGACGAAGACGGTGGTAGTGCGAGCCACAACACAGAGCTCTCGGAGGAGTAGGAGCCGGAGGGATGGATCGCTAGACCCATCACTCGTGACGTTGCTTGCGGGTGTCACTTCCACGACGCTCTCGACACCTTGTTGCGTCGGGCCTTCGACCGACACACTTGGTCCATTGAGTGCCGTTGTGTAGTCTACCAGCATCGTCGTGGGTTATACCTAGACCAGTAGGAGGCTACTTACTTGGTGCGCCGTCTAGACGATGATCTCTGGGGTGCAGAGGCCTTCTCAGAGCATTATTCTATCACTGAGAGGGACACTGCCGAGGAAACCATGCAAGATGTTGCATGGCGTGTGCTTTCACAGTATTGCTCGTTGTTCAACGGGGTAGCTGACAGCCTCGACCTGAAGTACTACCCTCGTCGTTCGACCAGCAGTGCTGGAGGTGTGATTGTCTCACCAGTTGGTGAGGGCAATCCCAGGTTGAACAACATGGTCAACCTGGCCGCCGTGCTCAACACCGAGCTGGACCACACCCTTGACGAGTTGGGCAAGGATCGAGCAGAGATTGATGAACTGCGTGCTGAGCGCGCAACGCGCCACTATCAGGATGGTGGTTCCCCCACCCCTGTCGGGATTCAGCACACTTACCGCTCGCCGCCCCATGGTCGTTTTGCTCATGGCACCCCTGACTGCAGGACCCAGATAGATTTGGAACCATAGATCGATAGAGTCGGAGTCTTTAATAATGCTTAATTCAGTATCTTAGTCTTAGTTAGTCTTAGTTTGCTTATCATATATTTGGATGCTTGTCGTGATGAACTCGTAATGAAGTTGGATCTTTATAAAAATTGTCACCAAGGTGTGGGCATCCCCTGCCACTTGGTGTAGTTATTAATAAAGTCAGTTATTTAGTTGGACAACCCATTTATTTCCACTTTCCTCTTTATCTGAGAAGCTATGTTGGCTGTGTTGAGAGTCAGTGAAGATGATCAATTGTTCAGTGTTATGAAGATTTCCATATACCTTTTCTTATGCTGAAAGACTGTAGAGGTAGATATGATGTGTGTGTGCTTTCTACAGATGTCTGAAAATAGACGCAGAGGTGAAAGGTGTGCTAAGCAGTAGTAGCAGAAACCCCAGGAGGAGGCACCTCACTAGCAATTGCCACCGCCACCCCGATGACCATTGAACAAATGTTTCTGATGCAAATCCAAGCAGTTCGAGTGATTGGCCAGACTTTAGAAGCAATGCAGCAGGTGCAGCAGCAACAACCCCGACCTTAATCTTAGATGCAAGTTCACCAATGCCCAAAGACAAGTAGGCGGAGTTCATGAGGGGCCATCCCCCTGTCTTTGCCCATTCTGCTGACCCCTTGATGCCGAAGACTGGCTGTGTACCATGGAGCGTGAGTTGCACACTGCTCAATGCAACGATCATGAGAAGGTTATGTATGGTCCCTATCTGCTAAGGGAGCAGCACATTCCTGGTAATGGCTATCAGGAGAGTGGGATACCATTTAATTCGGGGAGCGACTAATATGCAAGCAGACATTATGTGCAAGCGTGCAAGCAGGTATCTTGGTCCGTTAAATTTAAATCTAACTGTATGCCATATTTAACATTTAAATCCTCCCACCACCACCCCGTGTAGCATTATAAAAAAGCCCCTAACAAACCATGATTACGCGTATGATTGGATCTAGATCTAACAAACCAAGAGGGTTGCTTGCACGTTTGCAGCTAATGACTGCTTGCATATTAGTCATTGCCTTTAGTTTGTCCCTTATTATAATGCCAAGTATCATTTGTGTCGATGCTGATGTCAATGAGCCATTTACTATTTTGTCACCCTGAGTTATAGACTTCTCTATTTTAGGCTTATAAATTATAGACAAAAATAGTCCCATCTATATTACAAAGCCGGTTCAAACCGTGGCAGCTAAGGCTATCCACGTCACTGGAATTTCTCATATACGCTCGATCACGAACCAATGTCTCACGTGTGTTCTCCTGCTGCTTCTGCCTCTAGAGACTTCCAACAGATGCATCAAAGCTCTCCACGTAAATCTCTTTTTTTTCTGGCATTTCGATCCCAAAACTGATGGCATCGCCGTTGCCGAGCGACCCGATCTCCATTGTACATGACGCTTCCAGATGACTCCTCTGCTCCGCCTCAAACGACGTCGCGCCACCAGGTGCCCCCCCTGGCGGCCTTCTCCCAGACCACGAGCGACGATGTCGTGGGGAGCTACGCCATCACAAAGAGGCACGGCTCCACACTGCCAAGAGCCTCAGCCCCTTCCCCTGCTCCCCCGCAAATGATGTTGTGCCGTCAGGTGAGCCCGCCCTCCCTCCCCTCTCTCTCCCTAGCACACGGCCATGGCAGCCTTCTCCCGGACCACCGGCAGCGACATCGTGGGGAACTGTGCCATCGCGAAGAGGCTTACGCGGCCGAGCACCGCCAGCACGCTCCGCTCCTCCCTGCGCAGTGTGTTGCCATCTATCGACCCCTAGATTTGGGAGATTTCTGTGCGTGCACATCAAGATTCCAACTGATGCGTCTTGGTTTTTTTCCTGGATTCTGCTGGGCAACTAACTGTGTTGGCTACAATTAGTAGTATCCGATCCCTTCTTTAGTATTATAATATAGAAATTTTGCAATATGACCGTCGAGATGAACCAAAGGTTGGCGATTCTAAACACAGCCTGTGAAATTTTCTACATGTTGCTTGCTATAATTATTGTTTGCAATTTCACTTTCAGGATACATTCACAGAGTTGGTCGTACCGCACATGTTGAGGAAGGCAAATGAAGTGCATTGCTGTTCTTACTACCAGTTTCTTGACCAGCCACTGCCCCTATACTAAATTAAGAGAAATCACACATTTATTGGTTTTTGCAGGTGACCAATGTTACTCTAACAGAATACGAGTTCAATCAGAAGAATGTGCCACATTTGTAATTGTAAGTACCCCTTTCAATATAACTGAATTATCCCAGCCCCCCTTTTGTCATATATTGTCATATATATTCAATTTGAGCCACTAAACAGGAGAACATTGTTGGTGATTACTTCCAGCCGAAGAAGCCTACTGATTCTACGTTTTGGCATACAACTTTCACGCTAAGAAAGACATCTTTTATATCCATCAACTTCAACTTGATCTACAGGTAAATGTCTTGCAAAGTTTTCATTAACTTCACAGCTAATATTACCTAAAAGTTCAGCTTATTCTTTACTGCCAACCTAGCGGATAACACAAATATTACTTAAATGCTGAAATTTTATATATTTTGTTTTGCATCACTGAAATTATATATATTTTGTCTTGCAGCAATGTCAGGAGAATGAGCATGAGCTAATTGGTCACTATCACTCAGTTTAAAACAACTTAGTGACCTCTATTTGCATATGGATCGACAGGTTGTCGATACTAAGCATAATAGCTAAACGCGAAAAACTTTTTTCAGAATATTTGTGTTGTAATTAAATGACATCTTCGGAACCTTGGCGACGCTTCAAAAAATCACCGGCCTATACAAAAACGAGGTAAATTCCTACAATTTTTTTGAAAGGTTTGTCACTTACATTAGCATTTTCTCCATTGTAATTGACTGAAAACTAAAATTCTCCAACCTCTCTATCACATGTGTGCTGGTAAATCCGGAAAAAGCTCAAAAACAAATATGTATCCCAATCTTACTTCTAGATTTATGTTTTTCCTTGCATTCTACCTTTTTCTCTCATCACATAAACATTTTATTACTCTAATGTTTATCCTATTTAGTTAACTACAATTGACTAAAAACTAATTTTCCCTAGCCTCTGTGTCACATGTACATTTTATTGTTCTGTTATTTATGCGGAGAAATCCGAAAAAAGCTCTAAGGCAAGTATCTCAATCTTTTTTTAGATTTATGTTTATTTATGTACATAGTAGTTTCTTTGTATTTATATGTACAAGACCGTCCACTCTTATACTTTATTACTCTAATGCTTGTCCTATTTAGTTAACTGCAATTGACTCAAAAAAAATGTTTTCCATTGCTTGCATTAGCCTGTCAACGATTATTTTCTTCAGCCTTTGCTCAGCTTCGTGGTTTTAGGGTTTGTTCCATTCGCCTGCGACATCTATGGGGAAAAAGCTTTGGATTACTACCAGCTACGTATTGGAGAATCTTATTCTAGGAATTCTTTCCCTGTCCCTCCCACCCTTTTCTCATCCTGTGTTTCGTTGTTTGCGTGCTCCCTTGATGAGATCCGTCGTGTTAACAATTTTCAAGCAACATTGAGTGCAGTTGCTGCAGTTGCTTCCGTTTATATTTTCTAGCCGATTTGTTCCCCAACTTTTCTAAAAAAAATCTTGGGCAATGAAAAAAGGCTTGCCTACCTCCTACGTTTTTTCGATTTTTGTTATCCAAATTCTAATCCTCTGCAATTGTGGTCGGGATTCAAGGAGGCTACTCAGTTGCATAGCCGGCGTGGTGGACCTCCCCTCGAGGCCTCCGCCAATCCGGACATGGTCAGGTGCTGCCTCCCCTTCCTCTCTAATGTCTGGTGGTGATCTACAATAAGCATTTTCCTACTTATGTCCACTCCTCTTTCTCTCATTTGGTTTGATGATGAATTGCCGGTGCTGATACGATTGTCTACGCTGTTACCTCAAGTGGATTTTGCGTCCATTCTACCAAGTTCATTGAGCTACTTTTCCTTTATCTGTCACTAAATTTTCATATTTTCCTTGGTGAATTCAGTTTAGTTTTGTCTTGGTTCTTAGATTCATTTGCTTCATCCTTTGTCATCCGAGCAAACACACACATACCGTAATCAATTTGAGAATGGAAAGGAATAGCATGCTTGTGTGATAATAAGCCATTTGAGGATGAGAAACGTCGCCAAAACTAGCAGTCACCTCATTCTCCCTATACTAACAACATCATTTACATTTCCCAATTAAATGTTGTCTACTGAAAAGCAAATCGTCATTCAGTAACAAATCTGAATCCATAAACTTAATGAAGTAGACAATATCTTTTCCTTAAAAAAGCCAACTGCTGTTGGCCTCGTGCACGCACCGCTATGGCAGAGACATTTTGTTTGATCATTGAAGTTTCCTTATCAAATAGTCTGTTGTTGGGTTCAGGTAGCTATGACTTTATTTCTTAATGCTTGTAGAAATATGTATTCATTCCATTGCTTGCATTAGACTATAATTGATGGTTTCTTTGATTAACTTGAACAATAAAATTGTTGTGGTACTTTTATCTATTGGGCTTTCACCATGGGTTATGTTTTTCCCTGATATAGGATTTCTATTCCTCACTCTCATATAGGTGAACTTGGTTCGTTCAATGAAAAGGATCCACTCGGAATGAATGGGAAGACTGGGGTAGTATCTTCATTAGCCGGAAGGAATTAGTCTCCACTAGCGTAATTCGAAGAACGAACAAAAAAGGCGTCACTGTTTAGGTAGGAGGATGGATGGATGTGGTCCAATCTATGTGTGATATCTTGCATGCAAATTTTTCTAATATATCAGAGCATAAAGGGAGCTTGAACTGCATAGTGATGTGAAGTTTCTCTGCATTCTTTAGGTGTGATTGTTCGTAACTATCTATAATCATTTACTACACTATAGATCTTGTGCCATAATTTTTGCTAAGAGAATAACAATTGTACTTGGTTGCTGTGTGAGTTTTCAAAAAGTTCAGAATTTTTCACATCATCATGGTTAACTTTATATTTGCTACTTTGCACTTATTTACTCCATAACATCCATACAATCACCATATCTCTACTACTCCTTAAGAGCAGAGTGTAGGCGTCCACAGTTTATTCTGGTGCACGGTTCTGCCTGGACCGCGGATGGAAGGTTCCGCGTGCTCTGCTCGACCACGCCTTCGCCCCACCCTGCGCATACCCGCCAGAATCGCCGCCATGACAGGCGCTCTCTCCACCCCGTGAGACGCCCGCCTCCGCCATCAACGCGCACGCGGATGCCGCAGATCCCCCCACCCGCCTCCACCTCTGCTGGAGATGCAGCGGGGGGCGACACTATCTTCTTCGTCGGCACCACGGCGGGCGTCTGTGGCCCGATCCGACCAGTGGAGCAGATGGCGCGCTGGTCAACCACTGCGGTTTGCGCCACGGGGGGCGCTGCTATCACCAGCATCGGGGCTGGCGAGGGAGCTGGAGTGGGCGGTTCCTCGCCGCGCTTCAAGATCCGGACCTCCTCCATGACAAGACGCCGCTTAGGATTCTCCTTGGATCTCTGACTCTAGACTGTTCCACGAAATCTCCAGTCCTGTCTTCCTCTTGGAGGAGGAGGGCTGCGGCCTGAGCAGGAGACGGAGACATGGGTAGCTTCGTTAAGCTGGCGAGGAGGGCGGTGGAGACGGACGCGCCTGTCATGGTCAAGGTGACGAATTTCTCCCACCTTGTCAGAATCGCATCTTGGCTCTGAGTTTCTTGGTCTTGTTTGGCGAGTTGTTCCTGATGACGTCCATTTTTTCAGATACAAGAACTGCTTCCAGGGGCCATGGATGTCATGTCGCTTGCGCAGGTATCTGACCATAATTTGCTCGATTTGGTTGTGCAACGAGTCTGTGTTTTGTGACGGTGATCTTAAGGTCAATGGCACAAACACAAAACAAGATATTTCTGAGAAATTAGTTTTCGTTCTGAATGCAGGGAGTTGTTTACTGGCAACCTCCTGCGTCAGCAATGGCTAAGGTCGAAAAAATAATTAGGGAACCAACGCTTAGTAAATATGGCTCTGATGATGGTCTTCCCGAGCTTCGAGAAGCACTTCTTGAAAAGGTAACTTCTTTTTATCATAAAATACATAATATGCTTTGTCCATACACTAGACCAAGCAAGCCATGCTCTCGAGTCTTACCACATTGCCATTGCCATTCGGAACTAAAGGTCCTGTTTCTAACCCACTACATTGTCACCAAATTTTAATGGAGATATTTGATCTCAACTCTGAGAGTCGCATCAGAATGTCAAGTGATTGATGCAATGTTTCAGAATTAATTTTGTAAAAAAGGTTCCAACAAGTCCTTTTGTTTTTTTTGACCGAAAAAAACAAGGAAAGCATCTAATTTTCTGAATTGGTAGTATGTTTCATAAAACTCTTTATTGGTAAGCTGAGAAATGGGAACAATATTCAGTTTTGTGACTCCTGGAATTTCAGATGAGAAAATTATGGAGCTAAGAGTTGCAAAGTCTCTGCCTATTGTTTGTCTAACAGCTGAGGGCCTGTTTGAGTACACATGGCTAATTACTAGATGTACTAAAAATTAGCTATGGTCGACTAGCTAATTTCCCGGTACAAAATTACTGTAGGCGTCCACAACAGTTAGTGCATGGTTCTGCCAGTCACTGTGTATTCATGATTACATACTGAAGTCGGCCTCTGAACCAGTCACTTTGTATAATGTGCTATGCTGCGTTGTGGTAGTGTTAATCAACTCTAGAAGTGGTGGCCAACTTGGAAGCAGTTTGATCGAAAATATGCATTCCCTACACTATACGTCTTTTTCTTTTTGCAGCTAAGGCTGCAAGAGAGGGATACAAAAATAATTTCCTGTATTATCCAACATCTTGCTCTTGTTATGATTACTCTGGCTAATAATTACAGTTACTTGTTTGTCTATAATTCCAACCAGAGAGGGATACAAAAATATGCATTCAATCATTATTTGCAGGTATGATTACTCTGGTTATGGGCAGTCATCAGGCAAGGTATTTATCTATACTTTCTGAAATTAATGCTCTTACCCTGTCACCTTCAGTCGAGGGGCGCCTCACAACATTAGCCTTTCTTGTTATTAAAGAGTCCTTGAAACTGATTTATGCTCCAGTAGATTTGATTCAGGGGATTTTTTAGCAATTAACCCTTTTTAGGAATGACAGTGCTGACACAACCTTTCTCTAAAAATATATCTTCAGCCAAGTGATAGGAAGCACATGGAGTCCGTGGGCGAGGAGATGGAGCAGCGCCGCCGCGAGCTGCGCCTCTTCGCCAACACCGCCGTGAGCTGTCCCTCCTCCACCTGCGTCGCGTCGTGCTGCGGCGAGGAGCGCATCATGGTGTTCACTATGCGCGGGGAAAGGACGTCGTGGACGCCGTGGTGGTGCGCCCGGGCCATCTGGACATGCACATTCAGTTCATGCTCTGCGACTTCGAGGCCTTCAAGGCGCTGACCAGCAACTACCTGGGGCTCAAGGACCACAAGTTGTACTCGCAGGTGGAGGAGGGGTTCCACGCCGCCGGCGCCCGCCTCAGCCCGGCCGAGCTTGGCGAGATCATGCTGGCCAACCGCGCGTCCCCGAGCCGCGCGTCCCCGCAGCTTGATCACCAAGCTCCAGCACGTATGTTCATTTAGAACATTGGCTATTATTTTCAGTCTCATTATTATTTGTTAAGTTATTCCTATTTCTTGGGACCTGAGAAATTGTTTCATGATGCAAATAGGATCCTTTTCAAAAAGTTAATGTCTGTTGCTATTTTGTTTTGGATAGTCTAGAATTATTCCTTGAAGTTGTTCTCCATTTGCGGTTACTCCTCCAGTATGTTTGTTTGTTTTTTCATTCACATGGCTAATAATTACAGTTACTTGTTTGTCTATAATAACTATATTCATAATTCCTTACAAGATTTCCCCTGTATCAAATTTAAGCATGTTTGATTACAATGACTACCACAGATACTGGACTGGAGTCTACCCATATTGGGCTTTCTTGTTTTACGTGAATGAGCTTTTAATGCTCTATTCCTTGCAAGAACCGTAGATTGTATACTTCAGATTGGCCAGGCTTCTAGGATGATTTCTTTTGCATAGGTGTGGATTGACATTTTTTGTAAATTATTACGTCTGAGCAACCCATGAAATTCCACACATTTGTTAGGTATGGAGCACTTGCCATAAACCTATCCTAAGATTCCTTGTCCTTCTTACCCAATGAAGCAATCACCCAAGCTTATACTACTAGCGAATAGTTTTGAGACGTTCTAATTTTGTGTGACAGAAGTATTCAGTTTTGGTCTCATGTTATGTCCCTACTCCAATCGTTGACCTCTTGTTTGTTTGAGTAGCCTATGAAACTATGTCTCGCCAGATTTGGAGTTGATGCCTGCTATCATCAATGCTTCAGAAGTTCAGATGAGTAACTCTGACGGGCTGACCCTTGTTCGGCAATTTAATTCCTATCGCCAGGTGAGTATGTTTGCGCTCCCTCCACCCCACCCCTTGATGCAACGTGTGTGTAGACTATCCTAAACGTTGCTTTGCTTGTCCCTAACTCCTTATTCTCAAATGCCATAACTATGCTTATATCATATAATTGTTTTTAATGCACGTGTCGTTCTTGCAAAGGTCCTCATATGCACTTATAATTGTACTTCAATTAACTCTACATTTGATTATTGGTACTGTTCTATGTATAGTTCATATTAATCAGTTGCTACTTATATTGCTTTCACATTGGCTGCCACATAGGTGCAAACATAATACATTTTGTTTTGTTAGGTCTGTCAAGAGTCGAAGTGGTGCTAACTTGGTAGTTGCAGTCGAGTTGTTGTCATCTGCAGGTGATAGTTTCAGCTCTGGAATTTAGCTAAAGCTGAATGCTTCATATACTCAGACTGAAATTTTGGTACTAAAACTGGTAGATTATTGTTATTTAAATATAAGTAAGGGAGATGCCAATGTGCTAATTGTTTGTGTCTTTTTCTGCCATTTTGATGTGTCCGGGCTAGGTGTAGAATATAATTTTTAACACCCCACTCTTGTTGCAGAAAAAATCATCTTCTACGATTCAAAGAAATTATGTGAAGCTTCAATTTGACTCCATGCAACAGTAATGAGCATAAATGTTTGCTGCAGCTTACAAGGACTAATCCTTCTATTAGCATGTGCTTTGTGTTTATCTTTCTTCAATGCAATTGTTGCTTGTGAAATTCTATATAGATATAGATGTTGCTGAGTTTGTCATTGAATATCCTGCAGGATTTAGCTATTGACAACCTAGATTACATTTTCTCAGTGGGAGCTCCTTCGATTATGAATGCTTAGATAAATTACTAGATGAGAAATCTTCAGAGCCTTGGAGTCAGCGGGGTCTTCCAACAATAACAGCTACCTATCCTGCTGTCATTGACAGCGGTGTAGAGAATTCCATAAGCCCGTAAATGTGGGAAATCTGCATCAAGGCCATCCACAATGTCAAGTGATGACAATTTTCTTCACAAAGACTACACCGCTGAACAAGATGTCTCTACTGTCTAACTAGATCAGAACACTTCGCAAGAAGCTGCAACAAATTGAGATTCTTGAGGCTAAACAACTTGCAAGTCATCATCTTGACAATCAGCAGGTTGTGATTTTCTCCTTGACGAAAATCCTAACTAATAAATTGATATTATTTCTTTATCAGAAGAGGCACCATGGCGCCTCCGTCAGACCGAACACTCGGACATCAAGCTTCTCTATACCGCCCCATGGCGGAGCTCTAGAGGTCAATGGCGACGCGAAGGACAACGTGCCCAACCGGTGGTTCAGGCCAGAGATCGATGCTCCGTGCCCCCGTAGTCCACCCACTCTATCTAGGATTCCAGATCTTGGAGCAGGCTACGAAAGACTTCATGCGCTTCTACAGCAGCGTGAGGTTCGTTGTACATTCAAGTGTACAGTTGGTTCCGCTCAAGTGTATAGTTGGTTGCGCTTCTACAGCAGCCCCAAGTAAGTGTGGATTCTTCCTCACAGCAGCTTGTTAGCATTCCATCTTCCTCACTTGAAATTGTACCAGTGCCTCCTGTGAATGAACTTGTGCCATCGGTGGAATGTGCAGCAGAGCTTGTTTCAACACTGTCCCCACCTAGGAAATTAAGGAGAGCTGTGAAAAAGATAACTCCAAAGGAGAAGATCCAAGCCATGTACAACTGCAATTTGGTTCCTGAAATCTGAAATGTGTGATCCTGTGCCATGCAACAGCAGTTGATTCACTCAAAATGTGTGGTTTTGTACTTGGATACCATTGGGTTCACTCCAAATGTGTGTTCTCGTTTTTAGTCTAAATGTTTGTAGCAACCTAGCTTTATTCTAAATGTTTGTAGAAGTTAGTCTTGGTTATGTACTTGGATATCAGTTGGTTCTGGTCTTGGACAGCTGAAACTGTCATCGTGGCCTGCATTTTGGAAAGCAAGTTCTGGTCTTAGCACTGATACTGGTGTTCTCTGATCATGCTTGTTAACAAGTTCTGTTAACTTAGCGAATGCTTATATCATGTTATTTTGCTCAAAAGTTAGATGTCATGTATGAAATCACTTCATTACCATCTGTGGAGACAATGACATAGTTACAGGCAGATACTTGTTGTAGTGCTCCCTTTACAATTTTTGTGTACTATATACCTATTAAATTGTTATAATATTTTTCCAAGCAGATACTTGTAGTGCTCCCTTTCTTATTTGTATGCCCACTTGCCCGTTAAATTGTTGTGTTTGTGATTTACTCCAAACTCTAGCTAGACTTGTGCTTCAAGAATTAGGCGCGTGTAACTTATTCTTTTTTGGCCTTATCAGAACCACATGTTGGAGAATCGTTATGTTGCTTAGAGTAAAAAGTGCTTGTTGCTCAAGCTCCTAAAATTTAGGTGTCAGAATATTCTTCTATCATTTCTTGGCACTTTTGTTCCCAAAAGATTGTACCACAACGTCATAGAGGATGCATGCATTTTCAGAGAGAAGCAAAGAAACTTGAAAGCGACTAGGAGGGGCGGCCAGAGAAGCAAAGAACTGGCACACTAGAAATTTACTTGAAAGCGGCTAGGATGGCGGTAGCCAAAAGAATCAACATCGATAAGATGCAAATAACAAAACAACTAATTTATTGTCTGCAACATGTCGTCTACCAAACCGAAACAACACCTTGCCTAAGTTGCCTATTAATATTCAGAGCAACAAGGTACGTCATACTATATCGATTTTTGGAACTAGAAACGTCACACGCTCGAGCGCTCGCAAGGCCGCGTTGGACAAAGAGGTGGACGAGTACAAGTTCACCTACGCCATAATGCTAATAGATAGGGATGACGATAAGGATAAGGAGAGGATCCACGATAGTCGTAGTAGAGAACGGGAGCGCAAAGAGGGGGATAGGCGTCTGCTCAGAGAAATGGGAGTGTAATGGGAGTGAAGGAGCCGGAGCGGCACTATGTAGAGGAAGAGGAGATTGTGAGAGAGCTAGAACGCGAGCACAGTGATCAGAGCTACTATCGTGATCATGATGTCATGTACTAATTCACGAACTCACATGTATGCAAGTGAAATACACATAAGGTAAACTCTTTGTCTAAATGAATTACTAAAGTTACTCATTAAACATGATCGTGTGCCGTTGCAACGCACGGGCATTATCCTAGTATTATATTATGCTGTTAAGCGGGATCGAAATGCGCGCATGAGCGCGCGCCATACACTAGTCTCTACGTGTTCTGCCATTCTGCGATCTCAGCCGTCCATTCTACCGTTCTACGGTCTCAGCCGTCCAATCCCGCACACCAGTTTTCCGCGCGCAGAAAAAAAATCAAACCGTGGCTGCCTAGGGATCGAACCTTGGATCTATTTAGCAGAATGCCTAGCCTTCCACCCTCTAGCCAACATGACTCATGTTGAATTGTGTACAACTTCAACTAAAACGTCTTTTGTGTTTAACCCACCGTCCACTCTGTATGCTCACTGAGTCTAGAAAAACATTTATAGCTTGGCCCCTGATATTTCTGGAATTTGGGACACAGTCCAGGAAATAAAGAAAATAGGGAAGAGGAGTTTAGAAATCGATTTTTAGTTTAAAAATAATTGCAGAAACCCATTTAATTCATGGAAATCTCTACTACTATTAAGGCCGCAAGAGTAGTCGGCCATTCCCGTGTTCTGCCACCATTCCTGTTCTGCCACCGTTCTCATTCTCATGTCTGTCATTCTCATTCTTTATTCTGTCTTTCTCATTCCCTCCTCCCGCAAAGCTCATTTCCATTCTCATTCCCCCGTACAGCCCACGTCTAGCTAAAATTAAAAAAAACACACACATGTACTCAAGGGGATTTGAACCCGTGACCTCTCAAGCAAAGGCCAAGAGTAGCTACCACTACACCAAATATGTATTTATGTCTACATCTATGACAGGAAACACATCTACTACATCTCTCACCAAGCTCACTTGCTACCCTTGCACAATGCGTAGTAGTAGATAAGTATCACCAAGATTCTTGAATTAGTTTTTTGGATGGAGGTAATATTATTTAAAGAAGAGCTTTGCATGCAATTTCTTTTGTTTGAATAATGTATTATACTTAAATTCCCTTTTTTGCATGCGTGACATTTTTCTTCGTAATATTTTTTTTCATAAATCAGATTTGTGAGTCATTTTCATAAACCAACGCCAAGCATGAATCCATGTTTCTTACTTGAAACCCCAAACAAACACCATGAGCAGAAGGCACTCACGTTGGCGTCGCTCATCGATGACGAGAAGAAGCTTGTCGACTGTCAATTCAACCTCTAGAAGCAGGCCCACGTGGTCGCATGCACCGCTGTGTACGACAAGCTCCCGCGAAGCCACCACTTGGACGCGGTCCAGAGCAGCTGCACCGCATTGTCAATCATTAAGTAGGAGGGTCTCATGGTTGTCGCCAACATCGATGACTCTCGGGTTGTTCTGGACACCGCATCCGACGACGACGCCATCACGTCGTCTAGCTCATCGTCCACCTGAAGCCCAACCTACCACGTAAGTCGCTACTGACCGGACATGAATTCTTGTGCGCTGGGACGATGGACGTTGCTGACGTTGTGTGAGTGTCCTCGAACATGATGTATATAGTGGAGTAGCGCATTTGGTGGTGCAACGGCTAGGGGTACTACCTCGCTGATGAGCCCGAGGTGCACTTCGTTTGGCAGCCCAACCAAGAGTCATCGGTACTTGTCATGTCGCGCGCGTTCGACGACTACTATATCGAGGATTGTGGCGTCATCTTAGCGTCGGAGGTGACGCAGAGGAGGATCGACAACAGTGACTAGTTCGTCATCCTTGCCACCGTCAGGGTAGCTTTTGTGCCGACCTGCCTTTAATTCTCTTCGCAAACACACACACTTACCTTTTTGTTTAAACAAGAGCGTATGATGGTGCGTGTCTTATGACTAACGATGTACGAGGAAATTTCTTCCAGCATGTGTGGAACGTGCTCTTCAATGATGAGACCATACAAATCATGGCATATATTGAAGTCTGCATGATACTGATGGTTGCAATGTAGTGGTGAAACAACTAGATTAAAATAACAAAATTTATGTATGGCTAGGAACACAAATTGATTATGAAACATTTTCCCATAACAATATAAGACACATTTTGTATATAAGTTATCGTAGTATACTGGTATTATATATTACCGTTGCAACGCACAGGCACTCTGCTAGTTTCATATTAAATCTAAATGAGTTCATTCCAATTTCTATAATTCTGTAATATTATTTTTATCACATAATACCTCTGTTTTGTCATGAAAACAACAATAAAATTGATTTCCTAATTAATCCTATATCAAATACATAGAAACTTTGGAAATACGTAACTTCCCC
The DNA here is from genome assembly GCF_902167145.1 of Zea mays. NCBI lineage: Eukaryota > Viridiplantae > Streptophyta > Magnoliopsida > Poales > Poaceae > Zea > Zea mays. The sequence goes on along the minus strand of NC_050100.1, from coordinate 54,063,074 downwards.
ATTTTAATTCCAAATTGAATCGTTCCAGTTGTGTTAGTCTCGTATGAATATTTACTACGCAGTAACAACATTGATTATACCATGTTTCATACTTTTATAATTAGATATTTATTTATCCTATGTTAATTGGGTTAATCTATGTCTATTGGATTAGTTTATTTAATATATTAATATAGTATTCTACTTTGTGGTTATACGATGTTTGACCATTAGTCTTGCAAACACACACTTACCTTTTTGTTTAAGCAAAAGCGTATGGCGGTACATGTCCAATGACTAACGATGTACAAGAGAATTTCTTCCAGTATGTGTGAAACGTGCTCTCCAATAATGAGACCATACAAATCGTGATATATATCAAAGTCTGCATGATACTGATGGTTGCAATGTAGTGGTGGAACAGATAGATTATAAATAACAAAATTTATGTATGGCCAGAATCACAAATTGATTATGAAACATTTTCTCATAACAGTATAACACATATTTTGTATATAAGTTATCGTAGTATACTGGTATTATATATTCTCGTTACAACGCACGGACATTCAGCTATCATGTATAGAAGTCTGCACGGTACTGTTGGTTGCAATGTAGTGATGAAATAGTTAGATTGAAATAACAAAATTTATGTATGGCTAGGATCACAAATTAATTACGAAACATTTTCACATAACAGTATAACACACATTTGTTCATAAGTTATCATGATATTAAATGTTTCTGTTGCAACGCACGAGCACCCACCTATATGTGTTTATGTCTACATCTATGACAGGAAACACATCTACTACATCTCTCTCCAAGCTCACTTACTACCATTGCACAATGCGTAGTAGTAGATAAGTATCACCGATATTCTTGAATTATATTTTTGGATGGAGGTAATATTATTTAAAGAAGAGCTTTGCATGCTATTTCTTTTGTTTGAATAATGCATTATACTTAAATTCCCTTTTTTGCATGTGTGAAATTTTTTCTTCGTAATATTTTTTTTCCATGGATCAGACTTGTGAGTCATTTTCATAAACCAATGCCAAGCATGAATCCATGTTTCCTACTTCAAACCCCGAACAAACTCCATGAGCAGGAGGCATTCGCGTTGTCGTCGCTCATCGATGACGAGAAGAAGCTTAGCGACTGTCAGTTCGACCTCTAAAAGCAGTCTTACGTGGTCGCATGCGCCGCTGTGTACGACAAGCTCCCGCGAAGCCGCCGCTTGGACGCGGTCCAGAGCAGCTGCACCGCGCTGTCCATCGTTAAGCAGGGGGGCCTCATGGTTGTCGCCAACGTTGACGACTCTCGGGTTGTTCTGGACACCGCATCCGACGACAACGCCATCACGCCGTCCAGCTCATCGTCCACCTGAAGCCCAACCTGCCACGTAAGTCGCTACTGGCCGGACATGAATTCTTGTGCGCTGGGACGATGGACGTTGCTGACGTTGTGTGAGTGTCCTCGAACATGATGTATGTAGTGGAATAACGCATTCGGTGGTGCAACGGCCAGGGGTACTACCTCGCTGATGAGCCCTGGGTGCACTTCGTTTGACAGCCCAACCAAGAGTCATCGGTACTCGTCATGTCGCATGCGTTCGACGACTACTATATCGAGGATTGTGGCGTCATCTTGGCGCCGGAGGTGACACAGAGGAGGATCGACAACAGTGACCAATTCGTCATCCTCGCCACCGTCAGGGTAGCTTTTGTGCCGGCCTGCCTTTAATTCTCTTCGCAAACACATACACACTTACCTTTTTGTTTAAGCAAGAGCATATGGTGGTGCGTGTCTGATGACTAACGATGTACGAGGGAATTTTTCCGGCATGTGTGGAACGTGCTCGTGCTCTCCAATGATGAGACTATACAAATCGTGGTATATATCGAAGTCTGCATGATACTGATGGTTGCAATGTAGTGGTGAAATAACTAGATTAAAATAACAAAATTTATGTATGGCTAGGATCACAAATTGATTATAAAACATTTTCTCATAACAATATAACACAAATTTTGTATATAAGTTATCGTAGTATACTGGTATTATATATTTCCGTTGCAACGCACGGACATCCAGCTAGTAAATTATAGACACGGAGTGACATAATATCACATAGTAGTGACATGAATGCAAAAAGCAGAACTGCAGTGCAGAAGGCAACAAACAACCACACTGATTGAGGCAGTTCGTGAACAAGCCGTCACACCCACTCGCTGCTGAACCAGGAGTTCCATCCATCGCCGCTCACTCCCACGATCAGCGTCGTCGCTTATCCGCAAATATCTCTCTTCCTCTTTGCAGTCGGCACCATGGGTTCCGACTTCAAATCGATCCCCTTGATCGGTACGTCTCCCTTAATTAATTCTTCAATTGATCCCATTTGCTCTCTGGATGTGATTTCTCCCTTCAAAGATTCAGATTCAGGTATCCTGATCAGATTCTGCTCTGCGCTGCCCTGAGACATCCAAATTTCTTTTCCTCGCATTTCCACCTCAATCGCGCTGTAACACCTTCCTCCCATCCCCAACCTCAAGAATTTGGTATCCCCGTTTGGGCTGCACGTTCCATGTGGGTTCAGGCTTGAGAGCCAGCTGCCCCCGTTTCTTGTTCGCCTCCTGCCGCCGCCGCCGCAGTGCCAGTAACTTCTGCAAGCGAAGGGACGCAACTCCTCAAGGATTTGATTCATATATTTGACTCTGGCTTCAGTAGATACAGCTTCTGTTATTCGCCCTCTCTCTGTGCTTCGATCTCTCGGTTTTATAACGAGCGTACTTGTTTGTTCCCACCACTGCCAGATATCGGCCCGCTTGTCGAAAAGATTGATGATCCAAGCATGGCCAACGATAAGGATTTACTGCAGGTTGTCCGGTTACTGGATGATGCTTGCAAGGAGGCCGGATTCTTCTATGTGGTAACCAAAACTCTCTGATAGCAGCAAACCTGCTTCAAACTGTTAGATTCCAGTATCATCAGGCTCTAGAACTAGGATGCGAAAACACGGGTGAAACCAGTGCTGCTCATACCTTCACTGGACTGGACGAGTTAGCCATTGTGGCTTGACGAACTCAGTGGAGGCTGGGTGTGGGAACCCTTCCCAGTGCTGCAGCAGCTGCCTGATAAGTGGCTAGAGTAGTGTTTCTTTTACTAGATTGAGATAGCCCTAGTGTCCTCTACCTTTTTCACATGCTGCTGTATACTAGTGGGGCTTCTTTTAGTCAACAATGGCCGTCTATCCCTGCCCTTGATCAAGGCACAGAACAGCCCTCTGAATTGCACTATTGTTTCTTTGAGAGTGCAGCACAGCAGGTCTTTCTTACTTCTGCACTTTCACACATTCACAGCGCATAGCCAGTTAGGATCTTTCACATTTATCTGCTTATGATCAATTCAACACAAATCTCTAAGATAATCACATCAGTTGGGGTCTTGGTGACTGTGTTGGTTAATTTTGAATAATGATGCAGATGTATTTCAACACTGAAACAAAAATTGGAAAGTGACTCGTCAACTTTGTGATAGCAAACATCCCATATTGAAATTTTTAGTAGCAAAGCATGTTTATGTAGATTATTTTCTATAAAAATGGATATGTAGCATTAGCAATGTCCCGCAATAGGTTCATATGTACAGTTTTTTTTTGTTCAGTGAAAACAGTTGAATCTAACATTCTGTTATTGTAAAAGCTAACCTAGGAAAATGCTGCATGTATGATGTTAACAGAAAGGCCATGGTATTGATGAGTCACTGATGAGGGAAGTCAGGAATGTAACCCGTGAATTCTTTCAGCTTCCTTATGAGGAAAAATTAAAAATTAAGATGACACCTCAAAGTGGATATAGGTGAGGTTGCTTAAACATGCTCTGTTATTTTTTTCTATTATTTGTTCTTTTGGAAATTTCTGACTGTTTATTTTCAGAGGGTATCAAAGGATAGGGGAAAATATTACCAAGGGTAAGCCTGATATGCATGAAGCAATCGATGTAAGTTTACTTTGTCTCTTTGTTTGCATGTTGTGCTTTGAACTGTTCAGAGCTAAAACCCGAGAACCAATATGGCAGTGTTATACTCCTATTAGACCTGGCAAATATGGAGATCTCGCTAAACCAATGGAAGGATCTAACTTATGGTATGTATGTTTCCAAATTCCAACTTCATCTCTGTTCTCAAGGTACATCTTCAAGCATTGCAAATGCTTGCATCTCTTGAAAGTGTGTCCAAGTATAGCTTGTTCTCGTGGATTAAAAATTGAAAATAGGAAGTTATGAAACATGTTTATAAGTACCTCTTTTTGTGTGTAAATAGTCCAATGTATGGTGAATTTTAGAGTAAATTTGATGGTTTAGATATTATGTATCGTAAACTGCCATATAAGTTAATGTTGTGGACACTCATCCCGGCGCAGATAACTCCCTCTAAGGGATAGAGCTTATCTCTTCAGTTAGTTAGCTAGTTTTATGGAGTCTATGTCTTCAGTTAGTTAGCTAGTCTTATGGGTCGATCTGTTTGTAGCAGATCAATCTACTAGTTTATTGCTGGTTTGTTAAACTGCCTAGCATCTATAAAGGCAGGGTAGGCGTCAAGGTTTCGGAAGGAAAAATTACCTGGCTCCTAGGAGTAGCCGGGTGATTACCTCCCCCCTTTGTAACCCTTTTCCAGTTTTCCAATAAAAAGTCCCAGTTTCCCCAACATCTTGGTACCAAAGCTAGCTATCTTGCGCTTGCAAATCCCCCCTACCCTCCCCTGTGCCATCCACCATTCACCATGTCAGACTCTTTCAGCATGACCGACGCCAAGAGAATGCTGGAAGAGATCCTTGCCTCCACCACAGACTTGCAGAAGCGCATGGTGGCCCAGGAGGATAATCTAGTTGCCCTGAACAGCGAGGTGTCTTCGCTCAAGCTTGATCAAGGAAGGCTCCTCATCGCCATCAACAACGTCTAGTCCCAGCAGATGGACGCGATGGGGAGATCCAGCATTCTGGCGAACAACCTCCAGTATCCCACATTAAGGACCGAGTCGTCCCAAGCTAGGGGCATGGCCAACGCTCTCCTCATCGTGGTTGCCCACCAGCTGCACTTCCCCAAGTATGACGACACCGAGGATCCCCTCTTGTGGTTGGATTGCTGTAACCAATTCTTCCAGACAGCCGCAACCCTGGACAACGAAAAGGTTCTCCTGGCAGCCATCTACATGCAGGGCGTAGCCCAACAGTGGTACTACAGGTTGGAACACAACCAGGGAATCCCAACCTGGCCATGTTTCTCCCAACTGGCCAACCAACGATTTGGCCCGCCAACTCGCAGCAACCCCCTGGGCGAGCTGTGCCACCTTCGTCTGCAAGGGTTCGTCGCTGACTACACGGAGGCTTTCCTCGCGCACTTGTCCCTCTGCGACACCCTCACGGAGTAGCACTAGATCGCCATCTTCACCGCAGGCATGGGCTAACCATTGAAGACCGATGTTGAGTTGCAACAACCAGACACTTTGGAGGACACCGTGGGGTTGGCTCGTGCCTATGAACGACGTGCTACAGTGGCGGGATCCTACAACACGTCATCAACACCGCTCCTCCAACCGGAACAGGAGCAACAAGGCGACCCCAACAGCACGACCAACCACGACAACAACACCCGGAGCACCGGCCAAGCCACGTGCTCCACTAGGGACGCGACTGTCCTGGCTCACACCAAAAGAGATGGCCCGTCGTCGCGAAGAAGGGTTGTGCTTTAACTGTCCCGAGAAATTCTCTCGATATCATCTCAAGTAGGGCTAGAAAAAAAGCTCGAGGCCCGTGAGCCTGCTCGAGCTCGGAGCGGCTTGCGAGCCTCGGGCGAGCCGAGCCAAGCCTGTTTTTGGAGCTCGTCGAAGGAGCGAGTCGAGCCGAGCCGAGTCTAGCCGCTATGGACACTCAACTGGTGGAACGAGATTCCTTCTGTGCAGAGATAAAGGAGAGGTTGCTGCACGCCCAGGAAGTTATGAAGGGAAACTATGATGCACACCATTGCCATGTGGAGTTTTAGGTGGGTGCCTGGGTGTGGCTGCGCCTACATCATCGCATCGCAACCACCCTCACTGATAAAGCTAAGGGGAAGCTAGCTCCAAAGTAATATGGGCCTTTCAGAGTGCTGGAACGCATTGGAACTGTGGTGTATCGTATGGAGCTGCCACCTAACTCGCGCATTCACAATGTTTTCCATGTGGTTTCCTTGAAGAAGTTCGTGGGCGAGCCTCCTACATATGTGGCATCCTTGCCGCCCATTAAAAACGGTAGGGTATTGTCAGTTCTAGAAAAGTGTTGCGAGTCCGACTCAACAGCAGCAACTGGGAGCTTCTAGTCAAATGGACTGCGCGTTCCAGTTCTGATGCCAGTTGGGAGTTGCTGATAGAATTCAAAGACTCCTCGTCTGACTCCGGCAGCTCATGTTGCCGCCTAGGACGAGTCGTGTCAAGTCACACCATCGTCGGGGGCTCCACCAGATCGTGTCGGACTACCACCGACTAGGTGCTTCCTTGCTAGGTACACCCCATCCTTTGCTGTTGTGTCTTTTTGGTTTGCCCTATCGTGGATTGGGGTTGAAGTTGAATCGTCCATCGTCTAGCGACCTCACACACTACTCTAAGTACGCTACGCATTTGAGCCGAGCAATAGAGCTGCTATTGCATCGCCTTGGTAGGCCACAACACCGTCGCCCGTATGCCTGCTTCCTCATTGCATCTACATCACCGTTCTCTGAGCGTCGATGACTGTGGTGCGCTATCTTTGCTACACCATCCGTCCCCACAAGGTCTTCGTCCAGCTGATCAGGTCTTTGTTGTCAACTTGGAGCGGCTACCTACCGTTGATCATCCACCTCTGATACGACTTCCTGTGTCTGGATAGCTCACTCATGAGGCTCACCTTCGTGTTTGATGTGTCGGCTCCCGCACTACTTCTTCGTCCAGCACAACCACATCATTAGCGTCATTGCCTCGTCCCCACCTACTTTGTCTACTCCGACAATTGCATGCTGTGGTCGGCACTTCTATCCCGCCTTTCTGCATATCGCAATCGCCGCCAAGACCTTCCCTGCAGGTCCCTTAGACATTGATATATGGTTGGGGTCCTCTACCTCGTACATACGTCGGTATTGGCAACACAGGTGCGTTCATTCATCCCCGACGCGTTGCTGGGTTTGGCAAACCCAACCCACACCTCAGTTTAGGCGATTTGACTGCATCAACTTTGGCATTGACCCTCCTCCCCCCTCGATTGCATCGTTGCCTTTTCTCTACAATGGCTCCGACTGCGTCGACCTCAACATTGCCCCCCGCCTTCACGACAACTGACTCAACACGTCTCCATCATCACCATGGCGTCTCTTGCGTGCTTGCAGCTCCAACAACACAGCAACCCAACCACAACTACCATCGACCTTAGCTATCTTCCGCACAACTTCAACAATTATTATTGCGCCCTTACGCCGACATCGACACAAAGGGCTATCATCCGCATTAGCTCCTTATTGGTTTCTACTCTATTCATAGCATTTGCATTGCGACTTAACGTTGCTACGAGTGTGATGAGATGTTATAGCCTTTGGCCCCTCTTCTAGTCTAATCGTCTGCAAGCGCCCGCTATGACTATGAGGGGATGTTAGAGTATATTTGGTAGTTTAGATATTATGTATTCTATGTTGTTATATGTGTTAAAGTATATTTCGTAGTTTAGATATTGTGTATCATAAACTGCCATATGTATTCGTGGGTTACCTTGCCTTCCATGTCTTGTACTCTATATAAATTGCCCAGTGGCTCAATGCAATACATCCATCCAACCAATTCTATTCCCAACAGAACTAAGTGCAAACATGCCTTACCAGGTAACTTAGTAAGCATTGACATGCTACCTTCCATATGTGCGAAAGGGCCTCTAGCTGAGTTGGTTAGGTGGTCTGAGTAGCACTCCTTAGGTCCTGAGTTCGAACCCACTGGGAGCGAATTTCAGGCCGAGGTTAAAAAGGTCACTCGCTGGTTCTACTGGTTGTGTGCACACGAGATCGACTGACCTATGGGGAGGGATCCTCGTGTAGGGGTTGGGGGGCTCAAAGCACGAGTAAAAGATCTAGGTGGACCTGTTGGTACTTGCCTTCTGGGCAAGTTGATCCAACGGGAGAGTGGAGAGAGCGTTTGCAGAGTTCAACGAGAAATGGCAATAGCTCTGTTAATCTGCCCTCTCAAGGGCACAGTACGGGGGTATTTATAGGTACCCGAGTGTCCCCCGTCCTCTGGCAAGGACGTTTATGCCCTCGGGTACTCGGACTATCCTCAGAATATTCCCACAAGGGGAGGTTACAGACCGTCATTACGGAAAAAGCTATTACAGATGAGGCCCGTAACACGCTTATCCGCGCGGGGCCCGTTACAGTGGGCCGAATCCCACATGGGCCTCCGGGCGCGATGAGGACGTGGGACTAGCAGACTTCGTCGAAGTCCTGCCTTCGTCTTGCAATGAAGAGGACGAAGGGCAACCGCGCCGGTCATCATCCGACCGGCGCTCTCGGCTCGCTCAGGCATGGTCTTCGTTGGTGTAACGAGGCAACGAAGGCATCAAGCGAAAGGTAGCGTCTTCGCCTTCACCCCAACAGGACCCTTATGTAGTCATGTTGCAGGGGGCAGCTTTCATGACCTTTCTCTGTCGGGGTTTCGATTGAGCTTCTTAATATAGTACCGTGGGGGCGGTCTTTCCCCTAGCGTTCGAGTTTTTTTTTTACCTTCCATATGTCAAGCAGATTTTTTTTCACCATTCATCAGATTAGTACTGAAACAATAGCTGATTAGCTGTATCAAATATCATTAGATGATTTTATTGTGCAATAAGCGGCTACTAAATTCATATTACTTCTAAAGTCTAAAAAGATATGTTGTTTCTACTGAAAGAACTAATCACTTGCCTTTCATACAGGCCAAAATACCCATCAAATTTTGAAGTACTGCTGGAAAATTATATCAAATTATGTAGAGGTCCACTTCGTAGCCTACTCTAAACATTAATCTTTGTTCATGGTTAATTGTGTTCATTATGCCATTTTTCATTACAGACATTTCAAGAAAGATAATGCGAGGTATAGCCTTGGCTTTGGGAGGGGCAATTGATGCTTTTGAAGGGGATACAGCTGGAGATCCTTTCTGGGTGTTAAGGTTGATTGGTTATCCCGTAGATATTCCAGAAGAGCAGCGCACTGATACTGGCTGGTAATCAGTAAATATCAGCCATTGCTATTTTGTAGTTTGTCCTGACAATTATGTTTACTTGCTCTCACTGCTTTTCTTTTGTGTTCCATGCATTATATGCCAAATCCAGTGGAGCTCATACAGATTATGGTTAGTAGATCTCTCCAAAGAATTTCTATTGAGAAAAAAAAATTCCATATGTGAAACTGTGGATGACGGTAACTTCTGGTCAATATATGCTACTATTACCCCGTTAATACAATACCATGGTTTTGTTGCCTACCTGTCTATTAAGGAAGCCACATGTTTTCTAGATATTTTTTATTATTTTCAAAGATTAGTGGAGGCTCCCTATTCTCGAAATCCTGAGATCGTTTCCCCATTTGGTTTAAAATGCAGGACTTCTAACACTGGTTAACCAGGATGATGACATATGTGCCCTTGAGGTATTTGTTTCTTCAATCTCATGCATATCTTGTTTGTATTCATCACACCGCATGTGTTACTCTTTATGCCTCCTATGCACCAGTTCTTAAACTGTCTGTCGAGTTTCTTCTGTTCTGCTAATAAGAGGACAAAATTAGTACCCAAGATGATAGCTTGATTAGTTGATTTGATATTCTTGAGATGCTACTATACTTCTCACGGTGATCTGCATCTTGTTTTATGCATCCTATCTTTCTATTGGAGGGCAGGCTTGCAGTGGTGACTGGTGAGAGCTGTCTATCACTGAGTCCGAGACGCCACTATGTGGGAGCCTCTGGCATCCTATCTTCCTATTCCAGGAATTAGATCTTAACTTGGGGGGGGGGGGGGGAGCGAGATGTCGCCTCCCCCCATCGCCCCCTCCGCAGCTATTCCGGCCACCCAAAATCCATCAGGTTTTCCGCCGCATCTCCGCGAATCCTTCACCCTGCCTCTCGGATCCGGCTACCCTTGCTCCAGATTCTCCGTGCGATGGGTCTATCGGCGTTCTTAATGGCGGTCGCTCGCAGGGGAGCGTGGTTACTCCTCGGCCTGCCGCGGGATCTCGTGGATCCGCGGCGGGGGGTCTGGGTAGCCTCTCGGGCGGCTCGCCAGCGTCAGCGGCAGGGGTACTGTTTTCGTCCTTGCAAGCGCCGTCTTCGGCGGTGGCGCGTCTGTCCCCAGTAGACCTCAGCCTTCAAGTCTCCCAACCTGAAGATGGCCACCACGACGTACCAGCATTTTCGGAGCCCATCTTCAATGCCGCGGCGGAAGCCCGCACATCGAGATTCAGCAAGCATGAGAAGGGGAGAGGAAAGGCAAGTGAAGGGCATTCAAGCTCACCAACCATGCTGTCAGCGAGATCTTCTCCAGCGAATCAAAACCAGAAGCAACCAGATCTCTCCGATGCGCGTTTTGCTACTGCTACCTAGGCTGGGGAGGATTTAACTCATGGCTGGGAGGTAGTCTGCCTTCCCTACTGGTGGCGTAGGCAAAGGACATCAAATCAGTATTCAAGCCAGCTCCAATCGGCCGACAGAGAGGAGAGAAGAAGGAAATTCATCAGGCATGCAGATGGGAGGTGTCTTAATTGTTTTGCCCAAGACCATAGAGTGGCGGTGTGCACCAACCGAACAAGATGCTGGCGCTGCTTTGGAGATGAGCATAGAGCTCCTCTCTGCCCCAAGCTTAAAAGGACATCCTCTCCTCTCAATTCTTCATGCTCCTTTTAGCCAAGGCCAGTACCTCCCCACCCACGGCCGTCAAGCAAGCTCAACCCCACCTCCTACCTTCGTGCGCTCACGGGGTGGTCGCCGCCCATGGCTTACCCTGGGGACCCGAGGGCACGTCCAGATCTGGAGACCTGTGCAGTTTCAGCATCCGGCGACATCAAGCATAGTCGCGACTCCCTGGTGGGGCGGGCAGGGTGTGTCAGCTTAATGGCAATAGCCATGGCACCTCTCCGCTCCATGTGGAGGCGACTCTCTGGGATCAGTTAGGCATTCACAAGGAGAGGCTGCAGGTCTTGAAGCATCACCCGAAGTAGTACTTGATAATTTTCTCAGATTCTAGAGATCGGCAGAGGGTGGTTCGTCAGGGGGCCATTCCGCATAGGGGCCGCACCTTCAACTTCGAAGCGTGGACTGAGCAAAGGTATGGATCGCTGGCTCGTTGGGAGTTTAGGGTGCGCCTTCGCATTGAGGGTGTGCCTATTCATGCTTGGAAGGAGTCGTCGTGTCCCAAGTTATTGGAAAGCTTTGCTCAATCCATTATGTAGACGGGCACACCTGTCGTCAGGAGCGCACTAGGACTTATGACGTGTGGGCTTGGAGTATCAACCCAAGTGGTATTGCTAAGGAAGTGTGGCTAACCATTACTGACCCAGATGAATTCCCTTCGTCTGATTTCCAAGTGCACCACTCAGCGCCTACGGGGCTTAAGTTTGGTCTTTCATATAAGCTGCTAATTCACGTTGATGTTGTGGAGGACCTATCTTTCATTGAAGGGCGTAACATTCAGGATCGCAAAAGGCGGCGCGAGTTCGAGTGGAATTATGGGGTTCCTGATTCTTTGGGAGAGAAAAGAGAGAAGGTTGTTTACCAGGATGCAGGGAGGAAGGGAAGATACCACCGGAGGGATGAGGATAGGGAGGATCCGGGCCGTGGAGGTCGCCATCTTCGGAGCAGGTCTTGGTGGGATGGGAGAGGCTCTCATTGTCGGGGGGCTGTTGATGACTGCTACTCCAACAACAACAAGCATCTTTTTAGGGGCAGTTCCTCCTATCGCAGCCGCGATCTTTCCCAAAATTCTTGGGGACATGGCTCTTGGCTTTCCAACCAGGTGGCTGCGGTAAAACCGCAGCACATGGGCACGTACTCGTTAAAGTCTTCAAGCATCGGCAAGAACGTCTCTTTTGCCTCCCCCATCGCAACTGTTCTAGGTGCGGCAAACACAGGAGACCTGAGGGGGCCCTCTGTTTTTATTTCTAACACCCCTAGTACTGTCTCTTGTGCTTTTCATGACCCAATGTTGGATGAAGCACTTCTCTCTTCTGGTGTTGTAGGGGGGCACAACTCTTCGGTGATGTGCTGGGAGCTGCAGAATTCTGTGGCTCGGGAGGGGAGCGCGGCGTCCCCCCCAACCATGATGGAAGTGGATGGCTCTGACAAGAGGACCAACACTGCTGTTCCTGAACCATCTTTGCTTCCTTCTGAGGTACAACCTTCTCCATGCCTAGTGGATTTCATCAGTTCGATAACAAGACCAGTTTCCCCTCCCCTAATTGCACAAACACCTCACACAAACCCTTATAGAACTGGTCTGAACCTGTTTTCTCAAGAAAGCAATCACTCTGCTCCCCATCATATCCCTACAGACAGCTTGAACCATATACCCTCTGATATTGTTGTTGAACCAGCCTTACCACAACCTCATGTACATGAAACAAATGGGTACAGTCCTTTGCATATTTTGGGATCAGTCTCAGAACCAACCACACCCCTCCAAGATCAGCTGACAAAAACAGTTCCATTTTCTGGACCTTCCACCTCCACACAAATTCCAAATAAAACATCTGCCTACGCTGTAACACGCCATAGTACACGACTAGCAAACAAAGCAAAAAGACGAGACGGTAAAGGGGCGATTCAGATTGCCCAAGAACTGCTTGCTCATAAGTTAAAAGATTTGGCCCCTAACGTTGTTGACTCACATAATGATTTGGTCCAACAGCTTGTGCAGCATTTTGATCAACCACTGTCCAAAGGAAAGATTAAGGCCATCAAGACCTTGCTGGAAAATGGGAAGCAGTTGAAGAAGAAGGTCAGGGGCTCCAAAGTCGCGCCGGCTGTTCTGGCATGCCCAACTGCGCTGGTCTAATGGTGGAGCTGGCTCTTTAGGGTCGTCATCCTGTTTTTATCCATGTTACCGTTTGCTGGAGTGTTGACAATGGTAGTGTGTCAGGGTCTGTTCCCTTTTGGTGGTTCAAAAATCAGGCCTTCCTACAAGTGTGTGGAACGTAGTAAGGTGTCAGCTATGGGGGAGCAAAATCAGTTTCTCCCACCCTTGTTGTCTTGTTTCTGCCCCTGGCTTTGTACTTGGTCTTCTGCGGCCAGCCTCATGGGAATTGAGTCAGTCTATTTGGCCTTGTTGATGTTGCAACGATTATCTAGTAGTCAATTTTTCTTTAATGTCACAATCAAATTGTAATGTGCTATGCTGGAATGTGAGAGGTCTAAATGACGCTGCCAAGCGGGCTAGTGTACGCAATATGATTTTCTCATCTGGTGCAACAATTGTTTGTCTGCAAGAAACTAAGATCGCTAATTGGACTACTACACTGCTTTGTCAAATTTTGGGGCCGAGTCTTGCTGCCCAATCAGTGGCGCTACCGGCCACTGGGACCTCTGGGGGCATTTTGCTGGCAGCCCATGATCGTTTTTTCCAACTCCACTCCCCGCATACCACTGATCACATAGTCTCTGCTACTATTACATTACTGGCTGATGGCACAGATTGGTCCATTATAGGGGTCTATGGGCCACAGTCGGATCAGGACAAGATTCTCTTTCTCAATGAGATCACCCATCTTAAATAGATCATACACCCGAAATGGCTCCTCCTAGGTGACTTCAATTTGATTTACCGTATGAGCGACAAAAACAACACAAGAGTTAATATTCAAATGATGAACCGTTTCAAACGAGTAATAGATGGCTTGCAATTAGTGGAACAATGAGGGGTCGTCAATACACTTGGTCAAATGAACAGGACACGCCTACTATGTCTCGCATCGACCATGTATTCTGCTCTACAGAATGGCAGGACCTTTTCCCCAATTCCGATCTCCAGGCTTTGGCGTCCATGACTTCAGATCATGCCCCTTTGCTCCTAAGGGGGATGTTACCTTGGATTTCTACAAGGGTTTTCGTTTTGAATCATATTGGACCTCCATGCCCGGCTTCAAGGAAATAGTGCGAAGCACTTGGGACCAACCAGTTCATTCAGACGACGCCATTCTACGTTTCCATGTCAAAACGCGTCGGACGACTAAGGCACTTAAGATTTGGCGGAGGCAAAATATAGGTAACATCCCGCTGCAGTTGGCAATGGTGCAAGTAACTCTGCTACATCTTGAGCGGGCACAAGAAGACAGACAACTCTCAGGGGAGGAACTAGAGTTCCGCCACTATCTTAAAGCAAAAGCCCTTGGATTAGCAGTCATCCAAAAAGCCAGGGCCAAGCAACATTCCAGACTCTCGTGGATTCGCCAAGGGGACACAAACACCTCTTTCTTCCAAATACATGCTACGGTCAGACGTAAAAAAATTATATCAGGAACATCAACACTAGCTCAAGAATGACATTCACTCAAAAAGAAAAAGAAGAGGCAGCATTCTCACATTTCCAGCATGTTCTGGGGGAGAGCTCTGTTAGGACCATGGCTTTTAACTGGTCAACCCTCGACTACATACCCTATTACCTTTCACATTTGGAAGCCCCATTCACTGACCAAGAGATCACTGACTTAATTAAGGCTTTACCAGCGAGCCGCTCCCCAGGCCCTGATGGCTTCATTGGGATCTTCTACAAAAACTGTTGGGAAATTATCAAGGTCGACTTGATTAAGGCATTACAAGATTTCCATAATCATAAAACCTCAAAGTTACATCTCGCAAATGAGGCGCACATTGTTCTGCTTCCAAAGAAAGAGGGAGCTACAGAGTTCAGTGAGTTTCGGCCAATCAGTCTGATCAACAGTCTGGCTAAAATTATTACTAAGGTGTTGGCTGACCGTCTGGCCCCAATGCTTGATAAGCTCGTATCCACCTCACAAAATGCTTTCATAAAGAAACGCTGCATTCATGACAATTTCCTTTACGTGCAAAATGTTATTCGTAGTCTCCACAAGAACAAAAAGGCAACTCTTTTTATTAAATTGGATATATCGAAAGCTTTTGACTCTTTGAGCTGGCCTTACCTTCTAGATGTCTTGAAGGCCCTGGGTTTTGGCCAAAAGTGGAGGGATTGGGTTGCGGCCATCTTGGCTACATCATCGTCTAGACTCTAGAGTTCTAGTCAACGGTCGTCCAAGCAATAAGTTTAAACATGCTCGAGGGCTGCGGCAAGGCGATCCGCTTTCGCCTATGTTATTCATCTTGGCCATTGATCCCCTTCAAAAAATGATTGAGCAAGCAACAAGACTAGGTTTTTTAAAGCCGGTGCTACCCAAATCAGCTTGTTTGCGTTGCTCGCTTTATGCTGATGATGCTGGAATTTTCGCCGATCTGGGCCATACGGAGCTGCAAAATTTACGACAACTCTTGTCAATTTTCACTAATTTCTCAGGCCTCAAGTTTAACCTAGCAAAAACGGAAATCTTTCCAATTCGTTGTCAATCTGCCACGGTCAGCTCACTCATTCATCTTTTTCCCGGGAGGATCTCGACCTTCCCTGGAAAAATACTTGGGTCTACCTTTACACACTAGAAAACTTCGACGGATTGAGGTGCAGCCTCTAATTGATAAGATTGGTGCTAGACTAGCCGGTTGGAAGGGCAAGCTCCTATCAAAAGCTGGTAGAGAAACCCTAGTAAAGAATGTTCTATCATCTCAACCTATCTACCACTTAACAGTGTTCCCACCGCAAAAATGGGTCATTCAGAGGATTGATCGTATCCTGCGAAGTTTTCTTTGGAAGGGTGATGGCCCAGAAAATTCGAGTGGTGGTCATTGTCTAATCAAATGGCAAGTCACAACGAGGCCCAAGTCTCTGGGAGGCCTTGGGATCTTAGATTTAGAACGCTTCGCACGGGCACTACGTTTGTGTTGGATGTGGTACAGCTGGAAAAATGAGGACAGAGCCTAGGTGGGTCTGGACATTCCCTGTGATAAAACTGATCAGGACTTATTTCACGCCTCTACGGTGGTCACAGTGGGTAATGGCAATAAGGCATTGTTTTGGAAATCCAATTGGATCTCTGGGAGGGCACCTCATCACATTGCACCATCTCTTTTCAAAAAAACGAGACATAAGAATATCACGGTCAATAGGGGACTAGAGGATAATAGATGGATATCCAATATCTGGCCGATTCAGGAAGGTACTGAAATTCAAGAATTGATGGCACTTTGGGAAGCCATCAATGACGTTGAAAGAGACGTTGCAAATGAAGATCAAATATTATGGCGCTGGACTGCCAATGGCGAATACTCTACCCGTAGCGCCTACCAAGCTCAGTTTAATGGAAGCATGTCTAGAATTAAAATTGAAGCAATATGGAAGGCAAAAGCGGAGCCTAAATGTCATTTTTTCGCGTGACGCTCCTGCATGAAAAGATCCTCACAGCTAACAATTTGCAGAAGAGGGGATGGGATCACAACCCTATTTGTCCTCTTTGTCACATAGATCCAGAAACTCCGAGTCATCTGTGCAAAGATTGTAGTTACTCAAAAAGCATTTGGTGGACTTTGTTACATTGGACCAATCTCAACTCTTTAGCAAACCTAAACCAAGATGGCCAGATACATACTTGGTGGAGAAGATGTAGACTCAGAATTGATAAACCAAGACGAAGGTTATTTGACGGGCTAGCGGTCTATTTTTGGTGGAATATATGGAAAGAAAGAAATAGGAGAATTTTTCAAAATTCCGGGAATGATCAACTTGTCGTCGCCCATCAAATTAAGGAGGATGTCTTACAATACAGTGCGGCTTTCTCTATCTTTTGATCAGAGAGTTCTCTAGTTGTGGTTTCTTAGGGTTTTTTTTTGTTTTTTCTTTCTTTCTCTCTCTTCTTTTTTTTTGTAATGGTTGTAGTTGGAACTTTGTTGGCCAGTAGTCCCTGTATTTGGTTATTCTCCTTCTTTAAATATATTCGGCAATCCTCTTGCCGTCCTTTTGAAAAAAAGATCTTAACTTGGTAAAACCCACAAAAAAACTCTGTAATTTTTTTCTATGTACTATCAGGTGCAAAATCGTTCTGGTGAGTGGATATATGCAACGCCGATTCCCGGAACCTTTGTTTGTAACATCGGTGACATGCTGAAGGTTTTTTTTTTCCTGGCTTCTTTGCACGTTCACTTGCATCTGATTGTTCCACAACATCAGGCTTCTTATATGTAATCCTTCTGGGTTCAGGTTTGGACAAATGGAATATATCAGCCCACCCTTCACAGAGTTGTCAACAATTCCCAGCATTACCGTGTATCTGTTGCATTCTTCTACGAGGTGCGTGGGTGCTCTCTCTCTCTATGTAATCTCTTTCTCACGCACACACATACACACACACACAAGCCTGCTTGCGTTCATATCAACTTTGTCACTGGCATACTCATTTTTCCTCTACTTGAAACCCATGGTGCAGTCCAACTTCGATGCTGCAGTAGAGCCTGTTGAGTTCTGCCGGGAGAAAACCGGCGGTGCTGCTAAGTACGAAAAGGTTGTGTACGGGGAGCATTTGGTTCAGAAAGTATTGACGAACTTCGTCATGTAAATTTGCTAAGTACGACAAATAAATCTGCATTGCAGCATCAGAACTCCAGACCTATTTGGTGTGTAGTGCTGTACCAGAAAGGTAGTAACGGACTAAAGCATGCGCCCGTCTCTGAAATTTGACCTTAACAAGAGTCGCAGACTTGCAGTGCAGGTGATATCACAAGGAAATCGGGGGGAGATTTGTTCTCTCTGCTGCACGGAGTTGTCGACAACCCTGTCGCTGAAATCTGAATTTAGCATCAGACAACTGGAGATGCTACGAGTCCGTCTCTGAAATCTGAATTTAGCATCAGGCGCGAAATTGCCTCCATTTCTTCGCCAAACCATCTAATGATGGAAGCTTTGTAGCTGGCAAGGCCATCTCGTGTGACGCCGCAGCCAGACGATGCCAGCGTAGCAAGTTACCTACCATTAGCACTGGTTAACTAGCTAGCCATACTAGTGAATTACTCTATTCCGATCAAATGTTGGAGAATTCTTTTCTCATAGATACTTTGATGAAAAGAATTGGTACCAGGAAGGCTATGTTCGGTTCTACCACAATTCATATGTATCGAGCGAGTTTCAATCCCTAGTAAGTTAAAATCTCTCCTAATCCATATCAATCCTCTGAGGGTTTCGGTTCAACCCCAATCCATATAAATTGAGGGGTTTTAATTCCTATTAAGTCAAAATCTCTTTCAATCCGTATCAATCCCTCCAATCCATATGGATTGAAAATATATAACTGAACAAGCCCCGAGCGGGTTTCAATCCCCTGTATGGATTGAAAATAACCGCACCCTGATTGGATCCTTATCAAAAGCTCAATTTTATACTAGATCAAGGATGGATGTCTGCCATCAAAGTTAATAGCGATTTAGAGACCCGACGTCTTAAGACACCGGCCTCTGAAGATTGATATACAAAGATGGATGTCCTAAGGTTAACGAAGACGAGCGCGTAGGAAGCTCGCCTTTGTAAGAGGTAGGCATTTTTCTAGAGGTCGCCTGGTCATTTACGAAGATGGTCTTTATGTATACCCGTGTTTTGAAAAATGAACTAGCGGACGACAACTATTTGAGAAGGGAAGTAGTATTTTTATTATTCGAAGTCCAAAACAACAACTACAAGCATTTTATTGAAATGACCAAACTGATCGATGCACCCCCTACACGCACTACTATACCCCTAGCTAAAAAGAAACGCATGGAGTTCGTTCCTTAATAATGGACCGGCCGATCGATCATTCAGTTCTCGTTCTTGATGACCTTCCTGAACCAGCGAGCTGAGTCCTTGGGGTACCGGACGAACGTGTTCCGGTCCACGTACACGATCCCAAACTTGGAGGTGAAGCCGAGCCGCCACTCGAAGTTGTCCAGCAGCGACCACGCGAAGTAGCCGAAGACGTTTGCACCGTCGCGTATGGCGCACTGGAGCTCGTACAGGTACTTCTCGAAGTAGTCTATCCTGAACTTGTCGTACAGAGCGAACGGCAAGGTCTCATTTCCAGGCTGGTCAATTCCTGGACAGACGACGACACCAAATCGTTGATCTGAGTGACTGACAATATAATTGATGAACAGGCGGTGCATATATATATATGTATACCGTTCTCTCCGATGAGCATCACAGGGCTGTTGAACTTCTCCTTGGTCCAAATCAGAGCCTTGTAGAGCCCCCATGGAACGACGTAAAGCCAGTCCGAGTACGCCTGCAATGCAATGCAATGCACGCACAGGTATATAGTCAGATCGAAATCTAATAGCAGGTTAATTGTAATCCTATCCATGCATTTTCAGTGATCGAACAGGCCGGGGTTTAATATATATAATTACCCTTTTGCCAATGGGCACACCATCTCGCTCATCTGAAAAAGATAGAGATATATAAATGTGTTAGCCATGCATGGGCACAGATAGATATATATATATCAATGAAAGATCGAAATGGTTTCGTACACGAAATCTTTGCATTCCAATCGTTGCGGTAGTTGGTCTCTGTGGCGTTGACGAAGTTGCTGGCGTAGTACGTGGTGTAGTGGTTGATGGCGACGTAGTCCGCTGAGCCTTTGACCATGGCAGACTGCTCGAAGGTGAAGTTGGGCAGCCTCCCCATGACGATCTTCTGCATCGTCTCCGGGTAGTGGCCGTAGGTGATGGGGTGCAGGAACCAGCCAAGGGTGAACATCCGAGCCCGGTGCGCCGCGTACTCGTCCTCCACGGACTTGGTCAGCGGCTCGTACCACACGAAGTCCAGCAGGATGCCGATCTTGCCGGCCTGACGAACCTTGTACTTGCTGCGGTACAGCTTGACAGCGGCAGCGTGCGCGAGGAGGAGGTGGTGGCCGGCGATGTACGGCTCGGTGGCGGAGTTGCCGCCGAACTGGCAGCCGGTGCATCTGGCGGGGGGGAAGAAGCCGTCGCCGTAGCCATGCTGGGCCATCATCCTCGGCTCGTTGATGGTGAACCAGTTCTTCACCCGGTCGCCGTACGTCTTGAAGCAGAAGTCGGCGAAAGCTGTGAAATCACCCCTAACAAATGGCCATCGTCGTCGTCGTCGTCACAACACATACCAACAAATTAAACCACGTACAGGCGGGCCGGGTCGTCAAATCAAATCAATTAAACTCACAGGATCCTGGGGCTCAACCAGCCATTGTACTGGTCCTGCAGCACCTGAGGAAGGTCGTAGTGGTAGAGAACCACGTAGGGAGTAATATCTAAGAAACCAAATTATTAACAGGCAAAAGATTAAGAAACAAAGCTAGGTCAATTAATAGTGTTAATTGGCAGCATGCATGCATCACGTACGGTTCGCCAGCAAGTAGTTGATGAGCCTGTGGTAATAGTCCACACCATCCTTGTTAACCCTCCCAATCCCACCTGCATGCATGCATTTTAGGCCATGCATCATGTTATATATATATATTATATATGGTTTGTTGTGCATGGCACTATGTCTATATACTTAGCTTACTGGGGAAAATACGCGACCATGAGATCGAGAAGCGGTACGCGTCGAAGCCAACCCGGACCATATTGTCCACATCATCCTGCATCGATCATTAATTGTGCCACCAGCAGAGAGGGGAAGAAATCAACAACAATGCATGGGTCACAAATTAAATCAATCAACACGTACGTACGTAAAACTATTCAGATCGAGACGACGAACCATGTAGCGATTGTACTCGTCGACTGTCACGTCCGCGGTCGCGTTATCAGGAGTAGTGCCTGCACAAGTATCGATCTATCGCGTTATCGATGGTGAAATATTATGCAACTAACGTGATGCATGCACGCGCGTCTCACCTGGATACTTGAGGAAGGTGTCCCAGATGCAGGGCCCGCGCCCGTACCTGTGCGTGTTCCCCTCCACCTGGTACGCCGACGACGCCGTGCCGAAGACGAACCCCGGGGGGAAGCTCTGCCTGTTGAGGATGTGGTGCTCCCCGGGCTTCACGTTCACGCCATGGGCGCCGAGCGCCAGGGAGAGGAGGAGGAGGAGACCGTGGAAGAGCAACAATGGCGCAGCAGTCGCCATGACGGATCGGTGGACGACAGTGGCGAGAGCGAGTGTGGAGAGACGACTCGGCGGAGGTGCGCTATATATGGAGAGAGAAAGACCGGAGAGCGGTCCGGCAGCAGCATGCAAGAGCACAGCGGAAATTAGTGGTGGTGCTGGGTTTGAACAGAGACTGTTTCTCTCATGCACACGGCGATTGGCTGATTCAGATCCATGGTCCAAAGTTATCTTCCATGAAATCACACTAAAACATTAGTTTTTGTTAAACAAGACCCTTGGCTAAAATCCTTCTCCATCCCCAACAATAGTCCCTAGCTCCTTAGGATTAATTAGTTCATATTTTCCATAATGGGCTCAAACCTACAACATTCATTCATTGCTTGAGCCCGCCCGAGCCTTGACTTTGTCTCTAAAGCTACTCTTAGCCCTTGTGGTATGCATTTGCTTATTTATAATGGCCCACATCAAGTCGACTACAACTCCCCCTTCCTTTAAAGCTTTGCAACACGACAATGTTAGCAATACTAAAGAGCACTTCAATGCTGTTGCTGCTGAAGCTACAGAGCTATTGGAGGCGAGACAGCAAGCCAAATTCCTCGGCCATACGAGGCGTATACTGTTGTGAATGAAACTAATGAAGAAGATTCTTTGTTTCAGGAGAAACTCAATGACAAACAAGTGATTTAACGGCTCCCTAGTGCGAGACAGCTTCTTCCCAAGTTTGAGAACTAAATAGGATATTTAGAAACTTAGTATATTTAGTCACCTCATTTAAAAAACTGTTGTAGAATGATTTCTGTTACTAACACACTAAATTAAATTTAGGTTTTTTTTCCCGGAGGAACTACTCGAGATGCCCTCAGGGCACTGCATGCATGTCCATGTATAACCGGATGTTACAAGATTAATATTTAACCGGCTTAACTGGTGAGCAAAATTATTTGGCCATCCAACAAAAACAAAAACAACGATTTAGTTTATAATATTATTTGGCCATCCAACAAAAACAAAGAACTGTATAGTAACTATTTCTAGCACTCGACAAACTTGAAGTTGATGCGTCACGCGTATCTCCGGCTGTTAGTGCTTTAATTCATTCGGTAGCAGGGTAACCATCGGTGACTTCAAAGCACAACCACCTCTCATCACGTTGCATGCATTGCCTGTAAAATGGAAGGAAAATGATTTATATCATCATACATGTTAGTCTTGTTCAAAGCATCGCTCAAGCACATATATGTCTAGATTGAAACTATTTCCTTATTTAAAAGACAAGATTCAAGCTTTAGATTCTTAGACCAAAACAATGACGGATATATAGTTTATGCAAATTCGATATGCATGGTTAGATATATATTATAAGCAATGGTCCATGGATATGCTAGCTCGAACAATTTAGACCAAAACATGGCTAGCTTATTTGAATTTGTATATGTGGATATATATACATGAAATAAAGTCAAACAAGAAATAACAATCCAAGAATTCAAAGCTAAGCATAATGCATACGTACCTCGTGACATCTTTCCAGGTGCGCGGCTGCAGCCCTGGCATAAGCCCTTGAAGGATGTCGGTCATAAGTTTGTCACGTTGTTGTACTGTCACGAACTTAGGTTCCGTGCCTATGGGAACCCTCGTCCGTGTCCTACCGGCGGCGATCTCGATCGTGACGTCGGAGAGGCGGCCCACGGCGTCAACGCGCACCTCATCAGCATAGCAGCATCGCCACTCGAACACCGCCAGCTTGGGTGCGCGTAAGCGGAACAAAGAGTATTTGGTGAACAAGGCCGAGCCGTGCCCGCCGCACGTGAACATGAGCGGCTCCGATGGCGATACAGTATAGCTACACTGCCGGCATGACATGCGGAGAGTCCTCAGGTCATCGGCGAGCACGGTGATGGCGGCTTTGGTGTCATCCGCGCTCACGCTGACCTCGGTGAAGCGGAGGTGTTTGAGGCGAGGCATGGTGTCCGACGAGATGGTCATACTGGCAGCAAGGGTGCAGTTGCCGATGTGCAGGTCCTCCAGCGACGGGAACACGGTGACGGTGAGGGGGAAGTCCTCGCGAACCACCGTGTGCCCATGCAGCGTAAGGGACCGAAGGACGTTGACGCCGGGGCCGTGGATGCGCGGCGGCCTCACGGCAAAGCAGAACGGCCGCACCTCCAACTCGACCGTAGCCGGCGGCAGCTCGACAGACCAGTCGCCGGCTGCGTCCGCGACAAGTGAGGAGGAGAAGGACTCGGCGCCCATGTGGGGGGCGAGCTCCAGCTTCGTGGCGTTGGCGAGCGCGATGAACTCGTCTACGTACCGGCATTCCATGGCCACGTCCTTTCTGTAGACCAGACGAAGATTCTTGATAGTGTAGTCTGCTGCTGTGCCGTGGCACCGGCGGCGGAGCGTCCGCGCCATGCTCTGGACGCGCTCCTCGCTCGGCGTTTCCATGGACGGATCCTTGTGCACAGGATACGACAAGTAGAAGATCAGGTCCGGGAGTTGTTGGGTGAGGAGGCGCTGCCACGATGTTGAAACCGAAACCGTTCTCATGAGAGTATAGTAAGGGCAGAGGGAGAGGATGTGGACGAGAACGTCGTCCGGCAGCTTGCTGATATGGTCCTCCGCCTCCGCCGCCGCCGTCTGGTTCTCCATTGCAATTTTGGTCGTTTGGTGTTTTGGGAACTTAGATCCGGTCGATCGGGTGGACGGATCAGAGTGAAAGGAAATATGAACGTGGCTACCACGGGTTCGTGTTAATATAGGCTGAATCGCTAATCTAGCCGACAAACTTGATCTTCTCCTCTGCAGTTCAACAACCTGACGCTGAATCGTTTCTGTTGCCGATCTTTGCGGGACGCGAGCGGCTCTGGCCCCTGCCCAATGCTCAGGGCCGGTCCTGATATTTCGGGGGCCCTAAGCGAAAATCTATGAAGACCCTATATGAAGATTTAAATCTGCTGTTTTTTAACTTTTAAATAATATCTGAAAAATAAAAGAAGTTGATGATTTACACAATTTTATTCAAAATGATATGATTGGAGACATTGTTACAATATTTTATGAGTCGTAAAATTATACAAATTATGTAATATAACTCAGCATTTGTTTTGAATTTTGAGAGCGAGTATTTTTACTTTTAATTTGTCAAACTAACCTAAACCTTAAAATGCACAATATACCAAATCTAAATACATTAGAGCAAATTTTCTGAAAACAAAGTTCAACAAACTAAACATTGATTAAGCAATATAGGTTATTAGGGTTGACCCTTCGGTAAGCTAGAATTAACCAACGCGACAGGCACAAGTGTACAACACCATCTGTCCTTCTCACGTCAATCAATATTTAGTATTCGTCATCAAGCAGACTGTTGCGCGACCTCGAAGAGATGATTGCCAGAAAACCAAAGAGACACAACAAAAGAACGAGAATAGAGATTTATCTGTAATGTATATGTATTTGGATATAAACTGAATAAACGGGGGCCCTACAGACCTTAGGGGCCCTGAGCGGTCGCATATCCTGCATACCCTCAGGGTCGGCCCTGCCAATGCCCTGGCCCGCCGTGTGGCGGATCCGCGGCAGAGGAAACACGCCGGTGAGCAATTCCAGCTAACGCCGACCGAGCCCTTGCTTGACGATGCCCTCCCAAGCACCCAGGGTGTATACCGAAGCTTCTACGTTGCTTTTCTCGGCTAGAACTCCCGCGGCGGCGCGCGATTTTACCCTTGACGTTGTGGTGGCGTATACGGGGGGTTGCGTGGTGGTACGGAACGATGTCTGCGTGCGGCTACGTATTTATGGAGGGCCCGGTTTGTTACAGGGTCGAGATACTCGGGCGAAATCCAAACAACCTGGATTGGATTGCCCGGGGTTTGTTCCGTCGCACGCGCAGGGAAGATAATCCTGACGAGAATGGCCCACACGCAGGGAGCGAGTGTGGCGTATGGTGGCTTGTCGGGCGGGCCCGCGCGGCAGGAGCCCCAGTGCAACGGGCGTGGAGGGACGGGCTGCGTTCGGCCGGATCTGGGCTGTGGCGCAGAGAAAAGCGAGAGTGGGCCGCGCGGGGTAGAAACCAAGTTGGACCGGCCGTGGAGGAGAACGGCCCAGCCGTGTTTTCTCCTTTTTCTTTTCTATATTATTTTCTCATTTCTAATTCCCCACTTTCAATTCAATTCAAATTCAACTCATGTTTTGAACTCCAAGTTTCCAAATGTCAAACATATCCCTACACAAAGATATAACATCTACTGTCTTTTTATATTATTATTTATTATTTTCCTTGTCATTTATTTATGGGAGAAATAAATGGTTTCATTCCCTTTCTCATTTTCTAGTTTTATGTTTTCATTCAAATTGGAGGTCTAATTTATGTTTTCAATAAAATATATTGCCACAAAACCATCAGTAAGAGATCAACCTTTCTTTATCTATTTATTGGTCACTTAATTAACTTAGTAATCTCAATCTCTACTAACTATTAAGCGCTTACTGTAGACCGCCCCCACCCCCTCCTCCGTCCGTCCGACCTCCGGAAACCCCGCCTCCGCAAACCACCGCGAGAGCCATGTCCGCCGCAAACCTCGCCGAAAACCCAGCCACAAACAGCCCGCCCGCCCGTCCGCAAACCTCCCACCGCCGCGATCCTCAAGCCCGCAAATCCCTCCGCGAATCTCCGCCCCGCCCTCGTCATCTGTGCCCCCTTTCCCCAGAAACGTCATGCCCCACCTCCGTCAACCCGGGCGACCGCCCTGCCATACTGCATGTCCTGTCCAAGGCCTCGCCGCCGCCCGAGGTGTCGCCGTTCAAGAGTCGTTCGCGTGGTCGCTCGAGGGGGAGCGCAATTCCGGCTCAGCGACATCGAGTGGACCACGACCGGCACCGGTGACGCCGACGCCAATGGCTCGTCCACGCAGGCCACACGCAACACCTCTTACGACAGCTTCTGGCCGCACAATACCGCCGACAGGAGCGACAGTTACTTCCCCGCCCTCTCATCTGGTCGTTGACCCAATCTCCACTGCTCCCTCCCTGTCTCTCTCGCACTTTTCCTTCTCCATCTGTTCAACCGTCCACACACATCCGCTGTCGCACTTCGCAGCGCCAACATCCGGTCAGTGGCTGTGTAGATCTGGGCCTCCAAGTGTGGATCCAATCATGCCTTCTCCGGATTTGTTGTCCTCTCTCTCATGTGGGCTTCGTCTTGCCGCCGTTCTCCTCCCCCGAGCTCGTCAGCGCCGATGACAGAGAGGGCACGACCTGCGGCGTGTGGAAGTAGAGGAGGATGGGGTGGGTTCATGGAAAATGACTGGAGTCGTTTCTAGGGCGGACTTCAACACGATTTTGCACCGTCTATCGCAGATCATCTCCAAGAAAAAGAACCGTGGCAATATCTGTCTGTACCTCTTCCATGGTGAGCTCCTCCTTCCTTTTCATTTTCCTAGGTGGGTCCAATATATCTCTACTAACTATTAAGCGCTTATTGTAGACCGCCCCCGCCCCTCCTCCGCCTGCCCGACCTCCGGAAACCCCGCCTCCGCAAACCACCGCGAGAGCCATGTCCGCCGCAAACCTCGCCGAAAACCCAGCCACAAACCGCCCGCCCGCCCATCCGCAAACCTCCCACCGCCGCGATCCTCAAGCCCGCAAATCCCTCCACGAATCTCCGCTCCGCCCTCGTCATTCGTGCCCCCTTTCCCCAGAAACGTCCTGCCCCACCTCCGTCAACCCGAGCGACCGCCCCGCCATACTGCATGTCCAGTCCAAGGCCTCGCCGCCGCCCGAGGTGTCGCCGTTCAAGAGTCGTCCGCGTGGTCGCTCGAGGGGGAGCGCAATTCCGGCTCAGCGACATCGAGTGGACCACGACCGACACCGATGACGCCGACGCCGACGGCTCGTCCACGTAGGCCACACGCAACACCTCTTACGATAGCTTTCGGCCGCACAATACGGCCGACAACAGCGATGGTTACTTCCCCGCCCTCTCATCCGGTCGTTGACCCAATCTCCACTGCTCCCTCCTTGTCTCTCTCGCACTTTTCCTTCCCCATTTGTTCAACCGTCCACACGCATCCGCCGTCGCACTTTGCAGCACCAACATCCGATCAGTGGCTGTGTAGATCTGGGCCTCCAAGTGTGGATCCAATCCTGCCTTCTCCGGATTTGTTGTCCTCTCTCTCATGTGGGCTTAGTCTTGCCGCCGTTCTCCACCCCCGAGCTCGTCAGCGCCGATGACAGAGAGGGCACGACCTGCGGCGTGTGTAAGTAGAGGAGGATGGGGCGGGTTCATGGAAAATGACCGGAGTCGTTTCCAGGGTGGATTTCAACACGATTTTGCACCGTCTATCGCTGATCATCTCCAAGAAAAAGAATCGTGGCAATATCTGTCTGTACCTCTTCCATGATGAGCTCCTCCTTCCTTTTCATTTTCCTATGTGGGTCCAATATATTATGTAGATTGTCATTCCCATTCGTGCGTTCATTAGATGCTTGTTTGTCTTTTTCCAACTGATGGGTTATCAATTCACACCAACTGCCTTGTTGCGCCCAATTTTGAAGGTAAATGAGTAAAAATAGAGCTTTTGATTGCAATCCAATCCAAAAATGCTTGTTTGCTATATTTGGGTTTCCTGTATATGGTATTGTATTTTTTGCCCCATCGCGGTGATTCAAACGAATGCAATGTGATGCAAATGCGAGTAAATAGTTCTGATGTTAATTATTTTTATTTAAGACATATAGCGTTTTATATTTGTAGATACTTTTTATAATTTTATAATTACCTTGGCACTATCATTGGGGCTTTCTTTTTCCTCGTGAATCTTGGTTGATACTTTTTTTCCATATTTTTTATAATTTTATTTGGAGGACCTGATTTGTGGCCACTCCCTGTGTTTGATTTCTTTTTACCTGAAGATTCTTTTACCTCCGATAACTTCTTCCCTGCCTTTTCTTTCCCAGATCCATAGCCTTCCTGTTTGTTAGCAGCTTCATCTGAATCTTCATCTATGTTTTCCTCACTGTCAGACTTCATAGATTCATCCTCATCAATATCATACTGGAGCGCTTTATTCTGCCTTTTACTAGAAGTATCGTCATCGACAAATTTATGCAGCAAGAACAGGCAATGAGAATGTAGGTAATACAATGATAAAAAGAAGGATGGCCCAACTGACCATGACCGTGTTAAAATAATCATTGGAAAGACACAATAGATATAAGCAAGAAAAGCTTCATTTGAGCTTAGGGTCAAATAGCCACCAAGGAAGGATACACCATAGCTTTAAGTCATGTTCAGAACTTTTAGTTATATACTCATATTCAACACACCATGCAAGAAAATTTTAGCACAGTACCTTCCTCGACCTACTAGGTGTGCCATCATGCGTCTTACTTGCACTTTCACCTCCTCTCTTGCGTTTTTTAGAATTTGATCCCTCGCCAGTGGAAAAGGATAAAGCATGTAGAGAGAATAATCTTGTAAGCTAATTCTGATTCAACCATAAAACATCAACAACAACATCTCGTTGATAAGAAAATAGAATCACAATGTACGAATGTGTTGTAACCTGGTCATCAGAGCCCCAAGATTCAGCTGCAGAGTGAGGTTCAGCAATGAAGTCCAACAGCTTTGACACAGTATCTTCCTATATGAGTTAACCAAACTATGTTAGAATGTCATGTATTGAATTAATCAAAATATAATTTCAAAAACAAGGCAGGAAAATAAAACCTTTCTAATGTTTGCTTTCGGAGTTGGAATACCAAGGGTCCAACAGAGTGTCTTTTACACACTTATCAAGCTTCTCTTTTGCCTTTCTGCTTTTCCTACAAACAAAAACTGCCTAAATTAATCATTTTGATTTTCAACATGATTTTGCACCGTCTATCATAGATCATCTACAAGAAAAAGAACCGTGGCAATATCTGTCTGTACCTCTTCCATGGTGAGCTCCTCCTTCCTTTTCGTTTTCCTAGGTGGGTCCAATATATTATGTAGATTGCCATTCCCATTCGTGCGTTCATTAGATGCTTGTTGGTCTTTTTCCAACTGATGGGTTATCAATTCACACCTACTGCCTTGTTGCGCCCAATTTTGAAGGTAAATGAGTAAAAATAGAGCTTTTAATTGCAATCCAATCCAAAAATGCTTGTTTGCTATATTTGGGTTTCCTATATATGGTATTGTATTTTTTGCCCCATCGGCAATGATTCAAACGAATACAATGTGATGCAAATGCGAGTAAATAGTTTTGATGTTAATTATTTTTATTTAAGGCATATAGCGTTTTATATTTGTAGATACTTTTTATAATTTTATAATTACCTTGGCACTATCATTGGGGCTTTCTTTTTCCTCGTGAATCTTGGTTGATACTTTTTTCCAGATTTTTTATAATTTTATTTGGAGGACCTGATTTGTGGCCACTCCCTGTGTTTGACTTCTTTTTACGTGAAGATTCTTTTACCTCCGATAACTTCTTCCCTGCCTTTTCTTTCCCAGATCCATAGCGTTCCTGTTTGTTAGCATACTTCATCTGAATCTTCTTCTATGTTTTCCTCACTGTCAGACTTCATGGATTCATCCTCATCAATATCATACTGGAGCGCTTTATTCTGCCTTTTACTAGAAGTATCGTCATCGACAAATTTATGTAGCAAGAACAGGCAATGAGAATGTAGGTAATACAATGATAAAAAGAAGGATGGCCCAACTGACCATGATAGTGTTAAAATAATCATTGAAAATACACAACAGATATAAGCAAGAAAAGCTTCATTTGAGCTTAGGGTCAAATAGCCACCAAGGAAGGCTACACCATAGCTTGAAGTCATGTTCAGAACTTTCAGTTATATACTCATATTCAACACACCATGCAAGACAATTTTAGCACTGTACCTTCCTCGACCTACTAGGTGTGCCATCAGGCGTCTTACTTGCACTTTCACCTCCTCTCTTGCGTTTTTTAGAATTTGATCCCTAGCCAGTGGAAAAGGATAAAGCATGTAGAGAGAATAATCTTTAAGCTAATTCTGATTCAACCATAAAACATCAACAACAACATCTCGTTGATAAGAAAATAGAATCACAATGTACGAATGTGTTGTAACCTGGTTATCAGAGCCCCAGGATTCAGCTGCAGAGTGAGGTTAGAATGTCATGTATTGAATTAATCAAAATATCTTCCTATATGAGTTAACCAAACTATGTTAGAATGTCATGTATTGAATTAATCAAAATATAATTTCAAAAACAAGGCAGGAAAATAAAACCTTTCTAATGTTTGCTTTCGGAGTTGGAATACCAAGGGTCCAACAAAGTGTCTTTTACACACTTATCAAGCTTCTCTTTTGCCTTGTGTCGGGGACCATAATTAGGGGTACCCTCATGGCTCCTAATTATCAGCTGGTAACCCCCATCAGCATAAAGTTGCAAAGGCCTGATGGGTGCGATTAAGTCAGGGATCAGTCCATTCTAGGGACTCGATCACGCCTTGCCCGAGCCTAGCCTCGGACAAGGGCAGCCGACCCCGGAGGATCTCCGTCTCGCCTGAGGCCCCCCTCCAGCGACGAACATATTTCCGGCTCGCCCGAGGCCCTGTCTTCGCCAAGAAGCAACCCTGACCAAATCGCCGCGCCGACCGACCAAATCGCAGGAGCATTTAATGCAAACGTGTCCTGACACCTTTATCCTGACGCGCGCCCTTCAGTCGACAGAGCCGAAGTGATCGCCGTCACTTCGCCGCTCCACTGACCGACCTGACAGAAGGACAGCGCCGCCTGCGCCGCACCGACTGCAGTGCCACTTGACAGAGTGAGGCTGACAGGCAGTCAGGCCCGGCCGCAGCCACCATAGGAAGCTCCGCTTCGCCCGACCCAGGGCTCGGACTCGGGCTCAGCCCCTGAAGACGGCGAACTCCGCTCCGCCCGACCCAGGGCTCGGACTCGGGCTAAGCCCCGGAAGACGGCGAACTCCGCTCCGCCTGACCCAGGGCTCGGACTCGGGCTAAGCCCCGGAAGATGGCGAACTCCGCTCCGCCCGACCCAGGGCTCGAACTCGGGCTAAGCCCCGGAAAACGGTAAACTCCGCTCCGCCCGACCCAGGGCTCGGACTCGGGCTCAGCCCCTGAAGACGGCGAACTCCACTCCACCAGACCCAGGGCTCGGACTCGGGCTAAGCCCCGGAAGACGGCGAACTCCGCTCCGCCCGACCCAGGGCTCGGACTCGGGCTAAGCCCCGGAAGACGGCGAACTCCGCTCCGCCCGACCTAGGGCTCGGACTCGGGCTAAGCCCCGGAAGACGGCGAACTCCGCTCCGCCCGACCCAGGGCTCGGACTCGGGCTAAGCCCCGGAAGATGGCGAACTCCGCTCCGCCCGACCCAGGGCTCGGACTCGGGCTAAGCCCCGGAAGACGGCGAACTCCACTCTGCCCGACCCAGGGTTCGGACCCGGGCTCAGCCCCAGAAGACGACGAACTCCGCTTCGCCCGACCCCAGGGCTCGGACTCAGCCCTGGCCTCAGCCGACGGTCTCCGCCTCGCCCGACCCAGGGGCTCGGACTCGACCACGGCCATGGAAGACAGGCTCGACCTCGACCTCGGAGGAGCCTCCACATCGCCCAACCTAGGGCGCGGACCGACCACGTCGACAGGAGGCGCCATCATTACCCTACCCCAAGCTGGCTCAGGCTACGGGGAACAAGACCGGCGTCCCATCTGGCTCGCTCCGCCAGATAGGCAATGATGGCGCCCCGCACGCTCCCTGACGACGGCAGCTCTCCGCCCCCTTACGGAAGCAAGAGGACGTCAGCAAGGACTCGACAGCCCCGACAGCTATCCTGCCGCTAGGCTCCAGCGCTTCTCCGACGGCCACGACATCACACGAACCGGGTGCCAAAACCTCTCCGTCTGCCACGACGGCATGTACTTAGGGCGCTAGCTCTCCTCCGCTAGACACGTAGCACTCTGCTACACCCCCCATTGTACACCTGGATCCTCTCCTTACGCCTATAAAAGGAAGGACCAGGGCCCTCTTACAGAGGGTTGGCCGCGCGGGGACGAGGACGAGACAGGCGCTCGCGTGAGGCCGCTCGCTCCCTCACCCGCGTGGACGCTTGTAACCCCCTACTGCAAGCGCACCCGACCTGGGCGCGGGACGAACACGAAGGCCGCGGGATTTCCACCTCTCTCACGCCTGTCTCCGGCCGCCTTTCCTTCCCCCCTTCGCGCTCGGCCTCGCGCCGACCCATCTGGGCTGGGGCACGCGGCGACATTTCACTCGTCGGCCCAGGGACCCCCCGGTCTCGAAACGCCGACAGTTGGCGCGCCAGGTAGGGGCCTGCTGCGTGTTGACGAACAACTTCTCGTCAAGCTCCAGATGGGCAGTCTCCAGCAACCTCTCCGGCCCGGGACGGTGCTCCGTTTCGGGAGCCTTGAGTTCATGTCCCTCAACGACAGCTACGACATGATACTCCTTCCACCGCCGTGCGACAGCGACAATGGCGGTCGACAGCCCGCCCGCCGGTGGCGGAATTGACGACGTCTTCCCCGCGTGGTGGAAGAACAACATTCGAGCTCACCCTGTCCTCTCCCCTGCCGACGGAGGAGGAGGCGGGGCAACCAAGGCCAAGCAGGAGGCAGCGCCTCGTCGGCTGTCGAGCGAGTCGACGGCGCCAGCGCCCCAACGGGGGGCGCGTCGGGCATCGACCTCGTGTTTGAGACGAAGACGAGCGCCGTCTCCCTGCAACACGCCGATTCCGAGCAAACGGACGACGCCAGCACGCTCGCGAAAGGCTTGCTGGATGTCACCCTCGTACCTGAGACGACGGTGCAGTCAGTCCCCAACATGACTTCATCACCGCCCGTCGACCAAGAGGTACCGACCGATTCCCATCTCACGCCTTTCGGATTCAGCCTCGACCCGCCAAGCAGCTTCGCTTTGGCGGACGCTCTCGTAGAGGCGAGTCCAAACCCTCTAGGGTTTCGTGTGCGGTCACCCTGGGACCGGCTGACGGACGTCTCGACCTACGGGCCCTCGGGGTCCGAGGAAGATGACGAGCCCGACTCCTGTTGGGATTTCTCTGGACTTGGCGACCCCAGTGCCATGCGGGACTTCATGACCGCATGCGACTACTGCCTTTCCGACTGTTCCGACAGTAGCCGCAGCCTCGGCGACGAGGACTGCAGCCCAAGCCGCGAATGTTTCCACGTCGATCTAGGGGGTCCCTCCGAAGGCAACCATCTCGGTATGCCGGAGGACGGTGATCTTCCTAGGCCGGTGCCTCGCGTTGACATCCTACGGGAGCTAGCTGTGGTCCCCGTTCAGGCGGGGGGCCATGACCCACATCTCGAGCAAATCCGCGGGGTGCAGGCCAGGCTCGACAAGGGAGCAGGAGCGCTTGAGCCGATCCACCGGGACGTCGGGCAGGAATGGGCGGGCCAACCTCCGGCCGGGGAAATGCGTCATCTACCCCAGGGCTTCCAGCACCGCATCGCCGACGATGCCAGGATGAGGCCGCCGCCCGCTTCCAGTGGGGTCGGCCAAAACCTGGCCGCGGCGGCAATGCTTCTCCGCGCGATGCCGGAGCCATCGACCACCGAGGGGCGACAAAATCCAGGGAGAACTCAAGAATCTCCTGGAGGGCGCCGCGGTCCAGCGGGCCGAAAGCTCCACCTCCCGAAGGCAGGGGCACCCCTTGGAACATCGTGCCGCGACTTCCCGATTCATGCGGGAAGCCTCGGTCTACACCGGGCGCACGCGCAACACAGCGCCTGCGGCCCCGGGACGCCTCGGCAACGAGCACCATCACCGCGACCGTCGGGCCCACCTCGACGAGAGGGTGCGCCGAGGCTACCACCCCAGGCGTGGGGGACGCTACGACAGCGGGGAGGATCGGAGTCCCTCGCCCGAACCACCCGGCCCGCAGGCCTTCAGCCGGGCCATACGACGGGCGCCGTTCCCGACCCGGTTCCGACCCCCGACTACTATCACAAAGTACTCGGGGGAGACGAGACCGGAGCTGTGGCTCGCGGACTACCGGCTGGCCTGCCAACTAGGTGGAACGGACGATGACAACCTCATCATCCGCAACCTCCCCCTGTTCCTCTCCGACACCGCTCGCGCCTGGTTGGAGCACCTGCCTCCGGGGCAGATCTCCAACTGGGACGACCTGGTCCAAGCCTTCGCCGGCAATTTCCAGGGCACGTACGTGCGCCCTGGGAATTCCTGGGACCTCCGAAGCTGCCGGCAGCAGCCGGGAGAGTCCCTCCGGGACTACATCCGGCGATTCTCGAAGCAGCGCACCGAGCTGCCCAACATCACCGACTCGGATGTCATCGGCGCGTTCCTCGCCGGCACCACCTGCCGCGACCTGGTGAGCAAGCTGGGTCGCAAGACCCCCACCAGGGCGAGCGAGCTGATGGACATCGCCACCAAGTTCGCCTCTGGCCAGGAGGCGGTCGAGGCTATCTTCCGGAAGGACAAGTAGCCCCAGGGCCGCCCACCGGAAGATGCCCTCGAGGTGTCAACTCAGCGCGGTGCCAAGAAGAAGGGCAAGAAGAAGTCGCAAGCGAAACGCGGCGCCGCCGATGCGGACCTTGTCGCCGCCACCGAGTACAAGAACCCTCGGAAACCCCCCGGAGGTGCCAACCTCTTCGACAAGATGCTCAAGGAGCCGTGCCCCTATCACCAGGGGCCCGTCAAGCACACCCTTGAGGAGTGCGCCATGCTTCAGCGCCACTTCCACAGGGTCGGGCCACCCGCGGAGGGTGGCAGGGCTCGCAACGACGACAAGAAGGAAGATCACCAGGCAGGAGAGTTTCCCGAGGTCCGCGACTGCTTCATGATCTACGGTGGGCAAGCGGCGAACGCCTCGACTCGGCACCGCAAGCAAGAGCGTCGAGAGGTCTGTTCGGTGAAGGTGGCGGCGCCAGTCTACCTAGACTGGTCCGACAAGCCCATCACCTTCGACCAAGCCGACCACCCCGACCACGTGCCGAGCCCGGGAAAATACCCGCTCGTTGTCGACCCCGTCATCGGCGACGTCAGGCTCACCAAGGTCCTCATGGACGGAGGCAGCAGCCTCAACATCATCTACGCCGAGACCCTCAGGCTCCTGCGTGTCGATCTGTCCTCGGTCCGGGCAGGCGCTCCGCCTTTCCATGGGATCATCCTCGGGAAGCGCGTCCAGCCCCTCGGACAACTCGACCTTCCCGTCTGCTTTGGAACACCCTCCAACTTCTGAAGGGAGACCCTCACGTTCGAGGTGGTCGGGTTCCGAGGAACCTACCACGCGGTACTGGGGAGGCCATGCTACGTGAAGTTCATGGCCGTCCCCAACTACACCTACCTCAAGCTCAAGATGTCGGGCCCCAACGGGGTCATCACCGTCGGCCCCACGTACAAACACGCGTTCGAATGCGACTTGGAGTGCGTGGAGTACGCCGAGGCCCTCGCCGAGTCCGAGGCCCTCATCGCCGACCTGGAGAGCCTCTCTAAGGAGGTGCCAGACGTGAAGCGTCACGCCGGCAACTTCGAGCCAGCGGAGACGGTTAAGTCCGTCCCCCTCGACCCTAGCAGCGACGGCTCCAAGCAGATCCGGATCGGCTCCGAGCTCGATCCCAAATAGGAAGCAGTGCTCGTCGACTTTCTCCGCGCGAACGTCGACGTCTTCGTGTGGAATCCCTCGGACATGCCCGACATACCGAGGGATGTCGCCGAGCACTCGCTGGATATCCGAGCCGGAGCCCGGCCCGTCAAGCAGCCTCTGCGTCGATTCGACGAGGAAAAGCGCAGAGCCATAGGCGAGGAGATCCACAAGCTAATGCGGCAGGGTTCATCAAAGAGGTATTCCATCCCGAATGGCTTGCCAACCCTGTGCTTGTGAGAAAGAAAGGAGGGAAATGGCGGATGTGTGTAGACTACACTGGTCTAAACAAAGCATGTCCGAAGGTTCCCTACCCTCTGCCTCGCATCGATCAAATCGTGGATTCCACTGCTGGGTGCGAAACCCTGTCTTTCCTCGATGCCTACTCCGGGTATCACCAAATCAGGATGAAGGAGTCCGACCAGCTCGCGACTTCTTTCATCACGCCCTTCGGCATGTACTGCTATGTCACCATGTCGTTCGGCTTGAGGAATGCGGGCACGACGTATCAGCGGTGCATGAACCATGTGTTCGGCCAACACATTGGCCGGACGGTCGAGGCCTACAACGATGACATCGTAGTCAAGACGAGGAAGGTCTCCGACCTCCTTTCCGACCTTGAAGTGACATTCCGATGTCTCAAGGCGAAAGGCGTGAAGCTCAATCCCGAAAAGTGTGTCTTCAGGGTACCCCGAGGCATGCTCTTGGGGTTCATCGTCTCCGAGCGGGGCATCGAAGCCAACCCGAAGAAGATCGCAGCCATCACCAGCATGGGGCCCATCAAGGACTTGAAGGGCGTACAGAGGGTCATGGGATGTCTCGCGGCTCTGAGCCATTTCATCTCACGCCTCGGCGAAAGAGGTCTGCCTCTGTACCGCCTCTTGAGGAAGGCCGAGTGCTTCACTTGGACCCCTGAGGCCAAGGAAGCCCTTGGGAACCTGAAGGCGCTCCTCATGAATGCGCCTATCTTGGTGCCCCCAGCTGCCGGAGAAGCCCTCTTGGTCTACGTCGCCGCGACCACTCAGGTGGTTAGCGCCGCGATTGTGGTCGAGAGGCAAGAAGAGGGGCATGCATTGCCCGTTCAGAGGCCAGTCTACTTCATCAGCGAGGTATTGTCCGAAACCAAGATCCGCTACCCACAAGTTCAGAAGCTGTTGTATGCGGTGATCCTGACGCGGCGGAAGCGGCGACACTACTTCGAGTCTCATCCTCTAACTGTGGTGTCATCCTTCCCCCTGGGGGAGATCATCCAGTGCCGAGAGGCCTCGGGTAGAATTGCAAAGTGGGCGGTGGAAATTATGGGCGAAACAATCTCGTTCGCCCCTCGGAAGGCCATCAAGTCCCAGGTCTTGGCGGACTTCGTGGCTGAATGGGTCGACACCCAGCTCCCAACGGCTCCAATCCAACCGGAGCTCTGGACCATGTTCTTCGACGGGTCACTGATGAAGACAGGAGCCGGCGCAGGCCTACTCTTCATCTCGCCCCTCGGGAAGCACCTACGCTACGTGCTACGCCTCCATTTCCCGGCGTCCAACAATGTGGCCGAGTATGAGGCCCTGGTCAACGGGTTGCGGATCGCCATCGAGCTAAGGGTCCGACGCCTCGACGCTCGCGGTGACTCGCAGCTCATCATCGACCAAGTCATGAAGAACTCCCACTACCGCGACCCGAAGATGGAGGCCTACTGTGATGAGGTTCGGCGCCTGGAAGACAAGTTCTACAGGCTCGAGCTCAACCACATCGCCCGGCGCTACAACGAGACTGCGGACGAGCTGGCTAAGA
Organism: Zea mays; assembly: GCF_902167145.1. Classification (NCBI taxonomy): domain Eukaryota; kingdom Viridiplantae; phylum Streptophyta; class Magnoliopsida; order Poales; family Poaceae; genus Zea; species Zea mays. Next base: position 54,025,474 of record NC_050100.1, on the reverse strand, counting down.
TAGCCTCAGGGCGAAAAACGGTTCCCCCGGACATGTTCTCCCGAGACCTGCATCAACCCTCCGTCAAGATCGACGACACGCCCGAGCCTGAGGCACCCTCAGCCCAGCCCAAGGTACCCTCGGCTCAGTCCGAGGCACCCTCGGCCCGGCCCGAGGCACCCTCAGCTCGGCCCGAGGCATCCTCGGTTCGGCCCGAGGTACCCTCGGCCCCCGAGGGTGAGGCACTGCGCGTCGAGGAGGAGCGAAGCGGGGTCACGCCTAATCAAAACTGGCAGACCCCGTACCTGCAATATCTCCACCGAGGAGAGCTGCCCCTCGACCGAGCCGAAGCTCGCCGGTTGGCGCGATGCGCCAAGTCGTTCGTCTTGCTGGGAGATGGGAAGGAGCTCTACCACCGCAGCCCCTCAGGCATCCTCCAGCGATGCATCTCCATCACCGAAGGTCAGGAACTCCTCCGAGAGATACACTCGGGGGCTTGCGGCCATCACGCAGCACCTCGAGCCCTTGTCGGAAATGCTTTCCGACAAGGTTTCTACTGGCCGACGGCGGTGGCCGACGCCACTAGAATTGTCCGCACCTGCGAAGGGTGTCAGTTCTACGCAAGGCAGACCCACCTGCTTGCTCAGGCTCTGCAGACCATATCCATCACCTGGCCTTTTGCTGTGTGGGGTCTGGACCTCGTCGGCCCCTTGCAGAAGGCACCCGGGGGCTACACGCACCTGATGGTCGCCATCGACAAATTCTCCAAGTGGATCGAGGTCCGACCCCTAAACAGCATCAGGTCTGAACAGGCGGTGGCGTTCTTCACCAACATCATCCATCGTTTCGGGGTCCCGAACTCCATCATCACCAACAACGGCACCCAGTTCACCGGCAGAAAGTTCCTGGACTTATGCGAGGATCACCACATCTGGGTGGACTGGGCCGCTGTGGCTCACCCCATGGCGAATGGGCAAGTAGAGCGTGCCAACGGCATGATTCTACAAGGACTCAAGCCTCGGATCTACAACGACCTCAACAAGTTCGGCAAGCGATGGATGAAGGAACTCCCCTCGGTGGTGTGGAGCCTGAGGACAACGCCGAGCCGAGCCACGGGCTTCACGCCGTTCTTTCTAGTCTATGGGGCTGAGGCCATCTTGCCCACAGACTTAGAATACGGTTCCCCGAGGACGAAGGCCTACGCCGACCAAAGCAACCAAGCTAATCGAGAAGACTCGCTGGACTAGCTGGAAGAGGCTCGGGACAAGGCCTTACTACACTCGGCGCGGTACCAGCAGTCCCTGCGATGCTACCACGCCCGAGGGGTCCGGTCCCGAGACCTCCAGGCGGGCGACCTGGTGCTTCGGCTGCGACAAGACGCCCGAGGGCGACACAAGCTCACCCCCCTGGGAGGGGCCGTTCGTCATTGCCAAAGTTCTGAAGCCCGGAACGTACAAGCTGGCCAACAGTCAAGGCGAGGTCTACAACAATGCTTGGAACATCCAACAGCTACGTCGCTTCTACCCTTAAGATGCTTTCAAGTTGTTCATATACCTCGCTCCCACGCAAAGTTTAGTCATCAAGGAAGGGTTAGCCTTGCCTCGGCAAAGCCTGACCCTCCCTTGGGGGCTAAAAGGGGGGAACCCCCTCTGCGTCGAAATTTTCCTCGAAAAAAGATCTTTTCTGCCAGAGTGTCTTTCGTGCTTTTCGACTACTTCGAAAGTGGATCCTGAAAACGACGGAGTACACGTAAGCAGCCAAGGCTGACCAAGCCGAGGGACTCTTACGCCTCCGGGATACGGATACCTCACTCATCACCTTCTGCGATAAGTAACTCACGCTCGGATAAGTGATTCCGCGGACCGAACAAGTCTTCACGTTTGAAAGCTCCTCTGCTGAAGCGGTTCTTCGGGCCTTCTCGACTGCGTCGGTGACAGAACCCCATGGACAGGCAAGAGCGCGCGTAAGCGGCAAGGCCGACCGAGCCGAGGGATTCCTATGCCTCCGGGATACGGATACCTCACTCATCACCTTCTGTGAAAAGCAACTCTCGCTCGCACAGACAATTCTGTTACCGACGAAAAAGTCCAGATACTCGAAATAAGAGGAAAAGAAACGCAACTTTACAACACGGCGAGGGTGTGTTTGGGCCTCGGCGGCCGCAGAAAACACACGCTACAAGATAATCCGATCCTGCAGGCTCGGATCTTGACGGCTGAAGGGAGCAGCAGCACCCTCGGCGTCGGCAACACCTTCGGCGAGGTCCGACCTAGCCTCGGACGGCGACGCGGTCCGAGGATCTCCACTCTGAAGGACGACGTCATCACCACGCCCGGGCCATCGCCGCCAGGGTCTTCTCCGAGAATCCGGCTCGAGCAGGCGGCTCGGCTGTTCACCCGAGGCCTCGCCCAGCTGTCCCCCGAGGACATCAGCCCGACCCGAGGCCTCGGCAGATCAACTCCGGCGTCGGTCTCGCTAACGGACGACCCGGCCAGGCTCCGGCCGACCAAGTCTTCTTTTCAAGCCAACTCTGCCTCTATCGGTGCTGACACCGCTACCCCTGGCCTCGGCTCATCGAAGAGCGGCCGAGGGGTTCCTTTAACTAAGCAAGAGAAGCCTCGGACAACAAGGCTGACCGAGCCGAGGGACTACTACGCCTCCGGGATACGGATACCTCACTCGTCACCTTTGCACGGGGCGACTCACATTTGGTGAAGCGGTTCAGACAACCAACAGGCGAGTCTTAGTGCTCGAAAATGAGGAAAAAATACATACATGTTCAGGCCTCGATAGCCACAATGAACAAAAACACTGGCATTCAAAGTGCCATTACAAACGGAACTCCGGTTCCGCCTCCGCAGGTACGAACAACCCCACTCGATGGGGGGGGGGGCTGCGGAGCAACAGAAGACCGACGAACGGTGCGCCGTCACCCGCTCCAGCAGCGGCGACGACGACGACTTCTACTCCGGGGGGCCGAACAGCGGCAGCGGTGACCTCAGGGCGGATGCTGCTGCCAGGAGGCCCCCGCCCATGCCCAAACTCGTGAGGCAAGGACGGGCAGAAGGCCGTAGAGTTGGAGGTCGGTCCGTAGGCGACCCCGGCTATCTCATCGGCGGAAGAACCTCTTCCAGCTGCCGTGGCGGGAGCCGGCGCCGAGAGCGGCTCCGAAGCCACTAGGGTCCGAGAGCCAGGCACGCGGCAGCTGCCAGCGCCACGGACGACAACCGCCCTCCCCCCGATCACTAAGGGAAGGAGCGGGCCACCGCCCACGCAGGGGCCAACCCCAACTCGACACACTCCCCTCCCCAGCCCTGGTGATGAAAATCCTTGAGGCTGAGGGAGGGGTAGAGGCCGCAGCCCGGCTTGCTTTCCCCCGCCATCAAACTGGAGGTCACCATCCTAGGTGACCGCCGGCGGAGGGGTGCAACCGGGCTGCGTGATGAAAATCCTTGAAGCCGAACGATGGCTGAAAGGTACCAACTCCCACGGAGTTGCATTCCTCCAACGACAAGGCGGAAAGACTGCGGGTATCCCCCATCCGGGGGCTTGGAAGATGGAAAGACACGATGCATAAGGGAGCGCGAAGACATGGTCGCCTTTCAAGGGGGTCACCCTCCTTTTAAAGGCGACTTTCCCTGTTTGCGTCCCTAGCCGTCGTGGGCTGAGTCTTCTCCAACACGCTCAAAGGTCCTCCCCCTACGGCGCGGGGGCTGGGTCCCACACGTCATGCAAGCTGGCCCAGAGCAGAAGGAGCCAAACCGCCGCGCGCGGTGCATGCAACCGCCCAGCGGTTACAAGTGGCCCTCCACTTTTGCCCAGACCAGCGGGCGAAAGGGCGGGTAGCCATGCAGGCGGCATGCAACCGCGCCAAGTGGGCGCACTTCTCCGACTTCCAACACGCCCAGCATGGAGGCCCAGGCCCACACGTCATGCAACCAGCGCGCCGGATGCTGCGTGCGAGCAACTGCACCGCCACCCGCGCCACTGCCACGCCTCCTCGACTGCGGAACCAGTACCGCGACTCGAGGCAACCCTACGCACGACCCAGCAGCGCCAGCCTGGCGCGACGGTCAATGCGACCAAAAATGGGCCGGCAGTAATGGTGGTGGCAGGCGGGCAGGAGCAGCGGTCACATCGTCAGCCAGGCTTACGTCCCATCCGGGGGCAGCGAGAGAACCCTCTCTCACGACGTGAAGACGACGCGCCCGTGTTCCGTTCCTCAAACGGCTCGCGCACGCGCAACGGCCGCCCCGTGAACCGCACGCCCCGTCGCATTAACTCCGCGGCGGGAAAGGCGGCGCCTCTGGCAGGGGAAGTGAGCAGCGCTTCGCCTTCGCCATAATGACCGCGTCAAAAAAGGTACGCCACGTCATTCGATTTCAAATCCTTTTCCTTTTTCCTCTTTCTCTCTCTTACAACAGGGACCGGGAAAGGGGGATACCCCGAAAAGGACCCTTCTCCGTGAAGGAACCAGGCTCCGAGCCTCCCTACTGATCAGAGGTTCAAAGGCTGGCCCCTCGGAGGGGTTCAACAGCTGCCTCAGAGCACGTGGGTTCCACACCCACTACTGGTCAGAGGTTCGAAGGCCGGCCCCTCGGAAGGGTTCAACGGCTGCCTCAGACCACTCGGGCTCCGCGCCCACTACTGATCAGGGGTTCAAAGGCTGGCCCTCGAAGGGTTCACAGCCGCCTCAGACGCAGAGCGAGGGATGACCATGGGTACGTTTGATACATAACCAAGGCTCGGGCTGCGCTCCCGAGGTACCCTAGGACATTTCCGAGACCAGCGGGAACGATCTTGTAACGGAATCCCATCAGAGGGAGGCATCGAGCCCTCGGACCCCGTCGACAGGGGACCGGTTCCGGCAGATCACCCGCAGGTACTTTTGGGCGCGCCTCTGGGCCTCTAGCCGACCCCTAGCAAATGGGGCACGAACGTCCGCTCGGATTACCCGCCAGCAGCTCACTGGAGACACCATGTTCGGCGCCCACCGAGGGCAACATGGCGCTTTCCCCCCTCCTCCTTGCGGAAAGGCGACGCAGGGGCGTATGTAAAAAAGTTGAGTCTGTTCCTGATCGTCCTCTCGCCCTGTGCAGAGGCTCGGGGGCTGCTCTCGCAAACCCGGCTCCGGCCAAACCGTTGACAGCGTCAACATACCAGCCCGAGAACTTGGGACCCGACCGTGCACCCGCGCTACGGCCAGCTCGCATGAGGGAACGACCAGACCAGCCAAAGCGTTATGCGAGGCATTAAGACCTCGGAGGAGTCAAACCACTCCTCCGAGGCCTCGGGGGCTACACCCGGCGGGTGCGCTCGCGCGCACCCACTGGAACAAAACGCAACCGAGAAAGGCTGGTCCCCTTGCAAAAAAGTGCGACAAAAGCCTCCAAGCGAGTGTTAACACTCCCTTCGAGGCTCGGGGGCTACTGTCGGGGACCATAATTAGGGGTACCCTCATGGCTCCTAATTATCAGTTGGTAACCCCCATCAGCATAAAGCTGCAAAGGCCTGATGGGTGCGATTAAGTCAGGGATCGGTCCATTCTAGGGACTCGATCACGCCTCGCCCGAGCCTAGCCTCGGACAAGGGCAGCCGACCCCGGAGGATCTCCGTCTCGCCCGAGGCCCCCTCCAGCGACAAACATATTTCCGGCTCGCCCGAGGCCCTGTCTTCGCCAAGAAGCAACCCTGACCAAATCGCCGCGCCGACCGACCAAATCGCAGGAGCATTTAATGCAAAGGTGGCCTGACACCTTTATCCTGACGCGCGCCCTTCAGTCGACAGAGCCGAAGTGACCGCCATCACTTCGCCGCTCCACTGACCGACCTGACAGAAGGACAGCGCCGCCTGCGCCGCACCGACTGCAGTGCCACTTGACAGAGTGAGGCTGACAGGCAGTCAGGCCCGGCCGCAGGCACCATAGGAAGCTCCGCTTCGCCCGACCAAGGGCTCGGACTCGGGCTCAGCCCCTAAAGACGGCGAACTCCGCTCCGCCCGACCCAGGGCTCGGACTCGGGCTAAGCCCCGGAAGACGGTGAACTCCGCTCCGCCCGACCCAGGGCTCGGACTCGGGCTAAGCCCCGGAAGATGGCGAACTCCGCTCCGCCCGACCCAGGGCTCGGACTCGGGCTCAGCCCCTGAAGACGGCGAACTCCGCTCCGCCCGACCCAGGGCTCGGACTCGGGCTAAGCCCCGGAAGACGGTGAACTCCGCTCCGCCCGACCCAGGGCTCGGACTCGGGCTAAGCCCCGAAAGAGGGCGAACTCCGCTCCGCCCGACCCAGGGCTCGGACTCGGGCTAAGCCCCGGAAGACGGCGAACTCCGCTCCGCCCGACCCAGGGCTCGGACTCGGGCTAAGCCCCGGAAGACGGCGAACTCCGCTCTGCCCGACCCAGGGTTCGGACCCGGGCTCAGCCCCAGAAGACGACGAACTCCGCTTCGCCCGACCCCAGGGCTCGGACTCAGCCCTGGCCTCAGCCGACGGTCTCCGCCTCGCCCGACCCAGGGGCTCGGACTCGACCACGGCCACGGAAGACAGGCTCGACCTCGACCTCGGAGGAGCCTCCACATCGCCCAACCTAGGGCGCGGACCGACCACGTCGATAGGAGACGCCATCATTACCCTACCCCAAGCTGGCTCAGGCTACGGGGAACAAGACCGGCGTCCCATCTGGCTCGCTCCGCCAGATAGGCAATGATGGCGCCCCGCACGCTCCCTGACGACGGCAGCTCTCCGTCCCCTTACGGAAGCAAGAGGACGTCAGCAAGGACTCGACAGCCCCGACAGCTGTCCTTCCGCCAGGCTCCAGCGCTCCTCCGACGGCCACGACATCACACGAACCGGGTGCCAAAACCTCTCCGGCTGCCACGACGGCATGTACTTAGGGCGCTAGCTCTCTGTAATACTCAAAATTGTATAAAAGGATTATATAGTGAATTCCTTATCTTATGTGCCATATTTGCATCATAAAAAGAGCATACATAAAAGTTGGAGATGAATTAAAACAAATGATAAAAAGAATATGCATCATGTTGGAGTTTTATATGTTTGCACATTAAATAAAATAATAAGGATAATAACAATGCGATAATAATTCTAAAGGTTGGATCAAACCCTAAATGGAAATTAGAGTTTGGAAATAAGAAAAAAGAGAAGGGATATAAAAAAATATAAATAATATATATATAAATAAATATATTCAGAATTAATATCCCTAATTTCACAAATATAAGTTGAAGTGATGAGCCATAGAAGTTTGAATTTAAGTTTGAATTCAAATTTAACTTGGAAATGGAGAAAAGAAATTAGAGCAAAAATGGAAAAGAATAAAAGGGCTTCATGGGCCGTTTCTCCCTGCTTTCGGCCCAGCCAGCCGGCCCATCTCCCTACCGCGCACCCTCAGCCGTGAACCCACTGCCACGCGGGCCCAGGCACCAGGCGCGTTCCATCCTTGCGCAGATGCATTTCAGGTCAGTGACGTATGGGCCCTAGCTGCAGGCGTCTTCCCCAACTGAACGCGTTTTCTTGGCCGATTTTCGCGCCGTCTTCACCGGATCTCCGCTCGGCCGCCGTGCATGGTGCAACCAACCCTCCCTGCTCGGACTCTCCCCCTTTGACGCATATATAGGTAGCCGTGACCCCCCTCGCCGTGCGGTCAGCTGTGAACGAAGGAAGAGACTGAGAGAGGAAAAGGGATAGCGCCGCTGCCCAAGTCCGACCACAGCCCCTACCTCGACGCCGCCTGATTCAAGAGCCACGCTCGGCATCATCCCTGGCGGCCGAGCTCCAGAACTTGCGGGGAAGATCGCCGCTGATGCTCACTGGGGGGGGGGGAACCCTTGCTACTCGACGTGAGCGCCATATCCCCCATTCCCGTGGGCGCGCAACTCTGTAAGGCTAATCACCGGTGAGTGACTCTCCAAGTGTTCGGTTTGTACTCCACGTTGGGATGCTGGGGTTAGCGTTGTAGTTCGGGGCGTCGGGGGCCTCGGTGGGCCGCAAGCATCAATGGCGCCGCCGTGGTGGCGGACACCCCGCCGATGTCGGTGTTGCCGTGTTGGATAGGCGGGCAGGTTAGGGAGTGCTCGGCAGCCATTGGATACTGGATGGATGGCCGAGATCTAATCGACGATAACGGTTGGGTGTGTGCACGCGACTGGCGTCGGATCGCGATCGGACGAACCGCATGAGCTCGTGCGTTTTAAAATCTGAACTGTCGATGACACATCCCACGCGTAGGGTTGCTCTGTGGATCAGTGTGGTGGGAATCTAATCCTGACCGCACAAGTTGGATCGGACGGCCGGAATTAATCGATACCCTTTCGACCTACGCGTTTTGCAAAAGAGACCTCCTATTTAACTATAAACAACCCGCGGTCCTCTGGGTGTTATTCGTTGTGTCTCTGGAAACTTACGCGCGGGTCCCTGCACTTTTCAGATTTTGACGCCCAATCCAGAGAGTAATGGAAATAGGAAAATAACCACATAAATTGATTTTTAATGTATAAATAAGTGTTAGACCTTGTTTAATTTGTAGAAAACTCATACTAGCTCCAAATTGAACCATTCCAACTCCTAAATTTTTGTAATATTATTGTCTATACATCAGTGTCTCTGTTTTGCCATGAAAACAGCTAGAAAGTTAATTTATCATTTAATCCTATTTCAAGCACATTAAATCTTAGGAAATTCATAACTCGAATTCTATAACTCCAAATTTAGTGATTCCAGTTCCTATGATCTCATTTTAATATGTAGATTTTTACTGTATATTTTATTTACATGTTTGGTGTGATGTTAATTTTGCCTATACATGTTTGTTTGTATTGCTACGACTAGCGCGAGGTTACAAGTCACCTGAAGATCATCCTGGTACCTGGAATCTCAAGTCCCAGACAAGTTGTGCCCTTGATCACTTCTTTTACCCACTCATGTTCTAATTAATCATAATGATCTGCATAGGTTAATTTTGATGGGACCCAATAGGTTACCCTAGTTTGACTATCTTTATACCTTGATTACCACTAGGCTTTTTGGTAGTACTTGCTATTGCTTTATGTGGTTTTGGGTATGAAGATTACACTATTTATGATTATACTTTTGTTATCAGTTGTTATTTATTGTTCATGTTAAGATCATTATGTTAATTGGAACATGGAGAACCACCCGGGAAAACAGTGCTACCACAAGGGTTTATGGACGCCCTTGGCTGACTAATTAGGAAAGCTAGTGGAGGACTACCTTACCCGAAAGGGGCAAGGGCAGTAGGGGAGTGGTCAGTGTAGGGAGGCCCTCGGGAGGATTTTGCTGCGATGGCGGTCCTGCAAGGGATTCCTGCATTGGAGCTTCCTATAAACTGTAGCGGGTTTTCTGAAGCTAGTGGAACTTTGTAAAGGCCTCATAGTGTTACCCTGCCTCACCTCCTCGGTAGAGGTGTATGGGAAGTCGCGATCCCTTGGCAGATGGGTAACATGACTTGTGGGTAAAGATGCGCAACCTCTGCAGAGTGTAAAACTGGTATACTAGCCGTGCTCACGGTCATGAGCAGCTCGGACACTCACATGATTAAATTATGGAACTTAAACTCAATTTGTCATATGCATTGCATCGCAGGTGATGTTGTTACTTTTGTTCTACTACTTAATTGGGTTGGTATTTACTTATATTTAGTAATTGCTAATAAAATTTTGACCAACTTTAAAAGCAATGCTCAGCTCTAACCATCCTCTTTGGTAAGCCTTACACTTCACGTGAGCTCCCACCTTTGGCGAGTTCATGCACATTATTCCCCACAACTTGTTGAGCGATGAACGTATGTGAGCTCACTCTTGCTGTCTCACACCCCCCCACAGGTCAAGAACAGGTACCGCAGGATGAGGCGCATGGAGGATGCTGTGGTGAGTTCGTGAGAGAGATCTAGGTCGTCGTCTCCCAGTCAACTTTGGGTTGCTGGACCGTTGTCTCCTTATAATGTAATTATTTATTTTGTATAGAACTCCTGTTATATATAAAGATGTGACATTCGATCCTATGCCACTATACATCATATGTGTGAGACTTGGTCCCAGCATATCTGGTGTTTATGTTCGCGCCCGGGTCTTGGTGCCCCTAAAACCCGGGTGTGACACTCTCCTCCGCTAGACACGTAGCACTCTGCTACACCCCCCATTGTACACCTGGATCCTCTCCTTACGCCTATAAAAGGAAGGACCAGGGCCCTCTTACAGAGGGTTGGCCGCGCGGGGACGAGGACGAGACAGGCGCTCGCGTGAGGCCGCTCGCTCCCTCACCCGCGTGGACGCTTGTAACCCCCTACTGGAAGCGCACCCGACCTGGGCGCGGGACGAACACGAAGGCCGCGGGATTTCCACCTCTCTCACGCCTGTCTCCGGCCGCCTTTCCTTCCCCCCTTCGCGCTCGGCCTCGCGCCGACCCATCTGGGCTGGGGCACGCGGCGACATTTCACTCGTCGGCCCAGGGACCCCCCGGTCTCGAAACGCCGACACCTTGGCTCTCTGCTTTTCCTACAAACAAAAACTGCCTAAATTAATCATTTTGATTTTCAACACGATTTTGCACCGTCTATCGCAGATCATCTACAAGAAAAAGAACCGTGGCAATATCTGTCTGTACCTCTTCCATGGTGAGCTCCTCCTTCCTTTTCATTTTCCTAGGTGGGTCCAATATATTATGTAGATTGCCATTCCCATTCGTGCGTTCATTAGATGCTTGTTGGTCTTTTCCCAACTGATGGGTTATCAATTCACACCAACTGCCTTGTTACGCCCAATTTTGAAGGTAAATGAGTAAAAATAGAGCTTTTGATTGCAATCCAATCCAAAAATGCTTGTTTGCTATATATGGGTTTCCTGTATATGGTATTGTATTTTTTGCCCCATCGGCAGTGATTCAAACGAATGCAATGTGATGCAAATGCGAGTAAATAGTTTTGATGTTAATTATTTTTATTTAAGGCATATAGCGTTTTATATTTGTAGATACTTTTTATAATTTTATAATTACCTTGGCACTATCATTGGGGCTTTCTTTTTCCTCGTGAATCTTGGTTGATACTTTTTTCCAGATTTTTTATAATTTTATTTGGAGGACCTGATTTGTGGCCACTCCCTGTGTTTGACTTCTTTTTACCTGAAGATTCTTTTACCTCCGATAACTTCTTCCCTGCCTTTTCTTTCCCAGATCCATAGCCTTCCTGTTTGTTAGCAGCTTCATCTGAATCTTTATCTATGTTTTCCTCACTGTCAGACTTCATGGATTCATCCTCATCAATATCATACTGGAGCGCTTTATTCTGCCTTTTACTAGAAGTATTGTCATCGACAAATTTTTGCAGCAAGAACAGGCAATGAGAATGTAGGTAATACAATGATAAAAAGAAGGATGGCCCAACTGACCATGACCGTGTTAAAATAATCATTGGAAATACACAATAGATATAAGCAAGAAAAGCTTCATTTGAGCTTAGGGTCAAATAGCCACCAAGGAAGGCTACACCATAGCTTTAAGTCATGTTCAGAACTTTCAGTTATATACTCATATTCAACACACCATGCAAGGCAATTTTAGCACTGTACCTTCCTCGACCTACTAGGTGTGTCATCAGGCGTCTTACTTGCACTTTCACCTCCTCTCTTGCGTTTTTTAGAATTTGATCCCTAGCCAGTGGAAAAGGATAAATCATGTAGAGAGAATAATCTTGTAAGCTAATTCTGATTCAACCATAAAACATCAACAACAACATCTCGTTGATAAGAAAATAGAATCACAATGTACGAATGTGTTGTAACCTGGTCATAAGAGCCCCAAGATTCAGCTGCAGAGTGAGGTTCAGCAATGAAGTCCAACAGCTTTGACACAATATCTTCCTATATGAGTTAACCAAACTATATTAGAATGCCATGTATTGAATTAATCAAATTATAATTTCAAAAACAAGGCAGGAAAATAAAACCTTTCTAATGTTTGCTTTCGGAGTTGGAATACCAAGGATCCAACAGATTGTCTTTTACACACTTATCAAGCTTCTCTTTTGCCTTGGCTCTCTGCTTTTCCTACAAACAAAAACTGCCTAAATTAATCATTTTGATTTTCAACATGATTTTGCACCGTCTATCGCAGATCATCTACAAGAAAAAGAACCGTGGCAATATCTGTCTGTACGTCTTCCATGGTGAGCTCCTCCTTCCTTTTCATTTTCCTAGGTGGGTCCAATATATTATGTAGATTGCCATTCCCATTCGTGTGTTCATTAGATGCTTGTTGGCCTTTTTCCAACTGATGGGTTATCAATTCACACCAACTGCCTTGTTGCGCCCAATTTTGAATGTAAATGAGTAAAATTAGAGCTTTTGATTGCAATCCAATCCAAAAATGCTTGTTTGCTATATTTGGGTTTCCTGTATATGGTATTGCATTTTTTGCCCCATCGCAGTGATTCAAACGAATGCAATGTGATGCAAATACGAGTAAATAGTTCTGATGTTAATTATTTTTATTTAAGGCATATAGCGTTTTATATTTGTAGATACTTTTTATAATTTTATAATTACCTTGGTACTATCATTGGGGCTTTCTTTTTCCTCGTGAATCTTGGTTGATACTTTTTTCCAGATTTTTTATAATTTTATTTGGAGAACCTGATTTGTGGCCACTCCCTGTGTTTGACTTCTTTTTACCTGAAGATTCTTTTACCTCCGATAACTTCTTCCCTGCCTTTTCTTTCCCAGATCCATAGCCTTCCTGTTTGTTAGCAGCTTCATCTGAATCTTCATCTATGTTTTCCTCACTGTCAGACTTCATTGCCTTTTACTAGAAGTATCGTCATCGACAAATTTCTACAGCAAGAACAGGCAATGAGAATGTAGGTAATACAATGATAAAAAGAAGGATGGCCCAACTGACCATGACCGTGTTAAAATAATCATTTGAAATACATAATAGATATAAGCAAGAAAAGCTTCATTTGAGCTTAAGGTCAAATAGCCACCAAGGAAGGCTACACCATAGCTTTAAGTCATGTTCAGAACTTTCAGTTATATACTCATATTCAACACACCATGCAAGACAATTTTAGCACTGTACCTTCCTCGACCAACTAGGTGTGCCATCAGGCGTCTTACTTGCACTTTCACCTCCTCTCTTGTGTTTTTTAGAATTTGATCCCTGGCCAGTGGAAAAGGATAAAGCATGTAGAGAGAATAATCTTGTAAGCTAATTCTGATTCAACCATAAAACATCAACAACAACATCTCGTTGATAAGAAAATAGAATCACAATGTACGAATGTGTTGTAACCTGGTCATCAGAGCCCCAAGATTCAGCTGAAGAGTGAGGTTCAGCAATGAAGTCCAACAGCTTTGACACAATATCTTCCTATATGAGTTAACCAAACTATGTTAGAATGTCATGTATTGAATTAATCAAAATATAATTTCAAAAACAAGGCAGGAAAATAAAACCTTTCTAATGTTTGCTTTCGGAGTTAGAATACCAAGGGTCCAGCAGAGGTCCAACAGAGTGTCTTTTACACACTTATCAAGCTTCTCTTTTTCCTTGGCTCTCTGCTTTTCCTACAAACAAAAACTGTCTAAATTAATCATTTTGATTTTCAACACGATTTTGCACCGTCTATCGCAGATCATCTACAAGAAAAAGAACCGTGGCAATATCTGTCTGTACCTCTTCCATGGTGAGCTCCTCCTTCCTTTTCATTTTCCTAGGTCGCTCCAATATATTATGTAGATTGCCATTCCCATTCGTGCGTTCATTAGATGCTTGTTGGTCTTTTTCCAACTGATGGGTTATCAATTCACACCAACTGCCTTGTTGGCCCAATTTTGAAGGTAAATGAGTGAAATTAGGGCTTTTGATTGCAATCCAATCCAATAATGCTTGTTTGCTATATTTGGGTTTCCTGTATATGGTATTGTATTTTTTGCCCCATCTGCAGTGATTCAAACGAATGCAATGTGATGCAAATGCGAGTAAATAGTTCTGATGTTAATTATTTTTATTTAAGGCATATAGCGTTTTATATTTGTAGATACACGAGTTAAGTTATGAGATTCCTATGAACTCATTGCCAAGATTTTATAGGGTTTCCGGGATAAACATGGTTCCTTTCTGGATACGGATTGGACCATGAATCTGTAAAGTAAGGTGATTACCAGATAGATCTTAGCAGGTAAACAGTAGGCAGACTATTATCTGGTAGTAGGTACCAAGATCAAGAACAGGAATTTACAAGGTACAGATCTACGTAGTCGAGCCGCAAATCTTCGAGGGCCAAACAAAGATCCTCCTGCACATCTTCAGGTGCATGGTTACCTGGCGTGAAAAATTCAGAGTTTCTGATCTTAGAGCAGAAACCAATGGTCAGCATCATTGCTTCAGATAAGCTTGAGAAGAGAAGCCTTACCATAGCTTAGAGGTGACAAACAGATCTTACGCTTGACCACGCCATCCTCAAATAGTTTCTCTAAAGCCAGTCCAACCTATAAAAGAGAATAGACTTCAATCTAACAACTGATTGTTTATGAACTTGCCCCATCTGGGAACAGTTTTTCATCAAGTTTGGAAATTGGAGAATATGACTAATACTGCCATGCATTCTGCAGTGCATTTTTTGTTTATCAAGAAATAGGAGTTCTGATGTTATAGTAACTTAATTTGTATTATTTACTTGAATGTTAAATGTTCTTTAATGTTTTGTTTTATATTTGGAACAAGGGTTAAATAAGCTAAAGGATGTCCTCTTTTTGTATTGAGATACACCACAAGTATTAGTGATGTAATGTAGATTCTTCAAAGTTTATAGAGCTCTTATGACTTTACATGTCCTTTGTTTTGCATGTATTCATGAGGTAAGTGATTCTGAAATTGATATCTCATCAATTTGAAATATCTATCGTAAGGATGTCTATGCAGTGGAGATGCTAATTATTTGCATGTACTGACTGCAGGAACTGACATAGGTGTTCGGACAAAAACATATCCAAATGTTATCTCCCAAAGCACTTTTCTGTGCAAAAGCAGGAGCTAAACATGTCTACACGGTTAGTTGGCAGACTTTTATTCATGTGTTTCATTTCACTATTATGGTGACTTAGATCATACATAAGTTATTTAGTGGATACATCTTGATACAATAAATTATCAAGCATTGTCTATTGTGTGCCACAACGCCATACATTCTTGTTGAGCCTCATGTCCTAATTACCATGCAGACCACAACTATATATGATCTGAATCTGAAATGAAATAGAAGTTACCTAACCTATTTACATATACTTTAACTAATGATAAGAATAGAATTGGATCTAAGTTCTATTATCTTGGTATCTTGTGACTTTTTTTTACTTTAATCCTTCTATTTTGCTCATGTTATGATATGTTCCTAGCCACTGTTCTTCTATTATCTCGATATCTTATGACGATGCTTTTAACTCAAATACTTTTATTTTGCCAAGATATAATGGTCTG
The DNA here is from genome assembly GCF_902167145.1 of Zea mays. Classification (NCBI taxonomy): domain Eukaryota; kingdom Viridiplantae; phylum Streptophyta; class Magnoliopsida; order Poales; family Poaceae; genus Zea; species Zea mays. Next base: position 54,009,990 of record NC_050100.1, on the reverse strand, counting down.
TTCTTACTTCTACAGGTCGAATGTTCCCAGATGACAAACATGGTAAAGAAAATTGTGAAATCAAATGGATATTCTGATGGTAAATTTCTATCATTGTATTCATGCCTGTTCTCTTTCTACATATAATGTTTATTTGGCTATGATGTATCCTTACAGTTATTTTTATTTGTGTAATCATAACTATAATTAAAGGGAAAGTGGAACTACACAAACTGTTAGGAGCAACAAGTGAACCATAACTGAAGTACATAAATTGCTGGATAATATACCCAATAAAGTCAGCACAATGATGTATGTTCAACTTGTTCTTTTGCAACTGTTTTGTATCAAATGCGCACGTATGGCCCAAAATCTGCTTCTATTGTTGTCCCAGATAAATAAATGCCCGGATAATCTTTCATGTGTGCAGCAATGTTGTGATCAGAAATGTGACTATCTATCTAAATGTGACTATCTATCTCCACATGACTCCCCCAAGACGAATGGAATTGATCCAAGTACATATGTTTATTCGATTCCCTCCGGGTCAAGATCCAGATGCACATATATATTTTGTTCTCGATCTTAAAGCTTGAGCAAGCGTCTAAAAATTTTAGGTTCCAGCGGCAACATCTGCATCGAGGATTGCTAAGGGTGGGTGTTGCAGCTGATGGCCGTGACCTGCGTCTCCCTGGCTGGCAAGATGGAGGAGACCCTCATGACCTGACCTTCTTCCTGGACCTACAGGCAAGGCAATTAGAACACTACTTGCCATGCATACATATCATTATGGCTATATGTTTAGTCCCAATAATAATTATGACTCTCGTGAGTTCTTTCTTAATTAATCAAGGCAGATGAACATTGATTGATTATTGTTGATTGCACGTCATTGCAGGTTGACAACACCAACAGATACAACTGCTTCGAGCCTAGGACAATCGTATTATGGAGATTATCAACCTGATGGCGCTCAACTGGCAGCCCGGTCGTATTCGATTGTTAATACATTCAATAAACAGACATCTACAACTCTTACAAATTTGTACAGTTAGTTTACATTTTCTTTTTTGGTGGGGGGACAATTTTGTTTAGAGTCTAGGATATTTATGCTTCAGTGCAATTCCTGGGAGATTTGAGCACTGAAGCAAAAATACCCTAGACTCTAAACAAAATTGTCCCCCACCAAAAAAGAAAATGTAAACTAACTGTACAAATTTGTAAGAGTTGTAGATGTCAAGTCCTTGAAATTTAAACATGCATCATTATTAAAGGTCTACCATGAGATATATGAAAACCGTTGCAACGCACGGGCACGATCCTAGTTGTTTATGAAGAGGAAAGGTCATGATAAATTTCCAAGGTTTCAAATATTCTAAAAACACTATTATAGATACTTTTATTTCTTTATTTTATTATTTTATTTTATTATTTTATTTTATTTTATTTTTATTTTTTTTGTATTACCAATTTTGGGTTTTACAAGACGATTGTAGAATGATTTTTGTTACAAACACAGTAAATTAAATTTAGGTTTTTTCCTGGAGAGAAACTACTCGATATGCTCTAAGCGCACCGCATGCATGTCCATCCATCCATGTATATACCCGAATGTTACAAGATTAATATTTAACCGGCTTAACTGGTGAGCAAAACGTGTTTTTAATGAAACAGAAAAAAAGGAATTGATGTCATCGTGAAATTAAAAGGAAAGAAAAAAAACCTCGACATTTCAGTCCACAGGAATGAGCAACTCGATTACAACGATTTAGGTCGAAATTAAATTTATCTAACTGGATACTCACTTCTAATATTATTTGGCCATCCAACAAAAATAAAGACTGTATAGTAACTATTTCTAGCACTCGACAAACTTGATGTTGGTCTTGTTCATTCGGTAGCAGGGTAACCATCTGTGACTTCAAAGCACAACCACCTCTCATCACGTTGCATGCATTGCCTGTAAAATGGAAGGAAAATGATTTATATCATCATACATGTTAGTCTTGTTCAAAGCATTGCTCAAGCACATATATGTCTAGATTGTAACTATTTCATTATTTAAAAGACAAGATTCAAGGCTATTTAGATTCTTAGACCAAAACAATGACGGATATAGTTTATACAAATTGGATATGGGTTAGATATATATTATAAGCAATGGTCCATGGATGCTAGCTCGCTGGACCCTTTTACTGGCATGCATTATTCAGTAGAAAAATTTAGGGTCCCAACAATTTGGATCAAAACACATGGCTTGATTGAATTTATATATGTAGATATCCATGAAGTAAAGTCAAATAACAGTCCATGAATTCAAAGTTAAGCATACATAGATACCTCGTGATATCTTTCCAGGTGCGCGGCTGCAGCCCTGGCATAAGCTCTTGAAGGATGTCGGTCATAAGTTTGTCACGTTGCTGTACTGTCACGAACTTAGGTTCCATGCCTATGGGAACCCTCGTCCGCGTCCTACCGGCGGCGATCTCGATCGCGACGTCGGAGAGGCGGCCCACGGCGTCAACGCGCACCTCATCAGCATAGCAGCATCGCCACTCGAACACCGCCAGCTTGGGTGCGCGTAAGTGGAACAAAGAGTATTTGGTGAACAAGGCCGAGCCGTGCCCGCCGCACGTGAACATGAGCGGCTCCGATGGCGATACAGTATAGCTACACCGCCGGCATGACATGCGGAGAGTCCTCAGGTCATCTGCGAGCACGGTGATGGCGGCTTTGGTGTCATCCGCGCTCACGCTGACCTCGGTGAAGCGGAGGTGTTTGAGGCGAGGCATGGTGTCCGACGAGATGGTCATACTGGCAGCAAGGGTGCAGTTGCCGATGTGCAGGTCCTCCAGCGACGGGAACACGGTGACGGCGAGCGGGAAGTCCTTGCGAACCACCGTGTGCCCATGCAGCGTAAGGGACCGAAGGACGTTGACGCCGGGGCCGTGGATGCGCGGCGGCCTCACGGCAAAGCAGAACGGCTGCACCTCCAACTCGACCGTAGCCGGCGGCAGCTCGACGGACCAGTCGCCGGCTGCGTCCGCGACAAGTGAGGAGGAGAAGGACTCGGCGCCCATGTGGGGGGCGAGCTCCAGCTTCGTGGCGTTGGCGAGCGCGATGAACTCGTCTACGTACCGGCATTCCATGGCCACGTCCTTTCTGTAGACCAGACGAAGATTCTTGATAGTGTAGTCTGCTGCTGTGCCGTGGCACCGGCGGCGGAGCGTCCGCGCCATGCTCTGGACGCGCTCCTCGCTCGGCGTTTCCATGGACAAATCCTTGTGCACAGGATACGACAAGTAGAAGATCAGGTCTGGGAGTTGTTGGGAGAGGAGGCGCTGCCACGATGTTGAAACCGAAACCGTTCTCATGAGAGTATATAAGGGCACAGGGAGAGGATGTGGACGAGAACGTCGTCCGGCAGCTTGCTGATATGGTCCTCCGCAGCCGCCGTCGTTTGGTTCTCCATTGAAATTTTGGTCGTTTGAGAGTGAAAGGAAATATGAACGTGGCTACCACGGGTTCGTGTTAATATAGGCTGAATCGCTAATCTAGCCGACAAACTTGATCTTCTCCTCTGCAGTTCAACAACCTGACGCTGAATCGTTTCTGTTGCCGATCTCTGCGGGACGCGAGCGGCTTTGGCCCCTGCCCAATGCCCTGGCCCGCCGTGTGGCGGATCCGCGGCAGAGGAAACACGCCGACCGAGCCCTTGCTTGACGATGCCCTCCCAAGCACCCAGGGTGTATACCGAAGCTTCTACGTTGCTTTTCTCGGCTAGAACTCCCGCGGCGGCGCGCGATTTTACCCTTGGCGTTGTGGTGGCGTATAGGGGGGTTGCGTGGTGGTACGGAACGATGTCTGCGTGCGGCTACGTATTTATGGAGGGCCCGGTTTGTTACAGGGTCGAGATACTCGGGCGAAATCCAAACAACCTGGATTGGATTGCCCGGTGTTTGTTCCGTCGCGCGCGCAGGGAAGATAATCCTGACGAGAATGGCCCACACGCAGGGAGCGAGTGTGGCGTATGGTGGCTTGTCGGGCGGGCCCGCGCGGCAGGAGCCCCAGTGCAACGGGCGTGGAGGGACGGGCTACGTTCGGCCGGATCTGGGCTGTGGCGCAGAGAAAAGCGAGAGTGGGCCGCGCGGGGTAGAAACCAAGTTGGACCGGCCGTGGAGGAGAACGGCCCAGCCGTGTTTTCTCCTTTTTCTTTTCTATATTATTTTCTCATTTCTAATTCCCCACTTTCAATTCAATTCAAATTCAACTCATGTTTTGAACTCCAAGTTTCCAAATGTCAAACATATCCCTACACAAAGATATAACATCTACTGTCTTTTTATATTATTATTTATTATTTTCCTTGTCATTTATTTATGGGAGGAATAAATGGTTTCATTCCCTTTCTCATTTTCTAGTTTTATGTTTTCATTCAAATTGGAGGTCTAATTTATGTTTTCAATAAAATATATTGCCACAAAACCATCAGTAAGAGATCAACCTTTATTTATCTATTTATTGGTCACTTAATTAATTTAGTAATCTCAGTCTCTACTAACTATTAAGTGCTTACTGTAGCCGCCCCCGCCCCCTCCTCCGCGCGCCCGACCTCCGAAAACCACGCCTCTGCAAACCACCGCGAGAGCCATGTCCGCCGCAAACCTCGCCGAAAACCCAGACACAAACCGCCCGCCCGCCCGTCCGCAAACCTCCCACCGCCGCGATCCTCAAGCCCGCAAATCCCTCCGCGAATCTCCGCCCCGCCCTCGTCATCCGTACCCCCTTTCCCTAGAAACGTCCTGCCCCACCTCCATCAACCCGGGCGACCGCCCCACCATACTGCATGTCCTGTCCAAGGCCTCGCCGCCGCCCGAGGTGTCGCCGTTCAAGAGTCGTTCGCGTGGTCGCTCGAGGGGGAGTGCAATTCCTGCTCAGCGACATCGAGTGGACCACGACCGGCACCGGTGACGCCGACGCCGACGCCGACGGCTCGTCCATGCAGGCCACACACAACACCTCTTACGACAGCTTCTGGCCGCACAATACGGCTGACAGCAGCGACGGTTACTTCCCCGCCCTCTCATCCGGTCGTTGACCCAATCTCCACTGCTCCCTCCCTGTCTCTCTCGCACTTTTCCTTCCCCATCTGTTCAACCGTCCACACGCATCCGCTGTCGCACTTCGCAGCGCCAACATCCGGTCAGTGGCTGTGTAGATCTAGGCCTCCAAGTGTGGATCCAATCCTGCCTTCTCCGGATTTGTTGTCCTCTCTCTCATGTGGGCTTCGTCTTGCCGCCGTTCTCCTCCCCCGAGCTCGTCAACGCCGATGACAGAGAGGGCACGACCTGCGGCGTGTGGAAGTAGAGGAGGATGGGGCGGGTTCATGGAAAATGACAGGAGTCCTTTCCAGGGTGGATTTCAAAAAGATTTTGCACCGTCTATCGCAGATCATCTCCAAGAAAAAGAACCGTGGAATATCTGTCTGTACCTCTTCCATGGTGAGCTCCTCCTTCCTTTTCATTTTCCTAGGTGGGTCCAATATATCTCTACTAACTATTAAACGCTTATTGTAGACCGCCCCCGCCTCCGCAAACCACCGCGAGAGCCATGTCCGCCGCAAACCTGGCCGAAAACCCAGCCACAAACCGCCCGCCCGCCCGTCCGCAAACCTCCCACCGCCGGGATCCTCAAGCCCGCAAATCCCACCACGAATCTCCGCCCCACCCTCGTCATCCGTGCCCCTTTCCCCAGAAACGTCCTACCCCACCTCCGTCAACCCAGGCGATCGCCCCGCCATACTGCATGTCCTGTCCAAGGCCTCACCGCCGCCCGAGGTGTCGCCGTTCAAGAGTCGTTCGCGTGGTCGCTCGAGGGGGAGCGCAATTCTGGCTCAGCGACATCGAGTGGACCACGACCGGCACCGGTGACACCGACGCCGACGGCTCGTCCATGCAGGCCACACGCAACACCTCTTACGATAGCTTCCGGTCGCACAATACGGCCGACAGCAGCGACGGTTACTTCCCCGCCCTCTCATCCGGTCGTTGACCCAATCTCCACTGCTCCCTCCCTGTCTCTCTCGCACTTTTCCTTCCCCATTTGTTCAACTATCCACACGCATCCGCCGTCGCACTTCGCAACGCCAACATCCGGTCAGTGGCTGTGTAGATCTAGGCCTCCAAGTGTGGATCCAATCCTACCTTCTCCGGATTTGTTGTCCTCTCTCTCATGTGGGCTTAGTCTTGCCGTCGTTCTCCTCCCCCGAGCTCGTCAGCGCCGATGACAGAGAGGGCACGACCTGCGGCGTGTGGAAGTAGAGGAGGATGGGGCGGGTTCATGGAAAATGACCGGAGTCATTTCCAGGGCGGATTTCAACATGATTTTGCACCGTCTATCGCAGATCATCTCCAAGAAAAGGAACCGTGGCAATATCTGTCTGTACCTCTTCCATGGTGAGCTCCTCCTTCCTTTTCATTTTCCTAGGTGGGTCCAATATATTATGTAGATTGTCATTCCCATTCGTGCGTTCATTAGATGTTTGTTGGTCTTTTTCCAACTAATGGGTTATCAATTCACACCAACTGCCTTGTTGCGCCCAATTTTGAAGGTAAATGAGTAAAAATAGAGCTTTTGATTGCAATCCAATCCAAAAAAATGCTTGTTTGGTATATTTGGGTTTCCTGTATATGGTATTGTATTTTTTGCCCCATCGGCAGTGATTCAAACGAATGCAATGTGATGCAAATGCGAGTAAATAGTTTTGATGTTAATTATTTTTATTTAAGGTATATAGCGTTTTATATTTGTAGATACTTTTTATAATTTTATAATTACCTTGGCACTATCATTGGGGCTTTCTTTTTCCTCGTGAATCTTGGTTGATACTTTTTTCCAGATTTTTTATAATTTTGTTTGGAGGACCTGATTTGTGGCCACTCCCTGTGTTTGACTTCTTTTTACCTGAGGATTCTTTTACCTCCGATAACTTCATCCCTGCCTTTTCTTTCCCACATCCATAGCCTTCCTGTTTGTTAGCAGCTTCATCTGAATCTTCATCTATGTTTTCCTCACTGTCAGACTTCATGGATTCATCCTCATCAATATCATACTGGAGCGCTTTATTCTGCCTTTTACTAGAAGTATCGTCATCGACAAATTTCTGCAGCAAGAACATGCAATGAGAATGTAGGTAATACAATGATAAAAATAAGGATGGCCCAACTGACCATGACCGTGTTAAAATAATCATTGGAAATACACAATAGATATAAGCAAGAAAAGCTTCATTTGAGCTTAGGGTCAAATAGCCACCAAGGAAGGCTACACCATAGCTTTAAGTCATGTTCAGAACTTTCAGTTATATACTCATATTCAACACACCATGCAAGACAATTTTAGCACTGTACCTTCCTCGACCTACTAGGTGTGCCATCAGGCGTCTTACTTGCACTTTCACCTCCTCTCTTGCGTTTTTAGAATTTAATCCCTGGTCAGTGGAAAACGATAAAGCATGTAGAGAGAATAATCTTGTAAACTAATTCTGATTCAACCATAAAACATTAACAACAACATCTCGTTGATAAGAAAATAGAATCACAATGTACGAATGTGTTGTAACCTGGTCATCAGAGCCACAAGATTCAGCTGCAGAGTGAGGTTCAGCAATGAAGTCCAACAACTTCGACACAATATCTTCTTATATGAGTTAACCAAACTATGTTAGAATGTCATGTATTGAATTAATCAAAATATAATTTCAAAAACAAGGCAGGAAAATAAAACCTTTCTAATGTTTGCTTTCGGAGTTGGAATACCAAGGGTCCAACAGAGTGTCTTTTACACACTTATCAAGCTTCTCTTTTGCCTTGGCTCTCTACTCTTCCTACAAACAAAAACTGCCTAAATTAATCATTTTGATTTTCAACACGATTTTGCACCGTCTATCGCAGATCATCTCCAAGAAAAAGAACCGTGGCAATATCTGTCTGTACCTCTTCCATGGTGAGCTCCTCCTTCCTTTTCATTTTCCTAGGTGGGTCCAATATATTATGTAGATTGTCATTCCCATTCGTGCGTTCATTAGATGCTTGTTGGTCTTTTTCCAACTGATGGGTTATCAATTCACACCAACTGCCTTGTTGCGCCCAATTTTGAAGGTAAATGAGTAAAAATAGAGCTTTTGATTGCAATCCAATCCAAAAATGCTTGTTTGCTATATTTGGGTTTCCTGTATATGGTATTGTATTTTTTGCCCCATCGCAGTGATTCAAACGAATGCAATGTGATGCAAATACGAGTAAATAGTTCTGATGTTAATTATTTTTATTTAAGGCATATAGCGTTTTATATTTGTAGATACTTTTTATAATTTTATAATTACCTTGGTACTATCATTGGGGCTTTCTTTTTCCTCGTGAATCTTGGTTGATACTTTTTTCCAGATTTTTTATAATTTTATTTGGAGGACCTGATTTGTGGCCACTCCCTGTGTTTGACTTCTTTTTACCTGAAGATTCTTTTACCTCCGATAACTTCTTCCCTGCCTTTTCTTTCCTAGATCCATAGCCTTCCTGTTTGTTAGCAGCTTCATCTGAATCTTCATCTATGTTTTCCTCACTGTCAGACTTCATGGATTCATCCTCATCAATATCATACTGGAGCGCTTTATTCTGCCTTTTACTAGAAGTATCGTCATCGACAAATTTCTGCAGCAAGAACAGGCAATGAGAATGTAGGTAATACAATGATAAAAAGAAGGATGGCCCAACTGACCATGACCGTGTTAAAATAATCATTGGAAATACACAATAGATATAAGCAAGAAAAGCTTCATTTGAGCTTAGGGTCAAATAGCCACCAAGGAAGGCTACACCATAGCTTTAAGTCATGTTCAGAACTTTCAGTTATATACTCATATTCAACACACCATGCAAGATAATTTTAGCACTATACCTTCCTCGACCTACTAGGTGTGCCATCAGGCGTCTTACTTGCACTTTCACCTCCTCTCTTGCGTTTTTTAGAATTTGATCCCTGGCCAGTGGAAAAGGATAAAGCATGTAGAGAGAATAATCTTGTAAGCTAATTCTGATTCAACCATAAAACATCAACAGTTGATAAGAAAATAGAATCACAATGTACGAATGTGTTGTAACCTGGTCATAAGAGCCCCAAGATTCAGCTGCAGAGTGAGGTTCAGCAATGAAGTCCAACAGCTTTGACACAATATCTTCCTATATGAGTTAACCAAACTATGTTAGAATGCCATGTATTGAATTAATCAAAATATAATTTCAAAAACAAGGCAGCAAAATAAAACCTTTCTAATGTTTGCTTTCGGAGTTGGAATACCAAGGGTCCAACAGAGTGTCTTTTACACACTTATCAAGCTTCTCTTTTGCCTTGGCTCTCTGCTTTTCCTACAAACAAAAACTGCCAAAATTAATCATTTTGATTTTCAACATGATTTTGCACCGTTTATCGCAGATCATATACAAGAAAAAGAACCGTGGCAATATCTGTCAGTACCTCTTCCATGGTGAGCTCCTCCTTTTCATTTTCCTAGGTGGGTCCAATATATTATGTAGATTGCCATTCCCATTCGTGCGTTCATTAGATGCTTGTTGGTCTTTTTCCAACTGATGGGTTATCAATTCACACCAACTGCCTTGTTGTGCCCAATTTTGAATGTAAATGAGTAAAATTAGAGCTTTTGATTGCAATCCAATCCAAAAATGCTTGTTTGCTATATTTGGGTTTCCTGTATATGGTATTGTATTTTTTGCCCCATCTGCAGTGATTCAAACGAATGCAATGTGATGCAAATGTGAGTAAATAGTTCTGATGTTAATTATTTTTATTTAAGGCATATAATGTTTTATATTTGTAGATACACGCGTTAAGTTATGAGATTCCTATGAACTCATTGCCAAGATTTTATAGGTTTTCCGGGATAAACATGGTTCCTTTCTAGATACGGATTGGACCATGAATATGTAAAGTAAGGTCATTATCAGATAGATCTTAGAAGGTAAACAGTAGGCAGACTATTATCTGGTAGTAGGTACCAAGATCAAGAACATGAATTTACAAGGTACAGATCTACGTAGTCGAGCTGCAAATCTTCGAGGGCCGAACAAAGATCCTCCTGCACATCTTCAGGTGCATGGTTACCTGGCTTGAAAAATTCAGAGTTTCTGATCTTAGAGCAGAAACCACTGATCAACATCATTGCTTCAGATAAGCTTGAGAAGAGAAGCCTTACCATAGCTTAGAGGTGACAAACAGATCTTCACGCTTGACCACGCCATCCTCAAATAGTTTCTCTAAAACCAGTCCAACCTATAAAAGAGAATAGACTTCAATCTAACAACTGATTGTTTATGAACTTGCCCCATCTGGGAACAATTTTTCATCAAGTTTGGAAATTGGAGAATATGACTAACACTGCCATGCATTCTGCAGTGCATTTTTTGTTTATCAAGAAATAGGAGTTCTGATGTTATAGTAACTAGATTTCTATTATTTAGTTGAATGTTAAATGTTCTTTAATGTTTTGTTTTATATTTGGAACAAGGGTTAAATAAGCTAAAGGATGTCCTCTTTTTGTATTGAGATACACCACAAGTATTAGTGACGTAATGTAGATTCTTCAAAGTTTATAGAGCTCTTATGACTTAACATGTCCTTTGTTTTGCATGTATTCATGAGGTAAGTGATTCTGAAATTGATATCTCATCAATTTGAAATATCTATCGTAAGGATGTCTATGCAGTGGAGATGCTAATTATTTGCATGTACTGACTGCAGGAACTGACATAGGTGTTCGGACAAAAACATATCAAAATGTTATCTCCCAAAGCACTTTTCTGTGCAAAAGCAAGAGCTAAACATGTCTACACGGTTAGTTGGCAGACTTTTATTCATGTGTTTCATTTCACTATTATGGTGACTTAGATCATACATAAGTTATTTAGTGGATACATCTTGATACAGTAAATTATCAAGCATTGTCTATTGTGTGCCACAACGCCATACATTCTTGTTGAGCCTCATGTCCTAATTACCATGCAGACCACAACTATATATGATCTGAATCTGAAATGAAATAGAAGTTACCTAACCTATTTACATATACTTTAACTAATGATAAGAACAGAATTGGATCTAAGTTCTATTATCTTGGTATCTTGTGACTTTTTTTACTTTAATCCTTCTATTTTGCTCATGTTATGATATGTTCCTAGCCACTGTTCTTCTATTATCTCGATATCTTATGACGATGCTTTTAACTCAAATACTTTTATTTTGCCAAGATATAATGGTCTGCTCTTACTTCTACAGGTCGAATGTTCCTAGATGGCAAACATGGTAAAGAAAATTGTGAAATCAAATGGATATTCTGATGGTAAATTTCTATCATTGTATTCATGCCTGTTCTCTTTCTACATATAATGCTTATTTGGCTATGATGTATCCTTTCAATTATTTTTATTTGTGTAATCATAACTATAATTAAAGGGAAAGTGGAACTACACAAACTGTTAGGAGCAACAAGTGAACCATAACTGAAGTACATAAATTGCTGGATAATATACCCAATAAAGTCAGCACAATGATGTATGTTCAACTTGTTCTTTTGCAACTGTTTTGTATCAAATGCGCACGTATGGCCCAAAATCTGCTTCTATTGTTGTCCCAGATAAATAAATGCCCGGATAATCTTTCATGTGTGCAACAATGTTGTGATCAGAAATGTGACTATCTATCTAAATGTGACTATCTATCTCCACATGACTCCCCCAAGATGAATGGAATTGATCCAAGTACATATGTTTATTTGATTCCCTCCGGGTCAAGATCGAGATGCACATATATATTTTGTTCTCGATCTTAAAGCTTGATGTTGGGGCGAAGGCAAAGACGCCACCCTTCGCTCGAGGCCTTCGCTGCAGTCGTTGGTCCAACAGAGACAAAACGGGCGGGGACACCCTTCGCCCCATACGACATCAGACGAAGGCCTGCGACGAGGTCATCCCACCGTGCGGCCTCGTCCAGCTCGGAGGCCCACATGTGATCCGGCCCATTGTAACGGGCCCTGCGTGGCCGCTGCGTGTTACAAGCCTAATTTGTAAAGGCATCCCTGTAATTACAGTATGTAACCCTGCTTTATGGGAATATTCTGGGGATAACCTAGGTGTCTGAGGGCACATGCGTCCTTAACACAAGACGCTGGGCGCTCAGATACCTATAAATACCCCCGCACAGTGCCCGTGAGAGGCTAGATTAACAGAGCTATTGCCATCTTGCGCGTGAACCCTGTTAACGTCACTTCACACCCCCGTTGGATCACCTTGCACCAGAGAGCAAGTTCCAACATTTGGCGCCCACCGTTCGTGCTACGAAAAACCACCCGCGATGGCACCCAAGAAAGCTAACTCGAAGGCTGACGAGGCTGCGAAGGCAGCACTACTTGCCGCAAGAAAGGGCAAGGCCCTCGCCCTCACCCAATCCACCCACCAAGAGGCCACTGAAGACGACGTTCCCCGCACCTGCGAAGACGACACTCTCCGCACCTGCGGCCCTGAAGGACAATCGCAGCCTCCCCCAGGCTTTGCCCCACCGGAGGGCGCGGACCTCACCGAGGACAGTGAAGTCCTCGGCGTCTCAGCGGAAGAACAGCTACAGCTGCGCGCCCTGCGCCTCAAGAACCGCAATCTCCAGAGGCAGAAAGAGATACTGGAGGCCAAGCGCCAGCGCGTGTCCGCACTAGCCAAGGTGTGGCAAATGATACGCGACGAAGAGCAGAAGGCCCAGGACCTCGAGCGAGAGATCGCGCTGATGCAGCGCGAAGGCCACCTCGGCCTGCAGCACGGGCCACCTGATAGTCGCCTAGAGGGGGGGGTGAATAGGGCGAAACTGAAATTTACAAAAATAATCACAACTACAAGCCGGGGTTAGCGTTAGTAATAATAAATGAGTCCGCAAGAGAGGGCGCAAAACAAATCGCAAGCAAATAAGGAGCGTGACACGTGGATTTGTTTTACCGAGGTTCGGTTCTTGCAAACCTACTCCCCGTTGAGGAGGCCACAAAGGCCGGGTCTCTTTCAACCCTTCCCTCTCTCAAACGGTCCCTCGGACCGAGTGAGCTTTCCTTCCTCTCAATCAACCGGGAACAAAACTTCCCCGCAAGGGCCACCACACAATCGGTGCCTCTTGCCTTGGTTACAATTGAGTGTTGATCACAAGAGCGAAAGAGAAAGAAAGAATGCGATCCAAGCGCAAGAGCTCAAAAGAACACGGCAAATCACTCTCTCTAGTCACTAGGGTTTTGTGTGGAATTGGAGAGGATTTGATCTCTTTGAATGTGTCTAGAATTGAATGCCTAGCTCTTGTAAGTGGTTGAGAAGTGGAAAACTTGGATGGCTATGAATGTGGGGTGGTTGGGGTATTTATAGCCCCAACCACCAAATGTGGCCGTTGGGGAGCCAGTCTGCTCGATGGCGCACCGGACAGTCCGGTGCACACCGGACATGTCCGGTGCCCCTGCCACGTCATCAGTGCCGTTGGAATCTGACCGTTGGAGTTCTGACTTGTGGGCCACCCTTGATGTCCGGTGGCGCACCGGACAGCTCCTGTTCATTGTCCGGTGCGCCAGTATGGGCAAACCTGACGTCTGCGCGCGCTGCGGCGCATTTAATGCCTCTGCAGGTAGCCGTTGGCGCGGGATAGCCGTTGCACTGGAGTCACACCGGACAGTCCGGTGCACACCGGACATGTCCGGTGAATTATAGCGGACGAGCCGTTGGCTTTTCCCGAAGCTGAAGAGTTCCTGAGGCCGCTTCTCCATGGCGCACCGGACACTGTCCGGTGTACACCGGACAGTCCGGTGAATTATAGCGCGAGAGCCCCCGGAAATTCCCGAAGGTGGCGAGTTCGAGCTGGAGTCCCCTGGTGCACCGGACACTGTCCGGTGGTGCACCGGACACTGTCCGGTGGCACACCGGACAGTCCGGTGCGCCCAGACCAGAGGGCCTACGGTTTGCTCTTTGCCCTTTTGTTGAACCCGACACTTGGTCATTTTATTGGCTATGTTGTGAACCTTTGACACCTGTATAACTTATACACTAGAACAAACTAGTTAGTCCAAAGATTTGTGTTGGGCAATTCAACCACCAAAATTATATAGGAACTAGGTGTAAGCCTAATTCCCTTTCAATCTCCCCCTTTTTGGTGATTGATGCCAACACAAACCAAAGCAAATATAGAAGTGCATAATTGAACTAGTTTGCATAAAATAAGTGCAAAGGTTGCTTGGAATTTAGCCAATGTAACTACTTCATAAGATATGCAAGGATTGTTTCTTTCTTATATAACATTTTGGACCACGTTTGCACCACATGTTTTGTTTTTGCAAATTCTTTTTGTAAATCCATTTCAAAGATCTTTTGCAAATAGTCAAAGGTACATGAATAAGAGTTTGCAAAGCATTTTCAAGATTTGAAATTGTCTCCCCCTATTTCAAATGCTTTTCCTTTGACTAAACAAAACTCCCCCTAAAGGAGATCCACCTCTTAGTGTTCAAGAGGGTTTTGATATACCATTTTTGAAATACTACTTTCTCCCCCTTTTGAACATAATAGGGTACCAAATGATAAAGACTTTTGGAAAGCACTAAGTTTTTGAATTTGGTGGTGGTGGTGCGGTCCTTTTGCTTTGGGCTCATTTCTCCCCCTTTTTGGCATAAATCGCCAAAAAACGGAGTCATTAGAGCCCTTTAAGTGCAATCTTCCCTTTTGGTCATAAATAAATGAGTTAAGATTATACCAAAGACGAAGTCCTTTTTCGTTTGAGCTTTTACTCTCTCCCCCAAGGATGAAGTCCTTTTCCTTGATGCTCATTTCTCCCTCAAAGACGAGAGAGTTGCTCGGAGTGATGGCGAAGCATGAGTTACGGAGTGGAAGCCTTTGTCTTCGCCGAGGACTCCAATTCCCTTTCAATATACCTATGACTTGGTTTGAAATCGACTTGAAAACACATTAGTCATAGCATATAAAAGAGATATGATCAAAGGTATTTAAATGAGCTATGTGTGCAAGCTAGCAAAAGAAATTTCTAGAATCAAGAATATTGAGCTCATGCCTAAGTCTGGTAAACGATTGTTCATCAAGTGGCTTGGTAAAGATATCGGCTAATTGATCTTTAGTATTAATATAAGAAATCTCGATATCCCCCTTTTGTTGGTGATCCCTAAGAAAATGATACCGAATGGCTATGTGCTTAGTGCGGCTATGCTCGACGGGATTGTCGGCCATTTTAATTGCACTCTCATTATCACATAGCAAAGGGACTTTGTTTAATTTGTAACCGTAGTCCCGCAGGGTTTGCCTCATCCAAAGCAATTGCGCGCAACAATGTCCTGCGGCAATGTACTCGGCTTCGGCGGTGGAAAGAGCGACCGAATTTTGCTTCTTTGAAGCCCAAGACACCAAGGATCTTCCCAAGAACTGGCAAGTCCCCGATGTGCTCTTCCTATTGATTTTGCACCCCGCCCAATCGGCATCCGAATAACCAATTAAATCAAATGTGGATCCCCGAGGGTACCAAAGCCCAAACTTAGGTGTATAAGCCAAATATCTCAAGATTCGTTTTACGGCCGTAAGGTGGGATTCCTTAGGGTCGGATTGGAATCTTGCACACATGCAAACGGAAAGCATAATGTCCGGTCGAGATGCACATAAATAAAGCAATGAACCAATCATCGACCGGTATACCTTTTGATCCACGGACTTACCACCCGTGTCGAGGTCGAGATGCCCATTAGTTCCCATGGGTGTCTTGATGGGTTTGGCATCCTTCATCCCAAACTTGGTTAGAATGTCTTGAGTGTACTTTGTTTGGCAAATGAAGGTGCCCTCTTGGAGTTGCTTGACTTGGAATCCTAGAAAATACTTCAACTCCCCCATCATCGACATCTCGAATTTCTGTGTCATGATCCTACTAAACTCTTCACATGTAGACTCGTTAGTAGACCCAAATATAATATCATCAACATAAATTTGGCATACAAACAAGTCATTTTCAAGAGTTTTAGTAAAGAGTGTAGGATCGGCCTTGCCAACTTTGAAGCCATTAGCAATAAGGAAATCTCTTAGGCATTCATACCATGCTCTTGGGGCTTGCTTGAGCCCATAAAGCGCCTTAGAGAGCCTATAGACATGATTAGGATACTCACTGTCTTCAAAGCCGGGAGGTTGCTCAACATAGACCTCTTCCTTGATTGGTCCGTTGAGGAAGGCACTTTTCACGTCCATTTGATAGAGCTTAAAGCCATGGTAAGTAGCATAGGCCAATAATATGCGAATTGACTCAAGCCTAGCTACGGGTGCATAGGTTTCACCAAAATCCAAACCTTCGACTTGTGAATACCCTTTGGCCACGAGTCGAGCTTTGTTCCTTGTCACCACACCATGCTCATCTTGCTTGTTGCGGAAGACCCATTTGGTTCCTACAACATTTTGGTTAGGACGTGGAACTAAATGCCATACCTCATTCCTCGTGAAATTGTTGAGCTCCTCTTGCATCGCCACCACCCAATCCGAATCTTGGAGAGCTTCCTCTACCCTGTGTGGCTCAATAGAGGAAACAAACGAGTAATGTTCACAAAAATGTGCAACCCGAGATCGAGTAGTTACCCCCTTATGAATGTCGCCGAGGATGGTGTCGACGGGGTGATCTCGTTGGATTGCTTGGTGGACTCTTGGGTGTGGCGGTCTTGGTTCTTCCTCATCCTCCTTTTCTTGATCATTTGTATCTCCCCCTTGATCATTGCTATCATCTTGAGGTGGCTCGTCTTCTTGATTTTGCTCTTCATCATTTTGAGCCTCATCCTCATTTTGAGTTGGTGGAGATGCTTGCATGGAGGAGGATGGTTGATCTTGTGTACTTGGAGGCTCTTCGGATTCCTTAGGACACACATCCCCGATGGACATGTTCCTTAGCGCGATGCATGGAGCCTGTTCTTCACCTATCTCATCAAGATCAACTTGCTCTACTTGAGAGCCGTTAGTTTCATCAAACACAACGTCACAAGAGACTTCAACTAGTCCAGTGGACTTGTTAAAGACCCTATATGCCCTTGTGTTTGAGTCATAACCAAGTAAAAAACCTTCTACAGTTTTAGGAGCAAATTTAGATTTTCTACCTCTTTTAATAAGAATGAAGCATTTGCTACCAAAAACTCTAAAATATGAAATGTTGGGCTTTTTACCGGTTAGGAGTTCATATGATGTCTTCTTAAGGATTCGGTGAAGATATAACCGGTTGATGGCGTAGCAGGCGGTGTTGACCGCTTCGGCCCAAAACCGGTCCGGTGTCTTGTACTCATCAAGCATGGTTCTTGCCATGTCCAATAGAGTTCGATTCTTCCTCTCTACTACACCATTTTGTTGTGGCGTGTAGGGAGAAGAGAACTCATGCTTGATGCCCTCCTCCTCAAGGAAGCTTTCAATTTGAGAGTTCTTGAACTCCGTCCCATTGTCGCTTCTTATTTTCTTGATCCTTAAGCCGAACTCATTTTGAGCCCGTCTCAAGAATCCTTTTAAAGTCTCTTGGGTTTGAGATTTTTCCTGTAAAAAGAATACCCAAGTGAAGCGAGAATAATCATCCACAATAACTAGACAGTACTTACTCCCGCCGATGCTTATGTAAGCAATCGGGCCGAATAAATCCATGTGTAGGAGCTCCAGTGGCCTGTCACTTGTCATAATGTTCTTGTGTGGATGATGGGTGCCAACTTGCTTCCCGGCTTGACATGCGCTACAAATCCTGTCTTTCTCAAAATGAACATTGGTTAGTCCCAAAATGTGTTCTCCCTTTAGAAGCTTATGAAGATTCTTCATTCCAACATGGGCTAGTCGGCGGTGCCAGAGCCAACCCAAGTTAGTCTTAGCAATCAAGCAAGTGTCGAGTTCAGCTCTATCAAAATCTACCAAGTATAGCTGACCCTCTAACACTCCCTTAAATGCTATTGAATCATCACTTCTTCTAAAGACAGTGACACCTACATCAGTAAATAGACAGTTGTAACCCATTTGACATAATTGGGATACGGAAAGCAAATTGTAATCTAAAGAATCTACAAGAAAAACATTGGAAATAGAATGGTCAGGAGATATAGCAATTTTACCGAGTCCTTTGACCAAACCTTGATTTCCATCCCCGAATGTGATAGCTCGTTGGGGATCTTTGTTTTTCTCATATGAGGAGAACATCCTTTTCTCCCCGGTCATGTGGTTTGTGCACCCGCTGTCGAGTATCCAACTTGAGCCCCCGGATGCATAAACCTACAAAACAAGTTTAGTTCTTTGTTTTAGGTACCCAAACGGTTTTGGGTCCTTTAGCATTAGATACAAGAACTTTGGGTACCCAAACACAAGTCTTGGAGCCCTTGTGTTTGCCCCCAACAAATTTGGCAACTACTTTGCCGGATTTGCTAGTAAGCACATAAGATGCATCAAAAGTTTTAAATGAAATGGCATGATCATTTGATGCATTAGGAGTTTTCTTTCTAGGCAATTTGGCACGGGTTGGTTGCCTAGAGCTAGATGTCTCACCCTTATACATAAAAGCATGGTTAGGGCCAGAGTGAGACTTCCTAGAGTGAATTCTCCTGATTTTGCTCTCGGGATAACCGGCAGGGTACAAAATGTAACCCTCGTTATCCTGAGGCATGGGAGCCTTGCCCTTAACAAAGTTAGACAAATTTTTAGGTGGGGCATTAAGTTTGACATTGTCTCCCCTTTGGAAACCAATGCCATCCTTGATGCCAGGGCGTCTCCCATTATAAAGCATGCTTCTAGCCAATTTAAATTTTTCATCTTCTAAGTCATGCTTTCTAATCTTAGCATTTAGTTGAGCTATGTGATCATTTTGTTTTTTAATTAAGGCTAGGTGATCATGGATAGCATCAACATTAATATCTCTACATCTAGTACAAATGGAAATATGCTCAACATTAGATGTAGAGGGTTTGCAAGATTTTAGTTCAACAACCTTAGCATGCAACATATCATTTTTAGTTCTAAGGTCGGAAATAGTAGCATTGCAAACATCAAAATCCTTAGCCTTAGCAATTAGTTTCTCATTCTCATTTCTAAGGCTAGCAATGGAAACATTTAACTCATCAATCCTAGCAAGTAAATCAACATTATCATTTCTAGGATCAATGCAAACATGAGAATCTACCTTAGCAATTAATTTAGCATTTTCATTCCTAAGGTTGTCTATAGTCTCATGGCAAGTACTTAGCTCACTAGACAATTTTTCACATTTTTCTATTGCTAGAGCATAAGCATTTTTAACCTTAACATGTTTCTTATTCTCCTTGATTAGGAAGTCCTCTTGGGAGTCCAAGAGATCATCCTTTTCATGGATGGCACTAATTAGTTCATTTAATTTTTCCTTTTGTTCCATGTTAAGGTTAGCAAAAAGAATGCGCAAGTTATCCTCCTCATTTTTATCATCATCCTCATCACTAGATGTTTCATATTTGGTGGAGGATCTTGATTTTACCTTCTTTTTGCCGTCCTTGGCCATGAGACACTTGTGGCCGACGTTGGGGAAGAGAAGGCCTTTGGTGACGGCGATGTTGGCGGCGTCCTCGTCGTCGGAGGAGTCGCTTGAGCTTTCGTCGGAGTCCCACTCCCGACAAACATGGGCATCGCCGCCCTTCTTCTTGTAGTATTTCTTCTTCTCCTTTCTTCTTCCCTTCTTGTCGTCGCCCCTGTCACTGTCACTAGACATAGGACATTTTGCAATGAAGTGACCGGGCTTACCACACTTGTAGCAAACCTTCTTGGAACGGGGTTTGTAGTCCTTCCCCTTCCGTTGCTTGAGAATTTGCCTAAAGCTTTTGATGATTAGGGCCATCTCCTCATTGTCGAGCTTGGAGGCGTCAATTGGTTGTCTACTTGGTGTAGACTCCTCCTTCTTCTCCTCCGTTGCCTTAAAGGCCACCGGTTGCGC
This sequence comes from Zea mays, assembly GCF_902167145.1. Taxonomy (NCBI): domain Eukaryota; kingdom Viridiplantae; phylum Streptophyta; class Magnoliopsida; order Poales; family Poaceae; genus Zea; species Zea mays. Next base: position 53,989,983 of record NC_050100.1, on the reverse strand, counting down.
CTCGGAGGTGGAAGGCTCGTCAAGCTCGTTGATCTTCTTGGAGCCCTTAATCATGCATTCAAAGCTCACAAAATTCCCGATGACTTCCTCGGGGGTCATTAGTGGATATCTTGGATTACCACGAATTAATTGAACTTGTGTGGGGTTAAGAAAAATAAGAGCTCTTAGAATAACCTTAACCACTTCGTGGTCATCCCATTTTGTGCTCCCGAGGTTGCGCACTTGGTTCACCAAGGTCTTGAGCCGGTTGTACATGTCTTGTGGCTCCTCCCCTTGGCGAAGACGGAAGCGACCGAGCTCCCCCTCGATCGTTTCCCGCTTGGTGATCTTGGTGAGTTCATCACCCTCGTGCGCCGTCTTGAGTAGGTCCCAAATCTCCTTGGCGTTCTTCAATCCTTGTACTTTGTTGTATTCCTCCTTGCTTAGGGAGGCAAGGAGGATGGTTGCGGCTTGGGAGTTGAAGTGCTCGATTTGGGCCACTTCGTCCGTGTCATAGTCCTCATCCCCTATTGATGGTACCTGTACACCATACTCAACAACATCCCATATTCTTTTGTGGAGAGAGGTTAGATGAAATCGCATCAAATTACTCCACATAGCATAATCTTCACCATTAAAAGTTGGTGGTTTGCCTAATGGGACGGAAAGTAAAGGTGTATGTTTAGGAATGCGAGGGTAGCGTAGGGGGATCTTACTATACTTCTTGCGCTCTTGGCGCTTAGAAGTGACGGAGGGCGCATCGGAGTCGGAGGTAGAAGTTGATGAAGTGTCGGTCTCGTAGTAGACCACCTTCCTCATCCTCTTGTGCTTATCGCCTTTCCGATGCGGCTTGTGGGAAGAAGATTTTTCCTTCTTCTCTTTGTGGTGAGAAGAAGATTTCTTCTCCTTCCCTTTGTTGGAGGAGCTCTTCTTCTTCTCCCTCCTTTTGGTGCGGGACTCTTCCGATGAAGTGCTCCCTTGGCTTGTAGTGGGCTTGTCGCCGGTCTCCATCTCCTTCTTGGCGTGATCTCCCGACATCACTTCGAGCGGTTAGGCTCTAATGAAGCACCGGGCTCCGATACCAATTGATAGTCGCCTAGAGGGGGGGGTGAATAGGGCGAAACTGAAATTTACAAAAATAATCACAACTACAAGCCGGGGTTAGCGTTAGTAATAATAAATGAGTCCGCAAGAGAGGGCGCAAAACAAATCGCAAGCAAATAAGGAGCGTGACACGTGGATTTGTTTTACCGAGGTTCGGTTCTTGCAAACCTACTCCCCGTTGAGGAGGCCACAAAGGCCGGGTCTCTTTCAACCCTTCCCTCTCTCAAACGGTCCCTCGGACCGAGTGAGCTTTCCTTCCTCTCAATCAACCGGGAACAAAACTTCCCCGCAAGGGCCACCACACAATCGGTGCCTCTTGCCTTGGTTACAATTGAGTGTTGATCACAAGAGCGAAAGAGAAAGAAAGAATGCAATCCAAGCGCAAGAGCTCAAAAGAACACGGCAAATCACTCTCTCTAGTCACTAGGGTTTTGTGTGGAATTGGAGAGGATTTGATCTCTTTGAATGTGTCTAGAATTGAATGCCTAGCTCTTGTAAGTGGTTGAGAAGTGGAAAACTTGGATGGCTATGAATGTGGGGTGGTTGGGGTATTTATAGCCCCAACCACCAAATGTGGCCGTTGGGGAGCCAGTCTGCTCGATGGCGCACCGGACAGTCCGGTGCACACCGGACATGTCCGGTGCCCCTGCCACGTCATCAGTGCCGTTGGAATCTGACCGTTGGAGTTCTGACTTGTGGGCCACCCTTGATGTCCGGTGGCGCACCGGACAGCTCCTGTTCATTGTCCGGTGCGCCAGTATGGGCAAACCTGACGTCTGCGCGCGCTGCGGCGCATTTAATGCCTCTGCAGGTAGCCGTTGGCGCGGGATAGCCGTTGCACTGGAGTCACACCGGACAGTCCGGTGCACACCGGACATGTCCGGTGAATTATAGCGGACGAGCCGTTGGCTTTTCCCGAAGCTGAAGAGTTCCTGAGGCCGCTTCTCCATGGCGCACCGGACACTGTCCGGTGTACACCGGACAGTCCGGTGAATTATAGCGCGAGAGCCCCCGGAAATTCCCGAAGGTGGCGAGTTCGAGCTGGAGTCCCCTGGTGCACCGGACACTGTCCGGTGGTGCACCGGACACTGTCCGGTGGCACACCGGACAGTCCGGTGCGCCCAGACCAGAGGGCCTACGGTTTGCTCTTTGCCCTTTTGTTGAACCCGACACTTGGTCATTTTATTGGCTATGTTGTGAACCTTTGACACCTGTATAACTTATACACTAGAACAAACTAGTTAGTCCAAAGATTTGTGTTGGGCAATTCAACCACCAAAATTATATAGGAACTAGGTGTAAGCCTAATTCCCTTTCACCACCCCTGCAACAGCGCGCACAACTGGAAGACCCGCGTTTCCCCCAGCGCGACCACACCTTCCTGCACGTCGCGCCATTCCAAGGGGTCAACTACCTCGACGAGCAAAGTCCCCTGGCGCCACATCTGCAAGTGATGCCTTGGCCCGCCAACTTCCGGGCAGGGACCTATCCCAAGTACAACGGCAGCACCGACCCGGCACAATACATAATGAGTTATCAGGTCGCCGTTGCATCTTCCGGAGGGGACGACGCCACAATGGCCAAGTCTTTCATCATCGCCCTCGAAGGCCCAGCTCTCACCTGGTTCACCAGGTTGCCTCCGCTGTCCATTGATTCCTAGAGAAGCCTCCGGGACAAGTTCCTGCTCAACTTCCAAGGGTACCGCCCAGACACCGACGCCTTGGCCAAACTCTCGCTCTGCAAGCAGCTGGAAAAGGAGACTCTGCGGGAGTATTACCGCAGATTTCTAACACTCAAGTCACAGCTGCCCTCAGTCGATGACCAGATCGCCATCCACTACGCCATCAGTGGCCTTCACGCCGGCGTCCTCTATAGCCACTCATCAGAGATCCGTCCAAGAACCTCCAGGAATTATATCAGCTGTTTGAAAAATACGCCAAATCCGAAGAGCTCCACCAGCGCAAGGTTGAGTCTCAAAGGAAGCCCAAAGATGCTCCACAGTCCAGCTGCACGTGGACGAGGACTCCGCAGCAAGACTCCGGTCGAGACGACCGCAATCAACAGCAAGTGCACAACATCGCCAACCAGCACCCCGCCGCTGACGCCCCTCGCCGCCAGGAATATCCCCCCAGGGCCGCGGAAATGGAACTCACGGTAGGGGTCGGGGGCGTGCGCAACCGCCGCGCCGATTCTACTGTCTCTTCCATGGCGAAGACTGCGCCCACCAAACCAAAGATGCCCAGAAACGAAGGCCACCAAAGACAGGATGGCACGGGCGCAGCCAGCCGACAACCCCAGGGTTGTCGCGCACACTTATCAGCAACCCCCTCCACCATATATCCACGCCCCCGCCCCGCTGAAAGGGAATTAGGCTTACACCTAGTTCCTAAATAATTTTGGTGGTTGAATTGCCCAACACAAACAATTGGACTAACTAGTTTGCTCTAGTGTATAAGTTATACAGGTGTAAAAGGTTCACACTTAGCCAATAAAAAGATCAAGTATTGGATTCAACAAAGGAGCAAAGGGACAACCGAAGGCACCTCTGGTCTGGGGCACCGGACTGTCCGGTGTACACCGGACAGTGTCCGGTGCACTAGAGGACTCCAACTCAAACTTGCCACCTTCGGGAATTTCCAGAGGCGCTCCGCTATAATTCACCGGACTGTCCGGTGTACACCGGACAGTGTCCGGTGCTCCAAGGAAGAGCCGCCTCAGGAACTCGCCAGCCTCGGGAAAACGCAGCGGCTGCTCCGCTATAATTCACCGGACATGTCCGGTGCAACTCCGGAGCAACGGCTACTTCGCGCCAACGGCTACCTGCAGCGCATTTAATGCGCGCCAGAAGCGCGCAGAAGGCAGGCACGCGCGCGCTGGCACACCGGACATGGAACAGTACATGTCCGGTGTGCACCGGACATCCAGGCGGGCCCAGAAGACAGAAGCTCCAACGGTCAGAATCCAACGACATTGGTGACGTGGCTGGCGCACTGGACATGTCCGGTGTACACCGGACTGTCCGGTGCACCATACGACAGACAGCCTCCACCAACGGTCAAGTTTGGTGGTTGGGGCTATAAATACCCCAACCACCCCACCATTCATTGCATCCAAGTTTTCCAGCTTCCAACTGATAGTCGCCTAGAGGGGGGGTGAATAGGGCGAAACTGAAATTTACAAATATAAACACAACTACAAGCCAGGTTAGCGTTAGTAATAAAGAAACGAGTCCGCGAGAGAGGGCGCAAAACAAATCGCAAGCAAATGAAGAGTGTGACACGCGGATTTGTTTTACCGAGGTTCGGTTCTTGCAAACCTACTCCCCGTTGAGGAGGCCACAAAGGCCGGGTCTCTTTCAACCCTTCCCTCTCTCAAACGATCCCACGGACCGAGTGAGCTTTCTCTTCTCAATCACTTGGAACACAAAGTTCCCACAAGGACCACCACAAGTTTGGTGTCTCTTGTCTCGATTACAAGTGAGTTTGATCGCAATGAAAGAATCAAGAAAGAAGAAAGCAATCCAAGCGCAAGAGCTCGAAAGAACACAAGCAAATCACTCTCTCTAATCACTATGGCGTTGTGTGGAATTTGGAGAGGATTTGATCTCTTTGGTGTGTCTAGAATTGAATGCTAGAGCTCTTGTAGTAGTTGGGAAGTGGAAAACTTGGATGCAATGAATGGTGGGGTGTTTGGGGTATTTATAGCCTCAACCACCAAAATTGGTCGTTGGGAGGCTGTCTGTTCGATGGCGCACCGGACAGTCCGGTGCACACCGGACATGTCCGGTGCCCCCGCCACGTCATCACTGCCGTTGGATTCTGACCGTTGGAGCTTCTGACTTGTGGGCCCTCCTGGATGTCCGGTGCACACCGGACATCTCCTGTTCATTGTCCGGTGCGCCAGTATGGGCGCGCCTGACTTCTGCGCGCGCTGCGCGCGCATTTAATGCACCGCAGGTAGCCGTTGGCGCGGAGATAGCCGTTGCTCCGGAGTTGCACCGGACAGTCCGGTGCACACCGGACATGTCCGGTGAATTATAGCGAACTAGCCGTTGGAGATTCCCGAAGCTGGCGAGTTCCTGAGGCCGCTCCTCCTTGGCGCACCGGACACTGTCCGGTGTACACCGGACAGTCCGGTGAATTATAGCCGAGCGCCTCTGGAAATTCCCGAAGGTGGCGAGTTCGAGTTGGAGTCCTCTGGTGCACCGGACACTGTCCGGTGTACACCGGACAGTCCGGTGCCCCCAGACCAGAGGTGCCTTCGGTTGCCCTTTGCTCCTTTGTTGAATCCATAACTTGGTCTTTTTATTGGCTGAGTGTGAACCTTTTACACCTGTATAATCTATACACTTGGGCAAACTAGTTAGTCCAATTTATTTGTGTTGGGCAATTCAACCACCAAAATTAATTAGGGACTAGGTGTAAGCCTAATTCCCTTTCAATCTCCCCCTTTTTGGTGATTGATGCCAACACAAACCAAAGCAAATATAGAAGTGCATATTTGAACTAGTTTGCGTAATGTAAGTGCAAAGGTTGCTTGGAATTGAGCCAATATAAATACTTACAAGATATGCATGGATTGTTTCTTTCTTATAACATTTTGGACCACGCTTGCACCACATGTTTTGTTTTTGCAAACTCTTTTGTAAATCCTTTTCAAAGTTCTTTTGCAAATAGTCAAAGGTAAATGAATAAGATTTTGAGAAGCATTTTCAAGATTTGAAATTTTCTCCCCCTGTTTCAAATGCTTTTCCTTTGACTAAACAAAACTCCCCCTAAATGAGATCCTCCTCTTAGTGTTCAAGAGGGTTTTGATATATCATTTTTGAAATACTACTTTCTCCCCCTTTTGAACACAATAGGAAAACCAATTGATAATATTCTTGGAAACACAAAGTTTTTGAAATTGGTGGTGGTGCGGTCCTTTTGCTTTGGGCTCTTATTTTCTCCCCCTTTGGCATGAATCGCCAAAAACGGAATCATTAGAGCCCTCGAAGTACTATCTTCCCCTTTGGTCACAAATAAATGAGTTAAGATTATACCAAAGACGAAGTCCGGTCCTTTTGCTTTGGGCTCTTACTTTCCTCCCCCAAGAATGGAGAGTTGCTTGGAGTGACGGCGAAGGATGAGTTACGGAGTGGAAGCCTTTGTATTCGCCGAAGACTCCGATTCCCTTTTAATACACCTATGACTTGGTTTGAAATAGACTTGAAAACACATTAGTCATAGCATATGAAGGAGACATGATCAAAGGTATATAAATGAGCTATGTGTGCATTCTAACAAAAGAAATTGCGCGAATCAAGAATATTGAGCTCATGCCTAAGTTTGTTAAAAGATTGTTCATCAAGAGGCTTGGTAAAGATATCGGCTAATTGATCTTTAGTGTTAATGTAAGAAATCTCGATATCTCCCTTTTGTTGGTGATCCCTTAAAAAGTGATACTGAATGGCTATGTGCTTAGTGCGGCTATGCTCGACGGGATTGTCGGCGATTTTGATTGCACTCTCATTATCACATAGCAAAGGGACTTTGGTTAATTTGTAACCGTAGTCCCGCAGGGTTTGCCTCATCCAAAGCAATTGCGCGCAACAGTGGCCTGCGGCAATGTACTCGGCTTCGGCGGTAGAAAGAGCGACGGAATTTTGCTTCTTCGAAGCCCAAGACACCAAGGATCTTCCCAAGAACTGGCAAGTCCCCGATGTGCTCTTCCTATTGATTTTGCACCCCGCCCAATCGGCATCCGAATAACCAATCAAATCAAATGTGGATCCCCTAGGATACCAAAGCCCAAACTTAGGAGTATAAGCCAAATACCTCAAGATTCGTTTTACGGCCGTAAGGTGAGCTTCCTTAGGGTCGGCTTGGAATCTTGCACACATGCATACGGAAAGCATAATATCCGGTCGAGATGCACATAAATAGAGTAAAGAACCTATCATCGACCGGTATACCTTTTGATCCACGGACTTACCTCCCGTGTCGAGGTCGAGATGCCCATTAGTTCCCATGGGTGTCTTGATGGGCTTGGCATCCTTCATTCCAAACTTGGTTAGAATGTCTTGAGTGTACTTCGTTTGGCTAATGAAGGTGCCCTCTTGGAGTTGCTTCACTTGGAATCCTAAGAAATACTTCAACTCCCCCATCATAGACATCTCGAACTTCTGTGTCATGATCCTACTAAATTCTTCACATGTAGACTCGTTAGTAGACCCAAATATAATATCATCAACATAAATTTGGCATACAAACAAGTCATTTTCAAGAGTTTTAGTGAATAGAGTAGGATCGGCCTTTCCGACTTTGAATCCATTTGCAATAAGAAAATCTCTAAGGCATTCATACCATGCTCTTGGGGCCTGCTTGAGCCCATAAAGCGCCTTAGAGAGCTTATAGACATGGTTAGGATACTCACTGTCTTCAAAGCCGGGAGGTTGCTCAACATAGACCTCTTCTTTGATTGGTCCATTGAGGAAGGCACTTTTCACGTCCATTTGATAAAGCTTAAAGCCATGGTAAGTAGCATAGGCCAATAATATGCGAATTGACTCAAGCCTAGCTACGGGTGCATAGGTTTCACCGAAATCCAAACCTTCGACTTGGGAGTATCCTTTGGCCACAAGTCGAGCTTTGTTCCTTGTCACCACACCATGCTCATCTTGCTTGTTGCGGAAGACCCATTTGGTTCCTACAACATTTTGGTTAGGACATGGAACTAAATGCCATACCTCATTCCTAGTGAAGTTGTTGAGCTCCTCTTGCATCGCCACCACCCAATCCGAATCTTGGAGTGCTTCCTCTACCCTGTGTGGCTCAATAGAGGAAACAAAAGAGTAATGTTCACAAAAATGTGCAACACGAGATCGAGTAGTTACCCCCTTATGAATGTCGCCGAGAATGGTGTCGACGGGGTGATCTCGTTGGATTGCTTGGTGGACTCTTGGGTGTGGCGGTCTTGGTTCTTGCTCATCCTCCGTGTCTTCCTCATTTGCATTTCCCCCTTGATCATTGCCATCATCTTGAGGTGGCTCATTTGCTTGATCTTCTACTTCATCAACTTGAGCTTCATCCTCATTTTGAGTTGGTGGAGATGCTTGCGTGGAGGAGGACGGTTGATCTTGTGCATTTGGAGGCTCTTCGGATTCCTTAGGACACACATCCCCAATGGACATGTTCCTTAGCGCGATGCACGGAGCCTCTTCAATACCTATCTCATCAAGATCAACTTGCTCTACTTGAGAGCCATTAGTTTCATCAAACACAACGTCACATGAGACTTCAACTAGTCCAGTGGACTTGTTAAAGACCCTATATGCCCTTGTGTTTGAGTCATAACCAAGTAAAAAGCCTTCTACAGTCTTAGGAGCAAATTTAGATTTTCTACCTCTTTTAACAAGAATAAAGCATTTGCTACCAAAGACTCTAAAATATGAAATGTTGGGCTTTTTACCGGTTAGGAGTTCATATGATGTCTTCTTGAGGATTCGGTGCAGATACAACCGGTTGATGGCGTAGCAAGCGGTGTTGACCGCCTCGGCCCAAACCGATCCGAAGTCTTGTACTCATCAAGCATGGTTCTTGCCATGTCCAATAGAGTTCTATTCTTCCTCTCCACTACACCATTTTGTTGAGGCGTGTAGGGAGAAGAGAACTCATGTTTGATGCCCTCCTCCTCAAGGAAGCCTTCAATTTGAGAATTCTTGAACTCCGTCCCGTTGTCGCTTCTTATTTTCTTGATCCTTAAGCCGAACTCATTTTGAGCCCGTCTCAAGAATCCCTTTAAGGTCTCTTGGGTTTGAGATTTTTCCTGTAAAAAGAACACCCAAGTGAAGCGAGAGTAATCATCCACTATTACAAGACAATACTTACTCCCGCCGATGCTTATATAAGCAATCGGGCCGAATAGATCCATGTGTAGGAGCTCTAGTGGCCTGTCGGTCGTCATGATGTTCTTGTGTGGATGATGGGCTCCAACTTGCTTTCCTGCCTGGCATGCGCTACAAATCCTGTCTTTCTCAAAATGAACATTGGTTAGTCCCAAAATGTGTTCTCCCTTTAGAAGCTTGTGAAGATTCTTCATCCCAACATGTGCTAGTCGGCGATGCCAGAGCCAGCACATGTTAGTCTTAGCAATTAAGCAAGTGTCGAGTTTAGCTCTATCAAAATCTACCAAGTATAGCTGACCCTCTAACACTCCCTTAAATGCTATTGAATCATCACTTCTTCTAAAGACAGTGACACCTAAATCAGTGAAAAGACAGTTGTAGCCCATTTTGCATAATTGAGATACAGAAAGCAAATTGTAATCTAATGAATCTACAAGAAAAACATTGGAAATAGAGTGGTCAGGAGATATAGCAATTTTACCAAGACCTTTGACCAAACCTTGATTTCCATCCCCGAATGTGATAGCTCGTTGGGGATCTTGGTTTTTCTCATAGGAGGAGAACATTTTCTTCTCCCCTGTCATGTGGTTTGTGCACCCGCTGTCGATGATCCAACTTGAGCCCCCGGATGCATAAACCTACAAAACAAGTTTAGTTCTTGACTTTAGGTACCCAAATGGTTTTGGGTCCTTTGGCATTAGATACAAGAACTTTGGGTACCCAAACACAAGTCTTTGACCCCTTGTGTTTGCCCCCAACATATTTGGCAACTACTTTGCCGGATTTGTTAGTCAACACATAAGATGCATCAAAAGTTTTAAATGAAATGTCATGATCATTTGATGCATTAGGAATTTTCTTCTTAGGCAACTTGGCACGGGTTGGTTGCCTAGAGCTAGATGTCTCACCCTTATACATAAAAGCATGATTGGGGCCAGAGTGAGACTTCCTAGAATGAATTTTTCTAATTTTGCTCTCAGGATAACCGGCAGGGTATAAAATGTAACCCTCGTTATCCTAAGGCATGGGAGCCTTGCCCTTAACAAAATTGGACAATCTTTTAGGAGGGGTACTAAGTTTGACATTGTCTCCCCTTTGGAAGCCAATGCCATCCTTAATGCCCGGGCGTCTCCCATTATAGAGCATACTTCTAGCAAATTTAAACTTTTCATTTTCTAAGTTATGCTCGGCAATTTTAGCATCTAATTTAGCTATATGATCATTTTGTTGCTTAATTAAAGTCATGTGATCATGTATAGCATTGATATCAACATCTCTACATCTAGTACAAATAGTGACATGCTCAATGGTAGATGTAGTTGGTTTGCAAGAATTAAGTTCAACAATCTTAGCATGAATAATATCATTTTTATCTCTAAGATCGGAAATTGTAGCTTTGCAAACATCAAGTTCTTTAGTCTTAGCAATCAAATTTTCATTTTCTAATCTAAGACTAGCAAGAGAAATGTTCAATTCTTCAATCCTAGCAAGCAAATCATCATTATTATCTCTAGGATTGGGAATTGAAACATTACAAACATGTGAATCAACCTTAGCATTTAAACTAGCATTTTCATGTCTAAGGTTGTCAATCATCTCATGGCAAGTGCTTAGCTCACTAGATAGTTTTTGACATTTTTCTACTTCTAGAGCATAAGCATTTTTAACCTTAACATGTTTCTTGTTTTCCTTAATAAGGAGGTCCTCTTGGGAATCCAAAAGGTCATCCTTTTCATGAATAGCACTAACCAATTCATTTAATTTTTCCTTTTGTGCTATGTTGAGGTTGGCAAAGAGAATACGCAAATTATCTTCCTCATCACTAGCATTGTCATCACTAGAGGATTCATATTTAGTGGAGGATTTAGATTTAACCTTCTTTTTGCCGTCCTTTGCCATGAGGCACTTGTGGCCGACGTTGGGGAAGAGAAGCCCTTTGGTGACGGCCATGTTGGCGGCGTCCTCGTCGTCGGAGGAGTCGCTTGAGCTTTCGTCGGAATCCCACTCCCGACAAACATGGGCATCGCCACCCTTCTTCTTGTAGTATCTCTTCTTCTCCTTTCTTCTCCCCTTCTTGTCGTCGCCTCGGTCACTGTCACTAGATATAGGACATTTAGCAATAAAATGACCGGGCTTACCACATTTGTAGCAAACCTTCTTGGAGCGGGACTTGTAGTCTTTCCCCCTCCTTTGTTTGAGGATTTGGCGGAAGCTCTTGATGACGAGCGCCATCTCCTCATTGTCAAGCTTGGAGGCGTCGATTGGTTGTCTACTTGGTGTAGACTCCTCCTTCCTTTCCTCCGTCGCCTTGAATGCGACGGGTTGAGCTTCGGATGTGGTGGGATCATCAAGCTCGTTGATCTTCCTCGAGCCTTCGATCATGCACTCAAAACTTACAAAATTCCTGATAACTTCCTCGGGGGTCATTTTAGTATATCTAGGATTACCACGAATTAATTGAACTTGAGTGGGGTTAAGGAAAATGAGAGATCTTAGAATAACCTTAACCATTTCGTGGTCGTCCCACTTCTTGCTCCCGAGGTTGCGCACTTGGTTCACCAAGGTCTTGAGCCGGTTGTACATGTGTTGTGGCTCTTCCCCTTTGCGAAGCCGGAACCGACCGAGCTCCCCCTCAATTATTTCCCGCTTGGTGATCTTTGTGAGCTCATCTCCCTCGTGCGCGGTTTTGAGCACATCCCAAACCTCCTTGGCGCTCTTCAACCCTTGAACTTTGTTATACTCCTCTCTACTTAAAGAGGCGAGGAGTATTGTTGTCGCTTGAGAGTTGAAGTGCTCGATTTGGGCCACCTCATCCTCATCATAGTCTTTATCCCCTACCGACGGTACCTGTGCACCAAACTCAACAACATCCCATATACTTTTGTGGAGTGAGGTTAGATGAAATCGCATTAAATCACTCCACCTAGCATAATCTTCACCATCAAAAGTTGGTGGTTTGCCTAATGGGACGGAAAGTAGAGGTGCATGTTTAGAAAGGCGAGAATAGTGTAGGGGGATCTTACTAAACTTCTTACACTCTTGGCGTTTAGAAGTTACGGAGGGCGCATCGGAGCCGGAGGTTGATGTTGATGAAGTGTCGGTCTCGTAGTAGACCACTTTCCTCATCCTTTTTTGCTTGTCCCCACTCCGATGCGGCTTGTGGGAAGAAGATTTTTCCTTCTTCTCTTTGTGGTGAGAAGAAGATTTCTTCTCCTTCCCTTTGTTGGAGGAGCTCTTCTTCTTCTCCCTCCTCTTGGTGCGGGACTCTTCCGATGAAGTGCTCCCGTGGCTTGTAGTGGGCTTTTCGCCGGTCTCCATCTCCTTCTTGGCGTGATCTCCCGACATCACTTCGAGCGGTTAGGCTCTAATGAAGCATCGGGCTCTGATACCAATTGATAGTCGCCTAGAGGGGGGGTGAATAGGGCGAAACTGAAATTTACAAATATAAACACAACTACAAGCCGGGTTAGCGTTAGTAATAAAGAAACGAGTCCGCGAGAGAGGGCGCAAAACAAATCGCAAGCAAATGAAGAGTGTGACACGCGGATTTGTTTTACCGAGGTTCGGTTCCTGCAAACCTACTCCCCGTTGAGGAGGCCACAAAGGCCGGGTCTCTTTCAACCCTTCCCTCTCTCAAACGATCCCACGGACTGAGTGAGCTTTCTCTTCTCAATCACTTGGAACACAAAGTTCCCACAAGGACCACCACAAGTTTGGTGTCTCTTGTCTCGATTACAAGTGAGTTTGATCGCAATGAAAGAATCAAGAAAGAAGAAAGCAATCCAAGCGCAAGAGCTTGAAAGAACACAAGCAAATCACTCTCTCTAATCACTATGGCGTTGTGTGGAATTTGGAGAGGATTTGATCTCTTTGGTGTGTCTAGAATTGAATGCTAGAGCTCTTGTAGTAGTTGGGAAGTGGAAAACTTGGATGCAATGAATGGTGGGGTGGTTGGGGTATTTATAGCCTCAACCACCAAAAGTGGCCGTTGGGAGGCTGTCTGTTCGATGGCGCACCGGACAGTCCGGTGCACACCGGACATGTCCGGTGCCCCCGCCACGTCATCACTGCCGTTGGATTCTGACCGTTGGAGCTTCTGACTTGTGGGCCCTCCTGGATGTCCGGTGCACACCGGACATCTCCTGTTCATTGTCCGGTGCGCCAGTATGGGCGCGCCTGACTTCTGCGCGCGCTGCGCGCGCATTTAATGCGCCGCAGGTAGCCGTTGGCGCGGAGATAGCCGTTGCTCCGGAGTTGCACCGGACAGTCCGGTGCACACCGGACATGTCCGGTGAATTATAGCGAACTAGCCGTTGGAGATTCCCAAAGCTGGCGAGTTCCTGAGGCCGCTCCTCCTTGGCGCACCGGACACTGTCCGGTGTACACCGGACAGTCCGGTGAATTATAGCCGAGCGCCTCTGGAAATTCCCGAAGGTGGCGAGTTCGAGTTGGAGTCCTCTGGTGCACCGGACACTGTCCGGTGGTGCACCGGACACTGTCCGGTGTACACCGGACAGTCCGGTGCCCCCAGACCAGAGGTGCCTTCGGTTGCCCTTTGCTCCTTTGTTGAATCCATAACTTGGTCTTTTTATTGGCTGAGTGTGAACCTTTTACACCTGTATAATCTATACACTTGGGCAAACTAGTTAGTCCAATTTATTTGTGTTGGGCAATTCAACCACCAAAATTAATTAGGGACTAGGTGTAAGCCTAATTCCCTTTCACCAACCACTATACAAGAGCTAGCATTCATTGCAAAGCACACCAAAAGAGATCAAAATCCTCTCCCAACTCCATACAAAGCCTAAGTGACTAGAGAGAGTGATTTGTAGTGTTCATTTGAGCTCTTGCGCTTGGATCGCTTCTTTTTCCGCATTCTTTCTTGTGATCAAACACTCACTTGTAATTGAGGCAAGAGACACCAATTGTGTGGTGGTCCTTGCGGGAAGTTTGATTCCCAAGTGATTTGAGAAGAGAAGCTCACTCGGTCCGAGGGACCATTTGAGAGAGGGAAGGGTTGAAAGAGACCCGACCTTTGTGGCCTCCTCAACGGGGAGTAGGCTTGCGAGAACCAAACCTCGATAAAACAAATCCGCGTGTCACACTCTTCATTTGCTTGCGATTTGTTTTGTACCCTCTCTCTCGCGGACTCGTTTCTATTTCTAACGCTAACCTGGCTTGTAGTTGTGTTTATATTTGTAAATTTCAGTTTCGCCCTATTCACCCCCCCTCTAGGCGACTATCAATTGGTATCAGAACCCGGTGCTTCATTAGAGCCTAACCGCTCGAAGTGATGTCGGGAGATCACGCCAAGAAGGAGATGGAGACCGGCGAAAAGCCCACTACAAGCCACGGGAGCACTTCATCGGAAGAGTCCCACACCAAGAGGAAGGAGAAGAAAGACTCCTCCAAAGGGAAGGAGAAGAAGAAGGACTCCTCCAAGGGGAAGGAGAAGAAATCTTCTTCACACAAAGAAAAGAAGGAGAAGTCTTCCTCCCACAAGCCGCAACGGAGTGGGGACAAGAAAAAGAGGATGAGGAAAGTGGTCTACTACGAGACCGATTCTTCATCGACATCCACCTCCGGCTCTGACGCGGCGTCCGTCACTTCTAAACGCCAAGAGCGTAAGAAGTATAGTAAAATTCCCCTACGCTACCCTCGCATTTCTAAACATACACCTTTACTTTCCGTTCCATTAGGCAAACCACCAACTTTTGATGGTGAAGATTATGCTAGGTGGAGTGATTTAATGCGATTTCATCTAACCTCACTCCACAAAAGTATATGGGATGTTGTTGAGTTTGGTGCACAGGTACCATCCGTAGGGGATGAAGATTATGATGAGGACGAGGTTGCCCAAATCGAGCACTTCAACTCTCAAGCAACAACAATACTCCTCGCTTCTCTAAGTAGAGAGGAGTATAACAAAGTACAAGGGTTGAAGAGCGCCAAGGAGGTTTGGGATGTGCTCAAAACCGCACACGAAGGAGATGAGCTTACAAAGATTACCAAGCGGGAGACGATCGAGGGGGAGCTCGGTCGGTTCCGGCTTCGCAAAGGGGAGGAGCCACAAAATATGTACAACCGGCTCAAGACCTTGGTGAATCAAGTGCGCAACCTCGGGAGCAAGAAATGGGATGACCACGAAATGGTTAAGGTTATTTTAAGATCACTTATTTTTCTTAACCCTACTCAAGTTCAATTAATTCGTGGCAACCCTAGATATACACTAATGACTCTCGAGGAAGTAATCGGGAATTTTGTAAGTTTTGAGTGCATGATCGAAGGCTCGAGGAAGATCAACGAGCTTGATGATCCCTCCACATCCGAAGCTCAACCCGTCGCATTCAAGGCGACGGAAGAAAAGAAGGAGGAACCTACATCAAGTAGAACACCCATCGACGCCTCCAAGCTCGACAACGAGGAAATGGCGCTTGTCATCAAAAGCTTTCGCCAAATCCTCAAGCAAAGGAGGGGGAAAGACTATAAGTCCCGCTCCAAGAAGGTTTGCTACAAGTGTGGTAAGCCCGGTCACTTTATTGCTAAATGTCCATTATCAAGTGACAGTGACAGGGGTGACGACAAGAAGGGCAAGAGGAGAGAAAAGAGGAGGTACCACAAGAAGAGGGGCGGCGATGCCCACGTGTGTCGCGAGTGGGACTCCGACGACAGCTCCACCGACTCCTCCGACGACGAGGATGCCGCCAACATCGCCGTCACCAAGGGACTCCTCTTCCCCAACGTCGGCCACAAGTGCCTCATGGCAAAGGACGGCAAAAAGAAGAAGGTTAAATCTAAATCCTCCACTAGATATGAGTCCTCTAGTGATGATAATGCTAGTGATGAGGAAGATAATTTACGTACCCTTTTTGCCAACCTTAACATGGAACAAAAGGAAAAATTAAATGAATTAATTAGTGTTATTCATGAAAAGGATGACCTTTTGGATTCTCAAGAGGACTTCCTAATTAAGGAAAATAAGAAACATGTTAAAGTTAAAAATGCTTATGCTCTAGAAATTGAGAAATGTGAAAAATTATCTAGTGAGCTAAGCACTTGCCATGAGACAATAGACAACCTCAGAAATGAAAATGCTAATTTGTTAGCTAAGGTTGATTCTCATGTTTGTAATGTCTCAATTACCAATTCTAAAAATAATGATGATGATTTACTTGCTAGAATTGAAGAATTGAACATTTCTCTTGCTAGCCTTAGAAATGAAAATGAAAAATTGCTTGCTAAGGCTAAAAATTTTGATGTTTGCAATGTGATAGTCGCCTAGAGGGGGGGTGAATAGGGCGAAACTGAAATTTACAAATATAAACACAACTACAAGCCGGGTTAGCATTAGAAATATAAACGAGTCCGAGAGAGAGGGCGCAAAACAAATCCCAAGCGAATAAGCAAGTGAGACACGGAGATTTGTTTTACCGAGGTTCGGTTCTTGCAAACCTACTCCCCGTTGAGGAGGCCACAAAGGCCGGGTCTCTTTCAACCCTTCCCTCTCTCAAACGGTCCCTCGGACCGAGTGAGCTTCTCTTCTCTAATCAAAGCCGGGAACAAAACTTCCCCGCAAGGGCCACCACACAATTGGTGCCTCTTGCCTTGATTACAATGGAGTTGTGATCTCAAGAACAAGTGAGAAAGAAAAGAAGCAATCCAAGCGCAAGAGCTCAAATGAACACGGCAAATCACTCTCACTAGTCACTAGGGCTTTGTGCGGAATTGGAGAGGATTTGATCTCTTTAGTGTGTCTAGAATTGAATGCTAGAGCTCTTGTAGTAGTTGAGAAGTGGAAAACTTGGATGCCATGAATGGTGGGGTGGTTGGGGTATTTATAGCCCCAACCACCAAACTTGACCGTTGGCTGGAGGCGTCTGCTCGATGGCGCACCGGACAGTCCGGTGCACACCGGACAGTCCGGTGCCCCTGCCACGTCATCACTGCCGTTGGATTCAGACCGTTGGAGCTTCTGACTTGTGGGCCCGCCTGGATGTCCGGTGCACACCGGACATGTACTGTTTGATGTCCGGTGCACCGGTATGGGCGATTCTGACTTCTGCGCGCGCTGTGCGCGCATTAAATGTTCCACAGGGAGCCGTTGGCGCCGAAAAGAGCCGTTGCTCCGCTGGTACACCGGACAGTCCGGTGCACACCGGACAGTCCGGTGAATTTTAGCGGAGCGGCTGCCGCGCGAACCCGAGGCTGGCGAGTTCCGGAGACCGCGCTTCCTTGGAGCACCGGACATGTCCGGTGCACACCGGACAGTCCGGTGAATTATAGCGCGCCGGCTTCCGAGAAATCCCGAGGGTGAAGAGTTTGAATCTGAGTCCCCTGGTGCACCGGACAGGAACTGTTCACTGTCCGGTGGCACACCGGACAGTCCGGTGCGCCAGACCAGGGGTGCCTTCGGTTGCCCCTTTGCTCCTTTATTGAATCCAAACTTGGTCTTTTTATTGGCTGAGTGTGAACCTTTTACACCTGTATAATCTATACACTTGGGCAAACTAGTTAGTCCAATTATTTGTGTTGGGCAATTCAACCACCAAAATTATTTAGGAACTAGGTGTAAGCCTAATTCCCTTTCAATCTCCCCCTTTTTGGTGATTGATGCCAACACAAACCAAAGCAAATATAGAAGTGCATAATTGAACTAGTTTGCATAATGTAAGTGTAAAGGTTGCTTGGAATTTAGCCAATATAACTACTTTACAAGATATGCATGGAATGTTCCTTTCTTATGTAACATTTTGGACCACGTTTGCACCACACGTTTTGTTTTTGCAAATTCTTTTTGTAAATCTATTTCAAAGATCTTTTGCAAATAGTCAAAGGTAAATGAATAAGAGTTTGCAAAGCATTTTCAAGATTTGAAATTTTCTCCCTCTGTTTCAAATGCTTTTCCTTTGACTAAACAAAACTCCCCCTAACTTAAATCCTCCTCTTAGTGTTCAAGAGGGTTTTGAAGTAAGATTTTTGAAATCCCCCTTTTGAACATAATAGGATAACAGTTGATAACTACTTTTGGAAAACACTAAGTTTTTGAATTTGGTGGTGGTGCGGTCCTTTTGCTTTGGGCTCATTTCTCCCCCTTTTTGGCATGAATCGCCAAAAACGGAATCATTAGAGCCCTCGAAGTAATTTCTTCCCCTTTGGTCATAAGTAAATGAGTTAAGATTATACCAAAGATGAAGTACGGTCCTTTTGCTTTTGAGTTTTTACTCTCTCCCCCAAGGATGAAGTCCTTTTCTTTAATGCTCATTTCTCCCTAAGGAATAGAGAGTTGCTCGGAGTGATGGCGAAGCATGAGTTACGGAGTGGAAGCCTTTGTCTTCGCCGAAGACTCCAATTCCCTTTCAATATACCTATGACTTGGTTTGAAATAGACTTGAAAACACATTAGTCATAGCATATAAAAGAGATATGATCAAAGGTATTCAAATGAGCTATGTGTGCAAGCTAGTAAAAGAAATTTCTAGAATCAAGAATATTGAGCTCATGCCTAAGTCTGGTAAAAGATTGTTCATCAAGTGGCTTGGTAAAGATATCGGCTAATTGATCTTTAGTATTAATGTAAGAAATCTCGATATCCCCCTTTTGTTGGTGATCCCTAAGAAAATGATACCGAATGGCTATGTGCTTAGTGCGGCTATGCTCGACGGGATTGTCGGCCATTTTGATTGCACTCTCATTATCACATAGCAAAGGGACTTTGGTTAATTTGTAACCGTAGTCCCGCAGGGTTTGCCTCATCCAAAGCAATTGCGCGCAACAATGACCTGCGGCAATGTACTCGGCTTCGGCGGTGGAAAGAGCGACCGAATTTTGCTTCTTTGAAGCCCAAGACACCAAGGATCTTCCCAAGAACTGGCAAGTCCCCGATGTGCTCTTCCTATTAATTTTGCACCCCGCCCAATCGGCATCCGAATAACCAATCAAATCAAACGTGGATCCCCGAGGGTACCAAAGCCCAAACTTAGGTGTATAAGCCAAATATCTCAAGATTCGTTTTACGGCCGTAAGGTGTGATTCCTTAGGGTCGGATTGGAATCTTGCACACATGCAAACGGAAAGCATAATGTCCGGTCGAGATGCACATAAATAAAGCAATGAACCAATCATCGACCGGTATACCTTTTGATCGACGGATTTACCTTCCGTGTCGAGGTCGAGATGCCCATTGGTTCCCATGGGTGTCTTGATGGGCTTGGCATCCTTCATTCCAAACTTGGTTAGAATGTCTTGAGTGTACTTCGTTTGGCAAATGAAGGTGCCCTCTTGGAGTTGCTTGACTTGGAATCCTAGAAAATACTTCAACTCCCCCATCATCGACATCTCGAATTTTTGTGTCATGATCCTACTAAACTCTTCACATGTAGACTCGTTAGTAGACCCAAATATAATATCATCAACATAAATTTGGCATACAAACAAGTCATTTTCAAGAGTTTTAGTAAAGAGTGTAGGATCGGCCTTACCGACTTTGAAGCCATTAGAAATAAGGAAATCTCTTAGGCATTCATACCATGCTCTTGGGGCTTGCTTGAGCCCATAAAGCGCCTTAGAGAGCCTATAGACATGGTTAGGGTACTCACTGTCTTCAAAGCCGGGAGGTTGCTCAACATAGACCTCTTCTTTGATTGGTCCGTTGAGGAAGGCACTTTTCACGTCCATTTGATAAAGCTTAAAGCCATGGTAAGTAGCATAGGCTAATAATATTCGAATTGACTCAAGCCTAGCTACGGGTGCATAGGTTTCACCGAAATCCAAACCTTCGACTTGTGAATACCCTTTGGCCATGAGTCGAGCTTTGTTCCTTGTCACCACACCATGCTCATCTTGCTTGTTGCGGAAGACCCATTTGGTTCCTACAACATTTTGGTTAGGACGTGGAACTAAATGCCATACCTCGTTTCTTGTGAAATTGTTGAGCTCCTCTTGCATTGCCACCACCCAATCCGAATCTTGAAGTGCTTCCTCTATCCTGTGTGGCTCAATAGAGGAAACAAAAGAGTAATGTTCACAAAAATGTGCAACACGAGATCGAGTGGTTACCCCCTTATGAATGTCGCCGAGGATGGTGTCGACGGGGTGATCTCGTTGGATTGCTTGGTGGACTCTTGGGTGTGGCGGTCTTGGTTCTTCCTCATCCTCCTTTTCTTGATTATTTTCATCTCCCCCTTGATCATTGCCATTATCTTGAGGTGGCTCATCTTCTTGATTTTGCCCTTCATCAACTTGAGCCTCATCCTCATTTTGAGTTGGTGGAGATGCTTGCATGGAGGAGGATGGTTGATCTTGTGCATTTGGAGGCTCTTCGGATTCTTTAGGACACACATCCCCAATGGACATGTTCCTTAGCGCTATGCATGGAGCCTGTTCTTCACCTATCTCATCAAGATCAACTTGCTCTACTTGAGAGCCGTTAGTTTCATCAAACACAACGTCACATGAGACTTCAACTAGTCCAGTGGACTTGTTAAAGACCCTATATGCCCTTGTGTTTGAGTCATAACCAAGTAAAAAGCCTTCTACAGTTTTAGGAGCAAATTTAGATTTTCTACCTCTTTTAACAAGAATAAAGCATTTGCTACCAAAAACTCTAAAGTATGAAATGTTGGGCTTTTTACCGGTTAGGAGTTCATATGATGTCTTCTTGAGGATTCGGTGAAGATATAACCGGTTGATGGCGTAGCAGGCGGTGTTGACCGCTTCGGCCCAAAACCGGTCCGGTGTCTTGTACTCATCAAGCATGGTTCTTGCCATGTCCAATAGAGTTCGATTCTTCCTCTCCACTACACCATTTTGTTGAGGTGTGTAGGGAGAAGAGAACTCATGCTTGATGCCCTCCTCCTCAAGGAAGCTTTCAATTTGAGAGTTCTTGAACTCCGTCCCGTTGTCGCTTCTTATTTTCTTGATCCTTAAGCCGAACTCATTTTGAGCCCGTCTCAAGAACCCCTTTAAGGTCTCTTGGGTTTGAGATTTTTCCTGTAAAAAGAATACCCAAGTGAAGCGAGAATAATCATCCACTATTACAAGACAATACTTACTCCCGCCGATGCTTATATAAGCAATCGGGCCGAATAGATCCATGTGGAGTAGCTCAAGCGGCCTGTCGGTCGTCATGATGTTCTTGTGTGGATGATGGACTCCAACTTGCTTCCCCGCCTGGCATGCGCTACAAATCCTGTCTTTCTCAAAATGAACATTTGTTAATCCTAAAATGTGCTCTCCCTTTAGAAGCTTATGAAGATTCTTCATCCCAACATGGGCTAGTCGGCGGTGCAAGAGCCAACCCATGTTAGTCTTAGCAATTAAGCATGTGTCGAGCTCAGCTCTATCAAAATCTACTAGGTATAGCTGACCCTCTAACACACCCTTAAATGCTATTGAATCATCACTTCTTCTAAAGACAGTGACATCTACATCAGTAAAGAGACAGTTGTAGCCCATTTGACATAATTGTGAAACAGAAAGCAAGTTGTAATCTAAAGAATCAACAAGAAAAACATTGGAAATAGAATGGTCAGGAGATATAGCAATTTTACCCAATCCTTTGACCAAACCTTGATTTCCATCCCCGAATGTGATAGCTCGTTGGGGATCTTTGTTTTTCTCATAAGAGGAGAACATCCTTTTCTCCCCGGTCATGTGGTTCGTGCACCCGCTGTCGAGTATCCAACTTGAGCCCCCGGATGCATAAACCTACAAAACAAATTTAGTTCTTGACTTTAGGTACCCAAACGGTTTTGGGTCCTTTGGCATTAGATACAAGAACTTTGGGTACCCAAACACAAGTCTTGGAACCCTTGTGTTTGCCCCCAACAAACTTGGCAACCACCTTGCCGGATTTGTTAGTAAGCACATAAGAAGCATCAAAAGTTTTAAATGAAATGGCATGATCATTTGATGCATTAGGAGTTTTCTTTCTAGGCAACTTGGCACGGGTTGGTTGCCTAGAGCTAGATGTCTCACCCTTATACATAAAAGCATGATTAGGGCCAGAGTGAGACTTCCTAGAATGAATTCTCCTAATTTTGCTCTCAGGATAGCCGGCAGGGTACAAAATGTAGCCCTCGTTATCCTGAGGCATGGGAGCCTTGCCCTTAACAAAGTTAGACAAATTTTTAGGAGGGGCATTAAGTTTGACATTGTCTCCCCTTTGGAAACCAATGCCATCCTTAATGCCAGGGCGTCTCCCATTATAAAGCATGCTACGAGCAAATTTAAATTTCTCATTCTCTAGGTTGTGCTCGGCAATTTTAGCATCTAGTTTTGCTATATGATCATTTTGTTGTTTAATTAAAGCCATATGATCATGAATAGCCTCAATATCAACATTTCTACATCTAGTACAAATAGATACATGTTCAATGATAGATGTAGAGGGTTTGCAAGATTTTGATTCTACAACCTTAGCTTGTAATATGTCATTTTTAGTTCTAAGGTCGGAAATAGTAGCATTGCAAACATCAAAATCTTTAGCCTTAGCAATTAAATTTTCATTCTCTAATCTAAGGCTAGCAAGAGAAATGTTTAATTCTTCAATCCTAGCAAGCAAATCATCATCATTATCTCTAGGATTGGGAATTGAAACATTGCAAACATGAGAATCAATCTTAGCATTTAAAATAGCATTTTCATTTCTAAGATTGTCAATCATTTCACGGCATGTGCTTAGCTCACTAGACAATTTTTCACATTTTTCTACTTCTAGAGCATAAGCCCTTTTAACCTTAACATGTTTCTTGTTTTCTTTAATTAGACAATCCTCTTGGGAATCCAAAAGGTCATCCTTTTCATGAATAGCACTAATCAATTCATTTAGTTTTTCTTTTTGCTCCATGTTAAGATTGGCAAAGAGAATACGCAAATTATCCTCCTCATCACTAGCATTATCATCACTAGACGATTCATATTTAGTGGAGGAGTTGGATTTAACCTTCTTCTTTTTGCCGTCTTTTGCCATGAGGCACTTGTGGCCGACGTTGGGGAAGAGGAGTCCTTTGGTGACGGCGATGTTGGCGGCGTCCTCGTCGTCGGAGGAGTTGCTTGAGCTCTCGTCGGAATCCCATTCCCGACAAACATGGGCATCGCCGCCCTTCTTCTTGTAGTATCTCTTCTTCTCCTTTCTTCTCCCCTTCTTGTCGTCGCCTCGGTCACTGTCACTAGATATAGGACATTTAGCAATAAAATGATCGGGCTTACCACACTTGTAGCAAACCTTCTTGGAGCGGGACTTGTAATCCTTCCCCCTCCTTTGTTTGAGGATTTGGCGGAAGCTCTTGATGACGAGCGCCATCTCCTCATTGTCAAGCTTGGAGGCGTCTATTGGTTGTCGACTTGGTGTAGACTCCTCCTTCTTTTCTTCCGTCGCCTTGAATGCAACGGGTTGAGCTTCGGATGGGTCGCCAAGCTCGTTGATTTTCCTCGAGCCTTCTATCATGCACTCAAAACTTACAAAATGCCCGATAACTTCCTCGGGGGTCATTTTAGTATATCTAGGATTACCACGAATCAATTGAACTTGAGTGGGATTTAGAAAAATGAGAGATCTTAAAATAACATTTACCACTTCGTGGTCGTCCCACTTCTTGCTCCCGAGGTTGCGCACTTGGTTTACCAAAGTCTTGAGCCGATTGTACATGTGTTGTGGCTCCTCCCCTTTGTGAAGCCGGAACCGACCGAGCTCCCCCTCGATCGTTTCCCGCTTGGTGATCTTGGTGAGCTCATCTCCCTCGTGCGCGGTTTTGAGTACATCCCAAACCTCCTTGGCGTTCTTCAACCCTTGTACTTTGTTATATTCCTCTTTACTTAGTGAGGCGAGGAGAATTGTTGTGGCTTGTGAGTTGAAGTGCTCGATTTGGGCTACCTCATCCTCATCATAGTTCTCATCCCCTACGGATGGTACCTGCGCACCAAACTCAACAACATCCCATATGCTTTTGTGGAGCGAGATTAGATGAAATCGCATTAAATCGCTCCACCTAGCGTAATCTTCACCATCAAAAGTTGGTGGTTTGCCTAGTGGGACGGAAAGTAAAGGTGTATGTTTGGAAATGCGAGGGTAGCGTAGGGGGATCTTACTATACTTCTTGCGCTCTTGGCGCTTAGAAGTGACGGAGGGTGCATCGGAGTCGGAGGTCGATGTTGATGAAGTGTCGGTCTCGTAGTAGACCACCTTCCTCATCCTCTTGTGCTTGTCGCCTTTCCGATGCGGCTTGTGGGAAGAAGATTTTTCCTTCTTCTCTTTGTGATGAGAAGAAGATTTCTTCTCCTTCCCTTTGTTGGAGGAGCTCTTCTTCTTCTCCCTCCTTTTGGTGCGGGACTCTTCCGATGAAGTGCTCCCGTGGCTTGTAGTGGGCTTTTCGCCGGTCTCCATCTCCTTCTTGGCGTGATCTCCCGACATCACTTCGAGCGGTTAGGCTCTAATGAAGCACCGGGCTCTGATACCAATTGATAGTCGCCTAGAGGGGGGGTGAATAGGGCGAAACTGAAATTTACAAATATAAACACAACTACAAGCCGGGTTAGCGTTAGAAATATAAACGAGTCCGAGAGAGAGGGCGCAAAACAAATCCCAAGCGAATAAGCAAGTGAGACACGGAGATTTGTTTTACCGAGGTTCGGTTCTTGCAAACCTACTCCCCGTTGAGGAGGCCACAAAGGCCGGGTCTCTTTCAACCCTTCCCTCTCTCAAACGGTCCCTCGGACCGAGTGAGCTTCTCTTCTCTAATCAAAGCCGGGAACAAAACTTCCCCGCAAGGGCCACCACACAATTGGTGCCTCTTGCCTTGATTACAATGGAGTTGTGATCTCAAGAACAAGTGAGAAAGAAAAGAAGCAATCCAAGCGCAAGAGCTCAAATGAACACGGCAAATCACTCTCACTAGTCACTAGGGCTTTGTGCGGAATTGGAGAGGATTTGATCTCTTTAGTGTGTCTAGAATTGAATGCTAGAGCTCTTGTAGTAGTTGAGAAGTGGAAAACTTGGATGCCATGAATGGTGGGGTGGTTGGGGTATTTATAGCCCCAACCACCAAACTTGACCGTTGGCTGGAGGCGTCTGCTCGATGGCGCACCGGACAGTCCGGTGCACACCGGACAGTCCGGTGCCCCTGCCACGTCATCACTGCCGTTGGATTCAGACCGTTGGAGCTTCTGACTTGTGGGCCCGCCTGGATGTCCGGTGCACACCGGACATGTACTGTTTGATGTCCGGTGCACCGGTATGGGCGATTCTGACTTCTGCGCGCGCTGTGCGCGCATTAAATGTTCCGCAGGGAGCCGTTGGCGCCGAAAAGAGTCGTTGCTCCGCTGGTACACCGGACAGTCCGGTGCACACCGGACAGTCCGGTGAATTTTAGCGGAGCGGCTGCCGCGCGAACCCGAGGCTGGCGAATTCCGGAGACCGCGCTTCCTTGGAGCACCGGACATGTCCGGTGCACACCGGACAGTCCGGTGAATTATAGCGCGCCGGCTTCCGAGAAATCCCGAGGGTGAAGAGTTTGAATCTGAGTCCCCTGGTGCACCGGACAGGAACTGTTCACTGTCCGGTGGCACACCGGACAGTCCGGTGCGCCAGACCAGGGGTGCCTTCGGTTGCCCCTTTGCTCCTTTATTGAATCCAAACTTGGTCTTTTTATTGGCTGAGTGTGAACCTTTTACACCTGTATAATCTATACACTTGGGCAAACTAGTTAGTCCAATTATTTGTGTTGGGCAATTCAACCACCAAAATTATTTAGGAACTAGGTGTAAGCCTAATTCCCTTTCACAATGCTACTATTTCCGACCTTAGAACTAAGAATGACATGTTACATGCTAAGGTTGTAGAATTAAAATCTTGCAAACCCTCTACATCTACCGTTGAGCACACCTCTATTTGTACTAGATGTAGAGATGTTGATATTAATGCTATTCATGATCACATGTCTTTAATTAAACAACAAAATGATCATATAGCAAAACTAGATGCTAAAATTGCCGAGCATAACCTAGAAAATGAAAAATTTAAATTTGCTAGAAGTATGCTCTATAATGGGAGACGCCCTGGCATCAAGGATGACATTGGCTTCCAAAGGGGAGACAATGTCAAACTTAATACCCCTCCTAAAAGATTGTCTAACTTTGTTAAGGGCAAGGCTCCCATGCCTCAGGATAACGAGGGTTACATTTTATACCCTGCCGGTTATCCCGAGGACAAAATTAGGAGAATTCATTCTAGGAAGTCTCACTCTGGTTCTAACCATGCTTTTATGTATAAGGGTGAGACATCTAGCTCTAGGCAACCAACCCGTGCTAAGTTGCCTAAGAAGAAAACTCCTAGTGCATCAAATGAACATAGCCTTTCATTTAAAACTTTTGATGCATCTTATGTGTTGACTAACAAATCCGGCAAGGTTGTTGCCAAGTATATTGGGGGCAAACACAAGAGCTCCAAAACATGTGTTTGGGTTCCCAAAGTTCTTGTTTCTAATGCCAAAGGACCCAAAACCGTTTGGGTACCTAAAGTCAAGAACTAAAACTGTTTTGTAGGTTTATGCATCCGGGGGCTCAAGTTGGATACTCGACAGCGGGTGCACAAACCATATGACAGGGGAGAAGAAGATGTTCTCCTCCTATGAGAAAAACCAAGATCCCCAACGAGCGATCACATTCGGGGATGGAAACAAAGGTTTGGTCAAAGGTTTGGGTAAAATAGCTATATCCCCTGACCATTCCATTTCCAATGTTTTTCTTGTTGATTCATTAGATTACAATTTGCTTTCTGTATCTCAATTATGCAAAATGGGCTACAACTATCTTTTCACTGATATAGGTGTCACTGTCTTTAGAAGAAGTGATGATTCAATAGCATTTAAGGGAGTGTTAGAGGGTCAGCTATACTTGGTAGATTTTGATAGAGCTGAACTCGACACTTGCTTAATTGCTAAGACTAACATGGGCTGGCTCTGGCATCGCCGACTAGCACATGTTGGGATGAAGAATCTTCACAAGCTTCTAAAGGGAGAACACATTTTAGGACTAACAAATGTTCATTTTGAGAAAGACAGGGTTTGTAGCGCATGCCAAGCCGGAAAGCAAGTTGGTGCCCATCATCCACACAAGAACATCATGACGACCGACAGGCCGCTTGAGCTACTCCACATGGATCTATTCGGCCCGATTGCTTACATAAGCATCGGCGGGAGTAAGTATTGTCTTGTAATTGTGGATGATTATTCTCGCTTCACTTGGGTATTCTTTTTGCAGGAAAAATCTCAAACCCAAGAAACCTTAAAGGGATTCTTGAGACAAGCTCAAAACGAGTTCGGCTTAAGGATCAAGAAAATTAGAAGCGACAACGGGACGGAGTTCAAGAACTCTCAAATTGAAGGATTTCTTGAGGAGGAGGGCATCAAGCATGAGTTCTCTTCTCCCTACACGCCACAACAAAATGGTGTAGTGGAGAGGAAGAATCGAACTCTATTGGACATGGCAAGAACCATGCTTGATGAGTACAAGACTTCGGATCGGTTTTGGGCCGAGGCGGTCAACACCGCCTGCTACGCCATCAACCGGTTATATCTACACCGAATCCTCAAGAAGACATCATATGAACTCCTAACCGGTAAAAAGCCCAACATTTCATATTTTAGAGTCTTTGGTAGCAAATGCTTTATTCTTGTTAAAAGAGGTAGAAAATCTAAATTTGCTCCTAAGACTGTAGAAGGCTTTTTACTAGGATATGATTCAAACACAAAGGCATATAGAGTCTTTAACAAGTCCTCCAGACAAGTTGAAGTTTCTTGTGACGTTGTGTTTGATGAGACTAACGGCTCTCAAGTAGAGCAAGTTGATCTTGATGAGATAGGTAATGAAGAGGCTCCGTGCATCGCGCTAAGGAACATGTCCATTGGGGATGTGTGTCCAAAGGAATCCGAAGAGCCTCCAAAAGCACAAGATCAGCCACAAGCATCTCCACCAACTCAAAATGAGGATGAAGCTCAAGTTGATGAAATAGAAGATCAAGCAAATGAGCCACCTCAAGATGACAGCAATGATCAAGGGGGAGATGCAAATGATCAAGACAAGGAGGATGAAGAACAAAGGCCGCCACACCCAAGAGTCCACCAATCAATCCAACGAGATCACCCCGTCGACACCATCCTCGGCGACATTCATAAGGGGGTAACTACTAGATCTCGTATTGCACATTTTTGTGAGCATTACTCTTTTGTTTCCTCTATTGAGCCACACAGGGTAGAGGAAGCACTCCAAGATTCGGATTGGGTGGTGGCTATGCAAGAGGAGCTCAACAACTTCACAAGGAATGAGGTATGGCATTTGGTTCCACGTCCTAATCAAAATGTTGTAGGAACCAAATGGGTCTTCCGCAACAAGCAAGATGAGCATGGTGTGGTGACAAGGAACAAAGCTCGACTTGTGGCCAAAGGATACTCCCAAGTCGAAGGTTTGGATTTCGATGAAACCTATGCACCTGTAGCTAGGCTTGAGTCAATTCGCATATTATTGGCCTATGCTACTTACCATGGCTTTAAGCTTTATCAAATGGACGTGAAAAGTGCCTTCCTCAATGGACCAATCAAGGAAGAGGTCTATGTTGAGCAACCTCCCGGCTTTGAAGATAGTGAGTATCCTAACCATGTCTATAAGCTCTCTAAGGCGCTTTATGGGCTCAAGCAAGCCCCAAGAGCATGGTATGAATGCCTTAGAGATTTTCTTATTGCTAATGGCTTCAAAGTCGGAAAGGCCGATCCTACGCTCTTTACCAAAACACTTGAAAATGATTTGTTTGTATGCCAAATTTATGTTGATGATATTATATTCGGGTCTACTAACGAATCTACATGTGAAGAGTTTAGTAGGATCATGACACAGAAGTTCGAGATGTCTATGATGGGGGAGTTGAAGTATTTTCTAGGATTTCAAGTGAAGCAACTCCAAGAGGGCACGTTCATTAGCCAAACGAAGTATACTCAAGACATTCTAAACAAGTTTGGGATGAAGGATGCCAAGCCCATCAAGACACCCATGGGAACTAATGGGCATCTCGACCTCGACACGGGAGGTAAGTCCGTGGATCAAAAGGTATACCGGTCGATGATAGGGTCTTTACTCTATTTATGTGCATCTTGACCGGATATTATGCTTTCCGTATGCATGTGTGCAAGATTCCAAGCCGACCCTAAGAAAGCTCACCTTACGGCCGTAAAACGAATCTTGAGATATTTGGCTTACACTCCTAAGTTTGGGCTTTGGTATCCTAGGGGATCCACATTTGATTTGATTGGTTATTCGGATGCCGATTGGGCGGGGTGTAAAATCAATAGGAAGAGCACATCGGGGACTTGCCAGTTCTTGGGAAGATCCTTGGTGTCTTGGGCTTCAAAGAAGCAAAATTCGGTCGCTCTTTCCACCGCCGAAGCCGAGTACATTGCCGCAGGCCATTGTTGCGCGCAATTGCTTTAGATGAGGCAAACCCTGCGGGACTACGGTTACAAATTAACCAAAGTCCCTTTGCTATGTGATAATGAGAGTGCAATCAAGATGGCGGATAATCCCGTCGAGCATAGCCGCACTAAACACATAGCCATTCGGTATCATTTTCTTAGGGATCACCAACAAAAGGGAGATATCGAGATTTCTTACATTAATACTAAAGATCAATTAGCCGATATCTTTACCAAGCCTCTTGATGAACAAACTTTTAACAAACTTAGGCATGAGCTAAATATTCTTGATTCTAGGAACTTCTTTTGTTGACTTGCTCACATAGCTCTTCTATATACCTTTGATCATGTCTCTTTCATATGCTATGACTAATATGTTTTCAAGTCCATTTCAAACCAAGTCATAGGTGTATTGAAAGGGAATTGGAGTCTTCGGCGAAGACAAAGGCTTCCACTCCGTAACTCATCCTTCGCCGTCACTCCGTGCCACTCTCCATCTTTGGGGGAGAGAGCAAAAGAACTTCATCTTTGGTATAATCTTAACTCATTTATTTATGACCAAAGAGGAAGCAAGTACTTCGAGGGCTCTAATGACTCCGTTTTTGGCGATTCATGCCAAAGGGGGAGAGAGAGTATGAGCTCAAAGCAAAAGGACCGCACCACCACCAATTTCAAAAATCTAGTTTTTCATAGAGTATTTTCAATTGGTATCTATCTTATTGTGTTCAAAAGGGGGAGAAAGCAACATTTCAAAAATTGTATATCAAAACCCTCTTGAACACTAAGAGGAGGATCTCATCTAGGGGGAGTTTTGTTAAGTCAAAGGAAAAGCATTTGAAACAGGGGGAGAAAATTTCAAATCTTGAAAATGCTTTACAAAATCTTATTTATTTACCTTTGACTATTTGCAAAAGAACTTTGAAAATGATTTACAAAACAGTTTGCAAAAACAAAACATGTGGTGCAAGCGTGGTCCAAAATGTTAAAAATGAAGGAGCAATCCATGCATATCTTGTAAAGTATTTATATTGGCTCAATTCCAAGCAACCTTTGCACTTACATCATGCAAACTAGTTCAACTATGAACTTCTATATTTGCTTTGGTTTGTGTTGGCATCAATCACCAAAAAGGGGGAGATTGAAAGGGAATTAGGCTTACACCTAGTTCCTAAATAATTTTGGTGGTTGAATTGCCCAACACAAACAATTGGACTAACTAGTTTGCTCTAGTGTATAAGTTATACAGGTGTAAAAGGTTCACACTTAGCCAATAAAAAGATCAAGTATTGGATTCAACAAAGGAGCAAAGGGACAACTGAAGGCACCTCTGGTCTGGGGCACCGGACTGTCCGGTGCACCACCGGACAGTGTCCGGTGCACCAGAGGACTCCAACTCAAACTTGCCACCTTCGGGAATTTCCAGAGGCGCTCCGCTATAATTCACCGGACTGTCCGGTGTACACCGGACAGTGTCCGGTGCTGCAAGGAAGAGCCGCCTCAGGAACTCGCCAGCCTCGGGAAAACGCAGCGGCTGCTCCGCTATAATTCACCGGACATGTCTGGTGTACACCGGACTGTCCGGTGCAACTCCGGAGCAACGGCTACTTCGCGCCAACGGCTACCTGCAGCGCATTTAATGCGCGCCAGAAGCGCGCAGAAGGCAGGCACGCGCGCGCTGGCACACCGGACATGGAACAGTACATGTCCGGTGTGCACCGGACATCCAGGCGGGCCCAGAAGACAGAAGCTCCAACGGTCAGAATCCAACGGCATTGGTGACGTGGCTGGCGCACCGGACATGTCCGGTGTACACCGGACTGTCCGGTGCACCATACGAGAGACAGCCTCCACCAACAGTCAAGTTTGGTGGTTGGGGCTATAAATACCCCAACCACCCCACCATTCATTGCATCCAAGTTTTCCAGCTTCCAACCACTATACAAGAGCTAGCATTCATTGCAAAGCACACCAAAAGAGATCAAATCCTCTCCCAACTCCATACAAAGCCTAAGTGACTAGAGAGAGTGATTTGTAGTGTTCATTTGAGCTCTTGCGCTTGGATCGCTTCTTTTTCCGCATTCTTTCTTGTGATCAAACACTCACTTGTAATTGAGGCAAGAGACACCAATTGTGTGGTGGTCCTTGCGGGAAGTTTGATTCCCAAGTGATTTGAGAAGAGAAGCTCACTCGGTCCGAGGGACCGTTTGAGAGAGGGAAGGGTTGAAAGAGACCCGGCCTTTGTGGCCTCCTCAACGGGGAGTAGGTTTGCAAGAACCGAACCTCGGTAAAACAAATCCGCGTGTCACACTCTTCATTTGCTTGCGATTTGTTTTGTACCCTCTCTCTCGCGGACTCGTTTCTATTTCTAACGCTAACCCGGCTTGTAGTTGTGTTTATATTTGTGAATTTCAGTTTTGCCCTATTCACCCCCCCTCTAGGCGACTATCACCCGCATCCACCGCACCACGCTTACCAACACCATCAGGAAGTACAAATCGTACCTCCCCCACTCCCACCACCACACCAGCAACATCAAAACCTCCCCCACGCCCCAAAGCAGGAAGACTTCGCCGATCAGCCGTATCGCGGAGTCATTCACATGATCACTGGGGGGTCCAGCACCGACTTCGACACAAAGCGGCAGAAGCGGGACCATTACCGCAGCATCAACCACGTCGCCATCACTGGCCCAGTCGTGTAGACAAAGTGGTCCCACGTACCGCTAACCTTCGACGCACGAGACGTCGACCTGCGCAGCGCCCCCCACATCGACGTCATGGTTATCAACTGCAGCGTGGCAGGCTGGGATCTGCACAAAGTCCTAGTCGACAATGGCAGTCAAGCAGACATCATCTTCCTCCATGCCTTCGACCGCATGGGCATAAGCCACAGCCTGCTCAAGCCTTCGGACAACCCGTTGTACGGCTTCGGCGGCAAGGGCACCTTTCCTGTCGGCAAAATAGAGCTGCCTCTCTCCTTCGGTGTAGCACCCAATGCCCGAAGTGAGCAAGTGACCTTCGATATTGTGGATATGGTATATCTGTACAACGCCATCATGGGCCGGGGCTCCATCAACAAGTTTGAGGCAGCTATTCACGGACTGTACCTGTGCATGAAGATACCAGGTCCGTTAGGCGCCATTGCGGTCTACGGCAATCAACAGACCGCACGCAACATAGAGCGGGACTTCGTCCCCGGGCAAAGAAACGTGCACTGCCTCACGGCCCAGCGCGAGGTCCCTGCGCCTGTCAGCCCAACCGACAAAGAGTACGACAAGGCACAGCTGCAGAGCAACGACGGGACCAAGACTGTCCCCTCGATCAGGCCACGCCCAAGCAGACAGTCACTATCAGCGAAGACCTCACTTCGCATGAAGAGGAGAAACTCCTCTGCTGCCTATCCAAGAATAAAGATGTCTTCGCCTGGTCAGCCCTCGACCTGGTCGGGCTCAGCCGATCCATAATTGAGCACAGCTTGGGAATTGACCCTAAGGTGAGACCGAAAAAGCAGCGGCTTCACAAAATGTGCGACGAGAAGACAGAGGCCACCAAGGCAGAGGTGCACCGCCTCCTGGAAGCCAAATTCATCGAGCCGGTGGCTTACCCCACGTGGCTCTCCAACGTTGTAATGGTGTAGAAAAAGAGCGGGAAGTGGCGAATGTGCATCGACTTCACCAGTCTCAACAAGGCCTGCCCAAAGGACAACTTCCCGTTGCCGCGGATCGACAAAATAGTCGATAGCGCGGCCGGGTGCGAAGTCATGTCACTCCTCGACTGCTTCTCCGGTTACCACCAGATATACATGAAGGAGGAAGACAAGGCTAGCACCAGCTTTATAACACCCTTCGGCACATATTGCTTCATCAGAATGCCGGAGGGACTCAAGAACGTCGGGTCCACCTTTTCCAGGCTTACCAAAACAGTGCTCGAAGGGCAAGTTGGCAGAAATATATTCAAATATGTGGACGACATCGTCGTCGCCAGCAAGAGCAAGGAGGACCATCTCGCCGACCTCGCCGAGACATTCACGAACATGCGAGACGCACGACTCCGCCTAAACCCGGAAAAGTGCGTCTTCGGCGTTCGCCAAGGCAGAATATTGGGCTACCTGGTATCACACCGCGGCATCGAGGCCAACCCAACCAAGATTCAGGCCATCATAAACATGACGCCTCCGCAGTCCGCCAGAGACGTCCAGCGCCTGACAGGCAGATTGGCCGCTCTCAACAGATTCATCTCCAGGTCCGCTGAGCGAAGTCTCCCCTTCCTCAAAACACTCTGTGGCGCAAAAGACTTCGCTTGGGGACCAGAGCAGGCAGCGGCCTTCGCCTCATTAAAACAGTACCTGTCGGAGCTGGCCGTCCTTACAAGCCCCGACTTCTCGCTCCCCCTGTTGCTCTATGTTGCGGCTTCGCCGCATGCGGTCAGCGCGGCACTGGTGCAGGAGCAGACAGTTGAGGGCGTGATCAGGCAGTGCCCAGTTTATTACGTCTCCGAAGTGCTGACACCGTCCAAATGTAACATGACAGAACTGGAGAAGATTGCCTACGCAGTCGTTATGTCTTCGCGCAAATTGCGCCATTATTTCGAAGCATTCAAGGTCCGAGTCACCTCAGACAGGGGACTCGGCGAATTGTTCAGAAACCCGGAGGCATCGGTGAGGATCGCCAAGTGGGCGGCCGAACTCTCCGGCTACCACATCAATTTCGAGCCCAGGACAGCCATCAAGTCACAAGTCCTGGCAGACTTCGTCGTCGACTGGACCGGGCCAATAACACAGCAGCCGGACCCGTCCGCAGAGAAGGTTTGGACGATCCATTGCGACGGCGCATGGTCCCATGCGGGGGCAGGCGCCGCTGCAGTCATCACCTCACCAGCCAGGGTCAAGCATAGATATGTAGCACGCCTCAGCTTCGCTCTGTAATCTGACAGATGCACAAATAACATAGCAGAATACGAAGCAGTCATCCTCGGCCTCCGCAAGCTGAGGGCCCTCGAGGTCACCACCTGCATCATCAAAACAGACTCCAAGGTAGTTGCCGGCCAAGTCGAGAAAGACTATGCAGCAAAGGACCCCGCACTTATGCAATACCTCGCGGCCATCCGAAGTCTCGAGAGACAATTCAAGGGATTCACCTTGCAGCATGTGGACCAGGCCAGGAACGAAGAGGCCGACGCATTGGCCAAGGCTGCCGCCAGAGGCGAGTCCCTGCCCTCCGACGTGTTCTTTCATGTCATCGGCACGCCAGCCGTCCGGAGCCCCGAAGGGCTCCAAATAACCAATGACAACGAAGGCCACCGCATAGTCAACCTTATCATGACCGGAGACTGGCGGGCACCAATAACCCTGTTCCTACAGGGGTACTATCATCCAACCGACATCAGTGAGGCCAAGCGCCTCAAACATCGAAGCTGAGACTTCGCACTGATTGAGGGCCAACTCTACAAGAAGGGGGTCAGTCAGCCAATGCTTAAATGCGTCACCGAAACCGAAGGCATCCAGATCCTACGCGAAGTCCACAGTGGCACGTGCGGCTCACACGCAGGGCCAAGGGCCCTAGCTGCTAAGGTGATCCGCCAAGGCTTTTACTGGCCCGCAATGATCTGCGTCGCAAATCGGGTCACAAGGTCCTGCGAAGCCTGCCAGAAGTTTTCTCCTCGATCAGGCAGCCCCTCGCAATTTACAAAGCTGATCGCCCACACATGGCCTCTCCAGCGCTGGGGCCTGGACATTGTCGGGCCCCTGCCCACGGCTCAGGGGAACCTTAAGTTCGCCTTCGTCGCTGTCGAGTACTTCACCAAATGGATCGAGGCAAGGGCTGTTTCCACAATAACATCAAAGACTGCCCAAAAATTCTTTTGGCAAAACATTGTTTGCCGCTTCGGAGTACCGTCCGAACTAACAGTTGACAACGGCAAGCAGTTTGACAGCCAAGACTTCA
The DNA here is from genome assembly GCF_902167145.1 of Zea mays. NCBI lineage: Eukaryota > Viridiplantae > Streptophyta > Magnoliopsida > Poales > Poaceae > Zea > Zea mays. The sequence continues at coordinate 53,954,618 of NC_050100.1, read as the reverse complement.
AGGATTTTTGCTTCTCTATTGGCACCAAGCTTGCCTTCGCCTCAGTCTATCACCCGTAGTCCAACGGAGTTGTGGAACGCGCCAATGGAAAAATCTTCACAGCTGTCAAAAAGATGCTCCTCGATGAAAAAGGGCAGGTGGACCGATTTATTACCCGAGGCGGTCTGGGCGCTGAACACGACTGAATGCAGGGCGACCGGGTTCACTCCTTTCCGCCTTCTATATGGATCGGAGGCCATGACCCCACAAGAAATAAAGCATGGGTCCCCGCGAACAGTTCCGTCAGTCGTCCCCGACGTGGACGAGCTCACTGCGAAGGATCTCATCGATGGAGACCGAGTCCTCGCCTTACAGGCTCTAAACAAATACCAAGCCCAGACAAAAGCATGGCGCGACCACGCAGTCATCCCGAGGGAATTCAGCGAAGGGGACCTCGTACTCATCCGAACAGCTCGGACAGAGTCCAGGGGCAAGCTGGAGCCCAAGTGGGAGGGCCCCTTCATTGTCAAGACGAAAGCTTCCCCCAGCGCTTACAGGCTCGCAACGCCAAACAATGAAGACCTGGAGCACTCCTAGAACATCGACAATCTCCGCAAATTTTTTGTTTGACTCATCAGGGCCGATTCGCCCTTGTAATTCGTAAAAACAATTTTATTCTGGCCCGCACTCTTTTCCTCCGGGGGGTGAGGTTTTTAACGAGGCGGAGCCATGTAATATACAAGTGAAAAATCCCCCGCAAAAACATGCGTCGAAAAAAGACCGCGACGACGGTCTTCGACATTCGACCAATACAAAGTCACCGCGAGGCTCAGCGCTAGCCACCCCCGCGTGCGACAACTCCGTGCAGAAGTCGCCTAAGGGTGCAGCCGGACCAGCACAACAAGTGCGAAAAACCGAAGTCTACCGCGAAGACTACCCGCGCAGAAGTCGCCTAAGGGTGCAGCCGGGCTAGCACAACAAGTGCGAAAAACCGAAGTCTACCGCGAAGACTATCCGCGCAGAAGTCGCCTAAGGGTGCAGCCGGGCTAGCACAACAAGTGCGAAAAAACCGAAGTCCACCGCGAAGACTACCCGCGCAGAAGTCGCCTAAGGGTGCAGCCGGGCTAGCACAACAAGTGCGAAAAACCGAAGTCTACCGCGAAGACTATCCGCGCAGAAGTTGAAGGATTACGGGGAGGCTACGCTAGCGCAAAACAAAAATTTTCATCCCCATAATACCAAGAACTACTGCGGTTATAGGTCATGGAATTACCACTAGACGCGCAGAGCAGCGGAAGACGTCTCGATGTAGACGAACGCGTCGAGCAGTGCCGTGCAGTCGCCGGCGTCCTTCACGTCCTCGCACGGTTCGTCCAAGTGCTCCAGATGTAGCACCTCCGAGGTATCCACACGTACAGGGAGGAAGCGCCGCGTACCGAACTGCTAGGTTCGCGACGGCGGCTTGGCGAGGGCGAGAGGTGGGCGGCGGCTGTTAGTTCGCTGGTGGCGAATTAGGTTATCTTTAACCGCGCCCCCGCCCCTCATTATATAGGCGTTATGGTGGGCTTCTGATGCCGAGGCCCATCATTAACCCTAAAGCCCAGTCTAATTTCGGATCTAATCCGAATTAGGCTTCCTTCCCCTTAAGTGTGTGACCCTATAGGTTCACGTACAAATAGACATAGCCCGAGTACTCTTACTTGGCCCAATAATTGACAGCGGCCTCTAGCAAGACATGTCAACTCCTATGTGTACGTAAAGATCATATCAGACGAACCATTGCGACATTAAGTACATGTTGTTCCCTTTGTCTCACGATATTTGGTCTGGCTCTAAGCTGACCTCTCTTTCTCGATACTGTGAATTGGAATCCTTTCAATGGTTAACTCTTAACCCTAGCACGGCCATGCATTTCTTGATCCAATCACTCGAGGGGCCCAGAGATATCTCTCTCACAAAGAGAGGGACAAATTCCATCTTGACTGACCATGCCTCATAGCATGCTTCCTGACAAACCCAAAACTACCTTTATAATTACCCAGTTACGGGATAGCGTTTGATAGTCCCTAAGTAAGTCAATTCACATCTTGAGAACATGCGACAATCTCAGGTCTAAGGATACAGTATTCATGTTGCAAGAAGAGAACTATATTACAATATCTCACGTTGGGTCGGTCCAGCCTCATGTCATACATGCGCCCACATTATTAATTTAACATCTCCATGTTCATGACTTGTGAAATGTAGTCATCAACTAATACATGTGCTAGTCATCGACTCTGACTAGGGACATCATTTAGAATAACCATATAAGTAAAGAATCTCACAAACAATTCACATAATTGCTAATCAATACAAGGTGCCTTCCATGGATATTCAATTAAGCAATATATATATCATGGATACAAAGAAATATGCTCATCTCTATGATTATCTCTAGGGCATATTTCTAACAGTCTCCCACTTGCACTAGAGTTAATCTAGAAGATATCTAATACCCATAGATCTCACGTGTGCCTCATGCTTAGGTTGTGGAAGAGGTTTTGTCAAAGGATCAGCAACATTCAAATCCGTATGTATTTTGCATATCTTTATCTCACCCCGCCTAATGAATTCCCGTATGAGGTGAAACTTCCGCAGTACGTGTTTGTTTTTCTGGTGGTTCCTTGGCTCCTTAGCTTGCGCAATAGCCCCATTGTTGTCACAGTAGAGGTTCAATGGGCTAGATGCATTAGGAAACACACCAAGCTCGATGAGGAACTTCCTTATCCAAACACCTTCCTTCGCAGATTCAGAAGCTGCAATGTACTCGGCTTCTGTTGTAGAATCAGTCACAGTCTCCTGTTTGGAACTCTTCCAACTAACAGCACCACCATTTATTGTGAACACAAAACCTGATTGCGATTTTAACTCGTCTGGGTCAGTTTGGAAGCTAGCATCGGTGTAACCAGTTACAACGAGCTCCTCCTTACCCCCATATACCAGGAACATATCTTTAGTCCTTCTTAAGTACTTAAGAATGCCTTTTACCGCTGTCCAGTGATCCTCACCTGGATCAGCCTGGTATCTACTCGTAGCACTTATCATGGCATACATGATTGATCCAATCGCTGAGGCGTATGGTACCTTACTCATGCGCTCTCGCTCATTAGCCGTCGCAGGACATTGCATCTGGCTAAGGTGTTTACCATGTGACATAGGTATGAAACCTTTCTTGGACTGTTCCATGTTGAACTGTTTCAAAACCTTGTCAATGTACGTATCTTGACTTAATCCTATAAGCCTCTTCGACCTATCTCTATAGATCCTTATGCCCAAAATATATGCTGCTTCCCCTAAGTCCTTCATAGAAAAACTCTTTTTCAGTGAAGCCTTGACGGACTCCAGCATAGGAATGTCATTCCCAATCAATAATATGTCATCCACATACAAGATCAGAAATACAACAGCGCTCCCACTTTCCTTCTTGTAAACACAAGCTTCTTCTTCATTCTGATGAAAACCAAGCCCTTTGATCACTTCATCAAAACGAATGTTCCAACTCCGAGATGCTTGCTTCAACCCATAAATGGATTTCTGAAGTTTGCATATCTTTCCAGCATTGATCGGATCGACAAAACCCTCGGGATGTATCATATACACGTCCTCATCTAGGTTTCCATTAAGGAAAGCTGTTTTGACATCCATCTGCCAAATCTCATAATCGAAATATGCGGCAATAGCTAGAATGATCCGAATAGATTTAAGCATCGCTACTGGCGAGAATGTCTCGTCATAGTCAACTCCTTGAACTTGTCGAAAACCCTTTGCAACAAGTCGAGCCTTATAGATGTGAACATTTCCATCCATGTCTTTCTTCTTCTTATAGATCCATTTGCATTCTATAGGTCTAACACCATCAGGCGGGTCAACCAAGTTCCAAACTTGATTTTCTCCCATGGAATCTATCTCGGATCTCATGGCGACATGCCATTTCTCGGAATCTGGGTCCATCATCGCTTCTGAATATGTTGCAGGTTCGTCGTTGTCTAACAACAACACTTCCCCATTGCCCAACAATAGCACTTCTCCTCGTGCCTCGCGAAGCCTTGCTGACCTTCGTGGTTGTGGTGGTGATTCTCTTGCCATAGACGTCTCAACTTGTTCTGCTTCATTAGCATCACTTGTTGAATCTTGTCCCACTGGCTCATCCTGAACTTCTTCAAGATACACCTTTTGTTTACTTTTCTCTCTTTTGAGAAACTCTTTCTCTAAGAACACACCGTTCCGGGCGACAAACACTTTGCCCTCTGACCGGTGGTAAAAGTAATATCCTAAAGTTTCCTTTGGATATCCCACGAACATGCACTTGTCCGATTTTGGAGTGAGTTTATCCGACTGTAGTCGCTTGACGTAAACCTCACAACCCCAAATCTTCAGAAAAGACAAGCTGGGAGTCTTCCCAGTCCACATCTCATATGGTGTCTTAACTACGGACTTAGACGGTACCCTATTTAGTGTGAAAGCTGCTGTTTCTAGAGCGTATCCCCAAAACGACAAAGGTAGGTCCGACTGGCTCATCATTGATCGAACCATATCCAATAAAGTCCGATTACGTCGCTCAGACACGCCATTCCTCTGAGGCATTCCAGGCGGCGTAAGCTGTGGAACAATTCCACAACTCTTTAGATGATTGCTAAACTCATGACTCAAATATTCACCACCACGATCTGATCGCAGTGCTTTAATTTTCTTGCCACGCTGATTTTCTACTTCATTCTGAAACTCTTTGAACTTTTCTAAGGATTCAGACTTGTGTTTCATTAAGTAGACATACCCATATCTACTAAAATCATCAGTGAAGGTTATGAAGTATTGGAATCCTCCCCTAGCTGCCGTACTCATTGGTCCGCACACATCAGTATGTATGAGTTCCAATAAATCTAACGTCCTCTCCGGTAAACCCGTGAAGGGCGCCTTGGTCATCTTACCAAGTAAGCAAGCTTCACATGTCTCGTATGATTCAAAATCAAACGAAGTTAAAAGCCCATCAGAATGAAGCTTCTTCATGCGATTCTCACTTATATGACCCAAACGACAGTGCCACATGTAGGTAGGACTTAAATCATTAGGCCGAGGCCTTTTAGCACTAATATTACAGATAGGTGCATCATCAAGATTTAAAATGAATAACCCATTCATAATGGATGCAAAAGCCACAAACATGCCATTCTTAGAGATCACACAACCATTGTTTTCACTCGCAAATGAATAACCATCCTTCATCAAACACGAAGGAGACATAATGTTTCGACTCATACTAGGAACTAGATAACAATTATTTAACTCCAAAATAAATCCTGATGGGAGGTGGAGTTGCATCGTCCCGACGGTCAACGCAGCAACTCTTGCATTATTGCCTACCCGGAAATCAACTTCTCCTCTTTTCACGCTTCTACTTCTTATCATTCCCTGCATCGAATTGCAAATATGGGCAACCGATCCGGTATCAAATACCCAAGAATTAATATAAGAATCAGCAAGAAAAATTTCTGTAATGTGAATAGCAAGTGTACCTGCTGCGGCTGTACCCTTACCGCCGCGATCCTTAATAGAGGCCAAGTACTGCTTGCAATTCCTTTTCCAGTGACCAAGTTCTTTGCAATAAAAGCACTCTGCATCTGCAGCTGGTCCAGCCTTGGGCTTTTGATTTGGCTTGGATACTGTATCCTTTGCCTTGCCCTTCTTCTTTTGAGACTTACCCTTCTTCTTAAAGTTGGGTTTGTTTTGGACCGCCATCACATGGCCGCTGCTGCCAGCGCTTTTCTTTATGTCCCCCTCTGCAGTTTTCAGCATGCCACATAGTTCATTGAGGCCCCTCTCCGCCCCATGCATATGGTAGTTCGTGATGAAGTTTCCATAGCTGGGCGGAAGAGATGCCAAAATGAAGTCAGTGGCCAACTCTTGGCTTATTGGGAAGCCTAGCTTCTCCAACCTCTGACTGTAACCAACCATTTTGATTACATGTGGCCCAACTGCTGCGCCTTCTGCTAGCTTGCATTCCAGAAAGGCTTTGGACACATTGAACCTTTCAGTCCTAGCCTGAGTCTGGAACATATCCTTGAGCGCCACGATCATATCGTACACCTCATGGTTTGTCTCAAACTGCATCTGGAGCTCAGGCTCCATGCAAGCAAGCATTAGGCAACTCACTTCAAGATTAGCATCCATTGCTTTCTTGTAAGCGGTTTTAGCTGCAGCAGTTGCATTTTCACCAGGATCCTCTGGCAGTGGGGAGTCTAGAACGTCTTCCTTTTTTTCAGCCCTGAGAACAATTCTCAGGTTACGGATCCAATCCGTATAGTTTGTTCCATTTAACTTATCCTTTTCAAGAATTGATCGCAAAGTAAATGTTGGTGTGCTAGGTGCCATCTACAACAAAATAATGCAAAATACTAAGACAAAAATATCCATGACAGAGTAAATCATATTAAACATTTAATAGTCTACTCTCACTAAAATCAATATCCCTCGATTGATACTTAGTGATTCAGAACCCACAACTAACAAGTCTACTAGTGAGCTTTAGCATCACCGCTAGAAGACAAGGTAGATCGGTAAGCAACTCCTTGCTAATCATATCATATATATGACTCCTGTTGTTGGGTGACATCTCTATGTCTCGGCTCCCAACCTTATGCCTCAAAGTCCTTAACCATTAAGCTGACTTTGTTTAAGTTAACCAACCCTTTCTGCAGTTCGTATCCGATACAAACCTATCTAGTCAAGGAAAACTGGTGGCACCCTAATTTCATAGACCCACCACCAATTGTACAAGACTTATGATAGTGCAAGGTTTGGAGAGGCATTAAAGCTTAAACATTTATGAGGGATCGTCCTACTTATAACATCGCACGCAAGGACATATATGCAATATAAACAAGTAGAACAATAAGAATGGCATTCACACAACAGTTGTGATTCGGTATGGCTTGTTTTCACATGGTGATCTCCATCTCCAATAATCTGTCCATCATGATGATCTCCATCTCCATGATATAGGTATGCCATCCTCCAGGTGATGAGTCCTTCAAGACCTATCTAACGTATGCTGGTAAACAAATTACATATACGCTTTGGATCATCACATGTTGACACGCAGGTCATTACATTAAATTTGGACAATACATGTGGCTCCAGCCGTATTGCCCTGGTCACGACACGCAGGTCATGAATAATTTGTCAACATGCATCACATACACATAATAGCCATACCGATCACATGTCCTGCAAAAACAGGTTAGACAAACACGTTTCTATACGTTCGCCACTACAGCAGATAGCCACGGCGGTCCCAGGATTCCATGCATCGTATGTATGGAAATTCCACTGGAAATCTCATGCGGTTGATCAAATCAACCCAAATCCGAGACTTTCGACCCGAAGAAGATTACACTCATGACATCGATCTGTTGCGTCAATCTGCTGGTTGTGTACGCAGTTAGCCCCGATGGTGATTCCAGCCGGTAGGGGCAAGTCGCGCATACAACAGAGAAGGACGAACTGATCTCTCCAGTCATATCCGATGTAATCTACTTCAATCCTTTATAACCAATTGATCTAATCAAACCGTGCATCAAGTAGATCCATCTCATGAACCTAGATCCAGACCTAAAACTTACGCAGAACCTCCTCTGATACCACTGAAGGATTACGGGGAGGCTACGCTAGCGCAAAACAAAAATTTTCATCCCCATAATACCAAGAACTACTGCGGTTATAGGTCATGGAATTACCACTAGACGCGCAGAGCAGCGGAAGACGTCTCGATGTAGACGAACGCGTCGAGCAGTGCCGTGCAGTCGCCGGCGTCCTTCACGTCCTCGCACGGTTCGTCCAAGTGCTCCAGATGTAGCACCTCCGAGGTATCCACACGTACAGGGAGGAAGCGCCGCGTACCGAACTGCTAGGTTCGCGACGGCGGCTTGGCGAGGGCGAGAGGTGGGCGGCGGCTGTTAGTTCGCTGGTGGCGAATTAGGTTATCTTTAACCGCGCCCCCGCCCCTCATTATATAGGCGTTATGGTGGGCTTCTGATGCCGAGGCCCATCATTAACCCTAAAGCCCAGTCTAATTTCGGATCTAATCCGAATTAGGCTTCCTTCCCCTTAAGTGTGTGACCCTATAGGTTCACGTACAAATAGACATAGCCCGAGTACTCTTACTTGGCCCAATAATTGACAGCGGCCTCTAGCAAGACATGTCAACTCCTATGTGTATGTAAAGATCATATCAGACGAACCATTGCGACATTAAGTACATGCTGTTCCCTTTGTCTCACGATATTTGGTCTGGCTCTAAGCTGACCTCTCTTTCTCGATACTGTGAATTGGAATCCTTTCAATGGTTAACTCTTAACCCTAGCACGGCCATGCATTTCTTGATCCAATCACTCGAGGGGCCCAGAGATATCTCTCTCACAAAGAGAGGGACAAATTCCATCTTGACTGACCATGCCTCATAGCATGCTTCCTGACAAACCCAAAACTACCTTTATAATTACCCAGTTACGGGATAGCGTTTGATAGTCCCTAAGTAAGTCAATTCACATCTTGAGAACATGCGACAATCTCAGGTCTAAGGATACAGTATTCATGTTGCAAGAAGAGAACTATATTACAATATCTCACGTTGGGTCGGTCCAGCCTCATGTCATACATGCGCCCACATTATTAATTTAACATCTCCATGTTCATGACTTGTGAAATGTAGTCATCAACTAATACATGTGCTAGTCATCGACTCTGACTAGGGACATCATTTAGAATAACCATATAAGTAAAGAATCTCACAAACAATTCACATAATTGCTAATCAATACAAGGTGCCTTCCATGGATATTCAATTAAGCAATATATATATCATGGATACAAAGAAATATGCTCATCTCTATGATTATCTCTAGGGCATATTTCTAACAGAAGTCGCCTAAGGGTGCAGCCGGACTAGCACAACAAGTGCGAAAAACCGAAGTCTACCGCGAAGACTATCCGCGCAGAAGTCGCCTAAGGGTGCAGCCGGACTAGCACAACAAGTGCGAAAAATCGAAGTCTACTGCGAAGACTATCCGCGCAGAAGTTGCCCGAGGGCACAGCCGGATGAAGCGTAACAAAAGCAAAAACGACCACACCAAACTGTCCGCGCCAAGACCGACTATATGCGCACCAGTCCAGCATAACAAATACACCTGACCAAGTACATAACGCCTTCGCGAGCATAGCCGAATGTGCGAGGGCACACAACTTCATCATACAAGCCTTTACACATGTACAAGCGAGGGCATCACACTCTACATCGGCTCAACCTTCGGAATAATTCCCATCTCCCTATAGTTAAATAACATTATCCTAAGCTCCTCACTCGCAAAAAGACTTCGCAATTCCCCTCACCTGTGCTCACAGCGGCTGGCAAGGACAACAGTTCCTGCCGGCCAGCCCTACTCACACGAAGCCGACCGCCCTCCGCCCCACTCACTCTACGCTTCGCAACCGCCCTTCGCCGCCTGCGCCCAGTACTCGCACTAGGCACGTCTTCTGTATCCGCAGCGTGCGGTGAAGCCTCCGCCGCTGCCACATCCAAGGCCGCAAAGTAGTCCAAATCCTCCTCCGACGACTCCTCAGTCCACTCAACCGAACTCCCAGAGTCAGCAAAATCAGAAAACTCAGATACAAACCCATCCGATTTATTACCATCATCCACGGTCGAAGCCGCCAAAAAATTAGTAGTGGCGGTTGCGTGCGCAGGCCCAAAATCTTGAACCTGCGCAGCAACCAAAATTCAGCAACATATCCAAAATTCCCTAACTACCCACACCCACTACGCCACCTGCGAAGACCCAGCCATCGCGGGAGCCTCCGCCGTCGCCTCCGCTGTCGCCTCCGCCGCCACCGTCGCAGGATCCTCAACCCTTGGCGCAGCGGCTACGGGGGCATCAGGAGCGCCTTCGGCGGTCTCTGGGGGCGGGCCTCCGCCGGGCTCCAGGGCGACCTCGGACACAGCCTCCGCCGGGTTCGACTCTGGGTCAGGCAGCGCGCTGTTCAATGCCCCAAAGTCATCCACCCTCTCGCCACGCGCCGCCTGAGACACAGCACACAAATTCAGCAAACCCATACATAGCCCACATCCAACAAACATCAAACAAAAGCCAAACGCTACCTGAGCCCTCGCTGTCTCGGCCCGCTCCCTGACCACCTCTCGACCGTGCGGGCCCCACATCCGGTCGTAGATGGCTCCGGCGGATTCCTTCACTATAGGGTCCTCAACATTGTAGATATCTCGCTCGAAATCCTCATCAGCTTGGTCGAAGACCTCATAGTGTCGGCACCCTTCGCGAGAGAGCACGTTCATCGCCCCCTCGCAGGTGACCAGGGAGGCATAAGACATAAACCCCTCCACGATAGTGGGGAGTGCCTGCAACTCCTCCTGTACCCACTCTAGGCAGCGAAGTCCGGGCTCTCGGTCCGGCACTTCGAAGTCAGCGGTCCGCGCGCCCAGCTCATGGTATGAATCCATAAGCTGTTTGCGCGTCCGCTCAGCCTCCGTGCGCGTCGCGGCCTCGGCCCTCTCCACACGGCTCTGCAGGGCGCTGAGCCGCTCCTCTAACTGCTCGGCGCGCTCCTTGGTAAGACTGCCCTCCACCCGTGCCAAATCGGCCTCCGCCAGCGCAGCCTGCGCCTTGGCGAGGGCCTCATTGGCCTCCCTCCTCTCCTCCGCCAGTTGGCGCCGGAGGTCAGTCTTCTCCCCCTCCAGCGTGGCCACCTTGTCCGCCAGCTTGCGGCACTTACTGTCGGCGGCCGATTTTTCCCGGACGGCGTCAGCATGTTGCATCCGAAGTCTCTCGACTTCGGCAGACACAACTGCCGTGAGGGCCCCCGACGCCGCACGGTCTACGAAGTCAGCCGCCTGTAAAACACACGTAAGACTGCGGCCCCAACGAAGCCGATCTAAAAAAACCCCCGAAGTCTAGCTCAACGTACCTGACTTAGTGCCTCCTTCATCTCCTTCAGCCAGCGGGACACAGCGCCCGCCTCGTCCCTGACAGCAGCGAGTGCCGGCATCTCGCCGCCGGCACTAAGAGCACCGCCCTTCGCCTTTGGCACTACGGCAGCCGCCGTGGTCGCCGCGGCAGGCGCAACAATAACAAGTTGGCCTTCGTCCGACCCTGCGACGTATCAACGAATTACAAAAAAAATCGAGCCAACGGCTTACCACCAAGATAGTCGTCCACACTAATATCGGTGGCGAAGTCGGCGACGCGCTTGCCCGGCGACGGCAACCCACGGGCCGCCTTCGCGACCTCCGGCACCCTGCTGGACGTCGGCACAGCCTTCGCAGATTTGGAACCACCTACGACAGCCGCAGCCTCCGGCGCCTTGCTAGATGCAGGGACGGCCGACGGCGGCTTGCCTCCACCGAGGGCAGCAGCCTTCGCAGCCCCTCGCTGCCTCTTCGGCCTGGCTTCATGAAGCCTGACGACCTCCTGGCGCTTCTGTGCAGCTCCCTGGCGATCCTTGTCCATCACTGCCGACACAACAACAGCAATATTCTGCCCGTAAGGAAACACTTTCCATTCACGAATCATGCGAGATGTAAAAAAGTCTTCGCCGGCCGCGCGGGGGATATGAACATTCCTAGGCCACCAACCCCCGGTAACCCTCAGCATCTGTGCCGAAGACTCCCGGAGCTCGGGCGAAGACATCCTTCCCCCCGGGGCCGCGCATGTCCTCATCAATTCTCTAGCAAAACCATCGGAAACCCCAAGTCCTCCCATAGCAGTACATAGTTTCCTCTTCTTAGAGGACGGGGCGGCCGCCGGCGCAGGGTCGTCTCCAGACTCTACCACCGGTTTCTTCCCGCGACGGTCCACATCGTCTTGGCCGGGATAACCGTTATATGGCAGTCGATTCAATTCAAAAACCCTGTTCAAATGGTCATTCGACCCGCGGATATCCCAGCTACGCTGGCCCTCTGTCCTCGGCATGTACCGACCAACGATCCGCACCGCCCCATCCTCCGCCTCACGCACAAAGGCGGCCGGATCGCGGCTTTGCAGATCCAGCGCGAAGGCAGGACTTCGCACCAGCTTGCCACCATGGGAAGGCATCTGGCGAGGGCACACTTCGCCCAATGCCCAGCCATGCGCCAAAGGCCATACCCCGTACGCCACAAATTCTTCAACCAAATCGCGCCCACTGCTCAGGCCGGCGGCGCACCGAAGGGCCCCTTCGTCTGCATCCTCCTCCACCACTTCAAAGGGCGGGTACGCTGAGTAAAAATGCGAGCACATCTCGGACACGGGGAGCCCCTACTGGTCTTCGACGGTACCCTCCGCGACGTAGAACCAAAACTCATTCCAATTGCCCCACTTGTTGCGGGCGCAAGGAACCAACTCGACTACCTCCATCGTGGTCTTGCCGGTCTTCGGCGTAAACGTACAGGACCCAAACTGGGCAACTTCATCTCCAATCATCCTCTTCTGCCAGTGCAGGCAATAGTACTTCGCAAAGACTTCGACTGATGGCTGTCCGCCGTACGAAGTCGTCGCCCAGACATACTTCGACAGAGCCACCACGGCATTCGGAGTCAGCTGATGGATCTGAACGTTAAATCTGCGCAGGACTTCTCCAACAAATCGGTGCGCAGGCAGGCGGAGACCGGCGGCGAAGAACGCCTCGAACACAACCAACTCGCCTTCGGGCTCGGGGACTTCCTCCGTCCCCGGGACACGAGCGACTCCGCCGCCAAAGTAACCCAGCCGTTGCATATCTTGCACGCGGACCGACGACATCCGCGACACACCAAAATCCACCGTATCGCCGGCGCGCAACTCCTCCGCCGCCAAAGTACTCAGCGTTTCCTCAGACGACGCATCGGCCGGCGGCGTAGCGGCAGCAGAAGAAGAAGAGGTCGGCATCGCTACGTACCGTCGGCGGCGGCGGGCGGTCTGCTTCACTCGAGCCAGATCTCCGGCGAACAAGAGCAAGGAGGGCAGACGAGCAGCAAGACGGTGGAAAAGGTGGCTAGGGTTTTCACGGAGCGTGGAAAGTGAAGTTCAAAATGCGCCGACCCCCGCCCCGGCCCCTTTTATACACAGGACGCGGCGCTTCGGGAAACCCGAAGTCCAACAGTACGGTGTCAATCAACGGTCATGTCAAAAAACCCCGCGGAACCACTTCGAGCGAGGGCAGCGTCTCCGCCATCTAGCGACGTCTTCGGCACCAGATGACTTATTCGAACTGGTCCCTCGGAGGGCAAATGTTGGGGCGAAGGCAAAGACGCCACCCTTCGCTCGAGGCCTTCGCTGCAGTCGTTGGTCCAACGGAGACAAAACGGGCGGGGACACCCTTCGCCCCATACGACATCAGACGAAGGCCTGCGACGAGGTCATCCCACCGTGCGGCCTCGTCCAGCTTGGAGGCCCACATGTGATCCGGCCCATTGTAACGGGCCCTGCGTGGCCGCTGCGTGTTACGTGCCTAATTTGTAAAGGCATCCCTGTAATTACAGTCTGTAACCCTGCTTTATGGGAATATTCTGGGGATAACCTAGGTGTCTGAGGGCACATGCGTCCTTAACACAAGACGCTGGGCGCTCAGATACCTATAAATACCCCGCACAGTGCCCGTGAGAGGCTAGATTAACAGAGCTATTGCCATCTTGCGCGTGAACCCTATTAACGTCACTTCACACCCCCGTTGGATCACCTTGCACCAGAGAGAAAGTTCCAACACTTGAGCAAGCGTCTAAACATTTTAGGTTCCAGCGGCAACATCTGCATCGAGGATTGCTAAGGGTGGGTGTTGCAGCTGATGGCCGTGACCTGCGTCTCCCTGACTGACAAGATGGAGGAGACCCTCATGACCTGACCTTCTTCCTGGACCTACAGGCAAGGCAATTAGAACACTACTTGCCATGCATACATATCATTATGGATATATGTTTAGTCCCAATAATAATTATGACTCTCATGAGTTCTTTCTTAATTAATCAAGGCAGATGAACATTGATTGATTATTGTTGATTGCACGTCATTGCAGGTTGACAACACCAGCAGATACAACTGCTTCGAGCCTAGGACAATCGTATTATGGAGATTATCAACCTGATGGCGCTCAACTGGCAACCCGGTCGTATTCGATTGTTAATACATTCAATAAACAAACATCTACAACTCTTACAAATTTGTACAGTTAGTTTACATTTTCTTTTTTGGTGGGGGGACAATTTTGTTTAGAGTCTAGGATATTTATGCTTCAGTGCAATTCCTGGGAGATTTGAGCACTGAAGCAAAAATACCCTAGACTCTAAACAAAATTGTCCCCCACCAAAAAAGAAAATGTAAACTAACTGTACAAATTTGTAAGAGTTGTAGATGTCAAGTCCTTGAAATTTAAACATGCATCATTATTAAAGGTCTACCATGAGATATATGAAAACCGTTGCAACGCACGGGCACGATCCTAGTTGTTTATGAAGAGGAAAGGTCATGATAAATTTCCAAGGTTTCAAATATTCTAAAAACACTATTATAGATACTTTTATTTCTTTATTTTATTATTTTATTTTATTATTTTATTTTATTTTATTTTTATTTTTTTTGTATTACCAATTTTGGGTTTTACAAGACGATTGTAGAATGATTTTTGTTACAAACACAGTAAATTAAATTTAGGTTTTTTCCTGGAGAGAAACTACTCGATATGCTCTAAGCGCACCGCATGCATGTCCATCCATCCATGTATATACCCGAATGTTACAAGATTAATATTTAACCGGCTTAACTGGTGAGCAAAACGTGTTTTTAATGAAACAGAAAAAAAGGAATTGATGTCATCGTGAAATTAAAAGGAAAGAAAAAAAACCTCGACATTTCAGTCCACAGGAATGAGCAACTCGATTACAACGATTTAGGTCGAAATTAAATTTATCTAACTGGATACTCACTTCTAATATTATTTGGCCATCCAACAAAAATAAAGACTGTATAGTAACTATTTCTAGCACTCGACAAACTTGATGTTGGTCTTGTTCATTCGGTAGCAGGGTAACCATCTGTGACTTCAAAGCACAACCACCTCTCATCACGTTGCATGCATTGCCTGTAAAATGGAAGGAAAATGATTTATATCATCATACATGTTAGTCTTGTTCAAAGCATTGCTCAAGCACATATATGTCTAGATTGTAACTATTTCATTATTTAAAAGACAAGATTCAAGGCTATTTAGATTCTTAGACCAAAACAATGACGGATATAGTTTATACAAATTGGATATGGGTTAGATATATATTATAAGCAATGGTCCATGGATGCTAGCTCGCTGGACCCTTTTACTGGCATGCATTATTCAGTAGAAAAATTTAGGGTCCCAACAATTTGGATCAAAACACATGGCTTGATTGAATTTATATATGTAGATATCCATGAAGTAAAGTCAAATAACAGTCCATGAATTCAAAGTTAAGCATACATAGATACCTCGTGATATCTTTCCAGGTGCGCGGCTGCAGCCCTGGCATAAGCTCTTGAAGGATGTCGGTCATAAGTTTGTCACGTTGCTGTACTGTCACGAACTTAGGTTCCATGCCTATGGGAACCCTCGTCCGCGTCCTACCGGCGGCGATCTCGATCGCGACGTCGGAGAGGCGGCCCACGGCGTCAACGCGCACCTCATCAGCATAGCAGCATCGCCACTCGAACACCGCCAGCTTGGGTGCGCGTAAGTGGAACAAAGAGTATTTGGTGAACAAGGCCGAGCCGTGCCCGCCGCACGTGAACATGAGCGGCTCCGATGGCGATACAGTATAGCTACACCGCCGGCATGACATGCGGAGAGTCCTCAGGTCATCTGCGAGCACGGTGATGGCGGCTTTGGTGTCATCCGCGCTCACGCTGACCTCGGTGAAGCGGAGGTGTTTGAGGCGAGGCATGGTGTCCGACGAGATGGTCATACTGGCAGCAAGGGTGCAGTTGCCGATGTGCAGGTCCTCCAGCGACGGGAACACGGTGACGGCGAGCGGGAAGTCCTTGCGAACCACCGTGTGCCCATGCAGCGTAAGGGACCGAAGGACGTTGACGCCGGGGCCGTGGATGCGCGGCGGCCTCACGGCAAAGCAGAACGGCTGCACCTCCAACTCGACCGTAGCCGGCGGCAGCTCGACGGACCAGTCGCCGGCTGCGTCCGCGACAAGTGAGGAGGAGAAGGACTCGGCGCCCATGTGGGGGGCGAGCTCCAGCTTCGTGGCGTTGGCGAGCGCGATGAACTCGTCTACGTACCGGCATTCCATGGCCACGTCCTTTCTGTAGACCAGACGAAGATTCTTGATAGTGTAGTCTGCTGCTGTGCCGTGGCACCGGCGGCGGAGCGTCCGCGCCATGCTCTGGACGCGCTCCTCGCTCGGCGTTTCCATGGACAAATCCTTGTGCACAGGATACGACAAGTAGAAGATCAGGTCTGGGAGTTGTTGGGAGAGGAGGCGCTGCCACGATGTTGAAACCGAAACCGTTCTCATGAGAGTATATAAGGGCACAGGGAGAGGATGTGGACGAGAACGTCGTCCGGCAGCTTGCTGATATGGTCCTCCGCAGCCGCCGTCGTTTGGTTCTCCATTGAAATTTTGGTCGTTTGAGAGTGAAAGGAAATATGAACGTGGCTACCACGGGTTCGTGTTAATATAGGCTGAATCGCTAATCTAGCCGACAAACTTGATCTTCTCCTCTGCAGTTCAACAACCTGACGCTGAATCGTTTCTGTTGCCGATCTCTGCGGGACGCGAGCGGCTTTGGCCCCTGCCCAATGCCCTGGCCCGCCGTGTGGCGGATCCGCGGCAGAGGAAACACGCCGACCGAGCCCTTGCTTGACGATGCCCTCCCAAGCACCCAGGGTGTATACCGAAGCTTCTACGTTGCTTTTCTCGGCTAGAACTCCCGCGGCGGCGCGCGATTTTACCCTTGGCGTTGTGGTGGCGTATAGGGGGGTTGCGTGGTGGTACGGAACGATGTCTGCGTGCGGCTACGTATTTATGGAGGGCCCGGTTTGTTACAGGGTCGAGATACTCGGGCGAAATCCAAACAACCTGGATTGGATTGCCCGGGGTTTGTTCCGTCGCGCGCGCAGGGAAGATAATCCTGACGAGAATGGCCCACACGCAGGGAGCGAGTGTGGCGTATGGTGGCTTGTCGGGCGGGCCCGCGCGGCAGGAGCCCCAGTGCAACGGGCGTGGAGGGACGGGCTACGTTCGGCCGGATCTGGGCTGTGGCGCAGAGAAAAGCGAGAGTGGGCCGCACGGGGTAGAAACCAAGTTGGACCGGCCGTGGAGGAGAACGGCCCAGCCGTGTTTTCTCCTTTTTCTTTTCTATATTATTTTCTCATTTCTAATTCCCCACTTTCAATTCAATTCAAATTCAACTCATGTTTTGAACTCCAAGTTTCCAAATGTCAAACATATCCCTACACAAAGATATAACATCTACTGTCTTTTTATATTATTATTTATTATTTTCCTTGTCATTTATTTATGGGAGGAATAAATGGTTTCATTCCCTTTCTCATTTTCTAGTTTTATGTTTTCATTCAAATTGGAGGTCTAATTTATGTTTTCAATAAAATATATTGCCACAAAACCATCAGTAAGAGATCAACCTTTATTTATCTATTTATTGGTCACTTAATTAATTTAGTAATCTCAGTCTCTACTAACTATTAAGTGCTTACTGTAGCCGCCCCCGCCCCCTCCTCCGCGCGCCCGACCTCCGAAAACCACGCCTCTGCAAACCACCGCGAGAGCCATGTCCGCCGCAAACCTCGCCGAAAACCCAGACACAAACCGCCCGCCCGCCCGTCCGCAAACCTCCCACCGCCGCGATCCTCAAGCCCGCAAATCCCTCCGCGAATCTCCGCCCCGCCCTCGTCATCCATACCCCCTTTCCCTAGAAACGTCCTGCCCCACCTCCATCAACCCGGGCGACCGCCCCACCATACTGCATGTCCTGTCCAAGGCCTCGCCGCCGCCCGAGGTGTCGCCGTTCAAGAGTCGTTCGCGTGGTCGCTCGAGGGGGAGTGCAATTCCTGCTCAGCGACATCGAGTGGACCACGACCGGCACCGGTGACGCCGACGCCGACGCCGACGGCTCGTCCATGCAGGCCACACACAACACCTCTTACGACAGCTTCTGGCCGCACAATACGGCTGACAGCAGCGACGGTTACTTCCCCGCCCTCTCATCCGGTCGTTGACCCAATCTCCACTGCTCCCTCCCTGTCTCTCTCGCACTTTTCCTTCCCCATCTGTTCAACCGTCCACACGCATCCGCTGTCGCACTTCGCAGCGCCAACATCCGGTCAGTGGCTGTGTAGATCTAGGCCTCCAAGTGTGGATCCAATCCTGCCTTCTCCGGATTTGTTGTCCTCTCTCTCATGTGGGCTTCGTCTTGCCGCCGTTCTCCTCCCCCGAGCTCGTCAACGCCGATGACAGAGAGGGCACGACCTGCGGCGTGTGGAAGTAGAGGAGGATGGGGCGGGTTCATGGAAAATGACAGGAGTCCTTTCCAGGGTGGATTTCAAAAAGATTTTGCACCGTCTATCGCAGATCATCTCCAAGAAAAAGAACCGTGGAATATCTGTCTGTACCTCTTCCATGGTGAGCTCCTCCTTCCTTTTCATTTTCCTAGGTGGGTCCAATATATCTCTACTAACTATTAAACGCTTATTGTAGACCGCCCCGCCTCCGCAAACCACCGCGAGAGCCATGTCCGCCGCAAACCTGGCCGAAAACCCAGCCACAAACCGCCCGCCCGCCCGTCCGCAAACCTCCCACCGCCGGGATCCTCAAGCCCGCAAATCCCACCACGAATCTCCGCCCCACCCTCGTCATCCGTGCCCCTTTCCCCAGAAACGTCCTACCCCACCTCCGTCAACCCAGGTGATCGCCCCGCCATACTGCATGTCCTGTCCAAGGCCTCACCGCCGCCCGAGGTGTCGCCGTTCAAGAGTCGTTCGCGTGGTCGCTCGAGGGGGAGCGCAATTCTGGCTCAGCGACATCGAGTGGACCACGACCGGCACCGGTGACACCGACGCCGACGGCTCGTCCATGCAGGCCACACGCAACACCTCTTACGATAGCTTCCGGTCGCACAATACGGCCGACAGCAGCGACGGTTACTTCCCCGCCCTCTCATCCGGTCGTTGACCCAATCTCCACTGCTCCCTCCCTGTCTCTCTCGCACTTTTCCTTCCCCATTTGTTCAACTATCCACACGCATCCGCCGTCGCACTTCGCAACGCCAACATCCGGTCAGTGGCTGTGTAGATCTAGGCCTCCAAGTGTGGATCCAATCCTACCTTCTCCGGATTTGTTGTCCTCTCTCTCATGTGGGCTTAGTCTTGCCGTCGTTCTCCTCCCCCGAGCTCGTCAGCGCCGATGACAGAGAGGGCACGACCTGCGGCGTGTGGAAGTAGAGGAGGATGGGGCGGGTTCATGGAAAATGACCGGAGTCATTTCCAGGGCGGATTTCAACATGATTTTGCACCGTCTATCGCAGATCATCTCCAAGAAAAGGAACCGTGGCAATATCTGTCTGTACCTCTTCCATGGTGAGCTCCTCCTTCCTTTTCATTTTCCTAGGTGGGTCCAATATATTATGTAGATTGTCATTCCCATTCGTGCGTTCATTAGATGTTTGTTGGTCTTTTTCCAACTAATGGGTTATCAATTCACACCAACTGCCTTGTTGCGCCCAATTTTGAAGGTAAATGAGTAAAAATAGAGCTTTTGATTGCAATCCAATCCAAAAAAATGCTTGTTTGCTATATTTGGGTTTCCTGTATATGGTATTGTATTTTTTGCCCCATCGGCAGTGATTCAAACGAATGCAATGTGATGCAAATGCGAGTAAATAGTTTTGATGTTAATTATTTTTATTTAAGGTATATAGCGTTTTATATTTGTAGATACTTTTTATAATTTTATAATTACCTTGGCACTATCATTGGGGCTTTCTTTTTCCTCGTGAATCTTGGTTGATACTTTTTTCCAGATTTTTTATAATTTTGTTTGGAGGACCTGATTTGTGGCCACTCCCTGTGTTTGACTTCTTTTTACCTGAGGATTCTTTTACCTCCGATAACTTCATCCCTGCCTTTTCTTTCCCACATCCATAGCCTTCCTGTTTGTTAGCAGCTTCATCTGAATCTTCATCTATGTTTTCCTCACTGTCAGACTTCATGGATTCATCCTCATCAATATCATACTGGAGCGCTTTATTCTGCCTTTTACTAGAAGTATCGTCATCAACAAATTTCTGCAGCAAGAACATGCAATGAGAATGTAGGTAATACAATGATAAAAATAAGGATGGCCCAACTGACCATGACCGTGTTAAAATAATCATTGGAAATACACAATAGATATAAGCAAGAAAAGCTTCATTTGAGCTTAGGGTCAAATAGCCACCAAGGAAGGCTACACCATAGCTTTAAGTCATGTTCAGAACTTTCAGTTATATACTCATATTCAACACACCATGCAAGACAATTTTAGCACTGTACCTTCCTCGACCTACTAGGTGTGCCATCAGGCGTCTTACTTGCACTTTCACCTCCTCTCTTGCGTTTTTAGAATTTAATCCCTGGTCAGTGGAAAACGATAAAGCATGTAGAGAGAATAATCTTGTAAACTAATTCTGATTCAACCATAAAACATTAACAACAACATCTCGTTGATAAGAAAATAGAATCACAATGTACGAATGTGTTGTAACCTGGTCATCAGAGCCACAAGATTCAGCTGCAGAGTGAGGTTCAGCAATGAAGTCCAACAACTTCGACACAATATCTTCTTATATGAGTTAACCAAACTATGTTAGAATGTCATGTATTGAATTAATCAAAATATAATTTCAAAAACAAGGCAGGAAAATAAAACCTTTCTAATGTTTGCTTTCGGAGTTGGAATACCAAGGGTCCAACAGAGTGTCTTTTACACACTTATCAAGCTTCTCTTTTGCCTTGGCTCTCTACTCTTCCTACAAACAAAAACTGCCTAAATTAATCATTTTGATTTTCAACACGATTTTGCACCGTCTATCGCAGATCATCTCCAAGAAAAAGAACCGTGGCAATATCTGTCTGTACCTCTTCCATGGTGAGCTCCTCCTTCCTTTTCATTTTCCTAGGTGGGTCCAATATATTATGTAGATTGTCATTCCCATTCGTGCGTTCATTAGATGCTTGTTGGTCTTTTTCCAACTGATGGGTTATCAATTCACACCAACTGCCTTGTTGCGCCCAATTTTGAAGGTAAATGAGTAAAAATAGAGCTTTTGATTGCAATCCAATCCAAAAATGCTTGTTTGCTATATTTGGGTTTCCTGTATATGGTATTGTATTTTTTGCCCCATCGCAGTGATTCAAACGAATGCAATGTGATGCAAATACGAGTAAATAGTTCTGATGTTAATTATTTTTATTTAAGGCATATAGCGTTTTATATTTGTAGATACTTTTTATAATTTTATAATTACCTTGGTACTATCATTGGGGCTTTCTTTTTCCTCGTGAATCTTGGTTGATACTTTTTTCCAGATTTTTTATAATTTTATTTGGAGGACCTGATTTGTGGCCACTCCCTGTGTTTGACTTCTTTTTACCTGAAGATTCTTTTACCTCCGATAACTTCTTCCCTGCCTTTTCTTTCCTAGATCCATAGCCTTCCTGTTTGTTAGCAGCTTCATCTGAATCTTCATCTATGTTTTCCTCACTGTCAGACTTCATGGATTCATCCTCATCAATATCATACTGGAGCGCTTTATTCTGCCTTTTACTAGAAGTATCGTCATCGACAAATTTCTGCAGCAAGAACAGGCAATGAGAATGTAGGTAATACAATGATAAAAAGAAGGATGGCCCAACTGACCATGACCGTGTTAAAATAATCATTGGAAATACACAATAGATATAAGCAAGAAAAGCTTCATTTGAGCTTAGGGTCAAATAGCCACCAAGGAAGGCTACACCATAGCTTTAAGTCATGTTCAGAACTTTCAGTTATATACTCATATTCAACACACCATGCAAGACAATTTTAGCACTGTACCTTCCTCGACCTACTAGGTGTGCCATCAGGCGTCTTACTTGCACTTTCACCTCCTCTCTTGCGTTTTTTAGAATTTGATCCCTGGCCAGTGGAAAAGGATAAAGCATGTAGAGAGAATAATCTTGTAAGCTAATTCTGATTCAACCATAAAACATCAACAGTTGATAAGAAAATAGAATCACAATGTACGAATGTGTTGTAACCTGGTCATAAGAGCCCCAAGATTCAGCTGCAGAGTGAGGTTCAGCAATGAAGTCCAACAGCTTTGACACAATATCTTCCTATATGAGTTAACCAAACTATGTTAGAATGCCATGTATTGAATTAATCAAAATATAATTTCAAAAACAAGGCAGCAAAATAAAACCTTTCTAATGTTTGCTTTCGGAGTTGGAATACCAAGGGTCCAACAGAGTGTCTTTTACACACTTATCAAGCTTCTCTTTTGCCTTGGCTCTCTGCTTTTCCTACAAACAAAAACTGCCAAAATTAATCATTTTGATTTTCAACATGATTTTGCACCGTTTATCGCAGATCATATACAAGAAAAAGAACCGTGGCAATATCTGTCAGTACCTCTTCCATGGTGAGCTCCTCCTTTTCATTTTCCTAGGTGGGTCCAATATATTATGTAGATTGCCATTCCCATTCGTGCGTTCATTAGATGCTTGTTGGTCTTTTTCCAACTGATGGGTTATCAATTCACACCAACTGCCTTGTTGTGCCCAATTTTGAATGTAAATGAGTAAAATTAGAGCTTTTGATTGCAATCCAATCCAAAAATGCTTGTTTGCTATATTTGGGTTTCCTGTATATGGTATTGTATTTTTTGCCCCATCTGCAGTGATTCAAACGAATGCAATGTGATGCAAATGTGAGTAAATAGTTCTGATGTTAATTATTTTTATTTAAGGCATATAATGTTTTATATTTGTAGATACACGCGTTAAGTTATGAGATTCCTATGAACTCATTGCCAAGATTTTATAGGTTTTCCGGGATAAACATGGTTCCTTTCTAGATACGGATTGGACCATGAATATGTAAAGTAAGGTCATTATCAGATAGATCTTAGAAGGTAAACAGTAGGCAGACTATTATCTGGTAGTAGGTACCAAGATCAAGAACATGAATTTACAAGGTACAGATCTACGTAGTCGAGCTGCAAATCTTCGAGGGCCGAACAAAGATCCTCCTGCACATCTTCAGGTGCATGGTTACCTGGCTTGAAAAATTCAGAGTTTCTGATCTTAGAGCAGAAACCACTGATCAACATCATTGCTTCAGATAAGCTTGAGAAGAGAAGCCTTACCATAGCTTAGAGGTGACAAACAGATCTTCACGCTTGACCACGCCATCCTCAAATAGTTTCTCTAAAACCAGTCCAACCTATAAAAGAGAATAGACTTCAATCTAACAACTGATTGTTTATGAACTTGCCCCATCTGGGAACAATTTTTCATCAAGTTTGGAAATTGGAGAATATGACTAACACTGCCATGCATTCTGCAGTGCATTTTTTGTTTATCAAGAAATAGGAGTTCTGATGTTATAGTAACTAGATTTCTATTATTTAGTTGAATGTTAAATGTTCTTTAATGTTTTGTTTTATATTTGGAACAAGGGTTAAATAAGCTAAAGGATGTCCTCTTTTTGTATTGAGATACACCACAAGTATTAGTGACGTAATGTAGATTCTTCAAAGTTTATAGAGCTCTTATGACTTAACATGTCCTTTGTTTTGCATGTATTCATGAGGTAAGTGATTCTGAAATTGATATCTCATCAATTTGAAATATCTATCGTAAGGATGTCTATGCAGTGGAGATGCTAATTATTTGCATGTACTGACTGCAGGAACTGACATAGGTGTTCGGACAAAAACATATCAAAATGTTATCTCCCAAAGCACTTTTCTGTGCAAAAGCAAGAGCTAAACATGTCTACACGGTTAGTTGGCAGACTTTTATTCATGTGTTTCATTTCACTATTATGGTGACTTAGATCATACATAAGTTATTTAGTGGATACATCTTGATACAGTAAATTATCAAGCATTGTCTATTGTGTGCCACAACGCCATACATTCTTGTTGAGCCTCATGTCCTAATTACCATGCAGACCACAACTATATATGATCTGAATCTGAAATGAAATAGAAGTTACCTAACCTATTTACATATACTTTAACTAATGATAAGAACAGAATTGGATCTAAGTTCTATTATCTTGGTATCTTGTGACTTTTTTTACTTTAATCCTTCTATTTTGCTCATGTTATGATATGTTCCTAGCCACTGTTCTTCTATTATCTCGATATCTTATGACGATGCTTTTAACTCAAATACTTTTATTTTGCCAAGATATAATGGTCTGCTCTTACTTCTACAGGTCGAATGTTCCTAGATGGCAAACATGGTAAAGAAAATTGTGAAATCAAATGGATATTCTGATGGTAAATTTCTATCATTGTATTCATGCCTGTTCTCTTTCTACATATAATGCTTATTTGGCTATGATGTATCCTTTCAATTATTTTTATTTGTGTAATCATAACTATAATTAAAGGGAAAGTGGAACTACACAAACTGTTAGGAGCAACAAGTGAACCATAACTGAAGTACATAAATTGCTGGATAATATACCCAATAAAGTCAGCACAATGATGTATGTTCAACTTGTTCTTTTGCAACTGTTTTGTATCAAATGCGCACGTATGGCCCAAAATCTGCTTCTATTGTTGTCCCAGATAAATAAATGCCCGGATAATCTTTCATGTGTGCAACAATGTTGTGATCAGAAATGTGACTATCTATCTAAATGTGACTATCTATCTCCACATGACTCCCCCAAGATGAATGGAATTGATCCAAGTACATATGTTTATTTGATTCCCTCCGGGTCAAGATCGAGATGCACATATATATTTTGTTCTCGATCTTAAAGCTTGATGTTGGGGCGAAGGCAAAGACGCCACCCTTCGCTCGAGGCCTTCGCTGCAGTCGTTGGTCCAACAGAGACAAAACGGGCGGGGACACCCTTCGCCCCATACGACATCAGACGAAGGCCTGCGACGAGGTCATCCCACCGTGCGGCCTCGTCCAGCTCGGAGGCCCACATGTGATCCGGCCCATTGTAACGGGCCCTGCGTGGCCGCTGCGTGTTACAAGCCTAATTTGTAAAGGCATCCCTGTAATTACAGTATGTAACCCTGCTTTATGGGAATATTCTGGGGATAACCTAGGTGTCTGAGGGCACATGCGTCCTTAACACAAGACGCTGGGCGCTCAGATACCTATAAATACCCCCGCACAGTGCCCGTGAGAGGCTAGATTAACAGAGCTATTGCCATCTTGCGCGTGAACCCTGTTAACGTCACTTCACACCCCCGTTGGATCACCTTGCACCAGAGAGCAAGTTCCAACATTTGGCGCCCACCGTTCGTGCTACGAAAAACCACCCGCGATGGCACCCAAGAAAGCTAACTCGAAGGCTGACGAGGCTGCGAAGGCAGCACTACTTGCCGCAAGAAAGGGCAAGGCCCTCGCCCTCACCCAATCCACCCACCAAGAGGCCACTGAAGACGACGTTCCCCGCACCTGCGAAGACGACACTCTCCGCACCTGCGGCCCTGAAGGACAATCGCAGCCTCCCCCAGGCTTTGCCCCACCGGAGGGCGCGGACCTCACCGAGGACAGTGAAGTCCTCGGCGTCTCAGCGGAAGAACAGCTACAGCTGCGCGCCCTGCGCCTCAAGAACCGCAATCTCCAGAGGCAGAAAGAGATACTGGAGGCCAAGCGCCAGCGCGTGTCCGCACTAGCCAAGGTGTGGCAAATGATACGCGACGAAGAGCAGAAGGCCCAGGACCTCGAGCGAGAGATCGCGCTGATGCAGCGCGAAGGCCACCTCGGCCTGCAGCACGGGCCACCCCTGCAACAGCGCGCACAACTGGAAGACCCGCGTTTCCCCCAGCGCGACCACACCTTCCTGCACGTCGCGCCATTCCAAGGGGTCAACTACCTCGACGAGCAAAGTCCCCTGGCGCCACATCTGCAAGTGATGCCTTGGCCCGCCAACTTCCGGGCAGGGACCTATCCCAAGTACAACGGCAGCACCGACCCGGCACAATACATAATGAGTTATCAGGTCGCCGTTGCATCTTCCGGAGGGGACGACGCCACAATGGCCAAGTCTTTCATCATCGCCCTCGAAGGCCCAGCTCTCACCTGGTTCACCAGGTTGCCTCCGCTGTCCATTGATTCCTAGAGAAGCCTCCGGGACAAGTTCCTGCTCAACTTCCAAGGGTACCGCCCAGACACCGACGCCTTGGCCAAACTCTCGCTCTGCAAGCAGCTGGAAAAGGAGACTCTGCGGGAGTATTACCGCAGATTTCTAACACTCAAGTCACAGCTGCCCTCAGTCGATGACCAGATCGCCATCCACTACGCCATCAGTGGCCTTCACGCCGGCGTCCTCTATAGCCACTCATCAGAGATCCGTCCAAGAACCTCCAGGAATTATATCAGCTGTTTGAAAAATACGCCAAATCCGAAGAGCTCCACCAGCGCAAGGTTGAGTCTCAAAGGAAGCCCAAAGATGCTCCACAGTCCAGCTGCACGTGGACGAGGACTCCGCAGCAAGACTCCGGTCGAGACGACCGCAATCAACAGCAAGTGCACAACATCGCCAACCAGCACCCCGCCGCTGACGCCCCTCGCCGCCAGGAATATCCCCCCAGGGCCGCGGAAATGGAACTCACGGTAGGGGTCGGGGGCGTGCGCAACCGCCGCGCCGATTCTACTGTCTCTTCCATGGCGAAGACTGCGCCCACCAAACCAAAGATGCCCAGAAACGAAGGCCACCAAAGACAGGATGGCACGGGCGCAGCCAGCCGACAACCCCAGGGTTGTCGCGCACACTTATCAGCAACCCCCTCCACCATATATCCACGCCCCCGCCCCGCTGAAAGGGAATTAGGCTTACACCTAGTTCCTAAATAATTTTGGTGGTTGAATTGCCCAACACAAACAATTGGACTAACTAGTTTGCTCTAGTGTATAAGTTATACAGGTGTAAAAGGTTCACACTTAGCCAATAAAAAGATCAAGTATTGGATTCAACAAAGGAGCAAAGGGACAACCGAAGGCACCTCTGGTCTGGGGCACCGGACTGTCCGGTGTACACCGGACAGTGTCCGGTGCACTAGAGGACTCCAACTCAAACTTGCCACCTTCGGGAATTTCCAGAGGCGCTCCGCTATAATTCACCGGACTGTCCGGTGTACACCGGACAGTGTCCGGTGCTCCAAGGAAGAGCCGCCTCAGGAACTCGCCAGCCTCGGGAAAACGCAGCGGCTGCTCCGCTATAATTCACCGGACATGTCCGGTGCAACTCCGGAGCAACGGCTACTTCGCGCCAACGGCTACCTGCAGCGCATTTAATGCGCGCCAGAAGCGCACAGAAGGCAGGCACGCGCGCGCTGGCACACCGGACATGGAACAGTACATGTCCGGTGTGCACCGGACATCCAGGCGGGCCCAGAAGACAGAAGCTCCAACGGTCAGAATCCAACGACATTGGTGACGTGGCTGGCGCACTGGACATGTCCGGTGTACACCGGACTGTCCGGTGCACCATACGACAGACAGCCTCCACCAACGGTCAAGTTTGGTGGTTGGGGCTATAAATACCCCAACCACCCCACCATTCATTGCATCCAAGTTTTCCAGCTTCCAACTGATAGTCGCCTAGAGGGGGGGTGAATAGGGCGAAACTGAAATTTACAAATATAAACACAACTACAAGCCAGGTTAGCGTTAGTAATAAAGAAACGAGTCCGCGAGAGAGGGCGCAAAACAAATCGCAAGCAAATGAAGAGTGTGACACGCGGATTTGTTTTACCGAGGTTCGGTTCTTGCAAACCTACTCCCCGTTGAGGAGGCCACAAAGGCCGGGTCTCTTTCAACCCTTCCCTCTCTCAAACGATCCCACGGACCGAGTGAGCTTTCTCTTCTCAATCACTTGGAACACAAAGTTCCCACAAGGACCACCACAAGTTTGGTGTCTCTTGTCTCGATTACAAGTGAGTTTGATCGCAATGAAAGAATCAAGAAAGAAGAAAGCAATCCAAGCGCAAGAGCTCGAAAGAACACAAGCAAATCACTCTCTCTAATCACTATGGCGTTGTGTGGAATTTGGAGAGGATTTGATCTCTTTGGTGTGTCTAGAATTGAATGCTAGAGCTCTTGTAGTAGTTGGGAAGTGGAAAACTTGGATGCAATGAATGGTGGGGTGTTTGGGGTATTTATAGCCTCAACCACCAAAATTGGTCGTTGGGAGGCTGTCTGTTCGATGGCGCACCGGACAGTCCGGTGCACACCGGACATGTCCGGTGCCCCCGCCACGTCATCACTGCCGTTGGATTCTGACCGTTGGAGCTTCTGACTTGTGGGCCCTCCTGGATGTCCGGTGCACACCGGACATCTCCTGTTCATTGTCCGGTGCGCCAGTATGGGCGCGCCTGACTTCTGCGCGCGCTGCGCGCGCATTTAATGCACCGCAGGTAGCCGTTGGCGCGGAGATAGCCGTTGCTCCGGAGTTGCACCGGACAGTCCGGTGCACACCGGACATGTCCGGTGAATTATAGCGAACTAGCCGTTGGAGATTCCCGAAGCTGGCGAGTTCCTGAGGCCGCTCCTCCTTGGCGCACCGGACACTGTCCGGTGTACACCGGACAGTCCGGTGAATTATAGCCGAGCGCCTCTGGAAATTCCCGAAGGTGGCGAGTTCGAGTTGGAGTCCTCTGGTGCACCGGACACTGTCCGGTGTACACCGGACAGTCCGGTGCCCCCAGACCAGAGGTGCCTTCGGTTGCCCTTTGCTCCTTTGTTGAATCCATAACTTGGTCTTTTTATTGGCTGAGTGTGAACCTTTTACACCTGTATAATCTATACACTTGGGCAAACTAGTTAGTCCAATTTATTTGTGTTGGGCAATTCAACCACCAAAATTAATTAGGGACTAGGTGTAAGCCTAATTCCCTTTCAATCTCCCCCTTTTTGGTGATTGATGCCAACACAAACCAAAGCAAATATAGAAGTGCATATTTGAACTAGTTTGCGTAATGTAAGTGCAAAGGTTGCTTGGAATTGAGCCAATATAAATACTTACAAGATATGCATGGATTGTTTCTTTCTTATAACATTTTGGACCACGCTTGCACCACATGTTTTGTTTTTGCAAACTCTTTTGTAAATCCTTTTCAAAGTTCTTTTGCAAATAGTCAAAGGTAAATGAATAAGATTTTGAGAAGCATTTTCAAGATTTGAAATTTTCTCCCCCTGTTTCAAATGCTTTTCCTTTGACTAAACAAAACTCCCCCTAAATGAGATCCTCCTCTTAGTGTTCAAGAGGGTTTTGATATATCATTTTTGAAATACTACTTTCTCCCCCTTTTGAACACAATAGGAAACCCAATTGATAATATTCTTGGAAACACAAAGTTTTTGAAATTGGTGGTGGTGCGGTCCTTTTGCTTTGGGCTCTTATTTTCTCCCCCTTTGGCATGAATCGCCAAAAACGGAATCATTAGAGCCCTCGAAGTACTATCTTCCCCTTTGGTCACAAATAAATGAGTTAAGATTATACCAAAGACGAAGTCCGGTCCTTTTGCTTTGGGCTCTTACTTTCCTCCCCCAAGAATGGAGAGTTGCTTGGAGTGACGGCGAAGGATGAGTTACGGAGTGGAAGCCTTTGTATTCGCCGAAGACTCCGATTCCCTTTTAATACACCTATGACTTGGTTTGAAATAGACTTGAAAACACATTAGTCATAGCATATGAAGGAGACATGATCAAAGGTATATAAATGAGCTATGTGTGCATTCTAACAAAAGAAATTGCGCGAATCAAGAATATTGAGCTCATGCCTAAGTTTGTTAAAAGATTGTTCATCAAGAGGCTTGGTAAAGATATCGGCTAATTGATCTTTAGTGTTAATGTAAGAAATCTCGATATCTCCCTTTTGTTGGTGATCCCTTAAAAAGTGATACTGAATGGCTATGTGCTTAGTGCGGCTATGCTCGACGGGATTGTCGGTGATTTTGATTGCACTCTCATTATCACATAGCAAAGGGACTTTGGTTAATTTGTAACCGTAGTCCCGCAGGGTTTGCCTCATCCAAAGCAATTGCGCGCAACAGTGGCCTGCGGCAATGTACTCGGCTTCGGCGGTAGAAAGAGCGACGGAATTTTGCTTCTTCGAAGCCCAAGACACCAAGGATCTTCCCAAGAACTGGCAAGTCCCCGATGTGCTCTTCCTATTGATTTTGCACCCCGCCCAATCGGCATCCGAATAACCAATCAAATCAAATGTGGATCCCCTAGGATACCAAAGCCCAAACTTAGGAGTATAAGCCAAATACCTCAAGATTCGTTTTACGGCCGTAAGGTGAGCTTCCTTAGGGTCGGCTTGGAATCTTGCACACATGCATACGGAAAGCATAATATCCGGTCGAGATGCACATAAATAGAGTAAAGAACCTATCATCGACCGGTATACCTTTTGATCCACGGACTTACCTCCCGTGTCGAGGTCGAGATGCCCATTAGTTCCCATGGGTGTCTTGATGGGCTTGGCATCCTTCATTCCAAACTTGGTTAGAATGTCTTGAGTGTACTTCGTTTGGCTAATGAAGGTGCCCTCTTGGAGTTGCTTCACTTGGAATCCTAAGAAATACTTCAACTCCCCCATCATAGACATCTCGAACTTCTGTGTCATGATCCTACTAAATTCTTCACATGTAGACTCGTTAGTAGACCCAAATATAATATCATCAACATAAATTTGGCATACAAACAAGTCATTTTCAAGAGTTTTAGTGAATAGAGTAGGATCGGCCTTTCCGACTTTGAATCCATTTGCAATAAGAAAATCTCTAAGGCATTCATACCATGCTCTTGGGGCCTGCTTGAGCCCATAAAGCGCCTTAGAGAGCTTATAGACATGGTTAGGATACTCACTGTCTTCAAAGCCGGGAGGTTGCTCAACATAGACCTCTTCTTTGATTGGTCCATTGAGGAAGGCACTTTTCACGTCCATTTGATAAAGCTTAAAGCCATGGTAAGTAGCATAGGCCAATAATATGCGAATTGACTCAAGCCTAGCTACGGGTGCATAGGTTTCACCGAAATCCAAACCTTCGACTTGGGAGTATCCTTTGGCCACAAGTCGAGCTTTGTTCCTTGTCACCACACCATGCTCATCTTGCTTGTTGCGGAAGACCCATTTGGTTCCTACAACATTTTGGTTAGGACATGGAACTAAATGCCATACCTCATTCCTAGTGAAGTTGTTGAGCTCCTCTTGCATCGCCACCACCCAATCCGAATCTTGGAGTGCTTCCTCTACCCTGTGTGGCTCAATAGAGGAAACAAAAGAGTAATGTTCACAAAAATGTGCAACACGAGATCGAGTAGTTACCCCCTTATGAATGTCGCCGAGAATGGTGTCGACGGGGTGATCTCGTTGGATTGCTTGGTGGACTCTTGGGTGTGGCGGTCTTGGTTCTTGCTCATCCTCCGTGTCTTCCTCATTTGCATTTCCCCCTTGATCATTGCCATCATCTTGAGGTGGCTCATTTGCTTGATCTTCTACTTCATCAACTTGAGCTTCATCCTCATTTTGAGTTGGTGGAGATGCTTGCGTGGAGGAGGACGGTTGATCTTGTGCATTTGGAGGCTCTTCGGATTCCTTAGGACACACATCCCCAATGGACATGTTCCTTAGCGCGATGCACGGAGCCTCTTCAATACCTATCTCATCAAGATCAACTTGCTCTACTTGAGAGCCATTAGTTTCATCAAACACAACGTCACATGAAACTTCAACTAGTCCAGTGGACTTGTTAAAGACCCTATATGCCCTTGTGTTTGAGTCATAACCAAGTAAAAAGCCTTCTACAGTCTTAGGAGCAAATTTAGATTTTCTACCTCTTTTAACAAGAATAAAGCATTTGCTACCAAAGACTCTAAAATATGAAATGTTGGGCTTTTTACCGGTTAGGAGTTCATATGATGTCTTCTTGAGGATTCGGTGCAGATACAACCGGTTGATGGCGTAGCAAGCGGTGTTGACCGCCTCGGCCCAAACCGATCCGAAGTCTTGTACTCATCAAGCATGGTTCTTGCCATGTCCAATAGAGTTCTATTCTTCCTCTCCACTACACCATTTTGTTGAGGCGTGTAGGGAGAAGAGAACTCATGTTTGATGCCCTCCTCCTCAAGGAAGCCTTCAATTTGAGAATTCTTGAACTCCGTCCCGTTGTCGCTTCTTATTTTCTTGATCCTTAAGCCGAACTCATTTTGAGCCCGTCTCAAGAATCCCTTTAAGGTCTCTTGGGTTTGAGATTTTTCCTGTAAAAAGAACACCCAAGTGAAGCGAGAGTAATCATCCACTATTACAAGACAATACTTACTCCCGCCGATGCTTATATAAGCAATCGGGCCGAATAGATCCATGTGTAGGAGCTCTAGTGGCCTGTCGGTCGTCATGATGTTCTTGTGTGGATGATGGGCTCCAACTTGCTTTCCTGCCTGGCATGCGCTACAAATCCTGTCTTTCTCAAAATGAACATTGGTTAGTCCCAAAATGTGTTCTCCCTTTAGAAGCTTGTGAAGATTCTTCATCCCAACATGTGCTAGTCGGCGATGCCAGAGCCAGCACATGTTAGTCTTAGCAATTAAGCAAGTGTCGAGTTCAGCTCTATCAAAATCTACCAAGTATAGCTGACCCTCTAACACTCCCTTAAATGCTATTGAATCATCACTTCTTCTAAAGACAGTGACACCTAAATCAGTGAAAAGACAGTTGTAGCCCATTTTGCATAATTGAGATACAGAAAGCAAATTGTAATCTAATGAATCTACAAGAAAAACATTGGAAATAGAGTGGTCAGGAGATATAGCAATTTTACCAAGACCTTTGACCAAACCTTGATTTCCATCCCCGAATGTGATAGCTCGTTGGGGATCTTGGTTTTTCTCATAGGAGGAGAACATTTTCTTCTCCCCTGTCATGTGGTTTGTGCACCCGCTGTCGATGATCCAACTTGAGCCCCCGGATGCATAAACCTACAAAACAAGTTTAGTTCTTGACTTTAGGTACCCAAATGGTTTTGGGTCCTTTGGCATTAGATACAAGAACTTTGGGTACCCAAACACAAGTCTTTGACCCCTTGTGTTTGCCCCCAACATATTTGGCAACTACTTTGCCGGATTTGTTAGTCAACACATAAGATGCATCAAAAGTTTTAAATGAAATGTCATGATCATTTGATGCATTAGGAATTTTCTTCTTAGGCAACTTGGCACGGGTTGGTTGCCTAGAGCTAGATGTCTCACCCTTATACATAAAAGCATGATTGGGGCCAGAGTGAGACTTCCTAGAATGAATTTTTCTAATTTTGCTCTCAGGATAACCGGCAGGGTATAAAATGTAACCCTCGTTATCCTAAGGCATGGGAGCCTTGCCCTTAACAAAATTGGACAATCTTTTAGGAGGGGTACTAAGTTTGACATTGTCTCCCCTTTGGAAGCCAATGCCATCCTTAATGCCCGGGCGTCTCCCATTATAGAGCATACTTCTAGCAAATTTAAACTTTTCATTTTCTAAGTTATGCTCGGCAATTTTAGCATCTAATTTAGCTATATGATCATTTTGTTGCTTAATTAAAGTCATGTGATCATGTATAGCATTGATATCAACATCTCTACATCTAGTACAAATAGTGACATGCTCAATGGTAGATGTAGTTGGTTTGCAAGAATTAAGTTCAACAATCTTAGCATGAATAATATCATTTTTATCTCTAAGATCGGAAATTGTAGCTTTGCAAACATCAAGTTCTTTAGTCTTAGCAATCAAATTTTCATTTTCTAATCTAAGACTAGCAAGAGAAATGTTCAATTCTTCAATCCTAGCAAGCAAATCATCATTATTATCTCTAGGATTGGGAATTGAAACATTACAAACATGTGAATCAACCTTAGCATTTAAACTAGCATTTTCATGTCTAAGGTTGTCAATCATCTCATGGCAAGTGCTTAGCTCACTAGATAGTTTTTGACATTTTTCTACTTCTAGAGCATAAGCATTTTTAACCTTAACATGTTTCTTGTTTTCCTTAATAAGGAGGTCCTCTTGGGAATCCAAAAGGTCATCCTTTTCATGAATAGCACTAACCAATTCATTTAATTTTTCCTTTTGTGCTATGTTGAGGTTGGCAAAGAGAATACGCAAATTATCTTCCTCATCACTAGCATTGTCATCACTAGAGGATTCATATTTAGTGGAGGATTTAGATTTAACCTTCTTTTTGCCGTCCTTTGCCATGAGGCACTTGTGGCCGACGTTGGGGAAGAGAAGCCCTTTGGTGACGGCCATGTTGGCGGCGTCCTCGTCGTCGGAGGAGTCGCTTGAGCTTTCGTCGGAATCCCACTCCCGACAAACATGGGCATCGCCACCCTTCTTCTTGTAGTATCTCTTCTTCTCCTTTCTTCTCCCCTTCTTGTCGTCGCCTCGGTCACTGTCACTAGATATAGGACATTTAGCAATAAAATGACCGGGCTTACCACATTTGTAGCAAACCTTCTTGGAGCGGGACTTGTAGTCTTTCCCCCTCCTTTGTTTGAGGATTTGGCGGAAGCTCTTGATGACGAGCGCCATCTCCTCATTGTCAAGCTTGGAGGCGTCGATTGGTTGTCTACTTGGTGTAGACTCCTCCTTCCTTTCCTCCGTCGCCTTGAATGCGACGGGTTGAGCTTCGGATGTGGTGGGATCATCAAGCTCGTTGATCTTCCTCGAGCCTTCGATCATGCACTCAAAACTTACAAAATTCCCGATAACTTCCTCGGGGGTCATTTTAGTATATCTAGGATTACCACGAATTAATTGAACTTGAGTGGGGTTAAGGAAAATGAGAGATCTTAGAATAACCTTAACCATTTCGTGGTCGTCCCACTTCTTGCTCCCGAGGTTGCGCACTTGGTTCACCAAGGTCTTGAGCCGGTTGTACATGTGTTGTGGCTCTTCCCCTTTGCGAAGCCGGAACCGACCGAGCTCCCCCTCAATTATTTCCCGCTTGGTGATCTTTGTGAGCTCATCTCCCTCGTGCGCGGTTTTGAGCACATCCCAAACCTCCTTGGCGCTCTTCAACCCTTGAACTTTGTTATACTCCTCTCTACTTAAAGAGGCGAGGAGTATTGTTGTCGCTTGAGAGTTGAAGTGCTCGATTTGGGCCACCTCATCCTCATCATAGTCTTTATCCCCTACCGACGGTACCTGTGCACCAAACTCAACAACATCCCATATACTTTTGTGGAGTGAGGTTAGATGAAATCGCATTAAATCACTCCACCTAGCATAATCTTCACCATCAAAAGTTGGTGGTTTGCCTAATGGGACGGAAAGTAGAGGTGCATGTTTAGAAAGGCGAGAATAGTGTAGGGGGATCTTACTAAACTTCTTACACTCTTGGCGTTTAGAAGTTACGGAGGGCGCATCAGAGCCGGAGGTTGATGTTGATGAAGTGTCGGTCTCGTAGTAGACCACTTTCCTCATCCTTTTTTGCTTGTCCCCACTCCGATGCGGCTTGTGGGAAGAAGATTTTTCCTTCTTCTCTTTGTGGTGAGAAGAAGATTTCTTTTCCTTCCCTTTGTTGGAGGAGCTCTTCTTCTTCTCCCTCCTCTTGGTGCGGGACTCTTCCGATGAAGTGCTCCCGTGGCTTGTAGTGGGCTTTTCGCCGGTCTCCATCTCCTTCTTGGCGTGATCTCCCGACATCACTTCGAGCGGTTAGGCTCTAATGAAGCACCGGGCTCTGATACCAATTGATAGTCGCCTAGAGGGGGGGGTGAATAGGGCGAAACTGAAATTTACAAATATAAACACAACTACAAGCCGGGTTAGCGTTAGTAATAAAGAAACGAGTCCGCGAGAGAGGGCGCAAAACAAATCGCAAGCAAATGAAGAGTGTGACACGCGGATTTGTTTTACCGAGGTTCGGTTCTTGCAAACCTACTCCCCGTTGAGGAGGCCACAAAGGCCGGGTCTCTTTCAACCCTTCCCTCTCTCAAACGATCCCACGGACTGAGTGAGCTTTCTCTTCTCAATCACTTGGAACACAAAGTTCCCACAAGGACCACCACAAGTTTGGTGTCTCTTGTCTCGATTACAAGTGAGTTTGATCGCAATGAAAGAATCAAGAAAGAAGAAAGCAATCCAAGCGCAAGAGCTTGAAAGAACACAAGCAAATCACTCTCTCTAATCACTATGGCGTTGTGTGGAATTTGGAGAGGATTTGATCTCTTTGGTGTGTCTAGAATTGAATGCTAGAGCTCTTGTAGTAGTTGGGAAGTGGAAAACTTGGATGCAATGAATGGTGGGGTGGTTGGGGTATTTATAGCCTCAACCACCAAAAGTGGCCGTTGGGAGGCTGTCTGTTCGATGGCGCACCGGACAGTCCGGTGCACACCGGACATGTCCGGTGCCCCCGCCACGTCATCACTGCCGTTGGATTCTGACCGTTGGAGCTTCTGACTTGTGGGCCCTCCTGGATGTCCGGTGCACACCGGACATCTCCTGTTCATTGTCCGGTGCGCCAGTATGGGCGCGCCTGACTTCTGCGCGCGCTGCGCGCGCATTTAATGCGCCGCAGGTAGCCGTTGGCGCGGAGATAGCCGTTGCTCCGGAGTTGCACCGGACAGTCCGGTGCACACCGGACATGTCCGGTGAATTATAGCGAACTAGCCGTTGGAGATTCCCAAAGCTGGCGAGTTCCTGAGGCCGCTCCTCCTTGGCGCACCGGACACTGTCCGGTGTACACCGGACAGTCCGGTGAATTATAGCCGAGCGCCTCTGGAAATTCCCGAAGGTGGCGAGTTCGAGTTGGAGTCCTCTGGTGCACCGGACACTGTCCGGTGGTGCACCGGACACTGTCCGGTGTACACCGGACAGTCCGGTGCCCCCAGACCAGAGGTGCCTTCGGTTGCCCTTTGCTCCTTTGTTGAATCCATAACTTGGTCTTTTTATTGGCTGAGTGTGAACCTTTTACACCTGTATAATCTATACACTTGGGCAAACTAGTTAGTCCAATTTATTTGTGTTGGGCAATTCAACCACCAAAATTAATTAGGGACTAGGTGTAAGCCTAATTCCCTTTCACCAACCACTATACAAGAGCTAGCATTCATTGCAAAGCACACCAAAAGAGATCAAAATCCTCTCCCAACTCCATACAAAGCCTAAGTGACTAGAGAGAGTGATTTGTAGTGTTCATTTGAGCTCTTGCGCTTGGATCGCTTCTTTTTCCGCATTCTTTCTTGTGATCAAACACTCACTTGTAATTGAGGCAAGAGACACCAATTGTGTGGTGGTCCTTGCGGGAAGTTTGATTCCCAAGTGATTTGAGAAGAGAAGCTCACTCGGTCCGAGGGACCATTTGAGAGAGGGAAGGGTTGAAAGAGACCCGACCTTTGTGGCCTCCTCAACGGGGAGTAGGCTTGCGAGAACCAAACCTCGATAAAACAAATCCGCGTGTCACACTCTTCATTTGCTTGCGATTTGTTTTGTACCCTCTCTCTCGCGGACTCGTTTCTATTTCTAACGCTAACCTGGCTTGTAGTTGTGTTTATATTTGTAAATTTCAGTTTCGCCCTATTCACCCCCCCTCTAGGCGACTATCAATTGGTATCAGAACCCGGTGCTTCATTAGAGCCTAACCGCTCGAAGTGATGTCGGGAGATCACGCCAAGAAGGAGATGGAGACCGGCGAAAAGCCCACTACAAGCCACGGGAGCACTTCATCGGAAGAGTCCCACACCAAGAGGAAGGAGAAGAAAGACTCCTCCAAAGGGAAGGAGAAGAAGAAGGACTCCTCCAAGGGGAAGGAGAAGAAATCTTCTTCACACAAAGAAAAGAAGGAGAAGTCTTCCTCCCACAAGCCGCAACGGAGTGGGGACAAGAAAAAGAGGATGAGGAAAGTGGTCTACTACGAGACCGATTCTTCATCGACATCCACCTCCGGCTCTGACGCGGCGTCCGTCACTTCTAAACGCCAAGAGCGTAAGAAGTATAGTAAAATTCCCCTACGCTACCCTCGCATTTCTAAACATACACCTTTACTTTCCGTTCCATTAGGCAAACCACCAACTTTTGATGGTGAAGATTATGCTAGGTGGAGTGATTTAATGCGATTTCATCTAACCTCACTCCACAAAAGTATATGGGATGTTGTTGAGTTTGGTGCACAGGTACCATCCGTAGGGGATGAAGATTATGATGAGGACGAGGTTGCCCAAATCGAGCACTTCAACTCTCAAGCAACAACAATACTCCTCGCTTCTCTAAGTAGAGAGGAGTATAACAAAGTACAAGGGTTGAAGAGCGCCAAGGAGGTTTGGGATGTGCTCAAAACCGCACACGAAGGAGATGAGCTTACAAAGATTACCAAGCGGGAGACGATCGAGGGGGAGCTCGGTCGGTTCCGGCTTCGCAAAGGGGAGGAGCCACAAAATATGTACAACCGGCTCAAGACCTTGGTGAATCAAGTGCGCAACCTCGGGAGCAAGAAATGGGATGACCACGAAATGGTTAAGGTTATTTTAAGATCACTTATTTTTCTTAACCCTACTCAAGTTCAATTAATTCGTGGCAACCCTAGATATACACTAATGACTCTCGAGGAAGTAATCGGGAATTTTGTAAGTTTTGAGTGCATGATCGAAGGCTCGAGGAAGATCAACGAGCTTGATGATCCCTCCACATCCGAAGCTCAACCCGTCGCATTCAAGGCGACGGAAGAAAAGAAGGAGGAACCTACATCAAGTAGAACACCCATCGACGCCTCCAAGCTCGACAACGAGGAAATGGCGCTTGTCATCAAAAGCTTTCGCCAAATCCTCAAGCAAAGGAGGGGGAAAGACTATAAGTCCCGCTCCAAGAAGGTTTGCTACAAGTGTGGTAAGCCCGGTCACTTTATTGCTAAATGTCCATTATCAAGTGACAGTGACAGGGGTGACGACAAGAAGGGCAAGAGGAGAGAAAAGAGGAGGTACCACAAGAAGAGGGGCGGCGATGCCCACGTGTGTCGCGAGTGGGACTCCGACGACAGCTCCACCGACTCCTCCGACGACGAGGATGCCGCCAACATCGCCGTCACCAAGGGACTCCTCTTCCCCAACGTCGGCCACAAGTGCCTCATGGCAAAGGACGGCAAAAAGAAGAAGGTTAAATCTAAATCCTCCACTAGATATGAGTCCTCTAGTGATGATAATGCTAGTGATGAGGAAGATAATTTACGTACCCTTTTTGCCAACCTTAACATGGAACAAAAGGAAAAATTAAATGAATTAATTAGTGTTATTCATGAAAAGGATGACCTTTTGGATTCTCAAGAGGACTTCCTAATTAAGGAAAATAAGAAACATGTTAAAGTTAAAAATGCTTATGCTCTAGAAATTGAGAAATGTGAAAAATTATCTAGTGAGCTAAGCACTTGCCATGAGACAATAGACAACCTCAGAAATGAAAATGCTAATTTGTTAGCTAAGGTTGATTCTCATGTTTGTAATGTCTCAATTACCAATTCTAAAAATAATGATGATGATTTACTTGCTAGAATTGAAGAATTGAACATTTCTCTTGCTAGCCTTAGAAATGAAAATGAAAAATTGCTTGCTAAGGCTAAAAATTTTGATGTTTGCAATGTGATAGTCGCCTAGAGGGGGGGTGAATAGGGCGAAACTGAAATTTACAAATATAAACACAACTACAAGCCGGGTTAGCATTAGAAATATAAACGAGTCCGAGAGAGAGGGCGCAAAACAAATCCCAAGCGAATAAGCAAGTGAGACACGGAGATTTGTTTTACCGAGGTTCGGTTCTTGCAAACCTACTCCCCGTTGAGGAGGCCACAAAGGCCGGGTCTCTTTCAACCCTTCCCTCTCTCAAACGGTCCCTCGGACCGAGTGAGCTTCTCTTCTCTAATCAAAGCCGGGAACAAAACTTCCCCGCAAGGGCCACCACACAATTGGTGCCTCTTGCCTTGATTACAATGGAGTTGTGATCTCAAGAACAAGTGAGAAAGAAAAGAAGCAATCCAAGCGCAAGAGCTCAAATGAACACGGCAAATCACTCTCACTAGTCACTAGGGCTTTGTGCGGAATTGGAGAGGATTTGATCTCTTTAGTGTGTCTAGAATTGAATGCTAGAGCTCTTGTAGTAGTTGAGAAGTGGAAAACTTGGATGCCATGAATGGTGTTGGAGACTTGTTCTCAAATTCTAAGAGTTAAGAACAAGGCAACATAAAAAGTGTTAAGTGTTAGGGTCCTTCGTCCTTCGAAGCATTATATCCCTTCGGGAAATAATGAGTCTCGGACGAAGGTCATGAGAGACATACCTTCGTAAACATAACAAGTAATGACGAAGGACTCACATAAAGCATGAAATATGATATAAGCATCACCAAAGAATCATTTCTATTTTATTAACATGGAAAAACAGAAATGATTCCAAATTACAAATGTACCTTCGATCCTGAGAGAAGGTGGAAAGTACGAGCGTGACGCCAAAAGCAAAATGACAAGTCAGTGTGAACAGTACGGGAGTACTGTTCATCTATTTATAGACGCGGGACGCAGCCCACGTAAAATTACATCCATGTCCATTACATTTGTTAACGGTTTATGGAAATCTATTGAGGACCCCGAAGTCTTTTCATCTTAAGGTCGGTTCCCCCTTGTGCCATCGCGCCGAAGCTTCCCTGCGTACAGCTTCGGCTGCCCCCGACCTTCGTCTGGCTCAGCCTTCGTCCTGGTCGTGCTCCATATCCATAATTCTGAATCCGAAAATACCTGTTCATATAATTCACTTGGAAAACATTGTCAAATCATGTTTTTGAGGACCTTCGGAGGACGAAGGCCCCCAACAGTAGCCCCTCGCAATATTAATTTGTAAATAATAAATTCAGATTGCGATATGGACGAAGGCCTTGAGCCGAAGGTCCGAAAAAACACCTTCCCTTTGCTAGAATAGCAACATTCACTGACAAGCGGGGCCTTTTAACTTTTAACGCCCTAGGCGTATAAATAAGAACACATCGTGAATTCATTTGGTACACACGCCTGCCTTTTGCTTCGGCCCACTAAAAAATTTTTAGCTCTTGCTCATTGAGATTTGCTGGTCTTTTTGATTTCGAAGCTTCGGCCTCGGGAACAAATTTTTAGTGTTTCCGAAGATGTCTGAAGACAAGAAGATCCCTGCTGAGACGAAGCTGAGTCTCGAGGAGGAGAAGAATCTGGGGTTCCTGATAGCGATGGCAGAGACTAATACAGAGAAAATCACGAAGGAGATTCTCGAAGGTTTGTCCGAAGATACTAATGACAGCGACAGCTATGATGTGGAAAGTGATGGGGAAGAGACCGAAGATCGACCGTGGCGACCAAGTCACTCAGTTTTTGGGAAAACAACCATCAAGCAGAGTCACATTGAAAATATGAGGGGGCGATACTTCCGAGACATATCTATTGTGAGAGCTGATGCCGGGGAAAAGACTTCTCCCACCCCTGAAGAAGATGAAGTTGTGATTTTCCGAAGCCTCCTCAAGGCTGGGCTTCGATTCCCCCTGAGCAATTTTGTTGTTGAGGTACTGAAAACATTCCAAATCTACCTTCATCAACTCACTCCCGAAGCTATTATAAGAATGGGGATTTTTGTCTGGGCTGTGAGAAGCCAAGGTTTGGAACCAAACGCTAAAAGCTTCTGCAACATACACGAGTTATTGTACGAGACGAAGCCCTGGGGAAAGGAGCAATACCACAACAACTTTGGGTGCTACAGCTTCGGCGCCCGCTCCGGGTCAAGCTACCCTGTGCCAACCTTTCGGAAGAGGTGGCCCGGAGCCTGGATGTCTGAATGGTTTTATGTGAAAAATGATCTAACAGCGCAAAATAATGTCAAAAGTATCATTATGTACCCAATTTGGCAACGCTTCGGGCTTCGAAGGCCGAAGGTTGAAATGGATGAGGCAGCCGAAGAATGCCAAAGAGCCTTCGGCGCAGTCTGCTCCTTCATTGGGTCAAGGGACTTGGTCCAGGAGCACATTGCCTTCAGGGTATGGCCACTTGCAGAAAAGTGGGAAATGCCGAAAGAAACCATCAAAGAGTCCGACGAAGGCGGACTAGTCAGATTAAAATACACATTCAAATATGCAGATAAATTTATTGAACCTGATGATGACTGGCTGAAAAGCATTGAAACATTAAGTGATGAATTACTTGGGGCATTCTCGAAGGCTGAAAATACTGCACTATCAGCAGCCTTCGGAGGCCGAAAAAAGAAGAGACTGAACCGAGTGTTTGATGCAATCGGGTTCTTCTACCCTGATTATTGTTATCCCATCCGAAGGCAAAAAAGGAAAAACATAACCTCTGAAAAAGAAGAAGCTGGAACCGCTCCTAGCGAGCCAGAACCAAAAGGAAAAAGGTTGAAGGTCTTCACACACCGACCACGCCATATTGAACCAGCTTCGGTGCCTGAGTATACTGGAGGAACTCCTTCGGCCGCTGAAGCTGAACGGCCACTCTTATTGCCAGAAATTGCAGAGATGGCCGAAGCACCATCGACAGAAAAAATGGAAGAAGCGAAAAATGTGACTAAGGAAAAAACCTCAGAAATTTTAAGTCCTGCAATAAATATTGAAGCAGCAAAAATCCAAAAGGCTCCAATGGTGACCCCAAAAAGGAAAAGAATGGTAAATGTACTAGATGTCTTGGAGACAATTAAGTCTTCAAGCACAACTCCAAAAAAGAGTGTTGAAATTGCTGAAGCTTCCTCTGAAGCTCCGACACAACAAACTGAAGCTGAAGCTGGGCCTTCAGAGCCCTTCAAGGAAGAAACTTTGGAAGCCGAAGCGATAAAAATACCAGAACCAATTTTAGTTGAAGAGACTGACACTGCCATCCCCGAAGCGCCTGCCAGCATGTGTGATTACATCATACGACATGCTTCGGGAAAAAAGCTATCTGATGGAGAAATTCATGAAGCTAATCATTATGCAAAGGAGCTGAAATATCCGAAGGGGGCAGTAATATTCAATGGAACAAATGAAGATGACTTCTTATACTGCCTGCCTGATAACAAAGAGCTATCCGTCTGCCGAGAGATGGCTAGAAGCCTAGGCTTTCCGAAGCTTGAAGCTGGGTTAAGTGCCATGACGAAAGAGGATCTCGCAGACAGCCTTGCGTACAACAGCCTGAAGGTACGGGAATTAAACACTTGAGAAAAAACCCCCCTTTTTTTTTACGCAACTCATTCCTTTTTTCTTATATGAATTCTTTTTTCATATAGGGCCTGATCCTAAGCAACGCGTTAAGAGCGCAAAAGAGCGCCGAAGATGAAAGTTATGAAATTGCGTTTAATAATTTACGCTCCGAAGTTATCAAACTGAGAAACGAAGCTTTGGAAAAAGATAAGATTCTGCTTACACTGGTAGATAAAGTGAGAAAAAACGAAGCTGCTTCAAAGGCCCAGGCCGAAGCTCAAAAACTCGAAATAAAAGATCTTCAGAAACAGCTGGCCAGAGCCGAAGAGGATCGCGCTCTTGAGGAAACGAAACGAGAACTTAGTGATTTCATGGTCAGCAAATTGGAATCAAGAGTTAAGGAGCTTCGCACATCTCAGGGGAAATATTATGTGAAATCTGTAGAATGTGTTAATAAAATTAAATCCAGCTTCGCCAGCGTAGGCGCTTTTTCCAGCGAAGAGAATTTCTCTCGAGGCAA
Source organism: Zea mays (assembly GCF_902167145.1). NCBI lineage: Eukaryota > Viridiplantae > Streptophyta > Magnoliopsida > Poales > Poaceae > Zea > Zea mays. Next base: position 53,910,677 of record NC_050100.1, on the reverse strand, counting down.
TCCCGAAGGCCTGCTGGAATGGATTAGCCACGAAGCAGAGGCCTTCGAAGAGATTCTGAACAGTCGCGGCGACATATGTGCTTTTTCGGGCGCCAGAGGAATTGCTTCCGTCTTGGAGAAGAAAGGTTGCGAACATGTAAAATTTTTGGCTCAATCCGAAGCTACCTTATCTACCGAAGACATCAAGGACCCCTCGGCCGAAGCGAGCGCAGTTGGAGGCAAATTTTTTACTGATATCTGGAACGACGGCGGCCGAGGAATGGCACGAGAGATCATTGAAAGAAGCGAAAAAGGCATTCACGATGCTAGAAGAGTAGCAGACGCTGCCGAAAGGAGTAGGGAGCCCGAAAGACAGTTAGGTACCAACTAGTCGTTCTTGTTGCGCTGTAATTTTCATTTTAAACTTTGCTCGCGATTTGTAAAAGTACTGAAGAAGTGTTCTCTACGCTCAGAAGCTGTTGGACGATCTCCCCACACAAAAGGGGATGAAGAAATTAATCAGATGGCCGAAACTATCATGGACAAGGTCGTTGACCAACTTCTGAATAAAGCCGCCGAAGCAGTATTGAGGGAAGATTAGGTGCTATTTGGAAAAAACATTTAAAGTGTAATCTATGCAACACTTTGTAGATTTGAATGTAATATACAAGTCTCTTTTCATTATTGAATTCTTTACGATGCATGAAACTTTAAATACATACCACTTTTGAGCCTTCGGCGAAAAAACACCTTCCCTTCTTTTCATGCGTCGTGAAGAAGATAGCCTTCGTCAAAATTATTCTGATGAATGACATCGATGCCTCGTGAAAACATTTTCCGAAGCTATTTTCCGAAGCTATGCAACTTTGATATTGATCTGATAAAGTTCGCCCATGTTTCGTGAAAATATTCCCCGAAACTGTATTCCGAAGCTATACAATTTCAATGTTACTTTTTCAAAGCATCCCTTCGAAGGTTTAGAGTGTCCCCTTCTCTTGCCAAATGCGATATGATGTATGATGCTTATGCTATGCAAAATGATGTGATGATGTTATGTTATGCATGTGACATTTGTTCCGAAGATACACATAAAATATATTCGTAAGCTCTGCATTCCCTTAGGAACGTCTTTGGAGCTTCTTCGTCTTTTACTTAGACGGCATCAGCGTTGACTTTTCGCTGTAAGCCTCCCTTAGGAGCTTCTTCGTCTTTTACTTAGACGGTATCAGCGTTGACTTTTCGCTGTAAGCCTCCCTTAGGAGCTTCTTCGTCTTTTACTTAGACGGTATCAGCGTTGATTTTTCGCTGTAGGCTCTGCATTCCTTTAGGAACGACTTCTGAGCAGAAAACTTACGCTGCGCTCCCTTTGGAACGACTTTTTGTGACTTTATAAACTTACTCTGCGTTCCTTAGAACGACTTTTTGTTACTCCGAAGGATTTTTAGTCCGAAGGTCCTTCTTGGTAACGGAAGAAATTTTAGGCTTCGGCAACTTAGGCCTGTGAATCAAATAAATTTTTCTCGTGGAGACAACGAAATTATTACATGGAAACTATCAATGTTTTTTGCTTCACAGAAAATAAAACTGAATAGAAAAGACTGCTATCAGAGGTAGGATATTTCAATAAATGTGCTTCGACTCTGGCACAGTGCTGTTGACTGTGCGAGCTTCGGACTGTTCTCTGAAGTCCCTCTGCTGTGGAGCGTATTGACTCCCTTCTGGCTGTTGACCTTGCTGCAATGGAGGTGGAGGTGGAAGCTGCTGCCAGGAAGCTTGAGGTTGACTTGCCGAAGCTACAGAAGCCGCAGGGTGGTTATCTATGTATTGTGGGACATAAGGCGGATGAAACGAAGCAGTATGCATAACCTGCTTCGACTGAGCTTGTTGAGATGCAGCTTCGGCTAGTTCTTTTTGCTTCTGGATTGTAACATGGCACGACCTAGTGGTGTGGCCCTTGCCCTCTCCACAAAATAGGCAAAACAGTCTCCTTGGCTGATCTCCGAATCTTCCGCCGAAGCCCCTGGCGCCTCTGCCTCTTGGAGCTGGTGGCCGAAAGGAAGTTTGTTGTTGCCCCGAAGCCTGTGAGGAGCACTGTGGCCTGTTTTGCTGACTCCCCTTATCATCATTCTGAGTGCTGTGAATGGAACGGACATGCCTCGGGTAGTATCTTCCTCCAAAGCCCCTGGTCATCTCAGAAAATCTGAAGGCCTCCTCCCTTCTTTGGCGAAAGTCATTGTCGGCACGAATGTACTCATCCATCTTTTGGAGCAATTTCTCCAAAGTCTGAGGAGGCTTCCGAGCAAAGTATTGAGCTGCAGGTCCAGGACGAAGCCCCTTAATCATGGCTTCGATAACGATTTCATTGGGCACCGTTGGTGCCTGCGCCCTCAATCGTAAGAACCTTCGGACATACGCCTGAAGGTATTCTTCGTGATCCTGAATACACTGGAAGAGGGCTTGAGCTGTAACCGGCTTCGTTTGAAATCCTTGAAAGCTGGTCAGTAACATATCCTTCAGCTTCTGCCATGAAGTGATTGTTCCTGGCCGAAGGGAGGAATACCAGGTCTGAGCAACATTCCTGACGGCCATGACGAAAGACTTCGCCATGATTGCAGCGTTGCCCCCGTACGAAGACACTGTCGCTTCGTAGCTCATCAAGAATTGCTTCAGGTCGGAGTGGCCGTCAAACATGGGGAGCTGGGGTGGCTTATAGGATGGAGGCCAAGGAGTAGCCTGCAGCTCAGCAGACAGAGGAGAAGCATCATCAAAAACGAAATTTCCCTGATGGAAATTATCATACCAGTCGTCTTCGTTGACGAAGCCCTCCTGATGAAGGTCTTTCTGATGAGGCCTTCTATTCTGCTCATCGTGAGTGAGATGACGAACTTCCTCAGAAGCTTCGTCAATTTGCCTTTGCAACTCAGCTAGGCGGGCCATCTTCTCCTTCTTCCTCTGCACTTGTTGATGTAGCATCTCCATCTCTCTGATTTCTTGGTCTAGCTCTTCTTCCTCAAGCGTCGGGCTAACAGCTTTTCTCTTCTGGCTTCTGGCCTCCCGAAGAGAGACGGTCTCCTGGTTGTGGTCCAGCGGTTGTAGTGCTGTAGCCCCAGCCGCTGAAGCTTTCTTCGGCGCCATGGCGAAGGTCTATAGCTTCCGAAGGTGTTCACGAAGACTCGAAGTGGAAGTGAGTTCACCGGAGGTGGGCGCCAATGTTGGAGACTTGTTCTCAAATTCTAAGAGTTAAGAACAAGGCAACATAAAAAGTGTTAAGTGTTAGGGTCCTTCGTCCTTCGAAGCATTATATCCCTTCGGGAAATAATGAGTCTCGGACGAAGGTCATGAGAGACATACCTTCGTAAACATAACAAGTAATGACGAAGGACTCACATAAAGCATGAAATATGATATAAGCATCACCAAAGAATCATTTCTATTTTATTAACATGGAAAAACAGAAATGATTCCAAATTACAAATGTACCTTCGATCCTGAGAGAAGGTGGAAAGTACGAGCGTGACGCCAAAAGCAAAATGACAAGTCAGCGTGAACAGTACGGGAGTACTGTTCATCTATTTATAGACGCGGGACGCAGCCCACGTAAAATTACATCCATGTCCATTACATTTGTTAACGGTTTATGGAAATCTATTGAGGACCCCGAAGTCTTTTCATCTTAAGGTCGGTTCCCCCTTGTGCCATCGCGCCGAAGCTTCCCTGCGTACAGCTTCGGCTGCCCCCGACCTTCGTCTGGCTCAGCCTTCGTCCTGGTCGTGCTCCATATCCATAATTCTGAATCCGAAAATACCTGTTCATATAATTCACTTGGAAAACATTGTCAAATCATGTTTTTGAGGACCTTCGGAGGACGAAGGCCCCCAACAAATGGTGGGGTGGTTGGGGTATTTATAGCCCCAACCACCAAACTTGACCGTTGGCTGGAGGCGTCTGCTCGATGGCGCACCGGACAGTCCGGTGCACACCGGACAGTCCGGTGCCCCTGCCACGTCATCACTGCCGTTGGATTCAGACCGTTGGAGCTTCTGACTTGTGGGCCCGCCTGGATGTCCGGTGCACACCGGACATGTACTGTTTGATGTCCGGTGCACCGGTATGGGCGATTCTGACTTCTGCGCGCGCTGTGCGCGCATTAAATGTTCCACAGGGAGCCGTTGGCGCCGAAAAGAGCCGTTGCTCCGCTGGTACACCGGACAGTCCGGTGCACACCGGACAGTCCGGTGAATTTTAGCGGAGCGGCTGCCGCGCGAACCCGAGGCTGGCGAGTTCCGGAGACCGCGCTTCCTTGGAGCACCGGACATGTCCGGTGCACACCGGACAGTCCGGTGAATTATAGCGCGCCGGCTTCCGAGAAATCCCGAGGGTGAAGAGTTTGAATCTGAGTCCCCTGGTGCACCGGACAGGAACTGTTCACTGTCCGGTGGCACACCGGACAGTCCGGTGCGCCAGACCAGGGGTGCCTTCGGTTGCCCCTTTGCTCCTTTATTGAATCCAAACTTGGTCTTTTTATTGGCTGAGTGTGAACCTTTTACACCTGTATAATCTATACACTTGGGCAAACTAGTTAGTCCAATTATTTGTGTTGGGCAATTCAACCACCAAAATTATTTAGGAACTAGGTGTAAGCCTAATTCCCTTTCAATCTCCCCCTTTTTGGTGATTGATGCCAACACAAACCAAAGCAAATATAGAAGTGCATAATTGAACTAGTTTGCATAATGTAAGTGTAAAGGTTGCTTGGAATTTAGCCAATATAACTACTTTACAAGATATGCATGGAATGTTCCTTTCTTATGTAACATTTTGGACCACGTTTGCACCACACGTTTTGTTTTTGCAAATTCTTTTTGTAAATCTATTTCAAAGATCTTTTGCAAATAGTCAAAGGTAAATGAATAAGAGTTTGCAAAGCATTTTCAAGATTTGAAATTTTCTCCCTCTGTTTCAAATGCTTTTCCTTTGACTAAACAAAACTCCCCCTAACTTAAATCCTCCTCTTAGTGTTCAAGAGGGTTTTGAAGTAAGATTTTTGAAATCCCCCTTTTGAACATAATAGGATAACAGTTGATAACTACTTTTGGAAAACACTAAGTTTTTGAATTTGGTGGTGGTGCGGTCCTTTTGCTTTGGGCTCATTTCTCCCCCTTTTTGGCATGAATCGCCAAAAACGGAATCATTAGAGCCCTCGAAGTAATTTCTTCCCCTTTGGTCATAAGTAAATGAGTTAAGATTATACCAAAGATGAAGTACGGTCCTTTTGCTTTTGAGTTTTTACTCTCTCCCCCAAGGATGAAGTCCTTTTCTTTAATGCTCATTTCTCCCTAAGGAATAGAGAGTTGCTCGGAGTGATGGCGAAGCATGAGTTACGGAGTGGAAGCCTTTGTCTTCGCCGAAGACTCCAATTCCCTTTCAATATACCTATGACTTGGTTTGAAATAGACTTGAAAACACATTAGTCATAGCATATAAAAGAGATATGATCAAAGGTATTCAAATGAGCTATGTGTGCAAGCTAGTAAAAGAAATTTCTAGAATCAAGAATATTGAGCTCATGCCTAAGTCTGGTAAAAGATTGTTCATCAAGTGGCTTGGTAAAGATATCGGCTAATTGATCTTTAGTATTAATGTAAGAAATCTCGATATCCCCCTTTTGTTGGTGATCCCTAAGAAAATGATACCGAATGGCTATGTGCTTAGTGCGGCTATGCTCGACGGGATTGTCGGCCATTTTGATTGCACTCTCATTATCACATAGCAAAGGGACTTTGGTTAATTTGTAACCGTAGTCCCGCAGGGTTTGCCTCATCCAAAGCAATTGCGCGCAACAATGACCTGCGGCAATGTACTCGGCTTCGGCGGTGGAAAGAGCGACCGAATTTTGCTTCTTTGAAGCCCAAGACACCAAGGATCTTCCCAAGAACTGGCAAGTCCCCGATGTGCTCTTCCTATTAATTTTGCACCCCGCCCAATCGGCATCCGAATAACCAATCAAATCAAACGTGGATCCCCGAGGGTACCAAAGCCCAAACTTAGGTGTATAAGCCAAATATCTCAAGATTCGTTTTACGGCCGTAAGGTGTGATTCCTTAGGGTCGGATTGGAATCTTGCACACATGCAAACGGAAAGCATAATGTCCGGTCGAGATGCACATAAATAAAGCAATGAACCAATCATCGACCGGTATACCTTTTGATCGACGGATTTACCTTCCGTGTCGAGGTCGAGATGCCCATTGGTTCCCATGGGTGTCTTGATGGGCTTGGCATCCTTCATTCCAAACTTGGTTAGAATGTCTTGAGTGTACTTCGTTTGGCAAATGAAGGTGCCCTCTTGGAGTTGCTTGACTTGGAATCCTAGAAAATACTTCAACTCCCCCATCATCGACATCTCGAATTTTTGTGTCATGATCCTACTAAACTCTTCACATGTAGACTCGTTAGTAGACCCAAATATAATATCATCAACATAAATTTGGCATACAAACAAGTCATTTTCAAGAGTTTTAGTAAAGAGTGTAGGATCGGCCTTACCGACTTTGAAGCCATTAGAAATAAGGAAATCTCTTAGGCATTCATACCATGCTCTTGGGGCTTGCTTGAGCCCATAAAGCGCCTTAGAGAGCCTATAGACATGGTTAGGGTACTCACTGTCTTCAAAGCCGGGAGGTTGCTCAACATAGACCTCTTCTTTGATTGGTCCGTTGAGGAAGGCACTTTTCACGTCCATTTGATAAAGCTTAAAGCCATGGTAAGTAGCATAGGCTAATAATATTCGAATTGACTCAAGCCTAGCTACGGGTGCATAGGTTTCACCGAAATCCAAACCTTCGACTTGTGAATACCCTTTGGCCATGAGTCGAGCTTTGTTCCTTGTCACCACACCATGCTCATCTTGCTTGTTGCGGAAGACCCATTTGGTTCCTACAACATTTTGGTTAGGACGTGGAACTAAATGCCATACCTCGTTTCTTGTGAAATTGTTGAGCTCCTCTTGCATTGCCACCACCCAATCCGAATCTTGAAGTGCTTCCTCTATCCTGTGTGGCTCAATAGAGGAAACAAAAGAGTAATGTTCACAAAAATGTGCAACACGAGATCGAGTGGTTACCCCCTTATGAATGTCGCCGAGGATGGTGTCGACGGGGTGATCTCGTTGGATTGCTTGGTGGACTCTTGGGTGTGGCGGTCTTGGTTCTTCCTCATCCTCCTTTTCTTGATTATTTTCATCTCCCCCTTGATCATTGCCATTATCTTGAGGTGGCTCATCTTCTTGATTTTGCCCTTCATCAACTTGAGCCTCATCCTCATTTTGAGTTGGTGGAGATGCTTGCATGGAGGAGGATGGTTGATCTTGTGCATTTGGAGGCTCTTCGGATTCTTTAGGACACACATCCCCAATGGACATGTTCCTTAGCGCTATGCATGGAGCCTGTTCTTCACCTATCTCATCAAGATCAACTTGCTCTACTTGAGAGCCGTTAGTTTCATCAAACACAACGTCACATGAGACTTCAACTAGTCCAGTGGACTTGTTAAAGACCCTATATGCCCTTGTGTTTGAGTCATAACCAAGTAAAAAGCCTTCTACAGTTTTAGGAGCAAATTTAGATTTTCTACCTCTTTTAACAAGAATAAAGCATTTGCTACCAAAAACTCTAAAGTATGAAATGTTGGGCTTTTTACCGGTTAGGAGTTCATATGATGTCTTCTTGAGGATTCGGTGAAGATATAACCGGTTGATGGCGTAGCAGGCGGTGTTGACCGCTTCGGCCCAAAACCGGTCCGGTGTCTTGTACTCATCAAGCATGGTTCTTGCCATGTCCAATAGAGTTCGATTCTTCCTCTCCACTACACCATTTTGTTGAGGTGTGTAGGGAGAAGAGAACTCATGCTTGATGCCCTCCTCCTCAAGGAAGCTTTCAATTTGAGAGTTCTTGAACTCCGTCCCGTTGTCGCTTCTTATTTTCTTGATCCTTAAGCCGAACTCATTTTGAGCCCGTCTCAAGAACCCCTTTAAGGTCTCTTGGGTTTGAGATTTTTCCTGTAAAAAGAATACCCAAGTGAAGCGAGAATAATCATCCACTATTACAAGACAATACTTACTCCCGCCGATGCTTATGTAAGCAATCGGGCCGAATAGATCCATGTGGAGTAGCTCAAGCGGCCTGTCGGTCGTCATGATGTTCTTGTGTGGATGATGGACTCCAACTTGCTTCCCCGCCTGGCATGCGCTACAAATCCTGTCTTTCTCAAAATGAACATTTGTTAATCCTAAAATGTGCTCTCCCTTTAGAAGCTTATGAAGATTCTTCATCCCAACATGGGCTAGTCGGCGGTGCCAGAGCCAACCCATGTTAGTCTTAGCAATTAAGCATGTGTCGAGCTCAGCTCTATCAAAATCTACTAGGTATAGCTGACCCTCTAACACACCCTTAAATGCTATTGAATCATCACTTCTTCTAAAGACAGTGACATCTACATCAGTAAAGAGACAGTTGTAGCCCATTTGACATAATTGTGAAACAGAAAGCAAGTTGTAATCTAAAGAATCAACAAGAAAAACATTGGAAATAGAATGGTCAGGAGATATAGCAATTTTACCCAATCCTTTGACCAAACCTTGATTTCCATCCCCGAATGTGATAGCTCGTTGGGGATCTTTGTTTTTCTCATAAGAGGAGAACATCCTTTTCTCCCCGGTCATGTGGTTCGTGCACCCGCTGTCGAGTATCCAACTTGAGCCCCCGGATGCATAAACCTACAAAACAAATTTAGTTCTTGACTTTAGGTACCCAAACGGTTTTGGGTCCTTTGGCATTAGATACAAGAACTTTGGGTACCCAAACACAAGTCTTGGAACCCTTGTGTTTGCCCCCAACAAACTTGGCAACCACCTTGCCGGATTTGTTAGTAAGCACATAAGAAGCATCAAAAGTTTTAAATGAAATGGCATGATCATTTGATGCATTAGGAGTTTTCTTTCTAGGCAACTTGGCACGGGTTGGTTGCCTAGAGCTAGATGTCTCACCCTTATACATAAAAGCATGATTAGGGCCAGAGTGAGACTTCCTAGAATGAATTCTCCTAATTTTGCTCTCAGGATAGCCGGCAGGGTACAAAATGTAGCCCTCGTTATCCTGAGGCATGGGAGCCTTGCCCTTAACAAAGTTAGACAAATTTTTAGGAGGGGCATTAAGTTTGACATTGTCTCCCCTTTGGAAACCAATGCCATCCTTAATGCCAGGGCGTCTCCCATTATAAAGCATGCTACGAGCAAATTTAAATTTCTCATTCTCTAGGTTGTGCTCGGCAATTTTAGCATCTAGTTTTGCTATATGATCATTTTGTTGTTTAATTAAAGCCATATGATCATGAATAGCCTCAATATCAACATTTCTACATCTAGTACAAATAGATACATGTTCAATGATAGATGTAGAGGGTTTGCAAGATTTTGATTCTACAACCTTAGCTTGTAATATGTCATTTTTAGTTCTAAGGTCGGAAATAGTAGCATTGCAAACATCAAAATCTTTAGCCTTAGCAATTAAATTTTCATTCTCTAATCTAAGGCTAGCAAGAGAAATGTTTAATTCTTCAATCCTAGCAAGCAAATCATCATCATTATCTCTAGGATTGGGAATTGAAACATTGCAAACATGAGAATCAATCTTAGCATTTAAAATAGCATTTTCATTTCTAAGATTGTCAATCATTTCACGGCATGTGCTTAGCTCACTAGACAATTTTTCACATTTTTCTACTTCTAGAGCATAAGCCTTTTTAACCTTAACATGTTTCTTGTTTTCTTTAATTAGACAATCCTCTTGGGAATCCAAAAGGTCATCCTTTTCATGAATAGCACTAATCAATTCATTTAGTTTTTCTTTTTGCTCCATGTTAAGATTGGCAAAGAGAATACGCAAATTATCCTCCTCATCACTAGCATTATCATCACTAGACGATTCATATTTAGTGGAGGAGTTGGATTTAACCTTCTTCTTTTTGCCGTCTTTTGCCATGAGGCACTTGTGGCCGACGTTGGGGAAGAGGAGTCCTTTGGTGACGGCGATGTTGGCGGCGTCCTCGTCGTCGGAGGAGTTGCTTGAGCTCTCGTCGGAATCCCATTCCCGACAAACATGGGCATCGCCGCCCTTCTTCTTGTAGTATCTCTTCTTCTCCTTTCTTCTCCCCTTCTTGTCGTCGCCTCGGTCACTGTCACTAGATATAGGACATTTAGCAATAAAATGATCGGGCTTACCACACTTGTAGCAAACCTTCTTGGAGCGGGACTTGTAATCCTTCCCCCTCCTTTGTTTGAGGATTTGGCGGAAGCTCTTGATGACGAGCGCCATCTCCTCATTGTCAAGCTTGGAGGCGTCTATTGGTTGTCGACTTGGTGTAGACTCCTCCTTCTTTTCTTCCGTCGCCTTGAATGCAACGGGTTGAGCTTCGGATGGGTCGCCAAGCTCGTTGATTTTCCTCGAGCCTTCTATCATGCACTCAAAACTTACAAAATGCCCGATAACTTCCTCGGGGGTCATTTTAGTATATCTAGGATTACCACGAATCAATTGAACTTGAGTGGGATTTAGAAAAATGAGAGATCTTAAAATAACATTTACCACTTCGTGGTCGTCCCACTTCTTGCTCCCGAGGTTGCGCACTTGGTTTACCAAAGTCTTGAGCCGGTTGTACATGTGTTGTGGCTCCTCCCCTTTGTGAAGCCGGAACCGACCGAGCTCCCCCTCGATCGTTTCCCGCTTGGTGATCTTGGTGAGCTCATCTCCCTCGTGCGCGGTTTTGAGTACATCCCAAACCTCCTTGGCGTTCTTCAACCCTTGTACTTTGTTATATTCCTCTTTACTTAGTGAGGCGAGGAGAATTGTTGTGGCTTGTGAGTTGAAGTGCTCGATTTGGGCTACCTCATCCTCATCATAGTTCTCATCCCCTACGGATGGTACCTGCGCACCAAACTCAACAACATCCCATATGCTTTTGTGGAGCGAGATTAGATGAAATCGCATTAAATCGCTCCACCTAGCGTAATCTTCACCATCAAAAGTTGGTGGTTTGCCTAGTGGGACGGAAAGTAAAGGTGTATGTTTGGAAATGCGAGGGTAGCGTAGGGGGATCTTACTATACTTCTTGCGCTCTTGGCGCTTAGAAGTGACGGAGGGTGCATCGGAGTCGGAGGTCGATGTTGATGAAGTGTCGGTCTCGTAGTAGACCACCTTCCTCATCCTCTTGTGCTTGTCGCCTTTCCGATGCGGCTTGTGGGAAGAAGATTTTTCCTTCTTCTCTTTGTGATGAGAAGAAGATTTCTTCTCCTTCCCTTTGTTGGAGGAGCTCTTCTTCTTCTCCCTCCTTTTGGTGCGGGACTCTTCCGATGAAGTGCTCCCGTGGCTTGTAGTGGGCTTTTCGCCGGTCTCCATCTCCTTCTTGGCGTGATCTCCCGACATCACTTCGAGCGGTTAGGCTCTAATGAAGCACCGGGCTCTGATACCAATTGATAGTCGCCTAGAGGGGGGGTGAATAGGGCGAAACTGAAATTTACAAATATAAACACAACTACAAGCCGGGTTAGCGTTAGAAATATAAACGAGTCCGAGAGAGAGGGCGCAAAACAAATCCCAAGCGAATAAGCAAGTGAGACACGGAGATTTGTTTTACCGAGGTTCGGTTCTTGCAAACCTACTCCCCGTTGAGGAGGCCACAAAGGTCGGGTCTCTTTCAACCCTTCCCTCTCTCAAACGGTCCCTCGGACCGAGTGAGCTTCTCTTCTCTAATCAAAGCCGGGAACAAAACTTCCCCGCAAGGGCCACCACACAATTGGTGCCTCTTGCCTTGATTACAATGGAGTTGTGATCTCAAGAACAAGTGAGAAAGAAAAGAAGCAATCCAAGCGCAAGAGCTCAAATGAACACGGCAAATCACTCTCACTAGTCACTAGGGCTTTGTGCGGAATTGGAGAGGATTTGATCTCTTTAGTGTGTCTAGAATTGAATGCTAGAGCTCTTGTAGTAGTTGAGAAGTGGAAAACTTGGATGCCATGAATGGTGGGGTGGTTGGGGTATTTATAGCCCCAACCACCAAACTTGACCGTTGGCTGGAGGCGTCTGCTCGATGGCGCACCGGACAGTCCGGTGCACACCGGACAGTCCGGTGCCCCTGCCACGTCATCACTGCCGTTGGATTCAGACCGTTGGAGCTTCTGACTTGTGGGCCCGCCTGGATGTCCGGTGCACACCGGACATGTACTGTTTGATGTCCGGTGCACCGGTATGGGCGATTCTGACTTCTGCGCGCGCTGTGCGCGCATTAAATGTTCCGCAGGGAGCCGTTGGCGCCGAAAAGAGTCGTTGCTCCGCTGGTACACCGGACAGTCCGGTGCACACCGGACAGTCCGGTGAATTTTAGCGGAGCGGCTGCCGCGCGAACCCGAGGCTGGCGAGTTCCGGAGACCGCGCTTCCTTGGAGCACCGGACATGTCCGGTGCACACCGGACAGTCCGGTGAATTATAGCGCGCCGGCTTCCGAGAAATCCCGAGGGTGAAGAGTTTGAATCTGAGTCCCCTGGTGCACCGGACAGGAACTGTTCACTGTCCGGTGGCACACCGGACAGTCCGGTGCGCCAGACCAGGGGTGCCTTCGGTTGCCCCTTTGCTCCTTTATTGAATCCAAACTTGGTCTTTTTATTGGCTGAGTGTGAACCTTTTACACCTGTATAATCTATACACTTGGGCAAACTAGTTAGTCCAATTATTTGTGTTGGGCAATTCAACCACCAAAATTATTTAGGAACTAGGTGTAAGCCTAATTCCCTTTCACAATGCTACTATTTCCGACCTTAGAACTAAGAATGACATGTTACATGCTAAGGTTGTAGAATTAAAATCTTGCAAACCCTCTACATCTACCGTTGAGCACACCTCTATTTGTACTAGATGTAGAGATGTTGATATTAATGCTATTCATGATCACATGTCTTTAATTAAACAACAAAATGATCATATAGCAAAACTAGATGCTAAAATTGCCGAGCATAACCTAGAAAATGAAAAATTTAAATTTGCTAGAAGTATGCTCTATAATGGGAGACGCCCTGGCATCAAGGATGACATTGGCTTCCAAAGGGGAGACAATGTCAAACTTAATACCCCTCCTAAAAGATTGTCTAACTTTGTTAAGGGCAAGGCTCCCATGCCTCAGGATAACGAGGGTTACATTTTATACCCTGCCGGTTATCCCGAGGACAAAATTAGGAGAATTCATTCTAGGAAGTCTCACTCTGGTTCTAACCATGCTTTTATGTATAAGGGTGAGACATCTAGCTCTAGGCAACCAACCCGTGCTAAGTTGCCTAAGAAGAAAACTCCTAGTGCATCAAATGAACATAGCCTTTCATTTAAAACTTTTGATGCATCTTATGTGTTGACTAACAAATCCGGCAAGGTTGTTGCCAAGTATATTGGGGGCAAACACAAGAGCTCCAAAACATGTGTTTGGGTTCCCAAAGTTCTTGTTTCTAATGCCAAAGGACCCAAAACCGTTTGGGTACCTAAAGTCAAGAACTAAAACTGTTTTGTAGGTTTATGCATCCGGGGGCTCAAGTTGGATACTCGACAGCGGGTGCACAAACCATATGACAGGGGAGAAGAAGATGTTCTCCTCCTATGAGAAAAACCAAGATCCCCAACGAGCGATCACATTCGGGGATGGAAACAAAGGTTTGGTCAAAGGTTTGGGTAAAATAGCTATATCCCCTGACCATTCCATTTCCAATGTTTTTCTTGTTGATTCATTAGATTACAATTTGCTTTCTGTATCTCAATTATGCAAAATGGGCTACAACTATCTTTTCACTGATATAGGTGTCACTGTCTTTAGAAGAAGTGATGATTCAATAGCATTTAAGGGAGTGTTAGAGGGTCAGCTATACTTGGTAGATTTTGATAGAGCTGAACTCGACACTTGCTTAATTGCTAAGACTAACATGGGCTGGCTCTGGCATCGCCGACTAGCACATGTTGGGATGAAGAATCTTCACAAGCTTCTAAAGGGAGAACACATTTTAGGACTAACAAATGTTCATTTTGAGAAAGACAGGGTTTGTAGCGCATGCCAAGCCGGAAAGCAAGTTGGTGCCCATCATCCACACAAGAACATCATGACGACCGACAGGCCGCTTGAGCTACTCCACATGGATCTATTCGGCCCGATTGCTTACATAAGCATCGGCGGGAGTAAGTATTGTCTTGTAATTGTGGATGATTATTCTCGCTTCACTTGGGTATTCTTTTTGCAGGAAAAATCTCAAACCCAAGAAACCTTAAAGGGATTCTTGAGACAAGCTCAAAACGAGTTCGGCTTAAGGATCAAGAAAATTAGAAGCGACAACGGGACGGAGTTCAAGAACTCTCAAATTGAAGGATTTCTTGAGGAGGAGGGCATCAAGCATGAGTTCTCTTCTCCCTACACGCCACAACAAAATGGTGTAGTGGAGAGGAAGAATCGAACTCTATTGGACATGGCAAGAACCATGCTTGATGAGTACAAGACTTCGGATCGGTTTTGGGCCGAGGCGGTCAACACCGCCTGCTACGCCATCAACCGGTTATATCTACACCGAATCCTCAAGAAGACATCATATGAACTCCTAACCGGTAAAAAGCCCAACATTTCATATTTTAGAGTCTTTGGTAGCAAATGCTTTATTCTTGTTAAAAGAGGTAGAAAATCTAAATTTGCTCCTAAGACTGTAGAAGGCTTTTTACTAGGATATGATTCAAACACAAAGGCATATAGAGTCTTTAACAAGTCCTCCAGACAAGTTGAAGTTTCTTGTGACGTTGTGTTTGATGAGACTAACGGCTCTCAAGTAGAGCAAGTTGATCTTGATGAGATAGGTAATGAAGAGGCTCCGTGCATCGCGCTAAGGAACATGTCCATTGGGGATGTGTGTCCAAAGGAATCCGAAGAGCCTCCAAAAGCACAAGATCAGCCACAAGCATCTCCACCAACTCAAAATGAGGATGAAGCTCAAGTTGATGAAATAGAAGATCAAGCAAATGAGCCACCTCAAGATGACAGCAATGATCAAGGGGGAGATGCAAATGATCAAGACAAGGAGGATGAAGAACAAAGGCCGCCACACCCAAGAGTCCACCAATCAATCCAACGAGATCACCCCGTCGACACCATCCTCGGCGACATTCATAAGGGGGTAACTACTAGATCTCGTATTGCACATTTTTGTGAGCATTACTCTTTTGTTTCCTCTATTGAGCCACACAGGGTAGAGGAAGCACTCCAAGATTCGGATTGGGTGGTGGCTATGCAAGAGGAGCTCAACAACTTCACAAGGAATGAGGTATGGCATTTGGTTCCACGTCCTAATCAAAATGTTGTAGGAACCAAATGGGTCTTCCGCAACAAGCAAGATGAGCATGGTGTGGTGACAAGGAACAAAGCTCGACTTGTGGCCAAAGGATACTCCCAAGTCGAAGGTTTGGATTTCGATGAAACCTATGCACCTGTAGCTAGGCTTGAGTCAATTCGCATATTATTGGCCTATGCTACTTACCATGGCTTTAAGCTTTATCAAATGGACGTGAAAAGTGCCTTCCTCAATGGACCAATCAAGGAAGAGGTCTATGTTGAGCAACCTCCCGGCTTTGAAGATAGTGAGTATCCTAACCATGTCTATAAGCTCTCTAAGGCGCTTTATGGGCTCAAGCAAGCCCCAAGAGCATGGTATGAATGCCTTAGAGATTTTCTTATTGCTAATGGCTTCAAAGTCGGAAAGGCCGATCCTACGCTCTTTACCAAAACACTTGAAAATGATTTGTTTGTATGCCAAATTTATGTTGATGATATTATATTCGGGTCTACTAACGAATCTACATGTGAAGAGTTTAGTAGGATCATGACACAGAAGTTCGAGATGTCTATGATGGGGGAGTTGAAGTATTTTCTAGGATTTCAAGTGAAGCAACTCCAAGAGGGCACGTTCATTAGCCAAACGAAGTATACTCAAGACATTCTAAACAAGTTTGGGATGAAGGATGCCAAGCCCATCAAGACACCCATGGGAACTAATGGGCATCTCGACCTCGACACGGGAGGTAAGTCCGTGGATCAAAAGGTATACCGGTCGATGATAGGGTCTTTACTCTATTTATGTGCATCTTGACCGGATATTATGCTTTCCGTATGCATGTGTGCAAGATTCCAAGCCGACCCTAAGAAAGCTCACCTTACGGCCGTAAAACGAATCTTGAGATATTTGGCTTACACTCCTAAGTTTGGGCTTTGGTATCCTAGGGGATCCACATTTGATTTGATTGGTTATTCGGATGCCGATTGGGCGGGGTGTAAAATCAATAGGAAGAGCACATCGGGGACTTGCCAGTTCTTGGGAAGATCCTTGGTGTCTTGGGCTTCAAAGAAGCAAAATTCGGTCGCTCTTTCCACCGCCGAAGCCGAGTACATTGCCGCAGGCCATTGTTGCGCGCAATTGCTTTAGATGAGGCAAACCCTGCGGGACTACGGTTACAAATTAACCAAAGTCCCTTTGCTATGTGATAATGAGAGTGCAATCAAGATGGCGGATAATCCCGTCGAGCATAGCCGCACTAAACACATAGCCATTCGGTATCATTTTCTTAGGGATCACCAACAAAAGGGAGATATCGAGATTTCTTACATTAATACTAAAGATCAATTAGCCGATATCTTTACCAAGCCTCTTGATGAACAAACTTTTAACAAACTTAGGCATGAGCTAAATATTCTTGATTCTAGGAACTTCTTTTGTTGACTTGCTCACATAGCTCTTCTATATACCTTTGATCATGTCTCTTTCATATGCTATGACTAATATGTTTTCAAGTCCATTTCAAACCAAGTCATAGGTGTATTGAAAGGGAATTGGAGTCTTCGGCGAAGACAAAGGCTTCCACTCCGTAACTCATCCTTCGCCGTCACTCCGTGCCACTCTCCATCTTTGGGGGAGAGAGCAAAAGAACTTCATCTTTGGTATAATCTTAACTCATTTATTTATGACCAAAGAGGAAGCAAGTACTTCGAGGGCTCTAATGACTCCGTTTTTGGCGATTCATGCCAAAGGGGGAGAGAGAGTATGAGCTCAAAGCAAAAGGACCGCACCACCACCAATTTCAAAAATCTAGTTTTTCATAGAGTATTTTCAATTGGTATCTATCTTATTGTGTTCAAAAGGGGGAGAAAGCAACATTTCAAAAATTGTATATCAAAACCCTCTTGAACACTAAGAGGAGGATCTCATCTAGGGGGAGTTTTGTTAAGTCAAAGGAAAAGCATTTGAAACAGGGGGAGAAAATTTCAAATCTTGAAAATGCTTTACAAAATCTTATTTATTTACCTTTGACTATTTGCAAAAGAACTTTGAAAATGATTTACAAAACAGTTTGCAAAAACAAAACATGTGGTGCAAGCGTGGTCCAAAATGTTAAAAATGAAGGAGCAATCCATGCATATCTTGTAAAGTATTTATATTGGCTCAATTCCAAGCAACCTTTGCACTTACATCATGCAAACTAGTTCAACTATGAACTTCTATATTTGCTTTGGTTTGTGTTGGCATCAATCACCAAAAAGGGGGAGATTGAAAGGGAATTAGGCTTACACCTAGTTCCTAAATAATTTTGGTGGTTGAATTGCCCAACACAAACAATTGGACTAACTAGTTTGCTCTAGTGTATAAGTTATACAGGTGTAAAAGGTTCACACTTAGCCAATAAAAAGATCAAGTATTGGATTCAACAAAGGAGCAAAGGGACAACTGAAGGCACCTCTGGTCTGGGGCACCGGACTGTCCGGTGCACCACCGGACAGTGTCCGGTGCACCAGAGGACTCCAACTCAAACTTGCCACCTTCGGGAATTTCCAGAGGCGCTCCGCTATAATTCACCGGACTGTCCGGTGTACACCGGACAGTGTCCGGTGCTGCAAGGAAGAGCCGCCTCAGGAACTCGCCAGCCTCGGGAAAACGCAGCGGCTGCTCCGCTATAATTCACCGGACATGTCTGGTGTACACCGGACTGTCCGGTGCAACTCCGGAGCAACGGCTACTTCGCGCCAACGGCTACCTGCAGCGCATTTAATGCGCGCCAGAAGCGCGCAGAAGGCAGGCACGCGCGCGCTGGCACACCGGACATGGAACAGTACATGTCCGGTGTGCACCGGACATCCAGGCGGGCCCAGAAGACAGAAGCTCCAACGGTCAGAATCCAACGGCATTGGTGACGTGGCTGGCGCACCGGACATGTCCGGTGTACACCGGACTGTCCGGTGCACCATACGACAGACAGCCTCCACCAACAGTCAAGTTTGGTGGTTGGGGCTATAAATACCCCAACCACCCCACCATTCATTGCATCCAAGTTTTCCAGCTTCCAACCACTATACAAGAGCTAGCATTCATTGCAAAGCACACCAAAAGAGATCAAATCCTCTCCCAACTCCATACAAAGCCTAAGTGACTAGAGAGAGTGATTTGTAGTGTTCATTTGAGCTCTTGCGCTTGGATCGCTTCTTTTTCCGCATTCTTTCTTGTGATCAAACACTCACTTGTAATTGAGGCAAGAGACACCAATTGTGTGGTGGTCCTTGCGGGAAGTTTGATTCCCAAGTGATTTGAGAAGAGAAGCTCACTCGGTCCGAGGGACCGTTTGAGAGAGGGAAGGGTTGAAAGAGACCCGGCCTTTGTGGCCTCCTCAACGGGGAGTAGGTTTGCAAGAACCGAACCTCGGTAAAACAAATCCGCGTGTCACACTCTTCATTTGCTTGCGATTTGTTTTGTACCCTCTCTCTCGCGGACTCGTTTCTATTTCTAACGCTAACCCGGCTTGTAGTTGTGTTTATATTTGTGAATTTCAGTTTTGCCCTATTCACCCCCCCTCTAGGCGACTATCACCCGCATCCACCGCACCACGCTTACCAACACCATCAGGAAGTACAAATCGTACCTCCCCCACTCCCACCACCACACCAGCAACATCAAAACCTCCCCCACGCCCCAAAGCAGGAAGACTTCGCCGATCAGCCGTATCGCGGAGTCATTCACATGATCACTGGGGGGTCCAGCACCGACTTCGACACAAAGCGGCAGAAGCGGGACCATTACCGCAGCATCAACCACGTCGCCATCACTGGCCCAGTCGTGTAGACAAAGTGGTCCCACGTACCGCTAACCTTCGACGCACGAGACGTCGACCTGCGCAGCGCCCCCCACATCGACGTCATGGTTATCAACTGCAGCGTGGCAGGCTGGGATCTGCACAAAGTCCTAGTCGACAATGGCAGTCAAGCAGACATCATCTTCCTCCATGCCTTCGACCGCATGGGCATAAGCCACAGCCTGCTCAAGCCTTCGGACAACCCGTTGTACGGCTTCGGCGGCAAGGGCACCTTTCCTGTCGGCAAAATAGAGCTGCCTCTCTCCTTCGGTGTAGCACCCAATGCCCGAAGTGAGCAAGTGACCTTCGATATTGTGGATATGGTATATCTGTACAACGCCATCATGGGCCGGGGCTCCATCAACAAGTTTGAGGCAGCTATTCACGGACTGTACCTGTGCATGAAGATACCAGGTCCGTTAGGCGCCATTGCGGTCTACGGCAATCAACAGACCGCACGCAACATAGAGCGGGACTTCGTCCCCGGGCAAAGAAACGTGCACTGCCTCACGGCCCAGCGCGAGGTCCCTGCGCCTGTCAGCCCAACCGACAAAGAGTACGACAAGGCACAGCTGCAGAGCAACGACGGGACCAAGACTGTCCCCTCGATCAGGCCACGCCCAAGCAGACAGTCACTATCAGCGAAGACCTCACTTCGCATGAAGAGGAGAAACTCCTCTGCTGCCTATCCAAGAATAAAGATGTCTTCGCCTGGTCAGCCCTCGACCTGGTCGGGCTCAGCCGATCCATAATTGAGCACAGCTTGGGAATTGACCCTAAGGTGAGACCGAAAAAGCAGCGGCTTCACAAAATGTGCGACGAGAAGACAGAGGCCACCAAGGCAGAGGTGCACCGCCTCCTGGAAGCCAAATTCATCGAGCCGGTGGCTTACCCCACGTGGCTCTCCAACGTTGTAATGGTGTAGAAAAAGAGCGGGAAGTGGCGAATGTGCATCGACTTCACCAGTCTCAACAAGGCCTGCCCAAAGGACAACTTCCCGTTGCCGCGGATCGACAAAATAGTCGATAGCGCGGCCGGGTGCGAAGTCATGTCACTCCTCGACTGCTTCTCCGGTTACCACCAGATATACATGAAGGAGGAAGACAAGGCTAGCACCAGCTTTATAACACCCTTCGGCACATATTGCTTCATCAGAATGCCGGAGGGACTCAAGAACGTCGGGTCCACCTTTTCCAGGCTTACCAAAACAGTGCTCGAAGGGCAAGTTGGCAGAAATATATTCAAATATGTGGACGACATCGTCGTCGCCAGCAAGAGCAAGGAGGACCATCTCGCCGACCTCGCCGAGACATTCACGAACATGCGAGACGCACGACTCCGCCTAAACCCGGAAAAGTGCGTCTTCGGCGTTCGCCAAGGCAGAATATTGGGCTACCTGGTATCACACCGCGGCATCGAGGCCAACCCAACCAAGATTCAGGCCATCATAAACATGACGCCTCCGCAGTCCGCCAGAGACGTCCAGCGCCTGACAGGCAGATTGGCCGCTCTCAACAGATTCATCTCCAGGTCCGCTGAGTGAAGTCTCCCCTTCCTCAAAACACTCCGTGGCGCAAAAGACTTCGCTTGGGGACCAGAGCAGGCAGCGGCCTTCGCCTCATTAAAACAGTACCTGTCGGAGCTGGCCGTCCTTACAAGCCCCGACTTCTCGCTCCCCCTGTTGCTCTATGTTGCGGCTTCGCCGCATGCGGTCAGCGCGGCACTGGTGCAGGAGCAGACAGTTGAGGGCGTGATCAGGCAGTGCCCAGTTTATTACGTCTCCGAAGTGCTGACACCGTCCAAATGTAACATGACAGAACTGGAGAAGATTGCCTACGCAGTCGTTATGTCTTCGCGCAAATTGCGCCATTATTTCGAAGCATTCAAGGTCCGAGTCACCTCAGACAGGGGACTCGGCGAATTGTTCAGAAACCCGGAGGCATCGGTGAGGATCGCCAAGTGGGCGGCCGAACTCTCCGGCTACCACATCAATTTCGAGCCCAGGACAGCCATCAAGTCACAAGTCCTGGCAGACTTCGTCGTCGACTGGACCGGGCCAATAACACAGCAGCCGGACCCGTCCGCAGAGAAGGTTTGGACGATCCATTGCGACGGCGCATGGTCCCATGCGGGGGCAGGCGCCGCTGCAGTCATCACCTCACCAGCCAGGGTCAAGCATAGATATGCAGCACGCCTCAGCTTCGCTCTGTAATCTGACAGATGCACAAATAACATAGCAGAATACGAAGCAGTCATCCTCGGCCTCCGCAAGCTGAGGGCCCTCGAGGTCACCACCTGCATCATCAAAACAGACTCCAAGGTAGTTGCCGGCCAAGTCGAGAAAGACTATGCAGCAAAGGACCCCGCACTTATGCAATACCTCGCGGCCATCCGAAGTCTCGAGAGACAATTCAAGGGATTCACCTTGCAGCATGTGGACCAGGCCAGGAACGAAGAGGCCGACGCATTGGCCAAGGCTGCCGCCAGAGGCGAGTCCCTGCCCTCCGACGTGTTCTTTCATGTCATCGGCACGCCAGCCGTCCGGAGCCCCGAAGGGCTCCAAATAACCAATGACAACGAAGGCCACCGCATAGTCAACCTTATCATGACCGGAGACTGGCGGGCACCAATAACCCTGTTCCTACAGGGGTACTATCATCCAACCGACATCAGTGAGGCCAAGCGCCTCAAACATCGAAGCTGAGACTTCGCACTGATTGAGGGCCAACTCTACAAGAAGGGGGTCAGTCAGCCAATGCTTAAATGCGTCACCGAAACCGAAGGCATCCAGATCCTACGCGAAGTCCACAGTGGCACGTGCGGCTCACACGCAGGGCCAAGGGCCCTAGCTGCTAAGGTGATCCGCCAAGGCTTTTACTGGCCCGCAATGATCTGCGTCGCAAATCGGGTCACAAGGTCCTGCGAAGCCTGCCAGAAGTTTTCTCCTCGATCAGGCAGCCCCTCGCAATTTACAAAGCTGATCGCCCACACATGGCCTCTCCAGCGCTGGGGCCTGGACATTGTCGGGCCCCTGCCCACGGCTCAGGGGAACCTTAAGTTCGCCTTCGTCGCTGTCGAGTACTTCACCAAATGGATCGAGGCAAGGGCTGTTTCCACAATAACATCAAAGACTGCCCAAAAATTCTTTTGGCAAAACATTGTTTGCCGCTTCGGAGTACCGTCCGAACTAACAGTTGACAACGGCAAGCAGTTTGACAGCCAAGACTTCAAGGATTTTTGCTTCTCTATTGGCACCAAGCTTGCCTTCGCCTCAGTCTATCACCCGTAGTCCAACGGAGTTGTGGAACGCGCCAATGGAAAAATCTTCACAGCTGTCAAAAAGATGCTCCTCGATGAAAAAGGGCAGGTGGACCGATTTATTACCCGAGGCGGTCTGGGCGCTGAACACGACTGAATGCAGGGCGACCGGGTTCACTCCTTTCCGCCTTCTATATGGATCGGAGGCCATGACCCCACAAGAAATAAAGCATGGGTCCCCGCGAACAGTTCCGTCAGTCGTCCCCGACGTGGACGAGCTCACTGCGAAGGATCTCATCGATGGAGACCGAGTCCTCGCCTTACAGGCTCTAAACAAATACCAAGCCCAGACAAAAGCATGGCGCGACCACGCAGTCATCCCGAGGGAATTCAGCGAAGGGGACCTCGTACTCATCCGAACAGCTCGGACAGAGTCCAGGGGCAAGCTGGAGCCCAAGTGGGAGGGCCCCTTCATTGTCAAGACGAAAGCTTCCCCCAGCGCTTACAGGCTCGCAACGCCAAACAACGAAGACCTGGAGCACTCCTAGAACATCGACAATCTCCGCAAATTTTTTGTTTGACTCATCAGGGCCGATTCGCCCTTGTAATTCGTAAAAACAATTTTATTCTGGCCCGCACTCTTTTCCTCCGGGGGGTGAGGTTTTTAACGAGGCGGAGCCATGTAATATACAAGTGAAAAATCCCCCGCAAAAACATGCGTCGAAAAAAGACCGCGACGACGGTCTTCGACATTCGACCAATACAAAGTCACCGCGAGGCTCAGCGCTAGCCACCCCCGCGTGCGACAACTCCGTGCAGAAGTCGCCTAAGGGTGCAGCCGGACCAGCACAACAAGTGCGAAAAACCGAAGTCTACCGCGAAGACTACCCGCGCAGAAGTCGCCTAAGGGTGCAGCCGGGCTAGCACAACAAGTGCGAAAAACCGAAGTCTACCGCGAAGACTATCCGCGCAGAAGTCGCCTAAGGGTGCAGCCGGGCTAGCACAACAAGTGCGAAAAACCGAAGTCCACCGCGAAGACTACCCGCGCAGAAGTCGCCTAAGGGTGCAGCCGGGCTAGCACAACAAGTGCGAAAAACCGAAGTCTACCGCGAAGACTATCCGCGCAGAAGTTGAAGGATTACGGGGAGGCTACGCTAGCGCAAAACAAAAATTTTCATCCCCATAATACCAAGAACTACTGCGGTTATAGGTCATGGAATTACCACTAGACGCGCAGAGCAGCGGAAGACGTCTCGATGTAGACGAACGCGTCGAGCAGTGCCGTGCAGTCGCCGGCGTCCTTCACGTCCTCGCACGGTTCGTCCAAGTGCTCCAGATGTAGCACCTCCGAGGTATCCACACGTACAGGGAGGAAGCGCCGCGTACCGAACTGCTAGGTTCGCGACGGCGGCTTGGCGAGGGCGAGAGGTGGGCGGCGGCTGTTAGTTCGCTGGTGGCGAATTAGGTTATCTTTAACCGCGCCCCCGCCCCTCATTATATAGGCGTTATGGTGGGCTTCTGATGCCGAGGCCCATCATTAACCCTAAAGCCCAGTCTAATTTCGGATCTAATCCGAATTAGGCTTCCTTCCCCTTAAGTGTGTGACCCTATAGGTTCACGTACAAATAGACATAGCCCGAGTACTCTTACTTGGCCCAATAATTGACAGCGGCCTCTAGCAAGACATGTCAACTCCTATGTGTACGTAAAGATCATATCAGACGAACCATTGCGACATTAAGTACATGCTGTTCCCTTTGTCTCACGATATTTGGTCTGGCTCTAAGCTGACCTCTCTTTCTCGATACTGTGAATTGGAATCCTTTCAATGGTTAACTCTTAACCCTAGCACGGCCATGCATTTCTTGATCCAATCACTCGAGGGGCCCAGAGATATCTCTCTCACAAAGAGAGGGACAAATTCCATCTTGACTGACCATGCCTCATAGCATGCTTCCTGACAAACCCAAAACTACCTTTATAATTACCCAGTTACGGGATAGCGTTTGATAGTCCCTAAGTAAGTCAATTCACATCTTGAGAACATGCGACAATCTCAGGTCTAAGGATACAGTATTCATGTTGCAAGAAGAGAACTATATTACAATATCTCACGTTGGGTCGGTCCAGCCTCATGTCATACATGCGCCCACATTATTAATTTAACATCTCCATGTTCATGACTTGTGAAATGTAGTCATCAACTAATACATGTGCTAGTCATCGACTCTGACTAGGGACATCATTTAGAATAACCATATAAGTAAAGAATCTCACAAACAATTCACATAATTGCTAATCAATACAAGGTGCCTTCCATGGATATTCAATTAAGCAATATATATATCATGGATACAAAGAAATATGCTCATC
This sequence comes from Zea mays, assembly GCF_902167145.1. Classification (NCBI taxonomy): domain Eukaryota; kingdom Viridiplantae; phylum Streptophyta; class Magnoliopsida; order Poales; family Poaceae; genus Zea; species Zea mays. The sequence goes on along the minus strand of NC_050100.1, from coordinate 53,885,832 downwards.
TCTATGATTATCTCTAGGGCATATTTCTAACAGTCTCCCACTTGCACTAGAGTTAATCTAGAAGATATCTAATACCCATAGATCTCACGTGTGCCTCATGCTTAGGTTGTGGAAGAGGTTTTGTCAAAGGATCAGCAACATTCAAATCCGTATGTATTTTGCATATCTTTATCTCACCCCGCCTAATGAATTCCCGTATGAGGTGAAACTTCCGCAGTACGTGTTTGTTTTTCTGGTGGTTCCTTGGCTCCTTAGCTTGCGCAATAGCCCCATTGTTGTCACAGTAGAGGTTCAATGGGCTAGATGCATTAGGAAACACACCAAGCTCGATGAGGAACTTCCTTATCCAAACACCTTCCTTCGCAGATTCAGAAGCTGCAATGTACTCGGCTTCTGTTGTAGAATCAGTCACAGTCTCCTGTTTGGAACTCTTCCAACTAACAGCACCACCATTTATTGTGAACACAAAACCTGATTGCGATTTTAACTCGTCTGGGTCAGTTTGGAAGCTAGCATCGGTGTAACCAGTTACAACGAGCTCCTCCTTACCCCCATATACCAGGAACATATCTTTAGTCCTTCTTAAGTACTTAAGAATGCCTTTTACCGCTGTCCAGTGATCCTCACCTGGATCAGCCTGGTATCTACTCGTAGCACTTATCATGGCATACATGATTGATCCAATCGCTGAGGCGTATGGTACCTTACTCATGCGCTCTCGCTCATTAGCCGTCGCAGGACATTGCATCTGGCTAAGGTGTTTACCATGTGACATAGGTATGAAACCTTTCTTGGACTGTTCCATGTTGAACTGTTTCAAAACCTTGTCAATGTACGTATCTTGACTTAATCCTATAAGCCTCTTCGACCTATCTCTATAGATCCTTATGCCCAAAATATATGCTGCTTCCCCTAAGTCCTTCATAGAAAAACTCTTTTTCAGTGAAGCCTTGACGGACTCCAGCATAGGAATGTCATTCCCAATCAATAATATGTCATCCACATACAAGATCAGAAATACAACAGCGCTCCCACTTTCCTTCTTGTAAACACAAGCTTCTTCTTCATTCTGATGAAAACCAAGCCCTTTGATCACTTCATCAAAACGAATGTTCCAACTCCGAGATGCTTGCTTCAACCCATAAATGGATTTCTGAAGTTTGCATATCTTTCCAGCATTGATCGGATCGACAAAACCCTCGGGCTGTATCATATACACGTCCTCATCTAGGTTTCCATTAAGGAAAGCTGTTTTGACATCCATCTGCCAAATCTCATAATCGAAATATGCGGCAATAGCTAGAATGATCCGAATAGATTTAAGCATCGCTACTGGCGAGAATGTCTCGTCATAGTCAACTCCTTGAACTTGTCGAAAACCCTTTGCAACAAGTCGAGCCTTATAGATGTGAACATTTCCATCCATGTCTTTCTTCTTCTTATAGATCCATTTGCATTCTATAGGTCTAACACCATCAGGCGGGTCAACCAAGTTCCAAACTTGATTTTCTCCCATGGAATCTATCTCGGATCTCATGGCGACATGCCATTTCTCGGAATCTGGGTCCATCATCGCTTCTGAATATGTTGCAGGTTCGTCGTTGTCTAACAACAACACTTCCCCATTGCCCAACAATAGCACTTCTCCTCGTGCCTCGCGAAGCCTTGCTGACCTTCGTGGTTGTGGTGGTGATTCTCTTGCCATAGACGTCTCAACTTGTTCTGCTTCATTAGCATCACTTGTTGAATCTTGTCCCACTGGCTCATCCTGAACTTCTTCAAGATACACCTTTTGTTTACTTTTCTCTCTTTTGAGAAACTCTTTCTCTAAGAACACACCGTTCCGGGCGACAAACACTTTGCCCTCTGACCGGTGGTAAAAGTAATATCCTAAAGTTTCCTTTGGATATCCCACGAACATGCACTTGTCCGATTTTGGAGTGAGTTTATCCGACTGTAGTCGCTTGACGTAAACCTCACAACCCCAAATCTTCAGAAAAGACAAGCTGGGAGTCTTCCCAGTCCACATCTCATATGGTGTCTTAACTACGGACTTAGACGGTACCCTATTTAGTGTGAAAGCTGCTGTTTCTAGAGCGTATCCCCAAAACGACAAAGGTAGGTCCGACTGGCTCATCATTGATCGAACCATATCCAATAAAGTCCGATTACGTCGCTCAGACACGCCATTCCTCTGAGGCATTCCAGGCGGCGTAAGCTGTGGAACAATTCCACAACTCTTTAGATGATTGCTAAACTCATGACTCAAATATTCACCACCACGATCTGATCGCAGTGCTTTAATTTTCTTGCCACGCTGATTTTCTACTTCATTCTGAAACTCTTTGAACTTTTCTAAGGATTCAGACTTGTGTTTCATTAAGTAGACATACCCATATCTACTAAAATCATCAGTGAAGGTTATGAAGTATTGGAATCCTCCCCTAGCTGCCGTACTCATTGGTCCGCACACATCAGTATGTATGAGTTCCAATAAATCTAACGTCCTCTCCGGTAAACCCGTGAAGGGCGCCTTGGTCATCTTACCAAGTAAGCAAGCTTCACATGTCTCGTATGATTCAAAATCAAACGAAGTTAAAAGCCCATCAGAATGAAGCTTCTTCATGCGATTCTCACTTATATGACCCAAACGACAGTGCCACATGTAGGTAGGACTTAAATCATTAGGCCGAGGCCTTTTAGCACTAATATTACAGATAGGTGCATCATCAAGATTTAAAATGAATAACCCATTCATAATGGATGCAAAAGCCACAAACATGCCATTCTTAGAGATCACACAACCATTGTTTTCACTCGCAAATGAATAACCATCCTTCATCAAACACGAAGGAGACATAATGTTTCGACTCATACTAGGAACTAGATAACAATTATTTAACTCCAAAATAAATCCTGATGGGAGGTGGAGTTGCATCGTCCCGACGGTCAACGCAGCAACTCTTGCATTATTGCCTACCCGGAAATCAACTTCTCCTCTTTTCACGCTTCTACTTCTTATCATTCCCTGCATCGAATTGCAAATATGGGCAACCGATCCGGTATCAAATACCCAAGAATTAATATAAGAATCAGCAAGAAAAATTTCTGTAATGTGAATAGCAAGTGTACCTGCTGCGGCTGTACCCTTACCGCCGCGATCCTTAATAGAGGCCAAGTACTGCTTGCAATTCCTTTTCCAGTGACCAAGTTCTTTGCAATAAAAGCACTCTGCATCTGCAGCTGGTCCAGCCTTGGGCTTTTGATTTGGCTTGGATACTGTATCCTTTGCCTTGCCCTTCTTCTTTTGAGACTTACCCTTCTTCTTAAAGTTGGGTTTGTTTTGGACCGCCATCACATGGCCGCTGCTGCCAGCGCTTTTCTTTATGTCCCCCTCTGCAGTTTTCAGCATGCCACATAGTTCATTGAGGCCCCTCTCCGCCCCATGCATATGGTAGTTCGTGATGAAGTTTCCATAGCTGGGCGGAAGAGATGCCAAAATGAAGTCAGTGGCCAACTCTTGGCTTATTGGGAAGCCTAGCTTCTCCAACCTCTGACTGTAACCAACCATTTTGATTACATGTGGCTCAACTGCTGCGCCTTCTGCTAGCTTGCATTCCAGAAAGGCTTTGGACACATTGAACCTTTCAGTCCTAGCCTGAGTCTGGAACATATCCTTGAGCGCCACGATCATATCGTACACCTCATGGTTTGTCTCAAACTGCATCTGGAGCTCAGGCTCCATGCAAGCAAGCATTAGGCAACTCACTTCAAGATTAGCATCCATTGCTTTCTTGTAAGCGGTTTTAGCTGCAGCAGTTGCATTTTCACCAGGATCCTCTGGCAGTGGGGAGTCTAGAACGTCTTCCTTTTTTTCAGCCCTGAGAACAATTCTCAGGTTACGGATCCAATCCGTATAGTTTGTTCCATTTAACTTATCCTTTTCAAGAATTGATCGCAAAGTAAATGTTGGTGTGCTAGGTGCCATCTACAACAAAATAATGCAAAATACTAAGACAAAAATATCCATGACAGAGTAAATCATATTAAACATTTAATAGTCTACTCTCACTAAAATCAATATCCCTCGATTGATACTTAGTGATTCAGAACCCACAACTAACAAGTCTACTAGTGAGCTTTAGCATCACCGCTAGAAGACAAGGTAGATCGGTAAGCAACTCCTTGCTAATCATATCATATATATGACTCCTGTTGTTGGGTGACATCTCTATGTCTCGGCTCCCAACCTTATGCCTCAAAGTCCTTAACCATTAAGCTGACTTTGTTTAAGTTAACCAACCCTTTCTGCAGTTCGTATCCGATACAAACCTATCTAGTCAAGGAAAACTGGTGGCACCCTAATTTCATAGACCCACCACCAATTGTACAAGACTTATGATAGTGCAAGGTTTGGAGAGGCATTAAAGCTTAAACATTTATGAGGGATCGTCCTACTTATAACATCGCACGCAAGGACATATATGCAATATAAACAAGTAGAACAATAAGAATGGCATTCACACAACAGTTGTGATTCGGTATGGCTTGTTTTCACATGGTGATCTCCATCTCCAATAATCTGTCCATCATGATGATCTCCATCTCCATGATATAGGTATGCCATCCTCCAGGTGATGAGTCCTTCAAGACCTATCTAACGTATGCTGGTAAACAAATTACATATACGCTTTGGATCATCACATGTTGACACGCAGGTCATTACATTAAATTTGGACAATACATGTGGCTCCAGCCGTATTGCCCTGGTCACGACACGCAGGTCATGAATAATTTGTCAACATGCATCACATACACATAATAGCCATACCGATCACATGTCCTGCAAAAACAGGTTAGACAAACACGTTTCTATACGTTCGCCACTACAGCAGATAGCCACGGCGGTCCCAGGATTCCATGCATCGTATGTATGGAAATTCCACTGGAAATCTCATGCGGTTGATCAAATCAACCCAAATCCGAGACTTTCGACCCGAAGAAGATTACACTCATGACATCGATCTGTTGCGTCAATCTGCTGGTTGTGTACGCAGTTAGCCCCGATGGTGATTCCAGCCGGTAGGGGCAAGTCGCGCATACAACAGAGAAGGACGAACTGATCTCTCCAGTCATATCCGATGTAATCTACTTCAATCCTTTATAACCAATTGATCTAATCAAACCGTGCATCAAGTAGATCCATCTCATGAACCTAGATCCAGACCTAAAACTTACGCAGAACCTCCTCTGATACCACTGAAGGATTACGGGGAGGCTACGCTAGCGCAAAACAAAAATTTTCATCCCCATAATACCAAGAACTACTGCGGTTATAGGTCATGGAATTACCACTAGACGCGCAGAGCAGCGGAAGACGTCTCGATGTAGACGAACGCGTCGAGCAGTGCCGTGCAGTCGCCGGCGTCCTTCACGTCCTCGCACGGTTCGTCCAAGTGCTCCAGATGTAGCACCTCCGAGGTATCCACACGTACAGGGAGGAAGCGCCGCGTACCGAACTGCTAGGTTCGCGACGGCGGCTTGGCGAGGGCGAGAGGTGGGCGGCGGCTGTTAGTTCGCTGGTGGCGAATTAGGTTATCTTTAACCGCGCCCCCGCCCCTCATTATATAGGCGTTATGGTGGGCTTCTGATGCCGAGGCCCATCATTAACCCTAAAGCCCAGTCTAATTTCGGATCTAATCCGAATTAGGCTTCCTTCCCCTTAAGTGTGTGACCCTATAGGTTCACGTACAAATAGACATAGCCCGAGTACTCTTACTTGGCCCAATAATTGACAGCGGCCTCTAGCAAGACATGTCAACTCCTATGTGTACGTAAAGATCATATCAGACGAACCATTGCGACATTAAGTACATGCTGTTCCCTTTGTCTCACGATATTTGGTCTGGCTCTAAGCTGACCTCTCTTTCTCGATACTGTGAATTGGAATCCTTTCAATGGTTAACTCTTAACCCTAGCACGGCCATGCATTTCTTGATCCAATCACTCGAGGGGCCCAGAGATATCTCTCTCACAAAGAGAGGGACAAATTCCATCTTGACTGACCATGCCTCATAGCATGCTTCCTGACAAACCCAAAACTACCTTTATAATTACCCAGTTACGGGATAGCGTTTGATAGTCCCTAAGTAAGTCAATTCACATCTTGAGAACATGCGACAATCTCAGGTCTAAGGATACAGTATTCATGTTGCAAGAAGAGAACTATATTACAATATCTCACGTTGGGTCGGTCCAGCCTCATGTCATACATGCGCCCACATTATTAATTTAACATCTCCATGTTCATGACTTGTGAAATGTAGTCATCAACTAATACATGTGCTAGTCATCGACTCTGACTAGGGACATCATTTAGAATAACCATATAAGTAAAGAATCTCACAAACAATTCACATAATTGCTAATCAATACAAGGTGCCTTCCATGGATATTCAATTAAGCAATATATATATCATGGATACAAAGAAATATGCTCATCTCTATGATTATCTCTAGGGCATATTTCTAACAGAAGTCGCCTAAGGGTGCAGCCGGACTAGCACAACAAGTGCGAAAAACCGAAGTCTACCGCGAAGACTATCCGCGCAGAAGTCGCCTAAGGGTGCAGCCGGACTAGCACAACAAGTGCGAAAAACCGAAGTCTACTGCGAAGACTATCCGCGCAGAAGTTGCCCGAGGGCACAGCCGGACGAAGCGTAACAAAAGCAAAAACGACCACACCAAACTGTCCGCGCCAAGACCGACTATATGCGCACCAGTCCAGCATAACAAATACACCTGACCAAGTACATAACGCCTTCGCGAGCATAGCCGAATGTGCGAGGGCACACAACTTCATCATACAAGCCTTTACACATGTACAAGCGAGGGCATCACACTCTACATCGGCTCAACCTTCGGAATAATTCCCATCTCCCTATAGTTAAATAACATTATACTAAGCTCCTCACTCGCAAAAAGACTTCGCAATTCCCCTCACCTGTGCTCACAGCGGCTGGCAAGGACAACAGTTCCTGCCGGCCAGCCCTACTCACACGAAGCCGACCGCCCTCCGCCCCACTCACTCTACGCTTCGCAACCGCCCTTCGCCGCCTGCGCCCAGTACTCGCACTAGGCACGTCTTCTGTATCCGCAGCGTGCGGTGAAGCCTCCGCCGCTGCCACATCCAAGGCCGCAAAGTAGTCCAAATCCTCCTCCGACGACTCCTCAGTCCACTCAACCGAACTCCCAGAGTCAGCAAAATCAGAAAACTCAGATACAAACCCATCCGATTTATTACCATCATCCACGGTCGAAGCCGCCAAAAAATTAGTAGTGGCGGTTGCGTGCGCAGGCCCAAAATCTTGAACCTGCGCAGCAACCAAAATTCAGCAACATATCCAAAATTCCCTAACTACCCACACCCACTACGCCACCTGCGAAGACCCAGCCATCGCGGGAGCCTCCGCCGTCGCCTCCGCTGTCGCCTCCGCCGCCACCGTCGCAGGATCCTCAACCCTTGGCGCAGCGGCTACGGGGGCATCAGGAGCGCCTTCGGCGGTCTCTGGGGGCGGGCCTCCGCCGGGCTCCAGGGCGACCTCGGACACAGCCTCCGCCGGGTTCGACTCTGGGTCAGGCAGCGCGCTGTTCAATGCCCCAAAGTCATCCACCCTCTCGCCACGCGCCGCCTGAGACACAGCACACAAATTCAGCAAACCCATACATAGCCCACATCCAACAAACATCAAACAAAAGCCAAACGCTACCTGAGCCCTCGCTGTCTCGGCCCGCTCCCTGACCACCTCTCGACCGTGCGGGCCCCACATCCGGTCGTAGATGGCTCCGGCGGATTCCTTCACTATAGGGTCCTCAACATTGTAGATATCTCGCTCGAAATCCTCATCAGCTTGGTCGAAGACCTCATAGTGTCGGCACCCTTCGCGAGAGAGCACGTTCATCGCCCCCTCGCAGGTGACCAGGGAGGCATAAGACATAAACCCCTCCACGATAGTGGGGAGTGCCTGCAACTCCTCCTGTACCCACTCTAGGCAGCGAAGTCCGGGCTCTCGGTCCGGCACTTCGAAGTCAGCGGTCCGCGCGCCCAGCTCATGGTATGAATCCATAAGCTGTTTGCGCGTCCGCTCAGCCTCCGTGCGCGTCGCGGCCTCGGCCCTCTCCACACGGCTCTGCAGGGCGCTGAGCCGCTCCTCTAACTGCTCGGCGCGCTCCTTGGTAAGACTGCCCTCCACCCGTGCCAAATCGGCCTCCGCCAGCGCAGCCTGCGCCTTGGCGAGGGCCTCATTGGCCTCCCTCCTCTCCTCCGCCAGTTGGCGCCGGAGGTCAGTCTTCTCCCCCTCCAGCGTGGCCACCTTGTCCGCCAGCTTGCGGCACTTACTGTCGGCGGCCGATTTTTCCCGGACGGCGTCAGCATGTTGCATCCGAAGTCTCTCGACTTCGGCAGACACAACTGCCGTGAGGGCCCCCGACGCCGCACGGTCTACGAAGTCAGCCGCCTGTAAAACACACGTAAGACTGCGGCCCCAACGAAGCCGATCTAAAAAAACCCCCGAAGTCTAGCTCAACGTACCTGACTTAGTGCCTCCTTCATCTCCTTCAGCCAGCGGGACACAGCGCCCGCCTCGTCCCTGACAGCAGCGAGTGCCGGCATCTCGCCGCCGGCACTAAGAGCACCGCCCTTCGCCTTTGGCACTACGGCAGCCGCCGTGGTCGCCGCGGCAGGCGCAACAATAACAAGTTGGCCTTCGTCCGACCCTGCGACGTATCAACGAATTACAAAAAAAATCGAGCCAACGGCTTACCACCAAGATAGTCGTCCACACTAATATCGGTGGCGAAGTCGGCGACGCGCTTGCCCGGCGACGGCAACCCACGGGCCGCCTTCGCGACCTCCGGCACCCTGCTGGACGTCGGCACAGCCTTCGCAGATTTGGAACCACCTACGACAGCCGCAGCCTCCGGCGCCTTGCTAGATGCAGGGACGGCCGACGGCGGCTTGCCTCCACCGAGGGCAGCAGCCTTCGCAGCCCCTCGCTGCCTCTTCGGCCTGGCTTCATGAAGCCTGACGACCTCCTGGCGCTTCTGTGCAGCTCCCTGGCGATCCTTGTCCATCACTGCCGACACAACAACAGCAATATTCTGCCCGTAAGGAAACACTTTCCATTCACGAACCATGCGAGATGTAAAAAAGTCTTCGCCGGCCGCGCGGGGGATATGAACATTCCTAGGCCACCAACCCCCGGTAACCCTCAGCATCTGTGCCGAAGACTCCCGGAGCTCGGGCGAAGACATCCTTCCCCCCGGGGCCGCGCATGTCCTCATCAATTCTCTAGCAAAACCATCGGAAACCCCAAGTCCTCCCATAGCAGTACATAGTTTCCTCTTCTTAGAGGACGGGGCGGCCGCCGGCGCAGGGTCGTCTCCAGACTCTACCACCGGTTTCTTCCCGCGACGGTCCACATCGTCTTGGCCGGGATAACCGTTATATGGCAGTCGATTCAATTCAAAAACCCTGTTCAAATGGTCATTCGACCCGCGGATATCCCAGCTACGCTGGCCCTCTGTCCTCGGCATGTACCGACCAACGATCCGCACCGCCCCATCCTCCGCCTCACGCACAAAGGCGGCCGGATCGCGGCTTTGCAGATCCAGCGCGAAGGCAGGACTTCGCACCAGCTTGCCACCATGGGAAGGCATCTGGCGAGGGCACACTTCGCCCAATGCCCAGCCATGCGCCAAAGGCCATACCCCGTACGCCACAAATTCTTCAACCAAATCGCGCCCACTGCTCAGGCCGGCGGCGCACCGAAGGGCCCCTTCGTCTGCATCCTCCTCCACCACTTCAAAGGGCGGGTACGCTGAGTAAAAATGCGAGCACATCTCGGACACGGGGAGCCCCTACTGGTCTTCGACGGTACCCTCCGCGACGTAGAACCAAAACTCATTCCAATTGCCCCACTTGTTGCGGGCGCAAGGAACCAACTCGACTACCTCCATCGTGGTCTTGCCGGTCTTCGGCGTAAACGTACAGGACCCAAACTGGGCAACTTCATCTCCAATCATCCTCTTCTGCCAGTGCAGGCAATAGTACTTCGCAAAGACTTCGACTGATGGCTGTCCGCCGTACGAAGTCGTCGCCCAGACATACTTCGACAGAGCCACCACGGCATTCGGAGTCAGCTGATGGATCTGAACGTTAAATCTGCGCAGGACTTCTCCAACAAATCGGTGCGCAGGCAGGCGGAGACCGGCGGCGAAGAACGCCTCGAACACAACCAACTCGCCTTCGGGCTCGGGGACTTCCTCCGTCCCCGGGACACGAGCGACTCCGCCGCCAAAGTAACCCAGCCGTTGCATATCTTGCACGCGGACCGACGACATCCGCGACACACCAAAATCCACCGTATCGCCGGCGCGCAACTCCTCCGCCGCCAAAGTACTCAGCGTTTCCTCAGACGACGCATCGGCCGGCGGCGTAGCGGCAGCAGAAGAAGAAGAGGTCGGCATCGCTACGTACCGTCGGCGGCGGCGGGCGGTCTGCTTCACTCGAGCCAGATCTCCGGCGAACAAGAGCAAGGAGGGCAGACGAGCAGCAAGACGGTGGAAAAGGTGGCTAGGGTTTTCACGGAGCGTGGAAAGTGAAGTTCAAAATGCGCCGACCCCCGCCCCGGCCCCTTTTATACACAGGACGCGGCGCTTCGGGAAACCCGAAGTCCAACAGTACGGTGTCAATCAACGGTCATGTCAAAAACCCCCGCGGAACCACTTCGAGCGAGGGCAGCGTCTCCGCCATCTAGCGACGTCTTCGGCACCAGATGACTTATTCGAACTGGTCCCTCGGAGGGCAAATGTTGGGGCGAAGGCAAAGACGCCACCCTTCGCTCGAGGCCTTCGCTGCAGTCGTTGGTCCAACGGAGACAAAACGGGCGGGGACACCCTTCGCCCCATACGACATCAGACGAAGGCCTGCGACGAGGTCATCCCACCGTGCGGCCTCGTCCAGCTTGGAGGCCCACATGTGATCCGGCCCATTGTAACGGGCCCTGCGTGGCCGCTGCGTGTTACGTGCCTAATTTGTAAAGGCATCCCTGTAATTACAGTCTGTAACCATGCTTTATGGGAATATTCTGGGGATAACCTAGGTGTCTGAGGGCACATGCGTCCTTAACACAAGACGCTGGGCGCTCAGATACCTATAAATACCCCGCACAGTGCCCGTGAGAGGCTAGATTAACAGAGCTATTGCCATCTTGCGCGTGAACCCTATTAACGTCACTTCACACCCCCGTTGGATCACCTTGCACCAGAGAGAAAGTTCCAACACTTGAGCAAGCGTCTAAACATTTTAGGTTCCAGCGGCAACATCTGCATCGAGGATTGCTAAGGGTGGGTGTTGCAGCTGATGGCCGTGACCTGCGTCTCCCTGACTGACAAGATGGAGGAGACCCTCATGACCTGACCTTCTTCCTGGACCTACAGGCAAGGCAATTAGAACACTACTTGCCATGCATACATATCATTATGGATATATGTTTAGTCCCAATAATAATTATGACTCTCATGAGTTCTTTCTTAATTAATCAAGGCAGATGAACATTGATTGATTATTGTTGATTGCACGTCATTGCAGGTTGACAACACCAGCAGATACAACTGCTTCGAGCCTAGGACAATCGTATTATGGAGATTATCAACCTGATGGCGCTCAACTGGCAACCCGGTCGTATTCGATTGTTAATACATTCAATAAACAAACATCTACAACTCTTACAAATTTGTACAGTTAGTTTACATTTTCTTTTTTGGTGGGGGGACAATTTTGTTTAGAGTCTAGGATATTTATGCTTCAGTGCAATTCCTGGGAGATTTGAGCACTGAAGCAAAAATACCCTAGACTCTAAACAAAATTGTCCCCCCACCAAAAAAGAAAATGTAAACTAACTGTACAAATTTGTAAGAGTTGTAGATGTCAAGTCCTTGAAATTTAAACATGCATCATTATTAAAGGTCTACCATGAGATATATGAAAACCGTTGCAACGCACGGGCACGATCCTAGTTGTTTATGAAGAGGAAAGGTCATGATAAATTTCCAAGGTTTCAAATATTCTAAAAACACTATTATAGATACTTTTATTTCTTTATTTTATTATTTTATTTTATTATTTTATTTTATTTTATTTTTATTTTTTTTTGTATTACCAATTTTGGGTTTTACAAGACTATTGTAGAATGATTTTTGTTACAAACACAGTAAATTAAATTTAGGTTTTTTCCTGGAGAGAAACTACTCGATATGCTCTAAGCGCACCGCATGCATGTCCATCCATCCATATATATACCCGGATGTTACAAGATTAATATTTAACCGGCTTAACTGGTGAGCAAAACGTGTTTTTAATGAAACAGAAAAAAAGGAATTGATGTCATCGTGAAATTAAAAGGAAAGAAAAAAAACCTCGACATTTCAGTCCACAGGAATGAGCAACTCGATTACAACGATTTAGGTCGAAATTAAATTTATCTAACTGGATACTCACTTCTAATATTATTTGGCCATCCAACAAAAATAAAGATTGTATAGTAACTATTTCTAGCACTCGACAAACTTGAAGTTGATGCGTCACGCGTATCTCCGGCTGTTAGTGCTTTAATTCATTCGGTAGAGCAGGGTAACCATCGGTGACTTCAAAGCACAACCACCTCTCATCACGTTGCATGCATTGCCTGTAAAATGGAAGGAAAATGATTTATATCATCATACATGTTAGTCTTGTTCAAAGCATTGCTCAAGCACATATATGTCTAGATTGAAACTATTTCATTATTTAAAAGACAAGATTCAAGGCTATTTAGATTCTTAGACCAAAACAATAATGACGGATATAGTTTATACAAATTCGATATGGGTTAGATATATATTATAAGCAATGGTCCATGGATGCTAGCTCGCTGGACCCTTTTACTGGCACGCATTATTCAGTAGAACAATTTAGGGTTCCAACAATTTGGATCAAAACACATGGCTTGATTGAATTTGTATATGTAGATATCCATTAAGTAAAGTCAAACAACAAATTAAATAACAGTCCATGAATTCAAAGTTAAGCATACATACATACCTCGTGACATCTTTCCAGGTGCGCGGCTGCAGCCCTGGCATAAGCCCTCGAAGGATGTCGGTCATAAGTTTGTCACGTTGTTGTACTGTCACAAACTTAGGTTCCATGCCTATGGAGCCCTCGTCCGTGTCCTACCGGCGGCGATCTCGATCGCGACGTTGGAGAGGCGACCCACGGCGTCGACGCACACCTCGTCAGCGTAGCAGCATCGCCACTCGAACACCGCCAGCTTGGGTGCGCGTAAGCGGACCAATGAGTATTTGGTGAATGCGGCCATGCCGTCCCCGTCGCACATGAACATGAGCGGCTTCGATGGCGATTCAGTATAGCTACATCGCCGGCATGACATGCGGAGAGTCCTCAGGTCATCGGCGAGCACGGTGATGGCGGCTTTGGTGTCATCCGCCGTCACGCTGACCTCGGTGAAGCGGAGGTGTTTGAGGCGAGGCATGGTGTCCGACGAGATGGTCATGCTGACAGTGAGGATGCAGCCTTTGATATGCAGGTCCTCCAGCGACGGGAACACGGTGACGACGAGCGGGAAGTCCTCGCGAACCACCACGTCCCCAAGCGTCAAGGACCGAAGGGCGTTGAGGCCGGGGCCGTGGATGCGCGGCGGCCTCACGGCGAAGCTGAACGGCTGCACATCCAACTCGACCGTAGCGGGCGGCAGCTCGACGGACCAGTCGCCGGCGTCCGCGTCAACTGAGCAGGACAAGGACTCCTTGCCAATGTGGGGGATGAGATTCAGCTTCGTGGCGTTGGCGAGCGCGATGAACTCGTCTGCGTACCGGGATTCCATGGCCACGTCCTTTCTGTAGACCAGACGAAGATTCTTGATGGTGTAGTCTGCTGCTGTGCCGTGGCACCGGCGGCGGAGCGTCCGCGCCATGCTCTGGACGCGCTCCTCGCTCGGTGTTTTCATGGACGGATCCTTGTGCACAGGCAACGACAAGCAGAAGGTCAGGTCTGGGAGTTGTTGGGTGAGGAGGCGCTGCCACGATGTTGAAACCGAAACCGTTCTCATGAGAGTATAGTAAGGGCACAGGGAGAGGATGTGGACGAGAACGTCGTCCGGCAGCTTGCTGATATGGTCCTCCGCCGCCGCCGCCGCCGCCGTCGTTTGGTTCTCCATTGCAATTTTGGTCGTTTGGTGTTTTGGGGAACTTAGATCCGGTCGATCAGGTGGACGGATCAGAGTGAAAGGAAGGCTGAATCGCCTCTGTTGGTTACAATCTAATCTAGCCGAGAAACTTGATCTTCTCCTCTGCAGTTCAACAGCCTGACGCTGAATCGTTTCTGTTGCCGATCTCTGCGGGACGCGAGCGGCTCTGTCCCCTGCCCAATGCCCTGGCCCGCCGTGTGGCGGATCCGCGGCAGAGGAAACACGCCGGTGAGCAATTCCAGCTAACGCCGACCGAGCCCTTGCTTGACGATGCCCTCCCAAGCACCCAGGGTGTATACCGAAGCTTCTACGTTGCTTTTCTCGGCTAGAACAGTGGTGCAGACGGAGAACTCCCGCGGCGGCGCGCTATTTTACCTTGACGTTGTGGTGGCGTATACGGGGGGTTGCGTGGTGGTACGGAACGATGTCTGCGTGCGGCTACGTATTTATGGAGGGCCCGGTTTGTTACAGGGTCGAGATATTCGGGCGAAATCCAAACAACCTGGATTGGATTGCCCGGGTGGATTGCCCGGGGTTTGTTCCGTCGCGCGCGCAGGGAAGATGATCCTGACGAGAATGGCCCACACGCAGGGAGCGAGTGTGGCGTATGGTGGCTTGTCGGGCGGGCCCGCGCGGCAGGAGCCCCAGTGCAACGGGCGTGGAGGGACGGCCGCGTTCGGCCGGAGCTGGGCTGTGGCGCAGAGAAAAGCGAGTGGGCCGCGCGGAGTAGAAACCAAGTTGGACCCGTGCCAAATTTTCGACACAGAGGAACTCCCCTTTGTTGCGTGCACAGATCTTCCATCATTTCACCACCAGTGCTATTTTTTAATATGCTGCTTTGTATCAGTACTGATGTATCCTTGTAAACTTGTAGGTGCTATCTATTGCAGTTTACAACCACTATTAACGGATATACCATCAATCTATTTTTCTTTTGATTATTTAGTTCCACCTTCATAATGATATGTGGTTGTTGTTAGGATGGCACCTGGGAGGCTGGGATTGGCGGCTTCGGCGGGCTCTTCCTCTATAGTAATGTGTTGCCGTCACTTCATCTTTGCTAACTTATCCACTTCTTTTTTTTGAAAAGAAACCTTTTTCTGATGATTCTTCTACATATGTCGAGATTTGAGAATTAAGAAAAAAAAACAGTTGGGTGAGAAATGTCGATTAAGTGTAAATTGTTTATCAGTTTTAGCTGGTCAAAGGTGCAAATTGAATGCTTTTGAGACATTTGTAGGGAAGTCTGTAGTCTGCACCATGTAGTTGGATGGTTTTTTCTACTACTGACCTAATGCAACAATATAATACAAATTTTGTAATATTGTGATCCTTCTGTTGTCGCCGATCCGGGCGCCAATCATTGCGATGAGAATCGGCAGCAGTGCTCTCTGCGGAGGCGCAGACGGTCTGCGGCCAGGGGCCGAACGGTCCATGACCTGGCGCAGGGCTGATGTTCCTGCCTGACGAGCCGGACGGTCCGCGTCAGGAGGCCGGACGGTCCGCGCGTGTGCAGAGACGACGAAGTTCGCCGGCAGCGCCTAGATCTCGCTCCCGAGAGGGACCCCGTCGGAGATGAGAGATCCTAGGCTTTGTCTTGGAATCGACAGGCCACCTAAGACGTTTCTAGTCGACGTAGAGCCGAAGAGAGGTGAAGATTTGAGGTAGAAAAAGGCTAAACTAGGGCTAAACTAGAACTACTCCTAATGCATAAGGTAAAAACGAGATGTATATTGATTGATTGATCAATTGTTCGTCCTCAATCGGTCGTAGCCCTTCATATATATAGGGGGAGGTCTCGACCCGTTACAAGCCTTCTTCTGAATTAATCCCACAGATTTAGCTAACAAATCATGCAAGAAAGTCGGAACCCTAACTGATTCTGCGCGCGCGGACCGTCCGGCCTCAGGGTTGGACCGTCTGCCCATCTATTTTTGGTGCTCAACATATGTGAAATGGAATTAGGCTTACACCTTTTTCCTAATTGATTTTGGTGGTTGAATTGCCCAATACAAATAATTGGACTAACTAGTTTGCTCTAGTCTATAAGATTTACAGGTGCCAAAGGTTCACAATAAGCCAATAAAAGGACCAAGGAAGGATTCAAATAAAGTGAGCAAAAGACAACCCAAAGGCACCCTGGTCTGGCGCACCGGACTGTCCGGTGTGCCACCGGACAGTGTCCGGTGCACCAGGGCACTCGAAGCTGAACTCCTCACCTTCGGGAAAATGGGAGGCCGCTCCGCTATAATTCACCGGACTGTCCGGTGAAGCACCGGACAGTGTCCGGTACCACACCGGACTGTCCGGTGTGCCAGCGGAGCAATGGCTACTTCGTGCGCAACGGTCGACTGCAACCACATTAAATGCGCTACAGTGCGCGCCAGAGTCAGAGCACGCGCGGGAGGCGCACCGGACAGTCTACAGGACCTGTCCGGTGCACCACCGGACAGCCCAGAGGCCCCCACAAGTCAGAGCTCCAACGGTCAAACCCCAACGGCTGGCTGACGTGGCTGGCGCACCGGACAGTGTCCGGTGGCACACCGGACTGTCCGGTGCGCCATGCGACAGCACACTTCCAACGGCCATTTTTGGTGGTTGGGGCTATAAATACCCCAACCACCCCACATTCAATTGTATCCAAGTTTTCCACCTTCAACCCATTACAAGAGCTATAGCATTCAATTCTAGACACTCCAAAGAGATCAAATCCTCTCCCAAGTCCAAAGACAACTCCAATCAATAGCGACTAGTGAGAGAGTGATATTTGTGTTCATTTGAGCTCTTGCGCTTGGATCGCTTCTTTTCTTTCTCATTCTTCTTGTGATCAAACTCAATTGTAACCACAGCAAGAGACACCAATTGTGTGGTGGTCCTTGCGGGAACTTTGTGTTCCGTTTGTTTGAGAAGAGAAGCTCACTCGGTCTAAGTGACCGTTTGAGAGAGGGAAAGGGTTGAAAGAGACCCGGTCTTTGTGACCACCTCAACGGGGAGTAGGTTTACAAGAACCGAACCTCGGTAAAACAAATCATCGTGTCTCGCTCTTTATTTGCTCACGATTTGTTTTGCGCCCTCTCTCTCGGACTCGTTTATATTTCTAACGCTAACCCGGCTTGTAGTTGTGCTTAAGTTTATAAATTTCAAATTCGCCCTATTCACCCCCCCCCCCCTCTAGGCGACTTTCAATATGCCCCCTGCCTTTTGGCATGACTGAGCGAACCAAAAACAACTAACTCGATATGATCACATCGATTTTCTTAGGCATCTTGCCACATACTAGGATGGTACTGCTTGAGGAAACGCCCGTTTAACGCCTTGGACAAGTATTGTAATGTTTGCAACAAATAGGCGTTACCGAAGATCACATGTGTGACCTTGTAAGGGCCCTCCGAGCTTGGCGACCACTTCCCAAACTTCCGGTCTTTGCTCCTTAGAGGTAAGACGGTCTTCCCTACCAGGTCCCCTACCTGGAACGATTTAGCCTTGACCTTCTTGTTGTAAGCTTTGGCGACCATGATCTTTTCCTTTTGTATTTCTCCTAAAGCTGTCACTCTCTTGTCGGTCACTTCATCAATATTGTCCATCATTGAATTATGATAATCACCGACAATTAGATCATTTTTGCATGACGAACCTGACAGCATTTAAACTTATCTCTACAGGCAACACTGCTTCCTACCCATAGACAAGCTCAAACGGAGATACTTTAGTAGCACGGTCTTTAGATATTCTATGAGCCCATAAAGCTTCGGACAAAATCTTATGCCAATGCTTAGGATGATCAGATATCTTCTTTTTTATCAGACTAATCAATGTTTTATTACTAGACTCGGCCTGTCCATTAGCCTGAGCATAATATGGAGATGAATTGAGCAATTTAATTCTATATAATTCAGCAAACTCACGTACCTCCTTTGACATAAAAGAAGCCACCCGGTCTGTGGTAAAAGTCTGGGGAATGCCGAATCTATGAATAATATGCTTAGTTATAAACTCAATTACCTCCCTGTGTCATGTTCTTCATAACAACGACTTCAGTCCATTTGATAAAGTAGTCAATGGCAACTAACACGAATCGATGCCCTTTTGATGATGAAGGATGAATCTCTCCTATAAAGTTCAACCCCCATCCTCTGAAAAGGCCAAGGTTTAATGATAGGATGTAATTCGGCTACGGGGATCAACTGTAAGTCACCGAATTTCTAACATACTTGGCATCCTTTGTAGTACTTGAAACAATCAGCTATCATGTTAGACCAATAGAAGCCAGATCTTCATAATAATCACTTCATCTTTGGAGCCGATTGATGGGTACCACAAATCCCCTCATGTACTTCGGCCATGGCTAATATAGCATCACCTGGGCCCAAGCATTTAAGCAAGACATCGTTGACCCACTTTGGCATGTGCTCTGGTCAAAGCCGACTAGGCCGCCATAGCAACCCGACAGACTAGGGTGGTGTTTGTTTTAGCTTTTTTCTAGCTTCTGGCCGACAAAAGCTGTTGTGGACTGCCAAACGCCTAGCTTTTCAGCCGCTTTTGTGAGAATCGCTTTGATGAAAACCGTCCAAAATCAACATGAACACAGAATTGGTCAAGTCTTCGTGTTAGTAGAAATATGTTACTTTCTAGATCATAAACCATGTTGACTACATCTTCCTTCGCACATAATCACCGTAATACTCAGATTCTCCTCACAATCAGATTCTTAGAAAAGCTCGTCAGAAAAAACTGAAACATACAAGCCCTAGGGTTGGCACTGTCATGTCGGACAAGCAAACTTGAAACGGGCCAACATTAGGGATCAGCTAGGCCGTGATTTTCCTATTTGTTGAGTTGTGTTGTTTTAAGTGCTTAGTTTTGTGAAAAAATCTTGTAGAGCATATTCACCCACCTTTCAATTGGGAAGTTTACAATGATGATCACTAATGCTGCGGAGCAACGTTCCCCACTATTGTTAGGTTTATGGGCGCCGCCATAAACAGCGACGATCGAGCCTGAACTTCCACCTGTGCCTATAGACTCCAATTTTTACCTGGCTCTGCCACTAGCCAGAACTGTAGTCAGTATTTGGTTGCACTCATCCCCCCGCCTGCACCAGGCGCCTCCTATATGAAAGTCGCCTAGAGGGGGGGTGAATAGGGCGAAACTGAATTTCTCAAAAATAATCACAACTACAAGCCGGGTTAGCGTTAGAAATATAATCGAGTCCGCGAGAGAGAGGGTGCGAAGCAAATCGCAAGCAAATAAAGAGTGTGACACGCGGATTTGTTTTACCGAGGTTCGGTTCTCGCAAACCTACTCCCCGTTGAGGTGGTCACAAAGACCGGGTCTCTTTCAACCCTTTCCCTCTCTCAAACGGTCCCTCGGACCGAGTGAGCTTTCTCTTCTCAATCACTTGGAACACAAAGTTCCTACAAGGACCACCACAAGATTGGTGTCTCTTGCCTCAATTACAAGTGAGTTTGATCGCAATGAAGAATCAAAGAAAGAAGAAAGCAATCCAAGCGCAAGAGCTCGAAGGAACACAAGCAAATCTCTCTCACTAATCACTAGGGCGTTGTGTGGAGTTTGGAGAGGATTTGATCACTTGGGTGTGTCTAGAATTGAATGCTAGAGCTCTTGTAAGTAGTTGGAAGTGTGAAAACTTGGATGCAATGAATGGTGGGTGGTTGGGGGTATTTATAGCCCCAACCACCAAACTAGTCGTTTGGTGGGGCTGTCTGTCGCATGGTGCACCGGACAGTCCGGTGCACACCGGACATGTCCGGTGCGCCAGCCACATCACCAAAGCCGTTGGGTTCCGACCGTTGGAGCTCTGTCTTCTGGGCCCGCCTGGATGTCCGGTGGCGCACCGGACATGTACTGTAGAGTGTCCGGTGCGCCAGTATGGGCGTGCCTGACTTCTGCGCGCGCTGGCACGCATTCAATGCGCTGCAGGTAGCCGTTGGCGCCGAAGTATCCGTTGCTTCGTTGTCACACCGGACAGTCCGGTGTACACCGGACATGTCCGGTGAATTATAGCGGACTAGCCGTTGCGAATTCCCGAAGCTGGCGAGTTCCAAAGCCGCTCTTCCTTGGAGCACCGGACACTGTCCGGTGTACACCGGACAGTCCGGTGAATTATAGCGGAGCGCCTCTGGATTTTCCCGAAGGTGACGAGTTTGACTTGGAGTCCTCTGGTGCACCGGACAGTCCGGTGCGCCAGACCAGAGGTGCCTTCGGTTGTCCCTTGCTCTCTTTGTTGAACCCAATGCTTGGTCTTTTTATTGGCTAAATGTGAACCTTTGGCACCTGTATAACTTATATACTAGAGCAAACTAGTTAGTCTAACTATTTGTGTTGGGCAATTCAACCACCAAAATCAATTAGGAAAATAGGTGTAAGCCTAATTCCCTTTCAATCTCCCCCTTTTTGGTGATTGATGCCAACACAAACCAAAGCAAGTATAGAAGTACATAATTGAACTAGCTTGCATAATGTAAGTGCAAAGATTGCTTGAAATTGAGCCAATATAACTACTCATAAGATAGCATGGATTGTTTCTTTGTTTTTAACATTTTGGACCATGCTTGCACCACGTGTTTTGTTTTTGCAAATTCTTTTGTAAATCCTTTTCAAAGTTCTTTTGCAAATAGTCAAAGGTAAATGAATAAGATTTTGCAAAGCATCTTCAAGATTTGAAATTTTCTCCCCCTGTTTCAAATGCTTTTCCTTTGACTAAACAAAACTCCCCCTAAATAACATTCTCCTCTTAGTGTTCAAGAGGGTTTTGATATATCAATTTTGAAAAGCTACTTTCTCCCCTTTTTGAACATAATAAGATACCAATTTTAAATTTATCAATTGAGAATCATATCAATTGAAAAACTCTTTTTAAAATTAGGTGGTGGGGCGGTCCTTTTGCTTTGGGCTAATACTTTCTCCCCCTTTGGCATGAATCGCCAAAAACGGAGTCATTAGAGCCCTTAGAAATACTCTCTCCCCCTTTGGTCATAAATAAATGAGTGAAGATTATACCAAAGAACGGAGTCCTTTTCTCCCCAAAGATGGAGAGATGTTTGGAGTGATGGCGAAGGATGAGTTACGGAGTGGAAGCCTTTGTCTTCGCCGAAGACTCCAATTCCCTTTCAATACACCTATGACTTGGTTTGAAATAGACTTGAAAACACATTAGTCATAGCATATGAGAGAGACATGATCAAAGGTATATAAAGGAGCTATGTGTGCAAATCAACAAAAGAAGTTCCTAGAATCAAGAATATTTAGCTCATGCCTAAGTTTGTTAAAGGTTTGTTCATCAAGAGGCTTGGTAAAGATATCGGCTAATTGATCTTTAGTATTAATGTATGAAATCTCGATATCTCCCTTTTGTTGGTGATCCCTTAAAAAGTGATACCGAATGGCTATGTGTTTAGTGCGGCTATGCTCAACGGGATTATCCGCCATGCGGATTGCACTCTCATTATCACATAGAAGAGGAACTTTGGTTAATTTGTAACCATAGTCCCTAAGGGTTTGCCTCATCCAAAGTAGTTGCGCGCAACAATGTCCTGCGGCAATGTACTCGGCCTCGATGGTAGAAAGAGCTACAGAATTTTGCTTCTTTGAAGCCCAAGACACCAAGGATCTTCCCAAGAATTGGCAAGTCCTCGATGTGCTCTTTCTATTGATTTTACACACTGCCCAATCGGCATCCGAATAACCAATCAAATCAAATGTGGATCCCCTAGGATACCAAAGCCCAAACTTAGGAGTATAAACTAAATATCTCAAGATTCGTTTTACGGCCGTAAGGTGAGCTTCCTTAGGGTCGGCTTGGAATCTTGCACACATGCATACAGAAAGCATAATATCTGGTCGAGATGCACATAAATATAGTAAAGAACCTATCATCGACCGGTATACCTTTTGATCGACGGATTTACCTCCCTCGTCGAGGTCGAGATGCCCATTGGTTCCCATGGGTGTCTTGATGGGTTTGGCATCCTTCATTCCAAACTTGGCTAGAATATCTTGAGTATACTTCGTTTGGCTTAGGAAGGTGCCTTCTTGGAGTTGCTTTACTTGAAATCCTAAGAAATATTTTAACTCCCCCATCATAGACATCTCGAACTTTTGTGTCATGATCCTACTAAATTCTTCACATGTAGACTCGTTAGTAGACCCAAATATAATATCATCAACATAAATTTGGCATACAAACAAGTCATTTTCAAGAGTTTTAGTAAAGAGTGTAGGATTGGCCTTTCCAAATTTGAAGCCATTAGTGATAAGAAAATCTCTAAGGCATTCATACCATGCTCTTGGGGCTTGCTTGAGCCCATAAAGCGCCTTAGAGAGCTTATAGACATGGTTAGGATACTCACTGTCTTCAAAGCCGGGAGGTTGCTCAACATAGACCTCTTCTTTGATTGGTCCATTGAGGAAGGCACTTTTCACGTCCATTTGGTAAAGCTTAAAGCCATGGTAAGTAGCATAGGCTAATAATATTCGAATTGACTCAAGCCTAGCTACGGGTGCATAGGTTTCACCGAAATCCAAACCTTCGACTTGGGAGTATCCCTTGGCCACAAGTCGAGCTTTGTTCCTTGTCACCACACCATGCTCATCTTGCTTGTTGCGGAAGACCCATTTGGTTCCTACAACATTTTGATTAGGACGTGGAACTAAATGCCATACCTCATTCCTCGTGAAGTTGTTGAGCTCCTCTTGCATTGCCACCACCCAATCCGAATCTTGAAGTGCTTCCTCTATCCTGTGTGGCTCAATAGAGGAAACAAACGAGTAATGTTCACAAAAATGTGCAACACGAGATCTAGTAGTTACCCCCTTATGAATGTTGCCGAGGATGGTGTCGACGGGGTGATCTCGTTGGATTGCTTGGTGGACTCTTGGGTGTGGCGGCCTTTGTTCTTCATCCTCCTTGTCTTGATCATTTGCATCTCCCCCTTGATCATTGTCGTCATCTTGAGGTGGCTCATTTGCTTGATCTTCTACTTCATCAACTTGAGCTTCATCCTCATTTTGAGTTGGTGGAGATGCTTGAGTGGAGGAGGATGGTTGATCTTGTGCATTTGGAGGCTCTTCGGATTCCTTAGGACACACATCCCCAATGGACATGTTCCTTAGCGCGATGCACGGAGCCTCTTCATCACCTATCTCATCAAGATCAACTTGCTCTACTTGAGAGCCGTTAGTCTCATCAAACACAACGTCACAAGAAACTTCAACTTGTCCAGAGGACTTGTTAAAGACTCTATATGCCCTTGTGTTTGAATCATATCCTAGTAAAAAGCCTTCTACTGTCTTAGGAGCAAATTTAGATTTTTTCCTCTTTTAACAAGAATAAAGCATTTGCTACCAAAGACTCTAAAATATGAAATATTGAGCTTTTTACCGGTTAGGAGTTCATAGGATGTCTTCTTGAGGATTCGGTGAAGATATAACCGGTTGATGGCGTAGCAGGCGGTGTTGACTGCCTCGGCCCAAAACCGATCCGAAGTCTTGTACTCATCAAGCAT
Organism: Zea mays; assembly: GCF_902167145.1. Lineage (NCBI taxonomy): Eukaryota > Viridiplantae > Streptophyta > Magnoliopsida > Poales > Poaceae > Zea > Zea mays. Next base: position 53,862,002 of record NC_050100.1, on the reverse strand, counting down.
GGTTCTTGCCATGTCTAATAGAGTTCTATTCTTCCTCTCCACTACACCATTTTCTTGCGGGGTGTAGGGAGAAGAGAACTCATGCTTGATGCCCTCCTCCTCAAGGAAGCCTTCAATTTGTGAGTTCTTGAACTCCGTCCCGTTGTCGCTTCTGATTTTCTTGATCCTTAAGCCGAACTCATTTTGAGCCCGTCTCAAGAATCCCTTTAATGTTTCTTGGGTATGAGATTTTTCCTGCAAAAAGAACACCCAAGTGAAGCGAGAATAATCATCCACAATAACTAGACAGTACTTACTCCCGCCGATGCTTACGTAGGCAATCGGTCCGAATAGATCCATGTGTAGGAGCTCCAGTTGCCTGTCAGTCGTCATGATGTTCTTGTGTGGATGATGGATACCAACTTGCTTTCCTGCTTGGCATGCGCTACAAATCCTGTCTTTCTCAAAATGAACATTTGTTAGTCCTAAAATGTGTTCTCCCTTTAGAAGCTTGTGAAGATTCTTCATCCCAACATGGGCTAGTCGGCGGTGCCAGAGCCAACCCATGTTAGTCTTAGCAATTAAGCATGTGTCGAGTTCAGCTCTATCAAAATCTACTAAGTATAGCTGACCCTCTAACACACCCTTAAATGCTATCGAATCATCACTTCTTCTAAAGACAGTGACACCTACATCAGTGAATAAACAGTTGTAGCCCATTTTGCATAATTGAGATACAGAAAGCAAATTGTAATCTAATGAATCTACAAGAAAAACATTGGAAATAGAATGGTCAGGAGAAATAGCTATTTTACCAAGACCTTTGACCAAACCTTGATTTCCATCCCCGAATGTAATAGCTCGTTGGGAATCTTGGTTTTTCTCATAGGAGGAGAACATCTTCTTCTCCCCTGTCATGTGGTTTGTGCACCCGCTGTCGATTACCTAGCTTGAGCCCCCGGATGCATAAACCTACAAAACATGTTTAGTTCTTGACTTTAGGTACCCAAATGGTTTTGGGTCCTTTGGCATTAGAAACAAGAACTTTGGGTACCCAAACACAAGTCTTTGATCCCTTGTGTTTGCTCCCAACATACTTGGCAACTACCTTGCCGGATTTGTTAGTCAAAACATAAGATGCATCAAAAGTTTTAAATGAGATGTCATGGTCATTTGATGCACTAGGAGTTTTCTTCTTAGGCAACTTAGCACGGGTTGGTTGCCTAAAGCTAGATGTCTCACCCTTATACATGAAAGCATGATTAGGGCCAGAGTGAGACTTCCTAGAGTGAATTCTTCTAATTTTGTCCTCGGGATAACCGGCAGGGTATAAAATGTAACCCTCGTTATCCTGAGGCATGGGAGCCTTGCCCTTAACAAAGTTGGACAATTTCTTAGGAGGGGCATTAAGTTTGACATTGCCTCCCTGTTGGAAACCAATGCCATCCTTAATGCCAGGGCGTCTCCCACTATAGAGCATACTTCTAGCAAATTTGAATTTTTCATTTTCTAAGTTATGCTCGGCAATTTTAGCATCTAGTTTTGCTATATGATCATTTTGTTGTTTAATTAAGACCATGTGATCATGTATAGCATCAATGTTAACATCTCTACATCTAGTACAAATGGTAGTATGTTCTACGGTAGATGTAGAGGGTTTGCAAGAATTAAGTTCAACAATCTTAGCACGCAATATATCATTCTTATCTCTAAGATCGGAAATTGTAATATTGCAAACATCAAAATCTTTAGCCTTAGCAATCAATTTTTCATTTTCCTTCCTAAGGCTAACAAGAGATATGTTTAATTCTTCAATCTTAGCAAGTAAATCATCATTATCATTTCTAAGATTGGGAATTGAAACATTACTAGCAATAGAATCAACCCTAGCTAATAAATTAGCATTCTCATTTCTAAGGTTGTCTATAGTCTCATGGCAAGTGCTTAGCTCACTAGATAATTTCTCACATTTTTCAACTTCTAGAGCATAAGCATTTTTAACTTTAACATGCTTTTTGTTTTCCTTGATTAGAAAGTCCTCTTGGGAGTCCAAGAGATCATCCTTCTCATGGATGGCACTAATCAATTCATTTAACTTTTCTTTTTGTTGCATGTTTAAGTTGGCAAAAAGAGTGCGCAAGTTATCTTCCTCATCACTAGCATTTTCATCACTAGCATTTTCATCACTAGAGGATTCATATCTAGTGGAGGATTTAGATTTAACCTTCTTCTTTTTGCCGTCCTTTGCCATGAGGCACTTGTGGCCGACGTTGGGGAAGAGAAGTCCCTTGGTGACGGCGATGTTGGCGGCGTCCTCGTCGTCAGAGGAGTCGCTAGAGCTTTCGTCGGAGTCCCACTCCCGACAAACATGGGCATCGCCGCCCTTCTTCTTGTAGTATCTCTTCTTCTCCTTTCTTCTCCCCTTCTTGTCATCGCCCCTGTCACTGGAAATAGGACATTTAGCTATAAAGTGACCGGGCTTACCACACTTGTAGCAAACCTTCTTGGAGCGGGGCTTGTAATCCTTCCCCCTCCATTGCTTGAGGATTTGGCGAAAGCTTTTGATGACAAGCGCCATCTCCTCATTGTCGAGCTTGGAGGCGTCGATTGATTGTCTACTTGGTGTAGACTCCTCCTTCTTCTCCTCCGTCGCCTTGAATGCAACCGGTTGAGCTTCAGACGTGGAGGGGCCGTCAAGCTCGTTGATCTTCCGTGAGCCCTTGATCATAAATTCAAAGCTCACAAAATTTCCGATTACTTCCTCGGGAGTCATTAGTGTATATCTTGGGTTGCCACGAATTAATTGAACTTGAGTAGGGTTAAGGAAAATAAGAGATCTTAGAATAACCTTAACCACCTCGTGGTCATCCCACTTTTTGCTCCCGAGGTTGCGCACTTGGTTCACCAAGGTTTTGAGCCGGTTGTACATGTCTTGTGGCTCCTCCCCTTGGCGAAGGCGGAAGCGACCGAGCTCCCCCTCGATCGTTTCCCGCTTGGTGATTTTGGTGAGTTCATCACCCTCGTGTGTGGTCTTGAGCACGTCCCAAACTTCCTTGGCGCTCTTCAATCCTTACACCTTGTTGTACTCCTCCCGACTTAGAGAGGCGAGGAGTATTGTTGTGGCTTGGGAGTTGAAGTGCTCAATTTGGGCCACTTCGTCCTCATCATAATCCTCATCCCCTACGGATGGTACCTGTGCTCCAAACTCAACAACATTCCATATACTTTTGTGGAGTGAGGTTAGATGAAATTTCATTAAATCACTCCACCTAGCATAATCTTCACCGTCAAAGGTTGGCGGTTTGCCTAATGGAACGGAAAGTAATGGAGTATGTCTAGAGGTACGAGGATAATGTAAGGGGATCTTACTAAACTTCTTGCGCTCATGGCGCTTAGAAGTTATGGAGGGCGCGTCGGAGACGGAGGTAGATGGCGATGAAGTGTCGGTCTCGTAGTAGACCACCTTCCTCATTTTCTTTATTTTGTCGCCACTCCGATGCGACTTGTGAGAAGAAGTCTTCTTCTCCTTCTTCTCCCTCTTCTTTTCCTTGTTGCGGGACTCTTCCGATGAAGCCTTCCCGTGACTTGTAGCGGGCTTGTCGCCGGTCTCCATCTCCTTCTTGGCGAGTTCTCCCGACATCACTTCGAGCGGTTAGGCTCTAATGAAGCACCGGCCTCTGATACCAATTGAAAGTCGCCTAGAGGGGGGGTGAATAGGGCGAAACTGAATTTCTCAAAAATAATCACAACTACAAGCCGGGTTAGCGTTAGAAATATAATCGAGTCCGCGAGAGAGAGGGTGCAAAGCAAATCGCAAGCAAATAAAGAGTGTGACACGCGGATTTGTTTTACCGAGGTTCGGTTCTCGCAAACCTACTCCCCGTTGAGGTGGTCACAAAGACCGGGTCTCTTTCAACCCTTTCCCTCTCTCAAACGGTCCCTCGGACCGAGTGAGCTTTCTCTTCTCAATCACTTGGAACACAAAGTTCCTACAAGGACCACCACAAGATTGGTGTCTCTTGCCTCAATTACAAGTGAGTTTGATCACAATGAAGAATCAAAGAAAGAAGAAAGCAATCCAAGCGCAAGAGCTCGAAGGAACACAAGCAAATCTCTCTCACTAATCACTAGGGCGTTGTGTGGAGTTTGGAGAGGATTTGATCACTTGGGTGTGTCTAGAATTGAATGCTAGAGCTCTTGTAAGTAGTTGGAAGTGTGAAAACTTGGATGCAATGAATGGTGGGTGGTTGGGGGTATTTATAGCCCCAACCACCAAACTAGTCGTTTGGTGGGGCTGTCTGTCGCATGGTGCACCGGACAGTCCGGTGCACACCGGACATGTACGGTGTGCTAGCCACGTCACCAAAGCCGTTGGGTTCCGACCGTTGGAGCTCTGTCTTCTGGGCCCGCCTGGATGTCCGGTGGCGCACCGGACATGTACTGTAGAGTGTCCGGTGCGCCAGTATGGGCGTGCCTGACTTCTGCGCGCGCTGGCGCTCATTCAATGCGCTGCAGGTAGCCGTTGGCGCCGAAGTATCCGTTGCTTCGTTGTCACACCGGACAGTCCGGTGTGACAATGGACATGTCCGGTGAATTATAGCGGACTAGCCGTTGCGAATTCCCGAAGTTGGCAAGTTCCAGAGCCGCTCTTCCTTGTAGCACCGGACACTGTCCGGTGTACACCGGACAGTCCGGTGAATTATAGCGGAGCGCCTCTGGATTTTCCCGAAGGTGACGAGTTTGACTTAGAGTCCTCTGGTGCACCGGACACTGTCCGGTGGCACACCGGACAGTCCGGTGCGCCAGACCAGAGGTGCCTTCGGTTTTCCCTTGCTCTCTTTGTTGAACCCAATGCTTGGTCTTTTTATTGGCTAAATGTGAACCTTTGACACCTGTATAACTTATATACTAGAGCAAACTAGTTAGTCTAACTATTTGTGTTGGGCAATTCAACCACCAAAATCAATTAGGAAAATAGGTGTAAGCCTAATTCCCTTTCACTATAGCTCCATCCATACAAGGGCTTGTTCAGTTATTTCCATTTCATATGGATTGAAGGGGACTGATATGGATTGAGAGGGATTTTGACTTAGGCCTAGTTTGGTTACTCTAGTATTGACTCCAATCCACATGTATTGAGGTGGATTAGAGTGTAACTTAAAATAATTTACACCCCAATTCACCTCAACACATGTGGATTGAGGTCAATACTGGAATATCCAAACAAAGCCTTACTGGGGATTAAAACCGACTCAATACCCTTGGTATCAATATGGATTGGGGTTGAACTAGGGCTGCAAATGGGGTGGGAGTAAACGATTATTTTAGGTGGGTTTAAGAAATGGATTTGTTTTGGTGGGTTGTGATGGGTTTTAATTGTGAACGGGTTGAGTTGGGTGGGTTTATTTTGTATTGCGGGTCAAAATGATTGATACCCATGGATGTAGATGGGTTTGTATAGACATGGACATCCATGGGTCTTACCCATTCGTATTTAGGTCTACAATATTTTAGGTGGGTTTAAGAAATGAGTTTTTTGGTGGGTTGTGTTGGGTTTAATTGTGAACGGGTTGGATGGGTTTATTTTGTATTGCAGGTCAAAATGGTTGATACCCATGGGTGTAGATGGGTTTGCATAGATATGGGCTTTTTCCATGGGTCTTCACCCATACGTATGGACCGTATTCGACTAGCAAGTGTCTAAGTCCCAGCAGAATTACAGTCTTACAGACCCAACTCAAGTAATCAACCCTAACTCCCGTGTTCCATCCTCGTGCCGCACTTAGTGCTCCTCTCTTGCCCTAGCGGTCGTGTGCATCCCACCCTGGCGGCCAGCGACTCCTCTCCCGTGCTCCATCCTGCCCTGGCACATTCCGCTCCTCTCTCCGTGCTCCATCCCCGCTCGGCCGCTCCTCTCCCGCGTGCTCGCTAGCACGGGCCGCTCCTCTCCCATCTGCTCGCCAGTACCAGCATGGGCCGTGCTCCATCCCCTTAAACGTCGAGCCCCCTGCGTGACGACGACGGTAGCACAGTACCACGATAGCCCCCTGCTCACATCTATATACGTATTCCTTTAATTATCTGCATTTTTTGTTGACTTACTGGAGCATGAAGGTATATGTGCAGCTTTTATGCAATCTAGCATCTAACCAAACATGTGCCTTTAACTATAAATTATCTACTTCATTTGGCTGAAGTTCTACTATAAATTATCTACTTAACAAGCAGCAACATACACAGTGACAAGCTGCCTTAACAAGCTGAACCCGTGGGTTTTCCATGGGTTTCCACCCAGTTATGGATTGGTTTGGGTTCAATAATGTTATTGGGTGGGTTGGGTTTAATTTCCTCCTTGTGTTTTTGGGTGGTTGTGGGATGGATGTTAAAGTTACTAGATTTGGGTGTGGGTTGGGTTTTTTGCCATTAGCAGGCTTAGGTTGAACCGAATAAGCCCCAAAATGGTTCTTGTCTCGTTGCAGATCGTCTTGGGCGTTGGGACTTCACAGTGCATGGAGCTCTCAGTGCATCTGGCATACAGAATAGAGCCTAATAGGTTGAGTTCAATGGGAAGATTGGCCTGGTTTAGAATCGAAGGTTCATAATATAAGACTTCTCGGCTCTTATTCATTTTTTTGAATGAATACATCATTCAATTTGGCAGGCATAATAGTAAATATTTCATCGAAAACTTACAGCAGCTTGCCAAACAAACGCTAATAGAAAAAAGAGTATAGATATGACAGGCATAACATCCACGATTGGGTTGAAAATGGCATAAGCTTCGAGTAATTTGACGAAGAAAAAGCTAGTCAGACAAAGAACATAATTAAAACAGATACATGTTAAACTAAATATATTAGGCATAACAAGCATTTCATTCTTGTAGAGTAGATAATTGGATTTTGATTGAGTTATTTTTATAAGGGAAAAAGCAAAAGAAAAGGTATATTCCAAATCCTTTTTTCTTCGGACTTTCCCAAACACAAAATACCTCCTTGTATTCGCATTCTCAAATGAGAATGGAAGAAATTCGACTTTCATATAATATCTTAATAGAATTCCATGTAATGATCAATGTATTTTTTGGATTCTATATTATCTGCATGTCTAGAATCCTAGCAAGAAAATATCCCTCGTTTTTTAGTAATTGAAGTGGGATTGACGAATAATATATAAAAATAATAGTGTTTATTACGTGGCCAAGTGGTAAGGCAGCAGGTTTTGATCCCATTACTCGGAGGTTCCAATCCTTTCGTCCCAGATTTTTTTTCTGATGAAGCAAAAGATAGAATCGTATTGTGCCCTGCACGACACTTTAGTGTTTCAAAATAATCAAGTTTTGAGCTCGCGGTTGTAATCGACCGATGCATATAGCCTGTGTGCAGTGGCACTGCAACTTGTGCATCCCAGAGGATAATCTTGTATGGAGTTACAAGACACGTGTTTCTGACGGAGGATGCTGACTGGGCAAGCGGACAATCAACGAGTATAAACCAATCAATCAATCTCAGCAGCAGAGCCTAGCTTCTGCAAGCAAGAAACAGGCGATTAGACTTCCCTGATCTCAACAGTCGTATAGCACCTGTATGTATTGTATTCCACATAACGAACGGGCCCAACAGACACAGACGTTGATTCTGCGCCACGTCGTAACTGGATGTTTCATCACTGTCCTTTGACCTTCAGCTCAACCTCAAGCCAAGTTTCTTTCTTTACATGGTGGTGAAAAGAGTACAGCGGGCGCCTACAAAATTAGGTTAGAACCCCTCGCCTAAATTCAAACGGTGCCACAGAAACAACAAGGTTAACCAAAGACGGCCGTTGCTGGACATGGTAATCTACAAGGGAGCAGTGTTTGCGGTGTAGCTTGAGGGAGAGCTGTTGAACTTGGATGGGAAATAATTCCTTAAGCTATCGACGAGCTTCCGGATGTCATCTACCAAGGACCATGTCGGAGTGTTCAGGGCTCGTATCGAGTTCAAGCACACTAGAAGGGTTCCTCCTTCGTGAAGAAGTACCTGAAAATTGTAGCAGGTGTAGGAATAAGGACACCAAAGAAAGGTTTATGTATGTGAATCACATGGTAACAGGACTACTGAGTAGTGAAGGTACCAATCTGTTTTATGCTACCAAGGCATATCTGTATGATTGCATTTATCCAACTCTACAATTTACTGCTCCCTTCGGTTCACTTTATAAAGGCATAGTTTCACATGCCTGGTCTCCCAAGTTACATTTTAACCATTTACACATTTTATATTATATTTTTTTATGATTATAAACTAGTAGTGAATAGTGATTATTAGATAGTACAATTGATTACAAATCTAAACATATCAAAAACTGTATTACAATTGTTGAAAATTCTTGGCCACATTATTGGTAAAAAATTGTGAAGTTCGAATCTTTATATGCATGCAGGCACGCCTTATAAACCCGAACCGAGACAGTAATTCAGCATGTCACAAATGACAAATAGGGTTCAGGGCACCAGAACAATTTGTTTAATTTCCTTGTTACACAAACACAGGTGCGTAGCTAAGTCATTAAAAGGAACTTACAGTCAACCAAAGAGGAAGAAATCCCAGGACAGAAGGAAGCGCAGCAAAAACAATACAAGTTAAGGCCAGAGCTACACTTTGTTTGACCTGTAAGGATGAACCTAAAAGTGTAAGAAACAGTAATACTGCATCTGAAGCTAAAGTGCCACACAATGCAAACAAAAACAAAAGACCGTACCAATGAAGTTGTTTGACGAGCCTTAGCAATGCAGAATGGCACCCCACAAATATTATCCTGCAACAGCAGAACATCTGCAACAGCCACTGCAGTTGCACTGGCACGTTGGGCTAGAACCATTCCAACTGTTGCGGCTGCAAGGGCTGGTGCATCATTTATACCATCACCGACCATTATTAAACCTCCACCTGGAACAAACAAAAAGGTAAATAATGAATAATATCCAGGGAAGTGAGCACAACAAAAAGTAATCATGTATAGCTTCAAGTGCAAGTTTATATGATGGACAGTAAATCTCATAAAAAGTACACAACGTTCAATTTTTCAGTTTAATTGTACACAAGGAACATTTAGTCATGAACAAACGGTAGGATTATGTAGCTGGCAGGTTGCTTATGTTCAAAAAATAAACTGAAGTAGAAACAAAAACGTTGGAATTGATAGATTCATGCAGCATGAGAAGAAGTGAAAACTATGAAGAAAGCTACCAATGACTTTGTTAGAACAAGTCATGTGGTGAGGAAGTACATAGGAGTCACTTGGAAAGCAACTGTGGCTACCACGTTGCAGGAGTAAAGACTATGTAAAACTTAAAACCATGATATAATCATATAGCTGACTTTTGATAGGCATACATATCACAGGTATAAGTACCTCCTTCCCTTGAAACTGCTTTCACTTTATTTAATTTATCCTCTGGCTTTAAAGAGAAGTGGACTTCTTCAATACAAACAGCTTTAGCAACTCTCTGGGCACTTGATTCATGGTCTCCAGTTAGCATCATAATGCGAAGTTTAGCTTTCTCTCTTAAGGTGGATATAACTTCACAAACACCAGAGCGGGGTTCATCCTCAAAGTGGAAAAGAGTAACCTGAAAAAGTTTAAATTCTTTGATATATAATACACTTTACAGTAATTCTTACAATTACAAAACACAAGACTCAAATAATGATAACACATTCAAATACGAGTATTGTCGGCGTTCCGAGACCGGGGGGGTCCCTTGGGCCGACGAGTGAGTGTTGCCGCGTGCCCCAGCCCAGATGGGTCGAGCGCGAGGGCGAGCGCGAAGGGGGAGAAGCGAGGCGGCCGGAGACCGGCGTGAGAGAGGTGGGAATCCCGCGGCCTTCGTGTTCGTCCCGCGCCCAGGTCGGGTGCGCTTGCAGTAGGGGGTTACAAGCGTCCACGCGGGAGAGGGAAGCGAGCGGCCCCAAGAGAGCGCCTGTCTCGTCCTCGTCCCCGTGCGGCCAACCCTCTCTAAGAGGGCCCTGGTCCTTCCTTTTATAGGCGTAAGGAGAGGATCCAGGTGTACAATGGGGGGTGTAGCAGAGTGCTACGTGTCTAGCGGGGGAGAGCTAGCGCCCTAAGTACATGCCGATGTGGCAGCCGGAGAGATTTTGGCACCCAGCTGGTGTGATGTCGTGGCCGTCGGAGGAGCGATGGAGCCTGGCGGAGGGACAGCTGTCGGAGTGGTTGGATCCTTGCTGACGTCCTCTTGCTTCCGTAAGGGGGCTGAGAGCCGCCGTCGTCACAGAGCATGCGGGGCGCCATCATTGCCTATCTGGCGGAGCTAGCCAGATGGGACACCGGTCTTGTTCCCTGCGGCCCGAGTCAGCTCGGGGTAGGGTGATGATGGCGCCTCCTGTTGACGTGGCTAGCCTGCGCCCTAGGTTGGGCGATGTGGAGGCTCCTCCGAAGCCGAGGTCGAGTCTGTCTTCCATGGTCGAGGCCGAGTCCGAGCCCCTGGGTCGGGCGAGGCGGAGGTCGTCGGCAGAGGCCAGGACGGAGTCCGAGCCCTGGGGTCGGGCGAAGCGGAGTTCGTCGTCTTCTGGGGCTGAGCCCGAGTCCGAGCCCTGGGTCGGGCGGAGCGGAGTTCGCCGTCTTCCGGGACTTAGCCCGAGTCCGAGCCCTGGGTCGGGCGGAGCGGAGTTCGCCGTCTTCCGGGGCTTAGCCCGAGTCCGAGCCCTGGGTCGGGCGGAGCGGAGTTCGCCGTCTTCCGGGGCTTAGCCCGAGTCCGAGCCCTGGGTCGGGCGGAGCGGAGTTCGCCGTCTTCTGGGGCTTAGCCCGAGTCCGAGCCCTGGGTCGGGCGGAGCGGAGTTTCCTATGGTGCCTTTGGCAGGGCCTGACTGCCTGTCAGTCTCACTCTGTCAGGTGACACTGCAGTCGGAGTGGCGCAGGCGGCGCTGTCCTTCTGTCAGGCCGGTCAGTGGAGCGGCGAAGTGATGGCGGTCACTTCGGCTCTGCCGCGGGGCGTGCGTCAGGATAAAGGTGTCAGGCCACCTTTGCGTTAAATGCTCCTGCGATTTGGTCGGTCGGTGCGGCAATTTAGTCAGGGTTGCTTCTTAGCGAAGGCAGGGCCTCGGGCGAGCCGGAGATATGTTCGCCATCGGAGGGGGGCCTCGGGCGAGACGGAAATCCTCCGGGGTCGGCTGCCCTTGTCCGAGGCTAGGCTCGGGCGAGGCGTGATCGAGTCGCTCGAATGGACTGATCCCTGACTTAATCGCAACCATCAGGCCTTAGCAGCTTTATGCTGATGGGGGTTACCAGCTGAGAATTAGGAGTCTTGAGGGTACCCCTAATTATGGTCCCCGACAGTAGCCCCCGAGCCTCGAAGGGAGTGTTAGCACTCGCTTGGAGGCTTTCGTCGCACTTTTTTGCAAGGGGACCAGCCTTTCTCGGTTGCATTTTGTTCCGGTGGGTGCGCGCGAGCGCACCCGCCGGGTGTAGCCCCCGAGGCCTCGGAGGAGTGGTTTCACTCCTTCGAGGTCTTAATGCCTCGCGTAATGCTTCGGCTGGTCTGGTTGTTCCCTCATGCGAGCTGGCCGTAGCCCGGGTGTACGGTCGGGTCCCAAGTTCTCGGGCTGGTATGTTGACGCTGTCAACGGTTCGGCCGGAGCCGGGTTTGCGAGAGCAGCCCCCGAGCCTCTGCACAGGGCGAGAGGGCGATCAGGGACAGACTCGGCTTTTTTACATACGCCCCTGCGTCGCCTTTCCGCAAGGAGGAGGGGGGAAAGCGCCACGTTGCCCTCGATGGGCGCCGAACATGGTGTCTCCGGTGAGCTGCAAGCGGGTAATCCGAGTGGACGTCCGTGCCCCGTTCGTTAGGGGTCGGCTAGGGGCCCAGAGGCACGCCCAAAAGTACCTGCGGGTGATCTGCCGGACCCGGTCCCCTGGCGACGGGGTCCGAGGGCTCGATGCCTCCCTCTGATGGGATTCCGTTACAAGATCGCTCCCGCTGGTCTCGGAAATGTCCTAGGGTACCTCGGGAGCGCAGCCCGAGCCTTGGTTATGTATCGAACGTACCCATGGTCATCCCTCGCTCGGTGTCTGAGGCGGCTGTGAACCCTTCGGGGGCCAGCCTTTGAACCCCTGATCAGTAATGGGCGCGGAGCCCGAGTAGCCTGAGGCGGCCGTGGAACCCTTCGGGGGGCCGGCCTTTGAACCTCTGACCAGTAGTGGGTGTAGGGCCCACGCGATCTGAGGCGGCTGTCGAACCCTTCGGGGGGCCAGCCTTCGAACCTCTGATCAGTAGGGAGGCTCGGAGCCTGGTTCCTTCACGGGGAAGGATCCTTTTCGGGGTATCCCCCTTTCCCGGTCCCTGTTGCAAGAGAGAGAGAGAAAGAGGAAAAAAGGAAAAGGATACGAAATCGAACGACGCGGCGTACCTTTTTTGGCGCGGTCATTACGGCGAAGGCGAAGCGTCGCCCGCTTCTCCTGCCAGAAGCGCCGCCTGTCCCGCCGCGGAGTTTAATGCGACGGGGCGAGTGGTTGGCGGGGCGGCCGTTGCGCGTGCGCGAGCCGTTCGAGGAACGGATCACGGGCGCGTTGTCTTCACGCCGTGAGAGGGGGTTCTCTTGCTGCCCCCGGATGGGACGTGAGCTTGGCCGACGACGTGACCGCTGCTCCCGCCCGCCTGCCACCGTCATTACTGCCGACCCATTTTTGACCGCATTGACCGCCGCGCCAGGCTGGCGCTGCTGGGTCGTGCGCTGGGTCGCCTCGAGTCGCGGTATTGGTTCTGCAATCGAGGAGGCGCGGTGGTGGCGCAAGTGGCGGTGCAGTTGCTTGCATGAAGCATCCGGCGCGCCGGTTGCGTGACGCGTGGGCCTGGGCCTCCATGCTGGGCGTGTCGGGAGTCGAAGAAGCGCGCCCACTTGGCGCGGTTGCATGCCGCCTGCATGGCTGCCCGCCCCTTTCGCCCGTTGGTCTGGGCAAAAGTGGAGGGTCACTTGTAACCGCTGGGCGGTCGTGCGCACCGCGCGCGGCGGTTTGGCTTCTTCTGCTCTGAGCCGGCTTGCATGACATGCGGGACCCAGCCCCCGCGCCGCAGGGGAGGGCCTTGGAGCGTGTTGGAGAAGACTCAGCCCGTGACGGCTGGGGACGCAGGTAGGGATAGTCGCCTTTAAAAGGAGGGTGACCCCCTTGGAAGTAGACCATGTTTTCGCGCTCCCTCATGCATCGTGTCTTTCCACCTTCCAAGCCCCCGGATGGGGGATACCCGCCGTCTTTCCGCCTCATCGTTGGAGAAACGCAACTCCGTGGGAGTTGGTACCTTTCAGCCATCGTTCGGCTTCAAGGATTTTCATCATGCAGCCCGGCTGCACCCCTCCGCCGGCGGTCACCCAAGATGGTGACCTCCAGCTTGATGGTGGGGGAAAGCGAGCCGGGCTGCAGCCTCTGCCCCTCCCTCAGCCTCAAGGATTTTCATCACCAGGGCTGGGGAGGGGAGTGTGCCGAGTTGGGGTCGGCCCCTGCATGGGCGGTGGCCCGCTCCTTCACTCAGTGATCGGAGGGAAGGGCGGTCGTCGTCCGTGGCGTCGGCAGCTGCACCGTGCCTGGCTCTCGGACGCGAGTGGCTTCGGAGCCGCTCGCGGCGCCGACGTCTGCCACGGCAGCTGGAAGAGGTTCTTCCGCCGACGAGATAGCCAGGGCCGCCCACGGACCGACCTCCAACTCTACGGCCTTCTGCCCGTCCTTGCCTCACAAGTTTGGGCATGGGCGGGGGCCTCCTGGCAGCAGCACCCGCCCTGAGGTCAGTGCTGCCGCTGTTCGGCCCCCCGGAGCAGAAGTCGTCGTCGTCGCTGCTGCTGGAGCAGGTGACGGCGCGCCGTTCGTCGGTCTTCTGTTGCTCCGCAGGCCCTCCCCCATGGAGTGGGGTTGTTCGTACCTGCGGAGGGGGAACCGGAGTTCCGTTTGTAATGGCACTTTGAATGCCAGTGTTTTTGTTCATTATGGCTGTCGAGGCCTGAACATGTATGTAATTTTGGCATGGAGCCGTGTTTTTTCCTCATTTTCGAGCACTAAGACTCGCCTGTTGGTTGTCTGAACCGCTTCACCAAGCGTGAGTCGCCCCGTGTCAAGGTGACGAGTGAGATATCCGTATCCCGGAGGCGTAGGAGTCCCTCGGCTCGGTCGGCCTTGTTGTCCGAGGTTCCTCAGGCTTAGTTAAAGGGACCCCTTGGCCGCTCTTCGATGAGCCGAGGCCAGGGGTAGCGATATCAGCACGAACAGGGGCAGAGTTGGCTCAAAAATGAAACCTGGTTGGCCGGAGCCTAGCCGGGTCGTCCGTTAGCGGGACCAACGCCGGAGTTGACCAGCCGAGGCCTCGGGTCAGGCTGGCGCCCTTGGAAGATGGTTGGCCGAGGCCCCAGGGGTGACCGGCCGAGCCGCCTGCTCGGGCTGGATTCCCGGAGAAGACCCTGGCGGCGATGGCCCGGGCGTGGTGATGACGTCGTCCTTCGGAGTGGAGATCTTCGGACCGCGTCGCCGTCCGAGGCCAGGTCGAACCTTGCCAAAGGTGTCATCGATGCCGAGGGTGCTGCTGCCCCCTTCCAGCGTCAAGACCCGAGCCTGCAGGATCAGATTGTCTTGTAGCGTGTGCCTTCTGCGGCCGCCGAGGCCAGAACACACACCCTCACTGTGTTGTAAAGCTGCGTCTCTTTTCCTCTTGTTTCGAGTATCTGGACTTTTTTGTCGGTAACAGGGTTGTTTGTGCGAGCGAGAGTTGCTTCTCGCGGAAGGTGATGAGTGAGGTATCCGTATCCCGGAGGCGTGGGAGTCCCTCGGCTCGGTCGGCCTTGCCGCTTACGCGCACTCTCACCCGTCCATGAGGCTCTGTCACCGACTCAGTCGAGAAGGCTCGAAGGATCGCTTCGGCAGAAGAGCTTCCGAACGTGAAGACTTGTTCGGTCCGCGGAATCACTTTATCCGAACGCGAGTTACTTATCGCAGAAGGTGATGAGTGAGGTATCCGTATCCCGGAGGCGTAGGAGTCCCTCGACTCGGTCAGCCTTGGCTGCTTACGTACTCCGTCGTTTTCAGCATCCACTTTTCGAAGCAGTCAAAAAGCACGAAAGATATTCTGGCAGAAGAGATCTTTTTTCGAGGAAAATTTCAACGCAGAGGGGGTTCCCCCCCTTTTAGCCCCCGAGGGAGGGTCGGGCTTTGCCGAGGCGAGGCCGACCCTTCCTTGATGACTAAACTTTGCGTGGGTGCGAGGTATATGAACAACTCGAAAACATCTTAAGGGTAGAAGCGACGTAGCTGTTGGATGTTCCAAGCGTTGTCGTAGACCTCGCCTTGACTGTTGGCCAGCTTGTACGTTCCGGGCTTCAGAACTTTGGCGATGACGAATGGCCCCTCCCAGGGAGGCGTGAGCTTGTGCCTCCCTCGGGCATCTTGTCGCAGCCGAAGCACCAGGTCGCCCACCTGGAGGTCTCGGGGCCGGACCCCTCGGGCGTGGTAGCGTCGCAGGGACTGCTGGTACCGCGCCGAGTGTAGTAAGGCCTTGTCCCGAGCCTCCTCCAGCTGGTCCAGCGAGTCTTCTCGGCTAGCTTGGTTGCTTTGATCGCTGTAGGCCCTCGTCCTCGGGGAGCCGTATTCCAGGTCTGTGGGCAAGACGGCCTCGGCCCCGTAGACTAGGAAGAACGGCGTGAAACCCGTTGCTCGGCTCGGCGTCGTCCTCAGGCTCCAGACCACCGAGGGGAGTTCCTTCATCCATCTCTTGCCGAACTTGTTGAGGTCGTTGTAAATCCGAGGCTTGAGCCCTTGTGGAATCATGCCGTTGGCACGCTCTACTTGCCCATTCGACATGGGATAAGCCACGGCGGCCCAGTCCACCCGGATGTGGTGATCCTCGCAGAAGTCCAAGAACTTTCTGCCGGTGAACTGGGTGTCGTTGTCGGTGATGATGGAGTTCGGGACCCCGAAGCGATGGATGATATTGGTGAAGAACGCCACCGCCTGCTCGGACCTGATGCTGTTCGGAGGTCGGACCTTGATCCACTTGGAGAATTTGTCGATGGCGACCAGCAGGTGCGTGTAGCCCCCGGGCGCCTTCTGCAAAGGACCGACGAGGTCCAGACCCCACACGGCAAAAGGCCAGGTGATGGGTATCGTCTGTAGAGCCTGAGCGGGCAGGTGGGTCTGCTTCGCATAGAATTGGCACCCTTCGCAGGTGCGGACAATTCTAGTGGCGTCAGCCACCGCCGTTGGCCAGTAGAAGCATTCCCGACAAGGGCTCGAGGCGCTGCGTGATGGCCGCAAGCCCCCGAGTGTATCTCTCGCAGGAGTTCCTGACCTTCGGTGACGGAGATGCATCGCTGCAGGATGCCTGAGGGGCTGCGGTGGTAGAGCTCCTTCTCATCGCCCAGCAAGACGAACGACTTGGCGCGCCGCGCCACCCGCCGAGCCTCGGCTCGGTCGAGGGGTAGCTCTCCTTGGCGGAGATATTGCAGGTACGGGGTCTGCCAGTTTCGATCAGGCGTGGCCCCGCTTCGCTCCTCCTCGATGCGCAGTGCCTCACCCTCGGAGGCCGAGGGTACCTCGGGCCGAGCTGAGGGTGCCTCGGGCTGTGCCGAGGGTACCTCGGGCTGGACCGAGGGTACCTCGGACTGGGCCGAGGGCGCCTCAGGCTCGGGCGTGTCGTCGATCTTGACGGAGGGTTGATGCAGGTCCCGGGAGAAGACGTCCGGGGGAACCGTTGTTCGCCCCGAGGCTATTTTAGCCAGCTCGTCCGCAGTCTCGTAGCGCCGAGCGATGTGGTTAAGCTCGAGCCCGTAGAACTTGTCTTCCAGGCGCCGAACCTCATCGCAGTAGGCCTCCATCTTCGGGTCGCGGCAGTGGGAGTTCTTCATGACTTGGTCGATGACGAGCTGCGAGTCACCGCGGGCGTCGAGGCGCCGGACCCCTAGCTCGATGGCGATCCGCAACCCGTTGACCAGAGCCTCATACTCAGCCACATTGTTGGACGCCGGGAAATGGAGGCGTAGCACATAGCGTAGGTGCTTCCCGAGGGGCGAGATGAAGAGTAGGCCCGCGCCGGCTCCCGTCGTCATCAGCGACCCGTCGAAAAACATGGTCCAGAGCTCCGGTTGGATCGGAGCCGTCGGTAGCTGGGTGTCGACCCATTCGGCTACGAAGTCCGCCAAGACCTAGGACTTGATGGCCTTCCGAGGGGCGAACGAGATTGTCTCGCCCATGATTTCCACCGCCCACTTCGCGATCCTGCCCGAGGCCTCTCGGCACTGGATGATCTCCCCCAGGGGGAAGGATGACACCACAGTTACCGGATGAGACTCGAAGTAGTGTCGCAACTTTCGCCGTGTCAGAATCACCGCATACAGCAGCTTCTGAACTTGTGGGTAGCGGATCTTGGTTTCGGACAGTACCTCGCTGACGAAGTAAACTGGCCTCTGAACGGGCAATGCATGCCCCTCTTCTTGCCTCTCGACCACAATCGCGGCGCTAACCACCTGAGTGGTCGCGGCGACGTAGACCAAGAGGGCTTCTCCGGCAGCTGGAGGCACCAAGATAGGCGCCTTTGTGAGGAGCGCCTTCAGGTTCCCGAGAGCTTCCTCGGCCTCAGGGGTCCAAGTGAAGCACTCGGCCTTCCTTAAGAGGCGGTACAGAGGCAGACCTCTTTCGCCGAGGCGTGAGATGAAGCGGCTCAGAGCCGCGAGACATCCCATGACCCTCTGTACGCCTTTTAAGTCCTTGATGGGCCCCATGCTGGTGATGGTTGCGATCTTCTCCGGGTTGGCTTCGATGCCACGTTCGGAGACGATGAACCCCAAGAGCATGCCTCGGGGCACCCCGAAGACACACTTCTCGGGATTGAGCTTGACGCCTTTCGCCTTGAGACATCGGAATGTCACTTCAAGGTCGGAAAGGAGGTCGGAAGCTTTCCTCGTCTTGACTACGATGTCATCGACGTAGGCCTCGACCGTGCGGCCAATGTGTTCGCCGAACACATGGTTCATGCACCGCTGATACGTCGCGCCCGCATTCCTCAAGCCGAACGGCATGGTGACATAGCAGTACATGCCGAAGGGCGTGATGAAAGAAGTCGCGAGCTGGTCGGACTCTTTCATCCTGATTTGATGATACCCTGAGTAGGCATCGAGGAAAGACAGGGTTTCGCACCCAGCAGTGGAATCCACGATTTGATCGATGCGAGGCAGAGGGTAGGGAACCTTCGGACATGCTTTGTTGAGACCAGTGTAGTCTACACACATCCGCCATTTCCCCCCTTTCTTTCTCACAAGCACGGGGTTGGCAAGCCATTCGGGATGGAATACCTCTTTGATGAACCCTGCTGCCATTAGCTTGTGGATCTCCTCGCCTATCACTCTGCGCTTCTCCTCGTCGAATCGGCGCAGAGGCTGTTTGACGGGTCGGGCTCCGGCCCGAATATCCAGCGAGTGCTCGGCGACATCCCTCGGTATGCCGGGCATGTCCGAGGGACTCCACGCGAAGACGTCGGCGTTCGCGCGGAGAAAGTCGACGAGCACTGCTTCCTATTTGGGGTCGAGCCCGGAGCCGATCCGGATCTGCTTGGAGGCGTCGCCGCTGTGGTCGAGGGGGACGGCCTTGACCGTCTCCACTGGCTCGAAGTTGCCGGCATGACGCTTCACGTCTGGCACCTCTTTGGAGAGGCTTTCCAGGTCGGCGATGAGGGCCTCGGACTCGGCGAGGGCCTCGGCGTACTCCACGCACTCCACGTCGCATTCGAACGCGTGCTTGTACGTGGGGACGACGGTGATGACCCCTTTGGGGCCCGGCATCTTGAGCTTCAGGTAGGTGTAGTTGGGGACGGCCATGAACTTCGCGTAGCATGGCCTTCCCAGTACCGCGTGGTAGGTTCCTCGGAACCCGACCACCTCGAACGTCAGAGTCTCCCTTCGGAAGTTGGAGGGCGTTCCGAAGCAGACGGGAAGGTCGAGCCGTCCGAGGGGCTGGACGCGCTTCCCAGGAATGATCCCGTGGAAGGGCGCAGCGCCTGCTCGGACGGAGGACAGATCGACGCGCATGAGCCCAAGGGTCTCGGCGTAGATGATGTTGAGGCTGCTGCCTCCGTCCATAAGGACCTTGGTGAGCCTGACGTCGCCGATGACGGGGTCGACGACGAGCGGGTATTTCCCCGGGCTCGGCACATGGTCGGGGTGGTCAGCTTGGTCGAAGGTGATGGGCTTGTCGGACCAGTCTAGGTAGACTGGCGCCGCCACCTTCACCGAGCAGACCTCCCGGCGCTCTTGTTTGCGGTGCCGAGCCGAGGCATTCGCCGCTTGCCCGCCGTAGATCATGAAGAAGTCGCGGACCTCGAGGAACTCTCCTGCTTGGTGATCTTCCTTCTTGTCATCGTCGCGGGCCCTGCCACCCTCCGCGGGTGGCCCGGCCCTGTGGAAGTGGCGCCGAAGCATGACGCACTCGTCAAGGGTGTGCTTGACGGGCCCCTGATGATAGGGGCACGACTCTTTGAGCATCTTGTCAAAGAGGTTGGCACCTCCGGGGGGCTTCCGAGGGTTCTTGTACTCGGCGGCGGCGACAAGGTCCGCGTCGGCGGCGTCGCGTTTCGCTTGCGACTTCTTCTTGCCTTTCTTCTTGGCGCCGCGCTGAGTTGACGCCTCGGGAGCATCTTCCGATGGGCGGCCCTAGGGCTGCTTGTCCTTTCGGAAGATAGTCTCGACCGCCTCCTGGCCAGAGGCGAACTTGGTGGCGATGTCCATCAGCTCGCTCGCCCTGGCGGGGGTCTTGCGACCCAACTTGCTCACCAGGTCGCGGCAGGTGGTGCCGGCGAGGAACGCGCCGATGACATCCGAGTCGGTGATGTTGGGCAGCTCGGTGCGCTGCTTCGAAAATCGCCGGATGTAGTCCCGGAGAGACTCTCCCGGCTGCTGTCGGCAGCTTCGGAGGTCCCAGGAGTTCCCGGGGCGCACGTTCGTGCCCTGGAAATTGCCGGCGAAGGCTTGGACTAGGTCGTCCCAGTTGGAGATCTGCCCCGGAGACAGGTGTTCCAACCAGGCGCGAGCGGTGTCGGAGAGGAACAGGGGGAGGTTGCGGATGATGAGGTTGTCGTCCGTTCCACCCAGTTGGCAGGACAGACGGTAGTCCGCGAGCCATAGTTCCGGTCTCGTCTCCCCCGAGTACTTTGTGATAGTAGTCGGGGGTCGGAACCGGGTCGGGAACGGTGCCCGTCGGATGGCCCGGCTGAAGGCCTGCGGACCGGGCGGTTCGGGCGAGGGACTCTGATCCTCCCCGCTGTCGTAGCGTCCCCCACGCCTGGGGTGGTAGCCTCGGCGCACCCTCTCGTCGAGGTGGGCCCGACGGTCGCGATGATGGTGCTCGTTGCCGAGGCGGCCCGGGGCCGCAGGCGCGGTGTTGCGCGTGCGCCCGGTGTAGACCGAGGCTTCCCGCATGAATCGGGAAGTCGCGGCGTGAGGTTCCGAGGGGTATCCCTGCCTTCGGGAGGCAGAGCTCTCGGCCCGTCGGACCGCGGCGCCTTCCAGAAGATTCTTGAGCTCCCCCTGGATTCGCCGACCCTCGGTGGTGGATGGCTCCGGCATCGCGCGGAGGAGCATCGCTGCTGCAGCCAGGTTCTGGCCGACGCCACTAGATGCGGGTGGCGGCCTGACCCTAGCGTCGTCGGCGACGCGGTGCTGGAAGCCCTGGGGCAGGTGACGTATTTCTCCGGCCGGGGGTTGGCCCGCCCATGCCTGCCCGACGTCCCGGCGGATCGGCTCAAGCGCTCCTGCTCCCTCGTCGAGCCTGGCCTGCGCCCCGCGGATTTGCTCGAGCTGTGGGTCATGGCCCCCCGCCTGAACGGGGACCACAACTAGCTCCCGTGGGATGTCAACGCGGGGCACCGGCCTAGGGAGATCACCATCCTCCGGCATGCCGAGATGATTGCCTTCGGAGGGACCCCCTAGATCGACGTGGAAACATTTGCGGCTTGGGCCGCAGTCCTCGTCGTCGAGGCTGCGGCTACCGTCGGAATAGTCGGAGAGGCAGAAGTCACATGCGGTCATGAAGTCCCGCATGGCACTGGGGTTGCCAAGTCCAGAGAAACCCCAACAGATGCTGGGGTCGTCGTCTTCCTCGGACCCAGAGGGCCCGTAGGTCGAGACGTCCGTCAACCGGTCCCAAGGCGACCGCATGCGAAACCCCAGAGGGTTTGAACTCGCCTCTACGAGAGCGTCCGCCAAAGCGAGGTCGCTAGGCGGGTTGAGGCTGAATCCAAATGACGTAGGATGGGAATCGGTCGGTACCTTTTGGTCGACAAGCGGCGATGAAGTCACGTCGGGGACTGACTGCACCGTCGTCTCAGGTACGAGGGCGACGTCCTGCAAGCTTTTCGCAAGCGCGCTGGCGTCGTCCACTTGCTCGGGATTGGCGTGTCGCGGGGAGACGGCGCTCGTCTTCGTCTCAGGCGCGAAGTCGATACCCGGTGCGCCCCTCGTTGGGGTGCCGGCGCTGTCGACTCGCTCGATAGCCGACGAGGCGCTGCCTCCTGCTTGGCCTTGGTTGCCCTGCTTTCCCCTCCGTCGGCGGAGAAGAAGGCGGGACGAGCTCGAATGTTGTTCTTCCACCACGCGGGGAAGACGTCGTCGATTTCGCCGCCGGCGGGCGGGCTGTCGGACGCCATTGTCGTTGTCGCGCGGCGGTGGAAGGAGCATCATGTCGTAGCTGCCGTCGAGGGACATGAACTCAAGACTCCCGAAACGGAGCACCGTCCCGGGTTGGAGAGGTTGCTGGAGACTGCCCATCTGGAGCTTGACGGGAAGCTGTTCGTCAACACGCAGCAGGCCCCTACCTGGCGCGCCAACTGTCGGCGTTCCGAGACCGGGGGGTCCCTTGGGCCGACGAGTGAGTGTCGCCGCGTGCCCCAGCCCAGATGGGTCGAGCGCGAGGGCGAGCGCGAAGGGGGGAGAAGCGAGGCGGCCGGAGACCGACGTGAGAGAGGTGGGAATCCCGCGGCCTTCGTGTTCGTCCCGCGCCCAGGTCGGGTGCACTTGCAGTAGAGGGTTACAAGCGTCCACGCGGGAGAGGGAAGCGAGCGGCCCCAAGAGAGCGCCTGTCTCGTCCTCGTCCCCGCGCGGCCAACCCTCTCTAAGAGGGCCCTGGTCCTTCCTTTTATAGGCGTAAGGAGAGGATCCAGTTGTACAATGGGGGGTGTAGCAGAGTGCTACGTGTCTAGCGGGGGAGAGCTAGCGCCCTAAGTACATGCCGATGTGGCAGCCGGAGAGATTTTGGCACCCAGCTGGTGTGATGTCGTGGCCGTCGGAGGAGCGATGGAGCCTGGCGGAGGGACAGCTGTCGGAGCGGTTGGGTCCTTGCTGACGTCCTCTTGCTTCCGTAAGGGGGCTGAGAGCCGCCGTCGTCACAGAGCATGTGGGGCGCCATCATTGCCTATCTGGCGGAGCTAGCCAGATGGGACACCGGTCTTGTTCCCTGCGGCCCGAGTCAGCTCGGGGTAGGGTGATGATGGCGCCTCCTGTTGACGTGGCTAGCCTGCGCCCTAGGTTGGGCGATGTGGAGGCTCCTCCGAAGCCGAGGTCAAGTCTGTCTTCCATGGTCGAGGCCGAGTCTGAGCCCCTGGGTCGGGCAAGGCGGAGGTCGTCGGCAGAGGCCAGGACGGAGTCCGAGCCCTGGGGTCGGGCGAAGCGGAGTTCGTCGTCTTCTGGGGCTGAGCCCGAGTCCGAGCCCTGGGTCGGGCGGAGCAGAGTTCGCCGTCTTCCGGGACTTAGCCCGAGTCCGAGCCCTGGGTCGGGCGGAGCGGAGTTCGCCGTCTTCCGGGGCTTAGCCCGAGTCCGAGCCCTGGGTCGGGCGGAGCGGAGTTCGCCGTCTTCCGGGGCTTAGCCCGAGTCCGAGCCCTGGGTCGGGCGGAGCGGAGTTTCCTATGGTGCCTTTGGCAGGGCCTGACTGCCTGTCAGTCTCACTCTGTCAGGTGACACTGCAGTCGGAGTGGCGCAGGCGGCGCTGTCCTTCTGTCAGGCCGGTCAGTGGAGCGGCGAAGTGATGGCGGTCACTTCGGCTCTGCCTGGGGGGCGTGCGTCAGGATAAAGGTGTCAGGCCACCTTTGCGTTAAATGCTCCTGCGATTTGGTCGGTCGGTGCGGCGATTTAGTCAGGGTTGCTTCTTAGCGAAGGCAGGGCCTCGGGCGAGCCGGAGATATGTTCGCCGTCGGAGGGGGGCCTCGGGCGAGACGGAAATCCTCCGGGGTCGGCTGCCCTTGTCCGAGGCTAGGCTCGGGCGAGGCGTGATCGAGTCGCTCGAATGGACTGATCCCTGACTTAATCGCACCCATCAGGCCTTAGCAGCTTTATGCTGATGGGGGTTACCAGCTGAGAATTAGGAGTCTTGAGGGTACCCCTAATTATGGTCCCCGACAAGTACTGTTTCGCCTTGATACAGTCACTTGTACAGCCTTCTTGCCAGTGAGTGGCCCGGCTAAACAAGGTAAGGTCATGATTATGACTATGCAAAGCAAATTAAGGTCAGCTTCACTTCAACAAAAGCAAGTTCAGTATTATCATCTTGGGGGCTTGGTGTTTATGGCTTCATCGTAATAAGGTGGTTTTTGATGGTGTCGGTCCTTCAATTATTGGCATAAAGGCAATTTTTCTGGATGAAGTTGAATTCTGGAGGCTTGCCGATGCTAGGCATCTTGAGGCTTTGGTTCCTGGTGCTGGAATTTTTAGGTCAAGGGTTCGTTTGGGTGATTAGTGAAGAGCAGGTGTGTGTGGTCTGCTGGCACTTTTTGTTGTTCGGTCTCCTATTGTGTGCTGCTGTTTCCAGGCGCATTTATGGAGGCTGCAGTTTTGTGCGCAGCAGAAGTTGGTGGTTTTGTGTTTTGCCTATTTTGGCATTGTACTTTGGTCCATTTTGGACTATTTTCTTCTCTTAATCTAATGATGCGCAGCTCTCCTGCGCGTTTAAGAAAAAAAAAAGGTTCTTACTTCTAAGTAAAACTCAAAGAAGGCTAGTATCCAAACCAGCCTAAATAATCGGATTCAAATTATCAGGGCACATGCTGAACAAGTTTCAGAATAGGCAGGCTATCTAGACCACCTAGGCTGTGCTTATGGTTTTGAATGTGCAATTGATACATGGGAGCATGCTGGTTAGTCACTTAGGTGGACCAGAATGAAAATACATAGCCAGATACATGAAAGAAGAAAGAGTTTGGCTCTCAAGTTAACTTACTTTTTTGTCAACAGATAGAGCAGCTTGAACAAATTCAGGCCCATATGCAGAACTTTTTGCTGCTGCTCTTATTTGCTCTGATTCACCATTGGATCTATATAGTGAAGAAATATAATCCACAGAACCGATAGATGCCTCGGATAGCTCATTTTCATTTTCCCTTACCTGTAAGGCAAGTGTATGAGATGTCAAGTTAGCATGTGAAAGGCTGGCTCTTCCAAATCATTCATAGTGACCAAACACCAAATAACAACCATGCTAATTTATCAAAATCTAAAACATGTCCCTATTAAAGAATATGACAGCTACTGAACTACAATTGCATTCATTGGATGAAACATATGCTGCCTACAGTATAAAGAACTTGGCCGGTGGGGAAAGACTGACCCCACAGTATTGAACTGAAGCTCAGACCGACCAAGAAAACCCCTGAACCCCGGCTTCACCTTATAGGCCTATAGGGCCTCACCGTAACCTGGGCCGACCATGATCTTCTGGGCTGACGGCCACTGCAACTAGTATGAGGGCTCAAACCAACTCCAGGCACCATAGGCTGGCGCTCTACCACTATTTTTTGGTTGCCAACAATGGGACTTTTTTTGTCTCCCGCAACTAGGGAGCTTACCGCTACACTACAAGAGTGTTGGTGCCTACAATATACATTAAATGCCAGTGGTATTTCCAGTAATACACCGGAATTTTGTCTAAAGCACTGTTCTTAAGGCGTCGCCTAGGCATCCAGGCGAAGGTCCAACGCCTTGGCGCCTTGCCCGCCTACCTCCAGGCGGTGGTCCAACGCCTTGTCTCGCCCCGCTTTAAAAACCATGGTCTAAAGCAAGGTCTTTGATATATCTGACAATTCCAGATGACTTTGCTGATTGAAAATTATAGAAGTCAGACGTACCTTTACACCACTCAAAGTAGCAACAACTCCCCTACCAGGTAGGCATTCAAAACTTTCTACAGCGACAACTGGAAGCTCCTTTCCAACAGAGTGGTCTAAAACAGCCCTGTGATCATGCAAACTGTATGTCAATTGTTTGCCATAGATTATTGGATTAATTGTATACATGCCACTCTTTACAAAATTAGATAGCTAGTTCATCTCGATGCAATGGAGTGACATGGAAATGAACTAGCTATCTAATTTTACAAAGGTTGAGTGGTATATTTCTGATTGACCCATTATTCTGTAAAATCCAGTGCATAAAACAAAAATGAACAATAGAATGCATAGCAATATACACAGTGAACCCCCAATGCCATGATTCAAAAATACAAAAAAAAGACAATAAAGTCTAAACTAAGATTAAGGGCAAGGGAACTTTTCAACAATCAGTTCCGAATAGGCATAGATAAGATCACAGCAACATTCATGTAGAATCCATGCTGGTCCAGTGCAAGACAGCCACTAGTGGCTTACTGGCTTGTGTGAACAGAAATTCAAGCAACCACATGCAACCGGAATAAGCCTACTCACTTTGCTTCCAAATAAGCAACACAGATTTGTTGCCTGAGTTTCAACACCTTAGCAACAACAGTGGTACAATATTTACACTGGGCCAGGGAGTAGATTCTAGGCTTCTAGCAACACCTAGAAAGCCCAGCTATTTGAAGAGTTATACTCATGAGAATTAAGAATGCACGTAATAAAAATAAAATGAACAAATGGGCTCTTCAAAAGTTATGTATTTTCTGTACCTTCCAATAGGATGGGTTGTTCCTTTCTCCATGGCTGCAGCAACAGCTAATGCCTCACTTTCACAGTTTGGAGTGCAGCAAGAAGGATTACTACGACCACTTTTCACACCCAAATGTCCATGGATAGGCTCAATTGCTTTGCACATAAGCTTCCCAGTTGTTAGTGTGCCTGTCTTATCAAAAGCAATAGACTGACAAGACGAAAGAGCATCCAAGACATGGCCACCTTTCAACAAAATTCCCTAGAGGAGAACAAAAGCATAGGTTCATCAATCCATTATCCACTATAGCACCCAGAAATGGAGCAGCTAGTACGAGAAAAGAGTTATTCAAAAAGTGACAAGATTGCTATGGTGCTATCTCCAATTAAATACAAGAGAAACTTCGTAGCTGCTGTAATTACCAATACATTGAAAAAGAGAGAGAATTCATATCAATATACTATAGGTTTTACCCATACTTGTGAGCAATGTGAAGTTATGAACTAAATGGTTGATGCTTTCAAGAAAGCATTGTATCACACCAAAATAAAGAGCTCGGACAACTGAAAATTTCAAACAGTACCTTACTAGCAAGAGAACTGATTGCAGTTGCATATGCCAATGGAGCTACAGCCAATGCACAGGGAGATGCAGCCACCATAAGTCCTAATCCACGGTAAATTGAACCCCTACAGACTAAAGAAAATGTCAGAATAGAGAAAGTTCAAGTCTGGAGTTAAGTGTATGAAACCGATAGAATTGGCAAATCAAAATCATCAGTATGAAATGTACCAATGCATATTGGGTGTACTACTATCAAAAGTACCTATTATGTTTTATATAAGTATATGGCAGGACCAATACAATAGTGAGACATTAGAGGATTACCTGAGTTACCAAAAAAAGGCCACTTAAAAAGTAATGGTCCCAAAAGTGCAACAACCAAAGAAAGGGCTACCACAACTCTGCTATAGTACTCCCCAAACTCATCAAGCCATCTTTGCAACTTTGGCTTGTTTAGCTGGCCCTCTTCAGTCAATTGGACAATTCTGTTGAGCGTTGAATCCTCCCATGACTTGGTCACCTAGAAAAGGTAGTAAATAGGCAAACAAATGACTCTCTTGCAAGGTGGCAAGGCAACACTCTAGACAGATAGCAAACATAATGTACTAAAAAAGCAGAAACAGTACTAGTAACAACTGCTTATTAAAATTAAACATCTGTCCTCCCAAAGGGTTAACTAGGTTTGCATTTTCTATCTCTTCATCAAATAAAGTTGAAATCTTACTCTTCATTGAAGAGAGAAAAGGCAAACCTTTACAATCATCATTCCTTCCAAGTTCCTGGCGCCACCTGGTATGGCATCTCCAACTGTCCTTTCTAAAGGTTTTGTTTCACCAGTTAGGTGCTCAATTGTGACAGTTGATGAACCTTGGTAGACTTCACCATCAACAGGCACAGCCTAAAGAATACAAGAACTGCACTAAAATGAGAATTTTTCTAACCATCTAGAATAAAAGCACCATCAGCATGTAGGAAACAATGAAATGAAAACAAAAGATAGGAAAGGCAAGGATTTAAATTCTATACAAGATATAACACACCTCGCCAGCTCTAACCAAGATATGAGAACCCACATCAAGATCGTGCACAGGAACCTTGGTGTAACTTAGATTTGAAAACTGTACAGATTCTTCTCCACTTGTTTCTAACAACAAAGCAAATTCTGGGTGATTTTCCTTCAGTTCCCTCACGTCAAACATTGACTTACTTGTAAAATACTCTTCAGCTGTAAGAAACGAGAATAGTGAACTCCTAATAAACACACAACAGGAGCTAACACATGGGGCTTTCAGATGTTATCAAAAGAAATGTACCAATATGAGCCAAATTAAACATTGCAAGAAGCAGGCCACCCTCCAATGCATTTCCCATAAATATAGAAGCAAATGCTGCAAGAGCCATGAGGACATGAATATTTATTCTACCGTCTGCAATATTTACAAGAGCATCAAGCGCTGCAGAAACCTGCAATATGGGGAAAGGAGTGTCAAACAGGTACATTGTTGGCAAGAGACCTCAAAAACAAAGACTTCTCTAATCTCCCTTGTTCGGTAGCAAAGCAAAACACAGCTCCATGTTCAATGAATTCCATTTTACACCAATGCAGTCATCATATCAATTTCTGAGAAGATGTAGCTGAACCTTGGGTAATTTGAAATCTGGACAAGCCGTTTCAAAAGAAGCCTGGACAAGTACCCGAGAGTTATGTGGTGGCATACACATAGTGACTTCCCTGTGCAAACTTTTAGAGCGAGATCCCCAGCATGACACAATGTCATAGATAGAAGCCTAAGTGTTTCCAATGTATGAACTCCTTAGAGTGTGCTAACTGCTTAGTGTATCTGAAATCCCAATCCTATGCTCTAATTTTCCTACCAATTTTCAGGCATTTATTAAATACAACATAGAATTGACGCAACCCAACTAACTATTTCATCTGAAAGTGCGTTGTTGAAGGCTTGAAGCAGCTGTGAGCATAGAACAAATAGAACTAAGCAAGCATAGTAATTAGTGGTGATCACTGGAAATCGTAATGGTGTGGAAGGTCAAAAGTAGCAAAGGAACAAAGCAGGTGGCATTACCCCGACGAGAGGAAAGGCGACGGCGATGAGAGCGGCCTGCAGGCGGCTGACTGAGTTGAGCAGCGCGACGTGCGGGCAAGCAGCGGCGATGAGGAGGAGGCCGAGGGAGATGCAGCAGAGGTGGAGGTGCTCCCGCAGCGCGTCGGCGACGTTGGCCCAGCCGATCGCCCGCGCCACCCGCATGACCGCCGCGCCCCCGCCTCCCCCGTGCACGTCCACCTCGTGGTGACCGTGACCGTGGCCGTGGCCGTGGTGGTGATGGTGGTCATGGCCGTGGTGGTGCCCGTGACCGTGGCCGCCGTGCGCGCGTGGGGTGGAGAGAAGGGAGGGTCGCGAGACGAGGGGGAGCGGCAGTCGGGGCGTGAGCGCGAGGGGTCTGGGCGGGGAGCGGCGGCGGAGGAGCTGCGGGAAGGGCTGGGGCCGCGAGAGGCGGAGGAGGTGCGCGGACGGCGGCACCAGAGAGGAGGCTGAGGCGGAGGCGCTGAGGAATTGCATCGCGGCAGCGGGGGCTGGAGGAGATCGCGTCGGCGAAGCGGTTGACGCTCGTGGTGCCGGCGGTGAGCAGTAGCTGAGGAAAGAGGACTGGTCCACCACGGGGTTGGACCTTTGTGGCGGGCGTGTGGTGGCGAGCCAAGGGGATGGCGATGACGGCGTGGGCCCCTGCCCACTGTTTTGGCTTGTGTCGTCACGGTGTTACCATCATCGTGTCGCGCTCGGTTTTGCTGCTCTTTGCCTCCACTTCGCAATTTGGTAACTTTGTACAGTATACGCAGTGCACAATACACGTTTGTCTTTGTCAGGAAAAAGGAGCTATGTTAATCTATTATTCTGTCACATGATTCTAATGTGTCATCGAAACGGTTTAGATTTTAAAACATTTTATACTTTAGAACGAAAAGAGCAACTTATAGTTCACTTTAATTATATCTTAATAATACAAATTTGTAAGATTTGATTTACTTTTTAGAAAACAAAACATTTAAACAAACGTGTTATAAAGACATATTTTATGATAATTTAGTTAAAATACTTTAATATTATATACGTTTTTTTCTATGAACCTTGTCAACGTTCAAAAAATAACTTAAAACAAGGCTAAAAAACTGTAATTGAGGAAGGATCTAGTATCGCTCTAATTGATTTGTATTAACTTCGTGTACAGAAAATGTTAGAATATGCAATGAGTACTCGAGCAATTTACATAAAGTTGCCCGTCGCCAAAATAAAATTTGTTTTAAATAAACTTTGTTTTACCTTTTTAGTTGATTCATATAATAATTAATATATTTGTTTTATAGATTTGTTTAGATTAAGCGTCATCAATTTGAACATACGAATAAAATTCGTTTTACCTTTTTAGTTGATTTATATAATAATTAATATATTCGTTTTATATATTTCTTTAGATTAAGCATCATCAATTTGAACATAAATATAAAATTCAAGAGTTTAAACGACTAATATTTTAGGACCGATAGAATTTCTATATATTAAAGAAGGTTGCAAATCTGCTCCCTAAAGTTGTCCACGTCGGTATTTTTGTTTTCATCCGCACGTTGGACAATCAACGGCTACGAGACAGCCTTCGATACAACTTTTCTTTTCGGATGAGGTGAACGTTCTAGAATGAGCGGAGGCGAGCGTTCCAGTACATCTACGAACCCACTCGCCTTCGTTCGTCAGTCGTCACCCAGAGATTTGTCGCCGGCCTCACCGTTGCCGACGCGGCGCCACCGACGCTGGGAGCGCGCAGCGCCACGTCGTCGCGGCTTCCATGACCTCTCTGTCACGCTTGTCGTGTCCCCATCCCTCCGCGCGCACCTCATCCACGACTTCACCAACATCACCGTTACCACGGCCGCCGATCGGTGTTTTGGGTCCGACCGCACACCCGGGGTTGCCCCTCAAGGTGTTTTTAGGAGTAGGACGGTGTCGACGACTGTAGCAAAATGGTTCGTGCTGGTCGCACGAGGAACAGTAGACAAGATTTGCAGGTTCGGGCCGCTTAGAAGTGCGTAACACCCTACGTCCTGGTGAGTATATGAGCGTGGTTACAAGAGGGTCCTCCGGATAGAGGACGTAGAGAGTTTATGTGTATGGCTAAGTAGAACAGGGGCGATCGTTCTGAAGGGGTGCCCCCTAGGTCTTATATATTCGACCGTGGGGCAGTACACGTGAGTATGATAACAACAAGTAGCTAAAAGATAGTGAACCTCTTGAGTTTATCCCTACGTAACCCTTGCCGACTTATCCTCGCATGGCTCTGTTGCATGTGGGCTTCAGCGCGGGAAAGTCGGGTCTCTGTTGCGATTCATTCGCCCGACGTTGTGGGCCGTCTGGGTTTGCGCTAATCAGTCTCACGTCTTCTTTTCTTTGTTGGTTGTCCTTCCCTAGGCCCACGAAAGAATGACCTTACGAATTATTGGGCCCTTGGGCCTTTCGTGAGGCCTTTTACTTCTTTAGTGGACCCAGGGGATATCTATCCCCCACAAGCCCCCGATCTTTGGGTTGATTTAGAGGTAATCAACTCAAAGATCCAAGGTCCAAAAAATGACTTCCTGCTGTCTTCTCTAGCTCTGATCACTCGTTTGACCAAAGTTTGGTTTTGTGCTTGTGCCTTAGAGGTTGGCATTTTGGATTGTAAGACTCTGGACTTCATTGGGTGCACCGGAGGTGCACCCAATGGGTGTAGCCCCCGACTTTTGAGTAGATTTTAGAAGATAATCTACTCGAAGGTCTTCTTCCCAAGGTTATCTCCATTCGCGCTCCTGCATCTCGGTTGAGGATCGGTCTTTTCAGTCTTGCTCTACGCCTTAGAAGTCGGCGCTATATCGGCTTAGAATAATACTCCATGGGGTGCACCGGAGGTGCACCCAATGGGTGTAGCCCCCGACCTTCAAATGGATTTTTTAAGGATAATCCATTCGAAGGTCTTCCTTTCGCTTGTGGAAACTGGCATGAAGCTATTTTGCATTATGCTTTGGAGGTCAGCATTATGTCATCAATATTTTGCTGCAGAGGTCAGCGTATATTTTGTCTTGAGCAGCCGAGTTTGCAATCCATCCATATCTTGCTAGGTAGTGCAATTTATTTGCTTCTGTGATTGATTAGACGTTTGACAGACGTTCTCTGTCTAGTCTTCACGTCACTTCTGTCGGCCATATCTTGTACTTTGCTGGCTATATTTGGCTTTCCACTGATCCTTACTGATATCTCATTTTTGTCTTGAGGTATTCACTGCGTGCCCTGCACGGATGTGACCGTTTTGAAAAATATACTGATAATTCCTGGGCGTCCCCCCCCCCAATGGGTGTGGGCAAGGGACGGCTTGGTACGCTGAGTGTTTTAGCCGGTTGCCTCTGAGTAGTAATGCGATGGGACGGCTAGTGTAATCATATCCTTTGCGCTGTTGACTGGAGTCCCAATGGGTGTAGTGTTGCATGAAACGGCGTCCGCCGTCTGACGTGTCTTCAGATGGGTGGAAGTGCTTATTGAATGCCTTGCGACTGTTCAGTGACCGCGGTTAGAAGTGAGCGGTTGCCTTTCCCTTCTATAAATAACCCCTTTGCTTCTCTGGTTTCTCCACATCTCTTCGCTGCTCCTTACTGCCTTCTTTTCCTCCCCTCTGTCTGCTTCCGCCATGGGCAAGAACAACAAGCGCGAGCGCGAGCGCGAGCCGACTCCTCCATCGGAGGATTTCGGTGACTCGGAATACTCGGAGGAGGAGTTCTCCTCCGAGTCCGAGGGGTCTCCGGCTCCCGTCTCTCCCCCGGCGTCGTCCGATGACTCGGACGACTCCCAGGGGATAGCCGCGGAGGTCTGGACGTACATCCGGGCCGTCGAGCGCTCCGGGCTCGAAGGCTCGGATGAGTCGGAGTACTCCTCTGATGAGGAGGACTCGGACGGCGGCGACGAGGGTGAAGGCGACGACGACGATGACGACGACGACGACGACGGCGACGGTGACGGCAGCGGCAGTGGCAGGGGCGGCGGCGACGGCAGCAGGGACAGCACCAAGGGTGGCAGCAGCAAGGGCAGCACCAAGGGCGGCGGCGGCGGCAGGGGCAGGGCCAGTGGCTAGACGCCACTGGTCTTCTTAGATGTTAGTATAGTTTAGTATAGTTAGAATAATGTAGTAGTAATTAGTGTAGTTTAGTAGTAGTAATAATGTAGAGTAGAAGTAGGGAAGTACCAACTCGTGAAGAGTTGGTTTGTAAACTCGTTAACTTCCCTTTAATGAAGAACTATCGTTGATCCCCCCTTTTTGATGACTTGCCGTTGCTTTTCCTGAATGTTGAACTGATTCTTTTAATGTAGTAGAAACAACGCCGAGCGATGTGTAGGTTGTCATCAGCGTTTTAGAAGTAACACCAAGAAATCGAACACAAGATCCGCGTTTTAGAGGCAATGCCGAATGATAGAAGGTCGGCATCGGCATTTTAGAAGTAATGCCGAGCGACAGAATACAGGGTCGGCATTTTAGAAACAACGCCGAGTGATTGAAGGTCGGCGTCGGTATTTTAGAAGTAATGTCGAGCGATTGAACACGTGGTCGGCGTTTTAGAGGCAACGCCGAGTGAGTGAAGGTCGGCATCGGCATTTTAGAAGTAATGCCGAGCGATTGAACACGTGGTCGGCGTTTTAGAGGCAACACCGAGTGAGTGAAGGTCGGCATCGGCATTTTAGAAGTAATGCCGAGCGGTTGAACACGTGGTCGGCGTTTTAGAGGCAACGCCGAGTGAGTGAAGGTCGGCATCGGCATTTTAGAAGTAATGCCGAGCGATTGAACACGTGGTCGGCGTTTTAGAGGCAACGCCGAGTGATTGAAGGTCGGCATCGGCATTTTAGAAGTAATGCCGAGCGATTGAACACGTGGTCGGCGTTTTAGAGGTAACGCCGAGTGATTGTAGGTCGGCATCGGCATTTTAGAAGTAATGCCGAGCGATTGAACACGTGGTCGGCGTTTTAGAGGTAACGCCGAATGATAGCCAGCTTTATAAGTTATTTTGAGGAAAATAACCGAGTGATGAGGTGGCACGTCGGCTCTCTTGGAAATAACTGTCGGATATCCATGTGGCATGCTGGAATTTCGGAGATGACCGCCGGGTGATGACTGGGCACTTTTTTTTAAAAGGGTATCTGGCTCAAGAATATCCCTTAAGAGTCGCGCTTTTAGCCGCCTTTGCTTTCCGTGCCCTAGTTCTTGCATTTCCGCATCTGAATCTTCTCTGTCACTCGCCTCCTACTCTGTTTCGCCAGTGAGAAGCAAGATGGCGCCCAAGAGAAAAACTGCGAACTCGTCTGCTGCAGTGATCCCCACAATCGACCCCAACAGCCAGTTACCCTTCGCAGGTAACCACATGTCTGTAATTTCTGAAGCTGAGCTTTTCCGCCTTGTCTCCATCGGGGTTCTTCCTCCGCGGGAACTCTGTTCTTGGCGGGCTTGCCACGGGACTACTGTCCCAACCGAAGATACCCACGAGTCAGTAGTTTACACTCCTTTCCTTCTTCGCGGCCTCGGCCTTCCCATATCTCCTTTTTTCCGTGGCATCCTTGATTTTTATCACATCAACCTGACTCATTTGAACCCTAATTCCATTCTCCAAATCTCTATTTTCGTTCACCTTTGCGAAGCTTATCTCGGCGTGCTGCCGCATTTTGGCTTATGGAAATATCTGTATCACTGCCGTCCTGGGATGGCCGGGGGGCAACATCAGTTGGTCGGAGGTGCCAGTTTGGAGATGCGCCGTGGGCGGAAGACCGAGTATCTCGAGATACCCCTCAAGGACAGCATTAAAGGTTGGCGTCTGGAGTGGTTTATAATTGATAATTATGGAAATTCTCTCCCTCCCCGCTCAGGAAGACAGCCAGACGTTCGTACTCTGAGTTGGACTGAGTCTCCCACGGATCAAGAAGTGGCCGAGGCAGGCGTGTTGCTTACTGAAGTCGGATTACTGAAAGAGAGAGGTCTGACTGCCGAAGCTGTGGTCACAGATTTCGTTTTCAAAAACATTCAGCCGCTGAAAGACAGGGCCTATCCGGCATATCTTTACCGAGGGCTGGCCGACTCAACCCGAGTTACCAATAGGAGAATTCCTTCTGTTGATTTGGTAAGCCGACTCGAACTGATCCTCAGGGGTAAAGTTTCAAGCGTTGGTGCTCCAGTGGCTTACTCGGCTTGGAACCTTTCTTCTCCCAAAGCTTTCACCCTTTTTGTGTCCAATCCACCCGTGACTGATAGCAATTTGGGTCTTAGAGTGCGACCTTCTGCCGAGGAAGTCAGTGCTTTGGTTGCTTCGCTCGGGGCAATTCCTGATGATGAACGGCAGGTTTACTTCGAAGTGCCTTTGAACCCCAGTGATGCTGACATAAATGATATGCTCGATCTGCTAGCTGAGGATTCATCCGATGTTGCTCCTGATGGTACATTGGCAGTGGTGCCCCTTCCAGAGGTTGATGCGACTTTGGATGTCCCAAAACCTGTCAGTACTCGCCCGAGGCGCCCTAGCCGAACCAGTCAGCCCGAGCCTTCTGCTGATGAGCAGAAAAAGAAGAGAAGACGCCTCCGGCGAGTATCCAGCTTTGACGAGGATGCCAGTACCTTAGCTCCTACTGCCGAAGAAATGACTGCAACTGGCCTTGCTGACATTGATCCCAATGGGTGTGCTCCGCCTGCTGCTGACCCCAATGAGGATGCTGTTTGTGCTGTTACTGTGGAGGATGAGGAGGAAGAAAATGAAATTCCATTAACTCGGAAAAACAGTCGGCAGTTCGTCGCTAGCGGTGGAAGTAGTGGAGTTCCTTCTCCCGCCTTGTCTGCCCTTATTGGTCTGCAAGAACTGTCCATGGCCAATTTTGATCAAGCTCTAGAGGATATGGTCCCTGAGAACTTGTTGTTGGAAACTGCAGATGCTGACGCGACAGAAACTTGTGCAGCCGTGCCAGATGCTGGGTTGAGGTCATCCCGTGCCTCGTCGACCTTAGAGCATGATCTCGAGGGTCGGGATGCTGACCTGGATCGTTCTGATCCCATGGAAGTAGCTGAAGGCCCGTCAACCTTAGAGGTGGTCACGGCAGAGAGCCTGGGTCCCAAGAATGGCGCTGATATATGCCCAGCCCCCGAGGATGTCGTCGGGAGTGACTTAGCTCGGGCGAAGAGTGTAGGCCACTGCCCAGCCCCCGAGGGTGTTGCCGGGGATGATCCGGCTCAGGTGGGCAGTGCCGACTGTGACCCAGCCCCCGAAGGTGCCCGAGCAGGGTCTCCTTCCTGCACTTCTATGGACGTTCACGCGGGTTCACCTCCACACTCTGGCGGCATGGTGGTGGCTCAAACTCCAGATCAAGGGGTCGCTTTAGAGGGCAGCATCCCCACTGGTCTGGCGTTAGGCTCTGCTGAATGTACTGAGCTCGTTCCTGCTGGTCTGCTGCAAGCTGCTTCGGGTGGTGGTCTTGCACCTGATTATCCACTGATCTCTCCTGATTTGGGAATATCTTCGTTCTTCTCCAACCTCCAGGTAATTGTGCTGTATTGTAGCTTGATCCCTACATTGTATGAACTGTTGCCATTCTACTCATCTGTTCTTCTCATCAGGCTTTAGTGAATGGGATGGCCAGCCAGCTGAGATTGCAGGGTGCTTCTGTCCCGGAAGTGGCTTCGTCTCTTGCATGCTGGAATCCAGTGTCGCTTCAACGTCGTGTGTCTGAGTTGGAGGCAACAAATGCTGGTCGGTGTTCTTTTCCTTCTTCTTCTTTGCCTTTGCTTGTGGATTGTTTTACCTTCTGACCTTATTTCATTTGATTACTCCTTGATAGGAATGACTCGGCAGATTGCAGTTCTTGAAGAAAAACGTTCCCAAGATCAAGCTGAAATGGCTCAACGGTGCGCTGACTTCGAGGAGAAGTATTCTCAGAGTCAGATCGAGTTGAGTCAGGTATCTGCGGCTTTGGATGATGCCAACGCTCTGAGTTCTTCTCTTCATGCTCAGCTTGACTCTGAGAAGGTAGCTTACGAACCCGTGCTTTGCCTTATCATGCTCTTGGATTCTGAATGAGTTGATTTTTTGCTTGTAGGAAGAAAAACGCATCCTTGCTGCTTCTCGCGACAACCTTGACAGATTGTACCAAGATTCCAGCAACTCGCTGACCATCTTGGAGAGGAGCCACCGCTTTACGATGGAGGAGTTGGACAATCAGCGTCGTCAGCTGCAAGAATCCTCGGACGAAGTGACCCACCTTACACAGTTGCTATCAGCAAAGGATACCATCATCAAGGGATTCCGAGCTTCTAAGAAATCCATTGCTCAAGAGTTAGAAACTGCCTAGCAGGCTGTTAAAGTTGCCGAAGAAACTGCTGCCACTTTCAAAGCTCAGCGCGATAAGGCCCTGGACAAGGCCATTCGGGCGGGACGAATCTTGATGAGAAGACCTGGCGTGGTTGTCCCTGAAGATATAAGAGCCGATGTGAATGCTGCCCCTGACTCCTCGAATCGCCCTTCTTCGTCAGTCGTTCCTGAGAAAGACATTGGAAAATAAAGAAACAGTTCGCGTGCTCTGAGCGCGCAGTTAGCATGATCAAGTACTCGTTAGAGGTTATCGGCTTATCATTCAAATGACATCATCATTTTCTTATTGTATCCGAATTTCGAATTTGTGGTAACGCTACATGATGATTATGAAGTTTGTTTGTGGGATATGGAAATCATCCCCTGAACTGCATGAGCGCGAGTATGCTATACCGGTTTAAGCCGTAAATGACTTTTAGCCGATAACTCCGTTAGTAGGGTATAGTGGTCCCCCTAGGTAAAGTAAGCGTGAGCATGTTGCACCGCCTTAAGTCGTTGCCGACTTAAGTCGATTGCTTCGTTTGTAGGGCATAGTGGTCACCCTGAGTTAAGTAAGCGTGAGCATGTTGCACCGCCTTAAGTCATTGCCGACTTAAGTCGATTGCTCCGTTTGTAGGGCATAGTGGTCACCCCGAGTTAAGTAAGCGTGAGCATGTTGCACCGCCTTAAGTCGTTGCCGACTTAAGTCGATTGCTCCGTTTGTAGGGCATAGTGGTCACCCCGAGTTAAGTAAGCGTGAGCATGTTGCACCGCCTTAAGTCGTTGCCGACTTAAGTCGATTGCTCCGTTTGCAGGGCCTAGTGGTCACCCCGAGTTAAGTAAGCGTGAGCATGTTACACCGCCTTAAGTCGTTGCCGACTTAAGTCGATTGCTCCGTTTGTAGGGCATAGTGGTCACCCCGAGTTAAGTAAGAATGCAAGTCGATCATAAACGAACCGAGTATCTTTGAAATCTATCTTTATTGATGACATATTTCCACTTTACAGAGTACATGGTCGCCCCGGCTGTTTTGAAATACAGCTAGGGGTAAAACTTTCTGAGGTGCTCTATGTTCCAAGAGTTCCCAACTTCTGTGCCATCCGTCTGGGTGAGGCGATATGATCCGGGCCGAGTGACCTCTCCTACTATGAAGGGTCCTTCCCATAAGGGTGATAGCTTGTGCCGTCCCTCCCCCGTTAGAATTCGGCGGAGGACGAGGTCTCCTACTGAAAAGAACCGTTGCCGCACTGCCTTATCGTGATAGCGCCTTAGAGTCTGCTGGTACCGTGCTGATTGGATTACTGCATTCAATCGCTCTTCCTCAAGTACATCAATATCCTCCAGCCTGGTGGCCTCAGCTTCCGCTATGCTTTCGAAGATCAATCTTGGCGCCCCAAACTTGAGGTCAGCAGGTAGCACTGCCTCCGACCCATAGACCATGAAGAAAGGGGTGTTTCCATGCAGGGCTCGGCTAGGTTGGGTTCTCAGGCTCCAAACGACATAAGGTAGTTCTCTTATCCATTTTCCTGTGAATTTTTCATTCTTATCGAAGACCCTTTTCCTGAGTGCCTCCAATATCATTCCGTTGGCTCGCTCAACCTGCCCGTTGGCTCTTGGATGCGCCACAGATGCGTATTTGATCTGAATGCTTTTTTGCTCGCAGAAGTCAAAGAATTCTGAGCTGGTGAAGTTGGATCCTAAGTCAGTGATGATGTTGTTTGGTATCCCGAATCTGAATATTATATCCTGTATGAATTCCACGGCCTTAGCAGAGGTTAAAGAAGCAATGGGCTTGAACTCTATCCATTTATAGTGAATTTGTCAATCGCCACCAATACGTGGGTGTAACCTCCTTGAGCTTTCTTGAAAGGTCCAATCATATCCAATCCCCAGCATGCGAAAGGCCAAGTTACTGGTATGGTCTGTAGCTGCTGTGCTGGCATGTGCTGTTGCTTTGACAGGTATTGACAAGCTTCGCATCTCTGAACTAACTCGGCTGCGTCGTTCTTCGCCGTCGGCCAATAGAATCCTGACCTGAAGACCTTCCCGACTAGTGTTCTGGAGGCTGCATGTATTCCACATTGCCCTGCATGGACCTCCTCCAGAAGTTGCTTCCCAGTGGACGGGAGAATGCACTTCATGAGAACACCTGATGCACCCCTTCTGTATAATATCTCCCCAATGAGTGTGTAGTGAGCCGACTGTCTGGCAATGCGCTCTGCCGAGTTCTTGTCGTCTGGTTCTTCTTCGTTCTTTATGTACTTAATGATCGGCCTCCTCCAGTCATCAGAGTCTGACTCGGGTTGATCTACGATGTTGCACTCTTCTGTTTGATCTATTGAGATGCTCGGCCGTGTAATTTCTTGCACGAAAACCCCGGGTGGGACCTGAGTTCGACCGGATCCGAGCTTGGATAGTGTATCAGCTGCTGTGTTACGATCCCTTTCCACATGATGAAATTCCAGACCCTCGAACTTATCTTCCAGCTTTCGGACGGCAGCGCAGTATTTTCCCATTGAATCACTTGAACAATCCCATTCTTTGTTTATCTGACTAATGACTACCAGAGAGTCTCCATATACCATCAATCTTTTGACGCCCAGTGATATGGCGATGTTTAATCCGTGTATCAAAGCTTCATACTCGGCTGCGTTGTTAGAGGCCGGGAATAGCAGCTGGAGAGCATACTTGAGGTGCTCGCCTCCAGGTGCAGTGAAGAGAATTCCTGCTCCTGCTCCTTGCAGTTTCAGCGAGCCATCAAAATACATTCGCCATACTTCTGCGGTTTCTGGATTATCCGGTACTTGCTGTTCTGTCCACTCTGATACGAAATCAACCAGTGCTTGAGTTTTGATGGCTGTGCGAGGTCGGAACTCGATATCATGGGATCCCAACTCGCAAGCCCACTTGGCTATTCGGCCAATGGCTTCCTTGTTGTGAAGAATGTCCCCTATTGGAAAACCAGTAACTACTATGACTTTGTGGTCGTCAAAGTAGTGGCGTAGTTTGCGGGCAGTTAGAAGTACTGCATATAATAGCTTCTGAACTTGAGGATACTTCTTCTTTGATGGACCCAGAACCTCACTGATGAAGTAGACAGGATGTTGTACCGGATAAGCATGCCCTTCTTCCACTCGTTCGACTACCAACGCAGTGCTTACCACGTGAGTCGTGCAAGAGATATATAGCAGCAAATCTTCAGCTGGTTGAGTTGGCGTAGCTCGCCGGGGCGGCTTTAGTACTGGTGGTGTTGTCAGGAATTTCTTAAGTGCATCTAGAGCTTCTTGTGCTTCTGAAGTCCATTGAAACTTATCCACCTTCTTAAGCAGCTTGTAAAACGGCAAGCCTTTCTCCCCCAGTCTGGATATAAATCTGCTTAGAGCTGCCATACATCCTGTGAGTCGTTGAACCTTTTTTTGTGACCGAGGAGCTTCCATCTTCATGATAGCTTCAATCTTATCTGGATTAGCCTCAATTCCCCGGTGGCTGACGATAAATCCGAGCAACTTTCCTGCTGGTACCCCGAAAACGCATTTTTCAGGATTGAGCTTCCATCTATATCTTCTCAGGCTGTTGAAAACCAGCTGTAAATCTTCGATGAAGTTTTCCGGATTCTCAGTTTTGATCACCACGTCATCAACGTAAGCCTCCACACGCTTGCCCCAGTGATCGGCTAGGCATGTTTGAATGGCTCTCTGATAAGTCGCTCCAGCGTTTTTGAGGCCGAACGGCATGGAGGTATAACAGAAGGCACCAAACGGAGTGATGAACGCCGTTTTTTCCTCGTCTTCTTTTGCCAAACTAATCTGATGATACCCGGAATAGCAATCTAAGAAAGACAACACAGAACATCCAGCGGTGGAATCCACCACCTGATCTATCCTCGGGAGCCCGAAGGGATCCTTCGGACAGTGTTTGTTGAGATCGGTATAGTCGACGCACATGCGCCAATCCACTTTATTCTTTTTGAGTACAAGAACAGGATTGGCTAACCACTCAGGGTGTAATACTTCTCTAATAAATCCAGCCGCGACCAGGCGAGCTAATTCGGCACGAATGGCTTCTCTCTTGTCGGGCGTGAAACGACGTAGCTTTTGTCGAATCGGCCTCGCCTGGGGGTAGACTTTCAGTTTGTGCTCGGCCAGTTCTCTTGGGACTCCCGGCATATCCGCAGGTTGCCACGCGAATACATCCCGGTTATCTTGCAGAAACTGGACGAGCGCGCTTTCCTATTTGTCGTTCAGACTGGAGCTGATGATAGCCGTCTTGCGCTCGTCAGCGAACCCCAGGTTGATTCTTTTGGTTTCTTCAGTCGGCCGCATAGAGGTCGCGGCCTGAGTTTCATTCGCTGGTACCGTGAGGCCTTCCTCAGGCTTAGAGTTCGCCGATGTAGAAGGAACCATCGACGGCTTGGTGGTGAGGGCTGCCTGAATGGCCACTCGGAAACACTCTGCGGCACCTTGGAAGTCGGCACGCACAGTTATGATTCCTCGTGGTCCCGGCATCTTCAGTATCATGTATGTATAGTGCGGAATGGCCATGAATTTGGCCAGTCCCGGCCTCCCGATGATGGCGTTGTACCCGCAGTCGAAGTTCGCCACCTCGAACCTCAGGAACTCGGTTCTGTAGTTCTCCGGAGTTCCGAAGGTGACCGGCATGTAGATGTGGCCCAGCGGGTACTCCCCTTCCGTCGGCACGATGCCGAAGAAAGGAGTGTCCGACTCGTGGAGCTCTTTGAGGTGAACTCCCAAGCCTTGGAGTGTACGGGGGAAGGTGACGTTGATGCTGCTCCCCCCGTCCACTAGCACCTTCTTTACCCGGCTTTCTCGGATCACCGGATCGACGAGGAGCGGGTATTTGCCTGGATGGTCGAAGTTGAGCCACTGATCCTCCCGAGTGAAAGTGATCGGGTGCTCCGACCACCGGTACGGGGCGGGAGGACCGGTGGTCGCCACCAGTATCTGGCGGTCGTTGAGCTTTTGTTGTCTTTTGTTCTCCTGCGACCCATGTCCGCCGAAGATGACGTTGACCTCCCTGTCAACGCGCGGGAAAGCTCCTCCTCCCCCCACCTCCTGCCGATGGGGCTGTCGTGGTTCATCTGGTCCTCCCCTCGGCGGAGGAGGCGGTAGAGGTTGGAAGGGTCGGCCGTGCCCGACGGAGTGCTTGAAGTCCCGGCAGTTTCGAAGGGTGTGGCGCATGTCCTTGTGGTACGGGCACTGGGCGTCGAGGATGTCGTCCAGCGTGCGCTCGCCTCCACGAGGTCCTCCTCGGGCGCGAGAGGCGGGTGGTCCGGCGGCGTGTACTTCTTCTCGGGGCCTCTTCTCCCAGCGTTTGTCGGACGGCTGGTTCGCGTCACGCCGTGGCGCTGCCGGTGCGGGCTTTGCTCCTCCGATGAGATCCTGGGCCCACTCGTCGGCGGTGATGTAGAGATCGGCTTCCCGGAACAGCTCCTCGGAAGTAGTCGGCGCCTTTTGTAGTATGGCTCGGACGAAAACCGAGTCATTGGATCCTCTGTAGAAGTCCTCGATCACGGCCGCCTCCGTGACCTCGGGGATGCGGTTTCTCATGGTCTGGAACCTTTTAAGGTATGACCGGAGAGTCTCATCCCCCCGGCGCTTGATGGATTTGAGGTCCCATGGTTGCGCCGGCTTGTCGGAGAGGGACTGGAAGTTGGCGATGAAACGTCGACTGAAGTCTCCCCAGTCGTCGATGCAGTGTCGGGGTAGATGTCGCAGCCACTGCAGCGCATCTTGCCCAAGGACGATGGGCAGATATGCGGTCATGACGTCTTCGGATGCTCCGGCAGCTCGAGCGGCAGTGGTGTAGACGGCTAACCAACCCCCTGGATCCTGCTTAGGTTCATATTTGTTGACATTGGATACCTTGAAGTTGGGAGGCCATTGGATGGCCCTAAGGCGCGGAGTAAGTGCAGATACTCCGCACGTGTCCTCCTGTCGTCGGGGATGACGTCTGTCCCGGGGAGGGGAGTGGTGGTGGCGGTTCCTCGACCGTCCCCGGGTGGTACCGCCAGTTGAAGCTGTTGCCGACTCAGTCCTGGTGGCCTGGCTTTGAGTCGGGAAGCCATGATCTCGGTCATACTCCTCCCGACGGCGAATTTCGTTCTCATGCCGCCGTTCGCGCGAAGCATTGATGGAGCTTCGCGCGTCTCGGCGACTGTTGATGGTGTGTCGCAAATCGTTCGGCGGGTGAGCGAGCGGTAGAAGATGGTTGGCCGCCTGAGTAAACAGGCGTCGGTATCCCTCGGCGTCGGGAGTCCGAGGAAGTCCGTCAGCTATCCGAGCTAGAACGCCTCCGACTTCGCTCGGCGTGTTCATAGCTCGAGCGAAGTCGGGGTTCAAGTTGCGCCCGAAGAGCGGATTCTCGCGTCGTTGCCTTGCATCTTGCTCGGCTTGCTCCTGAGTCCGACGGCGATCACGCCGTCGAGAGTTCCTTCGTTCCCTGAAGACGCGTTCTTCCGGAGTTTCTCCTATCTCTGAGACCCCGTCTCGCGAGACAGGCTGCTCCGGATCCCTTTCTCCAGCTGCGTGATGTCGTCGAACGTTCCTGCGTCGGTTCCTTCGTCGGCGGGATTCTCGCTGAGGCGGTTCTTCTCCAGGCGCGGTCGGTTCATCGTCGGAGATGGCGAGCGACTCTGCTCTCCCGATGAAGAGGACGTCGGGGTAGAACGGTACTGCTGCCGCGGCGACTTTCTTTCCGTTCTCCTTTGAGGTCGGAGGAACGGGAAGAACGACTTGTCTCTCCCTGGTCTCCTTCTTTCTCATGACCCGTGTCCATTCTTTCGTCGGGGAAGTAGACAGCGGAGTCTTCCGGGTCAGCGAGCTTCTAGCTCCAGCCTCCCCGGAGACAATCTTTTTCTGAAGAGCCGGAGGTAGCGTCTTTCCAGCATTTTCGGAGTTTGTTGGAGGAGACTTCTGTTCCGGCAGATCTGCGAGGCGGTGTAGAATTCCTTCTTCATCTGCTACGGACGAGATTGTCCCGAAGCAGAATACAGATCCGGGACGCAC
Organism: Zea mays; assembly: GCF_902167145.1. Taxonomy (NCBI): domain Eukaryota; kingdom Viridiplantae; phylum Streptophyta; class Magnoliopsida; order Poales; family Poaceae; genus Zea; species Zea mays. The sequence continues at coordinate 53,818,128 of NC_050100.1, read as the reverse complement.
GGCGATTTTGCTGTGGAAGGTGACGGCCATTGAGCTAGCTTGGATCGTCGACACACCCCCTACCTGGCGCGCCAGCTGTCGGTGTTTTGGGTCCGACCGCACACCCGGGGTTGCCCCTCAAGGTGTTTTTAGGAGTAGGACGGTGTCGACGACTGTAGCAAAATGGTTCGTGCTGGTCGCACGAGGAACAGTAGACAAGATTTGCAGGTTCGGGCCGCTTAGAAGTGCGTAACACCCTACGTCCTGGTGAGTATATGAGCGTGGTTACAAAAGGGTCCTCCGGATAGAGGACGTAGAGAGTTTATGTGTATGGCTAAGTAGAACAGGGGCGATCGTTCTGAAGGGGTGCCCCCTAGGTCTTATATATTCGACCGTGGGGCAGTACACGTGAGTATGATAACAACAAGTAGCTAAAAGATAGTGAACCTCTTGAGTTTATCCCTACGTAACCCTTGCCGACTTATCCTCGCATGACTCTGTTGCATGTGGGCTTCAGCGCGGGAAAGTCGGGTCTCTGTTGCGATTCATTCGCCCGACGTTGTGGGCCGTCTGGGTTTGCGCTAATCAGTCTCACGTCTTCTTTTCTTTGTTGGTTGTCCTTCCCTAGGCCCACGAAAGAATGACCTTACGAATTATTGGGCCCTTGGGCCTTTCGTGAGGCCTTTTACTTCTTTAGTGGACCCAGGGGATATCTATCCCCCACAGCCGACCCGACTGACTCCCTATCGCACCTACTGCTGCAGGTCGGGAGTGGGATGGATGACACCGAGGCCATCACGCTAGGGTTCGGCCTTTCCGACTTCCCCTAAGCAGGGAAGGCGTTGCTTGATGACGACTCCTTCGCGTGACCAGTGGTGTTCGACCTAGGTGCATGCTGGGCCAGCGCTGGGTTCGCCGACCTAAGTGCCACTGGTCTCTTCCTCAACTTCCCGTGACACGGCGGTGAGGCGTCCTGCTCTGAGATAGTTGAATTAAAAGTAAAATGAGTTTGTTCATATCTAGCTGGAAAAGGAGTTTGTTTATATCTCAACCTACGGTGACACAAAGGTGAGGCGTCCTACTCTGCTATGTCAGGTATGGTTTTGTGTCTTGCTCAGCTCAGGTGAATCTGACATCCTTGAATTAAATGGAAAAGCACTTTGTTCATATCTAGCTGGAAAAGGAGTTCGCTCATATCTAGTTGGAAAGCATTGTGTTTAAAATTATCTAAAATTTACTTCACCTTTACAGATCCATTTGTTGCTAAGCATCGACGAACAAGATAAAACATTATCAAAGGCAATTGAAAGCAGTGATAGTTATCTTGCTGAAGGTGGATATAGAGAAGATAAATCTACTCTGTACTCCTTAAAAGATTGATATTTGCAGTTAAGTTATATTTGTTTCAAGGATCCAACACCAAACATGTATACTTGCTGATTTGTTACTTTTATTCTATTCACTAATTTTCTGAAGGATCAAGAATACTTGCTGATTTGTCAAGCCAATATGACAACAACTACTTGATTCAGATTGTCTAAGGATTTGTTAGGCAACAGCTACTTGCTTCGTAGTACCAAATTGAGAACCTATTAGAAACGAAGCAGTGGCAGTAGCTTCCTGTATTCCTTACGAAGCAGCAGCCTCATGCAAGGAAGAACAGTTGCATTTTATATAAATACAATCTGCATTATGTATGAATGTCTATTTAGCCTTTTGCAGATATTTTGTATAAATACAACCTAACGGTATAAGTTCGAACACACAAAACTAGCTCTTATGGTAATTCCATCTCAACCCAGTTGCTACAACTCTGTGCACCTGTTCAAGTCCCTACAGATGAATTGGTGTACAACTCTTTATTTTTGATGATCTTGGTGAGTTGTTCTACGTATAAATTATTTAGTTACGAAGACATAAATTTTTTATCACTTAACTTTCTATGCGCGCAAAGCGCGCACAAATTACTAGTATGTTTTATTAGAGCCTAGACTAGAGGGTCGTTTACGCTACAAACTGCAAAGCCAGTCGTGGGTCATATTCCACGGGCTACTTTATTTTATGCTGATTGTGATTTGCTTTCAAAGACTGGTTGCATTTCTACCAGAGGTCCATGGCACTAGATAATGCATATATTAGCTCATGTAAAGCTTCCAATAACTAGGATGCACGGATGGTACTTCAGATCATAGGTGAAAATTTGACGCAAAGAACTTCAAACCAGGAACCTTTTTGGTAGCAACACAAAGATAACATGAAATTCATATGGGTTATGAAGCAAACATGAAATTCGCCTGGGAACATCAAAGCACAGCAAAGGTCCCTTCAAACCATTGCTCCACGAATGATATATCGAACCACATGGCATCTATTGATCCATAGATGCAATGAATATATCAATAAAACTTCCAGCATTGGCATCAATTAGTTATAATAAAGTTATAAACGCGTCCAAGGAATCTGCCAGCACGGGATTTGAGTAGCTGCTTGGAGGCGCAGATTGTCATAACACGTCTCTCCGCACATTCACGGCATTGCTTCTTCCTTTCTAGCAAAATAGAATGGCTACAACTTGAGCAAGGAGCTAGAATTGCAGTGTCCCACCGTAATGCTGGCTGATAGAATCCTACAAGATGATTGCACAGTAGATGCCATATAAAATCTCATGTATTCCATCAATCAAATAATAAAGCAAGAAAAGTCTCGTGTACGTAGATCACTGTTTGCTTTTATCAGAGGGAGAAGAAAAACAACAAATTCGGTATTCAAATAGTCAGATGAGGCAAGGGTGAAGGGCCCCAGCCTGTCCAAGTTGATCAACCGATGACGAGGCAGAGAACACAAATGGATAGGGCCTCCAGAATGAACAGCTGGAATTTTACAGATGTAAACATGAAATCGGCTCTCAACTGTTGAGTGATGTTTACGTTACTGTGTATATCTCCATTGTAATGGGTCTTGACCCACAACACTCAGCTATATATATATATATATATATATATATATATATATATATATATATATATATATATATATATATATATACACTCCCAACCCTGATAGGGTTAGGGTTTCCGTTCCAACTTCAACTATGACATCAGCATGTATTGGGAGGAGTATAAGTGCAAAATAGCTAAATTTCCACTCCTACCAACATGTATTGAGATGGGTTTATCCAAACAGGCCTTGAAGTAGGTGAAACGAAATAGCAGGGTGCAAAGGTATAGAAATGCAACAAGCTATACATACAGGCACAACAAAGAGTAACTAGATGTGTAGAATTTTACCTGTAGGAAAGGAAGGATGCTATCATGTAGATCCAGAAAAAACTCTGATGCTGACGAGAATCTGGAACCAATAGAACAAAATATTTTCATCATGACACAACATATTTATTGGTTTGGTGAATGCAACTATTGAGATTTTGATCGCAAGAAACAGCTTTCTATCTAATGGTTCTTACCTTTTCAAAAGGCAAAAACATTTGTAGAGCTCTTCAATATCATATTCAACTTTCAGTTGTATGTAGTGTCTAAGAAGCTCGGAGAGACATGAATGAGTTTCATTCCATTCTTCACTACCTGGGTTAGGACACAAAGGTAGGAACGAAGCTACAGGCTCTAGAACAGAAGACAATGGTCGTTGACAGCTGGAATCTGTGTGTTGCTCTGCAATTACGTTCAAAATCAGGCAACTGCTAACTCTAAACTGTTCGATCCATTTTTGAGAACTTCCTGGTGGGAGAAAAGACCTTGGGGTTTTCAGATCATCAGTTCCACCATCATTAGAAGATCTATTTTCAGCTCTAACCACATTAGGTGATTTACTTTCAGATACATTGGAAGTGCTGCATGCAGGATCTCCTGATCTATGCAGTGGAAGTGCACTAAACAAATCAGCCTTCACATCCTCAGGTAATTCCTGCAGAACTGTTAGATCTGCCTGGCTTAGCGAATCAGGCATCAAATCAAGTTGTGTAACACTTTTTGTTGTTTTCTCAATTGATGCACTAACTCTTGAGCATGAAGCATTATTGGCTGGTTTAGCTTCTGATAGTTGTTTGTCAGATTTTCCCTACGGGTGTAAAGGTAAAATTAGAATAGTGTGAAACAGGTTCCAACTTCCAAATATCAAGATGAGGAGGTGACAGCAACTAAATCACGTGCTTGCACTTTGTTTAAAAAGTTCCAGCGCCACTTTATTTCCAGTGACACAGCTCACCTTAGTATGTTCCTCCTCCAAATGCATGGAGTCTCTGTGGTCTCTGTATCCTTGAAGCTTTGCATCGGCAGGTACAGACTTACGAATAACTGCAGGCAAAGCAAGAGATTTTGAACTATTTTCCTTGCCCTTGTCACTATTGAGGGTGTCCACAAGACTTTGTAATTCTCCCTTGTACATTTCATTCATTTCAGACATTATCTCTGGGGGAAGGTTCTTCAGGACCTCCAAATCAAGTTGGGACAACGGAGGCAGCTCGACATTGTGAAATACAGTAGACCTATCATTTCTAAGGTTCGCTTCTGCTGTATGTGATGGTCCAGATCTCAAATCCTTCAGTCCGCTGGTCCCTAATGAAGCTCCAAACAATCAATTCCCATCGAACAAAACACAATGAACATAGGGGTTACCGTGCTCACATGCACATTTTAAATCCGGTACGTCCATCTCGTATCTAACAGCAGCAGCAATTTTATAAAGAACCCCTTCCACCTCCCTTCATAAAAGTGATGCTACTATTAGATTCAAGATGAACGCATCAGATTTAAAATGTGCATGTGAGCACGGTACCCCTATGAGCACGAGATACGTTCCCACCACTGCGAAATATAGCTTCACATGATAGCAGCAGTTGCCCAATACCTGCAACATTAACATTCCCCAGTATCTCACTCTGCTGTTTCTTGAGCTTGGCGGCTGGTGAAGCAAGCCACGATTCAAGCATATGTCCTTGCGATGCTTCATTGGAAAATAAGAACCATTAGGATCAAGGAACTAAGTTCATACAAAATATGTCAAGTGCCAGAAACAGAAGCAGAGGCAGCTATGAAGATTTTTTTTTATTTTTTATTTTTTTGGAAGGGGGAAGGGAATATCTACTGCCTTACTTAGGGAGGGTAGTTCTTCCTTGTTGTCGACATACTTTCTTATTAAATATCATTTTAGTATGGAAGCACTTGAGAACCAAAGGGCCAATAAGTAAATTGTAAGAACTGTTGACTTGTTAAACCAATATATAGCATATGTGTCTTTTGATATTATTTTATTTCAGGCAATATTAAACTAATGTTTCCTTTATAAGAAAAGAAAAATGCCACAAAGCGTTATGTTTCCTTTATAACATGTGACATACTGACATGTGATGGGATCATGGGGTATTGCAGTGGTTCTAGGATCTAGCATATACATATCTAGGTTCCATCAAATGTCCAGGGATCAAATGCTAAGTTGCTGTCAATATTCAAGACGCTGCTCTTTCCTAAAAGTAACATTTCCTTCAGCTAGCAACGGTCTTAACAGTATAACTGAAGCATCTACAAACAATAGACAGTAGTGCACCTTAGACATAGCTTTCAGATTAATCTGTTGTTACAGTTAAGTTTTAAGACATACTTTGCTCTGAGATGCCTATAATCAGATGAAAATGCACAAAGATCACACCTTTTATTATTTTATAGAAACAATGTTGCTTGGTTATCACATCCATTATTGAAATCCAAAAGGAATCTTTACACCAAACCAAACAGGGATAAAAAATATAAGGAAAAAGAAAGAATCCAAATAGCTAAAGATACCTCCCCGGCCCAAATCTGCATGCTCAAGCTTTGATAGTGACAGTCCAATTCCACGAACTTCCTTCACATCTGGAATGTGAGATTGCACAATTTAGTCTTTTGGAATAAGTGAATTGTTCACCTCTCTTCCTATCAGCTTAATCTTTTGGGTTTGAACTAATTGATGCATGCAACTTAATATGGAGCTTTTGGGTTAAGCTGGTTGGTGCATATAACTTAATATGTTATCAACATTGTTTCCTGATCGTCTGATCGATGCCACTGGGCGATCAGACGATTAGTCGTGATTAGAGGATGATCAGGGCGATTAGTAGTCCCTGGTCGTCCTATGTATTTTCAGGATATATATAACACTATATATAGATATATACTTATATAGCATAGAGACTTGCTCAAGACAAGCACAAGTATAGACAAGGAAGTAGTATAAATAGTCCAAAACAGCAGTATGAATACTTGAATAGTCCAAAACAGCAGTACATCTCCAGCAACAAGTCTATATGAAACTATGAAACTGCAATTCTACAACTTACTAGACCATGACCAAGAAGGCAACACCTATATGAGATCATCATACAACTGAAGTCTGGAGTCTTAACTGAAGTTTGAAACTTTGAACTGAAGTCTGAACCTGAGTAATTAACGCGACTGATCGCTAACCAGACGACTAATCGCTACATATCACCGACTAGTCAGACGATATGGACGATCAAATCACCTGATCGAATCAAACCCCCTTATCGAGCACTGAGTACCGATCAACCCGATTAATCGTGACTAATCGTGATTAGTCGAACGATCTGAAAACGGTTATCAAAGCCAAAGGTCTCGAGTTCAAATCCTGGTCAGCATAATTAAATAAAAATAACGGTTGTTCGCTCCTATTTCACGTCTGAGCCACACAGAGCCTCGATGTGAGGGGGTGTTGGAATATAACTGAATTGTCCACCTCTTGAATTAGTTGGTGCATGCAACTTAATGTAGTCATCAACATAATAATGATAGAATTTTCATTAAAGGTCTACAACACATAGGGTGCATATAAGATTATAAGACATGGAAAAAAATGTTGAATTTACCAAGATGAAGAGCTGAAAATAATTGTTTTGCAATTCTCTGGAGAGTGACAAAACTGTCAGTTGCACCTGCAATCTTTGAGACAGTACAGAGTAGTAAAGATTAGAAATCAAAAGAATGCACAATGCACCTGGTAACATATCACATTTTTGCATCATGGAAATTTAGAAGCAAATAATGCATATAAGAATGTGCACTTCATATAATCATAAATCACAATATTGGACAAACACTTAGCTTATGCATCATCACAATTACATACAATAATAATTAAACTACAAAAAACGCTAATGATATGGTATTATTGTGTTCCCGTAAAAAAAATAGAATGTATTCATATGCGCCAGTGAACCCCATACCGTCATAGAACGACTCGTGGTTTCACAGTCACCACATCCCATATATTTTATTGGTTCCCCAGCACCTTCCCTTCTTGTTTTCACCTTCAACGCAAAGTCGCAAACATTCAGTTGATACTTAACTATTTACTGTATAGATGAGTGAAAGAAAAGTGTGTATAGTCAATAGAAACAACCTTAAGGGTAATAGTACGTCCCTGAACTCCACAACCCTGCAAGCGTAGAGAAACCTCCTTGCAAAGGTTGTTAAGAAAATGTTCGGCCTGCAACCAACATAAAAGTGATCAAATCAAACATGAAACAGCATAGTGCTGCAATGATATAGAACAGAGAAACAGAAAGGACCCACATCTTTGTTGTCATTAAATCTGACTCCCCAGTTAATTTCGGCACCCACAGATTTTGTTTCCTGCATTGTGTGCAGAGGACAATACTTTAGTAGAGCAACTAATTAATATCACTAAACTTATTATCACCATATTTCCTTCCAAAGGGTTGGGCAAGATGTTAGAACAAAAAGTTAAATATTATAACAACAAACAAATACCCTTCACATTAATGCTGGAGTCCCAAGTACACAGAAGCATATTCAGTCAATTTAAAATTTAATACCATCATAAGGGGAAAGGAGTGAGAGGGTATTTGGCTAAGTTGGTTAAGTGGTATAAGTAGCACTCCTCAGGCCTGAGTTCGACTCCCCGTGGAGCGAAATTCAGGCTTGAGTTAAAAAAAAAATCCCTCGTCTATCCCATGCCAAAGCATAGGTCTAAGGTCCCGCCCCAGTCGCGGTCATTCTCACATGTCGTTCTCACATGAGCTACGATACCGTTGTGTATGGGTGGAGCAGAGATTCGGGGGGTTTTCTCGACTTGCATGAGGTATTCTTAATTGTAATGTCCTGGGACCCCGGCCGCGGTCGTTCTCACATGAGCTACGATACCGTTGTGTATGGGTGGAGCAGACATTCGGGGATTTTCTCGACTTGCATGTGGTCTTCTTAATTGTAATGTCGTGGGACGGTCTTACCCCCGCGGGTTGAGTTTTTAAAAGGGAAAGGAGAATATAGTTCTTTCAAGATATGCTCAACTAATGAGCCAGCAATACACAAAGGATGAAATGCCTAATTCTTCAACCTGAAAACAGAACTAATATGGAACTACAAGATCCCAAATTATTATATATTCACAAAAGAGAAAATAGACTCACTAGCCCAACCTGCAGTTCCCAATGAATGAATGAACCGCAGGTGTCCCTCTATACCATCATCACTCTTTTAGTACCTTCATCCTGCATAAAGGATGTAGTCTACATATGTGCACAACCAACCATGCTGAACAGTTGGTCCTGGTGCTCTCCTACCTAAAAGAGAAGTCAGGTGTTCAAATCCTCATTCCCACACTTTTTTCCTCGGCGATTACCAAAACTTTCCCACCTGGCCGCAGTTTGTATGTGTATTCGAAAACGCAGGAGAGCTGTGTATCATTATATTAAGAAGAAAAGATGAGGTAAAAAGAGAACCTCATACAACTCCACGCAAAACCCACACACTCTATAATAGATGCAGATTTACAAAAATAGGCAGCTAGACCCGTGACCTTGAAGACCCCAAACCAGAGGTCACCGATTGGTGTGCTGGAGCGCTAGGATGTTAGATAATCCACGGGCTTCAGCCCTACACCAAAGATGAGACTCCTCATTGACCCAATTGATTACCAAGTTAGTACAAGGCTGGACACCGTTTAAAACACAGCGGTTGCGGTGATTCCAGATAGCCCAAGCTCCAAGAATGTTCAGGGAATTCAGACCCTTATGCAGCCCCTTGTATGCTGGTCCAACAGTAGAAAAGGTAACTCCTTCCCACCAATCCTCAAAAGAAGAATTCTCATGGCCAGGAGCAAGGTGTTGCAGCCCAACAAATCTCATAATCTGAAACCAAACTTCCCGAGAGAAAACGCAGGAGACTAACAAATGGTTCAAGGTCTCCTCCTCCTGATCACATAGCAAACAGTTTTGAGGGTGAGGTAACCCTTTTTCCGCCAGACGGTCAGCTGTCCAGCAACGACTGTGAGCCACATGAAGAACTTACATTTTCCAGGTGCCCAACATTTCCAGATCCTCCCCAAGGTTTAAAAGTTGTTGCTCCAAGGAAGAGACTGTTGTATGCCGATTTGGCAGAGTAGATTCCTGAGCTTGAAAGCATCCATATATGTTTATCCTCCTGGTCCGGCTGCAGGGCCCAGTCTGCAGTGAGGTCCCAAACTTTGAGAAAATCAGATAAAACATTTACAGTGATAACACTTCTTATGTCATGCACCCAGTTCCTCGAAGTGAGAGCATCATGGACACTTCTCTTTTTGGCCCTAGAGAAAACCAACTTGACCAGATGAGGGCCAGCTGACAAAGACTCAGGCCATCAATTCATTTATCTGTCCAAAACAAGGTGTTCGTACCGTTGTCCACCACCGAAGAAACCGCTGCATAGAAGAAGGCCATAACCGAAGGATGAACATTTAGTTTAAAGGATGCCCATGGCCGGCCAGGTTCAGCTTTTTGCAACCAGAGCCAGCGTAATCTAAGGGCCCAACTCATTTTCTGCAGGTGTGAGATGCCCAAACCTCCCAATTCTTTTGGTCTAGTAACCTTGCTCAAAGCCACTAAACAATGCCCTCCCATAACTTATTTCCTTCCTCTCCACAGGAACCGTCTTCTGATTTTGCCAATCACCTTGAAAGCAACCCAAATGCTTGACTAAAACTGGACTGTTCAAATTGTTATTTCTGAATCTATTTCTTAGATGTTCTTTGGAGCATGAACAGATCAGCAGAGCTGCCTGCTCCAGGTATTTACATCCCATACACCAGTTGAGCACAATTTTCAGTAAAACAAAATAGACACAGGCACTCACAACTGATGAGTGTGTTAGCTGGGCAATAGCAGGAGCTAAGGAGATTGAGAGCCTTGGCTTAGTTGCAGCTCTGGGCGAGGTCGGGTCAAGTTACGGTACCAATTTGTAATTACCTTCGGGTATATGTAGGGTCCTTGGGAGATTTGCTCAGCAACATCTCCTTTTTTGTAAGGCTTCTATTCCTCTCTAATATATAACATGCGCAGTTCTCCTGCGCGTTCGATAAAAAAAACAACTGAAGCAATGGCTGGGATGCTCTTTTTTCTACCTGAACAGATCCAACAATTGAATGATCAATTCCTCTACAATAATTCCATAAAAGATCACCAGTCTTTTTTCCGAAATCCTTGTGGAGGGCATCCTACAAAAGCACTAAGATGTAATAACCATATTTGGAAGGAGATAGGTGAGAAACCACATCAATATTCATCTAGACAAGAAATTGTATATAATCCTAAAGAATGTAGTTGGCATTACGTGACCATCACACAGTAGACAACCTAGACGATGTGCTTATGACTTCTAAACAGAAGGATTTTATTCTGCATTAGTAAATGGCATTTAAAGTCGAGACTGGAACACAGTAACACTTGTAAAATGAAGGACTGGAAAAAATTCTTTCAATGAGGAAAGGGGACTGCTTCATGTTACACTACACAAATAGCACCGACGAACCTTTGAAACATTGCGAAGTTGACTACAATATTCAATTTCTTTGCTTTTCAGTTTAGATGAAACTGTATGACCAATGCCTGGAAGTGCTTTGATAGAGAGACTACTCAGATAATCATCAGCCTGTAAGAGATACATGTTGCAGTCAGTAAATCACATGTCCCTAACTCCTTATGGAGATTATGATATCAACTTATTTAGACAAGCTACATACAGCATGTAGTACAAAGTACATCCTTTTAGAGGGAGTGGCACCACTAGTGATTTTCTTTAATCAGGTAGGAATTCAAGGAAAGACAAACAAATTAGTAACTCAATTCAATACCCAACAAGCTTGTGGGAATGAGTAGAACTATTAAATCAACTCCCAGAAAAAATAACTGATTCAACAGCCAATATTTTCATAGAGATATTGAACAACATAGATGTGATATCCGAACCTCCAAGCTTCTTTTTAGGTCTGTTGGGAACAGACGAATGTTGCAGGCAGTGTATTCTCTTCACAATTCCTGTGTCAGTTCCCTTTTTTCAGATTGGGCCTTAAGTAAGACTCAGCTGAATAACCATTAAGACCTTCTAAGCTCTAGGGTAGTTAAGCAGATTTAATATACTTAGGAAACTATTCCAGGTAAGATCATACATGTATCCGTGTTGCCTGTATTAGGAGCTAACAGGACAATGATACTGTAAGATTCATTGTATCCTAAGCTTGTTTAACTGTTTTAGCAATCCATTCATTAGCTGTGTGACCTGTTTAGATTGAAGGAATGAAAAATAGGCCAAATATTTGGTGCAAAGTGCCAACCGCCCTGTCTGGTGCAATGCAATCATGAAAAATCCCTTGAAACACATACCTAGAAATTCTCAAAATTTTTGAAATGGTGCACAACCATAGTGCATATATATGTTAGAATCTTGTCTAGGGTTAGGTTAGGGTTCTCTTGTAATGGGCTTGGCCCACCTAACTCGTCTATACAATATACACCCAACCCTAAATTAGGGTTGGGGTTTCACTCTCCAACATGGTACCAGAGCCTAGTTCTTCCTCCCCTCTCCCTGTAACCGCCACTAGCAGCTGTCATAGGCAGCCACTCATAAACGTCGCCAGCGCCGCTCATCAACGTCGCCGGCGCCGCTCATCAACGTTGCCGGCCTTCCCTCCCCTGCCCTTTCTCCCTTCCTCTACCCCTCCCTCCCTCTCCTCTGCGTGACTGCACAGCGCCCTGGTGCTCGCAGACGGCACGGGTGCACCCGTGCGGCCCTCTCTCCCTGCCTCGGCGGCGTTCTACATTCCCCATGGCGCGACTGCGCCCATCGCGCCTGCTCCCGCCGCGGGGGCCGCTTCCCTATATGCACTCCACTTTTCACTTACTACCATCACTGAAAGAGCATCTTTTATAGCAATAAATCTCTTCAACATCACAATAGCAGAGGCAAATCTTGTGTCAGCAATTGCAAGGAATTTCAGGTTGCTTTGCTCATTGAACATAGCCAACCTCATGGAGTGATTCATGATGGAATTTTTAATCATGCTGGCATCTCCAATGACTTCGCTAATCCACTGGAATTAAGTATAAAGCACATCTTCAATTTCCCTAGCAGCACATATGTTCTTCAAAGCAAGATTCAAAGTATGCACAACACAAGGGGTCCAAAAAATATGAGGGTGCTTCTGCTCAATTATGACGGCAGCGGCTCTGCAATTGGCAGCATTGTCAGTGATCACTTGCACAACATTTTGTGCCCCAACCTCATCAATTACTGCTAACATCTTCTCTGCAATATACTCCTTGGTCTTGGATATTCCCTCAGTGTTGATCGCTCTAAGAAACATTGGGCCATCTTCTGTAACAGAAAGAGTGGGCGTCTTTGAGCATCTGACCATCCATCTGAAACAAAACTTACGCCTTTAAAGTAGAGATGGCCAAATGGGCGCCACGGCACGGCCCGGCCCGGGCACGGCCAGGCACGGCACGGTTAGGGCACGGCCCGTTTGGCCCGTTTAATAGCCGTGCCGTGCCGGCACGGCACTAGTGCCTGAGGCCAGGCCCAAGCACGGCACTAAGCCTGCTTAGCCGTGCCGTGCCGGCCCGTTTAGCCCGTTTAGCCCATATAGCCCGTTTAGCCCATATAGCCCGTTTAGCACTACACCACAGAATTTTAGTCAAATATTCACAAACACAGTTAAAACATACTAAAATAGCTAATATTGAACTGTTTAGTGCAATTGTTGACTCATTAAAAACCTATTTAGGTAAAAACTCACCCTTACGAGAAAACCCTAGATAAGAAAAAAGATTACAGCACACAGCTAACTAGTCGTGTTTGGATCTAATCATACATAATCGTGCCTAACCGTGCCTAGGGTCTAATCGTGTCGTGCCCGTGCCGGCCCAGCGTGCCTGATGCTCGGCCCAGGCACGGCACTACCTATCGGGCCGTGCCGGCACGGGCCCGACACCAGCCGTGCCGTGCCGTGCTCCGGGTCGGCCCGATTAGCCCGGCACGGCTGGCCATCTATACTTTAAAGCTCCAAGTTTCCTTCACGGGCTGCAGCATTCTCTCCACATGTGTCCTCTCTTGCACAAGAAGAGTTGTCTGTTGGGCACTGACACACGTGGATGCGCTATCAGGTGGACCCAAACACTCGGAAAGAAGGTGAGATCTCAGGTGCACGACAAGACAGATGGTAAGGAACTGTTGCTTCTCGTTATGCGCGTCCCATCCTGCTACAGGACGGGGGTATTTATAGCCCCGTCAGGGGGTAGGTGGTCCAAAGTACGACCATGCCCCTGTATACCAGCTATATCCAAGGGATATTCCATGTAACAGAGTAATTACAGCGTTGGTGGTGCTGATCAGCGTGTAGCTTTCGTCGGTGTCCTCGAAGCCTTCGTGCCAGCTTCCCTTCGACCGACTTGGCTGAGCAAAGGGTGGACGAGGGATCCGCTTCCGGAGCGCCGCGAGGGGTGATGAGGACTTCGCTTCCAGGTCGTAGCGAAGTCTCCAGCTACCCTTCGGCCGACTTAGCCAGACGGAGGGTGAACGAGGGCTTTGCTTCCGGAGCGCCGCAAGGGGTGACGAGGACTTCGCTTCTGGGATGTAGCGAAAAGTCTTGATCGTTCAGCCGCCGCTCGGTGCGGCCCCTCGATGTCGGGCCCGCCTGATCGAAGGCCTCTTCGGTCGGAGTCCCTACACCAGTGAGCCTGTGAATACAATTGATAGTGAAGTAGGGTTTGTGAGCTTAGAACAAGGACGTGTTCGGCCTCCGCCAAACAGTAGCCCCCCGAAGGAGTGGTTCATCCTTATGGGCCAATCCCGAAGTCTTAAACCTTATTTGGACGAACGCTGCCCTCGACCATCCGGTGAACCGCCTCGAAGGGGGCACTTTATGTGACGAATGGGAAACCGAGGTGGCACTGTGTGTATAAATGCTCACGCGGCCGCGCCGCTGGACAACCATGCCTTGCTTTTTGAAACTGTGCGCGCTTGCCAAACTTGTCGGATCGCCGCCTGCGAGTGCTGATGTCGCCGCCGGTGACGAAACCGGCGGCGAGCTCGTCAACGCTGGCATGTTTCAAGATTGTTGCTCGTCGTCGACCCCGGTACACCGCCGCACGGTGATCGGGCAGCTACCGGGAAGGGAGTTGACTCGTCTTATGTTAGGTTTCCACGCTCCGGTGGGCCGGACCGGGAGAATTATGAACTGGGCCGCTCTAAAATTACTTCGCAGAGGGTGAAGGAGAGCTGTTGTGGACTTATTTATAGGGTGCAAATATCAGTGCGGGAAGGTCTAGTGGATAGAGGAGAGCAGATTTGCTTGATAAATAACAGATCCAACTTAGTTATCCGATCTGTAGTATGTTAGAAGGTCTGCTAGAGAATAACCAGGGAAGGAGGCTTATCCGCCACGCCTGGGCAGGGCTTATCCCTAAGATTGTGGAAGCCTCTAATCTATAAATGTTAGAATCCCGTTTAGGGTTTGGGATTCTCCCCGTGTAATTACGCTTTCACCCCTGTGTAATGGGTCAGGCCCAATTACCTCAAGTTTATTAATACATCACCCAACCCCAAGTTAGGGTTAGGGTTTCCCACATGGTATAGAGCTAGGTTCCACTTTCATATTTTATCTCTCTCCCCACCCTCCCCACCCAGCCGCCGGCTGGCCACTCTCTACCACCGCCGGCCACCCCCGAAGGCTCCTCTCCCGTCGGCGCCCCTCCTCGCCGGACACCCCCGCCGGCCTCCTCTCCAGCCGGCGCCCCTCCTCTTCTCCCCGTCGGCGCCCTCCCATAGAGCCGCCGCCACCTTCAACGACGGGCGCGGGCGCGGCCGACCATGCTGCCGCCACCACCACGAGCTACTCCACTGCAGCCACTGCTGCAGCTTCTAGTGCAGGCGTGGGCCTGCACCCGACCCTCTCTGATGTCGCTGATTGGGCAGCCGGCGTGCACATCACCGCCGTCGTCGTCCCTCTTCTCACCATCGGTCTCTTCACCAGCAGCGCTGCTGCCACTACCGGCCTCCTCCCTGACCCCCTACCCGCTGCAGGCAGCCCGGCCACCACTGCGCTCACCGAGGTTGGGGCCCCGTTCATCATTGGCCTTGGCCCCTTCCCGGCACCTCCCCTACTACGTACGCGCCACAGCAGCACCCATCTACCCTCGTGGCGCAGCAGAAGCAGTACCCGTCGTCATACCCCGCCAAGCTTCCCCACCATCTCCGACACCACGTGGGTCAACATCGCCCCGTCGTCGACGACTCCTCCATCTGCATCCTCCTCGCTCGTCGCGGCCATCGCCACCATCTAGGTGGTCGTCACCGCCTCCCACGAGCACTAGCGTGTCGCGTCCCTGGCCCTGGAGCAAAAGTGTGCCATGAGCGCTGCCCTGACCGCTTTTATGGCCACAGCACAACACCTCCTTCTCTGCCGCCCTGACCCCCTGTTGACCCCTAAGGCTCCCCCATGCCTCCGGGCTCGACGCCGACACCGTCGCCGCCCTCCATGCTCAGGCTGCCGGGGTCCACAACATTCGGTCCCTCGTATCTGTGGTGCTGTGTAAGTAGAGGGACTCTAACTCTCATCAAGAGGATGACACTATGAGTTGGGGCAATTTTTCTGTTTATTTCCTCAAACACTACACAATGCCATACCCATCTAAGGGTTGGAGACCCATATTTATAGCCCTAGAGGCTGCACTACCACACCTTCTCACACACACTACACAACAGGATTGTCCTATAGATGCTAAAGAGACTACAGAGGACAGTCAAAAGCGACTGCTGTCCTCTAGATGCTAAAGAGACTACAGAGGACAGTCAAGCTGTCCTCTAGATGCTAAAGGACTACAGAGGACAGTCAAAAGCGACTGTTGTCCTCTAGATGCTCAAGGACTACAGAGGACAGTCAAAAGCGATTGTTGTCCTCTAGATGCTCAAGACTTATTCCATCATTCTCCCCCTAAGTCTTGGGCGTCGTCTTGTGAGAAAGTTGGGCCATCCCGGACCTGGAGCAAAGCTCAACAAACTTGATCTTCCCAAGGGGCTTGGTGAGCAGGTCTGCAAGCTGATCCTTGGTGTTGATGTAGCGCGCCTTGATGCTCCCTTCTGCCAAGCAGTCTCAGATGAAGTGGTATCTCAGCCGGATGTGCTTGCTCCGTTCATGGAATACGGGGTTCTTGGCCAATGCCAGAGCGGACTGGCTGTCCACCCTGAGTTCCACCGCTCCAGTGTCTCTCCCGAGGAGATCACCGAGCAGTCGAGCCAACCAGAGCGCCTGAGTCGAAGCAGTGGACGCCGCTATGTACTCGGCCTCGCAGCTGGACATGGCCACCACCTGCTGCTTCACCGACTTCCAGCTAATGAGGCACTTGCCGAGGAAGAAGAGGATCCCGCTTGTGCTCTTGCTAGTGTCGATGTCACCGGCGTGGTCGCTGTCGCTGTACCCGACAAGGTGTGCCTCCCCAGGGCACCTCGGGTAGTAGAGACCGTGGTCGAGAGTCCCCGCAACATAGCGGATGATCCTCTTCACAGCCTGCTCATGCTCCGTCGTCGGTCGCTGCAAGAACCGACTAACGTAGCCGACGGAGTATGCTAAGTCAGGCCGTGTGTGGACGAGGTAGCGAAGCCTCCCCACAAGACGCCGGTACTGTGTAGCATCCACCTCCTACGTCGTGCTGTCGCGACTCAGCTTCAGCCTCTCCTCCATCGGAGTGAGAGCTGGGTTGCAGTCAGTGAGCCCAGCCAGCTCAACAATGCGCTTGGCGTAGGCGGTCTGGCGAAGTGTGATCCCGGAGTCTCCCTGGTGCACCTCAATCCCCAGGTAGAAGGAGAGATGCCCCAGGTCACTCATTTGGAAGGTGGCCTTCATCTCTTCCTTGAACGCTGCCACCTCTGCATCCTTGGCGCCGGTGATCACCAAGTCGTCGACGTAGACACCCACCAGCAGGGCACTTCCTCCATTGCCCCGCCGATAGATGGCCACCTCATGCGGGCTTGGCGTGAAACCCATTCCTTTGAGCGTGGAATCCAGCTTGGCATTCCACGCCCTCGGTGCCTATCGCAGGCCATAGAGAGCTTTGCGCAGGCGCAACACCTTGCCCTCCTTGCCAGGGATCGCAAAACCTGGCGGCTGGTGTACGTAGACCTCCTCCTTTAAGTCGCCGTTAAGAAACGCCGACTTGACGTCCATGTGATGAACGTGCCAGCCCTGCTGGGCTGACAGCGCAAGGAGGAGTCGCACGGATTCCATCCGTGCCATGGGGGCGAAAGCATCGTCGAAGTCGATCCCCTCCTGCTGTAGGAAACCGCGTGCCACCAAGCGAGCCTTGTGCTTGACGATGGCGTCGGCTTCATCCCTCTTCAGTTTGAACACTCATTTAAGGGTGATCGCGCGATGACCATGAGGGAGATCAGCGAGCTCCCAGGTGCGGTTTGTCTCAACCGCGTCCATCTCCGACTGCATCGCAGCACGCCAAGCCGCATGTTTCTCGGCCTCCGCGAAAGACCGAGGCTCACCATCGTCGCATGCAAGATGCAACTCTCCTGCCAGAATGCAAGATGCAGGGCCTGGCACCGACGGGTCGATGAGAAGGCCCTCCACCCTTCGATACCGCAACGGCTCGCCGTCGTAGCACGCGTCGACGCGCTCCTCGTCGCGGGACAGAGGGGTCATGAGCTCCACTGGGTCGTGCTCGACACGAGCTGGTGTCGGAGAGGACGTTCCCGGAGAGGGTACCGTCGGTGCTGGAGTACGTGGTGGCGAAGAGCTCGCTGTAGCCGGAGTCGTGGCTGGAGTGCGTGGTGGTGAAGAGCTCGTTGTAGCCGGAGCTGGAGAGTGTAGCGCTAGAGTCGGTGGAGACTTGGGGGCTGGGGTAGACCTGCTCGGAGAAGAGTTGCCTACTCCCCCAGCTCCCTCAAAGTGGACGTACTCGATGGTGAAGTCGTACGTCGGAGTCGTGCCGTCGTCCACCGCCTTGTCCCACGCCCATCCTCGCCCTTCGTTGAACACTACGTCGCGCGCCGTGCGCACACGCTGTGTTCTTGGGTCAAGGATGCGGTAGGCCTTCGAGCCCTCCGCGTAGCCAATGAACACCCCCGGGGTGCTCCTATCATCGAGCTTGCTGATGTGGCCAAGCTCCTTGGTGAACGCGAGACAGCCGAAGACCCGTAGGTGAGAGACCGCTGGCTTGCGCCCATGCCAAGCCTCGTACGGTGTCATCCCGTTGAGAGCCTTGGTGGGCGAGCGGTTGAGGATGTAAACCGCTGTCACCACCGCCTCTCCCCAGAAGACAGCTGGCATTCCTCTCTGCTTGAGGAGAGCCCGAGCCATCCCCACAACCGTCTGGTTGCGCCGCTCGACGACGCCGTTCTGCTGCGGGCTGTACGGCGCGGAGTAGTGGCGCTGAATGCCCTCGTCCGCGCAGTACGACGCGAATTCAGCCGCCGTGAATTCGCCGCCGTTGTCGGTGCGCAGCACGCGCAACTTGCGGTCGCACTCCGCCTCCGCAGCGACCTGGACACGCCTGATGGCGTTCGCAGCCTCTCCCTTGCTGCCAAGGATCATCACCCACATATAGCGGGAGAGATCGTCGACGAGCAGCAAGAAGTAGTGTCGTCCTCCTGGTGTGTCTGGTGTCGCTGGGCCACACAAGTCCCCATGCACGAGCTTGAGCCTCTCCTTGGCTCGGAAGCTCGACTGCTGGGGAAAGGGGAGCCGTCTCTGCTTTGTCAACACGCAGACATCGCAGAATTGCTCCACATGGTCAAGGCACGGCAGGCCTCGTACCATCTCCTTGGCACTGAGCCGCTTCAGGGCCTCGAAGTTAAGGTGCCCGAAGCGCTCGTGCCACTGCCATGCCCCGTCGTCTCGACGAGCAGCAAGGCAGCAAGGTTGTGCCACCTTTACATTGAGGATGTATAGCCGATTTGGACTCCTGCGTACCTTGGCAAGAAGGCGACGAGAGGGATCCCAGATCCTCATGACTCCGTGCTCGACCTCCACGCGCGAACCGTTCTCATCCAGCTGTCCCAAGCTGATGATAGAGTTCCTCAACGCGGGGATGTAGTAGACTCTGGTGAGCAGCCTGTGCTCACCAGACGCGGCGGTGAAGACGACTGAGTCGGCGCCCTTGATCTCTACGCCGGAGGCGTCCCCAAACTTGACGGAGCCTCGGACGCTACAGTCAAGCTCGGTGAAGAACTCCCGTCGGCCGGTCATGTGATGAGTGGCGCCGGTGTCGAGGCACCATCCTTCGATCATATCCTTGTTGGAGCCGTCGCCGAGGAAAGCGCGTGCTTTCGACTCATCAAGGTGGAGTGTCGCTGCGGCCGGTGCCGCTGGAGATGGCTCGATGCTTGCATGTGCCAGGAGCAGGGCCTCCTCCTCCGCCTGTGCGACGTTGGCCTGGCCACGTCGTGGCTGCCGACAGTCCCTGGCCTAGTGGCCAAGCTTGTCGCAGTTGTGGCAGCCGTCATCTCGTGCCGGCTTCTTGTTGCCGACGGCGCCGCATTGGGCACCTCCACGTGCACCACCCTCAGCATGTCCTCGCGCCCCGGCCTGGGCGCCTCCACGCGCCTTGCGCTGCTTGCCGCGTTTGCGGCCTCGTGTTGAGGAGGACTCCCCCTTCTTCTTGTCACCCTGGCAGGCCTCCCACTGCTCCCGAGTGAGATGTAGCTTCCCGCCGATAGTGATAGGCCCAGAGGGAGCCTGTGGTTCGTCGCCATCGACCACCTTGAGACGACCTATCGCCTCTTCGATCGTCATCGTGGAGAGGTCTAGCAGAGACTCGATCGAGCGAGCAATCTGCTTGTACTTCTCGGGGATGCAACGGAAGAGCTTCTCAACAGCTCTCTCCTCATCGTAGGTGTCGTCGCCGAACTGCACCATCTTCTGCAGCAGAGTGTTGAGGCGGAGAGCAAAGTCATCAACATCCTCACCTGGCTTGAAGGCCAGGTTCTCCCACTCCTTGCGAAGTGTCTGCAGTGTGGTCTTGCGGGCACAGTCGCTGTCGATGCGGGTCGCAGCGATGGCGTCCTAGGCCTCCTTGGCAGTCCGCTTCTGGAAAAGCGAAAACTGCATCTCGGGCGGGACTGCAGCAATGAGGGCATCCAGCGCCCGCCAATCATCGTGGTAGTCGACGTCGTCGTACCGAACTGCTTCCCACATGTGGCGAACCTGGAGCCGTACCCTCATCACCACGGCCCACTCGACGTAGTTGGTCTTGGTGAGGGTAGGCCACCCACCGCCGGGACCGATGTCCCTGACAATGGCCTGGGCCATGCGGCGACCATGGTACCGATCCGGGGAGGGAGAGCCGCGCCGCCTGTAGAGGCCGCGATCTCCGTCGACTCGGTCGCCGCCGCCGGGAGCACCGCCGGCGTGTCTACGCCCATCTAGGCTGCCACCGCGTGCGCCCTCGCCCGGAGCGCCGTCAGCGCGTCGGCGCCTATCTGGGCTGCCGCCACGTGCGCCCCCATGGGGATGCGCGGCTGCCCACTGTGCCGCCTGCTCTCGCGCTGCTTCCCTCGCCAGCCTGAGCTCTTCGTCGGTGTTGTCGTCGACAGAAGCAGAGCTGCCAGCTCTACTGCCGCGCAGAACCTCGAGCTCTGCTGCCGCCGCACGTGCAGCATCTGCCGCCTCCGCTGCTTCTACTTCCGCTCTCGCCACTGCCAGTTCCGCCGCCGCCAACCGTGCTGCCCTCGCCGCTGTCGCTGCAGCCGCTGCTGCTGCTCGCTCTCGTTCTTGCGTCGCGGCGACCTCGGCCTCCTGCTGGCGCCGCGCACTCGAAGTGGTCGAGCGTAGGGACATGGTGGGCTAGTGAGGGGTCGCTGCTTGTGGAAGAGGCTGTCTCAGACGAAAGGTTGCTCGTTTGAGCAGGGGAGGAAGGAACAGTTGGAGCTCTTGCTGCCGACTGAGTGTGGGGAGAGGCGCGGGAAGGAGATGAGCACGAGATGTTTAGGCTGCAGGATAGTTTGCCTCTAATACCAATTGTAAGTAGAGGGACTCTAACTCTCATCAAGAGGATGACACTATGAGTTGGGGCAATTTTTCTGTTTATTTCCTCAAACACTACACAATGCCATACCCATCTAAGGGTTGGAGACCCATATTTATAGCCCTAGAGGCTGCACTACCACACCTTCTCACACACACTACACAACAGGATTGTCCTATAGATGCTAAAGAGACTACAGAGGACAGTCAAAAGCGACTGTTGTCCTCTAGATGCTAAAGAGACTACAGAGGACAGTCAAGCTGTCCTCTAGATGCTAAAGGACTACAGAGGACAGTCAAAAGCGACTGTTGTCCTCTAGATGCTCAAGGACTACAGAGGACAGTCAAAAGCGATTGTTGTCCTCTAGATGCTCAAGACTTATTCCATCATGCTGGACCCAGCGTCCTCCCACTATTCTCGGTGGCGCGCTCAGGTCATCCTCACCCTTCGACGATTCGCCCTACCCGACCACGTCCTCGACGACCCCATCGCCCCACTGTCTCCATCGTGGGCTCAGATGGACAGCGTCGTCCTCTTGTGGCTCAATGGTACCATCACCATCGAGCTGCAGAACATTGTCCGTGACCAGGCGGACACCGCGTGCCAGGGATGGCTCGCTCTCGAGGACCAATTCCTCGGGAACCGGGAGGCTCAGGCGCTCCACCTCGATGCCCAGTTCCACTTGTTCTCTCAGGGGGATCTCTCCGTCGGCGAGTACTGCCGCCAGATGAAGGGCATGGTGGACTCTCTCCGCGACCTCAGCGAGCCTGTCACCGATCGTACCTTGGTGCTGAACTTTCTGCGTGGTCTCAGCCCCCGCTACGACCACTTGAAGGCTCTCATCAAGAGGATCGTGCCCTTCCCTACATTCCATGTCGTGCGGAACGAGCTTCTCCTCGAGGAGCTCACCCTAGAGACTGAAGCACCTGCCCCAGCCTCGGCACTCTATAGCGCTCCTCTCGACGGTCAGGTGCCTTCGGGGAGGGCAAGCCCCTCGCCCTCCGCCGGCTTGGACCCCTGCCCGCCCTCCACCCGCCATCCCCGCGGCTCCTCGTTCGGCTTCCACCGATGATGGAGGTCGTCGACCTGGCAAGGGCAGCCGCGAGGGTGGCGGCTCCACCCGAGGTGGTCCCTCCGGCCGGGGGTGGCAGCCAGGCATGGCCATCATTCTACAACCCCTGGATCGGGACCATCTCCATGCGGTCGGGCCAGGCCCTGAGTGCCTCCCGTCCTCCAGCGTCGGCCCTCCTGACAGCGCCTCCCTATGGCGTAACCCCGACGCCCCCTACGACGTCCCACCGACGACTCCGGCCTCGCCCCAGCTCACGCCTCCGGGGACCACCACCTCGACACCTTGGTCCCCGCTGGCTGGAGGATGAGACCATGCCTCCCTTGCCACCGCCTTCAACACCATGGCGATGACCCCACCCCCCTTCGACTAGGTGATCGACTCTGGTGCCTCTTACCACACCACTCCCACTACAGGCATGCTCTCTCGGTCCCATCCCATCCATTCCTCTCACCCCTCCTCGATCGTCGTTGGAAACAATACCACTCTGTCGGTCACCTCAGTAGGTGCCTCGGTTCTCCCTGGGCCGTTCTATCTCAACGACGTTCTCGTAGCCCCACATATCACCCATAATCTCATTTTTGTTCGTCGGTTCACCATCAACAATTCTTGTTCCATTGAGTTTGACCCCTCTGGTTTTTCTGTGAAGGATCTGGCCACCCGGACCCCTATTGCCCGATGTGACAGCGTCGGGCCCCTCTACATGCTCCGGCCTTCCACCACCGACGTGTCTCCACCTCTCGTCCCGGTCTCCACCACCTCCACCACTTAGCATCGTCGTCTCGGCCACCTAGGACATGACGTCATGACCAAGCTTACCAGCAATTTAGATCCTTCATGTAGTAGGGGACATTTTGAGGGTCTCTGTCATGCTTGTCAGTTAGGCCAACATACTCGTCTCCCATTCACTACTTCTTGGGTTGAGCAGGCTTTTGACCTGGTTCATTGTGATCTCTGGACCTCCCCTGTACTCAGTCTCTCTGGTTATAAATACTATTAGGTGATTTTGGATGATTTTTCCCATTTCCTTTGGACTTTTCTACTTCGATTGAAGTCTAACACGTTCCCCACCCTCACACTTCTTCGCCTGGGTCTCCATCCAGTTCCGTCGCCCGGTCCGTGCCCTGCAGTGTAACAATGGCCGCGAGTTCGACAACCACGCCTCCCGTTCTTTCTTTCTCACTAATGGCGTCCAGTTCCGTCTCTCGTGCCCCTACACCTCTACCCAGAACGGCTGGGCCGAACGCATGATTCGCACCACCACTAATATGATCTGTTGCCTTCTCTTCCAGGCGTCTCTCTCTGCCAGCTACTGGGCAGAGGCCCAGCACACCGCCACACACCTCAACCTTCTTCCCTCGAAGGCGGTGAGCCACCCTACTCCCCACTTCACCTTGTACGGCACAGCCCCCTCCTACGACCACCTTCGCGTGTTCGGCTGTGCCTGCTATCCCAACACTTCCGCCACCTCTCCCCATAAGCTATCTTCTCGCTCCACTCGTCGCCTCTTCCTTGGCTACTCCCCTGACCACAAGGGGTATCGTTGTCTTGACCTTGCCTCACACCGCATCACCCTCTCTCGTCACGTCATCTTCGACGAAGATGTGTTTCCCCTTGCTGGCTCCTCCCCACCCACCGATCTCAACTCCCTCCTTGAGTTCGATCCGGTTACCCTCCCCCCATAGGCACCCCGCCTTGCGTCGTTGTTGCACCACGTGCGGCCTCGACGCCTCTTCCAGCGCCACACGCGGCCCCGTCGTCCCTGTCTGCGCCTCGCACGGCCCTGTCATCCCTGCATGTGCCACGCGCGACCCCATCGACTCCTCCTGCGCCATGCGCGGCCCCGTCGATGAGCGTGCCTCGCTTCGCCGACCCCGCCCTTGTTTACCACTGTCGCGGGCGCGTCCCTCCCTTGGCACCCACTGATCTGGGCCCGTCGACGAACGCGGCTCGCTTTGCCAAACCCGCCGTCGTCTATCACTGCCACGAGCCGGCCACGCCCACGGCCCCTGACGTCCCGACGGCCGGTTTTGAGACGCCTGTGTACCACCCTGTCGCCATCCACCACGACCCCGGGCACATCCACCTGATGCTGACTCGGCGCGTGGCCAGCGTTCTCCGCCCTGTCGACCGTTTTATTCTGGCCACTGATACGACCGCCACTCCTCCAGACGCCTCCCTGATCCCCTCCTCTGTTCGCACCGCCTCGCCGACCCACACTGGTGTCGTGCTATGGACAAGTACGCGGCCCTGGTGGCCAACCACACCTCGGACCTGGTGCTGTGTCCACCAGGCACCAACGTGGTCACCGGCAAGTGGCTCTTTCGCCACAAACTGACCTCGAGCGGCTCCCTCGACCGCTACAAGGCCCGTTGGGTCCTTCGGGGCTTCACCCAACGCCCCAGAGTGGACTACGACGAGACCTTCAGTCCCGTCGTCAAGTTCACCACCGTTCGCGTCGTCCTCGCCCTTGCCCTCTCACGGGACTAGGCAATCCATCAGCTCGACGTCAAGAATGCCTTCCTCCACGACACTCTGACAGAGACTGTCTACTGCAGCTAGCCCACCAGCTTCGTTGACGCCGCTCGCCAGATCTGGTCTGTCGACTGAACCGCTCCCTATACGGCCTCAAGCAAGCGCCGCGGGCCTGGTACAGTCGCTTCTCCTCCTACTTGGCCTCCATCGGCTTCATTGAGGCCATGTCGGACTCGTCACTCTTCATCTACCGGCGCGATGCCGACACCGTCTACCTCCTGCTCTACGTCGACGATATTGTGCTCACGGCATCCACCGCCAACCTTCTACAGCGCACGATCGTCGCCCTTCAGCGAGAGTTCACGATGAAGGACCTAGGGCCCCTCCACCACTTCCTTAGCATCACCGCCAAACGTCGGTCCCAGGGTCTCTTCCTTCACCAGCGCTAGTACGCCATCGACATCCTAGAGCGGGCTGGCATGTCCGACTGCAAGCCTTGCTCCACGCTAGTCGACACTCAGGCGAAGCTCTCTGAGGACGATAGGCCCCCGATCGCCGACGCGATATCTTACCGGAGCCTGACCGACGCACTCTAGTACCTCACCTTCTCCAGGCCCGACATCGCCTATGTCGTCCAGCAGGTGTGCCTCTCCACCAATCCATACAGCATCAGCGCACGAAGCACGTGGAGATCGACCTGAACTTCATCCGCGAGCGTGTCACTGTCGGTGACGTTCAGGTTCTCAGAGTCCCCACCACACAACAGTTCGCCGACATCTTCACCAAGGGGTTACCGTCGAGTGTATTTTTAGACTTTCGCTCCAGTCTCTATCTATACATGATACAGTTGCGACTGCGGGGGTGTTAGAATCCCGTTTAGGGTTTGGGGTTCTCCCCATGTAATTACTTTCTCACCCCTATGTAATGGGTCAGGCCCAATTACCTCATGTCTATTAATGCATCACCCAACCCAAGTTAAGGTTAGTGTTTCCCACAATAAAGAGGATTCTAATTAGTAATAGGGTTTATCATCGAAGTAAACAGTTTCCCTAACAAATGAGTCTGCGAAGACAATTGATAGTGAAGTAGGGTTTGTGAGCTTAGAACGAGGGCGTGTTCGGCCTCCGCCCAACGTTGTCCTCAACTTGTTGTAGCTTGGAGGGACATAACCTCCAATTGGATTATTGGCAACAAACATGAAAGCCTTTCTAAAATATGGGTTACGTGCAAGATTAAAAGGCAGACCACCAGTGTAAAACATTCTAGTTGTTAGTTCATCAAGTTGTCTCCAAACATCCAAATTGAAGCTAGATTCAATAGCTAAAACACCCCTCCTCTTCCTCTTCTCATTGCCCTCAACTAGAAGTGGGATATCTCTAGGCATGGTTCTATCAGCAACAACACTGGCTGCAGCAACTTCAACTTTCAGTTGTTCAAAAACATGTACTGTCACCACTCGACAAAACTTCACCCCAAAACTACGAATTTTCAACAGATGTGCTTTAACTCTAGAATAGCTTCCATTCCAATCATGGTTAGAAAGTCTACATCTAATCCTCACATCCCCCCCGGACCCTTTCTAGTTCTTTTAAGTATCTCAGCATACCTCCAGAATGGCTTTTTCTCATCGTCATCGCGAAGAACCACACGAGCAACAGCTAAGACCTGTCCTGCAATAGCAGGGTTATTGGCGACAAGAAAGCTTCCTCTGCTACCACTGGCTTCAATAGATGCACTTGAACTCATCGCAACGAGATCTAACAAGACTAGAGAAGTAGCAGTCAGCAAATTGAGAAGAAAGGAGTTTGAGAAGCAAGAGGGGAAGAACGCGGCCACAGACCTTGCGGCGGCAGCTCCAATCGACGGCTGACAGGCTGACAGCCACAGACCTCGCGGCGCGCCGGCGACTGGCAGGCTGACAGCCACAAACCTCGCAGCGCGCTGGCGACTGCTTCAATCGGCGACTGACGGGTGACGGCGGCGACGGCCACAGACCGGCGAACTACGGCGGAGGCGGCCACAGACCGACGAACTGCGGCGAAGGCGGCCGCGAATCCGCGAATTGCGGCGGAGGCGACCAAGGACCGACAAACTGCGGCGACTGAGAGCACACAAGAGGAGGCAGAGAGGCGGCTTTGGGCAGCAGCTGTGCGATACAGGAGCACGAGCATATACTTTGAACTAGTGTTGGGACGTATCCCACAGGTATCGGAGAGGTGTCCCTGGAGTATCCGTCTTTTTTATTTATTTAAATCTACAGAAATATCTGATACGCCTCCGATATGTATCCGAAAGTATCCAAGGGGTATCCATATATGATATGGTATCCGACACCGGTACGTGAGTTTTGTGAAATATTCGTGCATCATAGGCGCCGCCCCAGCCTCTGTCCTGCGTCGCGCGCCCCTTCCCCTGTCGCGCGGTTGGCCGGGCTAGACCCCCACTGGCGCCTCTCTTGCCTGGTCAAGTCCGCGGCTGGCGACTCGAGCCTTCCCTCCTTGACGGCTGGCGACTCGTGCTTCCCCGGCGGCGCTCTCGCCTCGGATACCGCGTCGCCCATTCCTGGTGCGTTCCTCCCTGCAGCCGGCGCCACTCTCGCTCCTAGCCTCAACTCCCCTCCCGGTCGCTCTATAGGGTGCCTCCCTTGCCTCTCTTCTCGCACCCCTATCTTCGTCGCCCCCTCCTCCCACCGATTGGGTTGCCAACTCCAGGGCCTCATTCCACACCACTCTCGACACTGGAGCTGTCGATTTACCCCATCCCCATAACCCCACCTCCCCTTCCTCCATCACTATCGACAATAGGTCGACTCTGCCTGTCACCTCAGTAGGTGACATGGTCCTTCTTGGTCCGTTGTACCTCAACAACATCCTTGTTGCCCCCAACATCATCCAGAACCTCCTCTCGATCTGTCACTTCACCACTAACAACTGTTGCTCTATGGAGTTCGATCCTTGGGGACTCACCATACGGGATCATACCACTCGTGTTGTGGTTGCTCGCTACGACAGTTCCAGTCCCCTATACCCTATTCGCTTCCCTACCCCACCTTCCTCTGCCCATTTTGTCCAACCCTACGCCCTTGCCTCCACTACCCCTACCTCCACTTGGCACCGTTGTCTTGGCCACCTCGACCACGACGTCCTCTCTCGACTATCGGCCATTCCTTGCCCATACGGTAACTCCACCTCGCTTTGTCATCTCTATCAGCTCGGGCGTCATACTCGCTTACCCTTCTCTTCTATGTCCCAAGCTCCCCTTCGACCTCATCCACTGTGACCTTTGGACACCCCTTGTTCCAAGCATCTCCGGTTACCAATACTATCTGGTCATCCTGGATGATTTCTCTCGTTTTCATGATTTCTCTCGTTTTCTCTAGATTTTTCCTCTGTAGCTCAAGCCCGACACCTTTCACACCCTCACCCACTTCTTCGCTTGGGTCTCTACCCAGTTCCTCTAGTTTGTGCCCTCCAAAGCGATAACGTCGCGAGTTTGACAACTCCGCCTCTCGCTCCTTTCTCTCCCGTGGTGTTCAGTTGCGAGTCTCGTGCCCCTACACTTCCCCTCAGAACAATAGGGTTCTCTTGTATTTACCTAATTACCCATATTGTAATGAGCTTAGCCCACCTAACTCCTCTATATAATATACACCCAACCCTGGATTAGGGTTGGGATTTCACTCTCCGACACTATAGATGTACATTGTCGCAAAAGTTCAAATGTAATTTTCTAATAAAATCATGTGAAAACAACAAATTTAAGGTGCATATTTACTGGAAGGCAATTTTCTCTTCTAGTGCACATGCACATGAATTTTGTTATTTTCTTGTGAATTTTCGTAGAACGAGTTTGAATCTCAACTTTTACGACCACGTACATCTATAGATGCACTATGGATGTGCACCATTTCAAAAAAAAGAACTTCTAGATATGTGCCTTCAAGGTGACATGGTTTGAGCTGAATATTTTCCTCAAAAAGAATCCTATGAAAATCCTACATGAAATAAATATTGCGGTCCTCATTCAAAATCACCTAGAACATGGAGCTGTTTGTATAAATGTATTGAAATTGCAGTGGGCACACACACAGTTAGGAGCATGTCCATTAGCAACAGCATACATATACCTTTTCGGATGGAATAAAGCATTGTCCATTCGGCTTTGCAGATCTAGTAGCCAATCGAGCTAGGAGCATGTTTTCAGCAATTCCTGCACTAGCAGTACACTTTGTTGCATGAAAAATCTCACTTCTTATTCTCTGTGTTACTTCCTCAGGATTGTCATGTAAGCATTCAGTCATATCCAAAAAAGCTTCATCACAACTCAAAGCCTGAATTGTTGATAACATTGTCAGTACTGTAGATGTAGATCTCTAATAATCAAACTATGGGGATGTATCACCAATGAAGATATGATGTCTCCAGCATGGATAATCTTACCTGAACCTTACTGCAATGTTTGTGCAAAGTACCATAGAACTGATCAGCAACCTACAAGAATTTCAGTCACTCAGATTCTCAAACTCAATTACTCAACAAAAGTAAAAGTTGAGTTAGCCATCAAATGGACTATCTAGAATTCTTAAAAAATATATACCTCCTCATATGCATCAAAGTTATAAGGAACGATCATTAGGTGAGGGCACCGAGCTTTAGCATCTCTAACAAACATGCCAGCCTTTATCCCTGGAATGCACCAATGAGGATGCCAGCCTTTATCTCTTCAAATGTGTTCACATAACTAAATTATAAGTCTCAATTAATGGAAAATAAAATAGCAGCACCATAGTTTCGAGCAGGATAGTTTGCAGACGATATTTCTGCTGTTCCTTTAGGATTGTCCGAATGGCAAACTGCTACTGGTTTATCATGCAGCTCTGGCATATTTCTGATGACCACAGACACGAAAAAGCAATCCTGGTGGAAACACTATGTCATCAACATAATTAAGTATAACACAAGCAATCAAGCATATTCCTGAAGACAAGCATTACCAAACTACATCTTGGAATTGCAGAGTATGACAGAAGGGAAAATAAAAAATGGCTTCCCATTAGTGATAGATTCAACTAGTAACTCAAAATTTGAAACTACAATATGGACTGAACCTTTCAAGCATAAACCTCATTTCATGTACACCTGCTTGACTCTCTTTTTCACATAGAATCAGGCAACTCGTATTTTTGTTTATTGTTGAATCAATGGATCAATTATTAGGCAGAGGCACCAGTGCATATCGGAATAATTAGGCGTTCCGAGAATGTGAAGAGAGGTAGAGGTCGACCTACCTTGACGTGGACAGAGGCTGTGAAGAGGGACCTGAAGGAGTGGAATATTGATAAAGAGCTCGTCGTGGATAGGAAGGGGTGAAAGTGTGCAATTCACGTGTCCGAACCCTGATTTGTAGTTTCGCTTTTCCTCCTTAATCGTTTGACCTTTTCTTGTGCCCCTTTAGATCTTGCTGGTTCTTGTGGGTTTTATCTCTTTTTATGTGTTTCCCTGTTTCGTCGTTTTTCGGTTCTCCTTTGCCTTTGTCTCCCTTTTCTTTTCTTTGGGGTTGAGCTATGAGGTTTTCATATGGGGTTTCATCTCTAGCCTACCCCAACGTGCTTGGGACAAAAAGGCTTTGTTGTTGTTGTTATTGGAGTGAATATTCTCTATATTAGGGCTAACCCAACAGGGTAGCTATATAGTGTTTACATGGGCCACATGGGCCTAGCCTTAACAGGCCTAATACTCTAACCCCCCCCCCCCGCAGTCTGGACTACCGACGCAGCGGAGTACACAGACTGGACTCAAAAAGAAGAAGTACATCACACAATAGGAATACTCTAACACCCCCCCCCCCCCCCCCGCAGTCTGGACTACCGACGCAGCGGAGTACACAGACTGGACTCAAAAGAAAGAAGTACATCACACAAAAGGATCCCTCCACAGACTCAACTAGCCACTACTGATGTTGAGACTGGAGCGAAACTCGGCGAAGGTCGAGGACGGAAGACCCTTGGTGAAGATGTCGGCAAACTGGGAGGTGGTCGGGACGTGGAGGACCCGAACAGCACCGGGAGTGACATAATCGCGGACGAAGTGTAGATCGATCTCTACATGCTTGGTCCGCTGGTGCTGCACTGGGTTGGTGGAGAGGTAAACCGCGCTGACGTTGTCGCAGTAGACCAACGTGCTCCTGGAGAGGGGACTGTGAAGCTCGGCGAGGAGCTGCCTGAGCCAGGCAGCCTCCGCCACGCCGTTGGCCACGGCACGGTACTCCGCCTCTGCACTTGAGCGGGAAACGACCGGCTGGCGCTTCGACGACCAGGAAACTAGGTTGCCGCCCAAGAAGACGGCGTAGACGGAGGTGGAGCGCCGAGTGTCTGGGCACCCGGCCCAGTCAGCGTCAGTGTAGACGACCAACTCGGAGGAGGTAGACCGGTGAAGAAGCAGCCCGTAGTCGACGGTGCCCCGGAGGTAGCGGAGGAGGCGCTTGAGAGCCGCAAGGTGGGGCTCCCGGGGGTCGTGCATATGGAGGCAGATCTGCTGCACGGCATAGGAGATGTCCGGCCTGGTGAATGTGAGGTACTGAAGGGCACCGGCAAGACTCCTGTAGTCAGTGGGGTCCACGACTGGGTCACCCGTGGCCTCAGAGAGCTTGGCCTACGTGTCGACAGGGGTGGAGCAGGGCTTGCAGTCACTCATCTGGGCCCGCTCCAGAATGTCAAGAGTATACTATCGCTGGTGAAGGAGGAGTCCTGAGGGGCGAGACTCAGCAGTGACCCCCAGGAAATGGTGAAGCACGCCCAGATCTTTGACCGGAAACTCCCGCTGAAGGGCGTCGACGAAGCGGCGAAGAAGTGACGGACTGGAGGCGGTGAGGACAATGTCATCCACGTAAAGTAGCAAGTAGGCAGTCTCTGCGCCATGATGGTGGACGAACAGAGACATGTCTGACTTGGCCTCCACGAAGCCCAGTGTCACCAGGAACGTAGCCAGCCTGGAGTGCCACGCCCGGAGGGCCTGCTTGAGACCGTAGAGGGACCTGTTGAGCCGGCAGACCATGTCAGGGCGAGAGGAGTCCACGAACCCCGCAGGCTGACAACAGTAGACGGTCTCGGTGAGGGCGCCGTGCAGGAAGGCATTCTTGACGTCGAGCTGGTGAACTGGCCAGGAGCGAGCGAGGGCCAGCGAGAGCACCGTGCGGACGGTGGCCGGCTTCACAACCGGGCTGAAGGTCTCATCGTAGTTGACTCCGGGGCGCTGAGTGAAGCCCCGAAGAACCCAGCGAGCCTTGTACCGCTCCAGGGTACCATCAGCCCGCCGCTTGTGTGTCCAGATCCACTTGCCGGTGACGACGTTGGTGCCGGGCGGACGGAGCACCAGGTCCCACGTCTGGTTAGCGACGAGCGCCGCGTACTCCTCCTCCATCGCCTGACGCCAGTGGGGGTCCAGCAGGGCGGTGCGGACGGAGGAGGGTACCAGAGAAACCTGCGAGTCTCCGGACGTGGCCGCCAGGACACGGGGCGGCAGGGTACCAGCCGCGTGCCGCGTCACCATCGGGTGGACATGCCGTGGGTCGCGGTGAAGGAGCGGTGGGTGGTACACCGGCGTCTCGACACGTGTCGCAGGAGGCCCCAGCGGAGGTGTAGGTGTCCCTGGCGGGGACTGGGCCATCGGTGGTGACGGCGGCGGTGGCAGCGGTGGCGGAGGTTCGAACCCCGGCGGCGGCGGCCGGCGCTGGTAGACCCGCACTGGCTGGGCGAAGCGGGCCGGAGGGGTCGGAACCGACGGCTCTGCAGGCGGTGCAGTCCCACCACCCCCGCTCGGCCCGGGGGCGATCGGAGACAGGGCTCCGCGGAGAGGCGACACCGCCGTAGGCGACACGACCGGACCCGGGCAAGGCACCGGGCCGGAAGTAGGACCGACATGCGGTGAGTGGGTACCTGCAGGGAGAGGAAGGATAGGTGGCTCGACCACCGTGTCAGTCAGAAAGGGAGTGAAGAGGTCAGGGTCAGGGTCGGAGGAGGGTGGTGTGGTGGTGGAGTAGGGAAAACGGACTCATCAAACACCACATGGCGAGAGATGAGAACACGGCGAGAGGAGAGGTCAAAGCAGCGGTAGCCCTTGTGGTCCGGGGAGTACCCGAGAAACACACAGAGGGTGGAGCGGGGTGCTAGCTTGTGAGGAGCAATGGCCGCGGTGTTCGGATAGCAAGCACACCCGAAGACACGGAGGTGGTCATAGCGTGGAGGGGTACCGAAGAGTGCCTGGTGAGGAGTGGGGGCCGGGCACGCAGTGGAAGGTAGACGGTTGAGAAGGTAGGTAGAGGTGTGTAGGGCCTCGACCCAGAAACGTGGCGGTAGGTGCGCCTGGAGAAGAAGAGTCCGGATGGTGTCGTTGGTCGTGCGGATCATGCGCTCAGCCTTGCCATTCTGGGGGGAGGTATATGGGCAAGACATCTGTAACAGCATGCCGTGGGAGAGAAAGAAGTCACGGGAGGCGGAGTTATCGAACTCCCGACCGTTGTCACACTGAACGGCCTTAATTAGGGCTGGGCAAAAAACCCGTAACCCGAAACCCGAACCTAGAATACCCGAGCCCGAACCCGAAATACCCGAAACCCGAATTTTGTTTGGGAATGTCGGGTAGCAACTTGCAAAACCCGAATTTATTTCGGGTAATTCGAGTATCACAATCGGGTACCCGAAATACCCGAATTACCCGAACTTTCATGTGTCATGTACTCATGTCATGTTTAATTATTAATTTGTACATCTATAATTATGTGTAAGTGTGCATAACTTGTGATTGTAGATTGTTTGTGTTTTATATGTCCATGTATATCATTATTCAAACTATATTTTATACTAATTTAATAGGGTGTATGTGTTTTTACGAAGCCAACACAACAGTTCGGGTAGTTCGGGAATACTCGAACCCGAAATTTCGGGTACCTGAATTTTCGGGTATTGTAAAACCCGTTATAATTTCGGGTATCGATTCTCAAAACCCGAAATTTTAAATACCCGAATTACCCGACCCGAAAATTTCGGGTAACCCGAACGCCCACCCCCAGCCTTAATGGTGAGGCCGAACTGAGTGGACACCCAGGCGAAGAAGTGGCGGAGGGTGGGGAAAGTCTCAGACTTGGCACGCAGCGGGAAAGTCCACACATAATGAGAAAAATCATCAAGCACGACAAGATAGTATTTGTAACCCGACATACTGGTAATGGGAGAAGTCCACAAATCACAGTGTACAAGATAAAAAACATGAGTAGCATGCAAGGAAGAAGAGGAAAACGGAAGACGAACATGGCGGCCTAACTGGCATGCATGACATAGATGCTCCTCAGGAGATCGAGTACATGGGATAGTGGCACTACGAGTAAGCTGAAGAAAGGCATCACGTCCGGGGTGTCCAAGGCGACGATGCCAGGTAGTAGTAGATGTGGTGGCGGCAAAAACAGCAGATGTGTCAGGTGACGAAGACGAAGAAGATGTGGCGTGCGGAAGCCGAAGGGTGTAGAGGGGGCCCGTGCTGTCACATCGGAGGAGGGGGCGCCGAGTTGCCGAGTCCTTCACAGTAAGACCAGAAGAGTCAAACTCAACAGAACAAGAATTATCAGCAGTAAACCGACAAATAGAAAGAAGATTGTGGACCAAAGAAGGGGCGACAAGAACATCGGGAATGCGAAAAGAGCCGGGAGAGCCGGCGGCACCCACAGATGTGACAGGAAGACACGAGCCATTCGCCACCATGATGGATGAAGGGAGAGAGGAAGAAGGAGGGCGAACAGAGGTGAGTATACCAGGGTTGGGAGTGGTGTGGTAGGTAGCACCGGTGTCCGCAATCCACTCGGGACCCATCGGCGGAGTCAGAGTGGGAGTCTGGAAAGCAGCCAGGGCGGCCGCGTCCCAACCAATCAGCCCGGACGGTGGCGTAGCCGGCGACGTGGGCCACGACGAAACGGCAGGCGTCGAGGGCCAGGGCGATGGAGAGGCGAGGGCGAACCCCGGCGGTGAGGTGAACCCCGGTTGCGCACCAGCGAACATGACCGTCGGGGGACGAGCGTCAGAACCGGGCCCCTGGAACGACCACATGGAGATGCGACCGGACCACGGGTGGTGAAAAGTGGGCCAAGGCGCACCCTGCGGGGGTCCCGGTGTCGGTGCGTTGCCACGGGCACCACCGCCGGAGCCACCCCCACCACCATCGCGGCCACCACGGCGGCGACGACCACCACCGCCCCCGCCTCCGCCACCACGACCCCCGCCGCCCATGCTCGGCCCGGGAGGACGAGGGCCAATGGCAGACTGTGACGGAGTAGGAGGACGGGTCGGGGGTGAAGGCCGCCAGTGCTGTCGAGGAGGACGAGGACCCCGGGCCGGAGATCGATGCAACCTGAGCACCCAGAGTGATCTCCTCCAGGGCGAGGTCGTCGCGGACCTGGAGGAAGGTAGGGAAGGGGCGCTGGCGCATGATCAACGACCGGAGGTGGGTGTAGCGATCGCTGAGGCCGCGGAGGACGTTGAGGACGAGGATGCGGTCCTCCACGGGGCAGCCCAGATCGCCAAGTGAGTCCGCCATGGTCTTCATCTTGCGGCAGTACTCGCTGATGCCGAGGTCTCCCTGGACGAAGGTGCGGAAGGCTGCGTCGAGACGGAGAGCCCGGGCCTCGGCATTGCCCAGGAACTGGCCCTCGATGGCAAGCCAAGCAGCCCGAGCGTGCGGAAGGTTCCGGAGGAGGCTGTGGAGGTCGACGGAGATCGTCCCCACGATCCAGGTGAGTACGATGCTGTCGAGGCGCACCCACGCAGCAGTCGGCGCCACGCCGATGGGGTCGCAGAGGACGTGGTCATCCAGGGCGTAGCGGCGAAGGGTGAGGAGAAGTAAGTCCCGCCAGCGCGTGTAGGATGGCGACTCAGACTCCAGGACGACCGAAACCATGAGGCGAATGTTCTGGACACTCCCAGCCTGTAGGTGGAGCTGAGCCACGAGCGGGTCAGCCGGGTCATGCCAGAGCACCGTGGGGATGGTGCGAGGCCCGGTCCCGACTGTCGGTGCGGTCGGGACGCCATACACGCCGCCCATGGTGTCGGAGGAGGTGGCCCCGCCGTCGTGGGCCGCAGGCGAGGCGAGGTGTTGTTCCGCCGCGGCAATTTGAGCAGCGATAGCATCGGCGGCCTCGCGCTCGCGCTCCCACGCGAGGGCCGCTTCCCGCAAGCGAGCCTGTCGAGCAGCATGCTCCGCACAGGCAGCGGTGAGGGCGGCGATAGTGTATCCCCGGTGGGTGACCGGCGGAGGAGGCGGCGGATCGACAACCAGCGACAGGGGGATTGGCGGTGGCGGGTTGGGATCCTCCAGACCGGCAGTTCCTACCGGAACCACATCCGCGACGGCCGCAAGAGCCGAGGCGGCGCCTGCAGCAGTGGGGGTCCCACCGGCGGCGCTAGGCTCAGCCCCCCACGCGGGCAGGAGGGCAGGGGAGATAGGATCCGACCCCCACGGGCCAGGCACCAGGGGTGGCGCGCCAGCAGGGGAGGCAGTGGCGGCTGGCAGGGGGTGGGGCACGACGGCGCGCCGGCCAGGGGAGACAGCGCGCACCCAGGAGGAGAGGGGAGGGAAGGAGGAGGTGGAGAGAGAGGGGCGCTGCTGACCAGCCATGGGCGCCGGGGAAGAAGTGGCGGCGGCGGCACAACCCGGGGCGGCGCGGCCGGACTCGGTGCGGCCGAGGGCGCGCACGGCGGTGATTGGGTCGCGGCTGGACGCGGCCAGGCGGCGCAGCAGGGGCGCGCGACGTAGAACGCCAGTCAGCCGGCGGCCGCCAGAGGCCCCGCGCCAGGCAGCAGGGGCGACAGATGGAGGCCGGCGGCGCCAGAAACCCTAGGCTGGAGCCTGGCGGCGGCGGCGGCTGAAACCCTAGGATAGGGCGGCGGCAGCTGAAACCCTAGGGTAGAGCAGCGGCGGCTGTAGGGAGGAAAACTGGGCTGATACCATATTGGAGTGAATATTCTCTATATTAGGGCTAACCCAACAGGGTAGCTATATAGTGTTTACATGGGCCACATGGGCCTAGCCTTAACAGGCCTAATACTCTAACAGTTGTTGTTGTTGTTGTTGTTGAATCAATGGATCAACAGTAGGTACTTGCATTCACGATTAGCATTTGGTTAGCATTTTGTACAGTCATATTCCTCAGAGGGTCCTTTGCTCTTTACAACTACATTATCAGTCCATCATGATTACTGGATTCAATGTATATTTGAAATCCATGCTGCAAACTAACCTGACTTCCTTTTTTTATGGCTGAATAGCTTTCTGCGACTAAACAGGATGTGATGGGCTGATGGCAAAAGTAATATGCCCAAGAGCAAGAAAGGAACTACGTATCACACTCATAGCCACAAAATAAAAGATTTTTTTGATAAGAATTAATTGTTGAAGATGCGATTCTATTCTATATATCTATAGCTCACCATAGCACTACAAGATTACCATATCAATATGAATGATTGTTTTCTTCTTCCCTGAATGATCAGCACTCAACTTAATGCCTTTAGCTTCTAGCAAATTTGAGAAGCGCTTCCGATACCGGTTTCTCCATGTCCCAATGAAGTGCAGTCGAGAGTACTACAACACCAAACAAGAACATCACATAAAACTACCAGTATGACCAAACAAGAGTAGCAGCAGCAAAGCTTAGTAACAGAAGCTTTCGTAACATAAAATGGCAAACGTATTGATAACAGAGCACCAAATGTGACTGAGACTGACAAATCAAATATTGTTATTTGTTCCAACTACATACCTTGAAATAGTTCTCAACAAAATTTGGATCTGTTAGGGTTGAATGTGGTCGGCCAGAAGGTTTAGCTGCACTTTTCTCCAATGACAAGGACAAATGACTGCCTGTAGATCTTGTACTGAATAAGTTTGAACACCTTGACTTTGCATTAGGGGATTGAGGCACACCAAGGTTACCATCTGTGTCATTACGGCTCTCCGAACAGGCAGTTTCATAATCGTATTCACCCTCATCAACCGTGAAATCTCCGCTCTCTCTTTCTTCAAATGCTGATGCCTTCTGTTCATCTGAGGACAACGAGTCCTTTGATAGCTCCAAAGTATCCATTGAAGCTTCACTTTCACAATCCCCACTTTGATACTGTGATCCCTCCTGAGCAGATGAAGGTTGGAACTCAATATCCTTATTTTGGTTGTTTTGTTCCCCCTTGTGGCATATTTCATTTTGTTTCTCAGAAAAGAAAGAAGAAAGCTTCATCTGCTTTCGGCTTGAAGAACTATTCTGATTTATTTGATAAGGAGCACCTTAGTTAAAATAATAAAAAAACAAATATATGAATATATGAAGCCATAAGTGCATGCAATGTATGCACTTATTTTAAGAGATTAATCTTGATATTCCTATCGTAAATGAGGACATATGTTCACAAAACTAAACAAAATAGTGTAGATCATGATTTCACACAGAAGTTTACAAGTAGGCCTTCATGATAAAGCATAGTTATAAGGATGGACAGAAGTGTGGGGCGATCTATCTTAATATAACAAACAAAATATTCAGAATCTACACTCATGATTAGAAAAAAAAATCTACCTCAGTTTCAGGAAAAAATTACAATCAGAGCGTATATATGTAATCATACAATGTCAGCTCAATCAACCCTGTTATCAACCAGTGTATTACTAGCAACATGTTCAATCTAGCTATAACACTAATGAAACAAAAGTTTTCCTTTTTTTAAAAAAAAAGGAATTTTACCTCTGCTTTTAAGAAAGCAATGTCACCAGTACATGACTGGGGTTACCAGTTTTACAAGGAAATAAAAAGCGCTAGCCCTATTACTTAAACATCTGTAGGCATCACTAGTGAAACAAAAGTGCAAGAAGGAAGCAGGCCATTTTGCACGCTGTCTACACAAAGGTGAGTAAGGACAAGAGAAAATACAGTTGAGGAGCCGGTTCTCTGCCAGGGAATCCACCACCCATGCTGGCTTAACAACAGGAAGTCCTCTGCTGAATGCTCTGGATCAAACAGCAGCATGATCACCATGGTCGAACCAGAAAGCGTGATAATGGCAACCGAGAGGCCCTCTTCCCTTACGTACCTCAGATTCTTCATTTTGCTATCAGGCAGGTTGCTGCAAACAATGTGTGTTACCGTGTGCCTGGAAAAGTAGTTGACAAACCGGCCTCCATTGTTCAGCATAATCTCTTTCAGCTCCTACCAAACCCCAAACACAAAACGAACCCCGGGGGAAAAAGTCAAATCGATATGATCATACGGTTGCATCTAAAGTAATCATACTGCGGTGAGATAATTAAGCGGTGTATGAGAACCCTTGAGATGAGATGAACCGTTGGCGCGCGGCAGTCACCTGGCTAGAAGGGACTGTGAAGCCGTCCACGAAGATGGAGACGCCATCGAATAGACCGCCGGCGTCCGTGCCTGAGGTGTTGGCGTCGGCATCGAACTGCGCAGCGAGCTTGCTGTTCTTCGCAGCCATGTAGGTGCCGAAGTCGGCGAACGGGGAGGAGGCAAAAGCGCGGCGAGGGTTTTTGGCGGCGTCGGGGTCGGATGGGGACCCGCTGCTGGCCTCATCCCTCGCCCGCTTCTGTCCCGGCGACGAGGCGACCGCCGCCGAAGATGAGGGGGCGCGGCGGCCCGATGAGGTGGAGCTCATGCCGGCCGGTACCGGAGGAGAGACGCGCCCCTGTTTGGTTCAGCTTGTGTGCGCCTTATGGCCGCCAGAAGCAGAAGCGGCTCCCAAACAGCTAGCTTTTGGGACAGCTTTAGGCGCCGCGCTTCGCTCAAAAGCTGTCCACCTATAGGAACCCAAAAGTCGCCCGCAGTTAGCGTCCGCTGGAAGCCGAGGTCATTTCGCTAGGGTTGGACCGCGCGGCGCCGCAGCTCTCTCCCCTCGCAACTCCCACCGTCGCAGCGGGACGCGGGCCTCCTCCGCAGTCCCTCTGCTTCATCCGCCGCCTTCCTCGTCGTCTTCGCAGGTACGAGGTTCCTATCCTCTATGTCGTTACGATTCCGCTCGTCGTCCTCCACCGCCTGGGTCGTTTGGATAAGGTCCATGACCGTTCAGTTCACCAGGGTTTTGACCGCGCCGCCGCAACTCCGTCGCCACATCCCGCAGGCATCGTCAAGGTTGGACTCCTCCCCCATCGCATCGTCGTCTTCGCAGGTATATTCGTCACCTCCATTTCGACCCTGTCTATCCTCCGCCGTGTTGTTACGGATCCGTTCCTCCCCCATGTAGTGATTAGGGTTTAGGTTGCATCCACGTCCGTGGTTAATACTTCCCCCCTCTATTCACGACTATTTCAAAACGGGTTACTAACGATTAACGTGTGACATGTGATGTTCAGATTTCGGTGACTAATCTGGTTGTTCTTGTTGCGTCCGAAGATCCAGTTGTACCAAGGTGATGTTAATATCAACTTCTTGGTTACTTTTACTGCTTTTCTTGGTGTGTCATGGTCGTTTGTGACTTCGATATGAGGTTCACATTTGTTGTCACGGGTTGGCCAAGTTCAGTGCATGACACTAGAGTGTTACAAGATACTTTGATAACGTATGCGGATAGGTTCCCGCATCCACCGGAAATTATAACTATATTTTACTTTTGTATCATACTTTATGATTTTG
Organism: Zea mays; assembly: GCF_902167145.1. Lineage (NCBI taxonomy): Eukaryota > Viridiplantae > Streptophyta > Magnoliopsida > Poales > Poaceae > Zea > Zea mays. Next base: position 53,777,629 of record NC_050100.1, on the reverse strand, counting down.
TGTCATATGTATTGAAGTTAACATTTATGTTTGTGCATGTAAATACTATCTTGTGGATTCAGGTTATCCGAACAGAAAGGGGTACCTTGCACCTTATAAGGGTTAGAAGTACCATATTTCAGAATGGCAAAATGCGAGGCAACCTGTTGGTAGCAAAGAATTTTTCAACTATGCATACTCTTCGCTACGTAATGTTATAGAGCGACTGTTTGGGTGCTTAAAACGAAGTGGAGAATTCTTCTTAGTCTACCTTCGTTTTCGCTGAGAAAGCAATCAAAGATAATTATTGCTTGCATGGCATTGCATAACTTCATTCGAGACAGTGCTCTACACAATCGAGACTTTGACCAACTTGTACCTACTAGCCATGCTCATGATGTACCCATAGGTGAGAGTAGTAGTAGCACATCAGATGAGTTAGACATGAGTGCATTTCAAGATGCAATTGCTAATGCATTAGTGTCGTAGTTTAATATATCAATGTACCGATAGTTATGTTGTAATGAACTCTACTAATGTTAATGTAATGACCTTCTTGCTGGTTTGGTGTTTATATCTGTTTACTTGTTTGAATCAGAATCTACAATCTCAGAATCTGCGTATCCAAACACCCAGATTCTAACCACCAGCTTTTCTCCACAGCAGGCGAACCAAACACCTAGATTCTAACCACCAGCTTCTCTGCACAGCCAGCTTTTCAGAAAAGCTCTTCAGAAAAAAGCCGAACCAAACAGGCTCGTGGTGTGAGGTGGTCAGGTGACCCAAGCAATGGAAAGTTTGAATGTTCTGATGGACTGGGCCAATGGTGTTGTTAGTGTAAGATATTTATAATTAACCACGAAACAACAGATATGTCGTGTGGGCCCATTTCGCTAACACGCGTGGGTATTAACTGCGGTCTTCGCTCGGGGCGTCGGGTCTTCGAGTCCTGTCATGGTCAGCGTGTGGAGTTGCGGTAAGCGAGGTCTTGAGGAGCCTCCGTTTGGATCGACTGGTCCCTTCACCCCAAGCCTTCGCTGATGCTTCGACCGAGGGGCTGCCTCGTGTGAGGGTTGAGGTAGACTCCGCTCTCTGTGACTGACATGACTTGTTTTCTTTATGTTTTAAATAAACCGAGCGAGGGGGTGGATGGCCTTCGCCCCAACACTTGCCTACCGAGGGGTCGGTTCAACTTGGTGAGCTGGTCCCGAAGTCTTTTTCGGGAGATGGCCGAGACGCTGCCCTCGCTAGGTTGAAGTGGTCCCCGCGGGGTTTTTTTAAATGTGGTCGTTGGCAGGTGACGTTTTACTGTGGGACTGTTGGTTTTCCGATGCGCTTTTCGAGTCTATAAAAGACGGTGCGGCTGAGGCGGTGGGATTTTTACCCACTTGACTCACAGAAAACCCTAGTTTCGATTGCTTCAGCATTTTCTGCGTATTGTCCTCTTTCTCTCATCGCCGGTGAACTGGCCCGCATTAAGCAATCGCCACCGCCGCCGGTACGTGATGTCGTCGTCTTCTTTTTCATCAGCCTCTGCCACGATCGCTTCCTTAAATGCGTTGTCGTCAGAGAAGACGATTAGCGATCCGGTGGTGGCAGTGGAGCTGCAACCGGATCATACGGTTGAGTTTGGGACCTCGAGGATTTAATCGGGCCGCGTGCATGAGATGCAACGCTTGGGCTATTTCGGGGATGGTGTGGGGCGGGCTCCGTGGGCTGAAGATGTCCCCGAGCGGAAGGGTGAATTGGTGGTTTTTGAGGCATTCTTTACTATTGGACTTCGTTGGTCTACGCACTGGTTTATAGTTGAAGTGCAGCGAAGGTTTGAGATACAAATTCATCAACTGATGCCGAATGCCATGGTGGCAATGGCGAAGTTTGTTTGGGCGGTGACATTGTACGGCGGAGAGTCGTCAATCGAGGTCTTCGCCAAGAATTATTGTCTTCACTGGTGTCACATCCGGATTTAAGGGACAAGTCGGGTGCATCTCATACATGAGCCAAAGAAGACAACATATATAATAACAGAGTGTATAGAGATAAATGTCACAATAAAATCAGAGTATTTATTACATAGCAGAAGTCTTACAAAATAAAAGATAAATATAGATCAAAATAAAATATATCCTTGGCGCCAGAAAGTCAACTGGGAAACGCCACCTAGATCAATTCAAACTCCTCGTTTTGCGGCTTCTCTTGAACCACATGTTCTTCTCCTATGGAGGTGTGAGACAGCAAGGTGAGCTCACATATGATCATATCTCAACAAGTTGTGGGGACAAAGTGTGGCATGAACTCACCAAAGGTGGGAGTTCATGTGTGTAAGGCTGATCAACAATAGGGGTTAAAGTTGAGCATTGCTTTTAATAAGTTGGTCAAATTTTATTAGCAATTACTAAATGTAAGTGGATACCAAACCATAAAAAAATAATAGAACAAAATTAATAATAATCTCATGTGAATGCAAATGACAAATTGAATTTAAGTTACATAAATTAATCATGTGAGTGTCCGAGCCGCTCATGACCGTGAGCATGGCTAGTATACCAGTTTTAACTTCGCAGAGGTTGTACCTTGTACCCACAAGTAGTGTATCCCATGTCGCCAGGGTTAGCTAAACCCTTAGACACTACCGAGGTGAATGGCTAGGGATCCACTATGAGGCCTTTACAAAGTTCCACTATCTTCTGAAAACCCGCTACAGTTTATGGGAAGAGCACTTGCAAGAATCCCTCGTCTGACCGCCATCGCAGCAAAATCAACCAGAGAACCTCCCTGCATGCAACTCTCCTACTGCCCTTGCCCCTTTCGGGTAAGTTAGTCTTCCACTAGCTTTCCTAGTTAATTAGCCAAGGGCGTCCCATTAAACCCTTGTGGTGGCACTGTTTTCTCGGGTGGTTCTCCATGTTCCAATTAACATTAAAGATGATCTTGACATGAACATAAATAAAATAACAACATAATTGGAACATGGATATAATGAAATATTAACCCAAAAACCATGTAAAGCAATAGTGAAACTACCCATGTGATTCAGGGGTAAACAATGTAAAAAGGATAACAGACTAGGGAGACCTACTAGGTCCCATCGAAATTAAACTTATGCATGAATAAGTGATATTAAAGAACATTATTGTGTAAAAAGTGGTCAAGGGCACAACTTGCCTTCAATAAGATCCTGCTCAGCAACTTCAATCTGCTGGGCACCAGGATCCTCAGTCATAGGCTCTTCTACTCGCCACAATACAAACAAGCACAGTATATAGAGAAAATTAACATCACACCAAACATGTAAACAAAATATATAATAATAATCTACACATTAAAATAAAATCTTAGAAACATGAATCATAAATTTTGGAGTTATAGATTTTAAGATATGAATTTCCAAAGGTTTTATGTGCTTAAAATAGGATTAAGTGGGAAATTATTTTTCTTACTGTTTTCATGTCAAAACAGAGACTCTAAATGATAGATAATAATATTACAAAATTTTAGAAACTGGAATGGGTTATTTTGGAGTTCATATGAATTTTCTATGGAATAAACAAGTTCTAGGATTTATTTTCCCATTAAAATCATTTCCTGTTATTAATTATCCATTTCCTATGAACTCTGGACTAGGCCTCATTTATCAGGAAAGACAGAGGCCTCGGGGTAACTTTTCCTAAGACACAGTAAGATCCTAGCGTGGACGACGGGTTCTAATTCGTCTAAACAGAGGGGTTAGAGTGAAAGTTAGACCCGCGAAGGGGTATCGGCCTACCCCGACCATTGGATCATGCGCAGACGGCGCAGATTAGATCACCACACGCCATGAAGCGGTACGAAACCGTGGCCTCCGGATCGCAAATCCACAGTTTATATTAGTGAGAGCACCTAGAGGGGGTGAATAGGTGATCCTGTAAAAACTTAAAACTTAAAGCCATAAAACTTGATTAAGTGTTAGCGCAATGAAATCAAGTGGCTAAAGACCGAGCTCTTGTGAAACACAATAGTCACAGTGAGAACAAGCACAAGAGACACGATGGTTTATCCCGTGGTTCGGCCAAGTACAACACTTGCCTACTCCATGTTGTGGCGTCCCAATGGACGAGGGTTGCACTCAACCCCTTTCAAGTGATCCAAAGATCCACTTGAATACCATGGTGTTTTTCTTTCTTTCACTATATCCCGTTTGCGAGGAATCTCCACAACTTGGAGCCTCTCGCCCTTACAAATGATGATCACAAAGAAGCACAGATGTAAGGGAGGGAAAAGCAACACACACAAATCCCGGCAATACACACACACACACAAGCCAAGACTTGAGCTCAAATGAAACACAACATGTTCACCACTAGAACGGAGCTCAAATCACTAAGAATGTCAATCGAGTGTGCGAAGATGGAGTGCGAGAGTCTTAGAATGTTCAGAGTATGCTTGATGTACTCCTCCATGCGCCTAGGGGCCCCTTTTATAGCCCCAAGGCGGCTAGGAGCCGTTGAGAGCAATCCAGGAAGGCAATTCTTGCCTTCTGTCGGGTGGTGCACCGGACAGTCCGGTGTGCCACCGGACAGGCACTGTTCAGTGTCCGGTGCAGATTGCTTTCCTAAATTGGTGCAGCCGACCGTTGAAGATTTGGAGCCGTTGGTGCACCGGACACTGTCCGGTGCACACCGGACAGTCCAGTGCCCCCATCAGACCGTTGGCTCGGCCACGTGTCACGCGCGGATTGCGCGGCCGACCGTTGGCTCACCGGACAGTCTGGTGAATTTTAGTTGTACGCCGCCGACGAATTCCCGAGAGCGGCCTATTGACCAGAATCCAGCCTGCAGCACCAGACAGTCCGGTGCACCCAGACTGCGCTGAGTCTTGGCTGCTTCAGCCAAGTCCTTTTATTTTTCTGTTTTCCCTGATTCTAGCACTTAGACAAATATGTTAGTACACAAAAACAACATACTAAGTCTAGAATCATACCTTCTTGATGTTTTGCACTTCATCCACCATTTTGCACTTAAACCATTTGTGTTGGGCACTTAATCACCAAAATACTTAGAAATGGCCCAAGGGCACATTTCCCTTTCAATCTCCCCCTTTTTGGTGATTTATGCCAACACAACAAAAAGCAACTAAAAGGAGTGCAACATCAATGCAATTTTGAACAAGAATTGTTTTTTATTCAAATTTGGCATATTTGGATCATCCTTTGCCACCACTTGGTTTGTTTTTGCAAATCAACTTCAATTTCCTATCTCTAAGTCAAACACACTTGTTGAGACATAAAAAGAGGTATTCCAAGAGAAATTGATCAAAGATTCAAAAACTTCCCCTTTTTCCCATAATCAAACATTCTCCCCACCAGAGACCAACTTTTGACAATAAGAGACACAAAGAGTATTTTGACAAAAACAAAAGCTCTAACTCTGCTATTTTCAAAATTCTCAAGTGGTAGCTGATCCATTTGTTGCTATGGCCTTAATTTCTCCCCCTTTGGCATTAAGCACCAAAACGAGATCATTTTTGGCCCTTTAACCTCATTGCCTCACCAAAATCTTCAATTAGGAGTAAAAAGGCAATAAGAGCATGGAGATGAACTTGGAGTAAGTTACCCTCTCATCGGAGTGCAGTGGAAGTCTTTCATGGTCCAAGTCCACCTTTCCCTTTCAATCCACTTTTGAGACTAAAACAAGTAAACTCAAGCACATGATTAGTCTCAAAGTGTCAAGTTGTAGCATGCCTCCCCCTAAATAAGTGCATCACTTGCAAATGGACTTGTGAGGACCGGGGATCATGTGTACAACTTGAGCACCATAAACAAGTAACAATATGCATAAAAGAACATGATCAAAGGCATAAACACATGTATGCTATAAATCAATCCAAGTTACGCGAATCTAAGACATTTAGCTCACTACGTAGCCTGCAAAAGGTCTTCTCATCTAGAGGCTTGGTAAAGATATTGGCTAGCTGGTTCTCGGTGCTAATATAAAACACTTCGATATCTCCCTTTTGCTGGTGGTCTCTCAAAAAGTGATGCCGGATGTCTATGTGCTTTGTGCGGCTGTGTTCAACAGGATTATCCGCCATGCAGATTGCACTCTCATTGTCGCATAGGAGTGGGACTTTGCTCAGATTGTAGCCAAAGTCCCTGAGGGTTTGCCTCATCCAAAGTAGTTGCACGCAACACTGTCCTGCGGCAACATACTCGGCCTCAGCGGTGGATAGGGCAACAGAAGTTTGTTTCTTAGAACTCCAAGACACCAGGGACCTTCTTAAGAATTGGCACGTCCCTGATGTACTCTTCCTGTCAACCTTGCATCCAGCATAATCGGAGTCTGAATATCCAATTAAGTCAAAGGTAGACCCCTTTGGATACCAGATCCCGAAGCAAGGCGTAGCAACTAAATATCTAAGTATTCGCTAAGGTGTTGAGGTCGACATGTCCATCGGTTCCCATAGGTGTCTTCGCGGGCTTGGCGTCCTTCATCCCAAACCGCTTGAGAAGATCTTGAGTGTACTTCGTTTGGGAGATGAAGGTGACGTCCTTGAGTTGCTTCACTTGGAACCCAAGGAAGTAGTTCAACTCGCCCATCATCGACATCTCATTTTTTTGAGTCATCACCCTGCTAAACTATTCACAAGACTTTTGGTTAGTAGAACCAAATATTATGTCATCAATATAAATTTGGCACACAAATAAGTCACCATCACAGGTCTTAGTGAATAAAGTTGGATCGGCTTTCCCAACCTTGAACACATTAGTAATTAGAAAGTCTCTAAGGCATTCATACCATGCTCTTGGGGCTTGCTTAAGTCCATAGAGTGCCTTAGAGAGCTTACACACGTGGTCGGGGTACCATTCATCCTCAAAGCCAGGGGTTGCTCTATGTACACCTCCTCCTTGATTGGCCCGTTGAGGAAAGCGCTCTTCACATCCATTTGGAACAACCTGAAAGAATGGTGAGCGGCATAGGCTAACAAAATACGAATAGACTCTAGCCTAGCCACAGGAGCAAAAGTCTCCTCAAAGTCCAAACCTACAACTTGGGCATAACCTTTTGCCACAAGTCTCGCCTTGTTCCTTGTCACCACCCCGTGCTCGTCATGTTTGTTGTGGAACACCCACTTGGTTCCCACAACGTTTTGCTTGGGACGTGGCACCAGTGTCCAAACTTCATTTCACTTGAAGTTATTAAGCTCTTCTTGCATGGCCAACACCCAGTCCGGATCTAGCAAGGCCTCTTCTACCCTGAAAGGCTCAATAGAAGAGACAAAAGAGTAATGCTCACAAAAATTAACTAATCTAGAGCGAGTAGTTACTCCCTTGCTTATATCACCCAATATCTGGTCGATAGGATGGTTCCTTTGAATCGTCGCTCGGACTTGAGTTGGAGGGGCCTGTGGTGCTTCTTCCTCCATAACATGATCATCTTGTGCTCCCCCTTGATCACATGCCTCTTCTTGATGAGCCTGTCCATCATCTTGAGTTGGAGGGTGCACCATTGTTGAGGAAGAAGGTTGATCTTGCTCCTTTTGTTCTTGTGGTCGCACATCTCCAATCGCCATGGTGCGTATTGCGGCCGTTGGAACATTTTCTTCATCTACATCATCAATATTAACTTGCTCTCTTGGAGAGCCATTAGTCTCATCAAATACAACGTCGCTAGAGATTTCAACCAAACCCGATGATTTGTTGAAGACTCTATACGCCTTTGTATTTGAGTCACAACCTAACAAAAACCCTTCTACAGCTTTGGGAGCAAATTTGGAATTCCTACCTTTCTTCACTAGAATGTAGCATTTACTCCCAAATACACGAAAATATGAAACGTTGGGTTTGTTACCGGTTAGGAGTTCGTATGACGTCTTCTTGAAGAGGCGATGAAGGTAGACTCGGTTTATGGCGTGGCAAGCCGTGTTCACGGCTTCCGACCAAAACCGCTCGGACGTCTTGAATTCTCCAAGCATCGTCCTCGCCATGTCTATGAGCGTCCTGTTCTTCCTCTCTACCACACCGTTTTGCTGTGGTGTGTAGGGAGCGGAGAACTCATGCTTGATTCCTTCCTCCTCAAGGTACTCCTCCACTTGAAGGTTCTTGAACTCGGACCCATTGTCGCTTCTTATCTTTTTCACCTTGAGCTCAAACTCATTTTGAGCTCTCCTTAGGAAGCGCTTAAGGATCCCTTGGGTTTCTGTTTTATCCTGCAAAAAGAATACCCAAGTGAAGCGGGAAAAGTCATCAACAATAACAAGACCATACTTACTTCCCCCGATGCTGAGGTAGGCGACGGGTCCGAAGAGGTCCATATGCAGCATCTCCAGGGGTCTTGATATGGTCATCACATTTTTTCTATGATGAGTACTTCCCACCTGTTTACCTGCTTGACAAGCTGCACAAGGTCTATCTTTTTTGAAAGATACATGTGTTAGACCTAACACATGTTCCCCCTTTAGAAGCTTATGAAGGTTCTTCATCCCAACATGTGCTAGACGGCGATGCCACAACCAGCCCATGCTAGTCTTAGCAATTAAGCATGCATCTAGACCGGCCTCTTCCTTTGAAAAATCAACTAAATAAAGTTTGCCGTCTAGTACACCCTTAAAAGCTAATGAACCATCACACCTTCTAAAGACGGACACATCTACATTGGTAAATAAACAATTGTAACCCATACTACAGAGTTGACTAACGGACAACAAGTTATACCCGAGCGATCCAACTAAAAACACATTAGAGATGGAATGCTCGGATGAAATAGCTATTTTTCCTAGTCCTTTAACCTTGCCTTGATTCCCGTCACCGAATATGATTGAATCTTGGGAATCTTTGTTCTTGACGTAGGAGGTGAACATCTTCTTCTCCCCCGTCATGTGGTTTGTGCATCCGCTATCGATAATCCAACTTGAGCCCCCGGATGCATAAACCTGCAAGGCAAATTAGGCTTGGGTTTTAGGTACCCAACTCTTGTTGGGTCCTACAAGGTTAGTAACAATAGCCTTAGGGGCCCAAATGCAAGTCTTATCTCCCTTGCATTTTGCCCCTAATTTCCTAGCAACCACTTTCTCACTTTTACATAAAAGTACAAAATCAGTGTTGCAGGCATGAAAAACAGTAGCAGATTCATTATGCACTTTTCTAGGCATATTAACAACATTTCTCCTAGGCATATGATGAACATCATTTTTCCTAGGCATATCTCTACCATGCACAAAGGAAGAACTTGAAGCAATCATGACATGTGAATCATAAGCATTACAACTCATATTATGATAAGCATTTCTAGAAAAAATTTTATCATAAATAAATGCATGATTCTTTTGACTACTATTAGCCATAGGAGCCTTCCCTTTTTCCTTGTTGAAAATGGGAGCTCTTTGGTTTGTTAAGTTCTTGGCTTCCCTCTTGAAGCCAAGCCCATCCTTAATTGAAGGATGTCTACCAATGGTGTAGGCATCCCTTGCAAATTTCAGTTTATCAAAATTACTCTTGCTAGTCTTAAGTTGGGCATTAAGACTAGCCACTTCACCATTTAATTTTGCAATAGAAGTAAGGTGCTCAACACATGCATCAACATTAAAATCCTTACACCTATTACAAATTACTACATGTTCAATACATGAGCTAGATTTATTTGCTACTTCTAACTTAGCATTTAAGTCATCATTGACACTCTTTAGACTAGAAATAGACTCATGACAAGTAGATAATTCGCATGAAAGCATTTCATTTCTTTTAACTTCCAAAGCAAGAGACTTTTGCACACTTACAAATTTATCATGCTCTTCATATAAAAGATCCTCTTGCTTTTCTAGCAATCTATTCTTCTCATTCAACGCATCAATTAATTCATTAATCTTATCAATTTTAGTTCTATCTAAGCCTTTGAATAAACTTGCATAGTCTACTTCATCATCACTAGATTCATCATCACTTGAAGATGCATATGCAATAGTATTTTGAGTGCTTACCTTCTTCTCCTTTGCCATGAGGCAGGTGTGATGCTCGTTGGGGAAGAGAGACGATTTGTTGAAGGCCGTGGCAGCGAGTCCTTCGTCGTCGGAGTCAGACGAAGAACATTCGAGTCCCATTCTTTTCCAAGGTGTGCCTCACCCTTAGCCTTCTTGTAAACCTTCTTGTTTTCTCTCTTCCCATTCTTTCCTTGTTCCTGGTCACTATCATTATCGGGACAGTTAGCAATAAAGTGACCAATCTTACCACATTTGAAGCAAGAGCGCTTTCCCTTCGTCTTGCTCTTGTTGGGATGCTCCTTGCGACCTTTGAGCGCCGTCTTGAAGCGCTTGATGATGAGGGCCATTTCATCCTCATTTAGCCCGGCCGTCTCAACTTGCGCCACCTTGCTAGGTAGCGCCTCTCTGCTACTTGTTGCTTTGAGAGCAACGGTTTGAGGCTCGTGGATCGGCATTGGGCCATTCAACGCCTCATCAACATATCTTGCCTCCTTGATCATCATTCGCCCGCTTACAAACTTTCCGAGTATTTCCTCGGGCGTCATCTTGGTGTACCTAGGATTTTCACGGATAGAGTTAACAAGATGAGGATCAAGGACAGTGAAGGACCTTAGCATAAGCCGGACGACGTCGTGGTCCGTCCATCTCGTGCTTCCATAGCTCCTGATTTAGTTGACCAGGGTCTTGAGCCTGTTGTACGTTTGAGTTGGCTCCTCCCCCTGATCATTGCAAACCTTCCTAGTTCGCCTTCCACCAATTCCATCTTGGTGATCATGGTGGCGTTGTTCCCCTCATGTGAGATTTTGAGGGTGTCCCAAATTTGTTTGGCATTATCCAAGCCGCCCACCTTATGATACTCTTCCCTGCACAAGGATGCTAAAAGAACAGTGGTAGCTTGTGCATTTTTGTGAATTTGTTCATTGATAAACATGGGATTATCCGTACTATCAAATTGCATTCCATTTTCTACTATCTCCCATATACTTGGATGAAGAGAGAACAAGTGGCTACGCATTTTGTGACTCCAAAATCTGTAGTCCTCTCCATCAAAGTGTGGAGGTTTACCAAGAGGAATGGAAAGCAAATGAGCATTGGAATTTTGCGGAATACGAGAATAATCAAAAGAAAAGTTTGAGTTGACAGTTTTATTTTTCTCGTCGTCGTCGTCTCTTTGGGAAGAAGAGGACTCATCGCTGTCGTAGTAGACTATCTTCTTGATGCGCCTCTTCTTCTTCCCATCCTTCTTCTTGTGACTTGAGCCCGAGTCAGTGGGCTTGTCGTCTTTTGGCTCATTGATGAAGGACTCCTTCTCCTTGTCGTTGATCACCATCCCCTTTCCCTTAGGATCCATCCCTTCGGGCGATTAGTCCCTTTCGTGAAGAGAACGACTCCGATACCAATTGAGAGCACCTAAAGGGGGGGTGAATAGGTGATCCTGTAAAAACTTAAAACTTAAAGCCACAAAACTTGATTAAGTGTTAGCGCAATGAAATCAAGTGGCTAAAGACCGAGCTCTTGTGAAACACAATAGTCACAGTGAGAACAAGCACAAGAGACACGATGGTTTATCCCGTGGTTCGGCCAAGTACAACACTTTCCTACTCCACATTGTGGCATCCCAATGGACGAGGGTTGCACTCAACCCCTTTCAAGTGATCCAAAGATCCACTTGAATACCACAATGTTTTTCTTTCTTTCCACTATATCCCGTTTGCGAGGAATCTCCACAACTTGGAGCCTCTCGCCCTTACAAATGATGATCACAAAGAAGCACGAATGTAAGGGAGGGAAAAACAACACACACAAATCCCGGCAATACGCACACACACAAGCCAAGACTTGAGCTCAAATGAAACACAACAAGTTCACCACTAGAACGGAGCTCAAATCACTAAGAATGTCAATCGAGTGTGCGAAGATGGAGTGCGGGAGTCTTAGAATGTTCAAAGTATGCTTGATGTACTCCTCCATGCGCCTAGGGGTCCCTTTTATAGCCCCAAGGTAGCTAGGAGCCGTTGAGAGCAATCCAGGAAGGCAATTCTTGCCTTCTGTCGGGTGGCGCACCGGATAGTCCGGTGTGCCACCGGACAGGCACCGTTCAGTGTCCGGTGCAGATTGTTTTCATAAATTGGCGCAGCCGACCGTTGAAGATTTGGAGCCGTTGGTGCACCAGACACTGTCCAGTGCACACCGGACAGTCCGGTGCCCCCATCAGACCGTTGGCTCGGCCACGCGTCACGCGCGGATTGCGCGGCCGACCGTTGGCTCGACCGACTGTTGGCTCACCGGACAGTCCGGTGAATTTTAGCCGTACTCCGCCGACGAATTCCCGAGAGTGGCCTGTTGACCAGAATCCAGCCTGGCGCACCGGACACTGTCCGGTGCACCCAGACTGCGCTGAGTCTTGGCTGCTTCAGCCAAGTCCTTTTCTTTTTCTGTTTCCCTGATTTTAGCACTTAGACAAATATGTTAGTACACAAAAACAATGTACTAAGTCTAGAATCATACCTTCTTGATGTTTTGCACTTCATCCACCATTTTGCACTTAAACCATTTGTGTTGGGCACTTAATCACCAAAATACTTAGAAATGGCCCAAGGGCACATTTCCCTTTCAATTAGTTGTGACGCGTAGCGCGCTTTCTACCCTTAGATCCAAATCGCGTGGTCCTAACGCGAGATCGATCTGGGCCGTCGATTAGTCTATCGACCAACCACAACCCTTCGTCCTACCCCCGGCCAAACTCCCCAAATGGAAGACGGTGGCCACGACCATCGCCGGTGAAGCAAATACTCAGCCCTGGCGCACCAAACTCCAATTAAATGGCTCTACACATTGCGGTATGCAAGGAGAACACGGGCGAGGTTTCCATACCTTGGATTACGCACCTAGGGGACCCGACCATAGCACACGACGGAAAGACAGCTCGGCACCGCTCTGTGGCGGAACTGACCGAATTATTCTAGCTTAAGTGTCTAAGTCGCACCCTTAAAGGCAGCAACACACTTAAACCAGAATAACTCGTCAGTCCCTCGGATCTAGTCCGATAAAGCCACTTATCCAGGATCGAATACCACTAGCTCACTCGAAGGTGAGGCACAGAGAAATACAATAAAGCATAATACCATAAATTAAGAAAGTATCATTAGTGATTACATTATCGGAGTTTCAGAAATAATAACCATAAATTTTAATGCAGCGGAAATAACTAATGGAGAAAACCGAGTAACATGGCAAAGCCTAGCCACACTACTCCAGGTCCTCTCCTGCGGAAGCAGTAACTCACTCGACCGTCTATCCCGGTGGCAGGGATGAAGGCCAAGTCACACCAGCAACCAATCATCCTAAGGAGTACCTGCACAAATTATACCATAAGCAAGGCTGAGTATACTAATACTCAGCTAGACTTACCCGGTGTGAGGAGTCTACTCATCTACCTCTAGACATGCAACTGTTTGGCTGAGGGGTTTAGTTTGCCAAAAGCCCTAGCTGAGTCTGAAATCAAGTTTTAGCTTTTCAAGTTTTAGTATGATCCTTTTTAAACTATGTGAGTACCTAGCTTTTCATACATGGTATCAAACATTTTATCAATCAACATCTTTTTGCCAGTCACCTCATTTCCACTTATTACTCAATGTAGCAGCATGGATCAAGCAGTCTCATTAGCTGCGAGAAGCAGACGATTCGAATCGAGTTTTAACCTTGCAAGGTAAACCTAAACACACGACGTGGCGAGGCACTCCGTCCTATGGGTGGATAACGAGCCAGCTCGGCTCGGCTCGTTAAGGTAAAGAGCCACAGAGTCAGCTCGGCTCGGCTCGTTTATGAGCTCGAGCTGGCTCGTTTTGCTCGCGAGCCATAACAGAAAAATGTACATAATAATTATTTTTTAGTTAATTTCAAACTAATTTAACAATAGAAAATAGTAATTATACTCATAGTTTCACAAACCACGTCAACATAACACTAAATTAGCACAATTCATCACTCATTAATTCACAATTCACATACATGTTCATCAGTTTAACCCATAATTATATTTGCATAGACCAAATTAACACATAGACATAGTTCATTAATCATTAGTTTAATTCATAGGCCATAGACACCTCACATATATATAACATGTTCATCAATTATTCTGTAAATGATATGCATATAGTTTCGTTTTGCTGGAATATGGTAGCTCGTTTAGCTCGCGAGCAGGCTCGTTAACGAAACGAGCTAGGATGTCAGCTCAGCTCATGAAAAAATTCAAACGAGCCGATCTGAGCCGAGCCGAGCTGACCATGAACCGAGCGAGCCAGTGAGCCACGAGTATTTCGTCCAGCCCTACTCCATCCCCACACACATCAACCGTCCCCATCGATTCCCTATCAACAGAAAGAGGCCCACCGCCTTAGCGTACAATGCCTCACTGACCCCGACTGCCGTCGTGCAGTGACCGCACTTGTACCCACCATAACCGGAATGGGAGACCACGTCTCAGGTCGCGTGAGGAGATCAATCTGCGGGCATGTTCACTTAGTGTCGGCGTTTCAACCCCGGGGGGGTCCCTGGACCGACGAGTAAATTGTCGCTGCGTGCCCCAGCCCAGATGGGTCGGCGCGAGATGGAGCGTGAAGGGGGGAAAAACCGGAGGGAGACAGGCGTAAAAGGGGAAACCCACGGCCTTCGTGTTTGTCCCGCGCCCAGGTCGGGTGCGCTTGCAGTAGGGGGTTACAAGCGTCCGCGCGGGAGGGAGCGAGAGGCCTATGCGCGCGCTGTCCCATCCTTCCCCGCGCGGCCAACCTTCTGTAAGAGGGCCCTGGACCTTCCTTTTATAGGCGTAAGGAGAGGGTCCAGGTGTACAATGGGAGATGTAGCAGTATGCTAACGTGTCTAGCAGAGAAGAGCTAGTGCCCTAAGTACATGCCGTCGTGGCAGCCGGAGAGGTTTTGGCACCCTGTTCGTGTGATGTCGTGGCCGTCGGAGGAGCGCTGGAGCCTTGCGGAAGGACAGCTGTTGGGGCTGTCGAATCCTTGCTGACGTCTCCTTGCTTCCGTAAGGGGGCTGAGAGCCGCCGTCGTCATGGAGCACGCGGGGCGCCATCATTATTTGTTTTACCGGGGCGAGCCAGATGGGACGCCGGTCTTGTTCCCCGTAGCCAGAGCTAGCTAGGGGTAGGGTAATGATGGTCCCTCCTGTGACATGGTCGGTCCGAGCCCTGGGTGGGGCGAGGCGGAGGCTCCTCCGAGGTCGAGGTCGAGTCTGTCTTCCGAGGTCGAGGTCGAGTCCGAGCCCTTGGGTAGGGCGAGGCGGAGACCGTCGGCTGAGGCCAGGGCTGAGTCTGAGCCCTGGGGTCGGGCTAGGCGGAGTTCGTCGTCTTTCGGGGCCGAGGCCGAGTCCAAGCCCTGGGGTCGGGCGAGGCGGAGTTCGTCGTCTTCCGGGACCAAGGCCGAGTCCGAGCCCTGGGGTCGGGCGAGGCAGAGTTTGTCGTCTTCCGGGGCCGAGGCCGAGTCTGAGCCCTAGGGTCGGGCGAGGCGGAGCTTCCTATGGCGCCCGAGGCCGGACTTGGCTGCTGTCAGCCTCACTCTGTCGAGTGGCACAACAGTCGGAGCGGCGTAGGCGACGCTGTCCTCTTGTCAGGCCGGTCAGTGGAGCGGCGAAGTGACTGCGGTCACTTTGGCTCTGTTGACTGAAGGGCGCGCGTCAGGATAAGGTGTCAGGCCTTCCTTGCATTAAATGCTCCTGCGATACGGTCGGTCGTCGTGGCGATTTGGCCAAGGTTGCTTCTTGGCGAAGACTGGGCCTCGGGCGAGCAGAAGGTGTGTCTGTTGCTTGAGGGGGCCCTCGGGCGAGACGTAAATCCTCCGGGGTCGGCTGCCCTTGCCCGAGGCCGGGCTCGGGCGAGGCGAGATCGTGTCCCTTGAGTGGACCGAGCCTTGACTTAATCGCACCCATCAGGCCTTTGCAGCTTTGTGCTGATGGGGGTTACCAGCTGAGATTAGGAGTCTTGGGGGTACCCCTAATTATGGTCCCCGACACTTAGGTACTAGGCTTACCGATTTACCATATTTCTCGGCATGTGCTTAGTACGTTCAAACGCTTGACACACGGTACCACACCTTAATCCTTATTCCAAATTCCGTCTCATAGACAACGCATCCCCATGGATCGTTGTCCACAGACCATCATCATTACGATATAAAAATGGATACAACCAATTTCCTGACCTCGCGCGAGTGCTAGAAAAATTACTCGACTTCTACCGAGATCCCTAATTAGTAAAGCAGCTACTCTATCTAGCATACTAGTATCCATCTCAAAGGGATTCCTGAGTTCATGCAACTAGGGTTTCAGTCAACTCCTACACTTAAGTGCACAGTACAAGCCTACAAACGTTAAGTGCAGTAAAATAGCATATATAATGATTATGCATAAAACCGGGGCTTGCCTTGAATTTAACACTTAGATAGTGCTTGCTCGAGGATACTCGCTTGGCGAGCATCCACTGGTCATGTCCATCATTCTTCAGGTCACCCACCAACTGCATCTTGTGGTTGGCACCACATCACTTGCACGATCATCATCTTGGTCCTAAATGAGATGCAAGATGCATATGTATGAATATAATGAAAGTAGCACAAGATATTCAAATACACAGTAGCGAACTAAACATTAAATTGGAAGACACCGGAACAACCACACGTTAGCATTAGTTATCTACACGTTATCGGCGATCAACATTAACACCATTAAAAAGATGACAACATTTTATATATTTACGCAACACAAATACGACATCATAAGTACACACATTTACTACGCTCATCTTAATCATTCATTTGTTCTCCTATTGACCACACAAGAGCAACCAAGACAACGTAAGTTTAAATAGGACCTAGGCATCAATGTCTATGAAACTCCTGTATCACAATCAACTAGAGAAGAAACATATAAAACATAACACACATGCATTATTAAGATTAGTCATGGCAACTCTATATTAATTAAGCGCTAACCAAACAATTTTAGCAAAAAAGATGAACTAAACAATCAAATGCGCACTTGCAGATTTCTGGGACAGCAACACAGTAGTTACTTGTTTTAATCCTAACTCTTCAAATATTAATCCAAAAATAGCAAACTAGGATTTTCTGGAAAGCTTACAAAGTGTTCTATAACTTTGATATTTTTATCTCAACATGATTCAACACTTAGCAAGGTCAAAAGTGCTAACACAGCAGTTCTATCCAAATTTGGACAGATTCAGACTTGCGACTTTAAAAACTCATAACTAGAGATTCAGACATCCAAATAAAGTGATCCTAGACTTTCTAGTAAGATAATGAAATTTTCTACAAATCATTTATAAACATCTCAGGTTGATTTAATATGTATCAAGGGTAAAATACATTATAAGGCTTTGCTGTTCAGAATTGGACAGATTCAGACTTCACACTTCAAACATCTATAACTTAACCTTCAGACCACCAAAAAGAGTGATCAAAGACTTTTTGGAAATCTTAGCAAAAGTACTACACAACCTTTATAATCACCAAGAGGTGATTCCACGTTTAATCAAATCAAACATTACAGTTTTCGAAATCTGTTCTGACGGTGGACAGAACACAACAATCAGTTTGTAAAATTCATAACTCTTACACTATTAGGCCTATGGTTATGAAATTTTAACACAAGCAATATAATAAAAGCATCTACAAATTTCTTATAACAATCATGAACAGATTGTAACATTAAGTTAAGCAAACAATTCAATCTCTGAAATCTGTATATAATTTAGACAGATTCAGTTACTGAATTTGTAAAAAGCATAACTCCTAAACGATCAGATATGACTGTCAAATTTTAACACCAGCAAGATAATAAAGTTATCTACAACTTTTCTATATGGCATTTCTACAGAAAACATGATTTAGTTCATCAAACATACAACACGAGGAAAATCACGGTGTGGAGTCCAAAACAGTAACTAAGCATTTTCAGCCCTATTTACTTCAAGAATTGCCGCGTTCTAGAGACTTAAATTATTCTAACACTTTACCATTAGTTAGAGTTAAATTAATCAAATTAGTACTAACAAGTAGACTTACTAATTTTTATCCGTGTCATTTCTAGCACTGTAAGTACCATACTTAATTAACAACACATTCTCCACGATAATCACTATCGGAGCGCTTTTCAACCAATAATTTGCATTTTAACTTAGACATCACATGAGCACTAATACTTTTCATCCGCGACCATAACCATACGCATTTAGACTACAACTAGCAAATCATCGTGACTACGAGTTTAACCAAAACCATCTAACAAGTCTCCTAACCTGTTATTATCGCAATCCGAGACACAATATGTATATAACAATCACTTAACGTAATCGACTCTTTCTTAACAAATGTTGGCCAACACAGTATAAAACTTAGCAACTATTTTAGACATCTCAACTCAAAAACATGGGTTGGAGCAGATTAATCAGCTTTTACTAATCATTACTCAACTTAAATTTGTTAACACACAAGTCACCTAAAATAGCACATTTTTGGGGGTCTAACATAGAGGCATTAACACATGGCGTAAAACTCCATAAGACTACATTTGCTACTGAAGGACCTAAAGCATTTATGTGCATATGTTATCGGATTGTTCTTCAATTTTAACAAGGACCAACTTATGAACGCTACTCGCCTCCAATAATTATTGGGCCGCGATAACGCTCATATAAGACCTCTAATCAACCAACAAAATATTTATTTATCCAATAGAAATGGAATGCAATAATTGACAAAGCAAGACATCGATCTTATCATGCACATAAAAGCATCACAAGCATATTTACGGAACCTATCGGTTAACTTGATCGACACACTACACATGTTCTTCGCCCTTCAAAATTTATCGCACAACCGAATTCATCACACTTGCTAATGACACCAACAATACCTACTGATATATTATTCACATCATGAGCACAGCTACACGCCGCATACTAGTTTCTAACATAATCCTCATATAACTCGTAATTCAAACTACTCACTAACAATAAATCACGCACGACAGCTACCACATCGACAGGTTAATTTATTTGGACACCGCCTGCCTAGCGTACCACTAGTACCCCGCATTTTGACTCGACTTATAAACATAGAGGAAGCGATGACTACTTCGGCATGTCACCACCTCTCTATTCAAGCAAAGACAATTTCTACCTGCAACGATCGAACATTCATATCGAGCACACCTTATTTTACCTTGTCTCACATACAACCATATTGTGGCGTGTACTCGAGACATTACCGTTTAACTTAACGCCATCACTACTATAACGCATTTTGGCACACACAATCATCCACCGATTCGCCCTCCGCATAAATGAGACAGACATTTTTAATTCTCGTCGCCAAATCAGACAAGCACAACTCGACCGCCCTCCAGTTTTTCCTATGCAACCATGCCACCTTTTTCTCGTACATTCTTCTCTCATGAAAACTCCAATCTACACATGTTCATATCCACACACATAATTACAAGCGCATCCTAGGCATCGATCTCCTCCTTAAACTTTAAATCGAAAGACATGCACACATGTACATACACGATACCGACCAATTTTTTTACAAGTAGAACAAACCAAAAGGAAAATAACCTGAGCGAAAGGGGACTAGTCGCAGGGGGGCTGTCCACATGGCTCGACATTTCGCCGAACGGACCAGCGAAGCGCGACATCGACGGTTGCTGTGATAACGCAAGAGTTCATGAATTTGGCATTTCGTCGAACACCACGAATGCAAAAACAACAAGGATAGCGGGGTGTCTCACCGGGGGTCGACGACGTCGCGAGCGGGGCTACGCACAACACATTGTTTCCCACGGGTATTCCATTGAATAGCCAATGGGCATTGAGGAGAACAGAAAGGGGCGCCTTGCGCTGGCTGCTGCTGCGTTCTAGGTGCTGAAACATGGATGACGGCGAGCTCGCTGCGGCTACTGTTTTGTGGGGAAGAGAGGAGCAGGGAACTAGAGCTGGGCGGCATTGCTCCTACTGCTAGATCGAGAGGAACAGGGAATACGCAGGGGCGAACGCCGGTGGTGCCCTGTGCGCGAGGAGGAAGAAGGCCAGCAGAGAGTTCCGTGACGAGCAGCACCTATGGAAAGTGGAGGTCCGAGTGGGGGGGAAGAAAGGAGAGGGGCGGCTGGAGCCAAGGAAGGAGACGAAGGGGACCCAGACGCCATGACTGCTGGCCAGAGCAGAGGCGTCGGTCTGTAATGGATGGGTGCCGAGCCAGAGAAAAGCAGAGGTCCGGCCATGGCTGCTTCTGCCCCTGCGCAAGGGAGGCCAGGGAGGAGGGCGCCAGGGGAGGTGCTTGCTGCTCGCCATTGACAACAAAGAGAGGGAGGAAGGGCGCCATGAGAGGGAGGAAGGTTCCTGCGCCATGAACAGAGAGGAGGAGAGCTGTGCGTGAGGCTATCCGCAGCGGTTCCCTCTAAATTTCTCCCCCTATATCACTTTTTTGGGTCACATCATCAATAGTTTATCCCCTACTTTTTTTATCTCCCGCAGTGGTTCCCCCTAAATACTCCCCCTATACCCCACTACAACTATAAAATATCATTTTCTATACCTACTTTTCATCTACTATAAATTTTTCTTCTACTAATAATTGGAGACGGGCCCATAGCTACAGTGGAAGGGGAGAAGCCGGACGCGCGCTAAACCTGGAGGGAGAGAGAAGGGGAGCGCGCCGTGGGGAGCGCCGTAGGGGGCCACGCTGCAGGCTGCCGCGTGCCCCTGTAGCCGCCATGCAAGGGGAGGGGGCGCGACATGCGGCAGCCGCTGCGGTAGTCTGAAAGAGAAAAAAGGAGAAGATAGAGTGGCGGCTAGGGGGGTAGATGGAAAATTTCCAAATTTGCAAGGGAGAAGGTGTGGGGGATAGATATCCCCCGGGTCCACTAAAGAGTAAAAAACCTCACGGAAGGCCCAAGGGCCCAATAAATCATAAGGTCATCCTTTTGTGGGCCTGGGGAGAGACAACCAGCAGAGCAGATCGACATGAGGCCGGATTGATGTAAACCCAGAAGACCCATGATGTCGAGCGAGTGACCACAACAAAGATACGACTTTCCCGCGCTGGAGCCCCCATGCAACGGAGCCACGCGAAGATAAGTCGGCGAGAGTTACGCGGAGATAAACTCAAGAGGTTCACTATCTTTTAGCTACTTGTTGCTATCATATCCACATGTATTGCCCCACGGTCAAGTATATAAGGCCTAGGGGGCACCCCTTCAGAACGATCGACCCTATTACCTAGCCACCCACGCCAACTCTCTGTATTCTCAATCCAGGGAGCTCTCTTGTAACCGCATTCACCAAGCATACTCACCAGGACGTAGGGTGTTACGCATTTCTAAGCGGCCCGAACCTGTAAACCTTGTCCACTGTTCCTCGTGCAATCGGCACGAACCATTTTGCTATAGTCGTCGACACCGTCCTACTCCTAAAAACACCTTGAGGGGCAACCCCGGGTGTGCGGTCGGACCCAAAACACCGACAGCTGGCGCGCCAGGTAGGGGGTGTGTCGACGATCCAAGCTAGCTCAATGGCCGTCACCTTCTACAGCAAGATCTCCCTGCGCCCTGGATCCGTATTCTGCTTCGGAACAATCTCATCTGTAGCGGATGAAGAGGGAATTCTACACCGTATCGCGGATCCGCCGGAAAAGAAGTCTCCTCCAACAAACTCCGAAAATGCCAGAGAAGCGCAACCTCCAGCTCTCCGGAAAAAGATCGTCTCCGGATAGTCGGGGGCCGAGAGCTCGCTGACCCGGAGAACTCCACTGTCTACTTCTCCGACAACAGATTGGACACAGATCACGAGGAAGAAGGAAACCAGGGAGAAGCAAGTTGTTCTTTCCGTTCCTCCGCCCTCAAAGGAGAACGGAAAGAAGATCGCCACGATAGCAGCACCATTCTATCCCGACGTCCTCTTCATCGGGAGGGTGGAGTCACCTACCGTCTCCGACGACGAGCCGACTGCACCCGGAGAAGAACCGCCTCAACGAGAATCCCGCCGACGGAGGAACCGGCGCAGGAACGTTCGACGACATCACGCAGCCAGAGAACGGGATCCGGAGCAACCTGTCTCGCGAGACAAGGTCTCGGAGATAGGAGAAACTCCGGAAGAGCGCGTCTTCAGAGAACGAAGGAATTCCCGACGACGTGATCGCCGCCGGGCTCATGAACAAGCCGAGCAGAATGCAAGGCAACGCCGGGAGAATCCATTCTTCGGGCGCAACCTGAACCCTGACTTCGCCCGAGCCATGAACACGCCGAGCGAAGTCGGAGGAGTACTAGCTCGGATAGCTGATGGACTTCCTCGGACTCCTGACGCTGAGGGCTACCGACGACTGTTCACTCAGGCGGCCAACCATCTTCTACCGCTTGCTCACCCGCCGAACGATCTATGACACGCCATCAACAGTCGCCGAGACGCGCGAAGCTCCATCAATGCTTCGCGCGAACGGCGACATGAGAACGAGATTCGCCGCCGGGAGGAGTACGACAGGGATCATGGCATCCCGGCTCAGAGCCAGGCCACCAGAACTGAGTCGGCAACGGCTTCAACTGGCGGTACCACCCGGGGACGGCCGAGGAACCACAACTCCCCTCCCCGGGATAGACATCGTCCCCGACGACAGGAGGACACGTGCGGAGTGTCCGCTCTTACTCCGCGCCTTAGGGCCATTCAATGGCCTCCCAACTTCAAGGTATCCAATGTCGACAAATATGAACCTAAGCAGGATCCAGGGGGTTGGCTAGCCGTCTACACCACCGCTGCTCGAGCTACCGGGGCGTCCGAGGACGTGATGACCGCGTATTTACCCATCGTCCTTGGGCAAGACGCGCTGCAGTGGCTGCGACATCTACCCCGACACTGCATCGACGACTGGGGGGACTTCAGTCGACGCTTCACCGCCAACTTCCAGTCCCTCTCCGACAAGCCGGCGCAACCGTGGGACCTCAAATCCATCAAGCGCCGGGGGGATGAGACTCTCCGGTCGTACCTCAAAAGGTTCCAGACCATGAGAAACCGTATCCCCGAGGTCACGGAGGCGGCCGTGATCGAGGACTTCTACAGAGGATCCAACGACTCGGCTTTCGTCCGAGCCATACTACAGAAGGCGCCGACTACCTCCGAGGAGCTATTCCGGGAAGCCGACCTCTACATCACCGCCGACGAGCGGGCCTAGGACCTCATCGGAGGAACGAAGCCCGCACCGGCAGCACCACGACGCGACGTGAACCAGCAACCCGACAAACGATGGGAGAAGAGGCCTCGCGAAGAAGTACACGCCGCCGGACCACCTGCCTCTCGCGCCCGAGGAGGACCTCGCGGAGGCGAACGCACGCTGGACGACATCCTCGACACCCAGTGCCCGTACCACAAAGACATGCGCCACACTCTTCGTAACTGCCGGGACTTCAAGCACTCCATCGGGCACGACCGACCCTTCCAACCTCTACCTCCTCCTCCGCCGAGGGGAGGACCAGATGAACCACGACAACCCCATCAGCAGAAGGAGGGAGGAGGAGGAGGAGCTTTCCCGCGCGTGGACAGAGAGGTCAACGTCATCTTCGGCGGACACGAATCGCAGGAGAACAAACGACAACAAAAGCTCAACGACCGCCAAATACTGGTGGCGACCACCGGTCCTCTCGCCCCATACCGGTGGTCGGAGCACCCGATCACTTTCACTCGTGAGGATCAATGGCTTAACTTCGACCATCCAGGCAAATACCCGCTCCTCGTCGATCCGGTGATCCGAGAGAGCCGGGTGAAGAAGGTGCTAGTGGACGGGGGGAGCAGCATCAACGTCACCTTCCCCCCGAACATTCCAAGGCTTGGGAGTTCACCTCAAAGAGCTCCACGAGTCGGGCACTCCTTTCTTCGGCATCGTGCCGACGGAAGGGGAATACCCGCTGGGCCACATCTACATGCCGGTCACCTTCGGAACTCCGGAGAACTACAAAACCGAGTTCCTGAGGTTCGAAGTAGCGAACTTCGACTGCGGGTACAACGCCATCATCGGGAGGCCGGGGCTGGCCAAATTCATGGCCATCCCCCATTACACGTACATGGTACTGAAGATGCCAGGACCGCAAGGAATCATAACTGTGCGCGCTGACTTCCAAGGCGCCGCAGAATGTTTCCGAGTGGCCATCCAAGCAGCCCTCACCACCAAGCCGTCGGCGGTCTCCTCGACGCTGGCGAGCTCCAAGCCTGAAGAGGACCTCGCAGTACCGGCAAACGAAGCTCAGGCCGCGACCTCTATGCGGCCGACTGAAGAAACCAAAAGGATCAACCTAGGGTTCGCTGATGAGCGCAAGACTGCCATCATCAGCTCCAGCTTGGACGACAAATAGGAAAGCGCGCTCGTCTAGTTTCTGCAAGATAACCGAGATGTATTCGCATGGCAACCTGCGGATATGCCGGGAGTCCCAAGAGAACTGGCCGATCACAAACTGAAGGTCTATCCCCAGGCGAGGCCGATTCGGCAAAAGCTACGTCGCTTCACGCCCGACAAGAGAGAGGCCATTCGCGCCGAGTTAGCTCGCTTGGTCGCGGCTGGATTTATTAGAGAAGTATTACACCCTGAGTGGTTAGCCAACCCTGTTCTTGTACTCAAAAAGAATAAAGTGGATTGGCGCATGTGCGTCGACTATACTGACCTCAACAAACACTGTCCGAAGGATCCCTTTGGGCTCCCAAGGATAGATCAGGTGGTGGACTCCACCGCTGGATGTTCCGTGCTGTCTTTCTTAGATTGCTATTCCGGGTATCATCAGATTAGTTTGGCGAAGGAAGACGAGGAAAAAACGGCGTTCATCACTCCGTTTGGTGCTTTCTGTTATACCTCCATGTCGTTCGGCCTCAAAAACGCTGGAGCGACTTATCAGAGAGCCATTCAAACATGCTTAGCCGATCACTGGGGCAAGCGTGTGGAGGCCTACGTAGATGATGTGGTAATCAAAACGGAGAATTCGGAAGACTTCATCGAAGACTTACAGCTGGTTTTCAACAGTCTGAGACGGTATAGATGGAAGCTTAATCCCGAAAAATGTGTTTTCGGGGTACCAGCAGGAAAGTTGCTCGGGTTTATTGTCAGCCACCGAGGAATTGAGGCTAATCCGGATAAAATTGAAGCTATCATGAAGATGGAAGCTCCTCGATCACAAAAGAAGGTTCAGCGACTTACTGGATGTATGGCAGCTTTGAGCAGATTTATATCCAGGCTGGGGGAAAAAGGTTTGCCATTTTACAAGCTACTCAAGAAGGTGGATAAGTTTCAATGGACTTCAGAAGCACAAGAAGCTCTAGATGCGCTGAAAAAATTCTTGACAACACCACTAGTACTGAAGCCACCCCGGCGAGCTACGTCAACTCAACCGGCTGAAGATTTGCTACTGTATATCTCTTGCACGACTCACGTGGTAAGTACCGCGTTGGTAGTCGAGCGAGTAGAGGAAGGACATGCCTATCCAGTACAACATCCTGTTTACTTCATCAGTGAAGTTCTAGGCCCCTCAAAGAAAAAGTATCGTCAAGTTCAGAAGCTATTATACGCAGTACTTCTAACTGCCCGCAAGCTGCGTCACTACTTTGATGACCACAAAGTCATAGTAGTAACTGGTTTTCCAATAGGGGATATTCTTCACAACAAGGAAGCCATTGGCCGAATAGCCAAGTGGGCTTGCGAGCTGGGATCTCATGACATCGAGTTCCGACCTCGCACTGCCATCAAAACTCAAGCACCGGTTGATTTCGTATCAGAGTGGACTGAACAGCAAGTACCAGATAACCTAGAGACTGCAGAAGTATGGCGAATGTATTTTGATGGCTCGCTGAAGCTGCAGGGAGCAGGAGCAGGGATTCTCTTCACCGCACCTGGAGGCGAACACCTCAAGTACGCCCTCCAGTTGCTGTTCCCGGCCTCCAACAATGCAGCCGAGTATGAAGCTTTGAACCATGGATTGAACATTGCCATATCGTTGGGCGTCAAGAGATTGATGGTATATGGAGACTCTCTGGTAGTCATCAGCCAGATAAACAAGGAGTGGGATTGTTCAAGCGATTCGATGGGAAAATACTGCGCTGCCGTCCGAAAGCTGGAAGATAAATTCGAGGGTCTGGAATTTCATCATGTAGAAAGAGATCGGAACACAGCAGCCGATGTACTGTCCAAGCTAGGATCCAGTCGAATTCAGGTCCCACCCGGAGTCTTCGTGCAAGAAATTCTATAGCCGAGTATCTCAATGGATCAAACAGAAGAGTGCAACATCATAGATCAACTCGAGTCAGACTCTGATGACTGGAGAAGGCCGATCATTAAGTATATAAAGAATGAAGAAGAACCAGACGACAAGAACTCGGCAGAGCGCATCGCCAGACAGTCGGCTCACTATACACTCATTGGGGAGATATTATACAGAAGGGGTGCATCAGGCGTCCTCATGAAGTGCATTCTCTCGTCCACTGGAAAACAACTTCTGGAGGAGGTCCATGCTGGGCAATGTGGAATACATGCAGCCTCCAGAACACTAGTCGGGAAGGTCTTCAGGTCAGGATTCTATTGGCCAACAGCAAAGAATGATGCGGCCGAGTTAGTTCAGAGGTGCGAAGCTTGCCAATACTTGTCAAAGCAACAACATCTGCCAGCACAGCAACTGCAGACCATACCAGTAACTTGGCCTTTCGCATGATGAGGATTGGATATGATTGGACCTTTCAAGAAAGCTCAAGGGGGATACACTCATGTATTGGTGGCGATCGACAAATTCACTAAATGGATAGAGTTCAAGCCCATTGCTTCTTTAACCTCTGCTAAGGCCGTGGAATTCATACAAGGCATAATATTCAGATTCGGGATACCAAACAACATCATAACTGACTTAGGATCCAACTTCACAAGTTCAGAATTCTTCAACTTCTGCGAGCAAAAGAGCATTCAGATCAAGTATGCATCTGTAGCACATCCAAGAGCCAACGGGCAGGTGGAGCGAGCCAACGGGATGATATTGGAGGCACTCAGGAAAAAGGTCTTCGATAAGAATGAAAAATTCGCAGGAAAGTGGATAAGGGAATTGCCCTACGTCGTTTGGAGCCTAAGAACCCAACCTAGCCGAGCCCTGCATGGAAACACTCCTTTCTTCATGGTCTATGGGTCGGAGGCAGTGCTGCCCGCTGATCTCAAGTTTGGGGCGCCAAGGTTGATCTTCGAAAGCATAGCAGAAGCTGAGGCCACCAGGCTGGAGGACATTGATGTACTTGAAGAAGAACGGCTAAACGCGGTAATCAAATCAGCACGGTACCAGCAGACTCTAAGGCGCTATCACGACAAGGCTGTACGACAACGATTCTTCTCAGCAGGAGATCTCGTCCTCCACCGAATTCTAACGGGGGAGGGACGGCACAAGTTATCACCCTTATGGGAAGGACCCTTCATAGTAGCAGAAGTCACTCGGCCCGGATTGTATCGTCTCACTCAGATGGATGGCACAGAAGTTGGGAACTCCTGGAACATAGAACACCTCAGAAAGTTTTATCCCTAGCTGTATTTCAAAACTGCTGGGACGACAATGTACTCTGTAAAGCAGAAATATATCATCAATAAAAAAGAGGTTTCAAAGATACTCAGTTCATTTACGATTGACTTGCATTCTTACTTAACTCGGGGTGACCACTATGCCCTACTAACGGAGCAATCGACTTAAGTCGGCAACGACTTAAGGCGGTGCAACATGCTCACGCTTACTTAACTCGGGGTGACCACTATGCCGTACTAACGGAGCAATCGGCTTAAGTCGGCAACGACTTAAGGCGGTGCAACATGCTCACGCTTACTTAACTCGGGGTGACCACTATGCCCTACTAACGGAGCAATCGGCTTAAGTCGGCAACGACTTAAGGCGGTGCAACATGCTCACGCTTACTTAACTCGGGGTGACCACTATGCCCTACTAACGGAGCAATCGACTTAAGTCGGCAACGACTTAAGGCGGTGCAACATGCTCACGCTTACTTAACTCGAGGTGACCACTATGCCCTACTAATGGAGCAATCGGCTAAAGTCAGTGGCGACTTAAGCCGGTGCAACATGCTCATGCCTATGCAATTCAGGGGATGACTTCTATATCCCGCAAACAAATTTCATAATCATCGTGCGTCATTTCATTACTGCAGATTTACGAACTGATGAATTCTGATACAATAAAAGAGCAATTATATCATTCGAATGCTAAACTGATGTCCTCTAACAAATACTCGATCATGCTAACCGCGCGCTCAAAGCACGCAAAATGTCTCTCTATTTCGCAATGTCTTTTTCAGGAGCAACCGACGAAGAAGGGCGACTCGAGGAATCAGGGGCAGCATTCACATCAGCCCTTATGTCTTCAGGAACAACCACGCCGGGTCTTCTCATCAAGATTCGTCCCGCCCGAATAGCTTTGTCCATGGCTCTGTCGCGCTGGGCTTTGAGGGTAACAGAAGTTTCTTCGGCAACTTTAGCAGCCAGTCGAGCAGTCTCTAACTCCTGGACAACGGACTTCTTGGAAGCTCGGAGTTCCTTGATGGTGACATCCTTTGCTGATATCAGCTGCTTGAGGCGGATCATTTCGTCCGCGGATTCCTGCAGCTTACAACGTTGATTGTCCAATTCCTCCATTGTAAAGCGGTGACTCCTCTCCAAAATTGTCAGCGAGTTGCTAGAATCACGATACAATCTGTCAAGATTGTCACGAGAAGCAGCAAGGATACGCTTTTCTTCCTACGAGCAAAAATCAACTCCTTCAAAAACCAAGCAAGTAATAGGAACACAGCAAGGCAAAGCACAGTTTTGTAAATTACCTTTTCAGAATCGAGCTGAGCATGAAGAGAAGAACTCAGTGCATTGGCGTCATCCAAGGCAGCAGAGACTTGACCCAGTTCAGTTTGGCTCTGAGAATACTTCTCCTCAAAGTCAGCACACCGCTGAACCAACTCAGCCTGATCTCGGGAATGTTTTTCCTCAAGAATTGAAATCTGCCGAGTCATTCCTAGCAAGAGATAATCAAACAAAACGGGGTCAGAAGGTAAAGCAGTCCACAGCGAAGGCAAAGAGAAGCAAAAAGGCACTAACCAGCGTTGGTTGCCTCCAATTCAGAGACGCGATGTTGAAGTGACACTGGATTCCAACACGCAAGAGACGAAGCCACTTCTGGGACGGAAGCACCCTGCAATCTCAGCTGGCTAGCCATCCCATCCACCAAAGCCTGATGAGGAGAACAGATGAGTGTAATGACAGCAGTTCAGGCAATGTAAAAATCAAGCTAAAATACATCACCATACCTGGAGGTTGGAAAAGAACGAAGGGATCCCCAAATCAGGAGAGATCAGTTGATAACCAGGTGTAAGGCCACCACCCGAAGCAGCTTGCAACGAACCAGTAAGAATCAGCTCGGTGCCTTCAACAGAGCCAAACACCTGATCAGTGGGGACGCTGCCCTCTAAAGCGACTCCCTGGTCCAAGGTTTGAGCTACCACCATACAGCCAGAGTGTGGAGGAGACCCCGCATGAACGTCCATGGAAGTACAGGAAGGAGATCCTGCTCGGGCACCCTCGGGGGCTGGGTCATAGTTGGCACTGCCCGCTTGAGCCGGATCATCCCCGACAGCACCCTCGGGGGCTGGGCAGTGGCTTACACTCTTCACCCGAGCTAAGTCATCCCCGGCGACACCCTCGGGGGCTGGGCATGTGTCAGCACCATTCTTGAGAACCAAGCTCTCTGCAGTAACCACCTCTAGGGTTGACGGGCCCTCAGCTACTTCCATAGGACTAGGATGAACCAAGTCAGTCTCCCAGCCCTCGAGATCGCGCTCTAAGGTCGACGAGGCACGGGATGACCTCAACCCAGCATCGGGCACGTCAGCGCAAGCCTCCATTGCACCATCATCCACTGGCTCCGATAACAAGTCCTCTGGGACCATATCCTCCAGAGTCTGATCAAAGTTGGTCAGGGACAGTTCTTGCAGACCAATGAGGGCAGACAAAGCAGGAGAGGGAACTCCACTACTTTCACCACTAGCGATGAACTGCCGACTGTTTTTCCGAGTCAAAGGAATCTCATTTTCCTCTTCCTCATCATCCACATTGGCAACACAAACAGCAGCACCCCCATTGGGATCAGCAACAGATGGGGCACCCACTATGGGATCAACAGCGGATTGGGTACACCCATTGGGGTCAGCGTCAGTAAAACCAGTCGCAGGCACTTCTTCAATAGCAGGAACTGAGGTACCAGCGTCCTGATCAAAACTGGATACTCGCCGGAGGCGTCTTCTTTTCTTCTTCTGCTCATCAACAGAAGGATCAGGCTGATTGGTTCGGCAAGGGCGCCTCGGGCGAGCACTGACAGGCTTCTGAACATCCAAAGTCGTATCAGCCTCTGGGAGGGGCGCCACTACCAACGTCCCAGCAGGAGCAGCATCGGATGAATCCTCAGCTAGCAAATCAAGCATAGCGCTTATCTCTGCATCACTAGGGTTCAGGAGCACCTCAAAATGAACCTGCCGTTCGTCATCAGGAATCTCCCCAAGCGAAGCAACCAAAGCACTGACTTCTTCGGTAGAGGGTCGCACTCTAAGGCCCAAACTACCATCAGTAATGGGTGGATTCGACACGAAAAGGGTGAAGGCTTTGGGAGGAGGCAAGTTCCAGGCCGAGTACGCCACTGGAGCACCAACATTTGACACCTTGCCCCTGAGGATCATTTCAAGTCGACTCACCAAGTCTGCAGAAGGAATTCTCCTGTTGGTAACCCGAGTTGAGTCAGCTAGCCCTCGATACAGATAAGCTGGATAGGCCCTGTCTTTCAGTGGCTGAATATTCTTGAAAACAAAGTCAGTAACCATAGCTTCAGCAGTCAGACCCCTCTCTTTCAACAGTCCAACTTCAGCTAGCAACACACCTGCCTCAGCTACCTCCTGATCTGTGGGAGACTCGGTCCAGCTTGGAGTGCGAACATCCGGCTGTCTTCCCGACCGGGAGGGGAGAGAATTCCCATAATTCTCAACTATGAACCACTCTAGGCGCCATCCCTTAATGCTATCCTTGAGGGGGATCTCGAGATATTCAGTTTTCCTCCCGCGGCGCATCTCCAAGCTGGCACCCCCGACCAACTGATGTTGTCCCCCGGCCATCCCAGGGCGACAATGATACAAGTATTTCCACAAACCGAAATGTGGCAGCACACCAAGAAAGGCCTCGCATAAGTGAACGAAAATGGAGATTTGCAGAATTGAATTGGGGTTCAGATGGGTCAAGTTAATATGATAGAAATCAAGGAGGCCGCGGAAAAAGGGAGAAATGGGAAGGCCAAGGCCGCGGAGAAGGAAAGGGGCGTAAACAACGGACTCATGGGTATCCTCTGTCGGAACAGTAAACCCATGGCAAATCCGCCAAGAACAAAGTTCCCGCGGAGGAAGAACCCCGATGGATATGAGGTGGAGAAGTTCAGTTTCTGAAATGATGGACATATGGTTACCTGCGAAAGGCAACTGGCTGTTGGGGTCGATTGGAGGAATCACCACAGCAGACGAGCTCGCGGTCTTCCTCTTGGGTGCCATCTCGATTCTACCAGCGAGCAGAGTGGGAGGCGAATGGCAGAGAGGATTCGGAAGCGGGAAAGCAAGAACTAGGGCACGGAAAGCAAAGGCGGCTAAAAGCGCAGCTCTTATGGGATATTCTCGAGCCAGATACCGTTTCAAAAAGTGCCCAGTCATCACTCGGCGGTTATTTCCAAAACCCCAGCATGCCACGTGGAAACCCGTCAGTTATCTCCGGAACACCGGTGCGCCACCTCATCACTCGGCCATCGTCCTCAAAGTGGCTCGCGTGGCCTGCTATCACTCGGCGTCGCCTCCAAAACGCCGAGTTCGTGTTCAGTCGCTCGGCATTACCTCTAAAATACCGACGTCGCCTTCCAGTCGGTCGGCGTTGCCTCCAAAACACCAATTTCGCGTTCAGTCGCTCAACATTACCTCTAAAATGCTGACGTCGCTTTATAATCACTCAGCGTTGCCTCTAAAATGCTGATATAGTGTTCAGTCGCTCGGCGTTGCCTCTAAAACGCCGACATCACCTTTCAGTCGCTCGACATTAACTCTAAAATGCTGACGTCGCTTTCTAATCACTCGGCGTTGCCTCTAAAACGCTGATATAGTGTTCAGTCGCTCGGCGTTGCCTCTAAAACGCCGACATCGCCTTTCAGTCGCTCGGCATTAACTCTAAAATGCCGACGTCGCTTTCCAATCACTCGACGTTGCTTCTAACACACTGATACAGTCTTCAGTTGCTCGGTGTTACCTCTAAAACGCCGACACCGTCTACAAGTTACTCGGCAGCTATTTCTGAAAACATCAGTTTGATCCCCAAGTTATTCATCTACTGTCTCAAAGGAATCAGTTTTACAAACAAGCAAGACGAGTCATCAAGGAGAAGCCAACGTCATTCTTTAATTAAAAGGGAAGATAACAAACTTACAAATCAACTCTTTGCGAGTTGATACTTCCCTACTATTACTACATTACATTACTACTACTACTACACTATGCTATACTACTCTACATTACTATTACATTATTCTAACTATACTATACTAATATCTAAAAGACCAGTGACATCTAGCCACTGACCCTGTTGCTGCCGCCGTCGCCGCCCCTGGTGCTGCCCCTGCTGCTGCCGCCCTGGTTGTTGCCCCTGCTGCTGCCGCCCTGGTTGCTGCCCCTGCTGCCGCCGTCGTCACCGACCTTGCTGCCGCCGCCGCAGCCCCTGCCCCTGCCGCTGCCGTCACCGTCACCGTCGCCATCGTCGTCGTCGTCGCCGTCCTCGTCCTCGCCGCCGCCGTCCGAGTCCTCCTCATCCGAGGAGTACTCCGACTCATCCGAGCCCTCGAGCCCGGAGCGCTCGACGGCCCGGATGTACGTCCAGACCTCCGCCGCAAGCCCCTAGGAGTCGTCTGAGTCGTCAGACGACTCACGCAGGGGGACGGGAGCCGGAGACCCCTCAGACTCAGAGGAGAACTCCTCCTCTGAATACTCCGAGTCACCAAACTCCTCCGATGGAGGAGTCGGCTCACGCTTGCGCTTGTTGTTTTTGCCCATGGTGGAAGCAGAAGGGAAAGAAGAGAGGGAAGCAGAAGAAGAACAGCGAAGGATGTGGAAAAGCCAAAGGGACAACGACGTTATTTATAGAAGGAGAAGGTAACCGCTCACCTCCAACCGCAGTCACTGAACAGTCGCAAAGCATTCAATAAGCACTTCAACCCGTCTGAAGACACGTCAGGCGGCTGACGCCGTTTCACGCAACACAACACCCATTGGGACTCCAGTCAACAGCATGGAGGATATGATTACACTCGCCGTCACATCACATTACTACTCAGAAGCATCCGGCTAAAACACTCAGCGTACCAAGCCATCCCTTGCCCACACCCATTGGGGGGACGCCCAGGAATTATCAGTATATTTTTCAAAACGGTCACATCTGTGCAGGGCACACAGTGAATACCTCAAGACAAAAATGAGATATCAGTAAGGATCATAGGAAAGCCAAATATAGCCAGCGAAGTACAAAATATGGCCAACAGAAGCGACGCGAAGACTAGACAGAGAACGTCCATCAGATGTCCCATCAGTCGCAGTGCAAATAAATTGCACTACCCAGCAAGATATGGATGGATCGCGAACTCGGGTGCTAAAGACAAAATATATGCTGACCTCTGAAGCAAAATATTGATGACATAATGCTGACCTCCAAAGCATAATGCAAATAGCTTCATGCTAATTTCTACAAACGAAAAGGATAATTTTCAGCAAAGAGGCACGAAAGGAAGACCTTCGAATGGATTATCCTTAAAAATCCATTTGAAGGTCGGGGGCTACACCCATTGTGTGCACCTCCGGTGCACCCCATGGATTATCATTCCAAGCCAAGATAGTGCCGACTTCTAAGGCGTGGGACAAGATTAAAAGGCCAGCCCTCAACCAAAATGCAGGAGCACAAGTGGAAATAATTTCTGGGGAAGACCTTCGAGTAGATTATTTTCTAAAATCTACTCGAAGCTCGGGGGCAATGAAGTTCAGAATCCTACAAATTGAAATGCCGACCTCTAAGGCACGAGCACGAAACTAAGCTTCGGTCAACGAGTGATCGAAGCAGGAGAAGACAACAGGAAGTCATTTTCTTCAAATCACCTGCAAGCTGGACCTGGGATCTTTGGGCTGATTACCTCTAAATTAACCCAAAGATCGGGGGCTTGTGGGGGATAGATATCCCCCGGGTCCACTAAAGAGTAAAAAACCTCACGGAAGGCCCAAGGGCCCAATAAATCATAAGGTCATCCTTTTGTGGGCCTGGGGAGAGACAACCAGCAGAGCAAATCGACATGAGGCCGGATTGATGTAAACCCGGAAGACCCATGACGTCGAGCGAGTGACCACAACAAAGATACGACTTTCCCGCGCTGGAGCCCCCATGCAACGGAGCCACGCGAAGATAAGTCGGCGAGAGTTACGCGGAGATAAACTCAAGAGGTTCACTATCTTTTAGCTACTCGTTGCTATCATATCCACATGTATTGCCCCACGGTCGAGTATATAAGGCCTAGGGGGCACCCCTTCAGAACGATCGACCCTATTACCTAGCCACCCACGCCAACTCTCTGTATTCTCAATCCAGGGAGCTCTCTTGTAACCGCATTCACCAAGCATACTCAGCAGGACGTAGGGTGTTACGCATTTCTAAGCGGCCCGAACCTGTAAACCTTGTCCACTTTTCCTCGTGCAATCGGCACGAACCATTTTGCTACAGTCGTCGACACCGTCCTACTCCTAAAAACACCTTGAGGGGCAACCCCGGATGTGCGGTCGGACCCAAAACACCGACAGAAGGCTCCTATTTATAGAAGAAATCCTAGGGTTAGGGTTTCAAATGGGCCAAATAGGCTGGGTTGGGCTGGCCCAAAACACTACATCAGGCCGCACTAAATTATTTCCAGAGTAAAAATGCTCCTGCGGAATTCGTCTATGCAAAGACAGCGAGCTGGTACCTGGTCGGACAGAACGAAGGATTATCCGTACTAAAATTTTGATTTGTTTAGTGCCGCTCGGAAAATAATTCCTCGCACCCAATTAGGAACAAAATGAATTGAGACCGATTGGTTTCAGATTCGTGATCGAGATCAATCGGGTCGGGTTAATAAAAAATCATTGTTGGTGTTGATTTTTGAATTTCGGATCAAACGCAAAGGTATTAAGCCGAGTCGGATAAGAATTTATTTGAGGACAACGCATTGGAGATTCCGCTTTGAAATTTTCTCGCGCACTATTTTACAAACAAATGTTTCTCTCAAACTTTTGATCGGCTTTGGATTTTTAGTCGGAGAAGGCGAATCGTGACATTTTAAAAAGCACTTGTCGATGCAGGTTTTGGGTTTGGTTCGGACATAGAGATATTTGGCTGAGTCGGACGATAACTAATTAGATACCGACACAATAGAGCATTTCGTTTGAGAGTACGGACTCGGATTAATTCTTTTTGACATAGATCGAACATCGAAAATTGGATTCGGACACAGCTCGACTAGCAACTGTCGAGCGTTTGATTAAATGAGCTCTAGACGAGATTTATAAATCGAGATTGATTATCGAGTTTGCATTCGTGCCGAGAAATAAGAGTTTTAACAGGCTCCAAATTTGGCCTTTCTAGAGATCGAATAAAATCAGAAATCGGTGAAACCTTCACAAGTAACTTGATAAATGGAGATAAACGCGGTCGAGAAATAGAAATTTTTACTGAGCATCCGAGATTTGGACAAATCTCCCGACATAACACGAAATAGACACCTGGGGTGTCACACGCTCCGACGACAAATTCCGTTGTTGTGTCACTGTCGCGAGCGCGAGCGGGTCTCGGATGCGCACCCCTGGTCAATCGTCGATGCACCGAGCACCTTCCCCGAGGTTGACACGACGACCAGATGAGGATGGCGAGTGGCGGTATCCCGGGTGCCGCCGCAATCGCCAGTTGGTTACGAGCTCGGTGGTGAGGTTGTAGATGGTTGCGAGCGCGGAGGAGGAAGGAAAAAGTGTGTGGCTCCATTTGTAACCAGG
Source organism: Zea mays (assembly GCF_902167145.1). Taxonomy (NCBI): domain Eukaryota; kingdom Viridiplantae; phylum Streptophyta; class Magnoliopsida; order Poales; family Poaceae; genus Zea; species Zea mays. The sequence goes on along the minus strand of NC_050100.1, from coordinate 53,741,490 downwards.
CCGGGGTGGCGGCCAGGTCAACCCACGACCGTGAGCTTCGTGGCGACGCGGCTGCGTCAGCCGGTTTTCGCGACGGAAGGGAGAAACAGAAAGCGCAGCGACTGGCAGTGGGTCCCGCACGCTAGAGAGAGAGAGAGAAGAACGTGTGCCACAGCAGGGAGCGCCTGACGAGGGGCCCCCACCCGTCAGCGAGCTGGGGCGCGCGGGAAGCCAGCACGTGCGAGTCAGGAGTTGGGCCGCACTATGTGGGCCGATCCCTGGGTCACTTTGGGCCCAAGCGTATTTCCTGATTCTCTTCTTCCTTTATCTTTTCTCATTTCTTTTCTTTTGACTTTTAGATGTCAGATTTGAATTCAAACTGTTGTGGTGAATTTTTAATCAAATTTCTGAATATATTATTTGAATAAATTATTGTGGAATAAATTTATTTATTTATAAATTTATTTTTGTATTGTGTAGTATTTTCTCTTTCCTTTTCTATTTTCAAACCCTAATTCTCACTTTAGGATTCAAACTTCATCTCAAGTCATTGTGTTATTTCTACTAGTATTATTGTTGTTATTATTTCAATGCACAAGCAAACAAAACTCCAACATGATGCATGATTTATTTGAGTGTTCTTTTGTTAATTATTTATCTGTGTGAGTGAGGTGTCCACATGAAATGATAGATAGAGATGACACACACATATATAAAGGAAAATAATTTCTCCTTTTAGATTTTTTTTATTTTTTTACAAAGTCATTATTACAACTGGCAGAAGAAGATGATTGGAGGGTTGATTGCGCAGTTTGGGTCATGCACATTTACTCCGAGGATCAGGAAGACTTCGGGCGAGGTGGTTGAGATTGTGCCGTACACCAAAAAAAGTGGGGTAATTGGTGAGACTTCTGGTTCTACGTGGCGCCAGAGGACATTGAGGGGGGTGCCTGGCTGCCCCATCTATTTTGTGCTCACATTACTATGTGGTGTTTTCGCAGTATAAGGTGAAGAAAGGAGATAGGAGTGAAGAGGCCCTTCGGCACGCAGCTAGGATGAGTAGTGACCGTGATTTGGTTGAGGAATTCATTGCGTGCGGCGTGTGGCCGCTGGCTCATGGCTAGGATCTGGGTGAAGTCAAGCTTCACCTGATGCCTGTTGGGGACTTGTTCTCAAATGCTATGAATTAAGAACAAGGCAACACAGAAATAAGTTAATGGTTAACGCCCTTCGTCCCTCAAAGCATTATTTCCCTTAGGATATAACGATCTTCGGACGAAGGTCATGAAGGACATACCTTCATGATCACAATTTACATTGATAAATGGAGAAGCATATGAAACATGAGAGAATAACATGAATAATCACATAACATTGTTTACATATTTTTATTATACACTAGGTATATGCCCGTGCGTTGCTACGGTGATGCATAAGAAAATGGTGTTCTGTTTTAGTAGTTACCGTTGGAGAATGACGCGTACAAGTTTTCGCATCCTGTCTTTAGGATCCTAATATCGTCAGAGAACACAAGATGATTCTCGGAGTCGACACCCCATAAGAAAGGGACGCTGCTATTAGCGTCCTACATTTAAACATGGCATTGTATTTGTGCAGCTGGATGGTGGCTAGTATCTAGGTCAGCTTAAGCAGCACCCACTCCATTCATCCACTGGCTTGCAAGTTCAGGGAACAGATCGGGTTGTAGCATAGTACTTCCACAGCTCTGTGTTCCATCTTTTGACATCGTAAAACAGGGAATAACACTAGTACCATTTCATCTTGGTTTCTACCCCAAGACATGCATATATACATTACATGCACCTTTAGTCTTGCTTGGTCATCCACTAGAATGCTACACATAGGTACATTGCGTGAACATCTACCTGATCGAGACCAACTCGGTTCTGGATAGACATGGATGGGAATTAGGACCAGTCTTCAAGCGTGCGCCAGCTCCCTAGCAATCAGGCTTCATACTAATGCACATTGCCATTTACTTTTGTTCTGGTTTCATAGATTGGATGACAATGCAACAATATGTGAAGTAGGGTGAAAATCTTTGAAAAGGATAAAGCAAGTAGCGACATATGTTGACGTTGTGAAAACTGTAGACACAATCAAGGCAGTTGAGAAACCCCATACTTTGCGGATCGCCTTTGCAAAGATGTATGAGAAACCCCATACATGTTACTGTTTCTCTCAACAAAATGAAGCAAACAAATATGATAACCCATGTATTTCAAATGTGAGTTTGCTAATAAGTCATGGAGTAACTTATATATGATATTAACTACTCAGTCAACAATCCCCATTCGCACAGAAGAAGTCAACGGAAAGAAAAGTTGAAGAAATAGTATTTCGCTATGACATGGCCTTATTAAGTCATCCTGCCAAATGCATATGCAATTGTTAATACACATATGAAAATGTATGCCATGGAACAAATGTACAACAACAATAGAATATCCAAATATGTAAAGAGTATAGTTTCCCATGGTGACCAGAATAATCATGTTGCCACCATGAAGACAAGGATACTTGAACAAGAAAGAACCGTGTAATAAGTAGACCTGACCAAGTACCAAATGCTTGAGCGCCGACGAGTAGGCCAAGAAGTCAAACTTAGTGCCTGTCAGATTTGCTACAACTGTAACCAAGTTCAAGCTACTAAAGAAACACCCACTCTAATAAAAACCATCAGATTTGCCATTATATTGCATGATCACATCCTTTTCTCTGCCAGTGTAAAGCTCCTAGCTTGTATATGTATTTCAGGGTTGTGCTTATAGTTCTTGCCCCCACAAACCAAACAACAACAATATGTCTACGAAGGTTGCGATGACTTGCTCTTGACATAAGACATAAGAAAATGTTATTTTTTATTATGTCTATGAAGGTTGCTACACTCTACGAAGAATCTCTACATCCTGCACACAAAGACATAAGAGAATGTTATTTTTTATTATGTAACTGAATAGTGTGCAGAAACAATAGTTTGCATAATCATACATCCGCTATGTGGTTCAGTGTGCAGAAATAATAGTTTGCTGAAAAATTCAGGCATTCACAACGTTACGCTCTTCTCAAGCTTGACTTGGCACGTGAGCAGAGATTTCAGATATCAAACCTCACAAGGTATGTTGAACTCTTTTGAAACCCTCTCAACAACTTTCATCACAGGAAGATCAGTCTGAGATCCCATTATAATAGCAACACGAGGTCTAACTGCTGCAAAGATGACATCATTTCAACATCTCCATAAACCAGATGAAATGAAAAATAAAGTTTTGTTTCAAATAAAGATGTGAAATCAGGTTAAAAGCGTGAATAGTTTCATAGTGACAGGTGGAAATTATAAATAAATTAGCGTGTCCATCACGACCATCAACAAAAAGCAATAGTAGTGAAACAAGATCCATGACCATGAACGATAGTAGCTAACTTCTTAATTTTGTCAGATACCTCAGCAGGAGTTTCAACAACATGGCATATGTTTTCCCTGAAGGATCACAAACATTCTTTGTATTTTCAAAATTTAAAAGTACAGAGAAAATTGTAATTTAAAAAGAAACAAGAATAAATAACAAATTATCATAACAAAAAATAGTCTTACTTATGAATTGTTTCCACAACAAGATAGCAGATAATAGAGTTGTCTCTGCCCCTTGCCACAATTATAAAAAGCTCCTAAATACAAAAAGATATAAAATACAATAAAATGTAACTGTAATTAAAATAAGTACCTATAAAGTCCTCATAATATAACGAAAATTGTTGTCGGCTATGAACCATGATTAAGGCATTACACCACATTCACAACGCTATCATAGAATGACAATTTAGTTTCATCTTCGTATTTCTTGAATCTTACTCGCATACATGGAGTAATTGTTGAGTGCCTTGTAGGGATATGAGCAATACTGCTCCTTAGCTTGAAGTGGTGGCTCATTATAACTGGAAAATTGTTAAGAGAAGTAAGAGCATTATGCAGCTTCCTTACTAAAAGTGTCAAGAGCAAGTCACCGCAACCTTGGCCCATTCTTGAGAAAGACATATGAGAAAACGACTAAAATCTTTTCACCATAGCCAAAAAATGGCCAGAACTGCAATTCATAGCCTTTTAAATTTCTACAAATATCAGTTAACCCCATTTCATAGGTTGCCTTCACATGCCTGGCAAAAGTAAAAAATACTGTCATTCCCAATCCTACAAGTCCTTTTTCGGCAGCTTCAGATCTATAGGCATCAAATGCATAGCAGAAACATGTAGTCTTATTTCTTATGACAGTTTTGAGTCTCTAGTTGTTGCATGTTATCAGGCATATGGGTGGATTTTGAATAGTCCTCTTGATTAAGAAGCGCCTCAACTGCATTGACGACACCTTCCTTGATAAAGAAGCCAAGGTATACAATACGAAGCTTTTGCATGAGAATCTCGATTATCTTTAGTAGTGAGATCAACACATGATGATCCTTTGTAAATAATAAATCAGCCAAGAAGCTACCATGGGTAATAAAAACAATATGTCCATTCAGAATCAATAGTTTTGGTATTATTTACATGTAAGATCTAACTTGCCAATGCCTGTATTCAAGGAATGTAATAACACAATCCTTTCACAGCTTATTTTATACCTTTTTTGTTTCCTTGGGCACATCTTGAAGTATTTCTGGTTTACTGAAATAACAAATATTGTTAGCAATTGAAGCACATCCATAGCAAATGTACGAATTGGCACCAGAGTTCACCGCTGCACAATTTGTACAGTAAGCTCACTTCCATATTTCATAACACAAACATTGTTATGAGTTGTTAGTTTGTAATGCTGCTAAGGTACATAGAGAATTGACATAAGAACCTTGCTTCAAGAGAATTGACACAAGAACCTTGCTTCATTCGTAATTATTTTTTCTGTCGCTAGTATGATCTGGGTGTCTTCAACGTCCCTTACTACTGAAGGAATCAACTGGTTTGACAACCTGGACGGCCGTGGGGGCTTGTACATCCTCCATGTCCTCAGCGTCCATCTTGGTGGTGGTGAGTGGCACTTGCACCAGTGGCCTCCATCCCCTAAATTCTGTGCAGGAGCGCCTGGCTCTGGCTGCAGCGCCGTGGCAGGGCGAGGCACGTGTGGCGGCTACCGAGGTGCTTAGGCGTGATGTCTAGGTGGTGGCAAGGATGAGCAGGAGGGCCTTAGCGCCGTCAAAGCAGGGGTCTCCGCCTCGGGGGCGATCACGATGCGTGGGAGAGGGAGCCGCAGCGCGCGGATCTGGGTCGCGGGGCGCGCGCCCCAGCAGCGCGGCCATAGCGCGCCCTGCGCGATCTGCAGCGACGCCGCCGTGATGGGCAAGTCGAAGGCGGACCGCAGCCCGTCCGGGAACCCGAGCCTCGACGACAGGCCCGCGGCGAGGACGTCGCGGAGGTTGGGCGGGAACGCGAACCCCATCTCGGCCTCGCGGGCGCCAGCTCCAGCTCCGTCAGGCCCGGGAGCACGGCCACCCCGGAGGCCCGGAGGTGGCGCAACAAGCATGTAGACGCTGAGCTGAGGCCTGCACGGCATGGCGAGCCCCGACGCCACCCCCATACTTCTCGGGCGCGTCGTCGCGGTGCCTCAGCGGCGCCGATGAGGTGGACAATGAGGAGGCGCTGCAGTGGGTCATGATGGAGCGACTACCGTCCTTCGAGCGCCTGCGCACGGGCCTCGTGCGGCCGGCGGACGCTTCCGACGGCGGCAACGCCAGCGACCGCGGCCGGAGGCGCCGGCACACGCACGAGGAGGTGGACGTGCGCGCGATGGGGCTCGCGCAGCGCCAGGCTTTTGTGGAGCGCGTGTTACGGGTCACCGATGAGGACAACGAGCGCTTCCTCAGGAAGCTCCGCCCGCGCATCGACCGCGCCAACATCCAGATCCCCACGGTGGAGGTGAGGTTCCGGGGCGTCAACGTGCAGGCGGAGTGCCACGTCGGCACCCGCGCTCTGCCCACGCTGGCGAACGTCTCGCTGGACGTGGCCGAATCGTTGCTGGGACGCGTCGGGGTCAAGCTCGGCAAGAGGAAGACGCTCCACATCCTCAAGGACGGCTCCGGCGTCGTGCGCCCGTCCAGGATGACGCTGCTTCTCGGCCCACCGTCGTCCGGCAAGACGACGCTCCTGCTGGCCCTGGTCGGCAAGCTGGACCCCACTCTTGAGGTCAGCAGGGAGGTGACCTACAACGGCTATGGGCTGGACGAGTTCGTGCCGGAAGAAGGCGGCATACATCTGCCGACACGTCCACGAAGAAGGTCGGCGGAGACGGAGACGGCGAGACGGCGCGGAGGCGGGTGGTGGCAGTGGCGGGCTGTTGGCGGTGGATCAGCCTCGTGGGCGACGCCACCGAAGGCTGAGCGGGGTGGTGCCTGCACGGCGATGGGTGGCGGCGGGGTGGTTGCCAAAGGCAGGGACGGCTGCGACGGGGGAGGGGGCGGGGGCGGAGCACGGTCGGATCGCTCTGGATGAAGCGAACGGTCCAGATTCACGGATGACAGAACCAGAAAAGGCAGGCTACCCTTAGAGCCTTAATAAGTAGTATAGAATCCTTGATAAATAAGAATAATATTGAATTACATTTTTACCTTCGGCTTGATAGAAGGTAAAAATACAAGCGTGACGCACGAGCGAGTATAAGTCAGTGTGAACAGTACATGGGTACTGTTCATCTATTTATAGGCACAGGACGCAGCCTGTGTAAAATTACATTCATGCCCTTCATATTTAGTATTAACTTAAGAACAATCTATCGAGGACTAAATAGTCTTTTCCTCCTCAAGTCGGTTCCTTTTTCTGCTATTGAGTCGAAGCTTCCTTGCGCACAACTTCGGCACTGGTTGAACCTTTGTTCTGGCCCTGCTTTCCATATTATGTACAACTTCATCCCATGTCCGAAGATTCCTGCACATATGTTATGCTTTGGGAAACATTGTTAGTCATGTTTTTGAGGACCTTCGGAAGACGAAGGCCCCCCAACAGTAGCCCCTCACAGTATTAATTTGTTATAATAACGAATTCAGACTGCGACATGAATGAAGACTTTAAGCCGAAGGTCCGAAAAAACACCTTCCCTTTGCTAGAATAGCAACAATCAATGACAGATGGGGCCCTTCAAGCTACAGCGTGCTAAGCGTATAAATATGAACTCACACCTGCTGTATTTTACATGCCATCTCTGTCGTTTGCAATATTTTCTCGAACTTTTTAGTTCTTGCTCACTAGCTCTCGCTAGATTTTCAATCTTTTTGAGCTTCAGCTCAAAGACGTGTTTTCACCATGTCTAGAGAAAAAATGATTGAGGAGACGAAGCTGACTGAAGAGACGAAGCTGTTCGAGGAGAAGAAGGCCGCAGATCCTTATATTGCTGGATTCATTGAGTCGATGGCAAAAACAAACACAAAGAAGGTTACTAAAGAGATACTGGAAGGTTTATCTGAAGATACTGGTGACATCGATAGCTATGACGTGGAAAGTGGGGATGAAGATTCTGAAGATCGGTCCTGGCGGCCAAGCCATGCTGTCTTTGGAAAATCGACCATTAAACAGAGTCATCTTGAGAACATGAGAGGAAGGTACTTTCGGGATATGTCTATTGTGAGGGCTAGCGGAGACAACAACGTCCCTGCCCCTGAGGAAAACGAAGTTGTTATTTACCGAAGCTTCTTCAAGGCTGGGCTTCGGTTCCCTTTGAGCAAATTTGTAGTTGAAGTGCTGAAAATCTACCAGATCTTCCTCCATCAGATCACCCCCGAAGCTATAATGAGGATGTGTTTTTTGTCTGGGCAGTAAGGAGTCAAGGGCTAGAGCCAAGCGCGAAGTGCTTCTGCAATATGCACGAACTTTTATATGAGACGAAGGCTATTGGTAAAGAACAGTACCACAACAACTTCGGTTGCTATGGTTTTATCGCTCACCCCAAAGCAAGCCACCCTGTGCCAACATTTCGGAAGAGATGGTCCGGAGCCTGGATGGAAGAATGGTTTTATGTGAAGAATGATTTAAAGGCAAGGGAGGACATGAAAGAAATCATCATGCGCCCCATTTGGTCCCGCTTCGGCCTCTGAAGGCCGAAGGTGGAAATTGATGACGCTGTTGAAGCGTGTCAGAAGGCTTTTAGCACCGTTTGCTCCTTCATTGGTACAAGAGATTTGATTCAAGAACATATAGCCTTCAGAGTATGGCCGCTTGTGGAAAGCTGGGAAATGCCGAAGGAGACCATCTCTGGCTCCGATGAGGGTAATTTAGTCCGATTGAAGTATACCTTCAGGTTTGAAGATAAGTTTGATGAGCCAAATGATGACTGGCTAAAATGCATTGAAGCTACTAGTGACTAGCTACTTGGGGCATACTCCAAGAACGAGGACAATGCCTTGTCCGTAGCTTTCGAGGGTCGGAGTAAGAAAAGATCGAACATGGTATTTGATGCTATTGGCTTCATATACCCTGACTATTGCTACCGGGAAAGGTTGCTGCTTGGGCCATTACAACTGAGCCGAAGGGCAAGAAGATGAAGGTTCTAACTCACCGGCCACGTTATATTGAACCAGCCGTGATACCGGAATTTGGCGAAGGTATTTCTTCAGCTGCCAAAGCAAAAGAAATTGCTCCAATTATGCAGAGCACTGAAGAGGCGACCATGATGCCGAAGATGTCCATAGCCGAACCAGTAAAAAATAAGGCAGATAAGGTTGAAGAATCAAAGGCTGAAAAAATAATACAATTTCCAAACATTTTGAGCCTTCCGACAGAGGCAACACTGCCGAAGGTACAAAAGGCTTCTGCTGCAACTCCCAAGAGGAGAAGGATGGCGAATGTGCTAGATGTTGTGCTAGAAACGACAAAAGCCTTGAGTCCTGCTCCTACAAGGAAAGTTGCCAAAGCTGCCAAAGCGCAACCCGAAACTGATGCTAAGCAGGCAGAAGTCGAAGCTACAAAAACTCAGGCTAAAACCGAAGCTGGGCCTTCAACGCCCGCCGCGATGAAGCCTATCGTATGTGAGGAAGAGATGACAGGACAGACTGCACCTAAAAAGGTCGAAGCTCCTGCTCCCGAAGCTTCGAACAAAAACATTGACTACATTATTCGTCATGCTTCGGGAAAAGAACTATCCCAAGAAGAAATGCTAGAAGCACGACACTACGCCCAAAAATTGAAATATCCAAAGGGGGCGTTAGTGTTTAATGGTAGTGATGAAGAAGATTTTTTGTATTGTCTCCCGGATAACAAAGAAATATCCGTTTGTCGGGAGATAGGTAAAAGCATCGGATTCCCGAAGCTGGAAGACGACCTTTCGATTTTATCGAAGGATGAACTTGCTGACATCCTAGCATATAATAGCATAAAGGTATAAAAGTTAACTTTGAATTTGAAAATGTGGTATTTCATTTGGTATACTCAATTTTTCCCTCCTCTTCCAGAGCTTGATTCTTAGTAATGCCCTTAGGGCGTAGAAAAATATTGAAGACGAAGGCTATACGATGGCTCTGAACAACCTTCGTTGAGAGGTGATCGAATTGAGAAACGAAGGTCTTGAAAAAGACAAAATCTTAATTTCTCTGCTTAACAAAGTGAAAGAATACGAAGCTAGCTTCAAAATTCAAGCCGAAACCCAAAAGATTGAAATTGAAGACCTTCGGAGGCAACTGGCCGAGGTTAAAGAAAAATGCGCACTCGAAGAAGCTAACCAAGAAATCAGCGAATATTGGAAAAAATCATTTAGAGAAAAATGTTGAAGAACTTCGCATATCCAAGGAAAGATGCTTCGAAAAATCTTTGGACTGTGTGAAGAAAATAAAAGCTAGTTTACCCAAAGTGGGTGCCTATTCTACCGAAGAAAACTTCATACGAGGCGACCCCGAAGGCGTTATTGAATGGATAAGTGGAGAGGACGAGACCTTCGAAGAAATTTTAAGTGATCGTGGGGTTGTTTGCGTGTTTTCCGGTGCGTGAGGAATTTCAGCTATCTTGGAGAAGGCGGGATGTGATCATATCAAGACCATGGCCCAGGCCGAAGCTGCCTTCTCCGTAGACGATACGAAGGATCCTTCAGCAGAAGCAACCTTGATGGACGGAAGATTTTACAATGATGTTTGGGTGAATGGTGGCCGCGAGATGGCTCACGAAATTATAAAGAAAAGTGAAAAGGACACTCATGAAGCCCGAGCAGAAGCAAGGCGAGCTGAAGAAGCTGCAGAGCGCGAAAAACGTATAGGTATTGCTCTCTGGCTTTTAGCTTCGGCAATTGATTTTGTGGCTTCGGACTGATTAATTTTTCCTACTTCAGTTGAACTATCTCCGCCGCCGGAACTGGTCGACCCCCTGTCGGATCCAGAAATGAAGGAAGCGCTAGACATTATAAACATGGCTGAATCCATTGTTGATGAAGTTGTTAACAGATTACTTCATAAAGTTGCAGAGAAAGTCCTTAAAGAGGAGTAGCACTTATTGTAAAAACATTTTGAGATGGTCAATGTATGAGACACTAGAATGGACACTGTACTGATATTTTAACAAGACTGTAATATTTGTTGTATGTAGCTTTGAATCGAATATGTAAATTATCGTAATTCATTTCTTTGCGATGCATGAAACTTTACATACATACCGTTTTTGAGCCTTCCCTTCTTTTCATGCTTCGTAAAGAAAAAGATCCATATTTCATAACAATATACATGCTTCGTAAAAATAGATCCCTTCTTTTATGACAAGGCCGATGAAGTTGTATTTCCCGAAACTTACTTCGTGCCTTAGCACATTTTCATTTTTACGAAGCATTCGCCGAAGATCAACTCCGTGTTCAATTGTCGCGTCATTGATGCGATATGATGTATGATGTGATGCTATGCGGAATGATGTGATGATGTGATGCAAAATGATGCTGATGCCGAAGACACATACCCACACGCCCACACTGAAACACCAACTCTGCATCCCCTTAGGAACGACTTTGGAGCCTTCTTCACCGTTTATTTTTCGGTGTTCACCGTTTATTTTTCGGTGTAAGTTCTGCATCCCCTTAGGAATGTCTTTTGAACTTTTTCGCCTTCTATTTCAGCGGTATAAGTTCTGCATCCCCTTAGGAACGACTTTTGAACTTCTTCGCCTTATATTTCGGCGGTACTTGGCCCTGCATTCCCTTTGGAACGACTTTTGAGCAGAAAACTTACGCTGCGCTCCCTTAGGAACGACTTTTTGTAGCTTCGGCAATTTTAGCTCTGCATTCCCTTAGGAACGACTTTTGAGCTTCGTAACTTTTGAGCTTCGTAAGTATGTGAAAAAGATATATTCCATTCTGATAGAAGCAAAATCATCACAAGAAATCAAAACTAAATTTACATTGCTTGTTCCTTATTAAAAAACAAAATGACATAGAACATAAAAGTAATTCAGAGGCAGGATATCACTCAATGAATGTGCTTTGATTCTGGCACAGTATTGTTGACTGTACGATCTTCAGATTCCTCCCTGAACTCACGTTGCTGTTGAGAGTGCTGGCGCCCTTCTGGCTGCTGGCTTCGGGAATAGGTAGGTTGCAGTGGTGGTGGCGGTGGGAGCTGAGGCCAAGAAGCCTATGAATGGCTAGACAAAGCAACAGAAGCTGCAGGATGATTGCCCACATATTCTGGTATGTAGGGAGAGTGGCACAAAGCAGTGTGCAAGACCTGCTTCGGCTGATTCTGCCGAGCTTCGGCTTCTGCGATCTCCTTTTGCTTCAGAATAGTTATTTGGCACATTCTTGTAGTATGACCCTTGTCCTCACCATAGAATAAGCAATAGATTTTCTTGGGCTGATCCCCATATCTTCCTCCGAAGCCCCTAGCGCCTCTACCTCTTGGAGCTGGCGGCCTGAAGGAGCTTTGCTGCTGCCCCGAAGGCTGTGAAGTGTACTGTGGCTTCTGAAGCTGGCTTCCTTTATCATCATTCTGACTGGAGCTGTGGATTGATCTGACATGCCTAGGGTCGATTCTTCCTCCAAAACCCCTGGTCATCTCAGAGAATCTGTAAGCTTCCTCCCTTCTTTGGCGAAAGTCGTTGTTAGTCCGGATGTACTCATCCATATTCTGAAGTAGCTTTTCCAGAGTCTGGGGGGCTTCCTGGCGAAGTATTGAATCGTAGGTCCTGGCCGAAGACCCTTGATCATGGCCTCAATGACAATTTCATTGGGCACTGTGGGCGCTTGTGCTCTCAGTCGCAAGAACCTTCGGACATACGCCTGAAGGTATTCCTCATGGTCTTGCGTGCACTGGAACAAGGCCTGAGCTGTGACTGGCTTCGTTTGAAAGCCTTGGAAATTGGTAACTAGCATGTCCTTGAGCTTCTGCCATGACGTGATTGTCCCTGGCCGAAGGGAAGAATACCATGTCTGGGATACGTTCCGGACTGCCATGACGAAGGACTTTGCCATGACAGCTGCATTGCCTCCATATGAGGATATTGTTGCCTCATAGCTCATCAAGAATTACTTTGGGTCCGAGTGCCCATCGTACATGGGTAGCTGGGGTGGCTTGTAGGATTGTGGCCATGGGATAGCCTGCAATTCTGCTGCCAAGGGAGAAGCATCATCAAAAGTAAAGGTATCATGATTAAAATCATCGTACCATCCATCTTCGTTGAACAAGCCCTCTTGACGAAGCTCCCTGTGTTGGGGCCTTCAGTCTTGATCATCTTGAGCAAGATGACGCACTTCCTTAGTAGCTTCATTGATCTTCCTTTGAAGATCGGTCAGCCGAGCCATCTTCTCCTTTTTCCTTTGCACCTGTTGGTGGATGATTTCCATGTCCCTGATCTCCTGATCCAACTCCTCCTCCTGGAATGTTGGACTAGTGGTCTTTCTCTTCTGGCTTCGAGCCTCTCGGAGAGAGAGAGTCTCCTGGTTTGTGTCCAGTGGCTGCAGTGCAGCCCCTGGCGCTGTTATCTTCTTCGGCGGCATGACGAAGGTCGATGCTTTGCCGATGGTTGTGGAAGTGAGTACACCAGAGGCAAGAACCACTAAATTCAGAGTTGCAGATATAATGTTACGATTTTCCAAAGGTTTAGGTGTTAGACATAGAACAAATTAAGTGCCTGATTTTAACCATAGGTTTCATCCTGTCAGCACCGTTTTCACCTCAAACACCCGTCTTTGAGCCATGGACCTTCGCTGTTAGCCCCGTCTTCACCGCAACCGCTGCTAACCCCGGCGCGCACGCACATCGAGAAGCCCGACACGTCGCGCCCCACGTCCCCCAGCTCCTTTTTGAGCCCCGCACGCACCCGCCCTCTCTCCTCTGCCTCATTTCACTCGCTCCCAACCCCTCTCGTGCACAGCCGCCTGTCGGGGACCATAATTAGGGGTACCCCCAAGACTCCTAATCTCAGCTGGTAACCCCCATCAGCACAAAGCTACAAAGGCCTGATGGGTGCGATTAAGGTCAAGGCTCAGTCCACTCAAGGGACACGATCTCGCCTCGCCCGAGCCCAGCCTCGGGCAAGGGCAGCCGACCCCGGAGGATTCACGTCTCGCCCGAGGGCCCCCTCAAGCAACGGGCACACCATCGGCTCGCCTGAGGCCTTGTCTTCGCCGAGAAGCAACCTTGGCCAGATCGCCACGCCGACCAACCGTATCGCAGGAGCATTTAATGCAAGGATGGCCTGACACCTTATCCTGACACGCGCTCTTCAGTCGACAGAGCCGAAGTGACCGCAGTCACTTCGCAGCTCCACCGACCAACCTGACAAGAAGACAGCGCCACCTGCGTCGCTCCGACTGCTGTGCCACTCGACAGAGTGAGGCTGATAGCAGCCAAAGTCCAGCCTCGGGCGCCATAGGAAGCTCCACCTCACCCGACCCCAGGGCTCGGCCCCCGTCTCGGCCTCGGACGATGGACTCCGCCTCGCCCGACCCTAGGGCTCAGACTCAGCCTCGGCTCCGGAAGACGACGAACTCCGCCTCGCCCGACCCCAGGGCTCGGACTCACCCTCGGCTCCGGAAGACGACGAACTCCGCCTCGCCCGACCCCAGGACTCGGAATCAGCCTCGGCTCCGGAAGACGACGAACACCGCCTCGCCCGAGCCTAGGGCTCGGACTCAGCCTTGGCCTCGGACGACGGTCTCCGCCTCGCCCGACCCGAGGCTCGAACTCGACCTCGACCTCGGAAGACAGACTCGACCTCGACCTCGGAGGAGCCTCCGCCTCACCCGACCCAGGGCTTGGACCGACCACGTCACAGGGGGGCCATCATTACCCTACCCCTAGCTAGCTCAGGCTACGGGGAACAAGACCGGCGTCCCATCTGGCTCGCCCCGGTAAACAAATAATGATGGCGCCCCGCGTGCTCCATGACGACGGCGGCTCTCAGCCCCTTACGGAAGCAAGGAGACGTCAGCAAGGACTCGACAGCCCCGACAGCTGTCCTTCCGCAAGGCTCCAGCGCTCCTCCGACGGCCACGACATCACATGAACAGGGTGCCGAAACCTCTCCGATTGCCACAACGGCATGTACTTAGGGCTCTAGCTCCTCTCTGCTAGACACGTTAGCACACTGCTACACCCCCCATTGTACACCTGGACCCTCTCCTTACGCCTATAAAAGGAAGGTCCAGGGCTCTCGTATGAGAAGGTTGGCCGCGCAGGAGAACGGGCCAACGCGTAAAGTCTCTCTCTCTCCCACGCGGATGCTTGTAACCCCCTACTGCAAGCGCACCCGACCTGGGCACAGGACAACACGAAGGCCGCGGGTTCCCCTTTTGCCTGTCTCCTTTCTCCCCCCTTCGTGCTCCGTCTCGCGATGACCCATCTAGGCTAGGACACGCGGCGACAATTTACTCGTCGGTCCAGGGACCCCCCGGGGTCGAAACGCCGACAGTTGGCGTGCCAGGTAGGGGCCTGCTGCGTGTTGACGAATAGCTTCCCGTCAAGCTCTAGATGGGTAGTCTCTAGCAACCTCTCCAACCCGGGACGATTCTCCGTTTCGGGAGTCTTGAGTTCATGTCCCTCGACGGCGGCTACGACATGATACTCCTTCCTTCGCCGCGCGACAGCGACAATGGCGGCTGTCAGCCCGCCCGCCGGTGGCGGAATCAACGACGTCTTCCCCACGTGGCGGAAGAACAACATTCGTGTTTGTCCCGTCACCTCCCCCGCCGATGGAGGAGGAGGCGGGGCAACCATGGCCAAGCAGGAAGCGGCACCTCGTCGGCTGTCGAGCGAGTCGACGGCGCCGGCGCCCCAGCGGGGGACACGTCGGGCTTCGACCTTGCGTCTGAGATGAAGACGGGCGCCGTTTCCCCGCAACACGCCAACTCCAAGCGAACGAACGATGCTAGCACGCTCGTGAGGGACTTGCTGGGCGTCACCCTCGTACCTGAGACGACGGTGCAGTCCGCCCCTGACGCGACTTCGTCACCGCCTGTCGACCAAGAGGTACCGACCGATTCCCATCTCATGCCTTTTGGATTCAGCCTCGACCCACCAAGCGACTTCGCTTCGGTGGAAGCCTTCATAGAGGCATGTCCAAACCCTCCGGGGTACCGTATGCGGTCGCCCTGGGACAGACTGATGGCCGTCTCGACCTACGGACCCTCGGGTTCCGAGGAAGATGACGAGCCCGACCTTTGTTGGGATTTCTCTGGGCTCGGCAACCCCAGTGCCATGCAGGACTTCATGACCGCATGCGACTACTGCCTCTCCGATTGTTCCGATGGTAGCCGCAGCTTCAGTGACGAGGACTGCGACCCAAGTCGTGAATGCTTCCACGTCGATCTAGGGGGTCCCGGCGAAGGCAACCATCTTGGTATACCGGAAAACGGTGATCCCCCTAGGCCTGCGCCTCGCGTTGACATCCTTCGGGAACTAGCTGTGGTCCCAGTCCCTGCGGGGGGTCAGGACGCACAGCTCAAGCAAATCCGCGAGATGCAGGCCAGGCTCGACGAGGGAGCAGGAACACTTGAGCCGTTCCGGCGGAAAATCGGGCAGGAATGGGCAGACCGAGCTCCGGCCGAAGAAGCGCGTCATCTACCCCAGGACATCCAGCACCGCATTGCCGATGACGTCAGGGCAAGGCCGCCACCGGCTTCCAGTGGGGTTGGCCAGAACCTGGCTGCAGCAACAATACTTCTCCGCGCGATGCCGGAACCATCGACCACCGAAGGGCCGCGTATCCAGGGAGAGCTCAAGAATCTCCTGGAGGATGCCGCGGTCCGACGGGCCGAAAGCTCTGCCTCCCGAAGGCAGGGGTACCCCTCGGAGCATCGCGCCGCGACTTCCCGATTCATGCGGGAAGCCTCGGTCCACACCAGGCGCACGCGCAACACGGCGCCTGTGGCCCCGGGTCGCCTCGGCAACGAGCACCACCACCGCAACCGTCGAGCCCACCTCGACGAGAGGGTGCGCCGAGGCTACCACCCCAGGCATGGGGGATGCTACGACAGCGGGGAGGATCGGAGTCCCTCGCCCGAACCACCCGGTCCGCAGGCTTTCAGCCGGGCCATACGACGGGCGCCGTTCCCGACCCGGTTCCGAACCCCGACTACCATCACAAAGTACTCGGGGGAGACGAGGCCGGAACTGTGGCTCGCAGACTACCGACTGGCCTGCCAGCTGGGTGGAACGGACGATGACAACCTCATCATCCGCAACCTCCCCCTGTTCCTCTCCGACACCGCTCGAGCCTAGCTGGAGCATCTGCCTCCGGGGCAGATCTCCAACTGGGACGACCTGGTCCAAGCCTTCGCCGACAACTTTCAGGGCACGTACGTGCGCCCTGGGAACTCCTGGGATCTCCGAAGCTGCCGTGAGTAGCCGGGAAAGTCTCTCCGGGACTACATCCGGCGATTCTCGAAGTAGCGCACCGAGCTGCCCAACGTCACCGACTCGGATGTCATCGGCGCGTTCCTCGCTGGCACCACCTACCGCGACCCGGTGAGCAAGCTGGGTCGCAAGACCCCCACCAGGGCGAGCGAGCTGATGGACATCGCCACCAAGTTCGCCTCTGGCCAAGAGGCGGTTGAGGCCATCTTCCGGAAGGACAAGCAGCCCCAGGGCCGCCAGCCGAAAGATGTCCCCGAGGCATCCACTCAGCGCGGCCCCAAGAAGAAGGGCAAGAAGAAGTCGCAAGCGAAACGCGACGGGGCCGACGCGGACCTTGTTGCCGCCGCTGAGTACAAGAACCCTCGGAAACCTCCCGGAGGTGCCAATCTCTTCGACAAGATGCTCAAGGAGCCGTGCCCCTATCATCAGGGGCCCGTCAAGCACACCCTTGAGGAGTGCGTCATGCTTCGGCGCCACTTTCACAAGGCCGGGCCACCTGCGGAAGGTGGCAGGGCCCACAACAACGACAAGAAGGAGGATCACAAGGTAGAGGAGTTCTCGAGGTCCACGACTGCTTCATGATCTACGGTGGGCCAGTGGCAAACGCCTCGGCTTGGCACCGCAAACAAGAGTGCCGGGAGGTCTGCTCGGCAAAGGTGGCGGCACCAGTCTACCTAGACTGGTCCGAAAAGCCCATCACCTTCGACCAGGGCGACCACTGTGGGGGATAGATATCCCCTGGGTCCACTAAAGAAGTAAAAGGCCACACGAAAGGCCCAAGGGCCCAATAATTCGTAAGGTCGTTCTTTCGTGGGCCTGGGGGGGAACAACCAGCAAGGGAGAACGACATGAGGCCAGGTTGGTGCAAACCCGGATGGCCCACATCGTCGAGCAAGCGGCTGCAACGGAGACCCGACTTTCCCGCGCTGGAGCTCCCATGCAACGAAGCCGTGTGAGGATAAGTCGGGGAGGATCACGCAAGATAAACTCGAGAGGTTCTCTATCTTTTAGTTACTTGTTGTTATCATATCCAAGTGTATTGCCCCACGGTCGAGTATATAAGGCCTAGGGGGCACCCCTTCAGAACGATCGACTCTATTCTTAGCCACCCACGTAAACTCTCTGCGCCCTCAATCCAGAGAGTCCTCTTGTAACCACGCTCATATACTCACCAGGACGTAGGGTGTTACGCACTTCTAAGCGGCCCGAACCTGTAAATCTTGTCCATTGTCCCTCGTGCGACAGGCACGAACCATTTTGCTACAGTCGTTGACACCGTCCTACTCCTAAAAACACCTTGAGGGGCAACCCCGGGTGTGCGGTCGGACCCAAAACACCGACAGCTGGCGCGCCAGGTAGGGGGTGTGTCGACGATCCAAGCTAGCTCAATGGCCGTCACCTTCCGCAGCAAGATCACCGTGCGTCCCGGATCTGTATTCTGCTTCGGGACAATCTCATCTGTAGCGGATGAAGAGGGAACTCTACACCGCATCGCGGATCTGCCGGAAAAGAAGTTTCCTCCAACAAACTCCGAAAATGCTGGAAAGACGCTACCTCCGGCTCTTCGGAAAAAGATCGTCTCCAGGGAGGCTGGAGCTAGAAGCTCGCTGACCCACAAGCCCCCGAGTACTACTTCCCCGACGAAAGAGTGGACACGGGTCGCGAGAAAGGAGGAGACCAGGGAGAGGCAAGTCGTTCTTCCCGTTCCTCCGACCTCAAAGGAGAACAGAAAGAAAGACGCCACGACAGCAGTACCGTTCTACCCCGACGTCCTCTTCATCGGGAGAGTGGAGTCGCCCGCCATCTCTGATGACGAACCGACCGCGCCTGGAGAAGAACCACCTCAACGAGAATCCCGTCGACGGAGGAACCGACGCAGGAACGTTCGACGACATCACGCGGCCGGAGAACGGGATCCGGAGCAGCCTGTCTCGCGAGATGAGGTCTCAGAGATAGGGGAAACTCCGGAAGAACGCGTCTTCAGGGAACGAAGGAACTCCCGACGACGTGATCGCCGACGGACTCAGGAGCAAGCCGAGCAAGATGCAAGGCAACGCCGGGAGAATCCGCTCTTCGGGCGCAACCTGAACCCCGACTTCGCCCGAGCTATGAACACGCCGAGCGAGGTCGGAGGCGTTCTAGCTCGGATAGCTGACGGACTTCCTCGGACCCCCGACGCCGAGGGATACCGACGCCTGTTCACTCAGGCGGCCAACCATTTTCTACCGCTCGCTCACCCGCCGAACGATTTGCGACATGCCATCAACAGTCGCCGAGACGCGCGAAGCTCCATCAATGCTTCGCGCGAACGGCGGCATGAGAACGAAATTCGTCGTCGGGAGGAGTATGACCGAGATCATGGCTTCCCGACTCAAAGCCAGGCCACCAGGACTGAGTCGGCAACAGCTTCAACTGGCGGCACTACCCGGGGACGGTCGAGGAACCACCACCACCACTCCCCTCCCTGGGACAGGCGTCATCCCCGACGACAGGAGGATACGTGCGGAGTATCCGCTCTTACTCCGCGCCTTAGGGCCATCCAATGGCCTCCCAACTTCAAGGTATCCAATGTCGACAAATATGAACCTAAGCAGGATCCAGGGGGTTGGTTAGCCGTCTACACCACCGCTGCTTGGGCTGCCGGAGCATCCGAAGACGTCATGACCGCGTATCTGCCCATCGTCCTTGGGCAAGACGCGCTGCAGTGGCTACGACATCTACCCCGACACTGCATCGACGACTGGGGAGACTTCAGTCGACGTTTCACCGCCAACTTCCAGTCTCTCTCCGACAAGCCAGCGCAACCATGGGACCTCAAATCCATCAAGCACCGGGGGGATGAGACTCTCCGGTCATACCTCAAAAGGTTCCAGACCATGAGAAACCGCATCCCCGAGGTCACGGAGGCGGCCGTGATCGAGGACTTCTACAGAGGATCCAATGACTCGGCTTTCGTCCGAGCCATACTACAAAAGGCGCCGATTACCTCCGAGGAGCTGTTCCGGGAAGCCGACCTCTACATCACCGCCGACGAGCGGGCCCAGGATCTCATCGGAGGAGCAAAGCCTGCACCGGCAGCACCACGACGTGACGCGAACCAGCCATCCGACAAACGCTGGGAGAAGAGGCCTCGAGAAGAAGTACACGCCGCCGGACCACCCGCCTCTCGCGCCCGAGGAGGACCTCGTGGAGGCGAGCGCGCGCTGGACGACATCCTCGACGCCCAGTGCCCGTACCACAAGGACATGCGCCACACTCTTCGAAACTGCCGGGACTTCAAGCACTCCGTCGGGCACGGCCGACCCTTCCAACCTCTACCGCCTCCTCCGCCGAGGGGAGGACCAGATGAACCACAACAGCCCCATCGGCAGGAGGAGGGGGGAGGAGGAGCTTTCCCACGCGTTGACAGGGAGGTCAACGTCATCTTCGGCGGACATGGCTCGCAGGAGAACAAAAGACAACAAAAGCTCAACGACCACCAGATACTGGTGGCAACCACCGGTCCTCCCGCCCCATACCGGTGGTCGGAGCACCCGATCACTTTCACTCGGGAGGATCAGTGGCTCAACTTCGACCATCGAGGCAAATACCCGCTCCTCGTCGATCCGGTGATCCGAGAGAGCCGGGTAAAGAAGGTGCTAGTGGACGGGGGGAGCAGCATCAACGTCACCTTCCCCCGTACGCTCCAAGGCTTGGGAGTTCACCTCAAAGAGCTCCACGAGTCGGACACTCCTTTCTTCGGCATCGTGCCGACGGAAGGGGAATACCCGCTGGGCCACATCTACATGCCGGTCACCTTCGGAACTCCGGAGAACTACAGAACCGAGTTCCTGAGGTTCGAGGTGGCGAACTTTGACTACGGGTACAACGCCATCATCGGGAGGCCGGGACTGGCCAAATTCATGGCCATTCCGCACTATACATACATGATACTGAAGATGCCGGGACCACGAGGAATCATAACTGTGTGCGCTGACTTCCAAGGCGCCGCAGAGTGTTTCCGAGTGGCCATCCAAGCAGCCCTCACCACCAAGCCGTCGACGGTTCCTTCTACATCGGCGAACTCTAAGCCTGAGGAGGACCCCACGGTACCGGCGAATGAAGCTCAGGCCGCGACCTCTATGCGGCCGACTGAAGAAACTAAAAGAATCAACCTGGGGTTCGCTGACGAGCGCAAGACGGCTATCATCAGCTCCAGCTTGGACGACAAATAGGAAAGCGCGCTCGTCCAGTTTCTGCAAGATAACCGGGACGTATTCGCATGGCAACCTGCGGATATGCCGGGAGTCCCAAGAGAACTGGTCGAGCACAAACTGAAAGTCTACCCCCAGGCGAGGCCGATTCGACAAAAGCTACGTCGCTTCACGCCCGACAAGAGAGAGGCCATTCGTGCCGAATTAGCTCGCCTGGTCGTGGCTGGATTTATTAGAGAAGTATTACACCCTGAGTGGTTAGCCAATCCTGTTCTTGTACTCAAAAAGAATAAAGTGGATTGGCGCATGTGCGTCGACTATACCGATCTCAACAAACACTGTCCGAAGGATCCCTTCGGGCTCCCGAGGATAGATCAGGTGGTGGATTCCACCGCTGGATGTTCTGTGTTGTCTTTCTTAGATTGCTATTCCGGGTATCACCAGATTAGTCTGGCAAAAGAAGATGAGGAAAAAACAGCGTTCATCACTCCGTTTGGTGCTTTCTGTTATACCTCCATGCCGTTCGGCCTCAAAAACGCTGGAGCGACTTATCAGAGAGCCATTCAAACATGCCTAGCCGATCACTGGGGCAAGCGTGTGGAGGCTTACGTTGATGACGTGGTGATCAAAACTGAGAATTCGGAAAACTTCATCGAAGATTTACAGCTGGTTTTCAACAGCCTAAGAAGATATAGATGGAAGCTCAATCCTGAAAAATGCGTTTTCGGGGTACCAGCAGGAAAGTTGCTCGGATTTATCGTCAGCCACCGGGGAATTGAGGCTAATCCAGATAAGATTGAAGCTATCATGAAGATGGAAGCTCCTCGGTCACAAAAGAAGGTTCAGCGACTCACCGGATGTATGGCAGCTCTAAGCAGATTTATATCCAGGCTGGGGGAGAAAGGCTTGCCGTTTTACAAGCTGCTTAAGAAGGTGGATAAGTTTCAATGGACTTCAGAAGCACAAGAAGCTCTAGATGCATTGAAAAAAATTCTTGACAACACCACCAGTACTGAAACCACCTCGGCGAGCTACATCAACTCAACCGGCTGAAGATTTGCTGTTGTACATCTCTTGCACGACTCACGTGGTAAGCACCGCGTTGGTAGTCGAGCGAGTAGAAGAAGGGCATGCCTATCCGGTACAACACCCTGTTTACTTCATCAGTGAAGTTCTAGGTCCCTCGAAGAAAAAATATCCTCAGGTTCAGAAGCTATTATATGCAGTACTTCTAACTGCCCGTAAGCTGCGACACTAATTTGACGACCACAAAGTCATAGTAGTCACTGGTTTTCCAATAGGGGACATTCTTCGCAACAAGGAAGCCATTGGCCGAATAGCCAAGTGGGCTTGCGAGTTGGGATCACACGACATCGAGTTCCGACCTCGCACCGCCATCAAAACCCAAGCACTAGTCGATTTCGTATCAGAATGGACCGAACATCAAGTACCGGATAATCCAGAGACTGCAGAAGTATGGCGAATGTATTTTGATGGCTCGCTGAAGTTGCAGGGAGCAGGGGCAGGGATTCTCTTCACTGCACCTGGAGGCGAACACCTCAAGTACGCCCTCCAGTTGCTATTCCCGGCCTCCAACAATGCAGCCGAGTATGAAGCTCTGATCCATGGATTAAACATTGCCATATCACTGGGCGTCAAGAGATTGATGGTATACGGAGATTCTCTGGTAGTTATCAGCCAGATAAACAAGGAGTGGGATTGCTCAAGTGATTCAATGGGAAAATACTGCGCTGCCGTCCGAAAGCTGGAAGATAAATTCGAAGGTCTGGAATTTCATCATGTAGAAAGAGATCGGAACACGACAGCCGATGTACTGTCCAAACTCGGATCCGGTCGAAATCAGGTCCCACCCGGAGTTTTCATGCAAGAAATTATGCAGCCAAGTATCTCAATGGATCAAACAGAAGAGTGCAACATCGTAGATCAACCCGAGTCAGACTCTGATGACTGGAGAAGGCCAATCATTAAGTATATAAAGAACGAAGAAGAACCAGACGACAAGAACTTGGCAGAGCGTATTGCCAGGCAGTCGGGTCACTACACACTCATTGGGGAGATATTATACAGAAGGGGAGCATCATGAGTTCTCATGAAGTGCGTTCTTCCGTCCACCGGGAAACAACTTCTGGAGGAAGTCCATGCAGGGCAATGTGGAATACATGCAGCATCCAGAACACTAGTCGGGAAGGTCTTCAGGTCAGGATTCTATTGGCCAACAGCAAAGAATGATGCAGCCGAGCTAGTTCAGAGGTGTGAAGCTTGCCAATACTTGTCAAAGCAACAGCATATGCCTGCACAACAACTGCAAACCATACCAGTAACCTGGCCTTTCGCATGCTGGGGACTGGATATGATTGGACCTTTCAAGAAAGCTCAAGGGGGATATACTCATGTACTGGTGGCGATTGACAAATTCACTAAATGGATAGAGTTCAAGCCCATTGCTTCTTTAACCTCTGCTAAGGCCGTGGAATTCATACAGGATATAATATTCAGATTCGGGATACCAAACAGCATCATCACTGACTTAGGATCCAACTTCACCAGCTCAGAATTCTTTGACTTCTGCGAGCAAAAAAGCATTCAGATCAAGTACGCATCTGTAGCACATCCAAGAGCCAACGGGCAGGTTGAGCGAGCCAACGGAATGATACTGGAGGCACTCAGGAAAAGAGTCTTCGATAAGAATGAAAAATTCGCAGGAAAGTGGATAAGAGAGCTGCCTTATGTTGTTTGGAGCCTGAGAACTCAACCTAGCCGAGCCCTGCATGGAAACACTCCTTTCTTCATGGTCTATGGGTCGGAGGCAGTGCTGCCTGCTGATCTCAAATTCGGGGCGCCAAGATTGATCTTCGAAAGCATAGCAGAAGCCGAGGCCACCAGGCTGGAGGATATTGATGTACTTGAGGAAGAACGACTGAATGCAGTGATCCAATCTGCACGGTACCAGCAGACTCTGAGGCGCTATCACGACAAGGCTGTGCGGCAACGTTCCTTTTCGATAGGGGACCTCGTCCTCCGCCGAATTCTAACGGGGGAGGGACGACACAAGTTGTCACCCTTATGGGAAGGGCCTTTCATAGTATCAGAGGTCACTCGGCCCGGATCGTATCGTCTCACTCAGATGGATGGCACAGAAGTTGGGAACTCCTGGAATATAGAACACCTCAGAAAGTTTTATCCCTAGCTGTATCTCAAAACTGCTGGGGCAACGATGTAATCTGTAAAGTGGAAATATGTCATCAATAAAAAAGAGGTTTTCAAAGATACTCAGTTCATCTACGATTGACTTGCATTCTTACTTAACTCGGGGTGACCACTATGCCCTGCTAACGGAGCAATCGACTTAAGTCGGCAACGACTTAAGGCGGTGCAACATGCTCACGCTCACTTAACTCGGGGTGACCACTATGCCCTGCTAACGGAGCAATCGACTTAAGTCGGCAACGACTTAAGGCGGTGCAACATGCTCACGCTCACTTAACTCGGGGTGACCACTATGCCCTGCTAACGGAGCAATCGACTTAAGTCGGCAACGACTTAAGGCGGTGCAACATGCTCACGCTCACTTAACCCGGGGTGACCACTATGCCCTGCTAACGGAGCAATCGACTTAAGTCGGCGACGACTTAAGGCGGTGCAACATGCTCACGCTTACTTAACCCGGGGTGACCACTATGCCCTGCTAACGGAGCAATCGACTTAAGTCGGCAACGACTTAAGGCGGTGCAACATGCTCACGCTAACTTAATTCGGGGTGACCACTATGCCCTACAAACGGAGTTATCGGCTAAAGTCATTGATGGCTTAAGTCGGTACAGCATATTTGCGCTCATACAATTCAGGGGATGACTTCCATATCCCACAAACAAACTTCATAATCATCGTGCGTCGTTTCATTACTACAAAATTACGAACTAATGAATTCTGATACAATAAAAGAGCAGTTATATCATCTGAATACCAAACTGAGGCCCTCTAACTCGACCATACTAATACGCGCTCAAAGCGCGCAAAAGGTTTTCTATTTGGCAATGTCTTTCTCAGGAGCGACCGACGAAGAAGGGTGACTCGAGGAATCAGGGGCAGCGATCACGTCCGCCCTTATGTCATCAGGAACAACCACGCCGGGTCTCCTCATCAAGATTCGTCCTGCCCGAATAGCCTTGTCCATGGCTTTGTCGCGCTGGGCTTTGAGAGTAACAGTAGTTTCTTCGGCAACCCTAGTAGCCAGCTGAGCAGCTTCTAACTCCTGAGCAATGGATTTCTTAGAAGCTCGGAGTTCCTTGATGGTGGCATCCTTTGCTGATAGCAACTGCGTAAGGCGGGTCACTTCGTCCGAAGATTCCTGCAGCTTGCAACGCTGATTGTCCAGTTCTTCCATTGTAAAACGGTGGCTTCTCTCCAAGATGGTCAGCGAATTGCTAGAATCTCGGTACAATCTATCCAGATTATCGCGAGAAGCAGCGAGGATACGTTTTTCTTCCTGCAAACAAAAATCAACCCCTTCAGAAACTAAACAAGTGATAAGAGCACAGCAAGGCAAGGCACAGTTTTGTAAGTCACCTTTTCAGAGTCAAGCCGAGCATGGAGAGAAGAACTCAGAGCATTGGCGTCATCCAAGGCAGCAGAGACCTGATTCAACTCAGTTTGGCTCAAAAAGTACTTCTCCTCGAAGTCAGCGCACCGTCGAGCCATCTCAGCTTGATCTCGGGAATGTTTTTCCTTAAGAGCTGCAATCTGCCGAGTCATTCCTATCAAGAGGTAATCAAACGAAATGAGGTTAGAAGGTAAAACATTCCACGAACAAAGGCAAGGAAGAAGAAGAAAGGACGCTAACCAGCATTAGTTGCCTCCAACTCGGATACACGACGATGAAGCAACACCGGATTCCAACGCTCAAGAGATGAAGCCACTTCTGGGATGGAAGCACCATGTGACTTCAGCTGGCTGACCATTCCATCCACCAAAGCCTGATAAGAAGAGCGGATGAACATAATGACAACAATTCATGCAACATAAAGATCAAACTAAAGCACAGCACAGCACCTGGAGGTTGGAAAAGAGCGAAGGGATTCCCAATTCAGGAGAAATCAGCTGATAACCAGGTGCCAGACCACCACCCGAAGCAGCTTGCAGCAGACCAGCAGGAACGAGCTCAGTACGTTCAGCAGAGCTTAATGCCAGGCCAGTGGGGATGCTGCCCTCTAAAGCGACCCCCTGATCCAAAGTTTGGGCTACCACCATGCAGCCAGAGTGTGGAGGAGATCCTGCGTGAACGTCCATGGAAGTACAGGAAGGAGACCCTGCTCGGACACCCTCGGGGGCTGGGTCATAGTTGGCGCTGCCCACTTGAGCCGGATCATCCCCGGCAGTACCCTCGGGGGCTGGGCAGTGGCTTATGCTCTTCATCCGAGCTAAGTCATCCCCGGCGACATCCTCGGGGGCTGAGCATGCGTCGGCACTATTCTTGGGGTCCAGGCTCTCTGCAGTAACCACTTCTAAGGTTGATGGGCCTTCGATTACTTCCATGGGACCAGGACGATCCAAATCAGTCTCCCGACCCTCGAGATCGCGCTCTAAGGTCGACGAGGCACGGGATGACCTCAACCCAGCATCAGGCACGGCAGCACAAGCCCCTGTCGCATCATCATCCACAGGCTCTGACAACAAGTCCTCTGGGACCATATCCTCTAGAGTTTGATCAAAGTTGGCCAGGGACAGTTCTTGCAGACCAATAAGGGCAGACAATGCAGGAGAAGGAACTCCACTACTCTCACCGCCGGCGATGAGCTGCCGACTGTTTTTCCGAGTCAAAGGAACTTCATCCTCTTCCTCCTCATCCTCCACAGTGACAACGCAAGCAGCACCCCCATTGGGATCAGTAGTAGTTTGGGCACATCCATTGGGTTCAGTGTCAGTAAGGCCAGTTGCAGTCACTTCTTCAGCAGCAGGAGCTAAGGTACCAACGTCTTCATCAAAGCTGGATACTCGCCGGAGGCATCTTCTCTTCTTCTTTTGCTCATCAGCAGAAGGCTCGGGCTGACTAGTCCGGCTAGGACGCCTCGGACGGGTGCTGACAGGTTTCGGGACATCCAAAGTTGTATCAATCTCTGGAAGGGGCACCACTGCCAAGGTACCATCAGGAGCAGCATCGGACGAATCCTCGGCTAATAGATCAAGCATGTCATTTATGTCAGCATCACTGGGGTTCAGAGGCACTTCGAAATAAACCTGCCGTTCATCATCAGGAATTGCCCCGAGCGAAGCAACCAAAGTACTGACTTCCTCAGCAGAGGGTCGCACTCTAAGGCCCAAATTGCTGTCGGTCGCAGGCGGATTTGACGCAAAAAGGGTGAAAGCTTCAGGAGGAGGCAGGTTCCAGGCCGAGTATGCCACTGGAGCACCAACATTGGACACCTTGCCCCTAAGGATCATTTCTAGACGGCTCACCAAGTCTGCTGAAGGGATTCTCTTGTTGGTAACCCGAGTTGAGTCGGCTAACCCTTGATACAGATATGCTGGATAGGCCCTGTCTTTCAGTGGCTGAATGTTCTTGAAAACAAAATCAGTGACCACGGCTTCGGCAGTCAAACCTCTCTCTTTCAGTAATCCGACTTCAGTAAGCAACACGCCTGCCTCGGCAACTTCCTAATCTGTGGGAGACTCAGTCCAACTCGGAGTGCGAACGTCTGGCTGTCTTCCCGACCGGGAGGGGAGAGAATTTCCATAATTGTCAACTATAAACCACTCCAGGCGCCACCCTTTAATGCTATCTTTGAGGGGAATCTCAAGATACTCGATCTTCCGCCCACGGCGCATCTCCAAACTAGCACCTCCGACCAGCTGATGTTGCCCCCCAGCCATTCCAGGGCGACAATGATACAGATACTTCCATAAACCAAAATGCGGCAGCACACCGAGGTAGGCTTCGCATAGGTGAACGAAAATGGAGATTTGGAGAATGGAATTAGGGTTCAGATGGGTCAAGTTGATATGATAAAAGTCAAGAAGGCCACGGAAAAAAGGACAGATTGGAAGGCCGAGGCCGCGGAGAAGAAAAGGAGCATAAACTACTGACTCGTGGGTATCTTCGGTTGGGACAGTAGTCCCGTGGCAGATCCGCCAAGAACAGAGTTCCCGCGGAGGAAGAACCCCGATGGAGACAAGACGGAGAAGCTCAGTTTCGGAAATAACGGACATGTGGTTACCTGCGAAAGGTAACTGACTGTTGGGGTCGATTGCGGGGATCACCGCAGCTGACGAGTTCGCAGTTTTTCTCTTGGGCGCCATCTTGCTTCTCACTGGTGGACA
This sequence comes from Zea mays, assembly GCF_902167145.1. NCBI lineage: Eukaryota > Viridiplantae > Streptophyta > Magnoliopsida > Poales > Poaceae > Zea > Zea mays. The sequence goes on along the minus strand of NC_050100.1, from coordinate 53,713,165 downwards.
GAGTAGGAGGCGAGGGGCAGAGGAGATTCAGATGCGGGAATGCAAGAACTAGGGCACGGAAAGCAAAGGCGGCTAAAAGCGCAACTCTTATGAGATATTCTTGAGCCAGATACCCATTCAAAAAGTGCCCAGTCATCACCCGGCGGTTATTTCCGAAATCCTAGCATGCCACGTGGACATCCGACAGTTATTTCCAAGAAAGCCGACGTACCACTTCATCACTCGGTTATTATCCTCAAAATAACTCGTGAGGCTGGCTATCACTCGGCGTTGCCTCTAAAACGCTGACCTCGTGTTCAATCGCTCGGCATTACTTCTAAAATGCCGGCGTCAACCTTCAATCACTCGACGATGCTTCTAAAACGCCGACCTCGAATTCTGTTGCTCGGCGTTACTTCTAAAATGCCGACGCCGACCTCCAATCACTCGGCGTGGCCTCTAACACACCGACCACGTGCTCACTCGCTCGGTGTTACTTCTAAAATACCGATGTAGACCTTTAAACACTCGGCGTTGCCTCTAAAACGCCAAACTCGTATTCTGTCGCTCGGCATTACTTCTAAAAATGCCGACGCCGACCTTCTATCATTCGGCGTTGCCTCTAAAACGCTGGTCTTGTGTTCGATTGTTTGGTGTTACTTCTAAAAACGCTGATGTCGACCTTCACATCGCTCGGCGTTGTTTCTACTATATCAAAAGAAACAGTTCAACAGTCAGAAAAAGCAACGCCAAGTCATCAAAAAGGGGGGTCAACGACAGTTCTTCATTAAGGGGAAGTTAATGAAATTACAAACCAACTCTTTGCGAGTTGGTGCTTCCCTGCTACTACTCTACATTACTACTACTACTAAATTACACTATACTACTCTACATTACTGCTACTTTATTCTAACTACACTATACTAATATCTAAAGACCAGTGGCGTTTAGCCACTGGCCTTGCTGCTGCTGCCCTTGCCGCCGCCGCCCCTGGTGCTGCCCTTGCTGCTGCCGCCTCTGGTGCTGCCCGTGCTGCTGTCGCCTCTGGTGCCGCCCTTGCCGCCGCTGCCCCCGCCGCCGTTGCTGCCGTCGCCATCGCCATCATCGTCGTCGTCGCCGTCGTCGTCATCGTCAACTTTGTCCTCGCCGCCGTCCGAGTCCTCCTCGTCCGAGGAGAACGCAGACTCATCCGAGCCCTCGAGCCCGGATCGCTCGACGGCCCGGATGTACGTCCAGACCTCCGCGGCAATCCCCTGGGAGTCGTCTGAATCATCAGACGACGCCGGGGGAGAGACGGGAGCCGGAGATCCCTCGGACTCGGAGGAGAACTCCTCCTCCGAGTATTCCGAGTCGTCGAAATCCTCCGACGGAGGAGTCGGCTCACGCTTGCGTTTATTGTTCTTGCCCATGGTGGAAGCTTTGGGAGAGAAGAAAGGGAAGAAGCAGAGAACAGCAAAGGATGCGAAAAAACCAGGGGAGCAAGGGCGTTATTTATAGAAAGGAAAGGCAACCGCTCACCTCCAACCGCGGTCACTGAACAGTCGCAAAGCATTCAATAAGCACTTCCACCCATCTGAAGACACGTCAGGCGGCTGACGCCGTTTCATGCAACTCTACACCCATTGGGACTCCAGTCAACAGTGCAAAGGATATGATTACACTCGCCGTCCCGTCACTTTACTACTCAGAAGCGACCGGTAAAAACACTCAGCGTACCAAGACGTCCCTTGCCCACACCCATTGGGGGGGGGACGCCCAGGAATTATCAGTATATTTTTCAAAACGGTCACATCCGTGCAGGGCATGCAGTAAAAACCTTAAGACAAAAATGAGATATTAGTAAGGATCAGAGGAAAGCCAAATATAGCCAGCAAAGTACAAGATATGACCGACAGAAGCGACACAATGACTAGACAGAGAACGTCCATCAAACGTCCAATCAAGTCGCAGAAGCAAATAAATTGCATCACCGAGCAAGATATGGATGGATTGCAAACTCGGCTGCTAAAGACAAAATAGATGCTGACCTCTGCAGCAAAATATTGATGACATAATGCTGACCTCCAAAGCATAAAGCAAATAGCTTCATGTCAATTTTTACAAGCAAAAGGAAGACCTTCGAATGGATTATCCTTAAAAAATCCATTTGAAGGTCAGGGGCTACACCCATTGGGTGCACCTCCGGTGCACCCCATGGATTACCATTCCAAACCAAGAAAGTACCGACCTCTAAGGCGTGAGACAAGATTAAAAGGCCAACCCTCAACCAAAACGCAGGAGCACCAATGGAGATAATCTTTGAGGAAGACCTTCGAGTAGATTGTTTTCTAAAATCTACTCGAAGCTCGGGGGCTACACCCATTGGGTGCACCTCCGGTGCACCCAATGAAGTCCAGAATCTTACAATCCAAAATGCCGACCTCTAAGGCACAAGCACAAAGCTAAACTTTGGTCAGACGAGTGATCAGAGCAAGAGAAGACAGCAGGGAATCACTTCTTGGACCTTGGATCTTTGAGTTGATTACCTCTAAATCAACCCAAAGATCGGGGGCTTGTGGGGGATAGATATCCCCTGGGTCCACTAAAGAAGTAAAAGGCCACACGAAAGGCCCAAGGGCCCAATAATTCGTAAGGTCGTTCTTTCGTGGGCCTGGGGGGGAACAACCAGCAAGGGAGAACGACATGAGGCCAGGTTGGTGCAAACCCGGATGGCCCACATCGTCGAGCAAGCGGCTGCAACGGAGACCCGACTTTCCCGCGCTGGAGCTCCCATGCAACGAAGCCGTGTGAGGATAAGTCGGGGAGGATCACGCAGGATAAACTCGAGAGGTTCTCTATCTTTTAGTTACTTGTTGTTATCATATCCAAGTGTATTGCCCCACGGTCGAGTATATAAGGCCTAGGGGGCACCCCTTCAGAACGATCGACTCTATTCTTAGCCACCCACGTAAACTCTCTGCGCCCTCAATCCAGAGAGTCCTCTTGTAACCACGCTCATATACTCACCAGGACGTAGGGTGTTACACACTTCTAAGCGGCCCGAACCTGTAAATCTTGTCCATTGTCCCTCGTGCGACAGGCACGAACCATTTTGCTACAGTCGTTGACACCGTCCTACTCCTAAAAACACCTTGAGGGGCAACCCCGGGTGTGCGGTCGGACCCAAAACACCGACAACCACCCCGACCGCGTGCCGAGCCCGGGGAAATATCCGCTCGTTGTCGACCCCGTCATCAGCAACGTCAGGCTCACCAAGGTCCTCATGGACGGAGGCAGCAGCCTCAACATCATCTACGCCGAGACCCTCGGGCTCCTGCGGATCGATCTGTCCTCGGTCCGGGCAGGCGCGTCGCCTTTTCACGGGATCATCCCCGAGAAACGCGTCCAGCCCCTCGGACAACTCGATCTACCCGTCTGCTTCGGGACTCCCTCCAACTTCCGAAGGGAAACCCTCACGTTCGAGGTGGTCGGGTTCCGAGGAACCTACCACGCGGTGCTGGGGAGGCCGTGCTACACCAAGTTCATGGCCGTCCCCAACTACACCTACCTCAAGCTCAAGATGCCGGGCCCCAACGGGGTCATCACCGTCGGCCCCACGTACCAACACATGTACGAATGTGACGTGGAGTGCGTGGAGTACGCCGAGGCCCTCGCCGAATCCGAGGCCCTCATCGCCGACCTGGAGAGCCTCTCCAAGGAGGCTCCAGATGTGAAGCGCCATGCCGGCAACTTCGAGCCAGCAGAGATGGTCAAATCCGTCCCTCTCGACCCCAGCAACGATGCCTCCAAGCAGATCCGGATCGGCTCCGAGCTCGACCCCAAATAGGAAGCAGTGCTCGTCGACTTTCTCTGCGCAAACGCCGAAGTTTTCGCGTGGAGTCCCTCAGACATGCCTGGCATACCGAGGGATGTCGCCGAGCACTCGCTGGATATCCGAGCTGGAGCCCGACCCGTGAAGCAGCCTCTGTGCCGATTCGACGAAGAAAAGCGCAGAGCCATAGGCAAGGAGATCCACAAGCTGATGGCCGCAGGGTTCATCAAAGAGGTATTCCATCCCGAATGGCTTGCCAACCCTGTGCTTGTGAGAAAGAAAGGAGGGAAATGGCGGATGTGTGTAGACTACACTGGTCTAAACAAAGCATGTCCGAAGGTTCCCTACTCTTTGCCTCGCATCAATCAAATCATGGATTCCACTGCTAGGTGCGAAACCCTGTCTTTCCTCGATGCCTACTCAGGGTATCACCAAATCAGGATGAAAGAGTCTGACCAGCTCGTGACTTCTTTCATCACACCTTTTGGCATGTACTGCTACGTTACTATGCCATTTGGTTTGAGGAATGCGGGTGCGACGTACCAAAGGTGCATGAACCATGTGTTTGGCGAGCACATTGATCGAATGGTCGAGGCTTACGTCGATGACATCGTAGTCAAGACGAGGAAAGCCTCCGACCTCCTCTCCGACCTTGAAACGACATTCCGGTGTCTCAAGGCGAAAGGCGTGAAACTCAATCCCGAGAAGTGTGTCTTCGGAGTCCCCCGAGGCATGCTCTTGGGGTTCATCGTCTCCGAGCAGGGCATCGAGGCCAACTCGAAGAAAATCGCGGCCATCGCCAACATGGGGCCCATCAAGGACTTGAAAGGCGTACATAGGGTCATGGGATGTCTTGCGGCTCTGAGCCGCTTCATCTCACGCCTCGGCGAAAGAGGCCTACCTCTGTACCGCCTCTTAAGAAAGACCTAGTGCTTCACTTGGACCCCCGAGGCCGAGGAAGCCCTCGGGAACCTGAAGGCGCTCCTCACGAACGCGCCCCTCTTGGTGCCTCCCGCTGCCGGAGAAGCCCTCTTGATCTACATCGCCGCTACCACTCAGGTGGTCAGTGCCGCGATCGTGGTTGAGAGACGAGAAGAAGGGCATGCATTGCCCGTCCATATGCCAGTCTACTTCATCAGTGAGGTACTGTCCGAGACCAAGATCCGCTACCCACAAATTCAGAAGCTGCTGTACGCAGTGATTCTGACACGGCGGAAGTTGCGACACTACTTCGAGTCTCATCCGGTGACTGTGGTGTCATCCTTCCCCCTGGGGGAGATCATCTAGTGCCGAGAGGCCTCGGGTAGGATTGCGAAGTGGACGGTGGAAATCATGGGCGAGACAATCTCGTTCGCCCCTCAGAAGGCCATCAAGTCCCAAGTCTTGGCGGACTTTGTGGCTGAATGGGTCGACACCCAGCTCCCGGCGGCTCCGATCCAACCAGAACTCTGGACCATGTTTCTCGACGGGTCGCTGATGAAAACAGGGGTAGGCGCGGGCCTGCTCTTCATCTCGCCCCTCGGGAAGCACCTCCGCTACGTGCTGCGCCTCCATTTCCCAGCGTCCAACAACGTGGCTGAGTACGAGGCTCTGGTCAACGGGTTGCGCATCGCCATCGAGCTAGGGGTCCGACGCCTCGACGCTCACGGTGACTCGCAGCTTGTCATCGACCAAGTCATGAAGAACTCCCACTGCCGCGACCCAAAGATGGAAGCCTACTGCGATGAGGTTCGGCGCCTAGAAGACAAGTTCTACGGGCTCGAGCTCAACCACATCGCCCGACGATACAACGAGACTGCAGACGAGCTGGCTAAGATAGCCTCGGGGCGGACAATGGTTCTGAAAGTTGCCTAGAGGGGGGGTGAATAGGCAAGTTAAAACTTTTTCAACAAAAACTAGAAGCAAACTGGGTAAAACTGAATTGATCTCGAATTTCACCCAGTTAACTTTGGAAATGAGATGTTCTAAATGATCCACAGGGTTCAAAGTAGTAGATCTGAGAAGGGCACTTCTCAAAATCCACACACCAAAAAGATATAAACAAATCTTCCACGCAATGGTGAGAGAACGAAGAACACAAACACACAATGAGCAAGAATACAAGAGACACAAGATTTATCCCGAGGTTCGGTCACACCACCAAGGTGCCCTACTTCCTCGTTGAGGCGCCCACAAAGAGCCGGGTCTCTTTCAACCCTAATCCTCCCTTTGCCGACCACAAAGGTCAAGCCCACACAATAATCTTTGCTCAAACGAGCGGGTAATACAAACTTTCTTGTGGTCTTCCACAAGATTTGGAGACTCACAAGAGACACCTAGTCGTCTAGGAGCTAGAAGCTCCAAGAGTAATGAATCCACAAAGAACTCGATGTAGTACCAAAGCTCGAATGAAGAAGAGCAAGAGAGATTTGGAGATGAAGCACAAAAACCGCAGCTCTCAAACTCACTCAAAGATTTCTCTCCAAAGATTTGAAATGGGAGAGGCAAGAGGTGTGTGTGAGAGTGGGAGGTGTTTCTCAGGTTAGAAATGGAGTCCAAGTCGTGCTCTTCTGTGGAGGAGAGAGGTGGGAGTGAGTATATATAGGTGGGGCTCCAAAACTAGCCGTTTTTGACTTTTCTGCCCCAAAACCGGTTGAACCGGTCCCAAAACCGGTTGAACCAGTTTTTCAAAAAGCTGCGCACAGCTTTTTGGCTGACACAGCAGACTGGCAGAAAAAAGTGAACAGTGAAAAAACCGGTTGAACCTGTTTTAAAACCGGTTGAACCTGTTTCCACCAGACAAAAACCGGTTGAGTGTCCGGTTGAGTGTCCGACTGAACTAGTATTTTCAAAAAAGGTGAACAGTGCAAAAACCGGTTGAACCTGTTTTTCCAAAAAGCAATTTTGGCCAAGATAGACTTAAAAAGGTTGTACTACATACTTTCACTAAGGATTAACAAGGGTAAAATGGAAGTTTTAGATCAAGGATTTTGAGCTTTAGTACCAACACCACCCTTCTTTATGGATCCCCCTTGATAGTACGACGATTCCTATACTCAAGTCAAATAAAATATAATTAAGTAAACTCCTTGAGTCATTGGTGTCTCAAGTGTGATTTCTCCATGATGTTGCTTCATAAGGATCACAAACATCTTTGTCTCACCTTTTGAAGCAAACACAAATCGAGCCTGTGACTTGTGCCATTTCACCATATATGAGTTCAAATCATGGCTTCAAGTCACCTTACTAATGCATCAACATGTTGTAACTCTTCATAGCTGATTAGTTCATCGACTTAGTGCAAGTACTCTCTTCTTCACCTTAGCCATGGTACCTCGGTCTACAAGCCGTCGCTTGGCCTTCACCTTCGCTTAGTTCCTCGAAGCCCTTTCCTTGCTATCTTCACCCTATCAAGCCATTCTTGAGTCACATCCTATTGAGCATCCATTGAGAGAATCATTTCTTCAATATTGTGAACCTTGCTTGAATGTCATCTAGATATAACTACTAAGATCAATCAAACTCTAGTTTGATTCTCATATATTCATATATGGACTAATAGTAATATGGTCAAGCCAATTCACGATTCCTCATATCTTATTCACTTTGGCTTGACCAATCCTCTTAATCACTTCAACCTCTATTATGATCATATTTATGCATAGTGATTTCTCAGGACTTGTCCATATATTCAAACCAATATAGAGACCATATTATATCCATTTGCATTGTCTCACTGGTTATTTGACCTTGTGTTGAACCTTGTTCACTGATCATTATACACTATTCAAGTATGTTCATCATACTGAATTTCCTGTTCAACACTTAGCAAACTTGTTAGACCTTTAAATGTGTTGTTATCCAAATCACCAAAACTCACAAAAGGGATGAATGCACTTTCAGGTTCCCCCAGACGTCTTCTCCCGAGACCTACGTCAACCCTCAGTCAAGGCCGACGACACGCCCGAGCCCGAGAAGGCCTCGGCCCAGCCCGAGGCACCCTCGGTTCAGCCCGAGGCACCCTTGGCTCAGCCTGAGGCGCCCTTGGCTCAGCCTGAGGCACCCTCGGCCCCCGAGGGTGAGGCACTGCGCGTCGAGGAAGAGCGGAATGGGGTCCTGCCTAATCGAGACTGGCAGACCCCATACCTGCAATATCTCCACCGAGGAGAGCTGCCCCTCGACCGAGCCGAAGCTCGGCGACTGGCGCGGCACGCCAAGTCGTTCGTCTTGCTGGGGGACGGGAAGGAGCTCTACCATCGCAGCCCCTCCGGCATCCTCCAGCGATGCATATCCATCGCTGAAGGCCAGGAGCTCTTACAAGAAATACACTCGGGGGCTTGCGATCATCACGTAGCGCCTCGAGCCCTTGTTGGAAACGCTTTCCGACAAGGTTTCTACTGGCCGACCGCGGTGGTCGACGCCACTAGAATTGTCCGCACCTGCCAAGGGTGTCAATTCTACGCGAGGCAGACCCACCTGCCCGCTCAGGCTCTACAGACAATACCCATCACCTGGCCGTTTGCTGTATGGGGCCTGGACCTCGTCGGTCCCTTGCAGAAGGCACCCGGGGGCTACATGCACCTACTGTTCGCCATCGACAAATTCTCCAAGTGGATCGAGGTCCGACCCCTAAACAACATCAGGTCCGAACAGGCGGTGGCGTTCTTCACCAACATCATCCATCGCTTTGGGGTCCCGAACTCCATCATCACCGACAACGGCACCCAGTTCACCGGCAGAAAGTTCCTGGACTTCTGCGAGGATCACCACATCCGGGTGGATTGGGCCACCGTGGCTCACCCCATGACGAATGGGCAGGTAGAACGTGCCAACGACATGATTCTGCAAGGACTCAAGCCGAGGATCTACAACGACCTCAACAAGTTCGGCAGGTGATGGATGAAGGAACTCCCCTCGGTGGTCTGGAGTCTGAGGACAACGCCGAGCCGAGCCACGGGCTTCACACCGTTCTTTCTAGTCTATGGGGCCGAGGCCATCTTGCCCACGGACTTAGAATACAGTTCCCCGAGGACGAGGGCGTACGACGACCAAAGCAATCGAACCAACTGAGAAGACTCACTGGACCAGCTGGAAGAGGCTCGGGACATGGCCTTACTACACTCGGCGCGGTATCACCAGTCCCTGCGACGCTACCACGCCCGAGGGGTTCGGTCCCGAGACCTCCAGGTGGGTGACTTGGTGCTTCGGCTGCAACAAGACGCCCGAGGGCGGCGCAAGCTCATGCCTCCCTGGGAAGGGCTGTTCGTCATCGCCAAGGTTCTGAAGCCCGGGACATACAAGCTGGCCAACAGTCAAGGCGAGGTCTACAGCAACGCTTGGAACATCCGACAGCTACATCGCTTCTACCCTTAAGATGCTTTCAAGTTGTTCGTACACCTCGTTCACATACAAAGTCTAACCATCAAGGAAGGGTCAGCCTTGCCTCGGCAAAGCCCGACCCTCCCTCGGGGGCTAGAAGGGGCGAACCCCCTCTGTGTCAAAATTTTCCTCGAAAAAGGTCTTTCTGCCAGAACATCTTTCGTGCTTTTTGACTACTTCGAAAGTGGGATCCTGAAAACGACGGAGTACACGTAAGCAGCCAAGGCCGACCGAGCCGAGGGACTCCTACGCCTCCGGGATACGGATACCTCACTCGTCACCTTTTGCGATAAGTAACTCACGCTCAGATAAGCGATTCCGCTAACCGAACAAGTCTTAACGCTCAGAAACTTTTCTGCCAAAACGATTTTTCGGGCCTTCTCAACTATATCGATAACAGAATCCTACGGACGAGTAAGAGTACACGTAAGCGACAAGGCCGACCGAGCCGAGGGACTCCTACGCCTCCGGGATACGGATACCTCACTCATCACCTTCCGTGAAAAGTAACTCTCGCTCGGACAAACAATTCTGTTACCGACAAACAAGTCCAGATACTCGAGACAAGAGGAAAAGAAACGCAGCTTTACAACACAACGACAGTATGTTTGGGCCTCGGCGGCCGCAGAAAACATACACACACTACAAGATGAACCGATCCTGCAGGCTCAAACGTCGATAGAGGGGGAGCAGCAGCACCCTCGGCGTCAACTCCACCTTCGGCGAAGTCCGACCGAGCCTCGGACAGCAACACGGGCGAAGGATCTCCGCTCCGAAGGACGACGTCAGCGCCATGCCCGGGCTATCGCCGCCAGGGTCTCCTCCAGGAATCCGGCCCGAGCAGACGGCTCGGCCGGCCGCCCCGAAGCCTCAGCCAGTTGTCCCCTGAGGACACCTGCCCGGCTCATGGCCTCGGCAACTCGACTCCGGCGCTGGTCCCGCCAGTGGACGGCCCGGCCAGGCTCCGGCCGACGAAGTCTTCTTTTCGAGCCAACCCTGCCTCTGTCCACACTGACACCGCTGCCTCTGGCTCCAGCTCATCGAAGAGCGACCGAGGGTTCCTTTAACTAAGCAAGAGAAGCCTCGGGCGGCAAGGCCGACCGAGCCGAGGGACTCCTACGCCTCCGGGATACGGATACCTCACTCGTCACCTTCGCACGAGGCAACTCGCACTTGGTTAAGCGGTTCAGTTAGCCGACAGGCGAGTCCCAGTGCTCGAAATGAGGAAAAAACACGGCTTCATGCCAAAAATACATACATGTTCAGGCCCCGACAGCCACAATGAACAGACACCATCACTCAAGGTGCCATTACAAACGGAACTCCGGTTCCACCTCCGCAGGTACGAACAACCCCCACGTTGGAGGGCCTGCGGAGCAACAGAACGCCGACGGATGGCTCGCTGACGCCCGCTCCGGCAGCAGCGACAACGACTTCCGCCCCGGGCGGCCAAACAGCAGCAGCGATGACCTCAGGGCAGACGCTGCTGCGACAAGGCCCTCGCCTGCGTCCCCGCCCAAGGGGCGAGGACATGCAGAAGGCCGTGGAGTTGGAGGTCAGTCCGCGGGTGGCGTCGGCTATCTCATCGGCGGAGAAACCTCTTCCGGCTGCCTCGGTGGGAGGTGGCACCGGAAGCAGCGCCAAAGCCACTCAGGCCGGAGAGCCGGACACGCGGCAGCTGCCAGCGCCACGAACGGCAAACGCCCTTCCCCCCGATCACTGAGGGAAGGAGTGGGCCGCTACCCGCGCGGAGACCGGCCCCAACTCGGCGCACTCCCCTCCCCAGCACTGATGATGAACATCCTTGAAGCTGAGGGAGGGGCAGAGGCCGCAGCCCGACTTGCTTCTCCCCACCCTGGAACTGGTGGTCACCGTCTTGGGTGACCACCGGCGAGGGGATGCAACCGGGCTGCCTGATGAAAATCCTTGAAGCCGAATGATGGCTGAAAGGTACCAACTTTCGCGAAGTTGCGTTCCTCCAACGACGACAAGGCGGAAGAACCGCGGGCGCTCCCCATCCGAGGGCTCGAAAGGTGGAAGGACGCGAGGCATGAAGGGAGTGCGAAGACATGGTTGCCTTCCAAGGGGGTCACCCTCCTTTTAAAGGCAACTCTCCCCACTTGCGTCCTCAGCCGTCGTGGACCAAGTCTTCTCCAACACGCTCCAAGGTCCTCCCCGTACGACACGGGGGCTGGGCCCCACGCGTCATGCAAGCTGGCCCAAGGCGGAAGAAGCCAAACCGCCGCGCGCGGTGCGCGTAACTGCCCAGCGGTTACAAGCGCTTCTCCACTTTCGCCCAGACCAGCGGGTGAAAGAGCGGACCGCCATGCAGGCGGCATGCAACCGCACCAAGGGGGCACACACTTTCGACTTCGACGCGTCCAGCATGGAGGCCCAGACCCACACGTCATGTAACCGGCGCGCCGGTTACTACGTGCGAGAAACTGCACCGTCACACGCGCCAGTACTGCGCCTTCTCGACTGTGGAACCAGTGCCGCGACTCGAGGCGACCCTGCGCATGACCCAACAGTGCCAACCGAGCACATCGGTCACGGGTCAGTCAGCCGCGAGAGAAGGCGTGACGGTCGATACAGCCAGAAATGGGCCAGCAGTAATGGCGGTGGCAGGCCTGCGGAAGAAGCGGTCAAGTCGTCAGCAAGCTCACGTCCCCTCCTGGGGCAGCGAGAGAGCCCTCTCCCATGGCGTGAAGACAACGCGCCCGTGTTCGGTTCCTCGAACGGCTCGCGCACGCACAACGGCTGCCCCGCGACCCACTCGTCCCGTCGCATTAACTCTGCGGCAGGACAGGCGACACCTTTGGCAGGCGAAGCAGGCGACACTTCACCTCCGCCATAATGACCGCATCAAAAAAGGTGTGCCACGTCATTCGATTTCGTATCCTTTTCCACTTCCTCTTTCTCTCTCTTGCCACAGGGACTGGGAAAGGGGATACTCCGAAGGGATCCTTCTCCGCGAAGGAAACGGGCCCTGAGCCCCCCTACTGATCAGAGGTTCGAAGGCTGGCCCCTCGGAAGGGTTCAACAGCCGCCTTAGAGCACTCGGGCTCCGCGCCCGCTACTGGTCAGAGGTTCGAAGGCTGGCCCCTCGGAAGGGTTCAACGGCCGCCTCAGGCCACTCGGGCTCCGCGCCCACTACTGATCAGGGGTTCGTAGGCTGGCCCCCGAAGGGTTCTGACAGCCGCCTCAGAGCACGCAGAGCGAGGGATGACCCTGGGTACGTTCGATACATAACCAAGGCTCGGGCTACGCTCCCGAGGTACCCTAGGACATTTCCGAGACCGACAGGAACGATTTTGTAACGGAATCCCACCAGAGGGAGGCATCGAGCCCTCGGACCCCGTCAAAAGGGGACCGGGTCCGGCAAATCACCCGCAGGTACTTTTGGAGCGTGCCTCCGGGCCACTAGCCGACCCCTAACGAATGGGGCACGTGCGTCCACTCGGATTACCCGTTAGCAACTCACTAGAAACACCATGTTCGGTGCCCTCCGAGGGCAACATGGCGCTTTCCCCCCTCCTCCTTGCGGAAAGGCGACGCAGGGGCGTATGTAAAAATGCCGAGTCTGTCCTTGACCGTCCTCTCGCTCTGTGCGGAGGCTCGGGGGCTGCTCTCGCAAACCCGGCTCCGGCCAAACTGTTGACAGCGTCAACATACCAGCCCGAGAACTTGGGACTCGACTATGCACCCGGGCTACGGCCAGTTCGCATGAGGGAACAACCAGACCGGCCAAAGCATTACGAAATGCACTAAGACCTCGAAGGAGTCAAACCACTCCTCCGAGGCCTCGGGGGCTACACCCGGCGGGTGTGCTCGCGCGCACCCACCGGAACGAAACGCAACCGAGAAAGGCCGGTCCCCTTGTAAAAAAGTGCGACAAAAGCCTCCAAGCGAGTATCAACACTCCCTTCGAGGCTCAGGGGCTACTGTCGGGGACCATAATTAGGGGTACCCCCAAGACTCCTAATCTCAGCTGGTAACCCCCATCAGCATAAAGCTGCAAAGGCGTGATGGGTGCGATTAAGGTCAAGGCTCAGTCCACTCAAGGGACACGATCTCGCCTCGCCCGAGCCCAACCTCAGGCAAGGGCAGCCGACCCCGGAGGATTCACGTCTCGCCCGAGGGCCCCCTCAAGCAACGGGCACACCATCGGCTCGCCCGAGGCCCTGTCTTCGTTGAGAAGCAACCTTGGCCAGATCGCCACGCCGACCGACTGTATCGCAGGAGCATTTAATGCAAGGATGGCCTGACACCTTATCATGACGCGCGCTCTTCAGTCGACAGAGCCGAAGTGACCGCAGTCACTTTGCCGCTCCACTGACCAACATGACAAGAAGACAGCACCGTCTGCGTCGCTCCGACTGCTGTGCCACTCGACAGAGTGAGGCTGACAGCAGCCAAAGTCCGGCCTCGGGCGCCATAGGAAGCTCCGCCTCGCCCGACCCTAGGGCTCGGCCCCCGTCTCGGCCTCGGATGATGGACTCCGCCTCGCCCGACCCCAGGGCTCGAACTCAGCCTCGGCTCCGGAAGACGACGAACTCCGTCTCGCCCGACCCCAGGGCTCGGACTCAGCCTCGGCTCCGGAAGACGACGAACTCCGCCTCGCCCGACCCTAGGGCTCGGACTCAGCCTCGGCTCCGGAAGACGACGAACTCCGCCTCGCCCGAGCCCAGGGCTCGGACTCAGCCTTGGCCTCGGACGACGGTCTCCGCCTCGCCCGACCCGAGGCTCGGACTCGACCTCGACCTCGGAAGACAGACTCGACCTCGACCTCGGAGGAGCCTCCGCCTCGCCCGACCCAGGGCTCGGACCAACCACGTCACAGGGGGGGCCATCATTACCCTACCCCTAGCTAGCTCAGGCTACGGGGAACAAGACCGGCGTCCCATCTGGCTCGCCCCGGTAAACAAATAATGATGGCGCCCCGCGTGCTCCATGACGACGGCGGCTCTCAGCCCCTTACGGAAGCAAGGAGACGTCAGCAAGGACTCGACAGCCCCGACAGTTGTCCTTCCGCAAGGCTCCAGCGCTCCTCCGACGGCCACGACATCACATGAACAGGGTTTCGAAACCTCTCCGACTGCCACGACGGCATGTACTTAGGGCTCTAGCTCCTCTCTGCTAGACACGTTAGCACACTGCTACACCCCCCCATTGTACACCTGGACCCTATCCTTATGCCTATAAAAGGAAGGTCCAGGGCTCTCGTATGAGAAGGTTGGCCGCGCGGGAGAACAGAACGACGCGTAAAGTCTCTCTCTCCCACACGGACGCTTGTAACCCCCTACTGCAAGCGCACCCGACCTGGGCGCAGGACAACACGAAGGCCACGGGTTTCCCCTTTTGCCTGTCTCCTTTCTCCCCCTTCGTGCTCCGTCTCGCGCCGACTCATCTGGGCTGGGACACGCGGCGACAATTTACTCGTCGGTCCAGGGACCCCCCGGGGTCGAAACACCGACACCGCCGCCGCCGCCCGAGCTCGCTAGATAAGTGCGCCCGCCGTGCCGACTGCCCGGAGCCCAGATGCTGTGTCAAGCCCCCCCAAGCGCCGTCCCGAGGTAAGGAATCGCCTCCCGCACGCTGTTTTCCCCGATTCCACCTCGCCGTAGCGAATTAGCGCTCGCCGGAGCTACGACACGTTGATTACGAGTTGAGGTCTCACAACCCGATGAACGACGAACTGTTCGATGACAGATTTGGTCTAAGCAAAATCCAAACCCTAATGTGGCGGCGACTGCTGTTAAAATAGAGATTAGGGGCGTGCACAACCCCTGGATATACCCCTAATGGGCTCCAACACGATACACAGCCCAACAACCCAACAGACGGTGTCGCAGCACCAAAACAGAATTTAAGCGATGACTTGTTTCGATGATTCCCGTTAACTCCGAATGAATTTTAAGATGAGACCAGTTGGGTTGGTTAGATAATCTTCTTATCTTTCCAACCATATCAAGGTCGTTACAATCGGAGTCTGGATGCGTCCTAGGCGTTCATTTTAGTGCAGACTGGTTCTAGAACTCGAGATGGAATCGCAGCTGAGTCGGACTTGATCTCCTTCCTATTGTGGACGTCCTTGCTGCTCCTCCTCGACACCTTAGCCTTTTTCAAGTCCTTGATGGTCCTCTCTAAAGTTTCTAATCATTAAAACATCCATGGCACCAAGCGTAAGCTCTAAAACACAATTGGATAGGTTAGAACGAACCAGGAGATTCAATTTTCGTGCACGTGCTCATGTTGTCGGTCCATACATTGTTTGTAGGGAGCGATATCCTCATAAAGATGTAAGTGTGTATATATTTTTTTAGTAGGGTGATGTAAATGTGTGTGTTTTATTTGTTTATAGGGAACATATCTAGTGTACTTGAAACTTTGGTGCACATATGGTACACATGAATTAACAAAGTTCATAATTTTTTAAAAAAATCATACATATGCTATCCATCTTACTCTAATTATATACAAAATTTTAAGTTCAAATTCATTATACGTTAGATGTAATAAAAAGAAAAAAATCTGACAAGTTTAAATTAGACAATCGACTAAAATGTTATCTTTTTTATTACATTAAAACTATAACGGATTTTAACTTGAAATTCTGTATATAATAGGATTAGGATAGAAAGAATATATATGATTTTTTTATAATTTTTTATAAACTTTGTTAGTTTATGTGCGTCATATATGTATCTGATGTGCATCCAGTATTTTCTCTTGTTTATAAGCACGAACGAGTATTAAGGGCATATTTGAAAATATAGTATTTTGTTAGACCAAGACAATACCATAATATTTAAGCATAGCATGATATTTTAGACTAAAATGCGTTTGGTAGCATATCTAAAAATTTTGTATTTTAAACCATAGTTTGACCAATATCTTAGTACCTTTAGGATAAAAAATTTTAGATAGTGTTTGGTTGAGGAGCCAAGTAGAACGGAGCCGTTCCATCCATGATTCTAAGAATAGAGCCGCTCTGTTCTCATGTTATGTGTTTGGTAATCTGGAACGGAGCGGCTCTGTTTTTTGTTTGGTTGCAGGGTGAACGGAACAGAGCGTGACTGTGAGAGCGGGATGGGAACGGAGCGGCTCCGCCCGGTTGATTTTTTGGAGCGGAATGGTTCCGGATCTGAGAAGAATATTCCCTAATTGGAGTCATTCCGTTCTAATTACTTTGTAACCAAACAGCAACAAAACTGGGACAAAATGACTCCGTTCTACTTGGCTCTTCAACCAAACACTACCTTAGTCTTTAGTTTTTTGTTTGCATACAACTATATTCTTTTTTTCTCCTATACTATAGCCGAAACTGTGTCTCCAAACAAACGAGGATTGAACTAATGTGAAATATATTATAGATACTCCCTCCGTTTCGTTTTAGTTGTCGCTGTATAGTATAACATTAAATTATCCAGCGACAACTAAAAAGAAACGGAGAGAGTATATCATAGTGACTGTGATATTATAAACAGAGTTCTTAAACAGGAATACTATTGCTTAACCGGCGGCAAGTTGTATCGGCCAGCTTTTATGCGGATCTCAGTATGCTGTATGCCGGCCGGGCCGACTTCACCTGGCGTAGACATATGCATGCCCCCAAAACAGAAAAGGCCACGGACTGGTAGGCCGACACGACGACGCCGAGACCTCGACCCTGCTGGGGAACGCTAGCGCGCCAACCAAATTGTGGCGGGGCCGCGCGGTGGGGGCATCCCGTCCCGCATCGCCAACGCAACCAGGCGAAACACGGGGCACAGACAGGGCTACAGCCTACACGAGCACGGGGACCGGGGAGGAGAGGAGGAACCGAAGCGGAAAAGAAGATCAAAAAATCGGGGAGAAACCAGAACTGGAGAGAAGAAAATAAATAAATTTATGGCCAAACCCTAGCCGAGACCCGCCCCGCTTGCGCTCTCCGCCGAGCGCCCCACCCCCTCTCCGTCCGCGATGCGCCGGGCGAAGCCGCCGCCGCAGCAGCCCTCGCCGTCGCCGGAGATTCGGTACCGCGGCGTGCGGAGGCGGCCGTCGGGGCGCTACGCCGCCGAGATCCGGGACCCGGCCAAGAAGACCCCGATCTGGCTCGGCACCTACGACTGCGCCGAGGCCGCCGCGCACGCCTACGACGCCGCTGCCCGATCTCTCCGCGGGCCCACCGCCCGCACCAACTTCCCCAGCGCTGCGGTCCGTGCGCCGCGGCACAGGGCTCCCTCCGCCTCCGCCGCAGCTCCCACGGCGCCGGCGGCCGCGGCCACGTCCAGCCACAGCAGCACCGTCGAGTCGTGGAGCGGCGGCGCACCCCGCGCCGCCGCCCTGCCGCGGAGCGCCGTGCCCATGGAGGAGGACGATGACGAGGACTGCCACAGCTACTGCGGATCCTCGTCGTCCGTCCTCTGCGACGACGCATGCGGCGACGACGCGGTGGCGTCCCGCGCGCCCCTGCCGTTCGACCTGAACCTGCCGCCGCCTCTTGACGCGGCCGCTGAGACCCATCAGATGGGTGCCCGCTACGACACACTACTCCGCCTCTAGCTCCCGAGAACGGCCAGGAATCAGAGGAAGGATCGACATTCGACACCGCTTGTTCTTCTTCGGCTGCTGACCCGGTGGTGCTCTCTCGCTAGATGGGATAATTCTTGCCTCTTTCCCCTTTCTTTTTTTCTTTTCTTACCACCACGACGATGGTGAAGATTCCACATTATGTGAATAATTCAGTTACGTCCATGTAATTTGTGAGGAAGGAAATCTGAGCTTTTCTTTATCTCTCTCTTGTGTTTCTAGTGATAATGCTGCTGCTGCCCTTTCACTTGTTGGCAGGGGCGGAGCTAGAGCTGACACCAATAGAGAAACATCATGGTATAATGCTTTACAGTTTAGATGATCGTACCTTCTAGTAACGATGACACCAGCGATATTTTTGTCTGGCTTTGCCCTTGCTTGTTGGAAAGATAATGGAAGACTGGTCTGAAATTTATATAATCTAGTAACTAGTAATAATATCCGTGCTAACACTGTTAGGTAGTGTTTGGTTTTGAAGTATAATGTGATAAAGCCACTGTTCTCAATTTGTAATTAATTAGATTGATTCTATATATAAAAAATTGTTTAAAAAGGAAAATTATACTAAATGTTGAACGGTGCCTAAAAATTTTCGAGACGGGTCGCTCCATCTAAATTGGCTTGGAAATTAAACACTACCTTAAAACCAATCAAACAAACAAAAATTTTTAGGAGTCCAATAATAATCAGTTATTAATGTTTTATTATAAACCATACCTACATATAAGCATGCAGGATAACAAAAGTTAAATAATTATGTAAGGTAAACAAGATTTGTAAAAGTGTGGCATTACATACTAACTAGTTAGTTGTCCGTACGTTGCTACGGTTTCTATATATATCATAGAGCTAAATCTTGTTTAAACATAGTTCTATGCAGACAGAAAACGATTAATTAAGTCTGTTCAGACACGGGATTCACACATAGAAATCTCTCCACATACAAGAGACAATACAAGTTGAGACATGTAGGTAAGGTTCACTCATTTACAGAACTACAATAGATGTAGGATAATAAAGAGCACTATAGAGAACATCTAATAACATAATGAGGCAACACATCATGACATATTTAATAGATGATTATAAACAATTTCGCTAAATGAGTTCACGCAAGACAAACGTCTCACCCTATACGCAAAAAATACTGCTTGAAGAGGCAATGTTTCCTTCATCATCGTTGTCGGTACCCTGAAACAGGGGTACCCCTTACTACAGTATGAAGGCGCGGAGTCCATACGACTATCTCTAGTCACGCGGCAAACAGCGCCCGACCCCACCACGTGGCCGGTTTCGGGGCCGCTGAAAGTCGCCTAGAGGTGGGGTGAATAGGGCGAATCTAAAATTTATAAACTTAAGCACAACTACAAGCCGGGTTAGCGTTAGAAATATGAGAGAGTCCGAGAGAAAGGGTGAAAAACAAATCGCGGGCAAATAAAGAGTGAGACACGATGATTTGTTTTACCGAGGTTCGGTTCTTGCAAACCTACTCCCCATTGAGGTGGTCACAAAGACCGGGTCTCTTTCAACCCTTTGCCTCTCTCAAACGGTCACTTAGACCGAGTGAGCTTCTCTTCTCAATCAAACGGGACACAAAGTCCCCGCAAGGACCACCACACAATTGGTGTCTCTTGCCTTGGTTACAATTGAGTTGATCACAAGAAGGAATGAGAAAAAGAAGCAATCCAAGCGCAAGAGCTCAAATGAACACAAGTCACTCTCTCACTAGTCACTTATTTGATTGGGAATGATCTATGGACTTGTGAGAGGATTTGATCTCTTTGGTGTGTCTTGTATTGAATGTTATAGCTCTTGTAAGGTGTGAGAAGTCAGAAAACTTGGATGCAATGAATGGTGGGTGGTTGGGGTATTTATAGCCCCAACCACCAAACTAGCCGTTTGGTGAAGGCTGCTGTCGCATGGCGCACCGGACACTGTCCGGTGCGCCTGCCACGTCACCCGGCCGTTGGATTCTGACCGTTGGAGCTTCTGTCTTCTGGGCCACTGGACAGTCCGGTGGTGCACCGGACAGGTCCTGTAGACTGTCCGGTGCGCCTTCTGGCGCGTGCCTGACTTGTGCGCGCACTGTAGCGCATTCAATGCGGTTGCAGGCGACCGTTGGCGCTGAAGTAGCCGTTGCTCCGCTGGCACACCGGACAGTCCGGTGGTGCTACACCGGACAGTCCGGTGAATTATAGCGGAGCGGCTTCCAGAATTCCCGAAGGTGAGCAGTTCGGAGTTGGAGTCCCTGGTGCACCGGACACTGTCCGGTGGTGCACCGGACACTGTCCGGTGGTGCACCGGACAGTCCGGTGCGCCAGACCAGGGCACACTTCGGCTGACTTTTGCTCTCTATATTTGAATCCTTTCTTGGTCTTTTTATTGGTTTGTTGTGAACCTTTGACACCTGTAGAACTCATGATCTAGAGCAAACTAGTTAGTCTAATTTTTTGTGTTGGGTAATTCAACCACCAAAATCAATCTAGGAAAAGGTGTAAGCCTATTTCCCTTTCAATCTCCCCCTTTTTGGTGATTGATGCCAACACAAACCAAAGAAAATATAGAGGTGCGTAATTGAACTAGTTTGCATAGTGTAAGTGCAAAGGTTACTTAGAATTGAACCAATAAATAATCATAAGATATGCATGGATTGATTTCTATATATTTAACATTTTGGACCACGCTTGCACCACATGTTTTGTTTTTGCAAATACTTTTGTAAATTCTTTTCAAAGTCCTTTTGCAAATAGTCAAAGGTAAATGAGTAAGATTTTGAGAAGCATTTTCAAGATTTGAAATTTTCTCCCCCTGTTTCAATTGCTTTTCCTTTGACTAAACTCCCCCTTAATGAAATCCTCCTCTTAGTGTTCAAGAGGGTTTTAGATATTAGTTTTGAAAGAGGGTGTATCAATCAAAAATAAGATACCAATTTGAAAATTCACCATTTGAAAAATATTTTCTTAACATAACCCTTTTTTTTAAATTGGTGGTGGTGCGGTCCTTTTGCTTTGGGCTATTACTTTCTCCCCCTTTGGCATGAATCGCCAAAAACGGATACTTGAGTGAAATATAAGCCCTTTTCTCTCCCTATGGTGAATAACATATGAGTGAAGATTATACCAAAGTTGGAGAGTGGCGTGGAGCGACGGCGAAGGGTGAGTAATTTGATGGAGTGGAGTGGAAGCCTTTGTCTTCGCCGAAGACTCCAATTTCCTTTCAATCTATGACTTGGTTTGAAATACACTTGAAAACACATTAGTCATAGCATATAAAAGAGATATGATCAAAGTTATATTAATGAGCTACGTGTGCAAAACATCAAAAGAAATTCCTAGAATCAAGAATATTTAGCTCATGCCTAAGTTTGTTAAATGTTTGTTCATCTAGTGGCTTGGTAAAGATATCAACTAATTGTTCTTTGGTGTTAATATATGCAATCTCGATATCCCCTTTTGTTAGTGATCCCTTAAGAAATGATACCGAATGGCTATGTGTTTAGTGCGGCTATGTTCAACGGGATTATCCGCCATGCGGATTGCACTCTCATTATCACATAGAAGAGGAACTTTGGTTAATTTGTAACCATAGTCCCTAAGGGTTTGCCTCATCCAAAGCAATTGCGCGCAACAATGGCCTGCGGCAATATACTCGGCTTCGGCGGTAGAAAGAGCTACGGAATTTCGCTTCTTTGAAGCCCAAGACACCAGAGATCTTCCCAAGAACTGGCAAGTCCGTGATGTGCTCTTTCTATTAATTTTACACCCTACCCAATCGGCATCCGAATAACCAATTAAATCAAATGTGGATCCCCTGGGGTACCAAAGGCCAAACTTAGGAGTATAAACTAAATATCTCAAGATTCGTTTTACGGCCCTAAGGTGAGCTTCCTTAGGATCGGCTTGGAATCTTGCACACATGCATACATAAAGCATTATATCCGGTCGTGAAGCACATAAATAGAGTAAAGAACCTATCATCGACCGGTATACCTTTTGATCTACGGATTTACCTTCTGTGTTGAGGTCGAGATGCCCATTGGTTCCCATGGGTGTCTTGATGGGCTTGGCATCCTTCATCTCAAACTTGTTGAATATATCTTGAATGTACTTCGTTTGGCTAATGAAGGTGCCCTCTTGGAGTTGCTTTACTTGAAATCCTAAGAAGTATTTTAACTCCCCCATCATAGACATCTCGAATTTTTGTGTCATGATCCTACTAAATTCCTCACATGTGGATTCGTTAGTAGACCCAAATATAATATCATCAATATAAATTTGGCATACAAACAGATCATTTTCAAGAGTTTTAGTAAATAAAGTAGGATCGGCCTTTCCGACTTTGAAGCCATTAGTGATAAGAAAATCTCTTAGGCATTCATACCATGCTCTTGGGGCTTGCTTTAGCCCATAAAGCGCCTTAGAGAGTTTATATACGTGATTAGGATACTCACTATCTTTAAAACCGGGAGGTTGCTCAACATAGACCTCTTCCTTGATTGGTCCATTGAGGAAGGCACTCTTCACGTCCATTTGGTAAAGCTTGAAGCCATGGTAAGTAGCATAGGCAAGTAAAATGCGAATTGATTCTAGCCTAGCTACGGGTGCATAGGTTTCACCGAAATCCAAACCTTCGACTTGTGAATATCCCTTGGCCACAAGTCAGGCTTTGTTCCTTGTCACCACACCATGCTCATCTTGCTTGTTGCGGAAAACCCACTTGGTTCCTACAACATTTTGGTTAGGACGTGGAACTAAATGCCATACCTCATTCCTAGTGAAGTTGTTGAGCTCCTCTTGCATCGCCACCACCTAATCCGAATCTTGAAGTGCTTCCTCTATCCTGTGTGGCTAAATAGAGGAAACAAAAGAGTAATGTTCACAAAAATGAGCAACACGAGATCGAGTAGTTACCCCCTTTCGAATATCGCCGAGGATGGTGTTCACGGGGTGATCTCGTTGGATTGCTTGGTGGACTCTTGGGTGTGGCGGTCTTGGAACTTGTTCATCTTCCTCATCTTGATCATGGGCATCTCCCCCTTGATCATTGCTCTCCTCTTGAGGTGGCTCATCTTCTTGATCTTCTCCTTCATCATCTTGAACCTTATCCCCATCTTGAGTTGGTGGAGATGCTTGCATGAAGGAAGATGTTTGATCTTGTGCTTGTGGAGGCTCTTCGGATTCCTTAGGACACACATCCCCAATGGACATGTTCCTTAGCGCGACGCACGGAGCCTCTTCAATATCTAGCTCATCAAGATCAACTTGCTCTACTTGAGAGCCGTTAGTCTCATCAAACACAATGTCACAAGAAACTTGAACTAGTCCAGAGGACTTGTTAAAGACTCTATATGCCCTTGTGTTTGAATCATATCCTAGTAAAAAGCCTTCTACAACCTTAGGAGCAAATTTGGATTTTCTACCTCTTTTAACAAGAATAAAGCATTTGCTACCAAAGACTCTAAAATATGAAACATTGGGCTTTTTACCAGTTAGGAGTTCGTATGATGTCTTCTTGAGGATTCGGTGTAGATACAACCGGTTGATGGCGTAGCAGGCGGTGTTGACCGCCTCGGCCCAAAACCGATCCGAGGTCTTGTACTCATCAAGCATAGTCCTTGCCATGTACAATAGAGTTCTATTTTTCCTCTCCACTACACCATTTTGTTGTGGCGTGTAGGGAGAAGAGAACTCATGCTTGATGCCCTCCTCCTCAAGAAAGCCTTCAATTTGAGAGTTCTTGAACTCTGTCCCGTTGTCGCTTCTAATTTTCTTGATCCTTAAGCCGAACTCGTTTTGAGCCCGTCTCAAGAATCCTTTTAAGGTCTCTTGGGTATGGGATTTTTCCTGCAAAAAGAACACCCAAGTGAAGCGAGAATAATCATCCACAATAACTAGACAGTACTTACTCCCGCCGATGCTTATGTAAGCTATCGTGCCGAAAAGATCCATGTGTAGGAGCTCGAGTGGCCTGTCAGTCGTCATGATATTCTTGTGTGGATGATGAACACCAACTTGCTTCCCTGCCTGACATGCGCTGCAAATCCTATGTTTCTCAAAATGAACATTTGTTAGTCCCAAAATGTGTTCTCCCTTTAGAAGCTTGTGAAAATTCTTCATTCCAACATGTGCTAGTCGGCGATGCCAGAGCCAGCCCATGTTAGTCTTAGCAATTAAGCAAGTGTCGAGTTCAGCTCTATCAAAATCTACTAAGTATAGCTGACCCTCTAACACTCCCTTAAATGCTACTGAATCACCACTTGTTCTAAAGACAGTAACACCTACATCCGTAAAAAGACAGTTGTAACCCATTTTACATAATTGCGAAACTGAAAGCAAGTTGTAATCTAAAGAATCTATAAGAAAAACATTGGAAATGAAATGGTCAGGTGATATAGCTATTTTACCCAATCCTTTGACCAAACCTTGATTCCCATCCCCGAATGTGATAGCTCGTTGGGGATCTTGGTTTTTCTCGTAGGAGGAGAACATCTTCTTCTCCCCTGTCATATGGTTTGTGCACCCGCTGTCGATGATCCAACTTGAGCCCCCGGATGCATAAACCTACAAAACAAATTTAGTTCTTGATTTTAGGTACCCAAACGGTTTTGGGTCCTTTGACATTAGATACAAGAACTTTGGGTACCCAAACACAAGTCTTTGACCCCTTGTGCTTTCCCCCAACATATTTGGCAACTATTTTGCCGGATTTGTTAGTCAAAACATAAGATGCATCAAAAGTTTTAACTGAAATGTTAGAGTCATTTGATGTAATAGGGGTTTTCTTCTTAGGTAATTTTGCACGGGTTGATTGCCTAGAGCTAGATGTCTCACCCTTATACATAAAAGCATGATTAGGGCTAGAGTGAGACTTCCTAGAGTGAATTCTCCTAATTTTGTGCTCGGGATAACCGGCAGGGTACAAAATGTAACCCTCGTTATCCTGAGGCATGGGAGCCTCACCCTTAACAAAGTTAGACAATCTTTTAGGAGGGGCATTAAGTTTGACATTGTCTCCCTTTTGGAAGCCAATGCCATCCTTGATGCCAGGGCGTCTCCCACTATAGAGCATGCTTCTAGCAAATTTAAATTTTTCATTTTCTAAGTCATGCTCATTAATTTTGGCATTAAGTTGAGCTATGTGATCATTTTGTTTCTTAATTAAAGCTAGGTGATCATGAATAGCATCAACATTAATGTCTCTACATCTAGTGCAAATGGAAACATGCTCAACAGTAGATGTAGAGGGTTTGCAAGATTTTAGTTCAACAATCTTAGCATGTAAAATGTCATTTTCCCTTCTAAGATTGGAAATGGTAACATTGCAAACATCTAAGTCCTTAGCCTTAGCAATTAATTTTTCATTCTCGTTTCTAAGGCTAGCAAGAGAGATATTTAATTCTTCAATCTTAGCAAGTAAACTAACATTATCATATCTAAGATTGGAAATTGAATCATCACATACATTTGAATCATTCTTAGCAATTATTTTAGCATTCTCATTTTTAAGGTTGGCAATAATATCATGGCAATTGCTTAGCTCACTAGATAGTTTTCACATTTTTCTACTTCTAGAGCGTAAGCATTTTTAACCTTAACATGCTTCTTATTTTCCTTAATTAGGAAGTCCTCTTGGGAGTCCAAGAGTTCATCCTTCTCATGAATAGCACTAATTAATTC
Organism: Zea mays; assembly: GCF_902167145.1. Lineage (NCBI taxonomy): Eukaryota > Viridiplantae > Streptophyta > Magnoliopsida > Poales > Poaceae > Zea > Zea mays. The sequence continues at coordinate 53,687,767 of NC_050100.1, read as the reverse complement.
ATTTAATTTTTCCTTTTGTTGCATGTTTAGGTTGGCAAAAAGGGTGCGCAAATTATCCTCCTCATCACTAGAATTATCCTCATCACTAGAGGTTGCATATTTAGTGGAGGATTTTGATTTTACCTTCTTCCTTTTGCCGTCCTTTGCCATGAGGCACTTGTGGCCGATGTTGGGGAAGAGGAGTCCTTTGGTGACGGCGATGTTGGCGGCGTCCTCGTCGGAGGAGGAGTCGGTGGAGCTCTCGTCGGAGTCCCATTCGTGGCACACATGGGCATCGCCGCCCTTCTTCTTGTGGTACCTCTTCTTTTCTCTCCTCTTGCCCTTCTTGTCGTTATCCCTGTCACTTGATAATGAACATTTTACAATAAAGTGATCGGGCTTACCACACTTGTAGCACACTTTCTTGGAGCGGGATTTGTAGTCCTTCCCCCTCCTTTGCTCGAGGATTTGGCGGAAGCTCTTGATGATGAGCGCCATCTCCTCATTGTCGAGCTTGGAGGCGTCAATGGGGAGTCTACTTGATGTAGATTCTTCCTTCTTTTCCTCCGTCACCTTGAATGCGACCGGTTGTGCTTCGGGCGTGGAGGAGGCATCTTGCTCGATGATTTTCTTTGAGCCTTTGATCATCAACTCAAAGCTCACAAATTTTCCTATTACTTCCTCGGGAGACATTAGTGTGTATCTAGGATCACCACGTATTAATTGAACTTGCGTAGGTTAAGAAAAATGAGTGATCTAAGGATAACCTTGACCATCTCATGGTCATCCCATTTGGTGCTCCCGAGGTTGCGCACTTGGTTTACCAAGGTCTTGAGCCGGTTGTACATCTCTTGTGGCTCCTCCCCTTGGAGAAGCCTGAAGCGACCGAGCTCCCCCTCGATCGTCTCCCGCTTGGTGATTTTGGTCACCTCGTCTCCTTCGTGCGCGATTTTGAGCATGTCCCAAATCTCTTTAGCGCTCTTCAACCCTTGCACCTTGTTATACTCCTCTCGACTTAGAGAGGTGAGGAATATAGTGGTGGCTTGAGAGTTGAAGTGCTTGATTTGGGCTACCTCGTCCTCATCGTAAACTTCATCCCCTACGGATGGTACCTGTACACCAAACTCAACAACATCCCATATGCTTTTGTGGAGTGAGGTTAGGTGATATCTCATCATATCACTCCACCTAGAATAATCTTCACCGTCAAACGTCGGTTGTTTGCCTAATGGGATGGAAAGTAATGGAGTATGCTTAGGAATGCGAGGATAGCGTAAGGGGATCTTACTATACTTCTTGCGCTCTTGGCGCTTAGAAGTGACGGACGCGGAGTCGGATCCGGATGTAGAGGGTGAGGAAGAGTCGGTCTCGTAGTAGACCACTTTCTTCATTTTCTTCTTCTTCTCGCCACTCTTGTGCGATCGAATGCATGAAGGGATCCATCCTTCTTCTTATTAGCGGACTCCCTTGATGGAGCCTTCCCGTGGCTTGTAGCGGTCTTTTCATCGCCGATCACCATCTTCTTGGCGTGATCTCCCGATATCACTTTGAGCGGTAAAGCTCTAATGAATCACCAGACTCTGATACCAATTGAAAGTCGCCTAGAGGGGGGGTGAATAGGGCAAATCTGAAATTTATAAACTTAAGCACAACTACAAGCCGGGTTAGCGTTAGAAATATGAACGAGTTCGAGAGAAAGGGTGAAAAACAAATCGCGGGCAAATAAAGAGTGGGACATGATGATTTGTTTTACCAAGGTTCGGTTCTTGCAAACCTACTCCCCGTTGAGGTGGTCACAAAGACTGGGTCTCTTTCAACCCTTTCCCTCTCTCAAACGGTCACTTAGACCGAGTGAGCTTCTCTTCTCAATCAAACGGGACACAAAGTCCCCGCAAGGACCACCACACAATTGGTGTCTCTTGCCTTGGTTACAATTGAGTTGATCACAAGAAGGAATGAGAAAAAGAAGCAATCCAAGCGCAAGAGCTCAAATGAACACAAGTCACTCTCTCACTAGTCACTTATTTGATTGGGAATGATCTATGGACTTGTGAGAGGATTTGATCTCTTTGGTGTGTCTTGTATTGAATGCTATAGCTCTTGTAAGGTGTGGGAAGTCAGAAAACTTGGATGCAATGAATGGTGGGTGGTTGGGGGTATTTATAGCCCCAACCACCAAACTAGCCATTTGGTGAAGGCTGTTGTCGCATGGCGCACCGGACAGTCCGGTGCGCCACCGGACACTGTCTGGTGCGCCTGCCACGTCACCCGGCCGTTGGATTCTAACCGTTGGAGCTTCTGTCTTCTGGGCCACCGGACAGGTCCTGTAGACTGTCCGGTGCGCCTTCTAGCGCGTGCCTGACTTCTGCGTGCACTGTAGCGCATTCAATGCGGTTGCAGGCGACCGTTGGCGCTGAAGTAGCCGTTGCTCCGCTGGCACACCGGACAGTCCGGTGCGCCACCGGACACTGTCCGGTGCTACACCGGACAGTCCGGTGAATTATAGCGGAGCGGCTTCCAGAATTCCCGAAGGTGAGCAGTTCGGAGTTGGAGTCCTTGGTGCACCGGACACTGTCCAGTGGTGCACCGGACAGTCCGGTGCGCTAGACCAGGGCACACTTCGGCTGACTTTTGCTCTCTATATTTGAATCCTTTCTTGGTCTTTTTATTGGTTTGTTGTGAACCTTTGGCACCTGTAGAACTCATGATCTAGAGCAAACTAGTTAGTCTAATTATTTGTGTTGGGTAATTCAACCACCAAAATCAATCTAGGAAAAGGTGTAAGCCTATTTCCCTTTCAGCCGCCACGTGGCCAGAGGAGACGATATCCTCCAAGGTATCAACAGTAGGTCCGGACCCCCATGGGAAGTGCCGGACCCCTGTATATACAGACCGGACCTCCGGGTAAGGCACAGGGCCTCCACGGGCACGAGCCGAACTCCTGGTATGGGTCCCGGACCCCTCTGTATAGGGTCCAGGCCACACACGGCAGGGTCCCGGGATTCTGGGACAAAGAGTACCCGGACCTTAATCAAGACCAGGCGGGGGTCCGGAGCCGATACGTGTCCGGGCCATGCCGTGTACGCTTCTTCTCCCCGCTCAGGCGGAGACCCGACGCTGCCACGTGGCCTATTGCCCGTGACGTAAGCTGGCGCACGGGGCCTGACGTAAGGCCTCTGGGCCGCGCGACCTCTGCATTAATTGCGGATAAGCCGCACCGCCTGTCCACTCCACTGGCAGGCAAGGTGCCATCTCGGCATTTAATGAGCCCTATCCACTCCACTGGCAGGCGATGTGTCGCCTCAGCATTAAATGAGCCCTGTCCACTCTGCTGACGGGCGGCGACCAGGCCATCCTAGAGGTGGCGTGCCTGTCCATTCTGGTGGCAGGCAGTACGCCCGTGCTGCGGCATACGCTGTGCTCATCATCACTCGTACGTTGCCAGGGAAGCTTCCGCTGCACGCCAATGCTACGCAGACCGCGGATATCAGGGTGCAAGGAGATTCCACCGACGTCTAGCATTAGTTGCTCCAAGTGTTACATCCGTTATGTTCCTATGCTCGCATGTCGGGGCTCAGCACCCTTGTACGTGCCCCCCTTGAGCTATAAAAGGGGAGGCACGCAACGTTACAAGGCAGACACACTTAGACACTCAGACTCACAAGTTCATACAAGCTCTCAAGCTCAATACATCACACAGTGGAGTAGGGTATTACGCTCCGGCGGCCTGAACCACTCTAAATCCTTATGTGTTCTCGTGTTCTTCCCGTTTCCACCTAACAGGCAAAACACTTAGGCCCTTCCTCATCTTAGGATTTAGGGCGGGTGCATTCCGCCACCCGGCCGGAGATTTCCTCTCCGACATTTGGCGCGCCAGGTAGGGGGACTAGGCTTTAGGTTTTTGCTTGTTTTCTTGCTCATCATGATGGTGCAAATCGTGGAGCACCGCGCCGAGACTTTGGAGGATTTCCTAGTGGAGGAGGAAGCTGCTTCTTCCACACATCGAGTTCCCAACCGCCCAGTGCCGGGCACTGCTGCTGTGCACGCAGCGCAACAACATACAACCGCGCAGACATCCTAGACTCCGTCGAGGGCTGCTCCGGGGGCGTTGTCTGCGGCCAGGGAGTTGCTGCGCCACCCTCCAAGCTCCACGGCCTCACCGGGGGCCATGAAGCAGTGGCGTGACGACGTCGACCGACTGCTCGGCATGGCGCACTTTGGCTTGACCCGGTCTAGGCCACGGTCATCCCGGCGCCAACATGAGGCGACGACGTCTGTGCGCTCACCCTCTGTGAGGGGTGCACAGACCGACGGCCTCTGGGCAGAGCTCAACCGCAGGCGTGCGGGAGAGGATGCCCGGGTTTCTCTGGAGAGGGCACGAGAGCACCGACAAAACTTCGAGGGTCGCGAAGACGCTCGAGTCTCTCTAGAAAGGGCGCGTGAGCGCCGGCTAAACATCGAGGGCCGCAACCTCGATCAAGACTTTGCTGCGGCAGCACTGCAAACCCCAGTGGGCGCCCGGTTCCAGGCGGGTATCCCTTTGGCCGGCGTGGGCTGCGCCGCACTCGCGGATCATCTCCGCGCGGCGACCTGGCCATCCAAGTTCTGGCCGCACCTGCCGGAAAAGTACGACAGTTCGTCCAACCCGTCGGATTTCTTGCAGGTGTACGTCACTGCCATTACGGCAGCAGGTGGAGACACTATCGTAATGGCAACTTATTTTCATGTTGCCTTGTCTGGGCCTGCCCAGACTTGGCTCGTGAATCTTACCCCAGGATCAATCTACTCCTGGGAAGAGCTCTACGCGCGGTTCACAACGAACTTCGCCAGTACTTATCAGCGACATGGCGTGGAGGCTCACCTCAATGCAGTGAGGCAGGAGCCTGGGGAATCTCTCCGGACCTTCATCTCTCGCTTCACCAGGGTACGAGGGACTATACCCCGTATCTCCGATGCTTCCTTCATCACCACTTTCCGCTAGGGGGTGCGTGATGAAAAGATGCTGGAGAAGTTGGCCACGCATGACGTGGAAACTGTCACCACGCTCTTCGCTCTGGCCGACAAGTGTGCCAGGGCTGCCGAGGGCCGTGCATGGCACTCGGCACCACAAACCGGGGTTGCCCATACGGGTGGCTCGGGTGCCATCGCTCAGGATGGCAAAAAGGAGAAGAAGAAGAACCGTGGCTCCGAGAGACCGCCGCCTGCCGCTCCAATCGTCGCAGCTGCGACTAGAGGCCGGAATGAGCGCAACAAGCGCCCACAGCCGCAGAGGGGTAACAGAGGCTCATGCCCTGTACACCCCAACAGTCGCCATAGCGCCACGAAGTGTCGCGAGATCATCGAACTCGCAAAGCGTGTCAGCGAACGGCGTGTGCAGACCTCCAAGGACGACTCCCCTCCTCGTCGCCGGCCTGGCAAGGAAAGGGTCGATAGCGGCGAGGTGGCTGCGGGAGAACCGGACCTCGGGTATCCATCACCCGAGGGGGTGTATGGGAAATGTGCCCTTGGGCAATTTCTATTATGTTTTGGTGATTAAGTGCCCAACACATTTAATTAAGTTTTTATGTGCTAAATGAAGAGAGAAGTGCAAACCAAAGAGAAGGTATGTTTCTAGACTTAGTAGTTGGTTTTTGTATACTAATATATTTGTCTAAGAGTTAGAAACAGAGAAAAGAAGAAAAGAAAGAATTGTAAAAGACTTGGCTGGGTGCAGCCGAAGTCCAGCTCGGTCTGGCACACCGGACTGTCCAGTGGTGCACTAGACAGTGTCCGGTGCGCCAGGCTAGTTTCCAGTGAACAGGCCGCCCTCGGGAAAAGTTTGGCGACGTACGGCTATAATTCACCGGACTGTCCGGTGGTGCACCGGACTGTGCGGTGAGCCAACGGTCGTCTGCGCCAACGGTCGGCCGCGCAATCCACGGACGACGCGTGGCAGCTCCAATGGTCGGCAGCGGGCACCGGACTGTCCGGTGTGCCAACTGGCCCGGAGCTGCAACGGTCGTCTGCGCCAGAAAAGGAAGGAGATCGGCACCGGACCGTCTACAGTGACTGTCCAGTGGCGCACCGGACTGTCTGGTGCGCTACTCGACAGAAGGCAAGGATGGCCTTCCTTGTTGGCCTCCAACGGCTCCTAGATGCCCTGGGGCTATAAAAGGGACCCCTAGGCGCATGGAGGAGCTACACAAGCTTACAAGAAACATTCTAAGACTCCAAGACTCCAACTTCACACATTCGATTCTTTGAGATAGTGACTTGAGCTCCATTTGAGTTGTGAACTCCGTGCGTTGTGTTTTGAGCTCAAGTTGTCACTTGTGTGCGTAGTTGTGCTGCAATTTGTGTCTTGTGTGTGTTGCTCATCCCAACCTTACTTCGTGCTTTCATTGTGAACTTTGTTGTAAGGGCGAGAGACTCCAATCTTGTGGAGATTCCTCGCAAACGGGAATAATCATCTAAAGGAAAAATCATGGTATTCAAGTTGATCATCGGATCACTTGAAAGGGGTTGAGTGTAACCCTCGTCCATTGGGACACCACAACGTGGAAGTAGGCAAGTGTTACTTGGCCGAACCATGGGATAAAAATCGCGTGTCTTGTGTTGATCTTTCTGAGATTGTTTTGTCCACAAGAATTCGCTTCTCAACTACTTAGTTGCACTAACATTTCTATAACCAAGTTTTGTGGCTATTTAGTGTTGAATTTTATAGGATCATCTATTCACCCCCCTCTAGGTGCTCTCGATTGGTACCAGAGTCGTTCTCTTCACGTAAGGGACCAATCACCCGAAGAGATGGATCCTAAGGGAAAGGGGATGGTGGTCAACGACAAGGAGAAGGAGTCCATCTTCAACGAGCCAAGAGATGACAAGCCCACTGACTCTGGCTTGAGTCACAAGAAGAAGGACGGGAAGAAGAAGAGGCGCATCAAGAAGATCATCTACTACGACAGCGATGAATCTTCTTCTTCACCAAGAGACGACGACGATGACGATTCTTCGTCAAAGAAAAAGACGGTTAATCAAAATTACTCTTTTGACTATTCTCGCATGTCGTACAATTTGAATGCACATTTACTTTCTATTCCACTACGAAAACCTCCACAGTTTGATGGAGAGGACTACTCATTTTGGAGTCATAAAATGCGTAGTCATCTGTTTTCTCTCCATCCTAGCATTTGGGAAATAGTAGAAAATGGAATGCACTTCGATAGTACAGATAACCCTGTGATGATAAATGAACAAATTCATAAGAATGCACAAGCTACCACTGTTTTGCTAGCATCTTTGTGCAGGGATGAATACAACAAGGTGAGCGGCTTGGACAACGCCAAGCAAATCTGGGACACCCTTAAGATATCTCATGAGGGAAACGACGCCACCATGATCACCAAAATGGAGTTGGTGGAAGGCGAGCTGGGGAGATTTGCGATGATCAGGGGAGAGGAGCCAACGCAGACCTACAACAGGCTCAAGACCCTCATCAACAAGATTAGAAGCTATGGAAGCATAAGATGGACGGACCACGACGTCGTCCGACTTATGCTAAGGTCATTCATGGTAATTGACCCCCCATCTTGTAAACCTTATTCGTGAAAATTGAAAGGGAAATGTGCCTTTGGGCCATTTCTATAATATTTTGGTGATTAAGTGTCCAACACATAGTGAGTGAGATATTATGTGCCACAAGCAAAAGGTGCAAATCATGTAACAAGGTACGTTTCTAGACTTAGTACATTGTTTTGAGTACTAACATATTTTGTCTAAGTGCTAGAAATAAAGAAAAGAATTGCAAGTGACTTGGTTGTATTCAGCCGAAGTCCAACTCAGTCTGGCACACCGGACAGTGTCCGGTGCACCAGGCTGAACTCCGGTGAACAGACCGCTCTCGGGAGAATTTGGCGGCGTACGGCTATAATTCACCGGACTGTCTGGTGAGCCAACGACCGCCAGCACAACGGTTGGCCGCGCAATCCATGGGTGACGCGTGGCCCGCGCCAACGGTCGGTAGGGGCACCAGACTGTCCGTTGTGCACCGAATAGTGTCCGGTGCGCCAACTGCCACGAATCTACAACGGTCGTCTGCGCCAGAATAGGAAGCAGATCACGCACCAAACATGAACAGTGGCTGTCCGGTGGTGCACTGGACTGTCCGGTGCGCCACCCGACAAAAGGCAAGGATAGCCTTCCTTGTTGGCCTCCAACGGCTCCTAGCTGCCTTGGTGCTATAAAAGGGACCCCTAGGCGCATGGAGGAGTCAACCAAGCATTCAAGAAACATTCTAAGCCTCCAAGACTCCAACTTCACGCATTTGATTCTTTGAGATAGTGACTTGAGCTCCATTAGGACGCCACAACTTGGAAGTAGGCAAGTGTTACTTGGCCAAACCACGGGATAAAAACTGTGTGTCTCTTATGTGCTTTACCTTGATTATCTGTGTTCACAAGAACTCGTTTCAAGCTACTTAGCCGTTCTAACTTACATAACAAAGTTTTGTGGCTATTAGTGTTGAATTTTACAGGATCACCTATTCACCCCCCTCTAGGTGCTCTCAATTGGTATCAGAGCCGTTCTCTTCATCTAAGGGACTAATCGCCCAAAGAGATGGATCCTAAGGGAAAGGGGATGGTGGTCAACGACAAGGAGAAGGAGTCCCTCTTCAACGAGCCAAGGGACGACAAGCCCACTGACTCAGGATCGAGTCACAAGAAGAGGGAAGGGAAGAAGAAGAGGCAGATCAAGAAGATTATTTACTACGATAGCGATGCCTCCTCTTCCTCACCAAGAGACGACGACGACGATGACTCGTCTAAAAAGAAACTGGCTAATCAAAACTATTCCTTTGATTATTCTCGTATTCCGTTCAATTCCAATGCTCATTTGCTTTCAATTCCTCTTGGTAAACCTCCACACTTTGATGGAGAAGACTACTCTTTTTGGAGTCACAAAATGCGTAGTCACTTATTTTCTCTCCATCCTAGTATTTGGGAGATAGTTGAAAATGCAATGCATTTCGATAGTATGGATAACCCAGTGTTTATTAATGAACAAATTCATAAGAATGCACAAGCTACCACTGTTTTGCTAGCATCTTTGTGCATGGATGAATACAACAAGGTGAGCGGCTTGGACAACGCCAAGCAAATTTGGGATACCCTCAAGATATCACACGAGGGAAACGACGCCACCATGACCACCAAGATGGAGTTGGTGGAAGGCAAACTGGGAAGATTCGCGATGATCAGGGGAGAGGAGCCAACACAAACATACAACGGGCTCAAGACCCTGGTCAACAAAATTAGAAGCTATGGAAGCACAAGATGGACGGACCACGACGTCGTTCGACTAATGCTAAGGTCATTTACGGTAATTGACCCCTATCTTGTCAACCTTATTCGTGAGAATCCCAGGTACACCAAGATGACGCCCGAGGAGATTCTTGGGAAGTTTGTGAGCGAGCGCATGATGGTGAAGGAGGCTCGATTTGTGGACAATGCACTAAACGGTCCACTACCCGTCTACGAGCCTCAACCTGTGGCACTTAAGGCTACTAGCAGCAGGGAGACGCTACCAAGCAAGGTGGCACAAATAGAGGCCGAGGGCCTCAACGAAGATGAAATGGCGCTTATCATCAAGCGCTTCAAGACCACATTGAAAAGACGCAAGGAGTACCCCAACAAGAACAAAACAAGGGGAAAGCGCTCATGCTTCAAATGCGGTAAGACTGGTCATTTCATAGCACAATGCCCCGATAATGATGATGACTAGGAACAAGAAAAGCGCGGGAAGAGGGAGAAGAAGAAGGTCTATAAGAAGGCGAAGGGCGAGGTGCACCTTGGTAAAGAATGGGATTCAGACTGCTCTTCATCCGACTCCCACGATGAAGGACTGGCAGCCTTGGCCTTCAATAAATCTTCGCTCTTCCCCAACGAACGCCACACCTGCCTCATGGCCAAGGAAAAGAAGGTGAGTGTTCGAGATTCCCCCAAGTACTCTACTTCTAGTGATGAAGATTCTAATGATGATGAAGTAGATTATACTGATTTATTTAAGGGCTTAGATAGAGCTAAAGTAGATAAAATCAATGAGTTGATTGATGCTCTAAATTAAAAGGATAGACTTTTAGAAAAACAAGAGGATATTTTGTATGAAGAGCATGATAAGTTTGTTAGTGTGCAAAAATCTCTTGCTTTAGAGATTAAAAGGAATGAAATGCTATCTTCTGAATTATCTGCTTGCCATGAAACTATGTCTAGCTTAAAGAGTGTAAATGATGATTTAAATGCTAAGCTAGAGGAAGCAAATAAATCTAGTTCATGTGTAGAGCATGTTAGTATTTGTAATAGACGTAAGGATTTTGATGTTGATGCTTGTGACGAACACCTTATGTCTATTACCAAATTAAATGATGAGGTGGCAAGTCTTAATGCTCAACTTAAGACTTGCAAAACTAATTTTGATCAATTAAAGTTTGCTAGGGATGCCTACACCGTTGGTAGACACCCCTCAATTGAGGATGGACTTGATTTTCGAAAGGAAACCAAGAACTTAACAAGCCAAAAGGCTCCCGTTCTCAACAAGGAGAAAGGGAAGGCCTCTATGGCCAATAGTACTCAAAGTAATCATGCTTTCATTTATAATGAAAGAAAATTTTCTAGGAATGCTCATTATAATAGGAGTTATGATCATGATGCCTTTAATTCACATGCTATGATTGCCTCTAGCTCTACTTTTGTGCATGGTAAGCCTAGGAGAAATCATGTTGTGCATCATGTGCCTAGGAGAGTATGTAGTGGACCTTCTACTATTTACCATGCTTGCAATACTTCGTTTGCACTTGTATATAAGAATGAAAAAGTAGTTGCTAGAAAAATGGGATCCAAATGCAAGGGAGACAAGACTTGTATTTGGATTCCAAAGGCTATTGTAACTAACCTTGTAGGACCCAACAAGAGTTGGGTACCTAAAACCCAAGCGTAAATTGTTTTGCAGGTTTATGCATCCGGGGGCTCAAGATGGATTATCGACAGCGGATGCACAAACCACATGACGGGGGAGAAGAAGATGTTCACCTCCTACGTCAAGAACAAGGATTCCCAGGATACGATCATATTTGGAGATGGTAACCAAGGCAAGGTCAAAGGCTTGGGCAAGGTAGCCATCACCAACGAGCACTCTATTTCAAATGTATTTCTAGTAGAGTCGCTTGGCTACAACCTCCTGTCTGTAAGTAAATTGTGCCACATGGGCTACAATTGTTTGTTTACAAATGTTGATGTTTCTATCTTTAGAAGGAGTGATGGTTCATTAGCGTTTAAGGGTGTATTAGACAACAAACTCTACTTAGTTGATTTTTTGAAAGAGGAGGACGATCTAGATGCATGCTTAATAGCTAAGACTAGCATGGGCTGACTGTGGCATCACCGTCTAGCACATGTTGGGATGAAGAATCTTCATAAACTTCTAAAGGGAGAACATGTGTTAGGACTAACCAATGTCTGCTTCGAGAAAGACAGACCTTGTGCAGCTTGTCAGGCAGGGAAACAGGTGGGAAGCACTCATCATAGCAAGAATGTGATGACAACATCAAGACCACTGGAGCTTCTCCACATGGACCTCTTCGGACCCGTCACCTACCTTAGCATCGGGGGAAGTAAGTATGGTCTTGTAATTGTAGATGACTTTTCCCGCTTCACTTGGGTGTTCTTTTTGCAGGATAAATCAGAAACCCAAGGGACCCTAAAGCACTTTCTAAGGAGAACGAGTTTGAGCTCAAGGTGAAAAAGATAAGGGGCGACAACGGGTCTGAGTTCAAGAACTTACAAGTTGAGGAGTATCTTGAGGAGGAAGGTGTCAAGCATGAGTTCTGCGCTCCCTACACACCACAGCAAAATGGTGTGGTAGAGAGGAAGAATAGGACGCTTATCGACATGGCGAGGACGATGCTTGGAGAGTTCAAGACGCCCGAGCGGGTTTGGTCGAAAGATGTGAACACAGCTTGCCATGCCATAAACCGGCTCTATCTACATCATCTCCTCAAGAAGACCTCCTACGAACTCCTTACCGGTAACAAACCCAATGTATCTTACTTTCGTGTATTTGGGAGCAAATGCTACATTCTAGTGAAGAAAGGTAGACATTCCAAATTTGCTCCCAAAGCTGTAGAAGGGGTTTTACTAGGATATGACTCAAATACAAAGGTGTATAGAGTCTTCAACAAATCATCGGGTTTGGTTGAAGTATCTAGCAACGTTGTATTTGATGAGACTAATGGCTCTCCAAGAGAGCAAGTTGATCTTGATGATATAGATGAAGATGATGTTCCGACGGCAGCAATACGCACCATGGCGATTGGAGATGTGAGACCACAGGAACAACAAGAGCAAGATCAACCTTCTTCCTCAATGATGGTGCTTCCCCAACTCAAGATGATGGACAGGTTCATCAAGAAGAGGCGTGTGATCAAGGGGAGCACAAGAAGAATAAACTATGGAGGAAGAAGCACCACCAGCCCCTCCAACTCAAGTCCGAGCGATGATTCAAAGAAGTCACCCCATCGACCAGATTCTGGGTGACATAAGCAAGGGAGTAACTACTCGCTCAAGATTAGCTAACTTTTTTGAGCATTACTCGTTTGTCTCTTCTATTGAGCCTTTCAGGGTAGAAGAGGCCTTGCAAGATCCGGACTAGGTGTTGGCCATGCAGGAAGAGCTCAACAACTTCAAGAGGAATGAAGTTTGGAGCCTGGTGTTACGTCCAAAGCAAAATGTTGTGGGAACCAAGTGGGTGTTCTGCAACAAACAAGACGAGCCCGGGGTGGTGACAAGGAACAAGGCTCGACTTGTGGCAAAAGGTTATGCCCAAGTCGCAGGTTTGGATTTCGAGGAGACTTTTGCTTCTGTGGCTAGGCTAGAGTCTATTAGAATATTATTAGCCTATGCCGCTCACCGCTCTTTCAGGTTGTTTCAAATGGATGTGAAGAGCGCTTTTCTTAATGGGCCAATAAAGGAGGAGGTGTACGTGGAACAACCCCTGGCTTTGAGGATGACAGGTACCCCGACCATGTGTGTAAGCTCTCTAAAGCGCTCTATGGACTTAAGCAAGCCCCAAGAGCATGGTATGAATGCCTTAGAGATTTCTTAATTGTTAATTCTTTCAAAGTTGGGAAAACCGATCCCACTCTTTTCACTAAGACTTGTGACGGTGATCTTTTTGTGTGCCAAATTTATGTCGATGACATAATATTTGGTTCTACTAACCAAAAGTCTTGTGAGGAGTTTAGCAGGGTGATGACTCAAAAGTTTGAGATGTCGATGATGGACGAGTTGAACTACTTCCTTGGGTTCCAAGTGAAGCAACTCAAGGACGGCACCTTCATCTCCCAAACGAAGTACACTCAAGATCTTCTCAAGCGGTTTGGGATGAAGGACGCCAAGCCCGCGAAGACACCTATGGGAACCGACGGACATGTCGACCTCAACAAAGGAGGTAAGTCCGTTGATCAAAAGGCATACCGGTCTATGATAGGGTCGTTACTTTATTTATGTGCTAGTAGACCGGATATTATGCTTAGCGTATGCATGTGTGCTAGATTTCAATCTGACCCAAGGGAATGTCACCTTGTGGCTGTTAAGCGGATTCTTAGATATTTAGTCTCTACGCCTTGCTTCGGGATCTGGTATCCAAAGGGGTCAACCTTTGACTTAATTGGATATTCAGACTCTGATTATGCTGGATGCAAGGTTGATAGGAAGAGTACATCAGGGACGTGCCAATTCCTAGGAAGGTCCCTGGTGTCTTGGAGTTCAAAGAAACAAACCTCTGTTGCCCTATCCACCGCTGAGGCCGAGTATGTTGCCGCAGGACAGTGTTGTGCGCAACTACTTTGGATGAGCCAAAGCCTCTGGGGCTTTGGCTACAATCTAAGCAAAGTCCCACTCCTATGTGACAATGAGAGTGCAATCCGCATGGCGGATAATCCTATTGAACACAGTCGCACTAAGCACATAGACATCCGACATCACTTTCTGAGAGACCACCAGCAAAAGGGAGATATCGAGGTGTTCCATATTAGCATCGAGAACCAGCTAGCCGATATCTTTACCAAGCCATTAGATGAGAAGACCTTTTGCAGGTTGCGTAGTGAGCTAAATGTCTTAGATTCGTGTAACTTGGATTGATCTATAGCATACATGTGTTTTATGCCTTTGATCATGTTACTTTATGCATTTATGAAATTTGTTGCTTGTTTATGGTGCTCAAGTTGTGCAAGGGATCCCCGGACCTCAAAAGTCCATGTGTGAATGATGCACATATTTAGGGGGAGATGTGCTACAACTTGACCCTTTGAGACTAACCTTTGTGTGTAAGTGTCCTTGATGTAGTCTCAAAGGTGCATTGAAAGGGAAAAGGTGAACTTGGATCATGCAAAGACTTCCACTACACTCCGGTATTAGTGTACTCACCTCCAAGTTCATTCTTATGCTCTTATTGCCTTTGTGCTCTTATTTGACATTTTTTGGTGAGGCAATGGGGTTAAAGGGCCAAAAGTGATCCCGTTTTTGTGCTTGATGCCAAAGGGGGAGAAATTAAGGCCAAAGCAAATGGATCAGCTACCACTTGAGAATTTTTTAAAACAATAGAGTTAGAACTTTTGATTTGTCAAAATACTCCTATTGCAAAATTTGGTCTCTTGTGGGGAGATTTTATGATTATGGGAAAAGGGGGAGTTTTTGGCACTTGATCAAATTTTCCATTAGAATATCTCTCCTTGTGCCTAAACAAGTGTGTTTGACTTAGAGATAGGAAAATGAGTTTGATTTGCAAAAAAAACTAAGTGGTGGCAAAGAATGATCCAAATATGCCAAATTAGAATAAAAAACAATTTGGTCTTCAATTTGAATCGATGTTGCATGTTTTGCATTGCTTTTTGATTTGTTGGCATAAATCACCAAAAAGGGGGAGATTGAAAGGGAAATGTGCCTTTGGGCCAATTCTATAATATTTTGGTGATTAAGTGTCCAACACATAGTGAGTGAGATATTATGTGCTACAAACAAAAGGTGCAAATCATGTAACAAGGTACGTTTCTAGACTTAGTACATTGTTTTGAGTACTAACATATTTTGTCTAAGTGCTAGAAACAGAGAAAAGAAAAGAAGAAAAGAATTGCAAGTGACTTGGTTGTATTCAGTCAAAGTCCAACTCAGTCTGGCACACCGGACTGTCCGGTGGTGCACCGGACACCAGGATGAACTCCGGTGAACAGGCCGCTCTCGGGAGAATTTGGCGGCGTACGGCTATAATTCACCGGACTGTCCGGTGGTGCACCGGACTGTCCGGTGAGCCAACGGCCGCCAGTGCAACAGTCGGTCGCGCAATCCGCGGGCGACACGTGGCCCGCGCCAACGGTCGGCAGGGGCACCAGACTGTCTGGTGTGCACCGGACAGTGTCCGGTGCGCCAACTGCCACAAATCTGCAACGGTCGTCTGCGCCAGAATAGGAAGGAGATCGCGCACCGGACATGAACAGTGGCTGTCCGATGGTGCACCGGACTGTCCGGTGCGCCACCCGACAGAAGGCAAGGATAGCCTTCCTTGTTGGCCTCCAACGGCTCCTAGCTGCCTTGGAGCTATAAAAGGAACCCCTAGGCGCATGGAGGAGTCACCCAAGCATTCAAGAAACATTCTAAGCCTCCAAGACTCCAACTTCGCGTATTTGATTCTTTGAGATAGTGACTTGAGCTCCATTTGAGTTGTGAACTCTGAGAGTTGTGTTTTGAGCTCAAGTTGTGACTTGTGTGCGTGATTGTACTGTGTTTTGAGTCTTGTGTGTGTTGCTCTTCCCTCCCTTACTTCCGTACATCTTTCGTGATCTTCATTGTAAGGGCGAGTGGCTCAAGTTGTGGAGATTCCTCGCAAACGGGAGAAAGACAAAGAAAGGAAAAACTGTGGTATTCAAGTTGATCATCGGATCACTTGAAAGGGGTTGAGTGCAACCCTCGTCCATTGGGACGCCACAACGTGGAAGTAGGCAAGTGTTACTTGGCCGAACCACGGGATAAAAATCGTGTGTCTCTTGTGTGCTTTACCTTGATTATCTATGTTCACAAGAACTCGTTTCAAGCTACTTAGCCATTCTAACTTACATAACAATGTTTTGTGGCTATTAGAGTTGAATTTTACAGGATCACCTATTCACCCCCCTCTAGGTTCTCTCAAAAATCCCAGGTACACCAAAATGACGCCCGAGGAGATACTCAGAAAATTCGTAAGCGGGCGTATGATGGTAAAGGAAGCGCGATACGTGGATGATGCTCTTAATGGCCCTCTACCCATCTACGAGCCTCAACCCATTGCTCTCAAAGCAACAAACAGCAAGGATGCGCTACCAAGCAAGGTGGCACAAGTTGAGGCTGCCGGGCTAAACGAAGATGAGATGGCCCTAATCATCAAGCGCTTCAAGACCGCACTGAAAGGACGCAAGGAGTACCCCAACAAGAACAAAGCAAGGGGAAAGCGCTCCTGTTTCAAATACGGTAAGACTGGTCATTTCATAGCACAATGCCCCGATAATGATAATGACCAGGAACAAGAAAAGCATGGGAAGAGGGAGAAGAAGAAGGTTTACAAGAAGGTGAAGGGCAAGGTGCACCTTGGCAAAGAATGGGATTCAGACTGCTCTTCATCCGACTCCGACGATGAAGGACTGACAGCCTCAGCCTTCAACAAATCTTCGCTCTTCCCCAACGAACGGCACACTTGCCTCATGGCCAAGGAGAAGAAGGTAAGTGCTCGAGATTCCCCTATGTACACTACTTCTAGCGATGATGATTCTTCCGATGATGAAGTAGATTACTCTAGCTTATTCAAAGGTTTAGATAGAGCTAAGGTAGAAAATATCAATGAATTAATTGATGCTCTAAATGAAAAGGATAGATTGTTAAAAAAACAAGAGGATATTTTATATGATGAGCATGATAAATTTGTTAGTGTGCAAAAATCTCTTGCTTTAGAGATTAAAAGGAATGAAATGCTATCTTCTGAGTTATCTGCTAAGCTAGTGGAAGCTAATAAATCTAGTTCATGTGTAGAGCATGTTAATATTTGTAATAGATGTAAGGACTTTGATGTTGATGCATGTAATGAACACCTTATTTCTATTACCAAATTAAATGATGAGGTGGCAAGTATTAATGATCAACTTAAGACTTGCAAAATTAATTTTGATCAATTAAAATTTGCTAGGGATGCCTACACTGTTGGTAGACACCCCTCAATTAAGGATGGGCTTGGTTTTCTAAAGGAAGCCAAGAACATAACAAGCCAAAGGACTCCCATTCCCAACAAGGAGAAAGGGAAGGCCCCTATGGCTAGTAGTAATCAAAAGAATCATGCTTTAATTTATAATAGGAAAGTTGCTAGTCATTCCAATAGGAGTTATGATCATGATGCTTTTGATTCACATGCTATGTTTGCCTCTAGCTCTACTTTTATGCATGGTAGAAGTAGGCCTAGGAGAAGTAATGTTGTGTCTCATGTGGCTAGAAAAATGTGTAATGAACCTTCTACTATTTACCATGCTTGCAATACTTCTTTTGCGCTTTTATGTAAGAATGAAAAAGTAGTTGCTAGAAAGTTGGGATCCAAATGCAAGGGAGACAAGACTTGTATTTGGGTTCCAAAGGCTATTGTGACTAACCTTGTAGGACCCAACAAGAGTTGGATACCGAAAACCCAAGTGTAAATTACCTTGCAGGTTTATGCATCCGGGGGCTCAAGCTGGATTATCGACAGCGGATGCACAAACCACATGACGGGGGAGAAGAAGATGTTCACCTCCTACGTCAAGAATAAGGATTCCCAGGATTCGATCATCTTTGGAGATGGGAATCAAGGCAAGGTTAAAGGACTAGGAAAGATAGCCATTACATTCGAGCATTCTATCTCCAATGTGTTCTTAGTTGAATTGCTCGGGTACAACTTATTGTCTGTAAGTAAATTATGTAACATGGGTTATAATTGTCTATTTACAAATATAGATGTTTCTATCTTTAGAAGGAGTGATGGTTCATTAGCGTTTAAGGGTGTATTAGACGACAAACTCTACTTAGTTGATTTTCGAAAGAGGAGGCCGATCTAGATGCATGCTTAATAGCTAAGACTAGCATGGGCTGGCTGTGGCATCGCTGTCTAGCACATGTTGGGATGAAGAACCTTCATAAACTTCTAAAGGGAGAACATGTTTTAGGACTAACCAATGTTTGCTTCGAGAAAGATAGACCTTGTGCAGCTTGTCAGGCAGGGAAACAAGTGGGAAGCACTCATCACAGCAAGAATGTGATGACAACATCAAGACCACTGGAGCTTCTTCACATGGACCTCTTCGGACCCGTTGCCTACCTTAGCATCGGGGGAAGTAAGTATGGTCTTGTAATTGTTGATGATTTTTCTCGCTTCACTTGGGTGTTCTTTTTGCAGGATAAATCAGAAACCCAAGGGACCCTAAAGCGTTTTCTAAAGAGGGCTCAAAACGAATTTGAGCTCAAGGTGAAAAAGATAAGAAGCGACAACGGGTCTGAGTTCAAGAATATGCAAGTGGAGGAGTATCTTGATGAAGAGGGCATCAAGCACGAGTTCTCCGCTCCTTACACACCACAACAAAACAGTGTGGTAGAAAGGAAGAACAAGACGCTCATCGACATGGCGAGGACGATGCTTGGAGAATTCAAGACGCCCGAGTGGTTTTGTTCGGAAGCTATGAACACAGCCTGCCATGCCATAAACCGGCTATATCTGCATCGTCTCCTCAAGAAGACCTCCTACGAACTCCTTACCGGTAACAAACCCAATGTCTCTTACTTTCGTGTATTTGGGAGCAAATGCTACATTTTGGTGAAGAAAGGTAGACATTCCAAATTTGCTCCCAAAGCTGTAGAAGGGTTTTTTTACTAGGGTATGACTCAAATACAAAGGCGTATAGAGTCTTCAACAAATCATCAGGTTTAGTTGAAGTCTCTAGCGACGTTGTATTTGATGAGACTAATGGCTCTCCGAGAGAGCAAGTTGATCTTGATGACATAGATGAAGATGATGTTCCGACGGCGGTAATGCACACAATGGCGATTGGTGATGTGCGATCACAGGAACAACATGAGCAAGATCAACCCTCTTCCTCTACAATGGTGCATCCCCCAACTCGAGATGATGGACAGGTTCCTCAAGAAGAAGCTCGTGATCAAGGGGGAGCACAAGAAGAACAAGTTATGGAGGAAGAGCACCACTGGCCCCTCCAACTCAAGTCCGAGCGACGATCCAAAGAAATCACCTCGTTGGCAAGGGAGTAACAACTCGCTCACGTTTAGCTAATTTTTGTGAGCATTACTCGTTTGTCTCTTCTATTAAGCCTTTCAGGGTAGAAGAGGCCTTGCAGCCTTGCAGGATCCGGACTGGATGATGGCCATGCAGGAAGAGCTCAACAACTTCAAGAGGAATGAAATTTGGAGCCAGGTGCCACATCCAAATCAAAATGTTGTGGGAACCAAGTGGGTGTTCCGCAACAAGCAAGACGAGCACGGAGTGGTGACAAGAAACAAGGCTCGACTTGTGGCAAAAGGTTATGCCCAAGTCGCAGGTTTGGATTTCGAGGAGACTTTTGATCATGTGGCTAGGCTAGGATCTATTAGAATATTATTAGACTATGCCGCTCACCACTCTTTTAGGTTGTTTCAAATGGATGTGAAGAGCGCTTTCCTCAACAGGCCAATAAAGGAGGAGGTGTATGTGGAACAACCCCCTGGCTTTGAGGATGACAGCAGGGTGATGACTCAAAAGTTTGAGATGTCGATGATGGGCGAGTTGAATTATTTCCTTGGGTTCCAAGTGAAGCAACTCAAGGACGACACCTTCATCTCCCAAACGAAGTACTCAAGATCTTCTCAAGCAGTTTTGGATGAAGGACGCCAAGCCCGCGAAGGCACCTATGGGAACCGACGGGCATGTCGACCTCAACGAAGGAGGTAAGTCCATTGATCAAAAGGCATACCGGTCTATGATAGGGTCATTACTTTATTGATGTGCTAGTAGACCAGATATTATTCTTAGCGTATGCATGTGTGCTAGATATCAATCCAACCCAAGGGAATGTCACCTAGTGGTCGTTAAGCGGATTCTTAGATATTTAGTTTCTACCCCTTGCTTCGGGATCTGGTATCCAAAGGGGTCTACCTTTGACTTGATTGGATATTCAGACTCCGATTATGCTGGATGCAAGGTTGATAGAAAGAGTACATCAGGGACGTGCCAATTCCTAGGAAGGTCCCTGGTGTCTTGGAGCTCAAAGAAACAAACCTTCGTTGCCCTATCCACCGCTGAGGCTGAGTATATTGCCGCAGAACAGTGTTGCGCACAACTACTTTGGATGAGGCAAACCCTCCGGGACTTTGGCTACAATCTGAACAAAGTCCCACTCCTATGTGACAATGAGAGTGCAATCCCGCATAGCGGATAATCCCGTTGAACACAACCGCACTAAACACATAGACATCCGACATCACTTTCTGAGAGACCACCAGCAAAAGGGAGATATCGAGGTGTTCCATAGTAGCACCGAGAACCAGCTAGCCGATATCTTTACCAAGCCATTGGATGAGAAAACCTTTTGCAGGTTGCGTAGTGAACTAAATGTCTTAGATTCGCGTAACTTGGATTGATCTATAGCATACATGTGTTCTATGCCTTTGATCATGTTACTTATGCATTTATGTAATTTGTTGCATATTTATGGTGCTCAAGTTGTGCAAGGGATCCCCGGACCTCACAAGTCCATGTGTGAATGATGCACATATTTAGCGGGAGAAGTGTACAACTTGACCCTTTGAGACTAACCCTTGTGTTTGAGTATACTTGATGTAGTCTCAAAGGTGAATTGAAAGGGAAATGTGAACTTGGACCATGCAAAGACTTCCACTGCACTCCGGTATTAGTGTACTCACCTCCAAGTTCATTCTTATGCTCTAGTTGCCTTTTTGCTCTTAATTGACATTTTTGGTGAGGCAATAGGGTTAAAGGGCAAAAAATGATCCCATTTTGGGTGCTTAATGCCAAAGGGGGAGAAATTAATGCCAAAGCAAATGGATCAGCTACCACTTGAGAATTTTGAAAATAGTAGAGTTAGAATTTTTGATTTGTCCAAAATACTCTTATTGCAAAATTTGGCCTCTTGTGGGGGGAGAATTTTTGATTATGGCAAAATGGGGGAGTTTTGTTACTTGATCAATTTTTCCATTGGAATATCTCTCTGTGTGCCTAAACAAGTGTGTTTGACTTAGAGATAGGAAAATGAATTTGATTTGCAAAAACAAACCGAGTGGTGGCAAAGAATGATCAAAATATGTCAAAACTTGTGCAAAGACAATTTTGTTCTCAATTGCATTGATGTTGCACTTCTTTTGGTTGCTTGTGGATGTGTTGGCATAAATCACCAAAAAGGGGGAGATTGAAAGGGAAATGTGCCCTTGGGCAATTTCTATTATGTTTTGGTGATTAAGTGCCCAACACATTTAATTAAGTTCTAATGTGCTAAATGAAGAGAGAAGTGCAAACCAAAGAGAAGGTATGTTTCTAGACTTAGTAGTTGGTTTTTGTATACTAATATATTTGTCTAAGTGTTAGAAACAGAGAAAAGAAGAAAATAGAAGAATTGCAAAAGACTTGGCTGGGTGCAGCCGAAGTCCAGCTCGGCCTGGCACACCGGACTGTCCAATGGTGCACCAGACAGTGTCTAGTGCGCCAGGCTGGTTTCCAGTGAATAGGCCGCTCTCGGGAAAATTTTGGCGGCGTACGACTATAATTCACCGGACTGTCCGGTGGTGCACCGAACTGTCTGGTAAGCCAATGGTCGTCTGCGCCAACGGTCGGCCGCGCAATCCGCGGACGACGCGTGGCAGCTCCAACGGTTGGCAGCGGGCACCGGACTGTCCGGTGTGCACCGGACAGTGTCTGGTGCGCCAACTGGCCCAGAGCTGCAACGGTCGTCTGCGCCAGAAAAGGAAGGAGATCGGCACCGGACCGTCTACAGTGACTGTTCGGTGGCGGACTGGACAGTCCGGTGTGCCACTCAACAGAAGGCAAGGATGGCCTTCCTTGTTGGCCTCCAACGGCTCCTAGCTGCCTTGGGGCTATAAAAGGGACCCCTAGGCACATGGAGGAGCTACACAAGCTTACAAGAAACATTCTAAGACTCCAATACTCCAACTTCACACATTCGATTCTTTGAGATAGTGACTTGAGCTCCATTTGAGTTGTGAACTCCGTGCGTTGTGTTTTGAGCTCAAGTTGTGACTTGTGTGCGTAGTTGTGCTGCGATTTGTGTCTTGTGTGTGTTGCTCATCCCAACCTTACTCCATGCTTTCATTGTGATCTTTTTTGTAAGGGCAAGAGACTCCAATCTTGTGGAGATTCCTCGCAAATGGGAATATCATCTAAAGGAAAAATCGTGGTATTCAAGTTGATCATCGAATCACTTGAAAGGGGTTGAGTGCAACCCTCGTCCATTGGGACGCCACAACGTGGAAGTAGGCAAGTGTTACTTGGCCGAACCACGGAATAAAAATCGTGTGCCTTGTGTTGATCTTTCTGAGATTGTTTTGTCCACAAGAATTCGCTTCTCAACTACTTAGTCGCACTAACATTTCTATAACCAAGTTTTGTGGCTATTTAGTGTTGAATTTTACAGGATCACCTATTCACCCCCCTCTAGGTGCTCTCAGGGGGTCCTGAAGGATGTTTTCACCGGAGACTCCGACTCCGGCGATGACAACTAGTCGGGCCACCGGGGAGGCCCGTCCTTCCTGGTCTACGGGGCTGAAGCCCGCCTTCCCCCGGAAACCCTTATGGGCTCCTCACGGGTCCAGTATTTTAACGAATCTATGCAGGAATAGCTGCGGCGTAAGGATGTGGACTTCGTCAACGAACACAGCTGTGGCAGAACCACCCGAATTATTCCAGCTTAAGTGCCTAAGTCACGCCTCAGGGGCCGTAACACACTTAAATCGGGATAACCCGTCAGTCCCTCAGATCTAGTCTGATAAAGCCACTTAACCAGGATTAAATTCCACAAATCTCACTCGAAGGTGAGTCACAGAAGAAATACAATAAAACAGGAAACCTCAAATTAAGTACTGAGTTATTACATAAATCGGAGTTTTTTGAGTAGCCAATAAAGTTCACAAAATAAAGTGCAGCGGATAATCGATGTCGTCGGTAATGAGGAAATGGGCAAGGCCTAGCCCACTACTCCTCATGCTCCTCTCCTGCCGGAGCAACATCCCACTCGACCGTCCAACCCGGTGGCAGGGTGGTAGGCCAAGTCACACCATCAACTACATCCTGCATGGTACCTGCAAAAATGGTGCCACAAGCAAGGCTGAGTATACTAATACTCAGCTAGACTTACCCGGTGTGAGGAGTCTACTCCTCTACCTCTAGACTATGCAGCTGTTTGGTTGAGGGGTTTGGTTTGCCAAAAGCACTAGCTGTTTCTAAAATCAATTTTTAGCTTTTCAAGTTCTACCATCATTAACTTAGCTAGATTTGCTCCTTCTAAGCAAACATGGTAACAATCAATTAGTTCAACCAACAAGTTATCTCATATAATCCACATTTCACTTCTTACTCGATGCAGTACAAGGAATCAAGCAGTCTCATTAGCTGCGAGAAGCAGACGATTCGAATCGAGTTTTTAAACCTTGCAAGGTAAACCTAAACACACGGCATGTCAGGGTACTCCGACCCCGCACATGACAACCGTCCCCATCGATTCCCCGTTCGCGTCCAGGCCTCACCGCCTTGGCATACAATGCTCCACTGACCCCGGCTGCCGCCGTGCAGTGACCGCACTTGTACCCACCATATCTAGCATGGGAGACCCAGTCTCAGGTCGCATGAGGGATAAAGTCCGCGCCCGACTTCACTCAGGTACTAGGTTTACCGGTTACCATTTTTCCCGGCATGTGCTTAGTACGTTCAAAAGCTTGACTCAGGTATCCACACATTAATCCTTAATTCATTTTTCCCGTCTCATGGACAAGGCATCCTCCCTGGATCCAAATCCATAGACCAACATAGATCCCGTTATCAAGATGAATACAATCAATTCCTGACCTTGCGCGAGTGCTAGAAAAATCACTCGACTTCTACCGAGATCCTGATTAGCAAGCAGCTACTCGACCTAGCATACTAGTATTCATCTCAAAAAGGAATCCTAAGTTCATGCAACTAGAGGTTTCAAGCAACTCCTACACTTAAGTGCACATTACAGTTCTACAAGCATTAAGTGTAGTAAAGTAGCATATAATAACATGGTTATGCATAAAACCGGGGCTTGCCTTCAATTGCTGGGGCTGCGGGGAGATCCTCAATAGCAGCCTCTGGAGCCTGCTCCTGGTCCTCCTCTTGGACAGGTCCTTGCTCGGGGATGAGCACGTACTCTCCGTCGGCAAGATTACAATCTAATGAATGCAATGCGTAAGATATATGCATGATATGATATGTGCTTTTAGAAATTATAACTTTACAAGTGTATGGTCTTTTGAATTTAAACAAGTTAACTTTACTTGTGTAAAACCCTTGGGTGGTATACTTGGTAAATTGGGTTAAACTTAGCTACGGTAAGGGGTAGGTTTATTTTTGGGGTTCTACTGAATTCTTTTTAAGTCTTAGTGATGAATGACATGTTCTCAAGTTAGACTTATTTAGGTGGGGTTTATTTCTTCTTTCCTTTTCTTTTATTCCTTTAATGTTTTTGAGTAGGTTTGAACTACAAGTTGCTTTTATAAAATTCCAAAAATTCTGCAAAAATTACAGTGGCTTGTTACTGGTGTATGATTCTCTGTTACAAAATTTGGGGGACAGAAAGTGAATGGTTGTCTCTGGACAAAATTACCAAATTTTAGGGCAGAAGGGGTGCTTGAACTACAACTATTATTTAACAGTGGGTAACTCTCTAAAACTTATTTTTGCTGGCTTTTAGGTGTTATAACATGACTTGATACAAATTTCTAGTCATTAGTACCTTTTAATTATTTTCTTATGGTTTTCTCAAGTTTCTAGTCAATTAGGTGCTTTCTACTACCACTATATTTGAAAAACATCAAACAACAGAGTTCTTATTTTTCTTAGTTAGTATTTTGTGCAAGAGCAATCATTCTGAAGTTTGGCTTCTTTTTGCTTAAGGGAAGGGGTAGTTTGCATTATTTGAGTTAAATGGCCTTTCTCACAAATTACTAGCAAAAGGTATGGGTTCACTTCCTTTTTTATGGGTTTGTATTTTTCCCTGGTGGCTTGTCTCATCATGGACTTAGCTAATTTTTGGTTGCCCATTATCACATTATTTGGGGTTGTTCATGATTTAGTTGAAAATGCCTTATTATTACTTTGCATTTAATTTCCTTACTTAAAGAGTTGGGCTGGGGTGCTCTGTATTTTTGTAGTGGGGCTCTGGTGGTTATAAGTTCACTGGATTTTTGTTAACCATTTTGGTTATAGTTTTGCAATTCTAATAATTGATTTTCAGTCTATATAAGGCTAATTAAAGCATCTTAATTAAAAACTGGTTCAAATTAATGGTCTCTGTATTTTTCCTAGGTTCTCTGTTGCATAAGTAAACTAGGAAAAATATCATTAATCACTGTTCAACATTTTCTAATGCCTTTTTGATTTTCTCTAAGTTTTGGACAAAATAGCTTTAAATGAATAACTACATCATAATCTATAATGCTGGGGTTCCTACTATTTTTAAACAGTGTCTAATTAAGGTATAAGCATCTACAAATTTTCTTAAGCTCAGCACAAAAGAAAAACTAATTTTCCTTAATTAAACAAGGTTTAGGGGGTTTCTGTTTTTAATTTTAAACTCTAAACTTTAGAACAGAAAGCATATGGTTCACTATTTTTAAAAGACAGATTATAATATTCCAAAGCTAGCAAAATTGGTTTGACAACTTTTTATTAAGATTTCATCAAGTTATGGATTTTCTAAGTTCTCTGGTTATTTTAAAAAGAATAACAGAATTGATTAAATGGAAATCCACTTTGCACTGGGGTCCCTGGCGGTTTTCTAAGTTTTCCTCGCGAATCAGTCCTTAGGTTACTATTCACATGAGTCGCTGACATTACAGGAAACCCCTCGGGTTCTACAAAACCTAACCCGAGGTCCTTCTTCTACCTCTAAACAGTAGCCGCGGCGAAGAAAAGGGCGGAGGGACTTACCGGCGGCGAGACTGTTCCGGTGAAGTGGTCGAGGATGAAGGGGAGGTCGCGGGGATCACAACGGTGTGCGGAACGCCGTCGGAGATGGCCGGAGTCGGTCGGTCCACGCGCGCAGGCGGGGATGCTCGTCGGCGGCGAGGAGACCGGCCTGGTCACGGCGAGATAGTTCAATTAAATAGGTCAGGGAGGTCCATGGGATGTCAGAGAAGCTATGAGCGAAAGGAATTGGGCGGAGACTCACTGGATAGCTCGGTCCACGCGCGGCGGCGGAAGACCGAAGTCCGGTGAGGTTGATCTCGGGCCTCCGGTGAAGTCCGGTCGGGTCCGAGGGCTTGGCAAGCTTCACGGGCTACTGGTGGAGCTAGCCGAAGCACTAGCTTGCCCAGAGGATGGCTGGAGGGGGCTGGCCACGGTGGCCGAAGCTCTGGCGGCAAAGGCGGGCGGAATTAAGCTCGCCGGAGCTATGGGAAAGTGGCTGGCCGGTGAGGGTGAGTGCGGGGCGAAGAGAGGTGCGTCTGGGGAGGCTTTATAGGCGCAGGCGAGCACGGCCGAGGGCGTGGGCGCGCAGCGGACTTGACCGGACGCCGGGGTGAGCGCGCGCGCGGGTTGGGCGAGCTCTGGCGTGCCGACCAGGGTTGAACACGTGTGCCCGTGCGTTCTGCCCAAGTTCTGGCGCGTGTGGTCGCTCATCCGAGCCTGCTCTCGCCTTGGTCAGTGCACAAAACCTCTTCTCCTCCCTACAAGCTACCATTCTTGTGTGGGTGCCATAGGATTTTGCCTACTGGTTGCAGAGATATGGAGCCAGGAAATCTGGTCTGTCTCCCTACCCAAACCCGAGGCAAATCCCAGGTTTTGTCATGTCTAGGGCTCGCGTC
Organism: Zea mays; assembly: GCF_902167145.1. NCBI lineage: Eukaryota > Viridiplantae > Streptophyta > Magnoliopsida > Poales > Poaceae > Zea > Zea mays. Next base: position 53,660,654 of record NC_050100.1, on the reverse strand, counting down.
CCAATGCCATCTTCTGGCACACGACAGAGGGGTTAGTTAGGCACAATTTTGTCAATGGGGCCATTAGGATTCGAGTTAGGGATCAAGGTGAACATCCCTGATCTTTGGCTCAAGGTCTGAATTTCAGAATTCTGAAATTCAGAATTCCCAATGAGTCCCTACAAAAGAAGTTTGATTTTGGGTTTTATTTGGATTATTTTGGCTAAGTTTTCTCAATCTTTCTTGTTGCTTAATAAATATACTTTAACTTATATAATTGGCTCAACTCAAAATTTTAAACTTTTCATTCCCTTTTTCTTATTTTCTTGAATTTTGTTCATGGGGCTCACTTAGGGTTCTTAATTAGGGTTGCACATTCTTATCTTTTCAAAGACTCAATTGTTTTGATCATGACACTTTTAAGCATATGCTTGGTGAATTATTTATTACTTAAGTTAATTTGATGCTCATGCTTACTTTGATTTACATGGAATAATGGTTCTTGGTTTGGCTTTTTAAGAGAAACCCTAGGTGACACTGGGGTGTCACAACAGACGACAAGCGGCAACCTGAAATGCACGATATAACCAAGCGCTCGGGCGCCACCGCCAGCGGATCGTGCATGGTAAGGGACCTCGGGATCTGGGACCTAGTCCTACAACGAATATTGAACCGAGAAGGGCTCCACAAACTCTCCCCCAGTTGGGAAGGACCCTTCAAGGTGACGGAAACATGCCGACCCGGGAATGACCGCCTCGCCACAACTGAAGGGGTGCATCTTCCTAATCCCTGGAACATAGAGCATTCCTGTAAGTCCTACCCACAGAAGCAAGTCCGAGGGTGTGGCAGAACCGCCCGAATTATTCCAGCTTAAGTGCCTAAGTCACGCCTCAGGGGCCGTAACACACTTAAATCGGAATAACCCGTCAGTCCCTCAGATCTAGTCTGATAGAGCCACTTAACCAGGATCAAATTCCACAATCTCACTCGAAGGTGAGTCACAGAAGAAATACAATAAAACAGGAAACCTCAAATTAAGTGCGGAGTTATTACATAAATCGGAGTTTTTTGCGTAGCAAATGAAGTTCATAAAGTAAAGTGCAGCGGATAATCGATGTCGTCGGTAATGAGGAAATGGGCAAGGCCTAGCCCACTACTCCTCATGCTCCTCTCCTGCCGGAGCAACATCCCACTCGACCGTCCAACCCGGTGGCAGGGTGGTAGGCCAAGTCACACCATCAACCATTTCCTGAATGGTACCTACAAAAATGGTGCCACAAGCAAGGCTGAGTATACTAATACTCAGCTAGACTTAACCGGTGTGAGGAGTCTACTCCTCTACCTCTAGACTATGCAGCTGTTTGGCTGAGGGGTTTGGTTTGCCAAAAGCACTAGCTGTTTCTAAAAGCAATTTTTAGCTTTTAAATTTCTACCATCATTAACTTAGCTAGATTTGCTCCTTCTAAGCATACATGGTAACAATCAATTAGTGCAATCAACAAGTTATCTCATGTAACCACATTTCACTTCTTACTCGATGCAATATAAGGAATCAAGCAGTCTCATTAGCTACGAGAAGCAGACGATTCGAATCGAGTTTTAACCTTGCAAGGTAAACCTAAACACACGGCATGTTAGGGTACTCTGACCCCGCACATGACAACCGTCCCCATCGATTCCCCGTTCGCGTCCAGGCCTCACCGCCTTGGCATACAATGCTCCACTGACCCCGGCTGCCGCCGTGCAGTGACCGCACTTGTACCCACCATAGCTAGCATGGGAGACCCAGTCTCAGGTCGCATGAGGGATAAAGTCCGCGCCGGCTTCAATCAGGTACTAGGTTTACCGGTTACCATTTTTCCCGGCATGTGCTTAGTACGTTCAAAAGCTTGACTCAGGTATCCACACATTAATCCTTAATTCGTTTTTCCTGTCTCATGGAAAGGCATCCTCCCTGGATCCAAGTCCATAGACCATCATAGATCCCGTTATCAAGATGAATACAATCAATTCCTGACCTCGCGCGAGTGCTAGAAAAATCACTCGACTTCTACCGAGATCCTGATTAGCAAGCAGCTACTCGACCTAGCATACTAGTATTCATCTCAAAAAGGAATCCTAAGTTCATGCAACTAGAGGTTTCAAGCAACTCCTACACTTAAGTGCACATTACAATCCTACAAGCATTAAGTGTAGTAAAATAGCATAATTAACAGGTTATGCATAAAACCGGGGCTTGCCTTCAATTGCTGGGGCTGCGGGGAGATCCTCAATAGAAGTCTCTGAAGCCTGCTCCTGGTCCTCCTCTTGGACAGGTCCTTGCTCGGGGATGAGCACGTACTCTCCGTCGACAAGATTACAATCTAATGAATGCAATGCGTAAGATAGATGCATGATATGATATGTGCTTTTAGAAATTACAACTTTAAAGGTGTATGATCTTTCTTGAGTTAAACAAGGTTAACTTTACTTATGTAAGACCCTTTAGTGGTATACTTGGTAAATTGGGTTAAACTTAGCTAAGGTAAGTGGTAGGTTTATTTCTTCTTCCCTTTTCTTTTATTCTCTTAAAGGTTTTGGAGTAGGGTTGAACTACAAGTTGCTTTTATAAAATTCCAAAAATTCTGCAAAAATTACAGTGGCTTGGTACTGGTGTGTGTTTCTCTGTCTCAAAATTTGGGGATCAGAAAGTGAATAGTTTTCTCTGGACAAAATTATTAAATTCTAGGGCAGAAGGGGTACTTTGAACTACAACTATTATTTAACTGTGGGCAATTCTCCAAAACTTATTTTTGCTGGCTTTTAGATGTTATGACATGACTTGATACAGATTTCTAATCATTAATACCGTTTAATTATTTTTCTATGGTTTTCTCAAGTTTCTAGCCAAATGGGTGCTTTCTACTACCACCATATTTGAAAAGCATCAAACAACAGGGTGCTTATTTTTCTTGGTTATCATTTTGTGCAAGAGCAATCATTTTGAAGTTTGGCATCTTTTTGCTTAAGGGAAAGGGGTGGTATGCATTATTTGAATTAAGTGGCTTTTCTCTTAAATCATTATCAATAGGTGTGAGTTTGCTTCTTTTTCATGGGTTTGCATTTTTCTTTGGTAGTTTATCACACTATGGACTTAGTTAATTTTTGGTTGCCCATTATCACATGATTAGGGGTTGTTCATGATTTAGTTGGAAAATGCCTTATTATCATTTTGTATTTATTTTCCTTACTTAAAAAGTTGGGCTGAGGTGCTCTGTATTTTTGTAGTGAGGCTCTGGTGGTTGTAAGCCCACTGGATTTTTATTATTTACTTTGGTTATAGTTTTGCCACTCTAATAATTGATCTTCAGTCCAAATAAGGCTAAATAAAACATTTTAATTTAAAACTGGTCCAAATTAATGGTCTCTGTATTTTTCCTAGGTTCTCTGTTACATAAGTAAACTAGGAAAAATAATCTTAATCACTGTTCATTAATTTCTAATGCCTTTCTGATTTTCTCTAAGTTTTGGACAAAATAGCTTTAAATGAATAACTACATCATATTTTCCAATGCTGGGGTTCCTATTATTTTTAAATAGTGTCTAAATGAGGTTTAAACATCTACAAATTTTCTTAAGTTCAGCACAGAAGAAAAACTAATTTTCCTTAATTAAACAAGGTTTAGTGGGTTTCTGTTTTTAATTTTTAATTCTAAAATTTAGAATAGAAAACATAGGGTTCATCATTTTTAAATGATAGTCCATAATATTCAGGAGCTAGCAAAATTGGTTTGACAACTTTTTATGAAAAATTCATCAAGTTATGGGTTTTCTAAGTTCTCTGGTCATTTTAAAAAGAATAACAGAATTGGTTTAATGGAAATCCACTTTGCACTGGGGTCCCTGGCGGGTTTTTAAGTTTTCTTCGCGGATCAGTCCTTAAGCTACTATTCACATGAGTCACTGACGTTACAGAAAACCCCTCGGGTTCTACAAATCCTAACCCGAGGTCCTTCTTCTACCTTAAACAGTAACCGCGGCGGAAGAAAGGGCAGAGGGGCTTACCGGCGGCGAGATTGCTCCGGTGAAGTGGTCGAGGACGAAGGGGAGGTCTCGGGGATCACAACGATGTGCGGGACGCCGTCGGAGATGGCCGGAGTCGGTCGGTTCACGCGCGCAGGCGGGGATGCTCGTCGGCGGCGAGGAGACCGGCCTGGTCATCACGGCGAGAGAGTTCAATCAGATGGGTCAGGGAGGTCCAAGGGATGCCAGAGAAGACATGAGCGCAAGGAATTGGGTGGAGACTCACTGGATAGCTCGGTCCACACGCGGCGGCGGAAGACCGAAGTCCGGTGAGGTCGATCTCGGGCCTCCGGTGAAGTCCGGCCGGGTCCGAGGGCTTGGCAAGCTTCACGGGCTACTGGCGGAGCTAGCCGAAGCACTGGCTCGCCCAGAGGATGGCTAGAGTGGGCTGGCCACGATGGCCGAAGCTCTGGCGGCAATGGCGGGCGGAATTGAGCTCGCCGGAGCTAAGGGAAAGTGACTGGCCGGTGAGGGTGAGTGCGGGGCGAAGTGGGGCGCGCCCGGGGAGGCTTTATAGGCACGGCGCGGTGCACGGGCGGTTGTGGATCGGCGAGTGCGCGCGGGCGTGCACTGGGAGGCGCGGTGCGCGAACGGGCGTGAACCGGGGGTGTCAGCCACGGTCGAACACGTGTTCCCGTTGCCTCTGCCCCTGTTCAAGCGCCGATTGGGAGCAAATCTTCGCGAATTTGGGCAAGATCGCTGCGAAGGATTTGTTCACCTGACCAAGCTTTATCTTTTGTGTATGGACGTCGCGCGGTTTTAGGCTAGGGACAGGGAGTTGTAGCGTCACCAAGGTGCCAGTGTCAGAATGCCTGGTCCCGAGGTCAAGCTGCGCCAAAACCATGCCAAATGAATTTGGTTTGAGTTCAAACTTTTCCAGGATGTGTTCAAGGGAATTTGGAATGACTTTGATATTTGGATCTCCTGGTTTTGAGTTTCGAAAAACAGAGAACACAGATGATCTTTGGGAAGAGGTCTGAAATTCAGAAATTCAGAAATCTGAATTTCTCTAAGGGTTCATAGATCAAGGGCTGATTTGGGGATTTATTTGAGTTATTTTGGCTAAGCTTTCTCAACCTTTCTTGTTGCTCAATAAATATACTTTAACTTATATAATTGGCTCAAGTCATAATTTTAAACTTTTTATTCCCTTTTTCTTATTTTCTTGAATTTTGCTCATGGGGCTCACTTAGGGTTTTTAATTAGGGTTGCACATTCTACCCTTTTCAAAGACTCAATTGTTTTGATCATGACACTTTTAAGTATAAACTTGGTGACTTCTTTATTACTTAAGTTATTTTGATGCTCATGCTTACTTTGGTTCACATAAAATAATGGTTCTTGGTTTGGCATTTGAGATAAACCCTAGGTGACACTGGGGTGTCACAGCCTTCCCCCCTTAAAGGAATCTCGTCTCGAGATTCGGGCCAGAGTCCTCCCAGGGTGAAGCGAAGGGTGAGACTTATAGGAAATGGGTGATTATTGCTATTATTAGGGTAAAATTGCTCTTCGAATGTCATTCTCTTTGCAACTTCAGAAGGAAGTCCTTTTAAGTTTTACTTCATAGTTTCTTCATTCTGAATTAAGATCATATTGTTGGAAATTAGATTCGAAGGGCAGGAGGAGGGGTTGGGGGTGATTACGTACCAGCTTCCTTAGGTAGGCAATCGGGGAAGTTGGATCTTAAGAATTCCTCGGTTTCCCAAGTAGCTTGCTCCTCTGAGTGATTACTCCACTGGACCTTGTACATCTTGATCGATTTAGCCCGAGTTGATCTTTCTTTGCAATCCAGAATCTTGGAGGGGTACTCTTGGTACGATAGATCTGGCTCTGCTATGATCTCGGTCAGCAATTGAACACACTTCTTCAGCTGAGATACATGGAAAACACTGTGAATGGCAGACATCTTTGAAGGTAACTTCAGCTTGTATGCCATGGGTCCACATGCTTCGATGATCTCATAAGGTCCAATGTAACGAGGGGCTAGCTTGCCTCTGATCCCAAACCTCTGCACTCCTTTGGTGGGTGATACCTTGAGGTATACAAAACTTCCCACCTCGAACTGGAGAGGTTTCCTTCTTTTATCGTGATAGCTCTTCTACCTGGCCTGAGCAGCTTCTAGATTCTTCCTGATTAGCTTGACCTTCCTTTCGGCTTCAGTCACTAAATCAGGTCCAAAAACTTCTCTTTCACCAGGTTGAGACCAATTGAGTGGTGTCCTGCACCTTCTTCCATAGAGAGCTTCAAAAGGTGCCATCTTTAGGCTGGATTGATAACTATTGTTATAAGCAAACTCTGCCAAGGAGAGGTGCTTATCCCAGTTCTTGCCACAATCGATCGCACAAGCTCTCAGCATATCCTCCAGGATTTGGTTTACCCTTTCCGTCTGACCATCGGTCTGTGGGTGGTAAGCTGAACTCCTGATTAGCTTGGTTCCCAAAGACTCTTGCAATTGTTCCCAAAATCTGGCAACAAATTGGGCTCCTCGGTCAGAAACAATGGTCCGAGGTAATCCGTGCAAACACACGATCCGGTCAATATACAATTCTGCATATTTCTGAGCCTTATCAGTGGTGTGCACAGGAAGAAAATGTGCCACTTTTGTCAATCGGTCCACGATAACCCAAATGGAATCATGATGACGAGAGGTGTTGGGCAGACCCACAATGAAATCCATGCTGATGTCATCCCACTTCCACGAAGGTACGGACAGTGGTTGTAAAGCTCCAGCTGACTTCAAGTGGCTTGCCTTTATCCTCTGACAGGTGTCACACTCTGATACATACTGGGCTATCTCCCTCTTCATTCTGGTCCACCAGTACAAAAGCTTCAAATCATGGTACATCTTGGTGCTTCCCGGATGCATAGAGAATTTGGAGAGATGAGCCTCATCCAAAATTTTCCTCTTGAGATCCTGATCTTTAGGAATCACCAATCTGCTCTTGAACCATAACACACCCTTTTCATCCTGACGGAAACAATTATACTTCTCAACCTTCTGATGGAGATTCCTTTTGATAATTTGCACTCCCTTGTCACTGAGCTGGGCCATGATAATCTGGTCTTGCAAAGCTGGCTCAACAGAAATGTGAGACAAAGAACCAGAAGGAATCACTTCAATTTGCATCTTGCTCAACTCATCACACAAGGTGTTAATGCGAGAATCCATCAGAATACAGTTGCATTGCAACTTCCGACTCAAGGCATCTGCTACCACATTAGCTTTTTCTGGGTGATAATGTACCTCCAGGTCATAATCCTTGATCAGCTCTAGCCATCTTCTCTGCCTCATGTTGAGATCAGCCTGAGTAAAAATGTACTTAAGGCTCTTATGATCAGTGAAGATGTTGCAGTGGGTTCCCATTAGATAGTGCCTCCACATCTTCAATGCATGAACCACTGCTGCTAACTCAAGGTCATGAGTGGGATAGTTTTGCTCATGAGGCCTGAGTGCTCTTGAGGCATAAGCAATGACTCGGTTGTCTTGCATCAAGACACAACCTAGCCCAGTGCCAGAGGCATCGCAATATACATCAAAAGGCTTGCTGCTGTCTGGTTGCGCTAATACTGGTGCTGTGGTCAGATGCTGCCTTAATGCATGGAAGGCATCTTCGCACTTCTGACTCCAAACAAATTTGACTTCTTTCTTCAGCAACTCAGTTATAGGCTTCGCAATTCGAGAGAAGTCCGGAATAAATCTTCGGTAATAACCAGCTAATCCCAGAAAACTCCGAATCTGGCGAAAAGTTGTTGGTGGCCTCCAATTCATCACTTCTTGTACTTTATCAGGATCAACAGCTATTCCAGCCTAAGAGATAGTGTGACCCAAGAATTTGATTTCCTTTAGCCAAAAATCACACTTGGATAACTTGGCATAAAGGTGGTGCTCTCGCAGACGCTGAAGCACTACATGCAAATGCCCGGCATGTTCTTCTTCGTTCTTTGAGTACACCAAAATATCATCGATGAAAACCACCACGAACTTGTCCAATTCCGGCATGAAAACAGAATTCATCAGATACATGAAATATGCTAGTGCATTTGTCAGCCCGAATGACATCACCAAGAATTCATATAGCCCATATCTGGTTGAGAATGCCGTCTTCGGAATATCACTTGCTCGTATTTTGATCTGATGGTAGCCAGAGCGAAGGTCTATCTTGGAAAACACCTTGGCCCCGACCAACTAGTCAAAGAGAACATCAATACGAGGCAACGAATACTTGTTCTTGATAGTTACCGCATTAAGAGGGCGATAATCTATACACAGCCTCAAGCTTTCATCCTTCTTCTTCACAAACAGTGCTGGACATCCCCAAGGCGAAGTGCTTGGGCGAATGAAACCCTTATCCAGCAATTCTTGCAACTGCTTCTTCAACTCTGCCAACTCAGCGGGTGGCATTCGGTAGGGCCTCTTGGAAATGGGGCCGTTCCCGGTTGCAACTCGATGGCGAATTCAATATCCCGGTCCGGTGGCATTCCTGGCAATTCATCAGGGAAGACATCTGCATACTCACAGACCACTGGGATCCTCTTCAGGGGTAACTCCGTCATAGAGAAAGCACATGACTGAGAAGAACCCTGACTAGGCAGAATCAAAGTGAAATTCCCGCAGAACGGAGAATTAACTTCCACGGTACGACTGGCTACATCAAGCACAACTTGGTGCAAGGTCATCCAATTTGCCCCTAGAATAATGTCCACATTTTCCAATCCCAACACAAGAAGAGTGGTTTTGACAATGTGGCTTCCCAGTTGAATAGGCACACTTTGGTTTAATTGATTAGTTGCAATTTTACCCCCAGGTGTGACTATCATGAATGACCCTTTTGAGTGAGAGAATGACAGTTTGCATTTAGCACTGAACTTTTGGCTAATGAAACTATGAGATGCACCAGAATCAAACAGAATTAAAGCAGGTTGATTATAAACCGAAAAGGTCCCGGTCATGATAGGAGCTCCTTCTGGCACTTCCTCCAGAGCGGTGAAGTTGAGCTTCCCTTGCCTGACTTGCACCTTCTGCTTTCTTCCCTTGTCTTGATTTGGTGCTGGCATCTGCCTCTGCTGGTTCCTGGGACAATTCTTGGCATAGTGGCCCTCATTGCCACAAGTGAAACACTTGTTCCCATTGCCCTGGCGGAACTGCTGCTGCTGCGGAGGCTGATTGTTCCTTGGGGCGGGAGCTGGATAGCGGTTGGGTGCCGGCTGCTGCTGCTGCTGAGGTGGCCTGATCACCCATCTGCCTGCCTGCTGCCGAAAACCCCTGCTCTGATTGTGAGAAACAATCCGAAACCTTGGAGCCTGAGCGGATGGTGCTGCCATTGGTGCCTTTCTCTTCTTCTCTGCCCGGTGAGCAACAATGCAATCCTCCTGGGAGATGGCCATGTTGACCAACTCGTTGAAGCTATCAGCCCGGACAGTGTTGAGTCGTTCCCGCAGCTTGGTATTGAGACCCCTGCGGAAGCGATCCCTCTTCTTTTCATCAGAATCAGCATGATACCCTGCATACTGGCATAAGTCGTTGAAGGCTTGCGCATATTGCAGTACCATGCGGGTTCCTTGATTAAGGGCCAGAAATTCATTCAACTTCCGATCAAGAATGCCAGCTGGGATGTGGTGTCCTCTGAAGGCAGTCTTGAATTCCTCCCAAGATACTTCACGATCAGCGGGGAGCATAGCACGGAAGTGGTCCCACCAAGTCCGAGCAGGGCCGCGAAGCTGCTGTGCGGCGAAGCGAGCCTTGGCCTCATCAGGGCAGTCTCCCATGAGGAGGGGAAACTTGGACTCGACGACGCGAAGCCATACGTCGGCGTCCAATGGATCCTCTGCCTTGGTGAACAAGGGCGGCTGCGTGCTCAGAAACTCCTGGTATGTTGCCATAGCCGGAGGTCGCTGATGCTGGCCTCCACCATGCTGCTGAGGGTGGGGCTGACGCTGCAAGAGCTGTCGCAGAATCTCATTCTGTTGGGCCATCAGCTCCTGCACTGTGGGAGCTGGAGGAGGTGGCGGGGGAACCTGCTCGTTCTGCCCGCGACGTTGCCTAGCTGCCATCTGAAAACAGAGATTGTCGCCATTGTTATCCCAACTCACAGTTTCGAACGACAAGATATCATCTCATATGGAAGGGAAAATGCCATAATCACAATATTAGGTTCGAAATGAAGATAACATGGTGACAAAGGATCCCACAGATTTCAAAAAGTTTACAGGGTTACATCAATCAGGGGAAAGTACCCATAAGCCTAGTCCAAAATGTGACATTACTAAGCTCGCATAGGTTTCTATTCGCCTAAAAAGTGTCGAAGTGACTGCTTAACCCTGAGCGGTGGAAGCGACACTGGATACGGGTGAAGGAGGCATCGCGGAGGTAGTCCCATTGGCACCAGGGGCTGGTCCTAGCTCCTCGGGAGCCTCTTCTCCCTCGCTTCCTGCTTCATTGGCCTCCATCTCTAGGTGGTGCATGTCCAAGTGGTCATTCGCTTCTTCGAGTTCCCTCTGCACATCGTGAAGCTGGTTTTCCAAGACATCGATAGTGTTGTCTCGGATCTCCACCTGCTGCTCCAAGGTGGTGATGCGCTGGTTCAGCCTTTCCACCTACAGATCCTTCTCCACCAACTCTGTGGATAGGTCGACCACAAAATCTTCCCGACTGTCGAGAGTGAGCTTGGCAGTCTGAGCGGTGTTAGCAAGGAGTGCCATAGCATCGCTCTGAAGGGCCTCAAGGCGGTACAGCGCACTCATGCACTGAACAGTGACCCTCCCAACCAAGTCAGGATACATTGCCCACACATCCTTCACATGGCTCACGCGGTTACACCACATGGGATCATCCTTCTTCTCAGCAGGGAAGAGTCCCAAGGGGTGCATCACCATCTCCAGGGGATGGTAGCCACAGAAAGTCGTCAGAGTCTTCATGGCTGCTGCCTCAACGGTGTCGTCCGTCCTGAGTCCAATTGTCTCAGAGTCAAGAGAACACCAACCCGGCTGAAGGGGATGAGCCTCCAAAGTCAGCCAGACCCGACAACGAGGTACCCGATGCTCCTCATACAACTGCACTGTGTACAAAGGGGGCGTAGGGTAACCGGCGGAGTTAAGCACTTCCCACAAGATGGAAGGAAAGCCATCGTGAGAAAGGAAGTCAGAACTGAAACGAGAGTCTCCTCCACTGGCGGGGGTGGGTGAATTCATCTGCGGAAGGGAATCAAGATAAAGATTATGGTGGAAGGAAAAAGAAAAAGAGAGCCCAGATGGTTTTAAAGAAAGTGGGTTAGCTCAAATTTTAATTCCTCTTTGTGTTTTATAATGCATGCATGCTGGAAGAAAGGTTGCCTCTCAAAAGAAAATAGGGTGCCTTTTAGGGCATCCTTAAAATATAAGTACTGGCCCACGGGGCCTAATTAATTAGCCACCTATTTCTCCCTCTATGCCTAAGGCCTTTCGTCCTAGGTCTAGCGGTCTAGTCCTGACGATTTGTAGTAGTTTCTAGGCAAGTTTTAGATTTTGAAAATTGGTATTCATGGTTTATTGTCCTTCTCTGTGGTGGAATTTGCTCCGATACCAGCTGTGGCAGAACCGCCCGAATTATTCCAGCTTAAGTGCCTAAGTCACGCCTCAGGGGCCGTAACACACTTAAATCGGAATAACCCGTCAGTCCCTCAGATCTAGTCTGATAGAGCCACTTAACCAGGATCAAATTCCACAATCTCACTCGAAGGTGAGTCACAGAAGAAATACAATAAAACAGGAAACCTCAAATTAAGTGCCGAGTTATTACATAAATCGGAGTTTTTGCGTAGCAAATGAAGTTCATAAAGTAAAGTGCAGCGGATAATCGATGTCGTCGGTAATGAGGAAATGGGCAAGGCCTAGCCCACTACTCCTCATGCTCCTCTCCTGCCGGAGCAACATCCCACTCGACCGTCCAACCCGGTGGCAGGGTGGTAGGCCAAGTCACACCATCAACCATTTCCTGAATGGTACCTGCAAAAATGGTGCCACAAGCAAGGCTGAGTGTACTAATACTCAGCTAGACTTAACCGGTGTGAGGAGTCTACTCCTCTACCTCTACACTATGCAGTTGTTTGGCTGAGGGGTTTGGTTTGCCAAAAGCACTAGCTGTTTCTAAAAGCAAATTTTAGCTTTTCAATTTCTACCATCATTAACTTAGCTAGATTTGCTCCTTCTAAGCATACATGGTAACAATCAATTAGTGCAATCAACAAGTTATCTCATGTAACCACATCTCACTTCTTACTCGATGCAGTACAAGGAATCAAGCAGTCTCATTAGCTGCGAGAAGCAGACGATTCGAATCGAGTTTTAACCTTGCAAGGTAAACCTAAACACACGGCATGTCAGGGTACTCTGACCCCGCACATGACAACCGTCCCCATCGATTCCCCGTTCGCGTTCAGGCCTCACCGCCTTGGCATACAATGCTCCACTGACCCCGGCTGCCGCCGTGCAGTGACCGCACTTGTACCCACCATAGCTAGCATGGGAGACCCAGTCTCAGGTCGCATGAGGGATAAAGTCCGCGCCCGGCTTCAATCAGGTACTAGGTTTACCGGTTACCATTTTTCCCGGCATGTGCTTAGTACGTTCAAAAGCTTGACTCAGGTATCCACACATTAATCCTTAATTCGTTTTTCCTGTCTCATGGAAAGGCATCCTCCCTGGATCCAAGTCCATAGACCATCATAGATCCCGTTATCAAGATGAATACAATCAATTTCTGACCTCGCGCGAGTGCTAGAAAAATCACTCGACTTCTACCGAGATCCTGATTAGCAAGCAGCTACTCGACCTAGCATACTAGTATTCATCTCAAAAAGGAATCCTAAGTTCATGCAACTAGAGGTTTCAAGCAACTCCTACACTTAAGTGCACATTACAATCCTACAAGCATTAAGTGTAGTAAAATAGCATAATTAACAGGTTATGCATAAAACCGGGGCTTGCCTTCAATTGCTGGGGCTGCGGGGAGATCCTCAATAGCAGTCTCTGAAGCCTGCTCCTGGTCCTCCTCTTGGACAGGTCCTTGCTCGGGGATGAGCACGTACTCTCCGTCGGCAAGATTACAATCTAATGAATGCAATGCGTAAGATAGATGCATGATATGATATGTGCTTTTAGAAATTACAACTTTAAAGGTGTATGATCTTTCTTGAGTTAAACAAGGTTAACTTTACTTATGTAAGACCCTTTAGTGGTATACTTGGTAAATTGGGTTAAACTTAGCTAAGGTAAGTGGTAGGTTTATTTCTTCTTCCCTTTTCTTTTATTCTCTTAAAGGTTTTGGAGTAGGGTTGAACTACAAGTTGCTTTTATAAAATTCCAAACATTCTGCAAAAATTACAGTGGCTTGGTACTGGTGTGTGTTTCTCTGTCTCAAAATTTGGGGATCAGAAAGTGAATAGTTTTCTCTGGACAAAATTATTAAATTCTAGGGCAGAAGGGGTACTTTGAACTACAACTATTATTTAACAGTGAGCAATTCTCCAAAACTTATTTTTGCTGGCTTTTAGATGTTATGACATGACTTGATACAGATTTCTAATCATTAATACCGTTTAATTATTTTTCTATGTTTTTCTCAAGTTTCTAGCCAAATGGGTGCTTTCTACTACCACCATATTTGAAAAGCATCAAACAACAGGGTGCTTATTTTTCTTGGTTATCATTTTGTGCAAGAGCAATCATTCTGAAGTTTGGCATCTTTTTGCTTAAGGGAAAGGGGTGGTATGCATTATTTGAATTAAGTGGCCTTTCTCTTAAATCATTATTAATAGGTGTGAGTTTGCTTCTTTTTCATGGGTTTGCATTTTTCTTTGGTAGTTTATCACACTATGGACTTAGTTAATTTTTGGTTGCCCATTATCACATGATTAGGGGTTGTTCATGATTTAGTTGGAAAATGCCTTATTATCACTTTGTATTTATTTTCCTTACTTAAAAAGTTGGGCTGAGGTGCTCTGTATTTTTGTAGTGAGGCTCTGGTGATTGTAAGCCCACTGGATTTTTATTATTTACTTTGGTTATAGTTTTGCCACTCTAATAATTGATCTTCAGTCCAAATAAGGCTAAATAAAACATTTTAATTTAAAACTGGTCCAAATTAATGGTCTCTGTATTTTTTCTAGGTTCTCTGTTACATAAGTAAACTAGGAAAAATAATCTTAATCATTGTTCATTAATTTCTAATGCCTTTCTGATTTTCTCTAAGTTTTGGACAAAATAGCTTTAAATGAATAACTACATCATATTTTCCAATGCTGGGTTCCTATTATTTTTAAACAATGTCTAAATGAGGTTTAAACATCTACAAATTTTCTTAAGTTCAGCACAGAAGAAAAACTAATTTTCCTTAATTAAACAAGGTTTAGTGGGTTTCTGTTTTTAATTTTTAATTCTAAAATTTAGAACAGAAAGCATAGGGTTCATCATTTTTAAATGATAGTCCATAATATTCAGGAGCTAGCAAAATTGGTTTGACAACTTTTTATGAAAAATTCATCAAGTTATGGGTTTTCTAAGTTCTCTGGTCATTTTAAAAAGAATAACAGAATTGGTTTAATGGAAATCCACTTTGCACTGGGGTCCCTGGCGGGTTTTTAAGTTTTCTTCGCGGATCAGTCCTTAAGCTACTATTCACATGAGTCACTGACGTTACAGAAAACCCCTCGGGTTCTACAAATCCTAACCCGAGGTCCTTCTTCTACCTTAAACAGTAACCGCGACGGAAGAAAGGGCGGAGGGGCTTACCGGCGGCGAGATTGCTCCGGTGAAGTGGTCGAGGACGAAGGGGAGGTCTTGGGGATCACAACGATGTGCGGGACGCCGTCGGAGATGGCCGGAGTCGGTCGGTTCACGCGCGCAGGCGGGGATGCTCATCGGCGGTGAGGAGACCGGCCTGGTCACGGCGAGAGAGTTCAATCCGATGGGTCAGGGAGGTCCACAGGATGCCAGAGAAGACATGAGCGCAAGGAATTGGGCGGAGACTCACTGGATAGCTTGGTCCACACGCGACGGCGGAAGACCGAAGCCTGGTGAGGTCGATCTCGGGCCTCCGGTGAAGTCCGGCCAGGTCCGAGGGCTTGGCAAGCTTCACGGGCTACTGGCGGAGCTAGCCGAAGCACTGGTTCGCCCAGAGGATGGCTGGAGTGGGCTAGCCACGATGGCCGAAGCTCTGGCGGCAATGGCGAGCGGAATTGAGCTCGCCGGAGCTAAGGGAAAGTGGCTGGCCGGTGAGGGTGAGTGCAGGCCGAAGTGGGGCGCGCCCGGGGAGGCTTTATAGGCACGGCGCGGTGCACGGGCGGTCGTGGACCGGCGAGTGCGCGCGGGCGTGCACTGGGAGGCGCGGTGCGCGAACGGGCGTGAACCGGGGGTGTCAGCCACGGTCGAACACGTGTTCCCGTTGCCTCTGCCCCTGTTCAAGCGCCGATTGGGAGCAAATCTTCGCGAATTTGGGCAAGATTGCTGCGAAGGATTTGTTCACCTGACCAAGCTTTGTCTTTTGTGTATGGACGTCGCGCGGTTTTAGGCTAGGGACATGGAGTTGTAGCGTCACCAAGGTGCCAGTGTCAGAATGCCTGGTCTCGAGGTCAAGCTGCGCCAAAACCATGCCAAATGAATTTGGTTTGAGTTCAAACTTTTCCAGGATGTGTTCAAGGGAATTTGGCACGACTTTGATATTTGGATCTCCTGGCTTTGAGTTTCGAAAAACAGAGAACACAGATGATCTTTGGGAAGAGGTCTGAAATTCAGAAATTCAGAAATCTGAATTTCTCTAAGGGTTCATAGATCAAGGGCTGATTTGGGGATTTATTTGAGTTATTTTGGCTAAGCTTTCTGAACCTTTCTTGTTGCTCAATAAATATACTTTAACTTATATAATTGGCTCAAGTCATAATTTTAAACTTTTCATTCCCTTTTTCTTATTTTCTTGAATTTTGCTCATGGGGCTCACTTAGGGTTTTTAATTAGGGTTGCACATTCTACCCTTTTCAAAGACTCAATTGTTTTGATCATGACACTTTTAAGTATAAACTTGGTGACTTCTTTATTACTTAAGTTATTTTGATGCTCATGCTTACTTTGGTTCACATAAAATAATGGTTCTTGGTTTGGCATTTGAGATAAACCCTAGGTGACACTGGGGTGTCACAGAGGGGTTATGATTCCTTCTTGTAACTAGATTGTGCATACGTGTACGCCATCCCGGTGAGGTCCGCCCTCATAAGCCCGGCCTATTGGTCTGCACTTATGCATGTCAAATTATAAAGAAAAGATTTTACCCCCTCAGATGTGCCCCTGTGATGGTTTTATTCTGCTGCAGATTCCAGATATTATCATTTTTTATCTAACCCACCCATACGGTCTCCTACCCTTGCTAGTATGATGACATCTGAATTGAGTGGCCAGGCTTGCAGTTTAGGACCCCTCTACGAAAGCAGGTGGGTCCGGCAGCCTGGGGGCTGGTTCTAGAGAATGGGTACTCGTCTCCTGGGGTGGTCCGGTGTTGTGTAGCCGCTTAGCTTGGTTCCGCACCCTAAGCCTGCATGCTCCACTACTTTGCGATGGGTATCCTAGTATTTGGAACTATAGCCATGTGGGTCCGGGAACCTGGGGTCCGGTTCTAGAGAATGGACGCACGTCCCCTGGGGTGGTCCTGAGCCGTGTAGCCGCTTAGCCTGGTCCCGTACCGTAAGCCTACACGCTCCACCACTCTGCGATGGGTGTCCTAGTATCTGGAACTATGATTCAGGGGGTCTGGACACACGGCTTGGCTTCCCAGTCCAAATCCTGCAGGTCTTGTTGCATGAATCAAAGGATGGTTGATACCAGACGATGGGTCCTGGTGGGTGTGCTACTAACACTTCTTAGCCAAAGCTGTGTGCAGGTCCAGGTCCCAGTCGAGGCTGCCTCTTGGGGGCCGGGACACCAACTCTTTCTTAAGTATGCTGGTATCTAGCCTCGACATGTTGAGCCTACATCCCAGGGGGGCCAGGTATCAGGAAAGGAGTTGATAAAACCACACACAACAAGAACAAGCGTCATACAGATAGAAGCTATTTAATTGATAGTTCCCAGAAGTATCTTACAAAAACAAAGTTATTACATCCGCCTTCAAGCGGGGCCCTAGTCTTATGTCTACAGGTATGACCTACTCTACATCAGTAGGGTCGCGCTAGAAGCGCGCGGCCGCCGTCTCCACGGCATCTTGTACGACCTCCCGGGCGGCGTCTTCAGCAGCCGGGCCAGCGGTCGCTGTTGCAGGCAGCACCCCGGCCATTAAAGCCAAAGAGATGGAGCCGCAACTCGGCTCGCTTCCCACCTCATGGAGTTGGAGCTAGACCAGTTCATGGTGGTGCACCATGGGATGCTGGTGAAGCTCACGCAAAAGATGGAGCCGCAGCTCAGCTTGCTTCCCGCCTCCGGAAGGTCGCTGCGCAACACCCTTCCGACCGTATGCTGGAGGAAGAAGTGTCACCCCCACGGACATTTCGCAGAGGTAGGCGATGATGACCGCTTGAAGGATGAAGCGGGGCGTGAAGTGCTGAGGTTGGAGGCCGAGCTCCTCCAGTAGCAGCATGAAGAAAAACGAGATCGGCAGCACCAACCCGCAGGGAAGGTTGGAGAGGAAGAGCACGAGAGGTGCCGACGCAGATCCTTCCGGCGAACGCCGGCACACCCCATCCGAGCAGGTTGAGCACCAAGTTGAGTGCCACCTCGGACTAGAAGCACTCAGGAGGGTCTAGCAAGGCCATGGCGACTACGGCGGTAGAAGAGCGCAGAGAACTCGAGGGCGAAAGGGCGCAGCGAGTGATGAGCATGACTGCTGCACTCGGGGGAATCCATTTTTAAGGAGGATTCTCCCGATCGCAGGAAATTTCGCCTGGCGCGCACCATGGCGGCCCAGCCTCTGACACGGGGGCCCGGGCCCACGAGTCATACTCCTTGGGCGTCGGTCTCCGTGTGTGAAGAAGGCAAACTGCCACGCGAGGAGGGAACCGTCGTGCCTCTTCATCTCCACCAAAAGCAGCGCCCCAGCCTTTGACACGGGGGCCCGGGCCCGTGAGTCATACTCCTTGGGCGTCGGTCTCCGTGTGTGAAGAAGGTGAACCGCCATGCGAGAAGGCGAACCGCCGCGTGAGGAACGGGCCACCTCCCCGGTAGTGTGCCTCTTCACCTCCGCCAAAACCAACGGCCCAGCCTCTAACACAGGGGTCCGGGCCCACGAGTCATGTTCCTTGGGCGTCGGTCTCTGAGTGCGAAGAAGGCGAACCACAACGTAAGGAGCGGGTCACCGCCCGCGGTTGTGCGCCTCTCCACCTCCACCGAAACCAACAGCCTAGACTTTGACGCGCGGACTCGGGCCCACGAGGCAGCCTCCTTGGGCGCCAGTTCCTGGGTACAAAGAAGTCAAACCGCCGCACGCGCTAGTATTGCGCCCCCTCAGGGCCGTCGCAGAGGACAGAAAAGGTGAATTTTCAAAACCAATGCAGCGGTACCGAGGCACTCCGCGTGGGGCCCAGCAAAACCATCAAGTGTGGAGGACACGGGTCAGTCAGCCGCGGGGACATGCGTGGCGGTTGGCGTGACCGAAGGCGGACTGGCAGTGATTACATCAGCAAGCGCACGAAAGCAACGTGCCAATCGCTAATCAAGCTTTGGCCCCACCTGCAGGCTCGTATCCTCCCCTGAGGCGGACCCGACGGCCACTGTCGGTACCCTGAAACAGGGGTACCCCTTACTACAGTATGAAGGCACGGAGTCCATACGGCTATCTCTAGTCACGCGACAAACAGCGCCCGACCCCACCAAGTGGGCGGCTCCGGGGCCGCCACGTGGCCAGAGGAGACGATATCCTCCAAGGTATCAATAGTAGGTCCGGACCCCCATGGGAAGTGCCGGACCCCTATATATATGGACCGAACCTCTGGGTAAGGCCCAGGGCCTCCACGGGCACGAGCCGGACTCCTGGTATGGGTCCCGGACCCCTCTATGTAGGGTCCGGGCCACTCACGGCAGGGTCCCAGGATTCTGGGACAAAGAGTACCCGGACCTTAATCAAGACCAGGTGGGGTCCGGAGCCAACACGTGTCTGGGCCATGCCGTGTACGCTTCTGCTCCCCGCTCAGGCGGAGACCCGACGCTGCCACGTGGACTACTGCCCGTGACGTAAGCCGGCGGGTGGGGCCTGACGTAAGGCCTCTGGGCCGCACAGCCTCTACATTAATTACGGATAAGCCGCGTCGCCTGTCCACTCCTGGCAGGCGAGGTGCCGTCTCGGCATTTAATGAGCCCTGTCCACTCCACTGGCAGGCGATGTGCCGCCTCAGCATTAAATAAGCCCTGTCCACTCTGCTGACGGGCGGCGACCAGGCCATCCTGCAAGCGGCGTGCCTGTCCATTCCGGTGGCAGGCAGTATGCCCGTGCTGTGGCATACGTTGTGCTCATCATCACTCGTACGTTGCTAGGGAAGCTTCCGCTGCACGCCAATGCTACGCAGACCGCGGATATCAGGGCACAAGGAGATTGCACTGGCGTCTAGCATTAGTTGCTCCAAGTGTTACATCCATTATGTTCCTGGGCCTGCATGTCGGGGCTCAGCACCCTTGTATGTGCCCCCCTTGAGCTATAAAAGGGGAGGCATGCAACGTTACAAGGCAGACACACTTAGACTCTCAGACTCACAAGTTCATACAAGCTCTCAAGCTCAATACATCACACAGTGGAGTAGGGTATTACGCTCCGGCGGCCTGAACCACTCTAAATCCTTGTGTGTTCTCGTGTTCTTCCCATTTCCACCTAACAGGCAAAACGCTTAGGCCCCTCCTCATCTTAGGATTTAGGGCGGGTGCATTCCGCCACCCGGCCGGAGATTTCCTCTCCGACAATCGTAGTCACCGTCCCTTAACTTCTTCGTTGTAAATGATTCTGGTCGATCAGTTCCCTTGCTACAACATCTTTAGGTCTATAGTTCTCTAGTGTTGGGATCATATCATCGTCATTCTCTCTCAGTCTCTTCCTTGAAAAAGAAAAATTTGTGCATGGGAAAAATGTGATAAAATATGTGAGAAGAGGAGATATGTCAAGCATCAACCAATAAGAGGGAAAAGTGGAGAATAAATAATAACTATCTTGATAGACTTAACTCATATGGATAAACAATAACATTCCAATATCAAATTTATTTCTACAAAGATTTCATGTAGGTTTGCCAGTTTTTGCTTCTTCACTTTTTGGGAGGGAAATAGTTTTTTTCTTATTTCATTAGCATTATATGGATCATCATTGGCAGTAATACCGATGCAACCCTACTCCTTGGTGGTTTGGTATAAGGCTTCAAAATATCTGAAGTAAGCAAATCTTCTCGCCTCTCAAAGTGAGCCTGAGACCTGCAGACCTCAAAGTGGTGAATAGCTATGTGGTAATCATGTAAGAGTGCTATTATGTTTTATTTCAGACCTTAAAACGAGGCTAAGAGTGCTAATATGTTTTATTTCATACCTTGAAGTGGTGAATAGCTATCTTGTAACATAGAAGAGAAATTCCACAATAATAAAGTTTCATCACAATCAATATAGTTAAGGAAGAAATATAACAAAAAATAGAGAAAATTCAAATCATAGAATATCTAAACAAAATAGATCACAACCATGATCAATTGACGAATAAAATAAACTGATGGAATCCATACATTATCACAGCGTGGTCACAACGTTTACCATGCCACCGTGTATGCAGTGCAAGCCTATCCACATATGGTTTGTAATAAGAGCCACATCTAAGAACCCAAATTAGTCAAATCAACAGTTAAGCGAGAGCGCGGAGACAGAGGTTCTATAACACCCTGAATTTGGGGGTATAAAATTTCTTTCTAATTATCACCCAAATTCAAGTGTTACTCTTCTCTCTCTAGTTTCTATCTATCTCTAGATTACCTCTCTCTCTTTTTCCTTTTGAGTAGAAATAACTTAATTGAGGGGGAATTAATTATTTATTTTTGTCAAAACACTCTGGGTTATGACATGTTGCATCATGCTGAGTTTGAATATTCTTTGAATTGTTGCACATGTTTGAATTAGTTTGAGTTTGAAACTTGATTTGAATTTGAATTGAAAACCCTAGAGAAAAGAAATGGAAAAGCAATTAGAAAATTCAGGAAAAAGGAAAAAGCCATTCTGGCCCAAACCAGCCCACCAGGCCTGCGCCCGCGCCTGCCGTCTCTGACAGGCGGATCCCGCTTGTCGGCGCCAGTCTGCCCCGCACCCTCCTCTCTCTCTCGCTCGCTGCCCAGTGGGGCCGAGTTGTCGGTGCCGGTTCCCCTCGCCTGCGCGCCCCTCTTCCCTCTCAGCCTCGCGGGCCCGCTCTACCAGGCACCGAGCCGTTACCGCCGCGCACCCGTTCTCTCTCTCTCTCTGCGCCGTGGGCCTGCGCTGTCAGCTTTGCCCTCCCCGCGCCCGCCGTGGACCAGCGCGCACGCACTCACGCACATCGCCGGGATCCTCGGCCACGACGCCCGCCCACACGCCCCTTTCCCTTTTTGAGCCTCGCTCGTGCCCGCACTCACTCCCCCGCCTCATTTCACGTAGTCCCGCTCCCGCTCCCGCTCTACTCACGCCACCAGACCTCGCCGGAGACTCGCGCCAGCCTCCCCGGCCATCTAGCTCGCCGGAGACCGCGCCAAGCCAGCCCGAGCTCTGCCCTGATGTGAGACACCCGTTCCCGTGCTCAGATTCCCCAATCTCACTTTGTCTTCAGCCAATTTTGGCTTCGCCGAAGTTCGGCTGTGGCGGTCCGCCGCACCCACACGGTGACCGGCAAAATTAGCCCAGCCTAGTGCCCCTGCATTGGTCCCTAAGGTACCCTTCTCTCTGCAGAAGCTATCCCAGGCCTTAGCGCGCCTCAAGCCCTCTCCCCGCGACCGGAATCCTCACCGGAGTTCCTTCGGCCCGCTCGAGGCCTTTTCCCCGCCATTTCCCCCCTCTAACCTCGGAGTCGTGGCCACAACCCCGCCACCGAGTTCGCCGAGTCGTTCTCCCCCTCTCTGCCCAACTCTAGTGACCCTGGAACCGCCGTAGCACGCGCCCGCCCCAATTCCGGCGACTTCACCGTCGCGAGGAGGAGCGGCGCCGCCCGTAGCCGTTCACCCCTTCCCGATTTGATCTCCCCCGTCCAATCTCGATCGCACGGCCCAGATCGCGGGAAACCGCTTCACGCACGCGCGCCCTGCGTCCGGGCCCGTCTGTCAGTGCCCGTGTGCCCTGGCGCTAGGCCCGATCGGTCAGTGCGCCCTCCCCCTCGGTCGCTGACACCCCCTGGCCCGCCTGTCAGCGCTCGCCCGCCCGCGCGCGCGCCTTCGGCCGCAGATCTAACCTCGGCCGTTGGTTTCTGATCTAACGGTTTAAATCGCCCGATACCCTTTCGCGCGGCAGTTTTATTAAAGAGACCCTCGGTTTGTTCAGAATCAACCTGCCGTCCCTGGTTTTCGCGCGTAGACCCCTGCAATCTTGCAGATTGAACCCTGGGCTTTTAAATATTTATAGAATTAGACCTATTTTCATATTTTGAATTCCCAAACTTGTTTATTTCATAACTTTTGCATATGAACTCCAAATTTAGTGATTCAAATTGCAAAATGTTCATAGGATTATTCTCTGTTTAAATAAATTAGTTTCAGTTACTGTCTGCACATTCTAAATTTTATGGATAATTATGAACTAGTATAGGTTTAGATTTATTTATTTAGTAAAATAAATAAAAGGAAAAACCCTAGAGATTAAAGTATATTTAATCTTGTGAAGATTAATAATATGTATCACATGAATTCATCCCTGGTCTAACTTTTAGGTCACAATAAAATAAATAGAACTAGGTTGTGTAATTATGGGCAACACTTAAAGAATAATCTATTTCTAAATGAAATTAGTTCATGTATACTTTGATCGCATTATTCCTTATTTAGTATTGTGCCTTTTTGAGATGTATTCCAATGTTTGTACATGATTTGGTGTGTTGTTCATTTGTACTTTCCAAATGTATTGAATGCATGCTCGCTTTATTTAGACAACGAGCAGTCCGAGGTCCCCGAGTGTGTTGCTAGAGACCTCCCTGAGCAACAACCTAGTGAAGGCAAGTGTCCTCTGACCTATATGTCCTACATACTTTATGATTCATTGTCCCTCATTACTTTATGAAACCTAAGGATTGACTAGTTTGTATTTACCTTATCCTTGTTTACCTTTTGGGTTATCATGGTTAGCATTTTGCTATTGCCTTAACTTAATCAATGAACATGATGTGATTATTTATGATACGATGATGTTATCCCAATGATGATATTATGATACGGGGCTCGAGCCTTTTTTTCTGAGTACCTCTCCGTAAGGACCTGTTCGTGGAGTGACCACCCAGGATAACAGTGCAACCATGATGGTGGAATGGGACGCCCTTAGCTGATTCATTAGATGAACCTGGGGGTGTAGTTGGCTTTGCCTGAGGGCCATCAATGGGGGCCGGGGCGTAGTGCTCGCTCTGCCAAGGTGGGGTGCAGAGGTTCATTCGATTTGGTTTTGTTAGTCACCCACCTTGGGGAGGTGTACTGCGTTTGTACGACTAGCGAAACCTAACGAGCAGCTATGCACCAGGGGAGTCTTTGTAAAGGTTACGTAGTGTATCCCTGGCCATTCACCTCTGTAGTGAAGATCGGATCTGTACAACCCAGGCTGGAAAGGGATCATGACTCGTGGGTAAAGTGTGCAACCTCAGCAGAGTGTTAGAAACTGGTATATCAGCCGAGCTCACGGTTAAGAGTAGCCTTGGGATCCTCTTTGATTAGATGAACTTTGGTTACTTTTATGATGATGGTTAACAATGGTGTTATAAATCCGATCTCTGGTATTTCCTCTTTGAGGGAGTACTTTTGAGTAATAACTGGGTTTATTACTAAAATCTTGGCTCTACTAGTAATAATAAATACTTGACCAACTAAAAGCAACTGCTTAACCTCAACCCCACATATAGCTAGTCCACTTTAGCCAATCGGGACATTTGCTGAGTATGTTAATGTGTACTCACCCTTGCTTTACACACCACCCCACCCTAGGTTGTCCCCACTGTACTCACTGCTCAGGAGGTGATGCTGTCAACATGGAGGACTTCGAGGAATTCCAGGATTACGACGAGTTTTAGTTTATCTTAGTGGCAAACATCCAGCCAGCTGCCTATGTAGGCTTACCATCTACGTTCCATTTTCTCCGCACTTTGATGTTTATGTTAATGACAATGGTTATGTATTAGACTCTATGGATGTCTTGGACATATTGATGTAATTAAAGTACCTTTCCGCTATTTATTTCAAGCATTATGTGATGATGTCCAATTATGTAATCGCTGTGTACGTGAGTTTCTAATCCTGGCACGTACATGGTTCGCATTCGGTTTGCCTTCCAAAACTGGGTGTGACATAAGTGGTATCAAAGCCTTGCTGACTGTAGGACTGCTAACCTAGACTAGAATGGTCGCCCTAAGGAACTAAAGACCCCTACTCTTACCTTGATCTTTAGAGTCATTTCAAAAGTTGGTCATCTTGACCAACTCTATGTTATTTACTTATATCAAAAGTTTTGTCTCACTTATCTTTCTATTTACTTTCTGGTCTCATAGTTCTACTCTTACTCTTGTGCTTACGATGTATTTTGTAGATGGCTCGTCTTAGGTGCACTACACGTAAGTCTGTGATCCCCTTTTTGCCTTCTCTCCTGGCAGAGTGTCCACTGCGTCGCACGGTGCTAGGTCAGTCCAGCCACCTAGAGAGACTGCATCGTCGCCTGCACGAGAAGTAGGAGCGCCGACGCCAGGAGTAGGAGCAGGAGCAGCAGGACTCTTCCCCTTCGCCTCAGCAGGAGGTGGAGTCTAGGGGGCAGCCTTCCCCTGCACCTCAGCCAGAGATGCCCCCCTGCACCACCATAGGGCATCCCGACTGCTGGAGGAGACCCTGACAGAGACGGCGACGACGCCAGTGGCAGTTTGAGCCACGACATGGATCTCTCGGAGGAGCCGGAGCCGAAGGGATGGATTGCTAGACCCATCACTCGTGACGCCGCTTGCGGGTGTCATTTCCACGACGCTCTTGACACCTTGCTGCGTCGGGCCTTCGACTGACACACTTGGTCCATCGAGTACTGTTGTGTAGTCTACCAGCATCATCGTGGGTTATACCCGGACTAGTGGGAGGCTACTTGCTTGGTGCGCCGTCCGGACGATGATCTCCGGGGTGCAGAGGCCTTCTGAGAGCACTATTCTATTACTGAGAGGGATACTGCCGAGGCAGCCATGCAAGATGCAGCACGACGGGCACTTTCTCAGTATTGCTCGTTGTTCAGCTGGGTAGCTGATGGCCTTAACCTGAAGTACTACCCTTGCCGTTCGACCGACAGTGCTAGAGGTGTGATTGTCTCGCCAGTTGGTGAGGGCAATCCTAGGCTAAACAACATGGTCAACCTAGCTGTCGTGCTCAACACAGAGCTAGACCACGCCCTTGATGAGTTGGGCAAGGTTCGAGCGGAGGTTGTGGAATTGCGTGCTGAGTGCGCAGCACGCCACTATCTCGATGGAGGTTCTCCCGCCCCTATCGGGATTCAGCACCCTTACCGTTCACCGCCCCGTGGTCGCTTCGATTATGGTACCCCAGACTGCAGGACCTGGATAGATTTGGATCCATAGATCGACAGAGTCAGAGTCTGTAATAATGCTTAATTCAGTGTCTTAGTCTAGTTAGTCTTAGTTAGAGTTAGTTTGCTTATCTTATGCTGGATGCTTGTTATGATGGACATGTAATGAAGTTGAATCTTTGTAATGATTGTCACCAAGGTGTGGGTATCCTCTGCAACTTGGTGTAGTTATTAATAAAGTCAGTTATTTAGTTGGGTAATCCATTTGTTTCCACTTTCCTCTTTATATGAGAAGCTGTCAGTGAAGATGGTCATTTGTTCAGTGCTATGAAGATTTTCTATACATCTTTTCTTGTGCTGAAAGACTGCAGAGTCAAATTTGATATATGTGTGTGATTTCTACAGATGTCTGAAAACAGGCGTAGAGGTGCGAGGCGTGCTCAGCCAGAACAATAGGCACCCCAAGAGGAGGCAGCACCGCAACAACATTTGCCACCGCAACCCCCGATGACCATTGAGCAAATGTTCGTGATGCAAACTCAAGCAGTCCAAGCAATTGGTCAGACCTTAGCAGCTATGCAGCAGGTGCAGCAGTAGCCACCCCCGCCTCAGCCTCCGGTGCAAGTCCAGATGCCTCAAGTGCCCAGAGACAAGCGGGCAGAATTCATGAGGGGCCATCCCCCAATCTTTGCCCATTCTGCTGATCCCATGGACGCCGAAGATTGGTTGTGTACCGTGGAGTGTGAGTTGCACACTGCCCAGTGCAACGATCGTGAGAAGGTGTTGTACGGTCCCCGACAGCTGAGGGGAGCAACACAGTCTTGGTGGGAGTCTTACCTCACCACCCATGCCAACCCTGAAGCCATCACATGGAAAGAATTCAGGGGCAACTTCCATCGCTACCATGTGCCCGAGGGACTAATGATAGTGAGGAAGGAGGAGTTTCTCGCCTTGAAGCAAGGTCCCCTGTCAAACAGCGAGTATAGGGACAAGTTTATGCAGCTGTCACGTTATGCTCCGGAAGATGTCAACACGGATGCCAAGAGGCAGTACCGCTTCCTGAGAGGATTGGTTGATCCCCTCCACTACTAGCTGATGAATCTCACCTTTCCTACCTTCCAGCATCTGATCGACAGGGCTATTATGACTGAAAGGAAGCGTCAAGAGATGGAGGATAGGAAACACAAGATTGGTGGATCTCAGGTCGAGAGTAGCAGCCGTCCCCGCTACTCAGGCAACCCACCTCAGCCATTCAAGCAAGGTCACCAGCACCAGTATCAGCGTCAAAACAAGTAGCAGCAGTACCAGAGGCAGTTTCCTCAGCAGCAACAGCAGTACCATCAGAATAACCAGCAGGGAGGAAATCAATATCAACCCCAGCAACCAACCAGAATAGCCAAGCAGTGCTAGCGCAAGTAGGAAGTCGTGCATGTTTCCACTGTGGGGAACAAGGCCACTGGGCGAATCATTGCCCAAAGAAAGCAGCTCAACAGCAGCTAGCTCCCAATGCCCTAGTCGGACAGAATGCAATGCAACAAGGAGGCAACAACTGTGGGCAGTCTCGTGCCCAGTATGGAAAGGTGAACCACTTGGAGGCCGACACGGTCCAGGAGACTCCAGGCGTGGCACTAGGTACGTTTTCATTCGAGTACCATTCTGCAAATGTGTTACTTGATACTATAGCAACACATTATTTTGTGACTGCATCATGGGTAGAATCACATAGTATACCAGTAGCACCCATGTATCCACCTATGAGGGTTAGTTCAGTTGGTGGAAGAACCCAAACGAATAGACTTTGCCCTAGTGCAAGAGTTCAAATAAGGGGGATAGAGTTCCCCGCTGATCTAATAGTTATGGGTAACCAGGATACAACTATAGATGTCATCCCAGGGATGAATTGGCTAACCAAGTATCAAGACAGTCTTAGCTGTGACAAGAGAACGGTGAAATTAGTGTCCCTATTAGGAGAAGAAGTGTTAGTAGAGTTGGTCTTGTCTGGACCAAGGAAAGGAAGTTGTCACCAGGTCACCACCCATATCGAGGAGATTAAACCATCAGAGGCTATCAATGTAGTATCAGAATTCCCAGATGTGTTTCCCGAGGAGTTACCAGGTATGCCACCTGAAAGGAAGGTTGAGTTTGCCATAGAGCTTATACCAGGCACCACCCCTATTTCCAAGAGAGCCTATCGAGTGTCCGGACCAGAATTGGTGGAACTCAAGAAGCAGATTGATGAGTTGTTAGAGAAAGGCTATATCAGACCAAGCACCTCGCCTTGGGCAGCCCCAGTGTTGTTTGTGGAGAAGAAGGATGTCACGAAGAGGATGTGCATCGATTACCGAGCTTTGAAAGAAGTCACTGTCAAGAACAAGTACCCCCTGCCCAGAATTGAAGATTTATTTGATCAGTTGAGAGGAGCCAATGTGTTCTCAAAGATAGATCTGAGGTCAGGTTACCACCAGCTCAGAATCCGGCCTTCGGATATACCGAAGACAACATTCATCATCAAGTATGGACTGTATGAGTTCACGATCATGTCATTCGCTTTGACGAATGCACAGCCTACTTCATGTACTTAATGAACTGTGTGTTCATGGACTACCTCAACAAGTTTGTAGTAGTGTTCATTGATGATATTCTTATATATTCCTAGAATGAGCAAGAGCACGAGGAGCATTTGAGGAAAGTACTTCATAGGCTACAAGATTGTCAGCTATATGCCAAGCTTAGCAAGTGCGAGTTCTGGATCAGAGAAGTCCTGTTCTTAGGCCACTTAATAAATCGAGAAGGATTGGTTGTAGATCCGAAGAAGGTAACAACTATCTTGGACTAGAAAGCACCAAAAGATGTCAGAGGAATCAAAAGTTTCATCGGAATAGCCGGTTATTATCGGCGTTTCATTGAAGGTTTCTCCAAGATTGCCACACCAATGACAGCCTTGTTGACACAGAAGGTTGAGTTCAAGTGGACCCCAGCATGCCAGAAGTCCTTTGAGACATTGAAGGAGAAGTTAACAACGGCACCAGTACTGATTCTGCCAGAAGTTCACAAGCCATTCTCAGTATATTGTGATGCTTCGTACACCGGACTGGGATGTGTGTTAATGCAGGAAGGGAGAGTAGTGGCATACTCGTCCCGCCAATTAAAGATTCATGAGAAGAATTATCCTACTCATGATATGGAATTAGCAGCCGTGGTTCATGCACTGAAGACCTGGAGGCATTATCTTTATGGACAGAAGTGTGATATCTACACGGACCATAAGAGCCTAAAGTACATATTCACTCAGTCAGAGTTAAACATGAGATAGCGAAGATGGCTAGAATTGATCAAAGATTATGAGTTGGAGATTCATTACCACCCAGGAAAAGCAAATGTGGTTGCAGATGCTCTGAGCAGAAAGAGTCAAGTTAATATGTTGGCCGCTCACCCGATGCCGTATGAGCTAGCGAAGGAATTCGACAGATTAAGTCTTGGATTTCTGAACAACGCCCAAGGGGTGACAATTGAATTGGAACCCACTCTAGAGTACGACATCAGGAAGGGTCAGAAGGATGATTAGAAGATCTACGAGATCCGAAAGCTGATCATAGATGGAAAAGGCAAGGATTTCCGTGAAGATGCAGAAGGAGTGGTATGGTTCAAGGACAGACTATGTGTTCCCGACATCAAATCGATCCGGGAACTAATTCTCAAGGAAGCTCATGAGACATCATACTCTATACACCCTGGTAGTGAGAAGATGTACCAAGATCTGAAGAAAGGATTCTGGTGGTACGGTATGAAAAGGGAGATAGCAGAGTATGTGGCTGTATGTGATAGTTGTCAGAGGATTAAAGCAGAACATCAGAGATCTGCAGGTTTGTTGCAACCGTTGCAGATTCCTCAGTGGAAATGGGATGAGATCAGAATGGACTTCATAGTCGGTTTGCCTCGCACTCGAACTGGTTATGACTCCATCAGGGTAGTATTGGACCGCTTGACAAAGGCGGCCCATTTCATACCAGTCAAGACCACATACAACAATGCAGTGTTGGTCGAACTATACATGTCTCGGATCGTGTGCTTACATGGCATTCCAAAGAAGATAGTATCAGATAGGGGCACCCAGTTCACCTCTCATTTTGGCAGCAGTTGCATGACGCTTTGGGCACACACTTGAAGTTCGGCTCAGCTTATCACCCGCAGACAGATGTCAAATAGAGAGAACCAACCAGATTCTTGAAGACATGTTGAGGGCTTGTGCTTTGTAAGACAAGATAGGTTGGGACAAGAGATTACCATATGCAGAATTCTCTTACAACAACAACTATCAAGCCAGTCTGAAGATGTCACCATTCGAAGCACTTTATGGGAGGAATTGTAGAATTCCATTGCATTGGGACCAACCTAGTGAAAGACAGGTGTTCGGTCCAGATATTTTGCTTGAAGCCGAAGAGAACATCAGAATGGTCCGAGAGAATTTGAAGTCAGCGCAGTCCTGACAGCGAAGCTATGCTGACACCCGAAGAAGAGAACTGAGTTTTGAAATAGGAGACTATGTCTACTTGAAGGTGTCACTAATCATAGGAATCAAAAGGTTCGGAGTCAAAGGCAAGCTAGCACCTTGATATATCGGGCCGTATTAGATTCAAGCAAGACACAGAGAAGTGGCTTACCAACTCAGCTTACCAGAGAATCTGTCCGCTGTGCATGATGTGTTCCATGTGTCTCAGTTCAAGAAATGCTTGAGAGTGCCAGAAGAGTAGTTTCCAATAGAGGACCTTGAAGTTCAAGAAGATCTGACATATATTGAGAAGCCAACTCAAATTCTGGAAACAGTAGATCGGGTCACTCGGAGAAGTACGATCAGGATGTGCAAAGTCAAATGGGGTGACCACTCAGAAGAAGAAGCAACCTGGGAAAGAGAAGATGATTTGAAAGCCAAGTACCCTGAGCTCTTTGCTAGCCAGCCCTGAATCTCGAGGGCAAGATTCTTTTAAGGGGGATAGGTTTGTAACACCCTGAATTTGGGGGTATAAAATTTCTTTCTAATTATCACCCAAATTCAAGTGTTACTCTTCTCTCTCTTTAGTTTTTATCTATCTCTAGATTCCCCCCTCTCTCTCTCTTTCCTTTTGAGTAGAAATAACTTAATTGAGGGGGAATTAATTATTTATTTTTGTCAAAACACTTTGGGTTATGACATGTTGCATCATGCTGAGTTTGAATATTCTTTGAATTGTTGCACATGTTTGAATTAGTTTGAGTTTGAAACTTGATTTGAATTTGAATTGAAAACCCTAGAGAAAAGAAATGGAAAAGCAATTAGGAAATTCAAGAAAAAGGAAAAAGCCATTCTGGCCCAAACCAGCCCACCAGGCCCGCGCCCGCACCCGCGCGCCTGCCGTCCCTGACAGGTGGACCCCGCTTATCGGCACCAGTCTGCCCCGCACCCTCCTCTCTCTCTCTCGTTCGCTACCCAGTGGGGCCGAGTTGTCGGCGCCGGTTCCCCTCACCCGCGCGCCCCTCTTCCCTCTCTGCCTCGTGGGCCCACTCTGCTAGGCACCGAGCTGTTACCCCCGCGCACCCATTCTCTCTCTGCGCTGTGGGCCTGCATTGTCAGCTCCGCCCTCCACGTGCCCGCCGTGGACCAGTGCGCGCGCACTCGTGCATGTCACCGGGATCCTCGGCCACGACGCCCGCCCACACGCCCCTATCCCTTTTTGAGCCCTGCCTGTGCCCGCACTCACTCCCCCGCCTCATTTCACGCAGTCCCGCTCCCGCTCGCGCTCTGCTCACGCCGCCAGGTAGGGGGTGTGTCGTCGATCCAAGCTAGCTCAATGGCCGTCACCTTCAAGCACAAGATCAACCTCCATCCCGGGTACGTGTTCTGCTTTGGAACTATCTCATCTGTTGCAGATGAGGAGGGAACTCTGCATCGCATCGCGGATCCACCGGAGAGAAAGTCGTCCTCAAAGATCTCCGAGAGAATCGGAGCAAAACAGGGAAAAGCGCAACCTCCAGCGCCCCAGGAAAAGATCACCTTCAGCAAGCTAGGAGCCGAGGGTTCGTCTACTCGGAGAACACCGCTGTCTACCTCTCCGACGGAAGAATGGACACGGATCACAAGGAGAAAAGAAGCGAATGAGGTCAAGGGTCGTCAAGCTGCTCTTTCTGTGCCTTCGCCCTCAAAGGAGAACAGAAAGAAGATCGTCGCGACAGCTGCTCCATCCTACCCTGACGTCCTCTTTATCGGGGGGAGAGTGGAATCGAATCCTATCTCCGACGATGAACCAACTGCACCGGGAGAGGAACCTCTTCATCGGGAGTCTCGCCGACGGAGGAAACGACGCCGAAATATTCGGCGACATCACGAAGCCGGAGAACGGGATCCGGCGCAACCCGTATCGCGAGACGAGGTCTCAGAAGTGGGAGAAACTCTAGAAGAACGAGTCCTCCGAGAAAGAAGGAACTCTTGACGACGTGACCGTTGGTAGGCTCAAGAACAGGCCGAGCAGGAAACAAGGCAACATCGGGAAAATCCCCTCTTTGGACGCAATCTGAACTCCAACTTCGCCCGGGCCATGAACACGCCGAGTGAAGTCGGAGGAATGTTGGCTCGGATAGCTAATGGCCTCCCCCGGACTCCAGACGCCGAGGGCTATCGACGGTTGTTCACTCAAGCAGCCAACCACCTTCTACCCCTCGCTCACCCGCTGAACGATCTACGACACGCCATCAACAGTCGGCGGGACGCACAGAGCTCCATTAACGCTTTGTGCGAACGACGACACGAGAACGAGATCCGTCGCCGGGAAGAGTACGACCGGGATCACGGCATCTCGACACGGAGTCAGGCCACCAGGACCGAGTCGGCCATGGCTTCAACTGGTGGCACCACCCGGGGACGGTCGAGGCACCACGACAACTACTCCCCTCCCCGGAAAAGATATCATCACCAACGACAAGAAGACAGTTGTGGAGTATCGGCGCTTACTCCACGCCTCAGGGCCATTCAATGGCCCCCGAACTTCAAGGTCTCCAATGTCGACAAATATGAACCTAAGCAGGATCCGGGAGGCTGGTTGGCCGTCTACACCACCGCCGCCCGAGCCACTGGAGCAATCGAGGATGTGATGACCGCGTACTTGCCTATCGTCCTTGGGCAAGACGCGCTCCAATGGCTACGACACCTACCACGACACTGCATCGACGACTGGAGCGATTTTAGTCGGCGCTTCACCGTCAACTTCCAGTCTCTCTCCGACAAACCGGCGCAACCATGGGACCTCAAATCCATCAAGCGCCGGGGGGACGAAACTCTCCGGTCGTACCTCAAAAGATTCCAGACCATGAGAAATCGTATCCCCGAGGTCGCGGAGGCAGCAGTGATCGAGGACTTCTACCGGGGATCCAATGACTCGGCCTTCGTCCGAGCCATACTACAAAAGGCGCCAACCACTTCGGAACAGCTATTCCGGGAAGCCGACCTCTACATCACCGCCGATGAACGGGCCCTAGACCTCATCGGAGGAGCAAAGCCTGCACCGGCAGCACCGCGACGCGACACGAACCAGCAACCCGACAAACGTTGGGAGAAGAGGCCTCGTGAAGAGGTCCATGCCGCCGGACCGCCCCCCTCTCGCGCCCGAGGAGGACCTCATGAAGGCGAACGCACGCTGGACGACATCCTCGACGCCCAGTGCTCGTACCACAAGGACATGCGCCACACCCTTCGGAACTGCAGAGACTTCAAGCACTCCGTGGGGAACGACCGACCCTTCCAACCTCTACCTCCACCCCCGCCGTGAGGAGGACCAGGAGAACCGCGACAACCCCATCAGCAGGAGGAGGGAGGAGGTAGAGCCTTCCCGCGCGTCGACAGAGAAGTCAACGTCATTTTCGGTGGACACGGGTCACAAGAAAACAAGAGACAACAAAAGCTCAACGATCGTCAGATACTGGTGGCGGCTACTGGTCCACCCGCTCCGTACCGATGGTCCGAACACCCGATCACCTTCACTCGGGCAGATCAGTGGCTCAACTTCGACCACCCCGGCAAGTACCCGCTCCTCGTCGATCTGGTGATCCGAGAGAGAAGGGTAAAGAAGGTATTAGTGGACGGTGGGAGCAGCATCAACGTCACCTTCCCCCGGACACTCCAAGGCTTGGGAGTTCACCTCAAAGAGCTCCACGAGTCATACACTCCTTTCTTCGGCATCGTGCCGACTGAAGGAGAATATTCCCTGGGCCACATCTACATGCTGGTCACCTTAGGAACTCCGGAGAACTACAGAACTGAGTTCCTGAGGTTTGAGGTGGCGAACTTCGACTGCGGATACAACGCCATCATCGAGAGGCCAGGATTGGTGAAGTTCATGGCCATTCCGCATTATACATACATGATATTGAAGATGCCAGGACCACAAGGGATCATAACTGTACACGCTGACTTCCAAGGCGCCGCAGAATGTTTCCGAGTGGCCATTCAGGCGGCTTTCACTACCAAACCATCGACGACTTCTTCTGCGCAGGCGAACTCAAAGCCGGAGGAAGATCTCGCAGTACCCGCGAATGAAGCTCAAGCCGTGACCTCTATGCGGCCGACTGAAGAAACCAAGAGAATCAATCTTGGGTTCACCGATGAACGCAAGACTGCTATCATCAGTTCCAGTCTGGATGACAAATAGGAAGGCGCGCTCGTCCAGTTTCTGCAAGATAACCGAGACGTATTCGCATGGCAACCTACAGATATGCCGGGAGTCCCGAGAGAGCTGACCGAGCACAAATTGAAGGTCTACCCCCAGGCGAGGCCGATTCGACAAAAATTACGCCGCTTCACGCCCGACAAGAGAGAAGCCATCCGTGCTGAGTTGGCTCGCTTGGTCGCGGCGGGATTCATTAGAGAGGTGTTACATCTTGAGTGGTTAGCTAATCCTGTTCTTGTACTCAAAAAGAATAAAGTGGATTGGCGCATGTGCGTCGACTATACGGATCTCAACAAACACTGTCCGAAGGATCCCTTCGGGCTTCCTAGGATAGATCAGGTGGTAGATTCAACCGCCGGATGTTCTGTGTTGTCTTTCTTAGATTGCTACTCTGGGTATCATCAGATCAGTCTGGCAAAAGAAGACGAGGAAAAAATAGCATTCATCACTCCGTTCGGAGCTTTCTGCTATACCTCCATGTCGTTCGGCCTCAAAAATGCTGGAGCGACTTATCAGAGAGCTATTCAGACATGCTTAGCCGATCACTAGGGCAAGCGTGTGGAAGCTTATGTGGATGATGTGGTGATCAAAACAGAGAATTCAGAAAATTTCATTGAAGATTTACAGCTGGTCTTCAACAGTCTACGGCGATATCGATGGAAGCTTAATCCCGAAAAATGTGTTTTCGGAGTACCAGCAGGAAAGTTGCTCGGGTTTATCGTCAGCCACCGGGGAATTGAGGCCAATTCAGAAAAGATCGAGGCTATCATGAGGATGGAAGCACCACGATCATAGAAGAAAGTACAAAGACTTACCGGATGTATGGCAGCTCTGAGCAGATTCATATCAAGGCTGGGAGAGAAAGGCTTACCATTCTATAAGTTGCTCAAGAAGGTAGACAAATTCCAGTGGACTTCAGAAGCACAAGAAGCTCTAGATGCGCTGAAAAAATTCTTGACAACACCACCAGTGCTAAAACCGCCGCGCCGAGCCACACCTACTCAACCGGCTAAAGATCTGCTATTATACATCTCTTGCATGACTCACGTGGTAAGCACCGTGTTGGTAATCGAGCGAGCAGAAGAGGGACATGCATACCCAGTACAGCACCCTGTCTATTTCATCAGTGAAGTCCTGGGTCCCTTGAAGAAGAAATACCCTCAAGTCCAGAAGTTATTATACGCAGTACTTCTAACTGCACGCAAGCTCCATCACTACTTCGACGACCACAAAGTCATAGTAGTCACTGGATTTCCGATAGGGGATATTCTCCACAACAAAGAAGCCATCAAAAGAATAGCCAAGTGAGCCTGTGAACTGGGATCTCATGACATCGAGTTTCGACCTCGCACCACAATCAAAACTCAAGCACTGGTTGACTTTGTATCAGAATGGACCGAGCAACAGGTGCCGGATAACCCCGAAACTGCAGAAGTATGGCGAATGTATTTTGATGGCCCATTGAAGCTGCAGGGAGCAGGCACAGGGATCCTCTTTATTGCACCTGTAGGTGAACAACTCAAATATGCTTTTCAATTTTTATTTCAACATTCAACAATGCAGCAGAACACGAAGCTCTGATTCATGGACTGAACATTGCCATATCACTAGGTATCAAGAGACTGATGGTATATGGAGATTCTCTGGTGGTCATAAGTCAGATAAACAAAGAATGGGATTGCTCGAATGATGCCATGGGAAAATATTGCACTGCTGTCCGGAAACTGGAAGACAAATTTGAAGGTCTGGAATTTCATCATGTAAAGAGAGATCGCAACACAGCAGCTGATACATTGTCCAAACTCGGATCCAGTCGGACTCAGGTCCCCCCTGGAGTTTTCGTACAAGAAATACTGCATCCGAGCATTTCACTAGATCGGGTGGAGGAATGCAACGCTCTGAGCCAACCAGAGTCAGATTCTGATGACTGGAGGGAGCCGATCATCAAGTACATAAAAAATGAGGAGGAACCAGATGACAAAAATGCAGCAGAACGGATTGCAAGACATTCAGCTCATTATACTCTCATTGGAGAAACGCTATACAGAAGGGGCGCATCAGGAGTCTTCATGAAATGCATTCTCTCAGCCACCGTAAAGCAACTGCTAGAAGAGGTTCATGCTGGGCAATGTGGGATACATGCAGCATCTAGGACCTTGGTTGGGAAGGTCTTTAGGTCAGGTTTCTACTGGCCAACAACGAAGAGTGATGCAGCCGAGTTAGTCCAGAGGTGCGAAGCCTGCCAGTACTTGTCGAAACAACAACATCTACCAGCGCAGCAACTGCAAACCATACCCGTAACTTGGTCGTTCGCATGCTGGGGACTGGATATGATTGGGCCTTTCAAGAAAGCTCAAGGGGGATACACTCATGTACTGGTTGCTATCGACAAATTCACTAAATGGATAGAGTTCAAACCCATCGCTTCTCTAACTTCAGCTAAGGCAGTGGAATTCATACAAGACATAATATTCAGGTTTGGAATACCGAATAGCATCATAACCGACCTGGGATCCAACTTCACAAGCTCAGAGTTCTTCGATTTCTGCAAGTAAAAGAGCATTCAGATCAAATATGCCTCGGTGGCACACCCAAGAGCCAACGTGCAGGTAGAAAGAGCCAACGGGATGATATTAGAGGCGCTTAGAAAGAAAGTCTTCGACAAGAATGAAAAGTTCGCAGGAAAGTGGATCAGAGAGCTGCCATATGTTGTTTGGAGCCTGAGAACTCAACCTAGTCGAGCTTTGCATGGAAACACACCTTTCTTTATGGTCTATGGTTCGGAAGCAGTGCTACCTGCTGATCTCAAGTTTGGGGCACCAAGGTTAATCTTTGAAAACATAGCAGAAGCTGAAGCTACTAGACTGGAGGATGTTGATATACTAGAAGAAGAACGATTGAATACGGTGATTCAGTCAGCCCGATATCAGCAAACTCTGAGGCGCTATCATGACAAGGCCATACGTCATCAATCCTTCGCAGTAGGAGACCTCATCTTCCACCGAATTCTAACGGGGGAGGGACAGCACAAACTGTCACCACTATGGGAAGGACCGTTCATAGTAGCAGAAGTCACTCGGCCTGGATCGTATCGCCTTACTCAAATGAATGGCACGGAAATTGGGAACTCATAGAACATAGAACATCTCAGGAAGTTTTACCCCTAGCTGGATCTCAAAAGCTATTGGGACGACAATGTACTCTGTAAACTGGGAAATATACCATCAATAAAAAGACTTCAAAAGTACTCGAATTGTTCACTGTCAACCGGCACGCTTACTTAACTCGGGGTGACCACTATACCCTACTAACAGAGCAATCGGCTTAAGTCAGCAATGACTTAAGGCGGTGCGACATGCTCACGCTTACTTAACTCGGGGTGACCACTATACCCTACTAACGGAGCAATCGGCTTAAGTCGGCAATGACTTAAGGCGGTGCGACTTGCTCACGCTTACTTAACTTGGGGTGACCACTATACCCTACTAACGGAGCAATCGGCTTAAACAGCAATGATTTAAGGCGGTGCGACATGCTCACGCTTACTTAACTTAGGGTGACCACTATACCCTACTAACAGAGCGGTCGGTTTAAGTTAGTAATGACTTAAATCGGCGCAGCACGTTCGCGCCTACTTAAATCCAACACAAGCACGTTTGCGGTTACTCACCTTAGGGCGACCTCTATGCCCCGCGAAGAAATTTCATACTGCATTTACTGCTGCGATTGTAAATACTGTTGTATTCTAACAACGGGAAAACAATAGCAGCATTCAATACTAAAAAGTGTTTTCTAACAAAATATCCGAGCACACTAGCCACATACTCAAAGCATTCAGTGTTTCTATTTGGTAATGTTCTTCTCAGGAGCAACCAACAAAGAGGGACGACTCGAGGAATCAGGAGCAGCATTTACATCTGCCACTATGTCATCAGGAACAACCACGCCGGGTCTCCTCATCTGGATCCACCCCGCGCGAATAGCTTTGTCCATAGCTTTGTCGTGCTGGGCCCTCAGAGTAGCAGAAGTCTCTTCAGCAGCTTTGACAGCCAACCGAGCAGTTTCTAGCTCCTGAACGACCGATTTCTTGGAAGCACGCAGATCCTTGATGATAGTATCCTTGGTCGACACCAATTGCCTAAGGCGAATCACATCATCCAAGGACTCTTGCAGCTTATAACGATGATTATCCAACTCTTCCCTGGTGAAGCGATGACTCCTCTCCAAGATGGTCAACGAGTTGCTGGCATCGCGGTATAGCTTGTCAAGGTTTTCGCGAGAAGTGGCAAGGGCGCACCTTTCCTCTTGCAGACAAGAATCAGTTTCTCCAAACGTCAAGCAAGCAATAAGAACACAGCAGACAAAGCCAAGTAAAACTTAATTCACTGGTCACCTTTTCAGAGTCGAGCTGAGCATGGAGAGTGGAGTTCAGCATGTTAGCATCATTCAGAGAAGCAGAAACCCGGGCCAGTTCAGTCTGACCTTGAGAATATTTTTCTTCAAGATCAGAGTACCGCCGGGCCATATCTGTCAAGAAATAGTCAAGCAAAGGTGTTCAGTTAAAAAGCAGAATTAATCAAGTAGTCAAAAAAGAAACAAAGGGTACTAACCAGCATTTGCCATCTCCAAATCAGACACCCGCCGCTGAAGCAGCACTGGATTCCAATGTGCCAGAGATAGAGCCCTTTCCGGGACAGAAGCACCCTGCGACCTCAGCTGATCAACCACTTCATCAACCAATGCCTGACATTAAAAACAAATGAGTGTCAGAACAATATCACACCTGGGGTACAGCCAGATCAGTAAAAACCAAGTTACCTGGAGGTTGGAAAAGAACGAAGGAACTCCCAAGTCGTGGGAAGTTAATTGATGGCTCGATGAAGGATCACCAACCGGAACAACCTGCAATGCATCAGTGGGGATCAGGTCAGTATCATCAGCAGAAAGCAAAACTCTGTCATCAGGAGCGCTGGCCTCTAAGGCGACTTCTTGACCCGAAACGTGAGC
Organism: Zea mays; assembly: GCF_902167145.1. Taxonomy (NCBI): domain Eukaryota; kingdom Viridiplantae; phylum Streptophyta; class Magnoliopsida; order Poales; family Poaceae; genus Zea; species Zea mays. Next base: position 53,621,232 of record NC_050100.1, on the reverse strand, counting down.
TGCTGCCATGCAACCAGAATGCAGAGTAGAAGACCCTACGTGAACGTCCATGGAAGTGTGAGAGGGAGAACCGACTCGGACACCCTCGGGGGCTGGGTCATAGCTCGCGCTACCCATCCGAGCCGGGTCATCCCCGGCAACACCCTCGGGGGCTGGGTAAATGCTAGTGCCATCCTTGAGGGCCGAGCTCTCCGTAACAGCCACCTCTAAGGCTGAAGGACCTTCACCCACTTCCATGGGAGCAGAACAATCCAGACCAGCCTCCTGACCCTTAGGACCGCGCTCTAAGGTCGATGAGGCACGAGACGCTGCTCGAGATAACTCTAGCCCGGCATCAGGCACATCAGCACAAATATCCATCATTCCACCATCTGCCGGCTCCGACAACAGATCTTCTGGGACCATATCTTCAAGAGTCTGATCAAAGTTAGCCAGAGACAATTCTTGCAGACCAATGAGAGCAGACAAGGCTAGAGAAGGAACACCACTGCTTTCCCCGCTGACTATGTAGCATCAGCTGTTCTTCTGAACTAGAGGGATTTCATCCTCCTCTTCCTCATCTTCATCAACAATGCGGACGGCACACCCATTGGGGTTAGCTTCAGCTTGGTCACACCCATTAGGTTCAGCGTCATCTAGGTCACACCCATTGGGTTCAGCATCAGTCGGGTCACACCCATTGGGGTCAGCTTCAGCAAAAACTGGCACGGGCACTTCCTCAGCAGCAGGAGCAGAAGGACCAGCATCCTGATCCAAGCTTGACACTCGGCGAAGACATCTCTTTTTCTTTTTCTTCCCCTCAGCAGGAAAAGTTGGTTGATTGGCTCGGTGAGGACGCTTCGGGTGAACACTATCAGACCTCTAAATATCCAAAGCTTTGCCAGCCTCTGGGATGGGCGCTGCATCCAGTGTTTCAGCAGGGGCTGCATCAGAGGAATCTTCAGCCAACATATCCAGCATGGCACTTATCTCAGCATCACTTGGATTCAAAGGTACCTCGAAATGAACCTGCCTCTCGTCGTCAGGGATTTCACCAAGTGAAGCAACCAAAGCACTAACCTCTTCGGGAGAGGGTCGCACTCTAAGGCCCAAACCGCTATCACCAGCAGGAGGATTCGACACAAAATTGGTAAAAGCCTTGGAAGGAGGCAGATTCCAGGCCGAGTATGCAACAGGAGCACCGATGTTTGATACCTTGCCTCTGAGTATCATCTCGAGCTGGCTGACCAAATCCACTACAGGAATTCTTCTGTTGGTAACCCGGGTCGAATCAGTGAGACCTCGATACAAATAAGCCGGTTAAGCTCTGTCCTTTAATGGCTGAATGTTCTTGAAAACAAAATCGACAACCACAGCTTCTGCAGTCAGACCCCTCTCTTTCAACAATCCAACCTCAGCATGTAGAGCCCCTGCCTCAGCCACTTCCAGATCTGTGGGGGACTCGGTCCAGCTTGGAGTACAAACATCTGGCTGTCTACCTGACCATGGGGGGAGGGAATTCCCGTGGTTCTCCACGATAAACCACTCCAGGCGCCATCCTTTGATTGTGTCCTTGAGTGGGATGTCGAGGTAGTCGACCTTTCTCCCACGACGCATCTCCAAACTCACGCCCCCACAAGCTGGTGCTGCCCTCCAGCCATCCCAGGCCGACAGTGGTACAAGTACTTCCATAGGCCGAAGTGTGGCAGAATACTAAGGAAAGCTTCACACAAGTGAACAAAAATGGAAACTTGCAGAATGGAATTGGGATTCAGGTGGGTTAGATTCAAGTGATAAAAGTCAAGGAGACCGCGGAAGAAAGGGGAAATTAAAAGAGCAAGGCCGTGGATGAGAAAAGGAACGTAAATGACGGATTCGTGGGTGTCTTCTGTCGGAACAGTGACCCCACGACAGATCCACCAATAACAGAGCTCCTTCGGATGAAGAACTCCGATGGATACGAGATGGAGGAGGTCGGATTCAGAGACAACAGACATGTGGTTACCTGAGAAGGGCAACTGAATGTTGGGATCGATAGGAGGAATGATTGCAGCAGACGAACTCTGGGATTTCCGCTTGGGCGCCATCTCAACTTTGCTGGCGAACAGAGCGGAGGCAGTATTGCAAGAGGGCAGAGAAGGCCTAGATGCAGAAAAGCGAAACTAAGGCACAGAATGCAGAGACATGCAACAGTGCAGTACATATGGGGTTTTCCTGGGCCAAACGCCATTTCTAAAAAGCGCCCAGTCATCACCTGATGGTTATTTCTAAAATGCTAGCGTGCCATGTCATCACCCGACTGTTATTTCGAAAACGCTGGCGTGCCATGTCATCACTCGGCCGTTATTTCCAAAACGGCCGACGCAACCCAAAATAACTCAGCTGTTATTTCTAAAAACACTGACGTTACCAGACTTCACTCGGCCACCAATTCCAAAGCGGCCGACGTGGTCCGTTATCACTCGGTTGTTACTTATAAAACGCCGACGTCGCCAGCAGTCACTCGACTGTTATTCCTAAAACAGTGATGTGGCTCCAGAGGATTCGGCTGTTACCTCTAAAACGCCGACACCGCCAGTAACCGCTCGGTCGTTATTTCTAAAATACCGACATGGACCGCTATCACTCGGCTATCGCTTCTAAAAGCCCCAACATCCCTGATAATCACTCGGCCGCCACTACTAAAGCGCTGGCATCGCGAAGAAGGCGGTTTGAAGCGCGACTCAATGATTCTAAGTCACTACCCAAGCATTACGTCCAGAAACAGTCTCTGCAGTAGGCATTAACACGATCGACGATCAACAAGAAGGCAAAATGATGGGGCAAATTCATTCTTCATTATAAGGGAAGCGTTACCGAACTTACAAATCAACTCATTATGAGTTGATGACCTCCCCATTACTACATCATATTTCACTACACTATACTACTAACTACTACTACATTATTCCACTAATACTACTTCTACTACTAATCTATACTAACATTAAAAACCAGTGGCATCTAGCCACTGGCCTTGTTGCTGCCCCTGCTGCTGCCCTTGCTGCCGCCACCGCCGTCGCCGCTGCCACCTTTGCCGCCGCCGTCACCACTCTTGTCGTCGTCGTCGCCGTCACCGCCATCGCCGTCGCCGCCCTATTCGGACGAGTCCGAGGAGTTCTCCTCGTCCGAGGAGTACTCCGACTCATCCGAGCCCTCGAGCCCGGCGCGCTCGATGGCCCGGATGTAAGTCCATACCTCTGCGGCGATCCCCTGGGAGTCGTCTGAGTCATCAGACGACGCCGGGGGAGAGGCAGGAGCCGGTGAACCCTCGGACTCGGAGGAGAACTCCTCCAAGTACTCCGAGTCGCCGAAGTCCTCCGAGGGAGGAGTCGGCTCACGCTTGCGTTTGTCGTCGGAGTGATGCGAAGAACTACAACCCTTCTTGCTCTTGCCCATGGTGGACTAGAGGGAAAGAGAAGAAAGTAAACAGCGAGCAGCGAAAAGAGATGTGAAAATGCCGGAGAAGCAAGAACACTATTTATAGAGGAAGAAGGCAACCGCTCACCTCCTACCACGGCCACCGAACAGTCGCAAAAATTCAATATGCAATTCAAACCGTCTGAAGACACGTCAGGCGGCTGACGCCGTTCCACGTAACATGACACCCATTGGGACTTCAGCCAACTACTTGGGCGATATGATTACACCTGCGGTCACATCAAGTTACTACTCAGAAGCAGTTTGCTAAACGCTCAGTGCACCAAGCCGTCCCTTGCCTACACCCATTGGGGGGGACGTCCAGGAATTTTCAATAAATTTTCCCAAGCAGTCACATCCTTATAGTATATGCAATGAATACCCCAAGACAAAAGGAGGATATCAACATATATCAGAGGAAAGCCAAATATAGCCGATGAGGTACAAGTCTAATCGACAGAAGCATTGAAGCACGAAGTGATATGAAGACTAGCCAAAGGCCACCTATCGAACGTCCAATCAGTCATAGATCAAATAAATTGCTAGACCTAGCAAGATATGGGCAGATCGTGTACTCGGATTCAAAGACAAAAATGTATGCTGACCTCTAAAGCATAACGTTGATGACATAATGCTGACCTCTAGGGCATTCGACAAAAGAAAAGGATGATTTCTGAAAAACAGCTGGAAACGAAGACCTTCGAGTGGATTATTTTCAAAAATCCACTCGAAGCTCGGGGCCTACACCCATTGGGTGCACCTGCGATGCACCCAATGAATAATCATCCCCGAAAGACAAAATGCTGACCTCTAAAGCATACGGCAAAACCAATGCAAGGCTGACCTCTGAGAAAGCACAGGTGGAAGATAAAAGTAATTTCTGAGAAGACTTGAAATGAAGACCTTCGAGTGGATTATCTACAAAAATCCACTCGAAGCTCGGGGGCAGTGCACCCAATGAACTTCAAAGTTCTACTGTACAAAATGCTGACCTCTGAAGCATGAACCAGAGACAGAACACCAAATTTCGAGGAGTAATAGTGGAAGAAGACAGTAAAGGATCGTTTTTACCGGACCACTCAGAGTTTAGAGGTAGTGACCTGGCAGGTGTGGCGGAACTGCCCAAATTATTCCAACTTAAGTGCCTAAGTCCCGCCTTAGAGGCTAGACCACACTTAAATGGGAATAACCCATCAATCCCTCGGATCTAGTCCGACGAGGCCACTGACAGGATCAAGTACCACAGTCTCACTCGATGGTGAGTCACAGATCAAATACAATAAAGCATAAAATCATACATTAAGGAGTATTAAATTTATTACATCATCATCGAAGTTTTAGCAAAAGTATTCATCATTGTTCGAAGTGCAGCGGAATAAAACTAACGGTAAATAAACAGAGAGATGGGGAAGCCTGTCCCATCACTCCTCATGCTCCTCCTCAGCCGAGGTAGGGTCCCACTCGACTGTCCAACCCGGTGGCAAGATGGACGGCCAAGTCACTCCAGCAACCATGTCCTCCAGAGAACCTGTAAAAATTATACCACAAGCAAGGCTGAGTATACTAATACTCAACTAGACTTACCCGGTGTGAGGAGTCTACTCCTCCACCTCTACACATGCAACTGTTTGGCTGAGGGGTTTGGTTGCCAAAAGCACTAGCTGAGTCTAAAAATCAAGTTTTAGCTTTGTCAAGTTTTAGTGTGACTCTCTTAAGACTAAATGTGTACTATCTACTCATTCATGGTATCAAGCAATTTAGCAATCAACATCTTTTGTCAACTCATCACATTTCCACTTGTTACTCAATGCAGTACAATGGATCAAGCAGTCTCATTAGCTGCGAGAAGCGGACGATTCGAATCGAGTTTTTATCCTTGCAAGGTAAACCTAAACAGACGACGCGGCGAGGCACTCCGTCCCCACACACATCAACCGTCCCCGTCGATTCCCTGGCAACAGATCAGGGCTCACCGCCTAGGCGTACAATGCCTCACTAACCCCGACTGCCGTCGTGCAGTGACCGCACTTGTACCCACCATAACCGGAATGGGAGACCACATCTCAGGTCGCGTGAGGGGCAAAGTCTGCAGGCAGGTTCAATCAGGTACTAGGCTTACCGATTTACCATATTTCTCGACATATGTTTAGTACATTCAAACGCTTGACACAGATATCTGCACGTTAATCCTTTTTCCAATTTCATCTCGTGGACCACGCATCCCCATGGATCCGTGTCCACAGACCAATCATCAATATGATATAAAGGTGGGTACAACCAATTCCTGACCTCGCGCGAGTGCTAGAAAAATCACTCGACTTCTACCGAGATCCCTAATTAGCAAAGCAGCTACTCGACCTAGCATACTAGTATCCATCTCAACAAGGATTCCTGAGTTCATGCAACTAGGGTTTCAATCAACTCCTACACTTAAGTGCACAATACAAGCCTACAAACATTAAGTGTAGTAAAATATCATATAGAACAGGTTATGCATAAAACCGGGGCTTGCCTTCCAAAGCTGGGGCAGGCAGATCCTCTGGGCAGGCTCTGGTGCTGGATCCGGGGCTACCTCCTGAGCAAGTTCTTGATCCGGCACGAGGACGTACTCTCCGTCGGCGAGGTTGCAATCTATCGAATGCAATGAATAAGAATATGTATGCCATGATTATGCAGAATTTAATAGCAATCACACTTTAGTGCAGAAAAACTAAGTTGGTTAATCATTTATGTTTTTCTTGTTATAAGAGGCTCTTGGGGTTTTAGGCTTATCAATTTAGGTTTTGAGTTTCTTGCCTAAGCATAAATGGATTGAGACTTGGAATGCCCCTTTTTAGTGGGTACTCAAGGGGTTTTACTGGGTTAGTTAGGGTAACATTAGTCTCCACTATTAATTTCCCTTTTTCATTTTTTATTTATGAATTCTAGTGTGGGTTTGAACTACAACAGTGCTTTAACTCTTTCTAAAAATTCTGTAAAAATTACAGTGGGTTACTAGTTATCACTGTAATCTGTCCTATAAATTTGAGGTGGATACTAATTCAGATACTACTTGTGCAAAATTATCAAAGATAAGTTTTAAAAGGGCACTTTACACTATATATGATTTAATTGAGGTTTCTGTTCCAAATATTATTTTTGTCCAGATACATAGGTGATATTAGGACTCTGTGTTAAAAATCAAAGAAAAAGGCCTAATGTATATTTAGTTGTGAATTTCTAAAGTTTTATGCCAAAAAGGTGCTTATAACTAACTTGTTATTTGAAAAATATCAAACAACAGATTCCTCATTTTTCCTATGTTCATAATAACAAAACATTAGTTATCCAAAGGTTTGGGGTGTTTTCTCTTCAGGGTTATTTTTCTAGGGTTTTTGTAAGGTTTCCTTGTTTTTCTAAATTAAAAGGTATCTCCTTTCTTTTGCACTAAACAAGGGTATAATAAATTTTCTAGTGAACTACACTGAATAAGGGAGCTAATAAAAATGTGGGTGCTTCCTGTTCTTATTTTAAACCACCTTTTATATTTTCTTCAACTTTAAGCAAAAAGTGTTTTAAATGGCAAACTCTACCTTAATGGGGTATATAGAGGAGTTTATTATTTTTAAACAGGTTAGGAAATGATTAAGTACCTCTCTAAATTTTCTTAACCCCAGTCAATCAGTGTAGCTATTTTTCCTTATTTCTTTTAGCTTTTGATCAGTTAATCATTTAAATCAAAACTTTAAAGTTTTCTGTAACACTTAGGGGTTTTATATTTTTCCTAAGTAGTTCATATTATTTAGGATCTGGCAAAATTGGTTTGACTCGATTTGGGTAAACCAAACTGAAGTTATGAATTTTTCAAGTTCTGTTTGGATTTAAATCAGAATATTTAAAAGGTTTCCTGGAAAACTACTTTGCATCGAAGACCCTGGGTTCTTTCTAAATCATTTCCTTCAGTTATACCCCTGCGCTACTATTCCCCTGAGTCACTGACAGCGCACAAAACCCCTGGCCTTTTCTCCTTCTCCCCCGAGGTCCTTCCCCTTATGTAAACAGTAACCGCGGAAAGGAAAAGGGTGGCGCGGCTTACCGGCGGCGAGAGAGGTCCGACGAGGGGTGGGGTTGGCTTCGGGAGGTCCTGGCGGTCACAGCGAGGTACGGCTCGACGGCGGGGGTGGCTGGAATCGACAGGTCCACGCGCGCAGGCGGGTGAACTCGTCGGCGGCGGGTGCTCCGGCTTAACCACGGCGATCTAGTTCAATTAAACGGCACGATGAGCTCCACGGGATGATGTAGAGGCTATGTGTGCAGGGAATCGGAAAATGGCACAGAGACTCACCCGGTCCACGTGCGCCGGCGGGGTTCTGAACTTCGGCGAGCGCGATTGCGCCTTTCCGGTGGCGAAGGTCCTTGGTTCAAGCTCTGGCAAGCTTCACGACCTCCTAGGGAAGCTACCTAGGGGCTTGGATCGAGCAAAGGAGGGCGGGAAATGGTTCGGCCACGGTGGTTGTCTTCGGGCGGCTCTGGCGGGTCGCAGAGAGGTCGCCGGAGCTATGGGCGAGCTCGGGGGAGTTGGGCGCGGGACAGGGGATGCAACGGGGAAGATGGCTGGGCACTGGGGCGGGCTTTATAGCCGTGGCGCGGGCGTGGTCACGGGCGGCCGCGGACGCGCGGGGGTTCGCGCACGGGCGTGCTCTGAGCACGCCCCCGAGTGTCAGCTCGCGTCGAACACGTGTGTGTTTGCTTCTGCCATGGTTCAACGGCCGATTGGAGCACCTTAGCGTGCAGATCTTGGCAAAACCACTGTGTACGGTCTCTTCCCTGCACTATATCCTACCTTTTTTATGTGAGTCCCAAGCCAAGATACGGTCGGGGTAGGGAGATATAGAGGTGAGAAGTTGCCTCTGTCCTAGCTGTCCAAACCGGGACAAAAGCTATGCCAAGTCATGTGAAACGACTTTGGGTGGGGTTCAACTTTCTCCAGGGTATTCTAGAGGTATTTTGGCGCCACTTTGTCAATTGGGTCAAATGGTTTTGAAGTTTGAATGAGGGTGAACATGTTTGATCTTTGGAAAGGGGGTGGTTTTGGACTTAGAAGAATTCTGATTTTTCTTTTGTGCTCAACCCTTTGGTGAACCTTTTGGGGTTTTTCTGAATTCTTTTTGGGGTCACTTTCTTACTATCATTTGTAGGGTATTAAGTGTACTACATCTTTTATAATTGGCCCAAGTCATGATCATGTGGTTTTCATACCCTTTTGTTCATACTTACTTCTAGTGCTCCACTTGTCCAAAGGGGTGTGAATTAGGGTTTGGGCAATTCTCCCCCTTATATGTGCATAACAAGCCAAGGCATGACACCTAAGCTAGGTTGCACTTATTTAGGATCTTGATTTCCAAGTTTGAATTCCTTTACTCAAGTTAAGTCACATGTGATGATGGGCTTGGCTTGTATAGTCTTGAGTGAAAACCCTAAGTAACACCTGGGTGTTACAGCCCTCCCCCCTTAAAGGAATCTCATCCCGAGATTTTAGGTAGAGTCCTTTGGAGGGGTGCCATGAAGGTGTGTTGGTGTGTTGTTCCTTCCTTTATCCAAGTTTTTCTAGTTAACTGCTCTTCGAATGTCATTCTCTTTGCGACTTCAGAAGGAAGTCCTTTTTGAGTTATTTCTAAAGCTTACAATACCTTTATCATCTAAGTTTTTCTTATAATTGAATTCAAAGGGCAGGTGGGGTGGGGTTTTGGATTACGTACCGACCCCTTTAGGCAGAAAGTCGGGGAAGCGAGAACGTAGAAAATCCTCAGTCTCCCACGTAGCTTCTTCTACTGAATGATGACTCCACTGAACCTTATACATTTTGATCGACTTGGCCCGCGTTGATCTCTCTTTTTGATCCAATACCTTAACGGGGTGTTCCTGATAAGACAAGTCTGGTTCTATCTCAATTTCTGGTTTAGGTAATACTTCAGTGGGTAAGCGGACACACTTCCGTAGCTGAGATACATGGAACACACTGTGAACTGCTGACATGTGGGGTGGCAAGTCCAACTGATAGGCTACGGGTCCACAAGTGGTTTTGATCTCATAGGGTCCAATGTAGCGAGGAGCTAACTTGCCCTTGATTCCAAATCTCTCGACACCTTTGGTGGGTGACACCTTAAGATAAACATGATCTCCCACTTCAAACTGTAGAGGCTTCCTTCTCTTGTCATGATAACTCTTTTGCCTGGCCTGAGAAGCTTCTAGGTTCTTCGTAATAACTCCGACCTTTTCCTCTGCTTCAAGCACCAAGTCTGGTCCAAATATTTCCCTCTCTCCCGCTTGAGACCAATTGAGCGGTGTCCTGCACCTTCTCCCATACAAGGCTTCAAAAGGTGCCATCTTTAGACTGGACTGGTAGTTGTTATTATAGGAGAACTCTGCCAAAGAAAGACACTTGTCCCAATTTTTACCATAGTGTAGCACACAGGCTCGCAACATGTCTTCGAGGATTTGATTTACTCTTTCTATCTGGCCATCTGTCTGCGGACGATATGCGGAGCTTCTTATTGCATGGGTCCCAAGTGATTCTTGTAGCTGCTCCCAAAAGCGTGCCACAAACAGTGCTCCTCTGTCAGATACAATGGTCTTCGGAATTCCATGCAAACACACTATTTGATCAACATAGATTTCTGCATACTTCTCTGTCTTGTGGGTGGTGTGTACCAGCAAGAAATGAGTTGTCTTGGTCAATCTGTCCACAATGACCCAAATGGAATCATGGTGCCGGGAGGTATTGGGCAATCCCACGATAAAATCCATGCAAATGTCCTCCCATTTCCAAGATGGTATGGGAAGGGGTTGCAAAGGGCCTGCTACCTTCAAGTGATTGTCCTGGACTCTCTAGCAGGTGTCACATTTAGATATATACTTAGCAATTTCCCTCTTCATTCTGGTCCACCAGTAAAAAGATCTAAGGTCATGATACATCTTATTACTGCCGAGGTGCATGGAGAATTTTGAAAGGTGAGCCTCATCCAATATCTTCTTTCTGAGTTCAGGGTTCTTTGGAACAACCAATCGGTCTTCAAACCATAGGATTCCTTTGCTGTCCTGACGGAAGCATTTGTATTTTTTTGCTTTCTGCTTGATCATTTCCTTAATGACCTGAACACCCTTGTCACCAATCTGTGCCATGACTATTTGCTCTTGTAAGGTGGGCTCCACTGAAATATAATTTAAGGCACTAGAGGAAACAACTTCTAGGTTTAGTTTGCACAACTCATCACATAGGGTGGTGACTCTTGCATCCATGTTCATACAATTGCACTGGGCCTTCCTGCTTAAGGCATCTGCCACAACATTGGCCTTGCCAGGATGGTAATGCACCTCCAAATCATAGTCCTTGATTAGCTCTAACCATCTTCTTTGCCTCATATTAAGATCAGCCTGAGTGAAAATGTATTTGAGACTCTTATGATCAGTGTAAATGTTACAGTGAGCTCCCATCAAGTAATGTCTCCATATCTTGAGAGCATGAACCACAGCTGCTAACTCCAGACCATGGGTGAGGTAGTTCTGCTCATGGGGGCTAAGTGCTCGGGAGGCATAAGCAATTACTCTGTTGTCTTGCATTAAGACACATCCCAAACCAGTACCAGAAGAATCACAATAAACTTCAAAGGGCTTGGTGTTATCAGGTTGAGCTAGCACTGGTGCTGTTGTCAAATGTTGCCTTAGTGTATGAAAGGCATCCTCACACTTCTGGCTCCAATCATACTTGACTCCCTTCTTCAACAGTTCAGTCATTGGCTTGGCAATTCTGGAGAAATCCGGAATGAATCGTCGATAATACCCTGCCAATCCCAGAAAACTCCGAATCTGTCTCACTGTGGTAGGAGGTTTCCAATCCATTACTTCTTGTACCTTCTCAGGATCAACTGATATCCTGTCCTGAGAAATGGTGTGACCCAGAAATTTAATTTCCCTCAGCCAGAAATCACATTTGGACAACTTAGCATACAGCTGATGGTCACGCAATCTCTGAAGTACGGTATGTAAATGCTTAGTGTGCTCGACTTCATTCTTGGAATAGACCAGAATATCATCAATGAAAACCACCACAAATTTGTCCATCTCTGGCATGAACACTGAGTTCATCAGATACATGAAATAAGCCGGGGCATTGGTCAGCCCAAAAGACATCACCAAAAACTCATAGATACCATATCTGGTAGAGAAAGCCGTCTTCGGAATATCACTGCCACGGATCTTGATTTGATGGTAGCCCGAGCGAAGGTCTATCTTGGAGAACACCTTGGCTCCCACCAACTGATCAAACAAAACATCAATGCAGGGCAGTGGGTATTTGTTCTTGATGGTCACCGCATTGAGAGGGCGGTAATCAACACACATTCTCAAACTCTCATCCTTTTTCTTCACAAATAGGGCCAGACATCCCCATGGTGAAGTACTTGGGCGAATGAACCCCTTATCCAACAACTCTTGTAGTTGCTTTTTCAATTCTGCTAATTCCGCCGGAGGCATCCTATAAGGTCTCTTGGATATAGGAGCAGTCCCAGGCTGCAATTCAATCGCAAACTCTATATCTCTATCAGGTGGCATCCCTGGCAATTCATCTGGAAAAACATCTGGGTAGTCATAGACTACGGGGATCTTCTCAACAGGTGACTCTATCATGGTGAAGGCACAGGAACGGGTACATCCCTAGTCGGGTCGGTACAAGGTGATCTCGCCATCCAGTGGGGAGTGGATTTCTATTGCTCTGGCTGCGACATCAATCACCGCGTGGTGTCGCGATAACCAATCAGTCCCCAGGATGATATCCACACTATCCAATCCCATTATCAAGAGAGTGGTTTTAAATATGAAACTACCCAACTTAATTGGTACGTGTCTATTGATCTGATAGGTGGCAACCCTGCCTCCGGGTGTAGAAATTGTGATACCCCCATTGGTGTGGTGAAAAGGTAACTGACACTTGGCACTAAATTTGGTACTGATAAAACTGTGTGATGCACCAGAATCAAAAAGAATAATTGTGGGGTAATTCAAAACTGAAAAGATACCAGTCAAGACGGGTGCTCCCTCTGGAATATCAGCCATGGTGGTGAAGTTCAGCCTGCCCTGCCTCACTTGCACTTTCTGCCTCTTGCCTTGATTCTGGTTAGCATTCTGTCCCTGCCTCTGCTGGTTTCTGGGGCAATTCTTGGCATAATGCCCAGTGTTATCACAAGTGAAACACTTGTTGTCATTGGCCTGGCGGTACTGCTGCTGCTGTGGCTGATTGTTCCTCTGAACTGGAAACTGGGTGCAGTTGGGTGCCTGCTGCTCCTGCTGCTGCTGTGGTCGGATCACCCAACGTCCTTGCTGCTGCTGAGGTCCCCTGCTCTGAGTGTCAGATACGATCCTGAAGCACTGTGGCCGAGCTGAAGGTCCTGCCACAGGGGTCTTTCTCTTCTTCTCTGCCTGACGAGCTGTGATACAATCCTCCTGAGAAATGGCCATGTTGACTAACTCATTATAGCTGTTGGCCCTGACTGTGTTGAGACGGTCATGGAGCTTAGTGCTGAGCCCCCTCCTGAACCTGTCCCTCTTCTTCTCGTTAGTGTCTGCACGATATCCGGCATACTGGCACAGGTCATTAAAGGCCTGAGCATACTGTAACACTGTCTGGTTTCCCTGAGTGAGTGCCAGAAACTCGTTGAGCTTAGGGTCCATAATGTCTGCTGGTATATGGTGCCCCCTGAAAGCTGCCTTGAACTCTCTTCATTCCACCTCATGGTCAGCTAGCTGCATAGCAAGATAGTGGTCCCACCATGTCCGCGCGGGTCCGCGAAGCTGCTGGGTGGCGAATCTGACCTTAGTCACCTTTGAGCAAACTCCATGGAGTAGCGGGAATTTGGATTCCACTACCCTCAGCCATACATCAGCATCAAGTGGGTCCTTGGCCCTGGTGAACAACGGTGGCTGAGTACTGAGGAACTCCTGGTAAGTGGCTGCTGCCGGGTGACCCTGATGATCACCACCACCATAGTGCTGAGGTGGCGGCTGACACTGAGCTAGCTGTCGCAAGATCTCGTTCTGTTGAGCCATCAACTCTTGCAGAGTAGGAGGCGGTGGCGATGGTGGAGGAACGCGCTCATTCTGACAACGACGCGCTCTTCTAGCCATCTGAAAAATCATATATATTCTCAATATCACATTTCTAAGGTTCAAGGTTCAATCGTGGTAAAAGAGTCAAAAGGGTAAAACCAATATATTCTTGCATACTATAAAAGATTCCACATGGCATAAACTTTTCTTCTTAAATTAAGACTGACACCATTCATCAACCACGCTTCCAAAAGAGTTTGTTGTGATTACATCAATGACCCAAAAGACTCAACTCTATCTAGCCTAGTACCCCAAGGGTGCAAAAGCTAAGCTAGCTTCGAGGAGTTCTACCATTACCGACTTCTAACTCTATCCCTGCGACCTAGTGGGCAAACGAGGCAACGCTCGACTCGGGGGAAGGTGGTCTCCTTGAGCCAGCAGCGTCCAAGCTGGAGGCAGGCTCCTCTCCTCCCTCGATATCGACATCCTCGTTGGCCTCCATGTCCTGGATCTCCTGGTGATGCATATCCAGGTGCTGGTTAGCCTCTGCAAGCTGCTGCTGGGTGTTGATCAACTGATCCTCGAGAACCTCGATGGTGTTCTCCCTGGTTCCCACTAACTCCTCAAGCTCTTGGATCGCATTGGACAATTGTTCCACCTGTAGGTCTTTTTCCACCATTTCAGTGGACAAGTCTACCACAAGTTCCTCTCTGTTATCCAAAGTGATCTTGGTTGCCTCCAACAATGCCATTAGATGGGACATTGCCTCTCCACGCATCACTTGCACACGATACAGGGCATTCATGCACCGCACCATCAAGTGAGCAGTCTGACCTGGGTAGATAGCCCAGATATCCTTGACATGCTCCACTCGGTCCTTCCACATTGGGTTGTCCTCCTTCTCCGCGGGGAACAAGCCAATGGGGTGAGTGGACAACTCCAAGGGATGGAATCCACAGAAGGTGGTCAGTCCGTGAAGAGCAATGGCTTCCATAGTGTCCTCAGCCCTGTATCCAAAAGACTCAGAGTCCAGCGAACGCTAGCCTGACTGTAGGGGATGAGGCTCCAGGGTCATCCTCACCCTACAGCGGGGCACTTGGTGCTTCTCGAACAACTGCATCGCATACTAGGGAGGCGTCGTGTAACCAGCTCCCTAAAGTACCTCCCACAAAATACGGGGGAAACCCTCTTGTACAAGCCCGTCAGTGTTGGACTGTGCATTCCCTTCGTCCGAGGATCCGTGAGAAGTCATCTGTGTATGGTTAAGCGTAAGTAAAAGAAAAAGAATTATAAAATGAAAAGGGATCGCAACTCAGCCTCTCTATAACTACGACAATGGTACTGGGGTACTTAGTTTGTCATCATTTTGGATTAAAGTCCTTACCCAATTATTAATTAGTTTAATTAAGGATGCATGCATGCTCGTCCTAAACGGCCTCACATTAACTTAGAGGGAATAGGAAGAAACTCCCATCCCTTATAGTAGCCTGTAGGGCTTATTCAGTTAGCCACCAAAATACCCTCTATTATCCTAAGGCTTCACGTCCTAGGTCTATCCTGATCGTCCTACGATCTATCCAACATTTGTTTCTACCAGGTTTTTATTTTGAAAAAGGATGGTATTTATAGTTTATTGATTCCTCTGTGGTGGTACGAGCTCCAATACCAGCTGTGGCGGAACTGCCCGAATTATTCCAACTTAAGTGACTAAGTCCCGCCTTAGAGGCTAGACCACACTTAAATGGGAATAACCCGTCAATCCCTCGGATCTAGTCCGACGAGGCCACTGACAGGATCAAGTACCACAGTCTCAGTCGATGGTGAGTCGCAGAGCAAATACAATAAAGCATAAAACCATACATTAAGGAGTATTAAACTTATTACATCATCATCGGAGTTTTAGCAAAAGTAGTCATCATTGTTCGAAGTGCAGCGGAATAAAACTAACGGTAAATAAACAGAGAGATGGGGAAGCATGTCCCATCACTCCTCATGCTCCTCCTCAGCCGAGGTAGGGTCCCACTCGACTGTCCAACCCGGTGGCAAGATGGACGGCCAAGTCACTCCAGCAACCATGTCCTCCAGAGAACCTGTAAAAATTATGCCACAAGTAAGGCTGAGTATACTAATACTCAGCTAGACATACCCAGTGTGAGGAGTCTACTCCTCCACCTCTAGACATGCAACTGTTTGGCTGAGGGGTTTGGTTGCCAAAAGCACTAGCTGAGTCTAAAAATCAAGTTTTAGCTTTGTCAAGTTTTAGTGTGACTCTCTTAAGACTAAATGTGTACTATCTACTCATTCATGGTATCAAGCAATTTAGCAATCAACATCTTTTGTCAACTCATCACATTTCCACTTGTTACTCAATGCAGTACAATGGATCAAGCAGTCTCATTAGCTGCGAGAAGCAGACGATTCGAATCGAGTTTTTATCCTTGCAAGGTAAACCGAAACACACGACGCGGCGAGGCACTCCGTCCCCACACACATTAGCCGTCCCCGTCGATTCCCTGGCAATAGATCAGGGCTCACCGCCTTGGCGTACAATGCCTCACTGACCCCGACTGCCGTCGTGCAATGACCGCAATTGTAC
The DNA here is from genome assembly GCF_902167145.1 of Zea mays. Lineage (NCBI taxonomy): Eukaryota > Viridiplantae > Streptophyta > Magnoliopsida > Poales > Poaceae > Zea > Zea mays. The sequence goes on along the minus strand of NC_050100.1, from coordinate 53,605,118 downwards.
CCACCATAACTGGAATGGGAGACCACGTCTCAGGTCGCGTGAGGGGCAAAGTCTGCGGGCAGGTTCAATCAAGTACTAGGCTTACCGATTTACCATATTTCTCGGCATATGTTTAGTACATTCAAACGCTTGACACAGGTATCCGCACGTTAATCCTTATTCCAATTTCATCTCATGGATCACGCATCCCCATGGATCCGTGTCCACAGACCAATCATCAATATGATATAAAGGTGGGTACAACCAATTCCTGACCTCGCGCGAGTGCTAGAAAAATCACTCGACTTCTACCGAGATCCCTAATTAGCAAAGCAGCTACTCGACCTAGCATACTAGTATCCATCTCAACAAGGATTCCTGAGTTCATGCAACAAGGGTTTCAATCAACTCCTACACTTAAGTGCACAATACAAGCCTACAAACATTAAGTGTAGTAAAATATCATATAGAACAGGTTATGGATAAAACCCGGGCTTGCCTTCCAAAGCTGGGGCAGGCAGATCCTTTGGGCAGGCTCTGGTGCTGGATCCGGGGCTACCTCCTGAGCAACTCCTTGCTCCGGCACGAGGACGTACTCTCTGTCGGCGAGGTTGCAATCTATCGAATGCAATGAATAAGAATATGTATGCCATGATTATGCATAATTTAATAGCAATCACACTTTAGTGCAGAAAAACTAAGTTGGTTAATCATTTAGGTTTTTCTTGTTATAAGAGGCTCTTGGGGTTTTAGGCTTATCAATTTAGGTTTTGAGTTTCTTGCCTAAGCATAAATGGATTGAGACTTGGAATGCCCCTTTTTAGTGGGTACTCAAGGGGTTTTACTGGGTTAGTTAGGGTAACATTAGTCTCCACTATTAATTTCCCTTTTTCATTTTTATTTATGAATTCTAGTGTGGGTTTGAACTACAACAGTGCTTTAACTCTTTTCAAAAATTCTGTAAAAATTACAGTGGGTTACTAGTTGTCACTGTAATCTTTCCTATAAATTTGAGGTGGATACTGATTCAGATACTACTTGTGCAAAATTATCAAAGATAAGTTTTAAAAGGGCACTTTACACTATAGCTATGATTTAATTGAGGTTTCTGTTCCAAATATTATTTTTGTCCAGATACATAGGTAATATTAGGACTCTGTGTTAAAAATCAAAGAAAAAGGCCTACTGTATATTTAGTTGTGAATTTCTAAAGTTTTATGACAAAAAGGTGCTTATAACTAACTTGTTATTTGAAAAATATCAAACAACAGATTTCAAATTTTTTCTATGTTCATAATAACAAAACATTAGTTATCCAAAGGTTTGGAGTTTTTTCTCTTCAGGGTTATTTTTCTAGGATTTTTCTAAGGTTTCCTTGTTTTTCTAAATTAAAAGGTATCTCCTTTCTTTTGCACTAAACAAGGGTATAATAAATTTTTCTAGTGAACTAAACTGAATAAGGGAGCTAACAAAAATATGAGTGCTCCCTGGTTCTTATTTTAAACCACCTTTTATATTTTCTTCAACTTTAAGAAAAAAGTGTTTTAAATGGCAAACTCTACCTTAATGGGGTATACAGAGGGGTTTATTATTTTTTAGGAAATGACTAAGTACCTCTCTAAATTTTCTTAACCCAGTCAATTAGTGTAGCTATTTTTCCTTATTTCTTTTAGCTTTTGACCAGTTAATCATTTAAATCAAAACTTTAAAGTTTTCTGTAACACTTAGGGGTTTTATATTTTTCCTAAGTAATTCACATTATTTAGGATCTGGCAAAATTGGTTTGACTCGATTTGGGTAAACCAAACTGAAGTTATGAATTTTTCAAGTTCTGTTTGGATTTAAATCAGAATATTTAAAACGTTTCCTGGAAAACTACTTTGCATCAAAGACCCTGGGTTCTTTCTAAATCATTTCCTTCAGTTATACCCCTGCGCTACTATTCCCCTGAGTCACTGACAGCGCACAAAACCCCCTGGCTTTTATCCTTCTCCCCTGTGGTCCTTCCCCTTATATAAACAGTAACCGCGGAAAGGAAAAGGGCGGCACGGCTTACCGGCAGCGAGAGAGGTCCGGCGAGGGGTGGGGTTGGCTTCGGGAGGTCCTGGCGGTCACAGCGAGGTATGGCTCAACGGCGGGGGTGACCGGAATCGACCGGTCCACACGCGCAGGCGGGTGAACTCGAAGGCGGCGGGTGCTCCGGCTTAACCACGGCGATCTAGTTCAATTAAACGACACGATGAGCTCCACGGGATGACGTAGAGGCTATGTGTGCAGGGAATCGGAAAATGGCATAGAGACTCACCCGGTCCACGTGCGCCGGCGGGGTTCCGAACTCCGGCGAGCGCGATTGCGCCTTTCCGGTGGCGGAGGTCCTTGGTTCAAGCTCTGGCAAGCTTCACGGCCTCCTAGGGAAGCTACCTAAGGGCTTGGATCAAGCGGAGGAGGGCAGGAAACGGTTCGGCCACGGTGGTTGTCTTCGGGCGGCTCTGGCGGGTCGCGGAGAGGTCGTCGGAGCTATGGGCGAGCTCGGGGGAGTTGGGCGCGGGACAGGGGATGCAATGGGGAAGATGGCTGGGCACTGGGGCGGGCTTTATAGCCGTGGCACGGGCGTGGTCACGGGCGGCCGCGGACGCGCGGGGTTCGTGCACGGGCGTGCTCTGAGCGCGCCCCCGTGTGACAGCCCGCGTCGAACACGTGTGTGGTTGCTTCTGCCATGGTTCAACGGCCGATTGGAGCACCTTAGCGTGCAGATCTTGGCAAAACCACTGTATACGGTCTCTTCCCTGCACCATATCCTACCTTTTTTATGTGAGTCCCAAGCCAAGATACGATCGAGGTAGGGAGATATAGAGGTGAGAAGTTGCCTCTGTCCTAGCTGTCCAAACCGGGACAAAAGCTATGCCAAGTCGTGTCAAACGACTTGGGGTGGGGTTCAACTTTCTCCAGGGTATTCTAGAGGTATTTTGGCGCCACTTTGTCAATTGGGTCAAATGGTTTTGAAGTTTGAATGAGGGTGAACATGTTTGATCTTTGGAAAGGGGGTGATTTTGGACTTAGAAGAATTGTGATTTTTCTTTTGTGCTCAACCCTTTGGTGAACCTTTTGGGGTTTTTCTGAATTCTTTTTGGGGTCACTTTCTTACTATCATTTGTAGGGTATTAAGTGTACTACATCTTTTATAATTGGCCCAAGTCATGATCATGTGGTTTTCATACCCTTTTGTTCATACTTACTTCTAGTGCTCCACTTGTCCAAAGGGGTGTGAATTAGGGTTTGGGTAATTCTCCCCCTTATATGTGCATAACAAGCCAAGGCATGACACCTAAGCTAGGTTGCACTTATTTAGGATCTTGATTTCCAAGTTTGAATTCCTTTACTCAAGTTAAGTCACATGTGATGATGGGCTTGGCTTGTGTAGTCTTGAGTGAAAACCCTAAGTAACACCTGGGGTGTTACAACAGGCTTACTTTCATGGCATTTCTCGTTAAAATCAAAAACTACAAGTTGGACCTTGGATCTTTGGGCCGGTTATTTCAAAATCAACCCAAAGATCGGGGGCTTGTGGGGGACAGATATCCCTCGGGTCCACCAGAAGGACAAGATGCCTCACGAAGGGCCCGTGGGCCCAATAATCCGCAAGGTCATCCCTTCGTGGGCCTGGGGAGGAACGGCCAATAAACCGGATCGACACAAGCCCAGGCGGCCTGAAGAATTCAAGCGAAGATCACAACAGTGACCCGACCTTCCAGCGCAGGGGCCACGTACATCGGAACTGAGCGAGGATGAGTCGGCTGAATTATAGGAAGATAGACTCAGTTAGTTCACTATTACTTAGGCACGCGTTGTTATCATATCCATATGTAACGCCCCATGGTCGAGTATATAAGGCCTAGGGGGCACCCCTTCAAGACGATCGACCTCATTCTACTTAGCCACACAAACTAGCTCTCTACGTTTCCAATACTAGAGAACCTCTTTGTAACCCACCACATAAAAGTGCTCACATCAGGACGTAGGGTGTTACGCATCTCAAAGCGACCCGAACCTGTACACAATTGTCCACTGTTTCTCGTGCAACTAGCACGAACCATGAGCTACAGTCGATAACATCGTCCTACACCAAAAAGCACCTTGAAGGGCCACCCCGGGTGTGCGGTCGGACCCAAAACACCGATAGCCAGACCTCGTCGGAGACCCACGCCCGCCTCCCCGGCCATCTAGCTGGCTGGAGACCACGCCAAGCCACCCCGAGCTCCACCCTGAGGTGAGACACTCGTTCCCGTTCTCAGATTCCCCAATCTCGCTTTGTCGTCGGCCAATTTCGGCTTCCCCGAAGTTCCGCCGTGGCGGTCTGCCACGCCCACACGGTGACCGGCCAAATTAGCCCGGCCCAATGCCCCTGCATTGGTCCCTAAGGTACCCCTCCCTCTGCTGAAGCTATCACAAGCATTAGCGCGCCTCAAGCCCTCTCCCCGCGGCCAGAATCCCTCACCAGAGTTCCTCCGACCTGCCCGAGGCCTTCCCCCGCCATTTCCCCCCTCTGACCTCGGACTCGTGGCCACAACCCCGCCACCGAGTTCGCCGAGTCATTCTCCCCCTCTCTGCCTAACTCCGGCGACCCCGGAACCACCGTAGCACGCGCCAGCCCTAACTCCAGTGACTTCACCATCGTGAGGAGGAGCGGTGCCGCCCGCAGCCGTTCACCCCCCTCATGGTTTGATCTCCCCCGTCCGATCTCGATCGCACGGCCAAGATCGCGGGATACCGCTTCGCGCACGCGCGCCCTGCGTCCGGGCCCGTCTGCCAGCGTTTGTGTCCCCTGGCTCTGGGCCCGATCGTTCAGTGCGCCCTCCCCCTCGGTCGCTGACACCCCCTGGCCCGCCTGTCAGCGCTCGCCCGCCTGCGCGCGCGCCCTCGTCCGCAGATCTAATCTCGGCCGTTGGTTTCTGATCTAACGGTTTAAATCGCCCGATACCCCTTCGCGCGGTAGCTTTATTAAAGAGACCCTCGGTTTGTTCAGAATCAACCCGTCGTCCCTGGTTTTCGCGCGCAGGCCCCTGTAATCTTGTAGATTGAACCCTGGGCTTTTAAATATTCATAGAATTAGACCTATTTTCATATTTTGAATTCCCAAACTTGTTTATTTCATAACTTTTGCATATGAACTCCAAATTTAGTGATTCAAATTGCAAAATGTTCATAGGATTATTCTCTGTTTAAATAAATTAGTTTCAGTTACTGTCTGCACATTCTAATTTTTATGGTTAATTATGAACTAGTATAGGTGTAGATTTATTTATTTAGTAAAATAAATAAAAGGAAAAACCCTAGAGATTAAAGTATATTTAATCTTGTGAATATTAATAATATGTATCACATGAATTCATCCCTGGTCTAACTTTTAGGTCACAGTAAAATAAATAGAACTAGGTTGTGTAATTATGGGCAACACTTAAAGAATAATCTATTTCTAAATGAAATTATTTCATGTATACTTTGATCTCATTATTCCTTATTTGGTATTGTGTCTTTTTGAGATGTATTCCAATGTTTGTACATGATTTGGTGTGTTGTTCATTTGTACTTTCCAAATGTATTGAATGCATGCTCGCTTTATTTAGACAACGAGCAGTCCGAGGTTCCCGAGTGTGTTGTTGGAGACCTCCCTGAGCAACAACCTGGTGAAGGCAAGTGTCCTCTGACCTATTATGTCCTACATACTCTATGAATCATTGTCCCGCATTACTTTATGAAACCTAAGGATTGACTAGTCTGTATTTACCTTATCCTTGTTCACCTTTTGGGTTATCATGGTTAGCATTTTGCTATTGCCTTAACTTAATCAATGAACATGATGTGATTATTTATGATACGATGATGTTATCCCAATGATGATATTATGATACTCTAGGGGGCTCGGGCCTTTTTTCCTGAGTACCTCTCCGTAAGGACCTATTCGTGGAGTGACCACTCGGGATAACAGTGCAACCATGAGGGTGGAATGGGTCGCCCTTAGCTGATTAATTAGATGAACCTGGGGGTGTAGTTGGCTTTGCCTGAGGGCCGTCAATAGGGGCCAGGGCGTAGTGCTCGCTCTGCCAAGGGGGGTACAGAGGTTCATTTGATTTGGTTTTGTTAGTCACCCACCTTGGGGAGGTGTACTAGGTTTGTACGACTGGCGAAACCTAATGAGCAACTATGCACCAGGGGAGTCTTTGTAAAGGCTACGTAGTGTATCCCTGGCCATTCACCTCGGTAGTGAAGATCGAGTCTGTACAACCTAGGCTGGAAAGGGATCACAACTCGTGGGTAAAGTGTGGAACCTCTGCAGAGTGTTAGAAACTGGTATATCAGTCGAGCTCACGGTTAAAAGCAGCCTTGGGATCCTCTTTGATTAGAAGAACTTTGGTTACTTTTATGATGATGGTTAACAATGGTGTTATAAATCTGATCTCTGGTATTTCCTCTTTGAGGGAGTACTTTTGAGTAATAACTGGGTTTATTACTAAAATCTTGGCTCTACTAGTAATAATAAATACTTGACCAACTAAAAGCAACTGCTTAACCTCAACCCCACACATACAGCTAGTCCACTTTAGCCAACCGGGACATTTGCTGAGTACGTTGATGTGTACTCACCCTTGCTTTACACACCACCCCACCCCAGGTTGTCCCCACTGTACTCAGTGCTGAGGAGGTGATGCTGGCTACATGGAGGACTTCGAGGAATTCTAGGATTACGACAAGTTTTAGTTTATCTTAGTGGAAAACCCCCAGTCAGCTGCCTGTGTAGGCTTACCATCTACGTTTCGTTTTCTCCGCACTTTGATGTTTATGTTAAAGACAATGGTTATGTATTAGACTCTGTGGATGTCTTGGACATCTTGATGTCCAATTATGTAATCATTGTGTACGTGAGTTTCCAATCCTGGCACGTACATGGTTCGCATTCGGTTTGCCTTCCAAAACCAGGTGTGACAGGTTCACACACCGAGCAGAATCCTCCACAAAGAAAATAATCCTGTAACAAAACCCCTCCAATATCTAGGCTGGATAAGATGTGATAAAAGATAGTACCTCATAAGACATATTATCAATATCCATCTGCATGTCTGTATGCTGATCATAGGAGGAAAACGCACCCAAAAATAGCTTAGCCTCTAGCATTAGCAATTGCTACAAGAAGGTTTATTCAAGTTTTAAGGCAAAAGAAAGGTGGTAACAAATTTCTGGAGCAAAGAATAAAAAAGGCTAACAACATGATTAGCGACACGGGCTCCTTCTGCTCCTGCTAATTGCCCCTCTAGTCATTCAGCTGCCTAGATGGAACAAATATTAACCTTCATTAAAATTACGGACAACAACATCACACAATTATTTAGTTAACAATAACTTACAAGTAGCTAAGTTTACTCATGTTCCCTAGTCCTGGGTTATATGTCTACTGAGTTTGTTACTAGTTGCCACGTAAATAGCTGAAACAAACAGTAATCAAACGATTAATAAAAGAAAAGAGGAGAACCTTGGGGAAATAATCATCGACACTAAGGTTGATTGCTTTGAATTGTGAAAGAATGGTTGACACTGCTGCTTCTTAGTCTAAAGTGGAAACAATGGTCGGCACTGAGGCTGCTTGCTCTGAATTTGTAAGAATGGTCGACACTGTTGCTGCTTGGTTTGAGTTAGAATGATCAACTTAAACTGTTTCTGCTTTGTCTAATTTGAAATGAATGGTTCACTGCTGCTGTTACTGTATTTTGTGTCTAGGTGAATTGTCTAGTTTGTGTCGACTGAATGTTGATTGCAGCAGCACCAGCAGGTGAATCATAGTGAGGAAGCAGTGAAAAGGTGAATTATCCGCGGATGAAATTCAGTCAGCAGCAGCAGTGCAAAGATGTGGGAAATAGAAAGAAGGCCACTAAGAGGAGCTGGGCATAAAGGTAACCACCTTTCTCATGAAACTCTTTACAAATCTATAGAGTTGTGAAAATAAATCTTTTTGACCTCATGTTATGGTACGTAGGTATAGATTAATTGTTGCAGAGAACACATGTTATACCAAAAATCTAGCAGACAGAAGTTAAATGTGAACAAGTCCAAATACCAATTGGTGCTCTGATGGTCTGGTTCCCTTCAGAACACGATTGGCGGTGTGATTAAACAAGATAATAACAAATTGATAAGTACTTCGCTTAAGATTGAAAACAATCAAAATCAAAAACAAATAATCTGTACATAGCTCACCCGAGATCTTCAAAAAGAAGTATTTACAATAGAAGTGGTATGCTTTCCTGCAGTTTGCCATTTGATCCTGGAGATTCAATGAGATACGGGTTCTGTCCTCCTCTCCCTCCTAATCTTTCTCTGAAATGGTATGAAGCAAGAGCATTTACTGCTGCCATACACCTCTCAACAACATCGCTATCATGCACCAGACAAAGTAAGTCTGAACTATATCAGCTTGAAGAATAAAAATCAGCACTTGAGGATAGTTCAATTTATAAGAATGCTAGAAGTGAATGGGGTATGTGGGTGTCGGGCGAGCTGGTTAGTTCTTGATTGAATAAATAAAAATACACTTGGCTAAACAAATGAATTTTTTGAACACGGAAGAAGTTGCAGCAGATCAAGGATGACGACAACAACCATGTTTAGATTGCCATGGTCGTGCCCTGAGTGTTCCCTACATCTATGTAGTGAGATGGGGTTCCTTGGTTTCGTCAAAGTCAGGTGAATGGTCCTATGTTCTCCAAACTGATTCTGTCACATTAAGCATAGATTACAGATTATGTGAACCAAAGTCAGGTGAATGGTCCTAGGAAAATCTATCCATCTCCATCACAGGCTGCAAGGTACACATGTAAATATTCATTGTTAAGAAAGTAGCTATTTGAGGCACACATGTTTTCAAGGAACACAATACATTCAAATTTACATTTCGAATTTCAGTATTTCCCATACATCATACCTTTGTAGTCACTCAGGCTACAACTAGGCATAATAGATGACGTACAAAGACAAAAAAATCACAGAAAACATAATGTAGCAAAGTGGATGCATAGTTTTGATCTATAATCAGCATTAAAATCTATTTACTTGTTTTGTGTTATGTTTTACTCAATTTAGTTTGGACATTGCATTCTGGACTACAAAAATACTTGTGATGAAAAAATAAACAGCAAGCCGAGATGTCTAGGGGAATATCCATTGCCCTTTATTGATACCCAATGCCTTGTCTTATCTGTTTTTGGGGGCAGTTAATTGAATGCAGCAAAGGGGAATGAAACTAATGCAGTGTGCTTACTCTGTTAGGAATTCAACTTACTTTAAAAGATCTCTAACTTCAGAAGAAAGGTTTAAATGCCTATAAGGACCTCATTACTACAGGATTGAACAAGGTCGGTTTACTTCATACATAGAGCACATATACTCCGTCTTTAAAGTATATGATTTCACATCTTCCTTTTGCATATCTACATACAACTACAAGCAAAAACTGAGTATCTGATATTCCTTGATGTCATCACCACCCGTGGCCACCAAACAATTGCACCTGCACTCCTCCAGCCAAGCTGGATTCAGAGCGATGAAGCAATTCAAAGGCAATACATCTAACTGCGTCATCACAGTTGCCTCGTTAGTTCAGGGAAATCGCTTAGTCGACCAAAGCACCCACTAAGATAGGAAGTCGCTAGGGAACCTAGCATCGCTAAATGAGCAACCAAAAAGCTGACCTCAAATGCCGTCGTGTAAGAGCAGTTTTTATTGGGAAAAAGGAAATGGATAGCGATAAGTTGCAGAGGCACACAGAGATGCAATACCAAGGAGGAATTAGTCATCGCTATAAGTCAGGGATGGACGTCTTGATTCAGTCGTTTTCTTTTCTTTGTAGAAGTTTTCGCAACCTCTGCAGCAGCTTTCAAGAACTTGCAAATGGAACAAATGACGTGGAGTTGGTGTAAAGGTGCGTGCGTGGAGGGAGGATGGGGATGGGGACGGGGATGGGAGGACTCACCGGTGCCGATGATGACTCGAGCTCCTAGCAAGGTGTAGACGTGTCATTGTGGAGGTCAACGACACGGGAGGCGACAGGTAGGCGATCGTCTAGGGCATGTCGTCTACCCCAACGACAATGCTGAAAGGGAAATGTGCCCTTGGGCCATTTCTAAGTATTTTGGTGATTGAGTGCCAACACAAGTGGTCATGTGTTAATCTATGTCAAATGATGGACAAAGTGAAAATCAACATAAAGGTATGTTTCTAAGACTTAGTACTTTGTTTTAAGGACTAATGTATTGTGTCTAAGTACTGGAAACAGGAGAAATCAATTTGGGAAAGAGATGGCTTTGTTCAGCCAAAGACAGTTCAGTCTGGGAGCACCGGACTGTCCGGTGGTGCACTGGACAGTGTCCGGTGCGCCGGGCTGGCTCTGGCGAACTGGCTGCTCTCGGGTTTCGTCGGCGGCGTACGGTTATAAATCACCGGACTGTCCGGTGGTGCACCGGACTGTCCGGTGAGCCAACGGTCAGCCAGGCCAACGGTCGACCGCGTAATCCGCGCGTGACGCGTGGCCAGGCCAACAGTCTGAAGGGGGCACCGGACTGTCCGGTGCGCCAGTCGACAGAAGGCAAGAATTGCCTTCCGGAATGCTCTCAACGGCTCCTAGCTGCCTTGCATTGGGGCTATAAAAGGGTCCCCTAGGCGCATGGAAGAATATACCAAGCATCCTTTGAGCATTGTTGATCATTCACACTCCATTCTTGCGCACTTGTTCGACATTCTTAGTGATTTGAGCTCTGTTCTAGTGAGAACCTCGTGATATTCTTTTGAGCTCAAGTCTTGGCCGTGTGTGTGCGTATTTGTTGTCAATTTGAGTGTGTTGCTTCCCTCCCTTACTCTAGTGCTTCATTTTGATTCTTATTGTAAGGGCGAGAGACTCCAAGTTGTGGAGATTCCTCGCAAACGGGAAAGAGTAAAGTAAAGAAGAACACTGTGGTATTCAAGTTGATCATTGGATCACTTGAGAGGAGTTGAGTGCAACTCTCATCCGTTGGGACGCCACAACGTGGAGTAGGCAAGTTTTGTACTTGGTCGAACCACGGGATAAATCCTCGTGTCTCTTGTGCTTGTTCTTACTGTGTCTTTTGTGCTTCACAAGAGCTCTCCTCTCTAGCTACTTGATTTCATTGTTCTAACTCTTAATCAAGTTTGTGGTGTTAAGTGTTAAGTTTTTACAGGATCACCTATTCACCCCCCCTCTAGGTGCTCTCAAATGCCTTCCCCTGGACCTGGCAACGTCGAGCCGCCTCCTCCGCGCCAGCTTTAGGGAGACACCGTGGAACAATGTCGTAACCCCCAACTTTGAGGCCGGCTCGGAGGAGAGCGCGTAGGTGGTCGAGGCCGACTCTAGTGGTGCCTTGCTGCTCCCAGATCCTATCGCAGGAGGGGGGATGACGACATGGGTCGATGGGCGCGGGGGTGGGGATGATGACGCGGTGGAGGTCACAACGGGCGTCAAGTGGGACGACAAGGACGGGGGTGGGGATGATGACATGGAGGAGGTCGACGACGAGGTCGGGGTGGGGAAGACGACACGGCGGAGGTCGCGAACACCGACCGAAGATAGCTTGGGCTCCATGCCGCACCGGTGGATAGGGACTGAGGAGGTGAGCGCGCCGCGTTTGCCGAACTCGTGCATGCCTTTACTCAGTTTGTCTCTCATAGGAAGGGAGTGGGGCAGGGCGAGGATGGGGGCGTGGCAGCCTTGGATTGCCGGCGAGGGGCAAGGGCATGGAATGGCGTCTTTCATCGAGTTTGAGCGGGACGAGTCCGAGGATGGCGGAGGCGGACGCAGAGGATCCCTGAATGGCGCTTTCCATTCACGGAGAGCGAGGCGGAGGCGGAGGCGAGGATGTCGGGACGGGCGCCGCTGCGAGATTGGGGGCGGGGGCGAGGGCGGAGCCATGGTGACACCGGTAGACGCCCTCGATATCAACATATAGAGTAGTAGAGATTATGTAATCTTTTTGACAACTCAAAGTGTAATGACTTTAGTTTACTGTTAGATGCCATAAAATATATGCAATTTTAACTTATGATGAATACTCTAAGGTCCGTAAGATGAACCAAATAGTTGTATTTTTACAACTATATTAAGTTAAAGAAATAAAGTATGCTCAAACCATATCCTTTGCTCTTAATCAGCTAACGGTAATACACATGCGATGGGTCAGAGACATTCATATGTTTATGTAATTCAAAATCACTTGTTCAAGACATCTTTCTTTAAGTGTAGAACCTCTAAATCATTAACATTGCATGATTCAATGTATTGGAATACATTTTTATGAAAAAAACAAAATTTTGCTAGTTGAGTAACAATATGGTCTTAGGGTCTTCCAACCTTGCTTATCTTATAGCAAATTGCAGCGATGTTATCTTAATTTTGGACAAGTTAGAGGAGCAAAGACCTCTATTTATTCAGGAGAAAAACATGAGAAAAATTATCAAAAATCATATGGCTAAGCTTCTAAAGTACAAGAACAACTATTGGAGGCAAAGATACACAGAGAGATGGGTGGTTCTGGGTGATGAATGCACTAAGTTTTTTCATGCTACCGCCACAAATAGGTTTCGAAAGATAATCTTGACAAGTTGTATTGGGATGCCTCTAGTTCCCTTACCACTTTGGAAAGGAGTCATCGTTTCACCATGGAGGAGCTAGAGTGCAAGAGAAACGAGCTGAACAAATCCCAGGGTGAGGTGTAGAAATCCCGGGATGAGGTGTAGTGCTTAGCGAATCTTTGTCTTCTAAAGATTCTACCATCAAAGACCTTGGTCGTCCGAGCCACATGTATCACAACGTCCCAGGCTCACCCGACATGGATAAGAGAGTTCGTCGCGATGGAGGCGTGGCCTTGGTCGTCCGAGCCACAGGCGTCACAATGTCCCTAGGCTCACATGACGTAGGTGCGATCTTGCACGGAATGAAAACCAACCAAGGTTCTCGTGTTTTTTGAGTTCGTCGACGCAATTCTCGTTGGTGCTGTTTTAGGGAATCCTTCAGCCTCTTTTGGCGCCACTGGAGAAGTTTACTTCCCGGATGGGTCCACTATGCAGTGTAGGATACCCTCCTGATCTTCAATGCAGGAGATGGATCCGAAGCGGAAGATCTCTCCAGCATTGAAGGTGATCGGGGTGTTGAAGATGATGGCCATGGAGTTGTCGTGTTTCAACATCGCACCCCCTACCTGGCGTGCCAGCTATCGGTGTTTGTGACCCGACTGCGCACCATGGGGTTACCCACGTGATGCTTTTGGGTAGGACAACATCGTTGATTGTGACTTGATGGTACATATAGAGGCATGTCGGTATTGCTCATAGATTTATATAGGTTCAGGCCACTTTGAATTGTGTAACACCCTACTTTCTGTTGTGGCTAGGTATTGATTTCTGGAGTATGAGGATTACAAGCGAGCTTTGAGATGGCTCAGCTGCCATTGATGAAGTGAGGTGAAATGGTGTGTGATGAGATGATTTTGTAGGGGTTTCCCCTCGACCTTATATACATGACTAGAGAGTTATCCCTTTACAAGTTGTGATCACTATCTACTTCACTTATCCCCTTCTTTGTCGTGGATTGTAGTCCTATATATTCATAGTCTTGATTGCCTTGTCACCCGAGTTATCGCTGAATGCATAGCTCCCCGGGTGCTTGCATCTGCACCACCCGAGATATCAATGCTTCAGTAGCGCCTAACTCGGACGTCGGTCTTTGTCGTCTTGGATCAGGCTCGCCTAACCCAGCTACATTATGTTGACCCATCACGTAGGATGATCTAGTGGGAGGCCCATCAGGCGGCCCGTGATACGTTTTAGTGTCCATGAGGATCCGGGGGGATATCAACCCCCCACAGTCTTGGTGTTCTCAACTTAAGGATCCAGAACATAACTCTTCTTCTTAAGTTTCTGCATTAATTCTATAGCAGGCATGGCATCCCCTCGGTTGACCTTGTCTGAAACTCATATTACACCTCAGGTCGGATCCCCCATGCTTCTCAGGTAAAAGGCTCCTTCGGGTCGAAAGATGTTATACGATTGGTTGACTATTTTAGGGGCCGTGGGCAGAAAAGGAGAAGTGGGTCCTGACTAATGGGTTGGGCTGAATAGGTTGGTTCTTTTCTTTTATGTTTTTTTCTATTTTCTGTTTTCTTTTCTAATTCAAATTACCAATTTAAATTTCAAATTTATTTTAGATTTCAAACGTGAATTAAATGCAGCAAACATAAATCTCAGCATGATATGCAAGATTCACTTTATTTTTATTTATTTATTTATTTTATTTAGGTAAATGCTTCTAAATCTATATAATTAAATAGGAATAATTTATGTAAAAATATTTCACCATATATTTATTTAATAATATAACTTAAATACATAGCCAAAATTTAATATTTACCATCTATTTATCTTAGGAAAAGTAGTTCCAAATGCATGACCTCTTTTAAAAGACACTTTATGTTTTAATTTTTTAGATAATTTTTCTGAATAAAAAAAAAATTTTAGGGTGTTATAAATTTAGGCCGCATAAGCAGTGAGAAGCGAGGTGGAACCCATGTGTGCTACTCTGCTATTTTTCTAAAAGAGTGGACTGATGTTGTTTTCCTCCACACGTAGAAGTGCCTTGTTTGGCAGGTCAAGCGCTTAAAAAGGATGAAAGCTAACAAGTTGTCCCATCATCTTGTTAGAGTGGTGAAAGTGTGTTGGTTTGTGGAGCTTCGTAAGGGAAATGGACCTTGGACCATTTCAATATTGACTTTGGTGTTGTTGACCAACATAACTAATTGAACTAACGATCTTGCTAAGTGTTGATTTATAGAGTCCAAATGACGAAACATGGACTTGAAAAATATGCAAAGCGATTTAGAAGCTCAACTTGAATAAAATTGTCAAGCCAATGACTTAGAAGAACTTTAAGGACTCAATGCACATTTGTCTAAGTCATCAAAAGTTCAAGATACAAGCCAAGTAAAGCCCAAGCAAAGGAAGTCGAAGAAACATCTCAGAACAGGCAGGGAACTACATGGCACACTGGATACGACTTGTAGAGAGGCCAAAAAATGAACTTTGAGATATAGTAGGCACTATACGTATACGGTGGCACACTGGACACCCCACTAAATACGACTTGCCATTGAGTATGCAAAATGAGACTAAGTCAGCTAAAGGACACATGACATGTCCGGTGTAGCACTAGATGGCACACCGGACATGACACTCAGAGAGCATGTAAATATGCACAAGTCCAGCGAAGGCGCCTCACATATCTAGTGGCACACTGGATACACAATATTCAATGGTCGGCTAACGAGAAGATTCCAATGGATAGCTAACGTGGCATATCCGGTGGCGCACCTAACATGTCTAGTGTGTTGTGCCAGACTGGCGAAGGCTGACAACTTTTCTAATGGTAAACTTTGAGACAAATTGGACATGTCTGGTGCACCACCAGACATGTCTAGTGACTACGTACAATCTATAGTGGGGTTTAAACAGCTATATTTGAGTGAACCTATATATACCACCACAACCAGACACAACTCCATCCATGAGCAAAGAAAATTCATGTACAAGTGAAGGGATCATCTCCTAACCATCCAAGTCATCCAAGTGCTCAAAATATAAGTGTGCTTAGTATACACATCACTTTGAGAGGCCAAATAGCAATATAGTTGCTAGAGCACATGAGTTGAGTTGTGATTTTGAGAAAGGAGATAATTCATGTGATCGAAGTGTGTTGGAGTTGCCTATGATTTAGTGTGGAGTGCCTTATCATAGTTTGATCTCACCATTTGAGAAGAAAGGGACTCAAGTTCGATCTTGGCGATTGATTGAGTGAGAAAAGGGTAGAAAGACCCATTTCTTTGTGAACTCCTTAACTAAGGCATTAGTTTCTTTGTGATACTGAACTCCTTAACAGAGGTGTAAGTATCTTGTGCCTTCCCCTTCCTATTTGCAATTGTCTTTCCTCTCCTAGTTAATACTTGCTATTTACATCATTTGACCTTCATCAATTTTATATCTTGTTGCTATCCTCTATTCTGTACCTAAGGTTTGCTAGCAACATAAGCACGTAATTATCTTGGAATATACATTGGCCACATTATTCTTGTTCTAACCACTCAAGTGATAATATTTGTATCAATGTTTGTCATTTGAATAAGAATTTCAGGTGTCGCCTATTCACCCCCTCTATGCAACTTTCAATTGGTATCAGAGTCCGACACTTTTTTAGTCTAATAACTCAAAGTGATGTCGGGGGAGGATCTAAAGTTGAGAAAATAATATTTTTCCACTAGAAAAGAACAAAGAGAAGGACAATAAATCCGATCACTTGAATTCAAAGAAGAGTAAGGACTCCAAGAAATACAAGAAAAATATTAAGATCTACGGCGAGGACAACACCTCTACATTAAGCTCAAGTAGTGAAGGTGAATCTGTCTATATCAAGAAAAGAAGGAAAAAGAAAGCAACTAATTCTAATTATTCTCGCATGTCTTTCAATTATAGTTGCATTCCTTGATATGCTACTACCCATCTAGCTACTACTCGTTTCACATGGAAAACCTCCACAATTTGATGACACTAAGTATTTCAAGAGAAGCCATAATATGATAGGGCATCTTTAATTCATCTGAGAATTTGGAATATTGTTAAAGTAGGTATGGAAATCATGGATAGTGATGATGAAGGCTTCCAACGAGTGGAAGTTGAACAAATCATCCACCACAATGCTCAAGTCACAATGGTGGTCCTCTCATCATTGAACCAAGAGGAGTACGACAAGGTGAATGGATTGGAGAGTGCCAAAGACATATGCGAAAACTCAAGGTGGTGCATGAAGGTGCAGAAGAAATTAGAAAAGCAAGAATCATGCTCCTCAAGGGTGAGCTCAAAAGATTTGTGACAGTTGATCATGAGATGCCCCCAAGAAATGTACACGAGATTAAAGAAAATCATTAACAAGATAAAAAGCTACACAAACAAGAAGTGTACCGACCATGAAGTGGTCAATAGAATGCTTCAGGCTTTTTAGGTAAGAAATTTGACATTGTGTACATTACTTCGAGAAAGTCCAAATTATAGGAAGATAATGCCGAAGGAAGTGCTTGGCAAAATCATCAACCATGAGATGATGGAGGAAGTAGTCAAGTACGTCAAAATCTTGTCCAATGGCACGCACCACCACTGATAGAGGGCGAGGCCAGATCTTCCGTGAGGTAGGATAACTTGATTGAGTGGAGATGTCGACGTTGATGAATTAAGGCTTTGAGCGAACGGATCCTCACAACCACTACACCAATGCTCTGTTGTTATCACCCGTGACACACAAGTGACCTCGCCACGAAGGCTTATCCCTGCAAGCGCAATCAAGAACACAAGCAAGAATAGGAAGAATGCTACCAAAACTGTGTTGATTATGAGATGGGGTGTCACACCTGAATTTAAGGACAAATCCAGATGTATCTCAAATGTGTGCCAGGATCAAGTCTCACACATATGATGACTTATGGTACAGAAACCAATGTCGCATCATTATTATGTACTAGAATTTCTGTACAAAAATAGCTAAGTAAAATACATCATATGACGACATGATCCTCCACAACCATAGTTAACTGGGAGATGACACACCCTAGACCTCTTCGAACTCTTCGTAGCATCCTTCATGCTCCTCCGGCGGTACCTGTTCTTGACCTAGTATGATTATAGCAATGGTGAGCTCACATACGGTCATCGCTCAACAAGTGTAGGAGAAAGTGTGTATGAGCTCACTTACGGTTGGGGCTCATTTGGTGTAAGGCTTACCAAGGAAAATGGTTAAGGCTGAGCATCGTTTTTTAATTTTGTTGGTCAAAATTTTATAAGCAATTACTAAGTATACGTGAATACCAACCCAATTAAATAATTGATCATAATGAAGAATAAATCCCACAATGCAATACATCACATGTTAAGTTTAATTCCATAGGTTACTCATGTGAGGGTCTGAGCCGCTCATAACCGTGAGCATGCTGATATACCAGTTTTACACTCTGCAGAGGTTGTGAATATTTACCCACAAGCCATGATCTCTTATTTGCCTTGAGTTGAACAAACCCTTAAACTTTACAAAGGTGAGTAGACAATGGCTCACTACGAGGCCTTTACAAAGTTCCACTAGCTCTAGAAAACTCGATACGGTTTTAAACAAAGAGGATATAGGAATCACTCGTCCGAAAAGCTATCACAGACAGTTCGATGCGAGAACCTCCTTATACTTGCGGCAACTCATCCATGTTTGCCCCTTTTGGGTAAGGTAATATCTCACTAGCATCTTTAATTAAGATGCCAAGGGTATCCCATTCTACCCTTGCGGTAGCACTGTTATCTCTAGTGGTCGCTCCATGTTCCAATTAACAAAATGGTCTTTTCATGTATCATAATAAAGCCAACAATAATAAACCATAATGGAACATGAGTATGAAACATAAGTAGCATTAATCCCAAAACCAGGTATAGCACTAGCAAGACTACCCAATAATTCATAGGTATACAAGGTGCAGGGTAAACAAAACTAGATAACCTATTAGGTCCTATAAATTTAACGTAAGTATGCCACGGTGAATATCAAGATCATTATTAGGTAAAGAATGTGATCAAGGACACAACTTTCCTTGACTTGTGATTCCAGGTACTCAGGTACTTCCCCAAAGTTGGACTTCAGGTTCCTCGTAACCTTGCTTCTATTCACAGCAAAGCATACATATAGGAAAATCTTGAATAAAAATAATATTACACCAAATATGGAAACAAACCACACAATAATATTCTATGCGTCGCTACAAAATCGTAAGTTCAAGAACCACTAAAATCGGAGTTGAAACGAAGGAGTTATGAATCGAACAAGATTTTTTTGGTGCAATTGATCCATTAGATGGGATCTAACAGATATTGCATTTTAACTAATCAAGTATTAAATTGAAATATTTGAGTTTATATTAATCACTTTAACAATTATTTATAAAAAAGGTAGCTTAGAACTATAAATTAGATTAACTAGATTGTCTAGCTAATTATCATTAATTAATTAATTAACTAACTGACTAAAATATGTGGTATGATTAAAATAATGTTATTACTACGTACGCAAAATTTATATGAACATAACGCAATTTGAATAAATTAAAACAAATTATTTGACCTACAAGATATCGTATTTTTAATAAATTAGTAGGGCTGCACAAAAATAGGTGACATGATACAATCTGATTGGTTAGATCAATTTGTTAAAGGTGGAAAAGGCTTGTTTACAAGACATGACACAACTGCTGCAAACGTATCTTGATTGTACCCAATGTTAAATTTGTGATGCATGGTAGTCTTGCATATAAAAAATGCATGTTGTGGTGGTTATCTATCAAGCGGAAAGCAACAAACTTATCACATGGAAAAGACATCTAACCTACCACAAACTTATCTTCCAACCAAGCCCTTTGCTCCCACTCTATTGATGGATATCTCGGGTTTTTTCGTAGATTGACGATGAACAGGAGATTGGATCAACGAACCAGAAGCGTGACGACGACGTTCTCGCCGAGCCGGTCATGGCGATGTTCTAGGTTACCATGAAAGATGAACAGACGGAGAGCAATTTCTCGTCGGAGTCGTTAGTAGAGTTGGACAGGAAGTCGAACTTCGAGGAGATGGTCATGGCGACTTATAGCTGCGAGCTTAGTTAGTGGCGGGCTGCTGCGAGGCTATAGAGAAGATGAGTCTATAGTTGATGGCTTGAGGTGTTATGGTGGCATGTATTTATATGGGCAGGAGGTAGGCGGTTACATGACAGATCTAATCTGGTAACCTAGTCCTATGATAAATCAACTATGCTTATCTGTTAGAATCCTATCCTATCATTTAGAAATCTAACTTGTCTCTCTTATTTAAAAATATTATTGGCATATTTATACTCTTACGGTACTAATCATTATACCTCCAATTTAAATAAATCTTAAAATATATTTTAATTTAAATTTTAAATTAAATATTTGGGTGTTACGCGTGAGTTGAAAGGGGAGGATTTTCTTTAATATCTTATCGTGATATCCTAAATTTGTATCGACTCTATCTAAAGGACGTCGTGTACAAACAAACAAGACAAACCAACCAAACATACAAGGATATATTATATTAGCTCATATTTTATTTCTAATTATAGGTAACACAGCCAGCCATTCTTGCTTTTGGGTGATACTGACAAGAACTCCTTTATAATTACACAAGGGTTTATGCGCTCTACCACTACCTTTTTATTTTCTAATTTCTGCTTTCTATTTTAAATCTAAAGTGAAGCCTAATTTAGATAAATTTTTATTTCAAACATAAATTGCAACAAACAAAAAATCAACATGAATACAAACCATTTTATTAATTAATTTATCTATTTAAGAAAATGCTTCAAACAATACATATAACTCAGTAGGAATAATTCATGTAAGATGTTTTACCATAACAATTATTTAAGAAAATAATTCAAACACATAGCCAGATTTTAGATTTTTTATATTTAACATTTAGGAAAATAGTTTTAATTTATAACTTTATTATAAAGACTCTAAATTTTAAATTTTTAGAGAATTTTTCTGAATCCTAAAAATAGGATTTTGGTGTGTTACATGGGGTCTCACAAACCGATGAACGGCAACACTGTTCGATGACAGAATGATCTAGGCACAATTCAAACCTTAATGTGGTGGGATAAAATAGAGGTTAGGGGCGTGCAAAACCATTGGATGTACCCCTAATGGGCTCCAACACGAAACATGGGCCAACGGCTCAACAGACGGTGTCGCAGCACCAAAATAGAATCTAAACACTGGCTTATTTTGATGATTCCTATTGACTTCGAATGATTTTTATATTTGGTTCTAGTTGGGTTGGAAAACTTATCTCCTTATCTTTCCATCCATATAAAGTCCGACCTAATCGGAGTTCGGATGCATCCCGGGCATCCATTTTAGTGTAGACTAGTCCTAGACTCCAAGGTGGAGATGAAGTTGAGTCAGACTTGGCTCCCTCTTGTCACGAACGTCCTAGATTCTCTTCCTTGACATCTTGGCCTTTCCCAAGTTCTTTCTGCAGATTCAGTTGTCATGCACATGCTCGTATTATCGGTCCATGCGTTGTATGTATGGGAGTGATGTCCTCATCAACCACTTCAAAAGGTTAAGATATGCACTTAAGGCAAGGAAGAAGCAAAAGGCCAAAAGATATTATTGAATAATATTCAAGTGAAGATGATGAAAATAGCCCAAGCTTTGATGAATATGAGATGACACTCTTCATTAGAAGCTTCAAGAGGATGATGAAAAGCCACAAGTTCAAGAGCAAGAAAAATGACAAATCAAGATCAAGAAAAAATTGCTACAACTATGGTAAGAATGGTCATTTTATTACTAATTGTCCATATGATAAAAATGATGACAAGGAAGAGAAGAAGGGTTATCCCAAGAACAAGAGGTTTTTCAAGAAGAGGCATACGAGGAGGCACACATCGGGAACGAGTGGGACTCTAATGAAGAGAGTTTTGATTCTTCTGAATATGTAGGCATTACACATTTGGCCTTCAACAAGACATCTCTCTTCCCCAAGCTATAGCATACATGCCTCACGGCTAAAGAGCGTAAAAAGAAGGTAAACCCCATTTTAAGTTCCTCTCCTAAGTATACTTATTCTAGTGATGATGATGATCATTAAACTTCTTCTAGTGATTCTAGTGATGATGAACAAATAGCAAAGATGTTCCAAGGTCTAAATATAAATGGTGTTTTGAAAATTAAGAAGCTTGTGATTGAATTAAACGATAGGGATGAGCTTCTTAAGAAGCAAGATGATTTGTTTGTTTAAGAAAAAGAAACAAATCTTAAACTTGAGATGCTCTTAGCTCATGAAAAAGCAAAGCGTAAAATATTGACTAAAGATTTTTTTGAATGGAACAAAAATGCCACTAATCTCAAATCTAAAAATGGTGACCTTAAAAATGAGATTAAGTGTTTAAATGCTTCTCATGCATCCACATCTATGATTGATCATGTTTTCATATGTAATAGATGTAAGGATGTTGATATTGATGTTTGTGCCTCTGGAAAGGAACGTGTACACCTAAAAGGGCGGGGTGAATTAGAACTTCTATTTTCGAGCCTAAACTATGCCAATAATTAATCTCTTAAACAAAACCTATGTGGATAACCAAACAAGAGGTGCAACTAAGGTTTGGTCTAAGTGTTGCTATCTCTACCACCAAACAGAGTTATGCAACCTAGGTTCGAAACCTACCAAACTAGACTATACATTAAGCTAAGAAAGGTAAAGCATATAACCAAAGGTAACGATATAAATGTGGAAGCTTAAGATTGATAGAGATGCAAACTCCCATTGACGCATCGACATTTTTACCGGATGTTTGGCACAATAACATTTAGAACTAGTTGTTGGAGTGGCACCGTTTGAAGCACACAAAAAATCTAGGTGCATTTCCAATAATAATTTTGGCCCTTTGGAACTATATATACCCACTCATATTAGCTCCACATGGTATCTTGCCCCTCCAACAGATAGAGCAACCTTGTGAGAGGTATGGATACCCTTAGCATAGTGAGGAGATTAGAGAATTGTTGATCTTGGAAATAGCAACCCCATTAGTACATAAAGAGACACATGTGTGCATCCATCACCCATATTAAACTTGTCATGATCAAGTAAGACCGTGTCCGGCAGTTCACCCATATGGTCACCCAAAATAGTGTTTTGCAATGTAGACTGCACTGTTTGTAGAGTAGAGTTTAAATATGAGTATGAGGATAGATAAGCTACTGGAGATAGCCTAAGAGTCTACTTCTGGTTACTCTTGGTGTTCAACATCACTAAGATGGGTCGATTGCGATTAGAGTGCAGTGATCACCCGAAGTGCTTGTGGGTGACCCAACTTGTGTGTTGTACACGGTTGCTAGCGGTTCACTATGCCAATGAGGAAGAACTAGCTCATAGAGAGCACTTAGTCCATGCGCAGACTGTAGGGGAGCGATACTATTGCGTAGGTGCTCCAACAAGCACTAGTGGAGAGTGATGCCTCTTTGATACCTCAACAAAGTTGGAGTCATGTTAACCCTTACTTTACTGTATGTAATTATTTTTTGATCAATTTAGTTTGAGTATTTTATATTTCATGTATTGCTATAATAGCATAGAGTTTGGTTTTTAGTGTGCTTATCTCTTTGTGAACACTTAGGCATTTAGGTGAAGTTGGGCTTATGCTTAGGGTTTAACTGTTACATGATTTTTTAGAAAAGTTGAATTCACCCCACTCTTAGGTATCATGATCCTTTCAGTGTTCTTGTTGAGCTTATCAAGAAAATATCCAAATATTATAGGTGAAAATAAGTATACGAAGGATAGAGCTATGCGCTCCAGCCAAGGTTGTCCAGAAGAACATCTAAATGTTTTGTGTGGAGAAGAACATCTTAATTTAGATTTTGATTCTAACAGTGTACCAGATAATCCAACTTGTTTGGATCACAATTAGATTAATTGATTACTATAATCATAATGGATGAAAACATGACCTTGGCTCAAGTGATTAAGTTTTTGTTGTTGAATCTATTGGTTTCTTTGGGCTTAATACATATTTAGATCATTGCTAGCCTTAGTTAAAAATTAGTGTCGGGGACCATAATTAGGGGTACCCTCAAGACGCCTAATTATCAGCTGGTAACCCCCATCAGCATAAAGCTGCAGAGGCCTGATGGGTGCGATTAAGTTAGAGATCAGTCCATACGAGCGACTCGATCACGCCTCGTCCGAGCCTAGCCTCGGACAAGGGCAGCCGACCCCGAGGGACTTCCGTCTCACCCGAGGCCCCCCTTTAACGGCGGACACATCTTCGGCTCGCCCGAGGCCTTGCCTTCGCTAAGAAGCAACCCTGACTAAATCGCCGCACCGACCGACCGAGTCGCAGGAGCATTTAACGCAAAGGTGGCCTGACACCTTTATCCTGACACGCGCCCCCCGGCAGAGCCGAAATGACCGCTGTCACTTCGCCGCACCACTGACCGGTCTGACAGAAGGACAGCGCCGCCTGCGCCACTCCGACTGCAGTGCCACTTGACAGAGTGAGACTGACAGGCAGTCAGGCCCTGCCAAAGGCGCCATGGGAAACTCCGCTCCGCCCGACCCAGGGCTCGGACTCGGGCTAAGACCCGGAAGACAGCGAACTCCGCTCCGTCCGACCCAGGGCTCGGACTCGGGCTCAGACCCGGAAGACGGCGAACTCCGCTCCGCCCGACCCAGGGCTCGGACTCAGGCTAAGACCCGGAAGACGGCGAACTCCGCTCCGCCCGACCCAGGGCTCGGACTCGGGCTAAGACCCGGAAGACGGCGAACTCCGCTCCGTCCGACCCAGGGCTCGGACTCGGGCTCAGCCCCAGAAGACGACGAACTCCGCTTCGCCCGACCCCAGGGCTCGGACTCCGCCCTGGCCTCTGCCGAACGACCTCCGCCTCGCCCGACCCAGGGGCTCGGGCTCGGCCTCGGCAACGGAAGACAGACTCGACCCCAGCTTCGGAGGAGCCCCCACATCGCCCGGCCTCGGGCGCGGGCCCGCCACGTCAACAGGGAGCGCCATCATCACCCTACCCCGAGCCGACTCGGGCCGCAGAGAACAAGACTGGTGTCTCATCTGGCTAGCTCCGCCAGATAGGCAATGATGGCGCCCCGCGTGCCCTGTGACGACGGCGGCTCTCATCTCCCTTACGGAAGCAGGGGGACGTCAGCGAGGACTCGACCGCTCCGACAGCTGTCCCTCCGCCAAGCTCCGTTGCTCCTCCGACAGCCACGACATCACACCAGCAGGGTGCCAAGATCTCTCCGGTTGCCACATTGGCATGTACTTAGGGCGCTAACTCTCCCTCCGCTAGACACGTAGCACTCTGCTACATCCCCATTGTACACCTGGATCCTCTCCTTACGACTATAAAAGGAAGGACCAGGGCCTTCTTAGAGAAGGTTGGCCGCGCGGGAACGAGGACGGGACAGGCGCTCTCTTGGGCCGCTCGCTTCCCTCACCCGCGTGGACGCTTGTAACCCCCTACTGCAAGCGCACCCGACCTGGGCGCGGGATGAACACGAAGGCCGCGGGATTTCCACCTCTCTCACGCTCGTCTCCGGCCACCTCGCTTTCCCCCCTTTGCGCTCGCCCACGCGCTCGACCCATCTAGGCTGGGGCACGCGGCACACTCACTCGTCGGCTTAGGGACCCCCCGGTCTCGAAACGCCGACAGTTGGCGCGCCAGGTAGAGGCCTGCTGCGTGCTGACGAACAGCTCCCCGTCAAGCTCCAGATGGGCAGTCTCCAGCAACCTCTCCGGCCCGGGACGGTGCTCCGTTTCGGGAGTCTTGAGTTCATGTCCTTCGACGGCAGCTACGACATGATACTCCTTCCACCGCCGCGCGACAACGACAATGGCGGCCGACAACCCGCCCGCCGGCGGCGGAATCGACGACGTCTTCCCCGCATGGTGGAAGAACAACATTCGAGCTCGCCCCGTCCTCTCCCCCGCCAACGGAGGAGGACGCGGGGCAACCAAGGCCAAGCGGGAGGCCGCGCTTCGTCGGCTGTCGAGCGAATCGACGTCCCCGACACCCCAACGGAAGGCACGCCGGGCGTCGACCTCGCGTTCGAGACGAAGGCAAGCGCCGTCCCCCCGCGACACACCGATCCCGAGCAAGAAGACGACGCCAGCACGCTCACGGAAAGCTTGCAGGACGTCGCCCTCGAACCTGAGACGACGGTGCAACCAGTCCCCGACGTGACTATGTCGCTCCTCGTCGACCAAAAGGTACTGACTGATTCCCATCTTACGTCATTTCGACTCGGCCTCAACCCGCCTAGCGACCT
This sequence comes from Zea mays, assembly GCF_902167145.1. NCBI lineage: Eukaryota > Viridiplantae > Streptophyta > Magnoliopsida > Poales > Poaceae > Zea > Zea mays. The sequence continues at coordinate 53,579,147 of NC_050100.1, read as the reverse complement.
TGCTTTGGCGGGCGCTCTCATTGAGGCGAGTGCAACCCCTCTGGGGTTTCGTATGCGGTCGCCTTGGGACCGATTGACGGACATCTCGACCTACGGGCCCTCTAGGTTCGAGGAAGATGACGATCCCAGCATCTGTTGGGATTTCTCCGGATTTGGCAACCCCAGTGTCATGCGGGACTTTATGACCGCATGTGACTACTGCCTCTCCGACTGTTCCGACGGTAGCCGCAGCCTTGACGATGAGGACTGCGGCCCAAGCCGCGAATGTTTCCACGTCGAGCTAGGGGATCCCTCCGAAGGCAACCATCTTGGCATGCCGGAGGACGGTGATCCTCCTAGGCTGGTGCCTCGCGCCGACATCCCGCGGGAGCTAGCTGTGGTCCCCGTTCCGGCGGGGGGTCACGACCCACAGCTCGAGCAAGTCCGCGGGGCACAGGCCAAGCTCGACGAGGGAGCAGGAGCGCTTGAGCCGATCCGTCGGGACGTCGGGCAGGTATGGGCGGGCCAACCCCCGGCCGGAGAAATACGTCACCTGCCCCAAGGTTTCCAGCACCGCATCGCCAACGACGTCGGGGTCAGGCCGCCGCCCGCATCCAGCGGGGTCGGTCAGAACCTGGCAGCCGCAGCGATGCTCCTCCGCGCGATGCCGGAGCCATCAACCACCGAGGGTCGGCGAATCCAGGGAGAGCTCAAGAATCTCCTGGAAGGCGCTGCGGCCCGACGGGCCGAGAGCTCTGCCTCTCGAAGACAGGGATACCCCTCGGAACCTCATGCCGCGACCTCCCGATTCATGCGGGAAGCCTCGGTCTACACCGGGCGCACGCGCAACACCGCGCCTGCGGCCCCGGGCCACCTCGGCAACGAGCACCATCGTCGCGATCGTCGGGCCCACCTCGACGAAAGGGTGCGCCGAGGCTACCACCCCAGGCGTGGGGGACGCTATGACAGCGGGGAGGATCAGAGTCCCTCGCCCGAACCACCCGGTCCGCAGGCCTTCAGTCGGGCCATCCGACGGGCGCCGTTCCCGACCCGGTTCCGACCCCCGACTACTATCACAAAGTACTCGGGGGAAACGAGACCGGAACTATGGCTCGCGGACTACCGCCTGGCCTGCCAACTGGGTGGAACGGACGACGACAACCTCATCATCCGTAACCTCCCCCTGTTCCTCTCCGACACCGCTCGCGCCTGGTTGGAGCACCTGCCTCCGGGGCAGATCTCCAACTGGGATGATTTGGTCCAAGCCTTCGCCGGCAATTTCCAGGGCACGTACATGCGCCCCGGGAATTCCTGGGACCTCCGGAGCTGCCGGCAGCAGCCGGGAGAGTCACTCCGGGACTACATCCGGCGATTCTCGAAGCAGCGCACCGAGCTGCCCAACATCACCGACTCGGATGTCATCGGCGCGTTCCTTGCCGGCACCACCTGCAGTGACCTGGTGAGTAAGTTGGGTCGCAAGACCCCCACCAGGGCGAGCGAGCTGATGGACATCGCCACCAAGTTCGCCTCTGGCCAGGAGGCGGTCGAGGCTATCTTCCGAAAGGACAAGCAGCCCCAGGGCCGCCCATCGAAAGAGGCTCCCGAGGAGTCTACTCCGCGCGGCGCCAAGAAGAAAGGCAAGAAGAAGTCGCAATCGAAACGCGACGCCGCCGACGCGGACCTTGTCGCCGCCGCCGAGTACAAGAACCCTCGGAAGCCCCCCGGAGGTGCTAACCTTTTCGACAAGATGCTCAAGGAGTCGTGCCCCTATCATCAGGGGCCCGTCAAGCACACCCTCGAGGAGTGCGTCATGCTTCGGTGCCACTTCCACAGGGCCGGGCCGCCCGCAGAGGGTGGCAGGGCCCGCGACGACGACAAGAAGGAAGATCACCAAGCAGGAGAGTACCCCGAGGTCCGCGACTGCTTCATGATCTACGGTGGGCATGCGGCGAATGCCTCGGCTCGGCATCGCAAGCAAGAGCGCCGGGAGGTCTGCTTGGCGAAGGTGGCGGCGCCAGTCTACCTAGACTGGTCCGACAAGCCCATCACCTTCGACCGAGCTGACCACCCCGACCACGTGCCGAGCCCGGGGAAATACCCGCTCGTCGTCGACCCCATCATCGGCGACGTCAGGCTCACCAAGGTCCTGATGGACGGGGGCAGCTGCCTCAACATCATCTACGCCGAGACCCTCAGACCCCTGTGCGTCGATCTATCCTCCGTCCGAGCAGGCGCTGCGCCCTTCCACGGGATCATCCCTGGGAAGCGCGTCCAGCCCCTCGGACAACTCGACCTTCCCGTCTGCTTCGGAACGCCCTCCAACTTCCGAAGGGAGACCTTGACGTTCGAGGTGGTCGGGTTCCGAGGAACCTACCACGCGGTACTGGGGAGGCCATGCTACGCGAAGTTCATGGCCGTCCCCAACTACACCTACCTGAAGCTCAAGATGCCAGGCCCCAACGGGGTCATCACCGTCGGCCCCACGTACAAACACGCGTTCGAATGCGACGTGGAGTGCGTGGAGTACGCTGAGGCCCTCGCCGAGTCCGAGGCCCTCATCGCCGACCTGGAGAACCTCTCCAAAGAGGTGCCAGACGTGAAGCGTCATGCCGGCAACTTCGAGCCAGCGGAGACGGTTAAGGCCGTCCCTCTCGACCCCAGTGGCGACACCTCCAAGCAGACCCGGATCGGTTCCGGGCTCGACCCCAAATAGGAAGCAGTGCTCGTCGACTTTCTCCACGCAAACGCCGACGTCTTTGCGTGGAGTCCCTCGGACATGCCCGGCATACCGAGGGATGTCGCCGAGCACTCGCTGGATATTCGGGCCGAAGCCCGACCCGTCAGGCAGCCTTTGCGCCGATTCGACGAGGAGAAGCGCAGAGTGATAGGCGAGGAGATCCACAAGCTAATGGCAGCAGGGTTCATCAAAGAGGTATTCCATCCCGAATGGCTTGCCAACCCTGTGCTTGTGAGGAAGAAAGGGGGGAAATGGCGGATGTGCGTAGACTACACTGGTCTCAACAAAGCATGTCCAAAGGTTCCCTACCCTCTACCTCGCATCGATCAAATCGTGGATTCCACTGCTGGGTGCGAAACCCTATCCTTCCTCGATGCCTACTCAGGGTATCACCAAATCCGAATGAAAGAGTCCGACCAGCTCGCGACTTCTTTCATCACGCCCTTCGGCATGTACTGCTACGTCACCATGTCGTTCGGTTTGAGGAATGCGGGCGCGACGTACCAGCGGTGCATGAACCATGTGTTCGGCGAACACATCGGTCGCACAGTCGAGGCCTACGTCGATGACATCGTAGTCAAGACAAGGAAGGCTTCCGACCTCCTCTCCGACCTTGAAGTGACATTCCGATGTCTCAAGGCGAAAGGAGTCAAGCTCAATCCCGAGAAGTGTGTCTTCGGGGTGCCCCGGGGCATGCTCCTGGGGTTCATCGTCTCCGAGCGAGGCATCGAAGCCAACCTGGAGAAAATCGCAGCCATCACCAGCATGGGGCCCATCAAGGACTTAAAAGGCGTACAGAGGGTCATGGGATGTCTCGCGGCCCTGAGCCGCTTCATCTCACGCCTCGGCGAAAGAGGTCTGCCTCTGTACCGCCTCTTAAGGAAGGCCGAGTGTTTCGCTTGGACCCCTGAGGCCGAGGAAGCTCTCGGGAACCTGAAGGCGCTCCTTACAAAGGCGCCTATCTTGGTGCCCCCAGCTGATGGAGAAGCCCTCTTGGTCTACGTCGCCGCGACCACTCAGGTGGTTAGCGCCGCGATTGTGGTCGAGAGGCAAGAAGAGGGGCATGCATTGCCCGTTCAGAGGCCAGTCTACTTCATCAGCGAGGTGCTGTCCGAGACCAAGATCCGCTACCCACAAGTTCAGAAGCTGTTGTATGCAGTGATCCTGACGAGGCGAAAGTTGCGACATTACTTCGAGTCTCATCCGGTAACTGTGGTGTCATCCTTCCCCCTGGGGGAGATCATCCAGTGCCGAGAGGCCTCGGGCAGGATCGCAAAGTGGGCGGTGGAAATCATGGGCGAAACAATCTCGTTCGCCCCTCGGAAGGCCATCAAGTCCCAGGTGTTGGCGGACTTCGTAGCCGAATGGGTCGACACCCAGCTGCCGACGGCTCCGATTCAACCGGAGCTCTGGACCATGTTTTTCGACGGGTCGCTGATGAAGACGGGAGCCGGCGTGGGCCTGCTCTTCATCTCGCCCCTCGGGAAACACCTACGCTACGTGCTACGCCTCCATTTCCCGGCGTCCAACAATGTGGCTGAGTACGAGGCTCTGGTCAACGGGTTGCGGATCGCCATCGAGCTAGGGGTCAGACGCCTCGACGCCCGCGGTGACTCGCAGCTCGTCATTGACCAAGTCATGAAGAACTCCCACTACCGTGACCCGAAGATGGAGGCCTACTGCGATGAGGTTCGGCGCCTGGAAGACAAGTTCTATGGGCTCGAGCTTAACCACATCGCTCGGCGCTACAACGAGACTGCGGACGAGCTGGCTAAAATAGCCTTGGGGCGAACAACGGTTCCCCCGGACATCTTCTCCCGGGATCTGCATCAACCCTCCGTCAAGATCGACGACACGCCCGAGCCCGAGGCACCCTCGGCACAGCCCGAGGCACCCTCGGCTCAGCCCGAGGCGTCCTCGGTTCAGCCCGAGGTACCCTCGGCCCCCGAGGGCGAGGCACTGGACGTCGAGGAGGAGCAGAGCGGGGCCACGCCTGATCGAAATTGGCAGGCCCCGTACCTGCAATATCTCCGCCAAGGAGAGCTACCCCTCGACCAAGCTGAGGCTCGGCGGGTAGCGCGACGCGCCAAGTCGTTCGTCTTGCTGGGCGATGAGGAGGAGCTCTACCACCGCAGCTCCTCGGGCATCCTCCAGCGATGCATCTCCATCGCCGAAGGTCAGGAACTCCTGCAAGAAATACACTCGGGGGCTTGCGGCCATCATGCAGCGCCTCGAGCCCTTGTCGGGAATGCTTTCCGGCAAGGCTTCTACTGGCCAACGGCGGTGGCTGACGCCACTAGAATTGTCCGCACCTGCGAAGGGTGCCAATTCTATGCGAAGCAGACCCACCTGCCCGCTCGGGCTCTGCAGACGATACCCATCACCTGGCCCTTTGCTGTATGGGGTCTGGACCTCGTCGGTCCCTTGCAGAAGGCGCCCGGGGGCTACACGCACCTGCTGGTCGCCATCGACAAATTCTCCAAGTGGATCGAGGTCCGACCCCTGAACAGCATCAGGTCCGAGCAGGCGGTGGCGTTCTTCACCAACATCATCCATCGTTTCGGGGTCCCAAACTCCATCATCACTGACAACGGTACCCAGTTCACCGGCAAAAAATTCTTGGATTTTTGCGAGGATCACCACATCCGGGTGGACTGGGCCGCCGTGGCTCATCCCATGTCGAATGGGCAAGTAGAGCGTGCCAACGGCATGATTCTACAAGGGCTCAAGCCCCGGATTTACAACGACCTCAACAAGTTCGGCAAGCGATGGATGAAGGAACTCCCCTCGGTGATCTGGAGCCTGAGGACAACGCCAAGCCGAGCCACGGGTTTCACGCCGTTCTTCCTGGTCTACAGGGCCGAGGCCATCTTGCCCACTGACTTGGAATACGGCTCCCTGAGGACGAGGGCCTACAACGATCAAAGCAACCAAGCTAGCCGAGAAGAATCGCTAGACCAGCTGGAAGAGGCTCGGGACAAGGCCTTACTACACTCGGCGCGGTACCAGCAGTCCCTGCGACGCTACCACGCCCGAGGGGTCCGGTCCCGAGACCTCCAGGTGGGCGACCTGGTGCTTTGGCTGCGGCAAGACGCCCGAGGGAGGCACAAGCTCACGCCCCCCTGGGAGGGGCCATTCGTCATCGCCAAAGTTCTGAAGCCCGGAACATACAAGCTGGCCAACAATCAAGGCGACATCTACGGCAACGCTTGGAACATCAAACAGCTACGTCGCTTCTACCCTTAAGATGTTTTCAAGTTGTTCATATACCTCGCACCCACGCAAAGTTTAGTCATCAAGGAAGGGTCGGCCTCCCCTCGGCAAAGCCCGACCCTCCCTCGGGGGCTAAAAGGGGGGGGGACCCCCTCTGCGTCGAAATTTTCTCAAAAAAAGATCCCTTTTGGCAGAATATCTTTCGTGCTTTTTGACTACTTCGAAAAGCGGATCCTGAAAACGACGGAGTACACGTAAGCAGCCAAGGCTGACCGAGCCGAGGGACTCCTACGCCTCTGGGATACGGATACCTCACTCATCACCTTCTGCGATAAGTAACTCGCGTTCGGATAAAGTGATCCCGCTGACCGAACAAGTCTTTACGTTCGGAAGCTCTTCTGTCGAAGCGGTCCTTCAAGCCTTCTCGACTGAGTCGGTGACAGGGCCTCATGGACGGGTGAAAGAACGCGTAAGCGGCAAGGCCGACCGAGCCGAGGGACTCCCACGCCTCCGGGATACGGATACCTCACTCATCACCTTCCGCGAGAAGCAACTCTCGCTCGCACAAACATCCCTGTTACCGACAAAAAGTCCAGATGCTCGAAATAAGAGGAAAGGAGACGCAGCTTTACAGCGCAGCGAGGGTGTGTTTTCTGGCCTCAGCGGCCGCAGAAGGCACACGCTACAAGACAATCTGATCCTGCAGGCTCGGGTCTTCACGCTGGAAGAGGGCTGTAGCACCCTCGGCATTGACAACACCATCAGCAAGATCCGACCCAGCCTCGGACGGCGACGCGGTCCAGGGACTTCTCCGGGAATCCGGCCCGAGCAGGCGGCTCGGCCGGTTACCCCAGGGGCCTCGGCTAACCATCTTCCAAGGGCACCAGCCCGGTCCGAGGCCTCGGCTGGTCAACTCCGGCGTCGGTCCCGCTGACGGACAACCCGGCTAGGCTCCGGCCAACCAGGTTTTCATTTTCGAGCCAACTCTGCCTCTGTTCGTGCTGATATCGCTACCCCTGGCCTCGGCTCATCGAAGAGCGGCCGAGGGGTCTCTTTAACTAAGCTAGAGGAGCCTCAGACAACAAGGCCGATCGAGCCGAGGGAATCCTATGCCTCCGGGATACGGATACCTCACTCGTCACCTTGACACGGGGCGACTCATGCTTGGTGAAGCGGTTCAGATAATCAACAGGCGAGACTTAGTGCTCGAAAATGAGGAAAAAACACGGCTCCGTGCCGAAATTACATACATGTTCAGGCCTTGACAGCCACAATGAACAAACACACTGGCATTCAAGGTGCCATCACAAACGGAACTCCGGTTCCCCCTCCGCAGGTACGAACAACCCCACTCCATGGGGGAAGGCCTGCGGAGCAACGGAAGACCGACGAACGGCGCGCCGTCACCTGCTCCAGCAGCGGCGACGACGACGACTTCTGCTCCGGGGGGCCGAACAGCGGCAGCACTGACCTCAGGGCGGATGCTGCCGCCAGGAGGCCCTCGCCCATGCCAAAACTTGTGAGGCAAGGACGAGCAGAAGGCCATAGAGTTGGAGGTCAGTCCGTGGCCGGCCCTGGCTATCACGCCGGCGGAAGAACCTCTTCCAGCTGCCGTGGCAGACGCCGGCGCCACGAGCGGCTCCGAAGCCACTCGCGTCCGAAAGCCGGGCACGCTGCAGCTGCCAGCGCCACGGACGACAACCGCTCCTTCCCCCCATCACTGAGTGAAGGAGCGGGCCACCGCCCATGCAGGGGTCGACCCCAACTCGGCACACTCCCCTCCCCAGCCTTGGTGATGAAAATCCTTGAGGCTGAGGGAGGGGCAGAGGCCGCAGCCTAGCTCGCTTTCCCCCACCATCAAGCTGGAGGTCACCATCTTGGGTGACCGCCGGTGGAGGGGTGCAGCCGGGCTGCATGATGAAAATCCTTGAAGCCGAACGATGGCTGAAAGGTACCAACTCCCGCGGAGTTGCGTTCCTCCAACGATGAGGCGAAAAGACGGCGGATGCCCCCCATCCGGGGGCTTGGAAGGTGGAAAGACGCGACGCATAAGGGAGTAAGAAGACATGGTTGCCTTCCGAAAGGGGTCGCCCTCCTTTTAAAGGCAACTCTCCCTACGTGCGCCCCCAAACGTCACGGGCTGAGTCTTCTCCAACATGCTCCAAGGCCCTCCCCTGCGGCGCGGGGGCTGGGTCCCGCATGTCATGCAAACCGGCTCAGAGCAGAAGAAGCCAAAGCGCCGCGCGTGGTGCACACAACCGCCCAGCGGTTACAAGCGACCCCCCACTTTTGCCCAGACCAACGGGCAGAAGGAGTGGGCAGCCATGCAGGCGACATGCAACCGCGCCAAGTGGACACGCTTCTCCGACTCCCAACGCGCCAGTATGGAGGCCCAGGCCCACGCGTCACGCAACCGGCGCGCCGGATGCTGCATGCAGGCAACTGCACCGCCACTTGCGCCACCGTCGCGCCTCTTCGGTTGCGGAACCAATGCCGCGACTCGAGGCGACCCAGCGGCGCCAGCCTGGCGCGACGGTCAATGCGGCCGAAAGTGGGCCGGCAGTAATGACGGTGGCAGGCGGGCGGGAGCAGCGGTCACGTCGTCAGCCAGGCTCACGTCCCATCCAGGGGCAGCAAGAGAGCCTCCTCTCACGGCGTGAAGACGGCGCACCCGTGATCCGTCCCTCGAACGGCTCGCGCACCCGCAACGGCCGCCCCGCCAACCACTCGCCCCGTCGCATTAACTCCGCGGCGGGACAGGCGGCGTTTCTGGCAGGAGAAGCGGGCGACGCTTCGCCTTCGCCGTAATAACCGCGCCAAAAAAGGTACGCCACGTCGTTCGATTTCATATCCTTTTCCTTTTTTCCTCTTTCTCTATCTCTTGCAACAGGGACCGGGAAAGGGGGATACCCCGAAAAGGATCCTTCCCTGTGAAGGAACCGGGCTCCGAGCCCCCCCTACTGATCAGAGGTTCGAAGACTGGCCCTCCGAGGGGTTCAACAGTCGCCTCAGATCGCGTGGGCCCTACACCCACTACTGGTCAGAGGTTCGAAGGCCGGCCCCCCGAAGGGCTCCACGGCCGCCTCAGGCTACTCGGGCTCCGCGCCCATTACTGATTAGGGGTTCGAAGGCTGGCCCCCGAAGGGTTCACAGTCGCCTCAGACGCCGAGCAAGGGATGACCAGGGGTACGTTCGATACATAACCAAGGCTCGGGCTGCGCTCCCGAGGTACCCTAGGACATTTCCGAGACCAGCGGGAGCGATCTTGTAACGGAATCCCATCGGAGGGAGGCATCGAGCCCTCGGACCCCGTCGCCAGGGGACCGGGTCTGGCAGATCACTCGCAGGTACTTTTGGGCGTGACTCTGGGACCCTAGCCGACCCCCAACGAACGGGGCACGGACGTCCACTCGGATTACCCGCTTGCAGCTCACCAGAGACACCATGTTCGGTGCCCATCGAGGGTAACATGGCGCACTCCCCCCCCTCCTCCTTGCGGAAAGGCGACGTAGGGGCGTATGAAAAAAAGCCGAGTATGTCCCTGATCGCCCTCTCGCCCTGTGCGGAGGCTCGGGGGCTGCTCTCGCAAACCCGGCTCCAGCCGAACCGTTGACAGCGTCAACATACCAGCCCGAGAGCTTGGGCCCCGACCGTGCACCCGGGCTACGGCCAGTTCGCATGAGGGAACAACCAGACCAGCCGAAGCATTACGCAAGGCATTAAGACCTCGAAGGAGTGAAACCACTCCTCCGAGGCCTCGGGGGCTACACCCGGCGGGTGCGCTCGCGCGCACCCACCGGAACAAAATGCAACCGAGAAAGGCTGGTCCCCTTGCAAAAAAGTGCGACGAAAGCCTCCAAGCGAGTGCTAACACTCCCTTGGAGGCTCGGGGGCTACTGTCGGGGACCATAATTAGGGGTACCCTCAAGACGCCTAATTATCAGCTGGTAACCCCCATCAGCATAAAGCTGCAGAGGCCTGATGGGTGCGATTAAGTCAGGGATCAGTCCATACGAGCGACTCGATCACGCCTCGTCCGAGCCTAGCCTCGGACAAGGGCAGCCGACCCCGAGGGACTTCCGTCTCGCCCGAGGCCCCCCTTTAACGGCGGACACATCTCCGGCTCGCCCGAGGCCTTGCCTTCGCTAAGAAGCAACCCTGACTAAATCGCCGCACCGACCGACCGAGTCGCAGGAGCATTTAACGCAAAGGTGGCCTGACACCTTTATCCTGACACGCGCCCCCCGGCAGAGCCGAAGTGACCGCCGTCACTTCGCCGCACCACTGACCGGTCTGACAGAAGGACAGCGCCGCCTGCGCCACTCCGACTGCAGTGCCACTTGACAGAGTGAGACTGACAGGCAGTCAGGCCCTGCCAAAGGCGCCATGGGAAACTCCGCTCCGCCCGACCCAGGGCTCGGACTCGGGCTAAGACCCGGAAGACGGCGAACTCCGCTCCGTCCGACCCAGGGCTCGGACTCGGGCTCAGACCCGGAAGACGGCGAACTCCGCTCCGCCCGACCCAGGGCTCGGACTCGGGCTAAGACCCGGAAGACGGCGAACTCCGCTCCGTCCGACCCAGGGCTCGGACTCGGGCTCAGCCCCAGAAGACGACGAACTACGCTTCGCCCGACCCCAGGGCTCGGACTCCGCCCTGGCCTCTGCCGAACGACCTCCGCCTCGCCCGACCCAGGGGCTTGGGCTCGGCCTCGGCAACGGAAGACAGACTCGACCCCAGCTTCGGAGGAGCCCCAACGTCGCCCGGCCTCGGGCGCGGGCCCGCCACGTCAACAGGGAGCGCCATCATCACCCTACCCCGAGCCGACTCGGGCCGCAGAGAACAAGACCGGTGTCCCATCTGGCTAGCTCCGCCAGATAGGCAATGATGGCGCCCCGCGTGCCCTGTGACGACGGCGGCTCTCAGCTCCCTTACGGAAGTAGGGGGACGTCAGCGAGGACTCGACCGCTCCGACAGCTGTCCCTCCGCCAAGCTCCGTTGCTCCTCCGACAGCCACGACATCACGCCAGCAGGGTGCCAAGATCTCTCCGGCTGCCACATTGGCATGTACTTAGGGCGCTAGCTCTCCCTCCGCTAGACACGTAGCACTCTGCTACACCCCCATTGTACACCTGGATCCTCTCCTTACGACTATAAAAGGAAGGGCCAGGGCCTTCTTAGAGAAGGTTGGCCGCGCGGGAACGAGGACGGGACAGACGCTCTCTTGGGGCCGCTCGCTTCCCTCACCCGCGTGGACGCTTGTAACCCCCTACTGGAAGCGCACCCGACCTGGGCGCGGGACGAACACGAAGGCCGCGGGATTTCCACCTCTCTCACGCCCGTCTCCGGCCACCTCGCTTTCCCCCCTTCGCGCTCGCCCACGCGCTCGACCCATCTGGGCTGGGGCACGCGGCACACTCACTCTTCGGCTTAGGAACCCCCCGGTCTCGAAACGCCGACAGTTAGATAGCTAATAATCAACCTATATAGGCTTGTATGGTGACAGAGAATTGGAAGGGATAGCAAGGGATTTTCTTTTCCATAGATCTCTTCAATTCCTTTGTCATCAAACTTGCCCTATTTTCTCTTCCATATATCTCTTCCATATATCTCTAAGTATTTAGATGCTTGGCTAACAGGTTCGTATGTTTATAGCAATGGATTATTTAGCTCTTGTGCTCAGCTAGTATGTTAGTGTGAGCTTAGCTAGCTTTTTCTGACTATTTTTTATATAACTACATATTTTTCTCCATTTTAAATAATAAAATGGTGTTCATCTAGAATGACAACAAGCTCTAAATTTTACTCTATAAAATTTAAGAACTAAATTAGATCCCTAAATTTTACACTATAAAATTTAAGAACTGAATCAGATTAGGATCGAGCTTTATTCCTATTTACTTTTGAACTTAAATTAATTAAGGGTCTAACTTATTACGAAGAAATATTTAGATCGTGATCCATTACCATATTTATGTGCATCTGAATATATACTTCTGTTTAAGTATATAGTAAAAGTGTATCTAAAAAGATCAAAATATATTATAATCTGAGACGGAGGAAGTAACAATTAATCTCTGGTGTCAAACAGCCACTCTTCGTGTTTGCACACGGGAGTCCACTGGAGTACACAAGAAAGAAAGAAGAAACCCAAACTGAAATTAAAAACCAACAGCCCGAATTTGCATTAATAGTTACATACACGATTCCTCCTCCTCTCTCAAAAGTTCTCCATGACGGTCCGACGCCTCTAACAGTTAAAACGAATCACTCGAGCTGCGCGTACCAGACCCCCTGGATCTTGACATCCTTGGGCGCCTTAGCCCCGAGGTCGGTGTCCGACGGCTGCACGCTCTCGAATACGCCAATGACCTCGCCGGTGTCCGGGTTGCTCTTGGTGACGCTCAGCGTGATGTTGCCCGTGGACGAGGCGGCGTTCTTGATGTTCTCCTTCTGGAGCTCCTCCTCGTCGCCTCTGCCTCCGGCGGGGAGCGCGACGGCGTTGTCGTATCCGGTGGAGCCGCCGCGGCCCTTGGGGTCGAGGAAGGAGGAGCCGCGGTAGCTGGGCACGAGGAAGGGCCCGCCGAAGCTGTCCGGCTTGCCGGTGGCGACGAGCTGCTTGACGGTGAAGAGGAAGGGCACGCGCTCGCCGCCCGGGAGCTGCACGGTGACGGCGGCGTAGTCGATGCCGTCCTTCTCCTCGAACTTGAGGGTGCCGTCGGAGGCGACCTCGAGCGGGCCCTCGATCTCGTCCAGCGTGTAGGTGAGGCGGGTCATGAGCTTGGTCTTCTGGAACTCGGGCGGCGCGTTCTTGGCGATGCCCTCCGCCTTGACGGTGAAGGACGTCGGCTCCAGGCACAGCTTCTTCATCTGGTACTTGCCGGGCTTGAACGGGAACGAGTCCACGCCGCCGTCGATGGTCGGGCACTGGTTCGCCGTGCCCGTGCCCTTCACCTCCAGGTACGTCTTGCTCTGGATCTCGTCGTAGGTCAGCCTCTTGGGCGTGCCCTCCGCGCTCGCGCCCTGCGCACACACGTGTCATCAGCTTCGATCGACGTTGTTGAGGAGCAGGCACAGGTAAGCGTAAGCTTGCTGATAATGCACGCTTATCTTATACTTACCGAGACGAGGAGCGCCGAGGTGGCGAGCGCGAAGCCGGCGAGCTTGGCGGCGTCGACGCACTTGCTGGCGACGTCCCTGACGTCGGACTGGAGGGAGCACGTGATCCTGGCGGCGCCGGCGTCGACGCCGAACGCCCTGGCGAGTTGCGACGACGGGCGGGACGACGGCAGCGAGGCGGACGGCGCCCGGCCGCCGATCTTGGCCGGTTGCATCAAGGTGGCCGCGGCTTGGACTTGGAGCGAGGCTGCCATCGTGGTCGTCGCGGGCGGTGTTGCCTTTTGCCCTTTCTCCTCTCCTCTGTCTGTCTGGTGGGTGGGTGCGTGTCGTGAAGGGCGCTTTGTGAGGGCGGGTGAGTTTGTCGCCATCTACGAGCAGCTGAGCAGAGGCCACAGAACGCAGGATAAGAGCATCGGATAAGGAGTCTCCTCCCATTGGTGACTTGGGGCTATGGAGATGCCGAGTGCACGCGTGGCACGCCCAGGTGCCACTCCTCGCTGGCCCCTCCTGTGGTCGTGCTGGCCGCTTTTGTTTTGTTTTGTAGGGGACCACCCATGGTCAGACACTCAGACCATGACATGAACATGACATACTGTGTTTAGTGGAGTAACTGAAGTTTATCTAAATCAGTGATATGTTGCTCTTGTGTTGTCAATAATACTATCAGTATAAAGCATTTACTCAAATCTAGCTTATGATCCAGCACACATGGACTACCTACTGTATATTACTCTAGTGTAGAGTTAAGACCGTCGACTTTGTAAGTGTATGTTAATTAGGTTTACAAACTTTAAAAATAGATTTCTATATCCTTAAGTGTAAGTGATAAGGTGTCATGGGTACTGCTACATTAGCTCTTGTGCCATACGGATGATAAGGTCTCGATCAATGGCAGCGCGGCACAGCGACACGCAGATGAGGAACATTGAGGGGAAGGGATCAACTGCGTCAATCAGACTTGGGTCAGCATGACAATAAGAGGGAATCAGAAGGCTGGGGTCAGTTAGTATGAACCTATAGTGCACCGTTTAACGAGTTTAGGTATTCAAAAATGCATTTTTTTTTAATGTAAACCTAAGTGACATAGTTTTTTTAGCAAGTCGGCACAGGAGCTCCCTGCCTAAATTTTATGTTTTCATTAACAAAAGAACTATATACAAATGTAAAGCTACAAAGGAGACAAGGCTTTCTGGCCCAAAAAGAAACAAACGAGAAGGCCTAACTATAGCTCTCTCTCTAAAGAATGAGGGGACCTTGTCGATCGGCTTTCCTTGCCTTTGATACACATCAAACAGAGTTCCTCTTTGAATTGAGCTTTTCAAGTATTTAGGTTAATGTGGTTATTTTCAAAAAAAGCAAAAGAACTTCATTTCTTGTAGTCCAGATGATCCAACAAGGAGCGATGAAAATCTCTCTGAAAATGGGACTGTCAAAACTTGTTCTAGCCTCAGTGATCGTGTGTCTAAAGGTTGCAGACTCAGGTTCCGACTGATGGAAATTGTGTTCCAGCAAGATTGACTCAAAGAACATTTAAATGAGAGGTGGAAACTAGCCCCCTCAGAACCTGAATTGCATAAAACGCAGATATAGTAATCAAGAGCCTTGTTTTTTTCCTTCATAGAAGGTTTCTTATATCGAGTCTATCCCTGATGAGGATCTAGAAGAAAAACCTATTGTCAGGGAAATAAAATAGACACAAAGATTTACGTGAAAAAATCTCCTTCAATATAGAGGAGCAAACAACCACGAGAAAATAGATCAACTATCAACCGCATAGTACAAGTTACAGGGAGGGCCTATATTTATAGGCGTACAGGAAAGCATATTCCAAATATATAAAAGGAATAAGAGGCATATTCCAACAAATCTCCCCTTGACTCTAAATCTATAGAACCATTTCACAAACACCACTAGGATGCTAAATTTGAATATCAACCAAGTCTAAGGAATCATTAGACTTGGAACTCGAGCATGGCTTCGTATCATCAAAATAACCCCTCTTCTAGAACGCAATAGAAACAGCTTCACCATCAACTATTGAACATTGCAAGTAATAGAGATTTTTCAAACGGTTGCCCTTCAAGATAATACGATTGACACGAGAAACCTTAAAACCCAGCGGCGGCGGCGGCCACAATGTGGATAAAAATAATGTGTCTAACCCTAGCTCCTATATCACTTGTTAGGAAATAAAATAGACACAAAGATTTACGTGGAAAAATCTCCTCCAATATGGAGGAGCAAACAACCACGAGGAAACAGATCTACTATCAACCACAGAGTACAAGTTACAGGGAGGGCCTATATTTATAGGCGTACAGGAAATCATATTCCAAGGCATATTCCAACACCTATGTTTGCCCAAAAGGAATTATAGGCATATTCTAATACCTATGTTTGTCCAAATTGCTTCAGGACTAGAACCAAGAAAAAAAAGGGATGAGGCTTTCACAGTCCCTAGTAGCAGGGAATAAGGTTTTTGCTGCTATATTGAGTTGATCCCCAGGAACAGTGCCAGACATCAGACTCTTCCTCATCCTCGATAAAATAGACTGTACTTCTTCTAATTGACTACCACCATGTGTGGAAACTGGCATGCTGAAGATCTTGTTGACTTCCTCATCTGCTCCACTGTATTTTGAAGTACGGGTCTTAAGTCCTTTGAATTTGCTAAAAAGTATCATGACATCCTTCCACCCAAAAGGATCCCAAGTGGAATTCTTGCTTGTGGTGGGGTTTGATTGTTGGCATACAATTTTATCCAAGTTAGCTTTACCTAAGGAATATCTGCATTATAGAGTTTATCCAAGTATTTGAGTAAAAGGGCACTGTTTTGGCAATTCACATCTATAATCCTCAAATCCCCTTCATTTTCTGGTCTACAAGCAGATTCCCATGCAGCCAAACAAGAACCTCTTCTATTAATGCATCCCATGTTCCAAAGGCAATACTTGAGGTATTTGTCTATTTGCTTGATAATATTGGGGGGTACTTGAAGGCTGCACATATACTCCCTCCGGTGTCCTATTATTTGTCGTTTTGGATAAGGTTTGAGTAAAACTTATAAAATTGTGACTACAAATAACTATTTTGTTATTTAGTTTTGAAACCTAATATTTATATGCACCAATTTGTCTCAAAAAGTACTTTTTATAAAAGTATATATGTATTAAGAGATTATTTGTATTTTAACAAAAAAAACATTGGTCAAAACTATATTTTGGAGACTGTTTTGTTGTCCTAAATGACAACTAATAGGACATCAGATGGAGTATAAGGTTGATAGGGCTAAACACAAAAGTTCACACGGATGAGCCTTCCATGGTAAGATAAGACATGAACTTGCCTTCTATCCGGGACAGTAAAGGAGTGAAGTCTTGCAACGTGGGCTTTGTGGTACCAATAAATAAGTCCATGTATATAAAAACACAGCACCAACTTTTCACATCCAAAGGGGTCAGCTAAGCAGGGGTGGGCCCAAATAGTAACAAGGGTATTAAGTTGAGTACCTGGGGGAGATAGATATCCACCGGGCCCTTACGAGCACAGAAATGTTGATCCGTCTCGTCCGAGGCCAACCTCGGACGGGAGACGTTGTTCTGTCTCGCTCGAGGCCAACCTCGGACGGGGGACACTATTCTGCCTCGCCCGAGGCCAACCTCAGAGGGAGATGTTATTTTGTTCACTCGAGGCCAACCTTGGACGCCCAAGGCGAATCTAGGACGGGAGACGCTGTTCCGTCTCGCCCGAGGCCAACCTCGGATGGGAGACATTGTTTCGTCTCGCCCGAGGCCAACCTCGAACGGGAGATGCAGTTCTTACTCGCCCAAGGCCAACCTCAGGCAAGAGATGCAATCATGACTCGCCCGAGGCTGACCTCGGATGGGAGCGCAGAAACGCTCCATGAGCCGCTTGATAGGCCTCTCGATGACTTGCCTAGCAAGGCATGCCCTCGGGTCACAACCAGGCTAGATGAGCTCGACCTAGGGAGACGAATACCGAATGACCAAGTCATGCGCAGAAGGAGCGCTGATACCTCAGGTAGGGAGGTTGAGCATACCCGAAGAGCTAGATACCCGGAAATTACCCGAATGAAGGGCAACTGAACTCCGGATAAGTGGGAGTGCATATCATGGACAGATTCAGATAGAGTTAGATAGTCATCACGACTTGTAAAAGGATAACCCTCTGGTCATCTATATAGTTGTCGACGTCTGCTGCCTACTGGCGGACTAGTCGAGCCACTGCGCACTGCTCGCCGAGGCCCAAGGGAAGGAGCTGCTCACCTATGCCTATGCGGGTTCGGACGTGGAATCGTCGATTCATTAACTTGAGGTCATGCCATACTTCCACTGTTTTTTATGCTTGAGTTATGATTTAATTTACTAGTTATGTAATGTATATGTTCAATTATATGCTACATATTTTATGTACTATAAAATTACTTCTATACCTAAAGACAACTCTAATAGACTTTAGACCATCGATTATATATGACTATGGCTACTAGGATAGACTTTATTCCATAAAAATATTTTTTGTGCTCTAGTAAAATTTGAAATACCCATTGTCCATATCTGGGCCCGCCCTTGCAGCTAAGTGGTTACCTCTCTGATCAGTTAGGTTGATGGGAACCAAAAAGGACTTCTCAAAGTTGACATGAAGCCTAGTTGGGGTCTGTAAAGGATCCTAGGAGCCTTTTAGGTTAAACGCTACTCTAGCAATATCATCAGCATAATGTATAATTGGAAAGTCACCTCCAAACGTATCAGTGTATCACTCAGGGGGTGTTCTAAAGCACCCACTTTGCCAAGCTTTGTTTACCACAGTTTGGAGGAGGTCTGCTGTCAGCACAAACACAAGAGGAGAGATGGGGTTCCCTTGTCTTACTCCTCTTCTACAATTGAAAGATTAATCTGGGATGCCCTTGAGCAGCACTGAAGATGATCATGAACCGAGAATACTTTGAATCCATGTGATCCACTTGTCTAAAAAAACATTTATATATGCTTTAGGAACCATGGAATGACCTAGTGCTCCAGTTTGTCGAAACTCAAAAGCAGGCTATGCAGTCTTGGATTGTTCCTGCCTCTGATAAGCCCATACTGATTTCCATGTATCAAGTGCAGGACCACTACTGACTGCAGCCTTGTAGAAAGGAGCTTATTGACGCATTTGAGTGAATAAATCAGAGGGGAAACAATAAGTCATCACAGACTAGTTGGGCCTTTTTGGAACAAAGGCGTCCTTACAAATTCGAGATTTGCTGATGCATTTAACTCATTTGTATGCATAACAAGAGACACTAGTGGTAACCTACCCAACCAAACAACTACTGAAATGTCGATCGAATATCTAAATTTTCTGCCAATTGTTTTTCATATATGGATGTTGTTGTATACATGTATTTGTACTAGAAAGGAAAGGACATTCTTCTACTGGTTTCCTCGCCACCCTGCGGCCTGACAACGGCCCAACTTCACCCCCACCAGGCATCGCCTTTTTGACACCCCTTTAAATTTCGAATGCCCAAGCTTAAAATCAAGGCTATAAGTTTGGGACCACTAGATTTGAAGAGCCTCACAAGTCCATATTCTTGAATTGTTTTTCGCGAACGCTATGTTCCTGGGTTGTAGCAAAGCCGCTTTACTGTCCATACAAGATAGACCACTAGATTATAGCAGGACGAACTAAGATGTTCATCTATGACGATTCATCTTTCTACATAGCATAATCTACACTTCCTCTTCCTACAGAGCATCAAATATACTGGTTTTTTAAGATAATGGATATCAGTTCAGCTTCTCCTCATTTGGAGGATTAGCCAACACACATAAAGTTTTTACATAGAGTAGTCACACGACTAGCCATATGAAGAGACAAACCTCTCGAAACAGATCATAAAAGACCACGGTTTGATAACTAGAAAAAACACACAATCCATAGACAAAACTACGAAGCAATTCGATTTATAAACCATCATCCATGTTGCGCAAAAATCTATAGAGCCGTGCACTCTAACCGTCGGCAAGCTTCCTTTATTTAGATACCATCTTCTTGTTTATGAAGATCAGCCCACCTAACAATGACTGTTTAAACCGAAACAGATCGTATCATAAATTGTGGAAAATATATTAAATTCTGTGAGCCAAGAATTGCTCACAAAGAGTAGCACGAACCAGATTCTTCATGCTACCCAAGCCTTCAGCTTCGATCAAATCCAATACTTCAATAATCAGAAAGTTCATGGCCTCATGTGAGTAGGTTCAAAGGCTCTGACTCTGAGGCAATGGTATATGAAGGATTATTTAACCATCGAGAATCATGTCTTGCTCTGCATGTACTAACAAAGGTGTGCTTGAGGGAAGATTCAATGGTCATTACTGCATGTAGGTCTAAAGTTTATAATCTTCACTTATGAAACGCATACAGTATTCAGCAAATCATGAAAATGTTTTTCATCGAAACATTCGGTTAGTTTCGTGGCCTCCTCAGATCACCAGTCTTCTCTTTCTGTGGTAGGCAAGAAAGAAGAAACCATGCTATAGTTTGTCACGGTTAGTAAATTCAGACTTGTAACAATTGTTACGGATTTCTAATGTCGAAAGGAGCGGAGAGGATAAAGACCCGTTGGGCCGGTCGGCCCATGATGCCGTTCCTCCGGGCCTCCACCGTGGCCCGTGGGGGAGGGGGGGATAGTTGACCCAGATAGTTCATTTTTAAATAAAGAACGGAAGAATTATCTTCTTCTTTCTAATGTTGAGTAGTTGCTTTGTCATTGAACCTTCGGATTTCACTTGATCGTATATAATAATTTTCCAAACTTGGATTTTAGATGCGTTTCTCTCAGATATTTGGAAACTATTTTAGGGTCATACTACTTTAAAAAAAAACTCAAATATAGTATTAAAAATAATAAAACAGCAAGGGCTATGGCGCTAGATCTTACAAAAATAGATAGTTATTTAAAGATGTACATAATTTTTGGAGACCCTTGCGAACTTTTAATTAAACAAGACAATAATATGTCGGGACTTCCGTGTGTTGTCAGTCTCCGAATGGAGTCCAACGGTTCACCGTATCAACAACTCTCGTATGTGTTCCGGGAGAGCAAGGATTCCCCCCACAAATCTCCCCGCACAGTCGTCATGGCAGCGTGGTCGAGGACTCCACAAAGTTATTAGGACAGACATGCCATGCCGGAGGGAATCTCTCTGCAGCGCTGCCCGACGCTTTTCTGTTCTTTTTTTTTTCCTGGACGCGTCACACGGCCACCAGACACTTCTGCACCTCTGCTCATCACCATTAACTTCTAGTGCCAGGCCACTCACACCGTGCCGTTCCGCACTTTGTGTTTTCACATGGTCCCTGCACCTGCCCTGCCTCTCGGAGTCGGATACGAATGGCTATCGAAAACTTCGAAATGACAGCCTTACAGGATGCGACGAATGCAATAGAACAAGAGCTGTGATGGTGGCGCTGAATTCGTCAAAACCAATACTCACAACAGGAAGCCACAACAAATTCGGCGACCGTCTAATTTTCGATGGTTTCCAGAGAGCAACCGTAGAAGTTTAAGATTACTTTCGACGACGCGTATTGACCGTCAATACCGTCATACATAACAATAACGTTTTACGATTATCAGATAAGATATCGAAAATAAGACGGATTATCCTCGTAGATGTCGTTTCGGCCACCATATTCGCACGACGTCCGTGCACCCAAAACCGTCGCCACCGAGTCACGACCCCACCGCCGCGTTGCGCTCCACCCCTCCACCGTCCAAAGCACCTGCACGCGCGCTGCCTCTGGCCTCCTCGCGTCGCCGCCACCGTCTCCTTTAGCCACCAACGCCCATGGTCGTGCCCAGGGACGGACTCAGACCAATATCTGAGTGGAAGCCTGATATATGAGTGGGGGCCTAAATAGAGGTTTACTAACTAATTAGCCTTCGTAAATACAGTAAATAAGATAAAGTATCTATAAAACCAGAAATTTGAGTGATCTGCCCCCGCTCAGCTCAATGTAGGTCTGCCCCTGGTCGTGCCTCCAACGACATCTGCGCTCACATCGCGCCTCCGACGCCCGTGCTCGACCCACGCCCGCAATAGGGACGGCCGACGCCCACGCCTCCGTCAACCTCCTTGCGCCTGAGTCCACCACTGCCGTCTCGCCCATTTATGTAAGTCCATTTTGCTTATAAATTTTATATGTTTTGTTTGTTTATAGTTAATTTGTGTAGATATCATTGAATTATATATTATAAATTATTTAGTGTTAGTTACTTCTGTCGGATAGAACAATATTATAGATTTTAATTAGGTTGGTTTAGTTCGCGGAATGGTCCTTTGATAATTTAAAGTTTCTGAGTTTAATTATTAAACCTATTTGTTACTCGAAATAATGTTTTTAGTTCAAAATATTGTATCAGTTATTTATTAGTTAAATTGTTTTGTATGATAAATAAAGTTTATTTTATGTAATACAGATCAGAACATATGTGACGTAGTGTATGCATGTATCGTAGTGTTAATAAACGGAACATATGTGTGACCAAATTCGAATCGGCATACCACACATACGACACATGTGAGGTGTGCTGGTCCAGAATTGTTCCTTATATTGGAGATCCTCGGAGTAACTGATAGAGCACATATTTATGACAAGCTATGAACTCGAACAAAGTTTCGGCAGCATAACCCCAATGTTCTTCATTGCACCATTTTTAGGCGTGCAAATGGCGAATGGCAGGTGTTGATCTCTTGTTCTCAAAACTGTGAATCAAGAACAAGGCAACACAATTGTTAAATATTAGGGACCTTCATCCTCCGAAGAAGCATCTCTTTCGGATATAATGATCTTCAGACGAAGGTCATGAAGTACGCACCTTCATTATTTATAAGAATAATAATTCATAAAGATGATAAACATTTTTCATTCATGTATCAATTTATACATTTATTCCATGATAAACATATGAATACGATTCATATTACATTGATACTTTCAGCTTGTTCGAACGTGTTGATGCGAAAGCGATTACAATCCAGCATGAACAGTACGGGGGTACTGTTTACCTATTTATAGGCACGGGACGTAACCCAAGTAAAAATACATTTATGGCCTTAATATGCACACATAATCGTAACATAAATCATCAGTGGTTAACTAGTCTTTTCCTTTTTGACTCGACATTATGCTTGACCTTCATTGTCATCCTAAGTCGAAGTTGTCGTTCTTCAGTTGTAGCTTCGGCATTCGTTGTTATTGTTTTCAGACAACATCTTTATCTCAGGGATCTTCAGCGGGAAAAAAGATACTTGTCACAAAGCTTTCCTCATGACGAAACTCCTGTAATATTTAATAATACACTAGAAACAAGAGGTTAGTCGTGCTTTTGAGGACCTTCGGAAGAGGAAGGCCCCCAACAGTAGCCCTTCGCGGTGCTAGATCGTTTTTTCATAATGAGCTCGATCCACGAAAACACGAAGGCTTCTGGATGCCGAAGGTCCAAAAAACACCATCCCTGAGCTTGTTATTAAAAACGAATATAAAACTTATGGCGGGTGCTAGCCCTCCGGTTAGCCAGTTCACACGTCTCGACGGTTCGCCTTCTTCACCTGTGAGGCTATATAAACATACGGGCTGGTGAGAAGTTACCACAACATTCATTGCTACTGCGTCGTTGCGCTGCTGAAAAATTCTACTGAAGCCGAAGCTTCCTGCTCCCTGTGAGCTTGCTGCTCAAGCTTCGGACAAACGTCCAACTGTTTGAGCTTCGTTTGTCAAGAACTGAAATAGCTAGAGTACGGTCCACTGCTAGGGTGACACATGAAGGGGAAGAGACTGGGACTTCTGAGATAGCCCCCATCTCAGAAGTGATGAGGCGTTCCAGGTTGATTGTACAAGAAGAAAACGAAACAGTCCCAACAGAAGATGTTGTTGATGCCGAAGTTGAACCAACCACTGCCGAAGCTGGCAGTGAAAACGAGAATGGTGACAACATTTTAAGTCCAAGCAAACCCAGCCATATTGGGTTTGGGAAATCCATAATTACAGCTGAAGATCTGGTTTTAATGAAAAAATTAGGATATTTTGGAGATAATGATGATAAGCTAGTTCGGTTTGCTGGGGAAGGTGTGATTCTAGAGCCGAAAGATGACGAAGTTGTAGTCTTTAGAAGCTTCTTCAGGGCAGGACTTCGGTCCCCCCTATACAAAATGCTTGGTGAGGTTCTAAAAAAATTCGAGATTTAACTTCATCAACTAACCCCAATGCCATTGTTAGACTCAGCGTGTACATATGGGCTCTCCGAAGCCAAGGGAAAAGTGTGAATGTTGAAGGGTTTTGCCGGGTGCACGAACTCCACTATCAGACGAAGGCTAGAGCTGATGGTCTGCACAAGAATTTTGGATGCTACAACTTTGCATACCGAAAGGATACTAAAGCTCTTGTGATTGGTTATCGCATAAAATGGCCAACTGGCTGGACCAATGAATGGTTTTATGTGAAAGTTGATAAAAAGAAAAGGGAGAAGCTTATGAGTATGGTGATGAGCCCCTTAAAACTAAGCTTTGGCATGACGCGGCCCTTGTGTAACATGCAGCTTGGGCCCCCCTGTCAGCTAGCCGAAGTGGAATTCAGAGTTGTGTGTAACACCCGAGCTTTAAGGGACAAAGTCCGGTGCATCTCATACATGCGCCAAAGAAGATGAAAGTCGCCTAGAGGGGGGGTGAATAGGGCGAATCTGAAATTTATGAACTTAAGCACAACTACAAGCCGGGTTAGCGTTAGAAATATAAACGAGTCCGAGAGAGAGGGTGAAAAACAAATCGCGGGCAAATAAAGAGTGAGACACGATGATTTGTTTTATCGAGGTTCGGTTCTTGCAAACCTACTCCCCGTTGAGGTGGTCACAAAGACCGGGTCTCTTTCAACCCTTCCCTCTCTCAAACGGTCACTTAGACCGAGTGAGCTTCTCTTCTCAATCAAATGGAACACAAAGTTCTCGCAAGGACCACCACACAATTGGTGTCTCTTGCCTCGATTACAATTGAGTTTGATCACAAGAAAGAATGAGAAAAAAAAGAAGCAATCCAAGCGCAAGAGCTCAAATGAACACAAAAGTCGCTCTCTCTAGTCACTATTTGATTTGGAGTGATTCTGGACTTGGGAGAGGATTTGATCTCTTTGGTTGTGTCTAGAATTGAATGTTATAGCTCTTGTAATGTGTTGAAGGTGGAAAACTTGGATGCTATTGAATGTGGGGTGGTTGGTGTATTTATAGCCCTGTCGGCGTTTCGAACCCGGGGGGTCCCTGGACCGACGAGTAAATTGTCGTCGCGTGCCCCAGCCCAGATGGGTCGGCGCGAGACGGAGCGCGAAAGGGGGAAGAAGCCGGAGGGAGACAGGCGTGAGAGGTGAAATCCCGCGGCCTTCGTGTTTGTCCCGCGCCCAGGTCGGGTGCGCTTGTAGTAGGGGGTTACAAGCGTCCACGCGGGAGGGAGCGAGCGGCCTTGCACGAGCGTCGTCCCGTCCTTCCCCGCGCAGCCAACCCTCTGTAAGAGGGCCCTGGATCTTCCTTTTATAGGCGTAAGGAAAGGATCCAGGTGTACAATGGGGGGTGTAGCAGTGTGCTAACGTGTCTAGCGGAGGAGAGCTAGTGCCCTAAGTACATGCCATCGTGGCAGCCGGAGAGGTTTTGGCACTCGGTTCGTGTGGTGTCATGGCCGTCGGAGGAGCACCGGAGCCTGGCGGAAGG
Organism: Zea mays; assembly: GCF_902167145.1. Taxonomy (NCBI): domain Eukaryota; kingdom Viridiplantae; phylum Streptophyta; class Magnoliopsida; order Poales; family Poaceae; genus Zea; species Zea mays. The sequence goes on along the minus strand of NC_050100.1, from coordinate 53,554,337 downwards.
ACAGTTGTCGGGGCTATCGGGTCCTTGCTGACGTCATCTTGCTTCCGTAAGGGGGCTGAGAGCCGTCGTCGTCATAGAGCATGCGGGGCGCCATCATTACTTGTTTGGCGGAGCGAGCCAGATGGGACGCCGGTCTTGTTCCCCGTAGCCTGAGTCAGCTTGGGGTAGGGTAATGATGGCGCCTCCTGTGACGTGGTCGGTCCGAGCCCTGGGTTGGGCGAGGTGGAGGCTCCTTCGAGGTCGAGGTCGAGTCTGTCTTCCGAGGCCGAGGTCGAGTCCGAGCCCCTGGGTCGGGCGAGGCGGAGACCGTCGGCTGAGGCCAGGGCTGAGTCCGAGCCCTGGGGTCGGGCGAAGCGGAGTTCGTCGTCTTCCGGGGCTGAGCCCGAGTCCGAGCCCTGGGGTCGGGTGAAGCGGAGTCCGTCGTCTTCCGGGGCTGAGCCCGAGTCCGAGCCCTGGGGTCGGGCGATGTGGAGTTCGTCGTCTTCCGGGCTGAGCCCGAGTCCGAGCCCTGGGGTCGGGCGATGCGGAGTTCGTCGTCTTCCGGGGCTGAGCCCGAGTCCGAGCCCTGGGGTCGGGCGATGCGGAGTTTGTCGTCTTCCGTGGCTGAGCCCGAGTCCGAGCCCTGGGGTCGGGCGATGCAGAGTTCGTCGTCTTCCGGGGCTGAGCCCGAGTCCGAGCCCTGGGGTCGGGCGAAGCGGAGTTTCCTATGGCGCCTAAGGCCGGACTTGGCTGTTGTCAGCCTCACTCTGTCGAGTGGCACGACAGTCGGAGCGGCGCAGGCGGCGCTGTCCTCTTGTCAGTCCTGTCAGTGGAGCGGCGAAGTGACTACGGTCGCTTCGGCTCTGACGATTGGAGGGCGTGCGTCAGGATAAAGGTGTCAAGCCACCTTTGCATTAAATGCCCCTGCGATTCGGTCGGCTGGTGTGGCGACTTGGCCAAGGTTGCTTCTTGGTGAAGACTGGGCCTCGGGCGAGCCGAAGGTATGTCCGTCGCCGTAGGGGGTCCTCGGGCGAGACGTAAATCCTCCGGGGTCGGCTGCCCTTGCCCGAGGCTGGGCTCGGGCGAGGCGCGATCGCGTCCCTCGAATGGACCGATCCTTGACTTAATCGCACCCATCAGGCCTTTGCAGCTTTGTGCTGATGGGGGTTACCAGCTGAGATTTAGGAGTCTTGAGGGTACCCCTAATTATGGTCCCCGACAGTAGCCCCCGAGCCTCAAAGGGAGTGTTAATACTTGCTTGGAGGCTTTTGTCGCACTTTTTTGCAAGGGGACCAGCCTTTCTCGGTTGCGTCTTATTCCGGTGGGTGCGCGCGAGCGCACCCGCCGGGTGTAGCCCCCGAGGCCTCGGAGGAGTGATTTGACTTCTTCGAGGTCTTAATGCATTTCGCAATGTTTCGGCCGGTCTGTTTGTTCCCTCATGCGAGCTGGTCGTAGCCTGGGTGCACGGTCGGGTCCCAAGTTCTCGGGCTGGTATGTTGATGCTGTCAACGGTTTGGCCAGAACCGGGTTTGTGAGAGCAGCCCCCGAGCCTCCGCACAGGGCGAGAGGACGGTCAAGGACAGACTCGACTTTTTTACATACGCCCCTGCGTCGCCTTTCCGCAAGGAGGAGGGGGGAAAAGCGCCATGTTGCCCTTGGAGGGCGCCGGACATGGTGTCACCAGTGAGCTGCTGACGGGTAATCCGAGTGGACACCCATGCCCCATTTGTTAGGGGTCGGCTAGAGGCCCGGAGGTGCGCTCCAAAAGTACCTGCGGGTGATCTGCCGGACCCGGTCCCCTTTTGACGGGGTCCGAGGGCTCGATGCCTCCCTCTAATGGGATTCCGTTACAAGATCGTTCCCGCTGGTCTCGGAAATGTCCTAGGGTACCTCGGGAGCGTAGCCCGAGCCTTGGTTATGTATCGAACATACCCAGGGTCATCCCTCGCTATGTGTCTGAGGCGGCTGTGAACCCTTCGTGGGCCAGCCTACGAACCCCTGATCAGTAGTGGGCGCGGAGCCCGAGTGGCCTGAGGCGGCCGTTGAACCCTTCCGAGGGGCCGGCCCTCGAACCTCTGACCAGTAGTGGGCGCGGAGCCCGAGCGCTCTGAGGCGGCTGTTGAACCCCTCCGAGGGGCCAGCCTTCGAACCTCTGATCAGTAGGGGGGCTCGGGGCCCGTTTCCTTCGCGGAGAAGGATCCCTTTCGAGGTATCCCCCTTTCCCGGTCCCTGTGGTAAGAGAGAGAAAGAGAAAAAGGGAAAGAATACGAAATCAAGATGACGTGGCGCACCTTTTTTGACGCGGTCATTATGGCGAAGGCGAAGCGTCGCTCGCTTCTCCTGCCAAAGGCACCGCCTGTCCCGCCGCGGAGTTAATGCGACGGGGCGAGTGGTTCACGAGGCAGCCGTTGCGCGTGCGCGAGCCGTTCAAGGAACGGAACACGGGCGCGTCGTCTTCACGCCGTGAGAGAGGGTTCTCTCGCTGTTCCACGAGGTGACGTGAGCTTGGCTGACGATGTGACCGCTGCTTCTTCCCGCCTGCCACCGCCATTACTGCCGGCCCATTTTTGGCCGCATCGACCGTCGCGCCTTCTCCCGCGGCTGACTGGCCCATGACCGATGCGCCTGGCTGGCACTGTTGGGTCGTACGCAGGGTTGCCTCGAGTCGCGGTACTGGTTCCGCAATCGAGGAGGCGCGGTAGTGGCGCGAGTGGCGGTGCAGTTGCTCGCACGTAGCAACCGGCGCGCCGGTTGCATGACGTGTGGGCCTGGGCCTCCATGCTGGGCGCGTTGGAGTCGGAGGGGTGCGCCCACTTGGCGCGGTTGCATGCCGACTGCATGGCTGTCCGCCCTTTCACCCGCTGGTCTGGGCGAAAGTGGAGGAATGCTCGTAACCGCTGGGCAGTTGCATGCACCGCGCGCGGCGGTTTGGCTTCTTCTGCTCTGGGCCAGCTTGCATGACGCGTGGGACCCAGCCCCCGCGCCGTAGGGGGAGGACCTTGGAGCGTGTTGGAGAAGACTCAGCCCGCGATGGCTGGGGACGCAGGTGGGGGGAGTCGCCTTTAAAAGGAGGGTGATCCCCTTGAAAGGCGACCATGTCTTCGCGCTCCCTTATGCATCGTGTCTTTCCACCTTCCGAGCCCCCGGATGGGGAACACCCGCAATCCTTCCGCCTTGTCGTCGGAGGAACGCAACTTCGTGGAAGTTGGTACCTTTCAGCCATCGTTCGGCTTCAAGGATTTTCATCATGCAGCCCGGTCGCACTCCCTCGCCGGTGGTCACCCAAGACGGTGACCACCAGGTCGATGGTGGGGAGAAGCGAACCAGGCTGCGATCTTGGTCCCGCCCTCAGCTTCAAGGATCTTCATCATCCTTGCTGGGGCGGAGGCCAGGCTGAGCCGGAGCTCTACCTCCCGCGCGGGTTCGTGGGTCAGCTTCTCCCTCAGTATTCAAGGGAGAGGGCGCTCACTGGCCTAGCGGGAGGGGTAGACTTCGACAACGAGGGGCCGATCGGCGGCGCACGTCGTCAGCTTCAGCGCGCTAGGCTCGCCGGCTTGGCTCCCAGTGCCCCCTCCCGTCGCAAGGGCGGTTGTCGCGCCGCGTGCACCGGAGGACCGCCCAAGACGTCGCGCGCTGCTAGGGCGGCGTTCGTGTTCTGGGGCTATCCTGCCTTTGCTCCGGTACGGCGCCTCCGCGCGGAGGTCGGTGCTCCGCTCGTCCGGGAGGATCCGAGTGGGGATCTGCCGGTGGGCAGACGGCTCCTGTCGTCGGTGCCGAGGTGGCGGCGGCTGGAGAAGTCCCCATCGCCGACAGGATCACCGCCACCATCCGTGCTTCGGGCCTCCGGCTCTTTGTACTTGTCCTCGCCCCTCGAGCGGAGTCGTGAGCGAGGACATCGTTGTGGCGGCGTCCACCCTTAGGCCATCGCTGCTGCAGTTCGGCGACCCGGAGCGGAGGTCATTGTCGCCGCTGCTGGAGCGGGTGGCGGTGGGCGACCGGGAGCCTTGTCGCCCCGCGGGCCCTCTAGTGTGGGGGGTTGTTCGTACCCACGGAGGTGGAAACGAAGTTCCGTTTGTAATGGCACCTTGAGTGCCGGTGTCTTGTTCATTACGGCTGTCGGGGCCTGAACATGTATGTATTTTCGACACGGAGCCGTGTTTTTTCCTCATTTCGAGCACTAAGACTCGCCTGTCGACTATCTGAACCGCTTCACCAAGCGTGAGTCGCCTCGTGCAAAGGTGACGAGTGAGGTATCCGTATCCCGGAGGCGTAGGAGTCCCTTGGCTCGGTCGGCCTTGTCGTCCTAGCCTTCTCTTGCTTGGTTAAAGGAAACCCTCGGCCGCTCTTCGATGAGCCGAAGCCAGAGGTAGCGGTGTCAGCACGAGCAGAGGCAAAGTTGGCTTCGAAAAGAAGATTTGGTCGGCCGGAGCCTGGCCGGGTCGTCCACTGGCGGGACCAATGTCGGAGTTGAGTTGCCGAAGCCACAAACCGAGCCGATGTCCTCGAGGGACAGCTGGCTGAGGCTTCGGGGTGACCGGCCCGAGCCGTCTGCTCGAGCCGGATTCCTGGAGAAGGCCATGGCAGCGATGGCCCGGGCGTGGTGCTGATGTCGTCCTTCGGAGTGGAGATCCTCCGACCGCGTCGCCGTCCGAGGCTAGGTCGGACCTCACCGAAGGTGTAGTTGACGCCGAGGGTGCTGCTGATCCCTTCAACTGTCAAGATCCGAGCCTGCAGGATCAGATTATCTTGTTGTGTGTGTATGTTTTCTGCGGCCGCCGAGGCCCAAACACACCATCGTCGTGTTGTAAAGCTGCGTTTCTTTTCCCCTTGTTTCGAGTATCTGGACTTATTTGTCGGTAACAGAATTGTTTGTGCGAGCGAGAGTTACTTTTCACGGAAGGTGATGAGTGAGGTATCCGTATCCCGGAGGCGTAGGAATCCCTCGGCTTGGTCGGCCTTGCCGCTTACGCGCACTCTTACTCGTCCATAGGGTTCTGTCACCGACGCAGTCGAGAAGGCCCGGAAAATCATTTCGGCAGAGGAGCTTTCGAGCGTGAAGACTTGTTCGGTCCGCGGAATCACTTATCTGTGCGCGAGTTACTTATCACAGAAGGTGATGAGTGAGGTATCCGTATCCCGGAGGCGTAGGAGTCCCTCGGCTCGGTCAGCCTTGGCTGCTTACGTGTACTCCGTCGTTTTCAGGATCCACTTTCGAAGTAGTCCAAAAGCACGAAAGACATTCTGGCAGAAAAGATCTTTTTCCGAGGAAAATTTCGACGCAGAGGGGGTTCCCCCCTTTTAGCCCCCGAGGGAGGGTCGGGCTTTGCCGAGACAAGGCTAACCCTTCCTTGATGACTAGACTTTGTGTGTGAACGAGGCGTATGAACGACTTGAAAGCATCTTAAGGGTAGAAGCGACGTAGCTGTTGGATGTTCCAAGCGTTGCTGTAGACCTCGCCTTGACTGTTGGCCAGCTTGTACGTTCCGGGCTTCAGAACCTTGGCGACGATGAACGGCCCTTCCCAGGGAGGCGTGAGCTTGTGCCGCCCTCGGGCGTCTTGTCGCAGCCGAAGCACCAGGTCGCCCACCTGGAGGTCTCGGGACCGAACCCCTCGGGCGTGGTAGCGTCGCAGGGACTGCTGGTACCGCGCCGAGTGTAGTAAGGCCATGTCTCGAGCCTCTTCCAGCTGGTCCAGTGAGTCTTCTCGATTAGCTTGATTGCTTTGGTCGGCGTAGGCCCTCGTCCTCGGGGAACCGTATTCTAAGTCTGTGGGCAAGATGGCCTCGGCCCCATAGACTAGAAAGAACGGTGTGAAGCCCGTGGCTCGGCTCAGCGTTGTCCTCAGACTCCAGACCACCGAGGGGAGTTCCTTCATCCATCGCTTGCCGAACTTGTTGAGGTCGTTGTAGATCCACGGCTTGAGTCCTTGCAGGATCATGTCGTTGGCACGCTCTACTTGCCCATTCGTCATGGGGTGAGCCACGACGCCCAGTCCACCCGGATGTGGTGATCCTCGCAGAAGTCCAGGAACTTTATGCCGGTGAACTGGGTGCCGTTGTCGGTGATGATGGAGTTCGGGACCCCAAAGCGATGGATGATGTTGGTGAAGAACGCCACCGCCTGTTTGGACCTGATGCTGTTTAGGGGTCGGACCTCGATCCACTTGGAGAATTTGTCAATGGCGACCAACAGGTGCGTGTAGCCCCCAGGTGCGTTCTGTAAGGGGCCAACTAGGTCCAGACCCCGCACAACAAACAGCCAGGTGATGGGTATGGTCTGCAGGGCCTGAGCGGGCAGGTGGGTCTGCCTTGCATAGAACTGACACCCTTCGCAGGTGCGGACAATTCTAATGGCATCGGCCACCGCCGTCGGCCAGTAGAAACCTTGTCGGAAGGCGTTTCCAACAAGGGCTCGAGGTGCTGCGTGATGGCCGCAAGCCCCCGAGTGTATCTCTTGTAGGAGCTCCTGGCCTTCGGTGATGGAAATGCATCGCTGGAGGATGCCTGAGGGGCTGCGGTGGTAGAGTTCCTTCCCGTCTCCTAACAAGACGAACGACTTGGCGCGCCGCGCCAACCGCCGAGCTTCGGCTCGGTCGAGGGGTAGCTCTCCTCGATGGAGATATTGCAGGTACGAGGTCTGCTAGTTTTGATTAGGCGTGACCCCGCTCCGCTCCTCCTCGATGTGCAGTGCCTCACCCTCGGGGGCCGAGGGTTCCTCAGGCCGAGCCGAGGGTGCCTCGGGCTGGGCCGAGGCCTTCTCGGGCTCGGGCGTGTCGTCGGTCTTGACGGAGGGTTGATGCAAGTCTCGGGAGAAGACGTCCGGGGGAACCGTTGTTCACCCCGAGGCTATTTTAGCCAGCTCGTCCGCAGTCTCGTTGTAGCGTCGGGCGATGTGGTTGAGCTCGAGCCCGTAGAACTTGTCTTCCAGGCGCCGAACCTCATCGCAGTAGGGTTCCATCTTCGGGTCGCGGCAGTGGGAGTTCTTCATGACTTGGTCGATGACGAGCTGCGAGTCACCACGAGCGTCGAGGCGTCGAACCCCTAGCTCGATGGCGATGCGCAACCCGTTGACCAGAGCCTCGTACTCGGCCACATTGTTGGATGCCGGGAAATGGAGGCGTAGCACGTAGCGTAGGTGCTTCCCGAGGGGCGAGGTGAAGAGCAGGCCTGCGCCTGCTCCTGTCTTCATCAGCGACCCGTCGAAGAATATGGTCCAGAGTTCCGGTTGGATCGGAGCTGTTGGGAGCTGGGTGTCGACCCATTCGGCCACAAAGTTCGCCAAGACCTGGGACTTGATGGCCTTCCGAGGGGCGAACGAGATTGTTTCGCCCATGATTTCCACCGCCCACTTTGCAATTCTACCCGAGGCCTCTCGGCACTGGATGATCTCCCCCAGGGGGAAGGATGACACCACAGTTACCGGATGAGACTCGAAGTAGTGTCGCAACTTCCGCCGCGTCAGGATCACCGTGTACAGCAGCTTCTGAATTTGTGGGTAGCGGATCTTGGTCTCGGACAGTACCTCGCTGATGAAGTAGACTGGCCTCTGGACGGGCAATGCATGCCCATCTTCTCGTCTCTCAACTACGATCACGGCGCTAACCACCTGAGTGGTCGCGGCGATGTAGATTAAGAGGGCTTCTCCGGCAGCGGGTGGCACCAAGATGGGTGCGTTCGTGAGGAGCGCCTTCAGGTTCCCGAGGGCTTCCTCGGCCTCAGGGGTCCAAGTGAAGCACTCGGTCTTCCTTAAGAGGCGGTACAGAGGCAGACCTCTTTCGCCGTGGCGCGAGATGAAGCGGCTCAGCGCCACAAGGCATCCCATGACTCTCTGTATGCCTTTCAAGTCCTTGATGGGCCCCATGCTAGCGATGGCCGCGATCTTCTCCGGGTTGGCCTCGATGCCCCGCTCGGAGACGATGAACCCCAAGAGCATGCCTCAGGGAACCCCGAAGACATTCTTCTCGGGATTGAGCTTCACGCCTTTCGCCTTGAGACATCGGAATGTCACTTCAAGGTCGGAAAGGAGGTCGGAGGCTTTCCTCGTCTTGACTACGATGTCATCGACGTAGGCCTCGACCGCTCGGCCAATGTGTTCGCCGAACACGTGGTTCATGCACCTTTGGTATGTCGCACCCGCATTCCTCAAACCGAATGGCATGGTAACATAGCAGTACATGCCGAAAGGTGTGATGAAAGAAGTCGCGAGCTGGTCGGACTCTTTCATCCTGATCTGGTGATACCCCGAGTAGGCATCGAGGAAAGACAGGGTTTCGCACCCAGCAGTGGAATCCACGATTTGATCGATGCGAGGCAGAGGGTAGGGAACTTTCGGACATGCTTTGTTTAGACCAGTGTAGTTTACACACATCCGCCATTTCCCTCCTTTCTTTCTCACAAGCACAGGGTTGGCAAGCCATTCGGGGTGGAATACCTCTTTGATGAACCCTGCCGCCATTAGCTTGTGGATCTCCTCGCTTATGGCTCTGCGCTTTTCTTCGTCGAATCGGCACAGAGGCTGCTTCACGGGTCGGGCTCTAGCTTGGATATCCAGCGAGTGCTCGGCGACATCCCTCGGTATGTCGGGCATGTCCGAGGGACTCCACGCGAAAACGTTGGCGTTCGCGCGGAGAAAGTCGACGAGCACTGCTTCCTATTTGGGATCGAGCTCGGAGCCGATCCGGATTTGCTTGGAGGCGTCGTTGCTGGGGTCGAGAGGGACAAATTTAACCATCTCCGCTGGCTCGAAGTTGCCGACATGGCGCTTCACGTCTGGCACCTCCTTAGAGAGGCTCTCTAGGTCGGTGATGAGGGCCTCAGATTCGGCGAGGGCCTCGGCGTACTCCACACACTCCACGTCACATTCGTACGCGTGTCGGTACGTGGGGCCGATGGTGATGACCCCGTTGAGGCCCCGCATCTTGAGCTTGAGGTAGGTGTAGTTGGGGACGGCCATGAACTTAGCGTAGCATGGCCTCCGCAGTACTGCGTGGTAGGTTCCTCGGAACCCGACCACCTCGAACGTGAGGGTCTCCCTTCAGAAGTTGGAGGGCGTCCCAAAGCAGACAGGTAGATCGAGTTGTCCGAGGGGCTGGACGCATTTCCCGGGGATGATCCCGTGGAAAGGCGCAGCGCCTGCCCAGACCGAGGACAGATCGACATGCAGGAGCCCGAGGGTCTCGGCGTAGATGATGTTGAGGCCGCTGCCTCCGTCCATGAGGACCTTGGTGAGCCTGACGTTGCTGATGATGGGGTCGACAACGAGCGGGTATTTCCCCGGGCTCGGCACGTGGTTGGGATGGTCGCCCTGGTCGAAGGTGATGGGCTTGTCGGACCAGTCTAGGTAGACTGGCGCCGCCACCTTTACCGAGCAGACCTCCCGACGCTCTTGCTTGCGGTGCCGAGCCGAGGCGTTCGCCACTCGCCCACCATAGATCATGTAGCAGTCGTGGACCTCGGGGAACTCTCCTGCCTTGTGATCTTTCTTCTTATCGTCGTCGCGAGCCCTGCCACCCTCCGCGGGTGGCCCGGCCTTGTGAAAGTGGCGCCGAAGCATGGCGCACTCCTCAAGGGTGTGCTTGACGGGCTCCTGATGATAGGGGCACGACTCCTTGAGCATCTTGTCGAAGAGGTTGGCACCTCCGGGAGGTTTCCGAGGGTTCTTGTACTCGGCGGCGGCGACAAGGTCCGCGTCGGCGGCGTTGCGTTTCGCTTGCGACTTCTTCTTGCCTTTCTTCTTGGCGCCGCACTGAGTTGACGCCTCGGGGACATCTTCCGGTGGGCGGCCCTGGGACTGCTTGTCCTTCTGGAAGATGGCCTCAACCGCCTCCTGGCCAGAGGCGAACTTGGTGGCGATGTCCATCAGCTCGCTCGCCTTGGTGGGGGTCTTGCGTCCCAGCTTGCTCACCAGGTCGCGGCAGGTGGTGCCGGCGAGGAACGCGCCGATGACATCTGAATCGGTGATGTTGGGCAGCTCGGTGCGCTGCTTCGAGAATCGTCGGATGTAGTCCCGGAGAGACTCTCCCGGCTGCTGGCGGCAGCTTCGGAGATCCCAGGAGTTTCCAGGGCGCACGTACGTGCCCTGGAAATTGCCGGCGAAGGCTTGGACCAGGTCGTCCCAGTTGGAGATTTGCCCCGGAGGCAGGTGCTCCAGCCAGGCTCGAGCGGTATCGGGGAGGAACAGGGGGAGGTTGCGGATGATGAGGTTGTCATCGTCCGTTCCACCCAGTTGGCAGGCCAGCCGGTAGTCCGCGAGCCACAGTTCCGGTCTCGTCTCCCCCGAGTACTTTGTGATAGTAGTCGGGGTTCGGAACCGAGTCGCGAACGGCGCCCGTCGTATGGCGCGGCTGAAAGCCTGCGGACCAGGTGGTTCGGGCGAGGGACTCCGATCCTCCCCGCTGTCGTAGCGTCCCCCACGCCTGGGGTGGTAGGCTCAGCGCACCCTCTCGTCGAGGTGGGCCCGACGGTTGCGGTGATGGTGCTCGTTGCCGAGGCGACCCGGGGCCGCAGGCGCTGTGTTGCTCGTGCGCCCGGTGTGGACCGAGGCTTCCCGCATGAATCGGGAAGTCGCGGCGCGATGTTCCGAGGGGTACCCCTGCCTTCGGGAGGCGGAGCTTTCGGCCCGTCGGACCGCAGCATCCTCCAGAAGATTCTTGAGTTCTCCCTGAATACGCCGCCCCTCGGTGGTTGATGGCTCCGGCATCGCGCGGAGAAGTATTGCCGCTGCAGCCAGGTTCTGGTCGACTCCACTGGAAGTGGGTGGCGGCCTTACCCTGACATCGTCGGCGATGCGGTGCTGGAAGCCCTGGGGGAGATGACGCACTTCTCCGGCCGAAGGTTGGCCCGCCCATTCCTGCCCGATGTCCCGGCGGATCAGCTCAAGTGTTCCTTCTCCCTCGTCGAGCCTGGCCTGCATCTCGCGGATTTGCTCGAGCTGTGGGTCATGACCCCCCGCCGGGACGGGGACCACAGCTAGCTCCCGAAGGATGTCAACGCGAGGCACAGGCCTAGGGAGATCACCGTTCTCCGGCATACCAAGATGGTTGCCTTCGTCGGGACCCCCTAGATCGACGTGGAAACATTCACGACTTGGGCTGCAGTCCTCGTCGCCGAGGCTGCGGCTACCGTCGGAACAGTCGAAAAGGCAATAGTCGCATGCGGTCATGAAGTCCCGCATGGCATTGGGGTTACCATGTCCGGAGAAATCCCAACAGAAGTCAGGCTCGTCATCTTCCTCGGACCCCGAGGGCCCGTAGGTCGAGACGGCCGTCAGCCGGTCCCAGGGTGACCGCATACGATACTCCAGAGGGTTTGGACTCCCCTCTATGAGAGTGTCCACCGAAGCGAAGTCGCTTGGTGGGTCGAGGCTGAATCCAAAAGGCGCGAGATGGGAATCGGTTGGTACCTCTTGGTCGACGGGCGGTGACGAAGTCACGTCAGGGACTGACTGCACCGTCGTCTCAGGTACGAGGGTGACGCCCAGCAAGTCCTTCGCGAGCGTGCTAGCGTCATCCGTTTGCTTGGGGTTGGCGTGTTGCGGGGAGACGACGCTCGTCTTCGTCTCAGACGCGAGGTCAACGCCCGACGTACCCCCCATTAGGGCGCCGGCGCCGTCGACTCGCTCGACAGCCGACGAGGTGCCGCCTCCTGCTTGGCCTTGGTTGCCCCGCCTCCTCCTCCGTCGGCGGGGGAGGGGACGGGACAAGCCCGAATGTTGTTCTTCCACCACGTGGGGAAGACGTCGTCGATTCCGCCACCGGCGGGCGGGTTGTCGGCCGCCATTGTCGCTGTCGCACGGCGGGGGAAGGAGTATCATGTCGTAGCTGCCGTCGAGGGACATGAACTCAAGACTCCCGAAACGGAGCATCGTCCCGGGCTGGAAAGGTTGCTGGAGACTGCCCATCTGGAGCTTGACGGGAAGCTGTTCGTCAACACGCAGCAGGTCCCTACCTGGCGCGCCAACTGTCGGCGTTTCGAACCCGGGGGGTCCCTGGACCGACGAGTAAATTGTCGCCGCGTGCCCCAGCCCAGATGGGTCGGCGCGAGACGGAGCGCGAAGGGGGGAAGAAGCCGGAGGGAGACAGGCGTGAGAGGTGAAATCCCGCGGCCTTCGTGTTTGTCCCGCGCCTAGGTCGGGTGCGCTTGCAGTAGGGGGTTACAAGCGTCCACACGGGAGGGAGCGAGCGGCCTTGCGCGAGCGCCGTCTCGTCCTTCCCCGTGCGGCCAACCCTCTGTAAGAGGGCCCTGGATCTTCCTTTTATAGGCGTAAGGAAAGGATCTAGGTGTACAATGGGGGGTGTAGCAGTGTGCTAACGTGTCTAGCGGAGGAGAGCTAGTGCCCTAAGTACATGCCATCGTGGCAGCCGGAGAGGTTTTGGCACCCAGTTCGTGTGGTGTCGTGGCCGTCGGAGGAGCACCGGAGCCTGGCGGAAGGACAGCTGTCGGGGCTGTCGGGTCCTTGCTGACGTCCTCTTGCTTCCGTAAGGGGGCTGAGAACCGTCGTCGTCATAGAGCATGCGGGGCGCCATCATTACTTGTTTGGCGGAGCGAGCCAGATGGGACGCCGGTCTTGTTCCCCGTAGCCTGAGTCAGCTTGGGGTAGGGTAATGATGGCGCCTCCTGTGACGTGGTCGGTCCGAGCCCTGGGTTGGGCGAGGTGGAGGCTCCTCCGAGGTCGAGGTCAAGTCGGTCTTCCGAGGCCGAGGTCGAGTCCGAGCCCCTGGGTCGGGCGAGGCGGAGACCGTCGGCTGAGGCCAAGGCTGAGTCCGAGCCCTGGGGTCGGGCGAAGCGGAGTTCGTCGTCTTCCGGGGCTGAGCCCGAGTCCGAGCCCTGGGGTCGGGCGAAGCGGAGTCCGTCGTCTTCCGGGGCTGAGCCCGAGTCCGAGCCCTGGGGTCGGGCGATGCGGAGTTCGTCGTCTTCCGGGGCTGAGCCCGAGTCCGAGCCCTGGGGTCGGGCGATGTGGATTTCGTCGTCTTCCGGGGCTGAGCCCGAGTCCGAGCCCTGGGGTCGGGCGATGCGGAGTTCGTCGTCTTCCGGGGCTGAGCCCGAGTCCGAGCCCTGGGGTCGGGCGATGCGGAGTTCGTCGTCTTCCGGGGCTGAGCCCGAGTCCGAGCCTTGGGGTCGGGCGAAGCGGAGTTTCCTATGGCGCCTGAGGCCGGACTTGGCTGCTGTCAGCCTCACTCCGTCGAGTGGCACGACAGTCGGAGCGGCGCAGGCGGTGCTGTCCTCTTGTCAGGCCTGTCAGTGGAGCGGCGAAGTGACTACGGTCGCTTCGGCTCTGTCGACTGGAGGGCGTGCGTCAGGATAAAGGTGTCAAGCCACCTTTGCATTAAATGCCCCTGCGATTCGGTCGGCTGGTGTGGCGACTTGGCCAAGGTTGCTTCTTGGTGAAGACTGGGCCTCGGGCGAGCCGAAGGTATGTCCGTCGCCGTAGGGGGTCCTCGAGTGAGACGTAAATCCTCCGGGGTCGGCTGCCCTTGCCCGAGGCTGGGCTCGGGCGAGGCGCGATCGCGTCCCTCGAATGGACCGATCCTTGACTTAATCGCACCCATCAGGCCTTTGCAGCTTTGTGCTGATGGGGGTTACCAGCTGAGATTTAGGAGTCTTGAGGGTACCCCTAATTATGGTCCTCGACAAGCCCCAACCACCAAAAGTGGCCGTTGGGAGGCTGTCTGTCGCATGGTGCCACCGGACATTGTCCGGTGCGCCAGCCACGTCACCCGGCCGTTAGGGTTTGATCGTTGGAGCTCTGACTGGTGGGGCCTCTGGGCTGTCCGGTGGTGCACCGGACAGGTCCTGTAGACTGTCCGGTGCGCCTCCTGTGCGTGCTCTGACTCTGGCGCGCACTGTAGCGCATTTAATGCGGTTGCAGTCGACCGTTGGCGCGAAGTAGCCGTTGCTCCGCTGGCACACCGGACAGTCCGGTGAATTATAGCGGAGCGGCCTCCCATTTTCCCGAAGGTGAAGAGTTCAGCGTTGAGTTCACTGGTGCACCGGACACTATCCGGTGGTGCACCGGACAGTCTGGTGCGCCAGACCAGGGTGCCTTTTGGGATGTCTTTAGCTCTCTTTATTTGAACCCATCTTTGGTCTTTTTATTGGCTTATTGTGAACCTTTGGCACCTGTAAAACTTATAGACTAGAGCAAACTAGTTAGTCCAATTATTTGTGTTGGGCAATTCAACCACCAAAATCAATTTAAGAAAAAGGTGTAAGCCTAATTCCCTTTCAGAAGACAACATATATAATAACAGAGTGTATAGAGATTAATTTCACAATATAATCAGAGTACTTATTACATAGCGGAAGTCTTACAAAATAAAAGATAAATATAACATGATCTAAAATTCATTCTTGGCGCTAGAAAGTCAACTGGGAGACGCCACCTAGATCGAATCGAACTCCTCGATGTGTGGCTCCTCTTGAACCACATATTCTTCTCCTGTGGGGGGTGTGAGATAGCATGGGTGAGCTCACACATGTTCATCGCTCAACAAGTTGTGGGGAATAATGTGGCATGAACTCACCAAAGGTGGGAGTTCATGTGATGTGTAAGGTTGATCAACAATAGGGGTTAAAGCTGAGCATTGCTTTTAATATGTTGGTCAAAATTTTATTAGCAGATACTAAATGTAAGTGAATACCAAACCATAATAAATAATAATAGAACAAAATTAATAATAAACCCATGCAAATGCAAATGACAAATTGAATTTAGGTTTCATAATTTAATCATGCGAGAGTCCTGAGCTGCTCTTGACCGTGAGCTCGGCTAGTATACCAGTTTTACACTCTGCAGAGGTTGTACCATGTACCCACAAGTCGTGTATCCCATGTCGCCAGGGTTTGCAAGGCCCTTAGACACTACCGAGGTGAATGGCTAGGGATCCACTACGAGGCCTTTACAAAGTTCCACTAGCTTCCGAAAACCCGCTACAGTTTATGGGAAGAGCACTTGCAAGAATCCCCCGTCTGACCGCCATCGCAGCAAAATCAACTTGAGAACCTCCTTGCATGCAACTCCTCTACTACCCTTGCCCCTTTCGAGTAAGGTAGTCTTCCACTAGCTTTCCTAGTTAGTTGGCCAAGGGTGTCCCATTAAACCCTTGTGGTGGCACGTGTTTCTCAAGTTAAGCTCCATATTCCAATTAACATTAATAATCTTGACATGAACATAAATAGAATAACAAAATAATTGGAACATGGATATAATGAAATATTATCCCAAAACCATATAAAGCAATAGCATAGCTACCCAAATGATTCAGGGATAAACAAGGTAATCCGGATAAATAGACTAGGGTGACCTATTGGGTCCCATCAAAATTAAACATATGCATTGAATAGTGATAATAAAGAATATTATTGGGTAACAAAAGTGGATCAAGGGCACAACTTGCCTAGCACTTGAGATTCTAGTTACCAGGATGATTCTTCAGATCCTCGTAACCGCACTACTAGTCGTAGCAATACAAACAGACATGGTATAGACAAAATTAACATCACACCAAACATAAATACAAACTGAATAATAATAATGTACGCGAAGCTACGAGATCGTGGGAACGAGAACCACTAAAATCAGAGTTACGGTTAAGGAGTTATGATTTTATAGAGGATTTATGTGATTAAAATGTTAAACTATATTATAAATTGGTTAATATAAATCATATAAGAGATTATTCTATAAATAATTATCTCAACTTTAATCTAAGTTATAAATTGATCATATATCATAGTTTAGTAAATAATGATGAACACATTAACGAGACTAACCAACATAAGTTAAATACAGATCTAATTATAAAATAATGATACATGGTATAATAAATGTTGTTATTGCGTAGTAAATACTTGTACAAGACTAACGCAACTTGAATGGATCAAATCGGAGTTATAGATTTTGAGTTATGAATTTCTAAAGATTCCATGTGTTTTTTACAAGATTAAATAGGATATAAATTTTAATGTGACTTTCATATCAAAACAGTGGTACAAGCTGATAAACAATAATATTAAAAAATTATAGAAATTGGAATGAACTAATTTGGACTTAGTATGAATTTTCTAGGGATTAAACATGTTTTAATAATTATTTTCACATTAAGAATCCCTTCTCTAAATTATTTATAAGTTTTTCTCACTGTCTGGACTAGGCCTCAATTTCTGGTAAGCATAGGGGCCACTACGCAAATGGTTCTGTTGGGACCATGCTTCGTCGCCGAAGGTCCTGCAGAAAGAAACAGCTTCGGCTGAAGCTGCTTGTCGGCGTTTCGAGACAGGGGGGTCCCTAAGCCGACGAGTGAGTGTGCTGCGTGCCACAGCCCAGATGGGTCGAGCGCGTGGGCGAGCGCGAAGGGGGGAGAGGCGAGGCGGCCGGAGCCGAGCGTGAGAGAGGTGGAAGTCCCGCGGCCTTCGTGTTCGTCCCGCGCCCAGGTCAGGTGCGCTTGCAGTAGGGGGTTACAAGCGTCCACGCGGGTGAGGGAAGCGAGCGGCCCCAAGAGAGCGCCTGTCCCGTCCTCGGTCCCGCGTGGCCAACCTTCTCTGAGAAGGCCCTGGTCCTTCCTTTTATAGTCGTAAGGAGAGGATCCAGGTGTACAATGGGGATGTAGCAGAGTGCTACGTGTCTAGCGGAGGGAGAGCTAGCGCCCTAGGTACATGCCAATGTGGCAGCCGGACAGATCTGGGCACCCTGCTGGCGTGATGTCGTGGCTGTTGGAGGTGCGGCGGAGCCTGATGGAGGGACAGCTGTTGGAGCGGTCGAGTCCCTGCTGACGTTGTCCTGCTTCCGTAAGAGAGCTAGGGGCCGCCGTCGTCATAGAGCTTGTGGAGCGCCATCATTGCCTCTCTGGCGGAGCTGGCCGGATGAGACGCCGGTCTTGTTCTCCGTGACCCGAGTCGATTCGGGGTGGGATGATGATGGCGCCTCCTGTTGACGTGGCGGTCTGTGCCCTAGGCAGGGCGACGTGGGGTTTCCTCCGAAGCCGAGGTTGAGTCTGCCTTCTGTTGCCGTGGCCGAGCCCGAGCCAAGGGGTCGGTCGAGGCGGAAGTCGTTCGGCCGAGGCCAGGGCGGAGTCCGAGCCCTGGGGTCGGGCGAGGCGGAGTTTCGTCGTCTTCCGGGTCTTAGCCCGAGTCCGAGCCCTGGGGTCGGGCGGAGCGGAGTTCGCCGTCTTCCGGGTCTTAGCCCGAGTCCGAGCCCTGGGGTCGGGCGGAGCGGAGTTCGCCGTCTTCCGGGTCTTAGCCCGAGTCCGAGCCCTGGGGTCGGGCGGAGCGGAGTTCGCCGTCTTCCGGGTCTTAGCCCGAGTCCGAGCCCTGGGGTCGGGCGGAGCGGAGTTCGCCGTCTTCCGGGTCTTAGCCCGAGTCCGAGCCCTGGGGTCGGGCGGAGCGGAGTTCGCCGTCTTCCGGGTCTTAGCCCGAGTCCGAGCCCTGGGGTCGGGCGGAGCGGAGTTCGCCGTCTTCCGGGTCTTAGCCCGAGTCCGAGCCCTGGGGTCGGGCGGAGCGGAGTTCGCCGTGGCGCCTTTGTCGAGGCCTGACTGCCTGTCAGACTTACTCTGTGGAGTGGCGCTGCAGTCGGAGTGGCGCAGGCGGCGCTGTCCTTCTGTCAGACTGGCCAGTGGAGCGGTGGAGTGACGGCGGTCACCTCGGCTCTGCCGGAGGCGCGTCAGGATAGAGGTGTCAGGCCTCCTGTGCGTTAAATGCCCCTGCAATTTGGTCAGTCGGTGTGGTGATTTAGTCAAGGTTGCTTCTGAGCGAAGCCAAGGCCTTGGGCGAGCCGGTGATGTGTCCGCCATAAAAAGGGGGCCTCGGGCGAGACGGAAGTCTCTCGAGGTCGGCTGCCTTCGGCCGAGGCTAGGCTCGGGTGAAGCGTGATCGAGTCACTCGTGTGGACTGATCCCTGACTTAATCATGCCCATCAGGCCTTTGCAGCTTTATGCTGATGGGGGTTACCAGCTGAGAATTAGGCGTCTTGAGGGTACCCCTAATTATGGTCCCCGACAGTAGCCCCCGAGCCTCGAAGGGAGTGTTAGCACTCGCTTGGAGGCTTTTGTCGCACTTTTTTGCAAGGGGACCAGCCTTTCTCGGTTGCATTTCGTTCCGGTGGGTGCGCGCGAGCGCACCCGCCGGGTGTAGCCCCCGAGGCCTCGGAGGAGTGGTTACACTCCTTCGAGGTCTTAATACTTTGGCTGGTCTGGTCGTTCCCTCATGCGAACTGGCCGTAGCCCGGGTGCACGGTCGGGGCCCAAACTCTCGGGCTGGTATGTTGACGCTGTCAACGATTTGGCCGGAGCCGGTTTTTGCGAGAGCAGCCCCCGAGCCTCTGCACAGGGCGAGAGGACGATCAGGGACAGACTCGGCTTTTTACATACGCCCCTTCGTCGCCTTTCCGCAAGGAGGAGGGGGGAGTGCGCCATGTTACCCTCGATGGGCACCGAACATGGTGTCTCCGGTGAGCTGCAAGCGGGTAATCCGAGTGGACGTCCGTGCCCCGTTCGTTGGGGGTCGGCTAGGGGCCCAGAGGCACGCCCAAAAGTACCTGCGGGTGATTTGCCGGACCCGGTCCCCTGGCGACGGGGTCCGAGGGCTCGATGCCTCCCTCCGATGGGATTCCGTTACAAGATCGTTCCCACTCGTCTCGGAAATGTCCTAGGGTACCTCGGGAGCGCAGCCCGAGCCTCGGTTATGTATCGAACGTACCCCTGGTCATCCCTCGCTCGGTGTCTGAGGCGACTGTGAACCCTTCGGGGGCCAGCCTTCGAACCCCTGATCAGTAATGGGCGCGGAGCCCGAGTAGCCTGAGGCGGCCATGAAGCCCTTCGGGGGGCTGGCCTTCGAACCCCTGACCAGTAGTGGGTGTCGGGCCCACGCGATCTGAGGCGACTTTTGAACCCTCGGGGGGCCAGCCTTCGAACCCCTGATCAGTAATGGGGGGCTCGGAGCCCGGTTCCTTCGCGGAGAAGGATCCCTTTCGGGGTATCCCCCTTTCCCGGTCCCTGTTGCAAGAGATAGAGAAAGAGGAAAACGGAAAAGGATACGAAATCGGACGACGTGGCGTACCTTTTCTGACGCGGTTATTACGGCGAAGGTGAAGCGTCGCGCGCTCCTCCTGCCAGAAGCGCCGTGTGTCTCGCCGCGGAGTTAATGCGACGGGGTGAGTGGTTGGCGGGGCGGCCGTTGCGCGCGTGCGATCCGTTCGAGGAATGGGTCACGGGTGCACCATCTTTACGCCGTGAGAGGAGGCTCCCTTGCTGTCTCAGGATGGGACGTGAGCCTGGCTGACGACGTGACTGCTGTGCCCGCCCGCCTGCCACCGCTATTACTGCTGGCCCACTTTCGGTTGCTTTGACCGACGCGCCAGTCTGGCGCTGTTGGGTCGCCTCGAGTCGTGGCACAGGCTTCGCAACCGAAGAGGCGCGATGGTGGCACAAGTGGCGGTGCGGTTGCTTGCATGCAGCAACTGGCGTGCCGGTTGCTCGACGCGTGGGCCTGGGTTCCAGGCTGGCGTGTCGGAAGTCGGAGAAGCGCGTCCATCTGGCGCGGTTGCATGCCGCCTGCATGGCTGCCCGCCCCTTCCGCCCGTTGGTCTGGGCGAAAATGGGGGGTCGCCTGTAACCGCTGGACGGTCGTGCGCACCATGCGCGGCGGTTTGGCTTCTTCTGCCCTGAGCCGGCTTGCATGACATGCGGGACCCAGCCCCCGAGTCGCAGGGGAGGGCCTTGGAGCGTGTTGGAGAAGACTCGGCCCGCGGCGCTTGGGGGCGCACGTAGGGGGAGTTGCCTTTAAAAGGAGGGAGGCTCCCTTCGTAAGGCAACCATGTCTTCTTCCTCCCTTAAGCGTCGGGTCTTCCCGTCTTCCAAGCCCCCGGATGGGGGGTATCCGCCGCCTTTCCGCCTCCTCGTTGGAGGAACGCAACTCCATGGGAGCTGGTACCTCTCAGCCATCGTTCGGCTTCAAGGATTTTCATCACGCAGCCCGGTCGCACCCCTTCACCGGCGGTCACCCGAGATGGCGACCTCCAGCTTGATGGTGGGGGAAAGCGAGCCGGGCTGCGGCCTCTGCCCCTTCCTCAGCCTCAAGGATTTTCATCACCAAGGCCGGGGAGGGGAGAGTGCCGAGTTGGGGTCGGCCCCTGCGTGGGCGGTGGCCCGCTCCTTCACTCAGTGATGGGGGGAGAAGCGGGCATTGCCCGTGGCGTCCGGCAGCTGCAGCGTGCCTGGTCTTCAGCCGCGAGTGGCTTCGGGGCCACTTGCGGCGTCGGCGTCTGCCACGGCAGCCGGAAGAGGTTCTTCCGCCGGCGCGGCGGCCGGGACCGGCCACGGGCTGACCTCCAACTTCTACGGCCTTCTGCCCGTCCTTGCCTCACGAGTTTTGGCACGGGCGGGGGCCTCCTGGCAGCGGCATCCACCCTGAGGTCAGCGTTGCCGCTGTTCGGCCCCCCGGAGCAGAAGTCGCCGTCGTCGCCACTGCTGGAGTAGGTGACGGCGCGCCGTTCGTTGGCCTTCCGTTGCTCCGCAGGCCTTCCCCCTCGGAGTGGGGTTGTTCGTACCTGCGGAGGGGGAACCGGAGTTCCGTTTGTAATGGCACTTCGAATGCCAGTGAGTTCGTTCATTGTGGCTGTCGAGGCCTGAACGTGTATGTAATTTTGGCACGGAGCCGTGTTTTTTCCTCATTTTCGAGCACTAGGTCTCGCCTGTTTGATTATCTGAACCGCTTTACCAAGCATGAGTTGCCCCGTGTCAAGGTGACGGGTGAGGTATCCGTATCCCGGAGGCGTAGGAATCCCTCGGCCCGTTCGGCCTTGTTATGTGAGGCTCCTCTAGCTTAGTTGAAGAGACCCCTCGGTCGCCCTTCGGTGGATCGAGGCCGGGGGTAGCGATATCAGTATGAACAGAGGCGGAGTTGGCTCGAGAATGGGAACCTGGTTGGCCGGAGCCTAGCCGTGTTGTCCGTCAGCGGGGCCGACGCCAAAGTCGATCAGTCGAGGCCTCGGATCGGGCTGGCGCCCTTGGGAGCCGGTTGACCGAGGCCCCAGGGGTAACCGGTTGAGCCGCCTGCTCGGGCCGGATTCCCGGAGGAGCCCCTGGACCGCGGCGCCGCCCGAGGCTGGGTCGGGCTTTGCTGAAGGCGTCGTCGATGCCGAGGGTGCTACAGCTCCCTTCGGCGTGAAGACCCGAGCCTGCAGGATCCGATCATCTTGTAGCGTGTGCTTCCTGCGGCCGCCGAGGCCAGAAGAAAACACCCTCGCTGCACTTGCGAAGCTGCGCCTTTTTTCCTCCTGTTTCGAGCATCTGGACTTCGTCGGTAAGAGGGATGTTTGTGTGAGCAAGAGCTGCTTTTCGCGGAAGGGACGAGTGAGGTATCCGTATCCCAGAGGCGTGGGAATCCCTCGGCTCGGTCGGCCTTGCCGCTTACGCGTACTTTCACCCGTCCATGAGGCCCTGCCCCCGACTTAGTCGAGAAAGCTTGAAGGCCTGCTTCGGCAGGAGAGCTTCCGAACGTGATGACTCGTTCGGTCCACGGAGTCGTTTTATCCGAGCGCAAGTTACTTATCGCAGAAGGGGACGAGTGAGGTATCCGTATCCCGGAGGCGTAGGAGTCCCTCGGCTCGGTCAGCCTTGGCTGCTTACGTGTACCTCGTCGTTTCCAGGATCCGCTTTCCGAAGTAGTCAAGAAGCACGAAAGAAATCCTGCTAAAAAGAGATCCTTTTTCGAGGAAAAATTCGACGCAGAGGGGGTCTCCCCCCTTTTAGCCCCCGAGGGAGGGTCGGGTTTTGCCGAGGCTAGGCCGACCCTTCCTTGACAACTAAACTTTGCGTAGGTGCGAGGTATATGAACAACTTGAAAACATCTTAAGGATAGAAGCGACGTAGCTGTTTGATGTTCCAAGCGTTGCCGTAGATCTCGCCTTGATTGCTGGCCAGCTCGTATGTTCCGGGCTTCAGAACTTTGGCGATGACGAATGGCCCTTCCCAGGGGGGCGTGAGCTTGTGCCCCTGGAGTTCTCGGGACCGGACCCCTCGGGCGTGGTAGCGTCGCAGGGACTGTTGGTACCGCGCCGAGTGTAGTAAGGCCCTGTCCCGAGCTTCCTCCAACTGGTCCAGCGATTCCTCTCGGCTGGCTTGGTTGCTTTGTTCGGTGTAGGCCCTCGCCCTTGGGGAGCCGTATTCCAGGTCAGTGGGCAAGATAGCTTCAGCCCCGTAGACCAGGAAAAACGGCGTGAAGCCCGTGGCACGACTCGGCGTCGTCCTTAGGCTCCAGACCACCGAGGGGAGTTCCTTCATCCATCGCCTGCCGAACTTGTTGAGGTCGTTGTAGATCCGAGGCTTGAGCCCTTGTAGAATCATGCCGTTGGCACGCTCTACCTGCCCATTCGACATGGGATGAGCCACGGCGGCCCAGTCCACCCGGATATGGTGATCTTTGCAAAAATCCAAGAATTTTTTGCCGGTGAACTGGGTGCCGTTGTCGGTGATGATGGAGTTCGGGACCCCGAAGCGATGGATGATGTTGGTGAAGAATGCCACCGCCTGCTCGGACCTGATGCTGTTCAGGGGTCGGACCTCGATCCACTTGGAGAATTTGTCGATGGCGACCAGCAGGTGCGTGTAGCCCCCGGGCGCCTTCTGCAAGGGACCGACGAGGTCCAGACCCCATACAGCGAAGGGCCAGGTGATGGGTATTGTCTGCAGAGCCTGAGCGGGCAGGTGTGTCCGCTTCGCATAGAATTGGCACCCTTCACAGGTGCGGACAATTCTAGTGGCGTCAGCCACCGCCGTTGGCCAGTAGAAGCCTTGCCGGAAGGCATTTCCAACAAGGGCTCGGGGTGCTGCGTGGTGGCCGCAAGCCCCCGAGTGTACTTCTTGCAGCAGTTCCCGACCTTCGGCGATGGGGATGCATCGCTGGAGGATGCCCGAGGGGCTGCGATGGTAGAGTTCCTCTTCGTCGCCCAGCAAGACGAATGACTTGGCGCGTCGCGCTACCCGCCGAGCCTCGACTTGGTCGAGGGGTAGCTCTCCTCGACGGAGATATTGCAGGTATGGGGCCTGCCAATCTTGGTCTGGCGTGGCCCCGCTCTGCCCTTCCTCGACGTTCAACGCCCCGCCCTCGGGGGCCGAGGGTACCTCGGGCTGAGCCGAGGGTACCTCGGGCTGAGCCGAGGGTACCTCAGGCTCGGGCGCGTCGTCGAGCTTGACGGAGGGTTGATGCAGATCCCGGGAGAAGACGTCCGGGGGGACTGTCGTTCGCCCCGAGGCTATCTTGGCCAGCTCGTCTGCAGTTTCGTTGTAGCGCCGAGCGATGTGGTTGAGCTCGAGCCCGAAGAACTTGTCTTCCAGGCGCCGAACCTCGTCGCAGTAGGCCTCCATCTTCGGGTCGCGGCAGTGGGAGTTCTTCATGACTTGGTCGATGATGAGCCGCGAATCACCGCGGGCGTCGAGGCGTCTGACCCCTAGCTCGATGGCGATCCGCAATCCGTTGACCAGAGCTTCGTACTCGGCCACATTGTTGGACGCCGGGAAGTGGAGGCGCAGCACGTAGCGCAAGTGCTTTCCGAGGGGCGAGATGAAGAGAAGGCCCGCACCGGCCCCCGTCTTCATCAGCGACCCGTCGAAAAACATGGTCCAGAGCTCCGGTTGGATCGGAGTCGTTGGTAGTTGGGTGTCGACCCATTCAGCCACGAAATCCGCCAACACTTGGGACTTGATGGCCTTCCGAGGGGCGAACGAGATCGTTTCGCCCATGATCTCCACTGCCCACTTTGCGATCCTGCCCGAGGCCTCTCGGCACTGGATGATCTCCCCCAGGGGGAAGGATGACACCACAGTTACCGGATGGGACTCGAAGTAGTGTCGTAGCTTCCGCCTCGTCAGGATCACAGCATACAGCAGCTTTTGAACTTGTGGGTAGCGGATCTTAGTCTCGGACAGCACTTCGCTGATGAAGTAGACCGGCCTCTGAACGGGCAATGTATGCCCTTCCTCCTGCCTTTCGACCACAATCGCGGCGCTAACCACCTGAGTGGTCGCGGCGACGTAGACCAAGAGGGTTTCTCCGTCCGCCGGCGGCACCAAGACTGGCGCCTTTGTAAGGAGCGCCTTCAGGTTGCCGAGGGCTTCCTCGGCCTCAGGGGTCCAAACGAAACACTCGGCCTTCCTTAAGAGGCGGTACAGAGGCAGACCTCTTTCGCCGAGGCGTGAGGTGAAGCGGCTCAGGGCCGCGAGGCATCCCATGACCCTCTGTACCCCTTTTAAGTCCTTGATGGGCCCCATGCTGGTGATGGCCGCAATCTTCTCCGGGTTGGCCTCGATGCCTCGCTCAGAGACGATGAACCCTAGGAGCATGCCTCGGGGCACCCCGAAGACACACTTCTCAGGATTAAGCTTGACTCCTTTCGCCTTGAGGCACCGGAATGTCACTTCAAGGTCGGAGAGGAGGTTGGGAGCCTTTCGTGTCTTGACCACGATGTCATCGACGTAGGCCTCGACTGTGCGACCGATGTGTTCGCCGAACACATGGTTCATGCACCGCTGGTACGTCGCGCCTGCATTCCTCAGGCCGAACGGCATGGTGACGTAGCAGTACATGCCGAACGGCGTGATGAAAGAAGTCGCGAGCTGGTCGAACTCTTTCATCCGGATCTGGTGATACCCCGAGTAGGCATCGAGGAAGGACAGGGTTTCGCACCCAGCAGTGGAATCCACGATTTGGTCGATGCGAGGCAGAGGGTAGGGAACCTTCGGACATGCTTTGTTGAGACCAGTGTAGTCCACACACATCCGCCATTTCCCCCCTTTCTTCCTCACAAGCACAGGGTTGGCAAGCCATTCGGGATGGAATACCTCTTTGATGAACCCTGCCGCCATTAGCTTGTGGATCTCTTCGCCAATCGCTCTGCGCTTCTCCTCGTCGAATCGGCGCAGAGGCTGCCTGACGGGTCGGGCTCCGGCCCGAATATCCAGCGAGTGCTCGGCGACATCCCTCGGTATGCCGGGCATGTCCGAGGGACTCCACGCAAAGACGTCGGCGTTTGCGCGGAGAAAGTCGACGAGCACTGCTTCCTATTTGGGGTCGAGCCCGGAACCGATCCGGATCTGCTTGGTGGTGTCGCCGCTGGGGTCGAGGGGGACGGCCTTGACCGTCTCCGCTGGCTCGAAGTTGCCGGCATGGCGCTTCACGTCTGGGACCTCCTTGGAGAGGTTCTCCAGGTCGGCGATGAGGGCCTCGGACTCGGCGAGGGCCTCGGCGTACTCCACGCACTCCACGTCGCATTCGAACGCGTGTTTGTACGTGGGGCCGACGGTGATGACCCCGTTGGGGCCCGTCATCTTGAGCTTCAGGTAGGTGTAGTTGGGGACGGCCATGAACTTCGCGTAGCATGGCCTCCCTAACACGGCGTGGTAGGTTCCTCGGAACCCGACCACTTCGAACGTCAGGGTCTCCCTTCGGAAGTTGGAGGGTGTCCCGAAGCAGACTGGGAGATCGAGTCGCCCGAGGGGCTGGACGCGCTTCCCAGGGATGATCCCGTGGAAGGGCGCAGCGCCTGCTCGGACGGAGGACGGATCGACGCGCAGAAGCTTGAGGGTCTCGGCGTAGATGATGTTGAGGCAGCTGCCTCCGTCCATCAGGACCTTGGTGAGCCTGACATCGCCGACAACGGGGTCGACGACGAGCGGGTATTTCCCTGGGCTCGGCACATGGTCGGGGTGGTCGGCCCGGTCGAAAGTGATGGGCTTGTCGGACCAGTCTAGGTAGACTGGCGCCGCCACCTTCACCGAGCAGACCTCCCGGCGCTCTTGCTTGCGGTGCCGAGCCGAGGTATTCGCCGCATGCCCTCCATAGATCATGAAGCAGTCGCGGACCTCGGGGAACCCCCCTGCTGGGTGTTCTTCGTTCTTGTCGTCGTCGTGGGCCCTGCCACCCTCGGCGGGTGGCCCGGCCCTGTGGAAATGACGCCGAAGCATAACGCACTCCTCGAGGGTGTGCTTGACGGGCCCCTGATGGTAGGGGCACGGCTCCTTGAGCATCTTGTCGAAGAGGTTTGCACCTCCGGGGGGCTTCCGAGGGTTCTTATACTCGGCGGCGGCGACAAGGTCCGCGTCTGCGGCGTCGCGTTTCGATTGCGACTTCTTCTTGCCTTTCTTCTTGGCGCCGCGCGGAGCAGACGCCTCGGGAGCTTCTTCCGACGGGCGGCCCTGGGGCTGCTTGTCCTTTCGGAAGATAGCCTCGACCGCCTCCTGGCCGGAGGCGAACTTGGTGGCGATGTCCATCAGCTCGCTCGCCCTGGTGGGGGTTTTGCGACCCAGCTTGCTCACCAGGTCGCGACAAGTGGTGCCGGCGAGGAACGCGCCGATGACATCCGAGTCGGTGATGTTGGGCAGCTCGGTGCGCTACTTCGAGAATCGCCGGATGTAGTCCCGGAGCGACTCCCCCGGCTGTTGCCGGCAGCTTCGAAGGTCCCAGGAGTTCCCGGGGCGCACGTATGTGCCCTGGAAATTGCCAGCGAAGGCTTGGACCAAGTCGTCCCAGTTGGAAATCTGCCCCGGAGGCAGGTGCTCCAACCAGGCGCGAGCAGTGTCGGAGAGGAATAGGGGGAGGTTGCGGATGACGAGGTTGTCGTCGTCCGTTCCGCCCAGTTGGCAGGCAAGGCGGTAGTCCGCGAGCCACAGTTCCGGTCTCGTTTCCCCCGAGTACTTTGTGATAGTAGTCGGGGGTCGGAACCGGGTCGGGAATGGCGCCCGTCGGATGGCCCGACTGAAGGCCTGCGGACCGGGTGGTTCGGGCGAAGGACTCCGATCCTCCCCGCTGTCGTAGCGCCCCCCACGCCTGGGGTGGTAGCCTTGGCGCACCCTTTCGTCGAGGTGAGCCCGACGGTCGCGTCGATGGTGCTCGTTGCCGAGGTGGCCCGGGGCCGCAGGCGCGGTGTTGCGCGTGCGCCCGGTGTAGACCGAGGCCTCCCGCATGAATCGGGAAGTCGCGGCATGAGGTTCCGAGGGATATCCTTGCCTCCGGGATGCAGTGCTCTCGGCCCGCCGGGCCGCAGCGCCTTCCAGGAGATTCTTGAGTTCTCCCTGGATTCGCCGCCCCTCGGTGGTTGACGGCTCCGGCATCGCGCGGATGAGCATCGCTGCGGTCGCCAGGTTCTGACCGACCCCGCTGGATGCGGGCGGCGGCCTGATCCTGACGTCGTTGGCGACGCGGTGCTGGAGACCTTGGGGCAGATGACGTATTTCTCCGGCCAGGGGTTGGCCCACCCATGCCTGTCCGGCGTCCCGACGGATCGGCTCAAGCGCCCCTGTTCCCTCGTTGAGCCTGGCCTGCGCCTCGCGGACTTGCTCGAGTTGTGGGTCGTAACCCCCCGCCGGAGCGGGGACCACAGCTAGCTCCCGTGGGATGTCGGCGCGAGGCACCGGCCTAGGGAGATCACCATCCTCCGGCATGCCAAGATGGTTGCCTTCGGTGGGATCCCCTAGCTCGATGTGGAAACATTCGCGGCTTGGGCCGCAGCTCTCGTCACCGAGGCTGCGGCTTCCGTCGGAACGGTCGGATAGACAGTAGTCACATGCGGTCATGAAGTCCCGCATGGCACTGGGGTTGCCATGTCCGGAGAAATCCCAACCGATGCTGGGATCGTCATCTTCCTCGGACCCGGAGGGCCCGTAGGTCGAGACGTCCGTCAGTCGGTCCCAAGGCGACCGCATACAGAACCTCAGTGGGGTTGCACTCGCCTCAATGAGAGCGCCCGCCAAAACGAGGTCGTTTGGCGGGTTGAGGCCGAGTCGAAATGACACAAGATGGGAGTTAGTCGTTACCTTTTGGTCGACGAGGAGCGACGTAGTCACA
The DNA here is from genome assembly GCF_902167145.1 of Zea mays. NCBI lineage: Eukaryota > Viridiplantae > Streptophyta > Magnoliopsida > Poales > Poaceae > Zea > Zea mays. The sequence goes on along the minus strand of NC_050100.1, from coordinate 53,526,528 downwards.
TCGGGGACTGGTTGCGCCGTCATCTCTGGTTCGAGGGCGACGTCCTGCAGGCTTTCCGCGAGCGCGCCGGCGTCGTCTTCTTGCTCGGGGTCAGCGTGCCGCGGGGGGACGGCGCTTGCCTCCGTCTCGAACGCGAGGTCGACGTCCGGCGTGCCTTCCGTCGGGGCGTCGGGGGCGTCGATTCGCTCGACGGCCGGCGAAGCGTGGCCTCCCGTCTGGCCTTGACGGCCCCGCCTCCTCCTCCGTTGGCGGGGGAGAGAACGGAGCGAGCCCGAATGTTGCTCTTCCACCACGCGGGGTAGACGTTGTCGATTCCGCCGCCGGCGGGCGGGTTGTCGGCCGCCATTGTCGTAGTCGCGCGGCGGTGGAAGAAGTGTCATGTCGTAGCTGCCGTCGAAGGACATGAACTCAAGAGTCCCGAAACGAAGCACCGTCCCGGGCCGGAGAGGTTGCTGGAGACTGCCCATCTGGAGCTTGACGGGGAGCTATTCGTCAGCACGCAGCGTGCCCCTACCTGGCGCGCCAACTGTCGGCGTTTCGAGACAGGGGGGTCCCTAAGCCGACGAGTGAGTGTGCTGCGTGCCCCAGCCCAGATGGGTCGAGCGCGTGGGCGAGCGCGAAGGGGGGAGAGGCGAGGCGGCCGGAGCCGAGCGTGAGAGAGGTGGAAGTCCCGCGGCCTTCGTGTTCGTCCCGCGCCCAGGTCAGGTGCGCTTGCAGTAGGGGGGTTACAAGCGTCCACGCGGGTGAGGGAAGCGAGCGGCCCCAAGAGAGCGCCTGTCCCGTCCTCGGTCCCGCGTGGCCAACCTTCTCTGAGAAGGCCCTGGTCCTTCCTTTTATAGTCGTAAGGAGAGGATCCAGGTGTACAATGGGGATGTAGCAGAGTGCTACGTGTCTAGCGGAGGGAGAGCTAGCGCCCTAGGTACATGCCAATGTGGCAGTCGGAGAGATCTGGGCACCCTGCTGGCGTGATGTCGTGGCTGTTGGAGGTGCGGCGGAGCCTGATGGAAGGACAGCTGTTGGAGCGGTCGAGTCCCTGCTGACGTTGTCCTGCTTCCGTAAGAGAGCTAGGGGCCGCCGTCGTCATAGAGCTTGTGGAGCGCCATCATTGCCTCTCTGGCGGAGCTGGCCGGATGAGACGCCGGTCTTGTTCTCCGTGACCCGAGTCGATTCGGGGTGGGATGATGATGGCGCCTCCTGTTGACATGGCGGTCTGTGCCCTAGGCAGGGCGACGTGGGGTTTCCTCCGAAGCCGAGGTTGAGTCTGCCTTCTGTTGCCGTGGCCGAGCCCGAGCCAAGGGGTCGGTCGAGGCGGAAGTCGTTCGGCCGAGGCCAGGGCGGAGTCCGAGCCCTAGGGTCGGGCGAGGCGGAGTTTCGTCGTCTTCCGGGTCTTAGCCCGAGTCCGAGCCCTGGGGTCGGGCGGAGCCGGAGTTCGCCGTCTTCCGGGTCTTAGCCCGAGTCCGAGCCCTGGGGTCGGGCGGAGCGGAGTTCGCCGTCTTCCGGGTCTTAGCCCGAGTCCGAGCCCTGGGGTCGGGCGGAGCGGAGTTCGCCGTCTTCCGGGTCTTAGCCCGAGTCCGAGCCCTGGGGTCGGGCGGAGCGGAGTTCGCCGTCTTCCGGGTCTTAGCCCGAGTCCGAGCCCTGGGGTCGGGCAGAGCGGAGTTCGCCGTCTTCCGGGTCTTAGCCCGAGTCCGAGCCCTGGGGTCGGGCGGAGCGGAGTTCGCCGTCTTCCGGGTCTTAGCCTGAGTCCGAGCCCTGGGGTCGGGCGGAGCGGAGTTCGCCGTGGCGCCTTTGTCGAGGCCTGACTGCCTGTCAGACTTACTCTGTGGAGTGGCGCTGCAGTCGGAGTGGCGCAGGCGGCGCTGTCCTTCTGTCAGACTGGCCAGTGGAGCGGTGGAGTGACGGCGGTCACCTCGGCTCTGCCGGAGGCGCGTGTCAGGATAGAGGTGTCAGGCCTCCTGTGCGTTAAATGCCCCTGCAATTTGGTCAGTCGGTGTGGTGATTTAGTCAAGGTTGCTTCTGAGCGAAGCCAAGGCCTTGGGCGAGCCGGTGATGTGTCCGCCATAAAAAGGGGGCCTCGGGCGAGACGGAAGTTTCTCGAGGTCGGATGCCTTCGGCCGAGGCTAGGCTCGGGTGAAGCGTGATCGAGTCACTCGTGTGGACTGATCCCTGACTTAATCATGCCCATCAGGCCTTTGCAGCTTTATGCTGATGGGGGTTACCAGCTGAGAATTAGGCGTCTTGAGGGTACCCCTAATTATGGTCCCCGACACTGCTCGTACGTGATGCCGAAGGTACCATTCATGAAGCTTCGGTATTACAGCATATCCGAAGATGAAGGGTCGAACCGACTTAAAGATAGAATGACCTTTTAGTCCATAAGGGTCTGAGTCAACGTTGTAAACTTTTATGAGGGGCGAGATGGTAATTCCTCACAGGCTGTGTCCTGTGCCTATAAATAGTGAACAATATTCCTTTACTGTTCACGCATTCCTGTAATTGCAAACGCATCATTCGGGAATTATTACTTGTCAAGGCAAAGGTATAAATGTACCTAAACATTATGTTCAAACATCTTAAAATTCATATAATAAGATATGCGAATGATGTCATTTATTTCTGATATATTTATCTTTAATGTTTCATATTTTATATTACTTTGTATTATTTTTGTAAGTTTAATTACGAAGGTGAAACCTTCGTAATATTCTGCTCGTGGTCTTCGTCCGAAGTTCATTAAATCCTTGGGGAGATAATGCTTCAGCGGACGAAGGACATTGATATTTAATATTTTATGTTGCCTTGTTCTTAATTCATAGCATTTGAGAACAAGTCCCCAACAGGTTCCAAGACTCAGGACACACCCTCTACGGATTGCGGGTTGATTTCTATTAATCACAAGGACTCTTTAGCAAAAAGGTTGGGCCGAAGGGGTATCTGTTGATATGGGCCGTAAGATCTGAGATCAAGGGTCACGATTAGATGGCGCTATAAGTGAACCGGTATCAAATCCCGGCCACCCGATCCTAAATGGACGCTACGGATTAAATCTTCATCATTCCGAACCGGACGCAATGGATCCCGCATCAACGCACCCGATATAAAACACCCAGATCTAATCATGTCCGCTCGTAGGCTGCCCAATGGTCCGGATTTCATCCCCTCGAATCGGTATGGCCAAACCTAATTACGGCCGTTGCTCCCCCATCTAACGGTCGAGACCGTTTCCCCCAAAACGACCCCGACGGCGGCGGCGCTGCACGGCAATGCGGCGGTGCCATGGCCGGCCACGGAAATTCTCGTGCCCCACTGGTCCAAACCGAACGAGTCTAGTCCTACGCGATGTCCAGCAAAAGGAGAAACTGGTCGTGGGTCGCTTACCAGGAATGGGGGGCCGTTGAAGCTGTCCACGGCGCGGTGCGGATCCGCGGTGGAGCTCCTACCATGGCGAGCAATTAACCGACCCACCGTCAACCGAACACCGATTACTTACTCCCAGAGCTTGGTTAGGGACCAAACTACCACCGTATGGCCAAAACATGGCTCGCCCTTTTGCCGCAGACGTGAATCCACCGCGGCGGGTGTTTTCTTCCCCGGCGCGCTTCACCCTAGCTTTTCCCCACGCGCCCTCTATTCTCGCAGTACTGGTTAAGTTGTGGTCGCCTATGCGGTTGAGTCGGTCCCCAGGGTCGCGGCGCGATGGACTTATATACGCACGATGTGGGCCTTTGACATGGGCGGTCATGGCGGCGTATTCCACGCCGCACGCCGGTCGCCCTGAGAGTGCGGCGATTCTGTTGAAGGAGAATCCGACCACACGACCCCACATGTCGGCCACAGCGTAGAGCAAATGAACCTGCCACGCGGGCCCTCCAGTCAGTGAGGAGAACAGAAAAGCAGGCGCGCGTGAAGGGAGGCTGGGCAGTGGGGCCCGGTTGTCAGCGGTGAGCGCGCGCGGTGAGAGCTTGGGCCGCGCGAGTGTAAAGGAGTTGTTGGGCCGAGTTAAGTGCGCGTGTGTGAGGTTGACTGGTGGGACCAGATGGCAGCGCGGGCGCGTGTGTAGGAATTGGGCTGGCGCGAGGTGGAGCTAGGTGGACCGAAGGCGGAATTGGGCCCAGACGCCAGGGTATTCCCCTTTTCTTTTATTCTTTTTATTTTCTGTTTCCCTTCTTTCCAAATTCACTTCATTTCGAATTTATATTCAAATCCTATGACAAATTTGTCTTCAGATTATATTGGGTACTAACTTTGAGCATATAATTCTATATATATATTTTATGTAAATTTTATACTCTTTATCTCTTTCTCTTCTCACTTCCTAGTTTCAAATCCAAACTTCAATTTAGGGTTTAATCCAAACTTTCAATCATTATTATATTTTTTTCTTATACACATTTTGGGCCTTACATTGTGGCAGAGCATATTAGAACTAGGACTTAGTGCAAGAATACTTGGTAAACAAAATATTTTCAATTTTTGGTGGATGGGGGATGCCAAATAAAAAGGAAGAAGGGGAAAATATGAACTTTTACGGCTCCCCTACCGCTTTAAATTCCAAAAGAGTTTTGGCAAGCCGTGCGTCAAGTGGTATGAATTGATAGGGAAAATGTGCACTGAAATCCTTGGAAATTATACAAAGAAGGAAGATCAACTAATGACAGCCGCCTTCGGCACACGGGAGAACCGGAGACTTAATCGGGTGATGGATGCCCTAGGCTTCGGGTACCCTGATTATGAAAGGCTTGATGATGAAGCCCGGGGATTGAAGAGAAAAAGGATTGTAAGTGTGTTAACAAGGCAAGCACGGAGGTCGGTTGAAGCAGGCAAGACGAAGAAGTTAACAAAGAAGCCGAAGCTGGCATCAAAGCCTTCGACACCAAAGAAAAGAAAGGTTACAAGTTCCGAGCGCGGAGATGAAGAGGGACCTTCTTCGCCGAAACATTTAGAGAAGACCCCTTTGGCAACTTCCGTTGGGGTAACGGAAATTTTAGAGGTAATGATCGCACCCTTACCTTTCCCAATGTTGAGTCCTCTAGGGTCCGATCTAACAAGCTTGTTACAGCCACAGAAGAAAATTGTTGAGGAAAATACCGAAGCAGAGGCAAGTAAAGATCCTTCGGCGCCGAGCGGAGGAAACGCTCAGAAGAAACGTCGAATGATGAACGTGATGAGGGCCATCCTTAACACCCCTCCTCTAGTGATTCAAAAGGAAATTACTCCTGCTATAGCTGACGAAGGTCCCCATCAAGCTGAGAACAGTGGCGGTCCCGTTGGCACAACTATATCAGAAATTGATAGACTTATTGCAAACGTTGTGGCTGGGAAAAATACTGAGGGGGCAGTTGCTGTAGAGACTTCAACGTCGAAGGGAAAGAGAACTTCGAAAGATAGAAGCTTCGATCTTCGACACCTGGTGGCCAACAATTTTCCGAAGAGGATATATCGACACTAAAAGAATTTGCTATTTCTAGGGCTATTAGCCCGGATCCATGCTCTTTGGCAGCGTCGACGAAGAGATTTTCGGATGTATTCATGATCGTGCTGGGGCTAAAATTGTAAGCACATTATTAAAGAGCATCGGATTTCCGAATCTAGAGAAGGACATTAGTTGCTACAGAAGACAACACGTTATTGGCAGCTTGTTCTACTCAAAATTTTAAGGTAAAACTCCTTTACTATTTTTTTCTTTTGTCATGCCGATTTAAGCATTTCAGTAATGGAGATCTAATTTAATTCGTCTTTCAGATCCTACTGCTGAGCAAGGCCCTAAAAATACAATAGGACGACGAGGATGGGAAGAATGAATTTGTTATTCATGGCTTGGAAAAGAGGATCGATGAACTTGAAACTTCATTGAAGGAAAAAGACATCCTGCTCCATTCGTACGAAGGTTCTCTTGTCGAAGTTCGATCTTAGAATGAAAAATTAAGCAAAGAGCTGGAAGAAGCTCGAACACTTTGCAAAAGAACTCAAATTGGTTCAACCGCGAGTCCAAAGCTTTAAACACGACAATCAAGGCCGAAGTTGAAAAGAATCTTAAACTGAGTGAAATGGTCAAGACTCTTCGGAATAAATGCTTCAACTTTGCTACTCAATGCATCGCTCGGCTAAAGGGTATCTTCAATTCTGTTGGAGCCAAGTCTGAAGAAGTTAATCTTTCTGCTGAAGATATCCTTGGAGCTCTTGGAAGTATTGAGAAAGAGGTTGACGTTCTTGACGAAGTTATAACTGTCCATGGTGATTTCTGTGTGCTAGTGGCTTCTCGTGGCATAGTCGCTGCTTTTGTTAAGGCTGGGTGTAATCAAATAAGAACTTTAATAGGCCCAACTTCAGCCTCTCATCGTCTGACCTAGTTAATATTCCAGCCGAAGCCAAAAGCATAGGCAACAGATTCATTGCTCAAATCTGGGCTAAGGGCGGCCAAGAGATTGCTGGGGACGAAGCTCGAGCCTTACTTAACAAAGTATGGAGAATCTCTTTACCTTCATGTTTTTAAATAAGTCGGTTCTTGGCCGACGTTCTTTAAATGAATTATTGTAGTGCATCAAGGTTGCATCAAGGATCTATTATTACTATTATAGCTGCAATAATTATGATACAAGACACACAATGGGCATGGGTACATCTGCTGTCTCCACCATGGCCATAGTGCACGAACGTGACATACTAGATGGTCATCCTGAGTAGGGGCACATATGGCATCAGGGTCATCTTGACTCGTGAGGCATCTTTGCCTATGGTCTTTCTACCCCGAGGGCTTTGACTATCAGGGCCGCTTCTCCTCAATGCATCCAGGAGGATACCTCAGAGGCCTAGGTGTAAACTTAAGCTTGTAGGGGGCTCCAACTTTGGCTTGTCCCTAACTGAAAGTCGCCTAGAGGGCGTTGGATAGGTGGAAACTGAAATTTACAACTTTAAACACACTACAAGCCGGGGTTAGCGTTAGAATAAAAATCCGAGTCCGGGAGAGAGGGGAAAACAAATCAACCATGAAAATAAAGTGGATGGCACGATGATTTGTTTTATCAAGGTTCAGTTCTAAAGAACCTAGTCCCCGTTGAGGTGGTCACAAAGACCGGGTCTCTTTCAACCCTTTCCCTCTCTCAAACGGTCACTTAGACCAAGTGAGCTTTCTTCCTTGATTTCCCGGGTCACTTAGACCCCGCAAGGACCACCACACAATCGGTGTCTCTTGCTTCGCTTACAAGGCTTTGATAATAAGAATGAGAGAAAGAAAAAAGCCAACCAAGCAACAAGAGCAACAAAGAAACACAAGAACTATCCTCTCACAAGTCCTAAAGCACTAGAATTGAATTGGGGACTTTGATCGGATCAGTGGCTTTGATTTATGTCTTGGAGTGCTGCACTTTGCTCTTGTATTGAATGAGGAGTAGTGAATGCTTGGATGGTTGTAGTGGAGGTGGTTGGGGGGTATTTATAGCCCTCAACCACCAAAACAACCGTTGGGGTCGGCTGCTGTCGATGGGCGCACCGGACACTGTCCGGTGCGCCAGCCACGTCACCCAACCGTTAGGGTTCTGACGCGGTTGACCGTTGGAGCACTGACTTCTGGTGGCACCAGACAGTCCGTGCCGCACCAGACAGGCACTATTCACTGTCTGGTGCGCCTCTGACCTCTGCTCTGACTTTTGCCGCGAACTGTAGCGCTGTCAGGGGCACTGTGGAGTCGACCGTTGCGCCTAAGAGCCGTTGCTCCACTGGTGCACCGGACAGTCCGATGAATTATAGTGGAGTGACGTTGGAGAAACCCGAAGGTGGCTAGTTCAGACTTGTACGATTCTGGTGCACCGGACACTGTCCGGTGCGCCAGACCAGGGCACACGTTGGTTTCTTTTGCTCCTTTCTTTTTGGACCCTAATTTGATCTTTTTATTGGTTTGTGTTGGACCTTTATGCATCTATAGAATATAATCTAGAGCAAACTAGTTAGTCCAATTATTTGTGTTGGGCTTTCAACCACCAAAATCATTTATAGGAAATGGTTAAACCCTATTTCCCTTTCAATCTCCCCCTTTTTGGTGATTGATGCCAACACAAACCAAAGCAAATATATAAGTGCAGAATTGAACTAGTTTGTATAAGGTAAGTGCATAGGTTACTTGGAATTAAACCAATTTATACTTTTACTAGATATGCATGGTTTGCTTTCTTTTATTTAATATTTTGGACCACATTTGCACCACTTGTTTTGTTTTTTTGCAAATTCTTTTAAAAAATCTTTTCAAAGTCTTTTGCAAATAGTCAAAGTTATATGAATAAGATTTCGAGAAGCCTTTTCAAGATTTGAAATTTTCTCCTCCTGTTTCAAATGCTTTTCCCTTGACTTAAACAAAACTCCCCTGGATGAAATTCTCCTCTTAGTTTTCAAGAGGGTTTAAATAGATACCAATTGAAACTTATACTTGGGATGCTTTTTAAAATGTATCAATTGAATATTAACATACCAATTTGAAATATATCAACTAAAAATTTTCATCATAAGATACCAATTGAAAAGACAAACATGAATCATCATTTCGAAAAATTTTGAAGTTTGGTGGTGCGGTCCTTTTGCTTTATGCTAATACTCTCTCCCCCTTTGGCATCAATCGCCAAAAACGGAGACTTTGTGAGCCCTAATGCTTTTCTCCCCCATTGGTACAAGTAAATATGAGTGAAATATTATACCAATTTGAGAGTGATGTGGAGTGATGGCGAAGGATAAATGATACCGATAGAGTGAAGTGGAAGCCTTGTCTTCGTCGAAGACTCCATTTCCCTTTTAATCTACGACTAAGTATAGAAATACACTTGAAAACACGTTAGTCGTAGACATAAAAGAGATATGATCAAATGTATACAAATGAGCTATGTGTGCAAAGTGTCAATCAAAGTTCCGAGAATCAAGAATGTTTAGCTCATTCCTAAGTTTGGTAAAGGTTTTCTCATCTAATGGTTTGGTGAAGATATCAGCTAATTGTTCTTTGGTGCTAACATAAGCTATCTCGATATCCCCCTTTGTTGGTGATCCCTCATAAAGTGATACCGAATGTTTATGTGCTTAGTGCGGCTGTGTTCAACGGGATTATCCGCCATGCGGATAGCACTCTCATTGTCACATAGGATAGGGACTTTGCTCAATTTGTAGCCATAGTCCCTGAGGGTTTGCCTCATCCAAATAATTGCACACAGCAATGGCCAGCAGCAATGTACTCAGCTTCGGCGGTAGAAAGAGCTACTGAGTTTTGTTTCTTTGAAGCCCAAGACACCAGGGATCTCCCCAGAAACTGACAAGTCCCTGATGTGTTCTTCAAATCAATTTTACACCCTACCCAATCAACATCTGAATATCCTATTAAATCAAAGGTGGATCCCTTGGGGTACCAAAGTCCAAACTTAGGAGTATAAACTAAATATCTCATGATTCTTTTCACGACCCTAAGGTGAACTTCCTTAGGATCGGCTTGGAACCTTACACACATGCATACGGAAAGCATAATGTCCGAGCGAGATGCACATAGATAGAGTAAAGATCCTATCATCGACCGATATAACTTTTGATCTATGGATTTACCTCCCGTGTCGAGGTCGAGATGCCCATTAGTTCCCATGGGAGTCTTGATGGGTTTGGCATCCTTCATTCCAAACTTGTTAAGTATGTCTTGAATGTACTTTGTTTGGCTGATGAAGGTACCTCCTTGGAGTTGCTTCACTTGAAATCCTAGGAAATACTTCAGCTCCCCCATCATAGACATCTCGAATTTTTGAATCATGATCCTACTAAACTCTTCACAAGTAGTTTTGTTAGTAGACCCAAATATGATATCATCAACATAAATTTGGCATACGAACAAATCTTTTGCAATGGTTTTAGTAAAGAGAGTAGGATTGGCTTTTTTGACTTTGAAGCCATTAGTGATAAGAAAATCTCTTAGGCATTCATACCATGCTTTTGGGGCTTGCTTGAGCCCATTAAGAGCCTTAGAGAGTTTATATACATGGTTAGGGTACTCACTATCTTCAAAGCCGGGTTTTCTCAACATATACCTCTTCCTTGATTGGTCCATTGAGGAAAGCACTTTTCACGTCCATTTGATAAAGCTTAAAGCCATGGTAAGTAGCATAGGAAAGTAATATACGAATTAACTCAAGCCTAGCTACGGGTGCATAGGTTAGTAGGATAGGCTTTTTTTGACTTTGAAGCCATTAGTGATAAGAAAATCTCTTAGGCATTCATACCATGCTCTTGGGGCTTGCTTGAGCCCATTAAGCGCCTTAGAGAGTTTATATACATGGTTAGGGTACTCACTGTCTTCAAAGCCGAGAGGTTGCTCAACATAGACCTCTTCCTTGATTGGTCCATTGAGGAAAGCACTTTTCACGTCCATTTGATAAAGCTTAAAGCCATGGTAAGTAGCATAGGAAAGTAATATACGAATTGACTCAAGCTTAGCTACGGGTGCATAGGTTTCACCGAAATCCAAACCTTCGACTTGTGAATATCCCTTGGCCACAAGTAGGGCTTTGTTCCTTGTCACCACACCATGCTCATCTTGCTTATTGTGGAATACCCACTTGGTTCCTACAACATTTTGGTTAGGACGTGGAACTAAATGCCATACCTCGTTCCTCGTGAAGTTGTTGAGCTCCTCTTGCATTGCCAACACCCAATCTGAGTCTCTTAGTGTATCCTCCACGCTGTATGGCTCAATAGAGGACACAAAAGAGTAATGTTGACAAAAATGAGCGACTTGAGATCGAGTAGTTACCCCCTTATGAATATCACCAAGTATGGAGTTGACGGGGTGATCTGTTTTAATCGCTTGGTGGATCTTGGGTGTGGCAGTCCTTGACCCTGTACTTCTTGATCATCTTCCTTGTCTTGATCAACTTCATCTCCCCCTTGATCATTGTCCTCCTCTTGAGGTGGCTCATCTTCTTGATCTTCATCTTCATTGTCTTGATCCTGATCCTCATCTTGGGTTGGTGGAGATGCTTGCATGGAAGATGATGGTTGATCTTGTGCTTGTGTAGGCTCTTCGGATTCCTTAGGACACACATCCCCAATGGACATGTTCCTTAGCGCTACGCACGGAGCCTCTTCATCATCTAGCTCATCAAGATCAACTTGCTCCACTTGGGAGCCATTAGTCTCATCAAACACAATGTCACAAGAAACCTCAACTAATCCAGTGGATTTGTTGAAGACTCTATATGCCCTTGTGTTTGAGTCAAAACCAAGTAAAAAACCTTCTACAGCCTTCGGAGCAAATTTATATTTTCTACCTCTTTTGATAAGAATAAAACATTTGCTACCAAAGACTCCAAAATATGAAACATTGGGCTTTTTACCGGTGAGGAGTTCATATGATGTCTTCTTGAGGATTCGGTGAAGGTAGAGCCGGTTGATGGAGTAGCAGGCGGTGTTAATTGCCTCAGCCCAAAACCGGTCTAGAGTCTTGTACTCATCAAGCATGGTCCTTTCCATGTCTAGTAGAGTTCTATTCTTCCTCTCCACTACACCATTTTGTTGAGGTATGTAGGCAGAATAGAACTCATGCTTGATGCCCTCATCCTCAAGAAAACCTTCAATTTGAGAGTTCTTGAACTCCGTCCCATTGTCGCTTCTTATCTTTTTTATTCTTAGTCCGAACTCATTTTGAGCCCGTCTCAAGAATCCTTTTAAAGTCTCTTGGGTTTGTGAGTTTTCCTACAAAAAGAATACCCAAGTGAAGCGAGAATAATCATCCACAATTACTAGACATTACTTACTCCCACCGATGCTTATGTAAGCTATTGGGTCGAATAAATCCATGTGGAGTAACTCCAGTGGCCTATCCGTTGTCATGATATTTTTGTGTGGATGATGGGTACCAACTTGCTTTCCTGCTTGACATGCGCTACAAACCATGTCTTTCTCAAAATGAACATTGGTTAGTCCCAAAATGTGTTCTCCTTTTAGAAGCTTGTGAAGATTCTTCATCCCAACATGGGCTAGTCGGCGATGCCAGATCCAACCCATATTAGTCTTAGCAATTAAGCAAGTATCGAGTTCAGCTTTGTTAAAATCAACTAAGTATAGCTGACCCTCTAATACTCCCTTAAATGCTACTGAATCATCACTTCTTCTAAAGACAGTAACACCTATATCCGTAAAAAGACAGTTGTAGCCCAATTTGCATAATTGAGAAACTAAAAGCAAATTGTAATCTAAAGAATCTACAAGAAAAACATTGGAAATGGAATGGTCAGGTGATATAGCAATTTTACCAAGTCCTTTGACCAAACCTTGATTTCCATCCCCAAATTAATGTGATAGCTCTTTGGGGATATTCGTTTTTCTCGTAGGAGGAGAACATCCTTTTCTCCCCAGTCATGTGGTTTGTGCATCCGCTATCAATAATCCAACTTGAGCCCCCGGATGCATAAACCTGCAAAACAGTTTTAGGCCTTGTTCTTAGGTACCCAAACAGTCTTGGGTCCTTTGATGTTAGAAACAAGCACCTTGGGTACCCAAACACAAGTCTTGGAGCCCTTGTGTTTGCCCCCAACATATTTGGCAACTATTTTGCCTGATTTGTTAGTAAGCACATAGAAAGCATCAAAAGTCTTGAATGAAACATTATGATCATTTGATGCAGTAGGAGTATTCCTTTTAGGCATTTTAACATGTGTAGAATGCCTAGAGCTAGATGCCTCATTCTTATACGTAAAAGCATTGGTGAAAAACAAAATGAGACTTCTTAGCATGAATTCTCCTAATTTTGTGTTCGGGATAACCAGCAGGATATAAAATATAGCCCTCGTTATCCTGAACTATGGGAGCTTTGCCCTTAACAAAATTAGATAATCTTTTAGGGGCATTAATTTTGACATTGCTTCCCTATTGGAAACCAATGCCATCCTTGATGCTAGGGCGTCTTCCATTATAGAGCATGCTTCTAGCAAATTAAAATTTTTCATTTTCTGTCTCATGCTCATTGAATTTACTAGTTAATTGAGCTATATGATCATTTTGATGTTTCATTAAAGCAAGGTGATCATGAATATCATCAATATTAACATCTCTACACCTAGTACAAATAGTAACATGATCAATACTAGATGTAGAGGGTTTGCAAGCATTTAATTCTACTATCTTAACATGTAATATGGCATTCTCATCTCTAAGACAGGAAATAGAATCATTGCAAACATTTAAGTCTCTAGCCTTGGAAATTAAACTAGCATTTTCAGTTTTAAGGCTAAAAATTGATTCATTCAATTTATCGATCTTAACAATTAAACTAGCATTCTCATTTCTAAGATTGGCAATTGAATCATGACAAACATTTAATTTTTCAACCTTAGCAATTAAACTAACATTCTCAGTTCTAAGGTTTGAAATAGTGTCATGGCAAGTGCTAAGCTCCTTATTCAAGTTTTCATTTTTCTCTACTTCCTGAGCATAAGCATTTTCACCTTAACATGCTTTTTATTTTCCTTAATAAGGAATTCCTCTTGGCTATTCAAGAGTCCATCCTTCTCATGAATAGCACCTATCAATTCATTTAATTTTTCCTTTTGTTGCATGTTAAGGTTGGCAAAAAGTGTAAGCAAATTGTCTTCATCATCACTAGAACTACCCTCATCACTAGATATAGTATACTTGGGGGTGGTTCTAGTTTGTACCTTCTTCTTTTTGCCGTCCTTTGCCATGAGGCACTTGTGGCCGACGTTGGGGAAGAGAAGACCCTTATTGACGGTGATGTTTGCGGCATCCTCGTCGGAGGAGGAGTCGGTGGAGCTCATGTCGGAGTCCCATTCTTGACACACATGGGCATCACCGCCCTTCTTCTTATAGTATTTCTTCTTTTCCTTCTTCCTCCCCTTCTTGTCGTTGTCCCTGTCACTATCACTAGACATAGGGCATTTAGCGATAAAATGACCGGGCTTACCATATTTGTAGCATACCCTCTTGGAGCGGGGTTTGTAGTCCTTCCCCCTCCTTTGCTTGAGGATTTGGCGAAAGCTCTTGATGATGAGCGCCATCTCCTCGTTGTCGAGCTTGGAGGCGTCGATGGGGAGCCTACTTGATGTAGACTCTTCTTTCTTCTCCTCCGTCGCTTTGAATGCGACGGGTTGCACCTCGGGTGTGGAGGTGCCGCCTTGCTCCAAGTTGACGATTTGTTTGGAGCCTTTGATCATCAATTCAAAGCTAGCAAACTTTTCTATAACCTACTCGGGAGACATTAGCTTATATCTAGGATCACCACGTATTAATTGAACTTGCATAGGATTGTGAAAAATGAGTGATCTTAGAATAACCTTGATCATTTCATGGTCATCCCATTTGGTGCTCCCGAGGTTGCGCACTTGATTCACCAAGGTCTTGAGTCGGTTGTACATAGCTTGTGGCTCCTCTCCTTGGTTGAGGATGAAACGAACGAGCTCCCCCTCAATCGTCTCCCGTTTGGTGATCTTGGTCACCTCATCTCCCTCGTGCGCGGTCTTGAGCACGTCCCAAATCTCCTTGGCACTCTTCAACCCTTGTACCTTATTATACTCCTCTCGACATAGAGAGGCGAGGAGTATAGTAGTGGCTTGGGAGTTGAAGTGCCGGATTTGGGCGACTTTGTCCGAGTCGTAGCCTTCATCCCCCACGTATGGTACCTGCGCTCCGAACTCAATAATATCCCATATACTTGTGTGGAGTGAGGTTAGGTGATGCCTCATTTTATCACTCCACATACAATAGTCTTCACCATAAAAAATCGGTGGTTTGCCTAATGGGACGGAAAGTAAAGGAGCGCGTTTAGAAATGCGGGGATAGTGTAGGGGGATCTTACTAAACTTTTTGCACTCATGGCGCTTAGAAGTTGAAAGGGAAATAGGCTCACATCTTTTCCTAAATGATTTTGGTGGTTGAATTGCCCAACACAAATAATTGGACTAACTAGTTTGCTCTAGATTATAAGTTCTACAGGTGCCAAAGGTTCAACACAAACCAATAAAAAGTCCAAGAAAGTGTTCAAATAAAAAGAGCAAAAGACAACCGAAGGCTGCCCTGGTCTGGCGCACCGGACTGTCCGGTGTGCCACCGGACTGTGTCTAGTGCACCACCGAACAGTGTCCGGTGCACCAGGGAGATCAACTTCGAACTTGCCACCTTCGGGTTTCTTGGATTGCCTCTCCGCTATAATTCATCGGACTGTTCGGTGTAGCACTGGACTGTCCGGTGTGCCAGTGGAGCAACGGCTAACTGCGCCAACAGTCGTTTGCAAAAGTCTACAGTGAACAGTGCAACTGCGCGCGCAGAGTCAGAGCAGGCGCCAGATGGCGCACCAGACAGTGAAGAGGACCTGTCCGGTGCTCCACCAGACTGTCCGGTGGCCCACATGTCAGAAGCTCCAACGGTCGAACCCTAACGGTTGGGTGACGTAGCTGGCGCACCGGACAGTGTCCGGTGGTGCACCGGGCTGTCCGGTGCGCCCTTCGACAGCAGCCTTCCCCAACGGCCACTTTGGTGGTTGGGGCTATAAATAACCCCAACCACCAACACTTCAAGCCATCCAAGTTTTCAGCCAACACATTCAATACAGGAGCTAGTGCATTCAATACAAGACACAAATAGAGTGAATCAAAATCTCTCCAAGTCCCAATTCCACTCAAAGCAATAGTGATTAGAAGAGAGAGTTTTGTTGTGTTCTTTTGAGCTCTTGCGCTTGGATCGCTTTTCTTCTTCCTCTATTTTTGCTTCCAAGTTCTTTGTAATCAAAGCAAGAGACACCAATTGTGTGGTGGTCCTTGCGGGGACTAAGTGTCCCAATTGATTGAGAAGAGAAGCTCACTCGGTCTAGGTGACCGTTTGAGAGAGGGAAAGGGTTAAAAGAGACCCGGTCTTTGTGACCACCTCAACGGGGAGTAGGTTTGCAAGAACCGGACCTCGGTAAAACAAATCACTGTGTCATCCGCTCTTATTCACTTGTGATTTGTTTTTGCCCTCTCTTTCGGACTCGATTATACTTTTAACGCTAACCTCGGCTTGTAGTTGTGCTTAAACTTTATAAATTTCAGAATTGCCTATTCACCTTCCTCTAGGCGACTTTCAATTGGTATCAGAGCCCGGTACTTCATTAGAGCCTAACCGCTCGAAGTTATGTCTGGAGCTCACGCCAAGAAAGAGATGGTGACCGGCGAGAAGCCCGCCACAAGCCACGGGAAAGCTCCATCGGGAGAGTCTGGCAACAAGAAGAGGGAGGAATCACCTCCCCGCGTCAAGTCGCACCGGAGTGGCGACAAGAAGAATAAAATGAAGAAAGTGGTCTACTACGAGACCGATTCTTTGTCGCCTTCCACCTCCGGCTCCGACACGCCGTCCGTCACTCTTAAGCGCCATGAGCGCAAGAAGTTTAGTAAGATCCCCTTACGCTATCCTCGCATTTCCAAACACACTCCTTTACTTTCCGTCCCATTAGGCAAACCACCGGTTTTTAACGGTGAAGATTATTGTATGTGGAGTGATAAAATGAGGCACCATCTAACCTCACTCCACGCTAGCATTTGGGACATTGTTGAGTTTGGTGCGCAGGAACCATCCGTGGGGGATGAAGGCTACGATTCAGACGAGGTAGCCCAAATCCGGCACTTCAACTCCCAAGCCACTACTATACTCCTCGCCTCTCTAAGTCGAGAGGAGTATAATAAGGTGCAAGGGTTGAAGAGTGCCAAGGAGATTTGGGACGTACTAAAGACCGTGCACGAAGAAGACGAGGTGACCAAGATCACCAAGAGGGAAACGATCGAGGGGGGAGCTCGGTCGCTTCATGCTTCACCAAGGGGAGGAGCCACAAGCCATGTACAACCGGCTCAAGACCTTGGTGAACCAAGTGCGCAACCTCGGAAGCACCAAATGGGATGACCATGAAATGGTCAAGATTATTCTTAGATCACTCGTTTTTCTTAACCCTACTCAAGTTCAATTAATTCGTGGTGATCCTAGATATAAACTAATGTCTCCCAAGGAAGTGATAGGAAAGTTTGCGAGCTTTGAGTTAATGATCAAAGGCTCCAAACAAATCATTGAGCATGGCGCCACCTCCACATCCAAGGTGCAACCTGTTGCCTTCAAAGCAACGGAGGAGAAGAAAGAAGAGTCTACGTCAAGTAGGCTCCCCATCGACGCCTCCAAGCTCGACAATGAGGAGATGGCTTTAATCATCAAAAGCTTTCGCCAAATCCTCAAGCAAAGGAGGGGGAAGGACTACAAGAAAGTTTGCTACAAGTGTGGTAAGCCCGGTCATTTCATTGCTAAATGTTCATTATCAAGTGATAGTGCCAGGGGCGACGACAAGAAGGGAAGAAGGAAGGAGAAGAAGAAGTATTACAAGAAGAAGGGCGGCGATGCCCATGTTTGTTGGGAGTGGGACTCCGATGAGAGCTCCACCGACTCCTCCTCCGATGAGGACGCTGCAAACATCGCTATCAACAAGGGTCTCCTCTTCCCCAACATCGGCCACAAGTGCCTCATGGCAAAGGACGGCAAAAAGAAGGTAAGATCTAGAGCCTCCACTAAATATGCAACATCTAGTGATGAGGATAACTCTAGTGATGATGAGGATAACTTGCTTGCCCTTTTTTTCAACCTAAACATGCAACAAAAAGAATAATTAAATGAATTAATAGGAGCTATTCATGAGAAGGATGAACTCTTGGATAGCCAAGAGGACTTCCTAATTAAAGAAAATAAGAAGCATGTTAAGGTTAAAAATGCTTATGCTCAGGAAGTAGAAAAGTGTGAAAAAATGACTAGTGAGCTAAGCAATTGCCATGATGTTATCTCAAACCTTAGAAATGAAAATGCCAAATTAATTGCTAAGGTTGAGAAGTTAAATGTTTGTGATGATTCAATTGTTAGTCTTAGAAATGATAATGCTAGTTTGATTACTAAGATTGACAAATTGAATACATCTCTCTCTAGCCTTAAAATTGAGAATGAAAAATTAATTGCTAAGGCTAAAGATTTAAATGTTCGCAATGATGTTGTTTTCAATCTTAAGAATGAAAATGCTATTTTACATGCTAAGATTGATGAACTAAATATTTGCAAACCCTCTACATCTACCATTAAGCATGTTACTATCTGTACTAGATGTAGAGATGTTAATGTTGATGCTATTCATGATCACCTAGCGTTAATTAAACAACAAAATGATCACATAGCTCAACTTAGTGCTAAGATTAATGAGCATGACTTAGAAAATAAAAAATTTAAATTTGCTAGAAGCATGCTCTATAGTGGGAGACGCCCTGGCATTAAGGATAGCATTCCTTCCAAAAGGAAGACAATGTCAAGCTTAATGACCCTAAGAAATTGTCTAATTTTGTCAAGGGTAAGGCTCCCATGGCTCAGGATAATGAGGGTTACATTCTATACCCTGTCGGTTACCCCGAACACAAAATCAGGAGAATTCATTCTAGGAAATCTCACTCTGGCTCTCATCATGCTTTTATGTATAAGAGTGAGGCATCTAGCTCTAGGAAATCAATCCATGCTAAATTTCCTAAAAAGAAATCTTCTATAGCATCAAATGAACCTAATATTTCATTTAAGACTTTTGATGCTTCTTATGTGCTCACTAACAAATCAGGCAAAGTAGTTACCAAATATGTAGGGGCCAAACACAAGGGATCAAAGACTTGTGTTTGGGTACCCAAGGTGCTTGTTTCTAATGTGAAAGGACCCAAGAATGTTTGGGTACCTAAGAACAAGGCCTAAATTTGTTTTGTAGGTTTATGCATCCAGAGGCTCAAGTTGGATAATTGATAGTGTCGGCGTTTCTAACCCGGGGGGTCCCTGGACCGACGAGTAAATTGTCGCCGCGTGCCCCAGCCCAGATGGGTCGGCGCGAGATGGAGCGCGAAGGGGGGAAGAAGCCAGAGGGAGACAAGCGTAAGAGGTGAAACCCGCGGCCTTCGTGTTTGTCCCGCGCCCAGGTCGGGTGCGCTTGCAGTAGGGGGTTACAAGCGTCCACGCGGGAGGGAGCGAGCGGCCTTACGCGAGCGCCGTCCCGTCCTTCCCCGCACGGCCAACCCTCTGTAAGAGGGCCCTGGACCTTCCTTTTATAGGCGTAAGGAAAGGATCCAGGTGTACAATGGGGGGTGTAGCAGTGTGCTAACGTGTCTAGCGGAGGAGAGCTAGTGCCCTAAGTACATGCCATCGTGGCAGCCGAAGAGGTTTTGGCGCCCGGTTCGTGTGGTGTCGTGGCCGTCGGAGGAGCGCTGGAGCCTGGCGGAAGGACAGCTGTCGGGGCTGTCGAGTCCTTGCTGACGTCCCCTTGCTTCCGTAAGGGGGCTGAGAGCCGCCGTCGTCATAGAGCATGCGGGGCGCCATCATTACTTGTTTTACCGGGGCGAGCCAGATGGGACGCTGATCTTGTTCCCCGTAGCCTGAGTTAGCTTGGGGTAGGGTAATGATGGCGCCTCATGTGACGTGGTCGGTGCGAGCCCTGGGTTGGGCGAGGTGGAGGCTCCTCCGAGGTCGAGGTCGAGTCTGTCTTCCAAGGCCGAGGTCGATTCCGAGCCCCTGGGTCGAGCGAGGCGGAGACCGTCGGCTGAGGCCAGGGCTGAGTCTGAGCCTTGGGGTCGGGCGAAGCGGAGTTTGCCGTCTTCTGGGGCTGAGCCCGAGTCCGAGCCCTGGGGTTGGGCGAAGCGGAGTTCATCGTCTTCCGGGGCTGAGCCCGAGTCCGAGCCCTAGGGTCGGGTGAAGCGGAGTTCGTCGTCTTCCGGGGCTGAGCCCGAGTCCGAGCCCTGGGGTCAGGCGAAGCGGAGTTCGTCGTCTTCCGAGGCTGATCCCGAGTCCGAGCCCTGGGGTCGGGCGAAGCGGAGTTCGTCGTCTTCTGAGGCTGAGCCCGAGTCCGAGCCCTGGGGTCGGGCGAAGCGGAGTTCGTCGTCTTCCGGGGCCGAGCCCGAGTCCGAGCCCTGGGGTCGGGTGAGGCGGAGTTTCCTATGGCGCCCGAGGCCGGATTTGGCTGCTGTCAGCCTCACTCCGTCGAGTGGCACAGCAGTCAGAGTGGCGCAGGCGGCGCTGTCCTCTTGTCAGGCCGGTCAGTGGAGCGGCAAAGTGATTGCGGTCACTTCGGCTCTGTTGACTGAAGGGCGCGCGTCAGGATAAGCTGTCAGGCCACCTTTGCATTAAATGCTCCTGCGATATGGTCGGTTGGCATGGCGACTTGGCCAAGGTTGCTTCTTGGCGAAGACTGGGCCTCGGGCGAGCCGAAGGTGTGTCCGCCGCTGGAGGGGGTCCTTGGGCGAGACGTAAATCCTCTTGGGTTGGCTGCCCTTGCCCGAGGCTGGGCTCGGGCGAGGCGAGATCGTGTCCCTTGAGTGGACCGATCCTTGGCTTAATCGCACCCATCAGGCCTTTGCAGCTTTGTGCTGATGGGGATTACCATCTGAGATTAGGAGTCTTGAGGGTACCCCTAATTATGGTCCCCGACAGTAGCCCCCGAGCCTCGAAGGGAGTGTTAATACTCGCTTGGAGGCTTTTGTCGCACTTTTTTGCAAGGGGACCAGCCTTTCTCGGTTGTGTTTTGTTCCGGTGGGTGCGCGCGAGCGCACCCGCCGGGTGTAGCCCCCGAGGCCTCGGAGGAGTGGTTTGACTCCTTCGAGGTCTTAATGCGTTTCGTGATGCTTCGGCCGGTCTGGTTGTTCCCTCATGCGAGCTGGCCGTAGCCCGGGTGCACGGTCGGGTCCCAAGTTCTCGGGCTGGTATGTTGACGCTGTCAACGGTTTGGCCGGAGCCGGGTTTGCGAGAGCAGCCCCCGAGCCTCCGCACAGGGCGAGAGGACGGTCAAGGACAGACTCGACTTTTTTACATACGCCCCTGCGTCGCCTTTCCGCAAGGAGGAGGGGGGAAAAGCGCCATGTTGCCCTTGGAGGGCGTCGAACATGGTGTCTCCAGTGAGCTGCTGACGGGTAATCCGAGTGGACGCCCATGCCCCATTTGTTAGGGGTCGGCTAGTGGCCCGGAGGCGCGCTCCAAAAGTACCTTCGGGTGATCTGTCGGACCCGGTCCCCTTTTGACGGGGTCCGAGGGCTCGATGCCTCCCTCTGATGGGATTCCGTTACAAGATCGTTCCCGCTGGTCTCGGAAATGTCCTAGGGTACCTCAGGAGCGTATCCCGAGCCTTGGTTATTTATCGAACGTACCCAGGGTCATCCCTCGCTCTGCGTTTGAGGCGGCTGTGAACCCTTCGTGGGCCAGCCTACGAACCCCTAATCAGTAGTGGGCGCGGAGCCCGAGTGGCCTGAAGCGGCCGTTGAACCCTTCCGAGGGGCCGGCCCTTGAACCTCTGATCAGTAGTGGGCGCGGAGCCCGAGCGCTCTGAGGCGGCTGTTGAACCCCTCCGAGGGGCCAGCCTTCGAACCTCTGATCAGTAGGGGGGCTCGGGGCCCGTTTCCTTCGCGGAGAAGGATCCCTTTCGGGGTTTTCCCCTTTCCTGGTCCCTGTTGTAAGAGAGAGAAAGAGGAAAAGGATACGAAATCGAATGACGTGGTGTACCTTTTTCGACGTGGTCATTATGGCGAAGGCGAAGCGTCGCCCGCTTCTCCTGCCAAAGGTGCCGCCTGTCTCGCCGCGGAGTTAATGCGACGGGGCGAGTGGTTCGCGGGACAGCCGTTGCGCGTGCGCGAGCCGTTCGAGGAACGAAACACGGGCGCGCCGTCTTCACGCCGCGGGAGAGGGTTCTCTCGCTGTCCCATGAGGGGACGTGAGCTTGGCTGACGACGTGACCACTGCTTTCGCCCACCTGCCACCGCCATTACTGCCAGCCTATTTTTGGCCGCATCGACCGTCGCGCCTTCTCACGCGGCTGACTGGCCCGTGACCGCTGCGCTTGGCTGGCACTGTTGGGTCATACGCAGGGTTGCCTCGAGTTGTGGTACTGGCTCCGCAGTCGAGGAGACGCGGTAGTGGCGCGAGGGGCGGTGCAGTCGCTCGCACGTAGCAATCGGCGCGCCGGTTGCATGACATGTGGGCCTGGGCCTCCATGCTGGGCGCGTTAAAGTCGAAGGGGTGCGCCCATTTGGCGCGGTTGCATGCCGACTGCATGGTTGTCCGCCCTTTCACCCGCTGGTCTGGGCGAAAGTGGAGGAATGCTTGTAACCGCTGGGCAGTTGCATGCACCGCGCGCGGCGGTTTGGCTTCTTCTGCCCTGGGCTAGCTTGCATGACGCATGGGACCCAGCCCCCTTGTCATAGGGGGAGGACCTTGGAGCGTGTTGGAGAAGACTCAGCCCACAATGGCTGAGGACGCGAGTGGGGAGAGTCGCCTTTAAAAGGAGGGCGATCCCCTTGAAAGGCGACCATGTCTTCGCGCTCCCTTATGCATCGCGTCTTTCCACCTTCCGAGCCCTCGGATGGGGAACGCCCGCAATCCTTCCGCCTTGTCGTTGGAGGGACGCAACTTCGCGGAAGTTGGCACCTTTCAGCCATCGTTCGGCTTGAAGGATTTTCATCAGGCAGCCCGGCCGCATCCCCTCGCCGGTGGTCACCCAAGACGGTGACTACCAGCCCCTGGGTGGGGAGGAGCAAGCCAGGCTGCGATCTTGGTTCCGTCCTCAGCTTCAAGGATCTTCATCATCCTTGCTGGGGCAGAGGCCGGGCTGAGCCGGAGCTCTACCTCCCGCGCGGGTTTGTGGGTTAGCCTCTCTTTCAGCATTCAAGGGGGAGGGCACTCACCGGCCTAGCGGGAGGGGCGGACTTCGACAACGCGGGGCCGATCGGCGGCGAGTGTCGTCAGCTTCAGCGCGTCGGGCTCGCTGGCTCAACTGGCTCTGGCTTGGCTCCCAGTGCCTCCTCTCGTAGCAAGGGCGGTTGTTGTGCCGCGCGCACCGGAGGACCGCCCAAGACGTCACGCGCCGCTAGGGCGGCGTTCGTGTTCTGGGGCTGTCCTGCCTTTGCCCCAGTACGGTGCCTCCACGCGGAGGTCGGTGCTCCGCTCGTCCGGGAGGATCCGAGTGGGGATCTGCCGGTGGGCAGATGGCTCCTGTCGTCGGTGCTGAGGTGGCGGCGGCTGGAGAAGTCCTCGTCGCCGGCGGGATCACCGCCACCATCCGCGCTCCGGGCCTCCGGCTCTTTGTACTTGTCCTCGCCCCTCGAGCGTAGATGCGGGCGAGGGCACTGTTGCAGCGGCGTCCGCCCTGAGGCCATCGCTGCTGCAGTTCCGCCACCCGGAGCGGAGGTCGTTGTCGCTGCTGCTGGAGCGGGCGACGGTGGGCGACCTGAAGCCTTATCGCCCAGCGGGCCCTCCAATGTGGGGGGGTTGTTCGTACCCGCGGGGACGAAACCGGAGTTCCATTTGTAATTGCACCTTGAGTGTCGGTGTCTGTTCATTATGGCTGTCGGGGCCTGAACATGTATGTATTTTTGGCATGGAGCCGTGCTTTTTCCTCATTTCGAGCACTAAGACTCGCCTGTCGGCTATCTAAACCGCTTCGCCAAGCGTGAGTCGCCTCGTGCGAAGGTGACGAGTGAGGTATCCGTATCCCGGAGGCGTAGGAGTCCCTCGGCTCAGTCGGCCTTGCTGTCCGAGGCTTCTCTTGCCTAGTTAAAGGGACCCTTGGCCGCTCTTCGATGATCCGAAGCCGGAGGTAGCGGTGTCAGCACGGACAGAGGCGGAGTTGGCTCGAAAAGAAGACTTGGTCGGCCGGAGCCTGGCCGGGTAGTCCACTGGCGGGACCGATGCTGGAGTTGAGTTGCCGAGGCCACGAGCCTGGCTGATGTCTTCGGGGGACAGCTGGCTGAGGCTTCGGGGTGGCCGACCGAGCCGTCTGCTCGAGCCGGATTCCAGGAGAAGACCTTGGCGGCGATGGCCCAGGCGTGGCGCTGATGTCGTCCTTCGGAGTGGAGATCTTTCGACCGTGTCGCCATCCGAGGCTAGGCCGGACCTCGCCGAAGGTGTAGTTGACGCCGAGGGTGCTGCTGCTCCCTTCAACTGTCAAGATCCGAGCCTGCAGGATCGGGTTATCTTGTAGTGTGCGTATGTTTTCTGCGGCCGCCGAGGCCCAAACATACTATCGTCGTGTTGTAAAGCTGCGTTCCTTTTCCTGTTGTCTCGAGTATCTGGACTTATTTGTTGGTAATAGAATTGCTTGTCCGAGCGAGAGTTACTTTTCACGGAAGATGATGAGTGAGGTATCCGTATCCCGGAGGCGTTGGAATCCCTCGGCCCGGTCGGCCTTGCCGCTTACGTGCACTCTTACTCGTCCATAGTGTTCTGTCACCGACGTAGTCGAGAAGGCTCGAAAAATCGTTTCGGCAGAGGAGTTTTCGAGCGTGAAGACTTGTTCGGTCCGCGGAATCACTTATCCGAGCGTGAGTTACTTATCGCAGAAGGTGATGAGTGAGGTATCTGTATCCCGGAGGCGTAGGAGTCCCAAGGCTCGGTCAGCCTTGGCTGCTTACGTGTACTCCGTCGTTTTCAGGATCCACTTTCGAAGTAGTCGAAAAGCACGAAAGACACTCTGGCAGAAAAGATCTTTTCCCGGGGAAAATTAAAAGATCTTTTCCCGGGAAAAATTTTGACGCAGAGGGGGTCCCCCCTTCTAGCCCCCGAGGGAGGGTCGGGCTTTGCCGAGGCAAGGCTGACCCTTCCTTGATGACTAGACTTCGTGTGTGAACGAGGTGTATGAACGACTTGAAAGCATCTTAAGGGTAGAAGCGACGTAGCTGTCGGATGTTCCAAGCGTTGCTGTAGACCTCGCCTTGACTGTTGGCCAGCTTGTACGTTCCGGGCTTCAGAACCTTGGCGATGACGAACGGCCCTTCCCAGGGAGGCGTGAGCTCGTGCCGCCCTCGGGCGTCTTGTCGCAGCCGAAGCACCAGGTCGCCCACCTGGAGGTCTCGGGACCGAACCCCTCGGGCGTGGTAGTGTCGCAGGGACTGCTGGTACCGCGCCGAGTGTAGTAAGGCCATGTCCCGAGCCTCTTCTAGCTGGTCCAGTGAGTCTTCTCGATTAGATTGATTGCTTTGGTCGGCGTAGGCCCTCGCCCTCGGGGAACCGTATTCTAAGTCTGTGGGCAAGATGGCCTCGGCCCCATAGACTAGAAAGAACGGTGTGAAGCCCGTGGCTCGGCTCGGCGTTGTCCTCAGACTCCAGACCACCGAGGGGAGCTCCTTCATCCATCGCTTGCCGAACTTGCTGAGGTCGTTGTAGATCCGCGGCTTGAGCCCTTGCAGGATCATGCTGTTGGCGCGCTCTACTTGCCCATTCGTCATGGGGTGAGCCACGGCGGCCCAGTCCACCCGGATGTGGTGATCCTCGCAGAAGTCTAGGAACTTTCTGCCGGTGAACTGGGTGCCGTTGTCGGTGATGATGGAGTTCGGGACCCCAAAGCGATGGATGATGTTGGTGAAGAATGTCACCGCCTGTTCGGACCTAATGCTGTTGAGGGGTCAGACCTCGATCCACTTGGAGAATTTGTCGATGGCGACCAACAGGTGTGTGTAGCCTCCGGGTGCCTTCTGCAAGGGGCCGACGAGGTCCAGACCCCACACAGCAAACGACCAGGTGATGGGTATGGTCTGCAGAGCCTGAGCGGGCAGGTGGGTCTGCCTTGCATAGAATTGACACCCTTGGCAGGTGCGGACAATTCTAGTGGCGTCGGCCACCGCGGTCGGCCAGTAGAAGCCTTGTCGGAAGGCGTTTCCAACAAGGGCTCGAGGTGCTGCGTGGTGGCCGCAAGCCCCCGAGTGTATCTCTTGTAAGAGCTCCTGGCCTTCGGCGATGGAAATGCATCGCTGGAGGATGCCTGAGGGGCTGCGGTGGTAGAGCTCCTTCCCGTCTCCCAGCAAGACGAACGACTTGGCGTGCCGCGCCAACCGCCGAGCTTCGGCTCGGTCGAGGGGTAGCTCTCCTCGGTGGAGATATTGCAGGTACGGGGCCTGCCAGTTTCGATTAGGCGTGGCCCCGCTCCGCTCCTCCTCGACGCGCAGTGCCTCACCCTCGGGGGCTGAGGGTACCTCGGGCCGAGCCGGGGGTGCCTCGGGCCGAGCCGAGGGTGCCTCGGGCTGAGACGACGGTGCCTCGGACTGAGCCGAGGGTGCCTCGGGCTGGGCCGAGGCTTTCTCGGGTTGGGGGTGTCGTCGGTCTTGACGGAGGGTTGATGTAGGTCTCGGGAGAAGACGTCCGGGGGAACCATTGTTCGCCCCGAGGCTATTTTAGCCAGCTCGTCCGCAGTCTCGTTGTAGTGTCGGGCGATGTGGTCGAGCTCGAGCCCATAGAACTTGTCTTCCAGACGCCGAACCTCATCGCAGTAGGCCTCCATCTTCGGGTCTCGGTAGTGGGAGTTCTTCATGACTTGGTCGATGACGAGCTGCGAGTCACCGCGAGCGTCGAGGCGTCGGACCCCTAGCTCGATGGCGATGCGCAACCCGTTGACCAGAGCCTCGTACTCGGCCACATTGTTGGACGGCGGGAAATGGAGGCGTAGCACGTAGCATAGGTGCTCCCCGAGGGGCGAGATGAAGAGCAGGCCCGCGCCTGCTCCTGTCTTCATCAGCGACCCATCGAAAAACATGGTCCAGAGTTCTGGTTGGGTCGGAGCTGTTGGGAGCTGGGTGTCGACCCATTCAGCCACAAAGTTCGCTAAGACCTGGGACTGGATGGCCTTCTGAGGGACGAACGAGATCGTTTCGCCCATGATTTCCACCGCCC
This sequence comes from Zea mays, assembly GCF_902167145.1. NCBI lineage: Eukaryota > Viridiplantae > Streptophyta > Magnoliopsida > Poales > Poaceae > Zea > Zea mays. The sequence goes on along the minus strand of NC_050100.1, from coordinate 53,499,840 downwards.
ACTTTGCAATTCTACCCGAGGCCTCTCGGCACTGGATGATCTCCCCCAGGGGGAAGGATGACACCACAGTTACCAGATGAGACTCGAAGTAGTGTCGCAACTTTCGCCGCGTCAGGATCACCGCGTACAGCAGCTTCTGAATTTGTGGGTAGCGGATCTTGGTCTCGGACAGTACCTCACTGATGAAGTAGACTGGCCTCTGGACGGGCAATGCATGCCCCTCTTCTCGTCTCTCAACCACAATCGCGGCGCTAACCACCTGAGTGGCAGCGGCGACGTAGATCAAGAGGGCTTCTCCGGCAGCGGGGGGCACCAAGATGGGCGCGTTCGCGAGGAGCGCCTTCAGGTTCCCGAGGGCTTCCTCGGCCTCAGGGGTCCAGGTGAAGCACTTGGCCTTCCTTAAGAGGCGGTATAGAGGCAGGCCTCTTTCGCCGAGGCGCGAGATGAAACGGCTCAGAGCCGCAAGGCATCCCGTGACCCTCTGTACGCCTTTCAAGTCCTTGATGGGCCCCATGCTGGTGATGGCTGCGATCTTCTCCGGGTTGGCCTCGATGCCCCTTTCGGAGACGATGAACCACAAGAGCATGCCTCGGGGGACCCCGAAGACACACTTCTCGGGATTGAGTTTTACGCCTTTCGCCTTGAGACATCGGAATGTCGCTCCAAGGTCGGAAAGGAGGTCGGAGGCCTTCCTCGTCTTGACTACAATGTCATCGACGTAGGCCTCGACCGTTCGGCCAATGTGTTCGCCGAACACGTGGTTCATGCACCTTTGTTATGTCGCACCCGCATTCCTCAAACCGAACGGCATGGTAACATAGTTGTACATGCCAAAAGGTGTGATGAAAGAAGTCGCGAGCTGGTCGGACTCTTTCATCCTGATTTGGTGATACCCTGAGTAGGCATCGAGGAAAGACAGGGTTTCGCACCCAGCAGTGGAATCCACGATTTGATCGATGCGAGGCAGAGGGTAGGGAACTTTTGGACATGCTTTGTTTAGACCAGTGTAGTCTACACACATCCGCCATTTCCCTCCTTTCTATCTCACAAGCTTAGGGTTGGCAAGCCATTCGGGATGGAATACCTCTTTGATGAACCCTGCCGCCATTAGCTTGTGGATCTCCTCGCCTATGGCTCTGCGCTTTTCTTCGTCGAATCGGCGCCGAGGCTGCTTCACGGGTCGAGCTCTAGCTCGGATATACAGCGAGTGCTCGGCGACATCCCTCGGTATGTCGGGCATGTCCGAGGGACTCCACGCGAAGACGTCGGCGTTCGCGCGGAGAAAGTCGACGAGCACTACTTCCTATTTGGGATCTAGCTCAGAGCCGATCTAGATCTGCTTGGAGGCATCGTTGCTGGGGTCGAGAGGGACGGATTTAACCGTCTCCGCTGGCTCGAAGTTGCCGGCGTGGCGCTTCACGTCTGGCGCCTCCTTAGAGAGGCTCTACAGGTCGGCGATGAGGGCCTCGGATTCGGCGAGGGCCTCGGCGTACTCCACGTCGCATTCGTACGCGTGTCGATACGTGGGGCCGACGGTGATGACCCCATTGGGGCCCGGCATCTTGAGCTTGAGGTAGGTGTAGTTGGGGACGACCATGAACTTGGCGTAGCATGTGTCACACCCGGCTTTAAGGAACAAAGCCAGGTGCATCTCATACATGCGCCAAGAAGACAACATATATAATAACAGAGTGTATAGAGATAAATGTCATAAAACATCAGAGTATTTATTACATAGCGGAAGACTTACTACAAAATAAAGTAATGAAGATAAAACGAACTAAGGATCGTCGGCGCCAATGTCGACTAGGAAACGCCACCTAGATCAGATCGAACTCCTCAATGTTAGGCGGCTCCTCCTGAACCACCTGCTCTTCTCCTGTGGGGGGGTGTGAGACAGCTAGGGTGAGCTCACACATGATCATCGCTCAACAAGTTGTGGGGAATAATGTGACATGAACTCACCAAAGGTGGGACTCATGGAGTGTAAGGCTTATCAAAGAGAATGGTTAAAGCTGAGCATTGCTTTTAATGTTGGTCAAACTTTTATTAGCAGTTACTAGATGTAAGTAAATACCAAACCTTAAATAAAGTAATAGAACAAATTAATAATAAACCCATGCAATGCAAATGACAAAATTGAATTTAAGTTCCATAATTTAAACATCAGAGAGTCCTGAGCTGCTCATGACCGTGAGCTCGGCTAGTATACCAGTTTTACACTCTGCAGAGGTTGTACCCTTTACCCACAAGTCATGCTACCCATCTGCCAAGGGGTCGCGAATCCCGTACACCTCTACCTAGGAAGCGCGGCAGGGCAACACTACGAGGCCTTTACAAAGTTCCACTAGCTTCCGAAAACCCGCTACAGTTTATAGGAAGTTCCAATACAGGGTTCCTGGCTGACCGCCATCGCAGCAAAATCAACCAGGGACCTCCCTACACTGACCACTCCCCTACTGCCCTTGCCCCTTTCGGGTAAGGTAGTCTTCCACTAGCTTTCCTAATTAGTCAGCCAAGGGCGTCCCATTAAACCCTTGTGGTGGCACGTGGTTCTCAAGTTAAGCTCTATGTTCCAATTAACATTAATGAACTTGACATGAACATAAACAGAATAACAAGAATAATTGGAACATAGATATAATAAATGATTATCCCAAAACCATATAAAGCAATAGCAAACTACCCAAGTGATTCAGGGGTAAACAAGGTAATAAGATAAACAATCTAGGGTGACCTATTGGGTCCCATCAAAATTAACCTATGCATGAATAAGTGATATTAAAGAACATTATTGGGTAAAAAGTGGTCAAGGGCACAACTTGCCTTCAATGAGCTCCTGCTCAGCTACTTCAACCTGCTGCTCACCAGGATCCTCGGCAACGGGCTCTTCTACTCGCCACAATACAAACAAGCACAGTGCATATAGAGAAATTAACATTACACCAAACATGTAAACAAAATACACAGTGATATTCTACATAATAAAATAAAATTCTAGGAGCAGGAATCATAATTTTTGGAGTTATAGAATTTAAGTTATGAATTTTCAAAGGTTTTATGTGCTTTAAATAGGATTAAGTGGTAAATAAATTCCTTACTGTTTTCATGACATAACAGAGGCTCTAGGTGATAGAGAATAAAAATACAAAATTTTAGGAAGTGGAATGGCTCAATTTGGAGTTAGTATGAATTTTCTATGAATTGTTGAAGATTTAGCACTTATTTTTGTATTAAAAATACATTTTCTAATTCATTTATTCATTTTAACCTGTCACTGGACTGGGCCACCATTTCTGTGAACTACAGGGGCTTCGGAGTAAAACTCCGCAGACACAGAGCACAGCTCTCGTGGATGGCGGGTTGATTCTCTAGAAGCCCGAGGGCTCTTAAGCAAATTTACAGAGACAAAGGGGTAAGGGCTGACTTCGGCCGTCCGATGGAGGAGGAATGGCCCAGATTAGATCACCAAGGCATTCAAACGGTACACAACTTCTACGGTTGGATCTCAATCCGACGTTCAGCAGATAATACGGCTAAGGTCACATCCTGACCGTCCGATCTAGAGTCTGTGGCTCAGATTCAAAGTAGCCACGACCTACTCACACCCGACCGATCCTAACCCAACGGTCCAGAACCATTCGCACGAAAGGGTACGCGACTTCTAATCTCCATCGTTCGCTCAGATCAAACGGCAGAGACGCCATCTTCCTCCTCAATGCCGACGGCGAGGCCACCCCAGAAACCCACGGCGGCGCACAGGTTCCGGCGAACAACGATTTCGGCCCCCAGTGGTTCATATCGCAATTAACTTCACCTACGCAATGCGGAGTTCAAAGCGAAATTAGTGGCGAGGTTCTCACCCAGAATATTGTTGTAGGTGAGGCAGTCCGCGACGACCCGGGGCGCGGTGCTTCCCCCGCCGTCCGCCGTGAAATTCCCCGCGCTGCGACAACGCCAATCAGCCGTGGCGAGCTCCCATTCGTACCCAGTATGGCCCGGCGATGTTCCCGCGCCCGCACCGGACTGCTGTGCCTCTTCTCTCTCACTGACGGCGGCGCTGCTTCCAATACCTCACTGGTGGCGACGATTTTTTTGTTCTGAGGAAAGAAGTCCACGCGAGAGAGTAGCAGAGGGGAAGAAATAGGTCACGGGAGCTCCCCTTTATCGCCCGAGGTCCGAGTTTGTTAGGATTCCGAAATCCTAGCTCTCACCCGTGGTGCTCGCGATGCGTCCATGGTGGAGGTCCGTGTCGCGCGGCAAGGAGATCGCTTCCAAAGATTTCGTAGACTTCTGGTAGCGAAGATCTCGTCCGATCCAACGGTACTAGCCCAGCCGTGGTGAGCGGAGGAGGGAGATGAGGTGGGCGGATGGAAGAGACACAATGCCCAGGTCAAATTGCTGCTGTGCGGGGAAAGAGGAGATCGATCCGACATGTGGGACCCGCGTGACATTGACTGAACGCGCACGCAACGCAGAGAGAAGGGCTGTGCAGTGGTGTTGGGGAATGGGCCGGTTCCAATGAATTGGGCCCAATGCGCAGGATGTCCCCTTTTATTATTTCTTCTATGTTTTCCTTTTTTTTTCTCTTTATCTTTTGAATTCGAATTTAAATTCAACTATGAATGTGAATTTTGTACTCAAAGTAAAGGTAGATCTTGATCTTACTAGTATGGATAAAGTTTACATTTTTATAAATTTTGTTTTGTATTCTATAGTATTTCTTTTCTTCCTCTCCCTCCATATTTTAATTTCCACATTTAGGTCTAAATTCCCACTTTGAGTATCAATGTCTTTTCTATAGATTTTTATTATTATATGCACACACAAAATAAAATTCTCAGCATGATGCACATATTGTCTTAGGGTCATTAGTTAATTAATTACTTTTATGGTAATTGTTCACAGGTATTAATGAATAAAGGTAACATATATAGGGAAAATAACCTCATTTCTTATGTTCTTACAAATTTGGGTATTACAAGTCCTACCCCCCTAAAAAAATAATCTCGTCCTCGAGATTTAAGAAGAACTAGAGAAAAGGTGGGGAAAATCTATGCGAAGCTCTTCTTCTCTTTCCCAAGTTGCTTCATCTTCACCGTGGTGACTCCATTGCACTTTGCACATCTTTATCACCTTATTTCTCGTAACTCGAGTCAAAGTATCCAAAATCTTGATAGTATACTCTATGTAAGTCAAATCTCCCTGAACACCGAGCTCTTCTATTGGTAACTGTATATCAGGGACACGAAGATAATTCTTAAGTTGAGACACATGGAATACATTATGTACATCAGATAGATTATCAAGCAGCTCGAGTTGATAGGCCATCTCTCCAACTTGCCTAAAAACTCAGAATGTCCAATATAGCGAGGGGACAATTTGCCCTTAACTTTGAGTCTCCTCATTCCACGAAGTGGTGAAACCTTAAGGTACACATGATTTCTTTCCTTAAACTCCAGTGGTCTTCTTCTATTATCAGCGTAGCTCTTTTGCCTGGTCTGAGCTACCCTCAAATTCTCTCGAATTATACAAACTTGTTCTTCTGCCTCTTGAATAAGTTCAGGTCCAAAGAACTGTCTTCCTCTAGTCTGGTCCAAAATAGAGGAATCCTGCATTTCCTGCCATATAGAGTCTCGAATAGTGACATCTTTATTCTAGCCTGGTAACTATTATTATATGAGAACTCAGCATAAGGTAGACTCTTGTCCCAACTACCTCCATGCTGAAGGGCACATGCTCTCAACATATCTTCCAATACTTGATTAGTCCTTTCAGTTTGTCCATCAGTCTGAGGGTGATAAGTTGTACTAAAATTTAACTTTGTACTCATATTCTCATGAAAACTTCTCCAAAATCTTGAGGTAAACTGTGAACCTCGATCAGACACGATCTTCTTCGGTACGTCGTGTAGTGACACAATCCAAGCCATACATAACTCAGCCAATTGAGATACTTTATAAGTAGTCTTGACCGGAATGAAATGAGTCACTTTGGTCAGTCTATCCACAATCACCCATATAGAATCATATCCTTTCTGGGTGCAAGGCAATCCAGTAATGAAATCCATATCAATATCTTTCCACTACCATTCGGGTATCTTTAAAGGGTATAGTAGTCTAGCTGGCCTTTGATGTTCTGCCTTAATTCTTTGACACACGTCGCACATAGCCACATGTGCAGCCACATCTCTCTTCAATCCATACCACCAATATTTCTGTTTCGAATCCTGATACATCTTGGTACTCCCAGTATGAATAGAATAATCCGAGTCATGGGCTTCCTTCAGTATAGTCTCACGAAGGCTTTCAATCTCGGGGACACATATCTTGTCCTTGAACCATATGGCACCTTGCTCATCTTCCGTAAATTCCGGAACTCGACCTTCAGTAATCAGATCCTTAATCTCTTGTATCTTAGCATCACCAATTTGTCCTTTGCGGATCTCTTGCTCCAAAGTAGGTTCCACATCAATAGTAACTCCTTCGGTATGAGCAACTATCCCCAGGTTAAGTCTCCTGAAATCCTCAACAATCTCATCGGGTAGCTGGGCAACAATAGCTGAATGAACATGCTCCTTGCGACTCAAGGCATCTGCAACCAAATTTGCCTTGCCCGGGTGATAGTGAATCTCCAAATCATAATCCTTAATAAGCTCCAACCAACGGCGTTGCCTAAGGTTGAGATCCTTCTAAGTGAATATATACTTCAAACTCTTATGATCCGTATATACTTAACACTAGGTCCCCATGATATAATGTCTCCAAATCTTAAGCGCATGCACAACAGCTGCCAATTCCAAGTCATGAGTGGGGTAGTTCAATTCATGTTTTCGTAACTGACGCGACGCATAGGCGATCACATGTCCTTCTTGCATGAGCACGCATCCTAAGCCTTGGCCACACGCATCACAATAGATATCAAATCCTTTCTGTAGGTCTGGCATAACCAATACTGGTGGCGACATCAATCTTTTCTTCAATTGATCAAAGCTGTCTTGACACTTCTCGTCCCACTTAAATTCTTTTCCTTTCTCCAAAAGTGAAGTCATAGGCTTAGCAATCTTAGAAAATCCTTCAATAAATCTCCGATAATATCCCGCTAATCCCAAGAAACTCCGAAGCTCAGTAACTATAGTGGGTACTCTCCACTCCATTATCTCCTTAACCTTAGCAGGATCCACTGAAATTCCTCCATTAGAAATAATATGACCAAGAAATGGCACCTCGCCTATCCAAAACTCGCACTTGCTAAACTTGGCATATAGCTGGTTATCTCGTAGCTTCTGTAGCACCAATCTCAGATGTTCCTCGTGATCACTATCACTCTGAGAATAAATAAGAATATCGTCGATGAATACCACGACGAATCTGTCCAAATATTCCATAAACACCTTATTCATCAAGTTCATAAAATAAGCTGGGGCATTGGTTAATCCAAACGACATAATAGTAAACTCATATAATCCATATCGAGTCGAGAAATCCGTCTTGGGAATATCTGATGGCCTAATCTTCATTTGATGGTAACCCGATCGGAGATCAATCTTCGAGAATACACTTGCACTTCTCATCCGATTAAATAAATCCTCAATGCGGGGTAGTGGACATTTGTTCTTTACAGTGACATCGTTAAGGGTCCTATAATCCACACACATCGCTTGCGATCCTTCTTTCTTCTGTACAAATGGAACCGGCGCTCCACAAGGTGAAGAATTCGAACGAATGTACCTAGCCTCTTGTAACTCTATTAACTGCTTCTTAAGTTCTTTTAACTCTTCTATAGACATCTTGTATGACCGTTTGGGAGTAGGAGTAGTCCCAGGTAAGAGATCAATGACAAACTTAACTTCCCTATCTTGTGGTATCCCTGGTAACTCCTCTGAAAGACATCCGGAAAAATCCCTAACTGCACGGATGTTGTCACCATCAAACTTCCCATTTACTAAGAATGTCGCTAGTCTGGTGGCGGTAGTTACTACAATTCCAACTTTAAATTTTTTTTCTCCTTTGGATCTGGTGAGTTCTATGGTTCCTTTAGCACAGTGTATAGACTGCCCTTCTTAACCATGACATACCAAGGGTCACATCTATAGTGCTCTCTTCTAACAGTATAGGGGTAGCCCATCGGGGTTAGAAATACAAGGTAAGAAAGGAATAATTGTAGACAAGGCGAGTAATTACGAGAAATGTTACTGCGGGGGATTTATTAGTTAAGTAGATTGGTGCGTTATCTACTAAAGCTAATACATTACCTTATGGTGGTACATGCTAAGATGCCCGTCTATACTATTTCAATCAACCAAAGAAGCAAATCAGGCATTGATCATCAGAACAATCAACCAACATTTTTAATAGAGAAAATAAATCTTTTTTTTCTTAGGTCTCCTATCTCTTAAAAAGATCATAGTGGTAGGATTCCAAGGTGTGAAATCCATCTTGTCTTAGAGTAGAAAAGATAAGATTAACCAGAGTAGAGTAGCAGAAGGTGAGACAAGATCAAGATGAGATAAGTATAGAATGAGTCAGAGTAAGGTAAGTAAGTGAGGGTTGTCCATTTCTATCTAGGTTTCGTCCTACAGTCAACATTTCCTCTGATACCACTTCTGTCACACCCGGCTTTAAGGAACAAAGCCAGGTGCATCTCATACATGCGCCAAGAAGACAACATATATAATAACAGAGTGTATAGAGATAAATGTCATAAAACATCAGAGTATTTATTACATAGCGGAAGACTTACTACAAAATAAAGTAATGAAGATAAAACGAACTAAGGATCGTCGGCGCCAATGTCGACTAGGAAACGCCACCTAGATCAGATCGAACTCCTCAATGTTAGGCGGCTCCTCCTGAACCACCTGCTCTTCTCCTGTGGGGGGGGGGTGTGAGACAGCAAGGGTGAGCTCACACATGATCATCGCTCAACAAGTTGTGGGGAATAATGTGACATGAACTCACCAAAGGTGGGAGCTCATGGAGTGTAAGGCTTATCAAAGAGAATGGTTAAAGCTGAGCATTGCTTTTAATGTTGGTCAAACTTTTATTAGCAGTTACTAGATGTAAGTAAATACCAAACCTTAAATAAAGTAATAGAACAAATTAATAATAAACCCATGCAATGCAAATGACAAAATTGAATTTAAGTTCCATAATTTAAACATCAGAGAGTCCTGAGCTGCTCATGACCGTGAGCTCGGCTAGTATACCAGTTTTACACTCTGTAGAGGTTGTACCCTTTACCCACAAGTCATGCTACCCATCTGCCAAGGGGTCGCGAATCCCGTACACCTCTACCTAGGAAGCGCGGCAGGGCAACACTACGAGGCCTTTACAAAGTTCCACTAGCTTCCGAAAACCCGCTACAGTTTATAGGAAGTTCCAATACAGGGTTCCTGGCTGACCGCCATCGCAGCAAAATCAACCAGGGACCTCCCTACACTGACCACTCCCCTACTGCCCTTGCCCCTTTCGGGTAAGGTAGTCTTCCACTAGCTTTCCTAATTAGTCAGTCAAGGGCGTCCCATTAAACCCTTGTGGTGGCACGTGGTTCTCAAGTTAAGCTCTATGTTCCAATTAACATTAATGAACTTGACATGAACATAAACAGAATAACAAGAATAATTGGAACATAGATATAATAAATGATTATCCCAAAACCATATAAAGCAATAGCAAACTACCCAAGTGATTCAGGGGTAAACAAGGTAATAAGATAAACAATCTAGGGTGACCTATTGGGTCCCATCAAAATTAACCTATGCATGAATAAGTGATATTAAAGAACATTATTGGGTAAAAAGTGGTCAAGGGCACAACTTGCCTTCAATGAGCTCCTGCTCAGCTACTTCAACCTGCTGCTCACCAGGATCCTCGGCAACGGGCTCTTCTACTCGCCACAATACAAACAAGCACAGTGCATATAGAGAAATTAACATTACACCAAACATGTAAACAAAATACACAGTGATATTCTACATAATAAAATAAAATTCTAGGAGCAGGAATCATAATTTTTGGAGTTATAGAATTTAAGTTATGAATTTTCAAAGGTTTTATGTGCTTTAAATAGGATTAAGTGGTAAATAAATTCCTTACTGTTTTCATGACATAACAGAGGCTCTAGGTGATAGAGAATAAAAATACAAAATTTTAGGAAGTGGAATGGCTCAATTTGGAGTTAGTATGAATTTTCTATGAATTGTTGAAGATTTAGCACTTATTTTTGTATTAAAAATACATTTTCTAATTCATTTATTCATTTTAACCTGTCACTGGACTGGGCCACCATTTCTGTGAACTACAGGGGCTTCGGAGTAAAACTCCGCAGACACAGAGCACAGCTCTCGTGGATGGCGGGTTGATTCTCTAGAAGCCCGAGGGCTCTTAAGCAAATTTACAGAGACAAAGGGGTAAGGGCTGACTTCGGCCGTCCGATGGAGGAGGAATGGCCCAGATTAGATCACCAAGGCATTCAAACGGTACACAACTTCTACGGTTGGATCTCAATCCGACGTTCAGCAGATAATACGGCTAAGGTCACATCCTGACCGTCCGATCTAGAGTCTGTGGCTCAGATTCAAAGTAGCCACGACCTACTCACACCCGACCGATCCTAACCCAACGGTCCAGAACCATTCGCACGAAAGGGTACGCGACTTCTAATCTCCATCGTTCGCTCAGATCAAACGACAGAGACGCCATCTTCCTCCTCAATGCCGACGGCGAGGCCACCCCAGAAACCCACGGCGGCGCACAGGTTCCGGCGAACAACGATTTCGGCCCCCAGTGGTTCATATCGCAATTAACTTCACCTACGCAATGCGGAGTTCAAAGCGAAATTAGTGGCGAGGTTCTCACCCAGAATATTGTTGTAGGTGAGGCAGTCCGCGACGACCCGGGGCGCGGTGCTTCCCCCGCCGTCCGCCGTGAAATTCCCCGCGCTGCGACAACGCCAATCAGCCGTGGCGAGCTCCCATTCGTACCCAGTATGGCCCGGCGATGTTCCCGCGCCCGCACCGGACTGCTGTGCCTCTTCTCTCTCACTGACGGCGGCGCTGCTTCCAATACCTCACTGGTGGCGACGATTTTTTTGTTCTGAGGAAAGAAGTCCACGCGAGAGAGTAGCAGAGGGGAAGAAATAGGTCACGGGAGCTCCCCTTTATCGCCCGAGGTCCGAGTTTGTTAGGATTCCGAAATCCTAGCTCTCACCCGTGGTGCTCGCGATGCGTCCATGGTGGAGGTCCGTGTCGCGCGGCAAGGAGATCGCTTCCAAAGATTTCGTAGACTTCTGGTAGCGAAGATCTCGTCCGATCCAACGGTACTAGCCCAGCCGTGGTGAGCGGAGGAGGGAGATGAGGTGGGCGGATGGAAGAGACACAATGCCCAGGTCAAATTGCTGCTGTGCGGGGAAAGAGGAGATCGATCCGACATGTGGGACCCGCGTGACATTGACTGAACGCGCACGCAACGCAGAGAGAAGGGCTGTGCAGTGGTGTTGGGGAATGGGCCGGTTCCAATGAATTGGGCCCAATGCGCAGGATGTCCCCTTTTATTATTTCTTCTATGTTTTCCTTTTTTTCTCTTTATCTTTTGAATTCGAATTTAAATTCAACTATGAATGTGAATTTTGTACTCAAAGTAAAGGTAGATCTTGATCTTACTAGTATGGATAAAGTTTACATTTTTATAAATTTTGTTTTGTATTCTATAGTATTTCTTTTCTTCCTCTCCCTCCATATTTTAATTTCCACATTTAGGTCTAAATTCCCACTTTGAGTATCAATGTCTTTTCTATAGATTTTTATTATTATATGCACACACAAAATAAAATTCTCAGCATGATGCACATATTGTCTTAGGGTCATTAGTTAATTAATTACTTTTATGGTAATTGTTCACAGGTATTAATGAATAAAGGTAACATATATAGGGAAAATAACCTCATTTCTTATGTTCTTACAAATTTGGGTATTACAGCATGGCCTCCCCAGCACTGCGTGGTAGGTTCCTCGAAACCCGACCACTTCGAACGTGAGGGTCTCCCTTCGAAAGTTGGAGGGTGTCCCAAAGCAGACGGGTAGGTCGAGTTGTCCGAGGGGTTGGACGCGCTTCCCGGGGATGATCCCGTGAAAAGTTGCAGCGCCTGCCCGGACCGAGGACAGATCGATCCGCAGGAGCCCGAGGGTCTCGGCGTAGATGATGTTGAGGCTGCTGCCTCCGTCCATGAGGACCTTGATGAGCCTGACGTTGCCGATGATGGGGTCGACAACGAGCGGGTATTTCCACGGGCTTGGCACGCGGTCGGGATGGTCGCCCTGGTCGAAGGTGATGGGCTTGTCGGACCAGTCTAGGTAGACTGGCGCCGCCACCTTTACCGAGCAGACCTCCCGACGCTCTTACTTGCGGTGCCGAGCCGAGGCGTTCGCCACTTGCCACCGTAGATCATGAAGCAGTCGCGGACCTCGGGGAACTCTCCTGCCTTGTGATCCTCCTTCTTATCGTCGTCGCGGGCCCCGCCACCTTCCGCAGGTGGCCCGGCCTTATGAAAATGGCGCCGAAGCATGGCGCACTCCTCAAGGCTGTGCTTGATGGGCCCCTGATGATAGGGGCATGGCTCCTTGAGCATCTTGTCGAAGAGATTGGCACCTCCGGGAGGTTTCCGAGGGTTCTTGTACTCGGCGGCGGCGACAAGGTCCGCGTCGGCGGCGTCGCATTTCGCTTGCGACTTCTTCTTGCCTTTCTTCTTGGTGCCCCGCTGAGTCGACGCCTCGGGGACATCTTCCGGTTGGTGGCCCTGGGGCTGCTTGTCCTTCCGGAAGATGGCCTCAACCGCCTCCTGCTAGAGGCGAACTTGGTAGCGATGTCCATCAGCTCGCTGGCCCTAGTGGGGGTCTTGCGGCCCAGCTTGCTCACCAGGTCGCGGCAGGTGGTGCCGGCGAGGAACGCGCCGATGACATCCGAGTCCGTGACGTTGGGCAGCTCGGTGCGCTGCTTCGAGAATCGCCGAATGTAGTCCCGGAGAGACTCTCCCGGCTGCTGGCGGCAGCTTCGGAGATCCCAGGAGTTTCCAGGGCGCACGTACGTGCCCTGGAAATTGTCGGCGAAAGTTTGGACCAGGTCGTCCCAGTTGGAGATCTGCCCCGGAGGCAGGTGCTCCAGCCAGGCTCGAGCGGTGTCGGAGAGGAACAGGGGGAGGTTGCGGATGATGAGGTTGTCATCGTCCGTTCCACCTAGGTGGCAGGCCAGCCGATAGTCCGCGAGCCACATTTCCGGTCTCGTCTCCCCCGAGTACTTTGTGATAGTAGTCGGGGTTCGAAACCGGGTCGGGAACGGCGCCCGTCGTATGGGCCGGCTGAAAGCCTGCGGACCGGGTGGTTCGGGCGAGGGACTCCGATCCTCCCCGCTGTCACAGCGTCCCCCACGCCTGGGGTGGTAGCCTCGGTGCACCTTCTCGTCGAGGTGGGCCCGACAGTTGCGGTGATGGTGCTCGTTGCCGAGGCGACCCGGGGCCGCAGGCGCTGTGTTGTGCGTGCGCCCGGTGTGGACCGAGGCTTCCCGCATGAATCGGGAAGTCACGGCGCGAGGTTCCGAGGGGTACCCCTGCCTTCGAGAGGCAGAGCTTTTGGCCCGTCGGACCGCGGCATCCTCCAGGAGATTCTTGAGCTCTCCCTGGATACGCCGCCCCTCGGTGGTAGATGGCTCTGGCATCGCGCGGAGAAGTATTGCCGCTGCAGCCAGGTTTTGACCGACCCCATTGGAAGCCGGTGGCGGCCTTACCCTGACATCATCGGCGATGCGGTGCTGGATGCCCTGGGGTAGATGACACACTTCTCCGGCCGGAGGTTGGCCCGCCCATTCCTGCCCAATGTCCCGGCGGAACGGCTCAAGTGTTCCTGCTCCCTCGTCGAGCCTAGCCTGCATCTCGCGGATTTGCTCGAGCTGTGGGTCATGACCCCCCGCCGGGATGGGGACCACAGCTAGCTCCCGAAGGATGTCAACGCGAGGCACATGCCTAGGGGGATCACCGTTCTCCGGCATACCAAGATGGTTGCCTTCGTCGGGACCCCCTAGATCAACGTGGAAACATTCACAACTTGGGCCGCAGTCCTCGTCGCCGAGGCTGCGGCTACCGTCGGAACAGTCGGAAAGGCAGTAGTCGCATGCGGTCATGAAGTCCCGCATGGCACTGGGGTTACCAAGTCCGGAGAAATCCCAATAGAAGTCAGGCTCGTCATCTTCCTCGGAACCCGAGGGCCCGTAGGTCGAGACGGCCGCCAGCCGGTCCCAGGGTGACCGCATACGATACCCCAGAGGGTTTGGACTCGCCTCTATGAGAGCGTCCACCAAAGCGAAGTCGCTTGATGGTTCGAGGCCGAATCCAAAAGGCACGAGCTGGGAATCGGTCGGTACCACTTGGTCGACGGGCGGTGACGAAGTCACGTCAGGGGAAGACTGCACCGTCGTCTCAGGTACGAGGGTGACGCCCAGCAAGTCCTTCGCGAGCGTGCTAGCGTCGTCTGTTTGCTTGGGGTTGGCGTGTTGCGGGGAGACGACGCTCGTCCTCGTCTCAGACGCGAGGTCGATGCCCGACGTGCCCCTGTTGGGGCACCGGCGCCGTCGACTCGCTCGACAGCTGACGAGGTGCCGCCTCCTGCTTGGCCTTGGTTGCCCCGCCTCCTCCTCCGTCGGCGGGGGAGGGGACGGGACAAGCCCTAATGTTATTCTTCCACCACGTGGGGAAGACGTCGTCGATTTCGCCGCCGGCAGGCAGGTTGTCGGCCGCCATTGTCGCTGTCGCGCGGCGGGGAAGGAGTATCATGTCGTAGCCGCCGTCGAGGGACATGAACTCAAGACTCCCGAAACGGAGCACCGTCCCGGGCTGGAAAGGTTGCTGGAGACTGCCCATCTGGAGCTTGATGGGAAGCTGTTCGTCAACACGCAGCAGGCCCCTACCTGGCGCGCCAACTGTCGGCGTTTCGAACCTGGGGGGTCCCTGGACCGACGAGTAAATTGTCGTCGCGTGCCCCAGCCCAGATGGGTCGGCGCGAGACGGAGCGCGAAGGGGGGGAAGAAGCCGGAGGGAGACAGGAGTAAGAGGTGAAACTCGCGGCCTTCGTGTTTGTCCCGCGCCTAGGTCGGGTGCGCTTGCAGTAGGGGGTTACAAGCGTCCACGCGGGAGGGAGCGAGCCAGATGGGATGCCGGTCTTGTTCCCCGTAGCCTGAGTTAGCATGGGGTAGGGTAATGATGGCGCCTCCTGTGACGTGGTCGGTCCGAGCCCTGGGTTGGGCGAGGTGGAGGCTCCACCGAGGTCGAGGTCGAGTCTGTTCTCCAAGGCCGAGGTCGATTCCGAGCCCCTGGGTCGGGCGAGGCGGAGACCGTCGGCTGAGGCTAGGGCTGAGTCCGAGCCCTAGGGTCGGGCAAAGCGGAGTTTGCCGTCTTCTGGGGCTGAGCCTGAGTCCGAGCCCTGGGGTCGGGCGAAGCGGAGTTCGTCGTCTTCCGGGGCTGAGCCCGAGTCTGAGCCCTGGGGTCGGGCAAAGCGGAGTTCGTCATCTTCCGGGGCCGAGCCCGAGTCCGAGCCCTGGGGTCGGGCGAAGCGGAGTTCGTCGTCTTCCGGGGCTGAGCCCGAGTCCGAGCCCTGGGGTCGGGCGAAGCGGAGTTCATCGTCTTCCGGGGCCGAGCCCGAGTCCGAGCCCTGGGGTCGGGCGAGGCGGAGTTTCCTATGGCACCCGAGGCCGGACTTGGCTGCTGTCAGCCTCACTCCGTCGAGTGGCACAGCAGTCAGAGCGGCGCAGGCAGCGCTGTCCTCTTGTCAGGCCGGTCAGTGGAGCGGCGAAGTGATTGCGGTCACTTCGGCTCTGTTGACTGAAGGGCGCGCGTCAGGATAAGGTGTCAGGCCACCTTTGCATTAAATGCTCCTGCGATACGGTCGGTTGGCATGGCGACTTGGCCAAGGTTGCTTCTTGGCGAAGACTGGGCCTCAGGCGAGCCGAAGGTGTGTCCGCCGCTGGAGGGGGTCCTTGGGCAAGACGTAAATCCTCTGGGGTCGGCTGCCCTTGCCCGAGGCTGGGCTCGGGCGAGGCGAGATCGTGTCCCTTGAGTGGACCGATCCTTGGCTTAATCGCACCCATCAGGCCTTTGCAGCTTTGTGCTGATGGGGGTTACCAGCTGAGATTAGGAGTCTTGAGGGTACCCCTAATTATGGTCCCCGACAGATAGCGGGTGCACAAACCACATGACTGGGGAGAAAAGGATGTTCTCCTCCTACGAGAAAAATCATGATCCCCAAAGAGCTATCACATTCGGGGATGGAAATCAAGATTTGGTCAAAGTACTTGGTAAAATTGCTATATCTTCTGACCATTCTATTTCCAATGTTTTCTTGTAGATTCTTTAGACTATAACTTGCTTTCTGTTTCTCAATTATGCAAAATAGGCTACAATTGTCTTTTTACAGATTCATGTGTTACTGTCTTTAGAAGAAGTGATGATTCAGTAGCATTTAAGGGAGTGTTAGAGGGTCAGCTATACTTAGTTGATTTTAATAGAGCTGAACTCGACACTTGCTTAATTGCTAAGACTAACATGGGTTGGCTCTGGCACCGCCGACTAGCCCATGTTGGGATGAAGAATCTTCATAAGCTTCTAAAGGGAGAGCACATTTTGGGACTAACCAATGTTCATTTTGAGAAAGACAGGGTTTGTAGCGCATGTCAAGCAGGGAAGCAAGTTGGTGCTCATCATCCACACAAGAACATCATGACGACTAACAGGCCACTTGAGCTACTCCACCTGGACCTATTCGGCCCGATCTCTTACATAAGCATCGACGGGAGTAAGTATTGTCTAGTTATTGTGGATGATTATTCTCGCTTCACTTGGGTGTTTTTTTGTAGGAAAAATCTCAAACCCAAGAAACCTTAAAGGGATTCTTGAGACGGGCTCAAAATGAGTTCGGCTTAAGGATCAAGAAGATTACAAGCGACAATGAGATAGAGTTCAAGAACTCACAAATAGAAGGCTTCCTTGAGGATGAGGGCATCAAGCATGAGTTCTCTTCTCCCTACACACCACAACAAAATGGTGTAGTGGAGAGGAAGAATAGAACTCTACTTGACATGGCGAGGACCATGCTTGATGAGTACAAGACTTCGGACCGGTTTTGGGCGGAAGCAATCAACACCGCTTGCTACGCCATCAACCGTCTCTACCTTCACCGAATCCTCAAGAAGACATCGTATGAACTCCTAACCGGTAAAAAGCCCAACGTTTCATATTTTAGAGTCTTTGGTAGCAAATGCTTTATTCTTGTTAAAAGAGGTAGAAAATCTAAATTTGCTCCTAAGGCTGTAGAAGGCTTTTTACTTGGTTATGATTCAAACACAAGGGCATATAGAGTCTTTAACAAGTTCACTGGACTAGTTGAAGTTTCTTGTGACATTGTGTTTGATGAGACTAACGGCTCTCAAGTAGAGCAAGTTGATCTTGACGAGCTAGATGATGAAGAGGCTCCGTGCATCGCGCTAAGGAACATGTCCATTGGGGATGTGTGTCCTAAGGAATCCGAAGAGCCTCCACATGCACAAGATCAACCATCATCTTCAAACCAAGCAACTCCACCAACCCAAGATGAGGATCAAGCTCAAGATGATGAAAACGAAGATCAAGAAGAGCCACCTCAAGAGGAGGACAATGATCAAGGGGAGATGCCAATGATCAAGACAAGGAAGATGATGAGGGTCCAAGACCGCCACACCCAAGAGTCCACCAAGCAATACAACGAGATCATCCCGTGAACTCCATCCTCAGCGATATTCATAAGGGGGTAACCACTCGATCTCGTGTTGCTCATTTTTGTGAACATTACTCCTTTGTGTCTTCTATTGAGCCATACAGGGTAGAAGATGCATTAAGGGATTCGGATTGGGTGTTGGCAATGCAAGAGGAACTCAACAGCTTCACGAGGAATGAGGTATGGCATTTAGTTCCACGTCCTTACCAAAATGTTGTAGGAACCAAGTGGGTCTTCCGCAACAAGCAAGATGAGCATGGTGTGGTGACAAGGAACAAAGCCCGACTTGTGGCCAAGGGATATTCACAAGTCGAAGGTTTGGATTTCGGTGAAACCTATGCACCCGTAGCTAGGCTTGAGTCAATTCGTATATTACTTGCTTATGCTACTTACCATGGCTTTAAGTTTTATCAAATGGACGTGAAAAGTGCCTTCCTCAATGGACCAATCAAGGAGGAGATCTATGTTGAGCAACCTCCCGGCTTTGAAGATAGTGAGTACCCTAACCATGTGTATAAACTCTATAAGGCGCTTTATGGCCTCAAGCAAGCCCCAAGAGCATGGTATGTGTTGGCGTTTCGACCCCGGGGGGTCCTTGGACCGACGAGTAAATTGTCGCTGCGTGTCCCAGCCTAGATGGGTCGGCGCGAGACGGAACACAAGGGGGAAACAATAAGGGGAATCATGGCCTCGTGTTGTCCTGCGCCCAGGGCGGATGCGCTTGCAGTAGGGGGTTACAAGCGTTCGCGGGGAGAGAGAGAGAGCCTGTGCGCCAGCCCGTCCTCCCGCGCGGCCACCTCCTCGTATGAGGGCCCTGGACCTTCCTTTTATAGATGTAAGGAGAAGGCCCAGGTGTACAATGGGGGTGTAGCAATGTGCTAACGTGTCTAGCAGAGGGAAGCCAGAGTCCTATGTACATGCCGACGTGGCTGTCGGAGAGGTTTTGGTGCCCTGTTCATGTGATGTCGTGGCCGTCGGAGGAGCGCTCAAACCCTGTAGGAGCACAGCTGTCAGAGCTGTCAGGTCCTTGCTGACGTCTCCTTGCTTCCGCAGGGGGCTGAGAACCGCCATCGTCATGGAGCACGCGGGGTGCCATCATTACTTGTTTTACCGGGACGAGCCAGATGGGACGCCGGTCTTATTCCCCGTAGCCTGAGCTAGCTAGGGGTAGGGTAATGATGGGCCCCCTGCGACGTGGTCGGTCCGAGCCCAAGGTCAGGCGAGGCAGAGACTCCTCCGAGGTCGAGGCTGAGTCCGAGCCCTGGGGTCGGGCGAGGCGGAGACCGTCGTCCGAGGTCGAGGTTGAATCCGAGCCCTGGGGTCGGGTGAGGCGGAGACCGTCGTCCGAGGTCGAGGTGGAGTCCGAGCCCTAGGGTCGGGCGAGGCGAAGACTGTCTTCCGAGGTTGAGGTGGAGTCCGAGCCCTGGGGTCGGGCGAGGCGGAGACCGTCTTCCGAGGTCGAGGTTGAGTCCGAGCCTTGGGGTCGGGCGAGGCGGAGTCCGTCTTCCGAGGTCGAGGTTGAGTCTGAGCCCTGGGGTCTGGCGAGGCGGAGTCCGTCTTCCGAGGTCGAGGTGGAGTCCGAGCCCTAGGGTCAGGCGAGGCGGAGCTTCCTATGGCGCCTGAGGCCGGACTAGAGATGGCAATGGGTACCCGCTACCCGAAACCCGGTGGGTTTTTACTCTATTAGGGTATGGGTTTGGGTCAATTTCTCTATCCATGGGTTTGTTAATGGGTTCAAATGGAAACCCAACGGGTACGTGGGCATGGGTTTGTTCTTCCACTACCCATACCCGCAAACCCATGGGTTTTTAAAACCCACCTTAAAATCAACATTCCTTATAAATATGTCTCATAATATTATTAATTGAATATGTTCTAATTGAAATAAACTTCATGTAATAAATTTTAGGCTAAAATTAGTTATCACTTGTTCCTTTTATGCTAGCTTATTAATGTATTGATTGTCATTTACATGCTGAATTATTTTTTATGTTGATGTTAGTGGGTATGGGAAACCCGTTGGGTACCCGAAACCCGCATGGGTATGGGTTTGGGCAAAATTTTATACCCGTCATGGGTATGGGTTTTTTTGCGGGCGTATTTTTTCTTCGCGGGTACGGGTTTGGGCAAGTAATACCCAGCGGGTTTTTACCCATTGCCATCTCTAGGCCGGACTTGGCGGCTGTCAGCCTCATCCTGACGGGTGGCACAGTAGTCGGAGCAGCGCAGGAGGCACTGTTTTCCTGTCAGGTCAGCCAGTGGAGGGGCGAAGTGACTGCGGTCACTTCAGCTCTGTCGACTGAAGAGCGCGCGTCAGGATAAGGTGTCAGGCGATCCTTGCATTGAATGCTACTGCGATCCAGTCGGCTGGCGAGGCGATCTGGCCAAGGTTGCTTCTCCGCGAAGCCTGCCTGAGCTGGGCCTGTCGAAGGTGTGCCCCTTGAGTGGACGGAGCCTTGACCTGAATTGCGCCCATCAGGCCTTTGCAGCTTTGTGCTGATGGGGGTTACCAGCTGAGATTAGGAGTCTTGGGGGTACCCCTAATTATGGTCCCCTACAGTAGCCCCCGAGCCTCAAAGAGAGTGTGGGTACTCGCTTGGAGGCTTTGTCGCACTTTTTTGCTAGGGGACCGGCCTCTCTTGGTTGCATTTTGTTCCGGTGGGTGCGCGCGAGCGCACCCACTGGGTGTAGCCCCCGAGGCCTCGAAGGAGTGGTTTGACTCCTTCGAGGTCTTAATGCCTTTCGTGATGCCTCGGCCGATCTGATTGTTCCCTCATGCGAACTGGTCATTGCCCGGGTGCATAGTCAGGTTCCAAGTTCTCGGGCTGGTATGTTGGCGCTGTCAACGGTTTGGCCGGAGCCGGGTTTGCAAGAGCAGCCCCCGAGCCTCCGCACAGAGCGAGAGGACGGTCAAGGACTGACTCGGCTTTTATCATACTCCCCTTCGTCGCCTTTCCGCAAGGAGGAGGGGGGAAAGCGCCATGTTGCACTCGGAGGGCGCCGAACATGGTTTCTCCAATGAGTTGCTAACGGGTGATCCGAGTGGACGCCCGTGCCCCATTCGATAAGGGTCAGCTAGTGGCCTAGAGGTGCGCTCCAAAAGTACCTGCAGGTGATTTGCCGGACCCGGTCCCGTTTGATAGGGTCCGAGGGCTCGATGCCTCCCTCTGATGGGATTCCATTACAGAATCGCTCCTGCTGGTCTCGGAAATGTCCTAGGGTACCTCGGGAGCGTAGCCCGAGCCTCGGCCATGTATCAGACGTACTCAGAGTCATCCCTCGCTCTGCGTGCTCTGAGGCGGCTGTCGAACCCTTCAGGGGCCAGCCTACGAACCCCTGATCAGTAGTGGGCGCGGAGCCCGAGTGGCCTGAGGCGGCTGTTGAACCCTTCCGAGGGGCCAGCCTTCGAACCCCTGACCAGTAGTGGGCGCGGAGCCTGAGTGCTCTGAGGCGGCTGTCGAACCCTTCCGAGGGGCTAGCCTTCGAACCTCTGATCAGTAGGAGGGCTCGGGGCCCGCTTCCTTCGCAGGGAAGGATCCCTTTCGGAGTATCCCCTTTCCTAGTCCCTGTAGCAAGAGAGAGAAAGGGGAAGAGGAAAAGGATATGAAATTGAACGACGTGGTGCACCTTTTTTGACGCGGTCATTGTGGCGGAGATGAAGCGTCGCCCGCTTCGCCTGCCAAAGGTGTCGCCTGCCCTGCCGCGGAGTTAATGCGACGGGACGAGTGGTTTGCGGGGCAGCCGTTGTGCATGCGCGAGCCGTTCGAGGAACGGGCGTTTCGCCTTCGAGTTTTGAATTTTGCTACGGGTTCGGGTGAAGTGTTGAACGGGTCTTGCGTGGGCCTCTATATATTCGGAAGAGGGGCCGGTGGTGATTTTTTTACTCTGCTGCTCGCCTCCCGCTTTGGTTTCCGCAACCTAAGGGAAATAGCCAGAGAAAGAAAACTGTGCACCTTATCTGCTCCGCCGCCACCCCCTCTACTTGGTGATGGCCGACCGGGTAACCGTTGTTCCGCCGCGCGACCCGTGGCCCTTCTCCACCGTCACGGCGGACGACCTGGAGGCCCTTGTTGCCGATGGCTTGCTTCGTCCCCTCTCCGGTGACCCACAGCCGGAGTGGATGGTCCCTCCGAGCGGAGTCGCCCCGTCCCCGCCGTCGGGGTATGTGCTGAGTTTCGTCTCCTTCCATGAGCGGGGGTTCGGAGTGCCGGCAAGCCGTTTCATGTGGGCGATTCTGCATTTTTATGGGGTGGAGCTGCAGAATCTCAACCCCAACTCCATCGCGCAAGCAGCCATCTTCGCGGCGGTTTGCGAAGGATTTTTGGGGATTGACCCCCACTGGGATCTGTGGACCCATCTCTTCTCCGCGGAGCCTTTTGCCTTGACGACGGGGGAAAAGAGAGTCTGCATGGCGGTGCAGGCCGGTGGCTGCATCCTCCAGTTGAGGCAGGCGCGTGCGCAACAGTACATCCCCGCCATGCTTGTGTCTTTGAACAAGGGGTGGCAGCGCCGGTGGTTTTACCTCCGGAACGACGATGGGAGGCTCCCATCGTTTTCTCAACGAGTGGTGACCGCCGCCGGCAGCAACTGGCGCTATGGAGCCCCGCGCGAGAGACAGAAGAATCTCCAGCCCCTTCTGGAGGACTTGCAGGAGCTGCGAGACGGAGGGCTCACCGCCGCGGGGGTGGTAGCCGCCATCCATCGCCGGAGGGTGCTCCCCTTGATGGAGCGGCGGTTGCTGCTTTCGGAGATGGTGCCGGGGGTTGACTTGGAGGGTTCACAGATGTCCTCGGTCCCCCTCCCCGCCGATGACCTCCACAGGCGGGTAGCCGGCACGGTGGGGAGGCTGGATGCTGGTGCTCTCACCTAGCCCTCGATGTGTCCCGAGCGCGGGTGCATATCCCTGGTGAGTGTCCGCTCTTTCTTCCTTCTTGTGTCAGATTGACCTTGGATCTCACAGCCGAGATTTCCGTTCGTCCCCAGGAGTTGGGGTTTCACAAGCCTTCTCTGCCACCGATCCCGGAGGACGCGGTGGACCAAGCCGCGCGGAGGGTCGCTGCGGAGAAGAAGAAGGAGAAGAAGGACGCGGAAAAGGCTCAGGCCCGCGAGCGGATGCGGGCTCGGGACGCCTTGGAGAGGCGTCGTTGGAAGCAGGAGAGGGACAGGCTCCCGAGGGAGCCGTCGCCGGAGACGCCTGACGACGATGACGATGACGATGATGACGAAGACGACGACATGGCAGCCCACCTTGGCCTCAGCCCAGATCTACGGCTGGGCCAGGTGTCGTCGAGTCAGCCCCCGAGTGGCCTGAGGCCGGCGCCAGCTTCTGCAGCCGGTGCCGCACCGGGCCTCGCCGGCTGGCTGGCCTCTACACAAGGTGCCCCCAAGCAGGGGGCTCAAGCGGCACAAGTTGCCGTGGGGCGAGCTCCCGAGGCTGACCCCTCCGTCGAGGCGGCCGTCGTGCCGAGGGGGACTGCTGGCGCGGCCGCGGCTTTGAGCCCATCTGTCGTGTTGCCGACACCGGCACCGGCTTCTGCCGAGGCTGTTGCTGTTCTGGCTGTGGAGCCACCCATCGCCACCGATGCTTAGATGGCCGAGGTGCCGCTACTCGAGGCCGGTGATCGTAAGCCTGCCCCCTTAGTCGAAGAGGTACCCGATGCGCCGACTGCAGGGGGTGCCGATGCCTTGGAGGGGGGCGCAGAACCACGGCCCATCCTGGGGAGCGGCGACCTCGTCCTTGCACGGCGCGATCCCAATGAGCAGCGTGGGCAGGCGCTCCGGTTCTGGACCCATGGTGCTTTGAAACCCCTCTTCGTTCTTGACGATGAGTGGGAGGAGCAGTCTCGGGACGAGCTTCGTGAGTGTGCCGAGGCAACAATGGGGTCGCTTCGGTCGACCCTGGAGGTCCTTTCCAGGGACGTTCCCAGGATCCTCCAGGTAAGGATTTTAGGCATACCTTTGACGTGATCAAGGCATTCTTTGTGACGCCCAGCTTCCCTTCCTCAGGATCTGACAGATCTGAGAACCGCCAAGTCGTCGTTCATCCGGCGCGAGGTCGACGTCTGGGGTTCGCTGCGGTTCCTGAGGACCGCGCTTGCCGAGGCTACCGAGCGCCTCTCCCAATGGAGCATCGAGGCGGCGGACCTTCGGTTGCTCTGTGACGAGCTGGGGGCAGAGACAGCGGCGGCACGCGCAGAGGCGCAGCGGCGGCACTTGGAGCTTGGCCAGGTCATCGGTGAGCGGGACCAATCTCAGGGCCGGCCAGGCTGAGGCCCTTGGAGGCCAGCTAGCTGAGGCGTCTGCCTGGGTCGGAGCCCTTGCGGCGGACCTGGCCGTTGCCGTCGGGTCTGCTCAGTCCACCCAAGCCGCAGCCTCGGAGCAGCGTGCCCAGGCTGAAGGTATGTCTTGGCTGTTTTGAGATTTTGATTCAGCTTCACTCTTCAACTTGTGTTTGAAGACTTCTGCTTTGGCTGTTCACAGAGTTCGAGTCTGCCCTCAATGAGTCCGCCAAGGCACTTGCCCAGGCGGCTGAGTAGAGGGAGGCCGACCACGTGGCCATGTCCGAGGCTATCTCGGCCTTCTGCCAGGTCTTTGGTCATGACGACGTCCCCTCGGGAAGCTCCCCCCAGAGTCGCCTGCAGGCCTTGGGTGACCACGCGCGTGGCAGACTCCGCGAGGCGCTGCATCACGGCGTGAGGCGGGCCTGCGCCGTGCTCGCTTCCCACTACGATGTGGATCTGGAGCGGGTCAGCGAGGGGTACTGCCTTCCTGACGAAGATGAAGCTGCCTTGGCCGAAGTTCAGAGGCTGGACGTGGCCGCTACAGGCCCAAGCGCGGTGCTTGTGACCACCTTTGAGGTGGAGATCCTTCCGTTTGCGCCGCCGTCCGAGGCCGAGGCGGATCTCGCCGATTGTGAAAACGAAGCCGAGGGTGCAGCTCCTCCCCCGGGCGATGCCTGATTCTGCCGGAGCAGTTTATTTTGAATATGTATGTGTCTTTTGTGGCCGCCGAGGCCTGAACACTTTGTCATCGTGATATAAAGTTGTGTCTCTTTTCCTATTGTTTCGCGTATCCGGACTCGTTCGTCAGTAGCAGGATTGCTTACCCAAGTAAGAGTTATTTTTCGCGGTAGGTGACGAGTGAGGTATCCATATCCCGGAGGCGTAGGAGTCCCTTGGCTCGGTCGGCCTTGCCACTTACATGCACTCTTATTTGTTTCTCGGGGTTTTGTTACTGATATAGCCGGGAAACATGAAATTCGCTTTGGTGGAAGACTTTTTTCGAGGAAGATTTTGACGCAGAGGGGGTTCCCCCCTTCTAGCCCCCGAGGGAGGGTCGGGCTTTGCCAAGGCAAGGCTGACCCTTCCTTGATGGTTAGACTTTATTTGTGTTTGTAAACAAGGTATATGAACGACTTGAAAACATCTTAAGGGTAGAAGCGACGTAGCTGTCAGATGTTTCAAGCGTTGCTGTAGACCTCGCCTTGACTATTGGCCAGCTTGTATGTTCCGAAATTCAAAATCTTGGCGATGATGAACGGCCCTTCCTAGGGAGGCGTGAGCTAGTGGCGTCCTCGGGCGTCTTGTCGTAGCCGAAGCACCAAGTCACCCACCTGGAGGTCTCGGGACCGAACCCCTCGGGCGTGGTAGCGTCGCAGAGACTGCTGATACCGTGCCGAGTGTAGTAAGGCTACGTCCCGAGCCTTTTCCAGCTGGTCCAGTGAGTCTTCTCGGCTGGACTGGTTGCTTCGGTCGTCGTACGCCCTCGTCCTCGGGGAACCGTATTCTAAGTCTGTGGGCAAGATAGCCTCGGCCCCATAGACTAGAAAGAACAGCGTGAAGCCCGTGGCTCGGCTTGGCGTCGTCCTCAGACTCCAGACCACCGAGGGGAGTTCCTTCATCCATCGCCTACCGAACTTGTTGAGGTCGTTGTAGATCCTCGGCTTGAGTCCCTGTAGAATCATGTCGTTGGCACGCTCTACCTGCCCATTCGTCATGGGGTGAGCCACGGCAGCCCAGTCCACCCGAATGTGGTGGTCCTCGCAGAAGTCCAGAAACTTTCTGCTAGTGAATTGGGTGCCGTTGTCGGTGAGGTTGGAGTTCGGGACCCTAAGCGATGGATAATGTTGGTGAAGAACGCCACCGCCTGTTCGGACCTGATGTTGTTTAGGGGTCAGACCTCAATCCACTTGGAGAATTTGTCGATAGCGACCAGCAGGTGCGTGTAGTCCTCGGGTGCCTTCTGCAAGGGACCGACGAGGTCCAGACCCCACACAGCAAACGGCCAGGTGATGGGTATTGTTTGCAAAGCCTGAGCGGGCAGGTGCATCTGCCTTGCATAGAATTGACACCCTTGGCAGGTGCGTACAATCCTAGTGGCGTCGGTCACCGCGGTTGGCCAGTAGAAACCCTCTCGGAAGGTGTTTCCAACGAGGGCCCGAGGTGCCGCGTGGTGACCGCAAGCCCCCGAGTGTATTTCTTGCAATAGCTCCTGACCTTCGGCGATGGATATGCATCGCTGGAGGAAGCCTGAGGGGCTGCGGTGGTAGAGCTCCTTTTCGTCACCCAGCAAGACGAACGACTTGGCGCGCCGCGCCAGTCGCCGAGCTTCGGCTCTGTCGAGGGGTAGCTCTCCTCGGTGGAGATATTGCAGGTATGGGGTCTGCTAGTTTTGATTAGGCGGGACCCCATTCCGCTCTTCCTCGACGCGCAGTGCCTCACCCTCGGGGGTCGAGGGTACCTCGGGCTGAGCCGAGCGTGCCTCGGGTTGAGCCGAGGGCGCCTCGGGCAGGGCCAAGACCTTCTCGGGCTCGGGCGTGTCGTCGGTCTTGACTGAGGGTTGATGTAGGTCTCGGGAGAAGACGTCCAGAGGAACCGTTGTCCGCCCCGAGGCTATCTTAGCCAGCTCATCCGCAGTCTCATTGTATCGTCGAGCGATGTGGTTGAGCTCGAGCCCGTAGAACTTGTCCTCCAGGCACTGAACCTCGTCGCAGTAGGCTTCCATCTTCGAGTCGCGGTAATGGGAGTTCTTCATGACTTGGTCGATGACAAGCTGCGAGTCGCCACGAGCGTCGAGGCGCCGAACCCCTAGCTCGATGCCGATGCGCAACCCGTTAACCAGAGCCTCGTACTCGGCCACGTTGTTGGACGCCGGGAAATGGAGCTGCTGGAAGCTGGGTGTCGACCCATTCAACCACAAAGTCCGCCAAGACTTGGGACTTGATGGCCTTCCGAGGAGCGAACGAGATTGTCTCGCCCATGATCTCCACCGCCCACTTTGCAATCCTACCCGAGGCTTCTCGGCACTGGATGATCTCTCCCAGGGGGAAGGATGACACCACAGTCACCGGATGAGACTCGAAGTAGTGTCGCAACTTTCGCCGCGTCAGAATTACCGCATACAGTAGCTTCTGAATTTGCGGGTAGCGGATTTTGGTCTCGGACAGTACCTCACTGATGAAGTAGACCGACCTCTGGACGAGCAATGCATGCCCTTCTTCTCGTCTCTCAACTACGATCGCGGCGCTGACCACCTGAGTGGTTGCGGCTACGTAGATCAAGAGGGCTTCTCCCGCAGCGGGGGGCACCAAGATGGGCACGCTTGAAAGGAGCGCCTTTAAGTTCTCGAGGGCTTCCTCGGCCCCGGGGGTCCAAGTGAAGCGCTCGGCCTTCCTTAAGAGGCGGTACAGAGGTAGGCCTCTTTCGCCGAGGCGCGAGATGAAGCGGCTCAGGGACGCAAAGCATCCCATGACCCTCTATACTCCTTTCAAGTCCTTGACGGGGCCCATGTTGGTGATGGCCGTGATTTTCTTCGGGTTGGCCTCGATGCCCCGCTCGGAGACGATGAACCCCAGGAGCATGCCTCGGGGGACTCCGAAGACACACTTCTCGGGGTTGAGTTTTACGCCTTTCGTCTTGAGACACTTGAATGTCGTTTCAAGGTCAGAGAGGAGGTCGGAGGCTTTCCTCGTCTTGACTACGATGTCATCGACGTAAGCCTCGACCATTCGACCAATGTGCTCTCCGAGCACGTGGTTCATGGACCTTTGGTATGTCGCACCCGTATTCCTCAAACTGAATGGCATAGTAATGTAGCAGTACATGCCAAAGGGTGTGATGAAAGAAGTCGCGAGCTGGTCGGACTCTTTCATCCTGATTTGGTGATACCCTGAGTAGGCATCAAGGAATGACAGGGTTTCACGCCCAGCAGTGGAATCCATGATTTGATCGATGCGAGGCAGAGGGTAGGGAACCTTCGGACATGCTTTGTTTATACCAGTGTAGTCTACACACATCCGCCATTTCACACCTTTCTTTTTCACAAGCATAGGGTTGGCTAACCATTCGGGATGGAATACCTCCTTGATGAACCCTGCAGCGATCAGCTTGTGGATCTCCTCGCCTATGGCTCTACGCTTTTCTTCGTCGAATCGGCGCAGAGGCTGCTTCACGGGTCGGGCTCCAACTCGGATATCCAGCGAGTGCTCGGCGACATCCCTCGGTATGCCAGGCATGTCCGAGGGACTCCACGCAAAAACCTCGGCGTTCGCGCGGAGAAAGTCGACGAGCACTGCTTCCTATTTGGGGTCGAGCTCGGAGCTGATCCGGACTTGCCTGGAGGTGTCGTTGCTGGGGTCGAGAGGGACGGACTTAACCGTCTCAGCTAGCTCGAAGTTGCCGGCGTGGCGCTTCGCATCTGGCACCTCCTTGGAGAGGCTCTCTGTGGCGGAACTGCCCGAATTATTCCAACTTAAGTGCCCAAGTCCCGCCTTAGAGGCTAGACCACACTTAAATGGGAATAACCCGTCAATCCCTCGGATCTAGTCCGACACGGCCACTGACAGGATCAAGTACCACAATCTCACTCGAAGGTGAGTCACAGAGCAAATACAATAAAGCATAAAACCATACATGCCACAATGTTAAATTATTACATCACCATCATCATCATCGGAGTTTTTGCAAAAGTAACCATCATTGTTCGAAGTGCAGCGGAATAAAACTAACGGTAATCAAACAGAGAGATGGGGAAGCCTGTCCCATCACTCCTCATGCTCCTCCTCAGCCGAGGCAGGGTCCCACTCGACAGTCCAACCCGGTGGCAAGGTGGACGACCAAGTTATTCCAGCAACCATTTCCTCCAGAGAACCTGTAAAAATTATGCCACAAGCAAGGCTGAGTATACTAATACTCAGCTAGACTTACCCGGTGTGAGGAGTCTACTCCTCTACCTCTAGACATGCAGCTGTTTGGCTGTGGGGTTTGGTTGCCAAAAGCACTAGCTGAGTTTCTAAATCAAGATTTTAACTTAATCAAAGTTAAGTGTGACTCTCTTAAGGCTAAAAGTGAACTATCTACTCATACATGGTAGCAAGCATTATTAACAATCAACATCTTATCTCAACTCATCATACTTCCACTTATTACTCAATGCAGTACAATGGATCAAGCAGTCTCATTAGCTGCGAGAAGCAGACGATTCGAATCGAGTTTTTATCCTTGCAAGGTAAACCTAAACACACGACATGCAGGGGCACTCCGTCCCCACACACATCAACCGTCCCCATCGATTCCCTGGCAACAGATCAGGGCTCACCGCCTTGGCGTACAATGCCCCACTGACCCCGACTGGCTGTCGTGCAGTGGCCGCACTTGTACCCACCATAACCGGAATGGGAGACCTCGTCTCAGGTCGCGTGAGGGGTAAAGTCTGCGGGCAGGTTCACTCAGGTACTAGGCTTACCGATTTACCATATTTCTCGGTATGTGTTTAGTACATTCAAACGCTTGACACAGTGTCACACCCGGTTTTGGAAGGCAAACCGAATGCGAACTATGTACGTGCCAGGATCAGAACTCACGTACACAGCGATTACATAAATGAACATCATCACACAATGCTCGAATATTAACATAAAAGAGTATTAACTTATTACATCACAGAGTCATAGACATCCACAAAGTCATTGTCTTAACAGGAAAATCAAAGTGCTAGCGAAACACAGTAAAGATAAAGCCTCCACAGGCAGCTGACTGGGGGTTGCCGCCAACCCACACCTAGAATTCGTCGTAGTCTTGGAACTCCTGGAAGTCTCCTTCCACGGCTTCGCCTTCTCCTGAGCAGTGATTACAATGCGGACAACCTGGTGTTTTGTGGTAAAGCAAGGATGAGTACACATCAACGTACTCAGCAAATGTCCCGTTTGGCTGAAGTGGACTAGCTTTATGTGGGGTTAGGCTCAAGCAGTTTCTTTTAGTTGGTCAGGTATTTATCATTAGTAGAAGCCAGATTTTAGCATTAACCAACCCGTAAACCATTTCCTCATCGAGGAACATCATCATCATAGTCGAACCAAAACCATAACATAATCCTTGTATCTCAAACCATCTGTATCTCTAATCAAAGAGGATCCCAAGGCTGCTCATAACCGTGAGCACGGCTGACATATCAGTTTCACTACCCTCTGCAGAGGTTGCACACTTTACCCATGAGTCATGATTCCCTTTCTACCCGGGGAGAGCTAATCCCCATTGACCACTACCTAGGTGGTCCGGCAGGGCATCACTACGTAGCTTTTACAAAGATTCCCTAGAGATCGTAGCTGCCCGTTAGGCTTCTCCAGTTTGATAAACACAGTACCCCTCCCCGCAGGAGAGTGACTAACAAAGAGCAAAACGAAAGAACCTCGGCACTCAGCCTCGGCAGAGCAAGCACTGTGCCTGGACCCCATTGACGGCACGACGGCTAAGCAACTACACCTCTAGTTCATCCAATTAATCAGCTAAGGGCATCCCATTTCACCCTCATGGTTGCACTGTTATCCCGGGTGGTCTCTCAACGAACAAGTCCTTACGGAGAGGTACTCAGGAAACAGCCTGAGCCCCCTAGAGTATCACAAGATCATCAACATCATCAGGATAACAGTATCATAAATAGTCACATCATGTTCATTGATTAAGTTAAGGCAAAAGCAGAGTGCTAACCATAACAACCCAATAGGTCATCAAGGACAAAGTAAAGTGTAAAGCTAGTCAATCCTTAGGTTTCAAGTAAGTAATGCGGGGTAGTAAGTTATAAATGAATAGGACATAGTGGGATAGAGGACACTTGCCTTCACCAAACTGCTGATCAGGGACTTCCTCTGCAACCTCCTCGGGAAACACAGACTGCTCGTTGTCTACGTAAAGTAATCATTCACACTATGCACTTGGGAAGATAACAAACAAAAAGCAACACACCAAACATATGCAGCAGAGAGATCACAAGTTCATACTAGAAGAGAGATAGGTACTCTGGTGTTCCCTAGGTCTGGGGTAGAGGACTATACAAAGTGATTCATTATCCACTAATCAGGTTTAAGTCAGTGGTGGGGTTAAATCATTACATGGTTTTAAGTTCCTAAACTTAGGTGTTTAAGTCCATAAACTTAAGTAATCCAACTTTTATTAAAGTCTACCAATTTCTAATTATCTCAAATAGGGTTCCAATAGCCTTAATCCTATCCTGGTGATTAGCTATTAATTGGTACATGGAAACAGCAGGGAAACATTGTTTAAATAGATAGACAAAAACATCATGAGCATTTTGCAAATTGAAGCACCTCATTTGGAGTTCATATGACAAAGTTATGGATTTTACAAGTTTAGGGGTTAAAAATATACCCTAAGTACCTATTTTGAATTAAATAAAAGGTCCAGGGACCTAACTGCGAGAAACCAGGGACGGCGGGTTCAAATTCCAGAAAACCGGGGGTCTCTTTAAGAAAACGCGCGGGCGAAGGGGTATCGGGCTCCTACGGCCGTCAGATCTAAAGCGAACGGCCAGGATTAGATCCTGCGGGCGGGCGCGCGAGCGCGCGGCGGCCTGGGCGGCTGACAGGCGGGACCGGGCGGGCAGCGCGGGGCGCGGGCAGGCTGACAGGCGGGGCCGGCGGGCAGAGCGAGCGCGCGGGCGGGCTGACTGGCGGGGCCGGCGGGCTGACAGGCGGGGCCCAAACGGCAGAGCGAGCGCGCGGGCGGGCTGACAGGCGGGACCCAACTGGCAGGGAGGCAGGGTGTGGGGGAAGCGGGCCTGGGCCGCTGGATCTCCGGCGGACGGCCAGGATTGGGCTTGGCCTAATTAAAACGGGGCCGCCCGATCTGGGACGGACGGTAGGGATCGGGTGGCCGGCCTGGGCTTCTCCTACGGCTAGCTGGGGCGGCGGCGCTCGTCCCCGCGGTGGAGGACTCGCCGGAGACGAGGGGCGCGGGCGTTTGGCGGGGCTCCGAGGCGACCTGAGCGGCCGGGAAGGTTGGGGAGGGCACGGGGAGTCCTCTGGTGGGGTCTGGGTCGGGGCAGGGGCACCGGAGGGGGGCGGTTCACGGCGGAGCGGCTCGGCGGCGGGATTACTCTACTCCGGCGAGGAATTATACGCAGCAGAGAGCAAAGCAAAGGTCGATAGGGGCGGGAGAGGTTCCTTACCTCAAGGCGGGCTCCGGGGACTCCTCGGCGGCGGGAATGGCGCGACGGTGGCCCGGGGCGACGGTGGCGGACCTCCGCGGCTGCACGGGGAACGGCGGGTGAGCGCGGGCAGAGAGAAATAGGGAGGGGGGAGAGGGAATTGGGGCGCGTCCCGGGTTGCGGACGCCGGGGCGAAGCTCACCGTGGCAACGGACACGGCAGAGCTCCAACGGCGGCCGGGAAACGAGCTCGGGACGGCGGGGATTTGTGGCGGCGGTGCTCTGGCGTGCGCGCAGCGAGGGAGAGGCGGAAGAGGGGTCTGCTCGTGCGCAAAAGAGGGAGGGGGAGAGGGCGAGTGGGGCTCGGGGCTCAAGTGGCCAGGGGCGGGTCAGTTGCGAGCTCCACGCGCGACGTGGGCGCGGAGAAGGCGGGCGCGCGCAGCTCGGGCGGCGGTTACGCGAGGACGAGGGAGCTGACAAGCCGGGCCCGCGAGCAGAGAGAGAGAGGAAAGCGGGGGCGGGCGCGCGGAAGGCGGCTGCGCTGACGGGCGGGCCCGCCAGGGCAGAGAGAGCGGGGGGGAGAGAGGCGCGCGCGGGGGATGGGCTTAGTGGGCCGAAAGGCCGAGGGGGCGGGGGAATGGGCTTCTTTCCTTTTTCCTTTTATTCTGGAATTGTTTTCTCTTTTCTTTTTATTTTCTCTATTTGATTCAAATTCAAACAAGCCACAAATTCAAATTAGACTTTCCAAGAATTATGCACCAAGCAAAAATGAAATCTAGGGTTCAACATGATGCAACAATTCATACTCCCTTAGGGTTTAACCTATTAAACTATTATTACAAATAAAATAAGCACTTTTCTCCTATAGAAATAAGAAAGAAAAGAATGAGGAAGGATGAGAAAAGGGAAGTAACACCTGAATTTGTGAATATGAGCAAAGAAATTTTATACCCCCAAATTCAGGGTGTTACAAACCTATCCCCCTTAAAAGAATCTCGCCCCGAGATTCAAGGTTGGTCAGCAAAGAGTTCAGGGTATTTGGCCTTCAGGTCATCTTCCCGTTCCCAGGTTGCTTCTTCCTCAGAGTGGTGACCCCATCTGACTTTGCACATTCTGATAGTGTTTCTCCGGGTGACTCTGTCTGCAAACTCTAGAATCTGCGTTGGCTTCTCTATGTATGTCAGATCTTCTTGGACTTCCAAACCCTCCACTGGCAACTGTTCTTCTGGTACTCGCAGACACTTCTTCAATTGTGACACATGGAACACATTGTGCACTGCTGACAAGCTCTCTGGTAGGTCAAGCTGGTAGGCCACTTCTCCACGCTTTGCTTGGATCTGATATGGTCCGACGTACCGGGGTGCTAACTTGCCTTTAACTCCGAACCTTCTGACTCCTCTGATAGGCGATACCTTTAGATAAACGTAATCTCCCACTTCAAAACTCAGTTCTCTTCTCCTTCTGTCAGCGTAGCTTCGCTGCCTTGATTGTGCTATCTTCAGATTCTCCCGAACCATTTTGATATTCTCTTCGGCTTCAAGTAAAATGTCGGGGCCAAACACCTGTCTCTCTCCAGGCTGGTCCCAATGCAGCGGAGTCCTACAACTCCGTCCATAGAGTGCCTGAAACGGTGACATCTTCAAGCTGGCCTGGTAACTATTGTTGTAGGAGAATTCTGCATAAGGTAACCTTTTGTCCCATCCTGACTTGTCTTGCAACGCACAGGCTCTCAACATATCTTCTAGGATCTGATTAGTTCTTTCAGTCTGACCGTCTGTCTGCGGGTGATAAGCTGAGCTGAAGTTCAAATGTGTGCCCAAAGCTTCTTGTAGCTGCTGCCAAAAATGAGAGGTGAACTGCGTTCCTCGATCTGACACTATCTTCTTCAGCACACCATGAAGGCAGACTATCCGTGACATGTATAACTCAGCTAACGTTGCTCCGGTGTATGTTGTCTTCACGGGTATGAAATGGGCCACCTTTGTTAAGCGGTCCACAACCACCCAGATGGAATCATAACCGGCCCGGGTATGAGGTAGGCCAACTATAAAATCCATCCCGATCTCATCCCACTTCCATTGAGGAATCCGCAATGGCTGCAACAATCCGGCGGGCCTCTGATGCTCCGCTTTGGTTCTCTGACAGCTATCACAGATGGCGACATATTCTGCGATCTCTCTTTTCATGCCATACCACCAAAACCTTCTTTTTAAATCCTGGTACATCTTCTCACTTCCAGGGTGTATGGAGTAGGCTGTCTCATGAGCTTCCTTGAGGATCAGTTCCCGAATAGGTTTGAGGTCGGGAACACACAATCGGTCCTTGAACCATATTACCCCCTCTTCATCCTCGCGAAAGTCTTTGCCTCTTCCTTCTAAGATCAGCTGCCGGATCTTGTTGATGTTTTCATCATCCTTCTGCCCTTCTTTGATCTCCCGCTCTAGGGTGGGCTCTAATTCCACTGTTACTCCTTGCGTACTATTCAGGAAACCGAGGCTCAGTCTGTCGAACTCCTTGGCTAACTCATACGGCATCGGGTACGAGGCCAACATATTGACTTGACTCTTCCTGCTCAGAGCATCTGCAACAACATTGGCTTTGCCTGGATGATAATGTATCTCCAACTCATAGTCTTTGATCAATTCCAACCATCTTCGCTGCCTCATGTTTAACTCTGACTGGGTGAATATGTACTTCAGACTTTTATGATCTGTGTAGATGTCACACTTCTGCCCGTACAGGTAATGTCTCCAGGTCTTTAAGGCATGAACCACTTCTGCCAACTCCAGGTCATGTGTGGGATAATTTTTCTCATGGATCTTCAGCTGTCGGGACGAGTACGCTACAACCCTTCCTTCTTGCATCAGCACACATCCCAATCCGGTGTAAGAAGCGTCGCAATACACTGAGAATGACTTGTGAACGTCAGGCAGGACTAACACAGGAGCTGTAGTCAATCTATTCTTCAGTTCTTCGAATGCTTCCTGACACTTTTGGGTCCACTTAAACTCAACTTTCTTTGCTAGTAACGCTGTCATTGGTCTAGCAATCTTTGAGAAGCCTTCAATGAAACGCCTATAATATCCAGCCATTCCAATGAAGCTCTTGATCCCACGAACATCCTTCGGTGCTTTCCAGTTCAGGATATCTGCTACTTTCTTTGGATCCACTGCTAACCCATCTTGATTTATGATGTGACCCAGAAATAAGACTTCATGAATCCAGAACTCGCATTTGCCCAGCTTGGCATACAACTGATGCTCTCGAAGCCTTTGCAATACCATCTTCAAATGCTCTACATGATCTTCCTCACTTTGAGAGTATATGAGAATGTCATCGATGAACACTACCACAAACTTGTCCAGATAATCCATGAACACACTGTTCATCAGGTACATAAAAAAGGCTGGCGCATTTGTCAAACCAAAGGACATAACTGTGAACTCATATAACCCATACTTGGTGATGAATGTCGTCTTCGGTATGTCCGAGGGTCGGATTCTGAGTTGATGATAACCTGATCTCACATCTATCTTCGAGAATACGCTGGCACCTCGGAGCTGGTCGAACAAATCTTCTATCCTTGGCAGGGGGTACTTGTTCTTGACAGTGACTTCATTCAAGGCTCTGTAGTCTATGCACATCCTTTTGGTACCATCTTTCTTCTCTACAAACAACACTGGAGCGGCCCAAGGCGAGGTACTTGGCCTGATGTAACCCTTCTCTAACATCTCATCTATCTGCTTCTTGAGTTCCACCAATTCTGGTCCAGACACTCGATAGGCTCTTTTGGAAATGGGGGCGGTACCAGGGATAAGCTCTATGGCAAATTCAACCTTTCTCTGTGGTGGCATGCCCGTTAGCTCCTCGGGAAACACATCCGGAAAGTCTGACACAACCTTGATAGCCTCGAGCGGGTTGGGCTCCTTACTATCAACTGAAATCTGGTGACAGACTCCTTCCGCTGATTTAGGCATCCTTAGCTCGGCCACTACTTCTTCTCCTGACGGGGACTTCAATGTTATGGTCCTCTTGTCACAACTAACATTTGCTTCATACTTCATTAACCAATTCATCCCTAGAATAACATCTATCCCGGGGGTGTCTATTACTATTAAGTCACTGGGGAATCCTATCCCCCTTATTTCCACCATTATATTTGAACATATTTTATCTGTTTGCACCTTGCCTCCAACCGAATTAATCCTCATGGGCGGCATCATTGCCTCTACTGAGATGTTATGCAATTCTACCCATGTTGCAGTGACAAATGAATGAGTTGCACCAGTATCAAATAGCACTTTTGCGGGATGAGATTCGACTGAGAACATACCTACTGCCACATCTGGTGCATCCTGGATTGCTTCGGCCTCCAAGTGGTTCACCTTTCCACGGTTGTACGCTTGGTTACGATTGCCTGCTGCCGGCTGCAGTACACCTTGCCTTGTTGGAGCATTGGGGTTGGTCTGCTGCTGAGCCATCTTCTTTGGGCACTGCATCGCCCAGTGGCCTTGATCTCCACAGTGGAAACATCCTCTGCCTCCTCCTTGTGCTGGGGCTGCTTGGTTGCTCTGATTTGCTGCTGGGGCAGGAAGGCGAGGTGCCTGGTTGTTCTGCTTCTGATACTGGTTACCTCCCTGCTGGCTGTGCTGACGATACTGCTGCTGCTGCTGTGGGTACTGCCTCTGAAACTGCTGCTGATGCGGACGCTGATTCTGATTCTGATATCCCTGTGGGTGACCAGGTCTGCCCTGCTGAGATGAACTGCCTGAGAAACGTGGACGGCTGATGCCTCCGGACTAGGGTCCACTCATCTTGCGCTTCCGATCTTCCATATCCTTACGCTTCTTCTCAGTCATAACTGCCCTATCGATCAGGTGCTGGAAGGTTGGGAAGGTATGATTCATCAGCTGGTAATGCAGGGGATCCACCAAACCTCTCATGAACCTGTACTGCCTCTTAGCATCAGTGTTGACATCCTCAGGTGCATAACGAGACAGCTGCAGAAACTTGTCTCTGTACTCACTAACAGACAGGGGTCCCTGCTTCAGAG
This sequence comes from Zea mays, assembly GCF_902167145.1. Lineage (NCBI taxonomy): Eukaryota > Viridiplantae > Streptophyta > Magnoliopsida > Poales > Poaceae > Zea > Zea mays. Next base: position 53,462,558 of record NC_050100.1, on the reverse strand, counting down.
CCAGAAACTCCTCCTTCTTCACGATCATCAGTCCCTCTGGCACATGGTACCGACGGAAACTCTCGCTGAATTCCTCCCAAGTAATGGCTTCGGGGTCAGCATGTGTGGCGAGGTAGGACTCCCACCAGGACTGGGCTGCTCCCCTCAGCTGACGGGGACCATACAGAACCTTCTCCCTGTCGTCACATTGGGCGGTGCGCAGCTCCCTTTCCACTGCGCGCAGCCAGTCTTCTGCATCCATGGGGTCAGCAGAATGGGCGAAGGTAGGAGGGTGCCCTCTCATGAACTCACCACGCTTATCTCGTGGCATCTGGGGCATCTGCACTTGCAATTGGGGTTGGGGTTGCTGTTGAGCCTGCTGCATGGCTGCCAGAGTCTGCCCAATGGCCTGCACTGCCTGGGTCTGCATCAAGAACATCTGCTCCACTGACATCGGGGGTGGTGGGGGAGGCTGCCTCTGTTGTTCCTCCTGCTGGTCATGCTGCTCTTGCTGAGCACGCCTGTTGCATCGGCGCCTGTTGTCAGACATCTGTGGAAGACATTCATACATCAGCATTGATCTTACAACCCTTCAGCATAAGAAAAGAGAATATAGGATTCTTCATGACACTGAGTGAACAACGAGCTTCACTGATCCTCATTCATGATTCAACACAGCTTCTCAGATAAGAAAGGAAAGTAGGAGTAAAGGGTTTCCCAACTAAACAACCGACTTCATTAACATTACTAGCTAAGCCAAACTGCAGGGGAAACCCACAGGTTGGCAACAGTCATTACAAAGATTCGAATCCAGCACAAGTTCATCATAACAAGCATGAAAGCAACTGATAAGCAAACTAGCCTAAATGGAAGCAACTGATAAGCAAACTAACCTGACTACCTAAGACTGAGACACCTGACTTAAGAATTATTACAAACTCCGACGCTAACGATCTAAGGATCCAGATCTATCCTGGTCTTACAGACAGGTGAACCATAAGTGTGGTGACCACGTGGCGGTGAGCGGTATGGGTGCTGAGTCCCAACAGGAGCGGGGGAACCACCCTCCTGGTGATGGCGCTCTGCCAGCTCAGCACGCAACTCCGCAATCTCCGTTCGAGCCCTGCTTAGCTCGTCCAGAGAGTGATCCAGCTCAGTGTTAAGCACTGCGACTAGGTTGACTGTGCTGCTCAACCTAGGATTAGCCTCACCAACAGGTGAGACAACCACACTCTCTGTGCTGCCAGTAGGGCGGCGGGGGTAGTACCGAAGGTTAAGTTCGTCGGCCACGCCACCGAACAAAGAACAGTACTGAGAGAGTGCACGCCGTGCTGCATCCTGCATAGCCGCCTCTGCAGTGTCCCTCTCGGAGATGGAATAGTGCTCCGAAACGGCCTCCGCACCCCGGAGGTCATCCTCCGGACGGCGAACTAGGCAGGTAGCCTCTCAGCGGTCCGGGTACCTCCCGCGACTGTGCTGGTAGACTACGCAACGATACTCGATCGACCAGGTGTGCCGGTCGAAAGCCTGGCGCAGCAAGGTGTCGAGTGCGTCGTGGAAGTGACAACCGCGAGCGGCGTCACGGGTGATGGGTCGGGCGACCCATCCTTCCGCCTCCTGCGGCTCAGAGGACTCCGTGCTGTGGTCTGAGTCGTCGTCGTCGGGGTCTCCTCAAGTAGCTCCTCCAGTAGCTCCTCCAACAGCCGGGGCGTCCCGCGGTGGTGCAGGGGGCGCCTCCAGCTGGGCCACAGAGGAACGGGGCCTCACGGACTCCACCTCTCGCTGGGGTGGGGAGGAAGAGCCCTGCTGCTCTCTGTGCTGGCGCCGGCGTTCCTGCTCCTCACGCAGGCGGTGGTGCAGCCTCTCCAGGTGACTCGACTGACCGGACACGGTGCGGTGCAGAGGACGCTCCGCAAGTCGAGACGGCAGGAAAGGAATCACCGACTTACGTGCAGTGTGTCTAAGGCGAGCCATCTACAAAAGACACCGTGAGCATAAGAGTAAGAGCAGAACTAATATGACAAGTGAATAAACCATAAACAGAATGAGATAAAAATTTTTAACAAGGTATAGTATATATAGATAGTAAAACATAGGGTTGGTCGAGGTGACCGACTTTTGAAGTAACATCAGAGGTCAAGGTGAGGGGGAGGGTCAATAGTCCTTAGTACGACCAGTGCTACTCTAGGTCAGCGGTCCTACAGTCAGCACGGCTTTGATACCACTTATGTCACACCCGGTTTTGGAAGGCAAACCGAATGCGAACTATGTACGTGCCAGGATCAGAACTCACGTACACAGCGATTACATAAATGAACATCATCACACAATGCTCGAATATTAACATAAAAGAGTATTAACTTATTACATCACAGAGTCATAGACATCCACAAAGTCATTGTCTTAACAGGTAAATCAAAGTGCTAGCGAAACGCAGTAAAGATAAAGCCTCCACAGGCAGCTGACTGGGGGTTGCCGCCAACCCACACCTAGAATTCGTCGTAGTCTTGGAACTCCTGGAAGTCTCCTTCCACGGCTTCGCCTTCTCCTGAGCAGTGATTACAATGCGGACAACCTGGTGTTTTGTGGTAAAGCAAGGATGAGTACACATCAACGTACTCAGCAAATGTCCCGTTTGGCTGAAGTGGACTAGCTTTATGTGGGGTTAGGCTCAAGCAGTTCCTTTTAGTTGGTCAGGTATTTATCATTAGTAGAAGCCAGATTTTAGCATTAACCAACCCGTAAACCATTTCCTCATCGAGGAACATCATCATCATAGTCGAACCAAAACCATAACATAATCCTTGTATCTCGAACCATCTGTATCTCTAATCAAAGAGGATCCCAAGGCCGCTCATAACCGTGAGCACGGCTGACATATCAGTTTCACTACCCTCTGCAGAGGTTGCACACTTTACCCATGAGTCATGATTCCCTTTCTACCCGGGGAGAGCTAATCCCCATTGACCACTACCTAGGTGGTCCGACAGGGCATCACTACGTAGCTTTTACAAAGATTCCCTAGAGATCGTAGCTGCCCGTTAGGCTTCTCCAGTTTGATAAACACAGTACCCCTCCCCGCAGGAGAGTGACTAACAAAGAGCAAAACGAAAGAACCTCGGCACTCAGCCTCGGCAGAGCAAGCACTGTGCCTGGACCCCATTGACGGCACGACGGCTAAGCAACTACACCTCTAGTTCATCCAATTAATCAGCTAAGGGCATCCCATTTCACCCTCGTGGTTGCACTGTTATCCCAGGTGGTCTCTCAACGAACAAGTCCTTACGAAGAGGTACTCAGGAAACAGCCTGAGCCCCCTAGAGTATCACAAGATCATCAACATCATCAGGATAACAGTATCATAAATAGTCACATCATGTTCATTGATTAAGTTAAGGCAAATGCAGAGTGCTAACCATAACAACCCAATAGGTCATCAAGGACAAAGTAAAGTGTAAAGCTAGTCAATCCTTAGGTTTCAAGTAAGTAATGCGGGGTAGTAAGTTATAAATGAATAGGACATAGTGGGACAGAGGACACTTGCCTTCACCAAACTACTGATCAGGGACTTCCTCTGCAACCTCCTCGGGAAACACAGACTGCTCGTTGTCTACGTAAAGTAATCATTCACACTATGCACTTGGGAAGATAACAAACAAAAAGCAACACACCAAACATATGCAGTAGAGAGATCACAAGTTCATACTAGAAGAGAGATAGGTACTCTGGTGTTCCCTAGGTCTGGGGTAGAGGACTATACAAAGTGATTCATTATCCACTAATCAGGTTTAAGTCAGTGGTGGGGTTAAATCATTACATGGTTTTAAGTTCCTAAACTTAGGTGTTTAAGTCCATAAACTTAAGTAATCCAACTTTTATTAAAGTCTACCAATTTCTAATTATCTCAAATAGGGTTCCAATAGCCTTAATCCTATCCTGGTGATTAACTATTAATTGGTACATGGAAACAGCAGGGAAACATTGTTTAAATAGATAGACAAAAACATCATGAGCATTTTGCAATTTGAAGCACCTCATTTGGAGTTCATATGACAAAGTTATGGATTTTACAAGTTTAGGGGTTAAAAATATACCCTAAGTACCTATTTTGAATTAAATAAAAGGTCCAGGGACCTAACTGCGAGAAACCAGGGACGGCGGGTTCAAATTCCAGAAAACCGGGGGTCTCTTTAAGAAAACGCGCGGGCGAAGGGGTATCGGGCTCCTACGGCCGTCAGATCTAAAGCGAACGGCCAGGATTAGATCCTGCGGGCGGGCGCGCGAGCGCGCGGCGGCCTGGGCGGCTGACAGGCGGGACCGGGCGGGCAGCGCGGGGCGCGGGCAGGCTGACAGGCGGGGCCGGCGGGCAAAGCGAGCGCGCGGGCGGGCTGACAGGCGGGGCCGGCGGGCAGAGCGAGCGCGCGGGCAGGCTGACAGGCGGGGCCCAAACGGCAGAGCGAGCGCGCGGGCGGGCTGACAGGCGGGACCCAACTGGCAGGGAGGCAGGGTGTGGGGGAAGCGGGCCTGGGCCGCTGGATCTCCGGCGGACGGCCAGGATTGGGCTTGGCCTAATTAAAACGGGGTCGCCCGATCTGGGACGGACGGTAGGGATCGGGTGGCCGGCCTGGGCTTCTCCTACGGCTAGCTGGGGCGGCGGCGCTCGTCCCCGCGGCGGAGGACTCGCCGGAGACGAGGGGCGCGGGCGTTTGGCGGGGCTCCGAGGCGACCTGAGCGGCCGGGAAGGTTGGGGAGGGCACGGGGAGTCCTCTGGTGGGGCCTGGGTCGGGGCAGGGGCACCAGAGGGGGGCAGTTCACGGTGGAGCGGCTCGGCGGCGGGATTACTCTACTCCGGCGAGGAATTATACGCAGCAGAGAGCAAAGCAAAGGTCGATAGGGGCGGGAGAGGTTCCTTACCTCAAGGCGGGCTCCGGGGACTCCTCGGCAGCGGGAATGGCGCGACGGTGGCCCGGGGCGACGGTGGCGGACCTCCGCGGCTGCACGGGGAACGACGGGTGAGCGCGGGCAGAGAGAAATAGGGAGGGGGAGAGGGAATTGGGGCGTGCCCCGGGTTGCGGACGCCGGGGCGAAGCTCACCGTGGCAACGGACACGGCGGAGCTCCAACGGCGGCCGGGAAACGAGCTCGGGACGGCGGGGATTTGTGGCGGCGGTGCTCTGGTGTGCGCGCAGCGAGGGAGAGGCGGAAGAGGGGTCTGCTCGTGCGCAAAAGAGGGAGGGGGAGAGGGCGAGTGGGGCTCGGGGCTCAAGTGGCCAGGGGCGGGTCAGTTGCGAGCTCCACGCGCGACGTGGGCGCGGAGAAGGCGGGCGCGCGCAGCTCGGGCGGCGGTTACGCGAGGACGAGGGAGCTGACAAGCCGGGCCCGCGAGCAGAGAGAGAGAGGAAAGCGGGGGCGGGCGCGCGGAAGGCGGCTGCGCTGACGGGCGGGCCCGCCAGGGCAGAGAGAGCGGGGGGGAGAGAGGCGCGCTGACAGGATCAAGTACCACAATCTCACTCGAAGGTGAGTCACAAAGCAAATACAATAAAGCATAAAACCATACATGCCACAATGTTAAATTATTACATCACCATCATCATCATCGGAGTTTTTGCAAAAGTAACCATCATTGTTCGAAGTGCAGCGGAATAAAACTAACGGTAATCAAACAGAGAGATGGGGAAGCCTGTCCCATCACTCCTCATGCTCCTCCTCAGCCGAGGCAGGGTCCCACTCGACAGTCCAACCCGGTGGCAAGGTGGACGGCCAAGTTATTCCAGCAACCATTTCCTCCAGAGAACCTGTAAAAATTATGCCACAAGCAAGGCTGAGTATACTAATACTCAGCTAGACTTACCCGGTGTGAGGAGTCTACTCCTCTACCTCTAGACATGCAGCTGTTTGGCTGTGGGGTTTGGTTGCCAAAAGCACTAGCTGAGTTTCTAAATCAAGATTTTAACTTAATCAAAGTTAAGTGTGACTCTCTTAAGGCTAAAAGTGAACTATCTACTCATACATGGTAGCAAGCATTATTAACAATCAACATCTTATCTCAACTCATCATACTTCCACTTATTACTCAATGCAGTACAATGGATCAAGCAGTCTCATTAGCTGCGAGAAGCAGACGATTCGAATCGAGTTTTTATCCTTGCAAGGTAAACCTAAACACACGACATGCAGGGGCACTCCGTCCCCACACACATCAACCGTCCCCATCGATTCCCTGGCAACAGATCAGGGCTCACCGCCTTGGCGTACAATGCCCCACTGACCCCGACTGGCTGTCGTGCAGTGGCCGCACTTGTACCCACCATAACCGGAATGGGAGACCTCGTCTCAGGTCGCGTGAGGGGTAAAGTCTGCGGGCAGGTTCACTCAGGTACTAGGCTTACCGATTTACCATATTTCTCGGTATGTGTTTAGTACATTCAAACGCTTGACACAGGTATCCGCACGTTAATCCTTATTCCATTTTCCATCTCGTAAACAACCAATCCCCATGGATTGTTGTCCACCAACTAGTATCATGACAGTGTGAAAGTGGATACAATCAATTTCCTGATCTCGCGCGAGTGCTAGAAAAATCACTCGTCTTCTACCGAGATCCTAATTAAATAAAGCAACTACTCGACCTGTCATACTAGTATTCATCTCAAAGGGATTCCTGAGATCATGCAACTAGGGTTTCAAACAACTCCTACACCTAAGTGCACAATCAAACCTACAATCATTAAGTGAAGTAAAATAGCATAAATAACAGGTTATGCATAAAACCGGGGCTTGCCTTCCAAAGCAGTGGCAGGCAGGTCCTCTGGTGCTGGCTCGGGTGCTGGATCTGGGGCTACCTCCTGAGCAGCTCCTTGCTCCGGCACAAGGATGTACTCTCCGTCAGCAAGATTACAGTCTATCGAAATGCAATGAACATGTATGTCATGATTATGCAAGATTTAAGAACATTAAGCTAAAGAAACTAGCCAAGGAGTAACTTAGGGTTTCTTAGTCATGCGGGGCTTCTAGTGGTATATAGATAGACTTATTACCCTTTAGACTTAGGTTTTCCTTTAGGATAACATAGTGGAATTTGCATTGTCTTTATAGAATTTTAGTAGACCATTTTACAAGGTTTTGGTATGACCTTAAACTCGCTTATCCATTTTCCTTTCTTTAATTTTCCATTTAGGGTTTCTAGTGTAGGTTGAACTACAACAGGGTTTTAATAATTTTCCAAAAATTCTGTAAAAATTACAGTGGGTTGTCACTGGCTATTCTGGCTTGTTTTAAGAATTTGAGGCTTAAAGTATAAAAGTTAGGCTTTAAACAAAAATAACAAAAGTTAGGCAAAATGGGCCACTTCACACTACACCTCCTAGTTAGGGGTAGGTTCTGTCCTAAAGGTTATTTTTGTTGGCATCCTCTGGTAATAATAGGCCTCTGTGCTAAAAATCACAGAAAACTAAGGGGTGGTTATTTAGTTATGATTTTCTTAAGTTAATGTCAAAAAGGCACTTTCTACTACCTTATTATTTGAAAAATGTCAAACAGCAGATTTCATATTTTTCTTAGGTTCTCTTTAATAAAACAATAGTTATCCCAAGGGTGGGGGTGTTTTTACCTTGGGGCTATTTTTGTAGAGTTTTCCTAAGTTTCACTTGTTTTATTAAAACAATAGGGATCTTACTTATTTTACACTAAAACAGGGTATGATATATTTTTCCAGTGAACTATATTGAATAAGTAACCTAACAAAAATAGAGGTACTCTCTGGTTCATTAATTAAATTACATTTTCTATTTTCCTTATTCTTAAGCATATTATAGAATAAGGGGTAAAACTAACTTAAATGGAGTGGACAGAGAGGTTTAACATTTTTAAACAGGTCAGTAGGTAAATATAAACTTCACCAAATTTTCTTAACCCTAGTCAAATAGCCTAACTATTTTTCTTACTATTATTTAGCTTTTGGCCAAAACTAACATTAAATCAGAACTTTTAAGTTTTCCACAGTACCAAGGGGTTTTATATTTTTCTTAAATAGGTTACATTAATTGGAGTCTGACAAAATTGGTTTGACCAAATTTGGATGATTTAAACAGAAGTTATGCATTTTCAAAGTTGCTGTCCAATTTTAAAACAGATTTAATTAAGGTTTTCTGGAAAAACAGTTTACACTGAGGTCCCTGGGTTTAAACTAAATCCACTTTCACAAATCTACCCCCACGCCACTATTCCCCTGTGTCTCTGACATTACACAAAACCCCCTGACCTTCTCTCCCTCTCACACGCAGTCCTTCCCCTAACTGAAATAGTAACCGCGGAAAAGAAAAGGGTGGCGCGGCTTACCGGCGGCGAGGGAGGTCCGGCGAAGGGTGGGGTTGGCTCGGGGAGACTCTGGCGGTCACGTCGAGGTACGGCTTGGCGTCGGAGGTGGCCGGAATCGCCCGGTCCACGCGTGCAGGCGGGTGTCCTCGTCGGCGGCGAGTATACCGGCCAAACCACGGCGAACTGGTTCAATCCGAGGGCACGGTGAGCTTTACGAGGTCACGCAGCGACTGTGTGCACAAGGAATCGAAGGATGGTGGAGTGGTTTACCCGGTCCACGTACTCCGGCGGGGTTAAGAGCTCCGGCGAGCGTGGACTGGCTTCTCCGGCGAAGTAAACTCCGATTCCTTGCTCGGGGAGCCTCACGGAGGTGTGCACAGTCTTCTCCGAGGGCTGGTCGGGGTTGGGAATGGCTCTACTGGCCGGTCTACGGTGACAGAGGGATTGGGCGGCCGCGGACTCGCTGCGCACGGGCAAACGGCGACGAGCTAACTCCGGTGAGGTTTGGAGGGTGCGCGGAAGGGTGTGGTCGAAGCCTGGGAGGGCTTTATAAGCTCGGGCGCGGGCCACGGCGCGAGTTTGGTTCGGGCGCGGCGCGGGGCAATGCGAGGGCGCGCGCGAGCGTGCTCTGGCGCGGGCAGAAGGCGTCGAACACGTGGCGGTGAGTTTCTTCCAATGTTCAAACGCTTCCAGAGATCGCAAACGTGCGAATCTCGCCATGAATCCGGCGCAGACCTCCTCCTGGCACCTAGGGCTATCTCACATGTGTGAGTTCCAAGGGATGATACGCCCTAGATCGGGAGATAGACGGGCGCCAAATCTGGCTTGTCTCACTGCCCGCTCAGCGACAAAACTGATGTCAAGTGTTGTCAAATGTCTGAGTCTCGGTCTCAAATTTTTCCAGGGGGTGCCTTAAGTGGTATAGCACATTTTTGGTATAGAACCCAAGTGGTTTTGGCGCCATCTTCAAAGTGAACACGGCTGGTCTTTGAATTAGGGCTAAAATGTGACTTAGAGGGAAATGGAGAGCTCTAGCTCTCTCTCCACTTGGAGATCTGAATTGGGGTTTCTCCAGGGGCCTTTTTGCAATATTTCTCTCCCTAAATTGATGGTTATAATGTTGCTTAGGGTTTGGGTAAAATTTACACATGCTTTGCCCACTTGCTCACTCTCTTCCCCCCCTTACTTAGGGTTTTGGAAGGTAGGGCTTTGGAGAGGTCTAGGGTTCTTCTCCCCTTATTACCCAAGGTAGTAAGTGTGCAAGGATTAGAGTAATGCTTCTTATGTCATTGGCAACTTGATTAGCACAAGAGCTCCAAAGTTCCTATGTGGTGCCCTAAGTCTTCACCATTGAACACAGCTTCTAGTGCCAAAGTGGCTCTAGCCAAGGTAACACCTGGGGTGTTACAGCCCTCCCCCCTTAAAGGAATCTCGTCCCGAGATTTAGGTAGAGTCCCTTGGAGGGGTGCTTGAAGGTGTGATGGTGGTGTTTTTCCTTTACACTTAAGTTTCTCTTGTTAACTGCTCTTCGAATGTCATCCTCTTTGCAACTTCAGAAGGAAGCCCTTCTTAAGTTAAATCCACAACTTAGACTATCCTTGTTATCTAAGTTTTTCTTATAATTGAATTCAAAGGGCAGGTGGGGGTGGGGTTCGGGGTTACATACCGACTCCTTTGGGCAGAAAGTCGGGGAAGCGAGAGCGTAGAAAATCCTCAGTTTCCCATGTAGCTTCCTCTGCTGAATGGTGACTCCACTGAACCTTATACATCCTGACCGACCTTGCCCGAGTTGATCTCTCTTTTTGATCTAGTACCTTGACGGGGTACTCTTGGTAGGACAAGTCTGGTTCTATCTCAATGTCTGGCTCCAGTAGCACTTCAGTGGGTAGACGAATGCATTTCCGCAGCTGAGATACATGGAACACATTATGAACTGCTGACATGTGAGGTGGCAATTCCACTTGATAGGCCACGGGTCCACAACTTGCCTTGATCTCATAGGGTCCAATGTAGCGAGGAGCTAACTTGCCCTTGATCCCGAATCTCTGGACACCCTTGGTGGGTGATACCTTAAGGTAGACATGATCTCCCACCTCAAACTGTAGAGGCTTCCGCCTCCTATCATGATAGCTCCTTTGCCTGGCCTGAGCAGCTTCTAAGTTCTTGGTAATAACCCTGACCTTTGCCTCTGCCTCGAGTACCAAGTCTGGCCCAAAAATTTCCCTTTCTCCTGCTTGAGACCAGTTTAGTGGGGTCCTGCACCTTCTCCCATACAATGCCTCAAAAGGTGCCATCTTCAGACTGGACTGGTAGCTGTTATTGTACGAAAACTCTGCCAAAAACAGACACTTGTCCCAATCCTTCCCGTGGTGTAGTGCACATGCTCGCAACATGTCTTCCAAAATCTGATTCACCCTTTCGGTCTGGCCATCTGTTTGTGGGTGATATGCTGAGCTTCGGATTACTTGGGTTCCAAGTGATTTTTGCAGTTTTTCCCAAAAGCGTGCCACAAACAGTGCTCCTCTGTCAGATATAATGGTCTTGGGAATACCATGCAATCTCACTATCTGATCAACATAAATTTCAGCATACTTCTCTGTCTTGTGGGTGGTGTGCACTGGCAAGAAATGAGCAGTCTTGGTCAACCTGTCCACGATAACCCAAATTGAATCATGGTGCCTGGAGGTATTGGGTAATCCCACTATGAAGTCCATGCAAATGTCCTCCCATTTCCAAGATGGTATGGGAAGGGGTTGCAAAGGGCCTGCTGCCTTCAAGTGACTAGCCTTTATCCTCTGGCAAGTATCACACTCGGATATGTACTTGGCAATTTCCCTTTTCATTCTAGTCCACCAATATAGAGATCTGAGATCATGGTACATCTTGTTGCTACCAGGGTGCATGGAGAATTTGGAAAGGTGAGCTTCATCTAGTATCTTCTTTCTGAGCTCAGGGTCCTTAGGAACAACCAATCGATCTCCAAACCATAGAGTTCCCTTGTTGTCCTGTCGGAAACACTTGTATTTTTCTGCCTTTTGCTTGATCATATCCTTGATAACCTGAACACCCTTATCCTCAACCTGTGCCCTGACTATCTGTTCTTGCAATGTGGGCTCCACCGAGATATAGCTTAGGTTACCCGAAGAAACAACTTCCAGGTTCAGTTTGCACAACTCATCACACAGGGTGGTCACTCCCACATCCATGTTCATACAATTACACTGGGCTTTTCTGCTCAAGGCATCTGCCACAACATTGGCCTTTCCTGGGTGGTAATGCACCTCCAAATCATAGTCCTTGATTAACTCCAACCATCTCCTTTGCCTCATGTTCAGATCTGCCTGAGTGAAAATGTACTTGAGACTCTTGTGATCAGTGTAGATGTTACAGTGAGCTCCCATCAAGTAGTGTCTCCATATCTTTAGAGCATGAACCACAGCTGCCAATTCTAGATCATGTGTAGGGTAGTTCTGCTCATGGGGCCTGAGTGCCCGGGAAGCATAAGCAATCACTCTGTTCTCTTGCATCAAGACACATCCCAAACCAGTACCCGAAGCATCACAATAAACTTCAAATGGCTTGGTGTTGTCAGGTTGAGCTAGCACTGGGGCTGTTGTCAAATGCTGCCTCAAGGTATGGAATGCACCTTCACACTTTTGGCTCCACTCAAATTTGACTCCTTTCTTCAACAGTTCAGTCATTGGCATAGCAATTCTGGAGAAATCCGGAATAAATCGTCGATAATACCCTGCCAATCCCAGAAAACTCCGAATCTGCTTTACTGTGGTCGGGGGTTTCCAATCCATCACCTCCTGCACCTTCTCAGGATCAACTGATATCCCATCTTGAGAAATTGTGTGACCCAAGAATTTGATCTCCTTCAGCCAAAACTCACACTTACTCAGCTTAGCATACAACTGATGATCATGCAGTCTCTGAAGTACAGTATGCAAGTGTTTAGTGTGTTCGGCTTCGTTCTTGGAATAAACCAGTATATCATCAATGAAAACGACCACGAACTTGTCTAACTCCGGCATGAATACTGAGTTCATCAAGTACATAAAATAAGCCGGGGCATTGGTCAGCCCAAAAGACATCACCAGAAACTCATACAGTCCATATCTGGTAGAGAAAGTCGTCTTGGGAATATCGCTAGCACGGATCTTGATCTGATGGTATCCTGAGCGAAGGTCTATCTTGGAGAATACCTTGGCTCCTACCAATTGATCAAACAGAACATCAATGCGGGGCAGTGGGTATTTGTTCTTAATAGTTACCGCATTGAGGGGACGGTAGTCAACACACATCCTCAAACTCTCATCCTTTTTCTTCACAAATAAGGCTGGACAACCCCATGGGGAAGTGCTTGGGCGAATAAACCCTTTGTCCAACAACTCTTGCAATTGTTTCTTCAACTCTGCCAATTCCGCGGGAGGCATCCTATAGGGTCTCTTGGAGATAGGAGCAGTCCCGGGTTGCAATTCGATGGCGAACTCAATATCCCGGTCAGGTGGCATCCCTGGCAATTCATCTGGAAAAACATCGGGGTAGTCACAGACTACTGGAATCTTTTCCACCGGGGATTCTAACATAACAAAGGCACAAGATCGGGTACAACCCTGGTCAGGTAAGAATAGGGTGGTCTCACCACAAGTTGGTGAGTGCACCTCAATGGCTCTGGCTGCAATATCCATAACTGCTTGGTGCCTGGTCAACCAGTCAGCTCCCAATATAATATCCACACTATCCAACCCCATTATCATTAGGGTAGTTTTGAAGATGAGACTACCCAGCTTGATTGGTACGTGCCTACAGATCTGATAGGAGGCAACCCTGCCTCCTGGTGTTGAGATTGTAATACCCCCATTGGTGTGGTGAAAAGGCAATTGGCACTTGGCACAAAATTTGGTACTGATAAAACTGTGTGATGCACCAGAATCAAAAAGAACAATAGCAGGATAATTCAAAACTGTAAAGATACCAGTCAAGACGGGTGCTCCCTCTGGAATATCAGCCAGGGTGGTGAAGTTCAGCCTGCCCTGCCTTACTTGCACCTTCTGCCTCTTCCCTTGGTTCTGATTAACATTATGCCCCTGCCTCTGCTGGTTCCTGGGGCAATTTTTGGCATAATGCCCAGTGTTGCCACAAGTGAAGCACCTGTTGTCATTGGCTTGGCGGTACTGCTGCTGCTGTTGATTGCCCCTCTGAGCTGGAAATTGGGTGCGGTTGGGTGCCTGCTGCTGCTGCTGCTGAGGTCGGATTACCCATCGCCCTTGCTGCTGCTGGGGTCCCCTGCCCTGGGTGTCGGACACAATTCTGAAACGCTGTGGCTGAGCTGAGGGTCCTGCCACAGGGGTCTTCCTCTTCTTCTCTGCCTGCCTAGCTGTAATGCAGTCCTCTTGGGAGATAGCCATGTTTACCAACTCATTGTAGCTGTTGGCCCTGACGGTGTTGAGACGATCCCGGAGCTTAGTGCTGAGCCCCCTTCTGAATCTGTCCCTCTTCTTTTCATCTGTATCTGCATGATATCCCGCGTACTGGCACAAGTCATTAAAGGCCTGGGCGTACTGCAACACTGTCCTGTTGCCCTGAGTGAGTGCCAAGAACTCATTGAGTTTCCGGTCCATGATCCCGGCGGGTATATGGTGTCCTCTAAAAGCTGCCTTAAACTCCCTCCACTCCACCTCTCGGTCCTCTGGCTGCATAGCAAGAAAATGATCCCACCAAGTCCTTGCAGGTCCGCGAAGCTGCTGGGTGGCGAACCTGACTTTGGTGACCTCTGAGCAAACTCCATGGAGTAGTGGGAATTTGGATTCCACCACTCGCAGCCATACATCTGCGTCAAGTGGGTCCTCCGCCCTTGTGAATAGTGGAGGCTGGGTGCTGAGGAATTCCTGATAGGTGGCCGCCGCGGGGTGACGTTGGTGGTCCCCACCACCATAATGCTGAGGTGGTGGCTGACGTTGAGCCAGCTGCCTCAGGATCTCATTCTGCTGAGCCATGAGCTCCTGCAGAGTGGGAGGTGGTGGTGGCGGTGGAGGAACGCGCTCGTTCTGGCCACGACGCTGCCTTCCGGCCATCTGAAAAACCACATACTTACTTAACACCACAGTTCCAAATTCAAGATCTTTATCACGGAGAAAAAAAAGTTAAAACAGCATGATAGACTCCGACTTCAACAAAAGGGATTTTAAAGAGGCATAAATTCTTCCTTCCAAATTTAAACTGATAATAGCATCCATCAAACATGCTCCCAAGAGAGTTTAACATGGTTACATCAAATTGTTCCAAAATGACTCAACTCTACCTAGCCTAGTACCCCAAGGGTGCAAAAGCTAAGCTAGCTGCGAGGAGTCCGACTGTCCAACTCCTAAGCCTACCTTGGACACCTAGTGAGCGAACGAAGCAACACTTGACTCGGGGGAAGGTGGTCTTCCCGAGCCAGCGGTGTCCACACTGGAGGCAGGCTCATCTCCTCCCTCAATGTTGACGTCCTCGTTGGCCTCCTGGTCCTGGATCTCCTGGTGATGCATGTCCAGGTGCTCGTTAGCCTCAGCAAGCTGCTGCTGAGTGTTAATGAGCTGATCCTCGAGAACCTCGATGGTGTTCTCCCTGGTGCCTACCAGCTCCTCCAACTCCTGAATATCAGTGGATAGCTGCTCCACCAGCAAGTCCTTCTCCACCATTTCCTGAGATAGGTCAACCACGAGCTCCTCTCTGTTATCCAGCGTGATCTTTGTTGCCTCCAGCAGTGCCATCAGATGGGACATTGCCTCACCGCGCATCACCTGTAGACGGTACAGAGCATTCATGCACCGTACTGTCAAATGCGCAGTCTGACCTGGGTAGATGGCCCAGATGTCCTTGGCATGCTCCACCCGATCCTTCCACATCGGGTCGTCCTCCTTCTCAGCGGGGAACAATCCAATGGGGTGGGTGGCCAGCTCCAAGGGATGGAATCCGCAGAAGGTAGTCAACCCATGCAGAGCGATCGCCTCGATCGTGTCCTCTGCCCGGTACCCGAAAGACTCGGAGTCCAAGGAGCGCCAGCCTGGCTGCAGGGGATGAGGCTCCAAAGTCATCCTCACTCTACAGCGGGGCACCCGGTGCTTCTCGAACTGCTGCACCGCGTACTGAGGGGGTGTCGTGTATCCTGCCCCCTGAAGTACCTCCCACAAAATGCGGGGAAAGCCCTCTCGTGCAAGTCCGTCAGTGTGGGTCAGTGCATTTCCATCATTGGAGGATCCGTGGGAAGTCATCTGTGTACGGTTAAGCGTAAGTAAAAGAAGAAGAATTATAAAAAGAACAAGAAAAAGTAAAATTCAGCCTTTCTCTAGTTAAGTAAAAAGGCACTAGGGACCTAGTTGGTTGTTATCCTGTTTTTAAGTCCTTTACTCAGTTATCCATTGCTTAATTATGAATGCATGCATGCTCGTCCTGAACGACCTCACAACAAGATAAAAGGAATAGGGAGGAACTCCCATCCTGTAAAAGTGGCCTGTAGGGCCTAGTTTCTTAGCCACCTAGCTACCCTTCTATTATCCTAAGGCTTCACGTCCTAGGTCTATCCTGCTCGTCCTACTATCTATCCAACCGGGTTTCTATCAAGTTTTATTTAGAAATTGATGGTATTTACATTTTATTGATTCCTCTGTGGTGGTACAAGCTCCGATACTAGCTGTGGCGGAACTGCCCGAATTATTCCAACTTAAGTGCCCAAGTCCCGCCTTAGAGGCTAGACCACACTTAAATGGGAATAACCCGTCAATCCCTCGGATCTAGTCCGACACGGCCACTGACAGGATCAAGTACCACAATCTCACTCGAAGGTGAGTCACAAAGCAAATACAATAAAGCATAAAACCATACATGCCACAATGTTAAATTATTACATCACCATCATCATCATCGGAGTTTTTGCAAAAGTAACCATCATTGTTCGAAGTGCAGCGGAATAAAACTAACGGTAATCAAACAGAGAGATGGGGAAGCCTGTCCCATCACTCCTCATGCTCCTCCTCAGCCGAGGCAGGGTCCCACTCGACAGTCCAACCCGGTGGCAAGGTGGACGGCCAAGTTATTCCAGCAACCATTTCCTCCAGAGAACCTGTAAAAATTATGCCACAAGCAAGGCTGAGTATACTAATACTCAGCTAGACTTACCCGGTGTGAGGAGTCTACTCCTCTACCTCTAGACATGCAGCTGTTTGGCTGTGGGGTTTGGTTGCCAAAAGCACTAGCTGAGTTTCTAAATCAAGATTTTAACTTAATCAAAGTTAAGTGTGACTCTCTTAAGGCTAAAAGTGAACTATCTACTCATACATGGTAGCAAGCATTATTAACAATCAACATCTTATCTCAACTCATCATACTTCCACTTATTACTCAATGCAGTACAATGGATCAAGCAGTCTCATTAGCTGCGAGAAGCAGATGATTCGAATCGAGTTTTTATCCTTGCAAGGTAAACCTAAACACACGACATGCAGGGGCACTCCGTCCCCACACACATCAACTGTCCCCATCGATTCCCTGGCAACAGATCAGGGCTCACCGCCTTGGCGTACAATGCCCCACTGACCCCGACTGGCCGTCGTGCAGTGGCCGCACTTGTACCCACCATAACCGGAATGGGAGACCTCGTCTCAGGTCGCGTGAGGGGTAAAGTCTGCGGGCAGGTTCACTCAGGTACTAGGCTTACCGATTTACCATATTTCTCGGTATGTGTTTAGTACATTCAAACGCTTGACACAGGTATCCGCACGTTAATCCTTATTCCATTTTCCATCTCGTAAACAACCAATCCCCATGGATTGTTGTCCACCAACTAGTATCATGACAGTGTGAAAGTGGGTACAATCAATTTCCTGATCTCGCGCGAGTGCTAGAAAAATCACTCGTCTTCTACCGAGATCCTAATTAAATAAAGCAACTACTCGACCTGTCATACTAGTATTCATCTCAAAGGGATTCCTGAGATCATGCAACTAGGGTTTCAAACAACTCCTACACCTAAGTGCACAATCAAACCTACAATCATTAAGTGAAGTAAAATAGCATAAATAACAGGTTATGCATAAAACCGGGGCTTGCCTTCCAAAGCAGTGGCAGGCAGGTCCTCTGGTGCTGGCTCGGGTGCTGGATCTGGGGCTACCTCCTGAGCAGCTCCTTGCTCCGGCACAAGGATGTACTCTCCGTCAGCAAGATTACAGTCTATCGAAATGCAATGAACATGTATGTCATGATTATGCAAGATTTAAGAACATTAAGCTAAAGAAACTAGCCAAGGAGTAACTTAGGGTTTCTTAGTCATGCGGGGCTTCTAGTGGTATATAGATAGACTTATTACCCTTTAGACTTAGGTTTTCCTTTAGGATAACATAGTGGAATTTGCATTGTCTTTATAGAATTTTAGTAGACCATTTTACAAGGTTTTGGTATGACCTTAAACTCGCTTATCCATTTTCCTTTCTTTAATTTTCCATTTAGGGTTTCTAGTGTAGGTTGAACTACAACAGGGTTTTAATAATTTTCCAAAAATTCTGTAAAAATTACAGTGGGTTGTCACTGGCTATTCTGGCTTGTTTTAAGAATTTGAGGCTTAAAGTATAAAAGTTAGGCTTTAAACAAAAATAACAAAAGTTAGGCAAAATGGGCCACTTCACACTACACCTCCTAGTTAGGGGTAGGTTCTGTCCTAAAGGTTATTTTTGTTGGCATCCTCTGGTAATAATAGGCCTCTGTGCTAAAAATCACAGAAAACTAAGGGGTGGTTATTTAGTTATGATTTTCTTAAGTTAATGTCAAAAAGGCACTTTCTACTACCTTATTATTTGAAAAATGTCAAACAGCAGATTTCATATTTTTCTTAGGTTCTCTCTAATAAAACAATAGTTATCCCAAGGGTGGGGGTGTTTTTACCTTGGGGCTATTTTTGTAGAGTTTTCCTAAGTTTCACTTGTTTTATTAAAACAACAGGGATCTTACTTATTTTACACTAAAACAGGGTATGATATATTTTTCCAGTGAACTATATTGAATAAGTAACCTAACAAAAATAGAGGTACTCTCTGGTTCATTAATTAAATTACATTTTCTATTTTCCTTATTCTTAAGCATATTATAGAATAAGGGGTAAAACTAACTTAAATGGAGTGGACAGAGAGGTTTAACATTTTTAAACAGGTCAGTAGGTAAATATAAACTTCTCCAAATTTTCTTAACCCTAGTCAAATAGCCTAACTATTTTTCTTACTATTATTTAGCTTTTGGCCAAAACTAACATTAAATCAGAACTTTTAAGTTTTCCACAGTACCAAGGGGTTTTATATTTTTCTTAAATAGGTTACATTAATTGGAGTCTGACAAAATTGGTTTGACCAAATTTGGATGATTTAAACAGAAGTTATGCATTTTCAAAGTTGCTGTCCAATTTTAAAACAGATTTAATTAAGGTTTTCTGGAAAAACAGTTTACACCGAGGTCCCTGGGTTTAAACTAAATCCACTTTCACAAATCTACCCCCACGCCACTATTCCCCTGTGTCTCTGACATTACACAAAACCCCCTGACCTTCTCTCCCTCTCACCCGCAGTCCTTCCCCTAACTGAAACAGTAACCGCGGAAAAGAAAATGGTGGCGCGGCTTACCGGCGGCGAGGGAGGTCCGGCGAAGGGTGGGGTTGGCTCGGGGAGACTCTGGCGGTCACGTCGAGGTACGGCTTGGCGTCGGAGGTGGCCGGAATCGCCCGGTCCACGCGTGCAGGCGGGTGTCCTCGTCGGCGGCGAGTATACCGGCCAAACCACGGCGAACTGGTTCAATCCGAGGGCACGGTGAGCTTTACGAGGTCACGCAGCGACTGTGTGCACAAGGAATCGAAGGATGGTGGAGTGGTTTACCCGGTCCACGTACTCCGGCGGGGTTAAGAGCTCCGGCGAGCGTGGACTGGCTTCTCCGGCGAAGTAAACTCCGATTCCTTGCTCGGGGAGCCTCACGGAGGTGTGCACAGTCTTCTCCGAGGGCTGGTCGGGGTTGGGAATGGCTCTACTGGCCGGTCTACGGTGACAGAGGGATTGGGCGGCCGCGGACTCGCTGCGCACGGGCAAACGGCGACGAGCTAACTCCGGTGAGGTTTGGAGGGTGCGCGGAAGGGTGTGGTCGAAGCCTGGGAGGGCTTTATAAGCTCGGGCGCGGGCCACGGCGCGAGTTTGGCTCGGGCGCGGCGCGGGGCAATGCGAGGGCGCGCGCGAGCGTGCTCTGGCGCGGGCAGAAGGCGTCGAACACGTGGCGGTGAGTTTCTTCCAATGTTCAAACGCTTCCAGAGATCGCAAACGTGCGAATCTCGCCATGAATCCGGCGCAGACCTCCTCCTGGCACCTAGGGCTATCTCACATGTGTGAGTTCCAAGGGATGATATGCCCTAGATCGGGAGATAGACGGGCGCCAAATCTGGCTTGTCTCACTGCCCGCTCAGCGACAAAACTGATGTCAAGTGTTGTCAAATGTCTGAGTCTCGGTCTCAAATTTTTCCAGGGGGTGCCTTAAGTGGTATAGCACATTTTTGGTATAGAACCCAAGTGGTTTTGGCGCCATCTTCAAAGTGAACACGGCTGGTCTTTGAATTAGGGCTAAAATGTGACTTAGAGGGAAATGGAGAGCTCTAGCTCTCTCTCCACTTGGAGATCTGAATTGGGGTTTCTCCAGGGGCCTTTTTGCATTATTTCTCTCCCTAAATTGATGGTTATAATGTTGCTTAGGGTTTGGGTAAAATTTACACATGCTTTGCCCACTTGCTCACTCTCTTTCCCCCCCCCCCCCCCTTACTTAGGGTTTTGGAAGGTAGGGCTTTGGAGAGGTCTAGGGTTCTTCTCCCCTTATTACCCAAGGTAGTAAGTGTGCAAGGATTAGAGTAATGCTTCTTATGTCATTGGCAACTTGATTAGCACAAGAGCTCCAAAGTTCCTATGTGGTGCCCTAAGTCTTCACCATTGAACACAGCTTCTAGTGCCAAAGTGGCTCTAGCCAAGGTAACACCTGGGGTGTTACACTCTCCAGATCGGCGATGAGGGCCTCAGATTCGGCGAGGGCCTCGGCGTACTCCACGCACTCCACGTCGCATTCGTACGCGTGTCGGTACGTGGAGCCGACGGTGATGACCCCGTTAGGGCCCGGCATCTTGAGCTTGAGGTAGGTGTAGTTGGGGACGGCCATGAACTTGGCGTAGCATGGTCTCCCCAGCACTGCGTGGTAGGTTCCTCGGAACCCGACCACCTCGAACGTGAGGGTTTCCTTTCGGAAGTTGGAGGGAGTCCCGAAGCAGACGGGCAGATCGAGTTGCCGAAGGGGTTGGACGCGCTTCCCGGGGATGATCCCGTGAAAAGGCGTCGCGCCGGCCCGGATCGTGGACAGATCGATCTGCAGGAGCCCGAGGGTCTCGGCGTAGACGATGTTGATGTTGTTGCCTCCGTCCATGAGGACCTTGGTAAGCCTGACGTTGCCGATGACGGGATCGACAACGAGCGGGTACTTTCCCGGGCTCCGCACGCGGTCGGGATGGTCGCCTTGGTCGAAGGTGATGGGCTTGTCGGACCAGTCTAGGTAGACTGGCGCCGCCACCTTCACTGAGCAGACCTCCCGGCGCTCTTTCTTGCGGTGCCTAGCCGAGGCGTTCGCCACTTGCCCACCATAGATCATGAAGCAGTCGTGGACCTCGGGGAACTCCTCTGCCTTGTGGCCCTCCTTCTCGACGTTGTTGTGGGCTCTGCCACCTTCCGCCGGTGGCCCGGCCTTGTGGAAGTTGCGCCGAAGCATGACACACTCCTCAAGGGTGTGCTTGATGGGACCCTGATGATAGGGGCACGACTCCTTGAGCATCTTGTCGAACGGGTTGGCGCCTCCAGGAGGCTTCCGAGGGTTCCTGTGCTCGGTGGCGGCGACAAGGTCTACGTTGGCGGCGTCGCGTTTTGCTTGCGACTTCTTCTTGCCCTTCTTCTTGGTGCCGCGTTGAGCGGACGCCTCGAGGACGTCTTCTGGCTGGCGCCCCAGAGGCTGCTTGTCCTTCCGAAAGATGGCCTCGACCGCCTCCTGACCAGAGGCGAACTTGGTGGCGATGTCCATCAGCTCGCTCGCCCTGGTGGGAGTCTTGCGACCCAGCTTGCTCACCAGGTCGCGGCAAGTGGTGCCGGCGAGGAACGCGCCGATGACATTCGAGTCGGTGATGTTGGGCAGCTTGGTGCGCTGCTTCAAAAATCGCCAGATGTAGTCCTGCAGGGATTCTCCCGGCTGCTGGCGGTAGCTTCGGAGATCCCAGGAGTTCCCAGGGCGCACGTATGTGCCCTGGAAGTTGCCGGCGAAGGTTTGACCAGGTCGTCCCAGTTGGAGATCTGCGCAGGAGGCAGATGCTCCAGCCAGGCTCGGGCGGCATCGGAGAGGAACAGGGGGAGGTTGCGGATGATGAGGTTGTCATCATCTATTCCACCCATCTGGCAGGCCAGCCGGTAGTCCGCGAGCCACAGTTCCAGCCTTGTCTCCCCCGAGTACTTGGTGATGGTAGTCGGGGTTCGGAACCGGGTCGGGAACGGCGCCCGTCGTATGGCCCGGCTGAAAGCTTGCGGACCGGGTGGGTTCGGGCGAGGGGCTCCGATCCTCCCCGCTGTCGTAGCGTCCCCCACGCCTAGGGTGGTAGCCTCGGTGCACCTTATCGTCGAGGTGGGCTCGACGGTCGTGGCGGTGGTGCTCGTTGCCGAGGCGTCCCGGGGCCACCGGCGCTGTGTCCTGCGTGCGCCCGGTGTGGACCGAGGCTTCCCGCATGAATCGGGAAGTCGCGGCGCGATGCACTAGGGGGTACCCTTGCCTTCGGGAGGCAGAGCTTTCGGCCCGTCGGACCGCGGCATCCACCAGGAGATTCTTGAGCTCTCCCTGGATACGCCGCCCCTCGGTGGTGGATGGTTCCAGCATCGCACGGAGTAGTATTGCTGCTGCTGCCAGGTTCTGGCCGACCCCACTGAAAGCTGGGGGCAGCCTTGCCCTGGCATCGTCGGCGATGCGGTGTTGGACGTCTTGGGCCAGACGACGTGCTTCTCCGACCGGTGCTCGGCCTGCCTCCTCCTGCCCGATATTCTGTCGGAGCGGCACAAGTTGTCCTGCTTCCTCGTCGAGCCTGGCCTGCATCTCACGGATTTGCTCGAGCTGTGCGTCCTGACCCCTCGTAGGGATTGGGACCACAGCTAGCTCCCGAAGGATGTCAACGCGAGGAGCATGCCTAGGGGGATCGCCGTCCTCTGACATACCAAGGTGGTTGCCTTCGTCGAAACCCCCTAGATCGACGTGGAAACATTCGCGACTTGGGCCACAGTCCTCGTCGTCGAGGCTGTGGCTACCATCGGAGCAATCGGAGAGGCAAGAGTCACATGCGGTCATGAAGTCCCGCATGGCACTGGGGTTACCGAGCCCGGAGAAATCCCAACCATAGTCGGGCTTGTCATCTTCCTCGGAACCCGGGGGCCCGTAGGTCGAGACGGCCGTCAGTCAGTCCCAGCTTGACCGCATATGATACCCCGGAAGGTCCGGATATGCATTTATGAAAGCATCCACCGAAGCGGGGTCGCTTGGTGGGTCGAAGCTGAATCTAAAAGGCACAGGATGAAAAACGGACGGTACCTCTTGATCGACGGATGGTGACGAAGTCGCATCAGGGACGGACTGCACCGTTGTCTCAGGTGCGAGGCTAACGCCCAGCAAGTCCTTCGCGAGCGTGCTGGCGTCGTCCGTCTGCTTGGGGTTGGCGTGTTGCGGGTAGACGACGCTCGTCTTCGTCTCCGATGCGAGGTCAACGCCCGACGTGTCCCCTGCTGGGGCGCCGTCGACTCGCTCGACATCCGACAAGGTGTCGCCTCCTGCTTGGCCATGGTTGCCCCTCCTCCTCCTCCGTCGGCGGGGAAGGTGATGGGACAGACCCGGATGCTGTTCTTCTGTCACGCGGGGAAAACGTCGTCGATTCTGCCGCCGGCGGGCGGGCTGACGGCCGCCATTGTCGTTGTCGCGCGGCGGAGGAAGGAGTATCATGTCGTAGCTGCCATCGAGGGACATGAACTCGAGACTCCCGAAACGGAGCACTGCCCCGGGTTGGAGAGGTTGCTGGAGACTACACATCCGGAGCTTGATGGGAAGCTGTTCGTCAACACGCAGCAGGCCCCTACTTGGCGCGCCAACTGTCGGCGTTTCGACCCCGGGGGGTCCCTGGACCGACGAGTAAATTGTCGCTGCGTGTCCCAGCCCAGATGGGTCGGCGCGAGAAGGAACACAAGGGGGAAACAATAAGGGGAATCGCGGCCTCGTGTTGTCCTGCGCTCAGGGTGGATGCGCTTGCAGTAGGGGGTTACAAGCGTTCGCGGGGAGAGAGATAGAGAGAGAGCCTGTGCGCCAGCCCATCCTCCCGCGCGGCCACCTCCTCGTATGAGGGCCCTGGACCTTCCTTTTATAGATGTAAGGAGAAAGCCCAAGTGTACAATGGGGGTGTAGCAATGTGCTAACGTGTCTAGCAGAGGGAAGCCAGAGTCCTATGTACATGCCTACGTGGCTGTCAGAGAGGTTTTGGCACCCTGTTCATGTGATGTCGTGGCCGTCGGAGGAGCGCTCGAGCCCTGTAGGAGCACAACTATCGGAGTTGTCGGGTCCTTGCTGACGTCTCCTTGCTTCCGCAGGGGGCTGAGAACCGTCGTCGTCATGGAGCACGCGGGGTGCCATCATTACTTGTTTTACCGGGACGAGCCAGATGGGATGCCGGTCTTGTTCCCCATAGCCTAAGCTAGCTAGGGGTAGGGTAATGATGGGCCCCCCTGCGATGTGGTCGGTCCGAGCCCAAGGTCAGGCGAGGCGGAGGCTCCTTCGTGGTCGAGGCTGAGTCCGAGCCCTGGGGTCGGGCGAGGCGAAGACCGTCGTCCGAGGTCGAGGTTGAGTCCGAGCTCTAGGGTCGGGCGAGGCGGAGACCGTCGTCCGAGGTTGAGGTGGAGTCCGAGCCTTGGGGTCGAGCGAGGCGGAGACCGTCTTCTGAGGTCGAGGTGGAGTCCGAGCCCTGGGGGCGGGCGAGGCGGAGACCGTCATCCGAGGTCGAGGTTGAGTCCGAGCCCTGGGGTCGGGCGAGGCGGAGTCCGTCTTCCGAGGTCGAGGTTGAGTCCGAGCCCTAGGGTCGGGTGAGGCGGAGTCCGTCTTCCGAGGTTGAGGTGGAGTCCGAGCCCTGGGGTCAGGCGAGGCGGAGCTTCCTATGGCGCCTGAGGCCGGACTTGGCGGCTGTCAGCCTCATCCTAACGGGTGGCACAGCAGTCGGAGCAGCGCAGGTGGCGCTGTTTTCCTGTCAGGTCAGCCAGTGGAGGGGAGAAGTGACTGCGGTCACTTCGGCTCTATCGACTGAAGAGCGCGCGTCAGGATAAGGTGTCAGGCGATCCTTGCATTGAATGCTCCTGCGATCCGGTCGGCTGGCGAGGCGATTTGGCCAAGGTTGCTTCTCCGCGAAGCCTGCCCGAGCTGGGCCTTGGGCGAGTCGAAGGTGTGCCCCTTGAGTGGACAGAGCTTTGACCTAAATTGCGCCCATCAGGCCTTTGCAGCTTTGTGTTGATGGGGGTTACCAGCTGAGATTAGGAGTCTTGGGGGTACCCCTAATTATGGTCCCCGACAGTATGAATGCCTAAGAGATTTTCTTATCGCTAATGGCTTCAAAGTCGGCAAAGCCGATCCTACTCTCTTTACCAAAACTATTGCAAATGATTTGTTTGTATGCCAAATTTATGTTGATGATATCATATTTGGGTCTACTAACAAATGTACTTGTGAAGAGTTTAGTAGGATAATGATTCAAAAATTCGAGATGTCTATGATGGGGGAGTTGAAGTACTTCTTAGGATTTCAAGTGAAGCAACTCCAAGAGGGCACCTTCATCAGCCAAACCAAGTATATTCAAGACATACTCACAAAGTTTGGAATGAAGGATGCCAAGCCCATCAAGACACCCATGGGAACTAATGGGCATCTCGACCTCGACACGGGAGGTAAATCCGTAGATCAAAAGGTATACCGGTCGATGATAGGATCTCTACTCTATTTATGTGCATCTCGACCGGATATTATGCTTTCCGTATGCATGTGTGCAATCTTCCAAGCCGATCCTAAGGAAGTTCACCTTAGGGCCGTGAAACGAATCTTGAGATATTTAGTTCATACACCTAAGTTTGGCCTTTGGTACCCCAAGGGATCCACTTTTGATTTAATTGGTTATTCAGATGTTGATTGGGCCGGGTGTAAAATTGATAGAAAGAGCACATCAGAGACTTGTCAGTTCTTGGGAAGATCCCTGGTGTCTTGGGCTTCAAAGAAACAAAATTCCGTAGCTCTTTCTACCGCCGAAGCCGAGTACATTGCCGCAGGCCATTGTTGCGCGCAATTGCTTTGGATGAGGCAAACCCTTAGGCACTATGGTTACAAATTAACCAAAGTTCCTCTCCTATGTGACAATGAGAGTGCAATTCGCATGGCGGATAATCCCGTTGAGCACAGCCGCACTAAGCACATAGCCATTCGGTATCACTTTTTGAGGGATCACCAACAAAGGGGGGATATCGAGATTGCATATGTTAGCACCAAAGAACAATTAGTCGATATCTTTACCAAGCCACTAGATGAGAAAACTTTTACCAAACTTAGGCATGAGCTAAACATTCTTGATTCTAGGAATTTTGATTGATATTTTGCACACATAGCTCATTTATGTACCTTTGATCATCTCTCTTTCATGTGCTATGACTAATGTGATTTTCAAGTTTATTTCATGTTAAGTCATAGATTGAAAGGGAAATGGAGTCTTCGGCGAAGACAAGGCTTCCACTCCACTCCATTGAATTATTCATCCTTCGCCATCACTCCGCACCACTCTCCAATTTGGTATAATCCTTCACTCATATAGTGTTTGCCATAAGGAGATAAAGTAACAAAGAGCTTATATTTCACTCACAAGTATCCGTTTTTGGCGATTCATGCCAAAGGGGGAGAAAGTATTAGCCCAAAGCAAAAGGACCGCACCACCACCAATTTCAAAAATGTAGTCTTTCAATTTGTATTAAAGAAGTTTTTCAAATGGGTATCTTATTTTTTATATAATTTCAAATTGGTATGACCCCTTTCAAAATTAGTATCTAAAACCCTCTTGAACACTAAGAGGAGAATTTCATTGAGGGGGAGTTTTGTTTAGTCAAAGGAAAAGCATTTGAAACAGGGAGAGAAAATTTCAAATCTTGAAAATGCTTCTCAAAATCTTATTTATATACCTTTGACTATTTGCCAAAAAGACTTTGAAAAGAATTTCCAAAAATATTTGCAAAAACAAAACAAGTGGTGCAAGTGTGGTCCAAAATGTTAAATTAGAAGAAAACATCCATGCATATCTTATAAAATGTATATTGGCTTAAATTCCAAGCAACCTTTGCACTTGCCTTATGCAAACTAGTTCAATTCTGCACTTATATATTTGCTTTGGTTTGTGTTGGCATCAATCACCAAAAAGGGGGAGATTGAAAGGGAAATAGGCTCACATCTTTTCCTAAATGATTTTGGTGGTTGAATTGCCCAACACAAATAATTGGACTAACTAGTTTGCTCTAGATTATAAGTTCTACAGGTGCCAAAGGTTCAACACAAACCAATAAAAAGTCCAAGAAAGGGTTCAAATAAAAAGAGCAAAAGACAACCGAAGGCTGCCCTGGTCTGGCGCACCGGACTGTTCGGTGCACCACCGGACAGTGTCCGGTGCACCAGGGAGATCAACTCCAAACTTGCCACCTTCGGGTTTCTGGGATTGCCTCTCCGCTATAATTCATCAGACTGTCCGGTGTAGCACCGGACTATCCGGTGTGCCAGCGGAGCAACGGCTAACTACGCCAACGGCCGTCTGCAAAAGTCTATAGTGAACAGTGAACAATGTAACTGCGTGCGTAGAGTCAGAGCAGGCGCCAGATGGCACACCGGACAGTGAACAGGACCTGTCCGGTGCACCACCGGACTGTCCGGTGGCCCACATGTCAGAAGCTCCAACGGTTGAACCCTAACGGTTGGGTGACGTGGCTGGCGCACCAGACAGTGTTCGGTGGTGTACCGGACTGTCCGGTGTGCCCTTCGACAGCAGCCTTCCCCAACGGCCACTTTGGTGGTTGGGGCTATAAATAACCCCAACCACCAACACTTCAAGGCATCCAAGTTTTTAGCCAACACATTCAATACAAGAGCTAGTGCATTCAATACAAGACACAAATAGGGTGAATCAAAATCTCTCCAAGTCCCAATTCCACTCAAAGCAATAGTGACTAGAAGAGAGAGTTTTGTTGTGTTCTTTTGAGCTCTTGCGCTTGGATCGCTTTTCTTCTTCCTCTATTCTTGCTTCCAAGTTCTTTGTAATCAAAGCAAGAGACACCAATTGTGTGGTGCTCCTTGCGGGGACTAAGTGTCCCAATTGATTGAGAAGAGAAGCTCACTCGGTCTAGGTGACCATTTGAGAGAGGGAAAGGGTTGAAAGAGACCCGGTCTTTGTGACCACCTCAACGGGGAGTAGGTTTGCAAGAACCAAACCTCGGTAAAACAAATCACCGTGTTATCCACTCTTATTCGCTTGTGATTTGTTTTCGCCCTCTCTTTCAGACTCGATTATACTTCTAACGCTAACCTCAGCTTGTAGTTGTGCTTAAACTTTATAAATTTCAAAATTGCCTATTCACCTCCCTCCCTCTAGGCAACTTTCAGAAGTGACGGACGCGGCGTCGAAGTCAGAGGTGGAGGGCGACGAAGAATCGGTCTCGTAGTAGACCACTTTCTTCATCTTCTTCTTCTTGTCGCCACATCGGTGCGACTTGACTCATGGAGGTGATTCCTCCCTTTCTTTAGCGCCGGACTCCTTTGATGGAGCCTTCCCATGGCTTGTGCCCGTTTCCATCTCCCTCTTGGCGGATCCTCTCGACATCACTTCGAGTGGTTAGACTCTAATGAAGTATCGACCTCTAATACCAATTGAAAGTCGCCTAGAGGGGGTGGATAGGTAGAAACTAAAATTTACAACTTTAAACACACTACAAGTCGGGGTTAGCGTTAGAATAAAAATCCGAGTCCGGGAGAGAGGGGAAAACAAATCAACCAAGAAAATAATGCGGATGACACGATGATTTGTTTTACCGAGGTTCGGTTCTAAAGAACCTAGTCCTCGTTGAGGTGGTCACAAAGGCCGGGTCTCTTTCAACCCTTTCCCTCTCTCAAACGATCACTTAGACCGAGTGAGATTTCTTCCTTGATTTCCTGGGTCACTTAGACCCCACAAGGACCACCACACAATCGGTGTCTCTTGCTTCGCTTACAAGACTTTGAGAATAAGAATGAAAGAAAGAAGAAAGCCAACCAAGCAACAAGAGCAACAAAGAAACACAAGAACGATCCTCTCACAAGTCCTAAAGCACTAGAATTGAATTGGGGACTTTGATCGGATCGGTGGCTTTGATTTGTGTCTTGGAGTGTTGCTCTTTGCTCTTGTATTGAATGAGGAGTAGTGAATGCTTGGATGGTTGGAGTGGAGGTGATTGGGGGGTAATTATAGCCCTCAACCACCAAAACAACCGCTAGGGTTGGCTGTTGTCGATGGGCACACCGGACAGTCCGGTGCGCCAGCCACGTCACCCAATCGTTAGGGTTCTGACGCGGTCGACCATTGGAGCATTGACTTTTGGTGGCACCGGATAGTCCGGTGCCGCACCGGACAAACACTGTTCACTGTCCGGTGCGCCTCTGACCTCTGCTCTGACTTCTGCCGCGAACTGTAGCGCTGTCAGGGGCACTGTGCAGTCGACCGTTACGCCGAAGAGCCGTTGCTCCGCTGGTGCACCGGACAGTCTGGTGGCACACCGGACAGTCCGGTGAATTATAGAGGAGTGGCATTGGAGAAACCCGAAGGTGGCTAGTTCAGACTTGTACGGTCCTGGTGCACCGGACACTGTCCGGTGGCACACCGGACAGTCCGGTGCGCCAGACCAAGGCACACTTTGGTTTCTTTTGCTCATTTCTTTTTGGACCCTAACTTGATCTTTTTATTATTTTTTGTTGAACCTTTATGCACCTGTGGAATATAATCTAGAGCAAACTAGTTAGTCCAATTATTTGTGTTGGGCATTCAACCACCAAAATCATTTATAGGAAAAGGTTAAACCCTATTTCTCTTTCACTAACATATGGAGATCTCCTAGAGATAGGGAGGCTCTAGAGGTCTGAGAGGCCCCGAGAGGCTGGAAGAGCCTTAGAGATAAGGAGGGTCTCAGTATCTAATCCTAGTGCATGGAGGGCCTTAGACTTAGCTAGAGTCAGGCATAATCCTCATCAAGTTTCTAGGGACAGATGACTAGCATATGTCGAAAGCTCACTGAGTTTCCTTTTGTTGGTGAGATCTTCAAAAGGGCGTTGCTAGTATACAAGAGTATGACCTTATTTGCGCTTCTCCCCACCATGCTTAGTGCCTGTTTGGGATACTTTTTAAGAGCTTTTCTAAGAATCCAGATTCCTGGATAATCTAGCTATCATGAGAATCTAGATATTGCAAGGCTTGCATACAAAAGAAGATGAAAGGGTCTGCACGACTTTGGATTTAGAAAGCGATAAATTCCTCTCGTCGTGATGACTCAGCGGATTCTGTATTCATGTTGATTTGAGTGATTTTTACATAAACGATTCTCACAAAAGCGAGCGGAGAAGCGAATTGTTTGGCTGCCAATAGTAGATTCTGACGTCAGAAGACTAAACAAATATGGCCTTAGATTCTAGGAAACTCCAAAATTCACGTGATTATTTGATTCTCTGTCTTGAGCTCGATAGGTGAACCCCTGATTTTGTGGGAAACGAAAATAATATATGCATTTAGTGGGATTATTGTTTATTTTCATCCATAAAGCTATGACATGCATAAAACTGTTTTGTAATATAAACTGTACTGTTTACAAGTGAAGTTTAAACTGAGAGAAGATGATAAACAAGCTGTTGGAGAGAACCTAAATGGATTCTAAGCGAAGCCAAACACGTCTATATGACATTTCTGGGACGTCGATAGAGAGGAATTAAAGATTTTAAAATTAAGTTTCTTTACCTCTACGCAGCACACATTGCAATGCTTTCAGCTTCTCGGATGATAAAAACGAAAGGAAAATGACCCCTTATGTAAAAGAAAATAATCACAAGCTAATTTTTGTTGGGGACTTATTCTCAAATGTTATGAATTAAGAATAAGGCAACACAAAAATGTTAAGTATTAATGTCATTCGTCCGCTGAAGCATTATCTCCCCAAGGATTTAATGAGCTTTGGACGAAGGTTATGAGTAAAATATCACGAAAGTCACACCTTCGTGATCAGACTTATAAAACAATATGAAACATGAAACATTATAGAAAGATATATTAAAAATAGATAGCACTATTCGCACATTTTATTATGTGAACTTTTTAAATATTAAAATATAGTATTCAAGTACATGTATACCTTCGTCTTAGCAGAAAAAAATAATTCCAGCGTAATGTGTCGGCAGCTACAGGATTGCGTGAACAGTACATGGGTATTGTTCATCTATTTATAGGCATAGGGTGCAGCCTGTGTAAAATTACATTTATGCCCCTTACAATCGACTATAATAATGACACAAAACATTGCGGGTCTTTTAAGTCATTTCATCTTTAAGTCGGTTCACCCCTTCGTCTTGAGATCTATCACCGTGCCGAAGCTTTATAGGTGATAGCTTCAGCGCTGCTTCTGATAGGATCTACCGAAGGTGTTCTCTTTCTTTAGGATCTTCGGCTATGAAGCATACCCCTAACAGTAGCCCCTTCGCGGTGCTAGATCGTTTTTCGTAACGAGCTTGATCCGTGAAAAAGTCTTCTAGGCTTCGGGATGCCGAAGATCCGAAAAACACCTTCCCTGAGCTCGTTGGCGAGAAACGATTAAAATAATTCGCGCTCGAGGTGGCTCCATCTTGCAGCATTTACGCGCGCCCTGGCGATTTACCCTCTCGGACCCTGTGGCCCACTGTTCAGTGAGTGCGGGTAACTGTTTGTTCGGTGCGGGAGATCTTGACGATTCACCTTCCCACCTGCGACACTATATAAACAGACGGGTAGGTGTGAAGTTATCACAGCATTCAATGCTATTGCACTGTTTTGCTGCAAAAAATTTAACCATAGCCGAAGCTTGATCATCGTGTTCAAACGAAGCACCGCTTTTGAATCTGCTTCGTCACAAAAGGAAGAGCTTCGAAAAAATCAAAAAAGTCAACAACAAATATTTCAAGAAATTCATAATCAAATGGCAAGAGTTCGTTCCACTGCTAGGGTTGATCGTGAGGGGGATGAAACCGAAGCTACTGAGACTGTTCTGATTTCCGAAGCGATGAAGCGGTCTGGGCTAGTAACATCGGAGGATGCACCTGCCGCTGAGGCAAAGCAGGCTGATGTTGAGGAGACTAAGTCTGAAGATGATTATAGCAGCGCAGTGCCAAGTAAACCCAGCCATCTGGATTTCGGAAAATCCACCATCTCTAAAGGTGACTTACCTAAGATGTTGAACCTGGGCTATTTAAGGGAAGCGAAGAAAGAGTTGATTCGTTTTGGCGGAGAAGAAACTACTCCAAAACCAGGAAAAGATGAAGTAGTGATCTTCAAAAGTTTCTTTAAAGCTGGTTTAAGATTCCCTTTGAACAAGATGATCGCTGATGTGCTGAAGAAGTTTGGGATCTACCTTCATCAGTTAACTCCTAATGCTATCGTTAGGCTTAGTATTTATATTTGGGCTCTCCGAAGCCAAGGGGTGGAACCATTTGCCGAAGGTTTCTGCCGAGTGCATGAGCTTCATTACCAAACCAAGGCTAGAGGAGATGGGCTACATGAAAACTTTGGCTGCTACAATTTTGCCTACCACAAGACTACAAAGTTTCCAGTGATCAGTTACCGTAGCAAGTGGCCAGCTGGTTGGAAGTCTGAATGGTTTTACGTCAAAGTTGACGAAGATAAGGAAAAGCTGGTTCAGAGTCCGTTAGAGTTGATCTTCGGAGAGACTAGACCCCCGTGCAACATGACACCAGAGGGTCCAACCCAAATTGCTCTGGCTGAATTTAGAGTTATTGCGGAGCACATCAGCACTAGGGACCTAGTGCAAGAATTTTTGGCTTTCAAAGTGTTTCCAACTATGAAAGAGTGGGCCATGCCGAAGCTTGAAGGAAAAAAGAAGGGGAGCTTGTTCGGTTGCCTTACCATTACAAATTCAAGAAACATTTCAAAGTGCCTTGCCAAGAATGGTTGGACACAATCGAAGTAATGTGCAATGAAATACTTGGCAATTACTCTAAAAAAGAAGATCAGTTGATGACCGCAGCTTTTGGCACCCGTCCGAAGCGAAGGTTAAACCGAGTAATGGATGCACTGGGCTTTGAATATCCTGATTACGAGTGGCTAGACAAGGGTGCCGAAGGACAAAAAAGGAAAAGAGTGGTTGATGTTCTGAATAAAGACGATGAAGAACAACCAAAAAAGAAAAAGCTAGAACCTGAGCCAAAAAGTGGTGTTTCAAAGAAGAGAAAAGCTTCGACTCCGAAGCAAAAAGCAATTGACGAAGAAGAAAAAACTGCTGCATCACCCTCTACGACCGATGTGGAGGAAATTTTGAAGGTAATGACTGAATCCTTGCCTGTCAAGCTGAGTCCATTAGGGCCATATCTGACGAAGCTTTTTAAGAAGGACAAGGAGCCCGCGAAAACGAAGAAGGCGGGTAGGCCAAAGAAGCAAAGAATCATTACAGTGACAGAAGCCATCGAAGGGGCACCACCACAAGCTTCAGCTCCGAAGGCCCCAGCTGTTGAGAGCACAACAGCTACTGAAGCTACAAATGCCAAAGCTGCCGGAGCCGAAGACATTAATTTAGAAAGCATGGTTACTGATATAGATAAAATACTATTAAACATGGCCGCGGAAGAAGCTGTCGCAGAAGAGGCTGCCGCAGCCACCGAAGAGATTACGGCCTCAGAGCTTGAGAGAAAGAAAGAAAGAAATAACCAAAGACCTTTCGGAAGATGAAGCTTTTATGTTTCAAAACTTAGTTGGTCAAGAACTGACAAAAGCTGAAAGAATATGCAATATCTTGCGGATACCGGCCTGGAGCACTTCTCTTCGGTGGCATAGATGACGAAAGGTTAGGCTGCGTGCGGGATCAAACTGGTGCAAAGGTTATCGGTACTCTATCAAAGAGTATCGGTTTCCCGAAGCTCGAAACAGATATCAGCCACTACCGACGACAGCACATCGTCGGTAGTTTGTTTTATTCCAATTTTAAGGTAAACAACTTTTCTCTGACTTCTATTATTTTTAGTAACGAAGATGTTTTCTGACGAAGGTTGTTTGTGTATAGAGTATGCTGCTGAGCAAAGCTTTGAAAATGCAGCAGGACTTGGAAGATAAAAAGCACGAAGTTATAATTGGAAATTTGGAGAGCAAGATAAAAGAGCAATCAGCTATTATTGAGAAGAAAGACTTCGAGCTTCGGTCAACCGAAGGCTTACTGGCGGAAGCTGAAGCTAAAATAACAGAATTAAATACGAAATTTCTCTCACAATTAGAAAGCTTTGATCAAGAAAAGCAGAAGCTTAACGCAAAACTTGAGGCCGAAGTCCAAAAAAGTTCAGACTTGAAAAAATCATTGACAAGCCTTCAAAATAAATGTCTGGAGTTCAGCAATCGATGCGTTCAACGGCTGAAGCAGGTGTTCTATTTTGTTGGAGCTAGCAGCGAGAAATTTACTCCTTCGGCTGAAGACCTGCCAGGTGCCTTCGAGCATATCGAAGGTGAAATTGATGACCTTGACGAAGTAATAGCTGGACATGGTGACTTCTGTGCCCTGTTAGCTTCTCGGGGCACAGCTGTTGCTTTTCTGAAGTCTGGCTGCGAACATGGAAATATTATCAATAGACCCAATTTCAACTTATCACCAGCAGATTTGGATAACATTCCCAACCTTGCTCGGAGCATAGTCAATAGATTTATAAAATTGGTATGGACAAAAGGTGGACAAAGCAAAGCTGGTGATGAAGCTCGAAGTCGCCTTAAGCCGGTAACAAAATCATACCTTGTACTTATCTCTTCCTTCGAAATTGAATTTTGCTTATAGTACCTTAATATGTACAGGATGACGAAGCCGAGGCCAAAGCTGAGGAGTAAAAAGACGAAGCTCCATATACACAGACGAAGCTTGAATAGTCTGTAGAAAAAACTCAAAAACTCTTGTAAAAATTTGTGTAAAGAATGATATAATTAAATTTTACTTTGTGGACCTTGTCCATACCTTGTAATATATTCTTACCTTTCCGTCAATGTGTAAAGTGCTTTGATGTGAACGAAATCAGGATTTTTGAGCCAAAGGCGAAAAACACCTTCCCTTCTTTTCGTACACAGCGAAGCATAAAACTGCTTCATTTTTCCTTTTTCCCGAAACCTTCTCTTTAGAACCGAAGTAACTGTTTATGCTATGATGATGATGATCCTATGTATGTCTAAATGAATGTTTATGAATGCAAATGTATGATGTAATGTATCTTGCAAATGAATGTCCAAACCCACACATACGAAGCCATAACCAAAGCCTTCGTTCCCTTAGGAACAACCAAAGTCTCTTTGTCGTTTATTTTTCTGCATCACCGCTTATTTTTCGGTGTATTAGTGCTGACTTTTCACTGTAAGTTCTGCATTCCCTTAGGAACGTCTTTTGAACTTCTTCGCCTTCTATTTCGGCGGTATTGTGTTGACTTTTCGCGCTTCGCCTTATACTTCGGCGGAATCGGCGTTGACTTTTTGTTGTAAGCTCTGCATTCCCTTAGGAACGACTTTTGAGCAGAAAACTTACGCTGCGCTCCCTTAGGAATGGCTTTTTGTAGCTTCGTCGTGCTCTGCATCCCCTTAGGGAAGTCTTTCGAGCTTCTCCCTGTTTTTTCTTTTCTCTTTGCACTCGATGGTGCATGCTCAGCTTTTACATTTACATTTTTGGAGGATATTGCTCTTGTAGAGCTGAATTAAGAAAAAGAGAAATTACATGCTATGGCCCCATTAAATACCTTTCTCCCTCTTTAGAAAGGAAAAGGGTGCCATAGGAAAAATAGGAAAAAATAAAAAAGATTACATCAAGCTACACATAATATCGTCGAAGCTCATCCGCATTCCAAGATCTAGGAATGTCGTTGCCGTCCATATCCTTCAATCTGTAAGAACCGGGTCTTGACGAAGATACTACCAGAAAAGGACCTTCCCATTTTAACTGTAGCTTGCCTACTTTATCTGGGTTGGCAACTCTCCGAAGTACCAAGTGTCCTGGCTTGATATTTTTAACCGAACTTTTCTATCACGCCATTTTATTGTTTCGGCTTGATATTTATTGATATTCTCCACAGCCTGAAGCCTGATCCCTTCTATAACATCTTTTTCCATAGAATAATCAGCTTCGTCCTCTTCCGAAGCCACTGTTCTTATTGATCCCGCTTTAGCTTCTTCTGGGGTTATTGCTTCGTCACCAAACAGCAATTTGAATGGTGTAAAGCATGTTGACCTTGACATTGTTGTGTTGTGGCTCGACACCACTTTGATTAATTCGTCTGTCCACTTCCCCCTGGGCTGGTTGAAGATTAACTTCATTATTCCTGTCATTATAATGCCATTAGCTCTTTCGACAAGTCCATTTGACTCTGGATGCCTAACCGATGCAAAATGGATCTTCGTGCCAATTTGTCCACAAAACTCTTTGAAAGCTTCGGCATCAAACTGTGTTCCGTTGTCCACAGTAATAGCCTTCGGCACTCCGAAGCGACAGACAATATTTTGCCAGAAAATTTTTTGGACAGTGACCGAAGTTATTGTGGCTAAAGGTTTCGCCTCAATCCACTTAGAAAAATATTCTACTGCCACCACAACATATTTTAGATTTCCTTGTGCTGGTGGAAGTGGGCCTAGCAAATCAAGGCCCCACCTTTGCAACGGCCAAGTGGGTTGTATTAATTGAGTCAAAGACGAAGGCTGTTTTTGATCTCTTGCACATTTTTGACAGCCTTCGCATTTTTGGACTAATTCTGCTACATCCGAAGCTGCCTTCGGCCAATAAAATCCTTGACGAAAAACTTTTCCTAGCAAAGGCCTGGATCCGATGTGAGAACCACACAGACCTGCGTGTATTTCCTTCATCAATTCTATACCTTCAGCTCTAGATAAACATTTGAGCAATGGAGAACAAACTCCACGTTTATATAACTCCCCTTCTATTATCACATATGGTCGGGCTCTTGCCTCTATTCTCTTATTATAAGTTTCGTCATCTGAAAGGAAATTGCCCTGGAGAAAAGACATGATCTCGGTTCTCCAATCTTCGCTATAAATAGGAGATATATTGAGCACTGCTCTTTCAAGAAGTTCCACCAAAGGTGCTTTTATTGTTTCAAAAAATACATCCGAAGGTAAAGGCAGCCCATGTGCCGCTGACTTGGCTAGCAGATCAGCGTACTCATTTTCTCCTTGTGGGATATTCTTGACAGAAAATCCTTCGAAGGAAGCTTCAAGCCTTCGAACTGTACCCAAATATTTCTCAAGCTTCGGATCTCTTGCTTTACAACTCTTGTCAACATGACCACAAATAACTTGGGAATCGGTTTTGAGAACCGCCCTTCTTATCCCCATTGCCTTCAACTTCCGAAGCCCCAAAAGCAAAGCTTCGTATTCAGCAATATTATTTGTGCAACTGAAATCAAGTTTCACTGCATAGCATGTTCTAACTTTGGAAGGTGCCACTAAAACAGCAGCCGCACCTGCCCCGAAGGTTCCCCAGGAACCGTCGCAAAACACTGTCCAAGCTTCGGCATCTTTACTTGCTTCTTCCTCCTTAGCTCCTGGCGTCCAGTCAACGATGAAGTCTGCTAACGCCTGGGACTGAATCAAAGATTTGTGCACATAATCAATGCTGAACTCGTTGAGTTCCGCAGCCCACTTTCCAATCCTTCCAGCAGCTTCTCTGTTCCTCATAATACCCTTCAAAGACTGTGATGAAGGAACAATTATATGGTATGCTTGAAAGTAGTGTTGAAGCTTCTTGGAGGCCATTAAGACAGCATATAGCACCTTATCCAATTCTGTATAGTTTTTCTTTGACAAACTGAGAACTTCAGAGACAAAGTACACTGGGGCTTGCTTTTTAATTTGTCCTTCAAGCTTCTCCTGGACAAGCGCCGCACTCACTGCAGAGTGCGAAGCTGCCACATACAGCAGCAGAGGAGCCCCTGGCGCCGGTGGAGTTAGCGTCGTTAGATCGATCAGATACTACTTCAGCTCTTCGAAGGCTTTCTGCTGAACTAATCCCCATTGAAAGACTTCGGCCGACTTCAGCACTTCAAATAATGGTAAATTTCTCTCTGCTGATCTGGATATAAATCTATTCAAAGATGCCAATCTTCCTGTCAGCCGCTGAGCCCCCTTCTTTGTACTTGGCGGCTCCATCCGAAGAATGGCTTCAATTTTGTTTGGATTAGCCTCGATTCCTTTTGTTGAAACTAGATAACCAAGGAATTTGCCCTTCTTTACTCCGAAGACACATTTTCTGGATTCAACTTCAGGCCAGCTTGCCTAAAGTTAGCAAATGTTTCCTATAGATCAGCAATGTGATTTTCTTGCTTCGTGCTTTTTATTATGATATCATCAACATATGTTATCACATTTCTACCTATCTGAGAATGAAGGACTTTCGCTGTCATCCTGCTGAAGCTTCCTCTAGCATTCTTGAGCCCCTCAGGCATCCGAAGGTAACAATATGTACCACTGTAACGCCCTGAATTTGGGGGTAGAATTTTTTCTTCTTTTCTCTCACCAAATTCGGGCGTTACTTTCTTTTCTCTTCCGGATTCGCTCTTTTCTTCCCAATTTCAAACCAGTATAGTGACAAGTGTCTGTGTCGTGTATGAACCAAAACCTAAGTGCCATGGGTGTTGCATCATGCCGACGAACGTTTCTTTGTCTGATATTGCGTGTTCGACTCGTTCTGTCTCGGTTTTCGGTTCGCGATTGGAGCCCGTGTCGTGCGTCTCGGATTGGGTCGTGTGTGTT
This sequence comes from Zea mays, assembly GCF_902167145.1. NCBI lineage: Eukaryota > Viridiplantae > Streptophyta > Magnoliopsida > Poales > Poaceae > Zea > Zea mays. The sequence goes on along the minus strand of NC_050100.1, from coordinate 53,424,092 downwards.
GTGGGTTTCGATTCACGAAGTGGCCCGGCCCAACCCAGTCCGGCCCGCCCTGGCCCCTGGTGCCCCCACCCTCCCACGCGCACCCTCCTCCTCTCCCTCTCTCATTTGGATCTCCCGCGCAACAACCTCCCTCTCCCTCTTCCACCTCTCTCTCCCCGTGGTGCCCTAGGGATTGGAGACGGCGATCACCGGAATTTGGACCCCGAGGTGAGCTCCCCTCCCCTTCCCTCCTCCTCTCTCTCCCTCTCCCTCCCCTTCCCTTCCCTGCGCGCCCCCCCTCTCTCCCACCCAGGCGCGGCGGCGCTCGCCCGCCCCCCGCCCTGGCCCCTCGCGGCAGCGGCGCCCGCCCCCACCCCGGACCCCCCCCCGGCGTGGCCCGCCCGCCCCTGCCCCGGCGCGGCAGGCATCCGGCGCGGCCCGACCCCCGGCGCGGCCGCCTCGGCCCCCGACACGCCCCTGCCCCCGGCGCGCGGCGTCCCTGCCCTCAGCGTGGCTCGCGTGGCCTCGCGTTCCCCGTTTACCCCTAGCGCGTTCCCGCGTGCGCAACCCCACGCGCGCGGTGATTATTCTTGTTTTTTTGTTAGTTTCAAAACTCCGTTAGTTAGCGTGCTACGTCGCACGCTTCGTCACGCGACGATTCCTTTAGTTTATATTTCTCAAAGTGTTGTGTCGCGCGCTTCGTCGCGCGACGATCTATTTTAATTTCAGGTTGTTTAAGGTGCGATGTCGCGCGACCAGACGCGCGACGTTCCACTTTAAACCCAGCTCTGTTGGAGTATGTCGACGTGCGCTTTGTCGCACGATGCTTACCGTCTATTTATAATTAGTGCAAGCGTCTCGTTGGGCGCTTTGTCGCGCAGCGAGTCGTTTACTTGTTAATGCAATCTAAATGTCGTGTCGTACGTCTCGACGTGCGGCCACTCCCTTTCACTCATCTTCAATTGTTTAATGATTAAATGTGGAACTTGACTTTACTTTATGCCAAACGTGACATCCAAATTAATTCCTTTCCATTAAGCGAGTAGTTTGATTTACAATCTTGTAACGTGATCGTTTCTCGACTGTCTCTTTCTCTTTCTCTCCTAGCCTTAAGTGCGAACCCGCATGGAAAGTCTGTTTACTTACTACATTCTATTGTATGGTGTACTGCTCTTTTGTATTAAATATGTGGATGTATGTATGTTTGCGCTCGCATAGAGAACGATTCAGTCGAGGAGCCCGAAGAACTCGCAGGAGAAGCCCCTGAGCAGCAGTCGGTTGGTGGAGGCAAGTGTCCCTTGACCTATCTCTGTCCTATTCATTCTTTAATTCACCTCCCGCATTACACATTTATACTTAAGGATTGACTAGCTTTTGTTATTCATGTCCTTGTTTACCTATTTGGGTTGGATTATTATTGTTTAGCTTTATGCTATTGCTTAACTCTAATCAATGAACATGATGAGATTATCTATGATACGCTGTTTTCCCCTCTCGTATTATGATGTTATACTTGTGGTCTTCAAGGGGGCTCGAGTGGTTTCTCGAGTGCCTCTCCGTAAGGACCTGTTCTTTGGATGACCGCCCGGGAAAACAGTGCAACCATGAGGGTGGAATGGGGTGCCCTTAGCTGAATAATTAGAGGATTCGGGGTGTAGTTCGCTTAGCCGTCGTGCCGTCAATGGGGCTCGGTGTATGCGGCTCGCTCTGCCAAGCTTGGGTTTGCCCCCTTGGGGAGGAGTGCGGTGCATTTAGGAAACCTAACGGGCGGCTACAACCCCGGGGAATCTTTGTAAAGGCTACGTAGTGATGCCCTGCTGGACCACCTAGGCAGTGGTCAATGGGGAGTAGCTCTCTCCGGGCAGAAAGGGAATCACGGCTTGTGTGTAAAGTGCACAACCTCTGTAGAGTGTTTGAAAACTGATATATCAGTCGTGCTCGCGGTTATGAGCGGCCAAGGGAGCTCCAGTGATTAGTGGTACTTGATCAGAGACATTTTGGTTTACAGGTGGCAAGGAGACTGATGGTTTTGGTTATGGCTATGGTGCTGGTAAGTGGTATTCTTTCCGTTTGGAAAGGGTACATCGGGCTAATAACTTGGGTTAATGCTAAAACCTGGCTTTCTATTAGTAAATAATAATCTGGCCAACTAAAAGCAACTGCTTGACTTATCCCCACATAAAGCTAGTCCACTACAGCCAAACAGGATACTTGCTGAGTATGTTGATGTGTACTCACCCTTGCTCTACACACCAAACCCCCCCCCCCCCCATCCCCAGGTTGTCAGCATTGCAACCACTGCTCAGGAGAAGATGAAGCCGTGGAAGGAGACTTCCAGGAGTTCCAAGACTACGACGAGTTCTAGGCGTGGGTTAGCGGCAACCCCCAGTCGGCTGCCTGTGAAGGCCGCGTTTATCTACGTTTCTTTTCTGCACTTTGATTTATTGTAAGGACTATGTGGACGTCTCAGACGTATGATGTAATCGACTATTATTTCCCTTTTAATACTATTTGAGCACTGTGTGATGATGTCCATGTTATGTAACTGCTGTGTACGTGAATTGCTGATCCTGGCACATACATGGTTCACATTCGGTTTGCCTTCTAAAACCGGGTGTGACATAGGTGGTATCAAAGCCGTGCTGACTGTAGGACCGCTAACCTAGAGTAGAATGGTCGTTCTAAGGACTATAGACCTCTGTCCCTGCCTTGACTTTGATATCCCTTCAAAAGTTGGTCATATCGACCAAAACCTATGTTCTAATATATATTATACCTTGCTGAAAATTGTGTTTTATTCTAATCCTTCATTTACTTATGGTTCATTATTTGCTGGTCATATTAATTTTGTTCTCACTCTTTTGCTTGCGGTGTCTTTTGTAGATGGCTCGACTTAGACACACTGCACGAAAGTCCGTCATCCCCTTCTTACCCTCCCGCCTTGCTGAGCGTCCGCTTCGCCGTCCCGTGGCCAGACAGTCCAGCCAATTGGAGAGGCTGCACCACCGCCTGCATGAGGAGCAGGAACGTCGACGACAGGAGCAGCAGGGCTCTTCTTTCTCGCTCCAGCAAGAGATAGAGTCCGTGAGGAGCTGCTCCCCTGTGCTTCCTCTAGAAGCGCCCCCTGCACCACCACTGGGCGCCCCAGCCTCTGGAGTAGCTGCTGGAGGAGACCCAGACGACGGAGGTGGCGACAACAGCTCGAGCCATGACACCGACTTCTCTGCTGACCAGGAGCCGGAAGGATGGGTTGCTCGACCCATCACTCGCGACGCTGCTCGCGGGTGTCACTTCCATGATGCGCTCGATACTCTGCTACGTCGGGCACTTAACCGGCGTACTTGGTTCATCGAGTATCGCTGTGTGGTCTACCAGCACAGTCGCGGGGTCTACCCGGACCGCTGGGAGGCAACCTGCTTGGTGCGCCGTCCGGAGAACAGTCTCCAGGGTGCGGAGGCCTGCTCAGAGCACTATTCCATCTCTGAGCGGGACTCAGCTGAGGCGGCCATGCAAGATGTTGCACGGCGTGCGCTTTCGCACTACTGCTTGGTTCTCGGTGGGGTAGCTGACGGTCTCAACCTGAAGTATTACCCCCGCCGTCCATCTGGCAGCATAGGAGGCGTGATTGTTTCACCTGTCGGTGAGGACAATCCTAGGTTGAGCAGCACAGTCAACCTAGCCGCCGTGCTAAACACGGAGCTGGACCATGCGTTAGACGAGCTGAGTAGGGCTCGTGCTGAGATCGCCCATCTGCGGGCTGAGCGCGCGGAGCGTCGTCACCTGGATGATGGTTCCCCCGCTCCCGTCGGAACTCAGCACCCGTACCGCTCACCTCGGCGTGGACGCCAGTCTTATGGCAATCCCGACTGCAAGAACAAGATAAATCTAGAACCATAGATCGTTAGAGTTGGATCTTGTAATTAATACAAAATATATACGTAGAAGCTACAGTCTTAGTGTTAGTCTCGCTCTTAGTTAGTCTTAGTTAGACAGGGTAGTTTGCTATATCCTGTGCATTTATGTTTGTCATGATGAACTATGTTTGATTTGGATCTTTGTAATGACTGTCACCAGAGTGTGGGTATTCCCTGCATTTTGGTTTACCTGTTATGTTAATGGAGTTAGCTATCTAGTTGGGAAACCTTTTATTCCACTTTCCTCTTTATCTGAGAAGTTGTGTTGGTCTGTGTTGGAGATCAGTGAAGATGCTCATCTGTTCAGTGTGGTGGAGAATTCTATACTCTTTTCTTATGCTGCAAGATTTGCAAGATCAGTTCTGATGTATGGTTGCAGTCTGCAGATGTCAGAGAACAGGCGCAGAGGTGGAAGGCGTGCTCAGCAGGAGCAAGCCGCTCAACAGGAAGAGGTGCCCCAGCAACAGCAGCTGCCACCCCCGCCCCCGATGTCCATCGAGCAGATGTTTCTGATGCAGACTCAGGCGGTCCAAGCCATCGGTCAGACTCTGGCCGCCATTCAGCAGCAGCAACAGTAAGCACCACCTCAGCCTCAGATGCCCAGGGACAAGCGTGCTGAATTCATGAGAGGTCATCCACCAACGTTCGCTCACTCTTCTGACCCCATGGATGCTGAAGACTGGCTGCGCACTGTGGAGCAGGAGTTGCATACCGCTCAGTGTGATGACAGGGAGAAAGTCCTGTACGGTCCCCGTCTGTTGAGAGGAGCAGCTCAGTCATGATGGGAGTCTTATCTTGTCACCCATGCCAACCCCGACACCATCACCTGGGAAGAATTCAGAGGTAGCTTTCGTCAGTACCATGTGCCTGCGGGTCTGATGACAGTGAAGAAGGAGGAGTTCCTGGCTCTCAAGCAAGGGTCATCGTCTGTCAGTGAGTACCGAACCGGTTTCTGCAGTTGTCTCGCTATGCTCCTGAAGATGTCAACACCGACGCCAAGCAACAGTATTGTTTCCTGAGAGGCTTGGTCGACCCTCTTCAGTACCAACTGATGAATCATACCTTCCCGACATTCCAGCACCTGATTGACAGGGCAATCATGACAGAGAGGAAGCGTAAGGAGATGGAGGATCGTAAGCGCAAGATCAGTGGACCCCAGCCTAGAAGCAGCAATCGTCCTCGTTTCTCAGGCAATCAACCTCAGCAGTTCAGGCAGAACCAGCGTCCACCTCAGCAGCATCAGCAGTTCCAAAGGCAGTATTGTCGGGGACCATAATTAGGGGTACCCCCAAGGCTCCTAATTCTCAGCTGGTAACCCCCATCAGCACAAAGCTGCAAAGGCCTGATGGGTGCGACTAAGTCAAGGATCAGTCCATTCGAGGGACTCGATCACGCCTCGCCCGAGCCCTGCCTCGGGCAAGGGCAGTCGACCCCGAAGGATCTCCGTCTCGCCCGAGGCCCCCCTCCAGCGACAAACATACTTCCGGCTCGCCCAAGGCCCAGTCTTCGCCAAGAAGCAACCCTGGCCAAATCGCCACGCCAACCGACCAAATCGCATGGGCATTTAATGCAAAGGTGGCCTGACACCTTTATCCTGACGCACGTCCTCCAGTCGACAGAGCCGAATTGACCGCAGTCACTTCGCCGCTCCACTGACCGGCCTGACAAAAGGACAGCGCCACCTGCGCCGCTCCGACTGCTATGCCACTCGACAGAGTGAGGCTGACAGGTAGCCAGGCCCGGCCTCAGGCGCCATAGGAAACTCCGCTTCGCCCGACCCAGGGCTCGGACTCGGGCTCAGCCCCGGAAGACGGCGAACTCCGCTCCGCCCGACCTAGGGCTCGGACTCGGGCTCAGCCCCGGAAGACGGCGAACTCCGCTCCGCCCGACCCAGGGCTCGGACTCGGGCTCAGCCCCGGAAGACGACGAACTCCGTTTCGCCCGACCCTAGGGATCGGACTCAGCCCTGGCCTCAGCCGACGGTCTCCGCCTCGCCCGACCCAGGGGCTCGGACTCGACCTCGGCCTCGGAAGACAGACTCGACCTCGACCTCGGAGGAGCCTCCACATCGCCCAACCTAGGGCACGGACCGACCACGTCAACAGGAGGCGCCATCATTACCCTACCCCAAGCTGACTCAGGCTACGGGGAACAAGACCGGCGTCCCATCTGGCTCGCTCCGCCAGACAAGTAATGATGGCGCCCCGCACGCTCTATGACGACGGCGGCTCTCAGCCCCCTTACGGAAGCAAGAGGACGTCAGCAAGGACTCGACAGCCCCGACAGCTGTCCTTCCGCCAGGCTCCAGCGCTCCTCCGACGGCCACGACACCACATGAACCGGGTGCCAAAACCTCTCCGGCTGCCACGATGGCATGTACTTAGGGCGCTAGCTCTCCTCCGCTAGACACGTTAGCACTCTGCTACACCCCCCATTGTACACCTGGATCCTCTCCTTACGCCTATAAAAGGAAGGACCAGGGCCCTCCTACAAAGGGTTGGCCGCGCGGGGAAGAGGACGAGACAGGCGCTCGCGTGAGGCCGCTCGCTCCCTCTCCCGCGTGGACGCTTGTAACCCCCTACTGCAAGCGCACCCGACCTGGGCGCGGGACAAACACGAAGGCCGCGGGATTTCCACCTCTCACGCCCGTCTCCGTCTGCCTTTTTCCCCCTTCGCACTCCGTCTCGCGCCGACCCATCTGGGCTGGGGCACGCGGCGACATTTCACTCGTCGGTCCAGGGACCCCCCCCCCCCCCGGTCTCGAAACGCCGATAGTTAGCGCGCCAGGTAGGGGCCTGCTGCGTGTTGACGAATAGCTTCCCGTCAAGCTCCAGATGGGCAGTCTCCAGCAACCTTTCCAGCCCGGGACGGTGCTCCGTTTCGGGAGTCTTGAGTTCATGTCCCTCGACGGCAGCTACGACATGATACTCCTTCCCCCGCCGTGCGACAACGACAATGGCAACCGACAGCCCGCTCGCCGGCGGCGGTATCGACGACGTCTTCCCCGCGCGGTGGAAGAACAACGTTCGAGCTCACCCCGCCCTCTCCCCCACCGACGGAGGAAGAGGCGGGGCAACCAAGGCCAAGCAGGAGGCAGCGCCTCGTCGGCTGTCGAGCGAGTCGACGGCGCCGGCGCCCCAACGGGGGGCACGTCGGGCATCGACCTCGCGTCTGAGACGAAGACGAGCGCCGTCTCCCCGCAACACGCCAATTCCAAGCAAACGGACGACGCCAGCACGCTCGCGAAAGGCTTGCTGGGCGTCACCCTCGTACCTAAGACGACGGTGCAGTCAGTCCCTGACGTGACTTCGTCACCGCCCGTCGACCAAGAGGCCCTCGGGGTCCGAGGAAGATGACGTGCCCGACTTCTGTTGGGATTTCTCTGGACTTGGTAACCCCAGTGCCATGCGGGACTTCATGACCGCATGCGACTACTGCCTTTCCGACTGTTCCGACGGTAGCCGCAGCCTCGGCGACGAGGACTGCGGCCCAAGTCGTGAATGTTTCCACGTCGATCTAGGGGGTCCCTCCGAAGGCAACCATCTTGGTATGTCGGAGAACGGTGATCTCCCTAGGCTTGTGCCTCGCGTTGACATCCTACGGGAGTTAGCAGTGGTCCCCGTTCAGGCGGGGGGTCATGACCCACAGCTCGAGCAAATCCGCGGGGTGCAGGCCAGGCTCGACGAGGGAGCAGGAACACTTGAGCCGATCCGCCGGGACGTCGGGCAGGAATGGGCGGGCCAACCTCCGGCCGGGGAAGTGCGTCATCTACCTCAGGGCTTCTAGCACCGCATCGCCGACGATGTCAGGGTGAGGCTGCCACCCACTTCCAGTGGAGTCAGCCAGAACCTGGCTGCAGCGGCAATGCTTCTCCGTGTGATGCCGGAGCCATCAACCACCGAGGGGCGGCGAATCCAGGGAGAGCTCAAGAATCTCCTGGAGGGCGCCGCGGTCTGACGGGCCGAAAGCTCCGCCTCCCGAAGGCAGGGGTACCCCTCAGAACATCGCGTCGCGACTTCCCGATTCATGCGGGAAGCCTCGGTCCACACCGGGCGCACGCGCAACACAGCGCCTGCGGCCCCGGGTCGCCTCGGCAACGAGCACCATCACCGCGACCGTCGGGCCCACCTCGACGAGAGGGTGCGCCGAGCTACCACCCCAGGCGTGGGGGACGCTACAACAGCGGGGAGGATCGGAGTCCCTCGCCCGAACCACACGGTCCGCAGGCTTTCAGCCGCGCCATACGACGAGCGCCGTTCCCGACCCGGTTCCGAACCCCGACTACTATCACAAAGTACTCGGGGGAGACGAGACCGGAACTGTGGCTCGCAGACTACCGGCTGGCCTGCCAACTGGGTGCAACGGACGATGACAACCTCATCATCCGCAACCTCCCCCTGTTCCTCTCCGACACAGCTCGCGCCTGGTTGGAGCACCTGCCTCCGGGGCGGATCTCCAACTGGGACGACCTGGTCCAAGCCTTCGCCGGCAATTTCCAGGGCACGTACGTGCGCCCTGGAAACTCCTGGGACCTCCGAAGCTGCCGACAGCAGCCGGGAGAGTCTCTCCGGGACTACATCCGGCGATTCTCGAAGCAGTGCACTGAGCTGCCCAACATCATCGATTCAGATGTCATCGGCGCGTTCCTCGCCGGCACCACTTGCCGCGACCTGGTCAGCAAGCTGGGTCGAAAGACCCCCACCAGGGCGAGCGAGCTGATGGACATCGCCACCAAGTTCGCCTCTGGCCAGGAGGCGGTTGAGGCTATCTTCCGGAAGGACAAGCAGCCCCAGGGCCGCCCACCGGAAGATGCCCCTGAGGCGTCAACTCAGCGTGGCGCCAAGAAGAAGGGCAAGAAGAAGTCGCAAGCGAAACGCGACGCCGCCGACGCGGACCTTGTCGCCGCTGCCGAGTACAAGAACCCTCGGAAACCCCCCGGAGGTGCCAACCTCTTCGACAAGATGCTCAAGCAGCCGTGCCCCTATCATCAGGGGCCCGTCAAGCACACCCTTGAGGAGTGCGCTATGCTTCGGCGCCACTTCCACAGGGCCGGGCCACCCGCGGAGGGTGGCCGGGCACGCGACGACGACAAGAAGGAAGATCACCAGACAGGAGAGTTCCCCGAGGTCCGCGACTGCTTCATGATCTACGGTGGGCAAGCGGCAAACGCCTCGGCTCGGCACCGCAAGCAAGAGCGTCAGGAGGTCTGTTCGGTGAAGGTGGCGGCGCCAGTCTACCTAGACTGGTCCGACAAGCCCATCACCTTCGACCAAGACGATCACCCCGACCACGTGCCGAGCCCGGTGAAATACCCGCTCGTTGTTGACCCCATCATCGGCGACGTCAGACTCACCAAGGTCCTCATGGACGGAGGCAGCAGCCTCAACATCATCTACGCCGAGACCCTCGGGCTCCTGCGTGTTGATCTGTCCTCGGTCCGGGCAGGCGCTGCGCCTTTCCACGGGATCATCCCCGGGAAGCGCGTCCAGCCCCTCGAACAACTCGACCTTCCCGTCTGCTTCGGGACACCCTTCAACTTCCGAAGGGAGACCCTCACGTTCGAGGTGGTCGGGTTCCGAGGAACCTACCACGCAGTACAGGGGAGGCCATGCTACGCGAAGTTCATGGCCGTCCCCAACTACACCTACCTCAAGCTCAAGATGTCGGGCCCCAACGGGGTCATCACCGTCAGCCCCACGTACCGACACGCATTCGAATGCGACGTCGAGTGCGTGGAGTACGCCGAGGCCCTTGCCGAATCCGAGGCCCTCATCGCCGACCTGGAGAGCCTCTCTAAGGAGGTGCCAGACATGAAGCGCCACGCCGGCAACTTCGAGCCAGCGGAGACGGTTAAGTCTGTCCCCCTCGACCCCAGCAGCGACGCCTCCAAGCAGATCCGGATCGGCTCCGAGCTCGACCCCAAATAGGAAGCAGTGCTCGTCGACTTTCTCCGTGCAAACGCCGATGTTTTCGCTTGGAGTCCCTCGGACATGCCCGGCATACCGAGGGATGTCGCCGAGCACTCACTGGATATCCGAGCCGGAGCCCGACCTATCAAGCAGCCTCTGCGCCGATTCGACGAAGAAAAGCGCAGAGCCATAGGCGAGGAGATCCACAAGCTAATGGCGGCAGGGTTCATCAAAGAGGTATTCCATCCCGAATGGCTTGCCAACCCTGTGCTTGTGAGAAAGAAAGGAGGGAAATGGCGGATGTGTGTAGACTACACTGGTCTAAACAAAGCATGTCCGAAAGTTCCCTACCCTCTGCCTCGCATCGATCAAATCGTGGATTCCACTGCTGGGTGCGAAACCCTGTCTTTCCTCGATGCCTACTCGGGGTATCACCAGATCAGGATGAAAGAGTCCGACCAGCTCACGACTTCTTTCATCACACCCTTCGGCATGTATTGCTATGTCATCATGCCGTTCGGCTTGAGGAATGCGGGTGCGACGTACCAGTGGTGCATGAACCATGTGTTCGGCGAACACTTTGGCCGGACGGTCGAGGCCTACGTCGATGACATCGTAGTCAAGACGAGGAAAGCCTCCGACTTCCTTTCCGACCTTGAAGTGACATTCCGATGTCTCAAGGCGAAAGGCGTGAAGCTCAATCCCGAAAAGTGTGTCTTCGGGGTACCCCGAGGCATGCTCTTGGGGTTCATCGTCTCCGAGCGGGGCATCGAAGCCAACCCGGAGAAGATCGCAGCCATCACTAGCATGGGGCCCATTAAGGACTTAAAAGGCGTATAGAGAGTCATGGGATGTCTTGCGGCTCTGAGCCGCTTCATCTCACACCTCGGTGAAAGAGGCCTGCCTCTGTACCGCCTCTTAAGGAAGGCCGAGTGCTTCACTTGGACCCCTGAGGCCGAGTAAGCCCTCGGGAACCTAAAGGCACTCCTCACGAATGCGCCCATCTTGGTGCCCCCCGCTGCCGGAGAAGCCCTCTTGATCTACGTCGCCGCGACCACTCAGGTGGTTAGCGCCGCGATTGTGGTTGAGAGACGAGAAGAGGGGCATGCATTGCCCGTCCAGAGGCAAGTCTACTTCATCAGCGAGGTACTGTCCGAGACCAAGATCCGCTACCCACAAATTCAGAAGCTGCAGTACGCGGTGATCCTGACGCGGCGGAAGTTGCGACACTACTTCGAGTCTCATCCGGTAACTGTGGTGTCATCCTTCCCCTGGGGGAGATCATCCAGTGCCGAGAGGCCTCGGGTAGAATTGCAAAGTGGGCGGTGGAAATCATGGGCGAAGCGATCTCGTTCGCCCCTCGGAAGGCCATCAAGTCCTAGGTCTTGGCGGACTTTGTGGCTGAATGGGTCGACACCCAGCTCCCAACGGTTCCAATCCAACCGGAACTCTGCACCATGTTTTTTGATGGGTCGCTGATGAAGACAGGAGCGGGCGCAGGCCTGCTCTTCATCTCGCCCCTCGGGAAGCACCTACGCTACGTGCTACGCCTCCACTTCCCGGCGTCCAACAATGTGGTTGAGTACGAGGCTCTGGTCAACGGGTTGCGCATCGCCATCGAGCTAGGGGTCCGACGCCTCGACGCTCGCGGCGACTCGCAACTCGTCATCGACCAAGTCATGAAGAACTCCCACTGCCGCGACCCGAAGATGGAAGCCTACTGCGATGAGGTTTGGTGCCTGGAAGACAAGTTCTACGGGCTCGAGCTCAACCACATCGCCCGGCGCTACAACGAGACTGTGGACGAGCTGGCTAAAATAGCCTCGGGGCGAACAACGGTTCCCCCGGACGTCTTCTCCCGAGACCTGCATCAACCCTCCGTCAAGACCGACGACACGCCCGAGCCCGAGGCACCCTCGGCCCAGCCCGAGGTACCCTCGGCTCAGTCCGAGGCACCCTCGGTTCAACCCGAGGCACCCTCAGTTCGGCCCGAGGCACCCTCGGTTCAGCCCGAGGTACCCTCGGCCCCCGAGGGTGAGGCACTACGCGTCGAGGAGGAGCGAAGCGGGGTCGCGCCTAATCGAAACTGGCAGACCCCGTACCTGCAATATCTCCACCGAGGAGAGCTACCCCTCGACCGAGCCGAAGCTCGGCGGTTGGCACGGCGCGCCAAGTCGTTCGTCTTGCTGGGAGATGGGAAGGAGCTCTACCACCGCAGCCCCTCAGGCATCCTCCAGCGATGCATCCCCATCGCCGAAGGTCAGGAGCTCCTACGAGAGATACACTCGGGGGCTTGCGGCCATCACGCAGCACCTCGAGCCCTTGTTGGAAACGGCTTCCGACAAGGTTTCTACTGGCCGACGGCGGTGGCCGACGCCACTAGAATTGTCCGCACCTGCGAAGGGTGTCAGTTCTACGCGAGGAAGACCCAACTGACCGCTCAGGCTCTGCAGACGATACCCATCACCTGGCCTTTTGCTGTGTGGGGTCTGGACCTCGTCGGCCCCGTGCAGAAGGCACCCGAGGGCTACACGCACCCCTGGGAAGGGCGGTTCGTCATCGCCAAAGTTCTGAAGCTCGGAACGAACAAGCTAGCTGACAGTCAAGGTGAGGTCTACAGCAACGCTTGGAACATCCAACAGCTACGTCGCTTCTACTCTTAAGATGTTTTCAAGTTGTTTGTATACCTCGTTCCCACGCAAAATTTGGTCATCAAGGAAGGGTTAGCCTTGCCTCGGCAAAGCCCGACCCTCCCTCGGGGGCTAAAAGGGGGGGAACCCCCTCCACGTCAAAATTTCCAATCAAGAAGGCTTTCGCGTTCCCCCGGCTATGTCGGTAGCAGGACCCCAAGAAGTGAATGCGGGTGCATGTAAGTGGCAAGGCTGACTGAGCCGAGGGACTCCTACGCCTCTGGGTTACGGATACCTCACTCGTCACCTATCACGAAAAATGACTCCTACTTGGGCAAGCCACCCTGCTACTGACGAGCGGGGCCGAACACACAAAATGAAAGGAAAAGGGGCACAACTTCATACTACGATAATAAAGTGTTCAGGCCTCAGCGGCCGCAAAAGACACACATGCATTCAAAGGAAACTGCTCCGACAGAGTTAGGCGTCGCCAGGGGAAGGAGCCGCGCCTTCGGCTTCATCCCCGCCCTCGGCAAAGTCCACCCCGGCTTCGGACGACGGCGCAGGCGGGAGGATCTCTGCCTCGAAGGTGGTCGCCAGCACTGCGCTCGAGCCCGCGGTGGCCGCGTCGAGCCTCTGGACTTCAGCCAGGGTGGCTTCATCTTCGTCAGGAAGGCAATACCCCTCGCTGACCCGCTCCAGATCCACGATGTAGTGGGAAGCGAGCACGGCAAAGGCCCGCCTGACACCGTGGTGTAGCGCCTCGTGGAGCCTGTCGCGCACGTGATCGCCCAAGGCCTGCAGGCGACTTTGAGGGGAGCTTCCTGAGGGGACGTCGCCGAAGCCAAAGACCCGGCAGAAGTCCGAGATGGCCTCGGACATGGCCGCATGGTCGGCCTCCCTCTGCTCGGCCGCCCCGGCAAGCGCCCTGGTGGACTCATCAAGGGCGTACTCGAGCTCTGCGAACAGCCAGAGCGCAAGGCCTCAAACACAAGCGGAGGAAACAAGCTGAAACGAAAACCGAAAATGGCCAGGACATACCTCCGGCTCGGGCACGCTGCTCCGAGGCTGCGGCCTGGGCTACGGCTAGGTCTGCAGCAAGGGCTCCAGCCCGGCTTTCGACCTCAGCAGCCCGGCCCTGGGATTGGTCTCGCTCATCGGCGACCTGGTCGAACTCCGACTGCCGTCGTTGCACCTCTGCGCGTGCCACTGCCGCCTCTACGAGTGCCGCTGCCGCCTCTGCTCTCAGATCGGCGCAGAGCAACCGAAGGTCCGCCACCTCGGCACCCTGCTGGGAGAGGCGCGCAGTAGCCCCAGCAAGCGAGGTCCTCAGGGATCGCAGCGAGCCCCAGATATCGACCTCGCGGCGGATGAACGACGACTTGGCGGCGCTCAGATCCGTCAGATCCTGAGGGAAGGAAGCGGGGCGTCACAAAAGACGCCTTGGTCACAAAAAAGGTATGCCTAAAACTATTACCTGGAGGATCTTGGGGACATCCCTGCAGAAGACCTCCAGTGATGACCGGAGCGACCCCACCGTTGCTTCGGCACACTCGCGGAGCTCGTCCCAAGACTGCTCCTCCCGCTCATCGTCAAGAACGAAGAAGGGATCCGAAGCCTCACGGGTCCAGAACCGGAGCAACTGGCGCCGCCTCTCAGAGCTCCACCGCGCGGGGACAAGGCTGCCGCTCGGAGGGACGGATCGCGTTTCCACGCCCCCCTCCTCCGAGGCCCCGAGCGCCGACGCCTCGGCCATCTCAGCGTCGGCGGCGACAGGCCGCTCCCCGACCAGGACGGCAGTGGCTTCAGCAGCAGCTGGTGCCAGCACGATGGTCGCCTCGGCAGAAGAGCCGGCCTCGGGAACTCGCTCCACGGTGACTGGTGCCGCCTGAGCCCCCCGCTGTGGAGCGCCTTGCGAGAAGGTCAGCTGAACAGCGAGGCCCGGCGCGGCACCGGCTGCGGAAGCCGACGCCGTCTTAAGGGCTTTCCGGGGAGCCAGATCGGTCAGGCCATGGCTTCGCTTGCTGAGGAGGAAAGAAAAGTCGCGGTCGGGACATACAAATGAGAAGCCAGGACGAAGACGTTCCAAAGTACTTACCCGCTCCGGGCCATGATCAACCGCGCCTGAGGAGAGGTCTCTTGGATCTCGACCCCCGAAGGCACCGCTGAGGTCCGCCTCGCCGCCAGCTTCGGCACTGTCCTCACCTCGGGCACCTTGGACGCCCGGGAGACAGACTACCCAGACGCTGCCACGACGACCTGAGGGTCGCTCTTTTGCGCTGCCGGTGTGGGCGACGGCTCTTGGGGAACAGACGCCTCGGCCTGACTCCCCGGGGTCACCTCAACTTCCCCGGCCGAGGGGTCAAGTACCCCCTCGGTCTGCCCCCGCTCTTCAGGCCGGGACCTCGGCGTCCCGACTCCAGGAACTAACGGCGCCAGCCCACTCAGGGGCTGGCTTGGCGACTCCTGGCCTAGCCCCAAACCCAGGCTGAGGCCGAGGCGGGCAGCCATGTCGTCATCCTCGTCATCATCTTCATCATCGTCGTCGTCGTCAGGCAATTCCGGCGACGGCTCCCTCAGGAGTCCCTCCCTCTCCTGCCGACGACGGAGCTTTTCCAAGGCGTCTCGGGCCCGCGTCCGCTCGCGGGCCTGGGCCTTCTCCGCGTCCTTCTTTCTCTTCTTCTCCTTCGCGGCAACCCGCCGCGCTGCTCGGTCCACCGCGTCCTCCGGGACCCGTGGCTGGGAAGGCTTGTGCCACCCTACCTCCTGGAGACGGATGGAAATCCCGACCGTAAGGACCAAGGGCAACCTGACGCAAGGAGAAGGAAGGAGCGGACACTCACCAGGGTCACACACCCGTGGTCGGGGCGCATCAAGGGCTGAGAGAAGGCGCTGGCGTCCGGTTTTCCCAACGCGACGGCCACCCGCCCGTGGAGAACGTCGATGGGAAGAGGATCCGAGGACATCCGTGAGCCCTCCAAGTCAGCCTCCGGCGCCATCTCCCAAAGCGGCAACCGCCGCTCCGCCAAGGGAAGCACCCTACGGCGGTGAATGGCGGCAATCACTCCCGCGGCGGTGAGTCCTCCTTTCCGCAACACCTCTAGGGCCTTGAGAAGGGGCTCGAGGTTCTTCTGTCTGTCGTGCGGGGTCCCGTAGCGCCAAGCATCGGCGGCGGCGGTGACCACTCGCTGGGAAAACGGCGGGAGCATCTCGCCGTCATTCTGGAGGTAGAACCACCGGCGCTGCCACCCTTTATTCGAGGACGCGAGGATGGCGGGGATGTACAGCGACGCCCGCGATTGCCTCAGCTGAAGGATGCAACCACCAGCCCGCATTGCCGCGCGGACCCTTCTCTCCCCCGTCGGCGAAGCAAAAAGCTCCGCGGAAAAGAGATGAGTCCACAAGTCCCAGTGAGGGCGATCCCCAAGTATCCTTCGCACACCGCTACGAAGATGGCGGCTTGCGAGATGGAGTTGGGGCTAAGGTTGTGCAACTCCACCCCATAGTTGTGCAGGATCGCCCGCATGAAGCGGCCTACCGGCACAACGAATCCCCGCTCGTGGAAGGAGACGAAGCTCACGACGTACCCCAGCGGCGGGGACGGAGCGGCCCCGCTCGCGGGGGGAATCCACTCCGGCTGCCTCTCATCAGAGAGAGGGCGAAGTAAACCCTCGGCAACAAGATCCTCCAGGTCATCCGCTGTGACTGTGGAGAAAGGCCATGGATCGCGCGGCGAGATGATGGTCACCCGGTCGGCCATCACCGAGCAAAAGGGGTGGCGGCGGAAAAGACTGGGTGGGCAGTTTCCTTTTCTCTGGCTAAACCTCTCAGGTTGCGAAAACCTAAGGAGGAGGCGAGAAGCGGAGCAAAGAACTGTCGCCAGACCCTCCCCCGAGTATATAAAGACCAAGGCGAGACCCGTTCAACGTTTCGCCCGGACCCGCCGCGGGATTCAAAAACCCAAAGCGAAACGGCCGTTCCTCGAACGGCTCGCGCACGCGCAATGGCCGCCCCGCGAACCGCTCGCCCCGTCGCATTAACTCTGCGGTGGGACAGGCGGCGCCTCTGGCAGGGGAAGCGAGCGACGCTTCGCCTTCGCCATAATGACCGCGTCAAAAAAGGTACGCCACGTCATTCGATTTCGTATCCTTTTCTTTTTCCTCTTTCTCTCTCTTACAACAGGGACCGGGAAAGGGGGATACCCCGAAAAGGATCCTTCTCCGTGAAGGAAACAGGCTCCGAGCCTCCCTACTGATTAGAGGTTCGAAGGTTGGCCCCTCGGAGGGGTTTAACAGCCGCCTCAGAGCGCGTGGGCTCCACACCCACTACTGGTCAGAGGTTCGAAGGCCGGCCCCTCGGAAGGGTTCAACGGCCGCCTCAGGCTACTTAGGCTCCGCGCCCACTACTGATCAGGGGTTCGTAGGCTGGCCCTCGAAGGGTTCACAGCCGCCTCAGACACAGAGCGAGGGATGACCATGGGTACGTTCGATACATAACCAAGGCTCAGGCTACGCTCCCGAGGTACCCTAGGACATTTCCGAGACCAGCGGGAACGATCTTGTAACGGAATCCCATCAGAGGGAGGCATCGAGCCCTCGGACCCCGTCGATAGGGGACCGGGTCCGGCAGATCACCCGTAGGTACTTTTGGGCGCGCCTTCGGGCCCCTAGCCGACCCCTAACAAATGGGGCATGGGCGTTCACTCGGATTACCCGCCAGCAGCTCACCGGAGACACCATGTTCGGCGCCCTCCGAGGGCAACATGGTGCTTTCCCCCCCTCCTCCTTGCGGAAAGGCGACGCAGGGGCGTATGTAAAAAAGTCGAGTCTGTCCTTGACCGTCCTCTCGCCCTGTGCAGAGGCTCGGGGGCTGCTCTCGCAAACCCGGCTCCGGCCAAACCGTTGACAGCGTCAACATACCAGCCCGAGAACTTGGGACCCGACCGTGCACCCGGGCTACGGCCAGCTCGCATAAGGGAACAACCAGACAGCTGAAGCATTGCGCGAGGCATTAAGACCTCGGAGGAGTCAAACCACTCCTCCGAGGCCTCGGGGGCTACACCCGGCGGGTGCGCTCGCGCGCACCCACCGGAACAAAACGCAACCGAGAAAGGCTGGTCCCATTGCAAAAAAAGTGCGACGAAAGCCTCCAAGCGAGTATTAACACTCCCTTCGAGGCTCGGGGGCTACTATCGGGGACCATAATTAGGGGTACCCCCAAGGCTCCTAATTCTCAGCTGGTAACCCCCATCAGCACAAAGCTGCAAAGGCCTGATGGGTGCGACTAAGTCAAGGATCAGTCCATTCGAGGGACTCGATCACACCTCGCCCGAGCCCTGCCTCGGGCAAGGGCAGCCGACCCCGGAGGATCTCCGTCTCGCCCGAGGCCCCCCTCCAGCGACAAACATACTTCCGGCTCGCCCGAGGCCCAGTCTTCGCCAAGAAGCAACCCTGGACAAATCGCCACACCAACCGACCAAATCGCAGGGCATTTAATGCAAAGGTGGCCTGACACCTTTATCCTGACGCACGTCCTCCAGTCGACAGAGCCGAAGTGACCGTAGTCACTTCGCCGCTCCACTGACCGGCCTGACAGAAGGACAGCGCCGCCTGCGCCGCTCCGACTGCTGTGCCACTCGACAGAGTGAGGCTGACAGGCAGCCAGGCCCGGCCTCAGGCGCCATAAGAAACTCCGCTTCGCACGACCCAGGGCTCGGACTCGGGCTCAGCCCCGGAAGACGGCGAACTCCGCTCCGCCCAACCCAGGGCTCGGACTCGGGCTCAGCCCCGGAAGACGGCGAACTCCGCTCCGCCTGACCCAGGGCTCGGACTCGGGCTCAGCCCCGGAAGACGATGAACTCCGTTTCGCCCGACCCCAGGGCTCGGACTCAGCCCTGGCCTCAGCCGACGGTCTCCGCCTCGCCCGACCCAGGGGCTCGGACTCGACCTCGGCCTCGGAAGACAGACTCGACCTCGACCTCAGAGGAGCCTCCACATCGCCCAACCTAGGGCACGGACCGACCACGTCAACAGGAGGTGCCATCATTACCCTACCCCAAGCTGACTCAGGCTACGGGGAACAAGACCGGCGTCCCATCTGGCTCGCTCCGCCAGACAAGTAATGATGGCGCCCCACACGCTCTATGACGACGGCGGCTCTCAGCCCCCTTACGGAAGCAAGAGGACGTCAGCAAGCACTCGACAGCCCCGACATCTGTCCTTCCGCCAGGCTCCAGCGGTCCTCCGACGGCCACGACACCACACGAACCGGGTGCCAAAACCTCTCCGGCTGCCACGATGGCATGTACTTAGGGCGCTAGCTCTCCTCCGCTAGACACGTTAGCACTCTGCTACACCCCCCCATTGTACACCTGGATCCTCTCCTTACGCCTATAAAAGGAAGGACCAGGGCCCTCCTACAGAGGGTTGGCCGCGCGGGGAAGAGGACGGAACAGGCGCTCGCGTGAGGCCGCTCGCTCCCTCTCCCGCGTGGACGCTTGTAACCCCCTACTGCAAGCGCACCCGACCTGGGCGCGGGACAAACACGAAGGCCGCGGGATTTCCACCTCTCACGCCCGTCTCCGTCTGCCTTTTTCCCCCTTCGCGCTCCGTCTCGCGCCGACCCATCTGGGCTGGGGCACGCGGCGACATTTCACTCGTCGGTCCAGGGACTCCCTGGTCTCGAAACGCCGACAAGTATCCTCAGCACCAGTATCAGAATCGTTAGAACAATCAGTCAGGAGGTCAGTTTCAGAGGTAGAATCAGCAGGCACCTCGTCTTCCTGCCCCAGCCCAGCAGAACAGTCAGGAAGCACCAGCTCAGGTTGGAAATAGAGCATGTTTCCACTGTGGAGAGCAAGGCCATTGGGTGATGCAATGTTCGAAGAAGGCAGCCCAGCAGCAGTCAGGCCCCAATGCCCCAGTAAAGCAGAATGTGTCTCAGCTTGGAGCAGGCAACCGCTCTCAGCCGCGCTACAATCATGGAAGACTGAACCACTTGGAGGCTGAAGCAGTTCAGGAGACCCCCAGCATGATAGTAGGTATGTTCCCAGTCGACTCCCATATTGCAGAAGTGTTATTTGATACTGGAGCAACACATTCTTTCATTACTACATCATGGGTAGGAGCACATAATCTTCCAATAACTACCATGTCAACCCTCATTCAAATTGACTCAGCCGGTGGTAGAATTCGAGCCGATAGCATTTGTTTGAATGTAAGTGTGGAAATAAGGGGGATAGCGTTTCCCGCCAACCTCATAGTAATGGGTACTCAGGGAATAGATGTCATCCTGGGGATGAATTGGCTAGATAAGTATCAGGCAGTTATCAGTTGTGATAAAAGGACAATCAAGTTGGTGTCCCCACTAGGAGAGGAAGTGGTGACCGAGTTAGTCCCACCTGAGCCGAAGAAAGGAAGTTGTTATCAGATGGCTGTCGATAGCAATGAAGCAGACCCAATTGAGAGGATCAAGATTGTGTCTGAGTTCCCAGATGTGTTTCCAAAGGACTTACCGGGTATGCCACCAGAGCGGAAAGTTGAATTTTCCATAGAGCTTCTTCCTGGAACTGCCCCCATCTTTAAGAGAGCTTACAGAATATCCGGACCAGAGTTGGTTGAGCTTAAGAAGTAGATTGATGAGCTGTCAGAGAAAGGTTACATCTGGCCAAGCACCTCGCCTTGGGCCGCCCCCGTCCTATTCGTGGAGAAGAAAGATGGCACCAAAAGGATGTGTATCGATTACCGAGCTCTGAATGAAGTCACGATCAAGAACAAGTACCCTTTGCCCAGAATAGAAGATCTGTTCGACCAGTTGAGAGGAGCCAGTGTGTTCTCCAAGATTGATCTGAGGTCAGGTTACCATCAGCTCAGGATCCGACCTTCGGACATTCCGAAGACGACATTCATTACCAAGTATGGTTTGTATGAGTTCACTGTGATGTCTTTTGGTTTGACCAATGCACCAGCCTTCTTCATGAATCTGATGAACAGTGTATTCATGGACTATCTCGATAAGTTTGTGGTGGTATTCATCGATGACATTTTGGTTTATTCTCAAAGCGAAGAAGAGCATGCAGATCATTTGAGGATGGTATTGCAGAGATTGTGAGAGCACCAGTTGTATGCAAAATTGAGCAAGTGCGAGTTCGGGATCAGTGAAGTCTTGTTCTTGGGTCACATAATCAACAAAGAAGGATTGGTTGTGGATCCGAAAAAAGTGGCAGACATTCTGAACTGGAAAGCGCCAACAGATGCTCGAGGAATCAAGAGCTTCATTGGAATGGTTGGATATTATCGGCGATTCATTGAAGGGTTTTCGAAGATTGCGAAACCAATGACAGCGTTGCTAGGCAACAAGGTCGAGTTCAAGTGGACCCAAAAATGTCAAGAGGCCTTTGAAGCGCTGAAAGAGAAGTTGACTACAGCGCCTGTCTTAGTCTTGCCTAATGTGCACAAGCCCTTCTCGGTGTACTGTGATGCTTGTTACATAGGTTTGGGATGCGTGTTGATGCAAGAGGGAAGAGTTGTGGCTTACTCGTCCCGACAGCTCAAGGTTCATGAGAAGAATTACCCAATCCATGACCTAGAGTTGGCAGCAGTGGTTCACGCACTGAAGACATGGAGGCACTATCTGTATGGATAGAAATGTGATGTTTACACAGACCACAAGAGTCTGAAGTACATATTCACTCAGTCAGAGTTGAATATGAGACAGCGAAGATGGTTAGAGTTGATCAAAGACTATGAGTTGGAGATTCACTACCATCCAGGCAAAGCGAACGTAGTGGCAGATGCTTTGAGCAGGAAGAGTCAGGTCAATTTGATGGTCGCTCGTCCGATGCCTTATGAGTTGGCCAAGGAGTTTGACAGGTTGAGTCTCGGATTTCTGAACAACACGCGAGGAGTCACAGTTGAGTTGGAACCTACCTTGGAGCGAGAAATCAAAGAAGCGCAGAAGAACGATGAGAAGATCAGTGAGATCCGGCGACTGATTCTAGATGGCAGAGGCAAAGATTTTTGGGAAGATGCAGAAGGTGTGATATGGTTCAAAGACCGCTTGTGCATTCCCAATGTCCAGTCTATTCGGGAGTTGATTCTCAAGGAAGCTCATGAGACAGCCTATTCGATTCACCCTGGCAGTGAGAAGATGTATCAGGATCTGAAGAAGAAATTCTGGTGGTACGGAATGAAGAGGGAAATCGCAGAGCATGTGGCTATGTGCGATAGTTGTCGAAGAATCAAGGCAGAGCATCAGAGACCAGCTGGATTGTTGCAATCGTTGCAAATTCCCCAGTGGAAATGGGATGAAATCGGTATGGACTTCATAGTCGGATCGCCTCGCACTCGAGCCGGCTACGATTCCATTTGGGTAGTAGTGGACCGTTTGACCAAGTCAGCCCACTTCATACCTATCAAGACCAACTACAGCAGTGCAATATTGGCAGAGTTGTACATGTCTCGGATCGTTTGTCTTCATGGTGTGCTGAAGAAGATAGTGTCAGACCGAGGAACGCAGTTCACCTCTCATTTCTGGCAGCAGTTGCATGAAGCCTTGGGCACACACCTGAATTTCAGTTCGGCGTATCATCCGCAGACAGATGGTCAGACCGAGAGAACCAATCAAATTCTTGAGGACATGTTGAGAGCCTGTGCGTTGCAAGATCAGTCCGGATGGGACAAGAGATTGTCTTACGCAGAGTTTTCCTATAACAATAGTTACCAGGCCAGTTTGAAGATGTCACCATTCCAAGCGATCTATGGAAGGAGTTGTAGGACTCCGTTGCAATGGGATCAGCCTGGAGAAAAGCAGGTGTTTGGGCCAGACATTTTGCTTGAAGCCGAAGAGAACATCAAGATGGTCCGAGAGAATCTGAAGATAGCGCAATCAATACAGCGAAACTATGCAGACACAAGAAGAAGAGAGCTGAGTTTCGAAGTCGGAGACTTTGTCTATCTGAAAGTGTCACCGATTAGAGGAGTCAGAAGGTTCGGAGTCAAAGGCAAGCTAGCACCCCGCTACATTGGCCCATACCAAATTCTCTCAAGGCGTGGAGAAGTGGCCTATCAGCTCAGTCTGCCAGAGAATTTGTCTGCTGTGCATGATGTCTTTCATGTGTCTCAGTTGAAGAAGTGCTTGCGTGTGCCAGAAGAGCAGTTGCCAGTGGAAGGTCTTGAAGTCCAGGAGGACTTGACCTACACAGAGAAACCAGCGCAAATCCTTGAGATTGCAGACAGAGTCACCCGAAGGAAGACCATCAGAATGTGCAAAGTCAGATGGAATCACCACTCGGAGGAAGAAGCAACCTGGGAGCGTGAAGATGATCTGATGGCTAAATACCCTGAGCTCTTTGCTAGCCAACCTTGAATCTCGAGGGCGAGATTCTTTTAAGGGGGATAGGTTTGTAACGCCCTGAATTTGGGGGTAGAATTTTTCTTCTTTTCTCTCACCAAATTCGGGCGTTACTTTCTTTTCTCTTCCGGATTCGCTCTTTTCTTCCCAATTTCAAACCAGTATAGTGACAAGTGTTCGTGTCGTGTATGAACCAAAACCTAAGTGCCATGGGTGTTGCATCATGCCGATGCACGTTTCTTTGTCTGATATTGCGTGTTCGTCTCGTTCTCTCTCGGTTTTCGGTTCGCGATTGGAGCCTGTGTCGTGCGTCTCGGATTGGGTCGAGCGTGTCGTGGGTTTCGATTCACGAAGTGGCCCGGCCCAACCCAGCCCGGCCCGGCCTGGTCCGGCCCGCCCCGGCCCCTGGCGCCCCCACCCTCCCACGCGCCCCCTCCTCCTCTCCCTCTCTCATTTGGATCTCCCGCGCAACAACCTCCCTCTCCCTCTTCCACCTCTCTCTCCCCGTGGTGTCCTAGGGATTGGAGATGGCGATTACCGGAATTTGGACCCCGAGGTGAGCTCCCCTCACCTCCCCTTCCCTCCTCCTCTCTCTCCCTCTCCCTCCCCTTCCCTTCCCTACGCGCCCCCCTCTCTCCCACCCCGGCGCGGCGGCGCTCGCCCGCCCCGGCCTCCCCTCGCGGCGGCGCTCGCCCCCCCTCCCCGTCCAGCGGCGGCGCCCGCCCCTGCCCCATCTCGGCGCGGCGACGGCGCCCGCCCCCCACCCCGACCCCTCGCGGCGGCGCTCGCCAGCCCCCCACCCCGGCCCGCGGCGGCGGCACGGCCCCCGGCGCGCGGCCTCGGCCCCTGCGCACGGCGTCCCGACCCTCGACGTGGCTCGCGTGGCCTTGGCGTGGCCTCGCGTTCCCCGTTTACCCCTAGCGCGTTCCCGCGTGCGCAACCCCACGCGCGCGGTGATTATTCTTGTTTTTTTGTTAGTTTCAAAACTCCGTTAGTTAGCATGCTGCGTCACGCGCTTCGTCGCGCGACGATTCCTTTAGTTTATATTTCTCAAAGTGTTGTGTCGCGCGCTTCGTCGCGCGACGATCTATTTTAATTTCAGGTTGTTTAAGGTGCGATGTCGCGCGACCAGACGCGCGACGTTCCACTTTAAACCCAGCTCTGTTGGAGTATGTCGACGTGCGCTTTGTCGCACGATGCTTACCGTCTATTTATAATTAGTGCAAGCGTCTCATTGGGCGCTTTGTCGCGCAGCGAGTCGTTTACTTGTTAATGCAATCTAAATGTCGTGTCGTACGTCTCGACGTGCGGCCACTCCCTTTCACTCATCTTCAATTGTTTAATGATTAAATGTGGAACTTGACTTTACTTTATGCCAAACGTAACATCCAAATTAATTCCTTTCCATTAAGCGAGTAGTTTGATTTACAATCTTGTAACGTGATCGTTTCTCGACTGTCTCTTTCTCTTTCTCTCCTAGCCTTAAGTGCGAACCCGCGTGGAAAGTCTGTTTACTTACTACATTCTATTGTATGGTGTACTGCTCTTTTGTATTAAATATGTGGATGTATGTACGTTTGCGCTCGCATAGAGAATGATTCGGTCGAGGAGCCCGAAGAACTCGTAGGAGAAGCCCCTGAGCAGCAGTCGGTTGGTGGAGGCAAGTGTCCTTTGACCTATCTCTGTCCTATTCATTCTTTAATTCACCTCCCGCATTACACATTTATACTTAAGGATTGACTAGCTTTTGTTATCCATGTCCTTGTTTACCTATTTGGGTTGGATTATTATTGTTTAGCTTTATGCTATTGCTTAACTCTAATCAATGAACATGATGAGATTATCTACGATACGCTGTTTTCCCCTCTCGTATTATGATGTTATACTTGTGGTCTTCAAGGGGGCTCGAGCGGTTTCTCGAGTGCCTCTCTGTAAGGACCTGTTCTTTGGATGACCGCCCGGGAAAACAGTGCAACCATGAGGGTGGAATGGGGTGCCCTTAGCTGAATAATTAGAGGATCCGGGGTGTAGTTCGCTTAGCCGTCGTGCCGTCAATGGGGCTCGGTGTATGCGGCTCGCTCTGCCAAGCTTGGGTTCGCCCCCTTGGGGAGGAGTGCGATGCATTTAGGAAACCTAACGGGCGGCTACAACCCCGAGGAATCTTTGTAAAGGCTACGTAGTGATGCCCTGCTGGACCACCTAGGCAGTGGTCAATGGGGAGTAGCTCTCTCCGGGCAGAAAGGGAATCACGGCTTGTGGGTAAAGTGCACAACCTCTGCAGAGTGTTTGAAAACTGATATATCAGCCGTGCTCGCGGTTATGAGCGGCCAAGGGAGCTCCAGTGATTAGTGGTACTTGATCAGAGACATTTTGGTTTACAGGTGGCAACGAGACTGATGGTTTTAGTTATGGCTATGGTGCTGGTAAGTGGTATTCTTTCCGTTTGGAAAGGGTACATCGGGCTAATAACTTGGGTTAATGCTAAAACCTGGCTTCCTATTAGTAAATAATAATCTGACCAACTAAAAGCAACTGCTTGACTTATCCCCACATAAAGCTAGTCCACTACAGCCAAACAGGATACTTGCTGAGTATGTTGATGTGTACTCACCCTTGCTCTACACACCAAACCCCCCATCCCTAGGTTGTCAGCATTGCAACCACTGCTCAGGAGAAGATGAAGCCGTGGAAGGAGACTTCCAGGAGTTCCAAGACTACGACGAGTTCTAGGCGTGGGTTAGCGGCAACCCCCAGTCGGCTGCTTGTGAAGGCCGCGTTTATCTACGTTTCTTTTCCGCACTTTGATTTATTGTAAGGACTATGTGGGCGTCTCAGACGTATGATGTAATCGACTATTATTTCCCTTTTAATACTATTTGAGCACTGTGTGATGATGTCCATGTTATGTAACTGCTGTGTACGTGAATTGCTGATCCTGGCACGTACATGGTTCGCATTCGGTTTGCCTTCTAAAACCGGGTGTGACAACCACTGGGGGTGATGAAGCTGGTTTTTGGCTCATCTTCCTTCTTCATCCAGATTTGATAATAGCCTGAATAACAATCTAATAGACTCATGAGCTCTAACGAAGCTGCTGCATCTACTAGAGAATCTATCCTTGGTAATGGAAATTCATCCTTCGGACAAGCCTTGTTGAGATCAGTAAAATCAATGCACATTCTCCATTTACCATTGGCCTTCTTCACCATAACAGTGTTAGCTAGCCATTCTGGATATTTTACTTCTCTGATGACTCCAGCGCTAAGAAGTCTTTTCACTTCATTCCGAGCACCTTCGGCTTTGTCATCAGACATTTTCTGAAGCCTCTTCTTTCTGGGTCTGAAGGATGGATCAACATTGAGCGAGTGTTCAATAACATCCCTGTTGACACCACAGAGATCATTAGCTAACCATGCGAAGACATCTTTGTTATTGAACAGGAACCTTATCAGGGTTTTCTCCTGCTCCTCAGACAATTGAGATCCTAGCAGCACCTTCTGCTCTGCTATATCTTCACATAAAAGCATGGGCTTTGGCTGATCAGCCGAAGCAGCCTTCTCCCTTCTGTATTTGTATTGCTCACAAGCTTCGGCCTCATCTATGTTATGGATTGCTTTTGAATCTGTCCAGTTTCCTTCGGCCTTTCTGGCAGCTTCCTGACTTCCATGAATAGCAATAGGCCCTTGATCCGAAGGTATCTTCATGCAAAGATATGCTGGGTGAAGAATTGCTTCAAAAGCATTGAGTGTCCCACGACTAATGATTGCATTGTAGGGGTACTCCATGTCGACAATAT
The DNA here is from genome assembly GCF_902167145.1 of Zea mays. Taxonomy (NCBI): domain Eukaryota; kingdom Viridiplantae; phylum Streptophyta; class Magnoliopsida; order Poales; family Poaceae; genus Zea; species Zea mays. The sequence continues at coordinate 53,397,514 of NC_050100.1, read as the reverse complement.
CGAACACAACTTCCTCAGTCCTTGTATTGTTCACAAATCCGAAGGTCACTGGCATTGTGATCTTGCCAAGCGCTACAATCTGCCTTCCTCCGAAACCACAAAGAGGGTGTGTAGCATCATGAATCTTATCCTCTGGCTCTTGCATCTGTCTGTAGGCCTTAGCAAATATAATATCCGCTGCACTGCCTGTATCAACCAGAACATTGTGGACCAGAAATCCTTTGATGACACAAGAAATAACCATAGCATCATTGTGAGGGTAATCCTTGAGCTGAAGGTCCTCTTGGGAGAAGGTAATTGGGATGTGGGACCATCTTGACTTGATGAAAGGTCCTTGCACCCCGACATGATGTACCCTTCTCTGTGCCTCCTTCTTCTACTTCTTGTTGGCTGGCTCTGAGCATGAACCGCCTGTTATCGGGAGTATCAGCTTCGGAGCCGAAGCAGCTCCATTTTGATTGTTGAACGAAGCCATCAGCTCAAAAAAGTGGAAGTGAGTTCACCGGAGGTGGACGCCAATGTTGGGGACTTGTTCTCAAATGCTATGAATTAAGAACAAGGCAACACAAAAATGTTAAGTATTAATGCTCTTCATCCGCTGAAGCATTATCTCCCCAAGGATTTAATGAGCTTCGGACGAAGGTCATGAGTAAAATATCACGAAGGTCACACCTTCGTGATCAGACTTATAAAACAATATGAAACATGAAACATTATAGAAAGATATATTAAAAATAGATAGCTCTATTCGCACATTTTATTATGTGAACTTTAAATATTAAAATACAGTATTCAAGTACATTTATACCTTCGTCTTAGCAGAAAACAATAATTCCAGCGTAATGTGTCGGCAGCTACAGGATTGCGTGAACAGTACATGGGTACTATTCATCTATTTATAAGCACAGGGCGCAGCCTGTGTAAAATTACATTTATACCCCTTACAATCGACTATAATAATGACACAAAACATTGCGGGTCTTTTAAGTCATTTCATCTTTAAGTCGGTCCACCCCTTCGTCTTGAGATCTGTCACCGTGCCGAAGCTTTATAGGTGATAGCTTCGGCGCTGCTTCTGATAGGATCTGCCGAAGGTGTTCTATTTCTTTAGGATCTTCGGCTACGAAGCATACCTCAACAATTCTTTTATTGTTTCTCCACATGTTCCTTCCCACATAGTACCCTCTTTCAAACTATGTATGCATCCGCACATATTGTACATTTATTAAATGTATAGCAAAATGCGTTTTCCGTTTCTATTTTCTGATAAGGAAGATTTTCATTGTATTTAAAAGTCTGATTAAAATCATCTCCCGGCCTTGCATCTACAAGATGTACACAGCCAGAAAAGAAAGAAAGAATTAGAGAACATGACAAACATGATGTTATTGGCTACATGACTAGAAAAATCAAATGTATTGTAGTTTTTTTACAAGTATTGTATTGTACTATTGTAGTTTGGAATTGAGGGACCATATGAAAGAGCCAGTGATTTTTGGAGTTTTGACCTGTCACTTTCCCGTATTTGACTCATTAGCGACGCATGTTTGATGCCGCCAAACATGTTTTCTGTTCCGCGAGCGAGCAAGTGTGGTGTGGAGTGTTGACCCCACAGTACAGAGGCCACCAACCTTTTGACACCCCACAGTCACTCTCTCCCACTCATTAAATACGCGCGCACGAGCCCCACAACGCTCTCACGACACTCCACACTCCAAGCGAGCTAGAGCTAGAGCTATAGAGATCACTCTCCTTCTCCGCGTGAGGTAGTGACGCCCAGCCATGGCAACAATGGCACTGCGCGCCGTGGCAACGGCGCTGCTGGTGGTGGCGGCGTCCGTGTGCGGCGCGTCGGCGTCGACGCTGGTGCTGTACAACCGGTGCGGGGAGACGGTGTGGCCGGGCATCCAGCCGAGCGCCGGGAAGGAGGTGCTGGCGCGCGGCGGGCTGCAGCTGGCGCCGGGGCGGTCGGCGTCGGTGCGGCTCCCCGCGGGGTGGTCGGGGCGCGTGTGGGGGCGGCAGGGGTGCTCGTTCGACGCGGCGGGGCGCGGGCGGTGCGCCACGGGCGACTGCGGCGGCGCGCTCTACTGCGGCGGCGCCGGGGGCGCGCCGCCGGCCACGCTGGCGGAGATCACCCTGGGCACCGCGTCGTCCCAGGACTTCTACGACGTGAGCCTTGTGGACGGGTACAACATCCCCATCGCGATGACGCCGGTGCACGGGTCGGGCGCCCGGTGCGCGGCGGCCGGGTGCGTGAGCGACCTGAACCGCGTGTGCCCCGCGGGGCTCGCCGTCCGCGGCGAGGGCCGCGTGGTGGGGTGCCGCAGCGCCTGCGCCGCCTACGGCGCGCCGCAGTACTGCTGCACGGGGCAGTTCGGGAGCCCCCAGCAGTGCAAGCCCACGGCCTACTCCCGCCTCTTCAAGTCGGCGTGCCCCAAGGCTTACTCCTACGCCTACGACGACCCGACGTCCATCCTCACCTGCTCCGCCGGCGCCTCCTACGTCGTCACCTTCTGCCCGCACCGCCGCTGAACTTTTATTTTTTTAAGGTCTTCGGCCGCGTGTTGTTAGTTATCCTCTGCCTGCGTTTGCGTTTTGATGTTCTGGCGTGCGTTCGTTTCACTTGCCTCCGTCACGCGTCTTCGGAATCTCCAGATCTTCCTCCCTAAGTATAGCAATGCACTCGGCTCTACTGCTGCTGCGTTTTGAAAACCTGGGATCTGAAATCTTGAACAGTAAAAAGTAGCTGCGGGCATTCTCCAGATCTGGATCGTTGCACAGCAGGACAAACACAAAAGGGAAGCAGGTCGTGCAGTGAACCAACAGTACGCCGCATTAGCTACAGGAGGGTGAGGCGAGTAGCTAGTGTAGGCCTCTTTTGGCCGCCACAGGGAGAGTGAGGGACGGGACGTCACGGACGATCGGACCGGACGCCCATCATAATTTAAAAATTTATTCCGGGGAGCGCGATCTCCGAGGCTACTTTTTCCCTGCAGCAGGCAGCACGTGGAGCAGTAGTTACGGTCGGTCGCTATGGCTTTCACCGAGGCGACAGGCCGGAGACCCGGAGCTCATCGGATTCCGGCCGGTTCGTCTTGGCTCTTGAGCCGCCTCCGGCGTCCGGGTTCCAGCCGTCCACGGGCGCGACCGGGCCCGGCACTCGGAGCCGCTGTCAAAAGGGGAAAAAAAACTGTGGTCCAAATGACTCGCAGGCAGCCCAACATTCTCATGCTACTCGGGCGTCGCTTAGGGCATGTACAGTGAACATCAATACGGTTCTAAGAGACAACTAAAAACTTTATTATACAATAGAATATCTATAAATATAGCTTATTAATAAATACATACTCCCTCCGGTTTCCTATTAGTTGTCGTTTTGGATAAGGTTTGAGTCAAACTTATAAAATTTTGACTACAAATAACTATTTTGTTATTTAGTTTTGGAACCTAATATTTATATGCACCAATTTATCATAAAAAGTACTTTTATAAAAGTATAAATGTATTAAGAGTTCATTTGTATTTTAACAAAAAATATTGGTCAAAGTTATATTTTGGAGACCGTGTCGTTGTCCTAAACGACAACTAATAGGAAACCGGAGGGAGTAAGTAAATGTGCTTGTATATAGTATCGAATCGATAGAACAAACGATAAATTTGTACAACGAGAAGTGAGAAGACTGTTGCTATTTGTGTTACGAGCTAGATACGTCTCTTTACGAAGAGATAAATATATGATTTTTTTGCAAAAAGATATCTAAAAATCATATACATTAAACACCACTGTAGATGCCTTTAATTCATTTTTTAACCGGAACATTCTCATATTACTCGGGCGTCGCTTGTACACACCAAAACGTTCTCTAATCAGAGACAACTAAACAATTTAAAAAATCTATTATATAATACAGTGCATATATGTAGGCTATTGATAAATACAAAAGTAAATGTATTTATATATCATTGGATCAATAAAATAGACGACAGATTTGTAAAGTGAGAAGTGATATGTCTGTGGGTTACACGTATCTTTACGGAGAAAACGGCTCCACGATTTTTCTTTAAAAACGCTCTTTAGCTAAATTAAACATTACTCTATATATATATAATATATCCTTAATTCATTTTTTAACCGTGGTCTGGTTGTTTGTTTTGGTTGTTGCCAGAATGCCAGTTGCCACCCACTAGTGTTCTATCCTGGCGTTACTCCACTGCACCTACTACTAGTGCCAGTCAACCACGGGTGGCCGGCCGCGTGTACTGCCAGTAACTTTGGATTCTCTGAGCAGCCTGGAACGTGTCTGCGCTGCGGCTCTGCCTACTGCTGCCTGGTGGAGCGGTGGTGGCTCGGCTTGGCCTGATCGGCCGCCAGGTTATGCAGAGTCGGTCACTCGGTGGCTGTGCCTGGCGATGGTGAGCCGTCCTCTGTTTCAGGGTAGCTAAGAGGCACAGTAACTGCAATGAATACAGTTGGCCAAGTGCTCATATATTGATTAACCTATGACAATTAACCCATAAAAGATGAACGAACAGCAGATCTGTCCAAAATATCTGCATCACAAAAAACATAAATATGTAGATCTACTTACAACGCTTTCCAGGACTAGAGTAGAAGAACACGAGTGGACGTGCAAGACGCACTCCCAGAAACTTGATTCGATAGTACCCGTGCAAATCGTCGAATTACCAGTGTCGGTTCAGAGACACCACTCTCCATTCATCTGTTGTACGACAGACGCATAGACGGTAGGGCAGGTAAGCGACGACATTGAGAAAATGAGGAGTAAGAATGAGTTGTGCGCGCCAGCTAGAGGGGTCGCACCAGTCTCTCGGAATCGGTCTGCTAAATTCCAGTAACCGTCTCCTGGATTTTTTCTACGTGCAACCGCACGGAGTTCCCGCATTGCGTGCCCACTACTCCTGATTAACGTGGTAGTCTAGGCGTGGTACTTGATAACTAAATAAATAAACGGGAAAAATAATCTTCTATTTAGAACATGGCACGACGCGATCATATGTCGTCATAAGTCACAAATCACACGTTAATTTTGTGAAAACGTGAAACGCGAGCGTGTGCGGTCAATTCATAGTAGTTTCAATAGCTCTTTGTGTACTGCACACCCTCACTTAAAATTGGTTATCCCCTACCTGCTGGATTTAGGATGGATTCGGATCGGATACGCATGGAAACCAACCCGAATGTCACCATTTACTATATTTTAATTCGAATACGAATACGAATGCGAATACTATCGGATACGAATACAAAACGGATAGTTCGAATTCGGGTTTATATTCGGATACTTACTTGATTTGGAACATAGCATCATAACAAGTATTAATTTGTTTTATCGATGGATTTATAGTTCATAAAAATCATATTACAAGCAAATTATGAACAATAGTACATATACATTGTTTAGTTTAAACTTAGTTGAATATCATATTTTTAAATAAATTATTTATACCTGGTATATTTATATTTTGGACTCTAAATATAATATTTTTGTATATTAAGTATATTTGTAGTTTGGACTCTAAAAACTCCATTAATCTAATGTATTCAAAATTAGACTTTTTAATATTAATTAAAATTTATCATTGTATGTCACTAGTAATGTAAGATTAACACAATCATTTATTTATAATATAAACATTTTTAACATTTTAAATGGTGTACTTCACTTTTTAGTATATTATTTAAAGGTTAAAATCACTTGTAATTAGTAATTAGTAATCAGTAATAAAAGTAAGTTTAAATTGATTTTATTAAATACCTTTTCCTTTCGGATACGAATAGTATCGGATATTTCATGGTTTTGCCGAATGTTGTCGAATACAAATCTTAAACCGGATAGAGAAAAAACAAATTCAGATATATCTATTTAACATCCATATTAAAATCGAATACGAATACGGATATCCATATTAACATTTTATCCGAATACGAATAATTCGGATCTCCAGACATTTGAATCCATTCCTAACCTAGATAAGCAATATATGACTAAAGTCTCCCCTCCATACCATCCATACATACCACTCTAGCTTCCTTATATGAATTAGGGCACCTACAAGTGAGCTAAATAGACCAAGGGCCTGTTTGGTTCCATACCTAAGGTGTTAAAATTTGCCACGCATTTTGTGCCACACTTGACTAAGGTTAAACGTTCAGATTCTATGCCATGGTTAGCCCCACTTAAGGAAATCTTGACATACTTTTACAATTCATTGACGAATGGACCTATGCAACATGAATTTTTTATATAACTATGACTACAAAACAAACACATGTCTAATTTGATCACCTGCCTAATTTTAGTCGTGACAAACTGTTGTTACAAGTGAGTTAGCAAACCAAACCGCCTTCAAATTCCAACAGCTTGGACCTAAACATCCTGCGCCCAAATGTAAAACGACAGTCTCGTCGTCGCATACTCGCATTGCCAATATGTAAAACGGCAGTCTCGTCGTTGCATACTCGCCTTGCCAATGCCAGCACAACTACGGCTCCTACTTCGTGTTTACCTTGTCCAAAAGCAAGACGACGTATTAAAAAAAGGCAGAAAGAAAGAAGAGAGAGAGAGAGAGAGAGAGAGAGAGAGAGAGAGAGAGGCTTAGAGCAGCACATGCATGCGTGATGCCATCCGATCCTTTTCTGAGCACGGAACATGTGTGTGGTGTACGGGCGTGTGGACTGTGGATCCGTGCCCCAACTACTACAAAGCAAAGCAAAGCAAAGCAAAGGTGGATCACACACACAGAACGACGGACGACCTGGTACGAAAGCACCCAGCTTTGGTTCATCTTTTGCTGGACCCCGTTTCGTTCTGGGTGCTCATGCGGATCGCGTGACAGTGCGTAGGGTTGAACAGACAAGGCATGGGGGCGGGGGCGCACATGAGCAGCTCGTGGGCTCGTGCCGGCAGGTAACACTCGCACCGGAACCGTACATCCACCTCGCGCCTGCGCTTCATAGTGCGTCACATCTCACATGTCCGTCACTAGCTCACATCATCTATAGATGTCTAAACTAGCGGTAGGGCTAGAAACCTGGCTAGTCTCGGCCCGTTCTTTAAACGGGTTGGGAGCAGAAGGTCGGCTTGTTATAGGCTCGTGAGCTAGTTCCAATTAGCTCGGCTGACAGAATAAAAATACAATCTAGTATTTTAGATTATAGAAAAAATAACATTAACATCATTTTCCCCTCTCCGCAAAGCCCGTTCCCATGTACATTCCACGCATAGCTAAAATTTAATTAAAAACACAAATGACCCCAAGAAGATTTGAACATGTGACCCCTTAAGCAAATGTGTTCATAGCTACAACTACACCACATGTGTGTTTATGTCTACGTCTATTACAGTAAAAACATATATACATCTCTCCCGAAGCCCACTTGCTACCCTTGCACAATGTGTAGAGATTCTTGAATTATATTTTTGGATGGAGGGAGTAGTATTTAAAGAAGAGTCTTGCATGCAATTTCTTTTGTTTGAATAATATTTTCAACTTAATTTTTTTTGCATGTGTGACATTTATTCTCCGTAATATTTTTTCAATGGATCTAACTTGTGAGTCATTTTCATAAACCAACGTCAAAAATGAATACATGTTTCTTACTTGCAAACCCCGAACAAACACCACTAGCAAGAGGCTCTCGCGTTGGCGCCGCTCATCGACGACGAGAAGAAGCTTGACGACTGTCAGTTCGACCTCTAGAAGCAGCCCTACGTGGCCGCATGCGCCCCTGTGTCTGGTAAGCTCCGGCGCAGTCGTCGCTTAGATGCGGTCTAGAGCGGCTGCACCGCGCTGTCCATCGTCAAACAGAGGGACCTCATGGTCGTCGCCAACGCCGGCGTCCGACGACTCTCGGATTGTTCTGGGCACCGCATCCAACGACGGCGCCATCACGCAGTCCAGTTCATCATCCACCTGAAGCCCAACCTACCACGTAAGTCGCTACTGACCGGCCATGAATTCTTGTGTGCTGGGACGATGGTCGTTGCTGACGTTGTGTGAGTGTCCTCGAACAAGATGTATGTAGAGGAGTAGCACATCCGGTAGTGCAACGATCAGGTGTACTGCCTTGCTGATGAGACTAGGGTGCACTTCATTTGATAGACTAGCCAAGAGTCATCGGTACTCGCCATGTCGCGCGTGTTCGATGACTACTATATCAAGAACTGTGGCGTCATCTCGGCGCCGGAGGTGACACAAAGGAGGACTGACGGCAATGACCACTCGCCATCGTCGGAGTAGCTTTTGTTTCGGCCTGTCTTTAATTCTCTTCGCAAACACACACACACTTGCCTTTTTATTTAAGCAAGCGTGTATGGTGGTGTGTGCCTGATGACTGACGATGTACGAGGGAACTTCTATCGGCAGGTGTGGCACGTGCTCTCCAATGATGAGACTATGCAAATCGTGGCATATATCAAAGTCTGCATGATACTGATGGTTGCAATGTAGTAGTGAAACAGCTAAATTAAAACAACAAAATTTATGTATGGCCAGGATCACAAATGGATTATGAAACATTTTCTTATAACAATATAAGACACATTTTGTATATAAATTATTATGGTATTATATGTTCCCGTTGCAACGCACGGGCACTCACCTAGTATATGTATGATGCATCCAACAACACAATAATACAAAACAAGAAGTCTTAAGTCTCCATGACTCATAGCAGCATATATTGTCTAAACATGGAACAAGTTCAGTTCATCGCTATCACTTGCACTTGATACAGATACTTGCATAGTTGCATTTCTTCATCCAAAAACTGAAATATGAGTATGATACATTCATCGATTCATATATCCAACAGACCAACACAATAGAACAAAATCAGAAGTCTTCATGAGACCATGAGTCCATGACTCCATTCTGTCAGTCCATCAAAAGTAGATTACAGAACAGAATATAGTATCAACTTAATTGTTCTCAGTTTCTCATAACAGTTCATCCATGTTGTCCACCGAAAATAGAACATAAATAATTACAAACCAGACAACCATGTTGTCCATGAAGATGCAGGCAGCAGGCATGCAACCACCAGCCTGTCCAGCCACCATGTAGACTCCAGTTCCAGAATTTTATTTCCATATGCCATTACCATTTCACAGTTCACACCATCCAACAATCCATTACAAAAAAGCATCACTCCTACTCCAAGTCTCCAACTCTAGTTTTGATAGACGTCACAATAGAAAAAGATAAGTAGTTAGATCCAAATGCAAAGTAAACTTAAAATAAGTATTGCATGAACACTTTTAAAGAAAAAACTCACTCAACTAGCCAAGCATATACAAACTTACAAAAGGATAATCTAGTTGCTCTCCACCAAACTTTTTGGAAATGAAATGTTTTCGACATCATCCTCTTGATCCTAAAAATAAATAGAGTAATTAGATTGAGTGGTTTAAAGAAACCTACTATAATAAACCAGTACAAGAATAGCATAGTACAATACATACCACATATGTAAAACTCCCATCATGTGCACCTCGAATCCAACTAGAGGAGCATACCAATGCCTCCACCATAGAAGGGCTTAGAGAGCTACGATAGTCATCTAGAGTTCGACCACTAGTGCTAAAAGTAGACTCTGAAGACACTGAGGTACCAGGAACAGTTAAGAACTTCTTTGCCATCCTCGACACCACTGGAAATCTATATGAGTTAACCTTCCACCAGTTAAGCAAATCAAACTCCTTGTCAGCTAAACTCACATTTGTTTCATCCAAATAGATGAGCAACTCACTCTTTGATGGGTTCGCTTCAGTAGATGATAAGTATGACTGAAACTCACATGAAGCAAAAGGAAAACTACATGATCTATCTGTGGTCAAGGATGAAGATGCACTAGGCTTGCTTTGAGCAGCTTTTCTCTCTCTATGTTGCATCTCATAGTCTTCAAACAACTTTTCTAGTTCACCTCTAACTTCTTCTATCTCAATTCCAACTTGGTATGTATCAAAAATCTTGCCAAAGCACCACTCAATATATATCATCTTATACCTTGGATCTAGGATAGTAGCAATGACCATAACATTGTTCTTTTCTTCCCATACTTATTGAATTTCTCCATCATTGCAGTACCCATTTTTCTCATATTTAAATTAGTAGAACCCATTGCTTATCTCAATGGAATTTTGACATCCACAATGTGAAGATAGAATAGGTTTGCAGTTAGGTAAGAAGAAGTTGACAATGCAGTGGTTACTTTAGTTAGAGAGGCTAGAATTGGCTCAATTGCAACAAACAAATCCCATTCTTTAGTTGTAGGTTCCCACTTATAGTTCAAATCTAAATCACCATGTCTTAATAGCTTCTTTGTAAGCTATACTAGTGCACAACATCTTGTATGTTGAACCCACCTAGTTGACACATCAAGTCTCATCCCTTCTCCAATTTGCAATGCAAGAGATCTACATATCTCTACAAACTTATGCATGCGAGATGGATACTTCTTAAGGTACTTAACTGTTAACCTTAAGTTTTCTATCAAAGAAGCTAATGTAGTTATTCCATCATTGACAACCAAATTGATGATGTGCGCCCAGCAACAGACATGAGAGTATTTTGCAATGAAAGCATTACCCTGTCTAGCTACAAATCTAGCCCTCAAACCCCGTATAGCACTATCATTGTTTGCAGCATTATCTAGAGTGAAGGAGACAATCTTATCTTCTATTTTTCATGTAGCAACACATTCATAATCAACCTATCCTATCACATATCCTTTGTGTGGAGGGTCTAACTCAAAAAAATCCATCACATGATATTGCATTTTTCAATCTTTATCAATGAAATGTGCAACCAAACACATATCAGACAATGTTTGATTAGATGTCCACAAATCAAAGGTTAAGGAAATGAAATCCACACGTTTAAGGACCTTTGCTAATGATTCCTTTTCAGACTCATAAATCTTTAAACATTCAGCTCTTATGGTCTTCCTACCAACAAATTCATACAACAGATTCATATATTTCATGAGAATATTAAACCATGTGTGCTCAACCATTCTAAATGGGTACTCATGAACTATGATCATTTTGGAAATTCATTTTTTTACTTGCTCATGATTATAATCTTTAGGTGATGAGATAGTAGGGAACTAGATCTAAATTCACCTGTCGTTGAAGGAGCAAAGTTCAATAGAGACCGATCAAGCTTCTGTTCGATATGCTTTTGATACTTGTCACAGTTCTTCATATGCCTCGACAATGTCGTTGTTGTTGACCCTTGTGCATAACTATAAAGCTTTTTACAATATTTTCACTTTGCCTTTAGTAATGGATTCTCCTTATCGACCGGGTTTGGCACATTGAGCTTATCAAAAACCTCCCAAACCGTAGATTTGCCTTTGCTGCCCTCTCAACCTTAACTAGTTTATTCACCCCTTTACGTCTTTTCTTGACTCTATTCACATCTCCACCACCATCAGATTCATCAACTCTAACAACATCCACATCTTTCCCACCTAGCACTGTCATCTCATCCTCAGACATTTCATCTTTCTTGTCAAAGGAGTTGCTCTCTGAATCGGTCCCATCTCTTTCGCTCCTCCCTTGCACAGTTGAATGGATTGTTAAGGATTTCATCACTTAGCAATCTGCAAATAATACCAAGAAAGTGAATAACAAATGTGAATAATAATGTGTTACAAAGAAACAAACTAATATGGTGAGGGCTATCGTTGGGGGCCTTTGTCTTTTGAAGGTCCTCAAAAACACACTTAACTATTGGTTGTCAGCATGTTTTTTAAGTATTGCAGGAGCTTCGGTATCTAATACCTTCGGAACAAGGTGAGGACAAAGACGAAGATGTTAAGCTTCGTCACAACAACATATGTAAATGAAGGTGAACAGTGCTGAAAGTCGCCTAGAGGGGGGGTGAATAGGGCGAAACTGAAATTTACAAAGTTAATCACAACTACAAGTTGGGTTAGCATTAGAAATATAATCGAGTCTGCGAGAGAGGATGCAAAACAAATCGCAAGCGAATAAAAAGTGAGACACGCGGATTTGTTTTACCGAGGTTCGGTTCTCGCAAACCTACTCCCCGTTGAGGAGGCCACAAAGGCCGGGTCTTTTTCAACCCCTTCCCTCTCTCAAACGGTCCCTCGGACCGAGTGAGCTTTCTCTTCTCAAATCAACCGGGAACAAAACTTCCCCACAAGGACCACCACACAATTGGTGTCTCTTGCCTCGGTTACAAGTGAGTATTGATCTCAAGAAACAATGAGAAAGAAGAAAGCAATCCAAGCGCAAGAGCTCAAAAGAACACGACAAATCACTCTCACTAGTCACTAATGCTTTTGTGGAATTGGGAGAGGATTTGATCACTTGGGTGTGTATTGTATTGAATGCCTAGCTCTTGTAAGTAGTTGGAAGGTGGAAAACTTGGATGACTTAAATGTGGGGTTGTTGGGGGTATTTATAACCCCAACCACCAAACTAGCCGTTTGGTGGAGGCTGTCTGTCGCATGGTGCACCGGACAGTTCGGTGCACACCGGACAGTGTCCGGTGCGCCAGCCACGTCACCGGGCCGTTGGGTTCCGACCGTTGGAGCTCTGACTGCTGGGCCCGCCTGGATGTTCGGTGGCACACCGGACATGTACTGTAGAGTGTCCGGTGCGTCGTCTCGCGCGTGCCTGACTTCTGCGCGCTCTGGCGCACATTAAATGACTCTGCAGGTGACCGTTGGCGCGAAGTAGTCGTTGCTCCGCTGGCTCACCGGACAGTCCGGTGAATTATAGCGGAGCGAATTCCCGAAGCTGGCGAGTTCAGAGTCGCTTCATTCCTGGAGCACCGAACACTGTCCGGTGTACACCGGACAGTCCGGTGAATTATAGCGGAGCGCCTCTGAGTTTTCCCGAAGGCGAAGAGTTTGGCTTGAAGTCCCCTGGTGCACCGAACACTGTCCGGTGGCACACCGGACAGTCCGGTGCGCCAGACCAGGGCTGCCTTCGGTTATCCCTTGCTCTCTTTGATTGAACCCATTCTTGGTCTTTTTATTGGCTAAGTGTGAACCTTTGGCACCTGTGAAACTTATAGACTAGAGAAGACTAGTTAGTCCAATTATTTGTGTTGGGCAATTCAACCACCAAAATCAATTAGGAAATAGGTGTAAGCCTAATTCCCTTTCAATCTCCCCCTTTTTGGTGATTGATGCCAACACAAACCAAAGCAAGTATAGAAATGCATAATTGAACTAGTTGCAAGATTGTAAGTGCAAAGGTTGCTTGGAATTGAGCCAATATACCTACTCATAAGATATGCATGGATTGTTTCTTTGTTTTTAACATTTTGGACCACGCTTGCACCATATGTTTTGTTTTTGCAAATGTTTTGGAAATTCTTTTCAAGGTCTTTTGCAAATAGTCAAAGGTAAATGAATAAGAATTTTGAGAAGCATTCACTAGATTTGAAATTTTCTCCGCCTGTTTCAAATGCTTTTCCTTTGACTAAACAAAACTCCCCCTTAATGAAATCCTCCTCTTAGTGTTCGAGAGGGTTTTGATATTAGTTTTGAAGAGGGTATACCAATTTGAAATTATATTACAAGTAAGATACCAATTTGAAAATACTTCTTGAAAAAAGCTAAAATTTTGAAATTGGTGGTGGTGCGGTCCTTTTGCTTTGGGCTCATACTCTCTCCCCCTTTGGCATGAATCGCCAAAAACGGAATCATTAGAGCCCTTTCTTACTATTTTCTCTCCTTTGGCAAATAAAGTGTGAGTGAAGATTATACCAAAGACGGAGAGTTGCTCGGAGCGACGGCGAAGGATGAGTTACGGAGTGGAAGCCTTTGTCTTCGCCGAAGACTCCAATTCCCTTTCAATACACCTATGACTTGGTTTGAAATAGACTTGAAGACACATTAGTCATAGCATATAAAAGGGATATGATCAAAGGTATACTTATGAGCTATGTGTGCAAATTAGCAAAAGAAATTCCTAGAATCAAGAATATTTAGCTCATGCCTAAGTTTGTTAAAGGTTTGTTCATCTAGTGGCTTGGTAAAGATATCGGCTAATTGATCTTTAATATTAATGTATGCAATCTCGATATCTCCCTTTTGTTGGTGATCCCTAAGAAAATGATACCGAATGGCTATGTGTTTAGTGCGGCTATGCTCGACGGGATTGTCCGCCATTTTGATTGCACTCTCTTTATCACATAGAAGAGGAACTTTGGTTAATTTGTAACCATAGTCCCTAAGGGTTTGCCTCATCCAAAGTAGTTGCGCGCAACAATGTCCTGCGGCAATGTACTCGGCTTCGGCGGTTGAAAGAGGTACGAAATTTTGCTTCTTTGAAGCCCAAGACACCAAGGATCTTCCCAAGAACTGGCAAGTCCCCGATGTGCTCTTTCTATTAATTTTACAACCCGCCCAATCGGCATCGGAATAACCAAGTAAATCAAATGTGGATCCCCGAGGGTACCGAAGCCCAAACTTAGGAGTATAAGCTAAATATCTCAAGATTCATTTTACGGCCGTAAGGTGAGCTTCCTTAGGGTCGGCTTGGAATCTTGCACACATGCATACAGAAAGCATAATGTCCGGTCGTGATGCACAAAGATAGAGTAAAGATCCTATCATAGACCGGTATACCTTTTGATCTACGGATTTACCTCCCTCGTCGAGGTCGAGATGCCCATTGGTTCCCATGGGTGTCTTGATGGGTTTGGCATCCTTCATCCCAAACTTAGTTAGAATATCTTGAGTATACTTCGTTTGGCTAATGAAGGTGCCCTCTTGGAGTTGCTTTACTTGAAATCCTAAGAAATACTTCAACTCCCCCATCATAGACATCTCGAACTTTTGTGTCATGATCCTACTAAATTCTTCACATGTAGACTCGTTAGTAGACCCAAATATAATATCATCAACATAAATTTGGCATACAAACAAGTCATTTTCAAGAGTTTTAGTGAATAAAGTAGGATAGGCCTTTCCGACTTTGAAGCCATTAGTGATAAGGAAGTCTCTAAGGCATTCATACCATGCTCTTGGGGCTTGCTTGAGCCCATAAAGCGCCTTAGAGAGCTTATAGACATGGTTAGGGTACTCACTATCTTCAAAGCCGGGAGGTTGCTCAACATAGACCTCTTCCTTGATTGGTCCGTTGAGGAAGGCACTCTTCACGTCCATTTGATAAAGCTTGAAGCCATGGTAAGTAGCATAGGCCAATAATATACGAATTGACTCAAGCCTAGCTACGGGTGCATAGGTTTCACTGAAATCCAAACCTTCGACTTGGGAGTATCCTTTGGCCACAAGTCGTGCTTTGTTCCTTGTCACCACACCATGCTCATCTTGCTTGTTGCGGAACACCCATTTGGTTCCTACAACATTTTGGTTAGGATGTGGAACTAAATGCCATACCTCGTTCCTAGTGAAGTTGTTGAGCTCCTCTTGCATCGCCACCACCCAATCCACATCTTGTAGTGCTTCCTCTACCCTGTGTGGCTCAATAGAGGAAACAAAAGAGTAATGCTCACAAAAATGTGCAACACGAGATCTAGTGGTTACCCCCTTATGAATGTCGCCGAGGATGGTGTCGAGGGGTGATCTCGTTGGATTTCTTGGTGGACTCTTGGGTGTGGCGGACTTTGTTCTTCATCTTCCTTGTCTTGATCATTTGCATCTCCCCCTTGATCATTGCCGTCTTTTTGAGGTGGCTCATCTTCTTGATCTTGTCCTTCATCAACTTGAGCCTCATCCTCATTTTGAGTTGGTGGAGATGCTTGCGTGGAGGAGGATGGTTGATCTTGTGCATTTGGAGGCTCTTCGGATTCCTTAGGACACACATCCCCAATGGACATGTTCCTTAGCGCGATGCATGGAGCCTCTTCAACACCTATCTCATCAAGATCAACTTGCTCTACTTGAGAGCCGTTAGTCTCATCAAACACAACGTCACAAGAAACTTCAACTTGTCCGGAGGACTTGTTAAAGACTCTATATGCCCTTGTGTTTGAATCATATCCTAGTAAAAAGCCTTCTACAGTCTTATGAGCAAATTTAGATTTTCTACCCTTTTTAACAAGTATAAAGCATTTGCTACCAAAGACTCTAAAATATGAAATATTGGGCTTTTTACCGGTTAGGAGTTCATATGATTTCTTCTTGAGGATTCGGTGTAGATACAACCGGTTGATGGCGTAGCAGGCGGTGTTGACCGCCTCGGCCCAAAACCGATCCGATGTCTTGTACTCATCAAGCATGGTTCTAGCCATGTTCAATAGAGTTCGATTCTTCCTCTCCACTACACCATTTTGTTGTGGCGTGTAGGGAGAAGAGAACTCATGCTTGATGCCCTCCTCCTCAAGAAAGCCTTCAATTTGAGAGTTCTTGAACTCCGTCCCGTTGTCGCTTCTAATTTTCTTGATCCTCAAGCCGAACTCATTTTGAGCCCGTCTCAAGAATCCCTTTAAGGTCTCTTGGGTGTGGGATTTTTCCTGCAAAAAGAACACCCAAGTGAAGCGAGAATAATCATCCACAATAACTAGACAGTACTTACTCCCGCCGATGCTTATGTAAGCAATCGAGCCGAATAGATCCATGTGTAGGAGCTCCAGTGGCCTGTCGGTTGTCGTGATGTTCTTGTGTGGATGATGGGTTCCAACTTGCTTCCCTGCTTGGCATGCGCTGCAAATCCTGTCTTTCTCAAAATGAACATTTATTAATCCTAAAATGTGTTCTCCCTTTAGAAGCTTATGAAGATTCTTCATCCTAACATGGGCTAGTCGGCGGTGCCAGAGCCAACCCATGTTAGTCTTAGCAATTAAGCAAGTGTCGAGTTCAGCTCTATCAAAATCTACCAAGTATAGCTGACCCTCTAACACTCCCTTAAATGCCACTGAATCATCACTTCTTCTAAAGACAGTGACACCTACATCAGTAAATAGACAGTTGTAGCCCATTTGACATAATTGGGATACAGAAAGCAAATTGTAATCTAATGAATCAACAAGAAAAACATTGGAAATGGAATGGTCAGGGGATATAGCTATTTTACCCAATCCTTTGACCAAACCTTGGTTTCCATCCCCGAATGTGATAGCTCGTTGGGGATCCTCGTTTTTGTCATAGGAGGAGAACATCTTCTTCTCCCCTGTCATGTGGTTTGTGCACCCGCTGTCGATAATCCAACTTGAGCCCCCGGATGCATAAACCTACAAAACAAGTTTAGTTCTTGACTTTAGGTACCCAAATGGTTTTGGGTCCTTTGGCATTAGACACAAGAACTTTGGGTACCCAAACACAAGTCTTTGACCCCTTGTGCTTGCCCCCAACATACTTGGCAACTACCTTGCCGGATTTGTTAGTTAAAACATAAGATGCATCAAAAGTTTTAAATGAAATGTCATGATCATTTGATGCACTAGGAGTTCTCTTCTTAGGCAACTTGGCACGGGTTGGTTGCCTAGAACTAGATGTCTCACCCTTATACATAAAAGCATGGTTAGGGCCAGAGTGAGACTTCCTAGAATGAATTCTCCTAATTTTATCCTCGGGATAACCGATAGGGTACAAAATGTAACCCTCGTTATACTGAGGCATGGGAGCCTTGCCCTTAACAAAGTTGGACAATTTCTTAGGAGGGACATTAAGTTTGACATTGCCTCCTTGTTGGAAACCAATGCCATCCTTGATGCCAGGGCGTCTCCCTCTATAGAGCATGCTTCTAGCAAATTTAAATTTTTCGTTTTCTAAGTCATGCTCGGCAATTTTAGCATCTAGTTTTGCTATATGATCATTTTGTTGTTTAATTAAAGCCATGTGATCATGAATAGCATCAATGTTAACATCTCTACATCTAGTGCAAATAGAAGTGTGCTCAACGGTAGATGTAGAGGGTTTGCAAGATTTTAATTTTACAACCTTAGCATGTAGTATATCATTTTTACTTCTAAGGTCAGAAATGGAAGCATTGCAAACGTCAAGTTCTTTAGCCTTAGCAAGCAATTTTTCATTCTCAATCCTAAGACTAGCAAGAGAAATGTTTAATTCTTCAATCTTAGCAAGTAAATCATCATTATCATTTCTAAGATTGGGAATTGAAGCATCACAAGCATTTGAATCAACCTTAGCTAATAAATTAGCATTCTCATTTCTAAGGTTGTCTATAGTCTCATGGCAAGTGCTTAGCTCACTAGATAGTTTTTCACATTTTTCTACTTCTAGAGCGTAAGCATTTTTAACTTTAACATGCTTCTTGTTTTCTTTAATAAGGAAGTCCTCTTGGGTGTCCAAGAGATCATCCTTCTCATGGATAACACTAATCAGTTCATTCAATTTCTCTTTTTGTTGCATGTTTAAGTTGGCAAAAAGAGTACGCAGATTATCTTCCTCATCACTAGCATTATCATCGCTAGAAGACTCATATCTAGTGGAGGATTTGGATTTAACCTTCTTCTTTTTGTCGTCCTTTGCCATGAGGCACTTGTGGCCGACGTTGGGGAAGAGAAGTCCCTTGGTGACGGCGATGTTGGCGGCGTCCTCGTCGGAGGAGGAGTCGGTGGAGCTCTCGTCGGAGTCCCACTCCCGGCAAACATGGGCATCACCGCCCTTCTTCTTGTAGTACCTCTTCTTCTCCTTTCTTCTCCCCTTCTTGTCGTCGCCCCTGTCACTATCACTAGATAATGGACATTTTGCGATAAAATGACCGGGCTTACCACATTTGTAGCACACTTTCTTGGAGCGGGGTTTGTAGTCCTTCCCCTCATTTGTTTGAGGATTTGGCGGAAGCTCTTGATGATGAGCGTCATTTCCTCATTGTCGAGCTTTGAGACGTCGATTGGTTGTCTACTTGATGTAGACTCCTCCTTCTTTTCCTCCGTTGCCTTGAATGCAACCGGTTGTGCTTCGGATGTGGAGGGATCATCTAGCTCATTGATTTTCTTTTAGCCCTTGATCATGTACTCAAAGCTCACAAAATTCCCGATTACTTCCTCGGGAGTCATTAGTGTATATCTAGGATTACCACGAATTAATTGAACTTGAGTAGGGTTAAGGAAAATATGTGATCTAAGAATAGCCTTAACCATCTCGTGGTCATCCCACTTTTTGCTCCCGAGGTTGCGCACTTGGTTGACCAAGGTTTTGAGCCGGCTGTACATGTCTTGTGGCTTTTCCCCTTTGCGAAGCCGGAAGCGACCGAGCTCCCCCTTGATCGTTTCCCGCTTGGTGATCTTGGTTAGTTCATCACCCTCGTGCGCGGTCTTGAGCACGTCCCAAACTTCCTTGGCGCTCTTTAATCCTCGCACCTTGTTATACTCCTCTCGACTTAAAGAGGCGAGGAGTATAGTTGTTGCTTGGGAGTTGAAGTGCTCGATTTGGGCCACCTCGTCCTCATCATAATCCTCATCCCCTACGGATGGTACCTATGCTCCAAACTCAACAACATTCCATATACTTTTGTGGAGTGAGGTTAGGTGAAATTTCATCAAATCACTCCACCTAGCATAATCTTCACCGTCAAAGGTTGGCGGTTTGCCTAATGGAACGGAAAGTAATGGAGTATGTCTAGAAATGCGAGGATAGTGTAAGGGAATCTTACTAAACTTCTTGCGCTCATGGCGCTTAGAAGTAATAGATGACGCGTCGGAGCTGGAGGCGGAAGGTGATGAAGTATCGGTCTCGTAGTAGACCACCTTCCTCATCTTCTTTTTCTTGTCGCCACTCCGATGCGACTTGTGGGAAGAAGCTTTCTTCTCCTTCCCCCTCCCCTTGTTGCGGGACTCTCCCGATAAAGCTTTCTCATGGCTTGTAGTGGGCTTGTCGCCGGTCTCCATCTCCTTTTTGGCGTGATCTCCCGACATCACTTCGAGCGGTTAGGCTCTAATGAAGCACCGGGCTTTGATACCAATTGAAAGTCGCCTAGAGGGGGGGTGAATAGGGCGAAACTGAAATTTACAAAGTTAATCACAACTACAAGCCGGGTTAGCGTTAGAAATATAATCGAGTCCGCGAGAGAGGATGCAAAACAAATCGCAAGCAAATAAAGAGTGAGACACGCGGATTTGTTTTACCGAGGTTCGGTTCTCGCAAACCTACTCCCCGTTGAGGAGGCCACAAAGGCCGGGTCTTTTTCAACCCCTTCCCTCTCTCAAACGGTCCCTCGGACCGAGTGAGCTTTCTCTTCTCAAATCAACCGGGAACAAAACTTCCCCGCAAGGACCACCACACAATTGGTGTCTCTTGCCTCGGTTACAAGTGAGTATTGATCTCAAGAAACAATGAGAAAGAAGAAAGCAATCCAAGCGCAAGAGCTCAAAAGAACACGACAAATCACTCTCACTAGTCACTAATGCTTTTGTGGAATTGGGAGAGGATTTGAT
Organism: Zea mays; assembly: GCF_902167145.1. Classification (NCBI taxonomy): domain Eukaryota; kingdom Viridiplantae; phylum Streptophyta; class Magnoliopsida; order Poales; family Poaceae; genus Zea; species Zea mays. The sequence goes on along the minus strand of NC_050100.1, from coordinate 53,377,144 downwards.
CACTTGGGTGTGTCTTGTATTGAATGCCTAGCTCTTGTAAGTAGTTGGAAGGTGGAAAACTTGGATGACTTAAATGTGGGGTGGTTGGGGGTATTTATAACCCCAACCACCAAACTAGTCGTTTGGTGGAGGTTATCTGTCGCATGGTGCACCGGACAGTCCGGTGCACACCGGACAGTGTCCGGTGCGCCAGCCACGTCACCAGGCCGTTGGGTTCCGACCGTTGGAGCTCTGACTGCTGGACCCGCCTGGATGTACGGTGGCACACCAGACATGTACTGTAGAGTGTCCGGTGCGCCGTCTCGCGCGTGCCTGACTTCTGCGCGCTCTGGTGCGCATTAAATGACTCTGCAGGTGACCGTTGGCGCGAAGTAGTCGTTGCTCCGCTGGCTCACCGGACAGTCCGGTGAATTATAGCGGAGCGAATTCCCGAAGCTGGCGAGTTCAGAGTCGCTTCATTCCTGGAGCACCGGACAGCCCAGTGAATTATAGCGGAGCGCCTCTGAGTTTTCCCGAAAGCGAAGAGTTTGGCTTGAAGTCCCCTGGTGCACCGGACACTGTCCGGTGGTGCACCGGACAGTCCGGTGCGCCAGACCAGGGCTGCCTTCGGTTATCCCTTGCTCTCTTTGATTGAACCCATTCTTGGTCTTTTTATTGGCTAAGTGTGATCCTTTGGCACCTGTGGAACTTATAGACTAGAGCAGACTAGTTAGTCCAATTATTTGTGTTGGGCAATTCAACCACCAAAATCAATTAGGAAATAGGTGTAAGCCTAATTCCCTTTCAAGTGCCACGAGACGTGTTCACGATTCCATGTCTAAGATATTATAGGAATAAGTTAATATTGCCCTCACATCATTTTGTAAATCATATGTACAGGTCTTATGGGCATATTTGTAATTTCGTACGAAGTTGTACGATCACCTATAAATAGATGAACATTGCCCTGCATAAAGTACCTTTTGGTGGGCTAGATAATTGTGTCGTTGAGAGCACCTAGAGGGGAGGTGAATAGGTGATCCTGTAAAAAATAGCTCAACAAAACAAACTTGGACTAATATTGGATTAGTGAAAGCTAAGGCCAAGTTCGAGTGATGAGTATGAACGGAGTAAACTTCTTCACTTAATTGCTCTTCACAAGGTGAGTATTAAACTTAGAGCAATAATATAAGTGAAGTAGATAGACATAGAAAACCGCACAGGAATAAAGACACGTGACACAACGATTTTAATCCCGTGGTTCAGTCAAGTAGAATACTTGCCTACTCCATGTTGTGGCGTCCAAATGGATGAGGGTTGCACTCAACCCCTTTCAAGTGATCCAAAGATCAACTTGAATACCACGGTTCTCTTTATCTCAACAATATCTCGTTGTGAGGAATCTCCACAATTTGGAGTCTCTCACGCCTTACACAATTGATCTTGAGAGCACCTAGAGAGGGGGTGAATAGGTGATCCTGTAAAAAACTTAAAACTTAAAGACACAAAACTTGATTAAGTGTTAGCACAATTAAATCAAATGGCTAAGGACCGAGCTCTTGTGAAACACAATAGACACAGTGAGAACAAGCACAAGAGACACGAGGATTTATCCCGTGGTTCGACCAAGTATAGCACTTGCCTATTCCACGTTGTGGCGTCCCAATGGATGAGAGTTGCACTCAACTCCTCTCAAGTGATCCAATGATCAACTTGAATACCACGGTGTTCTTCTTTCTTTCACTATATCCCATTTGCGAGGAATCTCCACAACTTGGAGCCTATAGCCCTTACAAATGATGATCACAAAGAAGCACGGATGTAAGGGAGGGAAAAGCAACACACACAAGTCTCAAAAGCAACAGCTCAAACACGCACACTAGTCACAACTTGAGCTCTAAGTTCACACACGGAGTTCTCAACTCAAGAGGAGCTCAAATTGCTATCACGAAGAATCAAACGCGCTAGAATGAAGACTTGGTGCTTAGAGATGATCAAAGAATGCTTGGTGTACTCCTCCATGCGCCTAGGGGTCCCTTTTATAGCCCTAAGGCAGCTAGGAGCCGTTGGAGCTCCATTTGGAAGGCCCCGGTTGCCTTCTGTCCGCGGGTGCACCAGACTATCCGGTGCACACCGGACAGTGAATGGTACGCACGATGGGCGCGGTAGAGAATCCCCTGATTCGCTAGTTTCTGATTCTGGGGGGCACCAGACTGTCCGGTGCGCCACTTGACCGTTGGCCCCCAGCCGACGTGGCAGCTAGCCGTTGGCGGCTGCACCGAACTATCCGGCGCCTCGCGCGGACGGTTTGGTGAATTATAGCCGACGCAGGCTAGAATTCCTGAGAGCGCCCACATGGCCGGACCGTGCACCGGACTGTCCGGTGCTACGCAGTCCATCACCTTTTCTCTGTTTCTTCCTTTGTCTTCTTTTGCTCCTTTTGGACTTGACATAGCTGAGTCCCTGGCGCTTAGACAAACATGATTAGCACACAAATCAATTGACTAAGTATGTTGAGCATACCTTTTTTTCTTGATCCATATAGATTTGCACTAAGTACTCTTCCGAGCTTAAATACCTTTGCTCAACATCATGTTAGTTCAAACATAAAGTGTAGTACATCTAATCACCAAAACAATATAGAAATGGCCCAAACACTCATTTCCCTTTCAGTCATGTAATCTCTTCCTCAGAGCACCTTCGTTCTAATCCACTTTGTAGAACCGAAGGTACAATTGTAAATGTATCACATGAAAGGGGAGAAATGAGATATTAAAATATCTAAGATAAGTTAACATGTTTAACTTCTTTTCATTCCCTGTATATTCATTTATATATAGACGTGTGATTCATTTGATTAAAATCACAACCTTCGTCTTCAAAGGAGTTATTCTGAAGGGATAACTTTTTGAGGATGAAGGTTAGTTATTTTTTTAACATTGTGTTGCCTTATTTTCAAGTGTAGATAGTAGTTGAGAACAAGTGACCAACACATAGTTACATAAAGCTTCATCTTCGTCCTTCACTCTATTGTACTCCCTTCCACCTTTTATTAATAACCAAAAGATTACAAGAATACCTCCGGTTTCTTGATGTTACAAGGTGAAGATAAAAAGAAATACAACTTCGTAGACAGAGTGAAGCAATTCTTCCCGGCTAAAAAGCGTGACAATGCATGCCACTGTTTCTCTATTTATAGTCGTGAGATACAGCTTCGACAAAATTACAGTTGTGCACCTAAGCCTATACATTTGAGCTAATGAGAGAATTAAGGGTAGTGTTGTCTCTTCCTCCGATTGCCTTGCTGAACAAATCTTGGCGACTTTACATAGCTCCAGCTTACTTCACCTATTACACATGCGCACCGTGAAACCGAAGCTGGTGCATTCGTTTTCTTAGTTGTGATGGCTCTAGTCGAGGGTGTTCTTCGACCTTTTTCATGTTGCACTTAAAACAGGCTATAAAGTAACTTGATAAGTTAGTGCTTTTAGGTCCTTCAGAAGAATAAGGCCTCCAACATGGACATCAACATCCTTACTCTAGTTGTCATTCTTGTGTTAATCTTAGATGTGAATTTAAATCTAGCTCATTCACAATAACGTGCCACAACAATAAGTGTGGCACTATAATGGTAGGTTTAGATACTCGTCCCATTAATTATGGCATAGTTGGTAACCGGCGAAGACATACACTTTATATATTACTTGTGTCTACACCTATAACTAGAGACATGACTATTATAATGCTTAAATAATGGTATACAGTTTTTAACAGCGTAACTATTTCGTAAATAGAATAAACAATCTACATGGTGTAACGACTAACGGGGAGGAATGACGTTCTTTTTCAGAAGTTCTGTGGTTCAACTAATTTCTACTGTTTTCGCTCTTATTTTCTTTTGTTTCTCCCCTGTGCATGCATGCACCTAGTTCGTGTAACATTATGGTTCTCAAATATTTTAACGCTGTGCAGCGCGGTCAACTACTACAAGAGGTTTTTGCACGCGAAAACATTTTGTACAAAACATTCGACAAAAATTTGTACACGAACAATATATTAATAAAAATGCTACTGCAAAAGTTATCGACAGCCAAGACGGCCCATCGGCGTCCAAACTCAAAGCGGCCCACGATGCACTTTGCGAGATTGACGCAGCTGGTAACACGACCTGGTGAAAATGGATCGTTGCTTCACAAAACGTTAGATATTTTAATAAATTTTAGTTCAAAAATAAATAGGAATATTGTTTGATCCTAATACGATTTGATTTTTAAATTTTATGGTGTAATTTAGAGCTCATTACCACACCCTAGCTGTTCGACCATAACCGTCCGTGTAATAATAGATTGATATAATAATAAAGAGGAAAGTGCATAAACATGCGTGGCAGCCAGAGAGGTCCTGCTACCAAGTAGGCAGGAGCTACCGTGCTATACATCATGAGTTTTCAGGACATCCCAAAAAGGGACAAAAACACATACGTAGAGCAGCCTACTATTTGCATCAGCATCACTGCACCAGCACAGCATGGTTCCTTTCCTTGCTCGCCCAAACGGAACACGGAGGGAAAAAAAACCTGAACCGTGGGCACGTCAGCCCGCGGACAGGTCGGCCCACCAAGAGCCCATCGGCCACAAAATCTAAAAAGCAGCCCGAGCCCGCATTCCGCCACCATCCCTGCCGTGCCGACCGAGCGACGGGGCCAAACTCCCCACGCGGTTCCCACCGCGCTCGGCCTAGGGGTCCTGGTCGTCGGAGGCGGCCACGCCCATGATGGAGTCGTGTTCGGCGAGGAACCTCTCGGCGATGGCGGCGTGCACGGCTGCGCCGGTGGGGAGCACGTCCTCGTCGATCATGAAGTAGGGGGAGTGGCCCGTGTGCACGGATCCCAGCGTCTCGTTGCGCACCCCGATGTAGTAGAACCCGGCGGGCACGGCCTGCGAGTAGAAGGAGAAGTCCTCGGCGCCCATCATGGGCGGCACGTCGCGGTACGCCTGCGCGCCCAGGAGGTCGGTCGCCACGCGCCGCACGTGGGCGTACATGCGCGCGTCGTTCACCGTTGGCGGGTAGAAGCTCTGGCCCTCGAAGAAGTCGACGGACGCGGCGCACCCGTGCACGCGCGCCTGCGCCGTGACCACCTCCTCGATCCGCCGCCGCAGCTGGTAGAAGCTGGCGTTGGAGAAGGCGCGGAACGTGCCGCCCAGCACCAGCTCCTGCTCCTGAGGCTGGGCCTGCTCGCTGCCGCCGTTCACCACCGCCACCGACACCACCTGCGAGTCCAGCGGGTCCGCCTCGCGGGAGACGATGCCCTGCAGGCTGATGACGGTGGAGGCGGCGGCCAGGACGACGGGGTCGGACGCCCGGTCGCCGCCGCCGCCGCCGCCGCGTATCACGGCCTTGAAGAAGCCGCAGCCGGCGAGGAGGGCCCCCGTCCTGGACCCGACCACGGACGTCGGGTGCTGGTGCGACACGTGCACGGCGAAGATGGCCTCCACGCCCTCCAGCGCGCCGTCCTCGATCATCCGCTTCGCGCCGCAGCCCGACTCCTCCGCCGGCTGGAACAGAAGCTTCACCGTGCCCTGGAACGCGTGCCGACCGAAACGTGAGGAATGGCATGACGACCACACGATCCTTAACTGACCAGCAAGCACCAGCATCATCCGACCCATGCCTTCAGAAGCGGTGAACCAGGGATGAGTGCCGTACCAACCCCCAACAGCACAAGTCCATCCATAGCAATCGACAGAAACTAAACAACAGCATTGCGAGAGTGATCAAGAGCACGTGGGGCGAAAGAATTGAGATACCAAAAAGGAACCAGGAGTAGTGCTTGCTGGCACGACTCATGACGCTGACATCCTCCGCATGATGCCACCCTCCGCGTGGTGGTGGTGGCGGCATGCCATGGCACATCGTTTTCGCACTTTGTCGCACTTGCTTGCTCATCTTTAGCTATCGTTTTACGCCGCGACGGACCCAGAAATTAAAGACAGTCTAGACGAAATTATCAACTGCTAACAACTACATATACGAGATTATCAACTGGACTCAAATATTTAGACTTGTGTGCTCCTTTCAGTGGCAAGGCAGCCCAGGCCACGCAGCCTATGTTTGCCTGGGTGGTGAGTCCGCCTCTCTGGGTTTTTTTTTTTGCGCACATGTTTTCCCCCAAAAAAGCGAAATCTAGCGACTTAAATCCAGATCACGTCCCCAGTACTCCACTCCAAAGAAGCTAAGGAACAGCGCTGCGATGAGATGGTATCATTTGCGGGATCATGGAGGCAGGCAGTAGTGTGGTGTGTTTGCAGTTGCAGCTTCGGAGACTGATAATGCCCGTTTGGATGAACAAACTTTTTTTAAAAAAAAACTTGTCATGGTTAGAGAGAACCAGCTATATCTATTTGAAATTTCGCAACAACAGAAAAAAAACTATATTTGTTCGGAGTAGCTTTTTTTGTAAGCTAGGTGGCTGAGTATTTTTAAACTGATTTTATTATAGCAGTAGTGAATAGGACAACAGAGAGCGGGCCTGAAACCGAAAAGACGGGGGGCAGCGGATGGCGTCGTAGGCAGGCCGCCGGAGTGATATTATACGTACCTTGAGTTGGTGCTCGCGAGCCTTGAGGATGCTGGCGGCGCCGAGCAGCATGGCCACATGCGCGTCGTGGCCGCACGCGTGCATCTTCCCGGGGACCCGGCTCCTGTGCTCCCACTCCACGGCCTCCTGCAGCCACAGCCACACACAGTCAGCATTGCATCGTCCTCGAGCTTTTTGGGCGTGGAAGAAGTGCCCGTTCTGGGCACTCAGGCGGATCTTCTCCCCCCGGGCGAAATCGGCGTGCTCGCCCCCGGGTTTACCAACGGCTCATGCCATTTCGGGCAAGGAACCAGAAAGCCCTCCTTTTTTTTGGTTTACCCCGCTGGCCGCTGCTCTCCCCCTCTCTCTCTCTCTGCGTCTGTCTGAGATGGGTGGGTGCGGTGGCCGTGAATGGTCCCTCGAGATTCGGTGACCACAGCTGCTGGTCCTGACGAACTCAACAACAGCCAGCCGTCTGCCATCACGTCGTGTGTTTCCATCCCCGTTGCATCGTCGTCGCGAGGACCACAGGACCAGGGCAAGTGTAGTGTTGTGTAGGTGGTGGGGCTAGAACAAAGGACGATCACGTTTTTTTCCTCTCTCTCAAGAAGGGAAGCATGCATGAGGCACCCGTGCGCTGTCTGTCTGTCCTCCTCCTCCAGGTGGTGGCCGACGCGGCGCCCGCAACTACCCGACCCCAAGCCGAAGCGAAAGGACCAGCAGTTTTGCGTTGCACGTTGGAGCACCCAGCCCTGCTGAGTACTCTGCAAATCCCTACACACCCTTTTCTTCTTTTTAGTAATAAACCAAATAATAGTACTCCGTTTCATAAATGGGCGAGAAAGTTGCTAGAATATAATATAAGTGAATTGTCCATATCATCCTATTAGTTTAAGCTTTAGTTAAATTGGTTGGTGCATGCAACTTAATATAGTATAAATACTAGAAAAATAATAATTATTGTTCGCTCCTATATTCTACGCCAAATATCTAAAAGAGACTCGACGTGAGCAGGATTGTTAAAATATAATATAAATGAATTATTCAGCTCCCATCACCTTAAGTTTTTTAGGTTAAATTGGTTGGTGAATGCAACTTAATAAAAGTAATCATGGTGCGTTGCTAACCTAAGTATCGTGGTACATTAGCACAGTGCAAGTTTGTTCTGAATATAGGAGTATTTAGGAGGTGTTTGGCTTGAAAAAAAACTAATCCATTATAGATAAGGTGGTACATCATGAGTTTATTTCAAAAGCAAATTGGTGGAATGAATGTATTCCTCGTATTATTAATAATTATTAATCTACGAGAAATGAAATAACGATGGATCAACACATTTAATTTCACAAACCAAACAAGAAAGTGAGAGTAAAAAAGACGACGGACTACCTCTTTCCTTTTCCTTAAACCAAACATATTAATAAACCAAAAACCATGGTGTGCGCCATCTCATCTCATCCAACGCACAGAGGGCGGCCGGTGTGTCTGTGTGTTATAGCAACCGCATGAGCTGAATTGTGCAGGGATTTCGTGGCTCGCGTGGGGGACCATTTGAATCGTCAAGGAAATAATTGTTTTGCCGCGCCTCCGAATGACGTCTCTTCTTCTCGCCCGTCTCAGATTTCGAAAAACGGGTTCGAATCAGACGAAGAGAGATCGAGAATACTAGTTCGTTGAAGGGTTGCTACGCGCATGGGGGTGGTGAGCATCACGAACGTACGTACGTCCATGCCGGCACACGCTGACACGCACGCACGCACGCGCACGTACCTGGATGGGCAGCGCGTCCATGTCGGCCCGGAGCGCGACGACGGGCGGGCGGCCGGTGCCGAGCGTGGCGACGACGCCGGTGCGCGCGACGGGGTGGCGGAACCCGACGCCCAGCGCGCCCAGCTCGTCGCGGACCAGGCGGCTGGTCTCCACCTCCTCGTACGCCAGCTCGGGGCGCTCGTGGATCCGGCGCCGCACCGAGCGCAGCCACGCCGCCAGCTCGGGCCGCCCCGCCAGCCCCGCGATCTCCTCCCTCCACGGCGCCCCCACGCCGTAGCGCTGGCGCCGGTGCTGGTGCCTCCCGCTCGCGTTCGCGGTCGCGGCGCCCTTCCCCCCGCCGCCGCGCATCATCGCGCGCTCCACGGCGCCCAGGATCGCGTCCTCCTCCAGGAACGCCGCGCCGGCGGCGCCCGTCACGGGGATCACCGCCAGCGCCAGCAGCAGCAGCAGCAGCGCCGCGTGGCCGCCGCGGTCCATGGCCGTATGAGACTGGCGAAGCGATGGGCGCCTGGGCTGAGGTGCTGCGCCGGAGCAGGCTGGTGCTGGAGCGGCAGCGGCGGCAAAATGGAGGGAGGTGGAGGAATGGCGGGGATTAAATTGCGCGGCCAGGCCGGGCGACGGCAGTGGCTGATTTTTTTTCCGCGCGTCGTCTAGGTGGGGGCTCTCCCTGTCTGCGGCTGCCAGTGTCACCTTTCCGATTCAATTCGGCTCGTGGCGGAATCATTGTAAACCACTCGACCCTACTGGCATTATTAGCGCCGGGACGGGCCCGCGCTGACAGTGACGCATCAGTGGGCGACGCCTAGTGGTAACGCCTGTGACGCCCCTCCCTGATAGATTTGTGTAGCGTCCCATGTTGCGACCAACCGTCAGCATTCATCCAGTGGCATTCTGCTGTCGTGTAGTAATCTTGTAGTAGGGTACTTGGTACTCAGCTCAACTCAGGCCTTTTTTTTCTTGTGGGAGCTGTCAGAATTCCAGTGATACTAATCCAGTAACACTAATCAATAATCATGGTAGCGTTTTTTTCTAATAATATCCAAAAAGAAATGTTCGTCTCGGCAAAAGAAAAGCACAGCGCCAGGTGCAGCAGGCCACGGACGGTCTGGATTTGTTGCTCTGAGCGGCCGTAAGCCTGCAACTGCTGCGAATGACGGAGGCAGGTGACGTGTTTTTTTTTTTTTGAAAGCTCGGGTCACAGGTGACTAGGTGAGGCAAGCGGATGATGTAGGCGGTGGCGCAGGCAGGCGCAGCACAGCTCGGCGTGCACTGACGGCTTTTCAGCATTCAAGCCTGATGAATACTCAATTCTCAAGTACAGTGCGGTGCGGTGTGGAGGCCACGAATGTCTCGCGACGGTGGGTTTATTCGGTTATTTTGGATGCACATCGATTGGAGGGAATTAATATGAATCAGAAAGATTTTTAATTTAATAAAGATTAAAATTCTCTCAATCCCTCTCAATTCATATGGATTGAAGTAGAACCGAACAAACCCGAAATAGTTTTTAAGGGGTAGTTTAGAAAACTTGATTTTTTTTCAAGCAATTTTTATTTTTTTTCAAAATAAAATAAACTAATTTTTTTCTGAAAAATGAAAATCCTATGAAAAAATTTAGGTTTCCAAACTAGTTTTAGAGTGCGTTCGTTTGTTCAGGATTGAGGCTAGGAATGATTCCACGTGATCAACGCTTATACAAATTAGGTAAACATTTCTGGTTAGATTGGTTCTAGGTTATAATTCCAGAACAAACAAACGAACACACCCTTAAGAGATTCATTGTTAATAACATAATCGTCTGCGTTCTTTCTTTCTGGCGGTAAAACATATACAGGCAAGCCAAGTTTTCTGATACTTAGTGTTTCCTGCCATAAATTTGCCAACACCGTTTATTTGTCTTGATAATTATTTGTCTTGATAAATGCATCCAACTCATGCTTTTTCTCTGGAATCCTGTGTCAAATAGATACTAGTAATATTTTTATAGATGAATTTACTATGCACAAGTAATTAAAGGTTGTTATAAGTTTGTCAACTATCCTATGTCTCTTTTCACCTTTTTTTGAACTACACCTATGTCTCTATAAACCAAACATCCCCTTCTACTACATACTTATTAAGGTCTTAGCTTAAATTACCGATGGGGCTTGAGAAACTTTCTATTGTTTTTTATCCGTTATATTTGTGTGAAGCGAATAAAAGACGTCATGTTAACACATATGAAATCGAGTACATGTTACTCAGGCTCAGATTATGCAAGATCTGAAAAAGATAGAAAGTACATGTTATGTTATATATTCACACTCGTAGCAGAAGATATATCGTGGGAAAGCTCAAAACAAACTATCATTGTATTAGCGATAATGTTTGTTTAGTGTGTGACATGTTATGAGGCAACGAGTTAGGCTACGAGGCTTCAGAAGTTTGTACGTTGTTTATAAGTGGTAGACAATATAACAAGACCACTTAAGTTATATTGCAATAACGAATCGGTAGTATTTCTTTTATGATACCAAGTCAAGTGATGCTGTCAAATACATTGATATAAAGTATTATATTATAAAGGAGAAAATTCAGGATCAAACAATTAAAGTTGAGCATATAAAGACATAGTGAATGCTATAGGATCCGCTCACTAAAAAAGGTCTTTTCACTAGCGTGTTCAGAAAACGCATAGCCGACATAGGTTCAATGGAGCACATGTGATTTTAGATTAAGAGGTTATTGATACAAACACCACACTCGAGAATGAGTTCTTTGCTTTGAGATAGAAAGATGCACTGTAGTTATTGAGGTTCAGTAGCATGCAAATGGTTGTTGTGATGCCTTAGTCTTGATGTATGTATCTATTAAAGAGTAGGGATTATAAGCTAAACAAATAAGTAAGGAATACAAAAAAGCATAAGATTAAGGTGGAGAATATAGATTGATCTGACTCGGTTAGAAGACCGAGCCTAGCACAATAATCTTTTGATTGTGGTCCTCGCACCCCGCGTATAATAAAAGGGGACGATCGAGGCCAACACCACGTGAACCATTGTTTATCAATGCCTCCTCATCCATACGCACCCCGATCCGATATATTCTTACGCAGCCAGTGAGAGGAAGCGCCGCTGACATCGACACGCCGACTCCGGCGTCGGCCATAGGAGTCTTCTCTTTCCATGGTGGATCTACTCATCCAATCTCAAATGTGAATTTTCTTTTCACTCTTTCGATTCTAGATTTTGGACAAAAGGTGTAGATCCTACAACTCTGTCGGTGTTTCGAAACCCGGGGGGTCCCTGGACCGACGAGTGAATTGTCGCCGTGTGCCCTAGCCCAGATGGGTCGACGCAAGGCGGAACGCGAAGGGGGGAAAGGAAGCAGCCGGAGAGAGGCAGGCGTGAGAGAGTGGATCCCGCGGCCTTCGTGTTAGCCCCGCGCCTGAGTCGGGTGCGCTTGCAGTAGGGGGATACAAGCGTCCACGCGGGAGTGGGAGCGAGCGGCCTTGCGCGAGCGCCGTCCCGTCCTTCTCCGCGCGGGCCAACCTTCTGTAAGAGGGCCCTGGTCCTTCCTTTTATAGGCGTAAGGAGAGGATCCAGGTGTACAATGGGGGTGTAGCAGAGTGCTACGTGTCTAGCGGAGGAGAGCTAGCGCCCTAAGTACATGTCGTCGTGGCAGCCGGAGGGGTTTTGGCACCCGGTTCGTGTGGTGTCGTGGCCGTCGGAGGAGCGCTGGAGCCTGGCGGAAGGACAGCTGTCAGGACTATCGAGTCCTTGCTGACGTCCTCTTGCTTCCGTAAGGGGGCTGAGAGCCGCCGTCGTCATAGAGCGTGCGGGGCGCCATCATTGCCTATCTGGCGGAGCGAGCCAGATGGGACGCCGGTCTTGTTCCCTGTAGCCTGAGTCAGCTCGGGGTAGGGTAATGATGGCACCTCCTGTCGACGTGGTCGGTCCGCGCCCTAGGTTGGGCGACGTGGAGGCTCCTCCGAGGTCGAGGTCGAGTCTGTCTTCCGTGGTCGTGGTCGAGTCCGAGCCCTTGGGTCGGGCGAGGCGGAGACCGTCGGCTGAGGCCAGAGCTGAGTCCGAGCCCTGGGGTCGGGCGAAGTGGAGTTCGTCGTCTTCTGGGGTTGAGCCCATGTCCGAGCCCTGGGGTCGGGCGAGGCGGAGTTCACCGTCTTCCAGGGCTGAGCCCGAGTCCGAGCCCTAGGTCGGGCAGAGCGGAGTTCGTCGTCTTCCGGGGCTGAGCCCGAGTCCGAGCCTTGGGTCGGGCGGAGCAGAGTTCGCCGTCTTCCGGGGCTGAGTCCGAGCCCTGGGTCGGGCGGAGCGGAGTTCGTCGTCTTCCGGGGCTGAGCCCGAGTCCGAGCCCTGGGTCGGGCGGAGCGGAGTTCGCCGTCTTCCGGGGCTGAGTCCGAGTCTGAGCCCTGGGTCGAGCGGAGCGGAGTTCGCCGTCTTCCGGGGCTGAGCCCGAGTCCGAGCCCTGGGTCGGGCGGAGCGAAGTTCGCCGTCTTCCGGGGCTGAGCCCGAGTCCGAGCCCTGGGGTCGGGCGAGGCGGAGTTTCCTATGACGCCCGAGGCCGGCCTTGGCTGCTGTCAGCCTCACTCTGTCGGGTGGCTCAGCAGTCGGAGCGGCACAGGCGGCGCTGTCCTCTTGTCAGACCGGTCAGTAGAGCGGCGAAGTGACCGTGGTCACTTCGGCTCTGTCGACTGGTGGGCGTTCGTCAGGATAAAGGTGTCAGGCCACCTTTGCATTAAATGCCCCTGCGATTTGGTCAGTCGGCGTGGCGATGTGGCCAAGGTTGCTTCTCGGTGAAGACTGGGCCTCGGGCGAGCCGATAGTGTGCCCGTTGCTGGAGGGGGGTCCTCGGGCGAGACGTAGGTTCTCCGGGGTCGGCTTCCCTTGCCCGAGGCTAGGCTCGGGCGAGGCACGATCATGTCCCTCGAATGGACCGATCCTTGGCTTAATCGCACCCATCAGGCCTTTGCAGCTTTGTGCTGATGGGGGTTACCAGCTGAGATTTAGGGGTCTTGAGGGTACCCCTAATTATGGTCCCCGACAGTAGCTCCCGAGCCTCCAAGGGAGTACTAATACTCGCTTGGAGGCTTTTGCCGCACTTTTTTGCAAGGGGACCAGCCTTTTCGGTTGCATTCTGTTCCAGTGGGTGCGCGCGAGCGCACCCGCCGGGTGTAGCCCCCGAGGCCTCGGAGGAGTAATTTTACTCCTTCGAGGTCTTAGTGCGCTTCGCAACACTTCGGCTGGTCTAGTTGTTCCCTCATGCGAGCTGGTCGTAGCCCGAGTGCACGGTCGGGTCCCAAGTTCTCGGGCTGGTATGTTGGCGCTGTCAACGGTTTGGTCAGAGCCGGATTTGCGAGAGCAGCCCCCGAGCCTCTGCACAGGGCGAGAGGACGATCAGGGACAGACTCGACTTTTTTACATACGCCCCTGCGTTGCCTTTTTGCAAGGAGGAGGGGGGGGAAAGCGCCATGTTGCCCTCGGGTGGCGCCGAACATGGTGTCTCCGGTGAGCTGCTGGCGGGTAATCCGAGCGGACGTCCGTGCCCCATTTGTTAGGGGTCGGCTAGAGGCCCAGAGGCGCGCCCAAAAGTACCTGCGGGTGATCTGCCGGACCCGGTCCCCTGTCGACGGGGTCCGAGGGCTCGATGCCTCCCTCTGATGGGATTCCGTTACAAGATCGTTCCCGCTGGTCTCGGAAATGTCCTAGGGTACCTCGGGAGCGTAGCCCGAGCCTTGGTTATGTATCGAACGTACCCATGGTCATCCCTCGCTCTGCGTCTGAGGCGACTGTGAACCCTTCGAGGGCCAGCCTACGAACCCCTGATCAGTAGTGGGCGCGGAGCTCGAGTGGCCTAAGGCGGCCATTGAACCCTTCGAAGGGCCGGCCATCGAACCTCTGACCAGTACTCGGCGCAGAACCCAATCGATCTGAGGCGGCCGTTGAACCCCTCCGAGGGGCCGGCCTTCGAACCTCTGATCAGTAGGGAGGCTCGGAGCCTGTTTCCTTCACGGAGAAGGGTCCTTTTCGGGGTATCCCCCTTTCCCGGTCCCTGTTGTAAGAGAGAGAAAGAGGAAAAGGAAAAGGACACGAAATCGAATGATGCAGCGTACCTTTTTTGACGTGGCCATTATGGCGAAGGCGAAGCGTCGCTTGCTTCCCCTGCCAGAGACGCCGCCTGTCCCGCCGCGGAGTTGATGCGACGGGGCGAGCGGTTCGCGGGGCAGCCGTTGCGCGTGCGCGAGCCGTTCGAGGAACGGATCACGGGCGCACCGTCTTCACACCGTGGGAGAGGGCTCCCTCGCTGCCCCTGGATGGGACGTAAGCTTGGCTGACGACGTGACCGCTGCTTCTGCCCGCCCGTCACCGCCATTACTGCCGGCCCATTTTTGACCGCTTTTGACCGTCGCGCTTGACTAGCACTGTAGGGTTGCCTCGAGTCGCGGTATTGACTCCGCAGTCGAGGAGGCGCGGTAGTGGCGTGAGTGGCGGTGCAGTTGCTCACACGTAGCAACCGGCGCGCCGGTTGCATGACGCGTGGGTCTGGACCTCCATGCTGGGCTCGTTGGAGTCGAAGGGGCGCGCCCACTTGGCACGGTTGCATGCCGCCTGCATGGCTGTCCGCCCTTTCACCCGCTGGTCTGGGCGAAAGTGGAGGAGTGCTTGTAACCGCCGGGTGGTTGCATGCACCGCGCACGCGTGGAGGTTTGGCTTCTTCTCCCCTGGACCGGCTTGCATGACGTGTGGGACCCAGCCCCCGCGCCATTCGGGGGAATCTTGGAGCGTGTTGGAGAAGACTCAACCCGCAACGGTTGAGGGCGCAAGTGGGGAGAGTCGCCTTTAAAAGGGGGGCAACCCCCTTGGAGGGCAACCATGTCTTCGCGCTCCCCTCATGCATTGTGTCTTTCCACCTTCCGAGCTCCAGGGCGGGGGACGCCCGGAGCCCTTCCGTATTATCGTCGGAGGAACGCAACTTCGTGGAAGTTGGTACCTTTCAGCCATCGTTCGGCTTCAAGGATTTTCATCATGCAGCCTGGCTGCATCCCCTCGCCGGTGGTCACCCAAGACGGTGACCACCAACCTCTGGGTGGGGAGGAGCAAACCAGGCTGCGGCCTCCGCCCTGCCCTCGGCTTCAAGGATCTTCATCATCCTTGCTGGGGCGGAGGGTGAGGCGAGTCGGGGGGCCGCCTCCGCGTGGGTCGGTAACCCTTTTCTTCCCCCGGCGTCTGGGGGAGAAAGGCATCTTCTAGCTCCGCGGAGGCCTCCCTCAGCCACGCCGGGGTAGGCGGACCGCCGCTGCTCAGCCAGGGTGCAGCATTCCGTCCTCCGTCCGGACGATGGTTGCGCCGCGTGCGGGCCGGCCGCGTCCAGGCCTTCCTCGCGCCGACAGCCGCGTCAGTGGGTCGCCCAGCATGTCATGTGCCGCGAGGGCGGCGCTCATGTTCTGGGCGGCTCTGGCGAGGGCGAGGACCTGCCGGTGCGCTTTGAGGCGTCCGGCGCCCGCTGGCGCGGTGTTGAGGCGGTGGCAGCCGGAGAAGGCTTCTCTACCGACGAGATTGCCAACTCCGCCTGCACCCCTGGGCCTCCGTCTCCCGACTTGAATGGCTGGTTCTTGTCCTTGGTGAACGAGAGCCATCCTGCCGTAGCACCCGCCCCCGAAGCCGTTGCTGAAGCCGCTTCGTCGCCCGGGGTGGGGGTCGTTGTCGCTGTTGCCGGATTGGGCGGCGGCGAGCCACCCGTCGGCCCTCAATTGCTCCGCGGGTCCCCCAATCTTGGGGGGTATTTCGTTCCCGCGGAGACGGAACCGGAGCTCCGTTTGTAATGGCACCCTGAGTGTCGTTGTTTTGTTCATTGCGGTTGTCGAGGCCTGAACGTGTATGTATCTTCGGCACGGAGCTGTGTTTTTTCTTCATTTCGAGCACTAAGACTCGCCTTGTCGATTATCTGAACCGCTTCACCGAGCGTGAGTTGCCTCGTGCAAAGGTGACGAGTGAGGTATCCGTATCCCGGAGGCGTAGGAGTCCCTCGGCTCGGTCAGCCTTGCTGTCCGAGGCCCCTCTTGCTTAGTTAAAGGAACCCCTCGGCCGCCCTTCGATGAGCCGAAGCCGGGGGTAGCGGTGTCAGCACGGACGGAGGCAGAGTTGGCTTCGAAAAGGAGGTGTAGTTGGCCAGAGCCTGGCCGGGTCGTCCACTGGCGGAGCTGACGCCGGAGTTGAGCTGCCGAGGCCACAAACCGAGCTGATGTCTTTGGGGGTCAGCTGGCCGAGGCCTCGGGGTGGCCGGCCGAGCCGCCTGCTCGGGCCAGATTCTCGAAGAAGACCCTGGCGGCGATGGCCCGGGTGTGGTGCTGATGTCGTCCTTCAGAGTGGGGGCCCTCCGACCGCGTCGCCGTCCGAGGCTAGGTCAGACCCCGCCGAAGGTATAGTTGATGCCGAGGGTGCTGCTGCCCCCTTCGGCTGTCGACGTCCGAGCCTGCAGGATCAGGTTGTCTTGTAGTGTGTGTATGTTTTCTGCGGCCGCCGAGGCCTGAACACACCGTCGTCGTGTTGTGAAGCTGCGTTTCTTTTCCTCTTGTTTCGAGTATCCGGACTCATTTGTCGGTAACAGAATTGTTTGTGCGGGCGAGAGTTGCTTTTCACGGAAGGTGATGAGTGAGGTATCCGTATCCCGGAGGCGTAGGAATCCCTCGGCTCGGTCGGCCTTGCCGCTTACTGAGAGCACCTATAGGGGGGGTGAATAGGTGATCCTGTAAAACTTAAGCTTATAGCCACAAAAACTTGTTAAGTGTTAGCACAATAAATGCCAAGTGGCTAGAAAGGAGTCTCAACAAAACACAATACCACAAGAGATCAATCACAGAGATGACACAGTGGTTTATCCCGTGGTTCGGCCAAGACCAACGCTTGCCTACTCCACGTTGTGGCGTCCCAACGGACGAGGGTTGCAATCAACCCCTCTCAAGCGGTCCAAAGACCCACTTGAATACCACGGTGTTTTGCTTGCTTTTTCTCAATCCCGTTTGCGAGGAATCTCCACAACTTGGAGCCTCTCGCCCTTACAATTGAAGTTCACAAAGAAACACAGAGCAAGGGGGAATGAGCAACGCACACAAGACTTCAAAAGATCAGAGCAACAACACGCACACAAGTCGCAACAAGAGCTCGCAACACAACTCAAAGAGTTCACAACTCCACAAGAGCTCTATATGCTATCACAATGAAACGAATGCGCGAGATCGATGTCTTGATGCTTAGGAATGTTGTAGGAATGCTTGGTGTGCTTGGTTTTCTCCCTCCATGCGCCTAGGGGTCCCTTTTATAGCCCCAAGGCAGCTAGGAGCCGTTGAGAACAAACCAGGAAGGCCATCTTTGCCTTCTGTCGTCGGGCGCACCGGACAGTCCGGTGCACACCGGACAGTCCGGTGCCCGATTTCCTTCCTTAAACAGCGCAGTCGACCGTTGCAGATGCGAGAGCCGTTGGCGCACCGGACATGTCCGGTGCACACCGGACAGTCCGGTGCCCCCTTCCGACCGTTGGCTCGGCCACGTGTCCCGCGCAGATCGCGCGGCCGACCGTTGGCCCGGCCGACCGTTGGCTCACCGGACAGTCCGGTGCACACCGGACAGTCCGGTGAATTTTAGCCGTACGCCGTCAGCAAATTCCCGAGAGCGGCCTCTTCGGCCGAGGCAGCCTGGCGCACCGGACACTGTCCGGTGCACCACCGGACACTGTCCGGTGCACCACCGGACAGTCCGGTGCCCCAGACCGAAACAGCCTCTTGGCTGTACACAGCCAACTCTCTTCTTTTCTTCTTCTTCCTGTTTCTAATACTTAGACAAGTATATTAGTACACAAAACCAATGTACTAAGACTTAGAAACATACCTTTGCTCTAGATTTGCACTTTGTTCATCCATGGGCATTGATTCACATTTAAGCACTTGTGTTGACACTCAATCACCAAAATACTTAGAAATGGCCCAAGGGCACATTTCCCTTTCAATCTCCCCCTTTTTGGTGATTTATGCCAACACAACATAAAGCAACTAGAACAAGTGCAAAATCACTTCAAATAAAACTCAAATTGATTTTGATTCAATTTTGGCATATATGGATCATCCTTTGCCACCACTTGGTTTGTTTTTGCAAATCAAACTCAAATCTCTATCTCTATGTCAAACACACATGTTGAAGCATAAAGAGAGTCATTCCAAAAGAGATTGATCAAAGATTTCAAAAACTCCCCCCTATTTCCCATAATCAACACTTCTCCCCACAAGAAGCCAACTTTTGACAAGAGAGACAATAAGAGACAATAAAAGCGTTTGACAAAACAAAAACTCTATTCTACTATTTTCAAAATCTCTCAAGTGGTAACTGATCCATTTATCGCTTTGGCCTTTATTTTCTCCCCCTTTGGCATCAAGCACCAAAACGGGATCAATCTTGGCCCTTTAACCCCATTGCCTCACCAAAGTGTGCAATTAAGAGCAAATGGCAATAAGATTTCATGAGATGAACTTGGAATAAGTTACCCTCTCATCGGAGTGCACTGGAAGTCTTTCATGGTCCAAGTCCACCTTTTCCCTTTCAATCCTCCTTCGAGACTAAATCATCAACTCAAGCACATGGTTAGTCTCAAAGGGTCAAGTTGTAACACATCTCCCCCTAAACATGTGCATCACTTTGCAACAGACTTGTGAGGTCCAGGGAGTGTTTGTACAACTTGAGCACCATAATAAGCAACAAAATGCAAAAAGGAACATGATCAAAAGCATAAATACATGTATGCTACAATTCAATCCAGGTTCCGCGAATCTAAGACATTTAGCTCACTACGCAACCTGCAAAAGGTCTTCTCATCTAGAGGCTTAGTGAAGATATCGGCTAGCTGGTTCTCGGTGCTAACATGAAACACTTCGATATCTCCCTTTTGCTGGTGGTCTCTCAAAAAGTGATGCCGGATGTCTATGTGCTTTGTGCGGCTGTGCTCAACAGGATTCTCCGCCATGCGGATAGCACTCTCATTATCACATAGGAGTGGGACTTTGCTCAGATTGTAGCCAAAGTCCCGGAGGGTTTGCCTCATCCAAAGCAGTTGCGCGCAACACTGACCTGCGGCAACATACTCGGCCTCAGCGGTGGATAGGGCAACGGAGGTTTGTTTCTTAGAGTTCCATGACACCAGGGACCTTCCTAAGAATTGGCACGTCCCCGATGTACTCTTCCTATCGACCTTACATCCAGCATAGTCGGAGTCTGAGTATCCAACTAAGTCAAAGGTAGACCCCTTTGGATACCAGAGCCCGAAGCAAGGCGTAGCAACCAAATATCTAAGAATTCGCTTCACCGCCACTAAGTGACACTCCTTAGGATCGGATTGAAATCTAGCACACATGCATACACTAAGCATAATATCCGGTCTACTAGCACATAAGTAAAGCAAAGAACCTATCATTGACCGGTATGCTTTTTGATCAACGGACTTACCTCCTTTGTTGAGGTCGGTGTGTCCGTCAGTCCCCATCGGAGTCTTTGCGGGCTTGGCGTCCTTCATCCCAAACCGCTTTAGCAGATCTTGCGTGTACTTTGTTTGGGAGATGAAGGTGCCGTCCTTGAGTTGCTTCACTTGGAACCCAAGGAAGTAGTTCAACTCGCCCATCATCGACATCTCGAATTTCTGCGTCATCACCCTGCTAAACTCTTCACAAGACTTTTGGTTAGTAGAACCAAATATTATGTCATCGACATAAATTTGGCACACAAACAAGTCACCATCACATGTCTTTGTAAAAAGAGTTGGATCGGCTTTCCCAACCTTGAAAGCATTAGCAATTAAAAAGTCTCTAAGGCATTCATACCATGCTCTTGGGGCTTGCTTAAGTCCATAGAGCGCCTTAGAGAGCTTACACACGTGGTCGGGGTACCGTTCATCCTCGAAGCCAGGGGGTTGCTCCACGTACACCTCCTCCTTGATTGGCCCGTTGAGAAAAGCGCTCTTCACATCCATTTGGTACAACCTGAAAGAATGGTGAGCGGCATATGCTAGCAAGATCCGAATTGATTCTAGCCTAGCCACAGGAGCAAACGTCTCCTCAAAGTCCAAACCTGCGACTTGGGCATAACCTTTTGCCACAAGTCGAGCCTTGTTCCTTGTCACCACCCCGTGCTCGTCCTGTTTGTTGCGGAACACCCACTTGGTTCCCACAACATTTTGCTTGGGACGAGGCACCAGTGTCCAAACTTCATTGCGCTTGAAGTTGTTGAGTTCCTCCTGCATGGCCAATACCCAATCCGGATCTAGCAAGGCCTCCTCTACCCTGAAAGGCTCAATAGAAGAGACAAAGGAGTAATGCTCACAAAAATTAACTAATCGAGATCGAGTAGTTACTCCCTTGCTAATATCACCCAGAATTTGGTCGACGGGATGATCCCTTTGAATCATCGCTCGAACTTGGGTTGGAGGTGCCGGTTGCGCTTCTTCCTCCATCACTTGATCATCTTGTGCTCCCCCTTGATCAAGCGCCTCCACTTGAGGTACCTGTTCGTCATCTTCGGTTGGGGGATGCACCATAGTTGAGGAAGAAGGTTGATCTCGTTCATCTTGTTCCTGTGGCCGCACTTCTCCAATCGCCATGGTTCGTATAGCGGCCGTCGGAACATCTTCTTCATCTACATCATCACAATCAACAACTTGCTCTCTTGGAGAGCCATTAGTCTCATCAAATACAACGTCGCTAGAGACTTCAACCAAACCCGATGATTTGTTGAAGACTCTATACGCCTTTGTATTTGAGTCATAACCTAACAAAAACCCTTCTACAGCTTTGGGAGCAAACTTAGAATTTCTACCCTTCTTCACTAGAATGTAGCACTTGCTCCCAAATACACGAAAGTAAGATACATTGGGTTTGTTACCGGTTAGTAGCTCATACGAAGTCTTCTTGAGGAGGCGATGTAGGTAGACCCTGTTGATGGCGTGGCAAGCCGTGTTCACGGCTTCCGACCAAAAACACTCGGGGGTCTTGAATTCTCCAAGCATCGTCCTCGCCATATCGATTAGCGTCCTGTTCTTCCTCTCTACTACACCATTTTGCTGTGGTGTGTAGGGAGCGGAGAACTCGTGCTTGATCCCTTCCTCCTCAAGGAACTCCTCCACTTGAAGGTTCTTGAACTCGGACCCGTTGTCGCTCCTTATCTTCTTCACCTTGAGCTCAAACTCATTTTGAGCTCTCCTGAGGAAGCGCTTGAGGATTCCTTGGGTTTCAGACTTATCCTGCAAAAAGAACACCCAAGTGAAGCGGGAAAAGTCATCAACAATAACTAAACCATACTTACTTCCTCCTATGCTTAGATAGGCGACGGGTCCGAAGAGGTCCATATGTAGCAGCTCGAGGGGTCTTGATGTGGTCATCACATTCTTGCTGTGATGCGCTCCTCCCACCTGTTTACCTGCCTGACAAGCTGCACAAGGTCTATCTTTTTCGAATTTTACGTTAGTCAAACCTATCACGTGTTCTCCCTTTAGAAGCTTGTGAAGGTTCTTCATCCCCACATGTGCTAAGCGGCGATGCCACAGCCAGCCCATGCTAGTCTTAGCAATTAAGCATGCATCTAGACCAGCCTCTTCTTTTGCAAAATCAACTAAATAAAGTTTGCCGTCTAATACACCCTTAAAAGCTAGTGAACCATCACTTCTTCTAAAGACAGACACATCTACATTTGTAAATAGACAGTTATATCCCATATGACATAATTGACTAACAGATAGCAAATTATATCCAAGACTCTCCACTAAAAATACATTAGAGATGGAATGCTCATTAGAAATTGCAATTTTACCTAACCCTTTTACCTTGCCTTGATTCCCATCACCGAATATAATTGAATCTTGGGAATCCTTATTCTTGACGTAGGAAGTGAACATCTTCTTCTCCCCCGTCATATGGTTTGTGCATCCGCTGTCGATAATCCAGCTTGAACCCCCGGATGCATAAACCTGCAAGGCAAATTTAGGCTTGGGACTTAGGTACCCAACTCTTGTTGGGTCCTACAAGGTTAGTGCAAATTTCCTTAGGGACCCAAATGCAAGTTTTGTCTCCCTTGCATTTTGCCCCTAACTTCCTAGCAACTATTTTCCTATCCTTTCTACAAATAGCAAAGGAAGCATTTAGGGCATGATAAATTGTAGAAGGTCCATGAACTTTCCTATGAGTATTAACAACATTTCTCCTAGGCATATTGTGAATAACATTTCTTCTACCAACCTTTCTATCATGCACAACATGAGAACTAGAAGCAGTCATAGCATAAGAATCATAAGCATGTGAATCAAAGGCATCATAACTTCTAAAAGCATTTCTAGAATTTTTCCTATCATGATACAAAAAGGCATGGTTCTTTTTAGCACTAGTAGCCATAGGGGCCTTCCCTTTCTCCTTAGCGGGAATGGGAGCCTTATGGCTTGTTAAGTTCTTGGCTTCCCTTTTGAAGCCAAGTCCATCCTTAATTGAGGGGTGTCTACCAATCGTGTAGGCATCCCTTGCAAATTTTAGCTTATCAAATTCGCTTTTGCTAGCCTTAAGTTGAGCATTAAGACTAGCCACTTCATCATTCAATTTAGAAATTGAAACTAGATGTTTACTACAAGCATCAACATTAAGATCTTTACACCTAGTGCACGTTTCAACAATTTCTACACAGGATGTTGCTTTACTAGCTACTTCTAGTTTAGTATTTAAGTCATCATTAACACTCTTTAAAGTAGCAATGTTTTCATGACAAGAAGATAATTCACTAGAAAGCACTTCATTTCTTTTAACTTCTAAAGCATAGGATTTTTGTGCCTCTACAAACTTATCATGTTCATCATACAACAAATCCTCTTGCTTTTCTAAAAGCCTATCCTTTTCATTCAAGGCATCAATCAATTCATTGATTTTGTCAATTTTATTTCTATCTAATCCCTTGAACAAACTAGAGTAATCTATTTCATCATCACTAGACTCATCGTCACTAGAAGAATCATAAGTGACATCATTACGAGTGATTACCTTCTTCTCTCTTGCCATGAGGCAAGTGTGACGCTCGTTGGGGAAGAGGGATGACTTGTTGAATGCAGTGGCGGCGAGTCCCTCATTATCGGAGTCAGACGAGGAGCAGTCAGAATCCCACTCCTTGCCAAGATGAGCCTCGCCCTTTGCCTTCTTATAATTCTTCTTCTTCTCCCTCTTGTTCCCTTGGTCCTGATCACTATCATTGTCGGGACAGTTAGCAATAAAATGACTAGGCTTACCGCATTTAAAGCACGAACGCTTCCCCTTGGCTTTGGTCTTGCTTGGCTGTCCCTTGCGACCTTTAAGCGCCGTCTTGAATCTTTTGATGATGAGGGCCATCTCTTCATCATTAAGTCCGGCTGCCTCAATTTGTGCCACCCTGCTAGGTAGCGCCTCCTTGCTTCTTGTTGCCTTGAGAGCAAGGGGTTGAGGCTCGTTGATTGGTCCATTCAAGGCGTCGTCCACGTATCTTGCCTCCTTGATCATCATCCGCCCGCTTACGAATTTTCCGAGAACCTCCTCGGGCGTCATCTTCGTGTACCTGGGATTCTCACGAATATTGTTCACGAGATGAGGATCAAGAACGGTAAATGACCTTAGCATTAGGCGGACGACGTCGTGATCCGTCCATCGCGTGCTTCCGTAGCTCCTTATTTTGTTGATAAGGATCTTGAGCCGGTTGTATGTTTGCGTCGGCTCCTCGCCCCTTATCATCGCGAATCGTCCGAGCTCGCCCTCCACCAACTCCATCTTGGTGAGTAAGGTGACATCATTCCCCTCATGAGAGATCTTGAGGGTGTCCCAAATCTGCTTGGCATTGTCCAAGCCGCTCACCTTGTGATACTCGTCCCTGCACAAAGAGGCTAGCAACACAGTAGTAGCTTGTGCATTTTTATGGATCTGTTCATTAATAAATGAAGGACTATCCGAGCTATCAAATTTCATTCCACTTTCCACAATCTCCCAAATGCTTGGATGGAGAGAAAATAGGTGTGTACGCATTTTGTGACTCCAAAATCCGTAGTCCTCTCCATCAAAGTGAGGAGGCTTGCCAAGTGGAATGGGGAGCAAATGAGCATTTGAGCTGTGCGGAATGCACGAATAATCAAAAGAAAAGTTTGAGTTAACCGTCTTTTGTTTGTCGTAGTCGTCGTCCTTGTGGGAAGAAGTAGACTCGTCGCTGTCGTAGTAGACGATCTCCTTGATACGTCTTGTCTTTTTCTTCTTCCCATCTTTACGTCTGTGGCCCGAGCCAGAGTCGTTGGATTTGTCATCTTTTGGCTCGTTGACGAAGGACTCCTTTTCCTTGTCGTTGATCACGATTCCCTTCCCCTTAGGATCCATCTCTTCGGGCGGTTAGTCCCTTTCTTGAAGAGAACGGCTTTGATACCAATTGAGAGCACCTAGAGGGGGGGTGAATAGGTGATCCTGTAAAACTTAAGCTTATAGCCACAAAAACTTGTTAAGTGTTAGCACAATAAATGCCAAGTGGCTAGAAAGGAGTCTCAACAAAACACAATACCACAAGAGATCAATCACAGAGATGACACAGTGGTTTATCCCGTGGTTCGGCCAAGACCAACGCTTGCCTACTCCACGTTGTGGCGTCCCAACGGACGAGGGTTGCAATCAACCCCTCTCAAGCGGTCCAAAGACCCACTTGAATACCACGGTGTTTTGCTTGCTTTTTCTCAATCCCGTTTGCGAGGAATCTCCACAACTTGGAGCCTCTCGCCCTTACAATTGAAGTTCACAAAGAAACACAGAGCAAGGGGGAATGAGCAACGCACACAAGACTTCAAAAGATCAGAGCAACAACACGCACACAAGTCGCAACAAGAGCTCGCAACACAACTCAAAGAGTTCACAACTCCACAAGAGCTCTATATGCTATCACAATGAAACGAATGCGCGAGATCGATGTCTTGATGCTTAGGAATGTTGTAGGAATGCTTGGTGTGCTTGGTTTTCTCCCTCCATGCGCCTAGGGGTCCCTTTTATAGCCCCAAGGCAGCTAGGAGCCGTTGAGAACAAACCAGGAAGGCCATCTTTGCCTTCTGTCGTCGGGCGCACCGGACAGTCCGGTGCACACCGGACACTGTCCGGTGCCCGATTTCCTTCCTTAAACAGCGCAGTCGACCGTTGCAGATGCGAGAGCCGTTGGCGCACCGGACATGTCCGGTGCACACCGGACAGTCCGGTGCCCCCTTCCGACCGTTGGCTCGGCCACGTGTCCCGCGCAGATCGCGCGGCCGACCGTTGGCCCGGCCGACCGTTGGCTCACCGGACAGTCCGGTGCACACCGGACAGTCCGGTGAATTTTAGCCGTACGCCGTCAGCGAATTCCCGAGAGCGGCCTCTTCGGCCGAGGCAGCCTGGCGCACCGGACACTGTCCGGTGCACCACCGGACAGTCCGGTGCCCCAGACCGAAACAGCCTCTTGGCTGTACACAGCCAACTCTCTTCTTTTCTTCTTCTTCCTGTTTCTAATACTTAGACAAGTATATTAGTACACAAAACCAATGTACTAAGACTTAGAAACATACCTTTGCTCTAGATTTGCACTTTGTTCATCCATGGGCATTGATTCACATTTAAGCACTTGTGTTAACACTCAATCACCAAAATACTTAGAAATGGCCCAAGGGCACATTTCCCTTTCACTTACTCGCGCTCTTACTCATCCATGGGGTTCTGTTACCGACGCAGTCGAGAAGGCCTGAGAAATCATTTCGGCAGAGGAGCTCTCGAGCATGAAGACATGTTCGGTCCGCGGAGTCACTTATCCGAGCGCGAGTTACTTATCGTAGAAGGTGATGAGTGAGGTATCCGTATCCCGGAGGCGTAGGAGTCCCTCGACTCGGTCAGCCTTGGCTGCTTACGTGTACTCCGTCGTTTTCAGGATCCACTTTTGAAGTAGTCGAAAAGCACGAAAGGCATTCTGGCAGAAATTTTTTTTCTTTTTTCGAGGAAAATTTTGACGCAGAGGGGGTTGCCCCCTTCTAGCCCCCGAGGGAGGGTCGGGCTTTGCCGAGGCAAGGCTGACCCTTCCTTGACGACCAGACTTGGCGTGTGAACGAGGTATACGAGCAACTTGAAAGCATCTTAAGGGTAGAAGCGACGTAGCTGTTGGATGTTCCAGGCGTTGTTGTAGACCTCGCCTTGGCTGTTGGCCAGCTTGTATGTTCCGGGCTTCAGGACCTTGGCGATGACGAACGGCCCTTCCCAGGGAGGCATGAGTTTGTGTCGCCCTCGGGCGTCTTGTCGCAGCCGAAGCACCAGGTCGCCCCACCTGGAGGTCTCGGGACCTAACCCCTCGGGCGTGGTAGCGTCGCAGGGACTGTTGGTACCGCGCCGAGTGTAGTAAGGCCACGTCCCGAGCCTCCTCCAGCTGGTCCAATGAGTCTTCTCGGTTGGCTCGGTTGCTTTGGTCGGTGTAGGCCCTCGCCCTCGGGGAACCGTATTCTAGGTCTGTGGGCAAGATGGCCTCGGCCCCATAGACTAGAAAGAACGGTGTGAAGCCCGTGGCTCGGCTCCGCGTTGTCCTCAGACTCCAGACCACCGAGGGGAGTTCCTTCATCCACCGCTTGCCGAACTTGTTGAGGTCGTTGTAGATCTGAGGCTTGAGTCCTTGTAGGATCATGTCGTTGGCCCGCTCCACTTGCCCATTCGTCATGGGGTGTGCCACGGCAGCCCAGTCCACCCGGATGTGGTGATCCTCGCAGAAGTCCAGGAACTTTTTGCCGGTGAACTGGGTACCGTTGTCGGTGATGATGGAGTTCGGGACCCCAAAGCGATGGATGATGTTGGTGAAGAACGCCACCGCCTGTTCGGACCTGATGCTGTTTAGGGGTTGGACCTCGATCCACTTGGAGAATTTGTCGATGGCGACCAACAGGTGCGTGTAGCCCCCGGGTGCCTTCTGCAAGGGGCCAACAAGGTCCAGACCCCACACAGCAAACGACCAGGTGATGGGTATGGTCTACAGAGCTTGAGCGGGCAGGTGGGTCTGCCTCGCGTAGAACTGACACCCTTCGTAGGTGCGGACGATTCTAGTAGCGTCGGCCACAGCCATCGGCCAGTAGAATCCTTGTCGGAACCAACGAGGGTTCGAGGTGCTGCGTGGTGGCCGCAAGCCCCCGAGTGTATCTCTTGCAAGAGCTGCTGGCCTTCGGCGATGGAAATGCATCGCTGGAGGATGCCTGAGGGGCTGCGGTGGTAGAGCTCCTTCCTGTCTCCCAGCAAGACGAAAGACTTGGCGCGCCGCGCCAACCGCCGAGCTTCGGCTTGGTCGAGGGGCAGCTCCCCTCGGTGGAGATATTGCAGGTACGGAGTCTGCCAGTTTTGATTAGGCGTGACCTCGCTCGGCTCCCCCTCGACGCGCAGTGCCTCACCCTCGGGGGCCGAGGGTACCTCGGGCTGAGCCGAGGGTACCTTGGACCGTGCCGAGGGTACCTCGGACTGGGCCGAGGGTGCCTCGGGCGGAGCCGAAGGTGCCTCGGGCTCGGGCGTGTCCTCGGTCTTGACGGAGGGTTGATGCAGGTCTCGGGAGAATACGTCCGGGGGAACTGTTGTTCGTCCCGAGGCTATTTTAGCCAGCTCGTCCGTAGTCTCGTTGTAGCTTCGGGCGATGTGGTTGAGCTCGAGCCCGTAGAACTTGTCTTCCAGGCGCCGAACCTCATCGTAGTAGGCTTCCATCTTCGGGTCGCGGCAGTGGGAGTTCTTCATGACTTGGTCGATGATGAGCTGCGAGTCACCGCAAGCGTCGAGGCGTCGGACCCCTAGCTCGATGGCGATTCGCATCCCGTTTACCAGAGCCTCGTACTCTGCCACATTGTTGGGCGCCGGGAAGTGGAGGCGTAGCACGTAGCGTAGGTGCTTTCCGAGGGGCGAGACGAAGAGGAGGCCTGCGCCGGCCCCCGTCTTCATCAGCGACCCATCGAAAAACATGGTCCAGAGCTCCGGTTGGATCGGAGCCATCAGGAGCTGGGTGTCGGCCCATTCAGCCACGAAGTCCGCCAAGACCTGGGACTTGATGGCCTTCCGAGGGGCGAACGAGATCGTTTCGCCCATGATCTCCACTGCCCACTTCGCAATTCTACCCGAGGCCTCTCGGGACTGGATGATCCCTCCCAGGGGGAAGGATGACACCACAGTCACCGGATGAGACTCGAAGTAGTGTCGCAACTTCCGCCGTGTCAGGATCACTGCGTACAGCAGCTTCTGGATTTGTGGGTAGCGGATCTTGGTCTCGGACAGTACCTCACTGATGAAGTAGACTAGCCTCTGAACGGGCAATGCATGCCCCTCTTCTCGTCTCTCGACCACAATCGCGGCGCTAACCATCTGAGTGGTCGCGGCGACGTAGATCAAGAGGGCTTCTCCGGCAGCGGGGGGCACCAAGATGGGCGCGTTCGTGAGGAGCGCCTTCAGGTTTCCGAGGGCTTCCTCGGCCTCAGGGGTCCAAGTGAAGCACTCGGCCTTCCTTAAGAGGCGGTACAGAGGCAGACCTCTTTCGCCGAGGCGGGAGATGAAGCGGCTCAGAGCCGCGAGACATCCCATGACCCTCTGTACGCCTTTCAGGTCCTTGATTGGCCCCATGCTGGTGATGGCTGCAATCTTCTCCGGGTTGGCTTCGATGCCCCGCTCGGAGACGATGAACCCCAAGAGCATGCCTCGGGGGACCCCGAAGACACACTTCTCGGGATTAAACTTCACGCCTTTTGCCTTGAGACATCGGAACGTCGCTTCAAGGTCGGAAAGGAGGTCGGAGGCCTTCCTCGTCTTGACTATGATGTCATCGATGTAGGCCTCGACCGTTCGGCCGATGTGTTCGCCAAACACATGGTTCATGCATCGCTGGTACGTCGCCCCCGCATTCCTCAAACCAAACGGCATTGTAACATAGCAGTACATGCCGAAAGGTGTGATGAATGAAGTCGCGAGCTGGTCGGACTCCTTCATCCTGATCTGGTGATACCCTGAGTAGGCATTGAGGAAAGACAGGGTTTCGCACCTAGCAGTGGAATCCACGATCTGATCGATGCGAGGTAGAGGGTAGGGAACCTTCGGACATGCTTTGTTTAGACCAGTGTAGTCTACACACATCCGCCATTTCCCCCCTTTCTTTCTCACAAGCATAGGGTTGGCAAGCCATTCGGGATGGAATACCTCTTTGATGAACCCTGCCGCCAGTAGCTTGTGGATCTCCTCGCCTATGGCTCTGCGCTTTTCTTCGTCGAATCGGCGTAGAGGCTGCTTCACGGGTC